>NW_025421987.1:75227500-80027500 GCF_011764305.1 Mustela putorius furo
GAACATGACCTTCAACCTCACATTAATGTGGAGCCATATATTCATCTTAAGTCTACTGTATTAATATTTTTTGTAGCAATGGTATCAAGCTGTACTTATATAGAGATGAGACATTTGCCTAAATCATTACTATCCAAAAAATTTAATAACTAATGGTCTTTTGATTCAAAGGCATACTATAGATTATCTCTGATGCTAGATTAATTTCAAAATATAAAATGTGCTAAGATTTAATAATTATGTAGTATAGTTGGTTCCTATTTTTTAAAGATTCTTTGACCCAAAAGCTGATGTTTTTGTCCTGGGAACAATTCTTTAGGGTATATAGGAATAAGAACCACATTTTCCAAAGAAACTAAGAGATAGAGAGGTTACGTTACTTATCCATATTACACTGTTAGTCATTAGTTTTTCTAATCTCTGTATAATACAACCTGAATTGCTATTTCCTTCCTAAGACTTCCACTCACTACTTCTAGCATTCTCCACTCTTTCTCTATTAGCATATTGTTCTTTACAGCTAATGGCAGACTTATATCAGAACACAGAGAGGAGAGAAAATGCAAGGCGTGAGGATGACAACAGGATAACAATGACATAAAAGCTAACTTTCTTACTTCTTCTTATCTACCACAAGGACAGTACCTGACTCAAGATAAAGTCCTGAGTAGCTTCTCAAAATTTATGATTTTATTAAAATTGTCCATTTGTTTGAAAGACAGCAGTTTGCCTATTGAAAACATGTAAAACACCTTGAAATTTAACCCAGTAATTTTTTTTAAAGATTTTATTTCTTTATTTGAGAGAGTAAGAGTGAGAGCCAGGGAGCACTAGCTGGGTGAGAGAGCACGAGCAGGGTGAAAGGCAGAGGGAGAAACACACACCCCACTGAGCAGAAAGCCGGATGCAGATGCAGGGCTTCATCCTGGGATTCCAGGATAGTAACCTGAGCCAAAGGCAGACACTTAGCCAACTGATCCACCCAAGCAACTCATGACCTGGTAATTCTTAAGGAAAACAAAGAAAGTAGCAAAACTGTATTATATGGCTGTACCTTGAGACACTTTTCTCCCTCTATCATTGTATATTTGTGTCATCAGAAAGGGCTTAGGTCAAACATGGACATACCAAAAACCCTACTATGATGGTCCAGATCTCATAGGAAAGATCAAGTGCTAATAATTCCAATAATAGTGGTCTTGGATGTTAATTTGCAAAGGTTTCATATCGGAATATTTCCCCAGTGATTTATACTGACAGAGTTCTGTGTCTATAGGGGAAAATATCTAAAAAAATTAAAAATTTTACCAGTCTATATTATGCTCAATACTGAAGAAGATAACCATGACTGAGAATTATAGGCCCCATCAACACAGCATTACTATTTACAAGGCTCTGGGGTTTTTTTTTCTTCTCTTTGAATTATGGCTGGCATCCAATACATTTCTTTGACCACTGATGTGGCTAGTCAGAGTTGTGAGGGGAAACTGACTTGGCCATCATTCTATCTTATGTTTTCTCTTATTCCATATAGGATTTGGTCCTTGAATTAGGATCTATGGTGGATGAACACTAGGGATACACATGTATACTAGTATTTCTTTCAATAGCGGAGATGCAGAAATGGAAGTAGCACAACTCCGACATCCCGCATATGCATTAAGTGTTTTTTTTAAATGTTGCATGGAATTCTGAGTAAAATTTATAAACCGCAATGTGACTAAGCTCCAAATAAAGAGGGATTCTTATGAATACTATAGAAATTATATTTATGTTCCCCCTTGGTCTAATGTGGGTTTTTTTCTCTCTTCGTCTAATGTTATCTGCGAAGCAAAAGAGTTGTGATGCTGTTGAAAACTTGTTTAAAGCTCAAAATATTTGATCTTAAGGATTCATATTCATTTTTACAATCGATTGAAAAATATAAATAGGAATTGCTGGTGGGTGACCTACTCCAAAATTTTCATAGTATGTCCCAGGTATCTTTTCTAAACTCTGGTTTCAAAACCTATCATTAAAATGTATCAGAATATCTGTAGTTGGTTGTAGTTAGTAACATTCTGGCATCTACAGCAGCATTACTTATCTTTTCTGTATTTATTTCACATTTCTTGAAATATACACATGTATAAATTTATCTTTATGACCATTTCTTCTAGAAGATAATTGCTCTCCCTCCCTTTCTCTCTCCCCGCCTCAACCCGCTCTCGCTCTTCCTTCCTCTGTCCATTTTTCATTCAAATTCCCCACTCCAATCTTCCTTCCCAAACCCTTTTTCATTTCAAGAAGGAAGGTTTTATTGTTTTTAAGAAACAGGCATTTGAGTATATTCTGCATCAGTCCTTAAACCATTTGTATAAATCATAATTTGATCTTCAGTTTTGTACAAGAAACAGTAATAAAGGAGGAAAAAGTGTACAGGGTACACAGAGCACTCAGAAGGAGAAAGTTTGAGGGCAGATATTTTGTTTTCAAGCATCCAAATTCAGAAAAGAAACAATAATTCAGGCCCCCTCAAAAACTCAGAATAAATATTTTAGTGTCTCAAAGTGGCCTAAATGTGCAGGCTGAAAAGTATGGCTGAACCCAATCAATATTTTTCAATGTTGGTTACAAATCAGGTGCTTCATCTTCAGATTTAGAGCCTGTTCTTTATAAAAATTGTTGCATATCTACAGAAGGGTTATGCAACTGCTCCCTTACAATTTTTTTAAAACATTATAAAATTACACTTAAATAATCTGGAATTCAAGGCCTTTCACCACCTAGCCCAGTGTATATTTCCAGACTTATCTGGCACTCCTATAAACTGCTCTGAAGTCAAGTTGAATTTCTTGTTACTTCCAAAAGATACTGGTTTCTAGTCTATTTGCTAAGAATCCTCCATCTTATTGTTCCCAGCTCATTGTACTTGTCCAAACCTAGCCAGATGTTATCCATCTCTCCCACCTCAGAATATCTATGGCATTTATACCACTTATTTTCTACATTGCAGTTATGCACAAATGACTTATTTCTTTCCATAAGCTCCCTAAAAGCAGAAATATGCTTTACTTATCCTGACATTAGTTCAGTGCTTTGCGTAGAGTAGGCATTCAAAAGATGTTAAAACAATATGGATGCTGGGAGTCAAAGGTTAATTTACAAATTTTAAGAGAAACAAATTGGATTTTTATAATGATATGGCCTGTAACTGTGCAAAAGTTGTATCTGAGATATTTTGCTAGTTTTTAAAAATTTTATTTTAAATTTGGTCCTGGGTAAAGTACATTTTCTTCTTTGATAGTTCAAGTGAATCATGTACCAACTAGATTTAAACTATCAACTTCTTCATTTTTTTAAATAGTCAAGTTGATTAACATGACATTAGTCAGTGTTCCTAAGGCATTGAGTTATACTTTAATCATTACTTCAATAAAAATACTTTTAGAGAAAACTATTAGGCAATCATTATGTATGTCAAAGAAGTATTCACTGATAACACTCTGTAAAAATACTCATTCTTTAATTTAGAAGATAGCACCATAAAATTGATTTCCTCATAGAGACATGCCTTAAAAAAAGAAGATCTCTGGAAAATATTTATATGAAACATTAGAACAATCTCTAAGGTTTTGTAATAAATACAGATACAAGAAACAAAGAGAGGTTAATGTTCAACCATTTCCAGGGAGTAACCATTTAAATATATCCAGTGGATTTTCAACACATTTCTTTTTCTTTAAGCATTTTATCAAGCATTCTATTCTATGTGGCAGTTTCTGTTGCTTCCTCAATACAGACAGTGGTTTATATGGCTATTAGTACCACAAATTATTTATTAGAATTTCAATTGAAACAGTCGCCTCAGACATAGGCAATTCAGAAAAAGAAAATCCTTAAAAATGTGCTCTCTGAAACATTCGACATCACAGTTGCTATGGTTTTCTTTCTTAAAAAAAAAGAAAAGGATCTAATTTTAACTTGCTGTTAAATGTAACCAGAGAAACATTATGAGAAAAACCATCTTGCTTGTTAGTCCACTAGTACACCTTGGTATTTTTAAAAATACGTTAAAAATATTTCTTCAATTCAATTATTTATTGAACACCTACTATAAGCAACAAATTGTAACAAGTAATATAAAGGAAACTAAAGATGACCAAGACAGGGTCTTGGCATTCTAGAGCTCATACCTGGAGGTAGAAATGGAGAATGGGGAGAGGGATATATAGATAAACAAATTTATATAGAGGTGACATCCTAGTACTATACTGTGAACTACTGGAGAAGTGGAAATGTGTCACCATCCTTTTACTATCCTGATGTCTAGTTCCTTCAGAGCCAGGAATATAACAGGCCCTCAATGCACATTTGTTATTCAAATGAGTGCGTGGCTCAAGTGAGTACTATGGTAGCAGTAATGGACATGCTTCTGTGGGAAAATGTGACTGAGGCAATTTCAAAAGATTTGCTTTTTAGAATAGGTAGAATGAGAAGTGTCCCTCTGCAGGCAATTTTCTTCTCTTATCCAAGTGCCCCATAAGGAATATTTCACCATTATCAGAAGGGAGAGTAAATTTGGCTCACAAAGCTTGTTAAGAAATACAAAATAAAACACATTATGTAGTACTATATAAATAATAATAGCAACCAACAGGTACTCCAAGTTTACAAAGTTATTTCACTGGATTATTCTATTTCTCACAACTCTTTTAAACAGCACTACTACCCTCATTTTACTAATGAGGAAACCAAAAGATTAAGCAACTTGAAAGTGATTGCCAAGAGTTTATCATATCTAAGACTTGAACTGAGGACATCTAATATCACATTCCATAACTTTTGAAAACAGGATTATAAATTCTTCTGTACTGCACCATCATTCAATTGGATTTGTATTTTCCCTACCTTTTTTTTTTTTTTTAATCCAATAACCAGGTATTTAACTTTACTGCCTTCTTATTGCATGCAACTCCATTTAAAATGGTAAAATGAACTGGCAATTTCTGGGCAGCAAGTATCTGAATCAAATTTGTTGAGAAAAGCATTAGATTTTGGATTTAGTTCATTAGCTAGTTAGTTAGTTGCAAGCATAAGTGTGGCCTTGTTATATTCTAGCAGTCATTCGATTCAGAAAGCAAGGATGTGGACATTGGACATTAAACATCACATGAGCAGATTCCAGGAATTTCAAACTTGAAATTACCAACCAATTTGCTGATCACTAAGTCACCAACCAAACGGGAATAATGGCATCAAAGCAATTGCACTTCTCTGTATGTGATACACTGTGACTACCTGCCACGTTGCACTGAAGAAGGCTTTAGAATGGTGGCTTCATCAAGGTATTATATAGTAGAAAGAGCATTCAGGTTGGAGTTGCAAGAAAACTTTGAATTCTACATTTATTGCCTACTAACTGAATGTTCTAGGAGAAATTATTCAACTTCTCTAAACTTTATTTTCCTCCTCTGGAAATGGGAATGACTGGATATGTGAGAATCAAATGATAGAATTCATGTAATGGAACATAAACTAAGAGAAAAGGTGAGGTGATTACACAAGCAGCCTCCCTGGACATTCCTTTGCTTTTTCAAAGGATAAAATCTTCTGTCTGGATCCCATGTTTCCATCTTCTCAATGACTATGGTCTTACAATTGTCACCTTTCCACATCCTCTCTTCCTCTCTTGCTTAATCCTGTTGATGTGCACACTAATCTAGCAATACTTTTAAAGAAAAATAAATAAGCAAACTCCCTTGCCTCCACATCTTCCTGCCACTGTCCCCTGTTGCTTCCACCATTCACTGCAAAATGGGTGAAGATAATTTTTTATATTCTTTACATCTGCTTTTTCATCACATAGCCTCTTCCCAAGTCACTCTTTTCAGGCTTCAGTCTTTACCATTCCATTAAGATTGCTCTTGTATAAAGAAATAATAGGGAATATGGTCAGTGATACTGCAATAGTTAGTATGGTGACAGATGGTAGCTACATGGTGAGCTGAGCATAACATACAGAAAAGGTGAATCATTATGTTGTACACCTAAAACTACTGAAACATTTTCTGATAACTATTTTCGAATTAAAAAAATTAAAAAAAAAGAAAGGAAAAAAATTTTAAAAGGCAGCTCTTGTACTGGTCTACCATGACTCTCCTGGTGCTGACTCTAGGCCCTCATCTGCCAGGTGGTCCAAAAGCACTCTTCAACAGGTGACACTCTATCAGCACACGTTTTTCCTCATCTATGATACCCTGCTCTTGCTATCTTCTTGTTATTTCACTGGCCACTTATTTTTAAGTCTTCTGGGTTGGCTCTTCCTCTTTTGTTCCACCTGAGAGCTGGAGCCACTTCTTTTCTCCAAGTACATTCTCTCCTTAGGAGATTTGTCTGGTCCCATAGCTTCAAATTCCATCAAATGCTCTTAACACCCAGTGTTCCAACTCTAGCCCTTTTAGACTCCCAGAATTTTAAAATTGTAGACTCAACTGTCTATGTGACATCTCTACTTGAATTATCTAATATGCATCTTAAAATTAAGCCCAAAACAAATCTCTTCATTTTCATTCCTTCAAATCGCCCCCTCTTCCAGTCTTTCCCATTCCAGTATATGCCCCCCACATCTATTTAGTTGGACAGAACTTTACAAGTTTTCTTTGACTACTTTCTTTCACTTACCCCATCCTACAATTCATCATCATGTCCTGTGGACTCTTTCTTTCAAAGTTCCTCTTCTTTGCATATTCATGAGAGACCTTCCTCCAGGCCCCAAGACCTCCTGCCTAGATTATTATAATTTCTTCCTCATATACAGCAGTCCAAATCATCCTTTTAAATGAAAATCAGATCCACTTTCCTACTTAAAACCTTTCAAGGACTACCCATAACACCTAGAATAAAATACACATCCCTTATGTTCTGCTCCTTCTGAAAATTCATCACAACTTTCCTCCATTTTCTACTGTTTCAGCCACGTTGCTTTCATTCTGTTCTGCTAATTTAGCAAGTACATTCCTATCTTGAAGCCTTTGTACTAGTTGCTCTGGAATATTTTCTTTACTGTGTTTCATGTTACTCAGATCAAAGCTTAAATGTCTGTTCCCAAAGAAACCTTCTCTGATGAATTAAAGTAACTACCCACCCCAGTCATATATCTATTTCTAATCTCTCCACATCACTTATCACAGTGATATTTACTTATGTATGTTTCATTAGTATCTGTCTTCTTCCACCAGCATATACCTAGTTCACTGCTTTATATTCAGAATGCACTGACATACAGTATTACACAATAAATATTTGTTGATTGGACAAATGGAAGATCGTATCTATATGCACACTTAGTGAAGAATTAAAAATTATCTTTTTTCCCACTTGCTGCATCACATTACAAATGCTTAGACAGTTTAGCTGAAAGTCACCTAAATAGAAGGAAGCTTTTTACAACTGGATTTCACCATTGAAAGCTTTTCTGTGGCATCCTGATTCTTCTCTTTCCTCTTTTCTTTTCCTTCCTACCCTTCCCATTTCTTTTTTCTTTCCTTTCTTAAAATTTTTATTGTTTGCTACTTTAAGTCATTTACGACACACTAACTCTGGTCTTGTCTAGTTTAATCATTGTTAGAGAATAAATAATTATTTTCTGATTCTTTGTTGACATAAATTATGGCTCATACAGAACCAAAAGCATTAGAAAACTAAGACCTTTCCAGTAAAGTGATAATGATATAACTTGCTATCTTTACAAGTGCAGTCCATGAGGATATGTCTATACTTCTCTAAATTCTTTAATCTAGTAGGTTTGTAAGAATAATAATTCATATGCTGTGGCAGGAATATGAAAATAGGGAAAGTAAAATTTTTGTGTACCTCACAGACCTTTGGTAACACTGCTTTAAAAGTTTATTTATTTATTTATTTATAGTAATCTCTGCACCCAGTGTGGGGCTCAAACTCTCAACCCCAGATCAAGAGTTGCATGGTCTTGGACTGAGCCAGGAAGGCACCCCTGGCTACATTTCTTTTTAAAACATAAATGCAATCATCCCACCAAATTCATGGACATCCTGAAAGTTCAAATTTTGTTGTTTTCTTTGCAAACATTCCTCTGTTCTTTTATAAAAGTGATCCAAGTTTTTATCTACTTATGAGGCTGAGACTATATAGGTGTGTAAAGAAACTCTTTTCCCTTTAACTTTGTTCTCCTCTTTAATTGTGTTGGTAGAGTTTTTAATTTTTAGATTTTCATGTTTTATTTCTTAGACTATAACTCAGAATTATAGGAGGAAAGCCTTTCAACATACTCACATCTAATCTTACTTTGTTGATGAAGAAATGGGAGTCTCAGGCAGGTGAAATGACCTGCTTATGGTCACACAGCAAATCAGTGCTTATAAACCATATCATGCAGCCCTCAGAATTCTTTCTACCTCACCCCACTGCCTCCTACCACAACACACAAAGTGAATTGTCACAGTTGTCATTTCCAAATGAAAAAAAAAAACAAACCAACCATATATTGGATAGCTTAGGGCTTTGTCTGTGTCATGAAATTAAACAGTAACCATGAAGATTTTGTATCTTTTTATCTACACTTTAAATTACTTAATTGCTCATATTTTAAAACATATTTTAAAGTTAAATCTACCTAGAAGTGGGAACTGTATCTTAAAAAGCCAAACAAAACAAAATAAAACAAATCCAACTTTCTATTAGAAATAATTTTAAATTTACAGAAAAATTGTAAGAATAATATTGAAAACTCAACTGCCCTTTATCCATATTTGCCAACAATTTAAACATTTTGGCTACATTCATAATCCTCTCCTTAACATGTGTGCTTGTATGTGTGTGTTTAGTGTAGTGTAGACATGTATAGACAGATACACATATATATGTTTATTAGTTATTCTTTTGGAGTCATTTGTGAGTAGGTTGTATACATCATGCCTCATTACCCCTTATTACTTCAGTGCACATTTTTTAAGATCAGTAATATTTGTCTTGTGTAATATATTTATCAAATTCATTGACTTTAACACTGACACAATACTATTGTCTAATCTACAGTCCCAATTCTAATTTTGTCAGTTGTCTTAATGATGCCCTCTTACTATTTTTTCCTTCAGTGTAAGTTTCATTCTAAGATATATAGTGCATATAGTTGTCATGTCTCCTCAGTTTCTTTTGCTCTGAAACAGTTTCCCAGGCTTTTTCTTGTCTTCCAAGTCACTGGCATTTTTGAACAGATTATAAAGTCTACCTCAATTGGGGTTTGTCTGATATTTCTACATGATTAGACTTGGGTTAAGGCTACCCAGTCAGAATACTACAGAATGATGTTGTGTCTTTCCTCAGGTATTACATTCGAAGGCACACAATGTTCACTTGCTTTTCTTTGGTGATGTCTGTTTTAATCACCTGGTCAACATGTTAGATTTCCCTCTGGCAACTTAAAAGCAGCCTCTGGGGAGACATTTTGAAACCATGTGATTATTCTGCTCCTCATCAACCTTCTCTCTCCCAATTTAGCATCTACTGAGGATCTTTTGACTGACCAATCTTAATGATAGTTCCAAAATGGTGATTTTTCTCTTCCCAATTTACAGTATTACTATAATGCTTACACAGAGGGTTGACCACCACTAAATTATTGATAAAAACATGTTTAGCCTTT
Organism: Mustela putorius furo; assembly: GCF_011764305.1. Lineage (NCBI taxonomy): Eukaryota > Metazoa > Chordata > Mammalia > Carnivora > Mustelidae > Mustela > Mustela putorius. The sequence continues at coordinate 75,237,162 of NW_025421987.1, forward strand.
TCCCAAAATACTGTTTGACTTTATGTATCCTCATTTTTTTAAAAAAGTAAAACCTGTGCTTTCAAGAAATATAAATTAAGTAAGAGTACACACAAACATTTACCTAATAAGGACTGTTTTAAAACATTTTAAAATCTGAAAACTGAATTTTGAACAATGGAAGGGACTCACAGGGAATACGTATTCCAATTCCTTCATTTTGAAGATAAGGACCAGAGAGAGCATATCCCTATTTGGTGGCAACAGTAATACTTGAAGTTGATGTATAGACTCTGGTTCTAGATTTCTATCACATCCACATTTCTTTAAATGTAATCGCGACATTTATTTGTTAAAAACATAATGTCTTCATTAGTTGGAAACAAAAGCTCATTGCATTAAATAAGCAAGATAAGGGAAGATTACAGTGATGACTTTAAAAAATCTATCTTTTTTTTTAATTTCTTTTTTTTAATTTTTTATTTTTTATAAACATGTATTTTTATCCCCAGAAAAAAATCTATCTTTTAAAAATCCATTAATTCATTTAATTATTCATTCATGATTGACTAATAAGCTACTCTCTATCATGATCTGTGTCAGCATGGAATGCAATGTTGAACTAGAGATCACTTCTACTCTCAAAGAGTTTATGATTCAGTGGAGATTCTGTTAGTATGCACCAGAATCGGCTGAGGCCCCTTAGGTTCCAGGCCCCACAGATTTCAGTCACTAGGTCTGGGGTAGATGTACAGGTATCTGCATGTTTAATAAGCAGAGAATGGCTACAGTAGAAATACAAGAGGTCCAAAACATTAATATGGTTACTATATATGCACCACCTCCTGACTTTCCCACTTCATCTCCCACCACTTGAAATTAAAAGTATTAGTAAAATGGGACACCTGGAAGGCTCAATTGGTTAAGTGTCTGCCTTCTGCTCAGGTCATGGTCCCAAGATCCTGAGACAGAGTCTCGCATAGGGCTCCCTGCTCAGCAGGAAGTCTGCTTTTGTCTCTGCCTGCCACTCTCCCTGCTTGTGCTCTCTCTCTGACAAATAAATAAATAAAATCTTTTTTAAAAAAAGTATTAGTAAGACAAATATATAAATGAAAGTATTAATAAAAACAATACCAAACAACAAAATAAATTTTTAAAATGTTCAACATTCAGATATTATTATGCTAATTGCTTTTTTGAAATTTTAAATTCTAGACCAGATTTTTTCCAGAAAGTTGTTTTTTGGGAGATGCTATTTGCTGGTGCCCTAAGCATGCTCATGGTCAGTCTATTCCAGGGAAGTCTGACATAGTGTTCTGGTGACTAGGCTGGCCCAGGGCCAATGCATTTGCATGCTTCCTTCTGATGAACCTGAGTTGGCACTGATGAAGCAGATTGCCAGAAGACAGAGGATGCAGTAGCAGCTGATGCTCAAGAAACACTTTAAGGTCTACACACTTACCTTCCCCAAAACTAAGTTTATAAGGATGAATTACTGGTAGATATTCAATCATCCATTTAGTAAACAAGCACTTGTTGAATGCCTTCAAGGTGAAAATACCGGGCTAATTCCTGGGGTAGATTGTGCTTCATGAGAGCTTGGGAGCAAGAGATCAGAGCTGCTATCTGGCTTTCCTGGGAGGGTGTTCCAAGCTTAAGAATCAAAGTGGCATAGAGGACAAGACATGCCTTTTGGACTTAAAGAGATATGAATTCAAATCCTAATTCTATTTCTTGCTGAAGAGACTACTTAACTTCGATAGATCTTTTGTTTCTTTATCCTTAAAACATGAAAATGAATTCATTCCCCATAGGGAAGATTGAAGGATTAACAAAGCAACAACATGTGTTAGGGACTAATGCATCATCTGGCACATAATAAGTGTTCTACAAAGGATAGTTGTTAAATATAGTGTATATACTATATCATGAACTAATTCCAAACATAATAATGTTTATACATAAACATATGAGTAATGTTTAATTATAAGTGCTTCGTTTTATATTGTAAAACTGTTTGTATGCACACACACACACACACACACACACAATTTTTCTCCCTATATTTCACAAGTTGGTAATTAATATTTCCACACACAAAAAGATGAATCTCAAGACATTTGCTCCCTGAGGAGTTTGTGTCCTGGAGAGCAATCAGTAAAATAAGAGAATACCAATCACAAGTAGAGATAGCTCATCTACTTTCCACTGTTATAATACATCCCCGCCCAAATATAGCATGATTCATAAAATGGGTACACCACAGGTAATGAATGAATAATTAATATTCACCACTCTTACCTCACAAGTAGAACCTGAGGCATGAAGATGAGACTGCTTCTAAATTATTTCTCCCTGAGGCTGAACTGGATGTTTATTTTCACATAAGATCATTATAAATTCCTGTAAAGTATCTTCAGAATGGGATTGGAGATAGATAGAAAGTAAAGATAGAAATCTCCTCATCTCCCAACATGTTATATAATAAAACTATCACTGTTGTCATTATAATATCTTAAAATATGTTTACACTGCATTTCAATTTAACAATCCCTAAGCTGTCCTTTCCCTTAGAAGTTGAAGAATAAAGGGTCATTTTTAACACTTCAGAAACTCTTAGATAAGATTATTTACATGATTTGCCTAAAGATTAATGGCATAATATTGTATCACACTTACCACAGAACCTAAGAGGAAAGAGAAAGCGAGAGAAAAAGAGATTGATTGATTTATCTCCCTATGTGTGTATGCCAAGCCATTTCACATAAACATGCGAGTCAAAGTAGGGTTTACCTGATTCTTTTCTAGATTTCGTTTGATATTTTACTGAATGAACTATGAAGTATTTTCAAACAGAACTCTTTAGATCTTATATATATTGTTCATTTTTGCACAAACAATTTTTTTATATTTAATATGACTTCATTGCCTCCCTTGTTAAAGCCAGCAGACTCAGTTTACAAACCTCTGAGCTACTGTTGGCTGCTGCCTTCTTTCCCAATGAAAGGTACAAGTTGACAAGTACCATGCTTCTTCCTTTCAACCCTCCAATAGCCCTCTCCCTCTGGCTCAGGTTGCTCAAAGCACAGATCCCCTCTTACCCATTCCCAGGTTTGAAACACACAGCCTCATTTCAAAGTATAGCCAGCATCCCTCTACTTTCCTCTGGAAGATAAAAAGGGGGGTAATGCGGGCAAAGAGGGCTCTCTGGGCCTCCCTTACCAAATACACCACACTGCCCTTTCTCCCCCTCATCAAGAAAGACAGAAACAAAATCATTTAGTTGCTTCCCACTACAGTTTTTTAGTATTATTATTTGAAGATTTTTTTGAATCTTTTTCTGGTATAAGTAGTGATACTTATTTTGCAGAAACACATTTGTCTGCAGGAGAAATTAATTTTAGAATTAAGATAGAGGAGATATAAAAATAGTTTAGAAATACATTTTCTACTTTTTCAATCAGGTTTGAATTATACTTAATGAAGATTTACAGGTTTCTGGAATTGAGAAATATTTGAAAACTGATTGAATATTAATTATCCACTAATATTTTCCTAATTAATCTCTGAAAAAGAGAACCATGAAGTCAAAGGAACTGCTTGGAAAAAATTTTTGATGTGTATCAAACTTGAAGCCATACTTTTTAAATTAGTGATTTTCACAGTCTGAATCTGCCAAAATGTATCAAACTATTTGGTTACATGTCAGGTTCTGCTATGGTGGAGAGATGTAGTAGTTTGCAGCAGATCATAACTTTTCTTGAAAACAAACAGAAAAACAGTATAAAATACCAAATTGTCTGAGAGTATTAGGATGCTGGGAAGGCAATGAGAAACAGAGAGGGTATAAATTCTATACTGAAGTGACTTAGAGCCATTTTTATCCTGGGGGCATTTGCCAATTGGGCATAGGGAGGTAACTGAGAATCTCAGCATTGGAACTGGGGAAGGAGTGACAAAAAACCAGCACAGCTTTGGGTAGGTATCTGAGGGGCCTCAAATACAGAGATGTTTATCACATCAAAAAATGCCAATTTCTGGGCCTTCATGTGGCAAAATACCAAAGACCTAAGTGGAAAGACTCTGAAAAGCAATGCAAAATTTGGCAGTCTTGACAGAAAGGACCTGCAGAAGGAAGGGGAAGGGCCTTAGAGAAACACCGGACTTTCAGCTGAAAATTCTTGAGAACCAGAGTGAACCATACGTAAAGGTACACTCTTTCCAGAGCCTCAACCCAGCCTCAACATGGAACAGTTCATGATTAAATTATGATGAACTATGATGTTATCTGCCTGGTGAAGAGAGGGATGAATTCATTACAGAGGGAAATGCAACACTGCATCCTCTATAATATTCTATACATAATTGTCAATCTTTAATAAAAAATTAGGTATGCTCCCCAGACTCCCCATGATAACATAATCAAGAAACCAAAAGAAAAAGTAGACAATAGAAATGCATCCATAGATAAACATGATATTGGAGTTAGCTAAAGAATTTAAAATAACTAACATAGTCAAAACAACAGAGAGTGACAACATAAAGAACTTTACCAGAGTATTAGAATCTGTAAAAAAGGATCAAATAAAAATTCTAGAACTGAGAAATACACTGAAATTAATTCATTAGGTAGATTAAATGAACTGATTTTTAGATGCAATAATAGACATAATTAGTAAACTCAAGGAGCAGTAGAACATATCTGAATTTAAGCAGAAAAGTAAACTAATGAAAAACATAGCAAAGAACTTTGGAGAAATGTGGAACACAGTGAAAGTCTAACAGCAGTGTAGTTGGAACCCATATGGAGTACAGAGTGAGAATGAAGAAGAAGCAAGAAAGAATTGCAGTAAGGAATGAAGAGTAATTGTAAAAGTAAATATATATATATAAAATAATATATGTAATATATATTATATAAATAAAATTATATATAATATATAAAATTATATATAAATATAAATAAATAAAATATAAATAAAATTATATATAATATATTATAGATAAAATAATAATATATATAAAATGAATATTGTCAACTGACTGTATAAAACAATAGCAGAAATGTTTTTACCAAGTTTAAAATGTATGTAGAATTAAAAGAATGGCAACGATGATACAAAAATGGGAAAAAGTAAAAGGAATTAAAGAATTCTAATATTCTAAAATTAGTAATAATTTGGTAAGAAGAATCACTTATATTAGATTGTAATAAGTCAAGGATTCATATTCTAATCTTGGGGTTAAATTTTGAAGACTAGTAAAAGAATGCATAACTAATTAGGAAAAAATTAAATATTTCTGATTAATCAAAAAAAGGGGCAAGAAACGAAAGAAAAAGGATCAAATAAAAACCAGGTTAACAATACAGTAGATATCAACCCAGATGTAGCACCAATTACTTTAGATTTAGAAGTACTAAATATTCTAATTAAGAGTCTAAAATTATCACACCGGAAAAAATACAAACCCCAGCTATATTCTCCTTATTATAGATACATCCTAAATACAAGAACAGAGGAAAACTGAAAATATAACTGTGCAAAAGGATACAGCATGGAAACATCCTCCAGGAGAATGGGTTGGCTCTAACTCCAAAGTAGGCTTTATGGCAAGGGACATTAGTAGACATAAAAAAGGTGTGCTAGTTAGTAATTTATTGTCTCCTAACTCCAGAAGTACCCCTCACCCTGTACTTACTGGAACTGAATTCTGCATACTACATTTCTCTTTTTCCAGCTGGCCACCAATAGAGGGTACTAGAGAAACACTGCAAAGCTGCAAAAGAAAGAAAGGACTTTCCCTTCAAGGGTTTGTTTCAGCCAGTATCCTGTAGATCCAGGCAGCATTTTGCAAGAGTCCAGGCAGCATTTACTTCTGCTGTTGTGGCCCTCACAGTTAAGCAAAGGTATCCTTTTGGCAAATTTCTTCATCACATCCTCACTGTTCACCCATTTTCCAGGCAAAGGAATCTCATTTTAGTTACTATTAGTGGTAACTAATAGTTACTATTAGTTAGTCATGCCCTATGCCCTTAGCCTTGCAGCACCTCCTCTAAGGCTTCACATTCCTTTTCTGTTTACTTTCTCTTAGCTCTAAGAGGTGTAACCTGTTTGCTGTGGGTCCTACCTCTATAATCCTTGGAGTTCTTTTTCTACTCTTCCTCGTAGTTAGCAGCTATTTAATTCAGTTAACAATTCTTTGTAGTAAATCTGTTTAATGTAGTTTCTGTTTTCTGACTGTAGCTTGACTGATATAAGGTATTATATACAAAAAGGGGATTAGACTCGGAAAAGGTAATATAATTCTAAATCTGTATTCAGTCACTAACATGATTTCAAAATACACAAAGCAAAAAATTCACAAAAATAAAAGGAGATATTGACAAATCTCCAATCATAGTAAAAAAATTTTAACACGCCTTTCTCAATAGTTGATTGAATTGCAGACACCCCTCCTAAAAAAATGAAAGAAAAGAAAGAGGAAAAAAAAACCCTCTTAGGACATAGAAGTTCTGGGTAACACAAGTAATGAACTGGGCCTAACTGATATATGTAGAATCCTCCTGCATCAAAGAATATCAGAATGTGCATTCTTTTCCAAATGTACCTGAAATCTTAACCAAAATTGAACATAACTTAATCATAAGTCAAGCCACAGCAAACTTCTCATTTTATATGGAAATAAAAAGGGCCAAGAATAGCCGAGATAAACTTGAACAACAAGGATGGAGAACTTAAACATTATTTAAAATTATTGAGAATTATTATAAAGCTATAGTAATTAAAGCATTATGGTTTTGATGCAAGGATAAACAATTAGACCACTTGAACAGAATAAAAAGCTCAGAAATAGACTCACACATAAATGAGCAGGTAATTTATGAAAAAAGCGACCCTATAATGAAATGAGGGGAATTATGGTCTTTTTAATCAATGGTACTTGGCTAAGTCAAGTGGAAAAAATAAATTTGACTCCCATCTCATGTAATACACAAAAATCAATCCCAAATATATTGAAAAACTAAATGTAAAAAAAAAAATCAAGTTCTTAGAAAAAAAACAAAATATTTTCATGACTTTTGGGTAAGCAAAAATGTCTTAGGCAGGACACAAAAAGTAACAAACTGGAGTATTTTATAGGTAGTAACACCTGTTCATCAAAATCCATCATGAAGAAAATGAAAAAAGGCAGTTCATGGAATAAAAGAAAATATTTATAATACATATATTTGACATGGATTCGTATCCAGAAGGACTTCTATATATGAAGGACTTCTATAAATCAATATGAAAAATGCAGACAATCTAGTAGAGAAATGGACCCAAATTTTTAGCAAATGTGTACACGTGTCATAAAAGAGGATTTCCAAATGGTCAATAAACTTATTAAAAAGTTGCCAACTTCATTAGTCATCAAGGAAATGCAAACTGAAATCCCAGGTCAGAAGCAACCACAAATCCACCAGAATGACTAAAATAAAAAAGAATGACAGTACCAAGTGTTGGAAAGTACATTATGTAACTGGAACTATTACAGATGACTTATATGAATTCAAATTTGTACAACCACTTTGGAAAACTGGCAGCACCCCCTTCCTCCTATACTCTATATCTGGGTAATCTTTTTTCCTCCTATAAGCCCAGCAGAAATGCATACTGATGCTGAAAAATACACATGGACAAGAATGTTCTCAGTAGCACTATCCATAAAAATAAAACATTAAAAATATTCCCAATCAACAGTAGAAAAGATACATAAATGGTGGTATATTTATACAATGAAAAAATATTATATGGCAGTGGAATAAATGGAGTATAACTACAAGCTACCACATGAAAGAATCTCACAAGTAAAATGTTGAGCGATACAAAAGAATATACACTGTATAATTTATTTTTAAAAGGGTCAAATGGCAAAACTAATTTGTGGTGTTATTAGTCCCAATAGCGGTCACACTTGAGAGGGTCGGTAGTAACTGAAATGGACCAGGAGGGAGGTCCTGGGATTACTGATATCACCATTTTTTATCTACCTATCATCTGTCTATTCATCTATCTCTATCCATCTATCTATTTTGAGCCATATATTTACAATTTGTGTAGTTTATTTATTTTTGAAGATTTTATTTATTTATTTAATTGGCAGAGAGAGAGAGACAGCAAGAGAGGGAACACAAGCAGAGAGAATGGGAAAGGGAGAAGCAGACTTCCAGCCCAAGCAGGGAGCTTGATGCAGGACTTGATACCAGAACCTTGGGATCATGACCTGAGCTGAAAGCAGTCGCTTAATGACTGAACCACCCAGGTACCCCTGTGTAGTTTATTCAATACATCTTATACATCGATAAAACGTTTACATTAAGAAAATGGCAAGCCAGGACAGCTTGAAATTTCAAATATTAAAAACTGTGTTTTCCTAAAGCAAGACTTTCCTAAACACATGTTCTCTACTATCCCACCTGTGATCTCTGCATTTTCTGTGTATTAGAGTGGTAATGCAGAGGAAGATTTTGATACAAGGTGTTTTTCTGCAAAATGCACAGCCACACAAAACAAATGAAATGCAGTTCACACAAGTGGACTGAAAATTATTAGATTGTGTGTGTGGTGGGTTAAGTGGAAGAGATTATGTGTTTCTGAAGCCCCTAAAGAGCCTAAATAAACTGCATTGGACATGGAACAATTTTTTGTTATCATTATTATAACTTTTTAAATAGTTATGGTTAAAGAAAAAAGAAAACCCCTCTCTGTGCTTGCTCACTCATGACCTAATCTCCCTACAACAGTTTGCTATATTAATTGGTAACTATGAGGATCTGATAACCAGATCAACGACCTCAGGACCAACCTTATTTCAGTTAACACTCAATCCTAAGGAAAAGGTCGGAAGAAGGATGTGTCAATAATGAGGACTGGAGCGTTTCTCAAACTACAGTTCTCTCCCTCCACCCTCACCCCCAATTCCATCCCATTATTCTTGAGAGCAAATTGTAGATAAGAAAGATCTGAAAGAACAAGAAAAATATTGGAAATTGGGGAGATGGAAAGATAAGTAGAAAACAGAGGTAGCCACCTGCCATTGGAAGATAAGACTAAAGCCAGATGACCAGTTTAGTATGGGTAGTACTGAACAAATTCTGTAACAATACAGTCACACGAAGACCCATGGAAGATAGAATCTCTGCAAGGAAAAGGGGGAAAATGGAAACTGCAAAGGCAAGAAGAAAAGCCTTCTATTAACTGCAGATTATCTGTACATTTATGGAATTTGTCAGTGAATGTATGGGCAACATCTGAAGGGATTCTGTTCATAGGGTGAAATGTATAAATTCATAAAGTGTGTCATTTTAAATGTATCTCAAATTTTGTCCCTTAGGCTGGTAATGACCCTCATGTTTAACATGATGGTCCCTCTACTGTTAACTACACTAGTGAATATAAAAGATGGGGACATTAACTGAGATCTGAACTTTTGAGAATGTCTTGCCTCTAGCACTTAAGAAGATTACATGTATTCAATGTGTTCTTCCTCTATTCTCTTCCTTTTCCGAGTAGGATTCCATGGACTTTCAACACACACACGTGCACACACACACATCTTCCTAAAGTAGAAACTAGGTATGTTCAGCCTGGGAATATATACTGAGAGTTGATTGTGGAGACCGTGGTCTATTGCAATCCCCAACCCCCCATTTTTGTTTTTTTTTTTGTTGTTGTTGTTGTTTTTTAAGGTTTCCAAATGTCTGCTCAGCAGGGATGTGAAGTGGTATCATGTCACAGGCTTATTCCTAACACTTTCGCATTAACAAAATTGAGCGGATTTCTAACAAGTTAAATGCACGCTTTTTTGGGAAAGGAGGGGGGTGACAATACAATGTCTTCCCAAGCTATAACTTGGGTGATCTTTAAAGACAGCATTGAATTCTTCTGCATGAGTTATACTGGCTAATAGGAATTTAAGTGATAACTAGTGGGAGAGCACTGAAGCATTCATGCATGTGAAATCAGATGAACACCCACAATGTGGAATTTCATAAAGAAAATTATTCTAGCGGAGAAATACAGGCCCAGATTGAGTGCCAGTAACTTTTAAACTAACATGTGGAGCTATCATCCTAATGAGTAACAACTAAAGGTGCCTAAAGTAAAGCAAGACCAACATTTTCAAGTCTGTATTTTCAAACACTTAAAAAACACCAGCTTGAATGGAATTATATACAATTCCCTTTCTCTGCTGAAGGAAATTTAATCTTACTTTCTAAATTTTGGTTGCATATATTAATGCTTACTCTTGAGAGGCACATGTACAACTTATTTAAATAAATCTTAAATAAATAAAGCTTATTTTACTTAAATAAGTGATATTTATCAGTAAGATTTATTATTTAATGATCAATATTTTATTTATTAAGATTTAATAACTCTTACTTACTTAATAGTCAGATCAACTAATTCACCTGTGCAAAGAAACGGAAATCAAGAGCTCTGATATGTATTAATGATTTTTATTTCTACTCAGTGATTATACTAGTCTTTCTGAAACATTTTAAACAATCTGCTTAAAACTATTTACTTAAAACTATTCTACTGAAATCATTTATTACTTGACATGCAATTCAATTCTAGATTGCAATGTGACTTCAACTTTTATTCATCAAGGTTAAAGGGACATGTTCTAATACACAGGTCTAATACACATTTGACATGTGTCGAATCAGCTCAATTACCTTTCAGAGTTGCCTGAAATTTGTGAAATATTAATGATTCAAATACATGAATCCCGAATATTTCATACTAGTTGTATAACTTATTATATGGTATGTAAATAAGTGTACCCCCAAGACTTCTAAAATATAGAGATAAAGTTGAATCTTTGCTATCATGCTTATTTTTGTCTTGCTATCATGCTATTTTACAACAGTTTCTCCCATCACATAATTTAGAATGATGTTCATAATAATAATGGTCATTGGATCCTCAGTTTACTCATTTACAAAATGATGTTAATGATAATATCTGCCTCATGTGGTTGTTGAGAAGAGTAATAAAAGAAGGCTTCCTGATAATAGTAGGTGTTCAGTAAATGTTAAGTATTATAATATTGCTATTGTCATTATTATTATTGCTGTTATTGCTCAGCAATTTAAAAAAAATTAGACAGTTAGGAAAACATCCTACTGGACACATGGTACATGCTGCTTTATCATGTTTTTTTTTTTTTTAATTTAGCCAGAGTGGTGATAAGTCATAGTCATTCCTTAGTGATCTTTAAGCTAGACTGCTGTAGTATTGTATTAATATCCCTGAAAAAACATTCAACAAGGCTCTTCATGGGTGCAAAATGTTATAACTTGAATGGTACTTTCCAGAAAGATGACTCAATATATTTTACACTAGGTAAGAGACAATATTCTGGGCTCCCTGATATAAAAGAATTTAAAAATCCTTGAGCATTCGGTTTGTATGGCTTTAGTTACCATAGCCTATCTTTATTGGGCACCTATTTATCTATTTTCAACTGATGTGTCATATAAAAGGAAAAAGAAAAGACAAATTGCAGTCAAATTCTAGAGAGAATGTGGTTTTGGTAGAGAGATGTGGTTTTAGTCAGTGTCTTAATTTGAAAATACTCTCCTGCAGTAAGGAATAAACTGTGGGTTTATGACTGAGATCAGTTTAAGGTTCTCTATCTCATGATTAGGATTCATGTTCATTCATTGTTTTCTTTTAAGTCATAATCAATATCCGATGTACTGATTTCACTGCTCCGAAGATGAAGAACTTTGTGAATTTAGGGCAGTTTCTGTTACAAGCAGTTACTTTCCATTCTGAACAGTGGCAAAAAAAAAAAAAAAGGTATTTTTCCTGAATGGCTTTTAAAATGATTTCTCTTTGGAAGTATCTTTGAAAATGACCAGATTGGAAGTTTTAGCCATTTGGTTATAATAACACTGATGAGTAATAGATTGAGCAGGGTTGAACAGTTACTTAAAAGTCCAGTTTAAGAACAACAACAAAAAAATCTCAGTTCTATCTTGATTATGTACTTGTGTTGCACACCATGACAACTCACCAACTTAGGTTGGTTCCAAGCACTTGAAAAAGAGATTTAAAAATTATTTAAACCTCTGTGAAACACCACACAACACAATCTTGCCTTCCATTGTATCCCCTTCTCCGTATCAGAGTAATATTCCATTCCTTATTCAAATCAAGACAATCAAGAAAACTACAGACTGTGTATAGAGTTAGGCAGTTTGAAGGATTCTGACCCATCTCTCCCTTCTAGTACACTCTTTCTCTCTTCTCCCTTTATTTACTTTTCACTTTATAAAACTATTTAAGCTCCTGCCACACATGAAAAAAACAAAAACAAAAATATAATCCTGTAAAATATTATTATTGGGTCCCAATCAAATTAATTTTTCCATTTGGAGGAAAACAGTCCGACAGCCTACAATAATATTTAAGAGAGCACCTGAATGGCATCCAGGGTGAATTGTGAAAGATCCAAAGCCTTTTGGTGTGCAAAATAACATAATTAGCACGTTAAGTTTAATCATAAGGGGTTAAACAAATTTATCGATACAGATAAATTTTCATGCATTTATTTCAAACTAGTGGCTTACTGAAAATGGTAAACTTAGCTGGTGTTTCAAAAATGGAGACCCTTCAATGATAGCCTATAAATATTTTATAGAGGAGGAATGTGAAATTTTAAACAAGGTTGACGACGATTTTTCATTGCTCATGCCAACAACCTTCGCATGATGGTAGGCTGCTTGTGAAAGACATTCATTCACAGATTCACTCACTCATACATCAAACACCGTATTTTATGCCAGGCATGGTAGAACACATGAATTGAAGACAGTAGTCTTGTGTCTTCGAGAAAGAGAGCTCAGATTGTCTCTGTATCCTACTCAGTAGCACTCATTATCTTCAGTCTAGAGCAGTATCATGGGTCCAGGAAACAACAGCTCGTTCCACAAATGATTTTTTTTAAAAACTTGGGACTCTGAAATAGTCACCGTCTTTCACTTGACTAGAGGTAGATATCCTCAAATTATACACTTCACTGAGGAATACAAATTAGGGTAAAACAAAACAACACAAAATCTGTTACTTTTTAACCAATTAGGATCTTAGCCTTCTCTTTCTCCCTAGGCTAGCGAACCACATTGGAATTCTCTACCTTCTAACCGCCCGCAAAAAGTGATTTTTCTAGGCTACTTATCAGGGTTACCTATAAGCAACTTCCTTGTTCCTCAGGTGGGAAGGAATAAAAGGAATTCTGGTTCTCCCCAACTTACTAGAACTTTCCCCGGAGGAGCAGCCCTTTCGGTCCCACCCAGGCACGAAAGATAAAGACTTGGAATTGAGCCCATGTGAACCTCCTCCTACCTACGCCGTCCTGGCTCAGCCCGCTGCTTCATCTGCGCAAGCCCGGGTTCAAACGTCCCAATCTGAGGCGCCGCGGGTCTGTGCGCTCGCGGAGGCGCGCGGGTTTGAAACGTCACATGCCACGCGACTCGGCCTTGTTCCTCCGCTCGCGGCCCCACCCACCATCTGTGGCAGCCGCAGGCTTCTGGTTGACTTCTCTGCAGTGGACACGACTTTTTTTATTTTAATTTTGGGGAAAAAAAAAAAAAAAAGAAAGAAACACACACTTTGTACTTCTGTTTTTGGATTCTAAAAGTAATATGATACTTAAGTATAATTTGGAAAATCGAAAAATATGTACATAAAGCACAAACTACCTGTATACTAAAGAGAAACACTAAGAACATTTATTGTGTATTTTTGTGGTCTTTTTACTACGAATAGATAAAAATGAAATAGATCGTGGTGCTTCTCGGCCTCTAACACGTAAACACGCAGAGATGATATACATAAGCTTTATAAAGTTTTGTACATCTTTTTTAAAGGACAGTATGTTTACTCTAAAATATACGTATGTAGGATTTCAAAACCCTGTTTATATATATTAAGGAGAACAACCGTGCACAGTGGTTTAGTTTTGCCTCTTTGCTTTATAAAAATAGTCCAATCAAGGTTTTAACTGCTCTATACTGACATTGACTATAGCTATCTTTTACAAGCTATCTTTTACAATATGATGATTTAAATCGAAGTCTACTCTGTCTTCCTTACCTACCACTAAATAGTATTCATTTTCCATGCCATTTAGCATTCTGCTAAAAAGTTATTTAGTTTCTGCATATTCTACTGAATGGGTATACCATAATTTTATTTTTTTAGAGGTATAGGTGGGTTTTGTTTTGTGTTTTGGTTTTTGCCAGTTTTTCCCAAGCAAGTATGTATGTTTGTGCACATCTTTAGATGTGTATTTCGGGGTTATTTCTTTAGAATTATTCTTTTTTTTTTTTAAAGATTTTATTTATTTATTTGACAGAGAGAGATCACAAGTAGGCAGAGAGACAGGCAGAGAGAGAGGGGGGGGAAGCAGGCTTCCTGCTGAGCAGAGAGCCCTATGCGGGACTCGATCCCAGGACCCTGAGATCATGACCTGAGCCGAAGGCAGCGGCTTAACCCACTGAGCCACCCAGGCGCCCCTAGAATTATTCTTATAAGTGGAATTTCTAAGTCAAAGAGCATAAACTTTGTAATGGTCCAGTGTCCTGCTGTCATGTTGATTTACTAAAGAATGAAGCTAGTTTATAACCTGCTAATGCTGTGTGATGGTGTATCGTTTTGACTTCCCCAACATCAATTTTTTTCATCTTTCTTAATTTGGTAAGTGAGATATATTTTCCCATTGATGTTTATATTTGCACTTCCTTGATTATCAGTGAAGTTGATTATACATGTCTACTCTTAATTTATATTTCTCTAATTATGATTTGTTTATACATTTTTTCCCCCAGTCTTTCCAAGTTTTGATTTGGTTTCTCCATGAGTAGGCAGCTGCTCTGCTTGAGTCCCTTAGGTTAACACCAATGAATCGTGGTACTTAAGTCAGTAATTGGGCTAAATCTCAATGCCATCATAGGAATTCCTTTAGGGTTTTTAAATATCTGTTGAATTCCCTCCCCCACCCCCATAGATGGCAGGATAGTATTGGCTGGCTTCGATTACTTAGTTACTGCAGTGAGGTAAGTTAGGTTCTTCTGTCCTCATATACAGCTGAGGAAAATTACTTGTTCCATAAATGGCTTGTGCAGATTGCTGAATGGGGATTTGAACCTGTATCTTCCCATTTAGATCTCTACTTTTAATAATCTTGAACTAAAAAAATAAAAATAATCTTGAATTTAAAGTCTTCCCTCCATCATTACAGATCAAACAGTTCAGATTTTGTTAGGTATGGAGTCTATGAATTTCAGATTTGGAAAAAGTTTGCAAAACCAGACAAATGAGTAAGTAATTTCTGAAGAATGCAAAGCACATGAGATTGACTCATATTCTTTAAATGATTATAGGAAAATGAGCCCCCAAAGAGATGAGGCCACAATGCATGGCCATGCAAGTTGTGTATGGCACAAATCTAGAGAGGGCATCATCCACATCCATTATGAATGGTATGGACAACATCCTCTGGGATTGTTCAGTGCCACACCTGCATAAACCTAGGCAGCAGCTTCTCAATATTTATTTAACTTTTATAATCACAAGTGATTTTCAAGCACAGGTCAGTGTAACCCAAAAATAGAGGAAGTGATATTGGATTAGAAACCTCTTCCAGAACATTGCTTTTGGTTATCAAAACAATTGAAAACAAAAAATTTGATGCACCAACGGTCATTGTTCCAGAAAACATCAAATAATATTAAGGACAAAAATTTAAAGCAATGCTGTCCCTGTAGAAATATTGTTAAAACACTTTCTGGTGGTGTGTATTAAGACCTCTTATGTGCCAAAAGAAAGTAGGACTTTTTCTTACAAATACTGGGCAAATGCAATACAGATTCTCTAACACCAGTTACCTGGTGAGCCAGTGAATAGGAGAGTACTCCTATGGATAAGAAAGAAACCATGCAGTTAGCGATGAGCGTTTTATAGCAGAAGGCAATTTAGAGACCATCTTGTCTTGCAGTTACCAATTGAGGTTACTTGTTCAGTCACTCAGCATGAAGTTAGGAGGAATGATTACTAGTGTTTAAAGATTGCCCTAACTGAAACTAGTGCTTGAGGCTTTCTTGAGTTGCTGAAGGTAGGTGTCAGGATAATCTAGACATTTTAGTATTTTGTTTTTAGTTAACCTGATTTTCCCTCACTCCACCTGAATTGTTAACTATATCACATACTTTAATATTTCATAAACTCAGTCAATAAGTATTAGGTTATTTTGTTTTCAGGAGAAGTGGAGAAGTGTATCATGGTCCTGGAAAGAATACTGGATTCAGAACGAAAAGATGGGACTTAAGCTCTTCCATTTAGGCTTTGAATTTGTAGCATGTAAGTTTTGAATTGATTACTATTTTTTCTCCTCTAAAACTCTATGCATATATGTATATACATACCTATACATATATATATATATATATGTGTGTGTGTGTGTGTGTGTATATATATATGTGTGTCTGTGTCTATATGATTTAAGTACATATTTTTAAAAAGAAATATCAAAAAAGACTTTCAGGGGTGTCTGGGTGGCTCAGTTGGTTAAACATCTATCTTCAGCTCAGGTCATGATCCCAGGGTCCTGGATTGAGTCCTGAATCAGGCTCCCTGCTCAGCGAGGAGTCTGTTTTTCCCTCTGCCCCTCCCCGTGCTCCTGTACTCTCTCCTCTCTCTCTCTCTCCCAACTAAATAAATAAAGTCTTTTTTTTTTTTTTAATTTATTTGACAGAGATCACAGGTAGGCAAAGAGGCTGGTAGGGAGAGAGGAAGGGAAGCAGGCTCCCTGCTGAGCAGAGAGCCCGATGTGGGGCTCTATCCCAGAACCCTGGGATCGGGACCTGAGCCGAAAGCAGAGGCTTTAACCCACTGAGCCACCCAGGTGCCCCAATTAAGTCTTTTTTTATCAAAGTAGAAAACACACACACAAAACTATACCATACATTTCTTTCTCTTTTTTTCAAGTTTTTATTAAATTCTAATTAGTTAACATTCAGTGTAGTATTAGTCTCGGGTGTACAATACAGTGATTCAACACTTTCATATTTCACTCAGCGCTCATCGCAAGTGCCCTCCTTAATCTCCATCACGTATTCTCCCCCCCACCTCCCTTCTGATAATCATAAATTTATTCTCTACAATTAAGAGCCTGTTTCTTGGCTTTCCTCTCTCTCTCTCTCTCTCTTTTTTTCCCCTTTGCTTATTTGGGTTTTTTCCTTAAATTCCACACATGTGGTATTTGTCCTTGACTGACTTCACTTTGCGTAATACTCTCTAGCTCCACCCATGTTGTTGCCAATGGCAAGATTTTATTCTTTTATGGTTAATATTACCATGTATGTATGCATGTGTATATATATATGTATATATATGTATATATACATGTATATATAAAAACACACACATATATATAGTATATATGAATACATGTATATACATGAATATATATACACACACATATACACATGTATATATATATACACACACATATAGTATATATGTATACATGTATATATCTATACCACTTCTTTATCCATTCATCAGTAGATGGACATTTGAGCTGTTTCCATAATTGGGCTATTGCAGATAAGGCTTCTGTAAATATCGGGGCACATGTATTCCTTTGAATTAGTGTTTTTGTATTCTTTGGGTAAATGTCTAGTAGTGTAATTGCTGGATCTTAGGGTAGTTCTATTTTTAACTTTTTGAGGAAACTCCATAATGTTTTCCACAGTGGCTGTGCCAGTTTGCATCTCCACCAACAGTGCATGAGGATTTCCCTTTCTCCACACCATTGCCAATGCCTCTTGTTCTTATGTTGTTCACTTTCAGCCATTCTGACAGGGGTGAAGTGAGATATCTCACTGTAGTTTTGATTTGTATTTCCCTGATGATGAGTGATGTTGAGCATCTTTTCATGTGTCTGTTGGCCATCTGGATGTCTTCTTTGGAGAAATGTCTGTTCATATATTCTGCTCATTATTAAATTAGATTATTAATTTGGGGGGTGTTGAGTTTTAGAAGTTCTTTATTTATTTTGGATACTAACCTTTTATCAGATATTTCTTCTCCCATTCCGTAGATTGTCTTTTAGTTTTGTTGATTGTTTCCTTCACTGTGCAGAAGCTTTTTTTTTTTTTCTTTAAGATTTTATTTATTTATTTGACAGAGAGAGAGAGAGCACAAGCAGGAGGAGAGGCAGAGGGAGAGAGAAGCAGGCTTCCTGCTGAGCCGGGAGCTTGATGTGGGGCTTGATCCTAGGACCCAGGGGATCATGACCCGAGCCAAAGGCAGATGCTCAACCAACTGAGCCACCCAGGCGCCCTTGTGCAGAAGCTTTTTAGTTTGAAAGTTTTCCCAATAGTTCATTTTTGCTTTTGTTTCCCTTGCCTCGGGAGATATATCTAGGAACAAGGTTCTATGGTTAATGTCAAAGAAGTTACTGCCTCTGTTGTCTTCTAGGATTTTAATGGTTTCTGGTCTCACATTTAGGTCTTTAATCCATTTTGAACTTGTTTTTGTACATGATATAAGAGAGTGGTCCAGTTTCATTCTTTTGCATGTTACTGTCTAGTTTTTCCAGCACCATTTGTTAAAGATACAGTCTTTTTTCCCATTGGGTATTTTTTCTCACTTTGATAAACATTAATTGACCATATAGTTGTAGGTTCATTTCTGGGTTTTCTATTCTGTTCTACTGATCTATATTTCTATTTTTGTGCCAGTACCATACTGTTTTGATTACTAAAGCTTTGTAATATAAGTTGAAGTCCAGAATTGTGATGCCTCTACCTTTCATTTTCTTTTTCAACGTTGCTTTGGCTATTTGAGATCTTCTATGGTTTCATACACATCTTAGGATTGTTCTAATTCTGTGAAGAGTACTGTTGGTATTTTAATAGGGATTGCATTAAATGTGTAGGTTGCTTTGGGCAGTATAGACATTTTAACGATATTTGTTCTTCCAATCCATCAGCATGGAATGTCTTTCCTTTTCTCTGTGTCATCTTCAGTTTCTCTCATCAGTGTTTTATAGTGTCACCTCTTAGGTTTATTCTTAGTTATCTTATTGTTTTTAATACAATTATAAGTGTAATTGATTCCTTAATTTCTCTTTCTTCTACTTCATTATTGGTTTATAGAAATAAACAGATTTCTGTATGTTGATTTTATGTTCTGTGACTTTACCAAATTCATTTATCAGTTCTAGCAGATTTTTGGTGGAGTTTTTCAGGTTTTTTATATATGCATCATGTCATCTGCCAAAAACGAACATTTTACTTCTTTCTTGCCAATCTGAGTGCCTTTTATTTTTTTTGTTGTTGTCTGAGTACTGTGGCTTGGACTTCTAGTACTATGTTGAATAAGAGTGGTGAGAATAGACATTCCCTGTCTAGTTCCTGAGCCTGGAGGAAAAGCTTTCAGTTTTTCCCCCACTGTGGATGATACATATATGGGTTTTTCATATATGGCCTTTATTATGTTATGTTCCTATCCCTACTTTGTTGAGGGTTTTTTTCATGAGTAGATGTTGTGTATTTATTTCTGATAACTTTTTGAGGAAACTCCATAATGTTATCCCTAGTCATTCTTTTATATATCCTTTGTAAAATATCTATTATATTTGTAATAGTAAATATAATAACTTCTTATCAAAGCCAAGAGATTGATCCTGTCTTTTGCACATACAGGGTAATTTCATAATCAGACTTATGTTTAAATTCCTTATTATGATTGGCAAAAAATTTGATACAGAAAATACAAGAACTGTGTTTCCTGTTCTTTGGACTAGGCTTAGCAATTACCTCCTGCTAAAGTGCAAAAGTAATTATCTGTTTTCCCTTGCATACACAGATTGTTTAAGATTTGTCCTTGTCTTGAAGTTACAGGAAAAGCAAATTAGTGAGAAGATTTGATATTGTTGAGCAAATTCAGGGCTACCCCTGAGGATGCAGGCTGAAGCCTCATTATTACATCTGGGGCCTTCACCAGTGTGTGGGTGCCCTGTGGAGCCTCTGGAGGTAGTTTTGCAAATTCCAGGTATAGCTGTTCTTGGTCATATAGCTATTAATTTCTGTTTGGAAATGGGCAAAGTTTAACTTTATATCCTTCTTGTCTGTTTTGGCATCTCTCTCCTGCTCTCTGCCCCAGCTGCAGTTACTACATTTGGGACTATCAGAGCTGAAGTTTAGAAACAACAGTCCTTAGAACAGCAAACACAGGATTTGAATTTTTCAAAAAAGAATTCAGGAAGAAAACAAAATAAAAATAAAAATGTTCCCGTTAACAGAGCATTGGTTTCTACATATTACTGAAAGTTCACACGCTCTTTTCCCTTCCTCAACCTAATTTGAAATAAACGTCTTAGATACTACTCCAAATTTGATTTGGATAGATAGAGCTGGGTCTGGGGAAATTATGCCAGACTCTTCTTTCCAATTCTACTTCTGGTTCTGCCACCCCTGCCCCAGTGAATCCATCCTCTGGCCCCAGGCCATCTTCTTGGAAGGCATCCCAGGCCTATTGGCCGTATACTGCCCTTATCATGTTTCCTCTGCTGGGTTTTAGGTAGTGGGCAGTGCTGTGCCTATATACTGGCTCTTGAGAAATACACAAACATTTACCACACAAACATTTATCAATAGAGTGTCAATTTCCATGTATAGATATTCCTACCATGGCCCATTTTAAGTTACTCCCATGAGATCACTGCACATGTCTTTGAGAAGAGAGGTGTATAATCTCCTCCCAAAGCCAGTAACCGTTGGCTCCAGCACACTGTGTCTGTTTGACTTTACAGACACCTTCTGAATTTCAGTCCTAGATGTCTCTAGGCTTTTTGCCCATGATCCATTTCTTTCTTCGTTAATTTTTATGAATTACACTTACTAAAAGACAAGACTTTTTTTTTTTTAATTGGCTGGTTAGTCCCAAGCCGGGTTTTTTGCATGGTCATCATTATCATTTGATCCCTCTAATTATGCCTCTGTCTACATCACTCCAGCCACTAGCACAATGTGAACCCGTTATTCCTTCTTGTTCAGAAGCATATGGCTGCTTGCTAAATTCCTTCTTTCTTCTTAAGGAAAGCTGCCTATTTTTAGCTCACTTGCCGGACAGACAGCAGACAGGTTCTGAGTTTTATGTATGAGGAAACCTTTCTCTGCTCAGCATGTTATTTCCATTGATATCTTTTGATGACTGCATCCTTCAGGAACCTGGGGGAAGGGAGTGTGATCCTGAGAATCATATGCCTGAGATTTTACAATATTAAAATCATATTGCACCTTAGGAAAATATAAAAGATATCATACAGAGGACATTTTGTCTGTGGGGGTATAGAGTGAGGGTTCATGGGAAGAGTAGACCCAGGCTTGGAGCCAACAAAGGCAGTTGTCTTGGCACATAAGTAAATTCAATGTGTTCACATGTACATGTATCATTTTATGTTGATTCTTTTCCACTGTGCCTTCATACTGATAAGTATGAGCTGTACCACACATAGCCCATCACTGGGATATAAAGGGTCCTGTACAGTCCTGAGGAGAAACCATCAGGGTGTCCAAGGACTTCTGCTTCCATGGACTGGTAGACACCTCTACCTGTTAACTGTCTTTTATATATCTCTGCACCTCCATACCCATATCCTTATTCCCGATTTACCCATTGGTTTGCTTAGCATTATATTGCGTGCATTTCAATTAAATGGATATTTATATGAGCTTTAAACTTTCTGAAGAGGATCAATAAACATCTCCCATCCAACCATGCTGTATTTTGTTAGTAATATCCTGAAGATGCCTCTTTAAAAACAAACAAAAATTGTCTAAGACCTTTAAATTGCAAGGCTTTTAGCTAATAGCAACAACAGCAATAACAATAAAATCAGAACTCCTTGCAGCTCTGCTATTCCATTACTTTGTGTCCTTGTTCAAGCCATTGAACTCCGAGCCTCTGTTTACTCAATGGAGAGTGAGGAGGCTGAACTTGGACTTGGCTCTAGATCACTAAGTCCTTTCCTGCTGCATATCTGAGTTGGTAACTTTCATGGTGGGACTTTTGGGGTAGAAGGATAAAATGGGGTTGGGGGCTGATGGGATGTAGCTGGTGAAGAAATAGAAGGTGGTTTTTGAGATGGCCTCTTTCTGATGACAGCCCTCCACAACTAAGATTGCTAGATTCAGCAAATAAAATAAGAGAATGCTCAGTTACATTTGAATTTCAGATAATCAATGGAGAGTTTTTGGTACCTGTATATTACAAATATTGCAGGGGACATATACTAAAATTAGTAATTATTTATCTGAAATTCAAATTTAACCTGTTCTGTTGGATTTGTTGTCTTTGGATGTTGGATGTTGTCTGGCAACTCTACATAATAGCAGATAGGAACATATTCTGTCTCAACAGGTTGGGCTGGACAAGTAGGGCATTTTAGCAAAAAACAGAGCATTAGTTTGTAAAGACAGAGGTGGGTAGTCATTTGGTGCATATGAGCATGGTGGGGGTGGGGGAGTGAGGAGGTGTTGCTTTTTCTTTTTTTGCCCAGGTTGTAATACCACTTCTATGATTAAAAAAAAACAAAAAAAAAAAACCAGAAAAAAAACTGTGTGACATTTTAGTACTGACATAAGAAGTCACCAGGCTAATCCCTGAATAGACCTAAGAACTCTACATGCAGGTGTGGTTGGAAAGATCAGTTACCACGAGAAGAGAAAGATGAAAGAAATGCTATTAGATTTTTACTTAAAGCAGAAAATACTAACGTTACCTTTGGCTCAGGAATTGAATAACTTTGTAGTTTGCATATGAAAATAAAGGAAGAAAATTCATCATAAAAGAATTTATAAGTTTTAGCAAGAGTTAAATAAGTGTCACATTTAATCGGTGCTGCCACAGTATTTTCTTAATCTTCAGCTGCTTGCAAAAAAAGTCTGTTATGCATTTGTGTAGAAGATTATTGCATTGCTCTCTTTTATTAATCTAATGGATATTTAGTGGGTAGAACCTATGAACTAGATAACAGAAGCTACACAGTAGAGGACTGGGAATGCTGACATTTCTGTTGTCTACCCACTGGCTGGCAGACCTTATTACTGACAGCAAGTAAGAGATGTCCCAGATCCTGACCGGCCCGAGTACAACAGTTTAACCACATCCAGATTCCATATATGCTCTGCTTCTCATGCTGAGAGATTCTCACATATTTCAATTCTGTGTTTTAAAATGGATATATGCATTCATCTAAGGAGGACACATACTTTATGGGATGACTTCATTTTTCATTCATTCAAAATTGTTAATGTAGCCTTTGCTCTGGCCTTGCCATATTGCTAGTGGGAGAAGAAATAAGTCAATAGAAGATCATGATGCAGTATATGTGTTAATAAAGGGCTAAAACACAGGCTACTGATGCATCACTGTGGGGACTACTAACTTATTGCACAAAGTGCATCAGAAAGGCTTTCTGCAGGTGATCATCTCCAGGCTAAGGCTGAAGGAATAGGAGGAGGGATTATACAGAGGAAGAGGGCAGCTGAGTAGGTAGACACACACACTCTAGACAGAGGTATAGCATATTCTAAGACTCAAGAGGAAAGAGAACATGACACTTTTGGGGTATTTCAAGGGATTCAGTTTGACTGGGAGAGTGGGTGAAGGAGCTCGCAGTGACAAAAGATGAGATCCAGGGCTGAGCTGGGTGCAGACTGAGATCATCTTGATGTCATGCTCAGTAGCTTAGAAATTCCTAAGGACTGTGGGAAGGGTTTGGAGTATTTAAAAAGGAGACATGTGTTTTAATATAATCCCTCTGGCTACAGGCTACAGTTTGCAAGAAGGTAGAAAGATAAGCTAGAAGCTGTAACAGAAATCTAAAGAGGGTTTCCCTAGGTGCCCTCTCTCCAAGTCTCTGATTGACAATTTCAAATGTTCTCCCCCTTCTTATACATCCAACTCCATCTCCTGATCTGTCACTCTCAATACAAGACCTCTCTTCCTATGCAAAAGGAGAGCCTTGGGAGCCTCCTTACTGTGGGAGTTCTCTCCCCGCATACCTGGCTGACCCCCACTCTCTCTTCAATGCCAGATATCTGGGTGGGCCTTGCTCAGAGAACTTGCTCTCACACTCTGGCCCTCCCCCTCCTGCTTCTTCAACACCCCTCTTCTGCTTACAGCTTCCCTCCCGCCAGCATTGATCCTGGCATGACAGTGGTGTGAATTAGGCAAGCAGCAGTGGGCATGGAGAGAAACAGATTCAGGGTATATGGAGAAAGAAGAATTGTATGGATGGATTTTGTGTTTAATGAGAAATGATGTCAGAAAATTTTCATATGTATCACTCTTAATTTGTACATATGTACATACATACGTTTCTGGTTCAAGAAAATGGGAAAGTTTGGGATGCCATTTATGAAACCAGGGATATTTCCAGAGAATCCTCAGATGGAGCCCACATTGGGGGGGGGGGGCGGTCTCTGCTCAGCAGGGAGTCTGTTCCCTCTCCCCCTTTCTGCTTCTCTGCCTACTTACGATCTCTGTCTGTCAAATAAATAAATAAAATCTTAAAAAAAGAGAGAGAGAGAAGCAGGCTTAGGGTGGAGCCTCAATGTCTCCCTTAAAGGGATGAGCAGAGAGAGCATCTTGACTGGAAACCGAGAAAGAGCACTGAACTTTGGGAGAGGAAAATCAGGAGAATGTCGGGTCATAGAAGATCCAAAAAGGGGGGCACCTGGGTGGCTCAGCGGGTTAAGCCGCTGCCTTCGGCTCAGGTCATGATCTCAGGGTCCTGGGATCGAGCCCCGCATCAGCTCTCTGCTCTGCAGGGAGCCTGCTTCCTCCTCTCTCTCTGCATGCCTGTCTGCCTACTTGTGATGTCTATCAAATAAATAAACAAAATCTTAAAAAAAAAAAAAAAAAAAAAAAGGAAGATCCAAAAAGGGAGAATTTTGGAGAATGAGAACCAATAAAAGGTGTCATGTGGAGCCAAAAGATGGAATGTAAGATTAAGAAGCATTTATTAGAGGGCGTCTGGGTGGCTCAGTCAGTTAAGCAACCGCTTTCGGCTGAGGTCCTGATCTCGCAGTCCTGGGAGGGAGCCCGGAGTCCTGCTCTGCACTCAGCGTGACCTCTGCTTCAGACCCTCTCCCTCCGCCCCTCCCTCACACTTTCTCTCCAATAAATAAATAAAATCTTTAAAGAAAAAAAGAGGGCATATTTATTGGATCAATGAAAAGAGATCATTAGCAAAGGGAAGTTTTAGTAATTCAAGGGTGGGGTGAGATGCAAGGAATTGAGAAATGGGTGGAAGGATAGTCAATGAGGTGACTGGTATAAGAAAGTTCAAGGAAGTTTATTTTAACATGGGTGAGGCTTGGGAGGGTCAGGGCTGGCAGGAGAGAAGCAGTAAACAGAGGAGCCGTATTGAAGAGTTGGGGGAGGACCTGAGCAGATTAGGAAGTTCTCTGAGGAGGTCAGACACCTGGGGTCCGGGACACAGTGGGGGCTACCTAGCATGGGGAGAGGGAGAGCTCAGCAACAAGGAGGCTCTCAAGACTCTCTCTCTCTCTGAATAGGACAGGTCTTGGGTTGGGAGTGACAGATCGGGAGATGGGAGCAGAGGTATGAGGAGAGGGAGAATGTTGGAGATTGTCAATCTGAGATTAGGAGACAGGATGCTCAGGGAAACCCAGAAGGTTTAGCAGGCAAGTGTGAGTGCCCTGTGGATGTGAGAGCCATAAACTGGACTTGAAATCAGTCTGATGTGCGATTTCCTCCCTCAGACCTCAGAAATGGTTGATGTAAAGGCTGAGAAAGCAGGCAGGAAAATTTATTTAAGGCTAAGGTGTGCCAGGCAGTGTGATGAATGGCAAAAAGCTCCTGCCCAGAGAGGAAGAACTGAAGGCCATGGAGATAAGGAACCTGACATCTTCAAATGAAGAATTGAGGATTGAGAGACATGGAGAAGACCTTCACATCTTGAAATGAAATGCCCATGTAAGAACTTTGGTTTGCAAAGACAGGTGGTTGCCAAGACTTCCTTATGAAATTTGTAAAACTAGAAATAAATTTGTTATAAATTATAAGAATAAGCCATGTTTGAAATACTAAAGGTCTGTAGAAAAATGATGTATATTACCTGAAAACAAAAATTGCCATAATATCAGTGGGAATTTATAATGCATAAACATATTTGAGGAAAATGTAGATGTAACACTTTCCCAAAGAAGGAGCATGTATTACAGATAATAGGAAATGGATTTTAAAAATTGCTACAAGATAACTATTGAAAGCTAGCCAAGAAATTAATTGTTCATATGTAATTTGTAAAGTCCTTTATCATTTATAAACTTCAGTTATGAGCATAAGTATTTCCTAGTATATATGGAGTTGGACCAAAAAATAGGGTTACGTATGGCACATAAAAAATAAATACTTTTACAATCATTAAAGTAAATATTAATAGCAATCTACTTCTGAAACAGTTTCACTATTGTCAAGATCATGCATATTCCATATTAGAAGCAAGTGGTTTTGGAGATAATGCATATCAAACAGGGAAAAATCATTGGATCCTTTAGAATTTTTATACATATTACTTCTAAATTTCTTGGCACAAGAATGGTATAGAAATCTTAGTTGGGATATATAATTATTCTTATATAAGTGCACTTTAAATGGTAATCAGAAAAATACTACTGAGACTATAATTGCTTAAATCTTGTAACATCACCAGGACAAAGTCACTCATATTATAGTGGGCTGCTTTTCACTGTTTCACTTAATTTTTTTGCACATTGTAGAAAAAATCGTTTCTCATATTTTTTGAATGTCTAAGAACAAGAAGGGGAAAATATACCTTGGCAATCATTCAACCTATGAATATAAATCTGGCTGAACTATATTTTAATTCAAATTGTTATTCAACATCCCTAGGAGTTCTATGTTTAAAAATGGTATCCCGTTCATATTGGGCAACTTTGTTTCAGAAATACCTTACTGGTTCTAGTGCTGAACACCATTAAGGTCAATTATTGCCCACAAACAAGGCCATGTGCTTGGAAATCACCTTTAAGCAGACTAGAAAAATGAAATAGAAAGTAGATTGTAGGGCATATGCCAGTGGTTGGTGTCTTATTAGGTGGGTAGTGTTACAAAAACTCTTATTTCCCCTAAAATCTCCTGTTCTGCTGTAATGAGGCTTCTGTTTGCATGGTCTACAATCTACACCAAATTTGCTGGGATCTGGAAAGGAGACGCTGTCTTTTGGCGTCCACTGATAAACTGCTACCAGAAGAGTGGGAGGTCTAAACTCTTCCTCTAAAAGCTCTCATCCTTTTGGGTCTATAACATGTACATACAGATATGGGTGCCTTTTTCTCACCGTGGCTGAGTGCAGAAAAGGGAGGAAGTGATAGAAGAGAGGACATCTGTCCTTCCACAGTAGCAGCACACATGGGTGAGAGAAAATGAAGAGGGTGAACCATGGCAAGTGGAGGAGGGATGAAATCTAACTAGTCTATTTTAGTTTTGCCTAGAGGTAGCTACTATCCTTTGGTGCATTAGAAGAAAAAAATGCAAAATCTTGGGGGCCAAATATGACTTAATATTTATATAAGTTTTAGAGTTTACAAAGGATTTTTCCACAAAATATTTCTATTGGGCAACATCATAACCAAAATTACAGATTGGACGACTTACCCAGGTCTTATAGGGCAGAATAGGCATTTGAATTCAGATTTTCTGATCTTAGAATTTACGCTCTTTGCACTGCCTGAGAATGTCCTCTAAAATAAATGCTTATTAGAGTAGTCCAGCTTTTGCACAAAATATAAATTTAACTTTACTTAATTTTCCTTCCCCACTCTCATTTTTCCTTTCAGCTCTCTGTATTTAAAGCTTCTATATCCTGAGATTAATACCATCCTATTAGCATAACATTTTTGCAAGTGCTTACCTTAATTCTAAAGAGAGAGAAAAAGAGAGACAGAGAAAAGGAACTTTCAGTGAAACACTTAAAAATTTGTAAGAACACTTTTTCTATTACACATGGGTTTAAAATTTTTATTTTAAATAAAAGTTTTCTAGGGTGTAAAACTCATGCTTTATTCTTAGCCTTGCCATGACTCATTCTTTGCCCTTGGACACCTCACTTAACACATTGCAACCTAGTAAAATTTTCCTTTTTTTCAAAACTAGATTCTGTTTGGAGAGAGAAAACTTTAGTTTTCCTTGTTGTGCTGTCCTTCTGTTTTCCTAAAGTACTTGAGATTCTGGGTGTCCTGCTGTGACTTGTTCAAGCATAATTTGTAACAGAAATAAGATTGAAATGTTTCTAGACTTCGTGTGAGGATCTCTTCAAGAGGCATCTTTAAAGTTGAAGTATGGCTAACCTATTATTTCTTTTCTATTGCTTTGCATTGGGTTATCCTACAACAAGATAACATGTAGACCCATCCACTGCCCATGCCCCTGTGAGGCTATACCACCAGCTCCGTATGAACAATGAGAACTTAACCACCCACATTTTAACCTTATCTTTGCTTCATGAGTGGGAACAAGATTAATTTTGATTTTCATTTTCTAAGTTTTTTTAAAATTATTTAAGACCCTCTATGGCAATTTTCCTACTTATGTTCCATGTCCTTTATCACTGACCCCTTGGATTTTCCCCCCATATTTTTAGGAATGTCTGCACCTAGAAAATTAGACATTCACTCTTGTGAAAACTAAGATCAAAAAGGTTGATCATTAAATTTGATTTTCCTAAAACTTCTTTTAAATTCCATGTGAATTTTGCAACATAGTTATCATTGATTTTTATGCATTATTGATTTTAATTGGTATTTTGGTTTGACACAGATTTTTTAAACATTTGAGGATCCAATAAAAAATTTTATTGTATTGGAATACACAAAAGAGTCAGTATAGTCAGTAAATTAGATCTCAGATGGTTGTAAGTTAAAAGTAGATTTAAAGGTGTAAGTTTTGTTTTATTGTTGTCTAAGTGCTTTCAGATTTTTTTTTTTTTGAGTGACATCTGGATGCCAGGCCCACTTTGAATGATATAACTATTCTGGAAAATCAATTCCTGCTTTTGATGTACTAATAATCTAGCTGAAGAAATATTACTATTACATTAAATATCAGTGGGAGTTGAAAGCAATATTCACATAAGAGTTGTCACAAAATAGTATGTGATTAACTGTCAAATGAGTGATATAGCTAGTAAAACATCATTTTATGAGCTGGGAAGCAGAGAAGGCCTACGTGGAAGAGGTGGGACAAACTGGATCTTGAAGGGTCTTGAAAATATTTGTTAGGAAGCTGGAAAAAGGGAAAGCCAAGCAGACATGCAAAATAACCTGAGTAAAGGCAGGGAAGTGGCAAGGAAGAGACCAATTCAAAGAAAAAAACACTTCTTAGGGAGAACAGCAGATAAGGTTGACTAGTAGGATAGATCAAGAAAACAGCCAAGGGGCTGTCAATAAAGAGCCAAAGAAAGGTTTTTTTTGAGGAGAAATACATGATGAAATTATTGCTAATGAAGGAAAGATCATTTTAAGCCACACAGAATAAAATGGAAGAGATTCATGGAGAGCCATTCAGTTGAATAATATAGCAATAAAGACTCAAGGAAAGATATGCCTTTAAGAGTGGTAAGTGATTTATATAAATGCTACCTTCACTTTTTTGAAAATGATGTATTGTTGTCATTGTGACAGGCAACTTATAAAATGCCCCCCAGTGATTTCTGCCTCTTAATCTTTGGGTAATTCCCTATCCTTGAGTGTTGACTAAAATAATGGTTTTCTAATGAGTGGGGTATGGCCAAAGTAATGGTATGCCACTTCCAAGATTAAGTTACAGAGAGATTGTGGCTTCCTCTCATCCTTGCTTGCTCTTTTTCTGGTTTGCTCTGAGGAAACAAACCAGCTGTCACATTGTAGGAAAGTCTATGGGGCAAGGATCTGATGATCTTGACCAATAGCCAATGGAGACCTCAGCGAGTGAGTGAGTTTGGAAGCTTATCCTCCTTCAGTTCAGCCCTTGAAATGACTGAAACTCCAGCCAACCCCTTGGATGCAGGCTTGTGAGAGACTGGGAGCTAAAGGCACAAAGCTAAAGCTATACTGGGATTCTTGACTCATAGAAACTACAAGCTAATAAGTGTTTATTGTTTTAAGACACCCAGTTTTAGGGTAAGTTACACAGTAGTGACTAGTAAATCATTACAGAATTGCGTATTTTTCTATCTCTTTCAGTAAAGCTAATCAAATACTATGAAGGACGCTCCCACTATAATACAGCAAAAATTCAAGCTAAACACTGTTTAATGTGTTAGTTGAATTACTAGGATCACAGACAGTAGGATATACTTCAGAGGATGAACTAAACTGGAATCTGAGAGTGGAAATCATACCCTAAAATAAATATTGACTTCTTTCTGGGAATAGGGACAAAGACTGTTTCACTGTGAGACAGGAGATCGGAAGAGATCTTAAATGGGACTAAACATGGTTTCAGGTCAGTAGTGCCCCAGAAAATACCCCACTCAGACCTTTAGGGTAATCCCCCCAAATTAAATTCAAAAACTACAAACTCACAATTGAAATAAAACCAATAACAAGCAAAAGGGAAACAAGCAACCACAGAGGGAATTAATGCTGAGATATAGATCTTCAAGGACTTTAGCAATTGAATTTATTAATAAGGTATGCAAGTCAAATGTTTACAGAATTCATAAGGAAATAAAAATGGAATATAAATAGGGAAACAATTAAGGATCATTAAAAACAGTTATTCTTTAAGAAGTGTAAAAAAAATTTTAAAAATATAATCACTGAAATTAAAAAGTAAAAAAAATTTTTTTTCAAAACTCCAGAGGTTATATAATGTGAAGTAAATCGCTTTTTCTGCCTTCCTTCCCTAATGGCTAGAAAGAACTGTCGATTCCCCACTCTTAAAGAAGAAGGATTCAGTTCACTTGGTCTGTGCTTTCTCTTTTCCTTTCGCCCCATCCCCGTGTTTCTTTTAGTCATGCTTTTCCCCTTAGGTCTCTTATTTTAATTGAAAGAGTTATTTACTATATTAATCTTTTGTCATCTGTTAATGTTAGACAGCATTATTTGCATTTTCACAATCTAAGTTGAGAAATTTAAGTATTCTTTCATCTTTTCTGGTTTCCTCCAATTCTCAATTACTGAATGCCACATCTTTACATTTTAAGCATAATTTTTTATCTTCTGTTCTTTCACTACATCTCATTCTTCTTCTTTATGCTTATAGGTGGCATATAAAAAGAGAAACAATGGCCAACATATGTAAACTCAGAACTATGTAAATGTTCATCACAAAACCAAAGTGAATTTGAACCTTTTAAAAGAAGATCTGTGCTCCGACTTCACAAAAATCTATGCTGCTGAATCAAAAAGGAACAGAGCTAACAGGAATGAGTGAGATTGGGGAGGATGGTAGGAGGGTACATGCAGTAGAATATAATTCTTGTATTTTACGTATTAGAAGATGACCTTTTTGCTCTTAACATTTGAACACCTGTAAGTTTGGGATGTCTCTTACAATGATTGTTGGCAAGGCAGCAGTGGTCATCTAGTTGTTATTGCTTGCTCATGTGAAAAACTTGACCACAAGTACTTATAATCATTATTTTAATTGAATGATTCACATTATTGGTATTACATTCTTTGAATTTAATTGCCATTTAAAATATCATCAGGAGGAGTACACTATAATTCAATAATAATACAAAGCTTTATATGCATAAAAGGACAGGAAACAGAGCAGTGCTTATTTGCTAAAATGTATGTATAAATAAATCTAGACAAGTTAATGCAATGACTATAAAATAAAAATTCTAAATAATAAGAAAGCATTGTGCTATGGTTTAATAGGAACTTTTTTTTTTTACTGGTTATAATAGTAGTACATCTAATAATTATTGAACTGATAGCTCTTTAAAGTCAATGAAATATGATTTAAAAAACATGTGTATTATAATATGCCTTACTTCTCAGTAAAATCTTTCAGCTTCCTTATTTTTACTATTTGTTATAGTGAATCACTCTCTTTTTGATTTTTGTGCAAAACTTTCTAAAAGCCTGGTTGAATGTGCTTTGCAGACCTCTGACAGAAGCAACGGATGTTCTACCTCTTTGCTCCCTGTATATATTACCCCTTTCTAGAGTAACAGAAGTTTTGGCTGCACACATTTTCAATCTCCCTTGCAGCTATGACAGTGTGACTATGTTCTGCTCATATGATGCAAAAGGAAAGGATATAAACAATTTCTGGCTTGTGTTTAGAGAATAAAAGGAACTTTTCCTCCATCTCTCCCCTTACCACCTTCTTACTTTCCCTCTTTGTTGAGACTGGAACGTAAATATGGTGGGAGCCATCCTTGACAATAAACCCAAGAGCAAAAAAACCAGGAATTACAAAATAAGAGTAAAAAATAAGTTCTAACATCACTGAGTCATCTTCCTAGCATTGGATCATCTGTGTTTACTGACGTATGAGAAAAAAATAAATTTTTATTTTATTTAAGTCAATGTATTTTAAGAGACAATAGATTGCTCTGTTAGCATGAGGTAGTATCACAACAGTTTGAAGGATTAACCTTAAAAACAGATAAAACATGTCAAAGTTTAACTTCATCTTTTTAATAATTTTTCCTGGAGATAGTTTTTGAGGATTAATATAAAAATCTCATTATCTGGTAAGTGTTACTGAACTCTAATTTTGGATACTAGGAGAAAATTGTACAAAAATAATTATTCCACATGTGAGTATGGAAACCTGAAACTATATGGTATGAGGAAAGCAAGAAGACTCCTGCATTCATTATGGTCAATGCTAGCTACTGTATTAGATATACCCTGAAAGCTCAGAAACTTGATAAATGTTTAATTTCTTGCTAATGTCAAAATTTATGGTATGCTGCGGTGTAAGGATTCTTCCCTTGCAAGTTCTTGCAGCTCTTTCTATTCAGCAGAAGAGGAAAAGGAGTGAGGTGAGTATCATACATGGAAGTTATAATCAAAGTGACATTCATCTCGAGGCACTGGGGTGACTCAGTCAGCTAAGCATCTACCTTTGGCTTAGGTCATGATCTCAGGGTTCTGGGATGGAGTCCACATGGGGTTCCCTGCTCAATGGAGAGTTGGCTTCTCCCTCTCTCTCATGCTTTCTCTTTCTCTCTCTCTCAAAATAAATAAATAAATAATAAAATAAAATAAAAACTTTAAAAATGACATTTATCTCTTCTGCTCATATTACCTTGATCAGAACTTGGAAATATCATGTTATCAGTTAGAGTCCTTCTAGATAGAAACCACTTTAAGGATCCAAAATAAGGAGCTGGTTTTAAAAAATTTAATACAGGAAGTTACACAGGTAATAAAAGAGCTGAGAATTCTAACAAGGGACACTAGGCACCTCGGGAGCAGGAAGCTGTTACCTCCTCTAGTTCGAACAGGTTGTGTTACCAGAATCCAGGTCAGGTTACTTACTGGAAGTGGAAACAGTGGTGGGGCTGTCTGGTGGGATTGTCTGCAGAGTCTAGCTCTCTGCTGGGGATGTAGCCACTAGTTTAAATGCCATCCTGGTTGTTCCCTACCTCCCACCCCCAATATTCCTCCGGTATTTCTCACTTATGAAATCCAGCTGGAAGCCACTAGTGCAAGCCTGAGGAACACAGGCGGGGTGCAAGGGTCCACGTCCTAAAGTGCAGAGCTGATCAGGGACCATCTCTAGGTAAACAGGTCACAGATGGACCCGTTGGCCCACCTTACTACAAGGATGTTAGAGAATTTAGACGGTGTGCCTGTGAGCCAGGAATACCCACATTAAAGGGAGAGGTTGAAGACTTCTGAAGTCAGTTAGCAAATCTTTTTTTAAAAAGTACCAAGTCCACTGTTGATAGATTCTGAATATATGATTCATTCTGCCCAAATCAGCAGTTTAACATCTCCTGCATTTTAAATAAACTTGGCAGATTTTTTGTTTCTTTTTAATAATGTCAGTAATTTTGCAGAAAACACTGGGCTATCAAAAAGGCAAAAGGTTTCCATTTGAGTTGAATTAATTGTATAAAGATTCAGTTTGTAGTGAGTGGGGCAAAAAAAAAGTCTAGAAATATTAATTTCTCTAATCTTAGCACATCTCAGTGTCTTAAATTTTAGATTCTATAGCTGAAATCTCAGTGGTTTCTTACTTTCAGCTAACAGCAAGGCTTCTGTTAATATTTGTTAGAAAAGCTAAGAAGGAAAACTTTTTCAGTCTCTTCCCTGGATATTCACTGCAACAATTTTTTAAAGTATAAAAATGGCAGATTATAAAAAAAAAGATTATGTTTTTATTTCCTCTATTGCTTTCTCTGACTCTATAGTACTCTCATTTCATTTTTCTACTTTACTTAGATGACCACTGCATTTTTAATTAACAATTACTGGCATTAGTAAACTGATCTGCAACAAGGGGTTGTTTCTAGTTGAGAAGACCCGAGGGCTATTATAATCTAGTAAACAGGTCACCTTAGAGGTAAAAGAATTTAGGCTTTAAAGTGGCAAGGAATTAGACTAGAGATGATTAATCAGCCACACATATAACAAAACCTATTCAGAAAGTTGACTTTCCTGTATCAACAGTACATATTAACATTGTGAATTTGGGGTGGGCATGATTAAGGTCTCCAAGGAGGAAATAGTGCGTAAGCAGTAATTATTAGAAAACAGAGTTCTTTGATACCATAAACAAGTAGATTTGATCTTAATTTCATTCGAGATATTTGAGAGAAACTTAGTATTATTTATCATTTTAGAAAACTTGTGGTTCTTTTTTTTTTTTTCCGTGTTTGCTAGAGGTGGGCAAATAAATACATTTTGAAAGTAATAATGTCTCACTGTTCATGTTCATCCTATTTCACCAAATGTACTAAAAAAGCCTAGCAACTAGTAATTCATTTTAACTCACATGGTCTCTGTGTCATTTGAAGCTAGAAGATGCTATGATGGTTTTAGTGCTGCAGTCCTGACTCTTTGATTTAAATCATAAATATTACTCTCTCGTGTTATAGCTATAGAATCCAGATCAAGCAAGGTCACACTCAATGGAAATTTAGAATAAGGATGGCAGTTAGTTTCATCTCAGCATCCATGATGGTAGTGGCTGTTCAGGGCTGTCATGAAAGATTCTGAAGCTGTATCTGGTTCAGCAAGATAGAGTATGGTGATTAATATTGATGTCTTCTGCACGCATGGGAAGGGAGGAGATTTGCCGTTCTTGTTTCAATCCTTGAGATATCTGAATTCCTGTTCTAAATGGAAAAAGTAAGTTGGTGCAGATTTTCAATGCATAGTACCATACAGATAGTTTTCAAGTTAGCCAAGAGGTATTTATTGAACATGAAGACAACGGAGTTCTTTCCACTTCTCTAGCTGCGTATAATGGCTTTTTTCTCTTTTCCTTACTGCTCCACAAATGACTCTTCTAAACATTAACTACAGTTGAGAAAGGATAATTTTCCAGCTATGAGGGAGTGCTATTCAATCACCAGTATGCAAGTGTCTGAAAGCCTGTTGATAGGACCAATAAAAAATGTATTGGATTGCTACTTTGTGTGTTCTCTCATTTTGTTTCCTGAATTATGAGACAGAGAAATCAACAGAAATTGATACTCAAATAAGCATTTTGTTTGCATGTTTTGCAAAGAGTCGTTAAAAATACGTGGTGAAGAAAGAAAATAGGACGTAATGGAAAATGTGGAAGTTAAATTTATTGCTGGAAAATGTGGTTTTAGAACCTTCTGAGGACTGGAATTATTTTTAACCCAGCTGTTTTAGTGTAGGACCTGTACTTCCTTCCTTATTTTAGTGTAAATGCCCCTAATAAGCTTTTATTGAATAAATAATGTGTGCCAGGCAGTAGGAATGATAGCATATTCACAAATTTGATGTGTCTGCTGAGCCTATTTTAAATTTTATTGTAGTGCTGGAGATACGAATATGAAGTCTGTTGGGGACTAAGCAAACAGCAATCAAAGACAATTTTAAAATATCCTAATTGAAAGCTTTTATTCATTGGTCAAATTACTTTTTCTTTCTTCTGCAAGAATTACAGTTTCCCACTGATAATAATAATGTTCCTGAAGAAATTTCTTTTTATCTTTTTTCTATTGTAATATAATTATTATACAATCGAACGCACATATCTCAATTGTTCAGCTCGATTACTGATTACATTGAGAATTGGGTTCACCATTGTAACCAACTTTGAAAACAAGATATGGAACGTTTACATCACTCGTGGAAAGTGTCCATGGGCCTTTTTTCAGTCAATTTGTCTCCCATCCTTCTTTGTTTGACAAGTCATTTTCTGACTTTTTTTAAAAATTCCATCCTTAGTTTTTTCTTCTGGATTTCCTTATAAATGCAGATATTCAATGTGTACTATTTTGTGTCTGGATTCTTTTGCTCAAGATAATGATTTTAAGATTCATCCATGTTTTTATATGTATCACAATTTATCATCATCATCATCATTAATCATTTTTTGCTGAGCAGTATTCCATATATGAATATACCAGTGTTTGTTTATTCACTCTGTTGGTTTGTTTCCAGGTTTTGGCTCTTATAAGCAAGATGGCTATAATAATTCTTATAGAAATATTTTGGTGGTCAGATATTTTCATTTCTTCTACCTAGTGTTTAGGAGTAAAATATCTGGATTCACAGGGTATATAAATTGCAAAAAGTCCAGAAAAGTTCCCCCTAGTAATGGTATCAGCTTACATACCCATACAACAGTCATTATCTCTTCTAGTAATTTGTCCTATTCTTTGTTTCATCTTTTTTTGGCTGTACAATTTATATGTTATACTATTTGATATCATTCCTCATATGTCAGATACTCTGTTCTTTTTAATTCCTATTTGTACTTTTTTCCCTCTTTGTGTCTGCTAGGAAACTGTTTTTGATCTGCGTTTAGTTCACTGATACTTCCCTCTGCTTGCCCAGGCTGAAGTTAAATCCATCTTTTTTTTTTTTTAATTGACCTACAGTTGACACACAATGTTACATTAATTTCAAGTTTACAACACAATGATTCCACAATTCTTAGATTATGCTATGCTCACCAGAATGTAGCTACCATCTATCATCATACAACACTACTGAAATGCCATTGACTGTATTCCCTATGCTCTATGCTTAATCCCTGAATTAATCATACATAACACCAGAAGCCTGTAGGTCCATCTTGTATCATATATATTTTTTAAAGATTATTTATTTATTTATTTGACACAGAGAGAGAGAGAGATAGCGAGAGAGGGAACACAAGCAGGGGGAGTGGGAGAGGGAGAAGCAGGCTCCCCGCTCAGCAGAGATTTTCCCCATGCTGGGCTCAATCCCAGGACCCTGGGATCCTGACCTGAGCCGAAGGCAGACGCTTAACAACTGAGCCACCCAGGCACCTCCATATTGTACTTTATACATGTAACATTTTATTTCAATCTTTTATAATTATAATTTTATAATTCATATCTTTGCTGACACTTGCCAATTCTTCATACCTGTTATCCACCATTGTCACTATGTTATTTAATTTTTTTTAAATCACGATTATGTTAAATTCTGATAATCTCAGTGTTTGAGCTATCTGTGGTCTACTTCTACTATTTCCTCTCTTGTCCATTGTTCATATATTTTGCCTTTTGTTTCCCTTGTGATATTTCATTATTTGCCAGACATTTCATATAATAAGTAGAAGAAACTGATGTTAAGTTATATTTGCTTTTAGAAAGGGCACACTTTTTTTTTTTTAAGATTTTATTTATTTATTTGACAGACAGAGATCACAAGTGGACAGAGAGGCAGGCAGAGAGAGAGAGAGGGAAGCAGGCTCCCCACTGAGCAGAGAGCCCGATGCGGAACTTGATTCCAGGTCCCTGAGATCATGCCCCAAGGAGAAGGCAGCGGTTTAACCCACTGAGCCACCCAGGAGGCACACTTTTTCATTATAAGCTACTAGAGCAGGACTGAGTCAATATGAACTAGTTGAGCTGGGTTTGTGCTTTCTTTCGACCTTAGTTAAATTTTGTTTCTCATTGTTTTCAAAAGCTTTGAGGATGGAAAAAAGGCTTTCCTCTTTACTGAGTTTGGGGCCAAAGCACTGCCCAGACTCCAGAGATCTATCTATGCTTCAAAGCAGGAGCCACCAGCTTTTGAAATTGTGGGATATCTCCATAGTTTACAACCTGGTTGTCAAATTACTAGATCCTTGGAGACTTTTTTTTTCCAGTCATGCCCAATGGTTTCAGAATCGATGGGTGATCTCTTTAGAGATGTTACTCCTGCTACCTCTCTCCCAGGCTTTGGAGCCCTGTAGCTATACTCCATGAAGATGCATAATGCCTTAAAAATGTTTCTCTTCAGCTTTGGCAATTGAAAGCTGACCTGTTGTCTGCACAAGCATGCGTGTGTGTGTGTGTGTGTGTGTGTGTGTCTACTCTCTGACCTTTCCTGCCTTTTTCCTGCCTTTTTTGATAAATTTGTCTCTGCTTCCTTCACCAGTTACCTTCCTCTGAGGGAGATGGGCACTTGAAAAAGACCCTGAACATTCCAGTGGGGCTATCTCTTAGCTCTCATTCTTTGACACCACCTTCCCCTGTTTTCAGGGTATTGTTGCTTATACTTGGTGAATACTGCTGAACAAGAACTGGAAGGTGGGTGCAGATTTGGTCTGCGCATGGGATTCCTCCAAGTTCTAATCTGCCTTGCCAGCCTACGTGTTACCGTTAACAATTCTTTAAATCTATATCTAACTTCTACCCATCCCCCCCACCCCTACCCCATCCCACTTTTATGGCATTTTCTTTCTCAGCAACCATGGGTCTCTTCTCTTCTATGAAAGACTTGGCACTTTCTGGATATGAGTTTGTTTAACTTCCATTTTATCCCCAACTCTTCAATGAGTTTTAAGAACTATGATTTTTATAGCTTATCTAACTTTTTGTTGTTATTGATTGGGTGAGAGTAACAGTCTCATAGCTTTCTAATCTGATTAAAAAAGAAACTCCATTTATTATAGTACTATTATTTTTTAATTTGAAATGCCCTCAGTGTGCATGGCAATCTCTGGTATAGGTACAAATGATGCATAATACAGAGAAGTTAAACAATTACAACTGCCTGTTTCCACTAAAACAGGCATATAGAAAATCAGATGTTTTTATTCTTCTCTGAGTTTAGCAAACTGGATTTTGTGGTAGTTAAAACATGAGGGAATTCTGGAGCAGGGCATCTCAATGACTCATGCTTTCCTTCTGGTTTCTTGAAATTCAGATTTGGAAACATTTAGCAGAAATATTTTGCTGCTCTGAACTGGTGATAGTGTATATAGGTCCCTAATTGTCAGTGACTCATTTCACAAAAGACTTTTTCCCTGCATTCTATTTCCTACTTTTCAAACTTCCAAGAAATATTTTTGATAATTAAAGAAGTCCTGTAATTTCATATACTGTTCTTATTTTACTTTGCAAATTAAGACATCTTTCATAGTCACGGCTGCAGTTTTTTTCAGATATTGCATATTGTAATTATGCTCTGACTCTTTTTATTTCCAAACTTCATATATTTATTTATTTTAGTTTTTCTTATAAACCAGTGCCTTTATCTGTTTAGTTACTTTCACTGTTTCTTGAATACAATTCAGATTGTTTATATAAAATTTATCCAAGCATACCCAAACATATTTATTGTGCATGTGTGTGTTATGTGTATGTATGTATATATGTACATATATATACACATATGTATGTGTGTACATATATACATATATGTATACATAATATATACATATGTACTAATACACATGCACACATGTTAAAAGAACTTCTGTATCAACATAAAGCTTTTCATGTTCTATTAATATGATTTAGATTCTGAAATTCTGTAACTTGTTTCTTTCATTCAATATCCATATATTCTTATATATATTGATAGCCTATTTTTCTTTCTGTATGGGAATTGTCATATTCATTACTTTGATAGATCATCACAGCAATTTGATAAGACACCTTGCCCTGATTGAATTCTGCCTGGACAAGGATTAAGTAGCAATTTGACATGCGTTTGTTTTCCTTTGGTGAATATAAATCTTCCACTCTTGGAACGGAGAATGGGTATCTTCTTTAAATTAATTTTTGTAGTACTTGCTTGCAAAATCTTCAGAGTAGTTCCTATTCCTAAAATCTCTTTTATTGGCTTTGTGTTTTTGAGCTTTATTGGTGTAATGGAAAACAAAATTGCATAGAAACAGTGATGTACAGTTTTCTTTTTTTTTTTATGCTTTAAGTGTATTTTAGTCTGATTGTCCAGTGTTAGACAGGACCCCATGGACACTTTACACAGCTGATTTACTCTTCTGAGTTAGCTGAGTATAGGTAAGTTTCAAAATATTACATACCGAAAAAAAAAAAAAGAAATATTACATACCATTGCCAAACAAACTGGACAAAAGTAAATCGTATGTAGAAGCCTTGGTTAAATTATATTTGAAACAACATGGAGGGATTCTCAAGCATTTGGAATTGGCTGCTTCTTCGACAGATGCTCCTCTGACATTGAAAATAACTAAGAACCCTAAACTCCTGACCTGGACAAAAGGTCACCTTCCCTGGACTGGCAAGTTTAGATATTTCTGCACAGCACAAACGCACATAAAAATACAAAACACAGACAAAAATGGGGGTGACTTGGTGGTTCAGTCCATTAAGTGTCTGCTGTTGGAGCAGGTCATGATTCCAGGGTCCTGGGATCTAACCCTACCTCACACTGGGGGGGTGGAACCTGCTTCTCCCTCTGCCCCTCCCTCCACTCATGCTCTCTCTCTCTCTCTCAAATAAATAAATAAAATCTTAAAAACAGAAAAACCCACAGACAAAAACAAAAGAAAAACTACTTCTGTCACCTGAGATCTGCCACTAAGCACTGTACAGCATGGCCTAACGTCCTAAACATCTATTCTTGTGGCCAATTCTACTCAGGCTCCAGGGAAAAGCTTCTCTATGTCTTTAGTCTCATGTCCTAGATATCATAAGAGACAGCCTCCAGATGTGGTGAAGATTTAAGGATTATGCCTTTGAACATCAGAAAATGACACTGCTTTATAGTACAGGAAGGATTTGAGAGGCAGAAGTGCTTTATTGGCAGAAAAGACACATTAATTAACTTGTCAAATGTTTTCTTCCAGATAGCTTGACTGCAATAGATTTTGCAGTATAATGAAGTCTTGTTTCTCAGTAGTGATGAGAGTTACTTATTTTACGTATTTTCCTGTTTTAATTCATGGTTTTGGATGTGTTAATGAAACTGCAAAATTTACAACAGTTGCACATGATGACTGAAGAATTTTTACAATAAGACACTGCTGGTATTTCCTCTGAAACTTGTCAATACATAAATGTAGAGGTAATTGAGGTGTCTTGTGACATCAGATTTTTACATTGTCAGTAAGAAGGCATTGAATGCAAGAATTGAGAATAGTTGTGGTTTTATGAAAAAGTAATGACTTAATTCAATTTACAAAAAATTATATATCATTTAAGCAATGGATTTACATTTCAATATTCATGAATTTTAATATATATTTTATAATTATAATAGGTTACACAATATTTTATAAGAAAAACTTTTTTAGAAAATGTAAAAATAATTTTGAATTAAAAATTTGGCAGCATTTGGGACACCTGGGTGGCTCAGTCAGGGAGCAACTGACTCTTGATTTCAGTTCAGGTCATGATTTCAGGGTCATGGGATAGGGTTCCACTTTAGTCTCTGCGTTCAGTAGGGAATCTACTTGAGATTCTCTCTCTCTCCCTTTTCTGGAGGCCCTGGTCCTTCCCCCTCTCATACACATGCTCTGTCTCTCACCAAATTAAATAAATAAATCTTTTTAAAAATTGGCAGCATTTGATGAAGTATACATAAATTTTGTATACTTTTGAAAATGACATCACTTTTATTTATTTACATTGTTCCCATTGGTAGGATAAATTATGTTAAATCATGATCAGAATGATAAAAAACAGTGTTTCTCCTGGGAAGATAAATAAAGATAAAATTTATGTAACAAGTATATTATTTATTATGTATATCTGTATTTTATTATATATCCAAACATTATTAGCTAACCAAGGAACACCCAGACATAAGTACCAATGGTTAAATTTAGGCATCTTTGGATACTTTTTAAAGTTTCAGCCAAATAAAAACTATAACTGTGCACATATTTTTCAGGTTTTGCTATTATAAAAAGGTGTATTTGTCAAAGAAGAAGGGTAAACATAATATATCTAATAATTGATCAATTTGATATATAGTTTAAAAATTATTAGTGGTTAAATATTTAGTATTGTTTTAAATATTTAAATATGGAATGTGAGTCTATTTTTTCTCTGGTCCTGCTAACATTAGAGGTAGAACTGCCCCTAATACTTTTTTTTTTTTTTATAAACATATAATATATTTTTATCCCCAGGAGTACAGGTTTGTGAATCGCCAGGTTTACACACTTCACAGCACTCACCATAGCACATACCCTCCCCAATGTCCATAACCCCACTCCCCTCTCCTACCCTCCCCCCAGCAACCCTCAGTTTGTTTTGTGAGATTAAGAGTCACTATGGTTTGTCTCCTTCCCAATCCCATCTTGTTTCATTTATTCTTCTCCTACCCCCCTAACCCCCCATGTTGCATCTCCACTTCCTCATATCAGGGAGATCATATGATAGTTGTCTTTCTCTGATTGACTTATTTCGCTATGCATGATACCCTCTAGTTCCATCCCGTTGTCACAAATGGCAATATTTCATTTCTTTTGATGGCTGCATAGTATTCCATTGTGTATATATACCACATCTTCTTTATCCATTTATCTGTTGATGGACATCTAGGTTCTTTCCATAGTTTGGCTATCGTAGACATTGCCGCTATAAACATTTGGGTGCACATGCCCCTTCGGATCACTACGTTTGTATCTTTAAGGTAAATACCCAGTAGTGCAATTGCTGGGTCGTAGGGAAGTTCTATTTTCAACTTTTTGAGGAACCTCCATATTGTTTTCCAGAGTGATTGCACCAGCTTGCATTCCCACCAACAGTGTAGGAGGGTTCCCCTTTCTCCTCATCCTCGCCAGCTTCTGTCATTTTCTGGCTTGTTAATTTTAGCCATTCTGACTGGTGTGAGGTGATCACAATGAGATCATTCTGGTTTTGATTTGTATTTCCCTGATGCCAACTGATGTGGAGCACTTTTTCATGTGTCTGTTGGCCATCTGGATGTCTTCTTTGCAGAAATGTCTGTTCATGTCTTCTGCCCATTTCTTGATTGGATAATTTGTTCTTTGGGTGTTGAGTTTGCTAAATTCTTTATAGATTTTGGACACTAGCCCTTTATCTGATATGTTATTTGCAAATATCTTCTCCCATTCTGTCAGTTGTCTTTTGGTTTTGTTAACTGCTTCCTTTGCTGTGCAAAAGCTTTTGATCTTGGTGAAATCCCAATAGTTCATTTTTGCCCTTGCTTCCCTTGCCTTTGGCGATGTTCCTAGGACGATGTTGCTGTGGCTGAGGTCAAAGAGGTTGCTGCCTGTGTTCTCCTCAAGGATTTTGATGGATTCCTTTCTCACATTGAGGTCCTTCATCCATTTTGATTCTATTTTCGTGTGTGGTGTAAGGAAATGGTCCAGTTTCATTTTCTTGCATGTGGCTGTCCAATTTTCCCAACACCATTTATTGAAGAGGCTGTCTTTTTTCCACTGGACATTCTTTCCTGCTTTGTTGAAGATTAGTTGACCATAGAGTTGAAGGTCTATTTCTGGGATCTCTATTCTGTTCCATTGATCTATGTGTCTCTTTTTGTGCCAGTAACATGCTCTCTTGATGACAGCTTTGTAATAGAGCTTGAAGTCCGGAATTGTGATGCCACCAACTTTGGCTTTCTTTTTCAATATTCCTTTGGCTATTCGAGGTCTTTTCTGGTTCCATATAAATTTTAGGGTTATTTGTTCCATTTCTTTGAAAAAAATGGATGGCATTTTGATAGGAATTGCATTAAATGTGTAGATTGCTTGAGGTAGCATAGACATTTTCACAATATTTGTTCTTCCAATCCAGGAGCATGGAACATTTTTTCATTTCTTTGTGTCTTCCTCAATTTCTTTCATGAGTACTTTATAGTGTTCTGAGTATAGATTCTTAGCCTCTTTGGTTAGGTTTATTCCTAGGTATCTTATAGTTTTGGGTGCAATTGTAAATGGAATTGACTCCTTAATTTCTCTTTCTTCTGTCTTGTTGTTGGTGTAGAGAAATGCAACTGATTTCTGTGCATTGATTTTATATCCTGACACTTTACTGAATTCCTGTACAAGTTCTAGCAGTTTTGGAGTGGAGTCTTTTGGGTTTTCCACATATAGTATCATATCATCTGCAAAGAATGATAGTTTGACTTCTTCTTTGCCGATTTGGATGCCTTTAATTTCCATTTGTTGTCTGATTACTGAGGCTAGGACTTTAGTACTATGTTGAATAGCAGTGGTGATAATGGACATCCCTGCCATGATCCTGACCTTAGCGGAAAAGCTTTCAGTTTTTCTCCATTGAGAATGATATTTGTGGTGGGTTTTTCATAGATGGCTTTGAAAATATTGAGGTATGTGCCCTCTATCCCTACACTTTGAAGAGTTTTGATCAAGAAGGGATGCTGTACTTTTTCAAATGCTTTTTCAGCATCTATTGAGCATATCATATGGTTCTTGTTCTTTCTTTTATTAATGTGTTGTATCACATTGATTGATTT
Source organism: Mustela putorius furo (assembly GCF_011764305.1). NCBI lineage: Eukaryota > Metazoa > Chordata > Mammalia > Carnivora > Mustelidae > Mustela > Mustela putorius. Next base: position 75,282,097 of record NW_025421987.1, read on the forward strand.
GTGGATGTTGAACCAACTTTGTGGCCCAGGAATAAATCCCACTTGGTCGTGGTAAATAATCCTTTTAATGTACTGTTGAAACCTATTGGCTAGTGTTTTGGTGAGAATTTTCACATCTGTGTTCATTAAGGATATTGGTCTGTAGTTCTCTTTTTTGATGGGATCCTTGTCCCATCATTTGATGGGATCCTTTGATGGGTTTTGGGATCAAAGAGGCACTGGCCTCATAAAATGAGTTTGGAAGTTTTCCTTCCATTTCTATTTCTTGAAAGAGTTTCAGGAGAATAGGAATTAGTTCTTCTTTAAATGTTTGGTAGAATTCCCCCGGGAAGCCATCTGGCCCTGGGCTTTTGTTTGTTTAGATATTTTTGATGACTGTTTCAATCTCCTTACTTGTTATGGGTCTGTTCGGGTTTTCTATTTCTTCCTGGTTCAGTTGTGGTAGTTTATATGTCTCTAGGAATGCATCCATTTCTTCCAGATTGTCAAATTTGTTGGCATAGAGTTGCTCATAGTATGTTCTTATAATTGTCTGTATTTCTTTGGTGTTAGTTGTGATCTCTCCTCTTTATTCATGATTTTATTCATTTGGGTCCTTTCTCTTTTCTTTTTGTAAGTCTACCAGGGGGTTATCAATATTATTAATTCTTTCAAAGAACCAGCTCCTAGTTTCGTTGATTTGTTCTATTGTTTGTTAGGTTTCTATTTCATTGATATCTGCTCTAATCTTTATGATTTCTCTTCTCCTGCTGGGTTTAGGGTTTCTTTCTTGTTATTTCTCCAGCTCCTTTAGGTGTAGGTTTAGGTTGTGTACTTGAGACCTTTCTTGTTTCTTGAGAAAGGCTTGTACCGCTATATATTTTCCTCTCAGGACTGCCTTTGCTGTGTCCCACAGATTTTGAACTGTTGTGTTTTCATCATCATTTGTTTCCATGAATTTTTTCAATTCTTCTTTAATTTCCTGGTTGACCCATTCATTCTTTAGAAGGATGCTGTTTAGTCTCCATGTATTTGGGTTCTTTCCAAATTTCCTCTTGTGATTGAGTTCTAGCTTCAGAGCATTGTGGTCTGAAAATACGCAGGGAATGATCCCAATCTTTTGATACCAGTTGAGACCTGATTTAGGACCCAGGATGTGATCTATTCTGGAGAATGTTCCATGTGTACCAGAGAATAATGTGTATTCTGTTACTTTGGGATGGGATGTCCTGAATATATCTGTGATGTCCATCTGGTCCAGTGTGTCATTTAAAGCCTTTATTTCCTTGTTGATCTTTTGCTTGGATGATCTGTCCATTTCAGTGAGGGGAGTGTTAAAGTCTCCTACTATTATTGTATTATTGTTGATGTGTTTCTTTGATTTTGCTATTAATTGGTTTATATAGTTGGCTGCTCCCACATTAGAGGCATAGATATTTAAAATTGTTAGATCTTCTTGTTGGACAGATCCTTTGAGTATGATATAATGTCATTCCTCATCTCTTATTATAGTCTTTGGCTTAAAATATAATTGACCTGATTTAAGGATTGCCACTCCTGCTTTCTTCTGATGTCCATTAGCATGGTAAATTCTTCTCCACCCCCTCACTTTAAATCTGGAGGTGTCTTCTTGTCTAAAATAAGTTTCTTGTAGGCAACATATGGATGGGTTTTGTTTTTTATCCATTCTGATAACCTGTGTCTTTTGATTGGGGTATTTAGCCCATTAACATTCAGGGTAACTATTGAGAGATATGAATTTAGTGCCATTGTATTGCCTGTAAGGTGACTGTTCCTGTATATTGTCTCTGTTCCTTTCTGATCTACAACTCTTAGGCTCGCTCTTTACTTAGAGGACCCCTTTCAATATTTCCTGTAGAGCTGGTTTGGAGTTTGCAAATTCTTTCAGTTTTTGTTTGTCCTGGAAGCTTTTTATCTCTCCTTCTATTTTCAATAATAGCCTAGCTGGATATAGTATTCTTGGCTGTATGTTTTTCTCGTTTAGTGCTCTGAATCTATCATGCCAGTTCATTCTGGCCTGCCAGGTCTCTGTGGATAAGTCTGCTGCCAATCTAATATTTTTACCATTGTATATTACAGACTTCTTTTCCTGGGTTGCTTTCAGGATTTTCTCCTTGTCTCTAAGACTTGTAAGTTTTACTATTAGGTGACGGGGTATGGACTTATTCTTGTTGATTTTGAGGGGGGTTCTCTCTGGATTTTGATGCTTGTTCCCTTTGCCATATTAGGGAAGTTCTCTCTAATAATTCTCTCCAGTACACCTTCTGCTCCCCTCTCTGTTTCTTCTTCTTCTGGAATCCCAATCATTCTAATGTTGTTTATGGTGTCACTTATCTCTCGAATTCTCCCCTCATGGTCCAGTAGCTCTTTGTCCCTCTTTTGCTCAGCTTCTTTATTCTCTGTCATTTTGTCTTCTATATCACTAATTCTTTCTTCTGCCTCATTTATCCTAGCAGGGAGAGCCTCCATTTTTCATAGCACCTCATTAAGAGCTTTTTTGATTTCAACTTGGTTACATTTTAGTTCTTTTATTTCTCCAGAAACGGCTTTTATATCTCCCGAGAGGTTCGAGCCCGGCTAGAACCTTGAGAATCATCATTTTGAACTCTAGATCTGACATATTACCAATGTCTGTATTGATTAGGTCCCTAGCCTTTGGTACTGCCTCTTGTTTTCTTTTTCTTTTTTTCTTTTTTTGAATTTTTCAGCCTTGTCATTTTGTTCAGGTAAGAGTATATGAAGAAGCAAGTAAATACTAAAAGGGTGGCAAAGACCCCAGGAAAATATGCTTTAACCAAAATCAGAAGAGAGCCCAAATCGTTGGGGGGAGAAAGGGGATAAAAAGTGGTTCAAAAAAAAAAAAGAGAGAGAAACAATTAAAAAAAGAATATAAATAAAGAAAAAATATAAAAAAATATATATATATATATATTAGATAAACTAGTTAAAAAACGTTTAAAAAGAAAAGGGTAAAAGTTAAAAAAAATTAGCAGAAGAAGAAAAAAATCAAAAAAGAAAAAACACAAATTAAATTAACTGCAAGACTAAAAAATCATGGGGAGAAAGCCATGAGTTCCGTGCTTTGCTTTCTCCTCCTCTGGAACTCCACTGCTCTCCTTGGTATTGAACCTGCACTCCTTGGTAAGGGAACTTGGTCCTGGCTGGATTTCTTTTTGATCTTCTGGGGGAGGGGCCTGTTGTAGTGATTCTCAAATGTCTTTGCCCCAGGCGGAATTACACCGCTCTTACCAGGGGCCGGGCTGAGTAATCTGCTCAGGTTTGCTTTCAGGAGCTTTTGTTCCTTGAGCACTTTCTGTAGAGTTCCGGAGGATGGGAATGAAAATGGCGGCCTCCCAGTCTCCGGCCTGGAGGGGCAGAGAGCCTGGGGCCCCACTCATCAGTGTGCCTTCAGAGAATAGCACCCAATTACTCCTGTATCCCTGGCCTCCAGCCGCTCTCCGAGCTTACCGAGCCTGCGATCAGTGCAAGGTAACCCCAAGTGAGAGCTCACTCCTCGGCTCTGTCTCTATAGCCAGCTTCCCCATTCTAATACCTTCAAGCTCTGTGACACTCAGACACCCCCAATCCTTCTGTGACCCTGCAGGACCTGAGGCCACGCTGACCCCGCGTGGGCTTTGCCCCGGTTTAGCCTCTGGAGCGATGTCCCTCAGCAGAACAGACTTTTAAAAGTCCTGATTTTGTGCTCCATTGCTCTGCCGCTTGCCGGCAGCTGGCCCCTCCCCCCGCGGTCTATCTTCCCATCACTTTGGATTCACTTCTCCGCCATTCCTACCTTTCAGAAAGTGGTTGCTATTCTGTTTCTAGAATTGCTGTTCTTCTTCTCTTTGATCTCCTGTTGGATTTGTAGGTGTTTGCAATCTTTAGATCTTGACTCCTCCAACAGAATTGCCCCTAATTCTAGAAAAAGTAAATGTGGACCAGCCATTATTAGGTTACAAGTTAAAAGTTATTAATTATATGTTAAAATTTATTAATTTTTTAGGTATAAGGATAGTTTGCAATTAAATGTCAATGTTCTTACAGAATTATTTAACAGTCGAAATAACATAATGTCAGAAGTTGCTTTAAAATATGACCAAACAAATCATTATAATTTTCCTTGTTCTTATTATCTTTGCTGAACTCTGTTGAAAAGAAAAGGAGTAGGTTTATGCTCCATTTGTAAATTAGAGTTTGGCAAAATAAAATAAAATGTCTCTTCTCTTATTTGGTCAAGAATTTTATTTTCATCTTTACCTCAGAAATTATTTTGTAAGTCTTTAAAAGGTCCTGGAAGCACTAGAGTACAGGGGTTAAAACCATGTGTTTTAAAATGAGTTTGACTTGAATTTCAGTTCTACATTTTTACTAGCTTTTTGACTGTGGGTAAGTTGATTATCCATCCTAAATCTCTATTTCCTCATTTTAGAAATGACAGTAATATTACTAACACTAATCTTAGCATCATACCCAGGATTAAACAAAATAACGTATTTTGCTTAACACAATGCTTGACACAGAACAAGCAGTCAGTAAGACGCTAACAACTTAATAGCATCAGCCGACATTAGTTTTGGATTATGAAACGATTTAAATATGAAAGTGGTTGTGTTTCTCCTAATTTATGGAAACAGATTATTGACAATGTTTATAAAGTATTTTTTTTCCCAGACACTCAATGGTAGCTTTAGTTAGAAGTGCAACTTTGTATCAACATGGACAATACTGGAGGAGATTATGCTGAGTAAAATAAATTAAGCAGAGAGAGTAAATTATCATATAGTTTCACTTACTTGTGGAGCATAAGGAATAACATGGAGGACATTGGGAGATGGAGAGGAGAAGGGAGTTGGGGGAAATCGGAGCGGGGAGACAAACCATGAGAGACTGTGGACTCTGAGAAACAAACTGAGAGTTTGGGAGAGGAGTGGGTAGGGGGTTGGGTGAGCCTCGTGGTGGGTATTAAGTAGGGCACATATTGCATGGAGCACTGGGTGTGGTGCATAAACAATGAATCTTGGAACACTGAAAAAAGTAAAATTAAATTTTTTTTAAAAGTACATCTTTTCTTTCTTTCTAACTCAAGTCCTAAAAGGGAAGTGAGCCTCTCTGGTTTGGAGATGGTGAAGCACAAAAATGCTGGGATTCTCAAGTTGGAAGCTTGTGATTGAAAAGACATCACTGTCTTCTTGAAGTGCAGTGGCTGGTAAGTAGAAGAAGGATGAGGTTGGATGAAGAAAGAAAAAAAGGGCAAGAGAGAATAAGAGAAGGGGCTAAAGAATTAAAGGAAGAAATACTAATGCTTGGCTCTTAAAAATGGCAGACCATAGGAGAAATGTTCAGATTTTTAAAATAATTAAAGTCATCAAGCTACATAAGTCATATTTAGTATTAGAGATAGGTACATATATGTATGTACATATAGAGACTGTAGAGCCAGAACCAGAGATGATAGGTTACACACACATACACACATACACACAAATACATATATACATCCATATTCAACAAACCAATTAATCAACATACTAATTGGGAAGGCAGTAGCTTTTATGGTTTTTCTGTAGTATGATGTAAATATTAGCTGAACAATAACAACAAAAATGTTCCAAATTCTCTTAGAAAAATTACATGGTTAAGCTGCTCATTTTGGATGTGCACTGAGTGAGACTCCTGGACTTTCTTCATATAACACTATACTTCTCAGCTAATACCGGAGGCTCCAGAGCTCTGGGACAACTAGAATAATGCAGAATAGTCTACAATTTTAATATTATGTGAGCTATATCCTCTTTCTTTTCTGAGTTAAAACCTTGGAGTTACCTTCAGTACCACTCTCTCAACCTCACACTCCAGTTCATAGAAGACACTTGCATCATACCCATGTCTCCTTTGTAATTACTGACAAAAACTGTAACCTATTATCTCATGCTAATAGCCTTTTCCAGTATCAATTTCTGTATATCATGGGAGAAGCAGAAAAAGATACCAAGGCAAGAAAGCAAGGCAGTATAGGTTACTGAGCGGACCAAAAGCCTGTGAGAGACAGTGAAATCTGTTGCAAGGCTCTGTTGGATTGTTTCTGTGGGTGAGGGTACTAGAGATAAGCTTAAAATCTTGTTTAAAGCTAACCCCACAGCAGGTTTGCTAGTTAACAAGTAGGAGAAGACGAGTCTTAAGTAAGTAATAAGTAGCCTTCCATCTGGGAACAAGTGCGGCAAAAAGGCAATTCCCAGACAATTTATAAGGAGAAATACATTAGGGGAGCTGAAGAATTGCTCCTGAGACCCATTACATTTGAGCATGATGGCACCTGTTCCAGTGATCTATAGGTTATGTGCCGTGCATGTATTTTTGCTTTGGATGATCATTGGCTGTGTGTGCTGCAAATGCAAGTTCATGTCCATGCTGGAGGAGCAGGTGAAAGGAAATCTTTGGCAAATGTTCTCTTATTAAAAGGGTGAATTCTTTCCAGACAGGTTGGAAGAAATAAGTCAGATAGGCACAGAACAGAGGAAATCAATGACAGGTTTGCGAATGGAGGTTTGTAACTCAGAGTAAGAAATAGAAAACAGTAACAGCAACAAAATTCTGTTACTTTCCACCATGGGAATTTTATCCCAGTTAAGAGGATTTTCTTATTTCAGTGTGTGGGATCGCTCGAAGAAACCATGTCCTGTTCTTTTTTTTTTTTTTTTAAGATTTTATTTATTTATTTGACAGAGAGAGATCACAAGTAGGCAGAGAGGCAGGCAGAGAGAGAGAGAGGAGGAAGCAGGCTCCCTGCCGAGCAGAGAGCCTGATGCGGGACTCGATCCCAGGACCCTGAGATCATGACCTGAGCCGAAGGCAGCGGCTTAACCCACTGAGCCACCCAGGCGCCCCAACCATGTCCTGTTCTTACCGATACACAGAAGAATCATTGGCTCCACCAGCAGGGAAGGATCTTGTTAATAACCTGGGAGGAAAAGACTTAATATCCCAACCCTCCCGTGATGGATTAAGAGGCAGTTGTTGGTGGGCTTGACGAGACTGTGAAGGGGTTTTCATTTCATGTTTAACACCGGAAAAACCAGAATAAAGTGGGACACCGTTACTCCCTCTTTGCATCTTTTCTTGTAACTGTCCACAACTGGCACATAAATGTCTAATCAGGTACCACTTGAATTCTAGCTCACTTTCTCCAGGTTTGCCTTCCTTTCATAAACTTGAAATTTTCTCATTCATCAAGATTGTTTTGCATCAATGCCTAATTCAACAGTTTCTCCCATACTCACACTAAGATCTTGGTGTCCGTCATTTGACTGCATTCTCTTTGGATTAGGTCACCCTTTCTCAGGCAGGAGATCATATACCCACATAAAGGTTTCCTTCCCTTTTTTTTTTTTTAATGTTAAAGATTTTATTTATTTATTTGACAGAGAGAGACAGAGCAAGAGAGGGAACACAGCTGAGGCTCCCTGCAGAGCAGGGAGCCCAATGTGGGCACGACCTGAGCCAAAGGCAGGTGCTCAATGACTGAGCCACCCAGGCACCCCTAAAGGGTTGCTTCTTGGTTCTCTAAATGCCAGCATAGGCACAAGGTCCTGAAATTCTGGGCAGAGCCCTGTTACCTGGGACACAGCTGGCTGGATCCATAACTCCGCTCAGCTTGCTGGCACATGACTTCAAGGTGATAGAAGTAAGAACAGAAACTTGTTGTAAAAAAGCAAGTGCTATCATAGAAGTACAAACTAAGTGCTGTGGGAACCCAGTGGTTGGAGCAGACTAGGTTTATTTTTATTAGGGTCTCTGAAAAATAAAAAATATCTTACTCCCTCCCATAGGCAAGATGGGGAAAAGATAGATGAAAAAAGTGAGGGGCTTTTGTTTTATCTAGTTGGACAGCTATCTCCAAAGTAACTAATCATGTTGATTAATGAAGTGAATGGAGGAAATCCTGAATCACAGCATTTAATAACGAACAGAGTGGAGCCAACAAGTGGTGACATTGACAAGGACTAGCACTTAGGAGAACAGCAGCAGCGGCAGCTACCACTCAGAGACAGCTGAGCTCTACTGGAACTTTGCATTCATGGTATCAGTTAATCCTCTCAAGAATCTGTGAGCTAGGCTGTTCTTCTTTAATAGATTCGGGAAGGGGAGGAAACTGGCCCAGCTTTGCACAGGCAGTACAAAAGAGCCAGGCTTTCAACCCTGGTCGGTCCATGTGAAGGTTGCTTAACCCTTTCCTGGGTTAACTCCTTTTATTCCCACAACATCACAGGGAGTTTGATACTGTCATCATCTCCCTTTTACAAACAAGACAATCGAGGCAACTGTATCTCCAAAATTTGGCTCACCATTAGAATATCCTGTTAGTCATAATAATAACAGATAAACATTTGGTCCAATCTAATAGTAAAAACCTGGTTAGAATAGAAATTAAGGCTTGAAAAAACACACATGATTTATTATTTTGTGGATCAGAAAAGAGAAGACCTGGGTGGTAGTTCTATTTTACCATTTATTAGCTATATGCCCTAGGGCAAGTGCATTAAACTCTCTGTACCTCAGTTTCATTATCTATAAAGTGTGGAAAATAATACCAGCCTCCATACCTCATAAAGCTTGGAAAGGAAAATAAATGAGACAAGGGATATGAAATTGATTTGAAACTGAGTGTTATGCAAATCTATGCTTTTGTTTTTGTTATTGTTTTGAAAAGGCAACTTACGGAAAAATACTCAATAATCTGAAAATGGTGCAATAAAAAGGGCTATTTTATGCTTATATGAATTAAAATAGTGCAGTCACATGATTTTAAGGATCCAAGGAGATAGAAGTTTGCCTTTGTAATGAAAGTGAAAATTTAACACACTTAAAAGCCAAACCTAATAAGATAACATATGGGCCTAAAGGATAGTGGTGCCCTTAAAATTCCTAAAGCTTTTTACTCCTTCAATTAAAGAAAAGCAAAAATAATGAAGCTTGTGAACAAGACTACCAGTGGGTAGTCAAAGCACAGAGGAACCCCTCACTAGACAACTATACAGAGTCTTTTAGAGTATGCTCTCTGACTCTCCGAAGTAAGTACAAATCTATTTACGGAATTGCAAATCCACTTAACCAATGCTATTATCCAGCCACAGGATTCCTAGAAAAAATATTATCAACGAAGTTTTGGCTTCCGCAGGATCAGGGAAGATACAATAAGAGGGAAATTAATTAAACACCAATTATGTAGATATTAAAATTTTTAAATTTGAAATAAAGTTTGAATTTGAATTGTATGGCTTCTTTTTCTTTTAAAATATGGGATCTTTTATTTATGTTTAATAATTACATTCCCACGTTACTGGGGAAAAAAAATCAACTTTTCTTTTTGTTTACTTAAATCTTTATACCTACCACAGAGATGAGTGTGGATTAATTCTTAGAATTTATTCAAGACAATCTTCTGGGTGTTTTTGTATTTCGAGCCTTTTAAAATTAGGCCCTTCACTCCTATAGAATAAAGGAATTTCCAATATTGAATACAAAGGGAAGGTCTGTTTTATCCATAGCTAATACCAAGGAATGAGAAATCGATGTAAAATTGGCTACATGTGTCATCTTTCGAAGTTGTGACCTAAATGAGTCAATCTCAGAGTAATCTCTCTTTCAGAGATGTATAGTCTAAACAAGAATTTCATTGTTTCTTTGTTCAAAGAAGGAGTCATACTTCACAGAAAAGCTTATGAAAATTCCAGGTTGTCTTCTATTCTCTAAAACGCTATACCTATATGGTACTCACCTCCTACTATTCCTATTATGAGGAATAAATAAGATTTGCTTAACTATTTTCTCGTACACACCTAATAAACACTAGCTATCTTCAATATCAGCTTAGAGGACTCTTTTGCTTGTTCTTTTTTTCTCCCTTCCGTGCCTTTCCTTCTCTGCCCCTAAATACACACTTCCCCTCCCAACCTAACTCCTCTGGAGCCAATTTGTCCTCATCTTCCTCCCCTAGCACCGTAGCCCGTTGCAGATCATGGCTGCTCTTTTATTCCTGCTGTATTTCTCTCTACAGTCTACCAGCACAGTTATAACTTTTCTATGTTTTGACCTTTTCTGCCAGTTCTGCAATGCTGAAATCCAAAAAACTAATGTGGCAACAGCAGAAACTTCCCTTAGAGGGCTGGAGGGGATCCAGAACTGAACAGGTGAAACCACAGCCCTCCAGCAAACAGAGAGAGAAAAGATTGAGAACACGCCCTCTTCAACAAACACAGGAGGAGGAAATTAAGTTTTTCCTAGCCAGGAGGGATAAGGCAGGATGCTGACATTTGAGGAATGTATTCTGAATGGAGGCCATTTAATCCTCCCACAGCTCTGTGAGGCTAGTATTATTGCTATCATCCCTATGTTATAGATAAGAGATTCACATGGCAGTAAGTCACAAATCTAGGTTGTAGCTAGAAACTTTGGTTCTAAAGACCCTGTTATCACCCCTTAAATGTGCTAGTTCCCCCAGCTAGGGAAGAAGATTATCTGCAAAGCCTTGGTAAAGGAAGTTTGTGTTCAATTTGTGAGTTTTCTCTCTACCAACATGCATTCAAAATGTTTTTATTGAGTGGCAACTATGTATCAAATATTATTCTAGGTACCGGACTGCTTTATGAGACCATAGCAAGTTTACATCCCCATAGAAGAGAAGGAGGGGTGAATGAAGGGAGGAAGGGAAGAAGGGAGGGAAAGAGGGTGGAAGAGATAAGACCAATGATAGCTTCAGATGTACAGTTATAGATTGGGTGGTTGGAGAATCATTTTGATAAAGAGAAGTTCAGATTTTATTCCAACTGTAATGGAACTTTCTTTTCCAAAGACTCTTGGGTTTTCAACATAACTAAGTGACCGTACTTCCTTCAACCCTGGCAGCAGACTGGAGATTTATGATCCAGATGGGTTAGGTAAGAGGGAATCTGGGGTTTTGGCTTTAGGCCAGATGAGTATTTTGGTACTATACTGAAAATAAAAGAATTCAGTAAAAATCTACTCAGTAAAAAATGCAACTGTCCAACTGTCATTCCCCTGGGGCTATCCATGCTTATATGCTCAGTGCATTCCCTACTTTCCCCACCTACAAAATATTAAGAGATTTTCTTTGGATAAGCAAAGTAGAAAAGTGACAATACTGTCGATGCTAATTATCATGACCCCCATTAGATGTCTGAGTTTACATCACTACCCTAGAGCCTGCCACTCCTCAAGCTGGCCCACAACCACAGTCTCCTCATCTATCACAAGAGTCAAGAGATACTACCAAAAGCAAACAAGCAAAAAGAAATAATAGTTTAATTATGTTTCTTAAAAATGAGGTAAATGTTGAAATAGTTAAAAAGAATTGAAAATGATTGTCTCTGGGAGATAGAAATCAAGGATGAAAAGGATTGTCATTAATTTAAAATATTTATAGAAATATTTGACTTTTATAATTATGCATGTGTCTCTAATACACATAGAAAGTTAAATTTAAAGAATGAACCATTATTAGAATGTGCCCAGATTCATACAGAAGACACTATTGATAGAACAACTTTTAAAATCAAAACAGAAACTCACTGAGAGGACTGATGAGAAGTCTATCAGGACAAACAGGATTCCCTAGGTCGATGAAGGTAAGTATATGTAGCTCTAATGAGCATCAAGTTTACATTGTCTAATACATAGCTCTCTGTATTTAGAAAAATGGCTCGGGATATAGACAGAGGAATAGTTCAAACTTGTATACACACACAAAATAGCCTGTAACATTATTTTGCTCTTCCATGAGAGAAGCAGCTATGCCTGATGGTTAAGAGCCCAGGTGAACCAAAACCCTCAGTGTGAAGCCTGTCTTTGCCATGAATTAGCTATGCCTGATTCCCTATCTGTAAAGTGGGTATGATAATAATACCCAGTTCATGGTATCGTTATAAGGATCAAATGAGTTAATACTTGTAAATGAAGCAAGTGTCTGCCCCATAGTAAACATTACATGAGATTTTATTAATTAAATAAAAACCAATCATATGTTTATTTTTAACATTAACTTTATTAATGTTAGAAGCCCATTCCAACTTTGTTTTAAATCTAAATATTCTAAATATTGGAAAATCTTTAAAAATATTTCTTATATTAAAGCTCACTGCAACTTATTAGAAGTACCTAGTTTTCTATTTTACCCATGCATATAAAATTAAACATACATACATATATCTGCATATATTTATACATATATAAAGCACACATATATCTGCATATACATTTGAATAACAGCATTAGTGGAATAAAGTTATGGACAATTAGGTAAAGTAGATAAGCAGTAAACACATTGAATATATTTAAGCAAGAAAGCTTTACACTGAAAAGCAGTGTTAATAAGTTTTCACTGTCAGTTGAATTATGGGTTTTTTTTAACCTCTTCTCTAATGGTTAAAGTTAAAAGGCATAATAGAGACAATGTAACTGAGAATGGACACCGGAAGTGGAAATTACTATGGGATTAACATTTAATGAAAAGTAGACTTGAACTGGATCCTTAATGGCAACTTTTAAAAGCATTGTGAATCTGTCAGTATGTGGGTAGTATCTGTAGTATTTGTAGGCACCTTCACAGTGTCCCTGCTCTATCTTTTCCATTAAGAAAAAAAACCTCTTCTTCCATTAGACAAACAAGAGAAAATGCTATAGCTTCCATCAACGAATATAATTGAGCACATGCGAAACTTGTAAGGCATAAAAGGAAAATTGTATTTTGTCTCTGGCCTCGTTAGGGAAGTAAGGCATAAACTTGAGTTAAGCAATTCAGGAAAAGTTCACCTGATACTATAAAACCATAGGAGACTTAAGTGAAAATAAAGACTGGTATAAAAAATTAAAAAGATTGGAATTCAGTCCTTGATGGAGAAAGTGGAATGCAGAAGGTCCTTGGGAGATGGATACAATTTGTGGATTCACAGAAGAAAGGAGAGTATATTCTGTTCATGGAGGGTAAAATGGGCCAAGATCTGTTAAGGAAACAAATTTGGTTAAGGATCGAGAAGTTGAAAGGACCAGAAATAGGGCTTCTAGATTTCTTTTCTTTCTTTTTTTTCATTAAAAAAAGGGGGGGGGGTCCAGGTACAGTGACTTGAGCTGAAGTTTCTCAGGGTTGAGCCCTGAAGGAATTACATGCATGATCTATGACCTTGAAGCATGGAATCAAGAGGTACCCCGAAAAAACAACTCCAAGGACAAAAACAAATGAAAATCAAAGCCTAGAAAACCATGTCTGTAGTAAAATGACTATGTTCTGGAGAGCAGGATAAAACGAATAAGTTCAGGTAGGTACACAATAGACCAATGCTGGGGAGTTCTCCAAAGTGTTCCTACACAGAGTAGGGATGTACTTACAGAGACTTGTGACCTCATCTAATGTTGGTGTTGGAGATGTGAAGAACACTGTGCAGGTTCCAACTTAAAGTCGAAATTCTAGTTTGGGACCAGATTATCAGAAATCATAAATATTAGGGCAGACATGAATTTTACTCTGGAAGCAATGATGTTCTCATGGAGATTTGGGTAGAACTAACTACTGTAAGGAAATAATACATTAAGAAGACCACTTAGGTTATTCACATATCCCAAGGTAAATGGTGATACAATGTAAACCAGAAAATTAGAAACAGGAATGGAAAGGATGATAAGTACAGAAGAGGTATGGAAAGAGAAGCATTGCTAGGTTTCAATGATTATTTGGCTTCTAAGAATGAGATCAAGAAAAAGAAATAAATCAAACATAACCCTAAGGACTTGAAGATAGGTGACAGGAAGAATATTCTGGGAGAGCTGATGGAGGAGAGGGAAAGTAAAGATTATATTGTTTTCAGCCAGCAGATGTCAAAAAAAAAAAACTGTAAAGATAGTTATTTACTGAATTTAATCAATGAAAAGAATTCACAGACAACTGAATTTCTTAGGCTTTGCTATTAAAAATTTTTTTTAAATCTGTGTCCATTAACAACTCTCAATTCATAATTTTCATTAAAATAAGGGTCTTATGTTATTTTCCTTGCAAGCTGATAGACGATATCTGGTATTTGAGTCAGCATGAATTAGTTAAGCTTGCCTCTAGTGGGTCTTGATCTTCTTGGAGACAGATGCTATATCCCTTTCAGCAGTATTCTTGGAGCCAGCTATGAAGATGGAAAGGATCTGATTGAAACCCAAGTTCACTCCATCACAGAAATTTCTTCAGGTTATGGGCCAGTTGTGGTCCATCACACCTTTTAAAGTTTTATAGAGTTGGAAGAGAAAGAGACACTAGAAAAAGAAACAGCAAGACAGTGGCTAATGAGGTAGGTTGATAGAAGAACCAACATAAGATTTGAGATAGTGTTTCTCAAACCTTAAAGTGAATTCAAATTACCTGAGAGATTATGTTAAAATGCAGGCTTTGATTTGGTAGGTCTGTAGGTCTGTGAAGAAGCTTGGTACGCTGCATTTCTAATGTACCTCCAGAAGATGCTGAAGTTGCTGACCCTTAGACCACATTTTGAGCAAGGCACTATAAATCAAAAGAGAGGATTTTTTTTTTTTAACTAAAGAAGGTTTCTATGCTGCACACTTTCATTTTACCTTTACAGAGCCACTCTCCATCCTTCTCCACCTGACACTGTACCTCTGGAGGCTGACATTTTCAGAGTACATCAGTGAGCACCCCCGCACCCCCTGTTGGGTTTGGTTAGTAAGGGGAATTGAAACTGGAAGGAGGGAAGTGAGTGAGATCTGGGTATTTACAATAATTTTGCTATATCAGAAAATCTGAGGTCCTAAAAATCACCACACTGTGCCAAATCATGCAATTAGAACTATAAGGCTTTGGGGAAAATGGGATCAGGAAAAGAGCGCTCAAAATTCTTGTCAGACACACACACACACACACACAGGGAGATAGATGGGAACCTAATAAAAACTATAGCACAGTTTTACACATGTTAAGTGATTAAAACACACACACACACACACACACACACATGGTAATAGGTATGGCATTTTACCTTGAAAAGGATTTGTTTGCTTGTAGCAGGGGCATTGGAAAAGTTACAGAATGTGAGTTATTATAAAGTGGTGGAAGGAGGATCATCCAAAATTGGAAGGAAAGCTGTAACACCAGATGTGGATAGATGAGCCTCATAACACACAGCAATAGCTGGTAGATATTTGAGATGTGTATATGTGTATGTATGTGTTTTCCCACTCAGCACAGTTCAGCTACGCCGTGTTCTCTGTTCACTTGGTATTTCTTGTGGATGAAATTGTGCATAAGCAAACACCGAATTCAGTAATGCTCAAATTGTTCCCTAATATATTAACCACATTGGAACAAATGCACATTTGCAAAACAAGATTTTGGCTGCAGGTTGCTGCAGATCGTCTGTATTTCTGCTTAGAGATGTAACTTTTGTAGCGTCCTTTCATACAGCTAAGGGAATTACTCTGGGTTCTGGTAACCACCATTCACCTTTCCCCTTCTGAGCTAAGGGTGGTAACAGCTCCCTGCAATTCTCTTTTGCTTTCAAATATGTATTTGTTCATTTGAGAGAGAGAGAAAGCAAGGGGTGGGGGCAGAAGGAGAGGGAGAGAGAGTCTCAAGCAAGACTCCAGCTGTGTATGGGTCCTGATGTGGGGGCTCAATCTCATGACCCTGAGATCAGGACTTGAGCTGAAACCAGGAGTCAGATGCCTAACCCACTGCACAACCCACTGCACAACCCAGCACCCTGCTACTTCTAACTGTGGGTGATTTCACCACTGACTGTTAGTTTCACTTAAGCTTGCACACAACTTTGTGGATAGTCCCTTTAATGCTTGGCCATCAGTTACCTATGCAGGTTGAGTTTGCTGTATGTGTCTTTCCAGTCCTGGACAATGTTTAAATGTGATTAATGTTGTGAAGAGATGGGGGAGAATGATGGCTTAGTGGAGAACTTTGGATTTAATTTATACTGGTGTCCTTTAACAGATATTTTAATGAGCTGGTTCTGTATGCAGCCACCAGAGAGTATAAGGACCTATTTAGCCAGAGCGACTCCATCTCCGTTAAATAGCCATTTTGTTGTTTGTGCAGTAAGCTTAAATTGACTCTCTCCCCGAGAGAAACTTACTTAGAAGCAAGTCCAGGAAACCAGCAAAATGTAGTCGGCTAGTTCCTGATAACAGAGCCCAGAATACAAGGACGAGTCAGGCCAGATAGAGACATCTAATCAGTACAAAGTACTGTTTGTAACAGTGAGAAGGTCTTGCCCAAACCAAAATGACTCCATCTTGGGAAGGACGATGATCTTATTATTCACACTGAATATGTTAACTGACTAAGCCTTCCCAGAAAGTACTGTTTGTAACCGTTCCTGGTATGGGGTAATCTTGAATAACAAGTCACCAGACCAGATGGAGCTAGCCAGTCAGCAAGAGATACACAAACCCTGTAGGTTGAGATACCAAGATAGGGGTTGCAGTTTTTGCAATAACAGGTAGCCTGTAAGATTGGGAGGGGTCGCTCTCTTTGGAGATGGCCCTCTACGGTCAGTCTGACTCTAATGTTTAGCATAGAATGAAGCTTTGCATAACTTTAACTTTGTTTCAGTCTCATTCCCCTGGCCGATCAGTCTGATTTCTAATACTTGGCATAGAATAAAGGCTTGCATAACTTTCACCTTGTCTCAGTCTCGTTCCTTTGATAACGGACCCTAACAAAGAGACCCTTGAAAAAATAAGTCTTATCAAGTAATTCTCTTTTGCAAAACCGTACAGTGGCTTCCTTCTACTCTCAGAACAAAAACAATGATCCTTTTAGTAGCTTAAAAGCCTGATTTCCAGCTGCATCTCTGAACTTGTCATTTTGCAGTATCAACTTGCCATTTTGACACCTTTGTTCCAGAAACACTGGTCAACATATGGTCCTGGGACACAGTAGGTGGGCTTTTCAGTAATGTAGGTGTTTGTGGAGGCATCCTAGCTAAAGACATTTGAAGGCTATTTTCTGAGTTTAGATTATGAATTTTAACAGGGAACAAATTCTCCAAGTATGAAGGCACCTCATTCTTCTGACTGAGTCAGACCATTCTTCTGCTGAAAAACTAAGTGATATTGTTCAAATTAACATGTTTTCAAGCTATGCAAATACAACTCTAATGAAAGGGAGCACTATCAAACTACAATAGGCTCTTGGAAATCATCCAAGAAGTCCAGTGTTTGACCAGGTAGGGATCATCATCCCTGAAGCTGGCCATCCAGTCATGGGCTAAAAATATGTCAGATCCTCTTTTACATCTTATTAAGATTCAATTATAAATCTTTTTTTTTAATAAAAAAAATATGTGAGTCTTCCTGACCAATACTTCCAGGTAGATATTATGATAATAAGATACTATAATTTGTTTCATTAGAAGCAAGATTTGTGTGTTTAAGATTCATTTCTAAAAAGTTCTGAAACTCAGCAATTCTTCCTCACAAAACCCCTTCCAGCTTTGCCTGTAGCCCAAACATACTTAGAATCTTGTCTACTATTCAAGGTTTATTTATATTTTGCTGGAAAATGCTCTATTTTACATTCTTATAATTATCATCAATACCAAAAGCTCTTAAATGATTTAAGGCACACAAAGGAAGGAACCTCTATTAATGATACAAATAAATTATATTTCATAGTTTGAAAGTTTAAAGAATGGTTTTTTCTTTTCTCCCAACATTCTTAGCTTTGGCTAGGATAGATAGAGTTGCAATTTCAATATGTTCACACATAAGAAAATCAAGGGATTTTACTAAAAAAAAGAAAGAAAATCAAGAGATCTATTTTCATATATTGTATCTGAGAATAATTGTTATTGAAATTTCAGGACTAGTTTAAGACTAATTTTATTAAATTAAAGTCACTGAATTGGCTATAAGACAAGGCTAACTTTTGATTATGATACATCTAATTATACAAAATATTTAAACTAGGGACCTATTTTGCTGTTCCTAATAGAATGGTTCAAAACAAAGATGAAAGTAAAACTAGTATGTTTAAACAATTTTTGTAAATAACACTGACATAAATTCTTATGGAAGATTAGTAGAAAAATGATATCTAAATCATAACAATATTCATTCAATTGGTTTTCATTTATCCAATTTTTATAGAGCATTGATTATGTGGAAATGTACTAAATTGGCATTGAAGTGTGGCATTTTATACTACATTTCACATTTCAGTTTGTATTGAAGAACACATTAGCCTTAAAACTGGTAGATGATGGACCTTTAGGCAATTAAATTACAGTTTTTGCTTTTTTGTAATGAAAATCTTACCTATATAGAGGATGTTCAAAGATAAATGCTGTTCTCCAGTTGTTTACAGAATATTCATTTATGCCTCACTGACTAGAAGCCAGACACTTGAAGAGCAGGAATCTTACAGTTTATCTATGTTCCTCAAGTGCCTACCAGAAGTGTAAGGCAGGGAGTGCAAACTAAATAAATGATTTAAAATGCTGAATGATTTAAAATGATTCATGTAATCATGTGAATGTTTATAGTGACTTGAACCAACGAAACATCTGCAAAATTGGAATTTATGTTTATGTAGATGTTTCATTACTCTTTGTTTTTACTTTTAAATTGAAACAAGCTTTCATTATAATCATATAAATTCTAAGTATTATAAATTATAAATACTATTATCAAGTTTTTGTGAAAGTTTGATGTGGGAAAATCTTAACCAGGAATTATTTCTCTTCAGATATTGTGTTTTCTCTTTCAGAAAAGTCAGATGCCCAGGAAAGACACTAGAGGAAAATACTACAGAATATAGAAGACAAAAAAAAAATTTTTTTTTAAAGACCAGTGACAATATTTTTAGACAATTACACTGAAAAAGAATCAGAACAGTTTCTGTACAGTTTGGCCAGGTAAGGGATGTATATAAAAGTGACATGGAATGAAGTAATTTAGTATCTTCATGACAGCTGGCTAAACAGTGAGGCTGATGAGCAAGAAGATACACTCTGAGGAAGGCAGTGATGGTACTGGAATTAAGCGAAGATCAACAGAGACTCACTTTCTATTCTTGTGTAGAAACAGAAAATATGCAGTGATGGGTGCAACATCTGTTGAATTGTTTTTAATGTGCCAAGCTAGAATGGGTTTTTCAGTTTGAGAAACAGGGTTAAAAAAGGAAATAAGGAGAAAAATATGGCACAAAATTAGAAAAGAAAATATTTATGTAAAGAAATCTTCACAAGATATACTGTAAATGCCTGACTGAAAATAGGTTGACAGGCAGGTTGATGGCATAGCTGAGGAAGACACACAAGAGATTCTGGGTTTCATTTTTTTCATACAGTGACAATTAAATGCAACAGCAATTTGGTACAGTCAGGCTTTAGGGAAGACATAATTTTTGTCACACATATTCCTTCTGCTTGCTGATTTATGGGAAGACAACCGCATTGAGGAAAAGAATAACAGTTATCTGGCTAGGATGAGGAACATCCCATACAACGTAGCAATTGTAGGGAGGTAGCAGGAAGCTGACAAAAGGTAGTAACTTCTCATTCTCGAAAGTCAGGGAGGATTTAACATCCAACACAGAGCCTCACTGAAAAGAAATAAGAGCACAGAACACAAGTGATGTTCTTATAAGAAGCCTAGTGATGATGCCAACTGGCATAATTTCTGGGCCAACCTGAGTATAAATATATGTATAGCCATCTAGGAACTTAATTCAAACAATTTATGTTCATTTTTTTTTGTTGATTATTTTTTAAAAGATTTTTAAAATTTATTTAGTTTGGAGAAGAGTGAGAGGGAGAACATATTGGAAAAATGAGAGAGTCTAAAGCTGAGAGCCAGACGCAGGGCTCAGTCCCAGGACCCTGAGATCATGACCGGAGCCGAAGGTAGATGCTTAACTGACTGAGCCACCCAGGCACCCCTATGTTTGATATTGAATAGAGATTAGTACCAACGAATATTTCTTTGTCTTCCTGTCTAATTCTGTTGGATTCAGATCAACATATAATTAGTTAGCTATGTATTCCAGTTAAGTACTGATCAATTAAGGTCCTTTTACAGTGTCAAACACTATTGTTGACTGAATCTAATCCTGTTTCTGGGATAGTCAGTGAAGAGAACTAGGGTGAATATGAAGAATGAACAACTCACTAAAGGTATTATCTGTATTTCTAGGACCTAAAGCTACCAAAATAATATCTTCTTTATTTCTTGGCCTTTGAAATCCTTCTTTCCTTTGAGAATAATCCAATACATTCATTATAAGTCTTTTAAAAAAAACCCGTTATTGAACAATTATTAAACAATGGTTTCTGTGTAGTCTGCATCTTATTTTGTATTTATCAGAAATTCAGAGGTTTTGAAAGAAAATTTGTCTTACTTCCATGAATACTACAGTTGCAATAGTCACATTCATTCCATGCTATGAGTGAAATAGTCTCTGGGAAAAGTAACTCCAAAAAACATTTTAGGAAAGAAAATAAAACAGTTAAAAATCTGCTGGAAATACAAAGCAAAATAGAAACACATTAGTAATAAGATGCTTTATTTTACATGTTACCATCCACATACATACTAAATAACGCAATGACAAGGCATATATAAAAATCTGTACCTTTGAAAGCACTATCTTCTCACATGCGTATGGATTATTCATAAAAATTACAAAACTAATCTTAGTTAAGTGCCATAACCCAAATGGATCAGTTACTATGGTAAAAACAAAGGAACTTTCAAAAAGCAAATGGTACACATCCACCCACCCTCCACAGCCCCCAGTTTTTTAGGTAGTGTTAAAAGGGCACTCCATTAAATCTTTAAAATTACTGTATCAAAAGAGAAAAGTAATGTGATTATCTCCATAGATTCTGAAAGGTATTAGATAACACTTAATATAAAAAATGAGAATCAGTTCATATTTCTAAAGTATAATGATATATGAATAAACATCTTCACACTATGATAAAATAGTGACATACATTTCTGTAATATCTTAAAATTAGAATATATGACATTTTCATAGTTGTGATATAATGTGTTAATCAAAAGTTGCCACCCGGCTTTAACACTAAAGGCAGGAACAAGTTAAGAATATCTACAATCATCTTTATTATTTAACATTGTTATGGAGGTGGTAGCCCATGCAATTAGACAGGAGTACAAAGCAGGGGGTTTAAAAATAGAATGCAAAAAGGACCATTGCTATAAGAGAAAAGTGAGTGTTTATCTAGAAAACCTAAAAGAACCAGTTAAAACACTATGACAAGTAAAAATTTAATAGATGGCTATGTACAAATTTAATATACAGATAAAAATAAAATTCAATTACAGAACTAAAATTAGAACTAGTTAGAAAATATAATAATAGAAATATTCCATTTACAAAAGCAACACAATGATTGTAAATGCAGAATTAAATTAGTTAAAAAATATATTTAATAGACAGAAGTAAGAAGATAAATGGACAGATCCATAATTTTAATGGTTGATTTTGACACATTTCTTTCTGACAATGAATGACGAAGCCAAGAAAACCAATTATTGAGAACATTAGAAATTCAAACAGCATAATTAATAAGCTAATTTGATGATATGTAATGAACTTGCATCCATAGAAAATGGTCACTCATTTCCAGAACACATGGAACATTTATGAAAACTGAGCAAACAATAGAACCCAAAATAAGTATTTGCAAAATCATAATTATGCATTCCTTATTTTATAATCTCAAAGCAGTGCATTTAGAAATTGGAAGAAAAACCCTGCTCTTACTATGTTTTTAGAATTTAAAACAAGCAAAAAACACTTTTTCTAGAAATTTATACTCCAAAAAAGAGAAATTATAATGTGAATTATGAAATAATTATAACTGAATGAAAAGGAAAGTAAAAATTCGCAAAATAAAGAACACAAGCACTTTTACACGTAAATTCATAGGTTATAAAAGACAAATCAAGAAATGTAATGTTCAACTCATAAGCTTAGAAAATGAAAAATCACAAGGATCAATACAGGTAGAAGGAAAGAGGTAAAAGAAAAGAATGATAAAATCTTAAAAAAAAAAAGGGGGGGTGCCTATGTGGCTCAGTGGGTTAAACCCTCTGCCTTCGGCTCAGGTCATGATCCTGGGGTCCTGGGATTGAGCCCTGCATCGGGCTCTCTGCTCAGCAGGGAGCCTGCTTCCTCGTCTCTCTCTCTGTCTGCCTCTCTGCACACTTGTGATCTCTATCTGTCACATAAATAAACTCTTTAAAAAAAAAAAATCAAACAATCTGATAAAATGGGTTCAAAAAAACCAAAAACAAATGAATAGCAAAATTGAACAATATTAGGAAAAAAGACACAATCCCAGATTCAAAGAATCTTTATAGTAGCAAAACAAATTTATGAAATGAATAATGTTTAGAATAACTTTAATTCAGAAAAAATGACTCAAAAAGAAAGAGAAAAACTCTAGATTTACAGCCATTAATGAAACTGAATTGGTAGTTTAAAATGATCAATTCTCATTATTCACAGTAGATGTATTTATTCTATGAAGTCACTGTGAACACTAAATGAAGAAATATGAACCATATTCCTAAAGAAAAATATGAAGTTAGACTCCTGCAAGCCTCTGGTCACTACTATTTCACCAACCAGTGAAAACATTGTCGTACTTTATGTGTGTTTCTCTTAAAGATGCCATTTATAATATAATATATACTGTTGACTCATTAACATTGAACCCTCACAGCCAAAAATGTTGTAACATGCTGAACGAAGTTTATCTTACCCGCATATCCTCTTTGTCAGATACATCACAGCCTTCTTTCACTTAGGAACACTAAGGCAGCATTTTAGTCGTACATTTGGGGGCCATTTTAAACAACACAATCACCAGCTAAAAGTACAAAAATGTGAAAAACACAGCACCAAAAGGACCACAAAAAAAGACACTTGTGTACAATATGAACTTGGGAACAAGAAAGCAGAGCGTCACCTTGTTTGACCCGAGGTAGAAACATTCTCATTGGGTGACCAAAATTTTTTAAAATTCTGTGCATGTCTGAGAATGACTGAATATTCACTAAAACTCTAAAAACGCTGAATATTCATGTTGGAGTTAAAATAATTTTATGGGGTTTATTGGGGTTAAAAATAAGTTTTAATGATTCGCAGTTTCAAAGATAGAGCATTTACTCACAATGGAGGTTGACTGTATATCCAAAAACTTACAAAGCCCAATTTTTCTTCATAGGAAGGATATATAAAACTTCCAACAAACAATAGCTTGTTACAAGCTATTCTAGAAAAAAAGAAGAAACAGAAATCTTACCTTATTTATGGGCTTAATAACAAAACTAGAGAGGTGCCTGGGTGGCTCAGTGGGTTATGCCGCTGCCTTCGGCTCAGGTCATGGTCTCAGGGTCCTGGGATAGAGTCCCGCATCAGGCTCTCTGCTCAGCAGGGAGCCTGCTTCCCTCTCTCTCTCTGCCTGCCTCTCCATCTACTTGTGATCTCTGTCAAATAAATAAATAAAACCTTTAAGAAAAATAACAAAACTAGATAAGGAAGAAACTTTATCAGATAGGTCATTTAATAACACAGAGGAAATATTCAAACAAAATATTATTAGCAAACCAAACTAGAAAACTATCCAAATAACCAAGCAGATATGAAAGAATAATTTAATAGTAAAAAACAATTAAATAGTTCACACTGTTCATGGATTAAGGAAGACAAACCCTATGAACAGCTCAGTAAATGCAGAAATAAAAGGATTGCATAAAACAACTCTTTTTTGTCATTAAAAAAACAAAATATAACAAAGCAAAACCCTGTCTTTTATTGTCCTAGAGCAGTGATTGTCAAACTTCAGCATAAATCCAAATCATCTAGAGGGCTTGCTAAAATGCAGATTGCTCTACTTCATCCTTCCCATTTCTGATCCAGTAGCTCTGGCATGCGGTCAGAGAATCTTTCTAATAGGTTCACATAGAACCTTTCTAATAGGTTCACAGGTGACGCTGATACTGCTGGTCCAGACAACTTTGAAAACCACTGCCACTGTGGATTTAAGCCCAGTGTAATCACTATTCTGATTTTTCAATAACAATCAGAATTATGGACTTATACAAAATATCCAAATTTTTTAAAAGATTATATTTATTTATTTGACAGAGAGATCACAAGTAGGCAGAGAGGCAGGCAGAGAGAGAGAGGGGGAAGCAGGCTCCCCGCTGAGAAGAGGGCCTGATGCAGGGCTCGATGCAGGGCTCTATCCCAGGATCCTGAGATCATGACCTGAGCCAAAGGTAGAGGCTTAAACCACTCAGCCACCCAGGCGTCCCCCAAATATCCAATTTTTTAAAAGATTTATTTATCTTAGAAAGTGAGAGGGAGAACAAAGTGAGGGGTAGAAGGAGAGAGGGAGAGGATGTCAAATAGACTTCATGCTGAGCACAAGACCCACTTGGAGATTGATTTCACAACCCTGAGATCATGATCCGAGCTGAAACCAAGGGTCAGACACTCAACTGATTAAGCCACCCAGGCGCCCCAAAATATCCAATTTTTGAAAATGCTGGATAGCCTAGATCAATTATGTTTTACGGCGATATGTAATGTGTGTATATCCTTTGAAAATTTAGAGATAGATGTTTTGCGGTTTGTGATTTTCCTGACACTTACGTCTACCTCAGTTTATGTTTCTATTGAAGGATTCCTTCAAAATTACTCTATCCTTCATACTTAATCATTGGCTGCTTTATGATTATCAATTTGATATATGTGTAATTGGTCTCATATCAATGCTTCTAGTAGGTTTACCATACATCAGTTGGACTGTGCACCGTTTTCACATATTTGACCTTTTCCTTCCTTTAACACAAAATGAAACAATGATTGTGAACAGGAAAAAAAAGATTCTTGTGATATAGATTTCTGCTCAGTGGAATTAATGCGTCATTTTTTTTTTCAAAGAAGGAAATAGTACACATCAGAAATGGAAAATAACTCCCTGTACCTAATTAGTGTTTTCAGCTATTTATGTGGAAAATCATAAGCAAGAATAGAAACATGTTAAAATGAGGGAGGGAGCTTGGTCAGTGCATTAATAATCCTTTTTAAAAATTCAGTATACATAAATTTTATTGTATGTTTCTTGTTTCCCCCATGTTTTTTCTATGTTATGTTTGTTGTCCCTAGTATTCAGAAGTAGAATTTAGCATATATTCAGATATTTAGGATAATCATCCTATCTCTGCAGCTCTAAAGCTTTCTGTTTCTTTCTGTTCTTTGGCAACCTGCTAGTTGCTTTTATTTTTTTTTTAAGATTTTATTTATTTATTTGACAGACAGAGATCACAAGTAGGCAGAGAGGCAGGGAGAGAGAGAGAGAGGAGGAAGCAGGCTCTCCGCGGAGCAGACAGCCCGACGCGGGGCTCTATCCCAGGACACTGGGACCATGACCTGAGCCGAAGGCAGAGGCTTTAACCCACTGAGCCACCCAGGCGCCCCTGCTAGTTGCTTTTTATATAATTATTTTGTTCTGAAGATATTTGTCAAAATCGTACACTTGGAAACATATTTTATGGAACTTAAATTAATATTTAAGAAGATACGGTATTTGTAAATCTTTATCATCGAAAATTTTCACAAATGAAAACTGTTTTCCTTTCAATTTAGTATATTATCTTTTTTTTTTTAAAGGAGTGGGTAGATTTTACTGTACCAGTAAGTGATTCATGAGTAAAGTAGGATAGAGTATAGAGTAGAGTATACAGAGTAGAGTATAGAGTAGGTTGCACTTATAGTTCAGTCTGGAAATGGGGTCCAATGCATAGCTGCACAGAGTGCCAAGGAAACACCAGGCTGGCTCTCAGTGAGCCGTATGTTGATGAGACCTGTTTCTAAAATGCAGAACTCTTAGAGTATGACCAAATATATTTATAATGTATCATTTTTTTCCTGTCTATATGAATAAATCATGTAATTCCCAAATAAAAATTTGGTAGTTTCAAGAAGAAAGTTGGTATTTGGTCTAAGTTGGAGTTAATCCTTTTCACAGGTGCTGAAAAAACAGTATTTTGAAGAAATAAGAACTCAGTTCCTTTATGAAGAGAAAAACTGAAAGCAGAGAAAAGAAATAAGTGGAATAACACAAGTTAGAGTGAACAAATTTCATTCATTTCCCTTAGCTTTTTTAAAGGATGAGTTTTCAAGATGCAAAGCAAAAGATGATTTTGCATTTTGTATGTAGAGTCGATCATTTGCATCCTCAAGAAATTTATGTTCCTTTCTAATATCTGAAGTAAATTGTATGGATTCCATGGATTACTGTAAATTCTCAACTACCATTTAGACATCTTGTACTTGGGTGGAGTTCTTTATCCATGGAATGCTTTTTAAGTAACTTACATCCATGACTTTAAAACCTTTTTCTTTAGTTCTTTCTGAAGTTCACTTCTTAAAAATTTTATTTTTCTTCCACCACCACAGAAATCTATGCTTAGTTTTATGTTCGTTTTGTATTCCCACGTTTTTAGGTTTACTTGGAGTACTTTCTGATATCTTTTGAATTTCTGTATCACATCAGTTTCATTCTGACAGATGCAGTCTCTAAAATAAGCTGTGTGATGCACTCAAACCTAAAATAAACCATTATTTGAGGGTTAGGTGCGTCATACCTGCAAATAACCTCATTTATCTAGAGAAATGTATTTAATGCTTATTGTATAAATACCAGTGTTTCAGTGTGCTCTCGAATACCATCTGTCACTTCTTTTCATACAATACATAATTCAATGTATCCCTTATTACATTTTTTGAGATGCAGAGTTCTTGCATGTATCTATACCTACTGCGACAAGAATCCAGGTGTATTATGAAAGTTACATCAAATATTATCCAAGATAAAATTTTAATGCATGCTGAATCAAGTACTTTCTCTGTTGCTAAGATATGTATCAAGGGAAGCTTATGTCATCAGCATCTTTCACCAATTTCATTTAAAGTATATTTTAAATGCAATGTTCCTGAAAGTAGAAAAGTAACTACTATTTCTATTAGAGGAATGTCTGTTGGTCTCTGTTATGCCATGGGGGTTCCTCTGCTAGAGAAGCAGAAGAAAAGAAAATGGTAACGTAAAATAGTAACACATTGTTGAGAAATGGCATGGTTTTGGGTTGAAACATTTTGTCTTTCCAGATAAAATATTAATTCGATGTATAGTCATAGGAATGCAGGTCTAGAATATATGGCACAAAGAGGTTAGAGTAACAAACATTGGTTTGAGTCAAGACTAATTGCCAGATATGAGGCTAAGTTGAGGACCACGAGATAATCAGATCCTCTCCCAGGGAGACAGACACAGCAGGACTGTCAGGAGCATTGGTGGTACTGGCATAATAGAGGCACTCCTGGGGACAATAGAGCTGCTGAGGGAGATGCCTGATTCAGCCTCTGGAAAGAAGGAGGTGCCCAGAAGAGCTTTCCAAGGAGGTTTTACCTAAGCTTCATTTTTGAAGAATCATTAGGAATCAATTGTTTAGGTTGTTTTTAGATCATGTATCATCTAAGCAGTTTTAGGAAATAGAAATTCTGAAATCATCTTGCCATGCTTAGTTCTGTAGGTTGGATCAAAGTAGACAGTTCATATGTCTTGTTTTGTCTTTTCCGCTTCGTATATACATGCATACACATAATTTTTTGTGTGACTTTACTATCAGGTATATTGCTTTATAATTACAACTATACGATGTGTATGTATGTGTGAAACTAAATGATAGGAATTTTGTATTAGATAATCACTTTAATGTAGCTAAAAGTTACCCTCTAAAGCATAATTACATATTTCTTGTCAAAGTAACTTTCTCTCTAAACACTAAGAATAGGTATTCTTAAAACATGACAAAGTCTCTTCAACAAATAGTGTTGGAAAACTGGACAGCTACATGTAAAAGAAGGAAACTGGACCACTTTCTTTCACCATACACAAAAATAAACTCAAAATGGATCAAAGACCTAAATGTGAGACCTGAAAACATAAAAATCCTTGAAGAGAGCGTGGGCAGTAATCTCTCTGACATCGGCCATGGCAACATTTTTCTAGATATGTCTCCTGAGCAAGAGAAATAAAAATAAAAATAAACTATTGGAACTACATCAAAATAAAATGTTTCTGCACAGGGAAGGTAATGATCAACAAAACTAAAAGTCAGCTCACAGAATGGGTGAAGATATTTACAAATGACTTAACTGATAAAGGGTTAGTATCCAAAATTATATATAATGAACTGATACAGCTCCACTCCCCCAAACAAATAATCTAACTAAAAATGGGAAGAAAACTTGAACAGGCATTGCTCCAAAGAAGACAGACATCCAGATGGCCAAAATATATATGAAAAGTTAATCAACATCATTGGGCATCAGGGAAATGCAAATAAAAACTACAATGAGATATCAACTCTCACCTGTCAGAATGGTTAAAATCAACAACACAAGAAACAAGTGTTGCTGAGGATATGAAGCAAAAGGAATGCTTTGGCAATGTTGGTGGGGATGTAAACTGGTTCAGCCGCTATGGAAAACGATATGGAGGTTCCTCAAAACATTAAAAATAGAACTACCCTACAATCCCGTAAATTGCACTACTGGGTATTTACTCAAAAAATACAAAAACACTACATTGAAAGGATACATGAGCCCCTATGCTTATTGCAGCATTATTTACAAGAACCAAATTATAGAAACAGCCCAAGTGTCTCTCAATAGATGAATGGATAAGGAAGAGGTGGTAATGGGGC
This sequence comes from Mustela putorius furo, assembly GCF_011764305.1. Taxonomy (NCBI): domain Eukaryota; kingdom Metazoa; phylum Chordata; class Mammalia; order Carnivora; family Mustelidae; genus Mustela; species Mustela putorius. The sequence continues at coordinate 75,310,927 of NW_025421987.1, forward strand.
ACCTGGGTGGCTCAGTCAGTTAAAAATCTGACTTTGGTGCAGGTCATGATCCCAGGTTCCTGGGATTGAGCCACACATCAGGCTCCCTGCTAGGCAGGCAACCTGCTTCTCCCTCTCTCTCTGCCACTCCCCCTGCTTGTGCGCTCTCTCTCTCAAATAAATAAATAATTTTTTAAAAAAAAATTGCAGAGGTGGTATGAAATGAAATATTACTCAGCCACAGAAAAGAATGAAATCTTGCCATTCACAACAACTTGGATAGAGCTAGAGGCTACAATGCTTAGTGAAATAAGTCAGTCAGAAAAAGATAAATACCATATAATGTCATTCATATGTGGAATTTAAGAAACAAAACAAATGAGCAAAGGAAAAAAAGAGAGGGAGAGAGAGAAGCAAACCATGAAACAGACTCTTAACTCTAGAGAAGAAACTGATGGTTACCAGAGGCGGGGGGGTGGGGTGGGTGAAGTAGGTGATGAGGATAAAGGAGTTCACTTATCATGATGAAAATAATAATAATAATAATAGAATAAGAGTGAAATATATGTTGAACAATAACAACGAGAACATGATACAAAAGCTGGCAATTCTACGGGCTATATTCTGCACGGACATCCTATCTCATTACTGCAGCAGGTTCTTTTTTATTACACAAGTCCCAAAAGTGAAATTAAGGGAATGAATACATGCTTGCCCCATGGGGTACCTTCCAGTTAATATTCCAGTTTCTACACTTTTCTATTTCACAACTTTGGAGAGAGGATAATCGGTATCCTAACACACATATCTTTTTGTCTGATGATGAGATACTCATTTTGTAAATACGCATGTTGCTATAAACCAGGTTGGTCTTACACATGGAACAGGTGTTGCTTTGGCTATAAATTTAGTTTTATCATGGATAAAAATATTTTAGGAGATGATTTTAATCAATATGATATAGAAACCTAGAGAAAGATACTCCCTGTGATAAGCTATTCGATTATCTTCTTCAGAGAAGAGCCTCTGGCAGGTTAATAAGCCAGAGGTTCATGAATAGTGAACAACATTTTTCACGATTTATTCTTGAAAGACTTTTTATTGATTCTCCTAAGCTCTGTCATTCTAAGCTCTAACTAAGCCAGCACAATCACTTCAAGCCATAACATTCAATACATTTTTTCCTTATCCAAATGGATAGTTTCATGGTATTTTACTTATTTTGCTTACTTATCTTTATAATGATATACTTCAGACTTCAAAAAATATAAAAATAATACACTATTCTCCCTTGAATCTACTATGCCGCTTACCAAGGAAAGCATTACAAATATAGATGAAGCTCTTTTATGTGACTCCATGATTTCATTGCATAGATCAAGCCTAGAAGTAACTATTATCCTAGAGTGTCATTTAACTGACATGTTTTCATTCTTTACTCATTAAGGGTATATTGTTTAATATGTAATATCATTTTGCATATTTGACATCATATTCTGCATATATTCTGGCAACTTACTTTTTTTACTCAACATTACGTTTTTGAGTATTTTTCCCATATGACTCTCATTCATTCATTTTCACTGCTGTATAATATATCATTTGATGATTTCACCACAAGTATTTTCCATTCTCATGTTGATAGTTTCCAAGTGTTTGCTATTGTCAACAAAGCTACTGTGAATATTTTTGTGTTTATCTCCTTGTGCATGTGTGATGTTTTCTAGGTTCATTTATACCACATGGAAAAATTGCTGATTAGAAACCATGTGCCTTTAATTCTATGAATCATTGGCAAAATGACCTCCAAACTCTCTTGTACCAACTTGCTCTTCCACCAGCAGTTTGCAAAAAATCTGAAAAAAAAAAAAGACAAATTCATCTTTTTCCTTTTTATTCATGTTGAATGCATGCCTTTTTATTCATAGTTAAATAAAGTGGTCTTGTTTCTGAGCTTGAGGGAAGCATTCTGTTTTCAACCTGAAGTAGATATTAGTTGTGGAATTTTATAGATGCCCATTATAAAGCTAATGATGACTTGATCTTTGTTTCTGAGTATTCATGCAACTGATTGCTTTGCTCATGGGTCACAATTTCCTGCATCACAGACTTTCTAGTTTTGTTCTGTTTTGATTGGTTGCTAGACATTATGATTATATGTTGCCTAGAGCTCAGATTTTATAATTCTCCTTTAAAGATTAGGGTGATTTTTTTTAAGAAGACAGTTTATTATCATGGATCAACTTGACCCTTTTTAGGTTGTTTTTTTTGTTTGTTTTTTTGTTTTTTTATTTGATAGAGTAGATATTGAGTAGTCTTTTACTCCAGGAATAAATTAGTCTCCAATGACTGTCCTAGTGATCATCAAGGAATGACTTTGTTTCCTGTGTGAGTTCTGGAATTCTGCAGCTAATAGCACCCTGGCCATTATTACCTGACCTCATGGGGTTTTATTGTATGTGTGTACAATTTAGTGGTTAACCATTGGCTCAAAGGGATTTTTATACAGATTCCTGGAGCTGTTTTTGTTTGTTTGTTGACTAGTTTCTCTCTGGAATTCTGCCTGGCAACTTCTACTTGCCTTAGATTTACTGAACTGAAAAAATCTTTCTCTTCATAGTGATACCTGCCATAACTGTGATTTTCTTCATTCCATATAATCCACATAATCCATATTTTTTTTTCTCCAGGAGGAGAGATGTTGTGCTTGTGGGGATCCTTTCTTTCATTTCCCCTTTTTTAGAGATCATAGTTTTACCTATGTATTTTCCAATATCTAAGAACAAGTTTTCACTATATTTTGTCCAGTTTTCTAGTTGTTTCCTAGGATAAATCCAGATTAAGTCCTTTTATTCCATCATGGCTAGAAGCACAAGAGTTACTGTTTCATTTTTTAAAAATAGCCTATTTTTTGAGCAGTTTAAGTTCACAGCAAAATTTAGTAGAAGGTGCCGAGAGTTCCCATCTACCTTTCACCCCCACATTTATACTACCTCCCCTATCATCAACCCACCAGAGTGGTATGTTAGCTACAATTGATGAACCTACAATGGTATATCCTTATCACTCAGAGTCCATTGTTTACATTAGAATTCACTCTTGGTGTTGAACATTCTGTGGGTATGTATCTGCCATGTATCTACCATGTATCCATGTATCTACTATGCGTCAGACAGATCTGTTTCACGGCCCTAAAATTCCTACCTATCTATCTCTCCCTTCTACATAAATCCCTGGAAACCACAGATCTTTTTACTGTCTTTGTAGTTTTGCCTTTTCCAGAATGCCAAATATTTGGAATCATATGGTGTACAGCCTTTTTAGATTTGTCTCTTTCATTTAGTAATGCACATTTATTTTATGTGTGTCTTCATGGCTTGATAGTTCATTTCCTTTTAGGGCTAAATAAGACTCCATTGTCTGGATGCATCACAATTTATCCATTCATCTACTGAATGAAGGGCATCTTGGTCACCTTCAAAGTTCTGGTAATTATAATTAAAGTTGCTAGCAACATCCATGTGTAGGTTTTTGGGTGGACAAACATTTTTAACTTCTTTTGATAAATACCAAGGGGTATAATTGCTGGATTATATGGTATGAACATGTTTAGTTTTGTAAAAAAAAAACTGTCAAATTGTCTTCCAAAGAAGCTATACCATTCTGCACTCCTCCTAGCAGCCAGCAATGAATGTTAGTTCTTGTCACTTCACAAACTTGGGAGTATTTTGTGTCACTGTTGTGGTTATTGGCCATTCTAATAGATGTTTAGTGGTATCTTGCTGTTTTCATTAGTATTTCCCTGATGATATATGATCTGAAGGATTTTTTCCCCTGTGATTATTTCCCACGTTACATATATTATCTGATGAGATGTCTTTTCAGATCTTTGACCCATTTTTCAATCAGGTTGTTTGTTTTCTTATTATTGAATTTTAAGTGTTCTTTGTATATTTTGGATAACAGACCTTTAGAAGATGTGTCTTCTACATATTTTTTTCCCCAGTCTCTGGCTTGTCTTCTCATTCTCTTGATGTCTTTTACACAGCAGAAGTTTTTTATTCTCTAAAAGTCCAGCTTATCCATTATTTCCTTCATGAATCATGACTCTAGTGTTATATCTACAAAGTCATCAACATGTCCACTGTCACCTAGTTTTTCTCTCATGCGATCATGTAAGAGTTTTTAGCTTTTTGTGTTACATTTAGGTCTGATCTATGTTGAGTTTATTTTTTATGAAAGATGTAAGGTCTGTGTCTATATTCTATTTTTTCTTTTTTTTTTGGCATGTGGATGTCCAATTATTACAGCAACATTTGTTGAAAAGACTTCTTACTCCATTGTATTACTTTTGATCCTTTGTCAAAGATCAGTTGACTATATTTATGTGGATTTTTTTCTCAGCTCTCTATTCTATTTCAATGATTTATTTGTTTTTGTTGTTGTTGTTTTTTAACCAATAAACACAGCCCTCATTACTATAGCTTTATAGTAAGCATTGAAATCAGGTAGCCAACATCATTCTTCTCCTTTAATATTGTATTGGTTTTTATGGGTCTTTGCCTTTCCACATAAACTTCAAACTCAGTTTGTCAATATCCAAAAAATAACCAGTAGAATTTGATTCAGATTGCATTGACTCTGCAGATCAAGTTGAGGAGAACCAGTATCTTTACAATATTGAGTATTCTTATCCATGAGCATGGAACATCTCTCTACTTATTTAGTTGTTCTTTAATGTGTTCGCAGTTTTATAGTTTTCCTCATACATACAAATTTTATTACTTTTATACCTAAGTATTTCATCTTTGGGGATGATAATGTGCATGGTATCATGTTTTGTGTTTCAAATACCACTTATTCATTGCTGGTATGTAGGCAAGTGATTGACTTTTGTAAATCGACCTTGCTTGTATCTTACAGCCTTGTATTCACTCATTAGTTCCCGTAGTTTATCTGTTGATTCTTCTGCGTTCTCTATATAGACAGTCATGTCATCTACCAAGACAGGTTTATTTCTCTCTTCTCAATCTGTATATCTTTTGTTTTTCTCTCTTATCTTATTGCATTGGATAGGCCATTCATTATAATGTTCAAAAAGACTGTGAAAGGAGACATTCATGCTCTATTCCTGAACTTAATGGGAAAGTTTCAAATGTGTCTCCATTTAGTATGATGTTAGCTATATGGTTTTTTTTTGCAGGTAAACTTTATCAAGTTTAGGAAGTTCCCCCTCTATTCCTAGATTACTGAGATTCTAGATTCTAGATCTAGGAATCTAGATTCCTAGATTACTGTTACTTTTAAAAATCACATTTTCCTGTTTCTGATTATAGAAATTCAACTGAGTTTTGTGTATTAATCTTCTATCCAGTATTCTGGCCCTCATTGATTGTAATAATTTGCCTGCATATCCCATCAATGTTTTTCTGTAATAATTACAGTTTCAATTTTTTTTTCTCCCAAATCTCATAGATTTTAGCTCTTGCTCTTATCATCCTGAACTGACAAGAACAGTCAGTATGCTACTAAATAGAAGCAGTAATGGCAGGCATCTTTGTCTTAATTTTAATTTTTAAAGTCAATGTTTCTAGAATTTCAACATTAATTATGGAAATCATTATAGGTTTTTGTCAGATAATCTGTATCTCTCATGAATGTGTTCATTTGTAAGGTGACAGAACATGTGACAAGAATCTAGTATCTCAAACACATAGAAGTTATCTTTCCTTATGTAAAAATAAACTAGATATAGACTTTTTCCTCCCACTTTCAATGGTAAGTTATATCTTCCTAGGTAATAGGGTGTTTTTTTTCCCCCCTTAAGTCTTCAAACTTATTTTTTTTAATTTAGTTATAGTGTTATTTTATTTGCATATCTCTGCTATAATTCCTTATTAATTCTAACATTTTAAAGAGACTTCACAAATTTTTTTCTTGATCAATCTTGACAGTAGTTGTATCTCTTTTACTTGTCTTATCAAGAGTCTATTCTTTTGGTTTACTGATCCTTTCATTGAATTTTTTATTTCTTTAAATTTGCCTTCTTTCTTCACTATTTTCTTTCTTTTATGTTCTGTGGATTTATTTCTCTCTCTCCCTCTCTCTCTTTTTTTTTTTTTAGTTTTGAAAGATGGATGACATGGTAATCATTCATTTATTGCCTCTCAACTCCACATTCATGCTTTTATAAAAAGGAGCTTGGCCTTATAAATATTTCTCCTTTGCCTGCCAGAAAAACCTTAAGGAGCATTCCAAAATGGCTTGCTCACCAGATTCCTGGAGGATGTGTTTTGTTTTTGTTTTTGTTTTTGTTTTTTGGTTGTTTGTTTTCCCCAACTGCTTGGTCTGCGCAGAATCCCTAGTGCTAGGTATTTATGCGGATCAGCTTTCTCCAGGATTGGTTGCTATGTGCTTTCTGTAGTTCTTAACTTGGGCAGCAACAACACAGCTTGGACTGGACACCATGACAGCATGGTACCTAAGCCAAGATCCCTGCTCCTTGTACCCTCCCCTCAGTCCTACTGGCACTGTGCTGGGGCCCTCAGTGGGCTTGCCATTTAGTGGAACTGCTGCCCAACCTTCATCCCCAGTAGCTGACCCAGAATCATTCAGGTCAAGCTGCATGCAGGAAGAGCACTAAATTTCTGCAGAGGGAGGTTTAGCCAGCTTCAGGTTCCAGTAGCAACGTAAGCAGTCTTTACTTCCTACCTGTACCCTTCGCACGTTCCACCAATCTTTCATTGCCTACCTGTCAGCCCAGCTTGCTTATGTCTTAGAGGTTTATTTCCTATACTCCTCCTGCTGTGAGCCCAACACCCTATCTCTCAAATCCACAGTGATAGCTGTTCAATCTGCCACCTGCTCAATTTGTCTGTGCTCCAAAGGGGTGTTCCTGATTTTCTGGCAAGTGGGGAACAGTTCTGGCTTGGCAATCTGGCATATTTCTTTGTTATCTAATTGGCTACATCCACACCTCCTTTAACAGGATTTGAACCACCCTTTCAAATTTGTGTTTCCTTAGAAATTATTCCTTACGAATAAGATTGCTCCCCGTTAGGGTTCTCTATCTTTATAGTAACTCTCCTATCATAATTAAGAACTCTTTAAATTAAAATCATAGAAAACTTCCTCTAATTTCTTTCTCCTTATTGGATCCCCCTTTTATAGATGCTGATTAAATTTCCTCATGTTTTCTAATAAAAATAGCAAAGGTTATTAATTCCCCTCCAAGAGTGAAGTTTTGCATAAGATAAGACTCTTCTGCTATAACAAAGCTTTCTAGAATAAGAATTAGCTCATGGGGTGCCTGAGTAGCTCAGTTTATTAAGGCATGGACTCTTGATTTCGGCTCAGGTCATGATCTCAGGGTCCTGGGAACAAGCCCTGAGCTGGACTCTGGGCTCTGCAGAGAGTCTGCTTGAGGATTCTCTCTCTCCCTCTGCCCCTCCTCTTGCTCCCGCAACCTCTCTTTCTCTTTCTTTATTTCTCTCTCTCGAATAAACAAATCTTTTAAAAAAAGAATTAATTTATGTGTGATTTGGAAATAAGAGAATGATGACAGCATAATGCACACATTACATTGATTATACATTTTTAAAATGTCAACATGCCAATATTTTATTTCACCAAAAGTAATAGCACTAAAACAGAAAGTACACTAAAATAGAAAGCACACTGTTGAATGTTGCCAGTAGTGGGTGAACACAGCACTGTACGTGCTACCTGTTCACTTCATGTTCCTCCCCTGGGCTTATTTTAGTCAAATTCTTCCCCCTGGAGTTACTTATTGTGTGATTATTCCTCATTTTTGTGCATTTCTCCTTCACTCTAATTTAGCTTAATGCTTCCTTATGTCTTCTTTTGTTTGCCGATTTAAAAAAAAATAAGGTTTCATAGTTACTATAGCATTTATTTAAAGCTCAATCTATGTTTTTAACTGTGATTTATTATTTTATTATGATTGTAATTTTACAAAATGCATGAATTTTAGGTGTTTTACTTCTAGATCTATCTTTCTTCCGATACACTGTTATTTTTAGTTGGTGATTTTGCAGAAATCAAAGTTTCGGAGGACATGTCCATATCATCACACACAGAACATCTATGTTTTCATTCTCTTTCAAGTTCTAAGTTCCCTAATTTCCTTTGTAACTAATATTTTGACACAAGAGTAATTAAAAATTTTGTTCTTTAGGGGCCTCTGGGTGTTCAGTGGGGTAAGTCTCTGCCTTTGGCTCAGGTCATTATCTCAGGGTCCTGGGATCGAGCCCCACATTGGGCTCTCTGCTCTGTGGGGAGCCTGCTTCCCCTGCCTACTTGTAATCTCTATCCTTCAAATAAATACATAAAATCCTAAAAAAAAAAAAATTGTTCTTTAATGTCAAAAGGTACGGAAATTTTTCTTTTAGTATTGATTTCTAATTTAATTGCACTTTGATAGAGAAGGTGGTATGACTAATACAGATTTTTTAAATTTATTGAGCACGGTTTAATGGCTCAATGCATTGGATATTTTTAAATAACCGTTTTCTATGTTCTCATGTGCTATAATTGCTGAATTGAAGGTTCTATATATGAAGTGCTGTAGACTAAGTTTTGTCCTTCCAAAATTCCTATGTTGAAGCAATGTGACTATATTTGAAGATAGGGTCCTTCAGAGGTAATTAAGATTATGTGAGGTCATAAGAGTGGGGCCTGATCCCATACTACTGGCCTATGAGAAAAGGAAGAGACACTTCTCTTTCTCCATCTGTGCCCAAAGAAGAGGTCATGTGAGCACATAGTGAGATGGTGGCCAACTACAAGGCACAAGAAAAGGTCTCAGAAGGTAGCATTCCCATTGGCGCCTCGGTCTTGGATTTGCCGCTCTCCAGGACTGTGAGAAATAAATGTCCGCTTTTAAGCATTCAGACTATGGTGTTTTGTTATGGTAACCTGACCAGACTAATACATATACATCAGGCTTATAAATTGTTCAAGTCTCTTTCTCTTTCTCTCTCTCTCTCTCTTTTTTTTTTTTTGCTTGAGCTCTCAGTTTCCAAAAGAAGTGTATCAAACTTTCATACAAGATTGTGTTTTTGTCCTCTGTAAAATCGTCATTTTGGTTTAATAGTTTTGAGGAATAAATTGCACAAATATCTAGAATTCTAAGAGATTCCTGGTAAGACACATTTTTTAAATTATGAAGTAAATCTCTATAGTCATAAAAACTCTTTTGATGTCAGATTCTGTTTAACATCTATAAAGCCACACTAGTTTACACAAAAGCTTACTTTTTTTTCACCATTAACTTACTTTTAACTAGGAATTTTCTTATATATAATTTTCAACATTTTAATTGCAGCCTATTTGCCATTAAGTTTTACATGTACATTTTGTAGGCAATTAAAAAAAATATGTTCTTGCTGTTTCTGACATGTACTGTCAATCCAGACATATTATAGGTTTTCTGTTTATCCTTCTTTTTCTGTGAGTTGTTTTACTCTCTTGTTTATCTTTTTATATATCATATTTGTCTTATTTTTATTCCATTTCCTCCCCTCTACAGAATTTCACATTTATATACATTCTTTATAGTCCTTTAGTGACTATCCTTAAAATTGTAAGTGATACTTAACAAACTGAGAGTTACTCAGTTAACCAGTTAATCTCTACTTGTAAAAGGATGCAGAGATCTTACAGCACTTCATTTCTGATTTTTCCTCCAGTCTTATATGTGACTAGTGGCATTTTTTTTTTTTTAGTTCTATCTTGGTTCATAACACTTAAAATAATTACTGTTATTATTTATGTTTCATTCAGTCTATTTTTTGTGTTTATTCACACATCGATTTATTTTTGTAATTAGCCCTTGATACAGTTTCCTTTTTTTTTCTTTTTAAGATATATTTATTTATTTGACAGAGACAGGAAACCCAAGCGGGGGAGTGGAAAAAGGAGAAGCAGGCTTCCTGCTGAGCAGGGAGCCCAATGTGGGATTGGATCCCAGGGCCTGGGATCATGACCTGAGCTGACAGCAGACACGCAACGACTGAGCCACCCAGGCATCCCAATTCAGTTTCCTTCTTTCCACAGTATAATGTTTAGATGTTAAATTATTGAAGGTCTATTGGGTCTAAATTTTTCCAAAAATTTTTTTCTACCTTGAAAAGTCTTATTTTATAATTGTTTACAAAGACAATTTCTTCAGATATAATATTCTAGGTTGATAATTGTGTTCACTCAACACTTTCAAGATACCATTCAGCAGTCTTCTATTTTTCTTGGCTTTTGATCTACCTGTCATTCCTTTATATGTTATCTGTTTTTTAACTACAACTGTTAGGATCTTCTCTTTCTCCTTGGTATCCTGAAGTTTATAATTACACCTCTGGGTTTATATTTATTTTCATAGATATTAGTAATGTATTTTATGAGTAGATGATTCATAACTTTGTCATTCTAAACAATTCTATCTCATTATCTCTTCCATGTTTGCTTTTTATCCATTCTTCCTATTATTTTTCTTTAATATCATCTAGATGATATTAAATCTTGTTATTCTATTTTCCAGGTCTGTTACTTTTGTTCATATTTTCCATCTCCTTATTATTTCTACTACATTCTGTTTAGCCTTTTTAGAGGTATCTGCAAACTTGCTATTCTCTATTCACCTCTGTCTGTTCTTCTGTTTAACCTGTTCATTGAGTTTTTATGCTCTATGCAATATTTTTCATTTCTGAAATTTCTGTTTTGTTTCCTTCAAATCTGCCACATATTATTTTTAATGGTATCATGTTCTTTTATAATCTTTCCATAACATTTTAAGTGCTTTATATATTTTAAGCAAACGTATAGTGTATTTTAAGTCTGAGAATTCTATGATTGGTTATTCTTAAAGGCTTATTCCAGCTGTTTTTTCAATTCTGTGGATTCCTCCTCAAAAGAGCTTATTTCTTCATAAGCTATGTAATTTTACTTCTTAATGTTTTTTTATTATTAACATATAATGTATTATTTGTCCTAGGTCTGTGAATCATCAGTCTTACTGATTCACAGGGCTCACCATAGTTCATACCCTTCCCAATGTGCATCACCCAGCCACCCCATCTCTCCCACCCCCCTCCATTCCAGTTATGTAATTTTAAAGGCAAGTTCACATTTGTTGAGATATCCATGAGAATCGTCTGAGGCTTGTTCTAAGATGTGTCTTAAAAGGAAAACATGTCTTTTTTTTTTTTTTTTTAAGTGCAATTGGTTTCTACCAACATGGAACTTTTTTATATTATAAGGTTATCTGGATCACATAAATAGTTAAATTCAGACCTGTGCAAGGGGAACCAGTATTTTTCATCTGATGCAGATGCTAAGTAATGACAAAGAAGTTTTTTCTTTTCTTTTCTTTTTTGGATACCTTTGTTGACAGATAGATTTTTATTTATTTTTATTTTTAGCTCACTCTTCTTCAGGGTGTGGCCTTTAAAGATTAAGCTATATGTGAAGGCTTTAGTTCCAATTACCCAACTTGTCATATTGAACCCTATGTCATATTTCCTGTCCCTGTGAGGCCTCTCAGTTATTGAAATCAACTAATATAGTTTATCATTATGGTTTTCAACCCCATAATTTCCCCAAACACCAATTTTTTGACTCTTCAAATTACATTGCTTTCTTGTTTGCTCACTTATGAATTTAAAAGATGTTTGTTCCATTAAATCCAACATTCTTAGACATTTTTTACTAGAAACTCTTTCAGATTATTTAGTCTGCTACATTGTTAAAGTCGAAGTCCACTAGTATTTTTCGAAGGCTTCTGTAAGAAACTTTCACTGAAACATGAATTATTTTATCACACCTGATTGGAAGGAGAGAGAAAGAACTAATATTTCCTGGGAGGCTAGTAAATATTAATGACATTTAGAGAAGTAGTTGTTTTAAAAGCTATTTTTTCTAAGTTTAAGCGACTGACATCTTGTGTCTTTAGGATCTAACTATAGCCAGCAAAAAGAAAGAAAGAAAGAAAGCCATAAATTAGAAGGAATTTCTAGAAAATATTGTGCTAAATTTTGAAGACCCTGTAAAATCAGTAGTGAGAGAAGAATCTTGAAGACAGTATTAATTTAGTTCCCACCTGATTTTAAGATAACTTTATTTTTCACTGGGGCTCAGTTCTCTTCATTTCTTCATACAGCTTAGCTCTGATATTGTATTTGTATTGGCTTAAGTCTCTGACATGATTTTCTTCATTGTCACAAAATGGCTGCTATACTGCTATTTTTTACAGTTTTCCATAATTTCAGGTCCAGTGGAAAAGAATGTAAGCCTCTTTCAATAGCTTTCATTCTGAGATTCATTCTGATTGGCCTCATGGGCCCCATTCTCACCTAATTATTAGGATTAAGCAAACCCGAGATACTCTGATTAAATTAGGACCAAGTGATGTGTTCCAACCAGTGGGTGGGGTGGACTTACCTCCAACAGGAGAACATGGACTGAGAGTGACAGAGATTAAAATATAGAAAGGTTTTTGGTATCTGAAAATGATATATTTCCACTACTACCTGACTAGTTGACTATTCCATGTTTGCTATACATATCTGTCTTAATCTATGTGCTCAAAGTGTTCCTATCTATATTGAATGTCCTCATCCTGTCTGAAAAAGCAGACAACTGAAGTCTTATTCAAAGCTAAGTTAAAAATCTCTGAATAATATGTAAGTCTTGCAAGTCAACTCTAATTCTGGATTCTTGTGGCCTCCTATGCATGGATAATTGGTAAAGGTATTTATTTTCCAAATACTCACTATAAAATGATGGCAAATTAGTGTGATTACTGCAATAAAAGTATGAATGGGAAACAAAACACAAAGGTTCTAATAGGTAGCATCCTTCTAGAAAGACATTGCAAAGAGCTGCTGTCCTGGAAGAGGATTGGATCAATTAGTTTGCTATATTCTTTTTTTTTTAAGGTTTTATTTTTAAGTAATCTCTACACACACCCTGGGGCTCCAATTTATAACCCTGAGATCAAGAGTCTCATACTCTACTGACTGCACCAGCCACATGTCCCTGGTCCTGAAAGGACCTTCCCATCCATGGTCTTCTATGATTATTTTTGGGGCAATCATTAGAGTGCATTCTCCAAGTGGAGAGGAAGCATATTAAGAACAATCTTATAAAGTTACTGATTCTTCTTTATAGCATTTACATTGTTCTCTCCCTCTATCAGACTCTAAATGTCTTGAGGGTAAGGAGATGTTTTATTTGCCATTTATTTCCAACATGAAGTACTGTGATGGGTATAAAATAAGCACTTAATAAGTGTTTGCTGAAAAAAGTGAATGAGTGAATGAATGAATGGACTAATAAAGTGATTGAATAACAGTGCTAGATGGGCTCCTACACATGATCTGATTCTGCTGTATTTTAAGGAAAATAAATGTCTCGATAAGGATAATAGAAGACCAAAATAAATATTTATTTTATGCAATACAAAGTTTGACATGTTTCACATAAAATTACATTTTCTTCTGGGATAACTATGTTTAATAAATAGCAAGACCTTGCAGAAGAATCCAAATCAGATTTCTCATGTCATAATCCTGAAGATTTTGAAGCACCTTGAGGAAATGCATTTACTTTTTATTTCCAAGTCAATCAAATATCTGATATCATATAAAGATTTAATCATCCATACCTTCATGCTATTATATTTGCTTGGCATTTTTGAAATTGTTTTTTCATGATTGTAAAGAACGATCTGCAAAGCAGTTGTCTATTTGTAAATCCTATGTATGTGTTGCTTATTTATTCCTTATTCTTTCCACAAAGGTCATAGAAAATTGAATAAGATTATCATCTTCTTCATCATTTTAATAACTTCTATATGAAAGAGAAGGCTAGATATTGACTTGAATGGCTTTTGGACAATTGCCACTTTAATTTGATCCTCACTGGGCTTGTTAACAATTATAAGACCTGCTGAGATTTCAGCAATGTTCTGGAAACTTTCTCTAGTCTTTTTTTGTAGATAATTTCATGATTTTTATTACTTTTAGAGTCAGTCTTCATCTTTGAAACAAACTTTGTTCTAAATCAGTGTTTCCCAAGCTTCAATCATTTATAAGCTACCTTTATAATTTTTGCAAAATCTTGGAAACCACTATAACTTTACTATTTTTTTCTTAAAATTAATTTACATTTTTATTTAAATGCCTTTTTTTAAAATACTAAGAACTTTATCCTTTTAGTGAAATATAAAAGCAGTGTATCTTTTCATATATAGCTTACTATAACCACAAATTCTTCAGAAGCAAGGAAAAATCATTAAACTCTAGTTAGGTATCACTGTCTCCTAAAGTACGGGAACCTGAAATCAGATTTTTAAATCGAAAAGTAAAGATTAATTCACATTAGAGAGATGTTAAGTAAAATTTAAGCTTAAACTGAGGCTTCCTCTTTGGCATTGTTAGTTTGAAAGGAAAGGTAATGATGTTCTTGCTATTTAAATGAATATTATTTTTACCATGTCTTATTATCAAATGACATCTCCAATATTATCTAAAATCATGTCTCTACCACCCATATAGTTCCTGTTTACCTACTTTGGGAAAACTATTCCAAAGAAATATCTTCAAATACATTTACATGTACATGCATGTATGTATGCATATATGTGAAATTTGTGTATACATAGGGATATGAGATACCAAAAGCTGATAGCGTATATATGTGTGTATGTGTGAAAATAAGGGTTAGGCATGTAGGACCCTTGGTTTGGGTTTGGGTTCTGATCTCAGGGTTCTGAGATGGAGCCCCGTGTGTGGGGCTGAAGGGCCTGAGAGGGAAGTCTGCTAAGCTTTTTCTTCCTCTCTCCGTTTGCCCCTCCCCCCACACGTGCTAGTGCACCTGGGTGCTATGTCCCTCTCTTTTTTTCTGTTTCTCTCTCTCTAGGATGAGTAAAAAAAATCTTTAAAAAAAAGAGAAAAGAAAAGAAAGAAAGAAAAGAAAAGATCTTCTTGGTTCTGCTTTAAAACCCACCATCGTTATGGTTTCCCCCATGCAGTTTAGAGTAAAATTCCAACTGCATGCCTCAACTTGTAAGACCTTCCATGATTCTGTCCCTGCTGATCTCCTGGGGTGCCTCTCTCCTTTAGTTCATCAAAGAAATCACTCTGGTTTCATCTTTGTTTTCATACAAGCCAGGTTTTTCCTTTTTTTGATCTTTCTTTATTTTTTGTGCATTTGTCTTTCTCTCTCTTTTCTTTCTTCCTTTCTTTCTTTCTTTCTTTCTTTCTTTCTTTCTTTTCCCCTCCCCTGGAATTGTCTTCCTTTGGGGCTTTACTTGCCTAGTTCTTTCTTTTCCTTAAGTCTCAGGTTAAACGTCTTTCAAATTGTCCCTGCGTACCATTTATAAGTGGATATTCCTTTTATGTATTATTCTCAGCCTATTTCCTTCTCATGCTTACTATTTTGGATTATACCTGTACCTCTCTCCTTGTTCATATTCCACTTCCCTACTGGACTCCAAGCTCTGTGAGGGTAGGCCTTACGTTATTCTATCTGGTTGCCAGCACCATTTTTGGCACATGGAAACACTACATATATATTGAGTGAAATAACCTTCCTCAAAGAGTTGTTTTATTTGTTTGGTAGGCCTCCTTGATGAAAATCTCACTTTTAAATAATGACTTTGTTGAGAAAGAATGTGTGCTGTGTTCCGTATTCAGCAAGAATAAACAAATGAATGAACAGCTTCCCTTAGTTTGTAATAATGCTTAAAACTAATCGTAGTGACTGAGCATAAGGGGCAGCATAAGCATCAAAGATGTATGGTTTCGGAGCATCAAAGGCAAGGCGGCAATACTGTTTTAAATCTTCTTCTAATGATCTCCTTATAATTATGAATCCCTAAGAAGAAATTCAACTGCTTTCTATGTTTGAAAATCTGCTTATCTATGCTTAATTCTTTTGCTTTGGCTCATCTCCAGACTCTGAAACTTTCTTTGCCTAACTAGAATTGCATTTGGACTTTGGAAGGAAACTGTTATTGTTATACATTTGTAGGTGTGAAGCACCAGCTGCTTGTGGAAATTTGAATTCATTATACATATGAGTTCATAAAAAAAACAACCAAAAAAAAAAAAAAAAACAAAGAAAACTGAATCTGTGGCTTGAGCCCAAAGCCCTGAACTGAATTCTACTACTGGTTTACTATAGAAAATTTAAGCAATTGCTCAAATTTTTGTTGTGTTTGTTACTTCATTAATAAAAAAAATATATTTATTTATTCTTGTCTAGTTTCCAGAGGGACCTGACTTACAAGTTCTGGAAAACATCTGCAAATGTCCCAAATGAATATTTTTGTAGGACCCCCTCCCCACCCCGCCAAACACACACACACGCATTTTTTTTTCATTTCATATTTTGTGTTTGTAATTGTGCCAGATATTGCTGGCTGACTAGCCATTCATCACTGCCATTGTGTGCAGTTGTTGCTGGACAATGGCTGGCCCTAAGGTGACTTCATTTCTCAGTCACTTTCCTGTGCATCCCCATGACTGGTGGAACGAGTGCACCTCCAGGCTGAGATAGGTAAGTGTGGGACATTTGATCCCCAGTGTTCTCTTGCCTTAGAACTGCTGGTTGCATGATGCTGATGTCTCTTTGAGTGGTGGAGCCAGACAATTGAAACAGGTTTCTGAATCACAGCTTGTAGGCAGGCTGCCCCAGTGAACCACCCACAAGGAGCACCGATTTTGGATTTTGTGGGAGTGAGAAATAAATTTTCATTTTCTTGTGCCACGAAGCATCAAGGTTTGTCTATTCCAATATTTGCCCTGATAAATAAAACTTAAATTTATCATATGTATCCTATAAATGCATATATGTGTAACAGGCATGCACACATTATTATGGAGCTAGTTTAATGTCCATTTTACCTTAGAGAGACCTTACATGTGAGGAAAAAGAGACCTTGAGGAGGATTAAGAAAATTTACTCAGGAGGTTAGATTACATTAATTAACAGCTAGACTAAATCTGGTGCTTTAGCCATTGAAGCAGACATCAACAAACCATGGTCCTCAAGTCAAATCAGGCCTATAGCCTGTTTTTGTAAATAAAGTTTTATTGGAACACAGCCATATCCATTCATTTACATAATGTCTAAGGCTGCTTTCTTGCTACAATAGCAGAGTTGGGTAGTTGTGACAGAGGCCATATGACCTATAAACCTTAAAATATTTACTATGTGGATCTTTCCAGAAAAAGCTGGCTGATCTGTGCATTGTACTGTGCTTCCATCTAGTCTTCATGGTAACTCTGAATACGGGACATGATAAAAAGGTAGGCTCTAAATTTTATAGCCCTCCCATATTTGTGGAAACATAGCAAAATCCTTTAACTTCACTTCATGTTTCTAGGCTTTGTGTTCTTTCTCCCTTTCTATATTTACTTGATGAACAGACTTCACTCTTAACTACCATAGGGAAATGGATGGATCCAACTTCTCCTCTTGCTTCCAATACCATGTAAGACAAACTATAAGAAGGCAGGATTTCAGAGTGAAGTGGTGAAGGAAGAAAACATTCTTTTCCTTTTCTCCTCCATTCTTATCTCCATACTGGGCCCAGGGACATGCCACTTAATGTATTACCTCAAACTTTACCTCAAGATGTCTTGTCAAATGACCTAGAGAGCAAGGGACCTGTATTTCTACTAAGCTCAAAAGATGTTTTTCTTAGTTCTTTCTGGTCTATAAAGATTCCATATTTTCTACAGAGATGTTTCTTAACATTTTTACACATTATCCCTGAGGTCATGACCCATGTTTACACTGATAAGGTAGAATATAGATGCTGTTCAGTTCCTATTTTAATAAAGATTTCATATTTTCTACAGAGATGTTTCTTAACATTTTTACACATTATCCCTGAGGTCATGACCCATGTTTACACTGATAAGGTAGAATATAGATGCTGTTCAGTTCCTATTTTAATAAAGATTTCATATTTTCTACAGAGATGTTTCTTAACATTTTCACACATTATCCCTGAGGTCATGACCCATGTTTACCCTGATAAGGTAGAATATAGACACTGTTCAGTTCCTATTTTATATATATGCAATCCCATTGCATTCTTTCCCACTTTACAAAAACACATCAGAATATAAGAAAATGACATCTATTAGAGGATGAAACTTAAATTTATTATACCTCATTTTAAAAATTATATAAGAACATTGGAAATTAAATTATCATTAATCAAAAATATTTGCCCCATCACTCATAGCAAGCTGCTAACACTGTGTAAAGATAATTGAGTCTACGTGAAAGAAAAAAAAAAACCAACCTGAGAGGCTCAAAATAGGAAATTCTGTTTGTTTCTGCATTGTAAGTTGCAGTAAAAATCGATTTAAGTAGACAAAACTCAAAGGAAACAAAACACCTTGGAAAGTCCTTTTGAATCTATTTTAAGAAAAGTCAGGTGAAAAACAGTGTGGTTCTCTAAGTGGACTTGAGTGAGAATCCAAAGGTAATGTTATCAGAAATTTTACAGGCTAAGCCATCTTTACGGCTGATAAGAAAAAACAAAGATGTATGCCAAATGACAATTGAAATGTTTCCAAGACATTGTAGCACCAGTGGGCTACAGTTCACTTTTCCTCAGTTCCAACCCTTGGAATTCCTGCCCCGGCTTGAAGCTGATTAGAGTCTCTGCTCTAAAAGCCAGAGAAGTAGGGTGGAGTTGGAAGGAAAATTTCCTATTCCACTACAGCAAGCATGGGGCATTTCTTGAAAAATCAGTAAGCTTCTAGAGAATTCTTGTTACATTTATGTCCTATAATTCTTGCATATTATGAGTTAAATGTATTTCTCCAGTTAACCTGAGAATATATCACCATGGAAATCACTATGAATCTGACAAAATGCTTTCAGATAGTGACTTAAAAATGTGTTTTAAAATCCAACACACACACACACACAGAAATATCCTCTTATGTATTAAAAAATTAAATTAAATTAAATTAAAAATACAACTGAATGGCAAGTTAGAGATTGCCTGCACATTTAGCTTTCATAATTAAAAGTGTGCCTTACAGAATGGTTAAGGCTGGGTGGGTCAGTCTTGGATGCCATCTAAGCTGCATTTGCTTAGTGACAAAATGACAACTATGACAACAAAAGCCTTTTATAGATAGTTTCTTTTATAAGTGCATAGGACAGAGAAGAGGAAAAAGTTTAAGCAATTTAATTATGAGGGGTCTGCTGTTATGATTTTCTTTGCATTATCCTGCTTGTGCTCAGTTGAACTTCTTGACTCGTAATTTGGCATTTTTCACCTTTTTTACCTTTTCCTTTTGCTCATGGTGTTTGACAAGAATGAATCATACTGATAGAAAGATTGGCTCATTCTTCCCAACTCAGCATTAGAGGGTGGTTTCTTCTTCTTCCCCCAAGAAACTGTTCAGAGAAGATGAGAAGGAAGGAGCTTTTTGGAAAGGTATGGTGACTTTGATAGCTTACTCTGAATCTAAGTGGGGAAAAAGGAGAAAAGTAGAGCAAACTTTGTGGAAATCCAAAAAGATTCTATATTTTTCTTGATTCTTCATAGGTTCTTCTACAGTAGCTGTGCCCTCCATGGAAGAATTTCTTATCTAAATATCCCAGGGTCTCTACCCTTGCAGCAGGATTATGTTGGTAAGAGTCCCTATAGACTACGTTTGCATCCCTCCAGGAGGTTGCCCTCAGCAGCCACCCTATGGACAGCTTTGAATTCACCCACACTTTATAATAAATAGAACATTTGCCCACAGATTTCATTTTGCTCTAGTGTCTTAATGATCTTCCCCCGGTGCCTCTGATAGACTTAAACATAATAGAAACCAATTTTGACTCTAATTCAATGTTCTCTGTAGGAGAGGATGACTGAAGTTTAATTACAATTCTTTTATACTAAATGTGTGTGCATTCTCTAGCATTTGATGTGATTCCTCCAAAATTTCCATCTCAAAATCAGCCCATCAGTAGAATAGTCACATGCAGCCCAGTTAATTATAATGGAATGTGGTAGTTTGGGGCTGTATACCAAACAGAATGCCATGGCATCTACAAAAATAAGCTTATAAAAAACTAATAAGCTGAGGGCTTTTGTGCTATTTCAAATGTTTGTTTTATTTTGTTTTTCCTCCTTATCTACATATATTGAAGAGAGACTAATAAAAAAATATTTCCCCCTTATATAAATATATTGAAGAGGGACAGCCCTTTTCCATCTCTGCAGTCCATTTCATTGCCCCAATCCTCCTTCTCTCCTATGTAAAGCTAGGGACAAAACTCATAGCTCCTCTGAGACCCAGAAGTTCAAAACATATTCTAGACCATAGTGGATTTAAAGCATATCCACTGTTACTTTTAAAGAATAAATTTCCCCAATATAATTTATTTTTGGAAGAGCACATATGGTGGACTATATATTGAAGGCAATAACCAAGTTTTATGTTTATTTTGTGTCTCCTAAATCACAGACCTGAATGAGAGACTCTAAACAGTAAATTATATTTCAAAGACTAAATTGATATTTTGTGTATTACAATGTATGTTTCATATACATATATGTGTAGTGCAATGATTTGAGGTTGTACTCATAAATAACACAACACAGAGAAGTTAACATAGAAGTCAGAGGATACTGTCAAATGGTCTTGAGCAACTTCCAGAGGTGTTATAAGAATGGAAACAACTCTGATGGAAATCTTATGAAATGGACAAAATTCTGTTTATTGGAACTGGTCTGGTATAGGAAGAATGCAAACATATGAACATATTTTGATGAGCTGCTTGGCACTGAAGGTGGGAACCAGACTGTGTGCTTGAAGTATGGCAGATAACAACTGTCTCTGAGGAAGACGAATCTGGTGAACCAGAAAGGTTTTAATTTGCTGAATGATGGTGTGAGGATTTTTCAACCAAAGCTAAATTTTTAAGGAAAATACAGGAGAGGCTAAGCCCTAAGAAAGTGTTCTTTCTTCTCCATCCTTTTCTCTGGTGCTGTTTTATCTCTAAATAAATGTCAGTGATTGAAGAATTTCAGTTTGATGGAGTACCGTAGTATGTCCCTGCCTGAGAAACTCACATGAGTCAATGTGCCTAACCCAGTGTATGAAACAATTTAGCCTGATTAAGGACTTTGGTTCTAGTTTCAGAAGTTGATACAGAAGCAAATTATTTTTCCTTTAGATGAATGTGCTCATACAAAAAAATCCAGAATCATGGGTGAGGATAAATCCCAAGAAAGCATTAATGCCTCTTCTTTCCACTGTATGATCAAAAGAAAGGTCAAAGTTCCCAGTTTAAAACTGTTAACAGTGGGAGTATTTGCTGCATTGTGTGAATGGAGGTCTTGGTTCTTAGATTTCCCATGAAAAGATATAATGAGGATCCAGGCTCTGATAAAGACAACTAGAAGGAACGTAGCAAGCGCAAAGCAGCTTATCAAAGCAAAAAGTACACTCAAGGTGGGAGAGCAGGCAGGTTCCACAAGATGGAAATTACCCCTAGGTTGTTTTAGAATTGGATATTATTGGGTCTCTCTGGGCTGGGAGGAGTTGTGATGTACAATGGGGTGGTTTTTAATGGAGACTGCTTTCAATCATTTGAGAAACTCACTCCCACGGGTTAGGAGGGGAAGTTTTTGATCCTGCAAGGTTTGCACCCAAATGTCATGGCAGCCTTTCTCCTTGGGGAGGGTCAAGTGGGGGAAGGGGCAGGGAGATGTAACTGCAATACAAATGTATTATATTGAGTCTAGGGATTGCCCTGGGCCAGAGTTGAAGAGGAGAGGACATGCTTCACACCTGAGACTCTTTATCTGTCAGCTGCAAGATTTTGGAAGCCCCAGGGTCAGGATGTTGTACTCCTGGGCTTTTAATGGGTAGTTTATTTATTACTGTCCTTGTCTCCAGCTAAAAGTCTCAGTCATTGCCCTTCAAGGACTTGGGACTCTGTCTCAGGGCATTCCTTCCGGGCTTTAGCTTCTACCTAACACAAGTATCAGCTAAAGACACTGCTCCAAATGTAACTCAGTGAAGAAGTCCTGAGTGGGTAGAACACAGGGATAGGGATGAGAACAAAATTAAATCACTACTGTGAGGATTATTGAGGTAAGCAGGTCAGTATTTTGTAGATAGGCCCATGACCTTGTTTTGATAGAGGAAAACCTAAAATTTGCCATAAGGTATAAATTGTTTTCCAAGATTTTACTTTGTGAATTTGTGTCCCTTTATTAACTCCATTAAATAAAATTATGATAAATATCCTACTTGTAATAAAAACACTGTGGTATATTTGTATAGTCCTTTACATTTTATGGAGGATACACACACACACATACACACACATGTGTGTGTGTGCACACATGTGTGTATATAAAATATATGCAGATTAATTTATTACATGGAATTTAAAATGTCATGAACACATGATTTTTAAATCTGTAATACACTGTAGCAGATATATATATCTAACCTAGTTTTAGTTCTATAAGGTACTATAATTTTTTCAGTAAAAAGGCCATAATTGAGTTTAATCATCCAATTGTTATATAGGAAAATTATATAATATATTGACATTAAACAGAATTCATTGATTATATGGCTGTTATGATAAATGTAGATAGAAATATATAGATGTACTATTTTATACTATACTCTTTCACGATGTTCACACTCAGTTTATAATTCAAACCACTGCAGTTATAGTTAATGAAGTAATACAAATTATATGTAAATTGTTTCACCTTTTCCCCTACTTACAGGAAAGTAAAACCACATGAGTAATAATCCTTAGGAAGAATATCAAGAAACAGCTTAAGTAACTAGTATTGGCTTTGGGTATTCCTTTGTCTCCTTTACCTCATTCCCATATGAGACGAATGAAAGGATTTTCCTGAAAAAGTATATAGACATGAGATCATGAAGGGCTTACAAGGCTAAACCAGGTCCCTGAATGCTTTACCCCTTGACCTGTCATTTCCATCATTAGAGATTTATTCCTTTGGGTCTTGAGGATTTATTACAAGAGAAACTTACTGAAGTGTAAATATTCCTAGGAGAAATAACATCTTAAAATGTAGTCTACTGATGTTTAACAATTAGCTACCTATAAGGTAAGAAAAGAAATGAGACACTGGATAGACTTTGGAGGTGGAAGGGGAGAACAATAGTTTGAAAAAAAGGAGATCAGAGGCATCAAAGATAAAAAATATTATACCCAGATTTTATTTAAGACCAATCATATTGTGTTAAAACTTTCCAAATATATGGAAACTGCAAATTATAAAAGCTAATAGATAATTGTGTATATGTCCACACTTGGAATTCTGATTATGAACCTCTTACTATGTAAGTGAGTAGTAAAAAGTCAGTTTTAGAATCCATGGAGAGAAACTGATTTTCTTCTTATGAGAATTTGCATATACTAAAAACATCATGTTAATCTAGAAAACTTATTTTTTTTGGTAGCCCCAGTCTTCTGTATCCTGGCTCAATATTTCCCCAGCTGAAATATCCTTTTCCATTTCTCGACTTCTTCACCCATAGCCAAACTGACACTTTACTACTAATCTTTAGTTTCCAAAACCTCCCCAGCAGGAAGTGATCACACATTCTGAAATCCTAGGGATTCAGAGAGCAACAAAATAGAGAGAATCTGGTCCATAGATAACATGGAGACAAGATGCTTACATGCTCTATGGAGAAATGAAAGAAATAAATTTCTAATTTGTATGTGAACCATTGTATTCATTTTTATGAATTTTAAACATCAATAGCTTTGTGAATTTTTAACATATGTATAGATTTGTGAAATCACCACCACAATCAGAACACAGATTCACCAGTGAAACTAACTGGGCCTGGAGATCCGATTTTTAGAAGTCTTTTAATTGTTAATTCAATGGATTTAATAGTTATAGGACATTTTGTGTCATCTATTTCATCTCGAGTGACATTAGAGTTTTGGGTTTTCAAGCAATTGGTCCATTTTATCGAAGTGATTAAATGTATATGCATGAGATTATTTGTTAGGTTCCTTTAATATGCTGGGGTAAGTAATGATTTCCCTTTTCATTATAATATTGGTAATTTACATTTTTTAGTCCTTTGACAATCTTGATGAAGTTTTATTAGTTTAATAACTTCTACCCTACTTTCCATTGAAAGTCACACCTGACTCTGAAACCGCATGTATTGTCCAGTTAGGTATGTGCACTTTAGCTAAATATGGAGAGTTCTAGAACTGAAAGGAAGACAGTTTATATTAGGAGACAGAATTCTCTGTCCCAATCATCTTCTCATTCCTGCCTTGTTCTATTGTTGTATTGTTCTCCACCTAATTGCAGTCAGATGGGGTGGGGGAGGGTAATCTATATAGACAAGATGCCATGCCTGAGGGTTTTCAGGTAGAAGTTCCTGTACCCTAAGTATGTTAAGGAAGCAGCAGAGTCAGAGGACAGCAGCAGACTGTTCTGGCTTGGACCATGAGTAATTAATAGCAATAGCGTGGAGTAGAGTATGGAAGGCTTTGAGTATAAGATCCTGGCATCCTGTCATGACCAAGATGGGAGTAAATGTCTTCGAATGACTGATAAGGAAACCCTGCTGGGGTGACGTAATAAAATTTAGGTTGATATAAAGAAAATAAACAATTTCAAGTTTTGTTTTAACTTCTAGACTTTTCCTTGCAACCCAGTTGCAAATAAATACCCACTACAATGGTCCAGGTTTTCTCTGGGAGGCTGATCAGATGCATGCTTGCATTTGAATGTGATATTCTTGTTGCACATGCTGTATCCTTTGCAGTTGAATGTGGCTGAAGAGTTGACTGTTGGCTAACTTTTCTTTGGTGGCTAAAAGAAAAAAAAAAGGTATGTAAAATAGAAAAAAATATATTCTTTTTTGACTGCTAAAAATTCTGCTCTCAGAGAGCTGCTAAAAGTTTGGTTAAAATAGATTCATTTTGTAATAAATGATGCTGACATTTCACTGCCTAGAATATAGTGGACCCTGATAAATATTTGCTGATTACATCATGGCAACTACGTCTGTATATATAAGATTGATTGACAGTAATTTTATATTCCCGACTTTAGTAATAATATCTAACTGAGGGCTTACTGCCACAAGGCCTCGTTTTTTTTTTCTTAAGATTTTATTTATTTATTTGAGAGAAGAGAGAGCACAAGCTGGTGGGGGGAGGGGGAGGGAAAGAAAGAAGCAGACTCTCCTGCTGAGGTCTATCCCAGGACCCTGGGGTCATGACGGGAGAGAAAGGCAGATGCTTAACCCTTAACCAACTGAGTCACCCAGGCGTCCCAACACAAAGCCATTCTATCAATAAGTATTTTACATGCCTTAACTTATTTAATCCTCAAACAATTGAACGAATGGGGTATTATTATTTTTTCCATTGTCCTGATGAAACAGAAAGAGATTATGTAATTAACCTCAGGTCATAAGCACAAAGCTGAAATTCAATCCAGGCAGTCTGCTCTTCAAAGCCCATGCACTTAACCATGACATCCACTCAGGAAATTCTAGAAACATGAAATCTGTACTCTTTTAAGAAAGAAAATTATATTATGATATTTCTACAACATTCTCCCATGTCAATCAAATATTTCAAGATAAATTCTATAGAACGGCATTAGTTAAATAACTAGTCTCACCATAGACTGTTAAATGTATGCATTTATACTGGGGGGACATTTGAAAAACTGACCTCTGTAGAGAATCTTTAATCCTTTTTGAAAATCCTTTGTTAAGACATTTCTATTTAGTGATTGATTTTGTAATTTGCATAACACAAATTTGCAAAACAAATTGGTTTAATTTTCAGGTGTGAAAACTCTCTGGGACTTTGTCGCTTTTCCTTGATTTAGCAGATATTTTGATCACAGAGACCAACATTTCGAATAACATCTCTGCTTTCACAATCAGGGAGCTTTATTTTATAAAGCCAATAAGATGTAATTACATCAGAGGTGTTATTGAAGGAAAAAAAACAGCAAAATTAATTTATGTTGCAGAGGGCTATGAAGAGTTTCACACTCTTGTGTATCAACACACAGGACTTTAAGCAGAAAATATGAAACAATTCTAAAAGTTGGACACTACAGGAACCTTGCCATATTATGAAGAGCAATAGTTTCATCACATCTTTTAAAAAAGCAACAAAGAAAGAATTTTACTTTTCACTTTATCATTTAGCCTTTGCAGCTTATTTCTAAGATATTTTACAGGTCCTTATGGAATGTCTTAAAAATCCTGCATACTTTCCTACTGCTGCTATAACAAATTACCACAAACTTTGTGGCAGCAGCACAAATATATTATCTTATGTTTCTAGAGGTCAGAAGTCCAAAATCAGTCTCATAGACTGAAGTCAAGGTTTTGACATGATTATTTCTGCTGCAGGTTCTTGGAGGGGAATCCATTCTTTGCTTCTTCTAGCTTCTAGAAACTCTTGGCATTCTTTGACTCATGCATTGCTCCAACCTAGCTAGATCTTGCTTAAACTGTCTTCTTTGACTTTGAACCTCTTGCCTCCCTCTAAAAGAACCCTTGTGGTTATATGGGGCACACCAAGATAATCCAGAATATTCTTCTCATCCAAACTCTTTAGCTTCACAACATCTGCAAAATCTGCCATGTGAGAGGCAGCATACCCACAGCCTTGGGGCACTGGAATGTGGGCATATTTGCCAGGCTATTATTTAGCTTTCCACAAATTCTAACCTGTTTTTTGTATTTTATTTTACTCTGTTCTATTTTTTTCTATTCTTTCATTTTCACCTGTTGAATAGTGTTATTATAAGCTATATTTAAAAAGTTTTTGAGATGTAAATTAATCATCAGTTAAGTCTGTTCATCCGTTTGTACACAAATATTATGGCCCAATACATTTAGCAGTCTTCCTCTGCTTTGCTGTCTTGTTCTCCTTGTAACTACTTTCTATGGCCCAGAATTTGATAAATAGACCCCTTTTTAAATTTTTAAATAGTATAAAATACTTATCTTATGTTGATTGGCATCTATCTCTCTTTTTCTAGAGACCTCATGTTTATACATTTATTTAATTTTAACAAGCCTGACTTGTTAAAAGATTCTGAATGCATGTAAGAAAGTAATATCTTCAAAAGCTGCCAGAGATAAAATATAACAGTTTCAGGGCTGGATAAAAAGCAAATAAGAAAAAACCTAATTTAGTTAATATATGACAGAACACTGATAATTGTGAGCCAGGAGAGCTAGTCAAGAGCAAATGACAGAGGTGTTACATGCTACTTAGATCATGGATAAGTGTGGCTCTAGGCTCACGCCATCTGCATGTCCATTAAAAAAACCTGAAGAACACCTCTCCCCCCTTCAGAACTATATAGGAAAAGAACAAGTAGTTTTGTTTATTCATTGAGCATCCTGTAACAATGAGTAATGCTTTGCAAAAGGACACTGTGGTACAGAAAGAACAAAATACCTGTTTTTTACATTGCTGGGAAAGAAATTTGTACAAAAATAAAGGAGTTGGCTGTTTTTACAAAATCTTTAGGTACTAAAGGTGTTTTGATTTGTTTTAGGAAGTGGTGATGGTGTTGTGGATTTTTTTTTCTTTTTCTTTTCTGTATTGTGAATTTGAAAGGATCTTTCTGGTCAGAATAAAAGGATGTGCCTATAATTACCAGCAAAGTGGGAAAAAATGATGTTTGGTAAATTAGTGAGTCAGTTGAATCCTACTTTGTATCCATTGGTCTGAGAAATAAACAGTTGGAAGACAGGTTGGAAAGAGTAAGATTTTACTGATATTCAGTATATGTTGAGACGAGGTCAGAAATAATTAGATAATGTATACAATTATGTACTGTGTAATTGAGGTTGAAACACATAATAATAGCACCTTGAATGAAAAGTCCAGGTTTTGATTAAATGAATAACATTTTGATGCTCCCCTATTTTTTTTCTTATTATGTATTTTTTTAAAAATCACTCAAAACACATGGAGGGCACATATTGCATGGAGCCCTGGGTATGGTGCATAAACAATGAATTCTGGAACAAGAAAATAAGTTTTTTTTAAAAAACAACATATTCATTGAATGCTTAACATGCACCAGGCAATCTGCCATGCCCTAAGTCAACTAAAACAAAGACCTGCCTTTCTGGGACTTATGGTCTATTAGAAAAAGACAGATGTTTAAATAAGTGCTGTTCTGCCTTAAGATGATAGGTTGAAATTGCATTGCAGAATCTCCACTTTTCCAACACCTTACAATAAGAGAACGTGTAAACTGCAAAATAAAATAATCAACAGTAACCAGATAAGGAAATGCATAAACTCATGCAATAAAATTGGCACTCATGGGAAGAAACGTGATTCCGGAATGGAACAGAAAGACTTGATTCCGGAATGGAACAGAAACACTTACCAAGGCTCTGAGCAGCATAGGTAGACCAACAAAGTACTGAATTATGGATTCCCCCAAAGTGGGGAGAAGCAAATGTGAGTCCATACCCTTTTATTATATTCAGGGTCCATATCCTTTTATTATTGTTACTGGAAGATAATAAAAACAGCATTTGGGAAGAAACAAGTAGAATTGAGACACTAGGCTGGCCTGGATGCTTTTGAAGAAAATAAAGACTCTACACTATATACTCACTTGGGGGAATACTCGAAAAACAGGGCACCCTCTGGCACAAATAGACAGAGTGAGCTGTAGTATAGTATATGAAGGCCGCATATTCCAACAGAGTACCCATCCACCTCAGCTGAGCTCCATCCCCGCTCCTGTTAGGCTACAAAGATGACTTCCTATCCCTAAAAGCTACCTGGGTGATACCAATGTGCAGCCAGGATTGAGAACCTCTGGTCTAAGGAGAAGAAAATGTACCCCCAAGTTCCCAAACAGTCAAAAGTGTTACCTCACAGGTGAAAGAACTCAGGGAAATCCAGCCATTCCAGAACCACAAAAAGGAACCGGGAAAGCAAAACTTTGGAAAATCTTACACTAACACACAGAACCACTATGGGACAGGCTGCAGAATAAATGGCCTTTGAGCTTCAAAAAGATTAGGATTGCGAAAGACAAAGACTGAGGGTCTGTTAAAGTTTAAAGGAGAGTAAAATGACATAATATCTAAAGGCAATACTTGGGCGCCTGGGTGGCTCAGTGGGTTAAAGCCTCTGCCTTCGGCTCAGGTCATGGTCTCAGGGTCCTGGGATCGAGGCCCGCATCGGGCTCTCTGCTCAGTGGGGAGCCTGCTTCTTCTTCTCTCTCTGCCTGCTGCTCTGCCTACTTGTGATCTCTGTCTGTAAAATGAATAAATAAAATCTTAAAATAAAATAAAATAAAATAAAATAAAATAAAAAATAAAGGCAATACTTGATCCTGGATCAGAAAAAGGACATTAGTGAAATAATTGATAATGTCTGAACCAAGTCTGGACATTAGTTAATACTGCTTTACCCATGTTATTTTCTTGATTTAGATAATTGCACTGCATTTATATAAGAGAATGTTCCTACTTTTAGGAAATGCACACTGAAGAATTTAGAGGTAGAGAGAGATTATGTCCAACTTTCAAACATTTCAAGAAAAAAATCTAGACATGTAAAATGATAGAGCGAGTGTGGTAAAATTTAATATTTGAGGAATCTAGGTATAAAGTAAATGAGAATTCCTTGTACTGCTTTTGCTTCTTTTCTGTATATTTGAAATTATACCAGAATAAAAGTTTAAAAGTATTATGTAAATGTTAAAACCTGGACAATATTAATAATATAATTAATGAATAGGGAGGTAGAAGGAAAAGATAGAATTATAAAGGCATTAGAGTTTTCATGTTCCATAGCAGGAAGTTAATGAATACTGTCTGAAATTTAATGTGTTTTGGGAAAGAAAACCAGTTTGAGCTCAGCCTCTTAATGCCTTTTGCAAACTTACTTTGCAAACTTGGAAGTCTTTTAAATAATATCTGGTGGCGCCTGGGTGGCTCAGTGGGTTGGGCCGCTGCCTTCTGCTCGCGCCAGGATCTCGGAGTCCTGGGATCGAGCCCCGCGTTGGGCTCTCTGCTTAGCAGGGAGCCTGCTTCCTCCTTCCTCCTATCTCTCTGCCTGCCACTCTGCCTGCTTGTGATCTCTGTCAAATAAATAAAATATTTAAAAAATAATAATAATAATAATATCTGTTACTGTGTGTTAGGGTCCATGATCAAAGGAACAAGACTGACACAAAGCAAAAATCAAACAGCTTTATTTCACTCCAAGCATCGAAAATCAAACTGACTGGTAGGGGCCATCTCTTATAAGAGACAACAACGATGACCCCGACAAGGTCACTCCCAAGAAGGCCACTCTGTATGAGGCACTCCGCAGACAAGGCCATTCCGGATGAGGCCTGAGGCCACGCCCAGGACAAGGCCGCTGGCCAGTCGGAGCCACTCCCAAGAAGAGGCCACTCTGGAGGAAGCCGCTCCCAGGACGAGGCCACTGCTGATGAGGTCTCTCCCTGGACAGGGCCACTTCCCAGAATGATGCCGCTCTGGTGAGGCCACTTGCAGAGGCGCCAGGCAGGGCCGGCAGCCTGGGGTGGCAAAGCTGCTCGGGAGGGCCGGGGCTTGGTGATGGTGAGGTCGCTTGCTGTGGCACCACTGCCTATGACTACGGTGACCAGGACGACCACGATGCTCCCAATGACCATGATGACCATGATGCTCCGACTCTCCTGAAGACTACCCTAATGGCTATCCTAACAGCTATGCTAACTGCTATTCTAACTCCTACTACTCCAACGGCTTTTCTGACTCCTCCTCCTACTGCCCCACCCCAGTTTCACAGACTAACATTTATAGAGGTGGTTGAGCAGGGCCCACACACAGGTGGCCAATGGGATTTCAACTCACCACAGAAAATATATGCGCGCCCCACTGATTGGATGTCTCCATCCGGCCTGGCCCGCCCCTATATCCGGGGTTTGCAACTAAATTCCTCTGGCTAACCAGGCCCTTACGCTGTGAAGACTGATTTGCTTGGTTAAATAGTTTCTTCAGGTGTTCTTTAGTTTCTTTTTTTCTTGCTAAAATCACGTAACTTTTATCTAGAGTGTGGTTCCTTTTAATAAAGTCTCAGCCAAACTGGCTTCTTCATACTATCTGTATATAAGCTTTGTATGATGACTTGAATAATAATTATGAAGTATATTCCTGAGTGAACAAGTTCTGAGTTTTCTTAACATGCATTTTCCTGATTTTCAGCACTATTTGAATTATTTACAATAGGTTTGTTTGTTTGTTTGTTTGTTTTTATTTGGGGGAGCAGCAAAGGGAGAGGATTAGAAGAACCTCAAGCAGGCTCCAAGCCCAGCGACACTGAGATCACGACCTGAACTGAAAGCAAGATCCTGGTGCTTAACCTACTGAGCCATCCAGGCGCCACAAGCATAATTCATTTTAAACAAAAGTGATTTTCTTTAAAAATACAAAAACCAAAAAAATAAGATCAATAAATCTTTAAGTGTTGATTGTGGATGGAAGGACTATAAATGGTTACTATTCTCTTCTTTGCCTTTTATGTGTTTTTAAAATTCACCATATTTGAAAGAAACCAATTAATAATAAACAGAATGTGATACAATTTTATAGACATTGCCTCAGAAATGCATACAGTGTACAGTGGGATAAGATACTGGGAAGTGGTCAATTCTGAAAGGCCAGCAAATGCTTCTGATGGATGATGATACCTATGCTATCTCTAAAAGGTGAGATGTGATGGGTAAATGGAAATAGGACCCTGTGGGGAATACAGAAGAAACCACACAAGAAAGGGCCATTTTCTTGAAGTAACCTGGTACATAACCAGTGGGCAGGTGCAGACAGTATGTGGAGCTGGGGGCTTAGAGAAGGGAGTGGAGGCAGGGGCAATTTAGTGGCTCAGGGGGTGATGCCAAGTAAGAGATAAGGATAAGAATATTAGGAACAGGACTCTGGAAGGCTTAGTATGCTGTATTAAAGGGTACAGACTTTATCTCATAGGCTAGTGGGTTTAAAATTAGGCTCTTCAAGAAGAAACCAGTAGGTAGAGGGCAAAAGGTATTATGCAGAGGGCTGGGACAGGCCGAGGAGAAAGCAGAGTTCTAATGATCGACCCAGATTCAATAGGAGCAACTCCAAATTTATCTGTCTGGCATACAGAACTCCTGTTTTTGTTTTTTAAAGATTTTATTTATTTATTTATCAGACTGAGATCACAAGTAGGTAGAGAGGCAGAGAGAGAGGGAGAAGCAGGCTCCCTGCTGAGGAAAGAGCCTGATGCGGGGCTTGATCGCAGGACTCTGAGATCATGACCTGAGCTGAAGGCAGAGGCTTAACCCACTGAGCCACCCAGGCACCCCTGAACTCCTGTTTTTTTAAGGTTTTATGTTAACATGCTCCAGAATTCATACCTCCATGGTCTCTAATCTCTAGGGGCAATTAAGACAGACAGCATTTGGCTCTAAGTCTCTTAGAAGGACTTCTGGGCCAGATTATATTCCTTATCCCATGTTGTCAGAGGGCTAAATCTGACAGAGAGAGAGGCTTTCACAAACATGTTGGTAGGATACCATTATCAGGGCAATCCTCTTTTCCTCTTTTCATACAATTTCAACAGCTCACATCAATAAGAAGGGAAGGGATGGCAGTTGGGTGGTAGAGAGAATCTCACGAAGGTAGGGTGGTGGGGATATTCTACTAATTTAGCTACCTTTGCCTTTTGTGCTAAGAGTTTTGATACCTAACATAGGCTATCACCATTCCTCATTGTCCCTTAGCAAACAAACAAAAACCCTTATTTATGTAGACCATATATGAGAAAACATATTCTTTATTTTTTCTCAATTGGTTGGGAAGGAAAGGAACAAAGGAGGAATCAGTTATTGCTGTTATCTGGCCATTCAAAGCCATTCTGAGATAGGGCTCTGATTCGATGTGGAGAAAGGGAAGCAGGTTTGACATTTTCTGCTTTACATCAACTCTACTATAAGATTAGATGCTGAGAGATGATTATTACTTTAACAAGGTCCTGACATCTCTTTCTCTCACCTCCAATATGTGAAAACCAAGTCTCGGGGTCATGAAAAGCCAAGGGAGATATTTCAGGGGGGAAATTACAGGACCAGATTCGCATTTGGGAATCATTACTCTGGGTGAAATGATAACATTTCTGTTTTACCAAAATGATATTAGGGGCACAAAACGGATTATTGCAACAAGAAGATGAAGGATTGAAATGGAGATGCTGCTTCTAAAATGTTTGCTAAATGAATGGGTGTAGGTGGAAGAATGAAAGTCTGCACTGAGGAGATGGGAAAGGAGCATATTCAGATCATGGCTGCAAGGTCTATCACAGGGCTATGCAACGTGGTGCACAGACTAGATGGTGAGAGGAAGACAAAGAAGAGAATCTGAGAAGTACCTAGGTTTCTGACCAGGCCACAGAGCATCACCTTTGTTTCTCTTTTCTCTCTCCTTTGTTTTCTCTCCCTTCCCTTCCCTTGCCTTCCCTTGCGTCGCCTTGTCTTGCCTTGTCTTGCCTTGTCTTTCTTCCCTTTCCCCTTCTTCTTTCTTCTCATTGGCTTTTCTTTTCTGATGAGTAGAGAAGGAAAGGTGATACACTTTGTTCTAGATGGGTTGCTTTTGAGATGAGCATGGGAAATCTGAGTAGAGATGTTGAATGGGCTCTGTAAAAAGAATTGAGGAACTATCTAGACTGAAAAGAAATATCTGGGACTCACCAGCATGGGGGCTAACTGAAATCAATTATAGGGGTCATGCATAGCCAGAAGCGGAGGAAAGAACGCCGAGGAACACCCATTTACAAAAAAAAAAAAAAAAAAAAAAAAATCATAGGATGAGGAGCGAACAAAAAAGCCTGAGAAATAATGACCCAGTAGGCAGTACATTCTACTCCACACTTACCACAGTGTGTGTTTGTGTGTCTGTCATGCTTTCAGGACTCCGTCCTTTAAGGAGGGGAACCATTTCCCATTTTTACCAAACACCTAAAATAGGACAAATAATAGATGATAGATAAATGTTGCCTAGGTGAAAACCTATGTTTTCATTATAACGCATATTTTCGATAACTTTATACAAGTTATTTCCCTATGTATTTGGTGGATGTTCATGTTTATAACTTAATAAAGTTATCCATTCTTATGTAGCACCTCAATCATTGTAATTATTACCCTTACATAATTGTGGCTAGAGAAACATTAGCCTACCATGGCTGAATTTTGGGAACATTGGCCCGAACAGTAGGGGCACATAACTGGAGACAGCATGCCCACAATACCAATAATGCTTACAGATTTTTCCTGCTTTTATAAATCACCAGGAAGCCAAGGTATCTCAGCAACAACAACTTGACTACTGATACAAAATACTCCCGCAGAGAGTAGGAAAAAAATACTTTTCTTCTGTAAAGGTATTTAACATTCTGAACTGCTCTTATAAATTAATTTGCAGTTGAAATAATAGCATTTCTACATATGTATTCTGCATCAGTGTGAATCTAGATCTAATATTCAGGAACATCATTTTACATTGTTAATATTATTTCTAGCTATAGACTGTCTGGCTGACATGAGGGGCCTACAGGGGTGATTTCAGAAGCACTTGAAGAGCCCTCTGCCCCCCTTCAAATAGAGTCTTCATCTGTTCTCTGACCCTTCTGATTTCGATTTAAAGACTGCGATCCAAACACCCATAATAGAGAGGCCATAGCGACTTTATTCTTCGATAACGAGTTATGAGCAAATCTGAAACTTGAAAACTAGAACAAGCACATATTTGAGCATTGTTTTTGGAGGAAATTGTTAGCACCCACAGCATTAATGAACTCTTGCCCTTTACAGGAAAATATATTTATGCAATCAACTTTTATAGCCTTTTGTTATTGATTCTCTTAATCTCAAAAAATGCTGTCCTGGCCATTAAATTGTAAGCTTTTTGAGGGTAGAGATTGCCCCTTGTCACACGGAGCTAACAGGGACATGAATACAGAGGGGAAAAAAGGGAAATGAATCAATACATTGCTACCATGAAGGGTATATTCTAGAGAAGGAAATGGATAAAGATAAGGCAGTCAGGGGACACCAAAAATCAATGACCCATAAAAATATGTGATACCATGAAATAATCTGGGGAAGAAAAAAACAAAAAACAGAAGAAGTTTCCTCCCCCACCCTTTTTTTTTTGGAAGATCTTATTTATTTATTTGACAGAGATCCAAAGTAGTCAGAGAGGCAGGGGGAAGCAGGCTCCCTGTTGAGCAGAGAGCCTGATGCAGGCTCCATCCCAGAGGCTTATACCACTGAGCCACCCAGGCGCCCCAAAGTTTCCTTCCTTTGAGAGACTATGTCCAGGATTCTTTGGAAGGGAGGCTTTGCCACAGCAAAGATGTTTTCTCCACAAGGCACAGGAGAACAGCAGACAATGAAAGAGAAAGTTCAGGAAACACTAAACATGATGCTAATTTTATGCATGCTTTTTCGACCAGAGTAACATCTCTTTGGAGTCCTGGGTTTAGAGGAAATTCATAGAACTAAAAGTACATGTGACATGTTCATTACTCAAGGAAAGTAATCCATTTTTGAAATTAGTGTATTGTTTTGCAAACGGAAATCTAAATACCAACTGAAGGAAGTCAGAAAAACAAACAGTTTTAGGGAGTGTCAGGGGTTGTCTTCCATAAAGAAAACAGTACATTTGATTTAATAAAGATAAACATATAACTTCAATTTTCCTTTATTATAAATAAAAATAAACACTTTCCAAAAAGTAGAAAGAAATTGATTGAACAAGGCCAGGGTTTTATCTCATCAACAAATCATTGCATATACCCAAGTTTCACTAAACCTTTCAAAATTACTATTATTTTTAGCTCGGCAGACACGGATAAGAGAAGATTGTACTTTCCAAATGAGGACAAAGTCATCTCAATAAAGACAAGCCATTTATATAAAGTCATATTTCATATATATAAAGTAGAATTAAAATACATAAAGTAGCATTTCATTTAAAGAAAAAATTCACAGGACTATTAAAATATTGATGTGATTTTACATGTCAATGTATATGAGTTGCAAAGGAATGTTTACATGTAAACATTGTACAGTGTCAAGTAATGTTTACAATATTTATCTTCTCCAAGCTTCACATGACCCACATTTACAGGTGGAGTCACCAGTAGGTGGTAATATATTTATTATCTCTAGAAATGAGTTGAAAGGGCAAATGGTAATATTGAATACAAATATACAATGGAGATATAAAAGACTTTTCTTATACTAATTCAACTTTTTTATAAGCAAAATATTAGGATACAGTTATGTAAATTTTATATTTGCATATTGGAAACAAATAGCAAATAGAGCATTTTTCCACTAGCATAAGGTTATGCCTAAAACATTAACATTTAAATTGCATGAATTTTAATAATGTTTCTAAACAATGTGTTTTCTGGCATTTATTCAGGAACTGAGTAACACACACTAAAACTTGTTCTGGGAACTCTCTTGCTGGTATGCTTATGTCTTCTGAAAGCTACGGGATAAAGGAACAAAGAATATGCTAAAATCAAACACTGATTATTAGCCCACCTTAATTTCTTTATGAACATTAAATACAGAGCTTGATAAATTTTCTCAAACTTCATAAATCTGTGTAACAGTACATAGATCAAACAATGGGAAATTACCAGCCCCATAAAAACCTGCCCTTACTTCTATCTAGTCATTATGCACCCCCTTCCCACCATTACCTCCCAAGGATAAACCACTATCCTGATTTCTAACATGTTTTAGTTTCTTTTGTTTTTATAATTTAGAGTCACATAGCGCATATTCCTTGTGTTCATCTTTTGCTTAACATTACGTTTGTGAGAGTCACCCATATTATTACTCCTAACTGTATGCCATTCATTCTTTTTGTTAAACGGTTTTCCTTTGTGCAAATATATTGTGATTTAACTATTCAACTGTTGATGGTCTTTTGTGTTGCTTCCAGTTTGCAGCTGTTGTGAATACTGGTGTTACGAATATTCTATGACAAATCTTTTGGTGAACACGTATATGCATTTGTTCAGTATAGACCTAGGAGTGAAATTGCTGAGTCATAGATTATATCTTTAGCTGTACTACAATAGATACTGCTGAAACACTTTCCAGAGTTCTTGTACCTTGATTTTTAATCAACCACTAAGGTGTCCTATCTACAGGGGCTCTGTCTATTTACTGCATTTCTGATTCAGTCTGAAATTACAGGCAAACCCTCAATTGTTTCAGATGAAATTCTTTGAGGTCAAGTCTTTCAGACTAAAATAAAGTCCTATAGATTAAGAAATTATCTAATCTACTTTGCGTATCCCCACATAAATGATTCTTGTATCTTTATCTTGGTGATGTTTCTTGTCCAAACAAATGCAACAGGTATAATATGTCTAGGGAAATGAGGATTATGGCTACCACTACTCTTTGTGTACATTTTATCTTCTCAGTACTTTTCACAGGAATCTCAGGTATTATTATCTTCATTGTATATGTAGGAAAACCAAATCTCAGAGGGGTTAAGTGCCTGCCCAAAGTGCAGGGCAATTCAGGGATCCAGACTAAGTTTTTTCTTTTCTTTTTCTTTCTTTCTTTTCTTTTTATTTCATTGGTGGGGAGGGGCAGAGGGATTGGGAGAGACACAATCTGAAGCAGCCTCCAAGACCAGCCTACAGCCCAACACAGGGCTGTATCCTACAACCCCATGATCATGCCTTGAGCACAAATCAAGAGTCAGATGCTTAGCCTAATCCAGCCACCCAGGATCCCCAGTCTAAGTCTCTTCTTATCCCAATACTCAGACCTTCCACTCAGATCTGACAGCGCCATGCCCCCTGGTGACTCCTTTCATGCTGTCTGACTAAATACTGGCCCCTCTTGCACATGGAGTTAAATGTGAACCTCATTGTGGGTTGATTCCGCTGTGTTAATTAAGAGTGGTTGCTTTCTGATAGTTTCCCTTTACTTTTCATAATTAAAATATATGCAATATGACATATAATTTGAAATGTTACATGATCTACCCCATATTGATGATATATAAGAATGAGGTATTTTAGACACCACCAGACATAGACACAGAAAAATGCTCTTCTGTTTTGTTCTTTATGTTTTTAATAATGCTCATAATTACATATTTTCAAATATTACAAGTAGAAATGTTAATCTTATGGTTTCATGATTTCTTCCTCTTGTTAAAGCTATAAGCACAGACAGCTGCTATCTGTGACCATGACTTGAAAGGCTTTTTCCTTAACATTGAGGCTGCATATTGGTTTATAACTAGAGTCACCAGTCCTTTGCAGAAACCTTTGCAGATTGCCGTTCTTTCTCTGCCCTTGTAGTCTCACCGTTTTGCTCAAAATGTACCATTTCACTTGTACTTGCCGTATTCCAGGCTGCCTGTGTGTTGTAAATGTTTCTACTGCATACTGACTCTACTTCATTTTATCATACAACTACAGCCTGCATGTCCATCCTTTGTACCCATCAAACTTGTGGAGTTTGATGAAGCAAATAATATTAGTAGACTCCAATGTCAATACTCTGGCTTCATTCCATGACCTCCAAGTTGGTGATCCTCTCTTGCTATTTAGTGCTAATTATGACTTTAAATAATGTAGGTGAGATGTTCAAAGAATTAAATGTGATTAATATAAAAGATCCAAATCTCTCATGGACATATAAAGTAGATTACACAGTATCTTCATTCTATATGCCTTTACTCTGGTCTGAAATAATTTCCTTTACATTTTCATTTTTATCATAATTAAGAAATTATGCTGAATGGCCACATATCCTCTAAGCATGAATAGAATTAAATCACTGTGCTGTCATTCTCCCTAAAGAACAAATCTTTGCCCTTGAAAAGGTATCCATTGAGTATCAAAGCATTTTGTCCTTGGCCCTGCACAAGTCACTATTATCAGCAATGTCAGAATTAAAGGATAGGAACTTCTTATACACTAATAATAATTTAGTAATTCAGGATTATGATTTAAAATTATTCTAGGAGGCTGGAATACTTGGCTAAAACAAATGGTATAAAATGTAAAATAGAAAGAGGGAGAGCTATGAATTTAAATATAAATGATTAACTGTGTATGCAGAAGATGTGAATGCCTGACAGAAAGTCCTATAAAAATTTGGAGGACTTAGTTATTTAGCTCACCTGGAATGAATTACTACCCAACACTATAATGGTAGTTCAATCCTTCTCCATTTTATTTACTGTTATCAAGCATTACTATGTAACTGGCATTTTACTAGATAATTATACATGTTACCTAAAGAAGATAAATAAAAACACTTTGGGTGGTAAATCCTTACATCTTGCTTAAAGTTAAAAGCATATCTCATAGAATGTAAATGTTAACTGAAGGTATTTCTTTAGGGAGTTTAATGTATTCCAAGGACATTCCTTTGTGGGCATCTAATGAATATACGAATATAATAAAGAACTCTGCGGTTCACTAATTCTTTCTTTGACTATATTCTCTTAAATTTCATTTGTTTCAGCCATGGTTTTATCAGTCTTTGTTATTTTATGAAAGCATTTTCTGACACAGTTGATTTGTCAATTGTTAATATTGTTGAAGAAATATTCCTAATTCCAACTATACTGCTGAAGAAACATTCCTAAACACCTGTATCTGTAAGTTTCTCATGACAGATTACAGAAAACTTTTCCTCAAATAAATTTTCTTTTTAAATACACAAGTTCTTTGTCTAGTGTTTGATGGAAACTGTGGGGTTATGCATTAGAAACAATAAAAGAGATGATTTCAACCTGGAAATGTTGATAGCTATTACTCATAGGATCCCTCATCTATAAACGAAGTTTGCTGTTGTCTCTGTCAAAATTTACAGGTGTTAGTAGAGTGGCACCCTATGAGTGTGTCAGTAGGAGCATACTTCAGAATATATCTCTTAAGGTAGGCAAATAAATGTATCCATGGTACATCAGAGAAAGTTATTCAACTTTAGCTGGGACCACCCTTGGTAGGAATGCTACTGTAGAATGTACAGTACATTCCTACTGTAGAAATGACTGTTGTCTTGGATCTCAGATTATACATGGTAAGCTCTTTAGTCTCAGAAAGGGCAAGATTCAATGATTCCATATTTCTGGGTATTTTGAATGTGATTAAATGTTAATTACTTAAGCTGCACATATTGGTATTAAAGCCTGTCTGGTAATCTAACAAGACAAAAATTGAGTCTCTTCATAGATCCAGTGGCATATTTGAGCATTTGAGTGGAATGGTGTTTGGTGATTGTTAAATGTGAAAAAGGATGAATTCTTAGCAAAAAAACCTTAATATTCAGTAAATGTTCTAAGGCATGTCTTCTACTCTTATCCAAGGGAATGGGATTTTTGTATGCATCTTATGAACACTATGAGGATGGCCCTTAGGGTCCAGTGAATTTGAACAATTTTTGGACAATTTCTAAGAAGTTTTTACAAAGCTACCAAAATTATTCAAAATTGATTTTCTTCAGTATAATGTGGACATCTAAGAAAAGGAAGACTGGAAATAAAATTTTATTGAATTACTTCCTATTGGACTATTTTAAAATTGCATTGCAGCAACTGTATTCTCCTTCTGGAATATGTAGATAAGAAGGGTCACAATTCCCATCTCTTTGGAATCTAAAATGGGTTGTCATAGTGAATGAAAGTTAGAGACCATGTAGTCTGAGAGGCTGTAGTTCAAAGATTAAATCCATCCTTAGTTCAGGAAGACCAGAGCTAACAATTGCTACATACTGAAGGAGGTGTGTTTGAAAATATGCTGAGGCTAGGCACTTTGAGTAGGGAAACTATGAGAACTGAAGTAGTTCATGAGATCCTAGGCACATATAAGATACAGGATGTTTTACAAGAATGAGAACATAGCATTCTTCTAT
Source organism: Mustela putorius furo (assembly GCF_011764305.1). Classification (NCBI taxonomy): domain Eukaryota; kingdom Metazoa; phylum Chordata; class Mammalia; order Carnivora; family Mustelidae; genus Mustela; species Mustela putorius. The sequence goes on from NW_025421987.1 coordinate 75,351,935, forward strand.
GAGCATTTGGCTTTCCCTTACAAAAAAAAAAAAAAAAAAAAAAAAGCGCCATACATTTCCTTTTCTTCTTGTACATGACCTGCACACTGAAAACAAAAATCTTTATATTTCTTGGAAATACTACCTCATGCCCACATTAAATTTTGTTTGTTTGCTCTTACTTTTTCTTATTTCAACGTTAAATCTTTGAGTTCCTTTGTAAATAAATCTCAGCGAGGAAAACAAGGACACTTTTAGTCAGGTAAATTTATACCTACCTTTTAGTCCTCTTTCACTCTGGAGAAAATTTGCCTACAAAATTTATGATATTGAAATTTTTGGAGTTATGTGTTAAATGAATTCTTTTTCATGGGTACTCACACTCCTCATTATAAAAACAAATAGTTTTGACTTTTTCTTAGCTAATTTTATATTTGAGCATCCTGGAATCAAGGCCTCTTAGGCTGGTAAGGAACATTAAACATTATATAGCTCATTTACTCTTATATTACTGAGTCTACAGCATTTCAGTTAAATATCTGTGTGGCCTGAATCAATACTTCAGTGAATGGGAACATATTACCTTTTGAGGTGGTCTATTCTTTCTTTGGAGAGTCTGATCTATTCGAAAGATCTTATGAAACAGAATCTCTCTCTGACAAAACTGGGTGGCCACTTCAAGTGTTTGCATGATCGCCATCAGACCCCTACACTGTATCTACTGAGTCTGTCCTTCCCCGTGTCTTTCTGGAATCCATAGGTCTTTCAACTGCATATTGTTTTTTATTTTTTTCACTACTTTTGTCTCTCTCCTCTGGTCCCTGCTATTGGCGTATATTATGCTAAGTGTGACATCTGTACCTGATCACAACTGTCTAGAACAAAGTGGAAAGGAATTGTTATTTTGCTGGTTCTCTTAGAATAGCCTAAAATGCGATTAGACTTTTGGTGACCCTGTTTATTCCAGCTCTGCATGGTGCTTACTGTTTACTAAAACCTTCCACCTTCATATTACTTCCAATTCCTAAGGCGCAGCTCTTATCCTCTACTTGTTAGGTGCTCAAGCAAAAATTTGCCAGAAATTGCTATTCAACAGGCAATTTGTGACTATCAAGTAATCTTTCCTACTTTCATGTACAAGTTATTGTGCCTAGATTTAAGGTTGGAGGGCCAGAAAAAATAATTCACTTTGCATTTGTAGCTTTTTCAATTTTTATCCTCTGTGGTGGGTTAGAAAATTTCAAAGAAAAGCTAAAATTAAGGTCACTGAAATACAAATAAGAAGAGTATGCATTTGAAAGAGTACCTTTAGCTAGGTATATACACCTAGTTTGGACTAAAATTACAGCTTCTTTGACACTTGTTATCAAGTGCAAATTTTGAGGAAACTTCATTTCTTTTACTTTCTGTGCCCTAAAAATAGTGACTATTATGGGGGAAAATGTAACTTTTGAAGTTTTACTACTAGTTCTCTCTCATTCTGCATCATACCTGGATAAAAGTATGTCAGCTTTTGTGTGTGTCTTTTTTTAGAACTTATAACTAATGTTAATTTTGTATGTCCCAAACTAAGAATAATTATATCATATTTATGTATGATGATTTGGTTGCTCTTTATATCTACAACCAAAATAAAATTAATATTCTTAAAGTAAGTGGAATGATCAAGTGAAAGGAATCACTTTTGGTGATTGTGATCCTTCCAGGATTTGTCAGGTGATTTTAGCAAGAGTTATCTGAAACAATGACTATATTGGCTCAGAAATAGCAGAGCCATTAAACATAAAGCACAATCCAAATCATGTATTTACTCTGACCCACTGGACCAATAGCAGCTGGCAAAAAAAAAAAAAAAAATGCCGTTCGTGGGAAGGTCAGAACTGAGAAAAGACTTTGAAAAAAAATGTATTTACAGAGACAAAGTTAAAAAGTAGAAATAATAGAGAAATGCAAGAGAAGTTTTCTATAATAGGCCACAAACATGTAATATCTTTCCTTAAAGTCACATGTAATAAAGAGTGCCATTTACTAATCTTAAAGCACATATCTAAATCCCTGTGTGTAATACACTTAAAAGGCATCTCTGAAATACCCAATTATGTGCTATACTGACAAATTTTTCTCTTAAATTAGTGATTTACTCATTTAACAAATAAGGATGGTTCCAGTCCTAAATAAGTACTTTTGGCATCTCAAAAGACATTTAAATTCATTTGGAAAACAAAAGACTAAATATAATCTTAACATTATCAGCATTTTAACTTTAATGTATTTTATTTTAATCACTTAATAACAACTAATGACAGCACTCACCATTTGAATAAAATATTGCTTTGTTTTGACAACACAGGTACAAATACATCATAGTTGCATTAAATTTAGACAAAATCAACTACAGTGACTCAGAAGAGTTGTTTTTAAATAGTGTCAGGACCTGATATTTCACTTATTTAGTGCAAGTCCCAAGGTCTGACTCTACTGTAGTTCCAAAGTAGTTCATATTTAAGTAATAAAGCAAACAAATATATAATTCTCAAGTTTTATTCATGAATTTTGTTGTCATTACAGGAAAAAAGTAAGGCACTTTTACTATTTTGCCTGTAATAATATCACATACTTACATAGCATTAATTGCTAAATATTGTTTTATATATATATATAATATGATTATATACACAAAATTAGTTAAAAATATGATGCATTAAGTGTTATTACTATCATCCCATTCTCAAGATGAAAAACCTGAGGTACAGAGGGCTTTATGCTGGCATTTGTGATATTAATATACTTTTCCTGGATATTTATAATAATTGCTAATAAACATGTTGATTGTAGTCAAGGGCTTGGGAACTGCCACAAAAAAATACAAAATAACTACACATTGTTTGAACGTTACTAATAGAAAGGGAGATTTGGGAAAAGTCAAAGAGACATCAGGCATAGATAAAAAAGCTTCAACTATACTGAGGAACTAAAGGTCGGAATTAGCCTAAATAAACCTAAAATTATGGTCAATACTCATAGTAGGTGCTCTTTGAGACCATTAATCTCATTGTATTCTTGACCGTATTGTAAGATTACATTAGTCATCTAGGGCTGCCATGACAAATACCACAAGCTGGGTGGCTTACAAGAAAAATTTATTTTCTCACAATGTAGAAAGTCCCAGATCAAGGTGTTGGCAGGTTTCGATTCTCTGGAGGAGGGATTTGGAATTTTCCTCTTTGCCTTCCCACTGTATCTTTACATGGCCTTTTCTCCCTGCACATAGACTCTTGGTACCCCTTCCTCTTCTTGTAAGCACTTTTTATAATTCTACTGAAATAGAGCTTCACTCCTATGACTTCATTTAACCTTAATTACCTCCTTAGAGGCCCTATCTCTAAATATAATCACATTGTAAGTTAGTGCTTCAACCTATGAATTTTGGGGTTGGGGGAACACAATTCAGTCTATAACAGACATTATGACAAAAATTTAAGCCCTAGTTCATGAACATAGCTTTCATGAATTTCTCAATTCCATTTTATTGCCCCTTTATGTAACCATCCATTAATATGCAAACATTTTAACTATCCATATTTATAGACTGGTATTTTTCTTCCGTTTTTAATCTTTGGAGTTTTCTTTTTGAAATAATCAGGTTGTATGTTTTCTCCACTTCTCTCTTCTTTTTCACATAGGAACTGAATTTTGGTGCTTAACCAAGATGGAATAGGAGCTATGTCGTGTTTCAAAACTGTCCTGGTTAGCATTTTTAAATAATTCTTATCAAAGCTTGAGGTCATCTACAGTCATTTTTCTCTTTTTTATCTATTTATATCAATTTAGGAAACATTAAAGAAATTTTTATCTATTTCTGTTGTAGCTGTTTTTATGCTTGTATTATTTTGAGATGGCAATGTTCTCATGTTAATGAGAGAGGAAAGGAGAATCAGAAAAACTAATTCAATCTAACCTCTCTTCTACTAACTTCTCCATCTCTGCCACAAGGAGATGAGTCAAACACAATTGCATGAATTTTATAAAAATATTTATCATCTAAGAAATATTTGGATCTTCATATAGAGATATACTTTATAGCCAACTTTCTACCATCAGTGTTTACAATAGAATATGTCTGGCCTGGATGATCCACAATAGTTCCAAGTCCCCAGATCCTTTATTTAGAGTTGTAATATGCTTCACGTAGGTAGATAGATAGATGATACAGATATAGAGATAGAGATAGAGATTCTGATTTGCCTTTCAATTTGTTAACTACTTCCTTCCATAAAGATTATTATTTATGACTTAATTGATCAAAAAGCATTGTGAAAAATGGTGAGAAATCTGTTAGAGCAGTGTAGTTTGTAGATAATTAGGAGTGGTAGGTATTATTTAAATACAGAATGTATTGTGTTTACATTCCAATTATGGTAACAAAAATCCCCAAATAACAGTGGCTTGGGCAATGAAGAAATGTAACTTTCCTTGTGCATGAAAAGTTAAATACTTCAAGGCCAGCATCGTATGCCACAAGTGTCACAGACTAAGGCACCTATCCTAATACTCGTACAGAGCCTAGCTCTTTAGTCCGAGATGAAGAAGCCTACAACCTAAGAAGAATGATGGTGTACGGAACCAAAAAGAAGAGGGAAAAGAGATCACGTGCACTATTCCTTAAAGGGGATTCTTGAGAGCTATTATTTCTTTCTTTCTTCAGCCCAGTTGTCAGAACTGTGTCTGACAAATGAGCTGCCTTAACAAGGAATGATTGCTCCAGAGGTTGGAAGATAAACTCTGTTCTGGGGAGCTGTGTGCCCACCTAAGAATCACTGTATTCTGGAAGAAAGGAAGGATGGATATGGGGGATAGCTGGCAATCACTACCACCGTCCGTCCCTTCTGCACTTGAACATCTATGTACATTGTTTTTCCCACACACAGAACAGCGGTACCAAGAAAAATGACCCCAAAATCATCAAGCTACTGTATCCAGTTCAAAGTCTATATTTCTTGGTAGTGTGTACTTTTCTCTTTGTAGCTGTGTTTTGTTGTAGTCCACTGAATTAAAATTAAAGGTAGATTATTTACTTTCACATATCTAATACAGAGTGATAGATGTGAAAGTTACCAGTTTCTTGGCTCTCCACTCCAAATTCATTCCTGTTGCCTGCTCTGTGAAATGTATATAGACCCTTTAAATATATTTGTTTGGCCATACTGAAACTGTCGGTATGTGGTACTGGAGAGACATCACAGGAGGAAAACAGTTCCGCTTGCTGGTTCTGGGTGACTGAAGTATGTTTGGTCTTCTCCAGAACCTTGCTCCTATAGCTCTGAGCTTCTTTGTGGGCTACCTCCTACAGCTCCTGCATTGTGCAGTGGCCAGAAGCACCCAGCAGCCAGCTGCTTCCTGTGGCACAGAGCCCCTCTTAAGTGGTTTTGTAACAAATTGCCTTCAGTTACTGGGTATTTAGGGGGGCAAGTAGGAGACTCTGCCGCATATAGCTCCTGTGATTCATACATATAGACCAATATAAGAAGGTTATGTGTTTATAGACACATTGTAAATTATAAAATAACACAGTTTTTGTCCTTGAACATCACGAAGCTTCTTACTTTCAAAATAAAGAGGCTGGTTAAAATTTACCAAGCACTTTAAAGCAATACTGGAAGAAATCATCTTTTTGAGAAAGAAGCTCTTCCATTTGTCTAGTTTCAGAAACTAATTTCCAATTCTCTTTTTAAAAGATTTTTATTTATTTATTTATTTCAGAGAGAGACAGAGAGCACACGTATTGGGGGCAGGGGGAGGCAGAGGAAGAAGGAGACTCCTGCTGAGCAGAAATTTTTTTGGTGGGAGTAGAGGCTCCATCCCAGGACACTAGGATCATGACCTGAGTAGAAGGCTGACACTTAACAGACTGAGCCACCCAGTGGCTCAGTTTCTAATTCTTGATTTATGTTTCAAGAATTCTAGGTAACAACTGTGCACCAGGGGTTGAGACCCTTTTTTTTCTTTTTTCTTTTTTCTTTCTTTTCAGATTTTAATCTCACTTAGTCCCCCAGAGACTATGCATACTGAGATTCTCAACAGAAGAGAGAAGAGAAAGAGAGAGAGAGAGGGAGAGAGGGGGATTTTCTTTAGTTTAAGAATAAATAAAAGGACAATTTAATTCACTTATTCACCCAAGGCCATCTTACTAAGAGTTAGTGACAATCTCTTGTTCTCTAAAACCATTTATGACTGTGGTGTAGGTCATACAAACAACACAGGGAATTTAAGATGAGTCATTCAACATTTTAATATGTACACTGCCTGATGTAACTGAGTTTTACAGAAACTGGTAACACTTTGACAGTATGTATTTTTAAAAGCATCTTTTTACAAAAGTCTCAAAGCACTTTGCATTTGAAACATTGAAAGCTCAAAAGAAAAAGTTTGAAATCTCAAGCAGTGGGAAGCATAGATCAATTTGGGAGTAATTACTTCAATTATTTCTAATAAAATCATTTTGTATTAAGTGAAAATAGTCTTAAGTTTTAAACATTCATTGAGGATTAGAGTGGCAAGCTCAAACCTTTATATTTCCATTAAAAAAATGAGCCCTATTATCCATATTGAGTGAATAGGCTCTTGTAGGTTGGGTTTTTTATTTTTGTTTCTGTTTTTATTTTCTCTGAGAAAAAAGAAAAGTGCAGAATTGCTTGGACTAATCAAGAAGGACAGCCAAATAAATTTTTTCTTAAGTCCAGTTACACTGCAATCATCAAAAAACTAAAAATGTAGATGACAAATTCCTTCCATTGGTCAGAAATTTTGCATGGGATTCCAACCCAATATTTTTAGCTTCACTGCAGTACTGTCTACCTTCGTTTACTTGGGAATGATCTTTAGACTTCTGGTGGTTAAGAACACAGATTCTGCAACCTATTTCAAATCTCAGCTCACAAACTGTTAAGCTATGTGATCTTGGGTAATTCACTTAAACTTTGTGTCCCAGTTTCCATCTCTGATTAATAGGAATAATAATAGCGCCCATCTTGAAGTATATATTAAATATATATAATAAGTATATATATTAAATAAATCTATATATTTAAAGTATATAGAACAGCATCTGTCATATAGTTAGTGTTATTTGATTTTAGCTATTGTTATTGGGTTTTTTCCAGCTATAAGATTTTATGATTCTATGATCTTCTCTTCAGCCTTCTTTATATGAAAATATACGCTTTTGATAGATGCTTTGTGTTTTGCAGCATTTTATAAGCATTAACCTCATGCTGCAAGTAATGTAACAGCTTATGATTTGCAATGTGTGGGTCACACAGTAAGAAATTTCTGTTAATAGAGCACCTTCTAGGAAAGGTTCTGTTTAACTGGAAAGCTTGTAATAGTCAGGTAAGAGCCACAAGTCCAAATATCTGTAACAAATAGGTCATTTCCACCCCCCAACTTTAAATACATGTGTGTGTGTGTAACATAAACATATATATGTACATATATAATAAACATACATACACACATGTATATAAACATACGTATGTACATATATGTGTGTATGCTGGTTAATGATACATAGATAGAAATGTCTAATTCCTCCACAATGAGTAACTGGTGAAAATTTTTAACCAAAGGAGGAAGACAGAACTCTCTTCTGGAATAGCCCAAGTATATCTATCTGTCAGAGATTTTTTTCTTTGTGAACAGTTCGGATTTTAGTAATAATTTTTTATTGTTTCCTAGGGCATTTTATGCAAATATCAGCTGGACATCTGTACAAAAAAATTTTGTACAAAACTTTTGTACTAAAAATATGGACAAAAAATTTTAGCTACTCAGTCTAACATCGTTTGATGTTAAAAATTTAGGCAGAGATTTTGTTAATTTTGGGTATTTCTATATGTAAGAAGTTTCTATTTTCCCTAATGAGCCTTTTAGATTACTGGGTAAAATCTCTTTTTTCCTTGGTTAGAATAATTGATTCAAAATATAGTAATTCTCATTTTAATTTTGAACCATGCAAGTGTGTCACCTATTCAAAATATTTTAATCAACAATTTAAAAATGCAAAAGAAATAAAAAGATATTTCCTAAATTAAGGAATTTGTCTTCATGTGTAAGGGAGTTTTAATAAAATATGAATATTAAATGAAGTTTTAATAAAAGCCTCTCCACTCAAGACTTTTATTTTTAACTATTTTGTCCTCACATTCTTATAGTCCCTATGACCCAAATTAAAAAAAAAAATTAAATTACCTTGTGTATGATAAACTTTTCTTCACTTTCTTAAAAATGTTATAAATCAAGTGGATGTTTAGGCTGCAGAGTGGAAGCACAACTTGAACTTTCATCCAGTGATAGTAAGACTTGAAGGATGACAAATTCCCTCACAATAAAAAATTGATCCCGAAGAGGCTGATACAATGTCTGAAAATCTTACAATTAACATTATCCCTTGAGGGCTTTGTGGAGACAACCATTTTAATTAGGTTAAGGCATTATATTTCCTGGGTAGATCATTTGCTACCCAAACACAATAGCATGGATTTTTCCATCTTATTAAAACTCATTGACACACAGAAGAACCCCGAGGAAATGACATGAGATAAAAAAAACAAGCATGTTTCAGAGAAATGAAGAGGTACAGAAAGGTCAGATTCATAAGAATTGCCAGGTCCACTGGGCATTTCTAGACCGAAAGGGAGCTTCATGAGGTTTTGGCAATCTCTTCTGGTTTCTCCTTAATTTTTCACCATATTAATATTATTTGGGTTAAGTCTTCTTTTGTTGTTTTCCATTTTTGTTTTTTATTTCATTGGCTTTGATAACTGGTTCTTTAAAACAAGAGCCACCCACAATTGATTTGACCTTGTATTGTCTCTGTGCTGGTTAGCCATGTTCTCAAATTGTCATTCTATCCTTATATTGCTGCAAGAATTTGGTTTTGCAATACATATCTGCAAATTCCCATTGACCATTTTCAAAAAAAATAAACAAAAACAAATAAAGAAAACTGTAAGCATGATAATAGTAACACACCAATGCATGGAACCCTGAACATGAATAATAAACAATAGAAATTGATGGAGAAAAATCGTTTAACAAAATTCAACACCTCTTCATGATTGAACTTTTAGAAAACTGGGAATGGAAATACACTTTATAAATTTCATAAAAGCATATCCAAAAAAGCTTAAGCTAACAAAATACTTAATGGTGAAACACTGAATGCTCTTCCATTAAGATCTCTTAATAGTTCTCCCCTTAAAGAGTAAGATAAGGATATATACTCTCACTACTTCTATTTAGAATTGTACAAGAAATCTCAGTCAATGCAATAAAAAAAGAAAAATAAATGACATATGGCTTGGAAAAGAAGTAAGTTTTCCAATTCACAAATGCAGGCTTATATGTATAGAATCCCAAGCATAGGAAAACAAAACAAAATACAATTCTTAAAAATAATAAATGAATTTCCAATGTAACAAGATACAAGGTCAAGATAAAAGGGGTTTTTTTTAAATGAAAAAAACCCAACCATAATATTTCCTAGCAATGAACAAAAGGAAACCAGTTTTAAAAAATAGTATTTACAACAGCTGCCCCAAAATGATATACTTAGGTATATCGTTAACAAAATATATCTAGAAATATGTTGAAAATTATATAATTTTGATTAAGGTAATCAAAGACCTAAATAGAGAAATATGTATTTATTCATAAATTATAAGGTTCAGCATAGTAAAGATGACAATTTTATTGCAAGTAATTGGGAGCAAATTAGATGTTGCAGAAGAAGGTAGAGTAAACTTGAAGATGTAATAGCATAAATTCAAAATGAAGCAGAAGAAAATAAGGACTACAAAAGAAATTATCAGAACCTCAGTGATGTGCATGGGAAACACTGAATTGTGCAATGTACATTTAATTAAAATCCTAGAAGAAAGAAAAGTGTGAGGAAGGAAAATACTTGAGGAACTTAGGTCTGAAAAGAAGGTGAAAGCTACAAACCACATTTCCAAAATACTCAATGAACACACATACACTCTCTCTTTTTCCTTTTTTCATTTGTTTTGTTTCTTAAATTCCACATATGAGTGAAATCATATAGCATTTGTTTTTCTGTAACTGAATTATTTTGTTTAGCGTAATACACTCTAGCTCCATCCAAGCTATTGCAAATGGCAAGGTTTCATCCCTTTTTTTTAGTGAATAATATTCCACTACAGATATGTATCACATCTTTATTCGTCTATCTATTGATAGACACCTGGGCTGCTTCTATAATTTGGCTATTATAAATAATGTTGCTATAAACATAGGGGTGTATGTATTCCTTTGAATTAATGTTTTTATACTTGGGGGGTAAATACCCAGTAGTGTGATTACTGGATTGTAGGGTAGTTCAAGGAACCTCTGTGCTGTTTCTCACAGTGGCTTCACCAGTTTGCATTCCCACCTACAGTGCATGAGGGTTCCTTTTTCTTCACATCCTTGTCAACACTTGTCAGTGCTTGTGTTTTTGGATTTTAGCCATTCTGACAGGTGTTGAAGTGGTATCTCATTGTAGTTTTCACTTGCATTTCTCTGATGATAAGTGATGTTGAGCATCTTTTCCATATGGTAATTTTGTATTTATGAGGAAACCCCATATCATTTTCCACAGTTACTGTATCATTTTTACATTTTCACCAACAGTGAACAAGGTTCCATTTTCTCCACATCTTCACCAATACCTATTATTTTCTGTAGTTTGATGGTAGCCATCGTAATGTATGTGAAGTGTTATCTGGTTATCATTTTTGTTCACATTTCCCTAGTGATCAGTGATATCAGGCACCTTTACACATGTTTTCCATTTGTATATCGTCTTTGGAGAGATGATGTCTACGTAAATTCTTTGACTAATTTTTGAATTTTTTTTTTTTTTGCTTTTCTTTTTCAAAAATTTTTGGGGCATTCTAGGTAATTTACATATTTTTTAAATATTAGGAATAGCTTGTTATTTTTTCAAAATAATAGTGGGAGTTGCTTGGCATTGATTTAAATATATAGATAAATTTGGGAAGAATTGACATATTAACATTATTGACACTTCTAATTCATGAAATGCCCTATATCCCACCATTTATTTAGGTCTGTAGTTTCTCTCAGGAATCTCTTGCACATATCTTATTAAATGTAATCCTAAATATTTCATGAATGAAATATGGCTTGTATAACATTATGATATGAAAATGACATGTTTTAAATTTCAAGTCCAATTTTTTTTGCAGCAGAATATAGTACAGTTGGATTTGTATATTGACATTTTATCCTACAACTTTCTTAAACTCATTTATAATTTGGGGTTTTGTTTTTTTTCTTTTTACCAAAAAGATTCTTTAGGATTTGCTACATAAATGATCCTGTCATCTATAAATAAAGATGAATTAATCTCTTCCCTTCCAAAACACAGGCCTTTTCATTCTTTGTTAAATAAAGTGGTGAGAGCCAATATCCTTTTCTTGTTCCTGAGCTTGAGGGAAGCACTTAGTTTTTCAACCTGCAGTAGATGTTAGCTGTAGAATTTGATAGATGTTCATTATCAGGTTGATAAAATTACTTTCTAATCTTAGTTTCTGTGAATTTATGTGTTACAACATTGTTTTGTTTTGCTTATTTTTTTTTGTTTGTTTTTGTTTTTGTTTTAAGAGAGGGAAAAGAGAGGGGTGGGGGAGAGAAAGATGGAGCGAGAGGGAGAGAGAGAATCTTTAGCAGGCTCCATGCCTAGTGTGGAGTCTGATACCGGGCTGGATTTCTCAACCCTGAGATCATGACTGAATGAACTCAAGAGCTGGACAGTTAATTGAGCCAACCAGGTGCCCCTACATGTCACAATTTCTTAATTCTTGGCCTTTCTAATTAGCTTTGATTAACTGCTGGATATTGGGTTTTATGTTGAGTACTTGGATTTTGCAGTCTTTCCTTAAAGATTATTGTATTTTTTCTGGAAGACATTTTAATGATTATGGATCAGTTTAATCCCTTTGAGGCCTGTTTTTAAGATTTGACAAGGTAGATAGTGACTAGTGTTAAGGAATAATTTAGTTCTACTACTCAGGTATGGCTTTCTGGGGTTCTACTGACTTCCCTAGGGACTATCAGACAGACCACTTCAGTCAAGTTGAGTGTTTCCCTTCCCAATGTGAGCTCTAGAATTCTGCAGTTAACAGGTCATTTTTTTGCCTAGCTTCATGGAGTTTGGGTGTATGCAGGTACAGATTAGCTATAGCAATAAACTCAAAGGGACTACTATGCAGATTCCTAAAGCTCTTTTTTTTTTAACTTTTTTTTAATCTCAAATTTTGCCTTTCAAGTCCTAGTTACCTTACATTCCCTAAAGTACTTTTTTCTTCACTCAGTGAAATCACCATGCCTTACTTGTGATTGTCCTCATTCTGCTGTAGTCCTGATTGTGCCTCCAAAAGAACCATGGTGCTCATCAGGCTCACTTCTATTCATTTCCCTCTTTTTCACGGATTGTAAGTTTACACTGTATATTTTCCAATATCTGAAAACAGGGATTTGATGCATTTTGTCCAGTTTTCTGGTTGTTTCCAATAGGAAGTTCAGTACAGATTCTTCTACTTCACAAGGTTGGAAGCAGAAATCTTGTTACATTTCTAAATTAGATTTTGGGGTACCTGAGTGGCTCAGTCAGTTAGGCATCTGTCTTCACTTTGGGTCATGATCCCATGATTCCTTCGGCTGGGATCAAGCCCCACATTGGGCTCCCTGCTCCACAGGAAGTCTGCTTCTCCTGCTCCCTTCCCTCCCCCCACTCATGCTTACTCTCTGTCTCTCAAATAAATAAATAAATAAAAATCTAAAAAGAATTAATAAAATTAGATTTTATTTTTTTAGAGCCATTTTAGGTTCACATCAAAATTGAGTTAAATTGGAAGATTTCTCATGTACTCCTTACCCCCACACATGAATAATCTCCTCCATCATCAATCTCTTCCACCAGAGTGGTTCACTTGTTATAATTTATTATAATATATATAATATAACTTACACGAACAAATCATTATCACCCAAACTCAGTAGTTTACATTAGGATTCACTTGGTGTTGTACTTTTCATGAGTTTGGAAAAACATATAATGACATGTTTGGTGTTAGTGATCCAGATTTAGGCATCTTAATAGGCATATAGTGATATCTTATTTTAATTTGTATTTCCCTGATGGCATACTATGTGGAGCATCTTTTCATAGGCTTATTTACCACCTGTATATCTTCTTGGTGAAGTGTCTGTTAAGCTCTTTAGACCATTTTCTTAATTGAGTTGCTTAGCTTCTTATTGTTGAGTTTTAAGAGTTTTTCATATATTTTGGACAACAGTCCTTTATCATAAATACCTTTTGCCAAGTATTGTCTCTCAGTCTGTGAATTGTCTTCTATTCTCTTGGCATTGTCTTTAGCAGAGTGGAGGTTTCTAATTTCAAAGTAGTCTAACTTACCAAATTCACAGAAAGAGAGATTGAGAGAGAGAGGGAATGATTATGTATGTTGAGTCCTCTTTGAGTGAGTCTCATTTTTACTTATATGCATGTATGTGGAATCACCATTTAGCAGCATTTTATTAACATGCACATATGTTTTCAAATGGAAAGAATAATATGGTATGAGACTATGTACACAAAAAGTCAGACGCCAGTCTTTCTTTTAGTTCTATAGCACTGGGCAAGTTTTTTACCATCTCTCTTTTTTAGTTCTCACATCTATGGATTAGGAATAATAATAATAACCTCCTAGAATTGTTGAGAGATTTAAATGAATTATTATGTGTAAAGACACTTAAAATAGAGCCAGGCAGGTATAAAGGTTTTCTACAAATATTAGTTGTTGTTTTTCTTTCTTTGTTGTACTCTAATTTCTGATCTTTCTCCATTAATATGTATAACTCATGTGTGTTGCAAAAATTATAAAAAATTACATTTGAAAAATGCTGGGAGAGCATGTAGAACAAGTATAAATACTTCCTAAAAATGTAAAAGTTCCTGCATTTTTACTAAACCCTCAATGTTAAGGTTATGAATTGTTGTGGCTACCATGATATCTTTACAAGAGGCTGAGAGTTGGGGTTGTGTGCAGGACTCTGTGTGAAGAGACTTATTGCTTTTGATTAACAATCTGACTTTCTATCCAGGCTTTGCAGGGTCTTGGGGGTTCTGCTGAAGTGCCTCCAGGGTTGGTGAGGAAATCAAAGGGGAATGAGTGTGCGTGGGGTCCAGTCTCTCCTCCTCCTTTTTTTTTTTTTTTTTTAAATTTTGACAACTTCATTTTTATCAGTTTTATGTAGAACACTTTTGGGAAAAAAAAGAAAACTGAAAAAAGCCTGTAATGAATCAAATGGAAATGTCCTACAAATATTTGAAGCACATCAGGCCTATGAAGATGACTCATTTGAACATTTAAGAAAAAATATGTGCAATGAGCAGAAAAGACTTTTCGTGGAATAAACACTACTTGTCAATTTCATGAGAATGATTAATGACAATGTTTTTTAATAAGACCAAATACCATGATGACCCAAGATCCATTAATTATTGTAGAAAACTTCTGAAATTTATGGTAACTCTCATCAATTTTCTTAGTCTATGAACAAAAAATTGTTATCACCTCTCATGTTCTTAGGATTTTGAAATTTAAGGAACCCTGAAGTATGTCAGTGCCAGTTTTCACAAGACAACTCAATTATAAAAGAACTTCTAGAATTTGTTGTCCTAAAAAGAGAGGCTTTTCCAGACACGACTCACTGAAACTCATTTGCCAGCTCAAGTTGGAGTCTCAGAGCCTCTTTGTGATGCTAAGATTATAAACCAGATGCCTACAATCAAGATCAATTCCAGGAAATGCTGGCCCAGTCTATACTCAAAAAAAAAAAAAATGCTCAGAACTTTTTGGACTATATTCATCTATTCATGGTGAGTTAGAATTAGAAGGAAAAGGATCTTTCTTTAGAAAGCATCCAGTGTTTCTCAAAAATCTTCTGCCATCCCATGTTTATTTACCCAGGAAGTAGGAATTAAAAATGGATTTATAGAGGTGATGATTTTGCAGGGTCTCTTGATTCAGGGAGGCCTTGATAAGTGGCAGATGCTTTATCATGAAGGTTAATGGGCATGTTGCAGAAACAGTATGTTTTCTCCCTTGTACCAAGTAAGTACCTTTCTGATGATACAGCTTGGAAGCTTCTCTTCAAATCAGAATGGTGAGATTTTCTAAGTGGCAGATAAGTAACTCATTCTATCTTTCAAATAATCAATTTAAAACAACCATAGAGAGAAAAACCCAAATGGAGGTTTAGGGCCTGTGCATAGAGACATGACAACAACAATATGGGTAAGCAGTGAGCCTAAAGGAAGCAACAGTAGTAGGAACAGAATGTTTAGGGGAACTAGAGAAGAGCAGAACAGTCTAATAGCACAGAAAGCAGAAAAGAAGAAAAATGAAAAAGAAAGAAATCTAATTAGAAACAATGTACACAAGAAATTCTTGTCTACCTAAAGATTAAGTTGCTCGCAGAGGGGTAGCACAGTTTGCTGCAAATAATGCTGTAAAAAGAAAAGTGCAATTTAGTTAGCAAGAACAGGGACCAAGAAGTGAAGGGGTAGCCTGAGACAAAGACCTAGTCTCCATACCAGAAAATGATTTCCATCTTTCTAGGGTAGAAGGAATAATGGTTAAAATGAACTCTAAAGTGTACATTGTCTTATCTATACTTATAATGAAATTGAGTACATTTGATTTAACTGCTTGTTTTGGTAATAATTTATCCATACTTCAGTGACTGAGAAATTTTGAAATCATTTTTATCTAAGCCCTTGTTTAAGAGTACTAAAATAGCTATCTGTTTTTAAGGATGCTGTCATGTTGCTGCTAATAACATTTCTATTTGTAATAGAAACAAATGAATACAGTTGGGCCCAAGCTTTTGCTGTGCTCTAGAATATTGACCATTTACTTTTACCACAATTAATTTCTGTCCCATTCTATTGAAGTAACTAGGATATTTTATGTAGTCATGTTTTATTGGTGCCTGGGACATACTAGACAATAAATGTTTGTGGATAGAGTCAAAGATTGGTTCATTTCTCAATGACCTGCAACATTTCCATACTACATATAAACAACTGGTACTTAACAGATCTCAAAAAGATTACTAAATTTAAATAAAAGTAGTACTTGTGTTTTCCTTCCTGATAGTTTTTCTAGTCCAGAAAGTTAATCTATTTTATTTCTGTATGAATATAAAAGACTAAGAAAAGGAAAATTTTCTTGCATTTTCATTTCAACCTATTTCCAAAGTTCACATTGTTGGAATTGACTAGCTGAAAGCAAATTGAAGCCTGGCCCAAGTTAACTTGATATGCTTGATTAAAAAAAAAAAAAAAAAGTAGTCAAAATAGCACAATTGATTGTAAGTGTAGGCATAGTTGATAATTGCAGAGTTTAAAGTCTAATCTTAAATTTGCGAAGGGTTTAGAAACAAAAGTAGAAAATCCATTAATTATTCAAAGCACTGTAATTCTAGGAATGGTGTTTCACCTGTCAGTTTAGATGATTAGGGAACAGTGATCCCCTCATTGTGTTAGCTGTCCGAATAATGTCTTCTGGTAAACAAAGCTTTCTGTGGTGTTACAAGGTAACACAATCATTTCAGAATGTAAATAAAATTATATTCTTAAAGGCAAAACTAACCAGGGAAACTTGCATGTCATTCAGCCACACTCACAGTAGATAATTTGCCATCAAGGTCCTACTGCTTCTTCATCACCAGCACAGTACCTCTTACCTTTGTCTTCACATATTATTCCATTCTGAAATATCTGCATTTGTTGGCTTCTGCCCTCCTGGGGGAAGAACTACCACCACAGTGTGCATTATCTCTTAAGAGTGGATGTCAGTCAGCATCCACATAGTCAAACATTCCCCCCTAGTTCCCTGTCTTGACAGTATGACCCACCCTCCTCAAGGATCATTTTCAGACAGTTGGAAATGTTTCTAGTTTGAATAAAGCAAGGCTTGGCACTGGTGACTTTGTTAATGATTTTCCCAGTTTTCATCACTCATAGCTATTTTAATGAGGGACATAATTTTAGGTGCAAGAAGCTTAATGCAAAATCTACACTCTCTGCCAGTATTGTAGTTTCTCCCACCTGGCGCAGCCTCTGAGCAGCTCTAAACTTGAGGTCTTCATATGCTAACATATTGATATTTTATCATTACCTAACATATTGGTATTTTATAATGGTGCTAATTCAAAGATAATTAAAATCACATTGTTGCATTTAATTATGGCCAGAGGCTCATGAACAAACTCAATTTTGTATTAAATAATGAATTAATTTCAGCAAATGATATAAATGTTCTAGGTTATGCAAGTAACATTGTGTTTGCAATATTAAACAAATTGTCAGTACCAGTTTGCTGTCATTTTTATCAAACAGCCAGTTATGAATCATTGCACTAATAGATTTTGTTTTTGAGTATGGGATCAGTATTAAGGGAAATAAAAATGTTGATTAATATATGAATTCTATCCTGGGGAAACTTAGAATCTAATAAGTAGATACATCAAGTAAACTAAAAAATATGCAAAGATGAAACAGAGAGACCAAAAAAATGGGTGTAAGAAATCAAAATTATATCTGCTTTGAGGTTTCAAGTATTAGTGACCTAGGGAACTGAGCATTAACAAACAGACATGACAAAAGAAGGAACTAGTTTGATGGGAAGGAGAGGGGGATGAGTTTGGTATTGAACAAGTTTGACTGGGATTGATGTAATGGTTATTGTAAGGACCTATTTAGCTAGAACACTTCCATCTGGATAAGCAATAACTTTTTTGTTTAAAACTTAAACTGTCTCTGCCCCGCTACCTCCAGGGGACTTACTTAAAAACAAGTCCTGGAAACCAGTCCCAGGTAACAAAACCCAAATACAAGGGTGGGTCAGGCCAGGTGGAGACATCCGATGGGGGGGTGGTGCATACTGTCTCCCTGGTTACCAAGTGGTTACCAAGGAGTATGGGCCCTGCCCTTTGGGCACCTTTTGCTCGCCAATTCTGACCAAGGTGATAGGCTGGTTCAAGTATCTACTAGGGTAAATTATAATTCAATTGGTCACTTATGTGTGACCTAACATGACTATACAGCTTTCTTTTGTGTGTTGCAATTTCATTGGCTGCCTGTGCATGGCCAGGCCCAACCACATGGCCTTTGCCCTTAAAAGCTAGTGTGTGAAGCAGAGAGAGGTCCCCATTTCTGTAAGAGGTGCGGCCCCAAACGTTTGGATTGACTCTTGATGCATGGCGTGAAATAAAGCCTTGCATGGCCTTAGCTTTGTATCAGTCTCGCTCCTTTAATCATGGACCCATTATTGGGGGACCTAACAGTTATCAAAGTTTTGTTCTTGGAATTCCTTTGCTCTCTTAAAAATTACTGAAACCTCCGAGGAGGACCTTTCTTTATATGAGTTTTTTTTATCTATCAACATTCACAACATTCACAAGGTGAGAAATTCTAGAAATTTATATTAAATGGTTTAAAACAACAATCAAGTCATATCAATATAATTAATATATTTTATGAAAATAACCACATTTCTGAAAAAAAAGTTAGGAAGTAGAGTGGTAGGCATTATTTTAAATTTTTGAGAATATCTTTAACCAATGGATTAATACAAAACAGTTATTCCTTTTTTTTTTTTTAAGATTTTATTTATTTGACAGAGAGAAAGAGAGATCACAAGTAGACAGAGAGGCAGGCAGAGAGAGAGGGGGGAAGCAGGCTCCCCGCTGAGCAGAAAGCCTGATGTGGGACTCAAACCCGGGACCCTGAGACCATGACCTGAGCTGAAGGCAAAGGCTTAACCACTGAGCCACCCAGGCACCCCAGGACAGTTATTCTTATATATGTTTCTACAATATCACACATAATGTAGATTCTGGAAAACACTGTAAACTCAACAGAATGAGAATGAAAATAAGGGCAAATAGTGCCTAAGTATTATTATTGATGACGGAGCAGGAGGCTGGCTGAAGACAAAGCAAAAGCTGGCACCCTGCACCCCCTCTCTACCCGCTCCCCTCAGTTATGTGTAGCATTCCTCAGGCACCCCTGACTGCCATAAACGATAAACAAATAACTTGCAGAGATCACAGTCCTGCAAGACAGGAATCTCCCTTGGTTTACAAATGTCTCAGTGGGTTAAGCCGCTGCCTTTCGCTCAGGTCATGATCTCAGGGTCCTGGGATCGAGTCCCACATCGGGCTCTCTGCTCAGCAGGGAGCCTGCTCCTCCTCTCTCTCTGCCTGCTTCTCTGCCTACTTGTGATCTCTCTCTGTCAAATAAATGAATAAAATCTTTAAAAAAAAAAGTGTTTTTTACAAATGTCCTAGAGATTTACAAACAAAGAAGTTACCTTATCAATAGCACAACTTCCAGAGGCAAATAACTCAGTTCCTCAAGCCCTAATGTCTCCCTCCCCACCATAAACAAAACTGAAGGAGGCTGAGATAGAAGGAAATGTAAATATAGTTAAGTCTCTTCTAAAACTAAATCTCACTAACAAAGATGCTTGATAGCAGGATTGTGACATCCCACCAAGAATCTCCCAACTATCTTGATGTTAATGGCTGGCCAAAAGACAACATTGATCAAGCCTCAAGGCCTCGGATATCAGGGCACCTTGTAGGCCCTCTTTAGCATATGAAAGCTTCGTTGAAACCTCCCTTCCCCCTACCTTCCCCCAAGTGCAGGATACATAACCTGCCATCCCTCACAACCCCGGGCAGCAGCTCTTCCTGCCCACGGGTCCTGTAAACCACCATTTTGCACCAAAGATGTCTCAAGTATTCTTTCTTGGTCATTGGTTCCGGAACTCAGCCCACCGAACCTCATCTAGGTTCTAGAACTTCATCAATTATGAAAATAGTTTTATCTTGGTCAGATGTTGGGGTTAATGTAGAGGCTAAAAGAAGCCATAATACCTGGCTTGCTAAAAATGTAACATGGGGCTTGGGGCCCGACGCGAAGGAAGGAAGATTTCAGAAAGGTGTGGGCCTTTGGAATGCAGAGGCCTGTGGCCTGTGGCTTTCGGGACCACTCTGCCACTGGAATGTCCAAGGGAGTTGCCTTCCCAAAGCTTTTTTTTTTTTTTAGAATTTTATTTATTTATTTGACAGACAGAGATCACAAATAGGCAGAGAGAGAAAAGGGGAAGCAGGCTCCCTGCTGAGCAAAGAACCTGATTTGGGCTCCATCCCAGGATCCCCGAGATCATGACCCAAGCGGAAGGCGGAGGCTTTAACCCACTGAGCCACCCAGGATCCCCTTCCCAAAGCTTTCTTAGCCCAAACGGCCCCCCTGTAAATCTAAGAGATGTATGCCTTGTCCCTTAGGCTATGCTTAGTAAAACACAGAGATTAGCATATCTTTCCAGTAAACAGATCCTCCCAGTTTCCATAAGACCCCTTGATGCACCTTTCAGTGCTTGAGAAACGGTGATAAGGATTTGTGATTATCCTGAAGGACTGATGAAATCCGGTGCAAAGAAGAGCAAGAGTTTCTGTCTCTGAGACTGCCTTGCCTTTTCCAATCTTTCACAGCGAGGTTTGTAGTAATCTTTCAACCCTGGGTTCAGGGATTGCTAGCCATTCCAGACAGTCAGAGAACATGCTTTATATAACTCTAGTCCTTCATATATGTTGATATCTGTTCTGTTGCTCAGAATATGGTTTATTTTTTATAAAAATTACATTTGCATTTGAAAAGAACATTCTTTTATATTTATGTGGGATTTTCTATAAGTGCTAATAGGTCAAATGGTTCATAAGAATGCTCAAATCACTATTCTTACTGATTTTCTGTGTAATCATTTTAATCTTAATTATTGTGAGAGGGTTTTTGAAGTATTGTAATTGCAGATTTATTTTTCTTTGCAGTTCTATCAGTTTTTGCCTTGTGTGCTTTGAAGCTCTGTTACTAAGAGTGTAAGCATTCAGGACTGTTAAATCCTCTTAAAGAATGTAACTCTTTATCATGAAATTACCTTATTTACCCTTGCTATTTCTCGCTTTGAAATATTAAATTGATAGTAATGTAACCACTCTGGGCCTTTTTAAATTAATATTAGCATGGAGCATCTCTTATCCATCTTTTAAATTGTAACCTATTTTTCTTATATATAAGAGTGTTTCTTGTTGGCAAACTTCAGTGGTGAATTGTTTTATATTCAATCTGATAATCTCTCTAATTTGAAATATTTAGACCACTTTCTTTAAACATTTTTGATTGATGCTGTTAGGTTTTAATCTATCATTTACTATTTGTTTTCTGTTTATGCCATCTGCTCTTTGTCCCCCCACATTTTTATTTTCTGTCCTATTATAGATTAATTGCATGCTCTTATGATTCTTATCTCCTTTGTTAAATTATTACCTATAATTCTTTCATTTTTTTTAATGTTAGTAGCTGTTTTAAGATGTACAATATGTAGATTTAACCAATCATAGTGTGTTCTCAAATGTTGTCAAACCACTTAATGTGTAGTAGTAAAATCTTAGAATAGTGTATCACTTTCTTCCCTCGTAATCCTTACTCTGTTACTAAGTGTTTTAGTTGTACATACATTATAAACCACTCACAATATTATGATTTTGTTTTCAGGGCACCTGGGTGACTCAGTCAGTTAAGAGTCCAATTCTTGATATCAGCTCAGGTCTCAATCTCAGGGTCATGAGTTCAAGCCCCACATTGGGCTTCACCGTGAGTATGGAGCCTCCTTAAAAAAAATTTTAAAAAGCAATTTTTTAAAATTTATTTATTTGACAGAGAGAAATCACAAGTAGTCGGAGAGGCAGGCAGAGAGAGAGAGAGAGAGGGAAGCAGGCTCCCTGCCGAGCAGAGAGCCCGATGCGGGACTCGATCCCAGGACCCTGAGATCATGACCTGAGCCGAAGGCAGCGGCTTAACCCACTGAGCCACCAGGCGCCCAAAAGCAATTGTATTTTAAAGAGATTTATACAAAATTTTGAAGTACTTATATATTTATCCACATTGTTGCCACTTTCAAAAGGTGCTTGTCATTTCTTTGTGTAGATTCAGATTTCCACCTAGTATTATTTCCTTTTTTTCTGAAGACTTCCCTTAGTACTTGTAGTATGTTTCTTCTGGTGGTGGAGAACTTTAGTTTTTGTACATCTGAAAAAATTACTGCTATTCCTTCATTATCTAAAGGTATTTTCATTGATTATAGATTAAAAGTATATTTATTTTAGTAATTTAAAAACATTTCTCCCTTGTTTTCTAGCTTGCATTGTTTCCAACAAGAAATCTGCTTTCTTACTTATCTATGTTCCCTTATATGTAGTGTGTTATTTTTCTCTGACAATGTAAAATAATTTCTTCTTTTTTTTTAATCACTGGTTTGGTTTTTATATACTTTGGTATAGTTTTCTTCATATTGCTTGTGTTGCCATTTGTTGAGATTCCTATATCGATGAGTTTTTCATTTTTATTTAAATTTGAAAAAAGTTTGGTCATTTCTTCAGAGATTTATCTTGTACCTCTCCCCCAACTTTCCTTATACATTTAATAAGTGGTTTTGATGAAGTTCTAGAACCTAGGTGAGGTTCGGTGGGCTGAGGTCCAGAGCCGATGACCAAGAAAGAATTCTTGAGACATCTTTGGTGCAAAATGGTGGTTTTTTAAAGCACAGGGAAAGGACCCATGGGCAGGAAGAGCTGCTTCCCCGGGCTGTGAGTGATGGCAGGTTATAAACCTTGTGGTTGGGGGAAGGTGAGGGGAAGGGAGGATTCAAAGGAGTGTTCAAATGTTAAAGAGGGTCTACTAGTTGGGGGAGGGGGCCTTGCCCTTGTGGCTTGATCAATGTTGTCTTTAGGTCAGCCATTAGCATAAAGATAGTTCAGAGATTCTTGGTGGGGTGTTATTGAAAGACCCCCGCGGATCCCCTTACCCAAGAATCCAACACTGCCACTGGATGCAATCAGCAAGAGGTTCTTTATTGTTACGCAGGCGCCTGCGGGTGGTCAGCGCGCGCCTGCGGGTGGTCAGCGCGCGCCTGCGGGTGGTCAGCAGCTCCTGCTAGCTGAGCACACCCGGCTGGGGTGGTGCCTGGGGTGGTGCCGGGTTTTTATAGACAGGTACAAACAAGTTTTGGGTGGGGCCCAACTGATTGGTTGACAGTTAGAACTTTTGAAAAAGGCCTTAGTGGAGTTTGCTGATTGGCTTTGGGGACCGGCGCGCGAAGAGAGAGGCGGGAAGGGGGAACAAGCTGATTGGTTCTGAGGGCCCGCGCGCGGGAGAGAGGCAGGGAGGGGGAACAAAAAGGGGGAAGGTAGGAATGCCATCATGGCGTCTTCTATTATTTCTATAAGCCAAGCAGTTACAGAAGGGCAAAAGAGCAATTAATAAGCAATTAATAACCTAATTTACGCCTAAAAGCCAGCGGTTCACAGAAAAGAAAACAAGCGGTTAGTTATCCTATCTATCTTCTAGGGGAGGGGTCTTTCATTATGACCCTGCTATCATTTACATTCCCTTCTACCTCAGCCTCCTCCAGTTTATGGTGGGGAGGGAGACATTAGGACTTCAGGAACTGAGAGTTATTTGCCTCTGGAAATTTGTGCTATTGATAAGGTAACCTCCCTGTTTGTAGATCTCTAGGATATCTGTAGAGCAAGGGAGATTTCTGTTCTGCAGGATTGTGATCCCTGCAAGTTAACTATTTATCATTTTATGGCAGTCAGGGGTGCCTGAGGAATGCTACACATATTACGGAGGGGAGCAGGTGGAGAGGGGGTGCAAGGCGCCAGCCTTTGCTTTGTCTTCAGCCAGCCTCATGCTCCCTCATCAGTTTGGAGTTGTTCTGCAATTCACTAATGCTCCATTCATTTCTTAAATGCTCTTTTCTTTTTTTTGGTTTTGTTTTGGATAGTTTCAATTACTTCTTCAAGTTCACTTAATTTTTCTTCTGCAGTGTCTAATCAGCCATTGATCCTATACTTTATTTTTATCTTCAGGCATTGTGGCTTTCATTTTGAGAAGTTCAATTTAATCTCTGTTATCTCCTCCATGTCTCTACTTAACAGGTTCAATCTTTCCAATATGTTCTTGAACATAGGGAATAAAGCTATAATAACTGCTTAAATATCCTGATTTGATAATTGTTATAACTCTGCTAGATGTGGTTTTGTTTTGACTAATTCTTTCACTTACTATGGGTTATATTTTTCTGCTATTTTGCCTGGCTGATCATCTTTTATTAGATGCTGGACAAGATACATTTTTTTAAATAGGATGTCCGACATAGTGAAGTTTATTTACCATATTGGTTCCTGGATATTTTTGTATCACACTATATATTCATTTTTCCTAATTACTGAGATTTAATTGACATATAACACTATATAAATTCAAGGTATACAATGTAATGATTTCATACATGTATGCATATATTGTAAAATTTTTATCACATTGCAATAAATTAACACATCCTTTACCTCATATAATTACCATTTTATTGGTGGAATGGTGAAAATATGAAAGCTATTCTTATAGCCACTTCCAAATATACAATACAGTATTGTTAACTATAGTCACTATGCTGCACATTCGATTTTCAGAACTTATTTATCTTATAACTGAAAGTTTGTACCCTTTGAGCAATATCTTCCCAATTACCCTACACCCCACCCTACCTCATTTCTATTGTAATCAGCTTTTTTTTTCCTTTAGATTCCATGTATTAGCAATACCATGAAATATTTATCTTTCTCTGTATGGCTTTTTTCACCTAGCATAATGCCCTCCTAGTCTATTCATGTAATATATATCACATTTTCTTTAACCATCTCTCAGTGGACACATAGTTTTCCTATCTAGTACTGCAATGAATAAACAAATGTAGGTATCTCTCCAAGACAGTGATTTTATGTCCTTCAGATATACACCTAGAGGTAGGTTTGCTGAATCATATGATAGTTCTATTTTTACTTTTTGAGGAATTTTCATACTGTTTTCTATAGTGGCTGTACCAACTTACATTCCCATCAATAGTCCACCAACATTTCTTTTTTTCCATATCCTCACAAGTATTTATTATCTCTTGTCTTTTTTATAATATCCATCCTAACAGGAATAAAGTGGTAGTTTGTTGTGATGATTAGGGTTGCTGAAAGATATTGAGCAGATGAATTAGGGATATTGACCATCTTTTCATGTATTTGTTGGCTTTGTAGGTCTTGAAAAAAATGTGTATTAAAATCCTCTGCCCATTTTGAATTGGACTGGGTATTTTTAGTTTTTGTTTTGTTTTTGTTTTGCTATTAAGTTGTATGAGTTATTTAATATGTTTTAGATATCAACCTCCTATCAGATATATGACTTGCAAATAGTTTCTCCCATTCCATGTATTGCCTTTCATTTTGTTGATTGTTTATTTTGCTGAGCAGGAGTTTTTAGTTTGATAGTTTGATGTAGTTCCACTTGTTGACTTTTGCTTTTGTTGCTTGTGCTTTAGATGTCATGTCCAAAAAGTCATTGCCAAGACATATCTCAAAAAGCTTTTCCCCTAGAATGTGTTCTAGGAATTTTATAGTTTCAAGTCTTACATTTAAGCCCTTAATCCATTTCAAGTTAGTTTTTGTATATGGTATAAGATAGGTGTCCAATTATGAATGACACAAGTAACACCAAGTAAATAGAAACAATCATCAGAAATTATTATCAACAGTTATATGCCAATAAGCTAAGGAACCTATATGAAATGGATGCCTTCCTGGAAAATGATAGACTCCCAAAATTGAGCCAGGAAGAAATTGACAACCTGAATAGACCGATATCGAATAATGAGATTGAAGTAGTGATCAGAAACCTCCTAAAAAACAAGAGTCCAGGACCTGACGGATTCCCTGGGGAATTCTACCAAATTTTCAAAGAAGAAATAACACCTATTCTCCTGAAGCTGTTTCAAAAAATTAAAGCAGAAGGAAAACTTCCAGACTCTTTTTATGAAGCCAGTATTACCCTGATCGCCAAACCAGGCAAAGACCCTACCAAAAAGGAGAATTTCAGACCAATATCACTGATGAATACGGATGCTAAGATTCTCAACAAGATCCTAGCAAACAGGACATTAAAAAGATTATCCACCATGACCAGGTGGGATTCATCCCTGGGTTACAAGGATGGTTCAATATTCGCAAATCAATCAATGTGATAGAACAAATCAATAAGAGAAGAGAGAAGAACCACATGGTCCTCTCAATTGATGCAGAAAAAGCACTTGATAAAATCCAGCATCTGTTCCTGATTAAAACGCTTCAAAGTATAGGAATAGAGGGAACATTCCTGAACTTCATAAAATCTATTTATGAAAGATCCACAGCAAACATCCTCAATGAGAAAAAGCTTGCAGCCTTCCCATTGAGATCAGGAACACAACAAGCATGCCCACTCTCACCACTGTTCAACATAGTATTAGAAGTCCTAGCAACAGCTATCAGACAACAAAGAGAAATTGTCCAAATTGGCAATGAAGAAGTCAAACTCTCTCTCTTCGCAGATGACATGATTCTTTATATGGAAAACCCAAAAGACTCCACCCCCAAACTACTAGAACTCATACAGCAACTCAGTAATGTGGCAGGATACAAGGTCAATGTACAGAAATCAGTGGCTTTCTTATACACTAACAATGAAAATACAGAAAGGGAAATTAGAGAATTTATTCCATTTACTATAGCACCAAGAACCATAAGATATCTGGGAATAAACCTAACCAAAGCATAAAGGATCTGTACTTGAGGAACTACAGAACACTCATGAAAGAAATTGAAGAAGACACAAAAAAATGGAAGACCATTCCATGCTCTTGGATCGGAAGAATAAACATTGTTAAAATGTCTATACTGCCTAGAGCAATCTATACTTTTAATGCCATTCCGATCAAAATCCCACTGGTATTTTTCAAAGAGCTGGAGCAAATAATCCAAAAATGTGTATGGAATTAGAAGAGACCCCAAATTGCTAAGGAAATGTTGAAAAACAAAAATAAAACTGGCAGCATCACGTTACCTGATTTCATGCTTTATTACAAAGCTGTGATCACCAAGACAGCATGGTACTGGCATAAAAACAGACACAGAGACCAGTGGAACAGAGTAGAGAGCCCAGATATGGACCCTCAACTCTACGGTCAAATAATCTTCGACAAAACAGGAAAAAATATACAGCGGGGAAAAAAGACAGTCTCTTCAATAAATGGTGCTGGGAAAACTGGACAGCTATATGTAGAAGAATGAAACTCGACCATTCTCTTACATCATAGACAAAGATAAACTCGAAATGGATAAGACCTCAACGTGAGACAAGAATCCATCAGAATCCTAGAGGAAAACATAGGCAGTAACCTCCTCGATATCAGCCACAGCAACTTCTTTCAAGATATGTCTCCAAAGGCAAAGAAAACAAAAGCAAAAATAAACTTTTGGGACTTCATCAAAATCAAAAGCTTCTGCACAGCAAAGGAAACAGTCAAGAAAACAAAGAGGCAACCCACGGAATGGGAGAACATATTTGCAAATGACAGTACAAACAAAAGATTGATATATAGGATATAAAAGGATCTATAAAGAACTCCTCAAACTCAACACACACAAAACAGATAATCGTATCAAAAAATGAGCAGAAGATATGAACAGACACTTCTCCGATGAAGACATACAAATGGCTATCAGACACATGAAAAAATGTTCATCGTCACTAGCCATCAGGGAGATTCAAATCAAAACCATATTGATATACCACCTTACACCAGTTAGAATGGACAAAATTAGCAAGACAGGAAACAATATGTGTTGGAGGGGATGTGGAGAAAGGGGAACCCTCTTCCACTGTTGGTGGAAATGCAAGTTGGTACAGCCACTTTGGAGAACAGTGTGGAGATTCCTTAGGAAATTAAAAATAGAGCTTCCCTATGATCCTGCAATTGCACTTCTGGGTATTTACCCCAAAGATACAGATGTAGTGAAAAGAAGGGCCATCTGTACCCCAATGTTTATAGCAGCAATGGCCACGGTCGCCAAACTGTGGAAAGAACCAAGATGCCCTTCAATGGACAAATGGATAAGGAAGATGTGGTCCATATACACTATGGAGTATTATGCCTCCATCAGAAAGGATGAATACCCAACTTTTGTAACAACATGGAAGGAACTGGAAGAGATTATGCGGAGTGAAATAAGTCAAGCAGAGAAAGTCAATTATCATAGGGTTTCACCTATTTGTGGAGCATAACAAATAACATGGAGGACATGTGGAGATGGAGAAGAGAAGAGAGTTGGGCGAAGTTGGAGGGGGAGATGAACCATGAGAGACTATGGACTCCGAAACAGACAGGGTTTTGGAGGAGAAAGGGGTGCGGGGTTGGGTAAGCCCGGTTGTGGGTATTATGGAGGGACGTATTGCATGGAGCACTGGGTGTGGTACATAAAGAATGAATTCTGGAACACTGAAAATAAATTTAAAAAATAAAAAATTTAAAAAAGAATACACATTTTTGTGAATTAAATATTTCCAATTGTTGCATATTTAACAGGGAAAACTAACATAATTCATTGCAACTTAGTATAATGATTTCCATTGTATTATACAAGATGCAATGGAAAGAGAGAAAAAATGTATTTTATCTTCCTGAGGAAGATAGGACCAAGTACACACAAAAGCAACTCTTAGGAAAGATAGTCACTGATTTTGAGGAGATTAAGGATCTGTAGGGTTAAGGTATTAGAAGACAGATCATTATTAATACTGAATTTGTTGAAGAGAATGTCAGATAAAAGAAACTAATTTTTTTTAGGCAGGAAAAATAAATACAGGAATCAAGGAGTATTTTTAAGGTGTGATTTAAGAAATGTCACAAGTAGTGCAAAAATAATTCCTAATACAAAGAGTTACGTAGTTCAAAGAGTATATATGTGTAAATGTGAATAGCTTTGACTTCTGTTGAGTCATTATAGAGATACAGTGACAGGCAAGGTGAAATCTAAATAATGAAAAGAAAAACCAAACTAAAAAAATGATACTGTTTGAGTGCAGAAAAATCTTTTATCTTAAAACTTTTTTTTAATACCTGACAATTGACCCATGCACACATTATGACAATAATATAAAGCTGTCTTCCTTACCAGCTGCTGAAGATCTTTTTGCTCTTTTTACATATAAGAGGTCAAGGGCAGCAAAACTGCTAGAAAATAATAGCCAGTGAGGAATAAGTTTAAAGATTGCTATTAAATTATACAAGGTATGTTTAATCAAATGTAAAACATTTTTGCAATGTTTTCCTCTTTCTGGGAAGAGTATCATAAATGATGCAAATGAATAAATTAACATATCCAATCTAGCATAAATAACCATATAGTGACTTATTGTGGTGAGGACTGGCAGGAAAAAGTCAAAATATTTTTTCTTAAAATAATTATAAACTCTAAAAAATATAGTTGAGTATTCACAACATGAAAAATGTTAAAAGTAAAGAAAATTATTCCCCCTCTCTTTCTCTCTGTCAGAATTGAAAGATTCTTCTCTCAGCACAGAGTTCAAAGTTAGAATAATGTTAATCTTAGAGCTAGAATTGGTCAGAAAAGTGGCTACTTCATTATACCTCTCTGTACACTATATAAGCTTTCTCATATTACCCTTGTTTCAGATTTCTAAATCTGCTAGTTAGATCCTATTCATTATTTACCATTTACTTTATTTTTCTAATTATAATTTTTTGTACATAATGACAAGATTTCGCTGTCTTTCCAGTTTTTCTTTTTAATTTGGTGGGCACTTTTAATCATATTGATGGTTTATCTCATTCTCTCTTTCATTCCTTTCTCCATGTGTCTTTCCTCCCTTTAACACAAATGTTAGACCTTGTCCATGGTTTCCTGCTCTCAAGTCTCTTCTGTCTCCTTTATTTGCACACCATATTGTTTTTCTCAAATTTACCTAACTCTTCAAACAAATTGTCACTTTTGAGCCATGATTTATGTAAAATATTATGCCCAGATTTATGAGTTTTTATTTTTTTTAATATATTTTATTTATTTGACAGAGATGACAAGTAGGCAGAGAGGCAGGCAGAGAGAGAGGAGGAAGCAGGCTCCCCACTGAGCAGAGAGCCCGACGTGGGGCTCCATCCCAGGACCCTGGGATCATGACCCGAGCCGAAGGCAGAGGCTTTAACCCACTGAGCCACCCAGGCGCCCCCAGATTTATGAGTTTTAAGAATTGTATAAACTTGGGTAACTAAATATAACTCCAGGAAAGTCAGAGATAATTTCACCCCATAAACTAACCTTATGCTGTTCCTAGTCATTTTAACACCACTGAGAGGTGATCAAGAAGTATTCTAAAACTGTATGTTAGTTATGCGTGTTCTTAGCTTTCATAAAAATAGAGTCAAATAGCATATGCTTTTTTTGTGTCTGGATTCTTTCACTAGTATTATATTTTTGAGATTTATTCTTGTTGTTGACATTATTAGTACTTTGTTCACATTTATTCCTGAGGAATGTGTTGTTTTGTGAATATATCATAATTTGTTATCCATTTAACACTTGATGGATATTTGGGTTGTTTCAAGTTTTAGCTATTATCACTGAAGCTGCTATCAATATTCTTATATAAGTCCTTGTATAAACATATATGTTCATTTATCTTAGGTAAATACTAAGTAGTTGAATTGCTGGATCATAGGTTATATTTATGTTTAACTTCCTGAGAAAATTTCAAATAGTTCTCAAAGCAGTTGCATCATTTTATACTCACACCATTGAAGAATAAGAGGAGATTCAATTGCTTCACAAATTTGTCAAGATTTAGATTATAATTTTTTAAATGTTAGTCATCCTACAAAGTGTAAAGTGATCTTTCATTGTGAGTTTAATTTGTGTTTTCCCAAAGATTAATGGTGTAAACACCTTTATGTGTATTTATTGACCATTTTGTATCTTTTGTGAAATGAAAATTAAAGTCCTTTGAACATTTTTTAAAAGTTCAAATCACAGGGGTGCCTGGGTGGCTCAGTGGGTTAAGCCTCTGCCTTCGGCTCAGGCCATCATCCCAGGTCCCTGGATCGAGCCCCGCATTGGGCTCTCTGCTCTGTGAAGGAACCTGCTTCCCCACTGTCTGTCTCTGCCTGCCTCTCTGCCTACTTGTGATCTCTGTCTGTCAAATAAATACATTAAATCTTTTTTTTAAGATTTTATGTATTTATTTGACAGAGATCACAAGTAGGCAGAGAGGCAAGCAGAGAGAGAGGAGGAAGCAGGCACCCTGCTGAGCAGAGAGCTTGATGTGGGGCTCCATCCCAGGACCCTGAGATCATAACCTGGGCTGAAGGCAGAGGCTTAACCCACTGAGCCACTCAGGCACCCCAGTCAATAAATCTTTAACAAAATATTTAACAAAAAAAAAACGTTCAAATCATAATAAAAAAATATCACCTCACACCTGTTAGGATGTCCATTATCAAAAAGATGAGAGATGACAAATGTTGGTAAGGATGTTGGAAAAAGGGAGCCCTTGTACAATGTGGATGTGAATATAAATTGGAAACTATGATAAATATGATTAATCATATTTATCAGTGTTATGGCAAATATAACATAGAAAGCATTGCAGAAATCCTTCAAAAAAATGGAACTACCATATGATACACCAATCGCACATTTGGGCTTGAATCTAAAGGAAAAAAAAATTTCTATTTCTTTTTTTTTTTTTTTTTAAAGATTTACTTATTTATTTATTTGGCAGAGAGAAATCACAAGTAGATGGAGAGGCAGGCAGAGAGAGAGAGAGGGAAGCAGGCTCCCCGCCGAGCAGAGAGCCCGATGCGGGACTCGATCCCAGGACCCTGAGATCATGACCTAAGCTGAAGGCAGTGGCTTAACCCACTGAGCCACCCAGGTGCCCCACAAAATTTCTATTTCTAAGAGATATCTGTACTCTTATATTCACTGCAGTATTATTTACAATAGCCAAGATATTGAAAATACTTAAGTGTCCATTGATGGATGAACGGATAAAGAAAATGTGATACACACATACACACAATTGAATATTTTTCTGCTGTAAAAAAGAAATTCTGCCATTTAGAATCACACAGATTGGACTTGGAGGATAGTACGTTATGTATAATAGTTAAGCACAGAAAGAAAAATACTGTATAATCTCACTTACGCATGGAATTGAAAAAAGTCCATTCCTTTCAAGAATTTTCAATTCCTTTTCAGAATGGCTGTGAGGTGGTATGGGGAATTGAATACTGGTCAAAGAACTTTCAGTTATGAAACGAGTATGTTCTGGGGATCCTCAGTATGGTGACTAGAGTAAGTAATACTGTATTACATATTTAAAATATGCTACAGCGTAGATCCTAAGTGTTCTCCCTAAGTCCCAAAAAGGAAGGTAAATATGTGAAGCAATGGTCATGTTAGTTAGCTTGACTGCAATAATTATTTCACAATGTGTACATATATCAGATCATTGCACATCTTAAATATCTTGTTTTTTCAACTATACCTCAATAAAGCTAGAAAATAAAGAATATATAAGAACTCTTGTATTTATGATCCCAAACCTTAAGCAGTACTATAAACAACTAGTACTTCCATGTGACAAATTATGTGTTTTATGCATTTTCACCAAAATATTAAATCAAGTTATACATTTTATGCATTTCTACAAAATATAACATAAGTGAATTTCTACAATATATTCAAAATATAATATTTGTTTCAAGGGTACAGGTCTGTGAATCATCAGGCTTACACAATGCACAGCACTCACCATAGCACATACCCTCACCAATGTCCATCACCCAGCCACCCCCTCCCTCCCACCTTCCTCCCCTCCAGCAACCCTCAGTTTGTTTCCTGAGATTAAGAGTCTCTCATGGTTTGTCTCCCTCTCTGGTTTCATCTTGTTTCACAAAATTCTTATATTATGTGAGATAATGAGAACTTTGACAACAAAATATTTAATGCATGCTATCATTTCAAAGAATATTTAAGATTAGGTGTTACACAAGAAAATCTGAAATGTTCTAAAGTCTTACAGGTCTTAAATAAAACTGAGTGAGTTTTTTTCTCACTCAATTTCTCACTCAACTTTTTCTCAATTTAAAAGTAATCCTAAAACTTTATTTGACATTACCAATAACAGTTTGTGAAGCTGAAAAAAAATTTCTAAAAAGTCAAAAATTGAGATTTTTTTTAAATCAAGCATATTAGAGAAAAGTCTAAATTATCTTTGCATCTTCCCTATAGGAAAAATTGCAAAACCTGTCCTTTGAGACTGCAGTCAAACTGTTTGCACTTAGAAAATATTTGGGAAAAAGTATTATATAAATATGCCAAGAAGATAATTCATGATGAGTCTATACAGTGTTTCCTGGATTTTGTGATGTTTGTAATATTTATCTGCATTTTGAAATTTATTATTTATTTTATTTCTATTTTCATTCTGAATAAATATATCCATTCACACTTAAAAAAATAAAAAAGAAATTTCTGCCTGCCCCAAGTTCTTAAGGCTATTTATCTATGATTTCTAGTAGAATCTTTATGATTCCAGCTTTTACATTAGGTCTAAAATCCATCTAAAATTAACTTTAATAGGGTGAAATAGGGGTCCATTTGTTTTTCATAGAAAATCTCATTTCATAGAAATCAATTTTTCAAGCACCATTTGTTAAAGCAAACAGACAAAAAACAAAACTCTTCTAGTTGAAATAACTTCATACATTGACAAAATATGTGTGTGTGTATTTTACACATATTTTCTGGGCTCTATTAAGTTGATCTTTATCTCTATATCAATTTTACATGTCATGATTATAGTAGCTTTATAAAATGCTTCAATATCAAGATTTGTAAATCCTCCAAATTTTTAATTCTTTATATGATCTTTTTTTTCTGCTTCTTTTTAATCTCCAGGTGGTGCTTCCTATTGACTGATCTCAAGCCAAAGTCAGAACAAAAGAAACACTTAATTCACTTAATTCAGACAATGATGTTGGTCTAATGGGTTATAGACCAGAGTGGAGAAGATCAGAAAAAAGATGTGAAGAGGTAAATAGAGGATATCCAGCATGAATTACCTTTGCGATTTTTGTGTTAGCCATTTAAAAACCGTTATTCTCATAAATAAACTGGTCTCATTTTCTACTCTAAGAATCCAAGGATTTTGTAACATATGATAAACTCAACCATCCTACAACTCCATAGTTCTAAAAATACAGATGTGTCTCAATTTATACATGTTTTTATTTTAATTTATACATATATAGTCATTTCGGGTGTTTGTTCAATCATATTTAAAATAGAGGGGAAGCTTTATAAAGCCAACATTAAGAACTTAGCTTCTTATTTTTATTTAGTGATTCCTCAATATATATTTGATATATGTACTCAATATATTCAAATAACAATAACAGATATGTTTTATTAAGAAATGTCTTTGTATAAGGCACATGGTATAACATTTATAGTTAATTTTCTTGTTTAATTCTCATAATACCTATAAGAGAATTATTTTCATAACTAATTTATTGATGAGAAAACTGAAATTAAACTGATTAAGTATATTCACAAGCATCATATAATGAGTAGTTGTACTTGGATTCAAGTACTGGGCTTTCTGACTTAAAAGCCTTCTCTCGTTGCCTTTTTCTGCCTTGATAAAAGAACAAGAAACAACACAAATTTAAAGACTATCTTTATTGTTAGAATCCAGGGGGAAAAAATGAAGATAAAATAATTCACATTTTCAATTCCAATATGAAGGTCAACCTAAGTGTTCCTTTAGGCAACTTGCCCAGAGTCTACTGTTTCTTCTCTGTAACTGGATCTTTCACTCATTTGGCACCTCTCTCATATTGAATGATGAATCCACCTTCAACATTTCTGTTTGTGAAAGAGAGAGGGAAAGAGAGTATTGAGCTTCAAGCCTTTCATTTAGTTATAGTTACTGAAATATTTGCAGGGATAAAGGTGGCAAATCTGTACTCCGAAAAGGGTTGCTTGGTGTTCAAAATGGTACCATCTATGTGAGGATAAGAGCATGCTATTTACAAATCTCTCTTAAGACTAACGCATATGATGTTTTAAGAATTCCTGTCACCTTAAAACCAAAATGCTTATACCTGTTTTCTATCTACTACTGCATTAGAAGTGACAAAAAATTAAACAGCACGAATCTAGCTTCGACTGACTAGGCATTGTTATGTACAGATGGATAGAAGCCAGCCCTTTCTATATTAG
Source organism: Mustela putorius furo (assembly GCF_011764305.1). Classification (NCBI taxonomy): domain Eukaryota; kingdom Metazoa; phylum Chordata; class Mammalia; order Carnivora; family Mustelidae; genus Mustela; species Mustela putorius. Next base: position 75,387,296 of record NW_025421987.1, read on the forward strand.
TTAACGTTATATGACCTTATTGATCTACTTAATGGTGCACAATATTTCTTCTATCTATTTGCTGAGAAGAATCTGCGTGTGTGTGTGTGTGTGTGTGTGTGTGAAAATTAGAAATAAAAGGAAAGATAACAGGGTAGATAATGAATTGGAGAAAAAAAGAGACAACAGTCCCCTTTTTTGGATCTGTAATCACAGAGCAAGGAGAAGGAGAGGGGCCTTTCATTATCTTTACAGTAAAGTCTCTAATAGTTATCATCTTAAACTGACATCAAAGTTAATGTCTCAAACCAGTCAAAAGACCCAATGCCAACAAATAGGCACATAGATGTCATTAACGAATTCTCTGTCATGGGAAATGTTCTAGAATTGAGATAATTTTGAAATATATTATTTGTATCGTACCAAAGTAGAGTTTTAATGGAATTCACTCAGAGATCCCTTACAACTCTGTTATTTTATGATCTTAAGAGTTGTAAGGGTTAATAAGTAATTCCATGTATACAACTATGAATTTATGATGCTGAGAGAAATTTCTGACCATCACTAAAACAATGGTGTAAACAGCATATTCCTGGTCTTTGTATTGCAATTCACAAAAGAAATAACGTTTTAGAATTGTGATATTTAAAAATCATTATATTAAGCAATCCATCTTACAAATGAGAAAACAGAGACTCAGAGAAGTGAATTGACTTATTAACGTTCTCAGAGCTACCTAGTCATAGACTTAGTCATTAAACCATGGGTATTTAATCCAGTGCTCTATCTTCTACATGCTAAAGATAGTTTGTAGTTATAGTGTGCAAGAAAGAGCTATGAAGTTTAATACTTCTTCGAACACCGCTAGGTTACATTACCTATTAATATTTTATTCATTTAATTGCTCCATCCATACAGTGAATAAACTAATATCTTTTCCCGGAAGTCATATAAATGTTGCTTCATATTTATAGTTTTCAAAGGATCATATGGAAAGAAATCCGTATATTTCTAATATTTTATACTTTATATATCAAGAAAGAGATAAAATAGATAATTTTCAAAAACACAGCATGGGCTCACAAGAAACTTAAAGTTTATTTGGGTATTTAATAGGTTGTACTACTACTACTAAGTATGAAGAATATACAGTCTCATAATTCAGTTGCATTAATAACTGGTTATCTCTAAATGCTTCACAGCAATAGGTGGTTTCAAACATTCTTAGTTGTAGACTTGGTTACCTGAAACAAGGCTTCTTTATAATTCATGATAATCTGCAATCAAAAGCATCAGCTGAGAAGCACCCTGCTCCTTGGAGTTCTACGTACTGATTAGAAGACCTCAATTTAACTCCATGACTTAAATCCAAAACTCTCCCAAGCTTTCTTCAGATATGCAAGAGATTCACAGTCTCATGATTTCCTCTATTACTGGATCTTCTAGTTCCACATGCTACTCTCTTACAACATGCAACTCCCTTGCCTATTTCCACCCACAACCACAATTATCTACAACGTCTGCTTCTCATAAAATATCCACAAATATGGCACGACTAAGGTATTTCTGATGTGTTGAAGGGGTAATGGGGGGGTGGAAGGGTGAAATGTGAGTAATGGGGAAGGGTGGAATGGTTTCTGCCTTTCATGCAGGCAAAACCTGTAAGATTGAAATTTCTGTAGTTTTCCTCTCCCAGCTACCTCCCCATATAGCAGTTACTTCCTAGGTCCTTCTCACCGTCCCCTATTTCCTTTCTGCACTCCTTTTCCTTTATCTCTCTGAAGGAAAAAAATAATCTTTGCTTATCCCTAACAAAAAAGTTCCATTCTTTGCTCTGAAGTCTTAGGAGATCCTTGAGAGTGACATTAAATAGCTATGGTATTTCTTTTCTAATCTAAACAAAGGCAGTACTCTTTAGCAATTCTGGGGCATATTTTTAGGTAAGGAGTTATTTGCCTGTTTTCCTGTTCTAAAGTAACCTGAGGGAGGCTACAAGGAGGTTAGATATCTGGAATCAGCTTACGATAGACCCAAAACCACCAAGAGGCTTTGCTAGAGGAAATTCAGAGCCTCTGGATCTAGGTGAGAAGAGATAAAATAGGGTTTGCAAATGTCCAATCCTCCTTGAGTGTTATTCGAGGTATAATTTAATCAAGGTTATTGTGTGTAAAGATTTTAACTTAAATAACCGTAATAATGAAAACTACAGCATTTGAGAGTTGTTAAGTCATTTTATAAACATCATTTCAGTTGAGTTTCACAAAAACCTTCTAAGACCAACAGGTAGGAAATATCATTAGTTCTGCTTTATAGATGTCAACAGAATGAGTAACTTTAAAAGTGGAATTTTAACTTGAGTCCTTCCACATTTGGTTACTCAACATTACCTACTTTTTCATATCTTACTGCCACTGTTTCCTAAGTGATGATCTCTTCTGTTTTGAATTTCTCCAGTTTAATACTGACTTTGCAACCAAAGGGGGTATTTTTAAAATCCAAATCTTCTCACTTTATACTCTTTATTAAATTACTTTAATGCCTTCCAATGCTTACCAGGTTAAACTCAACATGGCTTATAAATCCTCGCAAGCTCTGTCTCCAAGGCTTTCCCCAGTGTTTTCACCTTTCTAGGGCAGGTACCATCACTCAATTCCTCAATTACACCAACTCTGTCCCTTTGTTTCAGAACTTTATACAGGTTGTTCTGTCTCCCTAGAAATTGTTCACTTCTAATCTCCACCTCCTCTACTAATCATTTTATCACAAATTGCTTCACTTTCCAAGTGTGGATTGGGTCTGGCAGACCAAACGACATCACGGCATCACACACCGTGGTGCAACTACTTTTCTATTCATCTGTTTCAGTTAGTTTCATGAGGGCGGTGACTTTATCTCTTTAAAAACACCTGTTGAATGAATTAATTCAGGTATCAGCAAATGACATCTGTGGGTTACATCTAGCCCACAAGCTGAGGAGTTTTTAAGTTTTAGCAAGTTTTTAAATTTTAGATTTTAGCAAGAAAGAGTAAAAGAACAGGAAGAGGGAGAATGCGAGGAGAAAGGGGACATACATGGAACTTGAAGCTAAAAAAATAATTTATTATCTGTCCTTTTACGGAAAAAGCTTGTCCTCTGAAATCTACATGAAACAATTAAGATATTTTGATTCCAAATCCTTGACTATTAACAAATCACGGTCCTCCTTAAACATCTTCCAAATACCTTTCAAATCTTTTGATTACAGGGAGAAAATCACTAGGTCTGTTAAACGCACATTCTAATGTCAGTTCACCTCATTGATTAATAGCAATAATAAAAACCTCTTAGGTGTATTGCCAGGTAAGAGTGGCTGCTAGTAGCATTAACTGGTTTCATGAAACAGATTCAAAAGAGGTGTCTTAATTCTGCCAAAAGTATGATGAGCTTGGCAGACTACACAAAAAGTGGAAGCAAACTGTTTTGAGAGCAAAATCAACCTGGTAATTTTGACTCTCATATACTTTGTTTCCCAAAATATTTTATACATCGATTGAGAACCCATATGCAAAAGAAAAGAAACAAAGCTTTCATTTTAGTTGGCGGCATATCCTCTACTGTTTTTACAAGAAAAGTGTGGTCTAGGTAGTTGTCAAAGGAAGAAACAGTTTTTTACTTGTGCTGCCTTTTAATATGCTTTCAAAGTTGCTATTTAAATAGCTGGCATTCTTAAGGTCTATTATGCATTCAATCACGTAGAGTTTTATGTATTTTGCCCCTAGCAACCATAGTCTTTCTTGTCTATATCAAAATGAAGATACTTATGCAAAGGTTTTCACTTTCCAATCTCTCTACTTAGCAAGTTTGCCGCATGCTTGCTGGTTCTTGAAAACATCAATTTACAGATAAGGTGATTAAATAAAATAGACTCGTATTGATAACTATAATTCTATTTTGAAAACTTTTGGCCCCAGGGTTTTTTGTAAAATCCTGTAAAGATAAATTAATGTACATAGCCTTTTCATGATGAAGTGTTTTATAGGCATTGGACAATAAATTATGATAGTTTTTTTGTTAATTTTCTTTGTAATATGAATAAATTTACTTACAGAAGTCATGTCACTGGAAACTAAAGTCCAACAGTTTTACAGTGCAATTTGTGAACATGTGTCCTTTGAATATGTGAACATGTTCACTGGGTTGCCTATTGAAAATCTATTAGTTTTAGGATATGGTTTATTCTCTGTTAAGCAACAGTATGACCTTCCAAAATGATGGACAGCAACCCAGTCAAATCTGGGCTATTAGAATTGGTGGCGGGTGAAAGAGCAAGTTATTTGAGAAGAGGGATGAGATAGACCCTTTTCTGAAAAAGAACAATTAATTTACTTTTTAAAGTGGGAGTAATTAAAATATCGATTGCCTGTAGTCTTAACATATAGTTAGCTAATACGAAAAATAAAATCAGAAATTCTGATTCTCTGTTAATTTCTATATATTACTTGGAATAAGCAGTATGTTAGTCTAGCCCTGAGCCATTGGTCAATTTCTTTGACATATCCGTTACTGGGAAAGTAATAGAAAATGCAAAATCTATTACTGATTAGTTCAGAGCTCTTAAATCATAGATTCACCATTGAGGGAATTAGGTGCAAATAGGGCTCAGAATACAGTAAGTCACTTTTTAGTAATTCCCATTCATTTACTTAATCACGTAGCATTTTGGATCACCTAATATATACAAGATATTTCAAGATAAATAAGATGCTGTCTTTTATCAAGGAACAGTTAAATTAGAGCAAATTGTAAATATTATCACTGCAAACAGCATTAGAATAAAAGTATGAAAAATGGGCCATTAAAAAATGCAGACTAGGTAGGAAACAAGTCTATCTAGTGAATTCCTTACAAGGTTTATATTGATCAATCACCAAATAACTAATGAAAGGATAGAAAGAAAACATGTTTGAACTTAACAGCAACAAAAAAGAAAAACACCTCATGATTTTCCAAAAAGAACATTAAGACATTCTAAATATTCTTTTGTTGTTGTTGTTGTGTTTTGCCCTTGGACATGTAATTAGATTAAGGACAAGAAAGAGCTGGCTGGGACGCCTGGGTGGCTCAGTTGGTTGGGCGGCTGTCTTTGGCTCAGGTCATGAGCCCAGCATCCTGGGATCGAGTCCCACATCGGGCTCCTTGCTGGACGGGGAGCCTGCTTCTCCCTCTGCCTCTGCCTGCCTCTCTGCCTGTGCTTGCTTGCTCTCTCCCCCTCTCCTCTCTCTGACAAATAAATAAATAACTAAATAATCTTTAAAAAAAAAGAAAGAAAAAGCTGGCTGAGCTTAGTATCAGAAAACTTAGTTTGTAACTTAAGTTCTTATGATAAAGTTTACTGTACACATGTTTGTTTAGTAAATTGATTTCTAGAATATAGTGAATAATTGTTAGTGATGTAGCCCTGTTGATGTGAATGAAATAGTTAATAATAATAAAAATACTACTATTGTCTACTTTTAACTGAGCTTAATTTAAACTGCTAAGTGTCTTAAATCTATTTTTTTCCATTGAATACTTTCAACAACAAGTTGATACTTTTATTATTACCACTTTACTAAAGCACAGAGATAAGTAACTTGAAGGGCAGATAAGCAAGCAAGATGTTGGTCAGGGATGATTGACTCAAAGATACTTTTTTAATCACTGTGTTTTACATAGGTAAAGGCAAAAGTAACTTAGCATGCTTATATCTGAAAAGTCAATAACAAAGGACTCAGGTCTAGGTTTGATATACTATAGTCTGGGCATATTAACTCACATTTATTTCTTTGAAAATAAAATTCAAGACCTTTTGTGTTGTTTTCTCTGAACTGCTAAATCCCAACTGTACAATTTTGCTCTATTTATGTACTCATTTGAACTTGTGTCAAATCAGGAAGGGGTAACTTTAGGATAATGTGGGAATTCATTGTTCAAGACAAACCCAGATGGAGATTGATTAACAATAATCAAATGCTAGACACAGAATATTTGTGGGTTAGACTATATGACATAAAATTAAAGACACTAGCTGATAAAGTCATTTTCTCCCCTTGTTTCTCAGAAAAATTTATATATAACTGTTGTCAAGAGTCACAAACTTGGGCCAATTTTGGAGTTAAACATTCCCTTTTCTTTCTCACACATGTCTCTTGGACCTCTTTAGGAGACTGTATGTCGTTAGCACCTACCCCCTTTAGTTCCTTTTAAACTTTGTAAGATTGCCATGTGTGATCCAGCATATCACGCATTTTGTCTGGACTTTTTGGGGCCTCTCAGGACCCAGACTCCTAGTTTTACATTTTCACCAAAAACTGAATTTTAACTATAGTATCTGTATTAATTTCCTATTGCTGCTATAATAAATTACCACAAATTTGGTGGCTAAAAGTAACCCAAATTTATTATCTTGCGCTTGTGGAGGTCAGAATTCTGAAATGGGTCTTTTGTGTCTAAAATCAAGGTGTTGGAAGAGCTGTGTTTTTTTTTCCCCCCTCAAAGCTGTAGGGGAGAATCTGTTATTTCTTTAACTAGCTTCTCACAGGTTGCCTGCATTCCTTGTCTCATGGCTGCATCATTTTGACTTCAGCTTCTGTTGTTACATCTGCTTCTCTAACTCTGACTCTTCTTTCTCTTTTCTGTATAAGGACCCTTGTAATTACATTGGATCCATTTAGATACTCCAGAATAATCTCTCCATTTTAAGATCCTTTTTAAAAAAATGTATTTATTTGACAGAGATTATAAGTAGGCAGAGGCAGGCAGAGAGAGAGAGAGGAGGAAGCAGGCTCCCCACTGAGCAGAGAGCCCGATGTGGGGCTCGATCCCAGGACCCTGAGAACATGACCTGAGCCAAAGGCAGAGGCTTAACCCACTGAGCCACCCAGGTACCCCATTTTAAGATCCTTAACTTAATCATGTCTACATTGTCTTTTTTCCAAGAAAGGTAATGGGTTCTGGGATGAGGATGTGGATATCCTTGGAAGAACCATCATTCTCTTTAATAGTATCTTTTCTTTGGGACAACATGTGCCCCAAAACTATGTGGCAAAGTTTGCAAGGAAAACCAAGCTTGCAACAATTTGCAAAACATGAATAACATTCTTTTCAGTTATAATTGGCTCCAAATTATCACTCTAGTTCTCTCTGATATTTTCTCTTCTCCTCTTTCTTTGTTTCAAATATCTGGAATAAAGTTATTGAATATGAGAATATAAATCAAGTAAATTTACATATTAAATTATTTTAGTCTTTCCTGTCTTTAGGGCTTTTTTTATTCACCAAAGAAAACTGTTTCAGCATCATTATAGAATAAAGGAGAATGAACCGTAACATCTCCCAGTTATATGTCTGAATTACACATGTCTTAGGAATTATTTGAATATCACAGTCCAGTAAAGGGCATGCAGCAAGCAAAAACTAAAGTTTTATCTTGCTTTCTTCAGACCTTTCAAAACCTAGTTAAAGTTTGAGGAAGAAGTCCATATGTTCTTGAGAATGACTCTTGAATGGTCATTTAGTCATTCGAAATGTCCATCTGAGAAATTTACATTGAAACTGGTATTCACCGAAATTCTTGGATCTGCTTAGTTCTTGACCAGAGATGACTTTAGTCTTTCACCAGATGGTACATAAAGAAAGATGAACAAGTTTCATACCCTTGATGATGTTCCTAGAGTTTGCATTATGAAATGGAGATAGAGCCGGAAGATTTTTAGGTTGGGAGTAATAAGAGTAAAATCTATGGCGTGTGGTGGTGCCTGGGTGACACATTAAGTTAGGTATCTGACTCATGATTCTGGCTCAGGTCATGATCTCATGTTCCTGAGATTGAGACTGAAGTTAGCCTCATTGATGAGTGGGGAGTCTGCTTGAGAATCTCTCTCTCTCCCTCTGCCCATCCCACTATGCACACTCATGTGCATGCTCTCTCTTTCTCTCTCATAAAAAAAGTCTTTAAAAAAAATCTATAGTGTGGAACAGCTTTCAATTCAAAAAATGAACTGTTTCTTCTCCCTCTGCTTCCTGCCTCTACAAAAACACATTTCTGCACAGAAAACATGAAACAAGGAGAGCTTGCTTTGGGTTGGTTGGTGCTCCAATATTCACTTACAGTTTGTAAAATATAATTTCATTAATCCTTGTTTTCATTTTCTTAGGGAATCATTGACATGTAAAAGCCATTTTATTATTATAGAAGAAAGTGAGAAACTTTTTCTTCTAAAAAAATGTTATAAAAATTTATTTTATTTCTATCTTCTCAATTTTAATTTAATTATTATTATTATTATTATTATTATTATTATTTTAGGGAGGAGGGAGGCTGTGGGAGGAGAGAACTTGACCTGAGTTGAAATCGATAATTGGATGCTTAACAGACTGAGCCACCCATGTACCCTATCTTTTTAATATTTTTTAAATGAAATAATGGACATCTGTGAATAATGGTTTTCATTTTATTTAAAAAGAAAAAAGATTAACTTAGCTTCTTTCTGTGAGCTATTGTGCCAATGAACCCTTATCTACTGAGCACTAGGAGACCCTGATACTTAGATCTTGGAAACTGTTTAGATTTATTGTAAAAGAAACTCAACATTTACTTAGTTTCAATCAACATCCACTTAATCCCTACAGTGAACTAGGCATTACACTACAAATTACCACTGCAAATATAAATAAGATATAAACCCTGCCTGCAAGATGTTTCTATTTCAGCACAGCATTCAAATTCTACTCAAATATAAAAAGAGTACTGCCCAGTGATAACACCTACATAAATAAGTTTGTTTCCTGTCCTGGGGAATTCAGAATCTAATGTGGAAGGCAGGCAAGTGAATAAGAAATGTATATTAAGTGAAAGAGTTTTAGTATGGACAAGATCAGTAGGCAAATGGCCTTGCAGAGTTGGAAGGTATGGACCAACTTATTACAGTCCCGAAGTGTGTTTGTCACCCTTGTAGGTTCTGAAACTGAACAATATCAGTGTAATCAGGGGAGATGATCAACTTCTCAAAGAAGGAAATAGTAAATTCTGGACACTAATGAATAAATCACTAAAGATATTCTTTTGCCATGGTCAGAATGTTCATATTTCCTTTCCAAGACACTCACCTCTCTAATTAACAGGAATAATACCAAAGACTTATATGAAGCTTACGCTGGGTTACATATTTACTCATTGAATCCTCAACACAGCCTTATGAAGCAGGAAATAGTATCCTCATTTTACCGGTAGGGATAATGAGAAAAACTTAAGTAATTTGCTTAATTTATGGCCAAGAATCTAAAGAAGTAGGGTTTTTTTTTAAGATTTTTTTAAAGATTTTTCAAAGATTTAAAAAAATCATTATTTATTTTTTATTTTTTTAAAGGTTTTTTTAAGTTTTTTTTTGTTTGTTTGTTTGTTTTTACAATTTTATTTATTTATTTGACACAGAGAGAGATCACAAGTAGGCAGAGAGAGAGCGTGGGAAACAGGCTCCCTGCTGAGCAGGGCAGGTCTCCCTGAGACCATGACCTGAGCTGAAGGCAGAGGTTTAACCCACTGAGCCACCCAGGTGCCCCAAAAGAACCAGGATTTTGACCCAGTATTATTTTTTTCCCTAAAGTTCTCATTTGTAACTTCTATGTTGCTTAAAGGGTCTTTGGAATAAACTGATTTTAAAAATGCTTTCTTTATGGAGGTTACTATTACTGATTAAACTGTAATTAACTATTAAGAAGAGACATGTCTTCCCAAATTAGATGTTATGTAAGTAGTCTAAACTTCCACAGCAAAATCTTATTTACTGGGTCTTATTTCTTATACGACCAGATATGCCTTCAATAAGAAGAAGAATAAAGTTATGAATCAAGTGTTGTGGAGATAAAACAGGGGTATGTAAATGTTTTAAAGCCTTATCAATAGACATGTGAATTAATGAGTATCTCATCTCTGTCATTCCAACATGGTTTATAGTAAAATTCCTCCAAGTGCTGGAGGTGATAGCATATATTGATAAGAACATATTTAATTTCTCTCATTTCAGGATTTATCTGAAAATCTCTCAGTGCCATCCAGTTGTAAAAATGGTTATGATTCCATAAAGAACCCTTCCATTTCCTTGTGTATATAAAGTTTTTGTCTCAATTGCAGAGTTAATGTTATTTCCCATTGTAGCTATTAGCGTTCATCTCTATGTACAATTGGCTTATTACAGTAAAGCTTGGCTATCTGGAGACCAGGCATCCTAAAACCTCAGGCTTTGGTCCAATTCTGAAGACAACTGGAGAAAACACGCACACACAGCATCACCTCTGCCCATTTCCTTTTTATCATGGAGACTTGTTTCCTGTATACTCTTGAAATAAATGAACAAGCCTGGATAAAATGAAGACTTGAATGTTACAACCCCGTTTTGTAATTGATTAGTTCTTCAAGAGGAAAAAAGGAAGATTAATGTCTAGATAAAATGATATTTGTGTGTGTGTGTGTGTGTGTGAGAGAGAGAGAGAGAGAAAGAGAAAAGGTAGTATATATTATGTAAAAGGAAATAATGATATAAAAAGGGAGAAAAGAAGATAGAAGGGAGCGAGCAAGGGGAATTTGTAGCATCTTTTCTTACTGATGCTAAGGAAAATGAGAATGAGGAGAGAAGGGGTCTGTAACTGATTCAGGGAATCCTAATGAAAAACAATGTAATAATGCCAGAGAGGCAAACTAACCCAGAAAATCTTAAGTGAACAAATTTTAGATGCTAACTATGAGTGGAAGATTGGGGAAAATGTTCAGTCTTCAAGAATTAGAGGCCAAGATCAAAACCGGTATGGATACCAGCATTGAAACCAGATAGCGAGGAGAAAGACAAGTAAACAGATCTAGAGTAAAGGAAAGAAGAGTTTTGTATAATCGTTTTTAACTCAGTAGCACTTGGGATTTCCTTTTGGGTCAGCAGTAAGTTCTTGCAAAGGTGGGTAAATAAGTTTTAAAAGGTCAGTCATGAGTTTACCTGCAGTTGTGATTACATATAAATAAAGTGACTGAAGGTTTTGGACAGCAGATACTGAAACAGTGATGAGCAGAGGTAAATTTAAAAAGGTAATATGATGTGGGGCACCTGGGTGGCTCAGTGGGTTGGGCCTCTGCCTTCGGCTCAGGTCATGATCCCAGGGTCCTGGGATCGAGCCCCGCGTCGGGCTCTCTGCTCTGCAGGGAGCCTGCTTCCTCCTCTCTCTCTGCTTGCCTCTCTGCCAGATAAATTAAAAAAAAAACTTTAAAAAAAAAAAAAGGTAATATGATGAAATATTTCCTAAATCTCAAATTTCCATTTCCTAACCGTATATGCATTACTGTGTATGTGTACGTGTGCATTAGCAGCAACTACGCATCAACACTACAGACTTCCTAGCATCATTGACACTTCAAAGCAAGCTACTTTGAAAGTGCTATGTCTCCATTAAACTGTTGAAACCGCCTATCACATGAACCATTGACTCAATGAAGAGTGAGTTCACATGTTCAGTAACTATGGCTTAAGACCATTGCCCTATTAAATGTGAAGTGCCACAAGGCCTGTCTGATTTCCCACCCGCCACCCCAGACTATATCATTAACCACATTAAATCCTGTATTTAATCACTATACTACCTCCTTGATAATCACTATACTACATGCTTGATTCCCCTGGATTCTCTCCCTTCATCAATGGCAAAACTACAATACTAGTTAAATCCAACTCTGTGGTAGCTTCATGCCTAACTCTGTGTAGCTGAATGTGGTTGAAGAAAACACATAACTACGTTGTGTTAAAATCATGACTACAACCTCAACTGAGTCCTTAATACCATGTCCCAATAATATTATACTTCTGTAATTAAATTACCTTCTCACACTTCAAAGTGAGAGTCATCTAAATCCTTGCTATTCAAAGCATGGTCCATGGGCCTATAGCATCTTTACTACCTGGGGACGTTTTAGAAAAGCAAAATCTCTCCAGACAATTCTTATGCACATTGAAGTTTGAGAAGCACTGATCTTCTGACTTCTCTCTTACTCTGTTCTAATCACACTGGCTTCCAGCTCTTCCTAAAACATAACCAGGCACACTTCTGCCTTGGAATCTTTGCACTGACCATTCCAGCTGCTTAAAATACTCCTCTCTCAGGTATCCACCTGCTAATTCCATCATCTCCTTCAAGCTTTATTCAAATATTACTATCTTACTGAGTTCTAACCTGACCATCCTATTATTCTCATTCTTGTCAGAGCTGACAACCCCATATGCTCTATAGTTTTCATTTCCATTGTACTCATCACTTTCTAACATACTATGCTATCTTATTTGTTATGTATAGCTACTTATCATTTGTTTATTTTCCATCTTACCTCTCTTGAACAAGTCCAACAGATAGACATTATTATCCTGTATTACAAACAAAGGAGTCAAGGTTTTGCAAAATTAAGTCATGTGTATATATACATAGTAGAAGGATGGTGGTATAGGTGGTACACAGAACTATTTGCTTCTCAATACATTTTTCTGAAGGCCTTCAGCCTATTATCCTTGGGCATGTGGAAATAAGAGACACCACCTCCTTGAGAAGTTCATGGTCTGGTAGAACAGTAACTATATCATTACAATAATATAGGCTAAGGTAAGACAGAGTTGAAGAGTTTGTTAAAGGAGCACACATATGAAGCATCTTGCCTGATGTTTTGGACTAAAAGTAATAAAAGATTTCCATTGCAGATGAAGACTGTAGCAGTAAGTTAAGCCATGAAACAATTTAGTTAAGTCTTCCTCTCTCTCAGGGCACCTGGGTGGCTCAGTCGGTTAAGCGTCTGCCTTTGGCTCAGGTCATGATCCCAGGGTCCTGGGATGGAGCCCCGTGTTGAGCTCCCTGCTCAATGGAGGGCTTCCTTTCCCTCTCTTTCGGCCCCACCCCATCTCCCCCACGCTGGTTGCTGGCTCTCTCTCTCATGCTATCTCAAATAAACAAATAAATAAAATCTTAAAACAAAACCAAACCCAAAAAACAACTCTCTGTGTCATAAAATGCTCTGTGCACAAGCAACATACAAGTTAGATATCTCAGATATTTAATTCTACACCAACAATTACAAAGAAAAAAATGAAGAGCCAAACATTAAAAAGATTGTGCTAATTTTGAAATCAGAAAGGAGAAAAGCAAACCAAGGGAAAAAAATCTGTACGAATGTTTAAAATGGTAACTGTAAGAAACTGATCGCAGCAAATAAATACGTAAATAAAATCTTAAAACCAAAAAACAAAAAAACTGATAGCAGGAAGAAAGGCCTTCTATGATAGTGAAGAACAGGCCAGTCCTTAGAGTCAAACAGAAGAGGTTCCAATCCCATTCCTACAGCTCCCTCAGTGGATGAATTCTTCAGCATCTCTAAGCTATGTGTTGAAAAACAGCAACAGTCATGAATGCTTAATTGTACTACCAAACTCACAGGGTTATGATGAGGATTAAGTGATATGATAACATGTACTTAGTAAGTATTCAATAATGACAGCTGTTCTTTTTTTTTTTCCCCCAAAGATTATTTATTTATTTGACAGACAGAGATCACAAGTAGGCAGAGAGGCAGGCAGAGAGAGAAGAGGAAGCAGGTTCACTGCCAAGCAGAGAGCCCAATGTGGGGCTCGATCCCAGGATCCTGAGATCATGACCTGAGCTGAAGGCAGAAGCTTTAACCCACTGAGCCACCCACGCGCCCTGACAGCTGTTCTTCTAAATCAGTAAAAAGTATATCTGCCCAATGCCAGCGTTCTTTAGCTCTCTGTCAGAAGCTTTTGGAAGCTCTAGTTGTGAAGATTCTGAGTCGCTGTGGGTCTAGGGTCTGGGACAGGCATTTGTATTTTTTAAAAGCTCTGCAGATTCATGCACGGTAGCTTAGAGTTACTAATGCAACCTCCATGTGCACACTGATTTTCAACTTTATGCCTAAGAAGCTCCCAGTTAGCACCTTGGAAATGCAGATCCCCAGGCCACACTCTACAGCATGTGGGACTCAGGAATGATACCATGAAGCAGGACCCAGACCATACTTTGAAATACACTGATCCCAACTGTACTTCATATTAACGGTTCTACATAAACAAATTTGAAGATCCAGCCAAAACTCACTAAAAAGGTAAGATATTTTTTAGAACACATGTTTACTAACCCATGTGATTTTTGATAGGAGATATTAGTGATTCAGACAGACACATAACTTAGAAAGTCAGATTTTGCTCTTCTGTATCATCCAGAAAAGTATGATTCTGAGACTGTGGTATGTGTTTTTTCTTCCCACAGAAGTCATTTCTACCTACAGTCTCCAGGAAGCACAAATAGCTAAGCAGCAGCTAAGTAAGGGAGGATGGAAGCAGTATCAGGTGTTGGAATCAAGTAATCAGGACTCCATGTTTTCTGTGCAGAGGGGGAATCTTTGTGAGGTAGGACTCAAATGGGAAGCTCCAATAAAATTCTGTTGAACAGAAATGGACCGAACTGCACTTTTCCTGCCAGAAAACTTAATAAGCTAGCTTCTTACTGCCATAGCACAGTTCAGAGGGTCCCAGAGAGAGTCAAAAGGCACAGAGAAGAGAGCATGCAGAGCAGAAAGGCCATTCCCAGGCAATAAGAAGCTGAGACTGGCATTTTTCAGAGCTTTTGGAAGAAGAGCAATCTTCTTAAATCCCAGAATTGTGCAGACAATGTAGTAGCTACAGGTTATAGAAATACCACTGATAAAGCCTCCAAAGAATGTGAATGTAAGGCAGCTCTCTCCAGGGAGTTTAAGAATTTTTTGCTATTAAAATTAATAACCTTGGTTCTGATCTAATGTGGGACATAAAAAGTGTGAGATGCAGAAGAGGTCAGCAGATGGCAGCACTGGATGAGGAGGAAGACAATCCCTAGGGCCTGAGACAACTATTTCCCTTACCCCCATTCCTGGCAAAAGAGTGCACCTGCATAATGTGATCATGTATAGTTTTTGATTTTCATCCATATATCGATAGCTCGCTCTTTCTTTCTTTCTTTCTTTCTCTCTTTCTTTCTTTCTTTCTGTCTTTTTAACATTGTTTATGGCTCTTTCTAAAATCCACATGTTCTGTTAGTCTATATTAATCCTTTTGTTTCCTCACATATTTCCATATAGATGGTTGGTTACCTTAAAAAGCTTATTCCTTGTGAAGCATGCTACACCTTACTCAGGTACAGCCCAGCCTGCGGAGCAGTTTTACAAAGCTGACTAAAGTAGTCTGTTTGGATATCTTTAAAGGGAGAAAGTAATTGCCTTTCTTTGTATGAAATTTTTGCTTTTAAAATTCCATAGTCTTATTGGTAATTGTTAGAAAGTATCATTGTTCTAGAACTTGCAATTATGGTAAGTATTTTTAAGACTCTTGGAAACTGTTCACGCAAGAATTGAAGTTTTCTATGATGGTGGCAAGGGTGGTGATGAAAAGAAAAATTATGAGTCATTTTATTTAATGTGCAACAAACAGAGATAAATAACCAGGAGGTCACTGGGTGACAGCAGGAAAAAAGAGTGGTACCAAATATTACACATCAAATGAAGAAAGATTTTGCACTCTAGAGAAAAAGTAATATATCTAAAGGCAGCAATGGTGAGCTAAGAGATTGCCAAAGTGCCTTTTGTTCTTTGAGGTAACAGAACAAAGGTAAGTATGAATAGGCAGTACCTGACAGGTCTTCAGGGGGACCTATGCCCTGTTAGTATAAGGAAGTTTAAGGAAACAATGAGTGAAAAAAGATGTAGATAAATATATTTACTACAGAACTAGAGTTCTAGAGATGGATTGAAAGGAAAGTCAATTTGAAAAAAAAAAAAGAGTTGAAAAAAAGAAAACACTGAGTTGTGTATGGATAATAAGACTGACAAAGTAGTTTACTATAGTGTCTTGCATTGGTCCAGTGACCAAAGTTAAAAGTTGTAAGGGACATATTAAAAAATGGTAGTCTTTGAAGCTGCCATTTCAGAAAAGTATGGCTATTAGATTTGGCATACAGATAGTATGTTCCTGATTTCTTCTGCTGGTTTGGTTATGAGTGGTTTGGTTTAGGTTTCACAGGTTTTTTTGTTTTGTTTTGTTTTGTTTTTTTGGTTGTTCGTTTGTTTTTATGGTGAATTCTCCTTATGGCTACACCAGGAAAATATTTGGCTCTTGAGCTCCTTAATCTTCAAGTGTAATCCTTGTTGCTCAATACTATGAACAAGTTATTGAGGGCATTGAAGTTAGATAAAAATGGTCTTGAAATAAAATATTTTATGGGTGGTAGTAGGGTATTATTCAATCCTGAATTCTTACCTCATTATTTCATTTAACCCCTAAACAATCCATCAGTTTGTATATCATGATGCATTTGAGTGATGAGGCTAAAATAAAAGTTTCATCAGGAGAGACCTGCAAACATTCCCAACCACTTCTTAACAGGGGGAAGACATGGGAAGGCAATCACGTATGACTGGAGTTCTACTCTGAGTTGGATTTAAGGAGATTCTGAAGAAAAGTATGGCCCAGTGTTATATCAGCAGTAGTACAACATCTTCTTCAGAGAGTGATTAAGGAAGGCTTTGATGGTTCAAGAATATACTTTTCTCAAAACGCCCTAGCAAATGTTTGAAATAATGAGGAATATTTTATTTTCATATTCATCACAGAACACATAAATTCAGGTAAGTATGCAGACTGATAATGAGGTAGATGGTCATTGTGCCATTGACATTAAAATTATTGATACTTTTAAAAATAATGACAGTAAAAGCCCAAGGGGTTATACAGCAACTGTGAAGAAGGTGATTGTCTATAAGAACAACATCACTTGGCAAGATATGGCCCTTTACTTGAGAGCTAAACTTAAATTACATTGCCCAGGAAGTAATTCAGCTTTATGCATTATTAAATTATTTTTAAAAAGAGCAAAAGATCTACAATATGACATTAGAGGGGAAGAAATGCCAGTATGGTGTCAGACTTATATCTGGCATCATCTGCAGTGTAGAGGGTTTTTTTTTCTCCCATCCATCTCCCATCTTCCTCAGCTGTGCACTGGGGGTGACAGTTTGCTGCCTTTCCTTCAGTGACTGATGGCGGCGTTTGTTCTGCAGGATCTGTGGTCTAGGTAGGGTTTCCAGCTTTTCCTGCAAGACCTCTTCCTTCCTCCAGGCCTGCACCACTGAGGGAAAGCTTTCTGTAGTCACCAACCCTGCCAGGGATCTTTCTCATTAGCCTCTGTTGGAAGTCTGGAAAGAAAAGACTTGTAAGTGGGTGCAAATTCCCTTTGTGTCTATGGCCCTAGATTCTCTTACAGGTTGCCTTTAGCAATTTATGAATATTTTTAAATATTTTATTCTTTACAGATTGCCTTTAGCAACTTTTGTACATTTTTAAAGATTTTATTTATTTGTCAGAGAGAGAAAGGAGAGAGAGCACAAGTAGGGAGAGCAGCAGGCAGAGGCAAAAGCAGGCTACCTGCGGAGCAGGGAGACCAGTGTGGGACTCAATCCCAGAACCCTGGGATTATGACCTGAGCCAAAGACAGATGCTTAATGACTGAGACACCCAGGCATCCCCATTTATGAACATTTTGTTTGAATTCTTCTCACCTGTTTGTGTTCACCTGGTATCCACCTCTATATCTCCTCACACTCTTGACCACAGGTAAAAGCGTGTTCAAGTCCTGTCTCTGTGTGGAGAAACCTGACTTTCCTTTGAGTTCATGCTGCTTTTTGCCCTGAGAACTTAGCTGTCTGATGGGTTCAAGACAAGTTATGATTTTGCAGTTTACCAGGCATTTTCTTGTTCTTGGGATAGGAATAACACTCTCCATATCTCCATGTCCTAGGCAGAAGCACAAGGCTCTATCACTTTTCTCAATATTTAATATTTGCTATCTTGCTTTTTCTCTTCTATGTTTTAGGTGAAGTCTTCGATACTGCCTCTGAATTTACCCAGTCTGGCATTTTTTATTTTTCAGTTATTTTTAGTAGTTATAGTTTTCTTCCAGGGCTACTTACTTCTCATATGTTTTTGTTCTTCATTTATACCTGATTGTTTTTGATTCCTACTCTTTAATTTTTATGGCATTATTATTATGTCTATCTCCTTGACAACATTAAATATACTCAGGTTAAAGCAATTTTTAGATTGCTGTGCTATTTTCAATTTACTGTGAGTGTATTTGTTTCTTAGATTATAATTTTTGTTAATCAATTTTCTCAGTAACAGTTCGATTTTTTTTTTTTTTTTGGAATACTAATTTGCAGCCTTTTGGGAGTAGTTGATTTCTCTGTGTGTGTATATGTGTGTCTATGTCTATCTGTCTGTCTGAGACCATTGCCTCTCTCAAATGATTTTATTGGTCTCTTTATCCCTGGGTCCTAAGTCCAGAACAAGATCTTATTTTTCTAAAATGGAGCTCTTCCTGTACATATAGCAATGTTGCATATCTCATTTCCAAGCCAAGGAATGGCTTGACCCACATCCAGGTGGCACAGCTGCCTCTCACCCTAATGACAGAAGCAAACGTAGGTAGGGGTCACCTTTTTTTTATCAGTCCTAATCTCTAATGTCACAACACAACATGGCTTTGGTCCTTGGCTGTATGTGTAATGCTTTTAGTCCCTCTTGTTTGCAGTTGACTTCCTCATGGCTTCCTGAGTTCTTTCAGACCAAAAAGCCAGCAGCCTTGGCCTTAACCCTTCCTACCACAGTGTGTTTCTCTTCTATTTTGAACTTGTGGAGATATTTATCATGTCTTTGAGTATTATTACTATATTAGTGTTCTCCAGGGAAACAGAAACAATAGTTGTTTCTCTCTCTGTGTATATGTATATCTATGGATTTATTATAAGGAATTGGCTCATGGGATTATGGATGTTGAGGACTCCTAAGGTTTGCTGAAGACCCCAGAGACCCAGTGGTATGGTTTCAATCTGACTTTGAAGGCCTAAAAGTAGAAAGGCTGATAGTGTAAGTTCCAGTCCAAATCAGAATCTGAAGGAAGGAGAAGTCTAGTGTCCCATCTCAGGGACAGTCAGGTAAAGAAGGGTTATTCTCTCTTATGCTGACTTTTTATTGTATTCAAGCTTTGACTGAATTTGATGAAGCCCATTCATACTTAGAAGGGCAATCTGCTTTATGATTCAAATGCCAATTTCTTAACATTTAAAAAATATATGTTTAATATACTAAAAAATATATTTTGTTATTGATATAAATTTGATGCAGGGGGAAGCCCTTAAACATTGAACCCATAGTGCCATTTTGACCAGAAATCAAGATAAGATCAATTTTATTTCAATTTAGTAACACAACTTGGATAATTGTACATAGCAAATAGTGTATGGTTAACAACATAAATAAATACTTGGGCCAGTAATACAAGTCGGATAATGGTACATAGTAAATAATGCAGGAGATTTTACCACAAAGGTAATGAATATATATTTACAGATAGAGATAAATAAAGATCCCAACTCCAGCAATTACTAATTCTGTGGTAGTTTATGACTTTTCAAATCTTTTTCAAGTTCTTTAAACTCAGTACCTCAGTCTCTTCAGAGATGTAGTGGTGGTAGTTAATAGTACTTATTTCATAGGATTAATGTGAAGACCATACCAGAATCCTTGTATTTTTTTGCCTTGTACTTTAATTTATTTATCTCAGCCATCTTGATAGCAAACATTGTGCACTAGGTTCTTTACATGCTAGCCTTACAAACCTAATTTCATAAAATAGTCAAGTCTATTCAGACACACACACACACACACACACACACGGAATTATAATATGCTTATTTATAATATTATGTTTAGTTTTAATGACCATTAAATAAGAATATTTATGCTATTTAAAATATTAATTTTTTGGTCCTTGGTCCTTTCTAACCTTCAGTACTGCTCTATAATATACACTTACACAAACAATTTATACATGTTTTTGAATCTTGCATCACAGAACAAATAAAAACCATCAGTCAGAAGCTCTTTGAACTTCCCAGGAAATCTATGAGTTTACCTGTATCTGCATGTATCTCTTAGTTAGAAAGGTGGTATTCTTTCTTTTAGTTTTACTTGCAGGCCCTCTGCCTTCCTTCAGAACCATGTTAATCTCTGTTATCATAAACCGGACTATCTCTACTAGCTTCTTTCCATTGACTTTTCAAAATAGTATCTCCAATGATAAAAGCAAAAAACAAAAGCCCCTCCTCTGACCCAATTTCCCTCTTCAGGTACAAATCTACCTCTATCCTCCTCTTTAGAGTCAAACTTCTTGAATGAATTTTCCATATTTATTTCATTTTCTCTCCTCTTTCTATTAAACACATTTCCGTCTGGTTTTTGCTAGGATTATTCCACAGTAACCATTTCCACTGAAGAAATCAATGTCCTGACAGGACCCTGTCCAGTCCTCATTTTGATCCCTCTCCTCAATCTGATGCTTCTCATCTCTCTGCCCCTCAACCACTCACTACCCAGTCTCCAGAATCCTCTCTCACCTGCACTCTAAAATGCAGCAGTTGTTCTCCTATTCTAGGGCCCTTTCTCTTTCCTTTTTACAAACTGTCTCTAGTGATCTCTCCCAGTCACTGGTACAGCTCGATCACCATGCATGTGCTGACAATTCCAAAATATATATCCACACTGTCTCTTGGACTTCAGATCCATAATCAATCCCTAGCTGTTCCCTTGCCCCCCGCCCCACTTGGATTTCACAGGCACTTAGAATTTGACATGTCCAAATAGGATGAATTATTTTCCTCCACTGATACTGGGTTTTCTTCAGAATTACCTATTTTAGTTAATGGTACAATGAGCTGCTCATTTCCTCAAGCAAGAAATCTGGAAGTAATATTGAATTCTCCCTCTTCTTCACCTTTTTCTCCATGCCTTATCAATTCTATCTCCTGAATAGTTTTCACAATTTTCCTCTGACATCCATTTCCACTTGCCACTACCCTAGTATATACTACCATCATCTTGGTTCTAATACATTTAATTTTCTATATTTATTATATTACTTATTATTCATTTTCATGCATTTATGTGTTCAAAAATGTTTATGAAGTATTTATATGTGCAAGACAACCCATGCACCAAATTTTTTAGAAAGAAAAAAAATTTGCAAATAACTTTTCCAATAGGGTAGATGAGAAACTCATAAAACTCACTATGAATCAGTTAGTGATGCCTGCAATGACGGTATTACAGATACAGTGACAGAGAAGTTCAGAAGAAAAGAGTTACTTTCATCATGGGGGAAAAGGGAGGAGGATTCATGGAAGAGGAGATATTTGAGCTGAACTTCACACATTTTGTCTTGAGAGTACTGGGTGGGAAATGATCAAGGGAAGGAAGTGCATGGTAAGGGAATGCTCCAGGAGGAGAAAACAGAAGGAAGTCAGACGTGTAAGGTGCAAAGTATGCAAATCACCAAGTCTGGCTACCAGGCAGGGTGTTTGAAGGTGTTGAATAGAAGATGAGCTGAGAAATAAAGGCTTAACTTAATTCATGGGCGTGCATTGTTTCCACATTCCCTCCTCCTCTGTACACTGCATTTTACTAGAAATGTATAGAGATGGAGAGGGCCATATTTGTAATTCTTAGCAAACTGAAGGAGGGAAGAGATCCCCCTGGCTTCTGCAAAGATGAGGTGTGACCTAGAGTAATGAAATGACCCTTCGGTGCACATTAGTCATCAAGTCTAATAACTTCAGAGTTACATTTTACCTGGTTCTTCCCCGCACACGCAATCTTTTTATAAGAGAAAATTTCTATCAGGGAATCCTAGGCTTTACATTAACTCCCCGAATCTGTAGGGGCAAATATCTAACACCCTCTAGTGATCCAAATGTTGTCGTTAGCTCGAAGTGGCTGTTACATAAATAAACAGAAGTCCTAGCATATATGTATATGGTAAGGTAAAACCTAAAAGATTCCTTTTCATAATTACATCACAAATATCACGTTCTTCTAATGCATTTTCCATTGTGAGAGCATTAGAATAAATATGAACCTGCTACTTCAGGCTTGCAATCTGCTTCATGAATTTAAAAATTGTAATTATTATTTTAGGTATCGAATATAGTACTTTTATTTCTCTGAAACAGAGAAAATGAGAAAGAAATGTGAAAGGGCAATTATCTTCAACTTGAATCCTAAGATACTTAAATCATCTCTTTTTCCCTTTACATTAAATATTTATATTGATTTCCTAATACTGTAAGGGACACTTAACACCTCTATTTATATATAAATGACTGGAAGAACACTTTTAAACTTTCGGCTGAAGTAGATTATTAAGAAATAGGCACTAGATATTGTATGAAGAAGTATTTAGTTACTTTAATGTAGTCCATAAATTACAATTGAACAGATTTAAAACAAACCACAATTATAAACAGGAAAATCCACTCTGAACTAATGTTTGCCACTTTACATTTAAACCCATCACTTAAAGAAAGGTATTTTCCTATAAAATCTCTTGTTTTGGTTTTCTAAGCCTTTTTAAGATCTTTTTTTTTTCTTAAAAGATTTGTCTTTAAAACTCTACTTATTTTCTGTATCTCATTCTCTCGACTTTTCTAGACCAAAATCTTACCTCTAATTTTTTTCTTAACGAATTTAATATATCCCACTTCATATTTCTCTTCAAACATGTTCAATTCCTTATTAAATTAGGGAAGGAAGGAGGGAGAGAGGGGGAGAAGGAAGGAAAGAAAGAAAAGAGAAGAAAAGAAAAGAAAAAGGAAGGAAAGATTTCTTGACTTCACTACTTTTAAGATTTAAGCCTAATCTTTCTTTTTTTAGATGATCTAAAATTTACATGCTTTATGTCTCTTCATTTACATCAGCTCATTCATTTGTTCAACTATTCAATTCAAAACAAATATGCACTGCATTTTAATCGCTTTTAAGAGCCAACTCAAATACCTTCATTTAAGCACAGCCTTTTCTGAACTCTATTCCCCTTCTCTCAGATGTGCTTCATCCTTTCCCTCTCGAATTTCCTTTGTTCTTTGCATTCAGAGCATTGTTTTGTTTCAGACTGTGGTTATTGGTATGTGTGTTTTCTCTAACCTTCTAATCAAAAGCTCTTTGAGGTTAGTGACTCTGCCCTGTGTGTCTTCTGGTCTCCTGAATGTCTAATGAATTACTTAGACAATTCCCTACAATGAACATTCATTAAGCACCTAATATATGCAATGCATTAGTGTCTAGAATTTATATTTAATCAGGCAGGTTTAGGGGAGGAACTCAAAGTAGCATAAAAAAACTGAACAAAAGACTCAGAGATTGGGAAGCATGAAATGTGGTTTTGGAATATCTAATCCACTTTTGCTAGATAGAAGGAACTGGAAAGGACCTAACAGGAGAAAAACTGAAAGCGGCATGTGGCAAACTATCATTATCGCTATAAAGTATGTTTGCCCAGAAAGGTTTTTCACTTGTCTTCTTCTGGCAACCATCCTAGGTTCTTCCTACATCAGCCTCTACTGTATTTGTAAATCTTGGTGGATTCTCTTACCTGGTACAGAAGTAAATCATGTGTTCTGGGCTTGATAAAGCAAATTAGCACTATTGTCAGTGACAGAAAGGAATAAATCATCCAAGCAAAACCATTTGAAGCCCTTCATAAAATTTCTTCTGGAGTTAACAGAGTAATTTTCCCTGAAGATGCCAGGTTGAAAGGGCGTATCTGGTGTTGTATCTTGTCCCAAGAGTGAAGACGGGCTGCCTGACAATAAAACTGAGGCAAACCAAAGAAGGAAGAAAAAGTAAGAGAAAAACTTAATGACCTCAGTTAAGCCTCTAAATACACTCATAAACTTCTCAGTTACATAAACCACTTAACCAATAAACTGTGTTTTTGCTTTTCAGGAATTTGCTTGTTTTAGTTAATTGGGCTTGAGCTGAGTTTCTGTCAGTGTCATTGTAAAGAGAGTGGATTATGTTGAAAGGTAGTCAGTGCTTTTACCATAGAGATGAAAGAACACTGAAGGTCTTGATAAATGTACTGGGTGTTGAAGTTACACCCTCTCTCTATTTATCCATTCTCTGATTAGTCTTCTTAACTCCCGAGGTCTTCCTTTCCCTTTTCTCTACACAAACTGCTCCCTGCAAAAATGTTACTAGATTCAATGGTCCTTTCTCAGCCTGCTTTTTTCTTGATTTCATTACAGTGTGTGATGATACTGAGAATTTATTCTCTCAATAGAGTCTAAGGCCCAAAAAAGGGGGGAGGGATTTTGTGTCAGACTATAATTTGAATCTGGCTTTACTGTGTTTTAGTTGTATGATCTTGAACAATTGACTTAAACATGGGCTTCGGTTTCCTTATCTATAAAATGAGGTTAGTAAACCCACCTCATAATTTAGTTGTGAGGATTAAGAAAGATAACAAATGGAGACTGGCAGAAATAAATTGTTCAGTGTGGGGTAGCTATATGGTATGGAAAATAAAGCGTGTAATTTCTCACTCTGTCTCAACAAGTAAACGCTGATAAAGTATTCTGGGTAGATGCTTTCATATCTTATTTTTACATTCATGTGCAGCATTTTTTATTTTCTTCTTTTATTAGGAAATAATATCCCAAATAATTACTTTCTTCCTTTGAACTATTTCAGATGTATCCTTACTTTTCCATTCCAATTGTTACCATGTAAGGTTTGACCTGATGACCCAGAAAGATTTCCTAACCTGTATCATTTCCTCTTCTAGTCTATGATTTTCTAGAATTTCTTATCAGTAAAATCATAAAGAAAGCAGTCTTTTGTGTTGGACTTCTTTCACTTAGTAGAGAGACAGCAAGTGAGAGTTTGAGTGTGCAAGTGTGCTCTAGGGAGAAGGGCAGTGGGAGAGGAAGAGAGAGAATCTCAAGTAGACTCCCCATGGAGCATAGAGACAGACTCCGGCTTTGATACCAGGACTCTGAGATTATGGCCTGAGCCAAAATCAAGAGTTGGCCATTCTACCAACTGAGCCATCCAGGTACCCCGATAGTGTGTTTTTTAATACTGTAGTCTTTTTTATTGCTGTGTACTATCTCAAAATATGGGTGCAATACACTTTGTTCATTCAACAGTTAATGAACATTTAGTGTGTTTCCAGTTTGAGGCCATTATGAAATAATGTTGCTTTGAACATTTGCATTCAAATCTTTGTGTAGACCTATGCCTTCATTTCTTGTGGTAAATGCTTAGGAGTAGCATTGCTGGTTCCTATGGTAAGTATATGTTTATCATTTAAGAATCTGAACTCTTTTCTAAAGTGGGTGCACCATTTTGCATACCACTGGCAATAAATAAAATTCCAACTACTATTCATTACTCAAATATTTTTTGTTCTCCTTTTGAGATTGCTTTATACTGTTTATTTTCTTTAAATTTTCTCTGTTCTTTTCATTGGATGATGTGTATTGTTCTATCTTCAAGTTCCTTGACTCTTTCTTTAATCATTTCCATCATTTCACTGTTAAGCTCAACCAGTGAATTTTTTAAAAAAGATTTTATTTATTTATTTGACAGGGAGAGAGCTCACAAGTAGGGGGGCAGCAGAGGGAGAGAGAGAAGCAGGCCCTTCACTGAACAGGGAGTCCTATGTGGGGCTTGATCCTAGGTCCCTGGAATCATAACCTGAGGTGAAAGCAGATACTTAACTGAGGCAACTAGGTGTCCTGATTTTTTTTCATACATAGTATTTTTCAGTTCTAGAATGTCCTTTTCATTCTTTTTATCATATATATATTCCTCTGCTTAAATTTCTTATTTTTAAAATTTGCTGCAAGTATATATTCTTTTACTTCAAAAAGGACAGTTTTAATGGCTGTTTTAAATCTTGGTTGGCTCATTCTAACATTTAAATAATCTAGGGTTGGGGTGCCTGGGTGGCTCAGTGGGTTAAGCCTCTACCTTCCACTCAAGTCATGATCTCAGGGTCCTGGGATTGAGCTCCACGTCAGGCTCTCTGCTCAGCGGGGAGCCTGCTTCCTCCCTCTCTGTCTCTGCCTTTCTCTCTGCCTACTTGTGATCTCTATCTGTCATATAAATAAATAAAATCTTTAAATAAATAAATAAAGAACCTAGGGTTAGGTTTCAGCTGGTTTTCTTTTTTTCTTAAGAGCATATTCTATTTTCCTGAATTTTTGTATGTCAGATAATTTTGGGTTACATCTTGAATGTCATGAATATTAAGTTATGGGAACTCTGAGTTCTATTGTTTTTCTTCCAAAGAGTATTAATTATTTTATTTTAGCAGTAACTATCTAATTTGGTCAATGACTCCAATACTAATTGAAATAAGTCCTTTGAGCTACTATCAATCTGTTGCACACAGATGTGGTTCAAGGGTCAACCAAAGATGTGAGCAGACAGAATCTGAGCATCTTCTGTATGTCTATTTTATCTTCCCTGAGATTTTCCCTCTTTCTCAGTTTCCTCTGGATTCAGTCTTCAGATTCCCCAAAGCAAGGAATCACTGGTTTTCCACCACACTGACTCCTCCTGACCCCAGGCTAGTATCTGCAAAAATGAGAATTCTCTTTGTACAATTTCTCTTGTGTGTGTGGATTACCTAAAAGAATATGCATACTTCTGTTTGCTTTAAAATGCCTTTTTGTAGTTTTGTGTGTGTTTGTGTGTCTCTCTCTGTGTGTGTGTGTGTGCGCATTATGTCCAGAGTTCAAAAAAATCTTTGACTTTTATAGTTGTTGTCTTCAGGAAGGCTAGTCTAATTAGATTTTATTCGGCCATTTCCAGAAACCAATCCTTCATATTAAAAAAAAAAATACCAGTGTTTATTTAGAAGATGAATTTATTCAAGCTCTTAGTTCTTTATCCTTTCCTCCACATATTTAGTCAAATTGATCTTAAGTAGAAATTCAATCCTCAATTGAGTTTTTCTTGCTGTAGCTTGGATTGTTTCTCTCTTTCTCTCTCCTTTTCTCTCCCTTTCTTATTCTTTCCCTCTCCCCTGTATGTTTATTGACGTTTTACACAGTTCTTGACATCAAACATACTCCTTTTTAAATTAACATTACAGAATACCTAAATTTTAGATAGTTATCAGTAATCTCCAGCTCAAATAGTTTATTTCCTGAACTCATATTAAATACAAACTTGAATATTTGAAAGTCATATTCTCATACCTGTTCATTCCTTTTAAGTTCAAGAGTATAGTGTGCAATGGTGGTAAGTTAATTGGATTTGGAATCCTCTGGTTCCATAGTTTCAAGTTCAAACTGTTTTACCTTGAATTTAGTAATTTTACACTGAGTTTTAGATTTTCCATCTTGAAGTAAGTATATGAAAAAAATCCATATTTCATATAGTTGGTATAACTGGCAGTATCACTTACCTAGTTGCTCCAGATTAAAAAAAAAAAATTAAACTTTCTGTAACATTCCATAGCCAATCAGTTTCTAAGTTTTTCTTGTATGAATGCACAACTCTTAATTTCTTTTTGTTGTTTTTTGTTGTTGCTACATAGTTGAGATACCCCCATCTCTTTTGCATACTATTGCAATAATTTTGTAACTGACTTCCCTGACTTTGGTTTTACCTCTGCTTCTCAAAGCACGGCCCATGCTGCTATAGACAGACTTTTTAAAATGGCAGATGTCATTACACAACACTGCTGGCCCTTCCTAAGGGTCAGATCAAAACTTCATCGCCTGAAACACAAACCCCCTCATTATCTGACCCTGCTTACACACAAGCTC
The DNA here is from genome assembly GCF_011764305.1 of Mustela putorius furo. Classification (NCBI taxonomy): domain Eukaryota; kingdom Metazoa; phylum Chordata; class Mammalia; order Carnivora; family Mustelidae; genus Mustela; species Mustela putorius. The sequence goes on from NW_025421987.1 coordinate 75,415,029, forward strand.
ATTTCTTGCTACTCCTCTATAGACCTCCCATGCTCTAGCTAAACAGAGATGCTTGCCTTTAATAATATATTTTGCACTCAAGTGAGCTCATGCCTTTATACTTGTTCCTCTGCTGGGAATGTCCTTCTCTGGAAAGCCTTTTGGTATTGTACAGAAAGTCACGATATTGTTTAGGTATGACCCTATCTCACAGATACTGCACAGATGGAGAAGGACCATGTCTATAATTCTTTTAATCCCTTCAATAATAAGGTAATAGGTAGAGAGAAACACTCAAAGGATGGGTGAGTAAGAATTCATTTACTCAATAATAACAAAGCAAGCTTGACTTAAGAACTAAATACATGGTATATTATAAATGTCTATTTTAGGTTTTCATAACTGCTCCTATAAATTTCAAATGTTTAAATAGTTACCAAAAAAGAATTTTAGAACCTCTGAAAAAGAACATTACCTAGATACTGCGTTTAAAATGGTTAAAATCTGGTAAATGAGCAAATGCATAATTTGAGTCATACATAATAAAGTGTCATTGGCTCTTAAATGAACAGCCTATTTTTGGAAGTATGGTAGAGTATCACTGCTTTATGAACACATTTGGGGCTAATATATGCCCATTCTAAACATTATCTCAAAAAAGTGGGGCCTGTGTCCTGTAATTAAAGCTTTAATGTATTTTAAGTAAGACATATATTTTTAAGAAATGTCTTTCAAGAACATCTGAGCAAATTCTTAAATCTTTATGTTCAAATGTTGGCTGCAGTTAGAGATAGTAATCATACCTCCAAAATTGCTATCAGTGAATCAAACTGACCACATTCATTCATTTATTCATTTGTTTAACTATGTATAGAGCACTATAATGCATCAGGCACAGAACAGTACACAAAAGAGACTAAGTCTATGATTTCAGGACATTTACATGATGTGAAGAAGTAAAAAACAAATAAGTATAATTAGGTTATAATAAGTACACTAAAGCAAATATAAGAAGTTAAGGAGACAGAGTAAATGAGGAGGAGAATGGTATTTTTGATAATAGCAAAGTCATCTTTCAAAAGTGACATCTGAACAGAGATCTATAGGAAAGAAGAAGTCATATAGCCATCAGGAGGAAGAGAGTCCAGGACAGAGAAAGTGCAAAGGTCCTGGAGTGAGAGATTGGTACCCTGTAAACAAGATAGGACAAACAAAAGATTTAGGAATAATGGTGACACAGTTAGACTGTGCAATTGCATTATGGAAGGCACACATTACTCATATTTAGAGTAAGGGAAAATAATTTCTGGTTGAGAGACCCTTTGAGGTAGTATTTTTGAAAGTTTTCAGTAGGTAGTGTGGGTGATTTGGATAGCCCAAGAGAATAAATGTTGAAAATCTGAGCTTGGAGACCAGGGAGTTATATCTTATAGGGGAAAAATAGAGATTAGGTAGAGAAGCGATGGGAGAGAAAGCTGAATAAAGATGAGTGGAACTGAGAATATGTTAACTTTGGATTTTGAGATAAGAAGTTTGTATTTCACATGATAGAATTACAGATTCATTAAGGATTTTAAAAAAGTGGTTTGATTTGGTAAAGGCTAGATTAAAAAAAGATGAATTTGACCATGCTGTACAAACTACATCAGAAGGAGAGTTGCTTTGTGGACAGACCAGAGTTGGAGACCAGATGGATTGTGGCCATATAGATACTATATACAACCAGGCTATGCCGGTACTCCTGGAAGTTAGGATCTGTTTTTTTCTGTATTAGTAACATCTATATCTTTTGTCTAGATTATAACAAAAAACTTCCAGGAAAGTGTGCAAGTGGTATATTTGGCAAATGCTATAAATTGATAGATTATTCAGCTCTACTTTTTATTTCTTTTGGAGCTGAAATATGAACTTCCACTGCCCCTATAAAATCTTTCACGGTATATTATTTATTTTTAACCCATTTTAAGTAAAATAAATATGGTTTAGGAGGAAAGCTGCAGTAAAATTTCATCCAAGCATGATATTTTATTAATACTTTCCCTTCTGAAATCTTTTGGGAAAGAAAAAGAAAAAGGTGCTCATCTCCTGCTATGAGTATTTGGGATTTTCCAAAGAATGAGTAATACTTTTTTTTTTTTTTAAACTTTAGGAGAACATGCCATTTAATTTTCTTTATATATATAATTACTGGGGAAAAGATCTTCCCACTTAATGAATTTCTGGACTGAAAGCAAACTTAGTTTATATACTATTGCATTGAGGTATCTGAAAATACACTATAATAATTGCCTTCAAGCCTAACTTCCTTTTCCAATATTTTCATTTTTATTTCTGGAAAAGGAAATTTTACCATCATAACAATTAGGTCATAAAAATATACTTATAAAGCTGATTTCACTATTCCTCTAGTGATATTTTACCCCACTCCTACTCAATACATTGGCTTTTTGAGCCAATATTTTCAGAAAATGCTAATATGTTATGTGCTATATTAAAATCTCCTTCCCAGTCTACAAATGAGAAGATTCATTTGGGCTAATTCCACAAAGTTTTTACTTGTATTTGACCTTACAGAAAGTTCCAATATTTATTCCAAACAGTATCTGGCCAGTTTAAGGCAGCAACCTCCAGCACAGTTAATGTCACAATCTAGAAGATCACATGATTGGCAATGTGAATTGAATTCAATTTCTTACAGTTCTATTGATGCCTTCATCCCCTATTCATGTGTTTAATGTTTTCTTTTCTAGCTCGTTATTGGCATTTTTGTGATCCTCTATACTGAAATTAGTTAACAGAACACAGATACATGAAAAAGAGAAGGCAGGGAGGGTCTAGCAATTACTCTAATCACTAATGACTTCCATGCTATGAACTAAATTTCATGATCAGTTTTTAATGCTAAGCCCAAATATCACTACATATACTGATGTTTGAATCAGAAGAGGAAAAACATCACATAGATACCAAAAATAGAGTGAACACTGAAAAGTAACTTACTCATGTGCCAAGCGCTTTACATGCATTATTTTGGATAATCTTTACAACATTCCTACAGAGTAGGTACTGTTATTATCTCCAGTTTGCAGAAGCAGAATTTGAGGTTTAGGGAGATTAAGTAATATGAGCCAGGCAATAACAAAGTCAGGGAAGATCCAGGATTCATTTAAACTCAGGCAGTTTGTTTCCAGAGTCCCGTGTCTTAACTGGATTCCAACAAAAAACAAAACAAAACATAAAAAACAAAACTTCTTGCTTTCATTGTTTTGGACATCAGATGGTGTAGGATGGGTTTATTTCCCTCAGAGGGTTAGTTTGGGAAAGTGGGGAAAAATGGGCAAAAGGAGTGTGGCTCATTTGCCGTATTTACAGATTGTGATAAATGCTATTTGTAAGGCAATTCTATTTTTTAAAAATTCTTAGCTCTTTTGTAAGACTAACTCATAAAAATGAGATAATAGTGCTCAGCTGATAAGGTGTAGATGTGAAAAGAACAATGAAAAAATACAATAGAACCTATTTAAAATTAATCTCATACTATAAGTATCAAATATTAGAAATGAAAAAATATTCAGTCATAATTACCTTTAGCATTCTGATAGCAACCTCAAGTGACGCAATTAGAAAGTGATTCCCACAGCCTTGGGATTTAAGAAACTATACAAAACTTTGTATCTGTAAATTACAATAAACAGTTTTATCACATTATCTTCAATTCTTTTAAAAATGTTTGATTTTGCAGTTTTTATAATGATGCCCTGTACCAGGCTAACCCAACTGTACAGTCTCATGAAAGTTGGAAAGATTTAATTAGGCACTTTTATTGATACTGAAATAGATCCTCAGTTCTCATTTTTCTTAGAAAATTCTGGTGAATTTTAGAAATTTCAGAGAACTTCTACAGGAATTAGGATTTAGCCAAACTTGCGCAAGGTAGATCTTTCACCAAGAACCAGACGTGTGTTTTAGTTGAATGAAATTTCACTTTCCTAGGAGCAATACTGAAATCTACTATTTGTCAACACATCACCTAAAGGTCACTTTAAAATAAGAAAAAAACAAAGTGACAAGATGGACTGAATTCTAGAACTGTCAGAAAAATGTGGTACTAAAAAAAAAAAAAAAAAAAGAAAAATGTGGTACTAAATTCCTTCTAAGAAAAAATGATGTGTCATAGGGAAGATTACTTTATAAAAAATTTTGATCACATATGCTGGAATCTTAGGTTTCTTATTAAGTGTTATTAATTAATTAATGAGCGACACTTCTGGGCAACCGCATTCTAAGTGTTGATTATTTTAAAGTTCCTTTCTTCTACCTAAATTTTACAGATTAAAACATACATGAGATTAAGAAATGTAAGGCAAGATATATAGTAAGAAAAAAAAAAAAAACAACCCACCACTTTTCTAGACTAAGCGTCACTGATTTCTTCTAGCGATTTCCCACTGGTGGATTTTCTGGGTTTTATTGTTGTTGTTGTTTGTATTATTACACAATAGCATCGATTAATTTACTGTTTCTGTTGTCAGGGCCCTGTTCCCCAACTCACTAGCCTTTACTAATTCACATGGAGTAGCTGGTGGGAGGTGGTTGGTGTAAACAAGGTGGTATACTGAGTCACACCCGTCACAAAAGCCAACACTGATGAGCTATGATGAATTTTTAAAAAATCACCTATCCAGTGGCAGAAGATGCGGGAACAGCCAGGAGCACGAGGCCAACGGCAGTGGCATTTCATCTACATTATCCCACAATCGGGGCTACAACCCACGCGGCGGCCGGGAGCCTCCTCTGCCTCTGCCTGGTGGAAACAGAAAATAAGGGGGAGTTTGGTAGCAACAGCTCTACCAAGGAACAAAAACTAAAGAGGCACGCTACGGGCTCGCCCCTAACTCCGCGCTCTCAGTTACCAAGGCGAAGAGCCGGGAAGACGAGCATAATGACGCTAGCAGCGGAGACACCCGTCGCGCCGCGGCCTCGCGGCTCGGCGGCCGGGCCGTTCACTCACACGCTCCTCTGAGTGGTTTGGTGAACGTCCCACGTGACGCCCCGAGCCCTTAACCCCTCCTGCCGCCTTCGGCGCCAGCGGGCGGAGAAGGCTCGGTGGCTGGGGGAGGAGGAAAGGAGGAGGGCGGAACTCGTAAAGGGAGGCACCGCCACCGGCTTCACGTTTGCCACCTCCGGACCCGCACCCCTGAAAGCCCACCCCACTGCGATCGCGGCTTGGGCGCGGGGGGGAGGGAGGGGTCGCGCAGGGGAGGGGATGCTGAGCAATAAACCGGGAGAGGAAGGGGTGGCGGGGGAGGGAGTCCTGGCTCTGAGGGGGCAGGACGGGGTCTGAAAGATGGGTCTAGCTTAATTCAGACTCCTGCACCCGGCAACGCCGAGAAGCGGGGGGGTGGGGGAGGAGAGGGGGTAGTGCTGTGTGTGTGCGCGTGTGTGTGCGTGTGTGTGCGCGTGTCTACAGGTAGCAGCGGCGGCGGCGGCGGCGGCGGCGGGGACCGGAGCAGGGGACGATCTGCAGCCACCTCCCCGCCTGTGATTTTTGGAGGCGATTGCTCACTTGGCTGGCGGATCTGTACCCTCAGGAGATCTTCTCATCCTCTCCATTTCCACGCGTCTTAGGCGTCTTCCAGTTGCAAGTGTGTGTTTGGGGTATTTTATTAATTTTTTTTTTCTTCTCCCTCTAAATCTTCTCGGGAATTCTGCGTATTGAAGCAGGTGGCTCCTGATCACAGAAATCTTTGGATGTATTTGGCTTGCCAAGTTTTTCTCTTCCCCGTCCCCTCCCTCTTCAGAGGCATCTGTGGTGCTTTTCTTTTTGGATTTATATGCAGAAAACGTCTATATGTTTATATACCGACCGCATAATATGTAAATACATACATGCGTGTCCAAGCGCTTGGTTTTCATCTCTCTTCCCGACAAAGCGGAATGTTTCGGAGCCGATGGATAACGAGAACAGTATTAACATTCTTTTGAGCCTGTTTTTTAACCAGGGGAGGGAGCGTGAAGGATTGTTTAACATTCGGCCATCGTTTGGCTGCACACTAAGCATCACGAAGTATTTATGGTTGCAGATCAGGTGCAAACGGGGCTTAGAAAGGTAAGGGAGCTTCCTGCGTCCGCCGACCTCCGGCGTTGGTCTGAATCCCGGGGATTGCCGAGAACTTCCTACTCCCGGCCTCTCCCTCCTCCTCCCCACCCCCTCCCCTGCCCTGCTCCCTCTCTTCTGTACGCGTAACCCCTTTCCAGTTCTGAGGGGTTGGGGGGCTGCGGGGTGGGTTGGGGTGGGGTGAAGGTTTAATCGTCTGGTAGAGTTTAAATGCTTCCGTCTCTTTTCCCCAGCCGAGTAACCGAGTTTCCCAGACCCCCTTTAGCTGTTTTAGGAAACCCATTTTGTCTTTTCGAAAAATACTGCTACCTAGATAGCTGTTTTAAGCATCTCGTGGTGCCCACCCTTCAGTTCTATCCTCTGACGAAAATAAAAGCAATTAAAAAATGATGAACTCTCATAAATTGGGTGGTATCTTTAGCACTGGGGTTCGTGGACCCTCCCAAACGCTTGTTTTCATTAAAAAACAATAACAGAAACAGAAAACAAAGCAATACCTCAGGAGGAGTCCGCGGTGGAGGAAATTCAGCTTCCGTTTTTGCACTAAGCCCATTCATTTTACTTGGAGGGTCCTTTACCGGAGTTGAACGCGATGGCGCGGAGTCTAGCGCAGGGAAAACTACACGACACTGAATTCCTTTTCAGATCCACCCTTGACACCATGACTCGTCCCTGTTTAACTCTCTGTTCAGGGGACGCGTTTTCAGACTCGACCTTTGGGGAGGGGTGGAAACTTGCCCTTATTTTTCCCTTCAGCCTCCTTCCCCCCGCGCGCCCCATCTCTCTCCCTGGCAGTTTGTAAATTGGCCGTTTTGCCCACCCCTGCTGGTGGGTGTTTTCTGCTCTTCCCCACTCCTGCCCCCTCTGTCCTCTCTTCATTGGCGCTTTCGGAGCAGATGCATCTTCTCTCTTCTTGGGCTCTCTCCCCCGCCTCTGCCCGCCCCCCGCCCCCCCCTACCCCGGCCCCCGCGCTCCCCACCTGCCCCGACTCTCCTCGCTCCTCCTCCCCGCCTCCCCGCGGCGTCCTGACCCTTCAATCCCGAGTCCCGGCCGGCGGGGCGGGGGGCGTCGTGTCAGTGCGCCGACGACCCGGCGGCCGACAACGCGCGGAGCCGGTGTGAGGAGACGCCGCAGGAAAAGCGAGCGGTAGTCGGGGGAGGAAAGGCCGGGAGAGCCCGTCCGAGCCGGACAGCGCGGAGAAAGGGGAGAAAGCGAGTGTGAGGCGCGCACGCTTCCCGAGCTCGGGCGGACCAGTGCAGTCGCCTCCAACGCCTTAGAGCGGCGCCCCAGTCACTGCAGCTTTTCAGCCTAGAGCTGTGCCCAGGGACCACAGAGACCGAGAGCCGGGAAATCGGCAGAGAGGTACTAAAGAAATGAGGAAAAGATTACGAAAGAGCGGGGAGGGTTTGCTGGCGAAATACGGAGGCTGAGCAGATGGAGGAACAATGCCGCCTCCAGAAGAAAACCCTCGCCAGGAGCCCTGGCGGAGCGCAGAGGAGCTGCCTTCAGCCTCCTGCTCTCCCCAGGCCTCCGGCTAGTCTAGGGGCTGGTTCCGCCTCTTAGTTTGACAGGGATAAGAAAGTTGCTCTTTCCCGCATTTCCTGAGAAGTGGTTTTCAGACCTGCGTGCTTCAAGTGGAGATGTCACTCCCTAGATCCCCCGCGACGGGCAGCTCATAGAGAATGCGTTATTGGGCAATAAACTCCCCCGGGAAGACGAGGTAGTCCCAGCATTTAAAAACGTTCTCCCCTGTCTCCTGACTGTCCAGCACGATGCTTTGTGAGTAGAAATGAAAAAAAACAAAAACAAAAACAAAAAACAACAAAAACAAAAACAAAACCACTTGCAGTGGATTTAAAATGATTTAGGGTGAGATTTTGAGTTGGGGATCATTTATTCCAGAGGAGGTTGTTAGTGGGTTGTGGAGATGAGGGAAATTGTGTGTCGAACATTCGGTTCATTTGTGATTATTCTAAATTACGAGCGGCTGGCCTCCCCAAAGGCATTCTACTCTTTCCTTTTCATTTCCAGGACCATAGCGATACGTGTAGGATTTAGGAAACAGGAATTCAGATAGCTAACCCTGTATCTGTTACTCTGCATTTTTATAGTACTTAATAGTTTCATTTTCCTTTTTTTAATACTGAAACTACAGTGGATTATTTTCGCTTAAATAGATTCTTATGCTGTGTATGAAAATGACAGGGTCATAATGCAGTCCTGAAAAATTAATTGTGCTTAATTAGAAATAGGATCATAGATACAAAAATACCACTAAGGAGAGGTGTGGGTACATGTGTTTGAGTGTAAAAGCTTTAAAATGTCTCGGCATTTCAATCAGCCGTTGCAACCTAGCAGCTTTTTAAATGAGCTCAGAAGCAAGGGCCAGGCAAATATTTAAAATATTAAATGTTAAGTACAAAAACATTAAGTTTGCTGTGCCCTTGGCAGAGAATGAATTTAAGGCTACCTGCACTGCTGAGTGATTGAGTGATTTACAGAGAAAGTGGAAGTTAATCATTACTCAGGCCTTCTGATTACATGGTTTGATTAAAATAAGTAACTGTTTTCTGTAAGCCTGCTATTCTACAGTTAGTCTTTCCAATCCTCTTAACATAAGCAGAAATTGAGGGAGTCAGTCTTTCAGCAGACTATCCTAGAGTTCCTGCATCGTGGGGTAAAGGAAAGAAAGCCTTGTTTAGCCCCCCTTCTTTCCACAGTCTCCCTCCCTTCACCCCCAGAGTACTTTCTGTCAATCTTATCTCTTACCACCATGGCGTTTCATTTGTGAAAATTCTCTTTTATGTCTAGGTATAACATTTTCAAATATAAATGTCCGAATTGTTTTGAAATTGACAGTGGAATATATACTCACAGAAAGTAGGCAGAGAGCTCAGTTTGCTGCAGGTAGAGTGCTCGAAGGTTTGATGACTCTTTGAAAGGCTGGTGACTTCCCTGACTTTTCTAGAGTCTCTTCCAACTCTGAACTTTTCATATTTTTTTCCACTTTATTATTTCCACATTATTATGCAGGGACTATATATTCCTTCAAATTTCCTTAAATTAGTTAAGATTTTTTTCTTAACAGGATAAATAAATAGCTATAACTAGAGAGTATAGATAGAAATCTAAGCTCTCTGAGTTAAAACATTTTTCTTCCTTACAAGTTTTAATGTTTTTGACAGCTTTCTGTGGGGTGATATTAATACAGATTTAGGTATGATTGACAAATGCCTCCCTGGGTTTCCATGTGTTGAAACAAATAATTTTGAACGTTTTTAGCAAAATATAGCCATCGTTTATTTCTAGAATCCCGTTCTATATTTTTGCACAAAGGAATTATTTTATGAATTACCTAACAAATACTACTTTGTAGTTTTTATAAGCAAAACACAATCAGAATTAGCAGGAAGATTTGAAAACACAACAGTTCAACAGTACACTTTTGTCACGTTATTAAAGTATTGTGAAGTTTGATGTCTGTTTCCATCTTACTAGATTATAAATAGGAAGATAGGATTCCTCAGTTATATTTGAATTGTTTTTAAATGAAATCACCCATGTGTAGTTCACCAAACTAATTCTTTTCCTAAAATGCAGGTCTTGCTGATATTTTGTTAACAATGACTAATACAGCTTGGATGGTAATGTCCTGGATGCAGATGGCTTTCAATTCTTTGTACAATTTACTGCCCCTTACTTTTTAGATTAAAATACCTTCCATCTAGAACTCCTCCCCACTTTTACTCTTTATTCCATTCTCAAGACTCTTACTTGTTATTTTCCCCAATACTACATGCCATTTTATGCTTCCTTCTGCCCCCCCACCCACCGCCCCGCCAACTGTAGGACAGAACATTTTATCTCCTTAGAGTGGTCTTTCCTCCACCATCCTGCTTCATTCCTGTATCCTTACTCTGAGCTCCTACAACACATTATTTCTCCATCAGGAGTAGGCCACCTTTTACACTTAGTGGTGCTTGGCTTCCTCAGTGGATAGTAAATTCCCAGAGATAAAATACCATGCCCGATTTATCACTTTATTCAGAATGTTTTGCCCCATGTCTGAGCATAAAGTAGACCATAAATGAATGATAAACGTATTATTTAGAAATACAGTTGGCTGTGAGGCAGCAGAAAACCTGGCTAACAGTGGTTTAAGCAGACAAGGGTTTATTTATCTCACATAATAAAGACTCAGGAAGAGAATTAGAGTTCTTTCTTCATCTTGGTACTTTTTTTGTTATGGTCATAAAATCTTGTTGTGCTTCTGACATCTTGTCTGCTTTTTAGGCCCAAAGAAAGATAGGGTCAGAATTTTTTAACTGGCACTATTGTCATTTGGGCCAGGTAAGTTTTTGTCTTTTGGGGGATTATCTTGTTCATTTTAGTATGTTTAGTAGTGTCTCTGGCTTCTACTCATGCCAGTAGCACACCCTACCTATCCAGTTATGATGAGAACTAAGAATATTTCAGACATTGCCAGATGCTTTCAGAAGTAAAATCTTGGACTGGCAATGATTCTTTGTACAAAGAGCAAGACAATTCCTTGTTTCCTTCTTTTTGCAATGGTAGTGAGGATCTGTTTGTTTTTTTGCTTATAAATGGTAGAAGACTCTCTGTGTGATTGTCTAAAAAGAAAAAGAAAGAAAGCAAGAAAGAAAAAGGAGAGGAAAAGGCCAAACAAGCCTTCTCCTTGAGCATTGTTTCTTTTTTTTTTTGTGAGGTGGACATTCTCCCTGTAGACTTCCCTTCTCATGTTACTGCCAGAACTGTGTCAGGTGGCTACTTCTAGGTACATGAGAGGTTGGAAAATACATTTTTAGTGTGGCATAGCACGACCTTGGAGAAGATCAGAATCTGAAAAAAGAAGGGGAAGTGGATTTGCAGTTAGAAACTAGAGGTGTTTAGCACTGCCACAGAATAAGTGAATATGTAAAATTCACCTAAAGATTTTAGGAAGGAGAAAAAGCAAAAAAAGGAAAGCAAACTCATAAAAGAGGGTAGATCTAATTTTTCACGTGCTAAATTTTAACAAAATGACTTGGATAATATTGTGCTTTTTCCCTCTAGTGATATTTTAGTTGGAAAATAACTGGGCAGAATGGAGGCATCTTGCTCTTCCTAAGGGGTGTGTGGTAAGTGTGTGTGTGTGTGTATAATGACACCTCATTTCCTTCAGTCTACTGAAGAAAGCAATAAAATTTGCTATTCTTATTTATAAATTAGGTAGTGGTCAATAATGAGAAGTGTTGTCAAAGAAGACAAAAATGCACATCTAGTGTTTTAATACTCCTTTCTAATGTTTGTATTTATAAAGCACATGCTAGTGATGGCATTAGGTAAAATAATGATTTCTTGTACAGATGTGTTAGCATGGACCATAGTAACTTTAAATTAGATTGCTCAAGGGACACCTGGGCGGCCCAGTTGGTTAAGCATCTGTCCTGATTTTGGCTCAGGTCATGATCTCAGGATTATGAGATCCAGCCCTGTGTCAGGCCCTGTGCTCAGCAAGGAGTCTGCTTGAGATTTTCATCCTCTCCCTCTGCTCCTCCCCCTGCTTGCTCGTATGTGTGCACTGCCGCTAAAATAAATTAACAGTGGATGTGAGGGCGATCTTACTGTGACATCTGTCACCCCATTGATCACCAGGGTTGATTTGGTTGATCTGGCTGGCTAGGCGGGTGTTCCCTTCCTCCCTCACCGCTCCATGTGTGTCCCTCTCAAAGCTGGGCACTGGGTCAAAGAGGACGACCTTCTCCAAAAGAGGGGAGGACTATTCTTTGGTCAAGGGTACACAAGTAGCTGGGTCCCCTGCTAGAACCTCCAAACAAGCTCTCAGGGTCCATTTGTAGAAGAACATAGGGTAGTCACGGTTCCGGGACTCCAGACACATCCAAATGAGGCGCTGCATGTGGCAGTCTGCCTTCATAAAAAAAAAAACAAAAAGTAAAATAAATAAACGAATCTTTACGAATTAGATTACTCACTGTGGTAGAGAAGTACTACTGGATGTCATTATAGAGAAGAAGTCTATCTTACAAAGATATATCAACATTGCTGTGATGGCCAGTAATCTTGCCGATTGATTATATTTTTTTCCTGCTTCTTACCTTTGTCATTCATTCTCTATGATTCTGTCAAGTGCCAACTTTTGCTCAGATGTTTGTAGAATATAGAAATATAAAATATGGTGTCCGTTAAGAAACTTTTGCCCTCAAGTAACAATACTTTTAAGGCTTTAACAGTAGTGACTTGTTTCTCATAAAAACAGAGATTCTAGAGGTATGTTGGTCCAGGGTTAGCTAACTCAGGAGTTCAAAGATGTCAGGGCTGGAAGACAACCTTGCCAGTATTCTCTTGGCTTTCTATCTTGGAAAGAAGATAAACAATATAGTTACCACAGAGCCAAATATTCCCAGTCAAAACAAAGAGTGTCAGTCTTCTTATGGAAATGAGAAGAAAAAGTTTTCTAGAAGGTTTCAGTAGACTTCCTTTTATGCCTGATTGACTAAAACTGTGACACATCCCACTCTTAAATGAATCGTTGGCAAAGAGATAATGTATTACATAATCGATATGGTCCTTCCCCTAGGGCTGGAGAAGAGGTCTTCTTTCCCTATGGATATGGCAAAGTCATAGTTAAAATCAGAGCTTTTGTTAATTGGGAGGAAGGAAGCAATAGCTGTAACCTAGGGTACCTATTAGGGTGTCCCATACACATCATGTTCTGTCTTAAGTTTCTTATAAAATGAAAGGTCTATATTAGAAAACATATACACACATTAAATAGTCTTTGAATCCATGGACATACATGTCAGGCTGCATGTTTCTGATACAGAATGATTCCTTTCATGATGTTCCAGAGATTTAAGAGAAAAATACTACCTGGAGAATCAGAAAAATGTAGGAATGGGCCTTGGGTAGAAGAATTACAAACACTAATTTATGCTACATTACATGTCCAGATCCTAAACCCTTCCTTCTCAACTTATACCTATATTATATAAAATAACCATAGTTAAACTGGAACATTTCCTCTTTACTGAATAGATTATTTGTGTTTGTCGCATGATCTTATAATCCAGGAATAATGTGAGAAATGACTGAACTCTTTTTGCCAGTTACACTCTTGAAAGACTTGATATTAGTTATGCCCAAATTAAAATGACCTCACTGCTTTTGATAACTGTTTACTTGGAGGGCCTAGGGAGGGTTTTCAGTTCACATGCCAGTGAGTGTCTCTCTCATTGAACATTATGATTCTTTTTTTTTTTTTTTTTAAACAAGGAAAGCTTTATTTTCGTTCTTTTGTCTGACTTCATGGAAGCACAGAGCCAATTTTGTGTTCAAGTGAAAAGGGGTTCTTAACTATCTCCTTTTACCCTGCCTCATTATTTGAATTTATGTTTTTAACTTAAGCTTTGCTCTAAGATTTTATTGTATTTGGGGTTTTTTTAATCATAAATAATTTGTGCTTCGAATTGTTTCTGGAAGGAGGAAGAATATATAAGTATATATGCATGTACAAACATGCTGTCTTGCATCACTCAATAAATGTCTTGTTCCTGAATGAATATATGTTCAGAAATTAGGCAATATTGTGTGCAATAAACTGCTGAATTATGCCCCCATTAACACATGCAATAGGATTTTAGGAAAAGGAGATACCAGGAGTGTTTGAATCATTTTGATAGAGATAAACATTGTAGTTCACAGATTGACAGTAAACTAAGGCAGGGAAGGTGGAAAAAGTATAATTAAGCTGAATTCATTACACATATTTTACTTTGTGATCAGATAGAAATTGTTTTTCAACTTTTTTCCTCCTCTGTAGCCTAAGAATTTTTATAACCTCCTTCCCACCCAATAACTTCCTCCCCAATATAAATGGACAAATAAGCTTTAATACCAAAGCCACCATGTAGAACAACCGTGAGCTAGCAAAGAATGGATTTGATCTGTCTTTGTTTCAAAGCAAACTTCCTGATGGACATTGGGTCATGGTTAACCATGAGCATTTTATAATGCATTTCCAGCTTCTCATCTTTCTGTGGCCAGTGCTCTATTTTTGGGCTCCATGCCCGAAGCCCTTTCACCACTGCACCCACCACTGATCTGGGCTGCTCACCTCGAGGGGAACGAATATTTGAATCAAACTTAAAATGATAATTAATAACTCCATCTGTGTTTAGGGTCAGAAACAGATGCTTCTCCTTTTTATTTTAATAGAAGGTATGTTTGAAAGTGAAAACGTAGTGAAATTTGGTGTTAAGTAGACCCACGTTTTAGTGGGCACTCTTTTATCAAGTGAAGACCACTGGGAGAGCATGTTTTCTAAATAAACATTTTGTCTGTCTAACCTTCTCTCCTCTAGACCTGGGCATTATCTCAGCCTTCGACATCCACTGTGAAATAATTTTGGTTCACAGCATTGACCCAAGATATTGCAAGTTCCTAAAGCTTCTCTCAGGGAATAAAATGGTTAACTATATGCCAAATACACCATGTTTCATCAAAAGTAAGGAACAACTGGTTACAGGGCAGAGCCTTATTTTATGTACTTTACTTATTTTATGTACACCTTTGCAACCTAGACTTAACTAGATGTATATTTTTATACTCTATCAATCTCGTACATATATAAAAAGTGTAATAGTAATAAATACATTGGTTTAAGAATGCAAAAAACTTTGTTCTATTTAGATTCTCGCTCTTCTGAATCATTTTTTTCTGACTCAGAGCCATCAATATCCATGTTTTTCCTGACAGTAGTCTCTGTGTGTTGGTGATATGTCATTTTTTCAGAGTGCTCCATGATTGTGTTCAGCATTTCATTCCAAGCAACTGAAACCTTCTGAAAGGTTTGATGCTGGTGTTTTGTTGATATTACTGGAAGGTGACAATTGAGAATTTTCAGATGACCATCTTATATTTCTTTCTTAAATTGTCTGGAAATGTCAGGAACATGGTTGTCTGGTTATGGCAAGAGGAACACAACGAATTTTTACATACAAAAGTCAATGGCAGGGGTGCCTGGGTGGCTTGGTGGGTTAAGCCGCTGCCTTCGGCTCGGATCATGATCTTAGGGTCCTGGGATCGAGTGCCGCATCGGGTTCTCTGATCAGCAGAGAGCCTGCTTCCCTCTCACTCTCTCTGCCTGCCTCTCTGCCTACTTGTGATCTCTCTCTGTCAAATAAATAAATAAAATCTTAAAAAAAAAAAAAGTCAATGGCAGCTATGCCTCCACTACTGCTTGGCTGTAGGAATTATAAAATACATCCTGATTTCAAAGATGTTAAAGGTTAAAAAAAAAATGTGTCAAAATCAATGAAATGTGGCAAGTTTAATGATACATGTGTCCTCATTTGTTAAGCGAGCTAATGCAGTAATGATTATTAATTAACCAACTATTTAATTAATCTCTAAACATTTGGATATGAGAGATTGCTACATAATTCTTAGACAGTATGATTAGAATCTAATTCTGTCCCTTCTTATTCTCCACTTTGTAACCTATAAGACATAGCTGGTCTTCCAAATAGGTAATGGTAGCATGAAGAAGCACAAGACTAGGAATCCAGGGACCTGTGTTTATAGAGGAGATTCTTCTAATAACTATCCCTTCCTATAATTCATTTAATCTCTCTGGGCCTCAGATTCCATGTTTAAAATGTACAGTTAGACTAATTGAAGTTAAATGTGTCTTTTGGCTCTTAGAACTGTTTGGGGTAAAGATAATCAGTAATGAAGAATGTTCGTAATACTATTATATATTTAAGCTGGTATTGTGTAAACATGTAATGATAGGTGTTATTTTAAACTATAATATATATATTAGATATTGTGTAACTTTAAGATTTATTGCATAGCTTTAAGAGTTTATGGTTTTGGGGGGTTTACCCCTGCATATCTTATTTGTTCTCTGAAACAGCTGTAAGCAGTGCAGAGGGTACAGTAGAGCAGTGAGGATTTAGGACCCTTCTCAAATATACTGGATGAGAAAGATTACTGAATAAATTAAAGCCAAATCAAGAATGCAAAAGTGGGATGAGGCAAGGAGAAAATGCATTTTCCATCAGGAACAAAGAAAACTTAAGCAAGGAATTAACTATCACTATATATAAATGTTCTGCTTAAAAAGAGAGTCATCAGTAAAAAGCAAGAGAAAATTGGCAGGTAAAAATGAAGTTTCCTTTTTTTGTTTTATCATTACTCAACTACATACCACTGATTAAAAAATATGAATAAAAGGAAGAGGAGTCTTGGGTTACATCAGTCAGATGCTACTATTTGTGGATATATCTTGACAGTTCTTACTGTGCAGTTCCACAGACAACAGTGTTTCTTCTCTGTATTGTATTTGAAAATTGCCACTGCTCTTAAGTGGCCAGAAAGCTGGGTACTTACTTTCTGATGAATAACAAGCTCTCCAGAGGTATGTCACTCTGCTTTCTCTCATTGTAGTATAGTCACCACAAAGAAAACACCATTGCCTCTCACCTACCTATTTTGCCATAAAAGTGAGGTTTTTAGAACATGAAGAAAACCTTTTCTTTTGACTAGAATTCTCTAAGCTAGCTCCTCTTTAATATAATTAAAGTATAGAATGCATAGCATTGCTGCAAGTAAGTAGATTTTTATTGAATTTAATTAAATTATTTTAATTCTCTTTTTAGGCTGCTTTGTATATTAGAAAAATATCCAAGGGCGCCTGGGTGGCTCAGTGGGTTTAGCATCTAACTCTTGGTTTCAGCTCAGGTTGTGATCTTGGTGTCCTGGGATCCAGTTCTGCCTCAGACTCCCGGCTCAGTGGGGAGTCTGTCTGAGATTCTCTCTCTCCCTCTGCCCCTCCCCCAGCCCATTTTCTATCTCTCTCTAAAATAAATAAATGAATCTTTAAAGAAAAGAAAATTATTCATGATACTAGCATTTAAGACAGAGAATATGGTTTAATGGTTTAGAATCTTAGATCATTAAATAGGGTTTTGAGATTATATTCACATTGCCATCACTGTTTTATGACTGAAGGGGAAAATCATAATTTTTGACCCTAGATAATATGTAAAATATGTTGTAAAAAGGAATAATTCCTTTTTAAAATATTTAAATAAATATCCAGGGGTGCCTGGGTGGCTCAGTGGGTTAAAGCCTTTGTCTTCGGCTCGGGTCATGATCCCAGGGTCCTGGGATCGAGCCCTGCATTGGGCTCTCTGCTTAGCAGGGAGCCTGTTTCCTCCTCTCTCTCTCTGCCTGCCTCTCTGCCTACTTGTGATCTCTCTGTCAAATAAATAAACAAAATCTTAAAAAAAAAAAAATATTCGATAGTATTTCCATTGGAGAGGTTGAAAGGGCCAAAATGTTTTTTTTGACAACGATAGGGCAGCCTCCTCACTTTGCAAGTGACAAAGTAGGCCAGGATAAGAAATGTCTTGCTAGGCTTATACAATGCTTGAATTTGGACCCAAACATCCCAGTCCTCATGTAATGCCTTGATGCATCAAATTTACACACAGGACACTGATACATATATCAACATTATATATAATTTTTTCTGTGATTATAGAATTATTAGTTTAGATATCCAGGGAGATAATTGACAGAAGCTATAAAGAAGGGTGTTTTAGTGAAAAAGAGATAAGGATATGAACACATGGAGAAAGCATTGCTTGAAGAAAAGCAATAAAAATTAAGAATAGGACATGTAGCAGAGGTTATTGATCATTTAAGAATTTTTCAAAAGTAAAATAAATAAGTAAATAAGACAATCCACATTAAAAAGTACTATTATAGAAAAGAAAGGTATTTACTGAGAAGATACATCTTAATCTGTGCTTAGTATTTTGACTTAGGACTTCTGCAAATCAGAAATGTCAATTATATATTTACCCTGAGAGGAGCAGTTTCTCAGAAAAATAGGTTCATATTATTCACATAAGAAGAAACTCAGTTTTATCAGAGAGTAAATTAAATGATTTGAAATGGAAACTATAACGTTCTGAGTATATGTCTATTAATATAACTGATTAATACTAAATCAATTTGAGGTCATGATTGATTATCATTAAGCAAGGAGATTCTTTTTTCCATAGCCTGCCCAGAAACTATTTCCTAACCTGGGCTGCCTTTACCCAAAACATACTAGGAATGCTCTGCCGTCCAAAACATCTTTCCTCTCCACTATAGTGCTCTAGTCAGTCCTTTCAGAACTGCTGATTACAGGACATTTATAATGAAAATGTCCCATTTGCTTAAGGGATAGAGGCTCTAGTTGGTGCTAACTTGTCCTTTAACACCTAGTGATCATCCTCATCATTACTTAAAAAATTTTAACATTTCTATGGCCTAAGAAGTGCAAATTCAAGCTAGATATATTCCTCTGTTTCTACTAAATTGAACATGAAATCAACATGTCCCTCCCAACTCTTGAATCCACTTTTTATAAAAACTGCAGCTCATTTTGGGAAGCAGTGCCTGGAATAACCAGTACCTGGAGAACAGAGAGTGAATCAGAAGAGCACGAGCATATTTTCTATAGAACTCTATAAACATGGCCATAATTTCTCATGAATCAGTGCATTTTGACTCCGCTAGTCAGAAATACACTGGGAATAGTCCCAGTATTCAGTGTAGAATGTCATTCCCTCATCCATCTGTCTTCTCTAGAACTCCAGAGGAGCATGAGGCCTCCTAGGACCACGTCTCATGCAAGCCTGAAAGGAACAAGAGAGTAAGGTGATGCTACTATCGGGCAGAAAGAAGGCCTAGTCACTGGCATAGAATCATTTATCAGGAAGATACAGACAGTATAAAGGATATCTTTACGTTTGCAATATCCTTTAAATCTGCTACACTCAAGCTTGCAAAACAGTTATATATATGTGTGTGTATATATATACACAATATGTTTACATATATAATTTATTTTATATTTATTTATATGAATATGTTTGTCTGCATTTTTCACTTCCCCATGCAATGCTCAAGCTAACATAAATGAAATGTAAAACAGAAAGGTATTGATGGGGAAGATCAGGAATATTAGTTTAAACCAGGACCATTGCCAATGAGATGAAGCCTTGGTTCGTGCCAATTGCTTACCAGAAGGATGCTTTAGAGTCCCATAGGGAAGACCAGAAACAATCCCTGGAGAGGGTGGGGGGATCGAGAAACTGTGTTGTGAGAAACAAAACCAAAACAAACAGATTTGTTCTGCCTCACTCTTTAGCCCAAAAGGTGATTTTGTTGCTAAGATAACATTAAAATGTGTGATTCTGTGTAGTCTTCAAGTTTTCTTTGATTTTTATGTATCTGTCCTATAGGGTTGATAATGCCAGCCTCCTAGGGCTTTGTGGGATTAAATGAAGTAATGTATTTAGTACCTTTCCTTGGCACATTAAAAATGTCTCAGAGTGTTCTTGTTACCATGATAACCCTCTGCACATGTACACAAACCCATTCTCTGCTCACTCAATAATAACAGTTTATTCCACACTCTCTATATGCCACGTGGTGCTAGGCACAGTGAAGAAGGCAAAGATAAGGCAAGACTTGTCTCAAAGATCCTGGGGATACTTGTTTTTCTCCCCTCTGCTCCTTACCCCTAGCTTTTGAAATTAAGGTATAGAATGCTCTACATTTCTGTTTTGGCTAATGGAAAGAAGGATAAAGCATTTAGAAATGGTGAAATTGGCAGCTTTAAAAAAATTCAAGGACTCTATCAGCATTAGAATGTGAAAACATTTGAGTCATAGGCCTGCTAGGGAGTGAGTATTTAATAGGCGCCTTTGTAAAATCTCCCAACTAAGCTGTATCATTTTCTATACATGCTTAAATCTCTTAATTACAAAGCAACTTTAATTATACATAAAGTATGCCTCTTCAATCATGTTTTAATCACACATGAAAAAAATTAAATTTATACCAAAGTTATATTCTGCCTTCCAATTCTGATTTTTAAACTCTGGCATATTCCGAACCAAAAAATTGCATTAAGCTAATGTTTATGCTTGCACATAATCCCACACTTTCAAGGCAACACTTAAAATATTCAGAAGAGCTTCATAAGAGGGAGTAGTTTAATTCTGTTGTTGACTCAGAGCCATTGTTCTTCACAGTTACAGCTCCGCTGGCATAGGCTACATATGGTCACTTGTTTTCTCAGTGTACAGAGTGATAATGCATTAACATTCTGGCTGGCGGTAGGGGATACGCTGTGTTTTAGAGAAATAGATCAGGGAGGATGCGCTGCCTCCCGGGCAGAAAGGAGGACAAGACCGACAGGGGAGAGCCTGCAGAGTCCCTTAAATAATCTCTGTGGCTCTAACTGGTGACTGACCCAGGAGCCTAGATTTCAAACACTGCTGTCTTTGGGCAGGACTACATACTGGCAAGAGTGGTCATTGGAGACAACTGTGGATCCCAGCCACAGAAGGGGATTTTGCCTGCTGCTTCTCCAAGGCCATTCAGAAATGCTGTTCTGGAGCCTTTGGTTGCCTCTTGCAACACATGTTTTATGACTTCACATTTGCTCTAATCACTGCTATGCAGGCCATAGGTTAAAGTGAAGTTTGGGGCTGGTAACTGATGGACTCAGAGGTCCATTAGAAGTACTTAAATAGCTTCTTAGCGCATTATTTAAGTAGTTTCTTAGGGACTTTGGCCAGGGTTTTAGTGAATATGACTTTTCTTTTACCTTTTACAGTTTCCTTGGGCATATATGAAATGAAGAAAAAAGGCCAAGGAAGATATTGTATCTATTCTTGTATCATGAAAGATGTCACCTTTCATCTAATTTTATTCCAAGTGGAATTGTATCCCAAGAGACATTTCTAGTAATGCAGGCCCTGAGGGATTCTCCTTACCTTTCCCAGCTAATCTGCTTTACATCTATGATGGTGAATAAAACAAAACAAAACAAAACAAAACAACTAATACTAGTAGCAGCACCAGAGGGAGCCACTTACACAGCTTTTCCGCAAAGCTAACAATAAGGGTTGAAATGCAGCAATATTAAGATTTTTATTGTGTTTTCTAAAAAAGAACGGCAGAGAAGTTGATGATATGTAAAATCTGTTAGCAACAATTCCAAATTATGGGACTAGTAGCAACCACTTCATTTCTCCCACTAGAAATATTTGTGGATGGTAATTGCCTGGCTGCAATCCAGAAAGTAAATCATATTTCAAAATGTAAAATTGTGTTTGGAGCAAGAGGTATTTTCTCTGATCCTGTCATTGTCCCTTTGCAGAATACTATTAGCAAGTTTGTGTGTTTGAAACTTATGCCAGTTTATTGTTTTTGTAATGTAAATGATGCTACCAAAAATAAAAATGAATAAAACTCTTTAGATGTATGTGCCAGTGCTCAAACACATTCTCTCTTTCCCTTCTCTCTGTCTCTGTTACACACACACATGCACACACACACTTACGTAATCACACTAGTATTGTGCAGAGCAGTAGAAAAAACATTGCTGTAGAGACATGAGGTAAGCTTGTCTTTAGATCCCCTTGCAGGAAAGAGAAAATCAGTAACACCTATAGAAAATAGGCACATGTCTTCGTTAGCACACTGGCCTTTTTCGTGAAGGAGCAGTCAAATGCATAGAATCCTAGGGATACTCTCCTAATTACCACTCCCACAGAATATTTCAGGGAAATGTATTGATTCCAACTGTCTGTTTTTGGAAGGGAGGTTTCTAGGTCTTCAGTTGTTTTATCTTCACTAGTTCTATCTTAAATCATAAAAACATTGGAAAGGCCATATTGCTATAGTTCCTTAAACAAAAGGGCTTTATTCTTAATATTCTTCAGTCTCCTAGCTGTGATAGAATCAGGTAAAACTCATGATACACAATCACGAGAAAGAATGTTCTGTAAAATAAAATGATCTCCACTGGCTCATGTAATGGCACTTCATTGACCTGATTACAATAAAGTCTGCAGTGCATAATGTTGGCAAAGAATGCTTTTTTAGGTTCCTGTCCATGTAACAGTCGTTCTCTTCCAGAAACTACTTGATTATTTGTGGTTTGTGCTACAGATGGGAAGGAGAAAATGAGAGTGAAGATTGGTTGCGCTTGACTCAGGCAGTATTTATCTTTCTTTCTTTATAACAGTCCTTCATTCTTTTCCTGCATTGCCACCCAGCCAAACTGCTCCCCTGACAAACTGCCTGTATCTAATCTATTTGTGAGAAAAGTGGTTGTGGGAGGGGAGTAAGGGGCATGCAGAGTAACTGACCAAATGTCCTGCCTATGGGACTTCAGGTATACAAATATGCCTCATGAGGCAAAGGAGCATATATTGTTTATTTTTTGGTTGTTTTATCTATCTTTCTTTCTGTCAATTTATTCCTCCATCCATGCATCTGTTTTAGATTTTTCAAATAGTACTTCTCAGTGCAGAAAGAGGTTACCAATACTGAGAACGGGATCCACAGGAATTTTGCCAACTGCTAGGAGTCTGGCACGCATTGATTGGCACTTCCTCAGGGAGCCCTGGTCCCCAGATATCTAGAGAAGTGCTGTGTGGGACAGTGGGTCAATTGGGAGCTCTGTACTTAAAAGATATCAGTCGATCTGCCCACCCCATGGGCAAGAAGATAGAAAAATACCTGTTCTCTCAGGGAAGAAGATGAGGGAGGAGGCAGTAGTGGTAGTTGGTAGTGGTGTAACAGGCCACCATCAAAGGCATGAAGGGGTCCACGTGAGCTTTGCACAGAGAAGGTGTCCCCCAAGTGCCTCAGTGGCATATCCATACTTCGTTTGCATTGGGATTTGACAGAGGAGAGGGGCAGTAGGACCCGAAATGGTTATTCTCATGCTGTTGGCCCCAAGCTGTGTCTGGCAGCAACATCATAGCCCTATCACTGGCTTAAGTGCCTGAAGATTGACTTGAGTGTGAGAAAAGACATGTATATGCTACTCGTCTTAGTTCATTTGGGCGGCTGTAACAAAAATACCACAGAGGGGGCAACCGAAACAACATATTTTTTCCCTCATACTTCTGGAGGCTGTGAGCCCAAAATCAAGCTATTAGCAGATTTGGTGTCTGGGGAGAGCCTACTTCCTGGTTCATAGACAGCCATCTTCTTCTGTGTCCTTACGTGACAGAAAGAGGGCGAGACCTCTCTGTGGTCTCTTGAAGAAAGGCACTAATTTCATTCATGAGGGCTCCACCCTCTTGACCTAATCGCCTCACAGTTTTCCACTTCCAAATATCATCACATTAGGGATTAGGTTTCAACATATGAATTGGGGTGGGAGACCCACAAATATTCAGTCTTTAGGAGTACTCTTATTGGTAGTACTGAAGAAGCTAGGGAAGGGCAGGGGACAGGATAAGTAGAAGGTCTAGTCCCCTGCCCAGGAATGATTAAGTGGGTATACTTCGATTGGAGTAGAATAGGAGCAATCCCCAGGCAGCTAGGACACCAGTGAATTTAAGGACATCAGTGGTCCTTTCTTTGTTATCTTCCCAGAATTACCACTAAATTTTGGGTAGCAGAAGACACACGGGGGCTTCGTTTGCCACCTCAAAGGAAATCAGAACCTTCTGATAAGAAATTAGAAGAGCATTGTGTATTGTGTAACTTCTCCATGATTAGTTCTCTCTTCCCCTCTTTATTTTCCTATTGTGATTAAGAGTAAAATCCTTGAAGGGAAAAAGACCTGAACATTTGTGTCTTTAGGGGGAACAAGGAAGGAAGATTTAGGGAGCAACATCTCACATTGAAGTCAGAGTAGTTGAAGCAGGACCACAAAAAGTGAAATGAACGGTGTTGAGAAGGCTGAAGGTGTAGGACCTGAAAAGATAAACAATGAGAATCAGTTGGCTGTGGGAATGGATCCAGGGACAGAGCAGTGGAGAGGCCCTAAGCCCAGCATGTAAAAAGCTCTACCAAAAAGTCCACCTGGAACCCCTAAAAAAGAAATTGAAATAAGATCTCAAGGTGCAGAAGAAGAGCAGGGGCACAGAAGGAGGAAACTGCAAAGTGAACAAAACTTTTCCTTGGTCTTTGATTCGATGTTTATCAAGCAAAGTCAGAACATTTGGAGCACCTTGAGAACCACATTTGTTTTTCAAGCTAATTGCGATTAAATGGTGATTTCAAATACTTAGATTTAACGTTCTCCAAATAATTAGAATAACTCAATGGTGTATGGTTAAATTCTGGACCTTCAAGCAGTGCTTTCAGTGAAACCTCTTTTGTCAACTGCAAAATAGGCAAATTTATAGCTCCCTATTATACAGGGATTGCGATTTAAATCTAAGGAGATGGCAGCGGTGGGAGGGGTGATTATTTAAGGCCATTGGCAGGCATTATATCTCTTTCTCTGATTCTTATGTTTTTTTAGTCTTCAACAAGTAATTTAGCAGTATGAAGACAAATCTTGCTTGTTTCTGGAAGAAGGATGAAAAAGAACTTGATGTGGGGGATAGTACACAGGACTTGAAGTTGAATGATGTACATATAAATTCTTACTTTGTCATGTATTCAGTTGACGATTGGTGGAAGCTGCTTAACCTGGGTCAGTCTCAGTGTTTTTACTTATAAAATGGGAAAGACAGCAAAACTTGCCTGTTTCATAGCATAGTTGAATCAAATAAGTTAGAGTTGGAATCTGAAGAGGGATTTTATGTACTATAAAGTTCTATATGAAAATAGGGTGCTGTTGAATATGGCAGAGCAGAAGGGACCACCGTCCTATAGAGGAATCAAGAAGTGGAGGGAGTCAGAGCAGAGGTCTTTCAGTAAGTGGAGCCCATTATATGAGTCCCACCGTCCTATAGAGGAATCAAGAAGTGGAGGGAGTCAGAGCAGAGGTCTTTCAGTAAGTGGAGCCCATTATATGAGTCCCAGCTTTACCATCAAATTATTTAGCCTCTCTATGCCTCGGTTTCCTTATTTATAAAGGAAGATAAGGATAGCTCTTCGTTTGGGTATACTGGAAAGTAATGAATAGTAAAGGAGAATGTACTTACAGTGCTTGGTACAGAATCTGACACATGAGGGTGCATAAATAAAATAAATATTAGCTATTACTAGGTGTGATTTTTGCGGTTGATGCTACTGAATTTACTTATCTTAGAAATAATAAACCCATGAACTTCACAGAAGGGAATCCAGTAGTCCAAGCACTGTATTTTATAACACATTCACATCAACTTATCTAAGAAACTTATCTAATTTATTTAGGTTTGAAATATTGAAAGACAAAAATCTGTATATTTTACAGCTAATGATGTATAAGAAGTACATTATTATTATTATTTTTTCAATTGGGTGATTTGGTTTCCCAGAATTTAGCATTGCATTGTTGGGGTCTATCTATTATCTATCTAGTTTGGTGGATTGCTGCAGCCTTTAGCCCTCATCTCTTGTGTCACATGGTCATGAGGAAGGTGAATGCACATCTGTTTGACCATAATGAGGGAATCCTGAGAGCACCTCTTCTCCATGCTATGGCCCCAACCATGTTTACTAACGCTGTGAAGCAACAAAATCCAGTAGTTCACAGATGCTTTACAGAAGAGAAGGGCAAGGAGTGTTTCTTTTTTCTCTTTGTATTTCTACTTCTACTCTCTGCTATTATCTACTTTTAATTTTTCTTTTGTCTTTTTCTTTTCTTTTCTCTACTTGGCCCTGTCCACATTTTGCCCATCCTTTCTCTTTTTTCCTTTATTATTAGCATAGATAATTTTCTTTCAAGGACCGTTGTAAGTATTATTGATACAATTTGAATACCTATAATTGTTTGCCAGTTAATTTTTTTTTTACTTATGGCTGCTCATGACTCTGACAGGTTTGCAAGCAAATACTTAGAAGTGTAATGAATGCAAAATTTGTTTTTTTACCCTGATCTTTGTTGACTGCTCCTAATTCCCAGCCTCCAGGGTTATTTCCCAAAGCTAATGTAAGTGGAGCAGTAGCTAGAGCTATAGCTAATAGTAAAATCCCACCTTACTCTCTGACAGTGCAAGGTCATGTTCATAAAGAGCTCTAGAATTTGGGGATACCACAAGTTAGGGATAACTTGACTTTTGGTTGGCTTCTGAGGCCGCATTCTTATTTTGCTCTTCTCAGTTGGTGAATGGATATCTGCTGGGTTCCTTGTAAGTAGATACTTTGACAGGGCATGTGCCCCTGGGTCTTACCTGACAGACTGAGGTCCCACTACCTGCTCTCAGCACTCCTTCAAGCTAACTCTTCATCTTTGTGATGATACACACTTCAAACTTTCCTGTTACCACGTCTGCCCTAGCACTGGATATTTTATTGGCTTTGATTCCTTCCCAGCTCTGTGCCATGCCCAAGGCTGCACTCCCAAATGTCACTCTGAGCTTTTGCAGCCCATTGTCATCTGTTTCTGTCCCTCTATCCAGGCTCCATGAAAGGGAGGCATTGTGGTCCAAATGTTTGTGTCTCCCCACCCCCACATTTGTATGTCAAAATCCCAGTGTGATGGTATTAGGGAATGGGTTCTTTGGGAAATGACTAGGTCATGAATGTGGACCCCCCAGGAATGGGAGTAGTGACTTTATGAGTCCCCAGAGAGCTCCCTTGCACCTTCCTCCAGGTGAGGATACAAGGAGAAGTCTGTGACGAGGAAGAGGGCCCTCACCGAATCAATCTGGCACACTGATTTCAGATTTCCAGCCTCCAGACTGAGAAATTTCTGTTGTTTTTAAACTACCCAGTCTGTGGTATTTTGTTATAATAGCCTGAATAGACTAAGACAGGAGGACTTGTGGGTTTTTGCTCTGTATTCCAAGTATCAAGCAGATTGAGAGCTTAGCCCTCGTGGGTTCTCAGTAAATGTTTGAAAGACTGTTGGACCACTCCGATGCCTCCCCCACTGGTTTGTTGCCATGCCACCGGAAGACTTTTTTCAACCTCTGCTGGTGGGTTTGCATAGACAGGGTAGTAAATGTGGTGTTTGATAAGTGCAGGTGATGGTAAGTGATAATGTGACAGGGAGGGGCACCTGAATTCAGTCTCTAAAGAAGAGTAGGAGTTTAACAGTTATTGGGGTCCTGGAATGGGATATTAAGATAAGTAAAAGCATGGCTATATCTAGATCTGTATGTAGTATGGTAGGATAAGTGGTGGTTTTTTTGTTTGTTTGTTTGTTTGTTTGTTTTTTTAATTCCAGTTGTCTTTGGCAGTTGGCTCCAAAATGTTTTGCTTTGACCTATGGCAGAGAAGGGTATTCCTTTTTGAACTGCATAAGGTGAGCTTTAGAATCAGACAGAAATGCTTTCTGAACCAGTCTCTTGTTTCTGGCCATTTTATGGTGTCATTTAACTAACCTCTTTGAGCATCAGTATATTGCTAAGTGTGCAGTATGTTGGTAGAGGGTGGGGTCAATAAAGATTCATTGCCTTCCTTCCTTCCTTTCTTCCTTTTTCTTTCTATTCCTTCCTTCCTTCCTTTATTTCTTTCTTTTTCTTTCTTTCTTTGTTTCTTCCCACAGCTTTTCATTCTTAATCCTGCTTTTCATGGACAGATAATTGACTCATTTTCCCAGAAAGTTTGTGATACATTTTACCAGTATTTTTTTTTTTTAAGATTTTATTTATTTGCGAGAGCAAGAGAGGGAGAGAGAAAGAATACAGAGGGAGTGGGAGAGGGAGAAGCCGACTCTCCACTAAGTAGAGAGCCCGATGCAGGGCTTGATCCCTGAGATCATGATTCGAGCAGAATGCAGACGGCAGACGTGTAACTGACTGAGCCACACAGGCACCCTTTACCAGCTTTTAGATAGGCTATTTATTTCAGATGATGTGACTTCTACACTTTATCTTTTATTCTTATTCCCCTGTACATTTTTTTCCATGATCCAGATCTTAAATCATTAATTTTCATGTTGTGGGCATAAATCTTTGTTGATAAGCCTTTGTAAATACTTTTTCTATTTATCTTTGCATTTATTTTTCGCTCTACTATTTCTTTCACCAGATTTTTTTTTCATACTTCACCATTTTACTTTTATTTTGTTCTTCTTCTCATATATTCTTATTCCCTAATATTCATATAAGATAAAGAATTTAGACCTCAAGATGGGATTCTCTGGAAAAAATGGCTGATAAAAATTCAGTGAAGGGGGAGCGTATTTTCATATTATGATTTGGATTGCCTAAGACATGGCATGTTTTTATGAAGATTCCATTGCAGTTGAACAATCAGATGTTTATACAATTTGTGGCAATCAATCCAGAGATACTTAAACTCAGGGAAAAATTCTCCTTAGTGAGAAACAAGAAGGAAAGAGAAGTGTGGTGAGATCAGATTGATAGTGAAAATTGACTAGAATCTAAAGTTAGATTGATTTATCCATTTCGTCCAAGATATTTATGGTGCTAATCTCAGTTCTAGGCTTTTGGGCTACAACAGTGAACAGACCAAAATTCTTGTGGTCATGGAACTGGCATCCCACTCTAGGGGAGATAGACTATCTTTACCTTTTTTGTTTTTTGAACAAAAATGTTTTTTGATATGGTTTTTGAACATATCTTTATAATATGTGTTTAAAAATGGTGAGGACCATGAAGAAAATAATAAAGCAGAGAAGGGGTGTGGAGAATGTTGGGGAGGAAAAGTATCATTTTGAATTCAAAGTCAGGTGGTCAGAGTAAGCTTCACTAACAGATGACAGTTGAAAAAGACTTAAAGGAGGTAATGGAATAAGCCGTATGTGTACTGAGGAGAAGAGCTCTTCAGGTGGAGGGAACAGTCAGTGCCAAATTCTTACGATTGAGAACATGTCTGTTGTGAGCATGAAGCAAGTGGCTGACCCTGGAGTTGGGGAGTTGTTGGGAGTTGTTGGCATGCAGATGGTATTTAAGCCTTGAGACTGGATTAGATCACCAAGAGAGTAAGCAAAGATAAATGCCTCAAATATGCAATTTTGTGAACCTTAGGCAAGTTCCTTATCCCTCTAAGCCTCATTTTTCATCTAGAAAGTGGAAATAACAATATTTTCCTCATAGTATGGGAGGAATAAATGAGATAGTGGATATAGAATATGTAGTACTTCACTGGTCTGGTTTCATTCTGTTCTTTCGATGATAACCCAACCTTCCAAGATGGCAATGAAGTACCAAAGTACCCGTACACCAAGGAGCACCTTCTTCCATTCCATGAATTTTCTTCCTTAACTCACCATTTCTTCTGTTTTCCAAATTTTTAAATGATTGGTTCAGTTAAGAAAGTATTGCCTTTGATCACAAAGCAGGTATATCTGTCAGGTATAATCTTGAGACCTTGACTAAGAAAAGCCATGTAAAAGTTTATATGCAAAACAAAGTGTTTATTGCTTACTAAGTGTTTATTACATCCCAGGGCATGTAGGAATCAAGATAAGAAATGAGGGGGAGGAGATACAAGAAAAGTCAAGTGTTTATTTTGAAGTCTACAAATATGTTCTTGGGATTTCTATAGAATAAATTCTTTTGTTACCATGGATTGAACTGTAACATTTCACCTGTCTGTCTTGATTCCATATCCATGTCCATATCAACATATGTTCTTATGATTATAAAATTAAGACTTTTTTGAGTACAGACTGATGACCTTGGGGATCCATTATTTGGAATTAGTACTATGTGTTATTTTTTTGTTGATTGAAAATGATCTTTTTTTCTTTTCTTTTTTTTTAAGATTTCATTTATTTATTTGACAGAGATCACAAGTAGGCAGAGAGGCGGACAGAGAGAGGAAGCAGGCTCCCTGCTGAGCAGAGAGCCCCATGTGGGGCTCGATCCCAGGACTCTGGGATCATGACCTGAGCAGAAGGCAGAGGTTTAACCCACTGAGCCACCCAGGCACCCGAAAATGATCTTTTTGTATTAGGTCTTCAATGAGAACATATTCTTCCATGTTAGAAGGTATTTCTCATGGCCACACAAATTACATGGTGTTAGTCATTTATGTCATTGAATTGAAATATCCAAAATGTCCAAGAGAGAAAATCAATTAGAAATAATTTTTCTAACGCATTTTTAAAAAATTGGTCGTCTTCCATTTTAAGACTATAGAATTCAACAATCATGTAAAAGTTCACTAGTTAAAATTATTTTAAATAGTTTTTGATATGGGGTCACCTGTGTGGCTCAGTCAGCTAAGCATTGGACTCTTGTTTTCGGTTCAGGTTCTGATCTCAGGGTCATCAGATGCGGCCCTGAATTGGACTCCAGGCTCAGGGCTCAGCACCGAGTTGGCTTGAGATTCTCTTCCTCTCCCTCTGCCCCTCTCCTGGCAGTCTCTTTCACTCTCTCTCTCAAATAAAAATTAATCTTTTAAAAAAGAGGAGAGGGAGGGATTCCTGGGTGGCTCAATCGGTTAAATCTCTGCCTTCAGCTCAGGTCATGATCCTGGTGTCCTGGGATCAAGTTTCCTGGCTCCCTAGGGAGCCTGTTTCTCCCTCTGTTTGCCGCTCTCTGCATCTCTGCATGCACACTTTCACTCTCTGAGACAAATAAGTAAAATCTTAAAAAAAATAAAAATAAAAAAAGGGAGGGGAGAGAATTTCAAGCAGGCTCGGTACTGAGCCTTGGATGCAGAGCCTGAGGTGGGGCTTATCTCAGGAACCTAAGATCTTGACCTGAGCCAAAATCAGGAGTCTCAGGCTTAACTGACTGAGCTACCCAGGTGCCCCAATAAAATAAAATCTTTAAAAAATTTTTTTAAAAGTTTCTTGATATGATATTCAACTAAATTCTCTAAATAATCTATTTATATTTAAAAAAGAATGTTTTCCTATTCTGCTTAACTATCTGAATCATATAAGTATTCCTAATTTTATGGAAATAATCAGTCTATAAAGTTAGTAATTCATGTTTTATCATTATATAGATACAAATTCTGTCTTAGAAAATATATATAAAATACTAATGCTAATTCTTTTGAGTTGCTTACTTTTATTTTATGCACTACACAGTAATGTAAACGTTTATAAGAGTTTGCTTGCCACAATGACTTGAAATTTTAAAGATATGATGTTGGATTTCTATCAGTTATACAGTTCTTTTGTAACTAAATGCTTCTGCATGGAAATTGCATAACATATTATAATACAAAATATGAAGAGAACGCACTATATGAAAAAAGTAACTACATTCTTTAGATGCTTCATTTCTTCTTTAATTAAACATTTTTGGTAAATTTTCTCCTTCCTTATGAATTCTTAGATTTTCCCCACAATTTATTTATTTATTTTAGAGAGGGAAATAGCAGGGGAGAGGGGCAGAGGGAGATAGAATCTCAAGCTGACTCACTGCTGAGCGTAGATCCCAACTTGGGGCTAGATCCCAGGTCCCTTAGATCCTGACTTGAGCAGAAATCAAGAGTGGGCAGCTCTACCGGCTGAGCCACCCAGGTGCCCTCACACACACTTTTAAATACAAATGTGATCGGTTAATGTACAGTCATACATTTATT
Source organism: Mustela putorius furo (assembly GCF_011764305.1). NCBI lineage: Eukaryota > Metazoa > Chordata > Mammalia > Carnivora > Mustelidae > Mustela > Mustela putorius. The sequence continues at coordinate 75,446,575 of NW_025421987.1, forward strand.
TCTCATATTTATATGTCAAATGCTGGATGACATAATTATTAGCTCATTGTTTTAATGACATAATATAACAACTGTATGCATTGCACAGTTGTTTGTTTCTGTAGGACAATTCTTGATGGCGAATTTTTGGGGTTAGGGATATGCAAACTTTCAATCCTTTGAGTATATATTCCCAATGTGACCTCCCTACTGGTGGAGGCCATATATAATCCCTCTGGCAAAAGTTCAGTGTGCCCTCTTCAAGACTGGATGTTATATTCTTTTTAATGTTAGCTAATCCAGTAGGTGTGAACTTCTCTCTCATTGCCTCAATTTTCAGAACTGATTAGTAGTGATTTAAACATTTTTCAGAATATATTGATTTGCCAAATGAATTCCATCTTTTGAGACTTGCCTAATTTTTCTAAACTAGTGTCTGTTTATTTTGTTTATGGGAATATAGATCTCCTTTATGTCTCTTTTCTTTGACATCAGGCTTAGATTCTGTTATGCCAAATTACAAGTATATTATTTTATATTTTTGTTAGATACCTTTAGGTTTTGAACTTTTTACAATTAAATTTTTATTTCATCTGGAATTTATTTTGTTGTGAAGTATGAGATAAGTGTCTAAATAACAGTATTGAAGAACTCATCTTTCCATGGTAATTTGAAATGTTTTCTTTATTATGTACAAAATACTTACATGTACTTGTATCTTCTGAACTTCTTCAGTTTCATTAATCTGCTTATTTGGAAAAATGTTACAATTTTTTATTTGTCATATATTCTAGCACTTCATAGAATATTGAGCAATACAAGGCCCATGTATTAGTCTTATTTTTCAAATATATATTTCAAATATATTTCAAATATTTTCTTACTATTTTGTCCATTTATTCTTCCAGGTGGAGTGTAGGATATTTGTTAAGTTAAAAATACTATTATTATAATTTTATTAACCAAGTACATTTTTAAAAAAAATTTTATTTATTTATCTGACAGACAGAGATCACAAGTAGGCAGAGAGGCAGGCAGAGAGAGAGGAAAGGAAGCAGGCTCCCTGCTGGGGCTCGATCCCAGGACCCTGGGATCATGACCTGAGCCAAAGGCAGAGGCTTTAACCCACTGAGCCACCCAGGCGCTCCTAACCAAGTACATTTTGAATAATCTTTGTACTGTTGAATTTTCAGAACAGAACCCAGTTTATCAATTTTTTCAAATCAGTTTTTGTCAAGGTCTTTTTATTTTGAAACAATCTTAAACTTATGAAAAAGCTGCAAGCAGAATACAAATGCCTGTTTTTCTCCTAAGCCATTTGAAAGTAAGTTGCCCATCTCCTCTTCAAAACTTTAAAAATATTCTTCTTCCTAATCACACTACAGCCATCAAAATCAGGAAATTAAGGCTGATACATGACTCTATCTAATTCTCAGTTTTTGTCAGTTTTCCAATAATGTCCTTTATAAATAACAAAAGAATTCAGTTTAGAATCATGTTTTTAGTTGCCATATCTCTTTAACCTTGTTAAATCTGGAATAGGTTTCTCGATCTTTCTTTGACTTCATAAACTTGGTACTTTTAAGAGTTAGAGGGTAGTTGTTTGGTAGTCAGTTATTTTGGGTTGTTTGGTGTATATTCATGTTTAGCTTTAAAGCATGCATCTTTGGGAGGAGTGCCACAGAAGTCAGGCTACACTCTTCTCATTGCATCTTCACAGGCGCTGCTTGATTAAGGTGATGTTTGCCAGTCTTCTTCCCTGTAAAGCTTATCTTTTCCTTTTGTACTTTTAATTAAGTAATTAATTAGGTAATTAATTAACTATTTTCATCAGGATGTACTCATGATATTCAATTGTATTTAATAGTTATGTTACTCTCATTTTTTTTTCCTTTTCCTTTTCCCATATTTGACTAGTGGAAGCCCTTCAGGGCAGATTTTGAGACCCTTTAACATGTCTCTGTCATGCTTGGAGCAATTCCTTGCTTTCTGGCACAGTAAATGTGCAAGGTTGATTTTGTACTTTCACTTCTCCAGTCCTAGAACCAAGCATTTTTCCAAGGAGTGCTGTTTCCTTTTATTCCTTATTATTATTATTATTTATTACTAATTTGGTTACTTATACTTCATTCTGTTCCTTTAAGGAAAAGAATAGTTTGCGGCAAGTAGGAAGCTAATAACCTGGTTTTGTCCTACTAGCTTTCTCATCAAATCTAGTGAATATGTGTACAGGTTTCCCCTGCTATCCAAAAGTAGAACATTCCTATAAAAACTTTTGTAAGCTGAAAAGGCATATAGTGAAGGATCAGCACCATTAATTGAGTGAAAATTTTTTTGAGTGTTCCCTGGCCCCAAAAATAACCTCTCGTAGGCTTTTCTGATACCTTAGGATAAATCTTGCTGATGAATACATAAAATAATTTGAGATAACACTTGGATTCTCATACAGTTTATCTTGGCTTGATGCTGGGTGTAGTTCCTGGGGAGGGAGTTTGGGGAGGCCCCTCTTGCTGCAGCAGTACTGCTGTCTCTATAATGGCTCTCTGCAAAGCAAACACTGAATGTTATTTTCACTTGCATTTTTTATAGAAGCAAAAATCCTCTTCAGGTTCTTTTTGATTAATGAACACAGGTACTAATACAGGTGTTTCATAACAATGAATTGACATAACCTGAACTTTTGAAAAGTGGGGGATACCTGTAATATACAAAATATTTCATATATATATATAAATGTTTTTATTTGCACAGCATATTTGGTGACAAGTTAATTAAATCAATATCTGTAAGTTTGTTTTATTTTTCATTTTGGTAAATAATTCTTTTTGCATGAATTTCTTTGATATAAAATAGAATGGTTTTTAGAGTAGTTTTTGTGCAGAGTTGAGTGGAAGGTACAGAGATTTCTGATATATCCTTGCCCCACATGTGGATAACTTCCCACTTTTTTTTTTTTTTTCAAATTTTAGAGTAGGGTGGGCCAAAGGGAGAGGGAATCTTTTTTTTTTCCATTTTACATTCAGTATCTCCCCTATTATTTTTTAAAAAACATTTATTTATTTTTAAAATTTCTTTCCAGTGTTCCAGAATTCATTGTTTATGCCCCCACCCAGTGCTCCATGCAATACGTGCCCTCCATAATACCCACCACCAGGCTCACCCACCTTCCCACCCCCTGCCCCTTCAAAACCCTCAGATTGTTTTTCAGAGTCCATAGTCTCTCATGGTTCATCTCCCCCTCCAATTTCCCCCAATTCCCTTCTCTTCTCCACCTCCACATGTCCTCCGTGTTATTCCTTATATTCCATAAGTAAGTGAAACCATATGATAATTGACTCTTTCTCCTTGACTCATTTCACTCAGCATAATCTCTTCCAGTCCTGTCCATGTTGATACAAAAGTTGGGTATTCATCCTTCCTGATGGAGGCATAATACTCCATAGTATATATGGACTTAAGCAGGCTCCCCACCCAGCATGAAGTTACACAGAGGCTGGATCTCACAAACCTGAGATCATGACCTGAGCTGAAAACAAGTGTCATATGCTTACCTGACTGAGGCACCCAAGCTACCCAACCTCCCACATTATTTACCAGAATGATACATTTGTTAAAATCAGTGAATATAAGCTGAAAATCATTATTCCCCAAAGTCCATATTTTACATTCTGTGGGCGCTGTACATTCTACGCATTTTTAACTAATGTAAAATGATGTATATTCATTATTGTAGTATCATACAGAATAGTTTTACTGATTTAAAAAACCTTTATGCTTTGCCTATTCATTGCTCCCTCCCTCCTAAGTTCTGACAACTGGTGATCTTTTTACTGTTTCCATAGTTTTGCTTTTTCCATAAAGTAGTATGTTTGAAATCATACAATATATAGAATTTTCAGAATGTCTTTTTTCATTTAGTAGTATGCATTTAAAATTTTTCCATGTTTTGATAATTCATTTCTTTTTTGTGCTGAGCATGATCCCATTGTCTAAATATAGTTTATTTATCTCTTTTCCTACAGAAGGGCATCTTGGTTGCTTACAAGTTTTGGCAAGAATGAACAAGTCTGCCATAGACTTTTGTGTGCAGGTTTTTGCATAGATCTAAAGTTTCTAATTTCTTTGGATCAATATCATAGAGCATAGTTGCTGGATTGTATGGTAGGAGTATGTTTAGTTTTGTAAGGAACTGTCAAACTGTCTTCCAAAGTAGTTGTATCATTCTGCATTCTCACTAGTGAACAATGAGAGTTCCTGTTGCTCCATATCCTTAACGACATTTGGTGTTGTCAGTGTTCTGGTTTTGGCCATTCTAATAGGTATGTAGTAGTATTTCATTTTAATTTGTATTCCTCTGATGATCTATGTTGTGGAACATCTTTTCCTGTATTTATTTACCATGTGTCTATCTTCTTTGGTAAGGTGTCTACTAAGGTAAAATAATACCACATAAAGTAGTCTAAAAGGAGTTTCAGAGCTAACTGCTTTTAGTTGTTTACCCAATTTTCAAGGTTTAAGAAGCTTTCTTCCAGGCAAGAGTAAGTTCAGAATTACCTGTAAATAGCTACAAAATAGTGGTTGTTCCTTGTAAGCTCCTAAGTATAGCACATGTTTTGAGGGAAATTATTTGGTCATTTGGACTAATGCAAAACTGAAAGGGTGGCCTGAAGTTTGCCCAACAATTTAAAATATGTTGGAGTTCAATTCTGCATAACTAACACTCCACTTTCTCTGTTGGTCCCTTTGCTTTCTGTCATTTCTGAGGACCAGAACTGTGAAGCTTGAGGCCACTCAGGTTCCAAATTTGTGACAAATCCCCCAGGGCTCATTGGACTGGCAGTAAGTTCTCGCAGTTTGATTTCCTTTCAACCATTGAAGTGTTAGAAAAGTAACAACAAAAGATCCCACGGAAAACAATTTTGTTTCCTGACTATCCTCTGTAGGCATGACTTATCTTTTTTCTTCTATGGGGTTTTTTTTTTTTTTTTGGTCAAATAATTTTAAGTTTTCTCCATATAATATATGGTATGGTTTTCACAAACTGGCATAATCCTTTAACTGTGTTTTGAGTGTAAGCCACTATTTCTCACATTCTTCTTCCTTCTATCCCCATCATCTGCCATAGAAAAGTTGATTTTATTTTTAAAAATTTCTTTAGCCTTTTAAGCTGTTATTTTCACTTTAAATATATGGTGTTTTATGTTACAAAGTTAGATCCTCTTTTAAAATAGTATAGATATGTATAAAAACCTCATGTTCACTGAAACATTATTTTGTGATATTTTAGTATCAGTTCAATAAAAGAAAGCCATTTTAGGGAAAAATGTAGTATAGTCTATACCATGCATTCACTCAAGAAAGGAGGCTTACCTTTTAAATGAGGGAGAGATATTATGAGGAGAAAATAATGGCTTGGGGGTCAAACAGAAACACTAGTACCAAACTAGTCAAACAACACATGATCTCCCTTTCTAGCAATATTTTCTTACTCTTCTTTTTTTTTTTTTAAGATTTTTTTTAAAGATTTTTAAAGATTTCATTCATTTATTTGAGAGAGAGAGAGAGCATGAGAGGAGAGAGGTCAGAGGGAGAAGTAGACTCCCTGCCGAGCAGGGAGCCTGATGTGGGACTCAATCCCAGGACTCCAGGATCATGACCTCAGCTGAAGGCAGTCGCTTAACCAACTGAGCCACCCAGGCGCCCGACTTACTCTTCTTTTTGTTCTTACTTTTCAGCATGTCTAAAACTCCCTTTTTACTTTTATTATTTTTATTATTTATTTTAGAAAGAGGGAGAGCAAGAGTGAATGAGAGAGAGCATGTATGCACACACGTGAGTGAGGGTAGGGCAGAAGGAGGGAATCCTAAGTTTACTCCCGGCCAAACATAAAAACCATTGAGCAGCTGGATCCCACTACCCATGAGATCATGACATGTACCAAAACTAAGAAGCAGATGCTCAACCGACTGAACCACCCAGGTGCCCCTAAAACTTCCTTTTTAAGTCAACTCAAATCCAAAGTGAACCCAGCACTTACTGGGGAAAAAAAAGGAAGAAATTATAATTATATAGTCTTTGGTGAGAAAAAAAATCAGTTTTAAATGACCAACATTAAAAGCAAAACAATTTTTCATTGTTACTATTCAAAATGCTAATGAAAACATCTAGATATATTTCCCAATATTCAAATTATTTTGCAGTATTTAGAAGCAAACAAAAGACTGCTATTCATTACACATTTTCTCTTTGCTATGATTTGTTGCTCCCATTCCTTTGCAAATAACGCATGGCACACATAGGAGTTCAGGAATAAATTTTAATAACTCTGAATATCCTCCACTTAAGACCTATCTCTCATAATTCAAGGATTTCATGCTATAGGGAAGACAAATGGAGAGCATTCTGTATTTGTGGCCAGGAGAATTCATTTCCAGGCATGGTTTAACTATAGTAATGCTATAATGTATCTACTAGTTTTTATCTGTTTGTGACCCCACCCTACCCAGATCTACATTCTGCCTTTTTCTGCCTTGTACTGTGCCCGGAAAGGCTGACCTTGACTTCTGTGAGCATTTACCCAGACTGCCTTGACAGCTAGTTTCCTGTTTAAATCCAGTGCATGCAAGTCAATTGCAGGAATGAGAGGTAGTAGGAGAGAGAGTTGGGTTTGGTTTGCTCTTCCACCGTTCTTTCCCACCGTGTGCCATGGTTTCTAGTAGTGACTGCATCCTCCCACGACTGGTACTTCAGCTGGTCATGGGTGCATCCCTCCTGTACTCCAGTAACACTCCCCCGCCCTTGCCCTAGGGCAAGAAATAACTTTCAGTTGCTATTCTCCAGGTGCTGAAACATTCCTTTTTGGTTCCCTTCACCCTGTCCTTTCTTCTATAAGTGGTCCTTTATTAAAATTCCTTGGTTTGGCTTCTGATTTCTGCATGACTGACATAGCTTGTAATAGTAATAAGACATACTATATAACACATTTGATTGTCAAATTCCATTCTTAGATATAGAAATAACATGGGAAACCTAAAGAAGATCCTTAAGATGTGATCTGTCTAGAAAGTACTGGTATTTTTCTCAGCTCCTGCTTTTCCTGTTACTGCATCCAGCTTCTCAGCTGCTGGCATTACCTGTCACTCCCAACGCCACTGTGCTGACTGTGGCCATAGCTACTCTTTTACCTTTACTCCTGTTGTGAGGACCCCATTGCTTACCCTGATCAGAAGGCTTTTTTTTTTTTTTTTAAAAGAGAGGGAGAGGGGAGAGGCAGAGGGAGAGACAGAATTCTAAGCAGACTCCATGGCAGTGCAGAGCACGTGTGGCGCTCTGTCTCAGGACCCTGAATTCATGACCTGAGCCAAAGTCAGGAGTCCAGGTACTTAACTGACTGAGCCACCCAGGCGCCCCAATTAGAAGCTTTTTAAGGTGGGATGAGGGAAGATAAGTCTTTTTCAGGAATGTAGGTAAAAGACAGCGGAAGTTGCTATAAAACATTTGTTGGGATTTATCCAGCTCTCCTCTTAATCTGGACCCTTGATGGATATGATGTTTCTAATCCCAGTTGTGCTCTCTGGCTCTCAGCTTGTAGCTGGCTTCTCCTACTCTGACTTGACTGTTTATTTAGCTTATTGGACTTACTTCCTTCTTGTTTGGCTACTCATTTTTGATGCCCTTTAAATTCTACCCCCAGGCTACAATATGCCAAATGTCACACAGGAGCTACTATCTTTGTCTCCTCCAGTGCTCTTCCTGCCACGATCAGTCTTGGTTTGGCCTCTGCTAATCCCTTTACTTTGCCCATCGGCATCCTTACCCTTCATACCTTCTTCCAAATCCACCACACACACCCATGTGCCGCCATTTTGCTGCTGCTTGGTTTGCCGTCTTTGCCTTCCTTGACTCTGCTTTCCCTATTCAACCACTACCACCATTATTACCACCAACTCTGTGTTTTCCACCAACTGACAAGTGAATAGTTTGATTCCTTCTCTGTTTCAAACCTTACACTGAGCTCTCAAATATCTAGTCCCCACACATGATGAAGTTCGGTATTTTGAACTATAAGTATATTCCAAAAATATAAATAGAAGAGCTTAGTCCTCAAGGATTCATTAGTTTGGGGATTATAGCAGATGCATATGAATATACTTTTCTCTCGAGCAAATAGGAATATACCTTTGATCACTTGGTTATTTCGAAATAAATTTCTTTTAAATGGTGTTTTATTTTTTTTTTCTTCCTCTGGGCTCTATTTCCAAACCAAAACCCTATTTGACAATGAAGAAAATCTTATATCCCGAATTCATAAATGCTTTGTGCAGTGAAGTTTCTATAACAGAAATCCAATATCCTGGTTAAAGTAGGAGTAGAGTTTAAATAAGGTGATGAAAAAAAACTGAGTCTTATACATGTTGTCTTTCCTATTAAAACTATATAAAAATTATCACAAATTACATGTTTATCTCCTACAGCTCTGATTTGTGACAATGACTTGTTCATTGGGATTCTAGTAAGAAATGACGGGTTAAATTACCTCCTTATCAGCTCTTCAGTGTTGATTTGCTTATTTTCCCCTCACCTTTTCTCTGACACTATTGATTTCAGTCAAGTTACAAAATAATTAAAAAAAAAAAACCCTTAAACATTAAAACTTACACACACACAATGAAATGAAGGAAAGAACCAATTGAGAGGTCTGCTGACTTTCTTGAGAAAAATTTCCCCATATTCTGTGCTATACCACTTGTCCTGGGATCACAGATCCAGTATGCAGTCTTTCTTGAGCAGTGTGCAATATAAAATTCTTACTTAAAAATAAAATTAACATGATCACGAGAGCTTTCAATTAAGTGGGAATCATTGAGAAAAAAATTCTATTTATTTTTGTAGTTTTACTTTCAAAGTTTAAGATTACCATCTTTAAGGGGCACCTGGGTGGCTCAGTGGGTTAAGCCTCTGCCTTCAGCTCAGGTCATGATCTCAGGGTCCTGTCAAGTCCCACATCAGGCTCTCTGCTGGGCGGGGAGCCTGCCCCTTCCTCTCTCTCTCTACTTGTGATCTCTCTCTGTCAAAGAAATAAAATCTTTAAAAAAAAAAAAAAAGAAATGGTTGTGAAGTTGTGGAATTAATGGAGTTAAATGAGAAATATGTAGGAAGCTGTACAAAGGAAACTATACAAAGGAATTAACCTGAGTTTGAGTAAATGCTTTAGGTTTCTCTTCCCATGAAATGTGTGTACCAGGATGTAAACACAAGGGAAAAATGTACTGTTTCCACATATTTGGAGAACCTGATGCTTATTTTACACTGTTAGAAGTATTCTTCTTGCACCTGCAAAATAATGTATATGAAGTGTATGTTAAATCTGTTACATTGCCAGCCATGATGTGAACACCTGGATGCCTTCTGCACTAATCTTAGTATTCTGAAATAAACCTCAAAGAAATTTTTATTATAGAAAGCCAAGGTGTATCTTAGCCCTTTTAACTTCAAAGTCATGACAGTTGCATTCAAATTATGTAAAAATATGTGTAAACAGTAATTAACTTAAATTTGGAGAATGAAAGTGTCCTTGTAGGTTGAAAAAAATGCCAATAACATTTGGGAGCTTAATTCTGTTGCTGGCTTTCCCCTATGCATTGATTTTTGTTAAGTTTATTGTCAATTTACTCTTGCTTTTAAAACCATTAAATATTGAAAATTGTCATGCTATAAAGAAGTAGAAGGGATTTTGAATATATGAAGAGTACTGAATTATTGTAGTTGTATTTAAAGTTTGTTGAATGGTTATTTTTCCCTTTGAAATACTAATCCTATCCCATCTAATTCTTTCTAATTATTTTCATTCTAGTGTTAACTTTAGTCCCTCCTTTAAATAAAGTAGACTACATTTTTCTTGTTTCCAACTAAAAAGAATGCATAACATTCAAAGTGTGTAATCCAAGGGAGGATAGACTCCTATAGAACAATTTTTATAACTCTATTTGTTATCACATAAATGATTGTGTACAGAAGTCTGTGTCAAAATGTTTAAATTTCATTTGTTTCCCTGTGTATTTTTAGTAATTAATGAGTCTTAACATTAAGTTCAAAACAACTATAAGATATTATTTTCATGATTATATTGAAACTTCAAAAGTTTACATTCTTTAAAGTTTTTTGTTTTAAAGATTTTATTTATTTGTCAGAGAAAAAGAGAGAGAGAGAGCAAAAGCAGGGGGAGCGACAGGCAGAGAAGCAGGCTACCTGCTGAGCAAGGAGCTTGAGGCAGGACTGGATTCCAGTATCCTGGGATCGTGACCTGAGCTGAAAGCAGACGCTTAACTGACTGAGCCACCTACGTATCCCCAAAATTGCATTCTTTTTGAAAGGTGCTTGATTCATTCTGTTGAATTTCTACAAGATTTCATGATAAGCACTATGGAAGATAGTGTAGCCAAGAGATCCTGAGTCTAAGGATATTAATAACTTGGCAACTTGGCTACTAGTAGTACTTATAACATCTTTTAAAATTTACAGTCTGCCAGATTAATTATAGTATGACTTGGTTGAAACACTAAGACACACACGCGCGTGCACACATGCGTGCCCACACACGTATATATCTTTGATTAAGCCAGCAACCTTCAGTATTAACAAAATATAACTTTGTAACTCTATATAACGAGTTTACAAGAAATGATAGAGTGGTCTGAAGTCAGTGTATAATAAAGAATTTATATCACTTATCTTTCTAGGGAAGGCAATTAGCTTTATATTTTAAAGTGAAAATGAAAGATTTAAAATTGAATGCCAAATTTTAGTCTTTTCCCCTTGATAACATAGTGTTCATGAAGGGATAAATTGAAGCTTTTTGTGACTAAATTATTATTTTTTGAAAATGTGCTTTACTCCCATTACTATGTTACACAACTTTATCGTGATTCCATTGCTTTGAAATTTTTCTAAACATTACTTTCTAGGAAAGCTTTTAATGAGAAGGGAGAAAAGAGCAAACAACATACATTTGTAATAGCAGTATCCATAAGATTTGGCTTCAAGTCTCCATTGATCATGTGGTTGATTATTTAGAACCACTATATATTTGCTGGTTTACAGCAGATTTTTTAAGCTTGCTTTTAGACTTGGACTTTGGATATTTAATTTTCAAATTTCATCACTATTTACTTTTCTCAATTTATGAATTTTATTGCCTTTAGGAGGAAAAAAGTGTAAATATTACTGTTAGGTTAGAAATTTTTTTCTAGTGAACAATTTCATTGTATTTTCTCAGTGGAAAGACTATTATGCAAGTTAAACTCATAACCACTAAGTATTAAAAATTATAATGCTATAAAGAACTAGAAGGGATCAAATTTTTTCAAGTAATCCAAATTTGAAATAGCTCATTTATACCTTCTCATAGTTATTCATTGACAGCATGTCACTCTGGTAAATAACAACTCACTTAACGGACCAGTGAACATGCTTTCTTGGGTAATAAGCTATATGTGATTATATTGACACTGGTATTTATTAGCTCATAATTTATGTTCCAGTTTATTTTTGGTGACATCTCTATGATTTTTAAGTTGAAAAAAGTCTCCAAAAAATACGGTTTGAAAATACAGCACATACAGGCACCTTTTTAACAGTCTTGGCATGGGGCGCCTGGGTGACTTAGTGGGTTAAAGCCTTTGCCTGGCTCAGGTTATGATCCTGGGGTCCTGGGATCGAGCCCTGTATCAGGCTCTCTGCTCAGCAGGGGGCCTGCTTCTCTCTCTCTCTCTCTCTCTCTGCCTACTTCTGATTTCTGGCTGTCAAATAAAAAATAAAATCTTTAAAAGAAAAAGTCTTGGCAACATTACAATACTAAGATTGTCGAAATTCAGAATTATAGTCATGTTTATAAAAGTCTGACTTAAAACATCTTTTCAGAAAGTTCAGTGTCTGCTTTTTAAAGGTTATTATAGAACCCATTTCATATCTGATATTGTGTTGTATGCCTCGATAAAACAATTGATAGATTTCTGTCGCTACCTGTCAGTATAGCAGAAGGAGAGCAGGTGATTCTGCTCATCAAAATGGATAGGCTCTAATATCCATAAAATGGAAGATAAAACTTAGGCTTCTGCTTGAATTAAATGAGCCACTGATGTAATTTCATGCAAGTCCAGTATACATTTTTTCCACCTTTAGTTCTGCCATTCTTTTCTTCCGGTCTTGACAAGGTAAGTTTTGCATAGTTGATTTATGATCTGGATATTACAGCTGTTACTTTAAGTGCAGATGTGTAGATTTTGCTGTTTAAAATCTGCCTGCCCCTGATTCTTATTATTTTGTAAAAGTAAAATCGCAGACCAAAAAGTCTCTGTTCTTCTTTTTACCTTTCTTCAATTTGGTGGCCTTAGTGAAAATGGGTAATGATCAGAAAGGTTCAAATTTGGGGACGCCTGGGTGGCTCAGTCGGTTGGACAACTGCCTTCGGCTCAGGTCATGATCCTGGAGTCCCGGGATCGAGTCCCGCATCAGGCTCCCAGCTCCACGGGGAGTCTGCTTCTCCCTCTGACCTTCTCCTCGCTCATACTCTCTTTCTCTCAAATAAATAAATAAAGTCTTAAAAAAAAAAAAGGTTCAAATTTGAAAATACCCTTTTTGTATTAGTTTAGTCTTTATTTTAGTTTAGTTTAGCTTAATTTATTCTTTATATTTGCTGCCTTCAAAGGCTAGATGTTCACAATGATAGGCTGCAGAATCATACTGAGATAATTACTTCATTTTTCATACATATACATATGTATTACCTTTATGGTTCTTTAAAATTATAAAAACCAGTTTTTGTTATTTTATTCCGCTGCTTTAGAAATGCAAACTCCAAGGAAATATATAAAAAGCCCGTATGAAGAATCATTATTTGTCAATAAGTACCTTTTCTTTTATCTGATACTGTGGTAGAATTATCTGTTACATATGTATGACGTTCCCAGGTTAATTAAAGCTTAATTCCCAGATGCGAAAGAACTCTGCAAAGAAGTCATACAGGTTTCAAATTATAGAAGCAAAACCTGAGACTTGGAGAGATTAGGTCATTTGCCAATGATCACACAGCTAGTAATTGGCTAAACGCACTCCAATTCTAAGCTTGTTGTCCTCCCCATGTGTTGAGCTCAGTTGTTACCCTTTGCAGTAATACACTAATGCTTTTAGAACCTGCTGAGGTATGTTAGACAGTTTTCTTCCACTCTAAATGGCTTCATATGGCTAAACCTTTGCATTGTGCTTTTTATAGATCAGCAGCCTTCTTCCCTGTTCTTGGTTGACTCCACTAGGGTTTATTTTCTTTATGCTTACACCAGAGCAGCTGAGCACTGTAGGAGGAAATCAGAAAACGGGGAAGTTTGGGAACACTTTAAATTCACACTGACCAACTACAGCTGAGCCCTCAGCACAATCTAGCGATTCTTCTGCCTTTCTCTGGTCTCCCCCTCTGTGTAATGAGATGTGCAACTTTTTGCCTTCAGCAGACATTTGATTTATTCACCTCCCTCTTACTCTGAGCAGATGACTCCTCTTCTGCTTTACAGAGAGAAGAAAAAAAATCATATAGGAATTTGGTCAGCTTTCTTCCCAGCGTTCACATTTAAATTTTCTTATTGCTGCCTTAAAATGAAAGTCATACTTTGTTGAATACTTACAGTAGGCAAACTTTGTTCTAGAGGTTGTGTACAGATACGAAAAAGACAGGCTAGTTTCTTGGTCTCATGGCACTGTCTTGTCATTCTATAGTAGAGACAGACAGTAAACTCATACACAAGTTAAATGGTAATTAAAAAAATAAGTTCTTGGAAGAGTAAAGCAGGTGATATGAGACACAGTGGCTGCGGTGGGACAAGGCAGCATTTACTAGGGTGGAAAGGGAAGATACCTTTTGGGATGCGACATAATGCAGTGATAAGAACATAGGCCGAAATCTGGATTCTACCACATAACCTTGAGCAAGTTACTGAAACTATTTCTGAATTTCATCATTTGTGAAGTTGGAACTTTAATAAGACCTTTTTAAAGGGGTTAATGTGAAGATGAAATATATGCAATGTGTTTAGAATAGTGCTTGCATTATAGGAAATGCTCAGTGATTGTATCTGTCAAATATCACTTAACATACTCAGAAGGTTCATTTGAAGAGGGTGTTAATGTTAAGGAAGGGGCCATTTTCAGAGGTATGGGCTTAGCTAAGAGAACCAGTAGGAGATGGCAAATCACACAGGGGATGGCAACAGTGGGAAGCCATTAATTATTACCTTTAAGTCTGAAGAGACAAATAAAAATAATGGTGTTATTTACCAGAGCCTGGGGGGCAGAAGCAGTAGCTGTGTTAAAGAGGATCCTTGGCCACTGCCTAAAGAGTGACTTGGCAAGGGAGGACCTGGGGAGGGGGAGCATGGGTAATACCCTGACCTCTCTCTTCCTGTACTCCAACCTTTCAGCAGTGCTTATTATCAGGGCACTCCAGCAGAATTCAGAGAGAAGGGAGTCTAGGTAGGGTAGTCAGTGGAGGTCTTCCTTCCAAGGCACAAAGGAAGGAAGAGAAGGGACAACAGTAGGCCGTCAGATATCATCAGATATTTGACCTGTGGCAGGTCATTCAGAGATCAGGGGGAATAGTGCCAGAAAGAGGGAACATCAATGTCCTGAAGCAAATTTGCTACACGTTATTGTGAAGATTTTGTGCACATAACTCTCGCGGCTAGTATTCTTAGAGGCCATGTCCACAATAACAGAGGGAGGAGTGTAGTTCAAAGAAAATAAATAAGGGATATGCAGGGAGAAATGCAACTGGAGAGGTAGGCAGGACCAGGTCATCTGGGTCTTTATAGGTCATGCTAAGGAGTTTGAATTTTACTTTATATGTAAAAGAAGGTCCTAAGGATTTTCAATGGGAAAGTGGTTTGACCTGATCTGTATTTATCAAAGACAACTTTGGATACTACCTGGTGATTGAATTGTGGGCATGCAAGTGTACAAGCAGAAGAGTTGTCACTGAAGACTTGGTGAGAGATCACGGTGGCTCAAACTAGAGTGGAGGTCGTGGGGAGAGAAGTGGACTGAATCTGGATTTGTGCAAGTAAAGCCCCTAAGGCTTTCTGGTTAACTGCGTATGGGAGGAGTTAGAAGTGATGAAAAAAGAGTAGTCAGGATGGTTCCAGATCTTTGGTTTAAGCAGCTACGTGTAGGAGATTGGCATTTGCCAAGAGTTAAAACCTCAGAGTAGAAGAAATATATGTGTTTTGCATAAGTGTGCTGGGAGCGTGGGGAAGTTGGAGGGGGTGATAGGTGGTAATTACAGAACCAAGAGTTCTGAGGTGTCTAGGAGGCAAACAAGTAGACATATTAAAGAGATAGTCCAGCAGTCAGTGGCCAGTTAAGGCCTCAAATACACTTTAGGTGTCATCAGCAAGTTAATGGTATTTAAAACCGTGGAGAGTAGAGTTAAAGAAGAAGGTTAAGGCTTGAGCCCTGAGGTCTACCTCAATGTCGACAGATCCAGCACAGGTATAACCAGCATGGAAGAGTGAGACGAAGCTGAGGATGGAAGGAAAGGAAGAAATGTAGGAAGACAGGAAGGAAACCAGGAGCGTTTGTGACATGTAAATATATACGTATATAAAAGAAAGTGTTTCAAGAAGGATGGAGTGATAGCCTGTGTCCTGTGGAGGTGAACATATCACCTCCTGCTTTTAGTCTCAGGAAGCTCACCCTGAAGATAATTCTTTTTCTGTATTATGTATCTTCTGCACTATATTGGATCCTTCCAGTCATCATTTAAGTATATTCAAATCTTTCCTCTCTTAAAAACAGAAACCGAACCAAACCAAACACTGCACATCTCTTCCAGAACTCCAGATCCAGCAACTTCCCCATCCCTCAGTATTGTGGTCATTTTCAAGAGCTGTCTAAACTCTCAGTTTCTAGTTCTTTATCACTTAGACAGTTCTTAATCCACTTAATTGAGTAGTGATTCTTTTGGTAGCAAGTTACAAAATGCCCAGCTAAAAGTGACTTAAAAATGAAGATTTACCTTTCTATGTAAGAAGAGACTACATGTTTAATTCAACAATTCAGGGATATCGAGGCTTTGTAGTCTTTTGCTGATGGGTACAAGGCAGCTACAGCAGTTCTAAGGGTATGTCCTCACCGAGGAGGAGGACATGGAATGTTTCACCTTTCATTAAAAGGAGAAAAAAACCTTTCGAGAGCCACCAGCAGAGGGCACCCAGGTTCCACTGGCCAATGCTAGAATATATTCTCTAGCTGCAAGGGAGGCTGGGCTTTAGGATCTTCAGCTTGCATGGTGGGAGACAGGCTCTATCAACAAGAATAAAGAGGACAGTGACTGTTAGGTAGGCAACAGAATGCTGGCTGCCACACTACTCCAATATTGCTTCCACTAGATCCCTCCATTGAAAGAGCTCTCACATCAATGAGTGATGATAGCAGGTCCATTGTGATTTGTAGTTCTCACTTCACTTGACCTCCTTTCTTTTTTGGAAAAAAGCGTCTTTTGGATTCAGGGGCACACTCTCTGCGTTCCTTCCTCACTGTCTAATTCTCAGTGTCTCATTGTTCTTAGGATAAACCCAGATCCCTATCTTAGCCTGTCAGCCTATGCATGTTTCATAACTAGATCCCCTGCCATTCCTATTCTGCCAAAGACATCACTGCATGATTTTTGCCCTCCAGCCATACAGATCTTTATTCGGACTCTTGAAGTAGGCACTCTGCCTCCCGCCCCAATCCCAACCTTAGAGCCTTCCTACATGCAATTTGTTTTTTTCCCCTGGAATTCTTCCTATCCCTTCATCTAGTTTATGCCTGTCTTCCAATTTTAGTTCAAAAGTCACTTTATCAGGGAATTACTTCCTAATTCGCTCTAACTGATCTGCCCTATATTGCCCCCTCTTTCAATATTATAGTTTCCTGTACTTTTATTTTTCCCTCTCATCAGTTTGTATATTTATTAGATTGCAAGTGAATGTCTGTCTCTTCACCACTTGATCTTATAGCAGTGTCTGTTTTGTTCACCACTTTATTTCTTTTTTTTTTTTAAGATTTTTTTTTTTAAGATTTTTATTTATGTATTTGACAAAGAGAGATTACAAGCAGGCAGAGAGGCAGGCAGAGAGAGAGGAGGAAGCAGGCTTCCCGCTGAGCAAAGAGCCTGACTCAGGGCTCGATCCCAGGACCCTGAGATCATGGCCCGAGCTGAAGGCCGCGGCTTAACCCACTGAGCCACCCAGGCGCCCCCCCCCCCCCCTTTTTAGAAGATTTTATTTATTTGTTTGAGAGCGGGAGATAGAGAGAGAACAAGCAGGGGGTTGGGAGTGGAGGGTGAGAAGCAATCTCCCCACTGAGCAGGGAGCCTGATGCAGGGCTGGGATCATTTCCTGAGTTGAGGGCAGATTCTTAACTGACCGAGCCACCCAGGTGCCCCGACACCCACCACTTTATTCTTAATGTTCAGCTCATTGCATAACTCTGTTAACTATATAGCTATTTAATGAGTGTATAAACAAATTCCATATCTTTCAGTTAACCACACCCACAGTTCTTCTTCCTTGTTTCCACTTTGCTGGGGATTGAGCAGATCCCCAGGTCTTCTCAGGTGTGTGTGTACTGACACATATGTATATGAATGTCATAGCAAATAAGCTTGGAAAGAAGTATTAACAAATCTCTTGTAACTAATGCACAAACTCTGTGACATTTATTTGGTTGATCAGAATTTACATGCTAATTTTCTGGTTCTTGAGTTTGTTATGGTAAACAGTGATTAACAGGTGGCTTCTAGATCAGTGAGATATTATTTAATTTCTTATTGAGAATAAGATCATGGGAGATTGTGGAAGAGTTTTCTTTTCTCACATTTTTTCCTCATAACTGAAATATTTTGAAGAAATTTCTGTCTGATTGCATGTAAAGAAGAAAAATAAAACTATTACCATTACTATATTTTTGATAATTTTATGTTATAATGATAAGCCATATACAGACCCATTTCAAGAGAGTCTTTATAACAGGTTTGAGTGAGAGCAAGTCCTAAATAATTTGGAGTTAAATATTCTAATAGCACTCTTTGTAAAGGCATCACATACATATTTTAATTTTATTTAAAAAGCAATTATAATCAGGGATTTTATTTATAAAGCTATTATCCAAGGTTATTGGAATTTTTGAGGTTTTATTAAAATAAAAATATTATATGAGAGGCAATTATTTTTCTAGTATATGTGTTTGAAAGTTGGCAACACAATAATTTTTTTGCAGTAAGAATTCTTAAATACATACCTTAAACAGTAATTTTAAAAATCAATATTTATTAATTAACATTAATTAACACATATTTAGAAAACTACTAATATAGTCTAGGCACTGTGGCAGTAAGTGTTGATTACAAAAATTAGAGTTGGAATAGTTCTACAAATCATGTAGGAATTTTTATGTGATATAATTACCCTTAGGACAAGTATATTATAGGTATTCTTAGTTATTTGTGAAATATTCCTAAGATTGCCAAAAGTAGACCAAAGGAAAGAAACAAATAATATTGAATTAAAGGATCCAACATGTTTCATAACTAAGACAACCAATGTGGCCTCCAGAAAATTAAGGGGGCTTAATTAGTTGAGGAGAGCAGATACATATAAAAATGACAAAAGGGGTGCCTGGGTGCCTCAGTGGGTTAAAGCCTATGCCTTCAGCTCAGGTCATGATCCCAGGGACCTGGAATCAAGCCGAGCATCTGCTCTCTGCTCAACGGGGAGCCTGCTTCCCTTCCTCTCTGCCTGCCGCTCTGACCACTTGTGATCTCTGTCAAATAAATAAATAAAATATTTTTAAAAATGACAAAAAATATGGAATAGTCAAAGAAAGTATTCTCTAACCTTTTTCCTTTCAAATATTGGTATTTCCTCTTCTTGTACCAGTTCAACTAGTTAAGATTGAAATATTAAAATGTTGGATGATGTGACACAAATATTACCTCAGAGCTCAAGAACCTCAGGTGCAATTTATTGGTTGTTTCCTGGGAACCAATAGCAGTAGAAGTACTTATCAGGGTCAGCAATTGACTGTTAGTATTTTTTTTTTCTGCATTTATATTATTTGCCAAAAGTTAGATGTAGTCTATATAGCAGAATTTCTGATTTCCTGATTTCAGATGGAAGGATAAGTAAATTTTAATTTGGTTGTAGTCAGATTTTTTGGTGTCTACATGAAAATAAGAGAGAGGTTTCAGGGATAGATAGTTTTGGGGGATAAACACTGGTTCCAGGTGACTTTGATATTCCCACAATGTAAAGAGCTGTTTAGCAGTTCTCTGTTTCTAGACCTGAAGCACAATTCCGTCCATTCTGTCACCATCTTACTGATGGGTTTGAGTTTGACAGGGATTTAGGAGTTTCCCCAGAGACATCTCTATGGCATCCCCACACACAAAGATGAATCAGAGAGAAAGACAGCAGTATGGAAAGACATGAGTTTACTCTGGAAATTATTGAGCTCCAGGGAGGTCCATTACAAGCAAGTCAGATACATCTCCCAGTCAACTCCAAGCAATTAACACCTATATGAGCTCTGATGTAAGGAAATCAATCAAACAGATTGAACTGTCTATGCATGGCTGAAATCCTTGATTTTGAATTAAAAGGATGGTAAAGTACCAAATTCAGTTAGAGCTTTTAGTGGGCACTTGGAGAATTTTACACTCTAGCCAACCGTTTAGGTTTCTAGTCCACTTGGGAAAATAAAGGCTCCTGAATGCACTTGTACCTACCACCTCATTTATTTCTGTTTCCATTTCTTAAGCCCTTGCATTGCCCAGACATTGTGCTGTGTTTTACATGGACCACATCATCTAATTCTCAAATGGGGGAGAATGACAATTATAGAGATATGGAAACTGAGACTTAGAAAAGTTGTTAGCTTTTCATCCAGTTAGAATATCACTTGACCCCAATGCCTGCTCTTTCTGTGTAGCACCATGTCATAGATGTAGTAATTTTTCGGTACATATTTGAGGAAAAGAATAATCACTCACAAGTCAACATTGATACCATTCTTCTAATTTTCAAGTTGGTTTTAGGAGTGCTCTATAAACATTTGTGATTTAGTCCACAAGTATCATCAAACAGTGTGCCACACACTTACAAAAGAAACTAGAAAACTTTTCCTCTCATGTGATGTTTTCTTTATATCTTGAAAGCATACTGTAGCATTGCATGAAAAATCTCTCTTCTTCCCTTGCTGCTCCTTTCTTTTCTTCACCGATTCTTTTAAATTTTTAAAATGCCACTTGATAGTTCATCGTTGTAGGAGTTTCCTTGGTGCCTCAATTCTTCTGTAAAATGGGCATAATAATAATAATACTCCATGGTATAGCTATGAGAAATAAATCAGAAAAAGCATGTGAAGTTGTGCTTCTTACTCTGGAAATTATTGAGCGCCAATGTTGAAGTACCAGTTTTGGAAGGACCATTTTCTCTAAGTGAAAATGAAATAAAAAATAAAAATTATAATTAAATGTCAAATTTCTATAAAAATTCCTCAAAGCTTACTCATTTTTATGTTTTTTTGCAGACTAAAAGACAATAATTCTCTGAATGTCAGTAGTTCATTGGCTTTGTTTTGTGTAACACTGATGTGAAGTCCCTAAAAGAGTACCCAGTATATATTAAATTCTCCATATGTATTTGCATTTCCATTGAAAATAAACAAGGTACCTATGACACTCTTACTTCGTACTTTTCTTGCCCTTTGTCATCCAAACTATTCCTTTCTTCCTTAGTTTTTTTTTTCCCTTAGGTTTTTACCATTTCTGCCTCAATACCTTTATTGCTCTTGCTCATTTATTTTGAAAGTTCTTTAAAGTTTAACCCTTGGATTTGAGGTTATTTATTTATTTATTTATTTATTGCATGCATTTCCTTGGATTGTTCATTTCATTATAACGTCACTTTTAATCACTCCAAGTGTGATCATTAAATCACTCCTGGCTTCTACCTCTTCCTCCCCTGGTTTTGTGTCGTCTTATACTCAGTCTCCAACTCAGGATAATTCTAATTCTTTCTCCAAAGTGACTTTAATCTTTAGTCTTATTTACTGTACTCCCAGATTAAGGCAACAGCCTTCTACTGCTGTCTCTATCATCATTGTATTTCTGTTTTAAATTATTTTGTATTCAGTGATTGTTATTCACCATTTTAGTACCCCCTTTCTGCTTCAAATGATTGCCATTTATTTATTCTTCTTTATCCCTTCTTTTTCTTTCAGGAGTTGGTAACTTGGTATTTCCAAGGAAATTCCAAGAGGTCTTTGTTCTTCTGAGGTTTATTTTAACTCCAGCAATAAGTTTGGTACCTAGCTATTCTGTTCAAAATTCAAAATCCAACTCCGCTTTCTCCACCTACCCGTCATTCATCTGTCACATTTTCTGTTAAGACTGTTTATAACTCTGGTCATGCACAATTGTTTTATGTAAGAAAGGCATACTCTCCACCTTGTCCTAATCCCACTGGGACAGTTTCTTTGCTTAAATCTAGCTCTATGAAGAAATTTGTCTTTCCCAAACTATGAGCTAAAGGTTTCTACAGAGTGCTTGAATTTTTTCCAGGTCAACCGTGACTCCAAATGTACCCCCAAACATTGGTATTGCTGATTATTCTGAATAATTAAAACTCTATATTCACTAATAAGGATTATCTTTCTCAAAAATCTCAGTAGAACATTATTCGTTCTAAATAATTTGAAAACAAATTGTTACAAACTATAAATCAAAGTACGCTTTTTTCCAGTTACAATCAGTAGTTTTCATATTCCACATTTCCTCTGCCCTTGAAACCCCTAATTCATCTCTAATTTTTCCTGTTTTGTTCAGTACAAATCTATTACTCCTGCTAATGTAATCTTATGATATTTTACACTGGCACCTTTAGTTCCAAATTTTAACCTTAACCATAGATGTTACCACTGCCCAGAATATGCTCTTGTAGCTTTTCTCTGATTGGTCTTCATTTATTATTATTATTATTATTATTATTATTTCTGTCACTGTCATCTTCTCCATCACTGAATAGACCTATGACTCACTTCCTGAGGAAGGTATCTTGGTTAACTTTAGGCAACAGTTTTCAACATGTGATCTGAGAATCCCTCCGCATTTCTGATATCCTTTCAATTACCTAGCTGTGGATAGCCAGCTTTTTTTCTATTATATCAAGGAAAACAGCATATCACAGCAGATCAAATGCATAGACATATAGGGTAATACAGCTATCTTACATTAAGCCCAGCATTAAAGACAAACAGAAGTGTAAACCAATGCTATTCTTCTAATATTTGAAAAATATTATCTTATCTAAAATATGTTATTAATATTAATATGAAATGGATTCATTATTATAAATTAAAGATAAAGTGACACATAAATATTACACATTTTTAAAAATTTAGTTTCTGTTATGGTAAATATTCACACACTCTATATCCTAAATAAAGAAAAAACTCTTTGGAGCACAGGCATACCTCATTTTATTGCACTTTGCTTTATTGCATTTTGCGGATGTTCCATTTTTTCGAATTAAAGGCTTTGGCAATGCTGCATCAAGCAAGTTTATCTTTACCATTTTTTCCAACAGCATTTGTTTACTTCATGTCTATGTGTCATATTTTGATAATTCTCATAATTTTTCATACTTTTTCATAATTATATTTGTTATGGTAAACTGTGATGAGTGATCTTTGATGTTAATATTGTACTTGTTTGGGGGAACATATAAAGCAGTGAACTTGGTAAATGTGTGTGTTGTGACTGTTCCACCAGCTGGCTGTTCCCCTGTCCCTCTCGCACTCTGTGGGCCTCTCTATACCCTGAGACAAAACGATATTGAAATTGGGCCAATTAATAACTGTACAATGATCTCGAAGTGTTCACATGAAAGGAAGAGTGACCCGTCTCTAACTTCAACCAAAGCTAGAAATGATCAAGCTTAGCAAGGAAGGCATGTTGAAAGCTGGGATAGGCTAAAATCTAGATCCTTGCACCAGTTAGTCAAACTGTGAATGCAAATGAAAAGTTATTGAAGGAAGTTAAAAGTGTCACTCCAGTGACTATAGGAATGATAAAGAAGCAAAATATCTTATTGCCGATTTGGAGAAAGTGTTAGTGGTCTGGATGGAAGATTAAGCTAGCTATAACATTCCCTTAAAACCAAAGCCTAATCCAGAGTGAGGCTCTAACTATCTTTAATCTGTGAAGGCTGGGAGAGGTGAGGAAACTGGAGAGGAAAAGTTTGGAAAGGTTGGTTTGAGAGATTGAAGGAAAGAAGTCATCTCCATCACATAAAGTTCAAGGTGAAGGAACAAGTGCTGAGTAGAAATTTCAGCTAGTAATCCAGAAGATCTAGCTAAGATAAGAAATGAAGATGGCTACTCTAAACAACAGATTTTCAGTGTAGATGAAACAACCTTCTATTGGAAGAAGAGGCTGTCTGGGCATTTCATAGCTAGAGAGAAGTATATGTGCACTTCAAAGCTTCAGGGGACAGGCTGTCACTTGTTAGGGGCTAATGCAGCTGGTGGGTTTAAGTTGAAGCTAATGCTTATTTACCATATTAAAAATTCTGGGACACTAAAGAATTATGCCAAATCTACTCTGCCTGTGCTTTATAAATGGAACAGTGTAGCCTGGATGACAGCACATTTCTTTGCAACATGGTTTACAGAATATTTTAAGCCCACCATTGAGACCTACTGCTCAGAAAAAAAAAAAAAAAAGATTCCTTTCCAAATACTATTGCTCATTAACTATGGTCTTCCAAGAGCTCTCATGGATATATACAATTAGATTAATGTTGCTTTCAGGACTGCTAACACAACATCCTTTCTGCAGTTCATGAATAAAGGAGTAGTTTTGACTTTCAAGTCTTATTATTTAAGAAATACATTTTGTTAGGTTATACCTGCCATAGATAGTGAGATTCCTCTGATGGACCTGGGGGAAAATTGAAAACATTCTAGAAGAAAGTCACCATTCTAGATGCCATTAAAAGCATTTGTGATTCATGGGAAGAGGAAAAAATATCAACATTAACAGAGTTAATGTTCTTCCAGACTTTGGAAGAAGTTAATTCCAACATTCACGAATGATTTTGAAGGGTTTAAGACTTTAGTGAAAGGAGTAACTGCACATGTGGTATAAATAGCAAAAGAACTAGAATTAGAAATGGAGCCTGGAGATGTGACTTAATGCTGCAGTCTCATGATGAAACCTTAATAGATGAGTACTTGCTTCTTATGGATGAGAAAAGAAAGTGGTATCTTTTTTTTTTTAAGATTTTATTTATTTATTTGACAGAGAGAAATCACAAGTAAGCAGAGAGGCAGGCAGAGAGAGGAGGAAGCAGGCTCCCGGCGGAGCAGAAAGCCTGATGCGGGGCTTGATCCCAGGATGCTGGGATCATGACCTGAGCCGAAGGCAGAGGCTTTAACCCACTGAGCCACCCAGGCGCCCCAAAAGTGGTATCTTGAGATGAAAACTACTCCTGGTGAAGATGCTGTGAAGATTGTTGAAATAACAGCAAAACATTTAGAATGTTATGTAAATTTAGTTGACAAAGCAGTGATAGGATTTTAGTGACTCTAATTTTGAAGAAGTTCAGCTGTGGGTAAAATGGTATCAAACAGCTTCACATGCTATGGATACATTTTTTTGTGAAAGGATAAGTCAATCTATGTGGCAGACTTCGTTTTTGTCTAATTTTTAAAAATTACCACAGCCACCTCACCCTGCAGCAACCATCACCCTGATTAATCGGCAGCCATCAACAATGAGGCAGGACCCTCTACCAGCAAAAAGATTATAATTCACTGAAAGCTCAAATGATGGTTATAATTTTTTAGCAATAAAATATTTTTAAATTAAGACATGTACATTATTTTTTAAACATAGTGCTATGACATACTTAATAGACTACAGTATAATATAACTTTTATATGCCCTGGAAAACAAAACATTTGCTTGACTCATTTTATTATGATGCTTATTGTGATGATCTGGAATTAAATCCACAATATTTCTGAGATATGCCTGTACTCAATAATTTTTAAGTGTCTAAAAATGTCCAGAGACCAAGAGTTGAGAACTATTTCTTTGGGCATCAAGATGTAAGGGACATTTTGTTACTATATATCTGCTTTTACTTCCTAGCTTCAAGTATAATAACAAATATCCTTTACTGACAGTACTATAGAGAGTCACAGTATGTACATTATTTGTAATCTACATGGTAATCCTGTAAATTACCTTTTTTATTCTAATTTTGCAGGTGTGGAAACAGGGGTTTAGAGAAATTAAAGAATCCCTCAAGTTTTCCCAGAAACTAAGTCATTGAATCAGATTGCTGGTTGACCCCAAATTCCTAGTATTTTTTAAATATTTAACACTTTTTTAGTATATGTGCTGCCGAAGCGAGCACTATTTAACACTTTTTTATAAATGCATGTTATTCCTGAAACTACTTCCTGGACTATCGGCTGCAATTCTATACACAAGGAGTTAATGAACAAAATGATTATTGAACAGATATGGACAGCCCATATTTTAGGAGCCATTAATGGCAAAGGTTAATCTTCAAATGATCTATTTATCTTTAGAATTTTTTTTTTCTGAATTATTTTCAGTTCTGGTTGCCTCATGTAGGCAGTGAGATATTGGTTTTGCAAATCAATAGGTTTCAAAGAATGAACACAATTCATTCAACGTCTACTTAAGGTAAGCTTTAGGAGCATAATTCTATATTAATTCACCAGTAGATCCTACACTTGATCTGGAAACATTTCATAATTCCATTTCCCGATAATATACTTAGTCATTTCTCCACAGAGGAATTAAGATTTTCATAGTTATCATAGTTATCAGTGCGTAATGAAGCTTTGTTCAATTAACTGGCCTGCTGCCATGCTTGCAGGGTGCTGTGGCCTGCAACTCAGGAAACTGACACAGCATCACAAAGGATGCTGGCTTTTGTAGGCTGAGCCAATGTTGAAGACAGAATGCTTAGGGAAAAAAATGAATAATTGATTTTATTTGTTCCTGAGAACTTCTTCGAGGAAGGAGCTCTGCAGGACAACTGACTCATCTTGTAGCAACCTTGTATAAACTTCATGCTGGGAAAGATCTTGGTAGGTAAGACCTACCAGGGAAGCAGAGAAAAGAGAAACAGCCCAACTTAGCATACAAAAACACAGGAGTAATCTGGGGAAAGGGATTTGTTAAAAAACAAAACAAACCAAAAAAGGGTAATAAATTTGGATTTAGTCAACTTTGGTTGACTAGATTTTCATTTTTTTTTTTAAAGATTTTATTTATTTATTTGACACACAGAGAGAGATCACAAGTAGGCAGAGAAGCAGTCAGAGAGATTGGGGGAAGCAGGCTCCCCAGTGAGCAGAGAGCCCGATGTGGGGCTCAATCCCAGAACCCCGACATCATGACCTGAGTGGAAAGCAGAGGCCTAACCCACTAAGCCACCCAGGCACCACAAGGCTAGATTTTCAAATGGAACTGTCAAATAGGTGGAAATTTCTGACTGAGCATAGGGAAAGAACAAGATGGAATTTATAGAAGGAAATGTTTTAAACTAGAGGTGAGAGATGAAGCCATACTTTTTTGAATGGAAATCACAAAAGGAATAAGCTTAAAACGATGATTGCTAAATCTTGTACAAATCCTATGTTGGACTGAAGATAAGAAGTAAGAAATGGGGGCGCCTGGGTGGCTCAGTGGGTTAAAGCCTCTGCCTTCGGCTCAGGTCATGATCCCAGGGTCCTGGGATCGAGCCCCGCGTCGGGCTCTCTGCCTCGCAGGGAGCCTGCTTCCTCCCCTCTCTCTCTCTCTCTGCCTGCCTCTCTGCCTACTTGTGATTTCTCTCTCTCTGTCAAATAAATAAAATCTCAACAACAACAAAAAAAAGAAGTAAAAAATGGCAGAAAATAAAATGTGGTGGAACATGAAATTAGAATATGTGAATGCTTCCAAGGTCTATTGAGAAAGAAGTTTCAGAAAACAATATTCCACCAACAGTATAGAATGTTCCAGAGAAGGTGGAATAAAGAGAGCAAGAGAATATCATTCTTGTTAATGAGGAGATAATTGATGACTTGTGGATTGTTGGTTTGGGAGTTAGATCCTATGTCAGGATCACACGAGAATAGAAATAAGATGATAGCTTCAGGAACTAATGAAAAAAAAAAAAACATTATAAATGAAGAGATGAAAATAAGATGACAGGTTCCAGAGAAGACTGATAAATGAAGCTAGCATGATGCATGGATGACTTGAGATAAACTTTCATTTTCAGGTTGTGTAGTAAACACATGAATATTCATTGAGCACCTATGGCATACAGGCACTATTCCAGGTACTTGGCATACACTAGTGAGAAATGTAAACCAAAATCTCTATGCCGTGAAGCCTGACCTCTCTTTTGAATACTTACCAAGCTCTTTGCTCTAGGCTAACTAAGTAAGCACCATGAGAAGCACCGTACTGTTGCATATATGCCATGGTGTACTAATAAATTGGGGAAAAAAAAGAAAGAGAAAACATAAAAAAACCCTGATGTGTGTTTGAGGATTTCCTAAGGGTAAATATTCACTTTGGTTTCTAGGTACAATGTGACACCTTGCTATCTCCAGGTCCTGGAATGTCCTGATTTATGTTTTTAGGTATATTAACATATTTCTGCCTTTATTTTATTTGTCTGTAAAATGGAGAGACTTTTTCAGTAATTTTGAGGAGAAAGTTTATTGTTGAGTAGTTTTGATAAAACCAAAAACTGGAGAAATGTAAGCTATCAAAAAATCGCCATAAGTCATAGATCTTTGTATGTGAAAACAATTTTAAATTAGATGTGAAAAACCACAGAAAATTAAAAAATAAACTCACAGATGGTAGACAACTTTTAGAAATACTGTAATAACACCTCACTTATCTAACATCATCAGGGAATTAGCTATTTCACATAACTGAATTTTCCTATTAAATAGAAGTTACAGATCTAAACACCAGCACTTTTGAATTTTAAACAAGTTGATGTGGAAACTTTTCAAAATTGGGTTAGAAAATTCCTTGCCTTCTTTATTTTTATAACATATATTTTGAGTTCAAAAATAATGCATGATTGTTATATAACATTTTAAAATAGAGACATATAACAAAGGAAATACATGCTAATCCTATCATCTAAAGGTAATTAAGATTAGCATGCTGGTTTATTTCCTCTCCATCTTCTTATTTGCATATATATTTTTGAAAAACTGAAGTATTTTGTATCTGGTGTATGTCACATAAGTTTATTTGTGAACATTTTTGGACATCATCAACTATTCTTGGAACATACGATTTTTAATGGCTGCATAATATTCGCCAAATAGATATACTGGAATTATTTTAAATATATGCATACTGTTAGTCATTTAGGTTTTTCCAATTTTTTATAATCATAGTTTGTGCTAAATGCATAGCTTCATATATCTCTGGCTATATCTATGACATTTCTTTTTCTTTTTACTAGCTAAAGGACATTTTTTAACATGAATGGATGATTTATCGTGTCAATTGCTATTTCTTTAAAGTTTTTATTTAAATTCCAGTTAGTTAACATGCAGCATAATATTAGTTTCAGGTGTACAATATAGTGATCCAACACTTCCATGCAAAACCCAGTGCTTGTCACAGCAAATACACTCCTTACACCCTATCACCTATTTCCTCCATGCCCCACCCACCTCCCATCTGAAAACCATCAGTTTGCTCTTTATACTTAAGTTTCTGTTTCTTGGTTTCTCTCTCTCTCTCTTTTCCCTCTGCTCATTTGTTTTGTTTCTTAAATTATGTGTACGAGTGAAATAAGGTGGTATTTGTCTTTCTCTGACTGACTTATTTCAGTTAGCATAGTACTCTGTAGCTTCATCCAGGTCATTCCAAATGGCAAGATTTCAATCTTTTCTGTTCCTAAGTAATATTCTAATATATATATATATATATATATATATATATAATATAGATGTGTGTGTGTATACGTATATATATACACAAATACACATACCGTCTCTTCTTTATCATTAATCAGTCATTGGACACTGGGCTGGCTATCTCCATAATTTGGCTTTTCAGATAGTGCTGCTATAAACATTGGGGGTTATCTAGACCCTTGAATTAGTATTTTTGTATTTTTTTTTAAGATTTATTTCCTTTAGGGCACCTGGGTGGCTCAGTGGGTTAAGCCGCTGCCTTCGGCTCAGGTCATGATCTCAGGGTCCTGGCATGGAGGCCAGCATCTGGCTCTCTGCTCAGCAGGGAGCCTGCTTCCCACCCCTTCCCCGTCTGCCTCTCTGCCTACTTGTGATCTCTCTCTGTCAAATAAATAAATAAAATCTTAAAAAAAAAAAAAAAAGATTTATTTCCTTTAGGTAGAGAGAGAGACAGTGTGTGTGTGTGCACATGGGCATTGGCAGATGGGCATGGGCAAAGGAGGAGAGAGAGAATTTCAAGCAGACTCCCTGCTGAGTGTGGAGCCCGATTCAAGGCTCCATCCCAGAACCCTGAGATCATGACCTGAGCTGAAATTACAGCTGACGG
Organism: Mustela putorius furo; assembly: GCF_011764305.1. Classification (NCBI taxonomy): domain Eukaryota; kingdom Metazoa; phylum Chordata; class Mammalia; order Carnivora; family Mustelidae; genus Mustela; species Mustela putorius. Next base: position 75,476,231 of record NW_025421987.1, read on the forward strand.
AGCCACCCAGGTGCCCCTGGAAAATGTTTTATAATATAATAAAATGTTCTGTCTCCATCATAGGGTTATCAGGCTTAGATGAGATAAAGTATTCAGAAGAAATGAAAAATGTTATCCATATGGACATTGGGGAGGGTATGTGATATGGTGAGTGCTGTGAAGTGTGTAAGCCTGACGATTCACAGACCTCTACCCCTGGGGCAAATAATACATTATATGTAAATAAAAATAATTAATAAAAAATTTTTAAAAATGTTATCCAAACTTAAAGTAATACTATTTTATTAAATAATATACTATTTATACTTTTTGTAAAGTCTTAATTTGTAATCATCTAATTTTTCTAGCTGCCACTGGTTTGGATATATTTTACACAAAAGTACATTAATTTATTCTTTACCTTTCAATAGTAGTTACTATTAGTAGTAGTAATATTGTAGTTCATAGTATATATAGTAGTTCATAGTAATATAGTAGTTCTATTCAATAGTAGTTACAGTAGTTACTAAAATATCCCTTCAAAGAGAACAACTTTTTCAATTTCCAACTAGGCCTTTGATTGGAGTAGACTAAGAGAAACATAGCAGTACCTCCCTGATTGTCGATTAGTTCTCCTATGTTCACTTACACTGATGGTTTTCTTTTCTTCTCTAATGGTTCCTGGGGAAGTAGTCCCAATACATAGGCTATTGTATATTTATTTATTGTATATATATGTATACATATATGTGTATATATATTTATTGTATATTAGCCAATTAATAATTATGATGTTTTAAAATTATTCTGGGATTATAGCACTTGTACCTGTAACCTTTAAAGATTCAGGAGAATATTCCTAGGATAGGTGGATTAGAGCTGGTACTTGGTGGATGTTTGTAAAGCAGAATTAAGTCTTCAAAATGTGGCATATATATTCTAAAACACTATTTTTTTCCCCAAAGGAATTCAGTGGCATTTTGTGCATTCACAATGTCATGTAACCACCACCTCTATCTAGTTCCAAAACATTTTCATTACTCCAAAGTAAAAACCTTTTACGCATTTAAGCAATTTCTCCCTGTTTCTCTGCTTTACCCCAGACTCTGGCATCTGCCAATCTGAATTCTGTGCTTTGTAAAACTTTCTATTTGGAAGTAATTTCAAATTTAAGAGAAGTTGCCAAAAGGACACTACAGATACTTTATTCAAATTCATCTATTGTTAAAAATTTACCCTCTTACTTCCCTCTTTTATATATATATACACACATATATATGTATATGTATATAATTATTTTTATTAGTTTTTAAAAATTCAAATTCAGTTAGTTAACATATAATATACTATTTATTTGTTTCAGGGGTACAGGTCTATGGTTCATCAGTTTCATGTAATACCTAGTGCTCATTACAACACATATCCTCTCCAATGTCCATCACCCAATTACCCCCATTTCTCTATACACTTCTCCTCCAGCAACCCTCAGTTTTTTCCCTATGATTAAGAGTCTCTTACGGTTTGTCTCCCTCTCTGGTTTCATCTTGTTTCATTTTTTTCCCCTCTCTTCCCCTATGACCCTCTGCCTTGTTTCTTAAATTCCATATATCAGTGAGATCACATGATAATTGTCTTTCTCTGATTGACTTATTTCACTTAGCATAATACTCTCTAGTTCCATCCACATTGTTTCAAATGGCAAGATTTCATTTTTTTGATGGCTATGTAATATTCCATATATATATATATATATACCACATCTTCTTTATCCATTCATCTGTCAGTGGACATCTGTCAATAGCCATAGTTTGGCTATTGTGGACATTGTTGCTATAAACATTGGGGTTCAGGTGCTCCTTCAATAACTACATTTGTATCTTTGGGGTAAATACCCAGTAGTGTAATTGCTGGGTCAAAGGGTGACTATTTTCAACTTTTTGAGGAACCTCCATACTATTTATCAGAGTGGCTGCACCAGTTTGCATTCTCACCAACGGTGTAGGAGGGCTCCCCTTTCTCTTCGTCTCTGCGTCCTTGCACTTGCACATCCTTGTCATTTCCTGACTTGTTAATTTTAGCCATTCTGACTGGTGTGAGGTAGTATCTCACTGTGTTTTTGATTTGTATTTCCTTGATGCCTAATGATGTTGAGCACTGTTTCATGTGTCTCTTGGCCCTTTGGACGTCTTCTTTGCTGAAATGTCTTCATATCTTCTGCCCATTTCTTGATTAGATTATTTGTTCTTTGGGTGTTGAGTTTGATAAGTCCTTTATCGATTTTGGTACTAGCCTTTTATCTGATGTGTCATTTGCAAATATCCTCCCATTCTCTTGGTTATCTTTTGGTTTTGACTGTTTCCTTTGTTGTGCAAAAGCTTTTAATCTTGATGAAGTCCCAGTAGTTCATTTTTACCTTTGTTTCCCTTGCTTTTGGAGACGTGCTTAGCAAGAAGTTACCGCTGCTGAGGTCAAAGAGGTTGCTACCTGGCACCTGCTACCGGGCACCTGGGTGGCTCAGTGGGTTAAAGAGGTTGCTACCTGTGTTCTCTAGATTTTGATGGATTCTTTTATCACATTTAGGTCTTTCATACATTTTGAGTCTATTTTTGTGTATGGTATAAGGTATATTAAGTTAATTTTATGTTAACTATAAACATGTTTATTTTTATTTATAATTGTATGTGTGTATATAGGTATAATTTATTTTCTGAACCACTTTAGAATTAATCACCAGACACCTGTGTGGTGCGGACAGATTCAACCTGAGAACTGACTTGTCTTCTTTCACAAGCCACCAGGGCTACATCTAGAGCTCAGATATGGCTGTATCTCTCATATGCTCAAAACCTAAAGAAGACTCCTTTCTTCTAAAGAGTAATTACAAACTGCTTTGCAGGGCATTCAGTGTTCCACACTCTGCCATTAATCTCCTCTTCCACCTAGTCTGCTGCCCCACTCCCTAATCTGTCATCAGCTCCTCTTATACTGAGCTGCTTCTGATTGACCATGTCTTGCAACATTTTTCTGGGGATTTCTTCCTCCAGATATAACCATCTCTTTATCTCCTTGTCAAATTTATCCATGACTCAGCTTAAATATTTTTGTTATGGCTTTCCTGACCTTTTCCTCCACTCACTAATACAGATAGCACTTATAGCATAAGGACTAAAGCATGGGTTTGTCTGTTTGAATCCTGGCTCTGTCACTTTTTAGCCTTGTGAGTTTTATCAATTTCCTTTCTTTTTTCTGCTGCTCACCTGTAAGGTGAGAATAACAGTATCCACCTCCTGAAGCTGTTATAGGATTAAATGAGATAACACTTCTAAGTGTCTGGAACAGTCTATGGAAAACAGTAAGCATTCTATAACATGTTAACTACAGTTTTTGTAGACATACCTCAGTATATTTTGATCAGTTGTTAATGTATCAGTCTCCCATGGCAAAGTATGAACTTCTTGATTGTTAAAACCCTTGTTTATTCATCTTCTTATCTCTAGCTCAGTCTTCAGTACAGTTTACTCTTGAATAATTTATAAATACTGCTAATTCTACTGGTAATGCTTTTCTTAGAGTGTATTACAAGATGTGTCTCAAGGTAACACAACCTAAAACAAAGGTGAGATCTGCACCAAAGAGTCTTTAGCTCATAACTGCTTATGTAATCTGTAATGAGCAAATAAGAATTGTAATTTTTTCTAGGAAAAAAAATCAAGTGAAAGAATAAATTGATCTCCAGAAAAAGAAATACAAGCCCTTGTCCTAGCAGCAGTTTACTGAAGACTACACTTTGGGATACATCTTTTGGTTCAGGTCAGCCCCAAGGAAATAAAGGCAATTTCCAGGCAATGACTCTTATGCAGGGAATGTGGCATAAATGTGAAGGAGGCAGACCACAAAGAATCACATCCATTAGAATAAAAATTCACAATAAGTCAGTAGCACTTCAGAATCATATAGTTACCAAGGTCAAAATGTATAATGGATATATTAGTTTTCTAGGGCTGCCATAACAAGATACCACAAAATAGGTTGCTTAAGCAACAATTTATTGTCTTAGTTTTGGAGGCTGGGAGACTGGGATCAAGGTGTTAGCAGGCTTGAATCCTTCTGAGGGGTGTGAAGAAGAATTTGTTCTGCCTCTCTTGTAACCTCTGGTGGTCAGCTGGCAATCTTTGGTGTTCCTTGGCTTGTAGAAGAGTCACCCATCTCTCTATCTTTGTGCTTACATGGCATTCTCTCCATGAGCATGACTGTGTCTAAGATTTCCCTGATCATGAGGGCACAGATCATATTGGATTAGGGCCCCAATCAACTCTACTATAACTTAACTTCATCGTATCACATCTGCAAAAACTCTATTTCCAAATAAGGTCACATTCTGAGATTCTGGGGGTTAGGACTTTAACATATAAATTTTGGAGTGACATCATCATCCCATAACAATAGACTTTAGAGAACATATTCAAAGTTCATTGAAGACAGAATTTCAGTGTATTTGATTTTTGTTCTGCTGAGAGCCACCAATGGGATTGTTTTTGACCTTGCTTTTCAGGACTCAAGTGCTAAAGGTAAACAGCTATTGTTTCTAAACTTGCATCTATGATATCTGATATTCCTGTCCAAATAGGTCGGTTTATGATTGCTTAGAGATCATGAACCTGAACTTTGCTGAAGCAGGCAGGTTTGCAAATTTTAGCAGTGTTGACATTCCAAGAAAGAAGATAATGAATTCTGGCTTCCAGAAATTCAATCTGGTTATTAATGCAGAAGTGTTTTGGGTTATTGTAAAACTCACCTAAGTAAAATATTTAGAGGAACTGTGGAGATATCATAGAATTTAGGGACTTGGGGGACATACAATCTTTCTTTTAAGGAAAGATAATTACATCCAAAGAAAGAACATAGCATTCTCAGTCCCTAAAGCACAGAGACAGGATGCTGGTTACATTAATGTATAAGATAAATTTGAAAAAGCTTGGTTTCTCACTGTGCCCAGTGGTAAGGGCTCATAAATTTGACTACAAACTTAAAAATACATCTCTTTCTCTTTCTTCTTTTTGTTTAAAAAGAAAAAAGAAATCTCTATCCTTTCTATTCCTTCTTCCTTATTTATAATATCTTTTTGAATAGTTTCATTGTTTATCTCCTTAAATCTTGCCCTATATAGAATATTTATATGTGAGCTGTACAGGAAATGATATCCTTTGCCCAGAAAGGACATTTAAGAGTAAAATTTAGAGTTAGGAATTATATTAAATAGTTAAAATGGAGAATAGCTTCATTTGCAAATTGTATTCGAGTTAACCTTGAAGAACTCCCAGTATTTTGGATTGCTCGTTGGGTAGAAGGAATTTATTAATATTGTCAACTTCCTTGGACTTACTAAAATTAGAATCTACTCAATATTTTTATGTAAAAATTAATATGTTTTCTTTTATTGTTACTAATAAAAGAACTGTCTTTACCTGGATTGTGAACACATAAAAAATGTCACAAGAACACAAGTAATTGGTGAATTTAATTACTGTGTCTACAAGTATTGTTCTTAGCATTTTCAATCATCAAATTAAAAAAAAATCCATTGTTTATATAATATTAAGTCATTTTTATTCAACTCTGAGTTTTTTACCCAAATAAGATAACAAGTTGCTTTTATCCATCCTCTTGGGAGTCTTTTGGCTTGATGGATCGCTCATCATGAATAATTAAACAGAATTAGATTGTAAATTCCATCAAAACACAGTATCTCAGAGATTAGTATTTATATCACAAAAGACAGATATACTGAGGAAGCAAGTCTGCCAACTCTATATAAAGCTGATTTTAAGTGTGTAGTATGAAGCATTTTCCATGTAATGAGAAATCAAAATCCTCGATAGCCAAAGAGTCAGTAAGCACACACAAGAGAAATCCATGAAAGGTCTTTTATCCTTTCTCATGTTAAGATCTCCTATGAAAAATTTAAATGTCCTTACGTTTCAGAATTTAATCCATTACAAAGTAAAAGAAATATAAAAAAGATCTCAGGTTCAGAAGATTTACCCCCAGGGTGGGCCCTGACCAGCCTGGAGTCGGCTTTCCTTCTCTCCTTCCCTTTGCCCCTACCCTGTTCAGGCACATATGCAGGCGCTCTCCCTCTCTTTCAAATAAATCTTTTTTTTTTTTTTTTTTTTTAAAGCTGTATTGATAATTACTTCAGAGTGAAAATCAGAACTGTTTCAGAAAGAGTACCTGGCATTCCTAGAATAATGAAGCAAAGTTTCAGAGAAACTGATGTTTTCTCTGTTCATTTTGAATGTTGGCCATTGGATTAAAAGTAGAGGTTAATTCTCCACTGTGGAAAGTGAGCATTGAAATTCTATAAATGCTGATTTGCAGAAAATATGTTTAGAATATACTCAGCTTTCTCTACATTGACCTTCAAATATGGACCTTGAATTCCAGGAAGAAAAAATTATACACCTGAAACTTCAGTGAAATAATTACCACTTAAGGAATCTGAGAATGAGTACTATTCCTTTCAGATAGCAATGCAACATAGTTTCTCCCAAAAAACTCTCACTTCTTTTCTTCAGTTTCCCCACTTTCAATTGTCTGTTTGTAAGTAGAATTATTACATAATAAAATAATGGATTTCTTTTTGCATTAGGCAATAATTCCTAGTCTCTTTTAATGTGTGCATTCCCTAGTCACTCCCCAAAGAAATATTCTTAAGTCAGCTTCTCAGCATCTTTTTACTGGTCGGGAGGACAAGCTTGCGGTGTGCTTCACAGCTGTAGGGATGCCAGCGGGCTAATAACACAGCGCTCCCTTTAATGAGGTGGCAGGTTTCCTACATCTAAAAATTAAGAATGTTGGTCTCTGTGGTAATTTGGCACAGGGTTGCCTTTTCCTTATAAAAATTCTTCTAGTAACAGCAAAAAGAGTGCCACTGTTAGACTCAAACCTAGAGCAAACTGGAAGTAAAATAATGTTATGAACCTAGGCCAGGTCTCCAGTGAAGTTTAGTTCTGTGTGTAATTTTTCTTCTTCATCACCTCCCTCTTCCCCTCCTTGATCATCCTCTTATTTTGAAGTTGAGTTTGCCTTCAACTAGCATGAGGTAGGATCTTTAGTACTTTATAAAATAATTGTCCTTTTACAGGAAAACAAAATAAACCTGAATCAATACTTTACTCGACAAACTATTCTGCAATTCGTACACTGGAGAAGTGCCACATATTTTGTAGAATACTGCATCATCCTAAAACAATTAATTATATTTAAGTAAAAGAAAATATGTATATCTAGGGCGTCTGGGTGGCTCAGTCATTAAGTGTCCAACTCTTGATTTCAGCTCAGGCCATATCTCACAGTTGAGAGATCTAGCCCAGCACTGGGATCTGAGCTGGGCTTGGAATCTGCTTGGGATTTTCTCTCTCTGCCTATCCCCTGGCCACTTCCCACCCCCATGCGCTCTCTCTCTCTCTTAAAAACAAACAAACAAACAAACAAAATCTATATCTATCTTCATAGATTATAGGTATTTCCATATAAGGGTAGATATAGATGATACATATATATATATCTCCACACATAAAAATATACAGCTTTAATGTAATGTTCAAGATTATTTTAAAAAATAGAACAGAAAAACTTGAGAATCACTTGCTTAATATGATATTTTAGAAGTTATTCTGCCATGGTTTAATATGCACATACTGATTGTCACAGCTTTCCTTGGTTGTGTATTTATATACCTAATTTATTATATGTCCTTATGAAATGGCATAAGCAAGCATAGCAAGTTAACATGGTTTTTGATATTCTGATATTATATGTAATCTTTACTTGAGATTTTTATTTTTTTATTTAAGAAAGAATGAGAGAGTATGTGCAGGGGGAGGAGCAGAGGAAGAGGGAGTAGCAGACTCCCCACTGACCAGGGAGCTGATGTGGGGCTCCATCCTAGGACTCCGGGATCATGACTTGAACTGAAGATAGATGCTTAACTGATTGAGCTACCCAGGCATCCCATATGTAATCTTAAAAAAATAGTTTTTACATTATCTTAAATGCAGAATCAAATTTACTGAAATGAAGTTACACCCTGGCTATTATTATTATTACTATTATAATAATATTACATCAATTATTATATATTATTATATATAATATTCTTATTAATATAATAATAATATTATTTATTCCCCAAAATAATAGAAAATAATAACAATTTGTTTTTTACTAATTAATATAAACTGTCAGATGGTCACCTCTACAATTACTAAAATTTATGAAAAATAGAATATGCTTGTAAATGTAATGTTACTACAATAATTTGTTAGTGTGGTCTGTGCTTTTTAGATATGTAACATGTTATATGCCTAATGCTTTAAACTTTTTCTTAAATGAATTATTCTGTTGTTTTCTGATGAATTAATAAAATACTTTATGAGATGACTATAATTTCTACATGTATGTATGTGTATGTATGTATGTATGTATTTATTTATATATGTATTTCTTAGCATCTGATTTCACAACTGACTTACCTGCTATTTAAATATGTAGAGTTGTTCATTATTGTTTTTATTTCCAAATCTCAACAAAATGTGGAAATTAGAATGAGCTGGTCAAAAGAAAACATCTCATATGCTATGCTAATTTTTGCTTACAAATTTGACTTTTGGGGAGCAAGTACTACATCTTGTCCACCCTTGACTCCTCTGATCTTGACAGAATGACTGATATATGATGAGAATTTTACAAATATTTGAAGCATACAGACTGAATGATTTATTTACGTAGTGAACAAAAATTATTACTAGTCATTTTTCAAATATATGTTTCCTCTTTTTTGACTAAGCACATCACCCTTAGCAAAATTAGAAAATTTTATAAGTGAGGTAAATACTTTAATCTTTGCATCTGAAACAGTTTCTAAAATAAACCAACTGCTAAATGTTGTTAGAAATCAGTTAATTAGGTCCATTTATTAACTAAACAAGCATTGTGCTTTTAAAGAATTGGCGTTCAGTCCAGCTAATGGGATGAAAAGCAGGAAGGGAGTCATCTTCTTCTCTGAGAAATTAGTGAAGTCGACATAGTGTTATGATATTTTATGACTGTAGTTCTCTGCCTCCAGTGTCTCATAAATATTGATTACTTGAGAGTAGAGTGAGATAAGCTGGAGAATTACCTCAGGAGAAGGCCAAGAAGAGAACAAAAACCCCATGTGGCCGGAAGACATAATTCAACTCAGAAGCAAGCTGATGTCTCCCTTTGACCAGCAGAGCACAGCCTGAGCAGGGACTTTGTCCTCTAGAGATGGCAGTGATACTAAAAATTGAATATAGGTTTCTAGGGAGGTATTAGCAAAAACTCAGAATTTTATAATAAGCTACACAAAATTATTTTTAACCTATTAATTTGTACGTGGAAGAAAGGTTTGGATAAGATTTATATTGCAGCTTTTTTTTTTTTTTAAAGATTTTATTTATTTATTTGACAGAGAGAGATCACAAATAGGCAGAGAGGCAGGTAGAGAGAGAGGAGGAAGCAGGCTCCCTGCTGAGCAGAGAGCCCGATGCGGGACTCAATCCCAGGACCCTGAGATCATGACCTGAGCTGAAGGCAGCGGCTTAACCCACTGAGCCACCCAGGCGCCCTATATTGCAGCTTTTAGGAGTTAAAATTATTAGGCAAGATAACTGCATATATAATTACAAATCTATTTTTCAACTACTTGAAAAATTATTCTAAAAGCTGTGGGGTTTTGGGGTCTTTGTGAGACTGCTTGACTCTGGAAGGGGGTTCCAGGAAGTAAACAGGATTGATAAAGGCATAAAGGCATGCAGCATTTAGGGAACTGTGTAGTAAGTGATGTAGATGAGACTGAAGAAGTAAGAAGGGCCAGAAGATGAAAGGGCCTGTAGACTAAGTAAAAAATATGTGCCTTATCCATCATTGAAGTGGGGTGAAGAAGTAAAGTTGTATTTGGAGGGTCATTCTCTGTGGATGGTGAATGGATAGGGCTTTACCAGAGATAGAACAGTAATAAAATATTGAATGTGCTAAAAGAGGTAGAAAATTTATTTATTTGCATATAGAAGATGGAATCCATAGTACTGATTATGAATTGGAGAAAGGAGGAGGAATCTAAGATGTTACCTGATTTAAGGTCATTGTGGGAATGGATAGTAGTAAGATAAGGAAGAGAGAAGGAACAGGTTGGGAGAGAGTTTGGCAAATTCATGTTGAGGTGGAGGTATCTGTGTAACCTCTGTGTGGAATGAGCATTGGCAGCCAGTTAGACTGCCAATAGCTCAGAATTCAGGAAAGGTCTGGACTAGAAACATGGACATGGGTGTCATTTACATATAGGTGGGAGGTGAAACCATGGAAAGTGAGGTGAGACCACTAATGAAACACTAAATAATGATACATTTTAAGGGATAAGCACAGAAAGGTGACCCCTGAAGGGACCTGTGATTGAATAACAAAAGAGGAAAAGCAAAGAGAATGGAAGCATGAAAGACAAAGGCAGAGTAAGTTTCAAGAAGTTAGTAATGAACAATGTCATGTGTTAGAGATAGGCCAAGTAAAACAAAGACAGAAAAATGAAAATTGGATTTGAAAAACAGTATGTTTATTTTGACTTGCAAAATATATTTTAACAGAGTAAGCAGAGTTGAAACCCGTTTAGGAAGTGGAATAAACAGGTACAGATACTTTTAAGAAGCTAACTTGTTGTTTTTTTTTTTTTAAAGATTTTATTTATTTATTTGACAGAGAGAGATCACAAGTAGGCAGAGAGGCAGACAGAGAGAGAGAGAGAGGGAAGCAGGCTCCCCGCTGAGCAGAGAGCCCGATGCGGGCCTCGATCCCAGGACCCTGAGATCATGACCTGAGCCGAAGGCAGCGGCTTAACCCACTGAGCCACCCAGGCGCCCTTAAGAAGCTAACTTGTAAAGAAATGTAGAAAGAGAAGGAAGTAAATAGAACAGGAGTATGTCATGGAATTGTATGTGTTTGGATGCATTAGAAAAAATGCGTAATAGGCATCATTTGAAGACATAAGGAAATAAAGGCTATGATGGAATGATTTGATGTAGCAAAGTTCCTCGGGAGATGGAAGGAATGCAATCCAGAACCACTGAATATATGTCTAGGCTTGGGTAAGGGTGAAGGTGAAGGAAGTAAGAAAATAATGGAGGAAGGAAGTGGGGGGGGGGGAGAAGGAGGAGATGGAAGTGATATATATGTATAAAATATAACCCAAAATATCACAAGCAAAAAAAGGGAATTTATTGACTGTCATACTTGTCACACTTGTGTATTTCAGTTGAAACTGGCTTCTATAGAGCTAGATCCAAGGGGTCAAGTCATTGCAGCTGTGACAGTCATGGTTCCTTATGGTTTATCATAGTTTGGTGGTCACTGAGATATCTAAGATTCCACTTCTCTCATTTGAGTAACCTCACAGGAAAAGACTCTTCTACTCCTAGTTTTTGAATATCAAGCCAGAGAAGTGCTCTGCTTTACTTTTCCTGGCCATATGCTTGCTCCAGATCACAGACAACGTGTAGGTGGGGAACCATGTTTGACAGTCCAGTCGAGACTACAGGGGATGGGATTGGGATGCGGAAGGGACCATCAGAAAAGTCTGGGACAGGGAAAAATCTGTCCTCAGTGAAGTAAAAGATTTGGTATGATTTGAGAAGAGGCTTTAGATTGAGGGCTTTAGATTGAGGTAATGAATAAACAATCATCTGTATTTTCATTTTTTGTTTTTTTGTATATGTGAAGTTGAAAGAGACTATAAAAGTGAGACAGATTGGAGTCAAGTAGGGGGCAGTGATGGAAATTTGCAACTCAATTTGCAACTGAAAAGTACTAGAAAAGAATCTGACCTGGATATGTAAAGCAAGGGACAAGTTGTAGGGTGTTTATTATGTAAGATAGTTGAAAAGATACCAGAGTTGTTTCAGAGGATTCCAGTATATCCTCATGCTGCCACATACTTTATTTTTATATGAATTTAGGCAACTCCTCTTCTCTGACCCATTATTATTTTCTTTTTTCTTTTGTACAGTTGAAATGTGCAAAAGCATGTGAATCCCAAGGCTGGCTGCAAACTAGGTATTACCTTATGGATTTGCAGACACAGAATCAGATGAATGACATTAAAGCGATGTAGAGGACAAATGCATGACTTGCTTCTTGGAAAAGAAATGAAGAATAGGTTTCTATTTGAAATTAATATCTAACTTCCACTGAATAGAAAATGTAAAATAAACCAAAGTTCACTTTCCCTTCTCCAGTTTTAAAATTTATTAAAGATCAGTCTGCTATGTTGGTGACGCTCTACATATAAGCACTCAGATTTGAATAAACCGATGTAGAATATAGGAAGAGGACTAGGTCCAAGATGTTACTGGTGGGGTCCGGGTAGATACTAAGACAAATTTATAGCAGTTCCTTTACTTATCTCATTACATAATTACCCAATCAAGGACACCAACAGGATTTAGTCTGATTAAATTTGTAGTAAATGTAGTAAATTTTCTAATTTATCAATAGGAAATCTCTAGATGATTTAGCTAGGTGATAGTTCTTGCTTTTTAATTATTCCACTTAATTAGTCAATCACTTATCTAGGTCTCTAAGCTCCTTCAATAAATGTTACTTGAATTCAGTAACTATGGAGTCTTTGAAACTACCTAGACCTCAGCCAAACTCCAAACTGTGTAGTTCATTTGTTCATCACAAGAGAAGTAAAGTAAGATCAATTGAGTAATTAAATAATTAGTGTTTCATGAGCACAATGAGCTCATGTGTGCATGTGCATATGTGTCTGGATGTACACAAACCCTTATATCTTATTTATTATGTGTCAGTATCTAAATACTTCACACATATTAACTCACTTAAATCTTTACAAACATGCCTTGAGATAGTTGCTAGTGTCATCATTATTAGTCTAGTAGTAATATTCTGATTTTTCAGATAAAGAAATTGAGGCATGGAAAGCTGACCTTTAAACCAAGGCATTCTGGCTCCAGAATCCATGCTCCCAATGACACAATAATTATATTCTGTATATGCTGTTAGAGAGGTTTTATATACAAAATTTCACTTTTTCCACAACTGTTAAGATTTCAGTAATGATTCATAACAACTAAAGAAATATTTGCAGTGGAATAACTCCTATTTTAAAAACAACATTTATTGTTTTTCTGACTACAAGGTCATATGAATCATCATGGAAAAGATAAAAAAGAAACTAAATATTACACATACACTGTTGTGCAGAGCTAACAGCTATTATCGATTTGTTCTATTTTGTTCTGGCCTTCTTATTAAAATAGTGACTTTATTTTATAAAATTTGAATCAAATTTTTAAAGAAAATTTGTTTTGCTTCTTTCATCTAACATTTGATGAGAACCATATATATTTATATGTCCCTATATACTTTTCTAATCAAGTATGTTTTTGTATATAACATTTTCATAGTCTTTTGTCATTGGATATTTTATGAATTCAGTTTTATTAACCTATGTAATAATGGGATGATGATTATTATGTATTTTGAAAACATTTTAAAGATAGTTCCTTGATGGGGCAGCCTGGGTGGAATTAAGTCTTTGCCTTCGGCTCAGGTCATGATCTCAGGGTCCTGGGATCAAGCCTCACATCAGGCTCTCTGTTTGGCAGGGATCCTGCTTTCCCCTCTCTCTCTGCCTGCTGCTTTGCCTACTTGTGATCTCTATCTCGCTGTCAAATAAATAAATAAAATTAAAAAAAAAATAAAGATAGTTACTTGGGTGTTGAATTGCTCAGTTAGAATATATGATTTTTAAGGCTCTTGGAAGACACTCCCAAATTGCTCTCCAGTAATATTATTATGCCAGTTTACATTCTCACCAGCAGAGTGTGAGAATTCTCATCACACCCTAATTAGCATGAAAAATTTCAATTTAAAAATCTCTGGCACTTTGATAAGTGACAAAATTAAATTTCATTGGTACTTTAATTTTCATTTTTTGATATTAATAAGATGAAACACTTTTTCAACGTTTGTTAGTCATTTTACTTCTTGGATGAATTTCTGAGTCCTTTTATTATTTATCTCTTTCCTATAAATTTAAACATAGTGACTTTGTTTTTCAGATCCCTTTCAACCCTCTCCAAATTGTCATTGGTCTTTCTGATGCTGTTACTCAAACCAAGTGGACACTTGACATATACGGAAATGTCTTTCTTACTCTTAGACTATATTCATCTATGTACATGTCTAGTGGTTTTATGTTTTATGTTTTCATTTTTATAATTAAACTTTAACACACCCCAATTTTTCTTTTATATAAAGTGTGAGGTAGAGCTTGTATTTTGTTCTAAAGTACTTTTGAAATTACTAACTTTTCATGCAACGCAGTATTTCATTATATGCTATTTTTCCCACCAGGGATTTACCTGTCTCTTCTGGTTTGAATAGTCTTTTGTATACCTAGCCATCATAGCCCCCATCTCTGCAGCTTCAATACACTATCCAAACTCTTTGAGGTATTTGTATATAGGATTTCCTGTACAAGTGAGTTGTAGAAACATTTTTCTGTTTTCTCAAAATACCACATTGGGATTTCAATTAAAAAAATGTGTTAAATCCCTTGACATTTTGAATGAGATCTATTGAATTTTAATGTCTCTTTTGGAGGATGTTTTAGATAGAGTGGTCTGGGAAAGTTTCTCTTTTTTTTCCTCCCTTCCATTCCCCTGGGAGTATTGCCTACTCTCTCTGGCATTTCTTACGTGGATGGCTGAGATGACAACCCCAGTTAGCCCCAGTCAGCCAGGGAGTGAGGAGTACGTGAATCATAAGAGGTAGAATGAAACCCAAAAAACATAAACTCACAGAAAGTCTATCTTGTTCCACAGAATAAATCCTTAGGTCAAGGCTTCACTCTTTTACCCAGAGGAGAAGCAGCATTAGGAGTTCATCAGTTCAGGGAGCCCATGAACATATGAAACGGAATCACATTTGGTTTATTGTAATCTAATTGAATTTTAGCATTTCTTTAAATAATGAACGTAGATGTTATTGCAGTATATATCACAGATGTTTTCAATGATAGCTATCACAGCTTTCATGCCATTTATAGTTGGCATATATAACCCCAATATTATTTCTGCTTGCTATTTTGAAATTGCAAGAATTACTAGCCAGTAGCTATCATATTTGAGGCTTTATTTATTTAAAAAAGATTTTATTTATTTATTTGGCAGAGAGAAAGACAGCAAGAGAGGGAACACAAGCAGGGGGAATGGGAGAGGGAGAAACAGGTTTCTTGCTAAGCAGGGAGCCCCAAGCAGGTCTCAATCCCAGGACCCTGGGATCATGACCTGAGCCAAAGCAGATGCTTAATGACTGAGACACCTAGGTGCCCTGATGCTTTTTTTTTTTTTTTAATGCATATAACATAGTGTTATATCAAGAGTTTTTTTTTTTATTTTTATTTTTTTATTTTTTATAAACATATAATATATTTTTATCCCCAGGGGTACAGGTCTGTGAATCGCCAGGTTTACACACTTCACAGCACTCACCAAAGCACATACCCTCCCCAAAGTCCATAATCCCACCCCCCTTCTCCCAACCCCCCTCCCCCCAGCAACCCTCAGTTTGTTTTGTGAGATTAAGAGTCACTTATGGTTTGTCTCCCAGTGTTATATCAAGAGTTTAAAAAATATTTTGATGGTTGAATTTCAGTTTAACTTCTTTATTTTTGTAATGCTATATATTTTATTTGCTGTATTGTTTGATATTTTGAGATAAGATTTATAGGCTTCAGGGCATCTGGGTGGCTCAGTGGGTTAAGCCTCTGCCTTTGGCTCAGGTCAAGATCTCAGGGTCCTGGGATCAAGCCCCACATCAGGGTCTCTGCTCAGCAGGGAGCCTGCTTCCCCCCTCTCTCTCTCTGCCTACTTGTCCTCTCTCTCTCTGTCAAATAAGTAAATATAAAAATCTTAAAAAAAAAAAAAAACTTAACAAAAAAGATTTGTAGGCTTTACCAGACTATCAAAGGTGTTCATTGCACAAAAAATGCTAAGAGCCTTATGTTGTAGTTATTAGTCTAGAGATTTGCAGCAGAAGTTGTGGAGAAAAGTTCTGGAGACTTCATAAATCCCGTTAGTTCCCCTTCTATTTTTTATCTCTCCAAAAACAATGACTCTGTACTACCCTGCTATTCTTCTTGGATACCTGAACTAGAGCTCTGAGTCACTGCAGTTTTGAGAAGAGGCATTGTTTAGCTTTAGGCAGTGGTAGGAGAGAAGCAAAAATACAATTCTAATTGTTCTTCATTATTTTATCCTCCCACACTCATGGCTGGCTGTTTCCTGTTGAAGATGTATACCTGAGCAAAAGTGCCCTTTTCAGTTTTGGAGTTTCTGTTTTCTCAGTTTCTTTTTTAATAGTCAACTTTTGTCCAATTTATTTTATTTTAACTAATTTGTATATTTCATTAATTTCTGTTCAAATAGAATTTTCTTCCTTTCATAGTTTCAAATTAATATTATTTCTTAAAAATATTTGTAACATAATAAGTTGGAAATTTAATTTATTTTAACTTTCTTTTCTGATATATGCACTTAAGCTTATGAATATGCCTCTTAGTACGGCTGTAGATGTATCCAACAAAATATATGTAGCATTCTTATCATTTCAACTATATATATGTGGTAATTACCTTTATGATTTCTTCTTTGACCCATGGATTATTTAAAAATATATTTATAAATTTTCAAACCATGATAGGGGGAACTGGAGATTAAGATTTTGTTATTTTGTTCTATTTTGTTGCACTGTGGTTTGTGGAATATCATTCTTTTGGAGTTTGATAAGAGCTGCTTTGTGAGCAATTTTTTTAGATGTTTTATGTGGATTTGAAATAATATGAACTCACTAATTGCTCTGGCTAGAGTTTTGTCCTTATCCATTAGATAGAATTATTTGTTGTTTCTAAACCCTCTATGTTCTAATACTGTTTTTGTTTTGTGTGACAAATATTGAGATAGTTATGTTAAAATTGGCAAATTCAGTTTTCATTTTTGTTGATTTCTGCTTGTAAGTCTTGCAATGTTTTTAATGTATTTTGTAACAATGTTACTGGGAGCAAAAATGTGAAATATTATTTTGCCTTTCTAGTGTATTGTTCTTTTCTATCATTATATAATTATTCATTTTGCCTCTACTATTTATTTTTCCCAAATAATGTATTTTCTCTGAAGTCAATATAACTGGGCCAGTTTTCTTTTTTAAATATTTGCCTAATTTCTTTTTTCATTCCTTTCTTTTACACTTTCTCTGTTACATGTTTTAGTTGTTTCTTTTTTAAACAGCATACAGCTGTCATTTTTAATTCATTATGAGTTTATATCTATGAACTGATGAATTTATTTTAATGTATATTAATCATGGTTACTGACCCATTTGAATTTCTTCTTTTTTTACCTATGTACTTTATAATTACAAGTTTTTGTTTTATTTTGTTTTCGTTTTGTATGTGTATGTTTTGTTTGTTTGTTTTGCTTTTCCATTCTTCTTCCCTGTTTTGTGTTTGGTGACATTTTCTTTACTCTGTTTGTACACTTTACATTTCTATTTCATTTTTCAGTATTAAAATTTTAAACATTCTTAGTTGCCAAAAAAGTGCCCAACATTAAATAGTAACTATGCTTTTCTTTCTAATAATGTAAGAATCTTAGAATACTGTTTAACTTTAATCACTACTACCTCACCATTTTATGTATTGTTTCAAGTTGTTTTAGAATTTTAACTTGTTTTGGTAGATGTATACTTCTTATAAGTCATTAAAGCCATATTTGAATGGAGAAAGATGATGAAAATTACAAATGATAGCTTTTGTTACTATAAGATTTCCTGTAGATTTGGATATTTTCTAGGCAAGGTTAAAATTAGAGTGCATTTATCTGGTTCATATTTTTACTAATATTATTAAATTATAAAGAGATTAGAATATGGTAGTGAATTAGTCAAAATTACATATTAAGAAATATAATTGGAAAGGGAAGATTTTTAAAACATATTCAATCAGAATTATTGCAAATATTCATTGTATCTGAGAGCCAATAGAAAAGTCTGGAAGAACATCAAAGAATAAAGGAAAACACTAACCTCTGATTAAATTATTTGCACTGAATTATTAAAGAAAACGATTGCATGAATAAATTGTTTCTTTTTGCACTAAGCAACTAGACAACAAGAATGGTGTTTTTCCAAATTTGTTGGTAGTAAAACACACAAACTTTTTTTTTTTTTAAATATACTCACACCTCTCAAGATAAATATACTTCATTTAAAAATTCTGGAGAGTAAAATAAATTACCTAATAATTTATCTAAATTTATCATAATAATTTATCTAAAATTATAAGTAAATTTATCTAATAAATAAATTATCTAAGAAGATGATATCAACTATACAGTAATAAAATATTCAAATAATATTCATATCAACTGTAGTGTTCTAAGCATAATCCTTCCATATTTCTCAGGAATTTATTTTCAGTTTTTCCATATTTCTCTCTGCAAATTACTTATACAGCCTTTTGGCTTGTTTTATAAAAATAACAGTAAAAATGAAGATACAATTTTCTATATCTGAAAATTTAATTGTGTTAATGCAACCCTCTGTTTTGGGCTTAGAACTTGGAATACTGACATTCTAACAGCAAATATGAATATCTCTCTACAGGTCCTGACAGAAGGAACTTTATGGATCTTTCTGCCTTATCCTTTAGCTGCAGGTCATTGTCTGTAGTCCCTGAGGCATCTTATTATTATACATAAATAAATATTTCCAAGTAATAAAAAAAGAAGAATTCCACTTACTGAATCTGTATTATATGCCATTCTCTGTACTAAAGTTTTACATATAGTAAATTTCACTTATTCCCCAATATATGCCTATGGGTATTATCAACCTCATTTTACAAATGAAGAAATTGAAGTTCAGCAACATTAAATATCATGCCCCAGGTTACACAGCTGTTGAGTCACTTGTCTGAGAATTCAACCCAGGCGTGTTTATGAGGTATGAACTACAGTGTCTGCCTTCTGGATATGTGCCATATTTTGCCTAAGTAGTGAAGGGATTCATTTTTACATGCTCCCTGGTCCAAAGAATATAAAATGGCATAATTTCAGCATCTAATAACAAATTGCAGTTTGTGTTAATCAGTTGAACCTGCTGATAAAAATGGAGATCAGTAACTCAACAACTTTAATGTGTATTCTTCTCTGTTGCAAATATATATGGAGCAAGTGATGTACATGAATTAATATATGTGTAGTAAGAATATAAAAGCTTATGTTTTTAAATATTTACCTTGTGCCAGGCAAAGTTAGAAGTGTCTTACATGCATAAACTCTTTCAATGTTTATAGCAACTACATGAAAATGGTACCCTTATTACTCATATTTTAGATGAGGAAATTGAGGGATAATGAGGTTAATTATCTTGTCCAGGTCCACACAACCAGTAAGTGGAAAACTGGAATTACAATGCATGCAGTGAAGCACAAGAATTTAGACATCCAACTGCTCTCTATAAAACAAATACTCATAGGAAAAGATTTATTTATTTTTTTAAAGATTTTATTTATTTATTTGACAGAGAGAGACACAGTGAGAGAGGGAACCCAAGCAGGGGGAGTGAGAGAGAGAGAGCAGGCTTCCCCCAGCAAGGAGCTTGATGCGGGGCTCGATTCCAGGACCCCAGGATCATGACATGAGCCGAAGGCAAACGCTTAACGACTGAGCCACCCAGGCGCCCCATAGAAAAAGATTTAAAACATGAATAATGAATGATTAATTGAAATATATGAAAACCTAGCATTTCTTTTGGGTTAATATTCTTATTTTTTTTATTTTTTGGAAGTCCTAAAGATTTATAAAAGTTGAAAGGTAACTATAACCAATTTGCATATAGTAACTTCCTAGGTTCAATGGTTATGATGTCCTCATATGCCATAATGATTGATCTATAAAATGTTCTATGAAATCCAGACTTGTCTGTTTGGTGACTTGTGTGTGTTTTCAACTTGTTCATCTGATTCTTGTTTTTTCAATTCCTTTGCCTCTTTGCCAATATTTACTATTACTGGTTGTGTGTATGTGTTTTTGGTATTTTGTCCTTATTTAGTTTAGTTTTTGTCATTCTTTAGTGGATTTAATTTGATTAATTGTAGTTCTAATTTTAATGTTTTCTGACTGATAATGTTGAGCAATCATTCATGTGCTACTTGGCCATTTGTATCTTTAGAGAATTGTTTTATTCCAGGTCATTTGCCCATCTTTTTATTGGTTGTCTTTTTATTATTGAATTATAAGTGTTTTGTAATCTATCCTGCATACTAGTCTTTTGTCAGATATGTTTCACAAATATTTTTCTCAGTTTATTGCTTTCCTATTCGTTTTCTTAGTATTTTTTTTTTAAATGTGTAGAATTTTCTGATTTGATGAAGCCTAATATATCTTTTATTTTCTCTTTTCTCTGAAGTCATTTTTTTTTCTTATGGAAATGTAGTTATTACAACACCATTTACTGAAAAGGGTTTCCTCATTTGGTTACTTCTGCATATGTGTCAAATATTAGATGACTAAATAAGTGGAAATTTATTTCTGGGCTTGTTATTCTGTTCCATTGATCTATTTGTCAATTCTTATGCCGCTATCCTATAGCCTTGATTACTGTAGTATTATATGAGCTCTCAAAATCAGATGGTGTAAATCCTCTCATATTGTTCTTTTACTCAATTACTTGGACTGTTCTAGATGTTTGCATTTTTTTATAGGTTCTATAAGCAGCTTGTCAGTTTTTTTGGCTGTTCATGTCCTTTGCATATACATATACATTTTGTAATCTGCTTTCAGTTTCTGCAAAAAAGGCTGCAGGGATTCTATTAAGGATTGTATTAAATCTATGGAATAATTTGGGAAGATAGATATCTTTTAATTCATGAACATGTCATATTGCTCCATTTATTTAGAAATTCTTTAATTTCTGTGAACAGTATTTTGTGGTTTTTGTTGTCTTTTTTTTTTTTAATTTTTGTTGTCTTGCATGGATCTTACACATCTTTTGTTAAATTTATCTTTTTATATTTCATATAGTGATGCTATCATAAATGGAATTGTGCCATCTTCATGCTCTCCCTTTGCTGTGCTCTGGTGCACTGGTGTCTCTTGGAAGGAATTTTTTATACTTAGTCTGGTGCCCTGATCTTTGTGACTACCACCCAGGGGCATACCTTTTGACTGTCTGGCTCTGGACATCTGGGAGCTTGAGTTTCCTGGTCCATGGAACTGTAATAATTGTCGCCCAAAAAGGAGCTCATACCTCTGTTTGGCACTACAGTTTTTGTGGCTGCTTCCAGGGGACACTTCTATATTGTTTGGCTTTGGAGGCCAGTGATGCTTATGTCTCTGGGTCCCACAAAACTATAACCAATGGAGAAAGGGTTTTTAAATAGCTAGTATCCCCAGGGCACAGCAAGAGGCAACAGAGCCAGGAGCTTATCTTTCTCTGAATGAAACCTATTAATTAATCATCATAGCTGAAGCCTGAGGGGCAGGCTTCTAATTAAACATGCATCTAATGGCTGACCTTAATCCTTTCAGAGACCTTAGAGGGCGGGCATTGTCTTTGCACTCTCCCTTTGCCATATTTCTGCCACTCTCTCCTGGAGGGGAGCTTTATGTATGACTGGTACCTTGGTTTTCACATGTGGTGCTCCAGTGTTTGCAGCTGTTTGCTAGGGGATGCCCCTTAATTACCTGGCTCTGGTGGCCAGCAGTGGGGAGGTGAGTTTAAATTTCTGTGGCTATCAGAAAGACAGTTCTAGGCAAGCTACTTCTCCTACGGCACTGCCCAGACATAGACTGAGTCCCAGTTTTTGCAACTTTCATCCAGGGAACACAGCCAGACCACCTGGCCAGAGGAACTTATGCTTGTAGTCCCATTGGACTGTATATATTTGCATTATGAGCCACTGCCGGAGGGACTGGCTTCCAAGCAGCCTGAATGTTGATGTTGAGATTTCCTCCTAAGAGACACTGACAGGTCTTGGCACATCCTCAACTAATGGAAGCCATTAAGAATATAATAGGCTGCTTGGATAAACACAGAAGTTTGAGAGACAACAAAGAGTTGGAACAGGGTTGGAAGACAAGTTTAAATTACTACATAAGGCCACTTCTTCAAGATTGGGAGAGATGGCTGTTTGATCTTTTATAAGAAGATATTTTTATAAGAAGAGTAGTTTCTTAGAGAAATGGAGAAATTTCATTGGAGAAATGGAGGAATATGTTCTAAATGAAAAAATGGATATAACCTCATAAAAAAAACCTTGATAAAACAAAGATAACTATCTGATAAAGAGCTCAAAGTAATGTTCAAAAAGAGTCTCACTGAACTTGGGAGAAAAATGGGTGAGCACAGTGAGAACTTCAACTAAGATATGGACAATATAAGAAAGTACCAAACAGAGGTCACAGAGTTGAAGAATACAATGACTAAACTGAAGAATAATCTAGAGGGATTCAACAACAGACTAGATGAAGGTTCAGTTCACTCAAAGACAAGGCAGTGGGACACACCCAATCAGACAAGCAAAAAGAAAAAGGGAAGGAAGGTATGTGAGGTTAGCTAAAGGACTTATAGGACAAAATCAAATACACTAACATTCCCATTATATATAGGGGAATGGAGAAGGAGGAGTGAGAAAGGGGCAAAAATATTGTTTGAAAAATAATGCCTGAAGACTTTCCTAATGGGGAAGGAAACAGACATCCAGACCTAGGAAATTCAGAGAATTTCAAACAAGATGAATCCAAAGAGACCCACATTAAGACTTATAACTAAAATGCCAGAAGTTAGAGATAATGGGAGAATCTTAAAAATGGCAAGGAGAAAACAAAAAACAAACAAACAAAAAACAAAAAACAAAAAAAATAAACCACCAAAAAACTTGTTACATACAAGGAAACCCTCTCATATCATCTCCTGATCTTAAGATGATCAGGAGATTCTTCAGCAGAAAACTCGTGGGCCAAAAGGGAGTTGCAGAATATATACAAAGTGCGAAAGAAAGAAAGAAAGAAAGAAAGAACGAAAGAAAGAACATTCCAACCAGGAATACTCTTTCCAGCAAAGTTATCATTTAGAATTGAAAGAGAGATAATGAATATTTTAGCCAAGCAAAAGCTAAAGGAGTTTATTGTCACTAAAGTGGCCTTACAAAAAATGTTCAAGGGTCTCCTTTAAGCTTAAAAGGAAAGGTACTAATTAGTAACAAGGAAACATATGAAAGAATAAGTTATACTGAAAAGATAAATATCTAGTAAAGGTAGTGGATTAATCACTTATAAGTCTAATATAAAAGTTAAAAGACAAACTTAGTGAAAATAACTAGATAAAAATCATTAGTTAAGGAATACGCAAAATAAAAAGATGTGAAGTATGACACTAAAAACATAAAACATGGCGGGGGAAGAATAAAATTTGAACTTCAAAATGAGCTCAAACTTAAGTTATTAACTTAAATGGACTGTATAAATAAAAGTTGTTATATTTAAGCCTCATGGTAACCACAAAGCAAAAACCTATAGTAAATACACAAAAAATAAAGAGAAAAGGATTTAAAGTATAATCCAAAGATAGTCATCAAACCGCAAAGGAAGAGAAAAAGAAAATAACAGAGAGGAACTATAGGAACAGTCCATAAACAATTAACAAAATGACAATAAGTACATACCTATCAGTATGTAGATTATATTCTCCAATCAAAAAACATAGAGTGGTTGAATGGTTACAAAAACAAAACCCAACTATATACTGCCTACAAGAGAATTACTTTAGATACAAAGGCACACATAGTGCTGAAAGTGAAGAGAAAGAAAGATAGCCCATACAAATGGACACCAAAAGAAAGCTGGTGTAACTATGCTTATCATAGACATAATAGACTTTAAAACAAAGACATCATAAGAGACCAAGATGGGTTTTACATAATAGTAAAGGGGTCAGTTCAACAAGAGGATATAACATACAGAAACATTTGCACTCACTATAGAAGCAACTAAACGTATAAAGCCAATATTAACACACCTAAAGAGAGACAAGACAGCAATATAATAATAGTAAGAGATTAATACCCCACTTGCGTTGATAGATAGGTCATCTAGACAGAAAATCAGTAAGGAAATATTGGCCTTAAATGGCATATTAAATTAGATGGACCTAACAAATACACAAAGAATGTTCCATTCAAAAGTAGCAACATACACATTTTTCTCAAGTGCATGTGGAACATTCTCCAGGATAGATCATATGTTAGGCAACAACTCTTAACAAAAATTTAAGAAGATTGAAATCATATCAAGCATCTTTTCATCACAATGATAAGAAACTAAAAATTGATTATGCCAAGAAAACCTGAAAACTTACAAAATGTGGAGATAAAACAAAAGGTTACTGAAAAACTAATGGGCCAAAGAAGAAATCTAAAGAGAAATAAAAAAAAAAATGCCTCCAGACAAATGAGAATGGAAGTATAATGTACCAAACTTTGTGGGATGCAGTAAAAGCAATTATAAGAAGAAAGTTAATAGCAATAAATTCCTACCTAATAAAAACAGAAAAGTCTCAAACAAATAAGTTAACTTTATGCGTCAAGGATCTAGTAAAAGAAGAACAAATGAAGTCCAAAGTTAGTAGAAGGAAGAAGAGAACAAAGATTAGAGCAGAAACAAGTGAAATAGACTAAAAAGATGATAGAGAAGATCAGTGAAACAAAGATCTGGTTGTCTGAAAAGATAAACAAAATTGACAAACCTTTAGCTAGACTCACTAAGAAAGAAGAAAACCCAAATAAAATCAGAAAATGGAAGGAAATTTCACAACTGATTGCACAGAAAGACAAAGAAAGGATTATAAAAGACTACCATGAACAATTACACTTCAACAAATTGGACAACCTAAAAGTAGTGGATAAATTCCTGAAAACATACAACCTACCAAGACTGAATCTTGATGAAATAGAAAACCTGAGCAGACTAATTACTAGTAAGAAGACTGAATCAGTAATCAGAAACCTCCCAACAAACAAAAGCATAGGACCAGATGGCTGCACTGGTGAATTCTACCAAATATTCAAAGAAAAATTAATACCAATCCTTCTAAAGCTTTTATAAAAAATACAAGAGAAGAAATCTTTTCTAAACTAATTTTCTTAGACCAGGTTTACCAACACCAGACAAGGATGCCACAAACAAATAAATTATACAACAATATCTCTGATGAATGTAGAGGCAGAAATCCCTAACAGAATATTAACAAATTGAATTCAATAATATGTTAAAAGGATACTTTATAGACCATAATCAAGTGGAATTTATTCCAGAGATGCAAGGATGATTCAACATCTGTAAATCAGTGTGATATACCACATTAACAAAATGAAGGATGAAAACCATATGATCATTTCAATAGATGCAGAAAAAATTTTTGACAAAATTCAACATCCATTTATGATTAAAAACTGTCAACAGAGGAGACATTGAAGCAATACTCTTCAGCATAACAATGGCTGTGTATGATAAACCCACAGCTAGTATCATACACAGTGAAGAGCTGAAAGCCTTTACTCAGATTAGTAATAAGACAAGGATTCCCTCTCCCATCACTTCTATTCAACATAGTATTGGAAGTGTTTGATGAGCAATTGGCAACAAAAATAAATAAAAAGCATCCAAATTTGGAAAGGAAGAAATAAAGCTGTCACTATTTATAGATGACGTGAGGTTGTGTATAGAAAATCCTAAAACACTCCATCAAAAACTGTAAGGTTGCAGGATATAAAATCAAAACACAAAGTATGTTTCATTTTTATACATCAATAACAGACTATTGGAAAGAGAGCTTAAGAAAGTATCTCATTTACAATTGCATCAGAAAGAATAAAATACCCAGGAATAAATTTAACCAAGGAAGTGAAAGACCTGTATATAGAAATTATAAAACATTAATGAAAGGAATTGAAGAAGACACAAATGAATGGAAAGATATTCTCTGCTCATGGACTGGAAGAATCAATGTTAAAATGTCTATACTACCCAAAGCAATCTACGGATTCAGTGCAATTCCTATCAAAATTCCAGTGGCTTCTTTTCAAAAAACTAATGCAAATAGTCTTGAAATTTGTATGGAATCACAACAACAACAACAAAAAAAAACAAAGCAAAAACATACAAACAAAAAAACCCAACCACCATTGCCCCTGGGTAGCTCAGTTGGTCGAAAGCAACTGCTTTCGGCTCAGGTCATGTTCCCAGGGTCCTGGGATTGAACCCGGTGTCAGGCTCCTTACTCAGCAGGGAGCCTGCTTCTCCCTCTCCCTCTGCCTGCTACTCCACCTGCTTGTGCTCACTCACTCGCTCTCTCTGTCTAATAAATAAACAAAATTAACAAAAAAAAAAAAAAGAAACCCCACCACCACCACCACCACCAACAACCCCCCCCCCCCCCCCCCCCCCAGCAAGAAACTCTTATAGCCAAAGTGTTCTTGAGAAAGAAGAATAGCACTGGAGGAATCATGCTGTCTGATTTCATGCTGTCTGATTTCAAACTGTATTACAAATCTATAGTAATTAAAACAGTATGGTATTGGCGTAAAAATAGACACAGATCAGTGGAAGAGAATAGAGAGCCCAGAAATAAACCGATACATATATAGTCAATTGATTTATGACAAAGGAGCCAAGAATATAGAATGGGGAAAAGACCATCTCTTCAATAAATAGTGCTGGGAAAATTAGAGACCCAAATGGAAAATAATGAAACTGGACCACTATCTTACAATATATACAAAAATTAACTCATAATGGATTAAAGAGTTGAATGTAATATCTGAAACAATGAAACTCCTAAGATCTAGGCCGTGACAATGATTTTTTAAATTTGACACCCAAAGCAAATAAAAACAAAAACAAGTAAGTGGGTCTACATTATACCACGAAGGTTCTGCACAGCAATAAAAACCATTAACAAATGAAAAGGCAACCTATTGAATAGGACAAGTTAATTGCAAATTATATGTCTGACAAGGGGCTAATATCCAACATATGTAAAGCACTCATACAACTCAATATCAAAAACAAAACAAAACAAGCAAAAAAATAATCCTATTACAAAATGAACAGAATATCTGAATAGAAATTTGTCTGGAGAAAACATGTAGATGGCCAAGAGGTACACAAAAATAGGCTCAACATCACTAATGAGGGAAATGCAAATCTGAGTCACCTCATATCTGTTAGAATGGCTATTATGATAAAGACTAGAAGTAACAAGTGTTGGTGAGGTTGTGGAGAAAAGGGAACCCTTGTGCACTCTGAGTATGTAAACTGTTAACCACTATGGAAAATAGTACTGAGGTTCCTCAAAAACTTAAAAATAGATCTACCATATGATCCAGCAATTCTGCTTCTACATATTTATCTGAAGAAAGCAGAAACTAACTTGAAAAGATAGGTATGATCTCATGTTCATTGCAGCATTATTTACAATGACCAAGATATGGAAACAACCTAAATGTCCATCAGTGGCTGTATGGGTAAAGAAAATGTGGCTTATGTATACACTAGAATATTATTCAGCCATAATATAGAAAGAAATCTTGTCATGGACAGTGACTATGGTATGTACTCTTTTTATTACTTTTAACATTAGATATACTATTAAACTCTCACCCTATGAGCATGTATCTTTTCATATTGTCTAAATTGAACTTCAGTATTTAATAATTAAGATAAATAATTATTTAAATTGTCATGCATACATACATATATGTATATATATATATACACACACACATACACTCACACACTGATAATCAATGTAAAATAGAATTTTAGGTCATGTTTGAGTTCCTGAAAAAGCTCATCATTAAATACATTGGCCTGTGTTATGTAGGAATTATGTTAACCAATCTGGAAAAAATTAAATGTTTTACTGGAATTTATTAGGTGTATTGTAGTCTCTTAAATCCATTTCTTAAAAAAAATACTTTTAGAGGATGCTTTGAAATTAGTGGAAATTATTGGTGCTAAGTATATATTTGTTAAAAAGACAACATTCCATATTTCTTTGAGTGTAAAGCTAAACTTACAAACTAAGACATTTTGTATTCATAGACACTATAAGAAGACAAATAATGTTCAGATCATCCATGAGCCTACTTAATTTCTTCCTAGTTTTTTCACATAATATGAGAAAAATATATCAAAATTTTAAACTATTGTTGTATAAATGACCATATTCCCCTCTAATTCTGTTAATTTTTGTTTCATGAGTTTTGACGATTCCTTATTAGGCCCAAACTTCTTTAGGAGTGCTTTGTTATCCTGATGAAGTAATTCATTTATCTTCAGTAAGTGTATTCCCAGTAATACTCTTTTGAGTTGAAGTCCATTTGTCTGATATATTATAGAAAATCCCCATTATGCTTGTTGTTTGCATGGTATATTTTCCTGTATCCTTCTATTTTATATTTAAAGTGTATCGTTTGTGGCTAGCCATTTGGTTGGGTCTCTTTTACACATTTAGGTAAACTTTACCTTTTAATTGGGGAGTTTAGTCCATTTTATTTGATGTAATAATTATTATGGTTGAATCTGTCCATACTATTTTATTGTATTTCTGTTTTTCTTCACTCTTTTTGATCCTCTTTTCCCTCTTTCTGAACTTCTAGATTATTAAAAATATTTTTAGATTTTTAAATTTAATTTCTTTAATAATTTTTTTTAAGTTAAATCTTTGTTTAACTTGTTGTGGCTCTAGGGATTCAAATATCTACTTCCTTAATATATCAGTCTGCTTAGAGTTAATATTGTGTCATTTCACCAAAAAGACATAAGAACTTGAATCCATATAGGTCTATCTACACTTACCCTCCCACCCTTTAGTTAGTCTAGTTTAGTTGTCATATATATCATATATCCATATACTATAAATTCCACAATGTAATGATGTAATGTTTACTTAAATAGTTATATGTGTTTTAAAGAAACACAAGGAAAAAATGTTTTCTGTAGATGGGCGCCTGGGTGGCTCAGTGGGTTAAGCCGCTGCCTTCGGCTCAGGTCATGATCTCAGGGTCCTGGGATCGAGGCCAGAATTGGGCTCTCTGCTCAGCAGGGAGCCTGCTTCCCTCTCTCTCTCTCTGCCTGCCTCTCCATCTACTTGTGATTTCTCTCTGTCAAATAAATAAATAAAATCTTTAAAAAAAAATGTTTTCTGTAGGTACCTAGATACTTTTAGTGTCAATGCTTTTCATTCTTTCCAGAAGATGAATATTTCCTTTTGGTACCAATTACCCTAACATGGTGAACTTTGTTTAGTATTGATTTTACTGTTGATTGGCCAGTGAATTCTTCTTAGTTCACTTTTATCTTTGAAGGATATTTTCAAGGTGTATTCCTGGGCTGACAGTCTTTTTTTAAAAGAACTTTACAGATGTTTTTTTCTAGTTTTCTGGCCAGTATAGCTTCTGATGAGAATCCAGTGGGCATTTGAATTGTTTTGCCCTGCATGTAATATATCCTTGTTCTCTATCTGCTTTGGAAACTTTTTGTTCTCTGTGTGTGTGTGTGTGTGTGTGTGTGTGTGTGTAACAATTTTTTTTAATATTATGTCTTGACATGGTTTTATTTTTATATATCCTGCTTGTGGTTTGCTAAGCCAAGCTTTTGAATGAGTAAATTTATGTCTTTACTAAATTGTGAAATATTTGACCATTAATTCTAGTATAATTTCTGCCCCTCTCTCTACCTTCTGTCCTTCCTAGACTCCCATGCCATATATGTTAGGGCCTTAGATACTATTGTCCATGAGATCCTTGAGGCTCTCTGTTAACTTTCTAAATATTTTTTTCTCTGTTATTTAAATTGTATAACTTCTATTATTATATCTTCAAATTTACTCTTTTTCCTGTTGTCTATGTTCTGCTATCCAATAAGCTATTTTATCTCAGATATTTTAAAATTATTTATCCTCAATAGTTTATTTTTTCTGACAGTTCTTTTCTTTTTATCAGAGTTATTTTATCTCATTGTGTATGGTTACAATAACTGCATTAGATTCTGCTAATTTCAAACTTAAAATCTCAGTATAGATCTTTTTTTTTTTTTAAGAATGGGTTGTGTTTCTTTGTCTTCCAAACGTTGAGCTATTTGGGATTTAACTTGGACATTGTAAATGTTATGTTGTAGATTCTTGAATTTCATATCATAATGGGAATTATTGTTATTTTTGCATAACAATATAATAATGATAATGATGATAATGATGTTACAAATATGTGAAAAATGATGACAGTGGGAAGTGACTGCTATGGATTTTATTTAGAGTTTTCTTTCTTTAAAAAATTTTTGTTACTGAGGTATAGTTGACATAGCATTATATTACTTTCAGATGAGCAGCATAATAATTTGATATTCATAGATTGTGAAATGATAAATGGTTTTCTTTTTTAATGCAGAGTAAAAAGTATTTTTTCAGTTAATAAGTTGTCAACTGGCAACTGATTGAGGGGGAGAATCATTATCTGGATATTCTCATTGTGTTTATCACTGGTGAAACTCAGTCATAGTTCCTTTTGGAGTTACTCAGCCAGAAACGATGAGAATTGAGACCTTGCCATAGACCCTGCTATCTTTATATCTGGTATAGAGCTTAAAATTGTACCTAACTTTCTGAGGCTCTGGTGACAAATGGTGGGTCGACGATTGTTTCTATGTCTGCTTATACTGCTATTTTTTACAGTCAGAAAATAATTTAATTGAAAAAATATTACATGATATCATGAGTAAGCAGAGTTCTTGTTGAACCCAATTCTACTCCTTCATTGTTGGCAGAGCTATCTCTGACATAAAGCAATAATTGAGATTACAGTTACCCTTAGGTACAACTCCTCAAAAATACTGTACTTGGTAAAAAAAAAAAAAAAAAAAAGCAAGTGAAACAAAACAACCATTTTCTTAGATTATGGAGAATATTTTGCCTGCTATTTAACTAAAGTATGCCATTAACTTTTCTTTGATCCTAAGGTCAAACATTTCCTATAGCTGATAAAAATTTTTTATCCATTCTCTTTGTACCGTCTGCATGATTTAGGACAGTTTTACATGCAACCCATCTTTCCTTCTAAATGTTTTTGCATGTTACAATTTGATGTTGATTCAGCCCCACCTTTTTTTTCTTCTTCTGCTCCTCCATTTTTGTCTTCACTATATTTTCTCTCCTATTTTTCTTTATTTTGTAGAAAATTAGAACTAAATAGGTGATTAGATTATTAAAGAAGTAAATATTTTTATCCAAACATGGAAAAACCTGAGATACATTGAACTCATCAGCAGTGGAGAGACTGACTATGTGGGTCTTCAATCAGGGGCACATTAATATTTAGCCTTTTTGGTGTTAGCTCATCACAACTGACAGACATGCTTTGGTTGTAAGTTTGGAATATGAATATAAATGTGGCTGAGGGAGAGAATGAATAGAGGATCTTTCTTAATGAAAATATCTAAAACTAGCTTGGTATAGCTAATTAATATTATGCATGTTTAAACAGAATATATACTTAATCAGAATAAGGTTTAAAGAAATATGCGTTCTTGTTTTAACTAGAGGTCTTATTAATCTTTATTGATTACTAAATCCCTTCTTAATCCAACTCTGAGATTTTGAAGGTTTGGGGTTTCTGTTACTCTACCAGCAGATTTCTACAGCTTTTCTTATTCTATTCTTTAATTTTTTTTTTTTTTTTTTTTTTAGTAAAGAGTAACAGTTTCTTCTAAAGTGGCAGGGAGAGAAAGTTATATAGACTTGTGGGGGCACTGTTCTCCACAAATCATCATGAATACGTTTTCTTTAGACAAAGGGTATTTTCTGACTTTGTCATTGTTTCTTCAGAAAGCCTGCTTTATATCCTATACTAAACCTCTACAGATATTCAGTAAACCCGCAGAATCCACTCACAAGATAATTGGGACACTTCTTTTTATGAAAATCTTGGGATTAAAATTATACATATATATGTATGTACCTATTTCATGATGTAATTTTTAAGGCACAGTGAATTTGTTAAATAGTCACAGATGATTTGTAAAGTGCAAAAACTCTTCAAATCATTCCTCATCTCTGGAAAAATCTTAAATGTGAACTGATCAGAACTTTTGACAATTTGTAAATTGGCATTCCATTAAAATTCAGTCACAAAATGAACATTTCTATTAGAATAAAATCTGCATTCAAGGCCTAAATAGCCTAAACTGTTTAAATATTTGCTTTAAAACAATGACCTTCAATTAACTATGCCACTTGTTTCATTTTACGGTGTCTAAAAAATTAGTCTACATAAACAATTCTGCAATAAATATGTTTATGCATGTAATCATGTATCTGGTAATATTAATAATAAAAACTCCTTTGTTGGTCAGAAGCTAGGTACTTTTTATAAGGCATTGGCTCTGGTTAACACCTTGCTTCTTTTTAAATTTGCAATAATTTACAATTCCTAGCCTGCAGAATGGTGTGCGCCAGTTTTCTTAAACCCTCCACCCAGAAATGAGTAGGCTCATTCCTTTAAAAACCTTCATGGAGAGGCTTTCTCTAACTCTCATGCTTGGTTTTAATCCCCTTGCCTCAAACTCCCATGACAGCCTACACTCATCCTTCTACAAGTTCCAGTAATAATTACATAGTAAGACCCTAAGAAATATTAAAAATAAGCAAACAAATAAATAAAACAAAATCTTAAGTCTACTTTTCACACAGAACTTCTTCACCGTATTGCAGCAGTTCTGTTTACTGTGTTCCATTTATATTACTACTGTTATTAGTGATTTTTAATGTGCAGTTTTGATAGATGGGGGAAAACATGTGAAATTGAAAATAATTCCAAAGATGTTAGAAATGTATTTTTATGTTCAGTTCATGTTAATAAAAACCCTCATAATGTGAAGAATAGATATAGGTATAAAATTTTTATCAAAAGAAAGTTGGTTTCTCTTTAGCTCATTAAATAAATGCTGAACAATCATTTAAAGAATATTGGTTGGAAGAGTTCCAAGTTATTACCCTATCCAGGGCACTCATATACCTCAGTATGGTCTTGTCTTATAAGTAATAAGGCCGGGTGCCTAAGTACCCACAGTTTGCAGTTCAGTGGTAGATCCCAACATTGTATCCTCTCACTCATTCTTGATATAATAATACCTGTCATGACCTAGACTTTGAGGTGACTAGACATTTACAACTTTATATTTTAACTCAGGCTGTAGTAATTTTTTCCCACAAATATTTTTGCAGGTTTAAACATTTCAAGTGGTGAGTAGTTCATTTTGACAGCAATCAAAATCTATTATCAAGAGTGGATTTCTATTCTTCAGTGTTCTGAAGTGATTATTAATTTTTTTGGCCATAAACATTTAAGTCTAGTTCTTGGCAATTTTCCTAGAGACTTGGGAAGAGAGTATCTTACATCTCAAATCTCTAAAGTATATAAATAAATCTCCAGGTCTAAAGGAGTAATTTCGATGAAATGTGATACCTTTATTCATGTGTGAACTCTTAGATGACACAAATTAAGTTGATTTGAGGTTTGTGCCATGTCAAGCTATGCATTTAATAAATGCTTCCAGAGAATATGAACTACTACTCCGATGTTGCCATGATTCTCAATCTTTTATAAGAGAACTACATACTTTTCTAGCTGATTTTTTCTTCCATGTGCACAAGTTTTAAATTCATTTGTGTGTGTGTGTTATGCCAAATATTTAAATATATTCTTTATGCTAAAAAGTGTATGTAGGGATTTTTTTTTTCTATTCTGTGAAATCAGTCACCTGCAGGGGAGGTATTGATAATTTGGTGCAGCATACAAATACTAAGTGTAGAACAACTGGGGAAGAGAAATAGCAAATGGCACACATCACTGAATTTTAATTGACACCCTGTTTCCTGGCAAGACTTTTAAGTTCCCATAAGACCTTCACAAAGGGGTTTCTTGCTAAAACATTGAGAGGAAGCCATGATCAGGTTAGCAGTAGAAGCTAAAAATGCACTTCCAGGTGTTGGAGACTGTTGTGTTTTTATAAACAAAAGCTGAATTACAAATGATTGCAATATACTTATGAATTATATAATTTATAGACCTTTTACAACTTACGATATCTTATGCAAAGTATCTCCTTTTCTCCCACAAATAATAGAAGATATGTGTGTGTATGCATATGTATACACATACATATATAATATAACAAGTGACTATAATTAACCCTAGCTTACAAATGAGAAAATTCACACGTAAAGACATCAGATGGCTAACTTGAGGCTTCACAGCTATTAAGATCCATATATAATAACTTGGACACTTAGAATCCTGGGTGAAGCCTGTCAAGTAAGTATATAAGAAGCACGATGGCAACAAATAGGACGGATCCATTTGCAAATATTTGCAGACTGCCTACTGTGTGCAAACAGGGATCAAAATCTATTATCAAGAGTTTTTTCTTCGCTCAGCTGCACTTTTTAAACCCGTTGGCTGTTTAATAGTTGCATTTTCATCATTATAAAGGCATGACCCTCTTCTGGGCTTCAAGCCAAATACCGAACAGCATGAGATAATGTGGAAAGGCTTATTCTTGTCATCTGATAATTTGTAAAGCAAAATTGTTCATAAGAAAGATTTCTATAAATATTTTTTATATGAAATAATTTGTAAGAGACTTTACTTTTTGAATTAAGCCATTTATTTTCACTTATATTTTAAGATTGTTGATCAATTTGGCCTACTAAGTTGTTATAGAAGCAGACATTCCTAGTGCCTGCTGTTTTTCCTGGGAATGCTTGTCACTTTGTGGGAACCACGTTATCTTTTCGAGGCCACCTGGGGATAGTTTATTAATTTGTTGGTTTACCAGTCTCTAATTATCCTGAAATACTACTACCATTTCCAAAGGTGCTGCAGGGAACAGCACTGTAAATCTGATACTTGGTAGTTTTCGCTTTGTGATATCTTTCATGGGAAATTCTGAATGCGTATCTAGAAGGGAGCCCTGGCTGGAGTTCTTTTCTCCATTACTTATTCCCGTTTGAAGACGCTTTGTTTCTTTGCTCACTGAAGAGAGAAAAAATAACATGCCTGAATTATTGGCAGCAAAATAGCAAAATAGTAACATGAGAAATGTGGTAATTAGGAGATCTGCAATGGCACATATCTGTCATAAACTGCCAATTAATCTTGATGATAAGAAATG
Source organism: Mustela putorius furo (assembly GCF_011764305.1). Taxonomy (NCBI): domain Eukaryota; kingdom Metazoa; phylum Chordata; class Mammalia; order Carnivora; family Mustelidae; genus Mustela; species Mustela putorius. Next base: position 75,511,594 of record NW_025421987.1, read on the forward strand.
TAGTCAACTTATTTACCAATAATTCCTCTTTCCAGAAGATCTTGACAACTGTCAATGGCCAATGTAGTTTCTAACTTTTCTTCTGTTTCATTGAATCACTATGGGCACATCCTTTTACCTCACTTCAGAATTTTCATCTGTAGACTATAGGGGATATTATTTCTAGCTATTGAGCAAAATTCATGTATTTGCTTATTTATACATTATATAGAACATGCATATAAAGCATTGGATGAATTCATGAAGAAATTGTGGAATATATTCCAAGATTCTTAAACTGATAGCTCATAGTGTGCTTCAGCCTTTCCAGAAATAAGTGTTTTAATTTCCTTTTCATGAAATTAATTTCAAACTCATTTTTTCATCAGCATCAATAATTTAAAATGTAGCTTAAAAGGGGAAGAATAGAGTTTGAAAAGTGCGTATCTTGCAGTTCAAATGTTCTGATGGTATGAGGACCCTTGAAGTCGCTTTACCTCACATTTGTTCTCTGTCCTAGTCTACCACCATTCACAGTCCAAGGTTATGAAAGACTTGTTTATACCATTTCCATTTCTCCTTTTCCATTCACTCTTCACACCACTCCAGTCTGGCTTCATATCAACTCTGCACCAAAATAGATTTGATCAGACCTTGATGTCACCAAACATCACCTTTCATTTCTCCTAATTCTTGATCTCTCAACAACATTTGACCTGACTAGCCATTTCCTCTTTCCCTTATCTTTTCTTCTTATCACTTTCATTTTTTTTTCTTTTAGAATTCCCTGCAGGCTTGTCTTCTAAAATGTGACTGTTTATTTTCAGAGTTCCTCAAGACTGGGGGGTGGAATATATATATATATATGTAGGGCCCCAATTCTAAGCAGTAGGCTCAGAAATCCACAAGCCTGCTTGACATCTCCAGCTGGATGTCTCATAGATGTCTTAAGTTTACCAACTCTATAGCTGAACAAAGTATATCTTCCTCCTATGTGCCTCACTGCCTTTAAGATCCAACCTTTCTTTTATGGTCTGAGTCTCAGTAAATGGTATCTCTTTTCAGCCATTGCTTGAGTCAGAAAACAGGGAATCATGCTGTCATCTATCTCTTTTTTATCCCCTTTATCAAGTTACCACTTTTAATTTCTGAATCTACCTTGGATTTGCCTATTTCCAGTTTGCACTGCCATAACCTGAATTCACGTCACTCTGATTTTTTGCCTGGGTCAGGTTCTGCATTGGCAGAGTCTCACTGAGCATCTGTATCTAATATAGCCACCACATTGCAGCCAAAATGAACTCTTAAGAACACAGATCTGTCATGATGCTGCCTTACTGAAAACTCTGCTTTGGCTTCCCACAATTCTTAGGAATATGATTTCACATTTAATATAGCCCATGATGCCCTACAGATTTAATCCCTACCACTTTTCTAGCTTAATGTTGTGCTGTTCTCCTTTGACGTGTCTTTTACTATACCAAGCACCTTCACATCTCAGGACTTCATCACATTCTGTTCCGTCAATCTCGATAATTCTCTGTACCCATTGAACCCTATCTCACGTCCATTTACCAGTGAATGATTATGTACTTTTCAAAGCTCAGTGAAAATATTAGTTCCTGGGGCGCCTGGGTGGCTCAGTGGGTTAAAGCCTCTGCCTTTGGTTCGGGTCATGATCCCAGGATGCTGGGATCGAGCCCTACATTGGGCTCTCTGTTCCGCAGAGAGCCTGCTTCCTCCTCTCTCTCTCTTCTCTCTGCCTGCCTCTCTGCTTCCTTGTGATCTCTGTCAAATAAATAAATAAAATCTTGAAAAAAAGAATGTTAGTTCCTCAGATGCCTTCTCTGACCATTCAGGATTCTCTTGTTTTGAAGTCTTATTGGCAGTATATTCCTCTCTGTTTTTGAATTCAGCACAATCACTAAATAATGGCTGAAATAACTACTTGTTTGAAGTCTTTCTCCCTTGTTATAATATATGTGTGGGATTTAAAAAACTGCGTTTATATTGCTCTTGCTGTACAACATTCAAATAGTACCTTGCCATGAAAGCACTTTCGTGTATATTTAATTAATGAATGATCTAATGAATAGTGGCAATTTAAATGATAACCCACTGAGCCACCCAGGCACCCCTAAATGATAACTGATACTAGGTATTTCTATAACTACTGGCACATAATAGGTACTTAGTAAATGTTTATAAATAAATCAAGGACTGTAGTTTTTTAAAAGATAACATTTTGGCTTAAATAAAGGATGTTCCTGATAAACATTGAATCCTGACCAGATTATTACTATTGACTAAGCCAGATAGGTGCCTCTTGAATGCATGCTTTTCAGAGAAAATAATTTGAATTCTTGGATGTCAACATATTAAAGCTGATAGTTACCATTTTATATCTAAGAAGTTTCTTCCAGCCAGTGTCTAGATATTTTAGATTTTAGATATTTTAAAAATGAGGTTGAATAAAATTTTCTGCAGCTTTTAGGTTTAACTTACTTTGTTATTATATTATTCCAGATTTTTTTTTAAACTCCCAGAAGTTTATGGACAAATTCAGTGTCCTCTGCTGAATAGTAGCTTTTCCTTTAGTGATGAGTTTAGATAACATGCACTAGTACAGCTCTGTGACTTAATTAACTACAGAATTTAAAAGCTTTTTGTATTATGTTCTAGTTGCAGAATTTCAAAATATCATTTCAGGTAGCCTCTATTTTGAAATTATGGTAGTTTGTTTTTGACCTGCTACTGTATTTTGTTACTTAATGAACTAATATGCACATAAAATGCCATATTATATATTTGATTAATTTAAAATATTGATGACTGTAGGATTGGTTCCTTTGGAAGCTATGTGTATTTAACATGAATTTTAAAACATTATTCTGGGAAGAGGATCTTAGGTTTTATCAGACTGCCAAGGGTTTCATATCACATAAGTGGTAAAGCACTCTTGCATTTTATTATTATTTGGTTGTGTCTTTCACTGTGTTTAGTGTTCGTTTAGAAAACCTCTTGAGGGAGGGGACTCCAATCTTCAAAAGAAAGATCAAAATGAAAAAGAATGCTACAGGTCCTATATTCAAATTCAGTTGTAAAACCTTATTTTTTCAAACTCTTTTGTAGGTAAGTTCCTTACCTTAATATGCAATAATCTCTCTCTTGCTTTGTGCCCAGACTCTACTTATTTCAGACTGGAACAGGTTTTGAAGTAGAGCTCGGTCCCTGAACACTTGCTACTTCACACCTCTCTGCAGGGAGGTAATTCTTTTGGATTAAATTTTTCACTTCCACTGTAGGGAATAAATACGTGTTTGCTGATGATGAGAAAGAATTAACTTCAGGCTCACTCTATTCTGGGCCACACAAATCTATGCTTCTGAATGGAAGGAGATTGCAAGAAGCATCCTTATCATTTTATCACACTGAGTGTAGAGGAGTTGGTAGAGGAACCTCTTCGTGGCTGGTAAAGGACAATCAAATCCATCCAATTAAAATGAAAAAATAAATGGGGCACCTGGGTGGCTCAGGGGATTAAGCCTCTGCCTTCGGCTCAGGTCATGATCCCAGGGTCCTGGGATCGAGCCCCGAATCGAGCCCCGCATGGGGCTCTCTGTTGGGCAGGGAGTCTGCTTTCCCCCCTCTCTCTCTGCCTGCCTCTCTGCCTGCTTGTGATCTCTCTGTCAAATAAATAAATAAAATCTTTTTTAAAAAAATAAAATAAAATGAAAAAAAAATGAGAACATAATTGCCCTTCTCTCTTAAACTAGATTTTGTTGTTGTTTGAACTGAATTTTCCATTTCTTATGGCTACTAACCACCCAATAGAGATAATATATTTAAATTCGAGGATTGCCATTGAAAGTATAGTTCCACTTAATATTCCACCATGATATATTGGTCTTAAATAAATGAGCAATTAACCATTTGTTTTAGTGAAATTTATAAGTAGTTATTGGTTATTTTTGTACATGTGGAAATTTTGTTTCATATATTTATTGATGAAGTTTTTTTATTTTTTAAAGATTTTATTTATTTATTTGTAGGAAGAGAGAAATAGAGAACATGAGCTGGGAGGGGCAGAGGGAGAAGGAGAGGGACAAGCAGACAACCCATTGAGTGGAAAGGTTGAAGTGGGGCTCCATCCCAGGACCCCAAGATCATGAACTAAGCCAAAGGTAGCCACTTAACTGACTGAGCCACCCAGGCTTCTGAAGTTATTTCTAAATGTATTATATCTTTCCTTGTTTTTTATACACACACACATACATACACACACACATCTGCATTCTAAAAATGATTTAATTATAACCATAAACACTGCATTCTGTTAATTATGATCCACTTTCTCTGACATTTTCAGATTACTAATAATGACAGCAAGTGTTGGTATTGGAAAGGACAATTGGCTTGAAGCAAGAGAGCTGGGCTTGATTTCTGGCTCTTCTGTTCAGTATGTAGTTTTGGAATCATGGGCAATTTATGTAACCACAGCTCAGTTTACTCAACTGTAAAAAGAGGGTGTTATTACTACCTCATTAATTGAATGAAATAGTAGATGCACATTGAGAGGTACATATAGCTAATAAATGGTAATGATGGTATTAGTGTGTTGTAAAAGTCTATCATCAAGACAACTGAATACTTTGTGTTTTTCCTATATGAAACGTCTATTCTAGTGTACTTTTGTCTACTTTTCGTGGCTAACATATTACTGCTGAATATGTATTTGTACCTTGTAGCTTCTTCCTTATCCATGCCTTGGCCTTTTCTTCCTCTCTGTAATTTTGGTTCATAATTTTTAGTGCTATGATCAGCAGTTCTATCATTTTATAGACAAGTGTAGCACATTTGGTCAGTGAATTAGTGATTTATGTTATGATGCTTGTGATTATTTTTTTTCTCACAGATCCTAATTGTCTTTTGGATGACTTTATGTTTGTTTAGAGGCTTTTCTGTTTGGTCTCTTATGAGATAATGGGAACTGCCATGAATAGACAAATATAGTCAGTGCTGGTTTCCTATGTAATCTTAAATGTACCTTAGGTCTGCAGGTCACACAGCTAAGGGGACATCTTTCTATCTTTAGGCATGCCAAAGTACAGTGCGTTGGGCAGGGGTGCATAATATTTCCTGTAGAGTTTCCTTTAACTTACACTTCCTATTCCTGCTTTCCTCTGTGACTCTGTGCTCGAGGTATGGGGCATTTGTCAGTCCTCTGAGCTATTCAGTAGCTCCCTAAGAGAGAATTCCACAGTTCTTCCATTTGCTCCCTCAAAACAGGGTTCTCTAGTCATCTCAATCTCTTCTCTTTAGGGAAGACAGCCATGGGATGAGGTTGAAGGAGGCAGTATAGGTTCTGGTGGGATTGAGCCCAAATTAAACTGTATGCTTGGATGGACTGCACATTTTGGCACCCTGACCTTGTGGCTCTAGTTCAACCAGCCCATCTCCACCAGATGTCTTCTCACTCATTTTCTTACAATTTTCCCTGAGAATCTTGCTGACTTCCTGACATTCTCACTTCATAGTTCCATAATCCCGAGTCCGTCAAGAGATGTTGCTTCTGAAGTAGGTTCAAATCTCTTTCCCAAAGGTCCATAATTAAAAATATTTTGAGATAAGAGGTTCATCAAATATTCTATAATAGATTCCCCTCCCTCTCTGGCCCCCAATTCCAAACAAGGCACAAAGTAAAACTCTAATACAACCTTCAGCTCTGGCCAAGCCAAACCATGCTGTTACAAAAATAAGTTTGGCAAATCTTGTTGTTTCAACATTCAGATATTTTGAGAAGAAAGATTTTAAAAGTCGTTTTCATCATATTTGCCATTTGCTATCCACTTAAAATTCACTGTTCCCATTACCCTGTCTTTATGGATTTGCTTTTCTTTTAGTCAAGTTTATTCTATCAAAAATATATTTAAATTATACATAGTGTTTCTATGTTAACAAATTTTCCATATTTTTCTTTTCACCAAAAAAGAAAAAAATTATCTACAAATTTTAGGTAAATTTGTGAACATTAGAAATTCTACTTTATGTGAAAATATAAGGTTCACGTAGAATTTTTTTTGAATTTTAAAAATACCCTCATATACTTTCTTTTTCTCTGAATTCATGAATTGATTGTGTTGATGTGTTTTTCATCAACAAGTTAATCTTAGGGGAATAGATTTGCTTTAAAAGGATTGTGAACCTGGTGATTCACAGACCTGTACCCCTGGGGATAAAAATATATGTTTATAAAAAATAAAAAATTATATTAAAAAAAAAAGGATTGTGAGAAATATTTGACTTTAATGTTCAAGTGACCCGTGATGTGAAGGAAATAAGCACAAATAAGTTAGGCTTCAGTACACAGAATAGAGTTTTTAGTCCTAGGAATAGATTTGGTAGGAATCACATTCAGCTGTATTGGGAATTTATATAGGGAGAAATGTAGCAAGGTAAATTCCTCACTTAAGGTATCAAAATGTAAAGCAGCCTTAAATAGCTTCTAGTTTGCTCCGTTATGATTATGGTGTTAGTTTATTACCATTTGCTCCTAACATTTATTTATGCCTCTACAGGAAGGATAGATTTTGTTGTTTGTTTGTTTTGTTGTGTTGTGGGGATTTTTTGCAATTATTTTTGGTAAGCTTTATTTCTTAATGCCTCACAGTTTCATTTCTCAAGCATTTATCCCATGCCAAATCTGGAAAAGGCTTTGTGAGATACTATTGGAGTGACAGAAATGAATAAGATATGAATTAGCTCCAAAACTACTGAGGCAAAAAGACCTATAGACTACTGATTCATATAGAGCAAAGGAATTGAGAGCTGTAGCAAGTATGCAGAGGGACAGTTTTAAACTGGGTGTGGAGAGGAATATTTCTGGATTTCATGAGCAGATTCTTAAAAATGAAGTGGGATTTTTGGTTATTGGACCTAGCATTCCACTAATAGCTTGTGAATAATATGCATTATTATTAGAGAACTGGTTTTTGTATTCAAGAATGATGAATGGAAAGAAATTAAACGTTTTAAATCTAAAAATTGTGACAGATGAAAGGCACACATAAGCTCTGTATGACATGTGCTTTTCTTTGGAAAGCAATAAAAAATCAGGTCAGAGAATAGGGAAGTGGCTTCATCTGCAGGGTTCTTCTAGGAATCACTAACATTTGAATTAAAATTAGATAATTTTTTCAAATAAATACGGTTTTCATCCCAGTGACTGTGTTTAACTCTTAGGCAATCTGTCTAGCCAAGAGAAACATGAAGTTTCACATTTGCTAGATACAGGGAGAAACTCCATAGTTGCTCCTTCTTGCTATGTTTGCTGTTTGCTGTTTTGGACAAAACTGATTAACTGAATCTGGGAGTTTTTGTTTTAATTTTTATTTATTTACTTTTGGGGGAAATAAATCCAACAGATTTTGAAAGGCTTAGGCGAAGACATTTATTTTTATTATGAGCTTAATTTTCTGTAAGATGCTCAGAGTGTTTATGGGCTTATTAGGACATATTTAGAAGTCAAGCAGGGAAAAGGTTTTAATAAAACTGTGTTTCACAGTATCTTTCTAAATCTCTCACATATCCATTAGCTCAGTTACCAAAGCTCATGCCATTCTATGATTGTGGAACTTTAATAAAAGTGTTCCCATTCTCCTCTTTTAATTGTTGGGTCTGAGCAAAGTATTAATTGTCATCTGTACTAGAAAATTTGCACAAAATGATAAGTCATGTGGCTAAATCCAGGGGAAAAAAAGTAACAAAAAACACAAAAATAGAGCCATTCCTTAATATTCTGTCTTCATACTGTGGGAGTTTAGCATACTATATTTATTTTTGTACAAATTTTGTAAATCTATATGCAATTTTGGTGGTAGAACTACCTTTCTGTTCCTTGCAACAGATACATGGTCCTTGCATATAAAAGATACTTGATGACTATCAGATTGAATCATGTAAATTGCTGTTTGTCTAGAGTCAGATACAATCAAATACTAGTAATGTCAGATGGTTCAATCTAAATTCATTGAAAGAATGAATGGATTATTCTTCCAACTCCTCGTCTGTGGATTTTTATCATATAGCCCAGAACTTTTACTAGATAGTGCCTCTTACGAGCCTTTTCACTCTAGAACATTGCTCTCCAAGCTCTTGTGGTCAGGAACCCCCATTAGTAAAGAATGCTTAAAGTGACACATCCAAATGCATATCCTTATCATAATTTATATGCATATGTTTATTTGCCATACTAAGGTATCCATGCAATCCTGTGCATCATCCATTAATCACCTGGGTTCAGAAAACACCATTTACCGTTGATTTTTCTGATTCCTTCAGACAATTACAAGTATATTTTCACTGATCTTCAAAATCAATGATTTCTAATAAATTTCATCCAAAAATATAATATCTGTGTAAAGATTTAATGGTGGATTACAATCACAGTTAGGAATGGGCCATATATAAACACATTAATTAAACACATTATATAACACATTAATTAAACAGTGAAGGGAAGCCTCATGCATTCAAGCAAATTCCTCTTGCAAATCTGTTTATTTATTTAAGTTGTACTTATTTGAGAGAAAGAGAGGGAGAGCAAGCAGGGGGAGGGCAGAAGGAGAGAGAGAATCTCAAGCAGACTCCCCGCGGACCATAGAGCTCCACCTGCGACTTGGTCCTGTGACCCTGAGATCATGACCCCAGCCAAAATCAAGGACTGAGATGCTTACCTGATTGAACCATCCAGGTGCCCTTGCAAATATATTTTGAACCATCCAGGTGCCCCTGCAAATTTATTTTAATGCAATTAAAGCAGCCACTTTTTATTCCAGGTTATGTTGTTTCAATTTGTATCTATGGAATCTTCCATAAATTGCAATACATTCTATGTAGAATTTATGATTTATCGTTTATTCTGCCTCATAAAATGTTATTAATACTTTAGCCTACATTTATTTCTCTTTAAAAATTCTGATACCATGTATTATCTAATTTATACAACCAAAGTAATCATCATACATTGTTTTTATTGGGAAATCTAAGGTAGGGTTAAAGGTTTGAACTGAATGATCTCCTAAGTTGGACTGTAAGATTTGGTGCTTCTTAGTTTATGAAGGCTTTAAGTCTTGAAAGTGGCCTTTCTCAGTCTGTGCAAGCAATAACCACGTAATCAAAATTATTTTTCTATTTTTTTAAAAAAGGAAAATAAACAGTTGCTGGAGGACAATTAGAGAAACGGAGAGTCCAATTCTTCCTTTAAATTTGGCTCCTTTATTCAGTGTGATGATTGATATCACTCACCTATCATTTAACTTGATACTCTTCTCTTGGCAAGGGTTACTCTCCATTAGGCTCAGTGGGTGATATCATCACTGTCCATATGATTAAATGACACTTAGTAATATGGATTTCCCAAATTGTGTAATATCTTCCTCCTATGTCATCACGATCCCCATTTTATAGCCAGAACACAGGCAAATTTGGCTATATAGTGATGAGTTCAGATAGATAAATACAAGAAGGGGAAGTTTTAATTTGGCATTGGCATTGTTTAACATTCATAAAAAAATTGTTTTACTGCCCAGATGTTGGAAATTTATTAATTATCATATTGGCTCTTGGGCCCGGTTCTTGCAAGAAGTATAGTAGATGCCAGAAGCTAAATAACCTTTTGTCATTCCGCTGAATAAAGGATTGTTTGTGCTCTCCAGTTGATGAATTATCTCTACGCCTTGTCATTATAAAAAGAAACTCATCTTGTTCACTGGCCTGGCAGGAGATGAGAAGGCCCTGGAGAGACCACAGAGAGTTTTTCCTCTCACAAATCATATATAGGATAGATGCTGTGGGTCATGTCTGGAAATGAATGTGGAAAGGACCTAGGAAAAAGCATAAAACTAGTTACTACTAGTTGATATATGATAGATTATTATAAATTTACAGAATTAAACATCTGCTTTTACCCATATTAAATTATTTTAAATCTAGCAATCAATTCTAGCACAGACAAATGTACTTTGTATGTGCTTTGGAAATAAGGGAAAGCTTAAAATTCTATTGAAGTTAAGACAATACCAGTAGTTTTATAATTATTTTACTAGTTCATGACAAATTTATGGATACATTTGTTATCAAAGTATATTGTGTTTTGAAGAGAGAAAACTAACATTTCTGTAAATTACTATGTTGCCACTAACAGAATGTTTCAAAATCTCCAATTGGATAAACTGTTTTGCTGTTTTTTTTAAATTAATGAGTAAACTTTATTTTTTAGAGCAGTTTAGGTTCATAGCAAAATTGAGCACAAAGTACAGAGAGTTCCCATATATGCTTTGTTTCCCTGCATGCACAGCTTTTCCCACTATTGGTATTCTGTCCCCACACATCCATAGCCTCACCTACTCCTGATACCCCACACCACAGTGGTACATTTGTTATAATCAGTGAACCTACACTAACACATAATTATCAACCAAAGTCCATAGTTTGCAGTAGGGTTCACTCTTGGTGTTCATTATGTCGGTTTGAACATATGTATAATGGCATCTATCCACCATTGTCGTATCACACAGAACAGTTTCATTTCTCTAAACCCTTAGTGCTCTCCCTCTACACCCCAATCACTGGCAATCACTAATTACTGTCTTTATACTTCTGCCTCTTCCAGAGTGTCATATAATTAGAATCATAAGTATGTGGCCGCCTTTTCAGATTGGCTTCTTTTACTTAGTAATATCCATTTAAGTTTCTTCCATGTCTTTTTAAGGCTTGATAGCTTATTTCTCATTGACTGGGTGTACCATAGTTTATTTTTCCATTCACCTACTGAAGGACATCTTGGTGGTTTCCAAGTTTTGACAAGTATGAATAAAGCTGCTATAAACATCCATGTACAGGTTTTTTATGTGGACATGTTTTCAACTCCTTTGGGTAAATACTAGGGGATATGAGTGACAATCATACAATAAGAATATGTTTAGTTTTACAAGAGACTGCGAATTGACTTGCAAAGTGTCTGTACCATTTAGCATTCCCATCAGCAGTAAATGAAAATTCATGCTGCTCCACTTCTTCCTCAGCATTTACTGTTGTCACTGTTTTCTAGTAATAATATCTAGAGGCTTATCAATTTTGTTATCTTTTCATAGAATAAGCTTTTGGTTTTGTTGATTTTCCCTATTGGTTTCCTGTTTAGAATTTCTTTGATTTTTGGCTTTAACTTTTATTATATTTTTTCTTCTGCTCACTTGGATTTAATTTGTTCTATGTTGTGGTTGTTCTGTTGTTCCTTTTTAGTTATTAGAAGGAAGTCTAGATTATTGATTTTAGATATTTCTTCTTTTTAAATATATGTATTCAATGCTATAAATTTTCTTCTAAACTCTGCTTTCACGGTGTCCCATAAATTTTAATAAATTATTATCTTCACTTTCATGTAGTTCAAAATATTTTAAAATTTCTCTTGAGATTTTTTGTTTTGGTCCATGTGCTACTTAGAAATGTATTGCTTAATCTCCAAGTATTTTGGAAGTTTTCCAGCTATCTTTATGTTACTGATTTTTTTTTAAAAGATATTTATTTATTTATATATTTATTTGACAGACAGAGATCACAAGTAGGTAGAGAAGCAGGTGGTGGGGAGGGTAGGGAAGCAGGCTCCCTGCTGAGCAGAGAGCCCAATGCAGGGCTCTATCCCAGGACCCTGAGATCATGTATTGTGCCAAAGGCAGAGGCTTAACCTACGGAATCACCCAGGTACCCCTCTGTTACTGATTTCTAATTTATATCCATTGTGATATGAGAGCAGGCATTGTATGATCCTTATTCTTTTAGATATGTTAAGGTATCTTTTATGGCATATAATGTGCTCTGTCTTGGAGAATGGTCCATGTGATCTTGAGAAAAATGTGTAGTATATTATTTTTGGATGAACCAGTCTGTATATGTCAATTATATCCAATTGAATAATGGTGCTGTTGAGTACAACTGTATCCTTACCGATTACCTACCTGCTGAATCTGTCCATTCTGATAGAGGGGTGTTACATCACCAACTATAATACTGGATTCCTCTATTTCTTTTTGAAGTTCTGTCATTTTTTGCCTCTCATGTATCTTTACACTCTGTTGTTAGGCACATATACATTAAGAATTGTATGGTTTTTTTGAAGTATTGATCCCTTTATCATTATGTAGGACCCATCTTTATCCTTTACAATTGTCCTTGCTCTTCCATTGTGAGTTTGTAGTGTCTAAATGAAGTAATGAGGAGGGAATCCAGAAGTTAAAAATAGGAGAGCTATGAAACCTTTAGTTGGACTCACCACGCTCACTTATTGCTCAGCTAAGTGCAATTGTGAATTCTGCACACATGACCCCCTGATGAAGTTGCTTGAGTTAATTTTTAGTCCTTATTTGTTCCCTCCACTGTATTTGACACATACAGACTGCTTTCTTCTTTCTGAAATATTCTCTTCCTTTGACTTCTGTGAGCAATCTCCTTATTCTCTAACTCCCCCTGCCCACTTTTATCTGTTTTAGATATTTTATACTCTCTTACCTCATAAACTCTGATTCCCTCTACGAAGTTACTTTCAATCCTCTTCTTTTCTCCCTTTGTGCATTTTCGCAGACAATCACATTCACTTCCATAGTTTAGATTTCAATTTTTATAGTTAAAATTTTCACATCTCTACTTTCAGTTTAGGTCAGTCTTCATAAGCTACAGACCACCATATTTGGGTGCTTACAGGAAAGCACTACCAGGAAATCTTTCAGATACCCTAAACTCGATGTGTAGAATATTAAATTCAAAGATTTTCTTTATAACTTTAGTCTTTTTTCTGTATTTCTAATTTTGATGCATGATGTCAGTCACCATATGTGGAGAAATTTGGAATAATTCTTAACTCTTTTTCCTTTTCATTTCTAATATCCATTCAATCACCAATTTTTGTATTTGAACTCCTCAAATATTTTGAATCGGTTCAATTACCCTTATCTTTTCAAATCCTTGTTATTATCATATTTCATGTTTGAATGGGATTGCCATCATTATCTCCTAATTGGTCTTTGTTTCTCTAGTCTCTCTACTTCCAAATAAGTGACCTTTATATGACCTTGTTGAAGTTTCAACCATTTTAATCTTCATTAAAAGAAGATGATGGATTTTCTGTCCTGTCAGTGTATGTACCCGTTGTTTTCCTTGAATGGAACTCATTCTTATGATCAGTTCTCTCCTAGTCATCTTTCTTGTAGTGTAAATGTTGCTTTCTCTGGAAATCACTTTATGGACATGCAAAGTATGTGTGAGGGGCTCCTTCTATAACTCCTATATCGACTCTCTTGTATATTCTGTAGTATTAGACCTACTGCATAATTCCATTAGTTGTCTGACTAGCTGTCTCCTCCACTAGACTGCAAACTCCATGAGACTACAGACCTTGACCTTTTTCATTATTGCATCCCTTGAATCTAACACAGTGGCATGGAAGAGGTGGTTAAAAGCATTTTCTTTTTAAATTTTAATTTCTTTTTTATTTTTTTGTTATGTTTTGTTAGTCACCATACAGTACATCATTAGTTTTTGATGTAGTGTTCCACGATTTATTGTTTGTGTATAACATTTGGTGCTCCATGCAATACGTGTTCTCCTTAATACCCACCGGGCTAACCCTTACCCCCACTCTGTTCTCCTCTAAAACTCTCAGTTTGTTTCTTGGAGTCTGTAGTTTTTCATGGTTTTTCTCCCCCTCCAATTCCCCCCCTGCCTCATTCATTTTTGCCTTCCTTTTCCTCATGTCCTCCATGCTATTCCTTGTGTTCCACAAATAAGTGAAACCAAATGATAATTGACTTTCTGTACTTATTTCACTTAAGCATTATCTCCTCCGGTTTCACCTATGTTAATGCAAAAGTTGGATATTCATCCTTTCTGATGGCTGAGTAATATTCTATTGTATATATGGACATCTTCTTTATCAATACATCTGTTGAAGGAGATCTCATCTTTCTACAGTTTGGCTATTGTGGACATTGCTGCTATGAACATTGGGATGGATATGGCCCTTTTCATTTTCTTAATGGAGAAATAAAAACTGAAACAGCAGTCAGAAAGCAATATGAGTAATTGCAGGGAATTTTATTGAATCGTTTGCATTTTTGAAGTTCTACACAAAGATTTATAGTATGTAAACAGAAAGAAAGGAGAGGCTACCTTTGAAGGTGTTTGGAAGGAAGGGAAGGAAGAGGAGCAGCAGGAGAATGCTTCTTAGGAAAGAGGTAGGAAGAAACAAATTTGAAAGAAGGCACATCTCCTACTTTAAATATTTAAATGTTTTTATTTATCTTCTTCATCTAATATATACACATGGTGCAAAATTCAAAAGTATAACAGAATGTACGTGAAAAGTTAATGTTCTGTGTCTTCTCTCACCCAACCATCATTTTCCTCAACCTTGGGGATAATCACTGTGATCAGTTTTCTCTTTATCTTTCCCTACACACTCTATATATTTCTAAACACGTTTATGTTTCTATGTGTGTGATTTTAAAAATAAATCTTTGGGTCAGAAGCATAATACACACTTTTTTCTGTTTTCTATTTTGCTCCTGCAATTATCTTTATCTATCTATCATATATCATGTCCTCATTAAAAATATAACATTATATTTTTCTTTTTAAACCTTCATGGAGCTCCATTATATGGGTGAGCTGTATTTTATTTACTCTGCTCCACCCTGATAGAGACTTCTGTAATGGCAAACAGCACCACAATGTATACTCTATACAAGGATCATTTTGTTCACATGACAAATAATACTTAAAATTAGAAATGTTAGATCAAAGGGTATATATATTTTTAATCTTGAACTGCCTTTGTTTGAAGCTGTACTAGTTACCCTCCCACCAGCTGCATCTTCAACTGCCTTTATATAGGACTGCCATTAATGCAATATGTTGCCAGATAAGTTTATTTTTGCCAAACTAATGAGTTAAAAATGTCTCATTTTAGTCTTAATTTAAATCCTGCTAATATGCCTGGGATACAATGTCCTTTTCTATGTTCAAGAACCATATATTGCTGATTTTTATTTTTAATTCTTTTTTGTTACACAGTCCATATACTTTGCACAATATCTTTTAGTGGGATGGGTCTCGTGATGATTTATATAAAAGCTATATATTCTTATAAATATTTATGTATATGACATATAATTTTATTTAAGCATTTACAACTGTAACTGTAATCATTATATAGTTATATATATATTTATAGTTATGTGTCACAAGGGTATACATATATGTAGGTGCATTGCTTGTGATATGAGTTGAAAATATCTCCCCCGTTTATCTTTAACCTTTCAACTTTGTTCATGGAGTTTTTCCTCCCTTTGTAGAATCTTTTTTAATTCTATATAGTCCTATTTATCAGTTTTTATTTTATTGCTTCTGAATTTTGTATAATTTAGAAAGTTATTCCTAATTCTAAATTATTTTTTAAAAATTCTGTTTTATTTATTATTTATCTATTTTTATATCTAATTATTTAATTCAGTGGTGCTTTGTTTTGTAGTGAAATAATGTGATCATATCCAACAATTTTTTTCAGATTGTTTCCCAGATTGTTACAGTACTATTCATTGTATGGTAGATATTTTCTTCACTGACTTAAAAATGTCATTCTTTTCATATGCCACTGATCATTTGCTAAGTTTTCTTTGTGATTTATTTATAGGCTTTCAATTCAATTTGATGTGATTCCTCTTCCTTCTACTTCTTTGCCTTATATTTTGATATTATAATAAAGATAGTTCTTTTTCATTACTCTTTAGTTTTTGCTAGCTAGTCATGATTGTTCATTATCCTATGTGGTCTTTAGAGTAGTCTGTGAACTTTAAAAAATTCTGTCAAATATATTTATTAAAGCATATTAATTAAATAGATTAATTTATGGAATATTAAGAACTATCTTTCTTGACAAGAATATAGTTTCTATTCTTTTAGTTTTTTTCTCAGAAGTTTTAGATTTTTTCCCTTATATAGAACTTGCCTGTTTCTTATCATTTATTCCTAAATAACTGGTTTTTTTTGGGGGGGGGGGAGGTACCTGTATGAAAGTTACTGATTTCTGCAATTATCTTTTCACTATCATTAATTATTTTTGGGTTTCTAGACAAAATAATTACAGCAATATCAAATGATACATTTACTACCTTCCTTCCAATTTGTATTTCTTTTCCTTATCTAATTGTGTTGGATAGTACCTCCCTACCTATGACAAAAAAATCTGCGAAAGAGTGGACATTTATATTTTGTTTCTGACATTAAGGGAGATGTTTCTAGTGTAAACTCATTAAGTGCATGTGGTGGGCTTATGATTTCAGATAAATATATTTCATCATATTAACAAAAGAATTCTCCATCCATCTTATTGAGAATTGTAATTATCATTAAGAATGGATTATGATTTACATAATACGAGTATACTATGCAATCTAATATCTCTGTATGTAATAATAAGAGTAATCATATGATTTTTCACTTTATATCTATTATTATGGTAAATTATACAGATAATATTTTAATATTTAAGGTTCCTCACATTTCCGGGAGCAAATCCTGCTTGATTTTCTTTTTTATTTTTTTTCCCAAGATTTTATTTATTTATTTGAGAGAGAGAGACAGAGAGAGAGCACTAGCAGGGGGAAAGGGCAGAGGGAGAGGGAGAAGCAGACTGCCCACTGAACAGGGAGCCTGATGTGGTCTTGCTTGATCGGGATCATGGCCAAAGCCAAAAGCAGATACTTAACGGACTGAGCCACCAAGGCACCACCCTGCTTGGTCTTGTGATATGCTGCTGAATTCCATTTGTGTTTAGACTATTATAATAGGAATAGATACAAAGTTATGTTGAGATGGGAACAAACAAATGTGGGACCTTATTATTAATAAACTTGGTCATTTCACTGAAGTAAGGGAGTGATAATCTTTTTTTAAGATTTTATTTATTTATTTATTTGTCACATTGAGCGAGAGAGAGAAAGAGAGAGAGATCAAGAGAGCAAGCACAAGCAGGGGGAACAGCAGGCAGAGGGAGAAGCAGGCTCCCTGCTGAGCAAAGAGCCAAGTTGGGACTCCATCCCAGGATCCTGGGATCATGATCTGAGCTGAAGGCAGATGCTTAACCAACTGAGCTACCCAGACATCCCAGGGAATGATAATCTGTTTAATTACCAAGCATTTTAAAAGCTCATGCTACTACAAGGTAGTGTCTGTTGGAGTTAGGAAAATGAGTAAGACATTATTCCTATCTTCAAAGACTAATACATAGCCAAGTGTGAGAAAAATATTCAACAAATCATGACACAGTGTGATCAGTTCTTTTACAGTGATAGCAACTCTGGGGCCAGGACAACCTGGGATGTTTGAGGGAGTTGGACGGGGGGCGGGGGGACAGTTCACAGGTGGTGACATAGAATCTAGTTTGGAAGGGAAAGTTTAAGTTTCCCATGAGAAGTAGAAGGAAAGAAATGCAAAGCAGAGGGCGGCACATGGGATATTCTCATCATGATGACATGCTAGAGGTTGAAATCTTCATGTGAAATATATCTGGAACATCAGCTGGATGGGGTTTGCTAGGAAACAAAACAAAGAGATGGATTCAGGTAACCCAGACATAGAAAGTAGTACCAACTTCAATTTAAAGCATAAGCTTTGATAGAACTAAGTTTACTAGAATTATTGAGTATAAAGGTGAGAAGGAAACTTAAGACTCATTTCACTTATATGGATGGCCACCTTGGTTAATAGAGAGGGCCACCTTTTCTAAACTGAGAGCTGGGGATTGAGAGTATTAGAAGCAACCAGGATATAAAAAGGCATGGCAGAAGTCAGTAGGTACAAGAACCTTAGGGTATCATGGATATTTAGCCCAGAGAGGGGTAAGAAATACTCTACTACATAAAGAGAGGCATTGAGAATAAACACATTTTGATGGTATGAGATGAAGAAAGAAATGAGATAAGGAGCCTGTATAGCTAGTGTTTAACAACCGCTTGCTGAGTGCATGCCAGACCCTCCTCTATATAATATCTTCAAACTTTACAGTGACTCTGAGAAATAGGTATTTTATAAGTGAAGCATCAGATACACTGTAGAATATGTTTAGGTCACAAAGTCGGTAAATGACAGAGTCAGGATTAGAACCCATGCCTACCTGGTTCTGAAATAGAGTGAGAGAACAAAACCACGAAGCCCAACACCACCAACTTGAAGCAATGACTTCTGACATCACAGTCCTATGTATGACTGTGCCAGTGTGGGACTTATGGGAAGCCAGAGTTCAACATAGAGAAGTATTTAAGATCTCCCTAGAGGACCAACCTTTCATCCCTACAAATTGCATCTGTAAGAGCTCAGTTCTCCTTGTGGCTACGGTGTGCCTATAAGCATTGGACACCTACATGTGACTCTCAAAAAAGGTGGTAAAGCCTAGAATCAGTAATGTACTTATGGACTGGTCTCTTGTGCTACACTGATGTTTAAGGTCATTAATTTTTGGCCCCTTTTCTGATCATCCTAGTTGTATCTGTTTTTATAGAAAACTTGACCTCTATGCTTTATATGCAAAATCCTAAACATGAGGACTTTGTTATTTCCAGAACCTTCCTTGGAAATTGTGAGCCTAGTAATAGAAATAATAATACTTGTGTAGCATTTATTATTTGCTTGTCACTGTTCTAAGCACCTCCCTTATTTTAACTTATTTAATGCTCACAATAATCTTTTGAGTAGATACTATATCCTCAGGAATTGAGCCACAGAGCTTCTTCTTCTTTTTTTTTTTTTAAGATTTTATTTATTTATTTGACAGAGAGAGATCACAAGTAGGCAGAGAGGCAGGCAGAGAGAGAGAGGAGGAAGCAGGCTCCCTGCTGATCAGAGAGCCCGATGTGGGACTCGATCCAGGACCCTGAGATCATGACCTGAGCGGAAGGCAGCGGCTTAACCCACTGAGCCACCCAGGCACCCCGAGCCACAGAGCTTCTAATGGCAGAGCAGGATTAGGACTCAGATCTTCACGATGAAATCAATTTGTTGAACAATTATGTTCAAGATGTACGAGGCTCTCTACCTGCATCGTTAACTCTAACTCTTTCATTAACTCTGTGAGGTGGGTTTTTTTTATCCTTGTTTGTTAAATGAGAAATTTATGCATTGTAGAGGGTAAGCAAATTGCTAGTAAGTGGTGAATCTGGGATAATTTAAGCCCAGGCCTGTTTGACCCCAAAAATCTGTGTTCACTCCCTCGGTGCCAGGAGCCTGCCTCTCATTCTAAGCCAGCTCCACACATCCATGTCAGGTCAGGAGAGGAAGAAATAAAGGATACCGATGGGTTCAATGTGCTATCATCCTGGATAATGAAGAGAGGAGGTGTGGGGATGAGTGGAAGAGGAGGCTAAGCTTCCCTAAGGGAGAAATCTTCTTGACTGGGAATAGTAGATATTACTCTCACATACAAAAGCTATTTATCAGGATAATTTCCAGAGGTGAGTTTAGTTGGATTACTTCCAGATATTAACCATCTGAATGAATTAAGAATTTCTATCATCTTTACTTAATTTAGCACTTTTGACTGAGAGCTGTTGGTGTTGGTCATTTATCAGCAGAGAAAATATTGTTGATTTAATTGTCACTTACGGTGTTCATCTGCTGGTTCCTTAATTTCTCACCTTTCTACTCATAAATCTGATTTGATGATAAGCAAATGCCTACTCTTATGCTTTAATTCTGAAGATAGGGTCTAAATAATTACTTCGTAGACTATTTCTTTACACTTCATCACTTTTCCTTTGTCATTTGCTTAGTGTATAATTATATTTAAAATATTCTTTGATTTTAGTTGAAATTCTTTTCACTTCTTTGATGCTCTTTTTAAAAAAATTAGTTTTGTTAAAGTATTTTTGATTGTCTTGGGCCTTGACATGACATTCCACTTCTCCAGGTTTTTTGAACCTTTAGAACCTTTGAACCTTTGAAACTTTTAAACCTTTGAATCTTCCTTTTTCCTTCAAAATCCTTGCTGTTGTTTTTGGTATTCTGTGACTTATACTGCTGTTCACTTTTAATGTACATTATTGTGTTGCAGAAAATTATATGGTAATCTATTGTGATAATTTTTTGAAACCCACGTACATTCCAGAAGTTTTATGTTTACATATATAAATCTAGATAATTATTTGACTTTGTCTTCATCATTTTTTTCTTGCTATTGTTATTTTTCCAAACACTTTAATGTCAAGATATTTGTAAGAAAATCGGTGAGAATATATAAGGGTGTACTGCTTGCAGAACTTGATTTTTTTTAAAAAGAATTTGTGTTTGGTATAAACTTAGAAAAATAGTAAAAGTTATAATAACATGATACTATGATGGGTATTCCAAAAACTTTCTAGAATTTAATATTACTGCTTATACTCTAAGATATTTAAAGCACAGACCTTTTTGGTATTCAATTTTAAGAAAAGTTAGATTTTTAAAAGGTTTTTTTTTTTTATTTTATTTTTATGTATCTGACAGACAGAGATCACAGTAGGCAGAGAGGCAGGCAGAGGGAGAAGGGGAAGCAGGCTTCCTGCTGAGCAGAAAGCCCAATGTGGGCCTCAATCCCAGGACCATGGGATCATGACCTGAGCTGAAGGCAGAGGCTTTAACCCACTGAGCCACCCAGATGCCCCAGATTTTTAAAAGTTTTCTTCCTAAGTTATTTCTAGTTCACACAATAAACTTGATTTTTAGTTGTTTTTATTTTTCCTAAAAATTTTATTCATTTTTACCTGTGTGAAAAAATACATACATATTTCTATAGAAATTGTGTTATTAGTCAGTCAAGTTCTCATTTCCTTTATTCCCGCTAAACTTACAACTACCTGTAAATCCCATGGTTTCTTTCATTCAAAGTCAAGGTAACCAATTATTTAAACATGTAATTCTCAATAGATCAAAGATTTTATCTTTGATTGGCAGCCAATCTAAAGCTCTGCCTTACATTTTATTCCTTTAAGCCTCCAGATAGGGTATTTGATCCTTGTCTAAGTCCTTTGCTCTTTTTTGCCCTCACGCCACTCATCTCCTTGTAAAATCCTGCATTTCATTATTAGCTTCACACAGACCCACAAATGGTTGTTTTCTCTTATTAACTTTCCCTGGGCTCTTCAGTTGAAATGGAACTCTATTTTATAGAAGTACATTTCTACTCATACTATTACTTTTTTTTTTCATACTATTACTATTGCCCTTCATTCATTGCTTCAATTTTCTCTTCACTAGATTTCTTTTAAATTTTCTTTAATTTGGTCCTTTAACTCATGAATTCACCAAAGCTATACTTCCAAATGTCACTAATAAGTATTTCTTGCTAAAAACCCAAATATTCCACTCTGTTCTTGTATTTCTTTCCCTCTTGATTACTTTAGATATATGTAAAACTCTATTTATTGCTTATGTTTTTTTCTCAGCCCCAGGACCTATGAGTGTTAGATGTTTGATGTCATCTTCAGATATGCCTTTCAAAGTTTTTTTAAACCATTTATATCATTTGGTCTCTTGAAGACCAACTGTGGATTTTCCAAGGTATAGCTGAGCCTTTTACTCTTCTATTTTCAGGAACTAGCAAAGAGAAGGATAATTGGGACTACATTTATATTCCTAATGTGCTGTGCTTTCATAGTTCTATATTTTCACATTGCCTAGAGGATATATACACTAGGATAGCCCATTGTCATCTTGAAGCAGAACAATTTTTATTTCTAAGCCATTTGTCCTGCAGTATACGTGTGTTTCTAGAGGAACCTTAGTGATTCATTAGATATTACATATTATCTGTATCACTATAATTAGCAAAATCTTCTCTGTCCAATATAGTAGCCAGTAGCCATTTGTAGCTATTGAGCATTTGAAATGTGGCTGATGATTAATTTCACCTATTTCTTTTTGCATTTTTAAATGTGGCTAGTAGAAAACTTAAAATTTCATATTTGGTTCACATTTTTTTCCCCCTTGGACAGTGCTGGGCCAGGATAAAGTATAGTCACAACCACAAAATCTTGGTGACTCGTAGCTACAAAGGTTTAATTCTCTTTCCCTCATGTTACATGACTATTGCAGGTTGCCTGAAATTTACATTTTCTATCCCCTCACTTTTAAACTCAGCTTGATGGAACAGCCACTATGAAAGTCAGCCAGGCAGTGAGAGAGAGAAAAAAAGAGAACTCGGGGGGCCTTGAACAAATCATGAAATGCTCTAACTTGAAAGTGACATTTTATACATCTACTCTGGATTCGTTGACCAATGTAAGTACATGGTCCAACATGGATGGCAACAGTAGGATCAGAAATTGTGTCTAGAAGATAGAGAGCAAAAACATGAAAACTGTCATAGTTCAGACTAAATAGGTATTTAAAAATTTAGAAAACAGACATTGGGAAGTTATCACTTCTTTTCTTTGTTTATGTATTGCTTTCTTCCTGTTTTTTTTTTTTCCCTCAAACGTGAGGACTTTGTATTTTTCAGAATGCTACAGAGCTGTGTTCCCATGTGGCAGAGACTTCATAGCAATTCACACACTGTCAAGATCTGTAATCACTAGAAAAACAGAAAATACTGAGTTTGTTGTTACTCCACGAGTGTGGGGGCAACCACTCTTTATATAAGAAGCTGCTGGTGTTGGTGTCACTTGATTCTTCAGGAAAATAAAGCATGTATTCTTATTTATTCAAATTCCCATTATGACTTTTTCAGAGAATTAATGTAAAATCCTATGTGAGGGGCCGATCTCAGTATAAACAATTAAACCACATTTTGGAATGGTCACCAAAAAAAGATCCTGTAAGACACAATTATGGAGAGAGGCAAAAGATGATAGTGAGAGGGTTACAGACTTTGGAACATGGACTTTGTAGCCTGGAAACATCTCTATGTCATCGTTTGCTAAGTGACTTGAATCAAAGTATTTAAGCTTATTAAACCTCATCTTCTGCACTGGAAAATGGGGATAATTCTTGCCGTATTTGATTGTTATGTATCTAAAAGGCTTCTGAAATATATTAATTCTACGGCCAATGCTAGTTGTTATGAGAAGAGCCATAATGTAGCTTCATATCCTAATTTGTGGCAACAAAAAAGGTATATTACTTTTCACAGAATGATTCCTTTGCAAAAGCAGTGTTCTC
This sequence comes from Mustela putorius furo, assembly GCF_011764305.1. Classification (NCBI taxonomy): domain Eukaryota; kingdom Metazoa; phylum Chordata; class Mammalia; order Carnivora; family Mustelidae; genus Mustela; species Mustela putorius. The sequence goes on from NW_025421987.1 coordinate 75,534,811, forward strand.
ATTAATAGTTTCTTCCTGATAGCATTTTCATTTTACTTTGAAATTTTACAGTCTATTCCAATTTGTCCTTCAACCCGAGTCTTGATGTAGCTTTACTATGTGTTCTTGAACACATTAGGTAGCCTTTCATTTAAATCACTAGAGGCTTTTCTTTAAGCTGACCCCACATCTGGGTCTCTGACTTTGATCATTTTTCTCTCTGTTCCTCTTCCCCCATAACACTTAGCAAATGCCACCTTCAAGGCATTTGTTACATATACCCTTCAACTATGGTCTTGTGTACATGACTTAATTGCTCTATAAATCTTGAATTTCTTTGGAAAGAAATGCTCATAACTAAAAATCAAATAAAAATAAATAGAAAACGTATTCTATATGAAGTTCTCTAATGCCTTCATCTCAAGTTAAATCCCTAAAAGACACTAAAAGGTCAATGGTATGTTATTCCTGTTTTATAGATAAGGGAAATTGAGGCTAGGACAATAAATACCCAAGGTGACACCAAAAGGAGGGATTCAAATCCAAGCTGGCCTCTGTCTAAAACAGATTCTGAATACTGCCCTCACCCTGCGCACTCCTTTGGAACTCTTCACCCCTGCAACACCCAATATAATGCTATGATTCATGCTTTTATTTGATTAATACATAAATTCAAATTTTCTTAACCACCAATATACTTTTATAAGTAGGCAACTCTTAGCTTACTCATAAAAAATGAAGGTATCAAAGTATTCATAACTTAAGACCCATAGAAACCTCTGTCTCCCGTTATCTTAGTGAAAAAAAAAAAAAGATACATCAAGGACATGATGAAAGGGTGTGTTTCAGCTGGCCAGCATCTACTTCCTAAGCTGCACTGCCACTGTCTTGAGATTTCCTCGTGGCTACATTATAGGTAACAGTCCTCTTTTGTCTCCCTTTTGCTCATTGATTGCCTATTACTTACACTTACACTACCTATTACTTACACTTTTTTAGCTTGCCTGTGTTTGGAGGTACCTCATACATACAATTTAGCAAAATAAAATGAATAGATGAAAAAGATGGGAGTAAAGAAAAATGAGAGTAGAAAAAAGGGTTATCAGGGTTCTGGTTTGCTCACAAGGATGCAAATCATAAGACCCTGGGCAGGGAGTGGGAAAAGACTGTAAATTTGATGTTGATCTTCTTAACACCAAAGTAGAAATATATCATGTATAAAGTTTACTGTTGCTAATATAGAAAAGACTGCACATCCAAGGAAGCTTTATCATGTATAGGCATGTTTTGGTATAGTGAAAAATATCCTGTATTACATTCAACATTACTTTTTTCCATGGCTACTTGGTAAGTTTTGCTTTGTGACACAGCAGCGCAATGAAACTTACTTATTAAACAGTATGTATTCTGTTTTTCCACCAAATGCCCATCCCCATCTTGTACTCTACCACATTTGGACATCAGGCTACAAATGACAGGACTGGGGAGGACATTTGATTCTTAATGAGATATAAAATGAAGGGCAAATATGTAGGTAGGGTTGTATTTAGGCTACCAAAGTTATGAGAGGCCAAAACTGGAATGAGATGGTCAAACCAATTTAGGTAGTCACCACCACAAGCATGGGACTCACTTATTTTTGGTGATAATGGACAAGACCTATTTTCTTTTCTTTTCTTTTTTTTCAAGACTTTACTTATTTATTTGACAGAGATCACAAGTAAGCAGAGAGGCAGGCAGAGAGAGAGGAGGAAGCAGGCTCCCTGCTGAGAGGGAGCCGGATGCGGAGCTCGATCCCAGGACACTGAGATCATGACCTGGAGCTCCCAGGACACTGAGATCATGACCTGAGCCAAAAGCAGAGGCTCAACCCACTGAGCCACCCAGGCGCCCCGGACAAGACCTATTTTCTATAACAATTACATACTTTTTAATACTTCCTCACATTTCAATATTGTTTCTCCAGCAACCATTGCTAGTCTTTGGTTTTCTGTTATCAAAATAACTAGGAAAACAGAAGGTTAAATGGCTGTGGCATTTTTTATAAAAATTTCAAAATACAGCACGAGATTTCAATATAGCCAAGGGCATGTACAAATGAATTTTGACAGAACTGAGAATATATTCACAGTCATCAGGTCAGCTGTCATAATCTGAAACTGATTAACTGATTACCAGAATCATGGCAAAAGAAAAGAGGAGCCTAGGTCTCAGAATTTTTACAAAGCAAGGCACTGTGACTATGCAGCAGCAGGCAATGGCCCACAATGAGGTGGGAGAATAGAAACCATGGTGCTTCCTGGAGTGACCTTTTTGAGTGGTGGTGTGGCCATAGACAATTTGATTGCCTTGGTGAATCCCTTTCTCCTTGATCCCATTTGCCTCTATTGGACATGTCTGTGGGAATGGGAAGATGGTCATTGATTCAGCTGACATCTTATCAATCACTGAGTTCTTCTGAAAGATGACTAGGCAAAACTCAATTTCCTGCTGTTTTAATCACAGTCAATTTTGGGGATGGTTAATTCTTCCTGATAATGAGGATATAATTCTAGTTTAAGTGTGATTTTGACTTCCTCTTAGTTTCCATTTTTATTACTGTGTTTCTCAGAGAGTTAATCACTCATTCATATGTAGGAGACAGAGTAAACAATCTTTGACTCTGATGTGTAAATAGTAAAACATTAAGGCAATATTCTCAGTGTGTCCAAAGATTACCTATCTCAGAATATCTTCATGTTCCTGTTAAAATGCAAATTTCTGGTTTCCACTCCAGACCTACTGAAGTTTGAGAACTAATACCTCATGTAAATTAGCGTTAGCAGGGGTGCCTGAGTGGCTCAGTGGGTTAAGCCGCTGCCTTCAGCTCAGGTCATGATCTCAGGATCCTGGGATCTAGCCCCGCATCTGGCTCTCTGCTCAGCGGTGAGCCTGCTTCCCTCTCTCTCTCTCTCTCTCTGCTTCTCTGCCTACTTGTGATCTTTGTGAAGTAAATAAATAAAATATTTTAAAAAAATTAGCATTAGCAAAAAAGTAATTCTTACTTAATCATTATGGTTTTAGTTATTAATGCTTTATTCTGGTATAACAGTGTTAGAAAAATGTCTAGTTGTCTTTCCATGAATTATCATACTCCTTATGGGGACTATAGTCCAAGTAGGTTTTCTCATCTGGGGCTGCACAAAGAATTAAGCCCTGATGACTTAAGACTTCTGTTACATGTAAAGAATTAGCTTACCTCTTATGCCTCTAGACCCATACTACTTATGTACCACTTCAGGAGAATGGAGAAAATAATTTCTCAATTTTCTGTGCTCTGAAGTTCAGAGGAAGAACTTCGTTGAAGAGAATTAAAATCATTTCATTGATTTTATATATTTGGTATTATCAAAGACAAGGTATTTATATTACCTAGGACCAATTAGAAGCTTGCTCTGTCTTTTGTTGTTTTAAAATGTCTTATTACCACATCTTCTTTATCCATTCATCTGTTGATGGACATCTAGGTGTAAACCTGGCGATTCACAGACCTGTACCCCTGGGGATAAAAATACATGTTTATAAAAAAATAAAAAATTAAAATGTCTTATTACCAAAGTAAATAATGCACATGTGAAAAAAAAATCAAAAAACATTTTTTTTAGTTAACTTTTGCTGCAGTGACAATAATTCCAAAATTTCAGTGGCCCATAATATCGAAGGCTTATTTTTAGTCCATGCTGCATATCATAAGTTGTCTGGGGACTAGCTCTGAAATATATGTTCTCCTTCTTTTACTCAGGCTCATGATTAGCCACCAAAGTTCCTGATGAATGTTACAGGGGGAAAAAAGAGAGGATGGTGAATTGTGTACTGGCTTTTATGATCTCTACCTAGAAGTAGTGACATATGCCACTTTCATTCACAAGTCATTATCCATGACTGGTAATATAGTTCCATACAGTCTCACCAGGATCAGGAAGTGCAGTCCTGTCATGTTCTCAGGAGCAGAGAACTGGGAATATTTGGTGAATAACACTAATAATTACAAGTTATGTTGAAAAGCAAGTGTTGGTCGTCAAAGTCCTCTCTCTTTCCAGGCTCTGTCCTCAAGTGACAACCATTTCTATTTCTGTGTTTAAATCTTCTGATGCCTATTTTAAAATGATATGTTGATCTCTTTTTTAATATAAAACATCTATTTATACATTGTGTATTAACTTTCTGCTATGAAAGAAGAGTGTAGTTCATCCCCACCATCAACTTTATCCCAGTTTCCTGGACCCCTCCCCTCTATTATCTTGGCCTCTCAGAAAGTTAACTGAAGATGTACTGTATAGTAAGAAGAGGGTATACTAAGATGAATACATGGTATCAAGGAAAGAATGGGTTTAACTTAGAAGCACAGTAATGTGCCATTCCTCTATGATAGTTAGACTCTATCTTAAAGTGCAATAGGAGAGCAAAAGGTTTTGGATAGAAGGCTCTGGGAAATAAGAGGAATCTATAAAATATAAAGAATGATTCCAAATTGTACAAAATTGAGAATATGGTAAAGGAATTTGTATGGAGGATTTAAAGAGAATTCATTCTAAATGGCATAGAAGGTATTTTTCTTATGGAAGTATTGGACTTCTAGAGAATTAAATATAATCCCAGTATATGACTCAAGGTTGCAACAAACTACATTTGCAGTGGCAGCATCATAGTAATAATATTTATTTAGTTTAAATGTTTGGAACTAATCTGTGTAAAGATGGAAGTAAATTTAAGGCTATCAAAGCTTGGGTAGCGCAGAAGAAAGGATGAGGAGAGGGTGGGAGCGTTAATATAATTTTTCATTTGGCAACATAGGGAATCAGTGAGTATTGTCTATGATTCCTGGCATTTAAAATGGAGATTTACCAATGCAGTTTGAAATTGCAAAGGTATCAATAATCATAAGTGGATGGGAAGATTAACAGATTAATTTCTTGGTAAGAAAGCAAGAATGGAAAACTTCCTGATTCTTTGCATTTCTAAAAATGTTTTTATTGTACTTTCATAAACAATTGATAATTTCATTTTACATAGAAATCTGTTTAAAATTTTTTTCATTAATAGTCCATTACTTTGAAGGTTTTCTTCTCTTTCTTTTCATAATTTTATCATTACTATAATGCAGTCTAATTCTTGTTTCTTTATTGGTGACCTATTTTTTTCTCTTAAAAAGAATTTATGATCTTATCCTTGAACTTCATGTTGTTCATTTTTACCAAGATATGTCTAGATTATTTTTTCTTTTTTCCTTTTCCTTCTTTCTTTCTTTTTTTTACTGGGCACTTCGATGGGCCCTTTCCATTGAAAGGTCATATCACTTAGCCCGGGAGTTCTTCTGATACTTCTTTGATAACTTTTCCCCTATTCTTTCATTCTTCAACTCTAGGTGATCAAAAAATGGACTTCCTTGTTTGACATATTTTTGACATATTTGACATATTTCCTTCCAATATGTATTTTCTCTTATTTCATCTTTTTAATACATACATATATATATACATATGTATATATATATACATACACACACAGAAAAAATATATATATACACACACACACAGAAAAAAAATATATATATATATTCTTCCTTTCTAGAATAGTCCTTAAATGTGACTTTGATTTCTTCTCTTGAATTTTTATTTTGGAAATTTTGCCTTTTCGAGGAATTCTTTCTTCTTCTTTACTGGCCTTTTTTGTTGAATCCACTACTTTTTCTATGTATGCAATGTCTTCCTAAATCTTCTTCCCAGATACTAATGAAAGTATTCTTAAAAATCTTACTCTGATCTCTCAATTTTTTTTCTGTCCCTTTTGGAGTTCACTTTTCTGTTTGTCTAGTTTGATCTTTTATTTTTTTCCACATTGCTTGTTTCCCTTAAATGTCCATTAATCATTGGTTACCTTTAGTGTTTAGAAATCAAGTCAGTAAATGTTTCCTAGAAGCTCTGTGTATGTGGAGAAAATTGACCATCAGTTTTCTCTTTATGGTGAACAGTAGTAAGCCAGCCCTTATACTGGGGGATGGGAAATGTCAAATAATGAGTTTTCTTTTAATATTTCCCTTAGAGAAGAGCCATGTTTTGTTTTGTTTTTGTTTTCTACTTTGGCTAAGTGATGAACTACTACGTATTTTGTTATATCAGGTCTTCTATTTAGAGACCGACATTCAGTCCCCCATTTTTTGGTTTCATTTCTCATTCCCCAACTCTAATGTTATTTATATACATTTGCCCTTTAATTTAAAGATACCATTAATACAAATGTCAAGTAATACTCTAAGTTCACATTACATGCTACATGAGTATTGTCCTTTCCATTCCAATAACTATCCTTTTGTCTAAATAATTATAGCTGGTCTTAAATGTCTCTAGAATTCTGAATATTTTCTCTAACTTTACTCCATCATGTTCAGATGATCTATCTTCAACTCTTATTTTGCAGTAGGTGGTTTAGTAGAATGTACTGAAGATAAACTCGGTATTTACTTACAACATTTTGTCTAGTTCTCTTGCTACTCAGGTTTCCCCACCTTAGATGAAGGCATTACCCAGCTTAATTCTGTCTGATTTCTTAATTCTGTTTGAAATAGCCATTATTGATTGTTTTTCTTGCACACTAAAATGTTAGAAACTATGTCTTTGAACTAGAATTCTTTATCCAGGAAAAACAAAAAAAACAAAAAACATTGCTTATATAGCTTCCAGCTAATTTCACAACATATGTTCTGATATTCTACTTTTGTTTATTAGCATAGCACTTAACAGTGTTCTACCAAGATAGCAAAAGTGAATGTACTGCTAATGAAATCTGTCACTGGATGTGGGGCTTCCCTGGCACGACTTAGTAAAGAACTTTGAACTTCTTCAAGAAAATGATTCATTCCCAGCAGTATTCTGCCTATTCAAAGCAGTACATGAACTCCTGATGTATAATTATGAACATATCCATTGATATAAAACCAATTCTTGAATAATTGTTTTGAAGATTTTTGATAACTTTGACATGTATTCCTTCAGTGAAAAGTTTATCAGAAGATAGCAAACATTTTATTATCTTGTATTCTGAAACATGGCTAAAACAGATTAAGCAAAGTGAGATACCATAAGTGAAATTCTTGTAAGAGTAGTCAAAGAACCTTGGATTTCTGAGAATAAGACATTATTGATAGGATTGATGATGATGATTTACTAATTTAAATATGAAATTAAAAATGTTGATTGAACTCAGAAATCTCTATCTAGTATAGTCACTATACTAGAAGCTAGAAATAAAATGGTAAAGAAAATAGGTGCTATCTTTGCCCACATGAAGCTTTGAGACAAGTAAAGAGAGAATTATAAATCAATGTGATAAATGCAACAAAATATTACTTGACAGGGGAACACAGATGAGTGACAGTAAACAAAGAGCTGGCGGTCAAAGAAGTCCTCCCATTTTAAATAATGTCTTAGCTGAAGTTTAAATGAGGTACAGAAATTAACTAAGCAAGAGAGTTAAAACATGTGTGTTTTAGAAAAAAGACATGTAGGAAATCCCAAAGCATGGGTAGGAAAATTCCAAAGCATGGGTGGGTATAACCAAGTAACAGAATAATTTTGAGTGACTGAGGTATTGTGTTGAATTGGGTATGAGTGTGGACGTGGGTGTGAGTTTGATAAGTCACAATAATGTGCTAAGTCATAATAGAGACGTTGTCTTTATCTGAAAAGTAATAGGGAACTCTTACCTGATTTTAAGTCGGAAAGTACCATGATTTGTGTATGTGTGTTTATTACTCTGGCTGCTGTGAAACAGCAAAGAAGAGCAGGGAGACAGGGCTATGCATTTATTTGTGTAAGAGATAAGGAAGTGTCAAAGAGGACAGAGAAAAAAGGAGATGTCATAAAATTTGTACATTCCAGTAATTTATTCGATGTAATGGATGAGGAAAAAGGACTCAGGATGCAGCATATTTTCTTGGGCATTGAAATGGTTATCGGTACCATTCTCTGATAAAAAGGAATACATAGAAAGGACTGATTTTGAAGAAAACCCTTGAGGCTAGTTTGAGATATATGGAGTTTAAAGTACCTGTGAAACATCCAAATAGAGGTATGTGGTAGGCAGTTAGAAAAATAGGTTTAAAAAAAGATTTGACCTAGATATATAAACTTGGAAATTTTCAGTATGTAGGTGGCAAACGAAGCCCTAGTCTTCATGACAAAACCCAGAAAGAGACTGTAAAGTGGAAAGGGAAAGGGTGCATGAGAGAAAACTGAGGAATCCCAACTTTGAAGAGAGAGTAAAACCTAGAAGGTTCTAGAGTTAGAAGAAAGAACAGGAAGGAGCCCTGTCACAAAACTGGGGAAACATATAGATACAGGAGGGAGGGCAAGCATCATCAAGAATGTGAAGTGCTACTGACAAGCCAATATATGATACAGTGTACATTATCTTTTAGACTTGCTATAAGATGGTCATTGATGGCTTTGCCAAGTTTTTATTGTCAAAGATGAACAGAAGCCTTGGAAGTAGTATGCAGGAAGAGATAGAAACAAAATACATTCCAGAAGACTTATAACTGAGAAAGTATGAAAGAATTGGCTTTCTTTGAAGCCCTGTCAGGGAAGAATAGAGATAGTTAAGGTAGGTTGATAAATAGATTAATTTTAAAGTAAATGTGATGCTTTCTCACAAAAGTAACAATAAAAGAAAAATGCAAATAAGTTAGATTTGACTAGATTGCTGAGGTCCCTGATTCTTGTCAGGCTATAGTTGCATGGTTCCATTATATTTCCTGTCTGTTATGCATGGCTACGATAAGCCTTGGCAGTTGGGTTGTGCTAGCGAATCTCCACGTTATTGTTCAACTGACAATGGAATGATAACAAATGTCCGGCATCATTCCTTTACATATTCTTTTACTTACACACATAAAGTTGAGCAATATATACAAATCTACAAACGAAAAATTATTTTGCATCTTAAGTAAAGAAAATAATTAAACATCTTACATTCCTTAATATAATGACCAATATGCTTTCTTTTTAAATAATATTTTAAAATTAATACATGAATATACTTAAAAACACCCAAATGGTACAGAATTAAAAGGTATAAAATACAAATGTAACCTCTTTGTGTAAGCCCCTCACTTACTCCTCAGAGAAACGATCTTTCAAAACTTTTCCCTGAATCTGTAAGTAAGATATGCATTCAGGGGAGTTTATCCACATTGGGACAATTGTAAGTGAATCTGGGGTCAGAGTGACTTGAATTATTAAAATTGTCCTTGGGTACAGTTATTATTTCTCTTGTGAATATATCAGTGAATACAAGTGCGAATCTCTCCCCATCTTCTTCTTTGCACACCTGAAGCCATCCCACCATCAGCTGTCATTTGTGTTCTCTCTCATTCTCAACTATAGTATAAATCTTTTTATTCACTCAACAAGGCTAAAGCCCATACTTTGAAAGAAGTACTTTATCCTAATTAGTTCCACAGGTGCCTTTCTTTTAAAGGGAAATAGTTTCCACACTGTCTCCAAAAGAATGTTTTTGGGTCATTATCCCTTTGATAAATGAACTCACTGCTGAGCTGGGGTTTCCCTGAAGGGTCTCTGTGATGCACAGAAATGCTGTGTTATAACTTTTGATCCATTATTGCCCCAATTTTCTCGATTTATCCAATATTATATCCAGATATGCAGTCCCAGATCGCCAATGAACCATACTGATGCTTCCTTGTTGATTTTATGTACTTATTTTTCCTCAGGTTGCTACTAAACATAAGTTCTTCTCTTCATACTAGGTATTATGTGTCAGCTTTTGAAAAATTAGATTGTTTATGGCATTGGTATGAGAATAAAGTACTTACAGACAATAGATTAGTGGTTTGAATTCTTCCCAGGCTATCAGTAGTCAAAAGTTGTTAGTACTCTCTTGGGGTCTATATAAAATGAAGGTGGTCTGATTACAATTCCAGGCCGACAGGAAGGAGCATGATTCCTGTTAGAGAGGGCAGGAACAGAAGTCTTGGTAAGGAGACCAGATGTCTCTTTTAAATGGCTTATAAAAACAAAACCTGAACAACATTTTAATTTTTTTTCCCAAAAGCTCTATCCCCAGGAGTAGTGATAATGTTTCATTCCTGCCCACCAATCATTTCCTCCCACTATAGTAATTCTTTAATAACTTACTCCTTTACTGCTTTCTCCAACACTCAAAAGCTCAAAAGTTCTTTGAAATTGTTTCTGTTTACCTTGTTCCAAAGTCAGGCCCACCAGAAGAACCTTTGTCCCCTCACTTAACATCAGCAGCCACCTTGTGGCTAATGTTTCTCTGGACCCCATAGCTTATCACCTTGTGAAATGGGAGCTGTAAATCTATCCTGCTTCTCTAAAATTAACTGGTTGGCCAATATATCAAAGGAAGCTTTGTGCACATTTGACTAAGTCAAGCCAGGATATAGCAATAAATATAAAATGGTTCTTAAATGCTTCCTGCATGAGCTAGACTTTCAAATTTTGCCTGTCTTAATATAATAAAAAGGTGAAAGAGGAAGTGTTGAGGAAATAAGAGTAAACTGAAAACTGTGCTTGAAAACCAGAGTGTTTATATGAGACCAGCACCTAAACTTTTCTATTTGGATCATGTGACAGGTCTGTAGTGATTATATAAATCATATATGATATGTAATATGATCTACCTATAGAGGTAACGGTGATTAGTTGATTTTAAGACAATTCTCTGAAGAAAGGTACAATATCTGATTTAATTTTGGTGATAAAGACAGGGCTTTAATATTATTTATTGAAGCAGATTCAAATTTTTTTGACCAGAGCCTATTAAAAAATGTATAATTTTATATTAGGATTCAGTATACAACAATACACTGACACGTGTGTGCATGCATAAAAAGATATATGTATATAGATAGATTTGTATGTAAATGTAAATGATCTGAAATAGATTTTATTAAATGATCCTTACTCTAGTATCTGCAGCACCCTCCAATATATTATATTCTTTTCTATTCTGCTGTGTACCATTGAAAAATACCTGGCCACATCCCATTAGATTTATTTTATATCCAATTAATGGGTCATACATTGCAGTTTGAAAAACACTGATCTATTGTGATTCATTGAGAATTGTGAATATATATCTGTGTTATGTTCTTCCTACCACAGTTGCTTTTATTTCAGAAAAAGATTTGTGATAAACTATACCATGCATTGGAGATTTTTTTTAAACCACTAACTGTGAATTTCTGTTAGATTAAAGGTAACCACATTTTATGAGTGAAGACTAAAAATATGTTCACTATCATTGTGCTACCAAATAGTCTGTTAACTATCCCTTTTTCCCATGACTATAGAATAAATCCAGGTAAATTTTGTGCTTAAAAGGAGTATCGGGATTTTTCCTTTACTTATGCTTATCTGTTTCCTGAATAAATGAAAGACTACTTTCTAGAATATTATTCCAACATATTTACAAGCTCTAAATGTTCCTTAGCAAAAGACAAAAGAAAACATTTTAAATTTTGGTTAAGCAAAGTGATATATAATATGTTTCATTTTGTGTACCTATTTTAATATAGTATCAGTGAGCCATGCAGGTTTTTTCTCTGTTTACTGGTCCATATTCCTGTGTCAATAAAAAAAGTTGCCTCTCATTTTATACTAAAATTTACTTTCTCCCCAAATGAAAACAATGCTTCCTCTTTTTTATTAGATTAAGTTATTTACAGGAGGGATGGTAAATCATGCAATGCTTGTGATAAAAATTGTTTGCACCAGTTCTTTATGATGCTTATATTATTGGTGGAAGATGACTGTGCATATTTCCGAACCAAATTTAGCCAGCTGACAATGTTAACCCTTAGGATTTGGAAGAAAGCCAATCTTTTGTAAATTATATTCATATTTCCTCTGGTTACAAGTTACCAGCATTTTTCACTCTATTATAGAAGTCAGTCCCATAGTCTTTTCTAGAATCTAACCTTTCCCAGTGAGCCATTATTGGTGACATAACCTTATCTTCTACTTCAATGATGAATTCCACAGGTCGTTGGCAGGTGATGGTATTCAAAATGCAGGAGATGAGGAGATTAGGAGGATCTGTGTCACTTGAGTTAGACTCAGAAACCTTGAAAGGAGTCCTAAATCCTATTGTTGGCTCAGTCAAGATTTGGCTTTTAATATCTCAGTTGAACTTATCCATAGTTGAACTCCCATATAGTATTGCAATTTGTTGTAAATTTTTCTTTAGCAGTCTTCCAAGTGAAGATTTTTTCCCAAGTGGAATGTGAATGAAAATTATATTTGAAAAATGAAGGTGGGTCTAATTTTGGTTTTTAATAAATACATGTAGAGGTTTAGAGCAAAAATCATCCATGATGTTCTCTTCTGCGCTTGTTAAGGTATGGGATCCAGTATGTGCCAGGCTTGAATAAACTGCACATGTAGACACACATGCATGTCTAGGTGCCAAAGAAGGGACCTTCTGTTGTTATTATAACCTCCTCAGTCTTCACAGAGGATTGAAGCTCAAGAAAATAAGAGAGCAAACCAAAGAAAAGGACTTAAATGAATTCATCAATAAGAATTATGTTAGGTATTTACCTTACATTTCCCTTTAAACTCATCACCCCAAATTTGCAAATAACCTAGCAGGCAGTCTAATTATCATATGACCACTTGGTATTTAAGTGTATTTCTAAAACTACTGGAAAAAATGGTGAAAGTATTTGCCAAATTCTCAGTTTACAAGCCTACAAATCACATTTGTAACCTGCAATGTGTTTTGTTTTGTTTTAGAGAAGCATTAGTTAGCATTTAATGCAGCTCTGTCCACCTGGCTTCATGGTCCCAGGGCACAGCTCCATCATGACCCCAATCTTGGGCTTCTCAGCTCTTCTACTGAGGAATTTGGCCTTCATGACGACAGGCTGTTTTAGGAACTTTCCTTTCCCCAAAACATTTTTAGTAGCCCAGTCCATCACATCAATCATAGGAGCCCCTCTAATCTTATTTTGGGAAGCATTTACCCGTGTCTGTTCCTAACAAGGTCTACAGTTTATCAAGGTTGACAACTGGGCAGAAGCTCTGGTTCCTCTTTAAGTGGTAATGCCTCATAGCAACTTTTCCAAAGTTTAACTTGGGTGATATTTGTCAAAGTTGATCCTGTGGTGATGTATGCTACAAGCATTACCCAGGTCTTCTGGGTGGTTCCAGCACTTGTCTCTGTGGCTGTGGCCATGGCTCCCGTGGCCCTTAAGTTTCCAGATCTTCCTCAGTCTGGATGGCATCTTGGCAGTCTAGAGGAAAGAGCTCTGATATGTCTTTGTGAGACCATTACACTAATACTTACTGAAGTTACTTTTACTAAAACAGACTTTAGTGGTAGACCAGTGACTTGAACAATACAATGCAAACTGCAATATGTCATGAAACATCTTGACATTGAGAGGTTCTGACTCATTAAAAGATGCACCATAATTTAGTCACTTATAGATATATTCTGTAAGGAATGCATTTTTTACTTTAATTCCCTGACAGTCTTAATTTTTTCTCCCTACATGTAGTGGCATCTTCTCTTTTCTCATCTCAAGCATTTCTCTGGATCTAATCAGATTTCTTCCTTTACTGTACTATCACTTAATCTGAAAAAAGTCATTCTAGTTTTTCTAATCACCTCCACATTTGTCCTGCCCTCATCTATGACTTTTATAGCACAGGACTCCCAGATGGAGTGACTAGAGTTGTAGAGGTGAGCCAGTAAAGGAAGGTCAGTGATAGAAAGTGTAATTTTCAGGTTCTTACCAAAAGATTTACAAAAATGGCAAACGGAGGAATTAAAATTAAGGATCATGTGATCCTGGGGGAAAAAAGAAACACAAAGCTAAACCAGTTCAATGCTAACTTAAACTAAACCTAGGAGCTCTTAGTTCTGCTAAGGACTGTGTTATGGATTCATTAAACAGGTTGGGTGCTCTTTGTCACTTAGTTAATATGTGAGATTTGAATAGCTTAAAGTAATGGTTAGAGTAGTTGTTCTGTGTTTCTTAAAAAGCACTGTTTTTGAAAGATTCTTTGTTTTGATCTCTGATCCAAAGAAGGCTTATTTTTATGCCCTGAGGATACTCTACATTTTATAAGATCCTTTTGTCTTTTATGTGTACATTGGGTCTAGTTTGATGGAATCTCCCAATTTTAAAGATGGCTATAATTACTTTCTTTGAGAGAAAAGCTATTATGCATTAATGTGAAACACCTTTCAAAGGCAAGCAGGGTTGCATCGTGATCATGGAATGAGAGTTATCTGGCTCCGAACCATAGCTTAACCATTTACTACTCAGGTGACCTCCAACCAAGCTATTTCACATCTGTCAACTTCTGTTTCTTCATCTATATAACGCTCTCAATTACACTTATTTACTTACTTACTTAGAATTCTGTAAGCATGAATAGTGGTAGCACTTTTCATGATATAAGCAATAAATGGTAGTAGTAACTCTTTTATTATTGTTGTAATTAATAAAAGCTCTATATATAGTTCTTAGGTACTATTATAATTAATTATATACTGTAAATATATAATATATAATAATATAAATTATAATTTATATTGCATATAATTATATTATATATATATATTTTCTATAACTACCTAATTATATAAATTATATATACATTATTTAAAAAATTATAATAATTCCGGGCACCTGGGTGGCTCAATTGGTTAAACAACTGCCTTTGGCTCAGGACATGATCCTGGAGTCCTTGAGTCCCACATTGGACTCCCTGCTTGGCAGGGAGTCTGCTTCTCCCTCTGACCCTTTTCTTTCTCATGATCTCTCTCCCTCTCTCATTCTTTGTCTTAAATAAATTAATAAAATCTAAAAAAAATTATAATAATTCCTATTAGTGAATTAGTAGAAAACTCGGTAAAACAAATATTTCCAAAATGACAGAGAATACTATTTCTAAGCCAGCCATAAGAGGATGACTATTAAGTAATGGATGATCCTTTTCTTAGAAGAGAAAAAATTAGATACTTCATATTGAAATAGACTCATCATGGAAAATTCATGTCCATAATATAAGACAAAATTTCTGTAGTATCTGTGCCGAATACCCTGGAGAATAAATTCATTTTTACCTTTGTGAAAATAAAGGGAAGACTTTTTGATAGTAAAAGTGAGAACTGGCCAGTAGGGGGAAAAGAAGTCAGCCTACGGAAATTAGACACTTAATTAACAGGTAGAGGATTAGAAAAGTTATGGTGTTTTTAATTACCACCTAAGTTTTGAACAAATTATTTGCCTCTAAATAACCCAAGATAATTTGAAACAATATTTTTTCATAACTCAAAGCATCCATGCACCAAATAATGATTGTGTATGTGTGCACTACTGTTAATGTTTTGCCTTAATTGTGTGTTTATATAAAATACAGTGGTGTAGAAAAGCATATTTTGACATGTAATGAAACCTGTGTAAGAAATGCTATTTAGATCCTGTTACTCAAAATGTGATCTGTGGACCAATAACATGGAGGCTTGTTAAAAATGCATACTCTCAGGGTCTGCCTCAGAACTACTGAATCAGGTACTGCATTTTAATACGATTTCAGGTAATGCAATACCCATTAAAGTTTGAGAGGCATTGGGTTAGGTCACAAAGCCAGTCATAACTTTGGAGTTCCTCATACCTCCAAATTATAAATACTGGGAGGATTAGCCCCACAATATTAAAATTTCTAAAGTGTGGGGGATCATCACATTTAATTAGTACATTAAGAAACAAATCTAAATAAAAGGAGGACTAATAGCATATGGATATGTGGGGAAAGAAATTATGTTGTTTTTCAAAGCTGGTAACAAAATCCAAAGTGACAAGAGGCCATAAATATATGGAGGACTGTCCACTAGATGAATAACTGAACTAACTCCATGTGGGTTATTGGGATCAATGAATAGATTTTATTACTGGAATCAATGAATAGATTTTACAGCAGAAGAGATTTTGGTGCCAGATAATTGAACTGTGCATATGTATAATACATTCCCTCACATATGATACTTATTTATGTCCTTTCCATTAGCAAGAGGTTATGCAGTTACTGGTCAGGAGTATTGCTGAAGGAGCCTCTTAGGTAAAAGGTTTAAAAAATTATCTCAGAGGAATAACCTTAGAGGTGACTTTCAACTCTAAAATTCTAGGATTTTTCCTCTTGGGTACTAAAATGCCTGTGAATAATTGGATATATATGACAAGTGAAAAGAGAACTGTTTGAATGAACATAAGTAGAGGTTAAGTTTAACAAGTAATAAGAATAATCAGCTAAACTGCCTATGCAGATTTAAGAGGCAAATTACATGTTTAACAAAACAGGGAAGGAGAGGTGCTCTTAGCTATTTTGTAAGGACTTGGGAAGTCATTCATTGAGCCCTCTGCTGGCTGATAAGCAGGGCAGCACTGATTTCTAGATAGGAAAGGAGACAAAATTTCCCCCTTGGGCATAAGTTTGTTGAAATTTGTACATGAAAGCAATAGGGAGAAAGAGCAGGGAAAAGTTGATTAAGATGGCTCAAGAGAGCTTCAACTTGTTTGAGTCTTGGAAATTTATTTTTTACTATCTTTGTTATAGCAGTTGATTCAATTGTGCCATATGGTGACACCAGCAAGTAAATTTTACCTATTTCTTAACACTTAAATCAACTTTATTTCCAAAACCTTGCTGAGAATTATAATTCTATAAAGCTTCAAAAAGTACAATTAATTAAGAAATGTTAGTTTCCTAAACTAGAAATGAAAGATAATTTAAAATTACTTTAGAAGAGAAACAAAACCATCTAAAAGTTTTTTCTCTGGCTCAAAATGTTTTCAAGTAGGTTTGTTTAGGACTGAATCAACAGTGAAAGTTAGCTCACTGTAGTTTTGAGGGTGTGGTGGTGATTTTGAGGGAAAATCCAGCACATGAGGGAAAAATACTCCATATGGAATATTTCTGCCATCCCCAAGTGGAATATTTCTATTATCACCCCCAAAGTTTTATTGTGCTTTTATTTTAGTCAGTCTCCAACTCCTGCACATCCCAGGAAACTACTCTTCTGAATCTAATCACACTTTAATGATCATAGATTAATATTAGTAAGCAGTAGCATGATTAGTAATCTATACCGATCAGTAAAGATTAATATAATCTTTTAGAATCATTAATATAATCTATACTAATCTATTAGTATATAGTTATACTAATCTTTACTGATTACAGATTAGTATAGATTAGTTCAGATTAGTATAGATTAGTATTAGGCAATACTAAAATAACTTCAAAGTAAATTATATGTTTAGGGATGGAGGGATAGGAATTTGGGTTAGTCTGGTGGTGGGTATTAAGGAGGGCACGTACTGCATGGAGCATGGGGTGTGGTGCATAAACAATGAATTCTGGAACACTGAAAAGAAATGTAAAAAAAATAAAAATTTTTTAAAAAGAGAAAAAAATAAGTTATATGTTTGACTTCTTTGGGTCTGAAAGATTTATCCGGGTTGTTGACTTTATCAGTAATGTGTTCCTTTTTGTCAAGGAGAAGTATTCTAATGCATAGCATTCTGCTATTTATTTGTTCTCTTGATAATGAACATTAAACTTGCTTTATGTTTTTGGCTTCTATAAATAAAACTGCTATGAATTTTTAATTTCTCTTGTGTAAGTAGGAGTGGAATTCTGGCTCTGAGGGTAAATGTGTAAATATAAAAAACTGCCAAGTTGTTTTTCATAATAGCTGAATCTTTCTATATTCTTATAAGCATTGCATGAGAGTTCTAGTTGCTCTACATCTTTGCCAACATTTGATATTTTTAGTCCTTTTAATTGTAGCCCTTTTAAATTGTATTTCCTTGTGGTTTTAAATCTGCTCCCTTAAAAAAAAAAATCAAAATCCAAGATATGTCTTCACCTCAGTGAGAGCACGTCTCCAAGCAAAGGCTCCTCTATTCCATTTGTCCTGAACTAGGTAGGCGACTGTTTCAGGGGTTTTCTCTCTTTGCCCAATCCCCACCTAATAAAGTTCTGAGTCAATCTGCTCCCTTAAAAAAAAAAAAAATCAAAATCCTTGTGGTTTTAGCTTGTGTTATTCTAATGAGTAGTGATGTTGAAGACTTTAATGTGTGCTAATTGACCATTCTTCATGTGTCTCCTTTAGTGAGTGATCTGTTAAAATATTTGGCCATTTTTTAATGTCTTATTTATCTATATACTGTTGATTTCTTGGTATATTCTAGGTACAAGTCTTTATGAGATCAAGAAAAATCCCTGTTACTTTGTTTTGCTGATACATATTTTTAAATCACAAATGGGTATAGGAGTCTATAAAATTATTTTTCCATCAGTTGTAATTTTTATATGAGTATTAACCATCAGTTGGTGAATTATATGGAATGATTTTTTTTTTTTTAATGTTAAGCTTCCCTTTGATTACTGGGATAAATCCTTCAAATTAAATCTTTTCTGTGTATAGCTAGATTCATTAGGTAATATTTTGTTAACTACTTTTGCATCTATGTTCAGAAGGATTATTAGTGAGTATTTTTTTTTTTTCTTGCGCTATCCCTATCAGGTTTTGGTATCAGGATGAGCTAAAAAATGAATCGATATGAGTGACATTACCAGGTCAGTTCCACCCACAAAGATGCTGAAGAGTATTCCCTCACTTTAACTTCTAGGCAGAGGAAAGAGCTTGCACTTTCAGATAGTTGGGTTTATTTGTGGATTTATCCCTAGCAAAGCCCCAGAATCTAAGGTGGTGGATATACTGCATGATATTTCTCATCCACTGCTGCATTTTTTGAAAAGTACATTTTGGAAAAATTCAAGAGAGAAGAATTGATGGCCCAAACAATGTGTTTTAGCATTTGGATCTCTTTCAGATCCCAAGGCTCATGCTGTTGTCCAAGGCATGGCTGATTTTGACCTCATCTCTGAAAACTCTGTGGCAGACCCACTGTGTGTCTGCCCAGACCAGCATTTAACCCAATGCATAGTGGCTGCTATGCTCATGGCTGCCTTATTCAGTGTTTGTTCTTGTCTGGAATTTGCTTTACCAAGATTTCTTAGCATCCACCATGCTTAACCACACAGAATATTATGATTTTTAATTTATCTTGTTTTTCCTTATTATTTGGTGGTAGGGAAAGTGTTTGATTTTTCTACATTGTATTCAGAAGGAGAAGACCCATGAGTGAGTAAATATTTTAAATGAAACTCTCTCCCTGCAGATATCAGTAGAGATAAAGATATATAGAAAGACTTAGGTATATATTTAAAAGAAGGTTTTAGCTTAATAAATGTTTTATGTTCTAAATGCTAGATGAATCATATATATTATATAACTAAAGATATATATTAGTGGATTTTAAAATAATATATGAAATATTTTTTTTCATGAAGAGAATACATGTGATCATTAATGAAAAACCTTAAAGTGCATTATTATTTGACTTCAGTGATAACATTACTTTGTCTGGGTGAGCTTTAGAGTAAATCTGAGCATTAAGATTTTTCTTCTAAATATCTAAGTATAGAATTTTAACAAGGAGATTGAGTGAAAGAAAGAGAGGAAAAGAAGGAGGAAGGGGGGGTAAAGAAGGGGTAGGAGGAATGGAGGGGAAGACATTGGGAGAAGAAAAGAAGGAAAGACAGAAGGAGGGCTAACTGGTTATTTAGTCCTGTAACTTTAAAGCATTCAGCAGATTGACTTTTTTTTTCCCCCCCATTGTTTAAGTATCCACCAGGTATAGGTCAGTATTAGCTTTTCTGCAGACCTTACATTTTGGACTAGACTTCCACTTAAAAAATACAATAGCAGACATTAAATATGTTTGGCAATAATGTAAAATCAATTGAAATTAGAGACCAAGTACTGTATCATAAGATAAATATTAGTTGAAGACTTTTCTCTGCAAAAGAAGTGAGACATTGCTCAAAATAAACATTATTTTATTCGTTAATTGATTCACTGAATTATTTAAAAAAATGTATTGAGCCCGTATGACATATTAAGCATTAAATTAGGTGCCATGAGAAATACAGAGATTATTTAAGACATCTGTCTGTAAGACATTTAACCAGCCAGCAGGAGAGATGAAACATGTACATTAACAAGTATAGTACAAGGCATAATCTGCTGAAGGCTATAAAACATTGCAGAACAATGTTTTAATGGTTCAGTATTTTAAGTGGTGTTGCAAAAGGATTGAAGAAGTTGGACCATGGGAGGTTAGCACAGTTGAAGTTTTTTAAATAGTGAAAAGGATAAAGACATTTCAGAATGAAATATGAGCTGAAGAATAAAGGAGAGACGTAGAGAAGCATGGCCATGGAACGAGAGCTAGAGCCATTTGACCAGATGCTGGGGAATGTGGAGGGATACAGTTAGAGATAATCCTAGAGAGAAGTAAACAGGGATCAGAGTGTGTCATGTGTGCATACATGTGTGTCTTAGCAGTGGAGAATGCTACAAGTGGGCTTAATTCAGCACTAAAGATGATAAGAACTTAAATGTATGTAGCACTTTACTGTTTATGAAGAGCATTTAGGCATCATCTTACTTTATTTTCCCAGCAGTGACCCTCAGTTGTCACTCCTTAGTCTCCTTTGGTGGTTTACTCCTCCTCATCTAGACATTTTAACATTGGAGTGTCCTGAGGTTCCGTTCTTGGATCTCATCCTATGTGCTTACACTCACTTTTGTGTTTATTTCATCCAGTTTCATGGCTAAAAACAACATCTATATGCCATAGTTTTTAAAAGTTACATCATTCCCAAGAAGTTCTTTTAAATTCCTGATTCATATTAGGAAATATGAATCAGTACTGCATTCTGGACATCTTGACTGAGATGTTTAATAAACTTTACCTAACAAATCCAAAGCTAAGTAAAATTTTTCTCTTTACAACCTGCACACACACACACACACACACACACACACACAAAGCCTATTCTACCCACAGCTTTCACTCCCTGAGATGATAGGGATTCTGCCATTCCAATCATTCTGAAATGTTGCAGTGGTAGAGAAGCCTGTTTCCAAACTGGGTCATCTGAGGACATGAACTGGTTATAGCACAAGCCTGCAGCTTTGCAGTCCTCAAACATTGTACAATGGAACACAATGCACCTGCTCTGAGTGAACTACTGTTAGATACAAAATCACAAATAGTATGGGATTATTGATAATGTGCATGCACTTGTTGGTTGAAAAACATCAAAGGGGTCTTTTAGAAATGCCCTACCTTTACCTGAAAAACTAATACTTGACAGATTCAGAAAAATAAGTGTTTCTATAGGGAAAGCTAAGGGAAGTTCAGTAAGTATAGGTAAATGTACACCAAAATCCCAGGAATAACTTAAATTTATCTACCATCAAGAGACATTTATTAACATTAAGTAGCAAAATTATGTTGCTGAAAAGATAAGAAAAGCCACAACTTTATCTAATTAGGGATCCCTAGCATTGCTAGGACTTCTCATTCTCTTCAATCTGCTTGAATTTGTTTGCCCTTAAAGAGATTTACATTTACTGAGATCTTTGAAAATGTAATAATATTATGCAACAAAGTTACAGACCTTAGAAACATCCTTGGGTCACTTCTTTTTCTCACGCCCTCATATATTCTTTTTGGATCTATCTTCAAAATTTATAAGAATCCTATCCCCTTCTCCTCATTTCCATTACTGTCACCCTAATTAGAGTCATCAGCATTTCCCATTTGGATTTCTGCAATAGGCTTCTCACTGGTCTTTCTGTTTCTACCTCTGCCCCTCTACATCCACTTCAACAAAGCAGCACATTGAATCTTTATAAAATATCCTACAAGGGGTTTCCATCTCTCCCAGGATAAAAGACAAAAGCCTTATAAGAGCAAATAAAACTCTACTATCTACCCTTATTACCTGTCTGATCTCATCTCCTGTGTCCCCCTCCCCCACTCTACCTTCTGCAACCACATTGGCCTCCTTCCTGTTCCATAAACATACAGGCACACCAGCTTTTTCTCCCCCCTCCAAAGTTTGTTTTTTTCATCGCACCTTCTCCTATTGTAGGCATTGGTTTCTGTTAAGTGTCTGTATTTATCTCTATGCTCTGAGTGAAGAGAAAATATAGGGACATAAGATTAATAAGGAAGAATGCAAATTTCTATCCATCCTCCTTGTTTAAGTAAAAAAAAAAAAATAAGTAGAAGTTTGCTGATTTTACTGAGAAGTTAATGTTTAAGGATATCATACTTTGTTACCAATTGTGTAAAACATGACTAGTTCTCATCAGGATTTTCAGTTCTCTATCCAGGGTCATGGGAGGATTACACTTCCATGCCCTCTTGAAGACTGATTGTCACATATAACGTATTTTGTCCGTATAAGGAGATGTTTACAGATATGCTGTTTGAACATTTAAGAGCCAGTGTGCAATTCTCAGTGTCTCCTCTCCTATGTGAATTCTGGACTCATGAGGAGATAGCAGCATCAAAAGTTGGTCCCACCCTAAGTCCCTGGAACCTTCAATGATTGTGAAGACCAGAATTTCTGCTGAATCATGTTGGACATGGGTGTGCACAAGAAATTAATCTCTATGGCTATAAACAATCTGAGATTTTAAAGTTGTTATTATAGTCTAGCCTAATCTCTTTTGAATGACATACTCTTGTTTTACCCCTTCTATCTTGTTTTACAAGAATTATCTCTTATGAAGAGGTCAGAAAGCTAACAGGAATTTATGAAGAAAATCCATTCTTTCACTCAAATTAATATGCATTAGCTACTTCTATTATTTTAGAAATTAGGAATATGGTGATGGGCAAAATTTCCTGCTTTCATGTAGCTTACAGACTAAAAATATTGGGGTCAACTGTTGAACAGGAAGAATTATGGGGCCAACTCCTGCTGAGCCCAGTACGAAGAAGATGAGAGACAAGGAGTGCAGGACAGAGTTGGAGGGGATGTCAAGCTAGGTTATATCCAAGGTGAGGCTGAAAGGCAACAGAGGAGTGTAAGACCAGTCTTGGTAAATGGGCTCTGTGAGGATGAGGAAGAGGGCACGTGGCCAGACGAAGAATATAAGAGTAGTTACCTCCAGGTCTCCCAAATAGACTAACTAGAGTAAGATAGGCTGCCTTACAGATGAAGGGCAAAGTGGATGTGAAGGTGAGAGCAAGTATCATGCACTGGGGCAGCATGCAAATGGAAAGAGGGAGATTTTCTGAAAGTGACTGGCATTGGGAACTGAATACAAAAGTTATATTTTTCACACTCTCCTAAATCCCAAAACCTGGATTGCTGAGTTCTCACTCATTCTACTTCGCTGAATCCAGAGTGCATTCAGAAAGTTGGTGCCTACTTGTAACAATTCTGTGGGGCCTAGAGGAGAGTAAATATCAAAAGTGATAGAAGAAACATAGGCAGTTCCCCCAGAGAGTAGGTTTATTACTTGTCCTAGGGAAATAGAAGGCAATTGTAAGATACCTGTCACCACAGATGAAGATGGAGTAGTTTCAGAAGCATGGTCTTGGAATATGGCTCTTCTTCTTGGTCATATGTATTACCACATGAAGATAAACTGATTTATACTACCCCTGGGTGCTTTGACAGAAGGAAGTGTTCTGACAGACCTGACAATTTCAAATTCAGCAGATTTAGTTGAAGATGAAGCAGATGTTACAGTGAGAATTTTATTAGGACTATAGATATATGTATTGAAGAAGTTATTTTGATTGAATTAAAGCAGTATCAATTAAAACTGTTTTAAGCAGGGGCGCCTGGGTGGCTCAGTGGGTTAAGCCACTGCCTTCGGCTCAGGTCATGATCTCAGGGTCCTGGGATCGAGCCCCACATCGGGCTCTCTGCTCAGCGGGGAGCCTGCTTCTCCCTCTCTCTCTGTCTGCCTCTCTGCCTGCTTGTGATCTCTCAGTCAAATAAATAAAATTAAAAAAAAAAAACTGTTTTAAGCATATTAGAATTTAGTGAATGAAATTGATTTTTCCATTAATTGTGAATAGAGATTTAATTCCTCACTATGTTGATCCTCCTCAAACTCAAAGCAGACAGAAGTATTCATAGAGAAAGAAGAGGGGCTAAGAGTAGTGGTATAATGTAAAGAATGGGCCTATAAAGGTTGAGGTATAGTGGAGAGATAGAAGACTATAATTAATGGTGCTACCAGTGGCTGTTGTCAGGCAGTTATTACACAATAGTACTTTATTATTTCAAATTAATCTGAAGAGACCCTGAAAATATCCATCAATGTATCTGGTTAGTAAATGGGTTAATGAATCCTAATTTCAGTGAGAAATAACTTCAGGACGGATACTGAAGCTACAGAGTCTAGCTTCTCCTCTAGGCTTTTAATTGTTAGGCATTGCTGACATTCCCTAACTTCAGCTTCAACAGCATTCAGACAAATTGCCTCATTTTATGAATTAACAGGTCCTCAAAACATGTATAATTAAACAAACTGTATGATGTCAAGACTAAATTATTGGGAATTAAATAGTTCTTGCAAAATTGGATTCTTTAGTGATATCCATTAATAAAGTTCTACGAAATCCTTAACTTTGGAAAAAGAATTTACTTTCTAAAATATTACCACTTTCCACCCTATATCTTATTAAATGCTACTCATCCTCCAGATTTGGCCTTTATCAAGTACTTACCCCAAACTTTTACCTTTTATACCCATCCCACAAATGAGTCAACATTTCCCTATTTATGTTTTATCAATATCTCTGCCTCAGCAATTAATGCATTGACTCATACCTCTTTATTTTTTGGCTGTCTTTCTTCCTGAAGTGCAAATCCTTTGAGGCTGTACTGGATCTTAGGCATTTCTTCGTCTCTGGGACTTGGTAGACTGCCTGGTGTGTCTTCAAGTTTTTTATGAACAAATGAAATGTAGAGGATTAAAATTTTCTCAAGAAGACATACAGATGGCCAACAGACACATGAAAATTTGCTCAGCACTACTGATCATCAGGGAAATGCAAATCAAAACCACAATGGGATATCACCTTATACCTGTCAGAATGGCTAAAATAAAAAAGATAAGAAATAATGAGCGTTGGCAAGAAGGTAGAGAAAAAAGAGCCCTTGAGCACTGTTGGTGGGAATATAAATTGGTACAGCTATTGTGGAAAACAGTATGGAGTTTCCTCAAAAAATTAAAAATAGATCTACTATATAATTCAATAATTTCACTACTGGGTGTTTACCCAAAGAAACAAAAATGCTGATTCAAAAAGATATATGCACTCCATATTTATTGCAGCATTATTTACAACAGCCAAGATATGAAAGCAGGCTAACTTATCATTGATAGATGAATGGGTAAAGAAGATGATGTGTATATATATAATGGACTATTACTCAGCCATAAAAAGGATGAGATCTGGCTATTTGTGACAACATGGATGGACCTAGAGGGTATAATGCTAAGTGATATAGATCAGAGAAAAATAAATACCATATGATTTAACTTATATGTGGAATCTAAAAATCAAAGCAAATGAATAAATAAACAAAAAAGCAAATTAGACCTATAATAAAACAAACTGATGGCTGCCAGAAGGAACCAAAATTTTCCTGCATTCTTAACACCAAAACAAAACAAAACAAAACAAAAATCCCCAAAACAAAAAACAAGAACACAAACAAAAAACTATCGTCTGTAAGTTAAATGTATAATGAATGATTTTATTACGTGTGCCATGAGATGATGCAAATGTAGAAAGGTTGGAAATGGGTTTCATTCTTTGCCCCAGTGGAATCTTAAATTCATTTAACCCATTTATCCTTATCTATTGAAAAAGATGATAATACCTGTAGTATCTATTTCTTTTATAATACTGATTTCCCTTACCTACTTTGACCATGCTTCGTGGTTAAGAGAATTGAATAAATGCGTGGGCGCTTGCGCGCGCGCCCGCGCGTGTGTATGTCTTGAAAAACTATAAAGTGATTTAATCAGTCATGCAGATGCAATAAAACCTCCATAAAACCCAAAAGGATATGGGGTTTGGAGAATTTCTGGATTGATGGGTACCGGAAGATTTGGGGGAGACTGGTACACATAGAGAGGTCCTTTGCTACACCTGCCCCATGCATCTCTTCCATCTGGCTGCTCCTGAATTATATCCTGTTATAATAAACTGGCGATCTAATAAGTGAACAGAACAAAGCAAAACATTATAAATTGGTATATATGTAAGTTTCTATTTCTACATTAAATATGGTCACCGTGGGTAAGATGAGATAAATTAGAGAAAGCAGATTCATCAATTTCAAGACCTCCATTTTATGTCAGAGTTGAGTGTATGAACCACATATACATTTTACAACTAGTTCAAAACTGAATCAATTCCTTTTCTTTTGGGGTACTCTTAATCTCTGTAAGTTTGGGATACTGATAGGAAAGAAGGAAAATTCTGTTATTTTTCCCTCTAAAAAATCTTACTCAAATAAAACAAAAAAGTTTTTTGTTTTTGTTTTTTTAAAGATTTTATTTATTTGTCAGAGAGAGAGAGAGAAAGAGCGAGCACAGGCAGACAGATTGGCAGGCAGAGGCAGAGGGAGAAGCAGGCTCCCTGCTAAGCAAGGAGCCCGATGTGGGACTCGATCCCCGGATGCTGGGATCATGCCTGAGCAGAAGACAGCCGCATAACGAACTGAGCCACCCAGGCATCCCTAAAACAAAAAAGTTTTATGTTCTTTTCCAAAATTTTTCAAATTCAAATTCATTTTTATGTAATTTGAATAGGAGCACAAATTTAATTTTGAATACTGTTTTCTGCACTTACATTGTGTCCTGAATATTTTCTCCTGTTTCTGTGTAAGTTCCTAATAATGTTTATCAAGTATATTACCATATTTTTCTTAAATATTTTATGAATTCTGTATATTTTGACTCCTCCTAATTTTGCTATTATAAATTATTTTGCAATGAGCATCTTTTCGTATGTAGTATTTCTTCTTCTGGGTTATTGCTAATCCATAAAAGAAATAATTAAATCACTGCTCTAGGTTTACCTCCAGCACACACAAATAAAGGAAAAAGGAGGTATTTTCCTTCTTAACAAAGAAATCTATTGGGCATTAAAATCCTGAAGCTAAATTATTACAAATAACAGTTTAAGTTATTTCATGAATAGTCAAAACTATTAAACAAAAAATTGTTAAAAGAAACAAGTTAGGGAAATACATATAGCTTCTTAACTAAAAGGAATTTCCAAGACTTATTTCTTCAACACTGTGTTTCTTTTCTGAGTACTTTTTTGCCCAAGGTGAAAAATGCAAAAATACAATGGAAATCTTATGGTTCCTAAAAAGTACAGTAAAATTATTCTCCAACCAAGAATATTTTACACTAATAATGTACTGGATTATCCATTCAGTTTTTTGATAGCATTGTGAACAACTTGAAAATATTTTATTAGACATAATTTAATAAAATTAGTATACTAAATTTTCCTTAAAACAATATAAGTAAAAGAAACCAAGGGAAAACATGGAATTGTGAACCTGCATATAAGTGTTTCTTCATTATGTATTAATTCTTAAAGGAATTAATTTTTTTACTTCCTCTTTCGGTTTATGAATTAATCTGCAGCCCATGTGCATTTGGTTACTCAGGGCTTCTATTACATAATTTCATTTCAATATTTAAATTCTATAAAAGCTCTTTTTTTTCCTTATAGATGTGTTTTTAGAGAAGACTGTGTTTGTTTTCTTAAAATAGCAGTCCCTTGAGCCTCATTAAGAGTAAGAGTTTAAATTTTTAAATATATATTTTTTTCTTTTGTTTCCTTAAATACATTTCCTTACTAGGTTTTTTTTTTTCTATTTATCTATTATTCCTTTTTAATGCTATTGGTTTTCCTCAAATGCTTGCTGTTTCTGGGTTTCTGTTCAAATTTATGAATAAAGGATTAGATTGTTTAATTATAGGTATCTGGCAAGGTTTTTCTGTCATGCTGACAGAAAGTTCTAGAGCTGTAAATTAGGAGGTGCTGAGGATCGTGGCTGCCCTATTTTCTGGCAGCATGGTATAGCATATGCAGCCAGTTCAAGTGAGGCCTGCTTCCCTGGAATGTGTACCACACTGTACCACATTCATGCTTCTTTGTAAGAAATTACTCAGAAAATAGCATTTATTCATTTATTCATTCTTGCATTTCTTGTTTATTGTGACACTGAATAGGTTAAAAATACAGGTGAGTAAAGGTAGAAAAAGTCAAGACTCTCTCCTTCAAAGAGCAATTAGTGAAAGTACGAGTGTGTTAAGAGATAAAGAAAAACATAGGTTAACTAAGTGTATTACGTAACCCAGTTTGGAAGTGGGAGAGGTAAGGAGTAGGGTGGAGTGATAGTGAGGGGTGGGGTTGGTGGGTAGCGTTATGGAGGGGTCTCTAGAGTAAGTCCTGACTAAAGTAAGATTTGATGGATCTGTGGAAGTTAAAAAGGTGAATGGGTTGGGAAAGAGGGCATTCAAAGAGAGAACTTTCCAGACAGGGAAAACCACATGCAAAAGTTTAATGGTTAATAAAGGGCATGGTAGAAACAACTAGATGGCTCAGTTGATTAAGCTTCTGACTCTTGATCTCAGGGTCTTGAGTTCAACCCCCACATTGGGATCCACACTGGACAGGGAACCTATTTAAAAAACAAAAACAAAACAAAACAAAACAATAAAACACAATATGTAGACTTGAAAAAAACCACATGGAGGTTAGCACATTTGGAAAAGTAATGTATGGCAGGAGAGTGGCCGGACAGGAAAGCAGGTGAGCAACGTAGAGGTGGCAGACAAGGCTATCTACACCCAAATGATCTAGACGATATTATGACACAGGAGAAAGAGCACTTGATTAGGAATCAGGAGACCCAAAGTCACTAATGCTGTGAGCTTCTTGGCCAAATCACTTGATTTCTGAGACTTTTGTTCCTTATCTATAAAAGAAGCAAGTGGTTTTGCAGTGGTTCTGCAAGTTGCCCTCCTAGGGATTGCTGCCAGTGGAAATGGAGGAGCATGACTCTTGGCCCCTGCCCCCTTCCCTTCTACTACATCAGTTCCATTTTTACCTGGAAGGTAAAAATTATAAGGAAATATTTCCTTATAATTTCATATGATTTGTTGTTGTTGTTGAAAACTTAAACCTCCACAAAACTGTTTTGATAGCTACAAGAGTAGTTTATCTGAGGTCTTTCTGCCAATTTAGGGAAAAAAAATAACAATATGTACTATTAGAAGGAACATCAGGTTGGAAGTCCAAGGTTTGATTTTCTGTATGTGGCAAAGCACTGAGCAGCCATAGGGAAGTCAGTTTTCCCCAATTTCTTCAATCATAAAAAGGAACAAATATTATCTGCTCTCTTGTCTCAAGAAGTTTTCCTTTTAATAGTCAAATTAAAATTAGACCTATTGAAGTACTTAGTGAACTGTATTTTGTAAATGATTTATAGGCTTAAGGAAAATATCACCTATGCCAAAAGGTGCTTCTATTATGAGAATCTTACATCAAAATGCCCTTGGCATGAAGAATCTGGTGATTTAATGGAAGAGTCACACTTCTTATTTTACACTTTTCTTGGCTCAAGTTCCTGTACCTAGATATGAGATAAAAATCTTTGTACTGGGCAGTTTTCTCCACAGATTTCAAGGTGTATCAGAATGAGTTTTATTAAAAGAAAAATTAATATTAGTGAACTTTATATAATTCACTGGAAAGTGATAGTTACCCCACATTCCAAGATGTTTTGTTGAGTTACTAATTCACTCTTTGAATATGTATAAAATTGAACTACTATGTATCTGTTGTTCATTTTATGTTCCTCACAGAGTTCTGGAGAGTAGGTTTAGGTGTTTGGTTTTCTGTTGGTGGTAGTGGTGTTTATTTAATAGAGTATTTACAAAAGCAGCAGCCCTTTCTCCTGTTAATCCCCAATAGCAAACTTAGACACATGTTAAAGATCTTTCTCTACACAGAAAGAGTAGGATAAGGACTAAAGATTGAAGGAAATAGATAATTCTGCCTTCCCACACTTATTGTAGCCATTTCCATATGGTAGATGACGAAAGAGAAATTCAGAGGGAATAAAATGTCATCAGCAAGTGAAATATTTAGGAATTGAATTCAGATCCATCTGAAGAAAATCCTACACATATCATTTAAGAAAGCTGTTACAATTCTTTCGCATCTAAAATGTACTCTCTGGGTCAGTATTCTTAACTTGGGCTATAGATAAGAATCATTTGGGAGTGTTTTAAAAACGTTGGTGACCCAGCACTTGTTTCAGAGATTCTGATTTAATTGGTTTGTAGGGAGCAGAGAGGCAGGCCCAAGCAAGTACTGGTATTTTTAACCTTCCCCCTTAAGTGATTCTAGTGGGCAAATATGGCGAGAGCCACTAATCCTGGTAGTAATACAGAAGTGTTTCAACTAGATTTATTTTAGAAACAGATTATTTTGGTGTCTATGTGAAGAATAGACTGAAAGAAAATTAGGTAAGGGGAGTGGAGGCCAGTGAGGAGGCTGGCACAAGCATGCAGACCTGAACCTATATGGGTCCATGTCAAGAAGTCCAGTGGTAGGGGTGCCTGGGTGGCTCAGTGGGTTAAGGCCTCTGCCTTCGGCTCGGGTCATGATCCCAGGGTCCTGGGATCGAGCCCCACATCGGGCTCTCTGCTTGGCGGGGAGCCTGCTTCCCCCTCTCTCTCTGCCTGCCTCTGTGCCTACTTGTGATCTCTCTCTCTCTCTGTCAAATAAATAAATAAAATCTTAAAAAAAAAAAAGAAATCCAGTGGTACTTGCAATTCCTGGGTAAAGAATCTTGCTGTTACCTGGTCCTCTATAATATATGTCCCCAACCTTAGTTGGCTCCTCTGCTGTCATAATCTACGCTGACCATGCTTTCCTGGTGCATCTAGCTACATCTTTCAATGTTTGGTCTTGGCTTTGGTTTCTAGATAGCATCCTTTCCCAGATAATCAGGGAAACTAACTCTTCTGCTAGCAAACCAGAGTGTTGGCTATGGCAGCCTGGGTGTTTTCTCTCAGCCGACTGGTCATATAAAGAAGTTTTGCTAACTGCTCCAAAGTTGAATTCTTGGCAGTGCCTTCCTTTTGTAGAGCCTCACTGTAGTACATAGATCTGTCTTCCCAATGGGTGAAATCACCATGGTGTCTTGCTACAGGGGACACCCTTACCCTTTACTGCTCTCCAGGGCAGTCAGCAGCATTGGCCCTATGTGAGGCAGGGACATTGAAGCTAACCTAATCCTGGCCTAATCCCTGAATCTTGAGAAGTGCATGGGGCATCCCTTCACCCAAAATTAATCCCTTCTCATTTTGGGAGTCATTACAACTGACCATTCCCTTTATATGAACTCCTGAGTACTGAGTCATTTCTTCAGTGTCCTTACTCACCAGCTCTGAGCTTACTTCCCATCACAGTGAAAAGGAAGTACAAAAAGCTTGGATTGATGATTGATTGATTGATTTAAAGATGTTATTTATTTATTTGAGAGAGAGAGAGACATAAAGAGGGAACACAAGCAGGGTGAGAGGGAGAAGAAGGCTTCCCACTAAACAGGGACCCCAATGTGAGGCTCCATCTTGGACCCTGAGATCATGACCTGAGCAGAAGGCAGATGCTTAAGGACTGAGCTACCCAAGTGCCCCAAGAAGCTTGGATCTAAATTTGAATGCAATTTTAGTTTAATCCCTTGTTAGTGACAGCAGGTCATTTTGTGTTATTAAGTTTCTGTTTTCCATAAAAGTAGGAAAAATTATATGTACCGCTCAAATGTGAAAGACATACATAAGAATAAGAACCAAATACAGAAGATGCATAGATATGTCAAACACATTAAAGTTGACATTATTTTTGTTATGATTGTTAAATCTTCGTTCCTTCAAGAGTGTTTAGGAGCAAAGAAGTAAGTAAAAATGTTAGTCTTTGTGATAATCACATGGGACTATGTATATGCTTATTTGTATATCATGTATATTTTATGATATGTGTATTTAATATTTAATATTATTATATAATTATATATAATTATATAATAATATTTCATATATAATTATACTATATAATGTATTATATGTTTATTAAAAATAAGAGAGGTAGAAAGGAGAAGAAAGAAAGAATGAGAGGAGGGAGACAAGCTATATTGAGATTTTTATTCTCTTTTTTCTTTCTATTACAATTATTATTATTATAATTATTTTACTATATTGCTTCCTGGTCTACTTCTTGGCATATTTGGGGAGAGAGAGGATAGAGAAAGTTTATCTAATTTTGCCAGGATTAGGAGTCAAAAAAGATTAAAGAACATTGCCATTATATCATTAAAATTCACTTGAAATGCATGCCACCAAAATTAAGATTGGCTATTGAGTTGTATTTTGATTGATTTATCTTAAATTTAGATTGATTTTGAAGTTTTCATTAAAACAACTCTATTTACAACCCAGATTTCTTTGCAATCCAATTAAGTACCACCAATAAGAAATACCTTTTGACAAAAATATGGCTGATTAATTAAATAGATATATTTATATTAGTGAATAAATTGAAAATAAGAGACCTTAGTTTCTATATTGCACTAGAGGACACAAGGAGAATTTAGAGTCAAATTTGATTAAATCAAATTAACATTCAATTTAAAATTTGCTATTTAAATACTTTATATCAAACTCCTTATTTATAAATAACTTGAAAAAGCATCATTGAAAAGCACAATTCCAAAAATAGTCAATGGCTTTAAGTAATCTATTTAAAAGTCCATGGTCTGAGGCAGGTTTCTGCTAAAGCATCTCATTCATACCCATCATTAGACTAATTTGTTTAATGGAAAGGTCTGATTACAAAACACATTCTTTCAGAAATTTTAACCCTCAAAAAGGGAGAAGAGAAGTAAACATCAAAGAACGTTCATTGGTTGCTACACAAGAATGATTGTTGAACTTTCAAAGGAGCTACTCAACTATATCCAGCCTATACTTCACGATTTTGTCCAGAAGAAAATTATGAGTGTTTTTTTTTTATAAAGGGCCTTGCATGAAATCAAAATAAACAGTTAAAACTACATTTTTTGATCTGCCATTCCAGTAACTAATAAAAAAGATTTTATCCTTACTTGTCATGTATTTAGTGAACACATGTGAGCATGAGTTCTAGAATTTCAATTAATGTCAATAATAGTAAACATCAGTTTCTGGAATTCTATTTGAAAACCAGGACAGTTAACAATTTTTATGGCACTTTTCCATGATGACTCAAAGATATTAGATACTAGATCCAAGAACACATCTTCAGGTATTTTTAGTATCTCATTAGGTGACTGATTAGGACCCGGAATCTTAAAACTAATTTAAATCACCTTCAGGCTTTCTTATCATTTTTTCACCATCATATTTTTTTCCAGTTCAAACATCATTCTTTTCTATGGAGAAATTGGAAGCCAGGGCTTAATAGTTCTGCTTTTCTCTTGGTCATTTTTTCATATTACATAGTTGGCCCCAAGCAATGTCATTCTTATCCTATACTTGGTTATCTTTTTGCTCTGAAAATGCCAGAGATATATTTTTTCTATTATCTTTAGCATTTTTCACAAACATCAGACTACTCAGTATTGTTAGGTAAATATACTCTTCTTTCATGTTATTCTTTTTTTTATTCCTTTTCTGATCTTTCTTTTTAAGTACACATCTCAGAAAATTGGCTGTACAATAATCCTGATTTTTTTAGATGCCTTTGTGTTTCTTAATCTAGATTGTTATAGGTAAGAGAATATTAGAATCATCTATAGAATAATATATAAATTTTCTTTTTAATTAGTTTCTTACAGTATAAAGCTGTGCTGTCCAGTATGGTCATCACTAGCCATATATGGCTATTGAGCTCCAGAAGTGGACTTAGTCCAAACTGAGATGTGCTCTAGACACCTAGATATCCATTATATACCTTTGACTCAGGTATAATTTTTCACAAACATAAATATAGAATATTTGGAGGAAGGGTGGGGTGGCTGGGTTATGGACATTGGGGAGGGTATGTGTTGTGGTGAATGCTGTGAAACATGTAAGCCTAATAATTCACAGACCTGTACCCCTGGACCAAATAATACATTATATGTTCATTAAAAATAAAATTTAAGAATTGCATATGTAGCTCATATTATGTTTCTCTTGGGCAGAATGGATTATCCATAAAATATTTTTAATATTTTTAATTAAATGTATTAGCTTCCTATTGCTGCTCTAACAAATTACCACAACTTCAGTGGTTTTAGACAATACAAATTTGTTAACTTGAAGTTTAGGAAGTCAGAAGTCTAAAGTGAGATGGCAAGGGCTGCATTTCTTTTGGAAGCTTTCGAGGAGAATCCACTTTGTTGCCATTCCAGCTTCTAGAGGTGGCCTGCATTCCCTGGTTTATGGCCTTTTCCTCCATCTTTTAAGCCAGGAGTGTAACACCCTCAAATCCCTTTCTCTCCATTTATCTGCCTCTGGATTTCTGCTTCTGTTATCAAAACGATTTCTCTGACTCTGAATCTCCTGCCTTTCTTTTAGAGGACACCTTGGGCCCATTTCAAGATCTTTCACTTCATCATATTTGCAAAGTCCTTTGTGTCATATAAGGTAACATATCCATAGGTTCCAGGGATAGGATGTGAACATCTTCGAAGCGCCATTATTCTGCTCATTATTTTAAGTATGTTAAATGTGCTTTCTTGGTTGGTTAATTGGAATTTTTGAAATTTGGGTATGCTCAAATACTTCAAAAACAGTGACACTTTAATACCAACAACCAACTAACCAAATAAACAAAAAGACAAGTCTAAAGTGGCATGGTGCAATGGTTTCTCATCTAGTAATGCCGCTGACCTCAGCATGGCCTTGGTGACTTTAGTCACTTGCTTTCTTAGGTCTTTTTCTGTTTAGCAAAAGGATATCTGTGGACTCTACAGAAAGACTATAAAACTATAATTCTTTGGGTCACAGTTCAAATGGATTCTACTTGCTTTAATGATTAGTTTGAGTCCTGGTAAAATTTCAGCCATGAGATCTTTTCTGTATCCTTTATCAGACTTGTACATGATGAGGATGTGAACTGTGAATTAGGTTTAATACATTACAGATAGTCAAGAATTATACTCTTGTTGGATCTTGATTTAATAGGTCAACTTTCTATTAACATGTAAGCTATTTACCCTGGTAATCTATCAACTTTGTGACATAACGAATCTTTCATTGAACTTTTTAAACATTACTTTCTCTCAATAATCTCCTTAATTCTAGGAAGGTTTGGGAAATTTTTAGAGAAAAAGCTGCAGTGCTTAGGCTGAGAGTCATGATTTTCAGAATGGATGCTGGGAAGATTGAACAACATCTTATGCATTGAGTATAATATAGTTTGACCATTCTCTTTTTAATATATCATTATAATATGGTTAGTTCATTGTATTTTTTTGTTTCTATGTCAGCAGGAATAATTTTTATTCAAGTACAATAAAAATAAACGAGCTCTGAAATTAATACAAATGATTTTAGGAAAATTAGTCCTTTTTGAAATATTTGTGACATAATTTCTGATTTGATGTAAATGATAAAAAATTAAAGAGGTGGATTTATGTGTTCAGAGATTCTTAGAGACAGAGAGAATCGGAGGGGAAGATAAAGAGATACAGACACATGTACACACAGGGAGAGAAAGTTTGAAAGAGAAAGAGAGAGATCGAGATCCATTCCTTTTGAAGATGTGACTTAAAGGTCTCCTTTATATAATATGTTAGGAAATTGTGAAGCCAAATATTTTGAGATAGGTAGATGATGCTTATCAAATCACTAATTGAATAAAAGTGAAAATTCAGGCTATTGTTTATTTTTAATTGTGTAATTAACATAAAATCCTATTCAGAGAAGGAATAGTACCAACTCGTGTTATGTGAAGTCAGTGAAATGGCAATGCGATTGGGATATAACAAAACTTTTCCTTTTCTAGATTGAACTACAGATCATTAATTTTCATGTGACTTTTCCATAATTAAGTCAAAGTTTATGGTAAATTTTACTAACACTGGACAAATTGACTCAGATAAATTAATATAAAATAAACTTTAATGGATGCTGTACAATAGGGTGATTTTCTGGTTGTATTTATTCAGTGCCAACAAAATCCTTAAGATCATTTTATATAATTTAACTAATTCCAGGACACACTTCAATGGATTAAAATCAATAATGGTATAATGGAGTCAAAAGCAGCTAAAATAGAGAATCTGCTATGAAGTTATTAGAGGATTTGTATAAATATTATTCAATTTCACAAATATATAAAAATATGCATTCTAAAATAAAATATTGTGTAACATAATAATGTAGTAAGCTATTAACGGCTAAAATGTTTGAAGATGAAAATTTACATATTTTTAAGTAAAGAATAATTGTACTGATTAAATATATATTATAGATGTAAAAAAACAAGTGCTCCTTCAAAAAGAAACAGAACAGATTCTTAATTATTAGCATAACAGTACTAAAGTTTAGAAATTTTTAACAGTTCATAATGATTTAAATTTGTTTCAAAAAAGCTAGATTTATTTCTGACTTAGGACCCTGAACTTTGAACATATGTTTTGGAATCTCAGACGAATCTTCTTAAAGCCCCGTTTCTCTAGTTGACAGTCTCATCCTAAAATATCTAGTCTTGATCATTACTTCCTTGGTTTCCATTACAGGTCTTCAAACCATGAAATATAAAGATGCATCTGGTAAATTTAGCATTCAAGCAGGTGTGTTCTCCCAATACATACCTGAAATATTCAGTATCAGTCAAGTGTTTTAAGTAGTCTTTTCTAATTAAGCAGGATTGTCTGAACAGATACTTCCCTGTAGAGAGAACCTCTTATAAACAGCTATCTTTGCAGTAGTTAGGCCTGTGATGTTGCAATACTTTTTATTTTTATGCCTTTCATAATTCCCAGTTGCCATTCATTTAGATTCAAGTCTTGAGCACTTAAAATGAGGGTACATCAGGGGAGTTGTGAAGATGGTAGAAGAATATATTTTCCCAAGACTTGTTTTAGAAAATCGGTTTTACAGTATTTTTGAAGTTTTCTTTTTTTTTTTTTCCTAGACATAGAATACCAATCTCTCATAACAGCTTAAAATCTTTACTACCAGGCAGAACTTAATTGATTTGACCTGGTCACAAAAGATGTGCCGTTATATCAATTATCTCCCGCCTCCCAAAATCATAACCCTCTTTTCACAATGACTGTTGTTGTACTTAAAAGCAATAATTAAATACTTTCTTACCTGTTTTTTTTTTTTTTTTTTTTTTTTAGTAGCACTATGCCATTTCTTTTCATGATCCATTCGGCATTAATTAATCACTTGTTTGTTTGTGCAAAGTGCCGAAACCAAAATAGGATGTGTAATTCTACCATAGGTTTTAGCAGAGTTGAAATTACAGTGGCAGAATCAAATTGGAATCCCATATTCCAACTGGCACTCAAGTTTGCCAGTCTTGGCCTTTCATTTCCCATTATTGTTAGTCATAGTAATTTTTTATTTTCCTCCTCTATTAATTTCATTTTCTGAAGAGATATTAGCAAGCCTTTCCAATATAGAAAATAGATTTGTTTTCTTCATGTACAGACTAGCTTCACACTTTGATCCATTAAGGCATTCATTCACTAATCATTTGTACTCTCAGGGATACAAAGATTAAGTAAGTTTCTATCTTGTCTGTCAAGTAAATCTCCAGGGAGAGAAATGAGTTTGATTCATATTTTTACCCTCAGTCTTCTTCCTTTCCTCTGCCACGCCTCATCCTCTTCTTGTTTTACTCTTTTTCCTTCATTGACTACCTTATCCCGCCATATCAGTTTGTATGTAAACACACTGAAAATGAACTTTCAATATTATATTAGTGTCTAATATCTCATTTTCAGCATAGATGGTTAAGTATTAATTCAAAATAACTACTAACCGTTTACAGTGAACAAATCAATTATCAGTTGCCAACAATGGGTTTATGGTGGTTATTTGTTTTAATGTTAGCTCTCTTGTGAAATTCTTTGTCCTATGACCAGTAGGCAGGAGGTATTCAACAAGTGGTTGCTGAAAGAATACGTCAGCCTCTCCAAATTTTGGATATTACATGTGCTTCTTCCTCCTTGTTTATTCTGTAACTGAAGGGCATTAAGTTGTCCCTTCTCCCTTTCTTTATTGCAAAGCTGCTTTGGCTATAGCCTAGGGATGCTGTTCTGAAAATTGATTGATGACTTGTCTAGGAATCTTTCTTGAGTTCAAAGTGAGTTGAGTGGTATTAAATGCTAATCTAACTCATTTTACTTCTGACATTGGGCCCTAAAGAATTCTTTCTTATATTTGATATCTTCTTCAGTTTTGAATGAATTATGAAAAATATTGTCTGATGACTTTGAAATTTGATTTCCAGTTCTTGTATTTCATATCAACAAAACCTCCTTGCTTGAAATTACATATGCATTTTGAATATTCTGGAGATATTATCTTTTGTGTTGTACTTTGACTTAGGGCTATTCTGGCTTTGGTGGTTTCCGGGTAACCGATCAGAACTGAACACTATCAACTGATTACCTGTTTTACATTTTCAGAGATGTGGTTACTCCATGTGAGATCAAAGGAAAGTACATGAAGGAGCTTGTTGAGAACTACATTTTCCCCCTATTTCAACCACATTTTTCTCCATTTAGGTGGTGGCTTTTGCTTGCTAGCTGGAAATATTCATATCTGTTATAGAAACAAATAAGTATTGATCCATTTCCACGTCTTAGAAATAAAAAGTACTACATATTTTTAAAAAGAAAGCACATTATGAAATTCCAAAGTCCAATACTATTTCTTTTCACTTCTACATATATTTATTCTAATTAGAAAATTTTCTAATGCTGTAAAGGGTTTACGGAGCCCATCTAGTTTAAATATTTCATTTTAA
Source organism: Mustela putorius furo (assembly GCF_011764305.1). NCBI lineage: Eukaryota > Metazoa > Chordata > Mammalia > Carnivora > Mustelidae > Mustela > Mustela putorius. The sequence goes on from NW_025421987.1 coordinate 75,573,836, forward strand.
TGAAATAGTTCAGACATACAATTTGTATGTAACATTATAAATGTCTATAAATATCTGTGTGCTCAAGATTCAGTCTAAGAAATAAAGCATTAAAGATTCAGCTGAAGTTTCCTAGATATCTTCCCAATGTCATTAACTTCCATTCTTCCCAAAGATAACCTCTACCCAGAATTTCAGGCTTATCATTATCATGGATGTTTATATACCTTTCCCACATATAAATATGCTCAAAAATATACAATTATTTTTTGCACATTTTAAAACTTGATTCATAAATGATATCATCCCACAGGTATCCTTCTGCAAACTGCTTTTATTGTTTCTGCTCCAGATTACATATTTGAGACGTCCATGCTAACTCAAATAGCTATAGTGCATTCATTTTTCTTTTTACTGCTTCTTGTGTCACAGTATGTGATTATTCTATAAAGTGCTTGCCCACTTATTTATCTAAAGGTGTTTATGTTTTTTCCTCCTTTTTCTTTTTTTCTTTTTTCTCTTACAAGTAATTTTGTAATGGGTTTTTTCTGTGTGTGTGAAGAGAAATACACAAGAGTAGAGAGACTCAATTTTAGGAAATAAGGATCTTCAACAATCTCTAAACTGTTACTGTTCTAATGTGCTTTCCATGGTCTCTTCATATTCTCATCATACTTTCATATTGCTGGACTTACAAATTTTTGCCAATTTCATACCTGTAATATGGTGTCTCATCATTTTAGCTTGTATTTCTTTAATAAGTAAGGTATCTTTTTCAGATATTTATTGGACATTGAGAATCCTTTTCTGCCAATTGACTATTCATCTTGGTTCATTTTATCCTATCATATTTTTTTGTCTTTATAGGTTTGTAAGAAAGCTTTATGTACTTTGATACTTATCCTTCTTTGGTTACATGAAGAGCAAATATCTTCTGTCAGTCTATGCCTTGACTTTTTTGATGCACATAAATTTTTATTTTTATATTCTATTTATTTTTATTTTTTTAAATATTTTATTTATTTAGGCAAGTAGGCAGAGAGAGAGAGAGAGAGGGAAGCAGGCTTCCTGCCGAGCAGAGAGCCCAATGCGGGGCTCCATCCCAAGACACTGAGATCATGCACTGAGCAGAAGGCAGAGGCTTAACCCACTGAGCCACCCAGGGACCCAGATGCACATAAATTTTTAATTTTAATATATCAAAATAACATTTTTTTCATTATAGACTTAACTTTTTATTTCTTAATGTTTAATAAACCCTTCTATTCCCATCTACCCCAAATAACAAAGCTATTTCTCTCTAAAAGGTTTTAAGTTTTGTTCTGCATCTTTAAGGCTTTAAGTATTTAAATTTGTCCTACCTTAAATACATATTTAGGTATGAATTATAATTTTTTAATATGCCTATTTTATTGCCTGAATAATTCACTTTTCCTCACTGCTCTCTCATGCCACCTGTTATTTATCAAGTTCCCATAAATTCAGAGATATATTTCTGAGCCCTCTATTCTATTCCATTGGACTAATTTTATCCCTGACCCAAAGCTACATTGCCTCAGTTACTGTCATTTTCTATTTAGTCTCAATAGTTAATATGAAAATTATCCATACCTTATTCTTAATTATATTATATTAAGAATACCTTATTCTTTTTTAATTAATTAATTTATTTTTTTATTTTTTATTTTTTATTTTTATTTTTTATAAACATATATTTTTATCCCCAGGGGTACAGGTCTGTGAATCACCAGGTTTACACACTTCACAGCACTCACCAAAGCACATACCCTTAATTATATAAAATTGTATTGACAAGTTTGACCCTTTGTTCCCACAAACACATTTTAAGATTAACTTTTGAAGTTTCATGAAAAATTATAGTGGGCTTTTAATAATAATTATATTATTAACTTATAACATTGAGTCTCCCATCTAGGAACAGGTATGTTTGTTCATTTATTTTGGTTTACTCTTCAATTTTAATAGATAAATTAGCCATGGGCCAAAAAGTCACATAGTCAATTAATAACAAAACCAGTAATAGAAAGAAGGTTTCTTGACTCCTTAATAGCTCATACACTAAGAAGGCTTAATTATTTAGTTTAAGAGTGGAGTCTTTGCAACCATTGCATGTACTCATGAAAGTGAATTCAACTTCCCAAGTTTACTAAGCCCTTGATAATCAGGATGTGGTCAGAGGGCTTGTTAAAAATGCAGAATCTCCATTCCTTCTCTTGTCCTACCAAACCAGAATCCTCCTTTTTAAAAGATACCTAGGTCTTTGGTAAGCAGAGTAAAGTTTGTGAAGTATTGCTTACCAAAATGGAATCTTGAAATTTATTGCATTGGCCTTTTCTCTAAAACCTGTCCAAAATGCTAGTAGTAATCTTGAGATGATTGAATTGCTAAGGGTTCAGATAAGCAACATTGAGAACTATATAATGACCCTTCAGTCTTGCTTTTTGACCATAGGCTCATAGCAGCCATCATCGGCTCTGTCGAATGAATATCAAAAGTCTAAAATGAGAAAAGATTGTATAAAAAATATGTATTCATAATTGTATAACTTTAAAGAAAACAAAATATTAATTTTTTTTTCTGGAAGAAGCATGTCTCAGGTAGATTGGGGTTTCTTTGGATATCTATAGTTATTCAGGGAACAAATATATTTGCTTTGAAATCAGTAGCTGCACCAGACTGACATTTTAGCTACAAAATATCATTGGGGAAAACTGTTGAAAAAGAGATGGAACTGGGAGAGAGAAGCACAGGAAATTCAGTCTTTAAAACAAAGAAAAAAGATCAGACGATCTTCTTAAGTAGTCATATACTATTTATGTTAATCCCTGTTCATTCTTCTTCTTAACTACTATAGCAGCCAGTTATCTATAGGGCATAAGGGGGAAAATAGGTGAGGAGAGGGGATTTAAAAAAAAAAAAAAAAAAAAAAAGTGAGATTCCCTGCAGTATCACCTCAAGCCACTAGGGGTATCTTTGTACCATTTTTTCATCCTGCACTGATTTGGAGTAGAAACCTATATTAGGGGAAAACCAGGGTCCTCGGCATTTTTTTGCGAGCAGTGCACCCTGAATCCAAAAAGATTTTTTAAAAAGAGGAAGAAAGAAAGAAGCCACAGTTCTTTCGATCACCCGAACAGGGCTACGAAATCGCTTTACTGGACATCAGCGCCAGGGATTCATTTTTGAGGTCAATTTCCAATCGAGATAAATCTATTGGATTAGTAGGATTATCTGATTGCAGCCGAAAGAAGTAACGTTGTTTGATCATTTGTATTTCTTGCCTGATGGTCGGATTTACATGGAGGTGGCTTTGGGTCCCGAGAATTCTGGATCGTGGTTTCATCTGGAGAGAAAAAAGGATCAATCGACACGTTTTGGAAGTGTCCGTGGGTGAATAAAAAAAGGGGGGGGGCGCAAAACTGGGGTTGCGGCTGCTTAAAGAAGAAAAATAAATAATAAAAGGAAGCATCTTGAATTCTGAAACAAGAATTACCAGTGCTCAAGATTCGAAAAAAGCGTCTAGAAGCTGATAAATACTTTGACCAATTCAGCTTGAATTTGACGGTGAAGTGTTGTAGAACTGTCTTCTTGAATGATTGGAAGGGGACTAGGGGAGGATGAGGGGGCCCCCTCTGTGGCTTGATCTTACCGAGGGTAAGTTTGGGGGTCTTTTATTGGGAGGGGGCTGCCAGGGTTTGTGTGCCGCTGCGCGGTAGGTGCTGCGGACACGGCGCCGGTGGAATGGGGAGAGAAAGGGGATGTAAAGCCACCTCGCGCATCTCGGGGTGGATCGCTGGGGAGCTACCTAGATCGAGCTTAAAAACCTTATTTTGTGGCGTTGGCGGGGAAGCCAGGCAACCCTCCGAGGTCTCAACTTTGCATCGAAAACCTCTCCGCTGGGAGATCCCTCTTGGATCCAGTGCTTTCCTCCTAGTGATACTTTAAAGAGAGGTAGCAGGGTGCCTTGGAAAACCTGCCTGTGCAGGGGAGAACTCAAGTAGAAATCGCGGCTGCCTCGGCCGAGGTTTCGGCGACTGTCTTGGCTTCTATGGGAATTTTGCAGGGGGAATTGGCTGTTGTCGTGTTATCTTGTTCTCGCTCCCTCCCCCTTCCCCTTCCCGCCTCCTCCTCCTCTCAGCCCAACGCTAAAGGGTTACAGGGTCACTGCATTGGATAGACACAGAAGTGGGTGACGGGCCACACATGTTGTCTTGTAATTCACTTGCAAGACTTTGCATAATACAGTCCGAGATAACTTTCCTGGAGTTGGAAGAGTCCAGCAAGGCGTTACAGCCTTTATGCCGAGGGCCCTGGCTGGCGAGTGAGCCAGGCAGCCGCTGCATTTCCGATGCATCCCTACCCTGACTGCCTCGCCACTCTCAGGCTTTTCTTTCCAACTGAGCGGTGCGCGCGCGTTCCCAGACATTTTCTTGCAGCTGAATACAAGGATTTTTTTTTTCCTTTTTATTATCTTTTTTTTTTTTAGCTCTCAAGAAAAGCTCATCATTATTTGCAGAAGGAAAATCAATTTCAGCAGATATAGTTAAAATTAATCACTCAAATCTGTAATATTAATTGACTTAGGAAACTAAAAGTTGCTTTGGAATCCAGAAAAGCATATTATTCTGAACCAATTTTGGAACACACATAGGTTGTTCTGAGCAATAACATATGAAAAACTGATTCACTTAAAATATGTATATAGATACGTTAAATAGACTAATGACTATCCCCCACCCCATATACCTTCAGACACCTCAGCATTATAATTTTAGCAGGCTCTTCCTATTTAAGGCCAATTCGTTAAATTTTAAATCTTCAGACGGCCAAATATATTAGGATAAGATGGAGATAGGTAATTGCTAAAATATAAAATAATTATTTTTTAAATACAATTTTATCTTTTAAAGAAAAGCTTCAAATATTTTTCGGGGATTTCTGTTTACAGATTATGATATGAATGTAGATACTTTTATGGCTTTAGCATTCAAGCCTCTCCATTATGTGTGAACTCATGAAAGGCAACTCTTCAATGTCATCTGAAGCACTCATCATCCCAGTACTTATTTCAGGAATTCCAAATTCATCTGACATCCTGGTATTAAAAGGGGAACCTTGCCAAACTTTCTTCCTGGTTTTGTGTGTATATGTGTTTCTTAAATCTAAGTTCTGAAACAGCACAATGACATTCCTGTTTTTTTTTTTTTTTTTTTAAGATGAAATAGCAAAATAGAAAACTTTGTCTCCCAAGGATTCTGTGGTAGAGAAGTTAAATATTTCCTATTTCTGCAGATTTTGTGTAAGCTTGTTAGTGGTGACAAAAATAGCAATAAAAAATAGTTTTTGTAAGCCAGCTGTTAGTTTTAAGGAGATATCTGAGAGGCCAGATTTGCCTTTCTTTTACGCAGCTCTTAAGTCACGTGGTTCATGTGCAGGGTGAGCTAGAAGAATGGATGTTCTGTGTGTTGGTACATTCTAGCCACTGATCTTGGCTGCACAGTCCAACAATAGTTAACATCTTTTTTTCAAAGTTTAAATTAGCAAAAAACAGTCAGCTAGTAAATAACACATTAAATGATGAGAGTAAATAATTAATGAAGGTGAATGGGAAGTGAGCTGAATTTTTTTTTTTTCTGGGCTAGTAGAGAATGTAACATTGCTATACTTAGATGGAAGATATGAAGCATGAGAAAGTTGGTTCTTTTAAAAGTTATTTAGTTTATTTCACAACCATTGAACTAGTGATCATGGCATTTACCCTAGTGCTAAAGCAAAAGGCTCAGCTTCAAGTGCCTCTGTCATGGATAAGCAGTATCTTTCTCAGTTAGGAATCATCAGTACTTTTTACTCCTTCATTTTCTCTTTCATCAGTTGAAGAGAAAAGGGAAGGCTTTGCCTTGTTCTTTGGTTTCTATAAGCAGTTCCTGCACAAAACTTTAGTAACTTTGTAGGTAGTAGATCCACTTTGGAAGGTCAATAATGATAGAAATAAAAGTAAAATTACATACCACAAAATTTTTTTAAACTGTAGCCAGTAAATAAGAGCAAGGTACCCAGTAATTGAAATGCTCTCTACAAATAGAGTAATCACCTTAAGAACTACTGAACAACCTGAGAGTTCACTTAGAAAATCAATGACATTTTGCTCTACCTTATCCAAACACATATTTTTGGTTGTGATTATTAAAAGAACATGGTGGTCTTGATCAGCTCTTCCAATTTTGATTCAGAATAACACAAAATGTGGTAGTTTAGGATGAAGGGATGGAAGCTCTAAATGACCCCCTCCAGAAAATTGCAAAAACAGTTCATGACGTATGTGACAAGAAATAGCATTGGATTCCCCAAAGCTTATGACAATGGAAAAACTGATGTTGCATTCACTGGAGCTTAGTTTGACAGCTGCACCTGTCCCTCAAAAGCCTTCCATGTGTTCTAACTGAAATACCATACAATAGGAGTTAAGATATTTCCTACAGTTTCCTCCTATGATTTTGAAATGATTAAATACAGTTACATGCTATTCTATGTTAATCGATTTTTTTGAAAAAAAATGCTACACACTGTTAATTGAAAGTAAAATGAAAAGGGCAATAGTTTTTAATGATTTGCTGAAATTTAACACATGGCATCCAAAAATGCAAATTTTCCATCTCCTTTACTCTCTTGAGATATATAAAAACAAAGCAGAAGTTTCAGTTAATTTAAAATTTTAATTTTTTAATATTTCAAATTTGCAAAGCCCAGAAATTAAAAAAATAATAAAATAAAATAGTGAACATTCATGTTGAATCTAGAATGTCCTTTTCCTTTTTAATACCTTTTAAAGATAAATTTAAAATATTTTGAGGTAGCTAATCTGTTAATCTTGTGGGATAACATTCTCAACTGTTTCTAAGAAGAGTGATTCCTTAACAGTTACATATTTGATTACTTTGACTTTGTTATTAATGGAATCACATTAATGATGTTGAGTATCACTATGTTGCTATAAAAGTATATGAGTCCTTTTCGCCTTTAAAATTATGCACCCCCCCCAAATGGATAAACCCACCTATCTGGTAGTAAACCTGTGTGAGAGAGAAAGGTTACCAATTCTAAGCATAAATGAAGTCAGAGAAAACTAGTAAATCACTTCAGGCATTTGAAATTATTAGACATTAAACTTTGGGGGGATTTTTTATGAATTCATTTTATAACAGTCAATATAATCTTTTCTGTGCCTATTTCCGTTGCATGTAAGAGAAATTCCAGTCAATGGCACAACGCTTTACTGCTGCCATTACTGCAGACTTTATAGATCAGAGATGTGTCAGCATGTTAGCTTTAGCAGTAATGCCTCTTTTGTGTGAAACCTTATGGGCCTTGCAGGCAGTCTCTCATCCTGACACTCATAAAAACGTTCAAGTCCCCATATTTATTATTTAATTTTCTTCCTATATATAGCAACAGAACACTTCAATATATGAATGTGTAGCCAAAAAATGACAGGCAAGCATGAATAGGACTAATGAGATTTAATAATACACATATTAGGGACTGCTAAAGGAAGTTTAATTAAGAAAAACAAGTTGAGCATGAAATTCATTTTGGAACAAAAGCAAGTTAAGTTACTGCTACAGATGTAAAATCAAAAACCACAGTGGTGCATCACAGGAAATGAAGTTCCAGCCCGAGACTAGACCTACTTAATGCAGTTGACATCTTAGGACTTGCCTTGAAGTTGATGAGCTTGGTTTTGACTCATGAAATTGAAGGATATGTACTTTTTCACTTCTCTCTGGTTTCCATAGCATTTTAGTTTTAGTATTTTAACTAGGTATCCAATCACATTTTTCTTACACAATGCTAGTACCCTTGGGACAGGCCACACAGTATTTGGGATCACTTAAACATAATGGTACTTTTTTTTCTTCCTTGACACACATGGTGAATGTTGAGTCTTAGAAAAAAAAAGAGATTAATCATAATGTTTAACAGTAAATTGAGAATTCTTGTTGCCTTTTAAAAAAAACAGTTATGGTGGATACTTTCCTACTGTCATATGGATACTCACTGTGCTTGGAAAATCAGGAAGGTCCCACCCAGGAAATCAATTAATATCGATTCGATAAAAACTAACTTGGGATTGTCACTAGTATGAGTTTTTTCCATAAGATAACCACTCCACTTGTAATAGAATTTACCAAGAAAATCGTGATTATGGCATATGACATTGACCAACAGTTGTCACAATATTCACACCTAAAAATAGTACTTGAGCCATTTAATAGTTAACCATAGCACTACAAGGTATAAAGGTTCACTTCAGTAACCATTATGTTTCAAGTCAGTGCATCTGTCATTTTTAATTTGAATCTATATTACTTAGCTGTCCAAAACTTTACACACAAGTGACAGGTGTTATCTATCCTTTTTCTTCTGGGTAAAAACAGCCACAAGTTACATTACCTCTTTAGCTATGCCAAGTATTCTAATGCATGTATTACTATGAGTATTGATACCAAAAGTTCCCATTATTCAGACCTATGGTCTTCAGTAATAACTTCTGGGGAGTTGTTGAATATACAAAGGTAAAATATATTGCCCAGTGAAATAACACAGTAGTAGTAGTCTATGATGGCAAGGGTTTTTATCTTGTGTTTCCAAACTGTATCTGGCTGGATGCCTGGGTTGCTTAGTTGGTTAAGTGGCTGCCTTCAGCTCCGCTCATGCTCATGATCTCAGAGTCCTTGGATAGAGCCCAACATCCATCGCAATCGGGCTCCTTGCTCAGTGGGGAGCCTGCTTCTGTTTCTCCCTCTGCCTGCCACTCTGGCTGCTTGTGCTCCTGCTCTCTCTCTCTCTCTCTCTCTGTCAAAGCTGTACCTGGCACATTACTGGTGACCAATAAATATTTATTAAGTGAGTAAAGAGACAGGTTCTAGCCTTGGACATTAACAACTAACTATGTGACCTCCTGCTTAATATATGGTCTCTTCATTTTTGCCTTTTTTTTCTTAACATCAATCAGTTATTATTTGAATTGACAGGTATTTTCGAGTTATATGCAAAATTCCAAAGGTAGAAAGGGATATATTTAACATATTGAATTTCAAAGACAAATAATAATTGAAACTTTGTAGTGATTTTCATACTTCTTTTTAAAAATTTTGATAAATTATTTTATTAAGACTTACAAGTGCAATAGGATTATTTCTGGTTATAATTTACTAAAACGTGCAGTAGAGTTATTTTCTGCCGTGAAGAAAATATGATTGCCAAGGAACTTTGGAGGGAGTAAAAGTAAAAATTAGTCAAACACTTACAAACACTTAGAACGTAGACAATAAGATCTAAACTACAGTAAGTTTGCTGTTTTGGTCATTATTCGAACACTTTTTTCATTATTTTAACTCTTTATAATCCCATACTCCCTATTCAATTTTACTTAAATGGTAAAGTCAGTTAGCAACTTATGTTCCATGTGTATGTTAAATTCTTATGAATATTTATTCATTGACGTTCTGTTACACTAATGCCCTGTAATTAGAGTATTGTTTTGAATTTTGTTATTATTAGTAGTAATAGAAGTGTAATATGAGGGTGCTGGGAATGGCCAGCAGTCCCTGTACCGACGGATGAAAGATCACTCCAAACTCTGCTGTGGAAGAGAGGATAAGGAAGGGGGTCAGTACTTAGAGCCGAAGACCCTTTGCTCTTTGCTCCCACTTTTACCCTGAGGATAATCACATATTCTTATCACTGTTTCTCAAGCACGTGATGTGTGATAAGGAGTCTTACTGAAACTGGGAGGGTCTGTTTAGGGGAAAGATAAAATATGCTAATCTGCATGTTCTACTGAATATAGCCTAAGGGACCAGGCATACATCTCTTAGGTCACAGGGTGGCTGTTTGGGCTAAGAAAGCTCTGCTGTGAAGGCAACTCCCCAGGGCATTCCAATGACAGAGGGGTTACCAAGCCTGGGCATTCCGAAGGCCCACACCCTTCTGAATCCTTCCTTCCTTCACCTCCAGGGACTTCTGTGTTACATTTTAGCAAGCCAATTATTATGGCTTATTTAATGTTCTACATTAACCCCAACATGAAGGGAAAATAAAAGATGTGGATGTCTGAAGAATATTGCAAGTGTAATATTCTTTCCCCTTTGGGGTACTCGTTGAGCTCTGAGCCAGGTCAGGAGTGACAGGAAGCTGTTATCATTGTTTGGGGCTTTATGTGAAAGGAGTTGGTGGTCTTAGTCCAATGCCTAGTAGACAGTTACTCCTTAAACAATAGTCACTATAGTGTTTGCCAATTCCAGCAGAAGCCTGGGGCTGAATGGGCACAAAGGTTTAACTACCCCCTCTCTGCTAATCATCCTCCAAGGGGTCAAGATTGACATACCCTGGCACAAGGCCATACTGAGAAACTTAGTGCTGCCTCTGCCAAGGTTGTAGCTATTCTCTGGCAACAAGGGATTTTTAAAAGAGGACTTTAATTAAGCAGGGCACCAGGAATGGCAATTCTCCACTCTTCCCAGACACAGCAACTCACTAGAACCAAAAATAAGCTTAAATAGTAAATTGAGAATGTAGCGCTGCTCTTAGGTTGTTCCGTCTTCTCTGTAAAGATAGTGGCGGCCATAATTAAGTTGCTTCTGGAAGCAATGACTTGTGACTCAAGAGTGGCCCCTTTTAGACAAAAGCATCAATTTAATATCAAGGGAAATAATCAGCCCTACCTTGCTGTCTCTCCTGAGTTCTTGAGTGATTATTCATTTTCTTCTGGGTGATCAAAGGGTTGCCAATTGGTTTTAAAAATATGTCCTGCAGTATTTTACATATACATCAAAACCCTTGCCCATATCTCTCTTTTTTTTTTAACATCCTGTCTTATGAACTTATGAATTTCTGTCCCTCTCATCCCCTTCACCTTATTTATTTGGAAGTCAAGACTATGAAGTTAGATTTTAGATTTAACAGTTAATATATGGAGATTCTGAGAGCAAATGCAGAGTAAAACTTATTTTATACAGTTAAATGTTGGATGGTTTATTTCAGCCACCCCCCCACAAAACAGGAAACTCTCCAATACTCAGCAGTTAGTTGTAATGATGGCCATAGCAGAAATATTCAGATGTGAATGCAGAGGAAATGGTGTCACTTTGATCTCTTTGTCTTTGTCTTTGTCTTGTCATAAGAGCTATGACATCTCAGAATCCCCCCCCCCTTTTTTTTTTTGCTTAACAGTGATGGAATTAGCAACTGTCTATATGGCCATCCATGTACACCCCTGCATAATAAGGAATTTTTATTGTATTCTAATTTGTTTCTTTCTCTCCTGTTTTACCCTCTCTTGCTGTAACTCCAATTAAATTAATACCTTCACAGGGTCAGACATCACAGATGGATAAAATCTGAGGGTAGGGTTAATTGATGAAAAATAATGTAATAAATGAATGGGTTATTCTCAAAGACTAAGGCCAACCTAATTATGTGATTATAATTCTTCTCATCCTTCTTGGGATTAGATCTTACATTCTTAAAATAGCCTAGAAATTCTTGAATTTTCAGCCCTTATCCAGCCTGTTGACCTACCTTGCCTCAGGCTTCACAGCATTTGGGCTTTATCTTGCCTCAGTCTGTGCCCTGGTCTTCCCTGCTGTCTCCTACTCATCCTTCAGAACCCAATTTACCCATCTCTTTTTCAGGAAGATACCCACTTTAGTCCAGACTCTTTAAATCTTCCCTCAGAGGAGTACCTGTGTGTTTCAGTCAGTTAAGCATCTGACTCTTAGTTTGGGCTTGGGTCATGATCTCAACGTCATGGGATCCAGCCCTGTGTCTGCCTCTATGCTCAGAGCTCTATGCTTTGTGTCCATGCTCTCAATTCTTTTCCTTCCCTCTCCCTCTGCTGCACTTCCATACTCTTTGTCTCAAATAAACGAATAAATCTTAAAAAAAAAAAATCTTACCTCAGAGCACCATTCATTATCCTTTTCGGCAAAGCATTTATGATTAAATAGTTATCTGTATGACTGATTTACATCAAGTGGGTCTTCCCCATTGAAATTTAGTCTCTGTGAGAGTCAGTGCTATGCCCATTTTGTTTATGTGGCCCTGCCAATGGCTTCCACTAAACAATGTAAGAGAATGAAGAAGGAGGCTATGCTTATAAATTACTGTGATAGAAACTACTGCTGATTCAGTTACAAGAAAGGTAACAGGTGCTTTGAGAGTTGAGGGAAAGGAATATTTTTGTGGCTGGGAGGATCTGAGAAGGAAGTACTGATATTTGAGCTAGGCTTTGGAGGATGCTAGTGAGGGTTTCTCTAGGCAAACGCTGCCCAAAGTGAGCACTTCCTAGGAAGGAAGGTCTTGGTGAACAAGTTGGGCTCAGTTCACTAGCTACTGCTCCCAGTGCTGTGTGCTGCCTTCTGCTGTCTTGTTTTTTCACCAAGATAGTCTGCTACTGAGTGTAACCTTGGCAACAAACTCATGATTTTTTCCTGCTGATCTTTGAAATATTTTGTTGGTAAAAATTTTTTTTCTTTTATTACTGTCAAATTTTAGTTTGCCTTTTCTTCTTAGCAATCTATTCTCTCTTATTTTCTTACATCATTGTAGAGTTTCATTTAGAGTGGAAGTAGCTTAAGGAGAAAGATAACAAATAAAACTGCTTATGTTTTCTTCACATGGTGGGGCGATTGGGATGTGACTCTGGGAAACTATTGAAGCCTACCTACCCTTTCTCTAAAAAGGAGGCTCTGGAGAAAAATCTGAGAAGGGGGAAGGGTTTATCTTTAGTCTATTAATTCTTCAGCCTTATCTCCTTCAATCTGTGAGAACTCACTGCATTTATAAAACTGTGATCTTGTTTTATTGAAAAATGTTTCAGTGGCTTTGTGTTTCTGATCTTCCATTTAATTATCTGTTACAAGGAGATGGAAATGATCTCTACTTTGTGGTGTTTAGAGACACTTAAATGAAATGATGCAGTTAGCTCACTGGCCTCAATCTATGCTCAACTGGAGTTAGCCATTAATCAAGTTATTAATTAATGGTGGTCTTGGCAGAATATACTTGTCGCCACATTCGTTCTCAGTAGCTACTTGGTGGTATGGGCATAGCATGGGCCATGGAATCTCTTGAACCTCTACATGATCAAAGTCTTGAACTTTGATATTCCTATCTCAGAGTAGACCTTTCATAACCTTTGGTTCTATTTCTCACTTTTTATCCTTGTACCCTTCTGGTACTGCTTACTTTTCTACCTCAATACAATTTATCTATTCAACACTAGAATTGCCATTTCTCATAACCTTTGCTCCTTGAAATTCTAACATTCTTTTTTTTTTTTTTTAGATTTTATTTATTTATTTGACAGAGAGAAATCACAAGTAGACAGAGAGACAGGCAGAGAGAGAGAGGGAAGCAGGCTCCCCGCTGAACAGAGAGCCCGATGCGGGACTCAATCCCAGGACCCTGAGATCATGACCTGAGCTGAAGGCAGCGGCTTAACCCACTGAGCCACCCAGGCGCCCCTAAATCCTAACATTCTTGACTTGCTTATCCCCAGTCCTAACTTATTTCATCTACTCTTTGGCCTATATTATGGAATGTTGCTGGAGGAAGTCTCAATACCACAGTGCTTGGAGATGCTCTGAGTTGTGCTTATTAATTAACCCCAGCAAGATGATCAACAACCTTTTTATTTTCTTTCTGTTAGTGTCTTGTGTGTTTCACTTTCCCCAAATGTTCAAAATGAGCATATGGCTTGAGTTGGTCTCATTGGGGAGCAAAGCAAAATGTCATATCATAAAAGTTCAGGCATGTTCTTTGGAGTTAGGCAGGACTAAGCTTGTTTCTAGGGTCTCCCTTTTCCTATCTTTGTGGGCTTTAGGAAGTTATCTGAACACCTGAGTCCTCATTTTCCTCTTCTCAAATAACAGGACATGGCTTATAAATTGGTGGTGGGGACTAAATGACGTGAGACATGTAATGTAGTTTGGACAGGGCTGAGTGAATAGTTGATTATAATGTTAATCAGTTTGGTGTATTCAACTATATTTTAAACTGAACATGACAACAAAATTGTTTGTGGTTTCTTTCTCACCGTTTAATTCACTATTTAAAGTGAGGTAGCAGTTCCCACATTTTTGTGATTATACCATCCCACGTTTATGATCACCAAATCAAAAAAGTATAAAATATGTACATACATAAATATCTCTATCATCAGATTGCAAATCACACACAGGAATAGACATTATAAGATGGAAAAGATAAAATCAGTATTTTTAGTATCTTTTAAATCTTGATGCCTTCATTCCATCATTCATTAATATTTTAAGACGTAGAGATTTCAAGAACATAGTTCACAGCTAATGAACCGGATATAACTCTGTATTTCAAGTTAGTTTCTTGATGTTTTGAAAATTTTTGTTGTTATTGTATATGATTGGATGGCCATAGTTTTGAGTCTCAAAACTCATAGTTTTGAGTTTTGAGTAGCTGAAGAGCTTCTTTAGAAGTTTTGTATCTGCTTGTTTCTTGTTCTTATGATTGTATTACTAGTATTTATTTTTATATATATTTATCTTGTGAGAAAAATTTAATTCAGTACTCCTTTTTGTGAGGGTTACTTTAATTACAGATGAGGAAAAATGTGTGAGTCTACTTATCCAGTAATGCTACCAGTGAAGTTAACTCTAATATATCACTGTATGTTGGAAAGAAGCAATAACAACAAAATCATCTCTGCTGGCAAACCCACCATGTTAAAGGGCTGTAGGACTTCCCAAGAACATCTCAAGTGCTGTACATATCACATAATCATGTGGAGACACTGGTATTTAAACCATATATTCATATTAGCACAGCTTCATTTCTTTCTCTTTAGCTTTACGTAAAAAAAAATATGATACATAGTTCAGCGGTTTACTTTCCTTCTCTCATCTGGTCATCTTGTGGTAGGGTATGAGCACAGGGCTTTGGAGATCCCTGCTCTACAACCCTGCCAGATTAATTTTCTTGTGAATAAATTTGATAATATTCTTCCCCTGCTAGGAATATTTAATGGCTTTTTATCATCCTGTGAATAAAATCCAAACTCTTTAGCCTTTTAATAAAGGGCTTGCTTGATTTGGCCGTAACCTGCCTTTCTTGTCTCATTCAAGGCTGAACCTCATTTACTCTGTGTGCTGGCCAAACTAAACCATGCCCTCCTCAAGCATTACTACTTCTTTCCTTGCTGTGGTAGGCCAGGTTTTTCAGGGGAAACATAAAACAAAATAAAACATAAAGACTCTGAGATGGAGGTTTACCTGTGGAAAATGTATTGGGGCAGGTCACTGGGAAAAACACCTGGGAGGGAGTGAGGGAATCACAGTCAGCTCTTCCCTCTGCCCCTTTCCCTAAGGAGCTTCAGGGCCAGGGTGGCCCCTGGTGTGCATTAGGCAATAAGGCCAGCCTTCCACTGGTGTGGACCAGTCATGGGAATGTGAGCCATTCTCATGGAAATTGAGCACTACAATATCCACTACATATACTTCCCATGTTTCTAGAATGTGCCCTCTGCCTGGGATCTCTTCCATGACCATTGATGTTTGTTCAAATCTGTTTCCTAATCTACTAACTAGAGGTAGGCCTGTTTAATGTCTAATCATATTTTGTATGATTGCACTCATTTGTTTATTCATTCTATTTTTAAGTACTTACTATGTGAATTAGTTACACATTAGTTACTTTAAGTGTTCAATTACTGAAAGGACTCATGGGACTCAAATAGCTTATACTCCTTGGACAGCTTTGTTACAGGCAAATAGTACAAGAGAACAACAGGAGAAGGAGATGCATCCAATGGTGTTTGGACGTCTCAGATTCAGGCTTCTCTGTTTGCCCACTGCTAGGTCACATAGGATACTCCTTGTCTCCAAGGTCTAAACATCCCCACTGTTCATGTGAAACATCTTGGTATAGGAATCCCAAATCAGCTGGTGGTCACATTCTCTTATAGTGAACTAGTCACATAAGCATATTCCAACTACATGGGTGGCCTTGGCCATTGAAAAGACTGCATTGAAACCAGTTATTATTAAATGCAATAATTATTAAATTTTTATTAGAAAATCAATTCCTAAAACCAATGATTATTACTGAGGGCTGGTGGCAGGCTGATGATATATTCTGACCTCAAAATGACTCTTACATCGATAGGTATAGAATATTATTTACTTTTATTTAATACAGACCATCTTCATTATTCCTAGGTCTGTATTTTCAAATTCATTTATTCACTAAAATTTATTTGTAACCCCAAAGTTAGTACTCATACTGCTTTTGCATTTATAGATATGAGCAGAGCAGCAAAAACTCTGGGTTGCCCTACGAGCACGTTTCCAGCTGAGGCTACCCAGGAAGATATTCTGCCTCCTTGTTTCAGCTCTCATATAGAGATGAACAGAGAATAGAAGTGGTAGGGGGAATGCCGTGTAGTGCAAGAAGGTCTAGCTCGGGGGCCAGTTGGAGGGGCTCTGAATCCCAAATCTGTCATTGGTTAGTGGGGTGGCCTCCGACAAGTCACTCAACACTTTTGAACCTTGTTTTCTGTTTTGTAAAGTAAAGAGAATCGAGTCTGCTACAATGAATTGTTTTTAGAGTTTGAGATTATAATTTACAACTATGTGAATAATTTATAACTATTTAATTTGTAACTGAGATTATAATTTATAACTATGTGAATAATTTATAGCTATTTCCCTAGGAGCAATGGATCCATGTTCCCTAATTTGGTGTTTGCAATGACTTTATAGAACATAACTATGGTAAATAACAACAATCAGCTGTATAGCCCTGGGCAAGCTCCACCTTATGCTGGTGGTAAGTCAGCGTCAGCTGCGGTTTGCCTGCACTATATAAGGATTGTCAAATAGATTTTATGATGGCTGTGAAGCATTATTTAAAAACAACAAACACGAAATCCTTGCCCTTAAATAAGAAATTCAGTAGTGGGGGTTGGGGGAGCTGGGTTCAACAATAAAACAAATAAAAAGAAATGAAAATAAGCAAGGTAGAAAATAAATAGGTAATAATTTTATAACAAGACATGTAATAGACTATGTAAAGTTGTAAGTCGGAACTTTCTTGTTGGTTCCCACCTCCCCATTCAGCAACCATTTGTTGAACACATGTCACATTTCACCTTGCATTAGAGACTTTTTTTTTTAATGTGGTTTATTCCTTTAAAATATTGTAACTATTTAGGAGCAAAAACTCAATTGTGCTCTCATAATTTTAGCACAATAGCTTATATGTTGTGGATACCTATTAAATGTTTGTTGAGTGAATAGAAAACTGGATGACTGTGTCACCCACTGTGATTATCTAATGTTCCAGAAAGTTCTCTCTACTCTTTCAGCATCATCTCTTTGATCTGGATTACTCAGGAACAAAACTAGTTTCAGCTATTATGATGAATTAATGCAAGTGAAATACTACCATCTATATGCCTTTTAAAATATTATTTACTTTGTATTTTACTTTTCTCATTTGGTACCACATATGCTTCAACCCAAAGGAAGAAATTTTTTGAACTAGCATCTGTACTAACTGCAGTGCTCAATGGAGCTAGTCCTGTATGATTTATTAGACTCATCTACTTGTCTGGCCTGCTGAATTAGGCTTTCTGATTGTATTATTTTCATGTATTTATTATAAAATATTTCAAACACATGGAAAAACAGAATTGCATAACAAAGGTATAGGGGTGTGTATGTGTCATCTAACACTGTCAAATCTTAGATTTATAAAACTTGCTGTAGTTAAGGCCTCACCACAGGTTATCAATCTTAGTGCCAATTAATTACCAATTAATTAATTAATACTATTAATTAATTACTGCTGGAGTATTTCATACACTTTCCTCCTTACTCAGGGATGACAGATATTCTGTTACTACATATTTATGAGATCTGTGCTAATATACAGCTTTGTTTTGCATATTTTATGCTTTATTTAAATAACATTTTACTGTCTTTGATCTGCAACATGCTTTCTTTAAAACTTTTGAGATTTATCTAAGTTTACATATTTAGGTCTGGGTCCTTTATTTCCACTGATATATAGAGTTCTGATTTGTGTATACATCATAGTTCATTTATCAATATCAGTTAGTGGACATTTAGGCTATCATGAAGTTGGAATTTTTTGTCACCCATTATTATTTTAGCATAATCCTGTGTAAACACATATGGACAACCAGTCACTGCATTTGATGTAAAATAAAAAGGTCAAAATGTCAAGTAAAAAAAGTAACAAAATTACATCTAAACTTCCAATAAGAACAGGGTAATCCATTTAAATTTCTGTTTCTATGAAATTGTCAGAGTATTTACCTAGACTCTGTCTTTTCAAAGGAACATGAAACACTTTTACAATTCAATTTTAAGTGCACTAGGATCAATTTTTTAAAAGTGTTAATTGTGAAGTGAGAGACTGTTATCAGGTGCAGTGATCAAGAGGACAGCTTTTAAATCAGATGCCAGTGGGCTCCTGGATCTCTTATTGATTCTCTGAGAGACCTTGGGCCTGGTGTTTAACCTCTTTAAGTCTCAGTTCCTCTGGGTAAAAAGGGGATAACTATTGAACCCATGTTATAGGGTTATTGTAAATGAGATGTAAATGCATAAAAGCAAAGGGTTTGGCATACAATAAGAAAGCACCAATAAATAGGAAATAAGCCTGCCAACAAATTTGAGAGACTTTATATTTAGATACACACACATATATGTATGAAGACTTATAATAGACTTATTTACATATATGTTTAAAATTTCATTAATTTAAACAACCCATATTTTTACATTAGACTTGGACAACTGTTATTATTATAACAAAACTTCTGAGAAATCTTTGGGGTCAGTACTGTAATTCTCCATACAGGTAAGCCCATGTAAAATGGGATGTTTTTGTGAAGCCCAAAGGTGAAACATTATTGGAATTTGAAAATTCACCATGGCATGCAGAATTCTAATCTTTCACAACTTGTATAAAAGTATCACATCAGTGGGAAACAGGAGCTCTTTTCTTTTTAACATGGTTAGGGATTTGTGAGTACAAAAGGAGCATTATTTCATTAATAAGAAAAAAGTACTTTTTAAAAAAAATTTTTTTATAAACATATAATGTATTATTAGCCACAGGGGTACAGGTCTGTGAATCACCAGGTTTACACACTTCACAGCATTCACCATAGCACATACCCTCCCCAATGTCCATAACCCCATCACCCTCTCCCTACCCGCCTCCCCTGGGTCACCCTCAGTTTGAAACAAGTACTTTTTATTATTAATAAGATACCAAGTGTATAAACACGGAACTTTTTGGAAATCACCGTGCATGGAGATTGGGCTGAATGAAAAATGGTGATGAAGACTTTTAAAGTGCCACCACAGGTACTCTATTTTGGGTGTCAACATGGTGCTTTTTTGTTGTTGTTGTTTGTTTGTTTTTTTTAATTTATTTTTTATTATGTTCAGTTAGTCACTATATAGTACATAATTCGTCCTTGATGCCGTGTTCAGTGATTCATTAGTTAAGTGTAACTCCCAGTGCTCATCACAGCAAGTGCCCTCCTCAATACCCATCACCCTGTTACCCCCTCCCCCCAATCTCCTCCCCTCTGAAACCCCCAGATTCTTTCTCAGTGTCCACAGTCTTTTGTGGTTATCTCCCTTTCTGATTTCTCCTCCTTTGGATTTCCCCTGTGGTCCTCCGTGCTGTTGATTATGTTCCACATACAAACAAGAGAAACCGTATGATAATTGTCTTTCTCTGTTTGACTTACTTCACTTAGCATAATTCCCTCCGGTTCCATCTATGTCATTGCAAATGGTGGGTATTCATCCTTGCTGATGGATGAATAATGTTCCATGGTGTATATGTACCACATCTTTTTTATCCATTCGACATGGTGTTTTTTAAATCTTACATGCGACTGGGAAAGACTTCATCATGTTGTGGCCCACTACGATTCTGCACAAGAGTAAGCGTAGTCTACTCTTAACAGAGATGGGTTTGTGTAGCTAAATCTTCAATGCTTGCTGGAGTTCTGGCCCAGGAATGGGATGGGTCTAAGCCCGTCTTTTGTATGTTAATGAGCTTTCACAGCAAAGGTTTATGAATTAACACAGATGGACATATTCTTGAAGAAAGACATTTATCTCCTTATTGCTTCCTGTGATGGATTGTTCGGAGCTAAGGGAACACCAGGCCTGAACCAAATCTCCTGCTGCCCTATATAGTTTGTACAATCTCCTTTCCAATAACACAGAGTCAGGGCAGCCCCGCTGCCAGACCAGCACTTCCTCAGGAATCGTCTCATAATATGACAGGATACAAATCAACACCGGTATTTTCAAAGTAAGCACTTGAAGAGATTTCTTGAACAAGAAAACACGAATTTGCCGAGTTGTGTGCTGACTTGGAGTTGAAGTAAGAGTACAGCATGAATTGCATTGCCCTGAGTATTACATTTTATCCTGATGTGTTTTAAGTTGAACTGGGTAAACAGTGTTAGATGCTCTATTAGTGTTAATATTGCAGGATGCTGTGATTATGTATGATTCTTTTGTAAAACTATTGCATTCTATTTTTTATTGCTCCTTTGATCTCTAGCAGGTAGTGAAAATGAAATTTGTAACTTAAAATATGTTGTCTTTGATGCAGAAATTAATTTTCATGTTGCAAATATACTGATTTCTAAAACATTATAGCTGGAGGGTGGAAAAAGATACCTTTAGTCTGCAAAAAAAAATGATGACACTTTCTGTTCCTTTTTCAAATGTTGTCTACAGCCATTTTATCTTTTAAAGTTTTGAATCTTAATTTAAGGTGAGGGACCTATATCCAATGACTCGATGCAGAGTTTTGAGAAACAGCAAGGAGGTTGAACTTAGAAGGTAGATGTACTTAAATGATCACCGTTGAACTAGGATTCATTTTCTTGTTCTAGCGTTAGCTTTGTTTTCTTCTAGATAGCATAGGATTGGGGACTACCTCCTTGTTGGTTTGTTTTTAAATATGTATTTGTATATATCCACTCTTACAGTTTGTTTACATTCCACTAATTCCCTAGCAATGATTTTCAAAATATTTTCTGCTATGTAATTCTAATATTTAGTATGTGTGCTGATTAATTCTGTGGTTCCTTGACATGATTGAAGACTATCAATAAAGGGGCACTTTCACATATAACCTTCAGTATTTTAAAAAAATGGTATACTGCGAAATGCTCTTGAAACCATGTATTTTGACAAGGCCTGCTTCCACTTAAACATGTATAAAGTCAGCAGGCAAGTTTCTCAATAATCTAATAATCAGTTATTTCACCTGTCATCTCATATCAAGCCATCATTTTCCTATGGTAGCATTCAACTTACCTGACTCTAGCCACTGCTTATGTATTTCTGTAGCTTGTAAAACATCTAGTTATTGCTCTGTCTATTTTAGCTCGTTCGTTCTAATGATTTATTTTCATTTTCTTTAGGATGCAGACCTGCTGCTAACTGGATTTGATTTATAAGAGGGAAATCTACAGTCAATGGCCACTCTTGTCACGTTGCTACTATGGGAAACAGAATGGTCAATAGGATATGGTCTGATAACTAGTGATGATTGAAGATGCTACTTCGGTCCATGTGAAATCGATGGGAGATAGTGGCTGCATAAAGAGCTTCCTGAGCTTTTCTTGACAAACTCGCCTTGAAGAAGTCGGAGGTGTATTCTACCATTATACGGTGTTTCTCAAGTGGATACAAATACCTTTGCCTCCCTGTAACCAGACAACTACACAGCTAATGTGGGACCATGGCACTGCCCAGATGCATGTGGCCAAATTATGTTTGGAGAGCAGTAATGGCATGCTTGGTACACAGGGGATTGGGTGCCTCATTGACTCTCTGCGTGTTGGGATGTTTACTTCAGGCTGCCCATGTGCTTTCCCAAAAATTGGATGATGCAGACCCACTGGTGACTACCAACTTCGGCAAGATAAGGGGGATTAAGAAAGAACTCAATAACGAAATTTTGGGGCCTGTTATTCAATTTCTTGGGGTTCCGTATGCTGCCCCACCCACAGGGGAACATCGTTTTCAGCCTCCAGAGCCACCATCCCCCTGGTCAGATATCAGGAATGCGACTCAGTTTGCTCCCGTGTGCCCCCAGAATATCATCGATGGCAGATTGCCGGAAGTCATGCTTCCTGTGTGGTTTACTAATAACTTGGATGTGGTTTCATCATACGTGCAAGACCAGAGTGAAGATTGCCTATATTTAAACATATACGTTCCCACTGAGGATGGTGAGTTTACTGCAGAAAAAGCAAGGAGATAAATTTATATTTCCTTTTCTATTCTAAGTTCTAACAATATTAATTCATGTGTACTGGTAGCATGCATGGCTTTTCCTGTTGGCATGTAGACATACTTTACATGCTTGCATGCCGCTCTTTTTGTTTATGTGTGTTGGTGTATCTGTTCTTATTTTTTTCCTGTGCCTACTCATTTTCTTTCCTCCGCAGCACGTGTATTTAGGTAGAAATGGGCTCCTATTTTCCATTTCCTACCGAATGACTTCTGAGAAGATGCATCAACATGTCTCCATTGCATGTGCAGGCTCAACGAACTGGGGATCTTTCGCACTCAGTAAATGCAGGAGCATATTAAGTTAGATAGTGGTGTTGCATGTTCCGGCGGTCTGTGATGGAGCGCCATGTTATTTTCTAGTCTTCTATTCATTTTTCAGTAAAAAGAATATCCAAGGAATGTGCCAGAAAACCCGGCAAGAAAATATGTAGAAAAGGAGGTATGTATAAAAGTGGAAATAAAAAATGGGGGAAAAAGCTTACAGAGGAAGAAGGTACTCTCCCTAAGGATGATTTGCTGATGCTGGAAAGTCAATGGTTAGGTGATATTTGGAATTCATGAAGCCTGTCAAGGAATAGAAAGATGGTGAAGGAGAGCTGTAGCTGAGTAGATAACATTGATGACGCTCACTGGTGGTGCCTTGTGTTCTGGTGCTGGTAGCATCGATAGGAATTGAATCTCTGCTCTGAGTTTGTGTTTAGAGGAAAAGATATTTAGGCTATGACATTGCATGCAAGGAGTCCAAATGTTGCTGCCTTGCCAACTGGTTGACTTTTTCTCTGAACCCTGTTCTCCAAATACAGATTTCTGTTCCTCTTAAAACTGATCAGTTCAGTCACAAACCTAGTTTTTTGCTTGTTTATTCTTAGCTACTTCTGAATGCCCTATGAACTTTCTCATATCAGGGTAAATTTGCCATGACTGTTGGGCAATTACCATTATTAAGTAATGGTATTTTTTTCCAGATAGTGTATATTTTCGGTTACTCTTCCAGAAAAGAATGAGGTTTTGCAGATTTTTATGCTAAATATTTACAGTCTTAAAATTACTTTAACATTTTTGTATTTATGTTAAACAATTTAAAACATAGGGAAGAACATGATTCAGAAGCTACAATTAAATCAACCTTCAAATCATCCTCTAGCCAGACTGAGTAAATGTAGACACTGACAGCTGCAAGCTTGCATCTGAATGTAGCTTGTCCACACTCCATTTTTATATAACATCCAGTAAATCACTCATAGGAGAATATGATTTTCTAGGGCAGTAAATCATCCAAGTGTTATTTTGACCTTATTCATAACTTTGTAGAATTTCTAATCTTCATACAGAAGTCATATTAATATTCTAGTGGTGTACATTCTATCTCTCTACGCACTTCTAAAGCTGTCTGGACCAAGTCAGATTTCATTACAACATCCTTGTGGGGCAGGGAGTGTCTAAGCTGTTCTGTTTTACGAGGATTGCATTATATGGAAGAGCTTCATACAACAAAACTCTCAATTGTCGATCAGAGTATTTGTATTAAATTGAGTTTTTTGTTTTGTTTTGTTTTTGTTTTTATTTCTTTGGTCATATTAGTAGAGTGAGATCTGACCTGTAGTGTATTACTGATGCCACGATTTGGGTTAAAAGCGCAGTGTACTTGAGAAGGTGGATATAGAGAACACAAAGTCTTTTATACAACTAAAACAAAGTCTCTTGTTTTTCCTCAAATGAGAATAACTGCAGTAATTTACATGCCTTCAACTAAAGTACAATACTGCAGTGGTTATTATTATGCAGCTTATCAAGCATGTGTAATTAGCTAAGTGACTTTCACCTCCTATCACAAAGATGTTGATTCACAAAGTCATAAATAAAGATGCTATTGAAGATTGTATAAATAGAACATAATACATGAAAATATGTACAATCAAGAAAATGATAAGGATACTGAAAAGGTATGCTAGTAAGTGAGAAAGTGACCTTTCCTCTCATACAACTTCAGGGGGAAATAGATTCGTTAGAAAATTCTTTTTCATTGTTCTTTGGATTGTTGGTTCCATCAGCTGTATGAGAGAGTTGGCAAAGAGGTGTGTAAGGTTGTGCTTTTTACTTTGGCAAGCTTTGAACTGATTTCTAATTAGCCAGAGGATAAAATCTGTAGGTACTTACTTCAATGTGTGTGGTTTCTAGTGCAAATCTATTGTGCTTTTATGTTAAGCAGTTTAAAAAATTATTTTGCATTGGTATTTAATATATCCTATTATTACTAAATAAGTTTGTACTTTTATTAGCTGTTTGTATGTTACCCCAAAATCTAAGTAATGAAGATTTTAAATGTGGTCTTCTATATAAATAACCTTTTTTAAACCAAAAACTAAAGTTTAGAGCTTGACTTTAAGCAGAGGAGTAGAACTTTTTCCCCAAACTTTTAACTTTTTTTTCCTCCTTTATCATGGAGAGTCTCTCTTGGTCATTCCAGGAAATCCCATTATTCTGGTTCAATAAAATAATAGTCATTTCATATCTACACATATACCAATATATGTTGCGTATGGATTATAAATTCTCCAACAGAATTCTAGAAGTTTATAAATGATGGTTCAGGAATGATAAGAATAGGTGTGTTGCATTTTATAGGTGTTAAAGATATTTTTAGCTTGCTATTATTTATCTCTTTCTTTTTAACTGTGTATAGTTACCTTCCAAGGCAGATGAACCTCCCCCCACCCCTGTGCCAAGTACACTATAATCGGTGTATTCTGTATTAATCCAAACTTATTTCTTAATTGCCTTAATCATTTACTCTTCAAGGGAGGTCAATAATGAATGAAACAAAGATCCTTTTTCCCATAGAACTTACTGAATTTAAATAAGTTTACAAAGAACAAAGCATTTTCTCTGCTGTAGTCTATATAATAGGAAGAAAATCTTTTATTTCCCCAAGAGATGCCTTGCTATAGTTTTTTCTTAAATATTTATTTATTTGTTTGAGAGAGAGAGAGAGAACTTGAGTATAAGGGGCAGAAGGAGAGGGAGAGAGAGACTCTCAAACACACTCCATGCCTAGTGCGGAGCCTGTCAAGGAGTCCGAAATGGAGGGAGAGGCAGAGCTCAGTCTCATGACCCTGAGATCACGACCCTGAGATCACAACCCCGAGATCACAACCTGAGCCTAAACCAGGAGTACGACGCTCAACTGACTGCACTACCCAGGCTTTCGTTTTTAGGTAGAGCTCTTATAATATTTTCCTGTGCAGTTGAAGAAAAAAAAAAAACATTTTTATCAATAGGCTTCCTCTCATTTAAAACAGGTCCCAGTTGCACTTTTCAATCTATCTTTTTATATTTCCCATGATAGTTTTAGCCATATGTTAATTACTCTCTAGGTATTTCTTCAGGGTTTTATCCTTTCAAAATTGAAAGATGAGTGCTTAAAATGAGATGGCTGTCAACACTGGGCCAAATAGGCAGATAACACGTGACAGAAACTGGAATTTGGATGTAGAAAAGATATTACTATCTATATTTTATAAATAAGGAAGTAGGTTCTGAGGTTAAGTGTTCTGACCCAATTTCTATTGCTAGAAAGTGGTAGTTAGGTTTGGTCCTAGTTCTTGCTAGTATTAGATGCATTTCCATTATGTTAAATTACCTCTAGTAGAGATTTCTATAGCAGAGGCTCACATCTCTCCACCTTCCTGATCTCCCTTTCTTCCCCCCTCCTCAAATATATTATGAATTCTCTTTATTTTATCTGTTGACTCTATTTTAGATGAATTTAATGCTCACTTTAATTGAATTGGGTCAAGTCCATGATAGTAACGGATTTCCAGAAAACTTGCTAGTACCCATTTTAGTGACCATTCTTAAATCCTACACATAATTTTCTTATTGTCTAGACCAAGATCCCAACATATTTCTCTAGGCTACAATCAGGAATAGCTTTAATTTGCTTATGTTTCATTTTGTTTCTCTAGTTTGCTGTCTTGTGAGAGTTGCCAACAAACAGAAGAGTGGTCAAATATTAGGCAGTAAACATGAGAAGGAGGAACAAGGGACCCAGAAAATCCACAAACAAATTGATTGGCTCATGGATACCCTAGAGTTGTGCAGCTTTGCATTTCTCCAGCACTTTGACTATTATTTGCATAGCTCTTCTGAGATGAATACAGAAATGATTTTCATTTCTTCAGTGTGAGAAATTCTTAACCTGCTTTTTTCATTTACCCCAATTTTTAATGTACAGAAAATTGGAATCTTAATAGATGCCTCTTGCATAATTTTTTACTCTTTGAGTATTTTATTCCTGATTTTCACATGCATTTTACTTTTACGTTTTCTATTTAGTCACCATTACCTGAGATAATACAGACATCGGTGGCTCAATGGGTTAAGCCCCGGCCTTCGGCTCGGGTCATGGTCTCGGAGTCCTGGGATCGAGCCCCGCATTGGGCTCTCTGCTCGGCGGGGAGCCTGCTTCTTCCTCTCTCTCTGTCTGCCTCTCTGCCTACTTGTGATCTCTCTCTGTCAAATAAATAAATAAAATCTTAAAAAAAAAAAAAAGCCCTTTCCACAGATTTAGGGTCTCTTTGGTTGTTAGTTGAACATAGATATTGACTTTTCCCTAATTAATTATACTTAACAATACTCTCTTCACTGTCAATGTGCTTTAAAGGAGATTATATTCCAGAATGCTCATCCTTCTGGCTGATACTTTTTTTTGGCTGACACATTTTTAACTAATCTATTCATCTAACAAATATTTACTGAGTCCTTACTCTGTGCTGATGGGATTACTGCTCTAGGACCCAGAGATAGAGCAGTGGAAAAAAAAAAAAAGTTCTTGACATCCAGGAGCTTACATCTAGTGTGTAGAGACAAACTGTAGACGATAAACACAATCAACAGCTAAAGTTAAAAGATGGAAGATGAGAAATCAACAGAGTGTGGTGAATCAAGGGTGCTGGTGTGAAGGATAAAGGGTCATTTTAAACAAGATACTTAACATAATCCTCATTCCAAGGAAGATCTGAAGGAGATGAAGTGGGTATCTGGGCAAAGAGCAGAGTAAAGAGCTAGTGCAAAGGCGTTAAGGTGAGAGTCTGTGTTGTGTAGTTAAGGAACAATTTGCACTATAGTATACCTGGAAAGGCTAAAGGGAGAGAGGCAGGGAGAGAGACTCAGATCTGACATTTTATTAAAGAGGTCATGCCACTACAGCAAAGGAAACCATGAACAAAATGAAAAGGTAACCTACTGAAAGGAAAGATATTTGCAAATGATATATCTGATAGGGGTTAATATTCAAAATACATAAAGAACTTATGCAATTCAATACCAAAAAAAAAGACCCCACCCAAATAATACAATATAAAAATATAAAAATGGCAGAGGACCTGAATAGACATTTTTCTGAAGAAGAGATACAGATGGCTAACAGACATACTGAAAAATGCTCTACATCATTGATCATCAGGGAAATGCAAATCAAAACCACAATGAGGTATCACCTTATACCTGTCAGAGTGGCAAGTATCAGAAAGATAAGAAACGACATGTGTTGGCAAGGACGTAGAGAAAAAGGAGCCCTTGTGAACTGTTTGTTGGTAGGGATGCAAATTGGCACAGCCACTGTGGAAAACAGTATGGAGTTTCCTCAAAAGAAATTTAACAAAATTACTGTACAATGAAGTAATTCTGCTACTGGGTGGGTATTTACCCAAAGAAAAGAAAAACACTAATTCAAAAAGATAAATAACCCCTATGTTTATTGTAGCATTATTTACAATAGCTAAGATATGGAGGCAACCTAAATGTCCATAGGTAGATGAATGGGTAAGAAGATATGGGAAATATATATAATATTATTCAGCCATAAGAAATAATGAGATCTTGCCAGCTAGAGCAACAGCTAGAGGGTATTAGTGAAATAAATCTGCTAGAGAAAGACAAGTGCTATGTGATTTTATTTATGTATGGCATCTAAACAATAAAGAAAGAAACAAACAAAAAAGAAACAGATCCATAAATACAGATGATGAATTGACGATTGCTAGAAGAGAGAGAGGTGGGGGATGGGTAAAAATGAATGAAGGGGAGTGGAGGTACAGGTTTCCAGTTATAGAATAAATAAGTGATTGGGATGAAAACTTCAGCAAAGGGGAAAAAAGTCATTCTGGCTGAGGTATTGATAAATTGCAGAAGAGTATGGGGAAACTGGGAAAGCAGATAAGAGGCTATTTTAGCCCAGACAACATATGAGCCTGGTCCAGGCTCAGTCCAGGGTAATAACAATGGAAGTGGTAGAGTCTCAATGTTTTCTGAAGGTCACATTTTTTCGTATTAATTTGTTATGAGCTGTGAAAGAAAATGAGTCAGAGAATATTTCTAGATTTTTGATCTGAGTACTTAAATTAATAGATTTGCCATCAAGTAAGTTGAAAAAGGAGAACGTAGGATGTTTTAGGGGGAGGCACAGTGGAAAGATGTTGCATACTTTTGGACATGTTAAATTTAAGGTGACTTATAGACATTCAAATTCAGACCTCAAGGAACTAGTTTGAAGTTCAG
Organism: Mustela putorius furo; assembly: GCF_011764305.1. Lineage (NCBI taxonomy): Eukaryota > Metazoa > Chordata > Mammalia > Carnivora > Mustelidae > Mustela > Mustela putorius. The sequence continues at coordinate 75,602,800 of NW_025421987.1, forward strand.
GTGACAGGTATAGGAGGTATAAATTGAGGAATCATTGTGGTACAGAAGGTAAAGATTTGAGGTAAAGTTATAAGGCTGAGTGAGAATAAAAGTAACTAAATGAAAATAGAGAAAAGAAAAAAGACACCAAAGACTAATCCATGAGACCTTCCATTAAGAGGGCTGGAAGAAGAGAAGGAAAACAATGGAGACCGAAAAAGTGTTATGTGTGAAATGGTAGGTACACCAAGATTTTTTGTTGTTGTTGTCCTAGAAACGTAGTAAAGAAGTGATGACATAGTAATCAACTCTACCAAATGAACTTTTGTGGAGTGTGTAAGTCTGACCACTGGAGTGGGCTAAGAGAAAGTGGGATATTTGGAGTTCCTGAGCGTAAATAACTATTTTAAGGAGTCTTGCTATAAGATAGATCAGGAAGGGCGCCTGGGTGGCTCAGTGGGTTAAGCCTCTGCTTTTAGCTCAGTTCACGATCCCAGGGTCCTGAGATCGAGTCCCGCATTGGGCTCTCTGCTCAGCAGGGAGCCTGCTTCCCCCTCTCTCTCTGCCTGCCTCTCTGCCTACTTGTGATCTCTGTCTGTCAAATAAATAAATAAAATCTTAAAAAAAAAAAAAAGACAGATCAGGAAAAAAATGGGCACATAAGGAAACAGAGGTTACTTTTATTGCTGTAGGTTAAGATGAGAGAAATAAAAACATGTTTGTATAGTAGAAAGGGAGCAATGGAAAATAAAGAAGACAGTAGGCTGCCAGAATAATGCTTTTATAGAAAGATGGGCTCTAGTACACAGTTGGAGGTTTTGGATTAAAAAAATTATAAATAGGGGTGCCTATAAATAGGGTGGCTCAGTGGGTTAAGTGTCTGCCTTGGGCTCAGGTAATGATCTCAGGGTCCTTGGATCAAGCCCTGGATCTCAGCAGCAGGTCTTCTTCTCCCTCTTCCTCTGTGATCTCTCTCATTTTCTCTCTCAAATAAATAAATAAAATCTTTAAAAAAGAGCATAAAAAGATAATTTAACATTAATGCTAAGAAGAGTACATGAGTAAGAATCCTTGAGTAGAAGTGGTAGTGGGTTTCTGTTTTTATCTGATTGCTTTTATTTTGCTTGATGTGTAATATTAAGAGGAATGGAGATAGAATTAACATTGGTGAGCTCTTAATTTATTCTAGAATGGGGTGCCTTGCTGGCTCAGTCAGTAGAACATGCGACTCTTGATCTCAGGGTTGTGAGTTCAAGTTCCCTGTTGGGTGTAAAGATTACATTAAAAAAAAATTTTTGTTCTGGAATTTAGCCTTATTAATCTAATATAACAATTTTATGAGAGTTTTATTACCATATTATAAATGCAGACATGGAAGACCAAAGAGGTTAGGTATCTTGTCCAAAGATACGAAATTTGTTGGTGACCACTTGTATTTCCTTTGAGGTAATTTTTGAACAAGGAATAAAATAAAACAATACAACAGCAACAATGGCAGTCTTGTTTATATGGGATCCCAGATCAAAAAGAAAATGAAATTGGTTGCCAGTTTGCTAGTAGACAAAAATCACTGCATACTGGAATGTAGTATGTACTGCATACTGGAATGGATGCGTATCAGGTTCATTTGGGGGTTTGAAGATGAATGGAAACCAAATTGCACCAGAGATTTGACTCCATATTCGAATTAGTAACCTTGGACAGCTGCGGTTAAGTCTTCTAAAAACTAAACAGTTTTAAGTTGGAACTCTGAAATGAAGTAGATCTAAAGGGTTGTAAAGTTTTAAAAGAATAGCATCAATTGTTCTATTGTTTACTGACAGCCAGAGAGAGTCCTCTGAAGCAGATGATTAAAAGACCATTATAGTTGTCCAACTCAATTTCTCCAGAGAATAAATACCTTTTTTCTAATAGAAACTGGGGTTGAAGTTGAAAACATTTAAGACTTATGTTACCAGCAAAGAGAGTTATACCACAAAATAAATCCTTTGTAGAAACTGCTTTTCTTTTTCCTCTCCAGTGTATAATAAATAATGTATTTTTTTAATGTATTGTTTTCACATATAGGACATGCTACAAGCTTAATAATTATGATGTAACTGTTGCTTTAAATTACTTCTGTATTACTTAGCATTACAGATTTTGTTGATAATCTTTTGGCTTTTAATATTTCTCCTGTGAGTGCTCTTTTTCCTCCCTGTTGTAGTGGTACATGCTAAAATAGCCTAGGAAATGACCAATTTCAAAAATCATCAGCATATAGGGGCGCCTGGGTGACTCAGTGGGTTAAGCTGCTGCCTTCGGCTCAGGTCATGATCTCAGGGTCCTGGGATCGAGTCCCGCATCGGGCTCTCTGCTCAGGAGGGAGCCTGCTTCCTCCTCTCACTCTCTGCCTGCCTCTCTGCCTACTTGTGATCTCTCTCTGTCAAATAAATAAATAAAATCTTTAAAAAAATATCATCAGCATATAAATTCTCTAGTAACAATTAGATAAACTCATTCTAGATTTGATAACCTTAAATGCTGGACTAGATGTGGAAGCATAATTTCTGATGGTAAATTTTCTCATGGCCATTTATGGGAGAACAGAGTACTTTATGTAACATTTCCTGTATTAGTTTCCTAGGGCTGCTGTAACAATGGAACAAATTGTGTGGTTTACAATAACAGAGATTATTTATTCTCTCACAGTTCTGGATTTGAGAAGTCCAGAGTCGAGGAGTTGGCAGGTGAATGATTTCTGTAGCTTTTGAAGGAGAATCTCCTTGCCTCTCTCTGAGATTCTGGTGGTTTCCAAAAGTTCTGGGCATGCCTTAGGTTGTAGATGCATCACTCCGATTCTACCTCTGCTATCACATGACTTTCTTCCCTGATTGTCTTCCCGTGTCTCTGTGTCTTCACATGGTTTTCTTATAGGACACCAATGACAGCATTTATGGGCCATTTTAATGCAGTATGACCTTATCTTAATTACATTTTCAAAGCCCCTATTTCTGAATAAGGTCATTGTATTTTGCTAGGGCTGCAGTAACAAAGTATCACAAACTGCATGGCTTAAACAACAGAAGATTTTTGTTTATGGTTCTGAAGGCTAGAAGTCTGAGATCAAGGTGTCCACAGGGTTGATTCCTTTTGAGAGTTGTGAAGAAGAATCTGGTGTGTTTCCCTCCTCAGGCTTACAGATGGCTATTTTCTCCCTGTGTCTGTGCACATGACATTCTCCCTGTATGCATGTCTGTGTTTAAATTACCCCCCTTTAAAATCTTTTTTTTTAAGTTGAGATATAATTGACATATAACACCATATTAGTTTCAAATATACAGCATAATGATTTGATATTTTTATGTATTGTGAATTGATCACCATACCAAATCTAATTAACATCATCACCATACATAGTACATAGTAACACTTCTTTTTCTTGTGATGAGAAATTTTAAATTTATTCTTAGCAACTTTCAAGAATATATATATACATATATGTATATATATATATTCTGTTAGATATATTAGTAACTGTAGTTACCAGCTATTACATCCTCATGACTTATTTTGACTGGAAGTTTATACCTTCTGACCTCCTTCACCCATTTGCCCACACCTCACCCCCACCTTTGGCAACCACCAATCTGTTCTCTGTATCTATATGCTTGTTTTTTTTTTTTTTTTTTTTTTTGTTTTTTTTTGTTGTTAAATTCTACACATAAGTAATATCAAACAATATTTGTCTTTCTCTTTTGGACTTATTTCACTTAGTATAATGCCCTTAGGATCCATCTATTTGTCACAAATGGCAAGATTTCATTCTTCTTCATGGCTGAATAGTATTCCTGTGTGTGTGTTTGTATATGTGTGTATGTCTGTGTCACATCTTCTTTGTCTGTTTATCCATCAGTGGACATTAGGATTGTTTCCATTTCTTGGCTAGTGTAAATAATACTGCATTGAATATAATGAATATAACTTTTCCAATTTTCATTTTCTTCAGATAAATACTCAGAAACAGGATTTAGTGGATTGTATGATAATTGTATTTTTAATTTTTTAAGGAACCCTCTTACTGTTTTCCATAGTGGCTGTGCCATTTATATTCCCACCAGCAGTGCATGACGGTTGCCTTTTCTCTACATCCTCAATAATACTTGTCATTTCATGTCTTTTTGATACTAACCATTCTGGAAGATGTGATGTGATATCTCATTGTGGTTTTGATTGATTTCCTGATGATGAGTGATGTTGAACATCTTTACATGTACTTGTTAGCCATCTGTATCTCTTTGGAAAAGAGATACCTATTCAGATCCTCTGCTCATTTTTAAGTTGGATTGTTTGGTTGTTTTTGTCAAATTACTCCTTTTTATAAGGACACAAATTAGGTGGGGTCGGGTCCACCCTAATGATCTCATCTTAACTAATAACATCTGTAAAGACTATTTTAAAATAGGGTCATATTCTGAGGTTTTCAGGGTTGGAACTTCAACATATAAATTTTGGAGTAACACAATTTTTCCTATAACGTCACATTCTGAGGTTCTACTTGGACATGAATTCTTGAGGATCTCTAAGCACACTTCCAATTTTTTTAAAACTGAATCTCCAGAAAGATTTCAGAATGGTATTATCATTATACTCATTGCATAGATTGAAAAATTATTGCTTATTGAAGTTAAATAACCTACCCAAAATCACATGGCTGCTAGTTAAGTGTGCTGGGGGATTCCTTTTCAAATGAGGACTCAATGTGAGGGACACCTGGATGGCTCAGTTGTTAAGCTTCTGCCTTTGGCTCAGGTCATGATCCCAAAGTACTGGTATTGAGCCCCACATCAGGCTCCCTGCTTTGCAAGAAGCCAGCTTCTCCCTCTCCCATTCCCCCTGCTTGTGTTCCCTCTCTGGCTATCTCTCTCTGTCAAATAAATAAAATCTTTAAAAAAAAAAAAAAAAGAAGAACTCAAATGTGATAGTCAGGCCCTCCAATAGTTACTGATTCTTTCTGCTCTTCTGGAAAGTTTCCTTAATTTGTTTTTTAGGTATTTTTCTATCAAGATAGGGTGATAGGCATTAGTTTAGATATTTTTGAATATGCAAGTGCTTGACTCTGTGACAAAAAGATTCAGATTTTTTAACTTTCCCTGAATTTTAAACATTTTATCTGGACAGTTGCTTATATGCAAATATAGTTTTAGTAAAAATTAAGAGCCCATCAATTTAACATTGTAGTAGCATTGATGTTCACTACTGTTTCATTTGTCATATATAAGCAATTAAACAAAGATCTTTTTAAAATAATTTTTAATTTAAGACCTATTCCTTTGTTTGCTGTAATTCTGTTCATCTGGTATCTACATAATGATAGCATTAGAGTGATTTAATTATAGCCCTTAATTTTCATTAAAGCATGTAAAATGTTGCAAGAATTAGTTTTAAACAATGGCAAAAAGATATTTTAATAAAAGGAGTTGGGGTCATTGCAGCCATAATTATGATTTGGAGAATCATAAAATCAACAGTCTTAATTTTCTGCTTCTCATTTCAGGACTAAAAAAAAGAAGTGTTCATTCTTCCTTTCATCCTTTTTTTTTTTTGAGGCGAAGACTTTTGGAGCATTTAGGCCAAAAAAAAAATGGCCACCTGTTGTCTCTTAGTCTTAGGAGGATGATACAAAAGCACTTTCTCTCTCTTTTCTTTCTCTCACAAAAGAGTTCCTATTATGTTTCTCCACAAAACTGCAGGGCTTCTCTTCTGGAATCATCTCTCTAACTTCCTCAAAGTAGGAGTGGGAGGAGGAAGAAAGGGGATAAAGGGATAATGAATTCAAGGCAGGTAGGACACGAGGAAAAACGTAACTCTGCCAAGTAGATCAGAAGCATTTGTAAATAGAGCTGTTCCCAGGAAAGGAAGAGGGAGGCCTAGGTAGAATTATTAAGAACATATGTGCTCCTTCTGATCTGGATTCCTGGGCCTCTCAGGAATAGATATGTCCCTGTGAAGGGGATTTCTGAAAAGAGGAATGCCTATAGCTAGTGCTAGCTTTGCTTTCCTGTTAGGTTCCCATTCATCATCTTCCTCCACTGATCGATCGTCTTTCTAGGCAATGAGCAAGTCTGGCCTCAGTCTGTAGCTCTAAGCTTTCATCAGGAGGAACTGATGGGTCCCTTTGGCACAATAATCTACAGGCCAGGCAGATCATGAGGATTCTAAGCTGTCTCTGAGCAGGGCAGTCAAGTAGCCCACTAGTACGTCTGTTGACCTGCTTCCAAGTCCTCATCATCACAAGCCCCCGGACTCTCTCTCACACATCTCAACACCACCAGGACAGCTTGGATTTCATTCCATACACATATAGGGAAAGTCCACTTAGAGTGCCAAGATTTCCCTTAGAAAAAAGAAAAAGGTGGGGTGGGGGAGATGTCTTTGTTTTTAAAAAATTAGTTTGACAGTCATTTATTTAGGGAATTAGCTCCATTTCAGTGAAAACTGGAATATCCATAAATCTGGATTCTGAATAGAATTTTTTTTTTCTATAATGATCATTTAAACTATTTTGTATTCCAACTCACTCTGAAAGGTCAAGGATGAGATTTGGGTTTTTTTTTTTTTCCTCTTTGTATTGTGAAGACCTTTCTTTGGCCACTTGTGCAGTTTAGCAGACTGTTCTCAGGGGAAAAAACAATACCCTGTAGAATGTTTACTGGGACCTCAGACTGCCATTAAATGGAATCTTTGACTATCATAGTGATGCTTTTTTCTCTTTCTCTCTTTCCCCCTTCTTCCCTCCCAGTCTCTCTCTCTTCTCTCACTAGTTCCAGTGTTGCTTTGCTCTCGTTTATGTTCTATGTCCAGAAGGCACTGCCTAAAATTTCGACATGGCTGTTCCCTCTCTCTCTCTCTTGAGCCTACTGTAGGCCAAACATCCTTGTCCAGAACTACAGGAGACTCATTTGGGCAGGACACATTTATTTTTTGCCCTCAGGGAGTTTACTTTGCAATGAGAGCCTGCTGGGAACAAGAAATCAGACACTTTTGTGGTGGCTATGTCTGTATTACCAAGTAAATGTAAGCCTTGTTTGTATTAAAATCTCAGAACAAAATGAGGAAATGGCTGTTTCTGTGGGGGGAAGAAAAAAGGTAATGATGATGATATTTGGCACGGGGTTCTGTATAATAAAACATTTAATTAAATCTTTAAATGTGTATGGAGCACAAAATATGCACATTAGAATAAAACACATCAGGCATAACCAAAACTATAATTATATCAGCCCTGTGCCTGAGCCCACCTTAGTTACTCTGCCAAGAAGCAATGCTTTAAAACTTTCTATCCATCTGTTTAAAAAAAAAAAAAGCCTGTGCTGTACCTATACAAATCTCTGGAAAGCTTGAGAATGCTTTGGCTACTGATCGAGCAGCTGCTGAGTTATGGGGCTACAGTCTGTCTCCTCTTCTGGAGGTAAATGAACAGCTGCTGCTCTGTAGTTCTTTCCACACTTCTGTTGAGTGACTTCTCAGTACAGGGCCCTGTGGTAGGCCCCAGACACACAGAGATAAAAAGGGCATTAAAGAGCTGCCCTCAAAGGGCTCGCTAACTCTTGGGGGTAAGAGATTCAGAAACAAAAAAAAAAACAAGGTAGTAAGCACCCCAAGGGAGGGAAGCAGGGAGCATGATGGGGATACATAGGAGAGGTGTCTATGGCTTAGAGATGTCTTATGATAGACAAATGTCCCTGATGTGAACAAATATTGTAGTCCTTCAATGTGTGGCATGTGGGACCATTTTATTGTTACTCCAGATTAAATGATTTCTGTGCTTATTTAAAATGTATGTGTGGGGGAACTTGAGTGGCTCAGTCAGTTAAGTGTCTGCCTTCTGCTCAGGTCATGATCTCAGAGTCTCTGCTCTGTGGGGAGCCTGCTTCTCTCTCTTGCTTTACCTACTGTTCCCCTGCTTGTGTGCGTTCTCTCCCCCCCCCCCTCATTGTGTCTGTCAGATAAATAAATAAAATCAAAATGTGTGTGTGTGTGTTTGGTTGGGGGGTCTATATGTATGCATATCTATATGTCTCCTTCTTTGCCAAGGTATCAGTTGTCTCCTATTACTGCTCTCATATTGCCAGGCTCTGGAAACACTACTGCTCATTTCTGAAGTGGTTGAAACTCATGGATTGGAAGACTGAACAACCACATTTTAAAAACACACAAACAAAAAAACTCGTTTGTGAAAGAAAAATGAAGAGGCTTAAAATGAGTTAGGGACAACTGCATGAGTTGTCCCTAACAACTTAAGTATATAGGCTTTGTTCAAAAATCATTTTTTTAAAAGATTTTATTTATTTATTTGACAGAGAGATAGAGAGATCACAAGTAAAGAGAGAGGCAGGCAAAGAGAGAGGGGAAAGCAGTCTCCCAGCTGAGCAGAGAGCCCGAATCGGGGTTAGATCTCAGGACCCTGAGATCATGACCTGAGCTGAAAGCAGAGGCTTAACCCACTGAGCCACCCAGGTGCCCCCAAAACTCATTTTAAAAAATTTTTATTTTCTTCTTAACTGAGGCAGCTGAAGAGGTTGCTTTTGAATACTTGAAGTGAACACCTCACATGATTTTGAAGCTGATTGGGCTTTACTGATTGTGAAGCTCTAGGAGTCAACTGTCTCTCTCCACAAGGTGACCTCTTGGGGGTTATGTGCAGGCATTGCTTACCCCTGATACTCAGGATGTTCCAGACATTATCCTTCCACCTTGGCGTGCCTTTTCCCTTCTTCTCCACTTCCTTCACCTGGAGCCTCCATCATTTCTTGTTTGAACTACTGCAATAGCCTCATACCAGGTGTTCCTATTTCCATTCCTGCTCCTGAATTTCATTCTACATACAGAGCCAGTGGGATTTTTTTTTTCTTTGATGTCTGAAATCAAATCATAGTGCTCCTTTCTTAATCCATAGAAGAATTCTTGTTGTTTTTAGAATAAATGTAGGACTCCTGACTGTGGCCTACAGGATCTTCCATAAGACTCCTGCCCATGTCTGCAATTTCCTTCCATCTATTTCTCCCTTGCTCTCTACTTCTGGCCTTGCTGATCTCCTTTTGGAGGCCAATCTATCCTACCTCAGGATCTTTGAACTTGTTGTTCCTTCTAACTTGAATATACAGTGTCTACCTCTTCTCCTGTCTACGTTTTCTAATTCAGGGCTTGGCAAAATGCCACCTTGTCAGCCCTTTGTTGAGCACTCTGTTAAGGCAACCTCTCTTCACCAGGATTATTCCTTCTATTACATTTTTACCTCCAGATGAAATTATTTTACTCATTTATGTGCTTACATATTTATACTCTCTGTCTGCCCCAGAACATTTCTCTTCTTCACTGCTATATTCCCCAGTACTCACAAGGGATTCAATAAATATTCATTGAAAACATAAACAGCCTAAAGAAACAATGTACTTTGTTGGAGAGAGCCTTCATCTCCCACCATCTGCATTTATTTGAGTAATACTACACCTGCTATCATTTCTCACCAGACATAGCAAGTAAGAATATATTCTCTTCCTCTCTGCTCTGTAGTCACTATTTGTTTATGGCTCCCCAAATGAAGAAAACTTCAAAGCCAACATCAGAGTCCTTAACTAAGAAATAACAATGTTCAGTGGCTCAGCGTCTGACAGATATAACCTGGACTCTGTTGCAGGGGCCCTCAGGGCCGAGTGGCTGCCAACAGCCGAGGCTCTTGGCTCTCTGCCTGTGCACGTTACTGCCAGCCTTATTGCCTCTGCACTGAGTTTATATTTTAATACAGGATGCCAACAACGCATTTGTGTAATAGAAGCACAGAGAATGATTTTCCTTTTCCAGGCCAGAAACTTCATTTTCCCTTCCCACCTTCTAATTTAATTTCCTTTTCCTCTTACCTAACCCCAGTTTCCCTCCTGTGACAAATATATCTTCTTTTATAATTATTATACTTTCTTTTGTCCTTGTTATGCCATCTACCTCTGTAATGGAACTTCTTGCCACTGTTTCTGCTAAGGCATGTCATTTGGGGTTATGAAACAGGCAGAACGTGAGTACTAGATGATCTAAGAAAAGGTCTAACTAGATTTGTTTAAAGGATTTTCTATATAGCATGAAATAGTTCCTCTGGTCTTCTGTGCTTATGATTTAGCCTTTAGTTGGTTCAAATCCCCGTAAACATATACGTGTATCCAGAGGGTCATTTTGTTATGTTCTTCTATTATTAGATATTAGCAACTACTGGCTTTTCCAGGAAAACCAGAAGTCACATTATAAAATGGGGCAAACAAGAGGATGAGATGTTATTGTATGTATAATATAGACCACAGAGCTTGTGAAACATGGTTGGTGGCCAATCACTGGTTGATAAATGAAGGAGCTTTTTGAGCATGGCAGATAATGGGCAGCTTAGATTGCTGAGATAAATGGAGAAGACATTGGCTTTTCTAGTGGATAGTAGAGGCTGGATTCTGGACAGTTCAGGCTGGAGAGGGATAGTGAGAGCATTACAGACGAATTATCTCTCAAGAGATAAATCCAGTTGGCAAGAGATGAATCCAGCAGTAACATAGACTAGATTTGTCTCAAAACTCATTGCAGTGATGATGGAGAAGAGAATGTTAGACTCTTGGCAGGGCTGGCTTCATGGTAGAGTGATCTGTGCAGTCATACTGATCCCTGTACTGAGAATGGCTTCATACTTGGTTAAATGTTCCACGGTCGCCATCTTGACATTCAGAATTATTTTTGAACAAGAGATACTACATTTTCATTTGGCACTGGGCCCCACAAATTCCATAGCCAGTTCAGCTTCCTTTTCGCTGGCATTTCCCCTATACTCCATACCCATTGATGTTCATATAATTCTGAGAGATAGAAAAATAGAAACCCTCTGTGAATGTTGGAAAGTTCCATTAAAACTTTCAACTCAAACACTATGAACATTTGTGTTTGTACTCTTGCAGTTCCCTTCACATTTAAGGGGAACAATGAAAAAGTGATGTGTTGTGACTTGGGGAAACAAAATGTCTGTTTTTCTCATATTCCTATTTTTACGCATTTGTTCATTCTCTCACAAAACAGTTATTAAGCATCTAGTATGTCCTAGAGACTCTTCTAGACACTAGGAGAAAAGCAACTGGATGTGGTGTTTACCATAAGGGGCTAGGAAAAGAAAATAAAAATAATTATTGTAATAGCTACCTATTACGCAATATTTACCAAGGACCAGCTGTTGTTTTAAGGGTTTTATATAGTAGCTTACTTAGTTCCCACAAAGGCCCTATGAAATCATTACTATTAATATCTCCATTTTGCTGTTGATAAATGTGAGGCACAGATAGGTTATATAAATCATATACATTCCATAGCTAGAAAATGGTAGAGCCAGGATTTAAAACCAAGTAGCAACTTAATTGACTGTGCCCTTAGCCAGTAAGTACAACAAATGATAGAGGTGCTGTGAGGGAAGGAGGCAACGGTAAGGCATGGTAAGAGCTGCGCAAAGGTGGGAATCTTCAGTTTTATCTTGTAGGGAACTGGTGAGGAAGGTTTTGTCACAATAACCTTGCTTGACTGTAAGCATGGGGAAGTGGCTCTCCACTGATGAAGAGAATGAACCGAGATGAGGTGGTAGGGGCTTGGCTCGGTAGAGATCAGGAAAGTGAACCTGGAGCCCTGGGAAGCTCCCAGATCTTGTGTCTGAGGAGATTAGAGGTTTTATATCGGTGATGGCAAGCCATGAAAATTTTTAAGCAAAAACTTGACATAATCAAATGAGCACTATGGAAGGAACATTATCTCCAAAAACATTACAAACAGTAGAATCCAAGGATAAAAAATCAAAGTAGAGACAAGTAGAAGGTTATTGCAGTGGTGTGTCAGTGACCCCAAGGATCTTGCTAAAGGCAGTTCTGGGAAGTAGAAGGAAGTAGAAGGAGGAAATGAAGGATAAGAGACTTTTTTTTTTTTTTTAAGCTCAATAGGATTGGGGTATTGGCTGGTTCTTGGGAAGACTGAGGAAAGCATGAAGTCTACGATGGCTCTAGGAGGTCTCACTGCCTAGTGCTTTCCTTCTTGACTTACTGTCCTTAATTCTCCTAACCAGTCTTTTCCAACATAGCTTCTTCACCAGGACTCAAGAAGGGAGGAAAAGATAGAGAATAAATTAGAATAAAGAAATGAAGTCTGAGAAAGGGAAGATGTCCATGGCAAGGGAGAGAGAGAAAAGGAGGGGAAGGAGAAGATGGAAGAGGACAGGATGGAATAATGAACAGATTTTTAATATCTCATATAACAGATTAAGATAAATTCTTGAAAATAATGCCACATATATATTTATTTTACTAAGTCATCTTTTAAAAATAGAACATGAGGGAAAGATAATTATGTCAGAACAAGAGAGACAGGTGACATAGATGTGTGGCAAAGAGAGGAAAGAGTCGTAACTCTGTAACCTATCTTTGATTGGGGCAAGCTTGAAAATGAGAAGGAAGACATGCATAGACAGCAAATCACAAACTGTCAGCTGGAAAGAAAGCAAAATCATCTAGTGAAATGTAAATTGCTAAAAGGAACAGACAGTTGCATAATTTATGTAGATTTGTATTAATGACTAGACAAATGAACATAATTTTTCAGAACACTGGTAACTCAGAAAATATATGTTGATTGAATTAAACATGTATTTTCAGAGCATTTAGCATGTGGCGTGCTTCATGCTACATACTGGAATACAAATCCAGTCTGTGCATATCATAACACACACAGACACAGACATAGACCTGCTGAACTTAAGTACTTAACATCTAGTATGAAGACAAATTATGAATAATCAAATGTGTATACTCAGAGACTGGAGAGGTCAATAGGGGGATGAGATGGTACACATCTTAATAAAAATGCAGGAACTTGTTGAGTGTGAATCAGAAAAGTTCCCTAAAAGAGGTAATATTTTGGATCAGCTTTGAAGGACTGGTGGGTTCTCAGCAGGCAGAGGCATAAAGGCTTTTGTCCTGCCAAAGAAAAGGCAGAGCAGTTAGCAAAGTCTGGGGACAGTTAAGTGTCTTGTTACTTGGATCACAGAAAATCCTGAACTGTGATAAAATGACAGTTGTAGTGAAATATTAGAAAACCAGGATGTGTGGTTTTACTATGAACTGTTATGCATTAATAATGTGTGTGTGTGTGTGTGTGTGTGTGCACAAATGCATACACATGCATGTCAGGGATTCTGATAATGAGAAATGTGGTTTCAGAGGATGGTGGGCAAAGAATAGGAAGGGCAGAAAACTTAATTAGATTTTAGGAAAGAAAACTAGATAGGAGGTAATGACCCTATAGTTCATATGAAGAGTGGTTGACAGTGGAAATAAAAGATGATGGATTTGAGAGACATTTCAAAGCAGAATTAGCAGAATTGGAAACTGATTGCGGAAACAGAGGGGTGGACAGAGAGCAGGGAGGCACTGACAAAGTTGAGGGTAGATTGGAGACTATATGGTTCAGAGGAAGGTGATGCTGTTCATAAATCATATTTACAGGTCTACTCGAGGTGTAGAGGAGCTCGTGAAAATTTCAGGAAGAATCGATCACATGAATGAATTTACCATTCTTTTATTTCTTCTTTTCACTTTGAAGGTTTAAAAAAAGCTATTTATTGCCTTTGTAGTGTGTTCAAATAAAATAATGATTTCATCAATACACACATATACAAACACAAATACTCTGAAAAAAATCCTACATTCATTTCTTACCAAAGAGGAGAAAAAGATGGTGCATTCTCTGCACTAAAATTCTCCATTACTGTCATTTCTAAGCTGTGTATAGCTCTAGATTTCCAAAAGAAAAATGAATAGCGTACATAATAGTATTCTCAGAGAAAGGCCACCCACTGCCGTAGACTATGTGAGTATGATTCTCATTGACAAGCCAGGATTGAAGAATGTATATAAGGCCAATTGCACAGACTCAGTCTGTTTTTCCAGCTATTTAGCTGTTCACATCAAGTGCTGTGTTTATTTGCATGGAAGTGGAATGGACCCCAAGAACTTGAAAGCAGCAAAGCCACATACCTTGCTGTGAGAAGTGCAGATGGGACTGGTGAGGCTTTTACCTGAGACTCATACACCTAGATCATTAAAACTGCATAAACCTCAGAGAAAGACTGAGAATACGGAATGTGGGACATCAAGTAGAAAATTATCTCAAGGAGTGGCAAGAACATCTGGCAAGATCAGAGCATGACAGAAGGCACAAATTGTTTTTTGATGCTGACCTGCTGCAAGGAGAGAAATAGTCCCAGGAACAAGGTAAAAATACCAAACTCATTTTGAAATTTTAGGGAAACAAAACTTCGGGTGATCATGCTGATCCCTTTTCATATTGTGACTCAAATAGGAAAACGACTGATTGAGGGAATTTTGGAAAAATGAAGAAGAGAACAAAGTTACTAACTGACCCAATTAGTAAACACAGCAAGTTGCCGTATTTCCTTTTTTTTTTTTTTTTAAAGATTTTATTTGTTTATTTGACAGACAGAGATTACACATAGACAGAGAGGCAGGCAGAGAGAGAGAGAGGGAAGCAGGCTCCCTGCTGAGCAGAGAGCCCGATGCGGGACTCGATCCCAGGACCCCAGGATCATGACCCGAGCCGAAGGCAGCGGCTTAACCCACTGAGCCACCCAGGCACCCAGTATTTCCTGCCCGATAACAGATGTAAGCCTTAGGGGAGCTGCACGCTGCCTTCCAGATCGTTGAACAAATGACTTCTTCAGTGCACTAATTATGCTGAAAGAGTTAAAAGAGCTCTAACTGCATTCTGCACCCAAGGGAGGGTTGAGTCCCAGGGGAGTGGAGCTAAATGAAGAACCAGACTCTTGACTATTCCTGAAACCGAAAATGCCAGCGTTCTGTCTCATCACCATTCTATAGCAACATCTGACATTTATTCTTCACAGTCCACCTTGTTAGCCATGTCCATGTTGGTGGCCTGCCTCTGACGTGACTCCCACATAAAACCTCAGTGAAGGTTAACCTCACTGAATGTTAAATGCTGCTTGTATCTTCTGTGCTTGAAACGGTTCAGCGTGGAAGTCAACAATACTGAGTTAATGTTGTCAGCAGGGATGCCTAATGACCGTGTCCTCAGGGAGCTTAGGAAAGCTTGAGAAAGAAAGTTAGGACAGGTTACATCTATAATGTAAATGTAAAGGAGTTAGATAATCTTCACAAAAGGCAAAAAAACAGAGTCTGTTAGGGTTAAAAGGAGGGAGGGCTGATATCTCATCAAGAGTGTGTTTTCGATGAGTTTGGAGAATGGACAGTCAGAAAGTGAGAGGATTTAAGGTGACCTGACAGAATGCAGACTTGTGCGGATCAGTAGGGGATAGAACATCAGCACAGGAAGGCCTGGGGAAGAACAAGGGTGTGACTGTCACGTGGTTGGAGTTAGGTTGGGAAAAAAGTAATGAGTATCAGGAAGGAAAGATTGATTGGGACTTTTGTGAAGGACTTTGAATGCCAGTGTTAGGGTTTTACATTTAATTTAGTAAGCAAAGGGGAGCCACCAGATGTTTGTGCATAAGAGAATGACATGATTAAAACTGTTCTAGGAAGATTAATTTGGCCGTTGTCTTTGGTTAGATTGATGTTGCAAGGATGGTGCTTGGAAAAAAATAGTTAATAGGCTTTTACAGTTGTGTCATCTGACAAGAAGTTGATCAGTAATTTAAAAAATGTTATAAATATTTAAATTTTCCTGAAGTCCCATCGATAATCTACTTAAAAGCCACCAAAGATTTGGCAATAAGGAGCATTATTAGCTTGCTTGCTTTCCTTTCCTTCCTTCCTTCCTAAGGGGGGAAAAAAAAGTATGGTAGAAGAACCAGTATATAAGGTTCAAAGGGGTAATGTGCTTCACCCTCCAGCTTCCTGACTGCTTATCAGCTGTGGAAAGAACACTGGATGCCTGGTATCCTGTTCTGGTTCTGTCCTTGCATTGCTGTGTGACCTTGAGAAAATCACACCTCTTTGGGCCTCAGTTTTCTCTTGGGTAAAATGAGGTTTAAATGAGGAATAGACCTCTAGAGTCATTTGAAGATTTCATATTTTCAGATTCTTCATAGGAACAAAGTGAATTGCAATGGATGAAAGGGTTAATATCTGTCTGCATTTTCTTCTGCCTATTTTGCTGACTCCCCAAGAATTCTAGTGAGGAGGATGAGTTGAGATTTTAGTTCATGCATGGATTTAAGGTAGCATGAGTTTGTTTCATTTGTAGTTTAAATACCATCCTTAATGTTCTCTTGTCATGCTACTGTTGTTGTTTTTCCCTATTTACAATAAGCTAAACTTTTGTGGATGCCTGTTCCCAAGTCTTACAATGAAGTAAGGATACATATTCTTCTTTGTATTTAAGAAGACTTGGAATATCAATTTAAGTAAATCAACTGTAATATTGGTATGTCTTACTTTCATAGGGAATAATTTACATCAGCTACATGTGCTGTGTAATTCTTTAAAAAAATATGAATGCAGCACGGTTACCAAATGTAGTAAGAACAAACAGAAGCTATTGCAATCAGTTGGCTAATTAGTTTAATTGATTATAACAGAGCATAGAGATTATTAAGTAACCAATGGTAGTGTTTCCAAGACTAATTTATAGCTCAAGTTGTCTGATTGTTCTTAACTAAGAAGATGATAAATCTTCTTAATTCTCTTTTATAGTCTATTCACTCTGTCCATTTTTTTTTTCTGGGGGCTTCAATATAGTTTTATAAAAGGCTTATGAGGACACAACGTTCAGTATATTCCCATGAGAATCTTCTTGAACTCTATGGTAACTGTCAGACATTTTATCCATGTCAGTTTGGTCAGGGAGATGTAGAGAATGGGTTAGTCAACTATTCTTAACTCTACCCACTTACCATTTGCCTGATACTAATTAGATAGTTATCAACTGTTTCTAGATTTGCTCTATTATGTTTATACAGCATTTAGCAGATAAGAGTCTTAGTTATTAGGAGGCTGGGGATACCGCTATTAAATGTGCTACTCTCTGTTTTGTTTTTTGTTTTTGTTTTTTTTCGATTTTATAGAAAAATGGACAGATGAACTAGAATGGTAAAAAATTTGGGTAAAAGAATGTCATCCTGTAGATTAGGGAAAAATACCCATGTTATGGATCTTAGAGATAATCAAATGACTTTTTACCAGTTACTAGTTTGAAAACTCAGTACAAAATTAAAATAAACCTGTTGGGACTATAACTTGGTTATAATATAAAAGATGATAGAAACATCTGAAACTTAGCATGATTTAATTTTTCTTGTAGCTAAAAATATGGCTTTGATAATTGAATTTATATTAGCATTTATATCAACAATACATTCAAATGTATGAAGTCTCATCTGTTTATAGCCTGTAGATTAGTGCTAATAGAACTTTCTGCAGCCATAGACATATTTTATATCTGTTCTGACTGATATGGTAGCCACTAACTACATGTGACTATCACTCAAGACATAGCTAATATGATTAAGAAACTATTTAATTATGTTTAATTTTTATTAATATAAATTAAATTTTAAATAGCTGTCTTTGATTCATTCTACCATAAATGGCAGTGCAGCTAGAGGATGAATATTAGTATCACCACAGGAAAGATATAACCAGGATTTTCTAATATGAGTAAAAACTTCGTGTCTGTATTTTGGTGATTTTTGAATTTAAAAGGCAATAGCTAATTTTTTATAAGAAAGGAACTTACTCAAATACACTGTGTCAAGTATGACTATTTTTAGTTTCATGGATTTTTTTAGAATTGAATGCTCTAAAGTTTAACTAGTTCTTTACAGAATTTTTTCTTGCTGAAAATTGTCGGTTTTTCAAACTTAAGACAAAAGGCATTCAGAACAATTTGTTACATCAGGGACTATTTTATATATAGCAAGTGTTCTTGCTAATATTTTTTTCAGAGACATATATAGTTAAGAACTTTTTTGTTGTTTTTTTCTAGAAGTAATGTTCACCATATTTTCTCCCAAGGATATATACAACTGTGGGCCGCATACCCTCAGCTATTCTAGAATTGATCCCTGACAAATGATTTCATCATTTGAAAATATTTTTATTAGCTGTTTTTTTCTGACTGGGCTTTCAAACTTGTCACACAGTTTGTTTTTAGAGATTTTAAAATGACCATTATAAATATTGACTTTCCAAATCATTTTCTAAGACTGCGCTTATGATTCATAATCTATTCTTCATTTTCAAAAACTATGTCACCAGAAATGGCAAAGCTATCCCAGTGGGAAAGAAAGGTATATTTCTCTTGGGACCTCTTGGAAGTCACTGACTGGGAAACAAAAACATTTACATAAGACTGGCTCATGAATAAACTGATGGCATCAAAAGTTATGAATTCTTTCCTTTTTTTCTTTACACTGATCTTCTATGGTTTTAAGCTGAACGCATTATATAGATGCATTTGCAGCTTGTGATTTTCTAGCATATTAACCTCAGAGCCACAATATTTATTATTTGAATATTGCATCATCTTACCTAGTATTGGGTTTTTTTGTTTGTTTGTTTGTGCAAACAGTTCATTCTAGCTCTTGGTACAAAACTTCTTACTTTTAAGGTCATTATTATTTCACTCATGATTTTCTTTTCTTTTCTTTCTTTCTTTTCTTTTTTTTTAAAGATTTTATTTATTTATTTGACACAGAGAGAGAGATCACAAGTAGGCAGAGAGAGAGGGGGAAGCAGGCTCCTTGCTGAGCAGAGAACCGGGTTCGGGGCTTGATCCCAGGACCATGAGATCATGACCTGAGCCGAAGGCAGAGGCTTAACCCACTGAGCCATCCAGGTGCCCTCACTCATGATTTTCTTAATAGCAGCTTGAGTTTTTCCTAATCTTTAAGAAGATATATCTCACTTATTTTGTGTGTGTGTTTTCTCAGAAGTACTCATACTTTAAGTTATTCAAGCAGCTGGCTCTATATTTCATCCATGTGAGACTTTTTCTTTCTAATTTCCTATTTTCTTTTCAGCAAAAGAAATCATTCCTGAAAATCTATATGCATTGGTTGAAATCTGCTGTCTTCCTGTGAGGTTTTTGTTGATGTTGTACTCAATTTTACTATTTGTTCATTGAACTTCTCCGTTTTCTCTGTATTTTTCTCTTTTATGTGAACGCTTGTTTCTCTTCCTGACAGATACTGTTCTCATTTTTTGTCGTTTGTGTGGCAAATCGGGCAGTAAAAACCAGTTTTTACTTACCTAAGCCTGACTTTCCTGGGTGGGCAAGTTTTCTGGAGCCGCATGGTCATCTGAAAAGGTTTTGACTCCTCAGCTCTGGGATGACCTGCTCCATAACATTCTTTTTGGTAGCAGAGACTATTTTCTGTTCCTGTTTATAGGTCTGAGGATGTCATTGGGCATTAACCTTAAGGTAAGCTCACTCAGGTGTGGAAAAGAAAACACACACACATAACCTCTCTCTTTCTCATTCTTTGATTATTACTGATTTTTTTTTTTTTTTTACGCCAGAAATTGATGTGGAAATGCCTTAGGTTTTGCCTTATAACAATAGTCTTTGAGCATCCAAGCTACACCGAGCAATGTGTTGGTCTTTTGATTGGTTAGAAAGGAAGAAATCCATGTAAATACGCACATAAGGAAAATTCAAGTTTTAAATATACTATCAATATGTAAAACATTGTATAGTTTCTATCTAATAAAACTAAGAAACATCTTAGAGATACTTTAAGCTACATCTTCATTTTTTAAGAAAATAACTTGTTTGGTGCCTGATGTAATTTAAGATTTTGTCCTAAAAAGCTGAGTGTAATATTTTAATAGCTTACTCAGTGAGGTCAAAGCACTTTGTGTAGCATTATACAAATAACCATTTTTACAGTATAAGCAATATTAAGAGTCCTATAGTCTTTTTCTTTTTCTTTGTTCTTTAATTTGATCATAATGGTGAGGGACATACCTGAATCGTAGAATATCTTGTTGCCTTTTTTTTCTTCAATGAGTCATAAACAGGAGGATCTAATTATTTCTTCGTGCATGTGCTTGGACCATATTCCCAGAGTGGGGTTGATCCAATGTTAATTAGATTGGTGAACACCATCGCTATGTTCCTAAAAATTAGACTTCCAGAATAGCAAAATGATCAATAGACAATTATGTTTTAATTCAGCAACAGTTCCAAATTAAAAAGAAATATTCTTTATTCAGAGTCTTAGCTTTAGTTATCATTAAAAAAAGAAAATAATAATTTAGGTTCAAAGCAAGAGCCCCATAACAATAGGTTATAAAATATCCAGTAAAAGGTTGTTTGAAACTTGGGAATCCTTAGATAAAGGGCTTTCTAGCAAGTTGTATATCAAGTTTCTATTAGACAACTCCCTTTGAATCATGTATGCATAACTAATCCCTTATCTCCAACCCCTTCACATCTTGCTTAATATTGCTGGTTTAATCATCTGTACCTTCAGTGCTTGAAAAAAAAAAGGCTTGACTGTGTTAAAACATTGAAGAAATCAATGTCTATTTCAGACTTTATCAGACTTGTATAATTATAGTTGAAAAAAGCTTGAAAATTCAATCAATTCTTTTTCTAACCTTTATAAAAAAGTGTTTTTTTTTTTTAATACTGCATAGCAAAAATTTGGAACTTAAAAAATGCTGAAGGTTAAAGAAGGCAGAAGTTATCTAGAATGATTTTCTTTTTCACAGATAAAGGAAAAGAAAAAAAAAATCCATGACTTTAGAGTAAACTATGTTTCTCGGTTGCTTATGAGACACACCTGAGAAAGTGAACAAAGGCACAGCCAGTAAAGTGTCATTGGAAAACTAAGCTATTTTGGAAGGTATTACCAAATCTACACAGACAAGGAGAAAAATATTTTCACTGAAGTGCTTAAATGGCTGATACTCTCTCCAAAGTATGAGAAAGATTTCCAATGTTTCCTCCTATTGGTATCATGAGCAGTGAACAGTAATCGGTTTTTTTTTTTTTTTTTTTTAAGTAATGACCATGACATTTTCTAATCCCTAACTATAATTATTCACACTCTTACCTGATTTTCTTTAATTTGGGAGCAAGCCTATTACATTTAAGAAGATAGAAACCAAAGGCCATTTTCAAAATAAAGCTGAATCTAATCTAATCAATCGATCATCATCATTATTATCTCCTCAGAGATGCTCAAGTCGTTATAACATGGGGCTTCTCAGCTGGTGGTTGTGAAGACATTTGTTCTGCTTCATTTTTCCCCCCAGAGTGTCTGGGAAGTTTAGGTATGAAATTTTAAGGAATAGAACAAAGAGCGTCCTCTTGCTTTCTCTTCAAAAATTTGTTACATCCCAGTCTTGTGGAAAATGTCTGAAGTCATCATGAGCTTATTTTATCTTTTGTTGATGCTTTTGTTGATGGTCAATATATACTAGATATATATGGTATATATACAAGCTCAAAGAATTGCCATTAAACTAAGTG
Organism: Mustela putorius furo; assembly: GCF_011764305.1. Lineage (NCBI taxonomy): Eukaryota > Metazoa > Chordata > Mammalia > Carnivora > Mustelidae > Mustela > Mustela putorius. The sequence continues at coordinate 75,624,298 of NW_025421987.1, forward strand.
CAGCAGGAAAAAATGACCTTGGTTTACTTTAAGGTCTGTCATTTTATGCTTCATGCTCAGGTGAAGGTCAGAGAATTGAGTCAATCAATGATTAGATCCTTGAAGACAAGCTGGGTGCTTGAAGATTGACATGCCCTGCTTTAAGGAGGTCGGACTTTTCTTATAGCTGACTAGGCTCCCACTGTCCAGTCTTTCTCTCTTGACATTAAAAGCCAGGGAAAACAGCCCCAGACATTGGTGTTTCTCCAATACTGTGGGTTCACCAGGTACACAGACAGGATTTTAGATGTCTACACAGGGTTGGCCATGAGGGGTGGTTTTTGTAATTGTTACCTTCTATAAGAAGGGTGGAATGAGGTTACTTTTGTAGGATTCTCTAATTAGGAGGAGTCTAATTTACTTCAAGAAATTTTTTTCAGTGGCCAAAAGTTTGCTCTTAAAATACTTTTGACTTTTGGAGCACCTGGGTGGCTGAGTTGGTTAAGCAACTGCCTTTGGCTCAGGTCAGGATCCCAGAGTCCTGGGATCAAGTCCCACATTGGGCTCCTGGCTCAGCGGGGACCTGATTCTCCCTCTGACCCTCTCTGTTCTCATGTTGTTTCTCTCCTCCCGCCCAAATAAATAAATAAATAAAATATTTCAAAAAGTACTTTTGACTTTTGATATCATGAAATATTTGTAAAAGAGATTTGTGGAAACTAAAATCTGAGAAATGGGGAGCCAGATCATAGAAAGCCTTGTAGGATACTTTAAGGACTTCAGCTTTTATTCTGTTTGAGATGAAGTATCTCTGGAGGGCTGTGAGTTAAGGATTGACATAAACTCACTTCCGCTGGCTCCTTTCAATCTTAATACCACAGCCACAACTGGTATCTTAGCATGACGTCTTAACATAATCTGACTGGTTATTTGATCATCTTTTCATAGAGTCCAGTTAAAAACCCTTCTGCGTTATTCATTTCCTTTGTAAAATATCCTCCATGGTTTGGCCTCTGCCAACTTTTCTAGTTTTATCTGGTTTCCATACTCACCTTTGCTAACTGGACTGCAGTCACTTTGTCCTTCTTTTAGCATTGTTAATGTACTCTTCCCTAGGGCTCTTGGCTTTCTCTCTCTGTATATGTATATATACATGCCCTTCATATCATTAACTGACAGGATGGATGTTTATAATAATTTGTTAGGAAATGGGAGATTTTGTAAGCTCCTGAAAAGAGGAAGTTTGTAGCTCAGGAGCTTACACATGAAGGGAACCTCAGAGGTACACAATTCAAACATTTACCGTATCATTCAAAATGCCAGTGTTGGTTCTAAGCGGACACCTCTAGTGACAGGCATGGGAACTGCCACCCTAGAAGAAAGCCTGATCTGCTGAGCTATTAGAAACAACTTTTTGAGGAGAGGATTTCTGGTGAAGGTTTTAGATGAAGAAAATTAGACTTCTAGGGCCAGCAACAAAAAAGAAACTCTCTTATTCTTATCTTATAATTCTCATTTAACAGTACAGTATTTATAAGAGTAGAGAATATATTAGGCTGGATTTTTTTTTTCTTATAACCCTTTTGGATCCCCCGTAGCTTGTTAAACCTCTTATACATAATCCACTTATATTAGCTTATACTTGCAACAGCACTGCAGGGCATTGTTTTGTTGCCCATTTTAATAGAACTTTGAGATGGTGTGATAAATGACAACTTGTCTAAATAATTCCCTGCTAGAATGAAGACAATCTACTCAAGGCTTTATCTGCCAATAAAGGTAACCTTGCCTAAATCCATGTTTTTAATTAAAAACAACATAGGCTTTTACATTTTTCAAATCACCAAAGAAATACATGTTCTCTGTTTCTTAGAAAAAGCAGACAGTATAGTGCAGGATAAAACAATAAGTCAGAAGTCTTGTTGGCTTCTTTAATCTCACTCGATAATTTTTGACAGTATACCTAAAAAATATGGTTAAAAAACAACAAAAAGTAAAGTTAAACAAAATGCCCCGATATCTCTTATAAAAGAAATGAATGAGTAGATAAAATTTCCTCTTCCATTGTCTCTAACCTCATCGCACAGATATAATCACTGTGAACAAATTCATAATCCTAAATATATTCACATATGCTACTATGCCTGATGTAATAGGCTTTTACATATATATTTCTAGTATCTATCATATGAATAAGTATATAGTTTATTCTTTTACAAAATGGGGTGATGTAAGATATTATTCAGCAATTTGCTTTGTTAAAAATTAACAATACATGATAGATTTTTTCCCACAGTAATAATGTATACTTTTTAAACTTTTTTTTTACTAATTTTTAATACATACTTAAGAGGAAGAATGTAGCACGATTAAATTAATCATCCCTGTCTTGAAAATATATTTTTAGATACATGCTAAGTATTATTTTAGTTAGTGCATTTATAATTCAGCTTATTTACTGTTGTTAACAGGAACTATTAGGGAGGTTGTTCCATCATCCCCATCCAGGAAGAATTGGAACTGAGAAAGTAGGTGTACAGGTATAGTAGTAATATATATAATTTTCCCTGTGATGATCTCAATGAGATCTTTCGCTGAGATGAAGAAAGATGGAGCAGGATGGGGCAGAGGAGGGGCTGACACTGAGATACGGAGGAAACCCAGTCTGTGAGGGAGAGCCCTTGAGATGGCAGTAAAACATCTAAGTGGACATGGAGAAGACAAGAAGAGAGTGCTTTGCCAGGAATGTTACTGTGATACAAGGATAGATTAACTTAATTTTGGATCTCCTCTAAAATATAACACACTTAAAAAGCTAAAGTTATTTGTAGTAAAATTCTGCTTTGCTTTTACAGAGTCCACGAACATTTATTTTGCCTAAAAAACTAAGTTACATAATACCATGAATAATAAGTTATCTGTAGGTTATTGTATGTTCTCACCTGCCACTTGCTTCTTATACACATACCATCCACTCTCTACAATCCTCTTGTGAGACAGTCATTGCTGTCCCTTTTTTATTTTGTTTATGTGGCTCAGAAATACTAATTAATTTAAGTTTATAGGGAATTATTATCTTTGGAGTTACACTGCTTCGGCAGATAAGGACAAGGGAGTTCTGTTTACTATATCAATTCTCACCAGTTCTCTAGTAAATATGAAATAAGGCATAATGGCATAGAAGTAGAACCTTCACTTCACTTTTGGAATACTATTATTCTGCTGTTCAGTTTTGAATTGAGAGTTTGGTTTCATTTTTTTCTCCTTGTTAGAAGAGAAAAACAATCACAAATAACTACTGTCTTAACTGTATTTCCAATAGGAATATACAAGATTTTTCTGAAGAAAATGATTCCGGAAGATACTTTTCTGGAAATGAATGTTCCCCAGGCTACTCAAGGACTAAAATTTGAATTCTCTTTCTTTGTGTGGGGGCTTTCTATATATGGAAATAATTTTCCTTTATTTATCTTAATTTTCTCTCTTTACTGTTGTTAATTAGAAGACACATTTTATATTAGTGAAAACCTTGAAATATCATTCATTTTCCCCCAAATTATTAGAGACTGTCCCTTTACTGTGGGGAGGTAAGTTAATTGGATAAAATATTTTTGAAAGAACTGAATTTTATGTTAATAAAAGGAGACTCACATTTCTATTGAATTCTTTTACACTTGATTCTGTTAATAAGTTGGTATGGAAGAAGATAGTGATCGAGAACATTGGGCAGGCTCCTGACGTGCTCTTCTAAGCAGAGGACAGCTGGTCGTTTACTTACTGGCCCTGCCAAAAAACAGTGTTTTATTCCCAGCTTCTAAGTTATTTTAATTTGGTATTTGGTGAATTGCCTACCTTAGTTTCTATATTTCTACTAAGTAAAAAGTAAGGAAAGAACATAACAGTTTATCAACTTGTTGTTTAGTTGAATATAATCAGTTTGTATAAAGGAAAAATTCCATGTATAAATTGTATCTGTGATTCTCCTACTTCACCACCACTTTCCTACATAGAACTTCACATTGGGTCATTTCCTTAGGGCACTTCCAGCACGGCTGAAAGAGAAAAAAAAAAAGGAAGAGGAAAAAATGCTTCCTATCAACCACCTTTTCCCCTGCATAACTAATAGAGCTGTGAAGTGGTTCTGTTTCACTTAGGGATGGATACTCCAGAGCCCAGAGAAAAAGACTCAAGATGCAGGAGTTGAAAGGACGTGATGAATCCCTTATGAAGGGTATTATAACCATTGTCTAGATTGCAAAACTGAGGATCAGAAATTAAGTATCTTCCCTACAGTCACAGTTTATCCATGGCATTTCTCTCTCTCTTTTCCTTACTTCCTTTCAGTTTGTATTGGTTTATTAACCAAAACACCCTTCATTCTTCATCCTTAGTTTATCCTTTTGTTGTGTTTTAACTCTTCACACTGGAACATTCTTTGGTATAACTAAAAATTTTTAAGCCAAGAAAATTAGGTTCATGGTCTGAAACTTCAGAACGTGATTATTGTAAACTTCTTGTTCATTCTTAAGACTACCTGGAAAATAGTTCTATGGGGATTTAATGTTAATCTGACATAACTTTAAGAATGGATGGAAGTTGTCTTCTACATAATACAGTGACCTCATGTTTCTCTTGAATTTGCACACTATTGAGGCCATTAATAAGCATAGATTGTAGTAAGAAAAATTAGAAATCTGAAATAAAGAATTAGGATGAAAATGACTTCTAGCGAAAAGAGGTTAATAGAGTGCTTGGGTGGCTCAGTTGGTTGAGTGACTGCCTTCAGCACAGGTCATGATCCTGGAGTCCTGGGATCGAGTCCTGCATCAGGCTCCCAGCTCAGCAGGGGGTCTGCTTCTCCCTCTGACCTTCTCCCTCTCATGCTCTCTCTCTCTCACTCAAATAAATAAATAATATCTTAAAAAAAAAAAAGAAAAAATGTTAATAGAGGACATTTGGGTGTCTCCTGACAGTGCTGTGCCTAAAGCAGTATAAAATAATGAATAAAATCTCTGCTGTAAATGTCATGATTTAAAATACAAGTAGAGGGGCACCTGGATGGCTCAGTGGGTTAAACCTCTGCCTTTGGCTCAGGTCATGATCTCAGGGTCCTGGGAACAAGCCCTGCATCGGGCTCTCTGCTCAGTGGGGAGCCTGCTTCCTCCTCTCTTTCTCTCTCTCTCTCTCTCTCCCCCTCTGCCTGCCTCTCCACCTACTTGAAATTGAAATAAATAGTATCTTTAAAAAAAAAATACAAGTAGAAATACAATAAATTCTAGGAAACTTTTTTCTCTTTATATTAGTCTAATAGTGAATAAGATAATTGAGGTAAGTTTATGATAAATTCGTAAGTAAGTTATTATCTTGGCTGAGCAGCAGCCACTGGGTTGTATGGAACACTATTCCCAGGGAAGGACTTTGCTACATAGGGACTCACCTATCTGCATAATCTGAAGGTCAAGGAAAATAATTAAAAAGGCCAGTAAGATGTTTTAGTGTATTATATATGGAATGATTTAATAATTGTATCTAACAGTTTATAATAAAATATCTTAGGAAATGCACAGTTTAAAATACTGAAGATAATTTTGGTTTCCTCCTTTTTCACTTGTTTTGCTATGAAGAAAGACAGTGATCATAATAGTCCATAACTGGCATTTGAATAACATGCAAATTGAATGACACACACTTGGTGTGAATCATATGGAATATTGTTATTGCTTTTTAAAGATTATTTATAGATTTATTTATTTATTTATTATTTTAGAGGGAGAGACTGTGCAAGCGGGCTGAGGGGCAGATGGAGAGGGAAAGAGAGAAAAGCAGACTCCCTGCAGGGCATGGAACCTAACAAGGGCGGTGGGCTCAGTCCCACAATTCAGAAACCACAGCCTAACCCAAAATCAAGAGTCCAGTGCTCAAAAAAAAAAAAAAAAAAAAGAGTCCAATGCTCAACTGACAGAGCCACCCAGGCACCCCTAGAAAATTATTTTTACCATTGTTTTTTCATATGTAATTTTTTATATTTGTCTGTTTTATTACTATAAAATGGTGAAAGTAATATTTTAAAAAAAATTAGTCTGGAAACATTTTATTTACTTAAGGCTGTCAATCTAATCAAAATTTGATTTTTATGATCCTTACTGCTTTCACAGGCTAAGATAATTAAGTTAAGATTTTGAGATACTATGACATTATGAAGCATGTCTAGACAGCACAGGTGTCTGTTCTCCCATCGCTGAGCTCAGAAAGTTTCTGTGATGTCTTAAAATACAGAACTGACTTATGGGTGAGAAGATCATGCTGTATTATTATGCAGAACCATGAAAGTGTTTTCTTTGGTGCGTAGTTAACCATAGTGTGTGCATAGGATATAAACGTCAATGGGTGCTTCTATTTCTTGGTGTCTGTTTTGGGTTTAGCCCTGTGGACCAAGATAAAAACCACCAGAGATGCTGTTTCATTCTTTACGTTTCAACATTTGGAAATAGAAAGTTGTGACACTTTGATGGTAAACCACTCACTGAACTTGAAGAGATATGCTAGTAGGTACATCTGTAGATTTCAGCAGAGATGTTTGCTTTCTCTACATCTTCCAGAGATCTAAAACTTGAGATACAACTTTTTTTTTTAAATCTAGGATAAAACTCTGGTTTTATGCCATTTCATGTTTGTCAGTACAGTTCTCTCTCTTTTTTTCTTTAACCAATGAATAAATGGGGAAATGCATTTGTTAGAATATTTCTTTTATGTAACCATAAAGCTGAAAAAGCCTAGCTGTGCCTCTGTTTTGATGTTGCAGGCTGAGAAACTGTAATTGTGGTTGTGAAATGAAGTGGGTATAAAATGAGTTTGATGGTTCAGTCAACTTCAGTAGACAGATGTTAATTTTATCCTTCAGTTTAAAAGGCAATACAAAAATCATTATAAAGTTAAAAGGACAGGGGCACCTGGGTGGCTCAGTCAGTTAAACCTCCAACTCTTGATTTAAGCTCAGGGCTCTGTGCTTGGGGAGGTGGGTCTGCTTGAGATTGTCTCTCCCTCACCCTCTGCCTCTCTCTCTTTCAAAAATAAATAAAGAATAAATCTTTTTAAAAAGTTAAAAAGATGAGTTGCAGGTTTGTGAATATTATTAAAATATATATATATAAGGAGTTTTAAAATAAAATTCTTTTTTTTTAAGATTTTTTAAAAATTTATTTATTTGACAGAGATCACAAGTAGGCAGAGAGAGAGGAGGAAGCAGGCTCCCTGCTGAGCAGAGAGCCTGATGCGGGGCTCAGTCCCAGGACCCTGGGATCAAGACCTAACTCACTGAGCCACCCAAGTGCCCCGGGATCATATTCTTCTAAATATTTTGCTTTTATGTTTTTAACAGTTCTCTCCCATTACCCACTAGGTATGTGACGTTAGGTCTTTTAATCCTCTGGTATTGTTATTTCTCATTTGTAAATTGACAATGATACCTACTGCACAATTCATGAGCAGCTGGATGAGAAAATGTGAGAGAATTTTACCTGAAACCCCTTGTAATGAATTATTTTTATCAGAAGTAGAAGCTCCATGAATGAAATCTTCTTTGTGGAAATACTGATTTTAAAAAAACCACATAATTTCATGGTTATATGGTAATTTCTCCTTTGAAAACACTGGGAGAAGTAGCCAGAGTTACTTAGGAGTAAGGAAGTTTTTTCATGTATTAATTTTCATGTACTAATTATATAGACATTAATTACTTTCTGAACCGATAGAAGCTATGCATGTAATACAGGAAGGTCTTAACCACACACTGAAGGAAATAGTCCATAAATTGGAAAAATATATTTTATAATATTAAGAACTCAAAGAACTGAGATTTAAGGAAAAGTCCAAACTTTGTTCCAGGTTTGATACCATCTGTACTTTTAGATTGTACCATACTCATATTTACTATTACCAAAGGGGAATTATTTCATATAAAATGAGATTATGAGATTTTTATTTTTTAATAAAAATGAATTATGAGGTTTTATTTTTTAAATAAAATTCATAAAATGAATTTTTTAAAATTATAAAATAGAAAAATAAAATCAAAACTTTAAAATGAATAATTGTTACACCTTTGTATTATTCCTAGCCTGTTTTGTGTACCAAACAGGAATGCTGAAAGGATCATAAGTGCTGTATGGATGGGGAAAATATTATTGCTGAGCTTTAATTTGTGATACAAGATACTTCACCAAGTTAGAATTTTATTCATTATATTTGCATTCTGACTCTAAATGTGAATGGGACAGGATATTAAGAATAAAATAGCTAATCTTTTCCTGGCCAGTATGTTCTTACTGGTCCACTCCAAGTGTTCTTTGTAGTAACCCACAATCAGTACTCGTTTCAGTATTTTTTCATAGTTATATCAGTTAAAACATTTTAGGAAAAATATTTTCAAGGTGATGTTGTTCACCTTTACCAGAAGGCAAGTAATATCAGGGTGTACTATTGCTGGTAGCACTGTATATTGGGGGGGAATATGCTATGTATCGGGAGACTTGATTAAGACATTGCCCGTTGTACCTCACCACTGAGATACTGGGGTGGCATTGATCCAGCTCAGAAGAGGGTAAACTAAGACCCATGAGCCAAATCCAGTCTTCTTCCTGTTTTAGAAAATAACGTTTTGTTGGAACACCTATGCTCAATTGTTTACCTGTTATCTATTGCTATTTTCATATGATGGTAGAGTAGTTGCAAGAGAGACCATATGAACTGCAAGGTCTAAAATATATACTATTTGACCCTTTACAGGAAAACAAAATAAAGCACAAACAAACAAAACCACCTTTGATTTAGATGCTTTTAGTGGACTATTAGGAATGCTTTTTTTTTTAATGTCATACCTTTACTTCTCTTCTGACAAAAATGAATAACAAAGACTGGATTTACCTCCTGCCTGGAATAAGCAAAAAACAAAACAAAATAAAATAGGATAAAGTATATGAAACAAGTGGTTATAAGACCATGTATGTCAGACAATAAAAATGAGAGAGCAATCCCTGAGAAACAGGAAACAAGCAAAGTGAGTCCTGTAACTGTCTGTCCCAACTACTGCTGTTTGTGAGAGTTTCCAGACCACAGAATAGGGATGAAAAACCCAGATAGAATCTAGCCAACTCTCAGAGTTGGAGAGATGGAGCACAAGAGGTCAAGGCAGCTCTAAGGCACAGAGGTGAGAGAACTTCACACATAGAGAAGTGCTGAGATCTTCACAAGGCTTCACTCAGGTTTCAGCACAATGGTTAGAGGATGCAAGTAAGTAGGCTATCAGAGGGCAGAAAAAAATTATCCAAAAATATTAAAGTGAACAGCACACAGTGTGCACATGGAACTAGAGTCAGCGCATGTTGCTACCAGCCAGAATGGTAAAACTCATCATTTGTGAGGCACAGAGAATGTAGAGTACATAGGAATGTCTTATATGGGTAGATGTGGAAAATAATTAGCCCTAGATTAAGCACTGCTCTGTACCTACCTAACACTTCCTAAAGCAAGACATTAAAGGACCAAACTGTTTCCAGGTAACTTAACAGAAGCCTGAAACAAAGCTCAAGAATATCTAATAGGACTACAAACATGTTAAGTACCCAACAAAGTAGAATTAAAAATGTTTGGTGTCTAACCCAGGGTTACCAGTCATGCAAAGAAGGAAAACATGACCCTGAATGAGGAAAAATAAGTCAACTGACGCTGAACTAGAGGTAGGTAGTCAAGATGTTAGAATTGGCAGATAAGAATCAAAACAGTTACTATAACTGTTTTCTAGATGTCTAAACAAAGTTAGATGGAGACATAGAAGATGTAAAGACCCAAATCTAACTTCTAAAACCGAAAACTACTGTATGTATGAAAAATACGTTGAGAGATAATGGCAGGTTAGCCCCGCAGAAGAAAAGTCATGAACACAAGACACAAGAATAAAAACACAAGAGTAGAACCTGTTCAAAAAGAAACACAGAAAGAATTTAGAAAAATGAACTGTGTTATCAGTGATCTGCGGTACAACTTCAAGGGGCCTACCATGTATATAATTGGAGTCTCTAAAGCAGAGAAGAGAGAAGGGGTTACAGAAAAAAACATTTGAAGAAATAATTGTTGAAAATTTTCCAAATGTGATGAAAAAATATAAACCTGCAGATCTGAGAAGCTCAATGAGCCCCAGTCACAAGAAATATATAAAAAATGACACCAAGTGCATCATAATCAATTGCTCAAAACCAGTGATAATAAAAAAATATAAAAAAAGAATCTGAGAGGAAAAAAACCCCCTTGACATACAGAAGAAAAAGACAGTGATACCAAGCAGAATTTTCATTGGAAAAAATGCAAGTAAGAAGACAGTGAGCAAAATACTTCAAAGTACCTTTTAAAAACTGTCAACCAAGAATTCTCTATACCAAGAAAATATCCTTCAAACACTAGAGCGAAATAATGACAGCTTAAAGAATTTAATCATCAGTAGGTGCTATAAGAAGTGATAAAGGCAGTCCCTGAGCAGAAGAAATGTAATACTGGACAAGAACATGATTCTACACAAAGAAGTGAAGAGCACTGGGAATAGAAGCCATATGAGTAACATGTATGATTTTTTAAATTATTTAAATCTCTTGAAAAGGTAATTGACTATTTAAACAAAACATTTGAAGTGTTTATAACATGTATATAGATAAAATGTATGTCAGTGATAGCATTATCCAGGAAGAGAGAAATGAAAGTACACTCTTAGAAGATTCTTATACTGTACATAAAGTTGTATAATGTTACTCAAAAGTGGACTGCAGTAGGTTAAAGATGCATATTATAAACTCTGTATCAATGACTAAAATAGCAAAACAGAGTTTTATCTAATGTGCCAATAGAAGACATAAAATGGAATTAAAAAACTTTCACTTAATCGCAAGGTAAACTGAAAAGGAATCAAAAGAGGCTACAGAACACATGGGATGAACTGAAAATATGTAACATAGAGTCAAACCTAACCATAACAATTACCACATTGGAGGTAATTTTAAACATCTCCGTTTAAAAGGCAGAGATTGTCAGATTGGATAAAAAAAGCAAAATTCAAATCCTTTTGGTGCCTAAAGAAGTACACTTTACTATAAAAATATAAATAGTTTAAAAGATGGGGAAAGATATGTCATAGTAACACTAGTTAAAATAAAGTTGGAATGGCGATTTTAGTATCATTTATATAAGCAATGTCAGTTTGGAACAAAGAATATTACCTGGGTTATATAAAAACAAAATACAAAGGGCCTAACTCATCAAGAAAATATAACAAGCCTAAACATTTATACCCCTAATAATAGTTCTTCAGAAATACATAAATCAAAACCTATCAAATTTTAAGGAGAACGAACTCAAAATTTTAGTTGGAATTTACAATACTCAAAGAAAAAAACAAACAAACAGTTATGATACTCTTAATAGTTGATGAAACCAGTAGGTGGAAAATCAGTAAGAATATAGAAGAGCTGAATGATACTAACAACCAGCTTAATATAATTGACATATATAGAACATTTCATCCAACCTAGAGCAGAATAAAATCTTTTCAACTGCATGCAGGACATTTACCAAGGCAAACCATATTTTGAGCTGTAGAACAAGTCTCAGTGAATTTTAATTTTTAAAAAATTAATTATTTGTTATTTATTTATTTATTTACAAGAGAGAGAGAGAGAGAGAGAGAGAGAGAGAGAGTTGACAGAGGAGCAGTGGGAGAGGGACAAGTAAACCCCAGGCTGAGCATGGAGCCTGACTTGGGGTTCTATCTCAGGACCCTGTGATCATGACCTGAGTAGAAAGCAAGAGTCAGATGCCTAGCTGACTGAGCCAACCATGCACCCCCTAAATGAATTTTTAAAATAAAGTCATGCAAAGCATATTTACTGACTTTAATGGAATTAAACTAGAAATCACTAAAAAGTCTAATTAAACTAGAATCACTAAAATTACTCTGGAAAATTCCAAAATATTTAAAAGTAAATAATATTCTTATAAATAACATATGGGTCATAGCAAATCAAAATGACTACTAGAAAGTATTTTAAACTGAATGCAAATGCAGTATATTAGAATTTATGGAATGCCTCTAAAGCAAATATAGGGGAACATTTATAACAATAAACTCTGTTAGAAAATAAAAGAGGTCTCAAATCCATGGCATCAGCTTCTGCTTCATGAAACCAGAAAAATAGGGGAAATTCTATCCATGTTTGACATAAAAACACTTAGGGGTTAATCCGCCAAAAGATATTTAGGACATGTTTTCTAAAAACTGAAAAATATTGCGGAGAGACAGTGTAAAAGACTGAAATAAATGGAGATATCCCTTGACCATTGGTCAAAAAAGAGTCACTGTTGTTAAGATGTCAGTTCTTTCACTAATAATAGATGGATTCAATGTAATGCCAATAAAAATACCAGCAGGGTTTTTTTTTTTTTAAATAGAAATTAACACCTGATTCTAGAATTTATAGGGAAATGAAAAGAAACTAGAATAGCCAAAAACAACTTTGAAAAAGAACAGAGTTGAATTAAAACTACCTGACTTAAAGAAAAAAAAAAAGTGGTAAGTTGGTTTTCACTAAAATTTACAACTTCTATTCACCAAAGGACACAGCTGTTAAGAGAGTGAACAGAAATGCCACACATTGGGAGAAAATATTTGCAAATAATATTTCTGTAAAGAAATTATATCCAGAATATATAACAAAAATCTGAAGTTGGAATAATAAGAAACCAAAACAAAAGCTGGTCAAAATATTTGAATACTTCTCCTAAGAAGATTTAGGGATAAGCACATGAGAAGATACTCAACATAATTACTCACTGGAGATATTCAAATTACAAAAACAGTGAGATGCCACTACACATGTATTAGAATGGAAAGTTAAAAAGACTGACCATGACAAGTCAGTGGAAGGTATGAAAGAATGAAAACTTTTATACATTGCTGCTAGGAATATAAAATGGTACAATGCCCTTGGAAAACAGTTTGCAGATTCTTTTTTTTTTTTTTTAATTTTTTTTTTTTTAAGATTTTATTTATTTATTTGACAGAGAGAGATTACAAGTAGGCAGAGAGGCAGGCAGAGAGAGAGAGAGGAGGAAGCAGGTTCCCTGCTGAGCAGAGAGCCCGATGCGGGACTCGATCCCAGGACCCTGAGATCATGACCTGAGCCGAAGGCAGTGGCTTAACCCACTGAGCCACCCAGGCGCCCAGTTTGCAGATTCTTAAAAATGTTGACAGACACCTGTGTGAGCCAATCATCCCACTCCTAAGCAGTTAACCCAGAGAAAAGAAAGCATGTGTTCATGAAAAGGTTTGTATGTGCATGTTCTTTGAGCTTTATTTGTATTAGCCAAAATCCTGAAACAACCCATCAATAGATGAACAGATAAGCAATTGTAGAATATTCCTAAGATGGAATATGCCACTCAGTAATAAAAAAGAAGAAACTATTGATACAAGCAATAACATAAGTGAGTTTCAAAATAATTACACTAAATGGAAGAAGCCAGACTCTTCTCACTGAAAAGAGTATGTAATAGATAATTCCACTTATATAAAACTTTAGAAAATGCAAACTAATCTGTAATTACAGAAAGAATGTATATGGTTGCAAGGAGTGCAAGGAGGGGAACTGGAAAGGAGAGAGAAAACAGAAGGATTATAAAGGAATATGAGAAAATTGTGGGGTGTGATGAATATGGAATACAAATGATCAAATTGTATGTTTTCAAGTATGTGCAGTTTATTGTATGCCAATTATACCTAAACAAAGCAGTTCAAAAACAATGTCGAGTTCACATTACTATCTCAAATTCAAATGCAATGCCAGGATTCTTTCTTAACTTCCCACATTCTGTTTGTATTTTCCTTCTCTCATAGTGAAAACTGGTTCTTTACAAGATGAGAATAGTTCATCTAGTTTTCAACAGAGAGAGAGAGAGAGAGAGAATGAAAATTTAGGATTGCATCTGTAACCCTATTACCAAAAGAAAGCCAAAAAAGTTAAAAGATTAATCCTATATTACTGGTGCCTGATAAGCAAAAGTTGGTTGGTATATATTTGCTGAATGAATTAATGAATGCAATGGTGGAAATCATAAACCTTTATTAGCACTCTCTGTGAATTTTCAAATTAAAACATAATTTTACCTTAAAAAGTAAAAATAAAAAAAAAACTTCTTGTAGTTCTTTTGGTCCTTATGATATATACCCATTAAGATACACTGAAGTGTACAATTAGAAAACTGTGTTTAATTTACTTAAATTATTTATTTTACTTTGTGCAGTAATGTTATACATTTGATATATAGATATGGTACATTTGTTTGTGCTTGAATTGAATTTTATGATTTGCGTCTTTCCAACCTCTTTAATTTAATTTTTAAGTATGTAAAACATTTATGTGGCCCACAAGGTAGAACTAAATGAAAACATACTCAAATCTTTGTTCCATAATAATTCCCTTCACCTGCATAGGAAGAAAATAATTTTCTTAATTTCTTTTTGCAAAAGAAACAAATGTATATGTATGTGCATGCATGTGTCTCATTTCTATTTTTGCTTTCTTACCCAAAAGGTAGCAAATTGTATAATACCTATATACTCTCTTGCAATTTGCTTTTTTGCTTAGTAATACACCTTGCATGGAACTAGAGGGTAGTAATGCTGAGCGAAATAAGTCAATCAGAGAAAGACAATTATCATATGATCTCCCTGATATGAGGAATTTGAGAGGCAGAGTTGGGAGTTTGGGGGGTAAAGAAGGAAAAACGAAACACGATGGGATCGGGAGGGAGACAAACCATAAGAGACTCTTAACCTCACGAAACAAACTGAGGGTTGTTGGGGAGAGGCAGGGTATGGAGAGGGAAGTTGGGTTATGGACCCTGGGGAGGGTATGCTCTATGGTGAGTGCTGGGAAGTGTGTAAGCCTGACCTGTACCCCTGGGGCTAATAATACATTATATGTTAATAAAAAAGGTAATAAAAAAAATAATACAACTTGCATGCAACATTCAGTCCTTTGACATCTTTTCATTTTTTTTCAGCTATATACTTTTCTTTCATCATTTTTCATTCCAATCCGTTTCCTACAGATGACATTTAGATGGTTTCCCTATTTTGCCTTTGCAAATAATGACAAAATGAATAACCTTTTGCATATATTGGTTTTTAGTTTTGGAGGTTTATTTCAGGATGAATTCCTAGAAGTGGAATTGCTTTCTCTGTGGAAAATATTACCAATTTCCCCTCCAGGTGGTTGTATACTTTACACTCCCACCAGCAATCTGTAGACTACCCATTTTCTTACAGCCTTGCCTTTTTGTGTGTGTTGCCAAACTTATGAAGCTTTACCAATTTGACAGATTAGGAATGGTATCACATTTTAGGTTAAATTTGTACTTCTTGATTGTAAGATTGAGCACCCTTTAATATGATTGCTTTAAAAATGACTACCCACTTATCTAGACATAATTTGTTTAGAACATCTTTTTCCCATTGATTCAAGGTAGTACTCTTACCATACACTAAATTTCCATATATTCTTGAGTATATTTTAGATCGTTTCTTTTATTCCATTGGAGCAACATCATATCGTTTTAACTGTAAGGTTGTAGAGTAAGTTTTCATACCCAGTAGGACTGGTACTCAAATTATAATTCTTATCTAGGGACTCTATAGTTATTCTTACATGTTTTTTTTTTCTTATATAAACTTTATCATCAACTCTTTTAGCTCAAGAAAATGAAAACAACACTTTTATAAGTGTCATGTTCAATTTATATATTGCGATGGTTGATTAAAGATAGCTGAACATTCATGAAGATGTAGAGTCTAATTCCTCTTTCCTTGAATCTGGGCTGTTCAAAGTGACTTGCTTGTCTAACAGAGTGTAATAGTGTGACATCTGGGGCTTAAAGGCTAAGGCAGAGAAAGCTTAGATACTTTATAGGTAATTTACAGGTCTCTTGGGTCCTCTTGAGATCCAGAAACCGTGTTGTCCAGGAATGTTGTTGAGGAAGTCCAGGCAGCTCAATAGAGTGGCCACATGGACAGGAATCAGAAGTCCTGGCCAACATCCTGGCTGAATCAATAGTCACTAGCAACTAACTAGCCAAATAAGTGAATCTTCTTACAAGTGGATTTTATAGCCCAATGAAGTTACCACAGCTCATGCTGTGTGGAGCAGAGATGAATCATCCCCTGATCCCTATCAAATTGGAGATTTTTTAAAAAAATGAATAATTACCAAAGGTCACTGCTGTTGTGTGGGTTTTTTTTTTTTTAAGATTTTATTTATTTATTTGACAGAGATCACATGTAGGCAGAGAGGCAGGCAGAGAGAGGGGAAGGGAAGCAGGCTCCCTGCTGAGCAGAGAGCCCCATGTGGGGCTCAATCCCAGGACCCTGGGACCATGACCTGAGCCAAAAGCAGAGGCTTTAACCCACTGAGTCACCCAAGCACCCCAGTTTTAAACCACTAGAAGTTGGTGTAGTTTATTACATGGCAGTAGATTGCCAGAGCAGTTATGTTTCCGAGAGTTAGATCTAGGTCAATAATATTTTAGCTTCCCACCTGAACTAACATGGCATTGTAAACTCTTTATACTTTAGTTTCCCTACTTTATTTTATTGAAAAAAAATTGTTGGGAGGATTGTGATGTAGTGTATTTAAATAAATATTTTACCTTAAACACATCAACAATACTAGTGACATCTTATAAAACATTGATCCTGAATAGAATAACATGGTTGTCTTAATAGAAAGAATAATTTCTAAGAGTTGAAATCAATGTGTTTATTACTTTTATCCTATCTATTTTAAATAAGTATTCAGGGCAGTTAAAATGTTATAGGTAGGTTAGGTTCCTGTTATAACAAGATAGAAAGTGAAACCTATAAAAAGAAGAGATTAAATGATTACCCCTCCCCCCCATTTTTTGGTTCTAAGTTTCTTTCTTTTAACATTTAAATGTTTCTCAAGTTGAATGCTTCTTGTGATTGACATACATGTTTGATATGGTGTTTTCCTTTCCCCAAAAGCTATTATTAAATCAAAGAAATATCTCACATTTGAGGAACCATGTACACATTCTGAAGCATTTTCTTTTCTTATTTCAAATTAAAATAAGCATCTATAGATAGATGTCTAATATCTTGAAGAAGATTGTCCAGATATTTTGTTTGAAATGGCAAATATAGATAGGCAGATATCCCAATTCATGCAGGAGTATGAGGAATTAATGGCACTATTTGTTTTTCCTGTTAAAGTATTGCTTTAGAATCAGCAGGGTATGCAGTGGTCACAGATGATGAAACCAAATTGCTTGGGTTCCAGTACCAGCTCTTCCACAGTAGTTATGTAATTTTGGGAAATTTTGCCTACATTAGTTTGCTGTGAAGATTAAATGAGCTAAAATTTATAAAGCACAGAGGAAATTACCTGCATATAGTAAGTATCAAGCGAATATTTGTTAAATTAAATAAAAGCCAGGGAGGGTGGATAGTTTGGATAGTTAACTATTTTAGAGAAAGAAAGAAAAGGAAAATAGGACTGACAACATAGTAATAGGTTTTTTAAAATAGCTGCTATTCATTTAAGTCAACTCCTGTTCCCTTATGTGTAGCATCTCTGTAGCAAAAATGCTAGGTGCTTTTGAAAAGTTTTCAATCCCTTAGAAAGTTCCAAGGTCTAAATATATATATGAACTTTTTGTATTGTAGCAAGTTGTTCTGTTATGTACACACTTAGTACAGATGGCTATTTTGAGAGAGTGTAAGCAAAACTGATTATAACAAATGAATTTTGTATTCCCAAGATTTGTTTTTCTCTCAGTATGTTATCATTTTGAGCTACATTTTTGGAAGCATATATGACAGGTGTACTTACCAACTGTGCCTGAAAGAATTATGTTTTGAAAAAAATCTACCACTGCAAATCTCTAGCTCCCTGTCCTTTCTTCATGTTGAAATTATTCCTGCATGAATATGTTTACTTCGTATTTCTCAGGTGTATTTATTTATAATTTATACCCTGCCTATTTCCTGAATGACTTTAAGCTAGCTTTTTAAAATTAATGTATAATAGGACAATTAAAATAAAAATAGCTCAAACTCACATGAGTGTATGTGAGGGAGGGGTTCTCAGTGTTTCAGTGTTTCTGAAAAGTACATATGCCTTAATTCTTGGTAATTTAAATTATATTTAGTTCTGAACTTCCTGGTAGGCAAGATAAAAAGGAGCACTGATTGATAGAGGTACTATTCCAAGTTAATTAGAGCTGATAACTATTTTCTTTTTCTTGTCCTACATTCTGGAAAGTATTTCTTGCTTCATTTTTACCTATCCAGGAAAAAATGTCTTCTAAAGAACTTTTGCAAAAGCTACAGAGATGTTCCTCATATCCCAGTACACCCTTAATAATGTCTTTTAGTAAAAGTGTTAATTTATTTGGGGTTTGGGGTCATTTTGTTTGTTTTTGGTGAGACTTGGCTAATGTAGTCCAGTTGTATTGCCTTCTGCTCTGGTGAAAATTAAAATATTTAATAAATTATTTATTAAAGGATGGTCCCTTTATCACCTGTACTTGAATCACTTGAATAATATGTTATATATTTATTAGTTATTCAGGACCTCATCTCCGTCTTCCTCAATCAGAATCTTTGGGACTAGGTTGTTTTAATTAAGCTTCTCAATGTGTTGTTATAAGCACCAATGATGGCAAAACACTTTCTTGGAGAAGTAGAAAACCATTAGTCTTGCCTACTGGAGATATTGTGATGATTATATTAGATAACAAATGTAAAAATATTTGAAAACCATGAAATACAAAAAAGTGTTTTTGTTACTGAAAACATGTGGTTTAATAATCTAACTACTAAGGAAGCTGTATGGTGTGGGAGCTTTGGGATCTCACAGTGTGTTTGCTCCTGAATCCCACTCACTCTGGTATCTCAGGAAGAGCCTTAAATTCTGAAGATGAGGGTATCTGGGGATCCTTCTGCTTCTTAAATCAACTTTCAAACAATTCTGCTCTTTTTAGACTTGGACTCACCATCCTTGCAGTTACTTGTGTTGCCAGTTCCTGAGACATTTGAAGTTCTGTAGTGCAAACTGGGTTGGTTTTTTACCTTCTCTACTGCCAGTTTAGGAGTAAACTTTCTTAGCTTAATACTTTACTTCTTGGTTTTGTTTGTTGGTTTTGTTTGGGGTTTTGTTTTTTGTTTTTTGTTTTTTTGTTTGTTTTTGCATTTAGCTTCCAAAATAGTACTACTGTCTGCTCTCTCTTCTTTTGTTATGAGATTTTGCCTCTTTCAAAGGGTCTGAATTGTCATTTTATGGTGTGTTGGGGAGTATGGAGGACTGCTAATCCAAGGGTTTTGCTTTGAATTTATTCTTTTAAAGTGTAAATGCCTTCTCTTTAAAATCATTAGTTGGAAACTTGATTTCACACTCTTACCTTAGAGTGTTTTAAAATATGGTGCATGTATTTTGCTTTCAGCTAAAAATATTAGAATTATCCCACTCAATCCAAAGCCCCAGGTCCATTCATTTCACTCTCAGTAACATTAAGTAAATAAATAAAAATACCAAAGCTTTTGGTAAAGAAGGAGCCATGAATAATGGATGTCCATATTTTG
Source organism: Mustela putorius furo (assembly GCF_011764305.1). NCBI lineage: Eukaryota > Metazoa > Chordata > Mammalia > Carnivora > Mustelidae > Mustela > Mustela putorius. Next base: position 75,643,973 of record NW_025421987.1, read on the forward strand.
AAAAAGTCCTGGATGGTGATCCTTGTTGGCGATATTCTTCCCAAAAGTTTCTTATGACTTCGTGGCTTTTTTGTTTGTTTGTTTGTTTTTTTCTGTAAAAGCTGATAAATGTGATAGCATATGTATGCTTGAACCTACTCTAGGAGTGATAAACCTAAGTTTGAAAGTGAATAAACACTTTCATCAAAATCTAGTAAAGGAGATCGAAAGAAATTAGATTTTATCAACCCTACCAATAAAACAAATAATTAAGGAAAGAAAAGTGGTATAACTTATATGTCTAAGTGAAATTACCTTGGTGGATACAGTGATAATGTATGTATTAGTAGATGCTGTGGCTGTACATATTTACCGTAAGTCCAAAATGCCACATCGTACAACAGTTAGAAATTAGGAGGCTCTTGGCCTTTGCAGAGCCCCACTGTTTCTCATTTTCCTTAGGTCTGTTGCTACCAGGTGTGTGATTAGGAAGCTATAATGACCTAAAATACTCTTTCATTGACTCTCTGTTGGGTGTAATTACATTAATTAATTTATGGAAAGAGAAGTCACTTGGGACAGACAAGTTTTGATGAGAAATAAGCACTCTGCATTCTTAGGGTAGAATTCAGGATAGTGACCTACAAGAATCTAAGGATTTTTTTGTTTTGTTTTGTTTTAACGTGCTAGGGTGATCTTAGTCTAATCTCTATACTGAAATATTGTTACTACTCTAACCTTTTTGGAAATAGCATGGAACCCTCCCATTCCATCACAGGACTTCTGATGTGTCTACATTCAGTTGTGTATATGCTTGCAGAGCCAGCAAAAATCAGACAGGGTGAAGAAGAAGAAAGTCAGTCAAAATCCTCTTCCTACTTCGCTTTGATTCAAAGCTAAGAGTGCTGCTAAGCTAAGACTTTCTTGTGCTTTAATCTTGCTACCCATCCCCCCACCTTCCTCAGGGCCCTCTATCAGTGTATGAAGGCATAGCGTTGATTCTAGTGCTATTAAACAGTGGTCTCTAAGAGGAGGCCCCCAGTAATCCACAGAGCAATAATATCTCTGTGGTTTATAATGTGTACTGTAGTCTGCTCTCCAGGTACTACATCTATGGGATGTATACACATGCAGGGAATGGAGGTCCATTTTCAAAATGTTTGGAGAACTATTTTATAAAATTAGAAAGCAATTCAAAGAGAATAAATATCCCAGGTAGCCTTATTTGATGCTTCCGTGAAGAAAGGCATATCATTAGCATAGTTCTTTCGCTCCAATAGAGAAATGTAACACTAGAACTTGATGTCTGAGGTTGTGTCATTAAGCTGATGAATGCTTTTATTGCTTTTTTTTTTTTTTAATATATTTTAACCAAAAAGTCTTGGCTTACCATTAGGGTCATTGTGAGCAATAAGCAGGGAAAGTAATAATAAAATATGCAGTGAAAATAAAACACAAATATGGAAAAACTTTATAGAGTTCAGAAGAGTACCACATTAAGATACATGTATTCTCATATTATATTTGATGATGATGTATAAACTGTTAAAACCAAAGCAGATGAAAGAAAATGCATTTGTACTATATATATATATATTTTTTTTCAAATAAGCAAGTGGAGCTTTCTAAGTCTGTTCTATTTGCTGACTCCTCTTTCTGCTGAAGTGTCAACTCTTTGTGAGAGCTGAAATGACAATCACTGCATGACATAACCATCTACCTGGCGTATACAAGGGTATGTCAGAAATATTAACCGTGTGGGAGCCATTTAAAAAACAAGTAAGTATGACCAGAATCATTTAGCTCTTCGAACCTTCCAGAGCAGCAGTTTAAAAAATAGCCTAGGACCACAGGGTCTTCTTTGCCGGCTAACATATTGGGTTTATTATATAAAAGGGACATCGTGATGCTTTGATCCCTGATTCACACATTTTAGAGCATTGCTGGCTTCAAATCTTGATGTGTGTACTGTTGCTATTTATTTGCGACTTTCTGAGCTTGTTTGTCTCCCTTTTTTGGGTGTCTTTCCTTCACTGCTTTCATCATTTGCATGCTTGTGTTTGTTTTTAGCTAGAGGATATATTTGTGTGGTTCTATATTTTGTCAAAATCCCTTATGACACTAGGCCCCCACCTCAATATCAATCTTTCAGATTAAGTATGATGCCTGAAAGTCATATATTTTTGTTCTGAGTTTACTTATTTCTTGTATTTAATTGACAGATCAGCAGGTTTCCTCCTTTTGCATTCTGCTGGTCTATGTAGGTCATCTGTCCTAAATATATAGCAAGAGAAAATGTGGCATATGTTCTAGTAAAATGAGTGTTATTCTTGCCATTTTGTAGAAACCTCCATGACTTGAAAACAATGGAGGCAGGTGAATTAGGTTTCACTATGTCAGCCCCAAGCTAAATGGAGCTTCATCTTTTCCACACAGTGAAAGCATCTAGAGGGAATGCAAAGTAGTTTCCATTGTACAATGAATCACTCATTAAAGTTAATTGACATCCATGGAACACTTGTTTCAGATATCACAGCTATTGGGGCAAAATCTGGTTATCAAAAAAAGGGAGAAAAGGGTAGGCTCCCCTACCCCCCATCTGCAGGGTATACATTCTAAGAGCTGCAGTGGATGAAACTGAGACTGCAGAAAATGCTGAACCCTATATATACATGTCTTTTCCTATGCATAAGTACCTAATGATAGTTTAATTTATAAATTAGACACAGTATGAGATTAACAACAATAATAATAACAGACAATTATAACAATATACTGTAACAAAGCTTATATGAATGTGGTCTTTCTCCAAATATCTCAGTGTACTGTACTCATCCTTCTTTCTCTTGTGATGATGTAAGATGCCTACATGATGAGATGTCACAGTGCCATAGCGTTAAGCTAGGACATAACGTTAAGTTACTATTGTTTTAAATTTTTTTTATTTCAGATTTTTTTTTTAATTTGTCAGAGAGAGAGAGGGAGAGAGAGAGAGAGAGCACGGCAGACAGAGTTGCAGGCAGAGGCAGAGGGAGAAGCAGGCTCCCCGCCGAGCAAGGAGCCCGATGTGGGACTCCATCCCAGGACGCTGGGATCATGACAACTGAGCCACCCAGGCATCCCAAGTTATTATTGACCGTCTAAGGCTGCTGCAGTGGGTCATCTACTTCTGGATGGTGGTTGACCACAGGCAACTGAAACCATGGAAAGTAAAACTCGCTAAGGGTGTTCTACAGTACTTTTTTAATTTTTAATTTTTTCCCCAAGATTTTATCTATTTATTTGAGAGAGAGAGAGAGAGAAAGAGAGGGAGGAAGAAAGCACTGAGGGAGAATGACAGGGTAAAGCAGACCCCCAGCTGAGCAGGAAACCTGATGGGGAGAGAGGTGTCCAGAACCCAGGACCTTTGGATCATGACCTGAGCTGGAGGCAGATGCTCAACCGCTCAAACACCTGAGCCACCCAGGCTCCCCTGGACCAGTTTTAACTTGCACCAGTTGTTTGACTTATCGAGGTTTTACGGTGGAAGGGAAATACTGAGATATGCCTCTGTTTCCTCATGGAAACGAGAGAAGAAAATATGACAAAAACAACTTGTAAAAAAGTTTTTCCGCATTTAAAAAAAAAGTGAAAAAAGTAATTTCATATGCTGTAAAAAAGAAAGTACTTGCATATATATATAGGAACTGGTGCCAAAAATAAATAAATAAATAAAGTACATTGGAAAGGTACCTTAAAGAACTATGCCAAACAAAAGAAGCTCCTAGGGATATTAAAACCACCCACAAATGAAATTGAGAAAAAAGCTGCCGTTGAAAGATGACTAGAAATGTATTGGAAGTTGAACTGGGAACTATTTCGACATGCTCCATTTCTAAATGTGTTGTCTTTTCTGCACTCGTATGTCCGGTCAGGGTCAGTAACTGTGACCAGAAAATGTTCAAGTATAGATCAGTGATCGCACAGACTCCTGAAAGCTAAGTTCATTGAATATTATCCATTTAAAATCTGTAAATCAGTGCTATTCTTTTCCATTATGAGTAGTCTTTTTCCCAGAGGAATCCTGCCTGATGAGTAGGAGTGCATTGTTTGAAAGAACTGAGCAAGTGTTTCTTAGGTGTTTTTCCCCTTTAGCAAACTGTTGGGAAGATGGAGGAGTATACAGCATGAAGCATGCTGTCATTATATTTATTCTGGGCCTTTTCAGCACTGTAATTTATTTCTGTGAATTCTATTCCAAAACAATATGAATTGTTAAAAAATGTACTTCTTCACAAAAAGAAACAATTGGACTGGATTCCTATTAAATTATGCACATATCTTACCTAAGAGAATGGTATTTTCTGAATAATAAAAATCATATCTTTTTGCAAAAACAAAATACTTAAAATCCTTAACAGTATATTTTTAAGGGCTGCTCTCCCCGTTAGACCTAAAATGAACTTTTGAAAAATTTTAATTCCCTGAAAGCTCACTACCTCTTTTATTTAGAACAGATTATATCCTCCATCTCTTGTCTTTATAACTAAGATGCTCCCTTCTGGAAATGAACACTTGAATCAGTTTCTAGTTTGTAGAAATACAGAATCGTTTTATTGTACATAGAGACTCTTACAGAATAAGTATGGCCAGATCATCACTTTTATGAAAAAGAAATGAGCAGCTTGGGGAAGGGAACCATTAAAAGTCTAAAAAATGAGCACTAGACAGAATTAGCAATTCCCTGTCCTGTGAATCTAAGGCAAAGGGTAAGGAAGTTTCCAGTCATTGAGCATCCACTGTGGATAAAACACATTTCTCACACTTTCACATGTGTTTTCATGGACTTCTCATCACCACAATGCAGGGTGAGTGGAACTGTATGGTGTGTGTATATCTCATGGATGAGGATACTGAGCTCATTCAACTAGTGAGTAGGTCTGGGTTTGAGTTCAAATGTGAAGGCCTCTAAAGTTTAATGCCCTTCTCTCTAAATCACACTGCTTGCATTATTTATTGTTCTTTTATAGTGTTTCTATTTAAACACTTACCAAACTGCTTTAAATTTTCACTGCTGTATGTGTGCTTCAATGTCAGAAGCCACAATGGGCGCATCTCAGTGCTCATCAAATATTCAGTATTAGTGACTGGCAGTTGGTTGATTCTTACAAATATTTGTTAAATAGATGCCAAGATGGAAAGCATTTACCAAGTACATCTTCCTCCATTTGTCAAACAAAGATGGTAGTATGGCATACCTGTCAAAGCATTTAGATATTCTGAAGATCAATGTTAAGCAAATGTGTAGTTATATTTCTACTCATGCGACAAGGTTTACATAATTGACACTGAAGACACCAACATGTGTAAACAGTGCTTAACTTCTGTCTACTTGAGTCACCTTAACAAAAAAAAAAAAAAAAAAAAAATCCTTAAAGTACGTGTTCAGAAATAGTATTGTCTAGAACAATGTGGGAAAAATAAAAAGATACATATTTAAAAGGAAAGCATTGACATTTCCCCTATGTGGTGAGTGCATTTCTTAATGTGCAAAGGGAAAAAATAAACTGTAAGTGAGATTTAAAATAGTAGTGACCAAATCCTTTTGGTAAATTGTTTCCATAATGAAGTTATAACTATTCATGTTTTGGGATTCATAATTGGTATTAGTTTCTAGTTCCCACTGATATTATAATGGAGTGTTGCCCAAGTGTTTTGTTTACATGCCTGACCTCTTCTCCAGGAGCACCTGGAGGGCTTAGACTGACTATTCATCTTGTAGCCCTGCAGGTGGTTAATGGGTGAATTCATACTTTACTATGCATACTGTTGTGTGTCATTGAGGATGCAAACTGTGGTATAGTCAAAAAGAAAAAAGAAATCACACCTAGACTGGAAACACTAGCCCCAAATCTTTTCTTCAATGTCTCTTGACTTTGAGTTCCTGATAAATGAAATTATAACATTGCAGTAGTTAAAAAAGTCTTTGCTTGTTCTGACAGTCATATTCTATTGACATAGGTAAACATTAGCCTAAGGATCCTCTTTTTAAAAATTAAATTTCCTGTAAATAGGATAAACTGATGCAATTCTGGACCAAATCATAAGCTCTGGCAAAATGTGTATCACTTTAAATGAGCTATATTAAGAGTTGAGAGTATGCTTAGTGTATTCATGTTAGAACAGTTTATTGTTTTTGAAGGAAGATTGTGTTAAGTTAGAAACAATACACTTCTGTTCTAATTGGAGGATGTCAGAGTTTAAGGATCTTTTCTCTTGCACAGATTTATGATTAACAGATCAATCATTCCCTAACAGGAACTCTCTTGATAATGCAGACTTTCTTTGAAAATGATCCCAGCTCTTTTTGGATGTGTCATAGATTCATTGCTATCCTGAGGGTGAACACTCTGCTCCAGTGACAAATTAAAAAAAAAAAAAAAGTCTGCATTTGAATGACTAATAATTAAAATTATAATAAAGATGAACAACTTTATAATAGTTGTTTTTTTATTGTATCCATCACCAAACATCTTGAATTTTAAAAATGATGTAGTTTTTAATTGCACTATTAGAACTATTGAAAATACACATTAATGAACAGAAGGGTCATTATCCTAACTCACATAAAAAGCAAATGTTAACATTTTATTGTATATTGCTTAAGATCAGTTCCTTTGCATATATTCAAAATAGAAACTCTTTGGACTGGAAATACGAAAATTAACGAACATGCACATAAAATAATAATTACATTGTATTTTATATGTATTTTATCCTGCTTTTTTTTTACACAGCAATAGATTGCAAACATCTATGTATGTCAATAAATCTAAAGGAAATATAATTTGCATGACTGCATATAGCCTTTTATGGATATAACATAATTATTTGTTGGGCATTTAGGTTATTTCCAAGTTAATTTTTTAAACAATGCCATAATGGCATACTCATACACGCACACACACACAAGCATGCACATACACATATACATTTGTGGGCTTTTCTGATTATTTCATTGGAGTAAATTTATAGAATTAATAAGTGTGCACTTTTTTTTTTTTTACATTTAGAAGTATAACTAATTGAAGCTTATAATACATTTCCCAAACACCCCTCTCCCAGCTTCCTTTAACATTAACATGTAGTATAAATATAATATACTTAAGGAAACCAGAAAATTACATTGGTATGATACTATTATCTAAACTGTAGGGGTGCCTGGGTGGCTGGGTCAGTTAAGCATCTGTCTTCTGCTCTGGTCTTGATCCCCAGAGTCCTGGGATTGAACCCCACACTGGGCTCCCTGCTCAGCAGGAGGTCTGCTTCTCCTTTTCCCTCTGCCCCTCCCCATGCTCATGTTCTCTTTCTCTCTCAAATACATAAATAAGAATCTATAAGAATAGATCTAAGAATATTCTAGAATATTCTAGAATAGAAAATATTCTATTTTCCCTCATTTTTTGCCCACTAATTTTGACATTCATGAGTAAATCTTGTCTCCAACAATTACTACTATGGCATTTCCCCCGTGGATATTTTTCTGTTTTCCCTCTAACTTGATGCTACACTTTTTAAATAATTTGTTTTTTTATTTATAATTGTGGATATTTCAGAAGTAAAATGTTCAAAAAAACAGCAAAACAAGTATGTATGCATTCCTAACCTGATTTGGAATGACATGTACCAATTGGTGACATTTGGTACATTAACTTTAGATCTTTTATTTTTGCACATGGTTTTTCTGTTTGATATTTTTTTAGAAATAAAACCTAACAGATATGGGTAAATTCCCTTCTCTTGTCCCTTTACTCTCCATTCCTCTCTGAGAAGTTGGCATTTATCAATCACATGCACTTTTAATTACATCCATGCATATATACTTGATCATAAATATTATAAAATATTAATGTATTTCAATTTTTTATCTAAACCATGTCATACATATAAAACTACATATACTTTCTCTACTTGCTTTTTATCCATCAACATTATCATTATATCTTTCAAATTTATCAGTGTTGATACATATAGGTCTAGTTCATACATTCTAACTGCCAAATAATATTCCATGTATTCTAGGAAATATGCTTGAGATTCAACATTTATTTAACATATTTGTGGAGCAGTTATGATTGGGTTAGAGAATATTCTATTCTCTGACATTAGAGAAGATCCATTAAAGAGAAAGAAGATTTAAATTTTTAAGATAAATATTGTATCATTGTTTATAATAGCAAAAACTTGGAACAAGGGAAACTTCTTAATAATATGTTATATTTTCACCAAAAAGAAAAACAAAACAAAACAGGGTAAATAGGTGAGGTGATAATTATGTTCACTTGATGACAGGAGTCCTTTCACAATATAGTCGTACATCAAATGATCAAGTTATATGCTTTAAATATCTTATAATTTTATTTATTAGTTATGCCTCAGTAAAGCTTACGAATAATGTTATATCTCATTCATTCATTTATATAGCCTACAAATGTGTATTTATCATCTGTTGTAGATACTAGGGATGCAGTGTGCTTTCTTTCTGAAGCTTATAATCTAGAAGAAAGATACAGGCTTGTGAATAGTAATATACTTGTCTAAATGCTATTATTGGCATCTTTCCAGATTATCACGAATTCAGAACAAAGGCAGTGATCTTCAAATTTTCCTTAAGAAACTAACTAGAATTCACAGATGTGATAATTACCAAATCTCAGTTATTGGAAGATAGCTCTCAGTTTGGTTGGGCTTCCAGGAGAAGAAAAAATAAAAATAAGGTGTGAGTAGAAGTGATGCGGAGAGGCACACACAGTTAAATTAAAAGGCATATAATTTAAAATGAGCGCATGAAATGACAGGATAGTGGGAAGGATGATGCAGGACGAAGAAACTATACTGAGGTACAAGACATATAGGAGACATATCTGGAGGGGACTTTCAGTTCTTGTAGTTTCCTCATGGTGGCTAGCTATGTGTGCCCTGGAGGAAGATAACCATGAGTGAAAATCTCTCTTGACCCTTCTTAACTGGTGTGATCATAGGTGGTCCACTTCCTCATTAAGTCTTGTGCTTGTTTTTTAATCTCTGATATTGGATACTAATACTTGGTTCAGAGGGATGCTATGAGGTTATAATGATATGAATAAACCCCATGCATAGCCCTTAGTAGGTCATCATAAATATCACAGCTGTCACTGCTATATTTGCATGCTTTGTTTAATTTTTTCCTATCAACATGAGAACGTCATTACAGTTATTTTAAGCAACAAAATAATTACTTTTGAAAAATTGGGATGGGGTAATACTTTATTTTCATTTTGAGTTTAAATTACCTTACATATTTACGCTTTTTTTTTGTTGGTTGGTAAGAGCATAAGTTCTACTCTGGTAGAAAATTTCTATTCTAAAATGCAGTATATCAACCGTAGTCACCATGTTATATACAGAGATCCTTAGATCTTTTCATATTACAGTTTTTATTTTATTTTATTTTAAAGGTTTTATTTATTTATTTGACAGAGAGAAGTCAGAAGTAGGCAGAGAGACAGACAAAGAGAGAGGGGGAAGCAGGTTCCCCTGCAAGTAGAGAGCCTGACGTGGGGCTCGATCCCAGGACCCTAAGATTGTGACCTGAGCCGAAGGCAGAGGCTTAACCCACCGAGCCACCCAGGCACCCCTCATTTTACAGTTTTTAGAAAGAAATTTGTACCCTTTTACCAACCTCTCCCTATTTTCCCCATATCCAGCCCCTGGAAACCATTTTTTTTTTTAATTTTATTTATTTATTTGACAGAGATCACAAGTAGGCAGAGAGTCAGGCAGAGAGAAAGGAGGAAGCAGGCTCTCTGCGAGAGCCTGATGCAGGACTCGATCCTACCATCCTGGGATCATGACCTGAGCCGAAGGCAGAGGCTTTAACCCACTGAGCCACCCAGGCGCCCCTGGAAACCATTTTTTTACTTTATTTGTATGAGTTTGACTTTTTTTTAGATTCTACTTATAAATGGGACTGTACAATCCTTGTCTTTTTCATCTGGCTTATTTCATTTAGCATAATGCCTTTAAGGACCATCCATGTTGTCACAAATAGCAGGATTTTCTCTTTCCCATGGCTGAGTAATATTCTCTTGTGTTTATATATACCACATTTCCTTTAAACGTCTGTTGATGGACACTTAGGTTGTTTCCTGTATCTTGGTTATTGTGAATAATGCTGCAATGAACATTAGAGTACAGATATCTTTTCCATACCCTGTTCTTACTTCTTTGGGATACAAATCAAGAACTGAGATTACTGGATCATATGGTGGTTCTATTTTTAATTTTTTTTAGGTATCTACATACTGTTTGCTATTGTGGCTACACCACTTTACATTCCTGGAATGACTGCATTCCTAATTTAAGGTGGAACAGTGTGGTAGCAATTTGCGTAATGACTTGAGGGGCTTAAGAGACAATAAGACTTCTTATGAAGGGGTTACATTTGTTGAGTGTGTAGAGGGCAATGTGGCATAATATGTAAACACTTTGTTTGTATTAGTTTCCTAGAGATGTTGTAACAGAGTACCATACACTGGATGGGTTAGTTATTACTACCAGAAATTTATTTTCTTATAGTTCTGGAGGTTAGAAATCTGAAATCAAGATGTCAGCAAGGTCTCAGCAACACTCCCTCTGAAGATGCTAAGAAAGGATCTAGGTTGTGGTCATACTTTGGTTTGTGGCAGCCTAGCTCCAGTATTTTTTTTTTTAAAGATTTTATTTATTTGACAGACAGAAATCACAAGTAGGCAGAGAGGCAGGCAGGGAGAGGGAGGGGGAAGCAGGCTCTCCGTTGAGCAGAGAGACCAACATGAGGCTCGATCCCAGGACCCTGAGATCACGACCGGAGCCGAAGGCAGAGGCTTAACCCACTGAGCCACCCAGGTGCCCCAAACTCCAATATTCTTATGGCATTCCCCCTGTGTCAATGTCTGTGTCTTCACGTGGCTTTCTTTTTATGACACCAGTCATATTGGATTAGGAGCCCATTCTACTCTAGTATGACCTCTTCTTAACTGATTGCATCTGTAACAACCTTATTTCCACATAACATCACATTCTGAGGTGCTGGGGGTTAGGACTTAAACGTATGAATTTGAGAAGACACATTTCAACTCATAACATTGTTTTTTCTAACGTCAGGATTAGACAGTTCTTTCTAGGTCTTCCATAGGACGATGGTAAGGATTACAAGTAAGAATTCATAACTACTTTTCAGTTCTAATTTAAGTTTTGTAGTAGAACCAGTTGCCTCTGCTCATTGCTGCTATCTAAAAACAAATGTCACCATTCAAATATTGGGCAAATGTGGGATGGCATCTATAACTTCTCTTTGTTGATACATGTAGTTCTTGGATCAAGTTATTTAAAATTAAGTGATGTCAGGTTTTAACAAAACAAAATACAAATATTGTTTTCAATATAATTTAAACCACGTGAGGAATATGCATGTGTATATATGTCTGAAATTTGACATGTTAAAAATAAATGTTATTCTTATGATTTTTTTTTCCAAAATTGTCTTTCAGTTGATTTTTCCTATAAATAAGGAAAAAACAGATAAATCCAAAGTATCAGCTGATTTACTAAAACTGATAGTTTTGACTCAGATCTTGATTTCTATACAGTTGAAAACTACCATCATTATTCTGAGCATATAGAAAAAGCTTAGAAAGTGCTTGGTGGTGTGATGTGACTATAAATTCTACATCTCAGATGTGACATGGAAATTGGTAGAGTACTGAATTGTTTTACTGCATCCATTTCATTTTTATGTTAACTATTGTCCCATTTCTTGATGCTGAGAGAGATAAGTTTACATTTTCCTGGTCTCATTTTAACTAAGAGTAAAGAAGAAAAGTGATGTGTACCTCATTCTTTATATGAGGATTATAAGGTATCATGGCTGTTTCTTCTTTCTGGAAAAATACTTTTGGACTCAAAATACAGTGCTGTTGAGTGTGATGAGATGAGAAGTAGAAGTATGTCATTTGTTAATTATGAGTTATTTGTGATGTTTTCAGAAATTCCGTAAGTAGTTCAATTTAAAAATTAAAAAAATGGGCAAAGTGTATGAAGTCATTTTGGAAACAAAATGTCATTACTGAAGGTGTATTTTTTCATATACTGAACTAATAAATAGTTCAGAAAGTCCTTTGCATATTTATCAAAATGTCATCTTCAGGTACTGGGTTGGAAAATTAGTAACTGTTGGAGTGTGTGACTGTTGAAAGGTGTTACTATATGCAGGGGCCCAAGTTTTTAGCTCTTGGCATAAAGCAAAGATGTTAATCATAAGTGCTGGGATTTAAAATGTCAGAAGTTTTAAGCATAAAATAAAGGCCAAAAGTTAAGCATCTATTGTACTGTAAATCCCAATGTATAAAAAGAAAACACAGTATTCTAAAAGTACTTAAATAAGTATTTATATAGTAAATAGTATCAATATTTACTATAATGGCTAAGAATGACATAGATAGTAAACAGCTTTATAGGATATAATGGCAGATTCCTTAATTTTATTTTTATAAGGTGGTTTGCCTTGGGTTTTTTGATTGCCTGAGGAATAGTGTATTGTTAGTGCACACGTCACACCTATACCGTTTATTCTTAGATATATATGCAGCTATTAATATGTTTGGGAAATGACAGTTTTGTTTCCCTGAAAAAATCCTTAGCAAATGGAAGAAGTAGCATAAAACCTCTAATGAAATAATACCGGATTGGATCATATCACTTAACATAACCACATTGGAAGAGAGAAGACCTGAGTAAGAAATGACTCCATGTTTCACGAGATTTGTAACAGTATTTCTGCTCTGACTTTATATTTGGCTTTTTTTTTTTAAGGTTTTATTTATTTATTTGACATACAGAGAGAGATCACAAGTAGGCAGAGAGGCAGGCAGAGAAAGAGAGGGAGGCAGGCTCCCTGCTGAGCAGAGAGCCCGATAGGGGACTGGATCCCAGGACCCTGAGATCATCACCTGAGCCGAAGGCAGGGGTTAACCCACTGAGCCACCCAGGTGCCCCTATTTCCCAAAAATGTCACATGTCACATATACTTTACCCATTTGCTCCGCCCCATGATGCAGACAAACAAGGTAGAAGAGCCCATTTGATCTGTGAGGAAACTGAGCCTCTGATATTTGTAGTATCTGATCCAGAGCTTGAAAGACCTGGGACTGGAATATGGGTCTCCTAGAGGTTGGTGCTCCACTATAGAATTGTACAGAGAATGATACTTTGAATGCAGATAAGGACTTAGAGTTCAGCAAAGTTCAAACAAGGAAGGAATGATTTGTTTGTAGTTATGAAGTTGTAATTGTCTTTAAGGTTTTAGCAGATTAATATTTGAGAATTCTATGCTGCTTTTCTTCCAAAGATAATAGAAGAAATGTTCAAGTGTTCTTCATCTATACCTGTGGGATAGCACAGAGTGGTATTGTAGTGAAGAAAGACTGAGCCAAATGCTTAAGTGAGCTGCAAAAGGTTGCTATTTACGGAAGGGTCTGTTCTGATATCTGATGATGTAGAAATCCTTCATGGGTGCAGGTTCAATCCTGGCTGAATTCTCCATGACTTTGGACAAATTATTAAACCTCTGATAACATCTGTGCTTCATAGTACAATGAGATATTGGTGATACCTCTTGGATAGAGTTGATTAAATGATTAATGATTAAATGAGAGAACACATGTAAATTGCCAAAGAGAGGCCTAACACATTTGAGAAGATAGACATACTCTTTCCCTCTCTCTCCTCTCCCTACCACCTAAGACACTTTATTATTTCAGCCTAAGTTGTATTACTTCAACCAAATCTAATACTATTTACCTCATTACCATATTTATAAGTATTTGTAGTTATATCCTCAAGTTTAAGCACCTTTTATAGAATACCTCTTTCAGTTGTGTTGTTTTATTACCCTTGCTGAAAAGTAGAAGTCATTGTCACTATATAACAGCACAACTGGTTATATATTACTCATTATTCAGGAGACATTTGGAAGGAGACAGACATGTAGGGACTCACTGTAGGTTTTGCTCATTTTAGGGTTGTCAATAAACAGTTGATATCACCGAATAAAGGAATTTGGAATGACCTGAGTGATATTTTTAAGAACTGTTATGGTATGACAAGGGAGCTGGTTTGTGACAGATAAAGTTTTTGTTCAAGGATTAAATGGAGATTTTAGGAAATTTTACGTATGATTTCAAAGATTTACCCTATGTGGATCATTTTTTTCTCCAAGCATAATAGAGAATAACTGTACATGATCAAAATGGCATTTTCTTGATGCTGTGAAATGTATCCCTAGGTGACTGAGCAAAATAAGTTGCCAAAACATGTAATGAACAGTCAAATTGTAAAGAATATGTTCAAAAACAGTGATTTCAGTGATGCATATTGAATCATTTCTTTGGCAATAATTAGGTACCAGTACTAGTTAACTCCTGATGCAACTCTTAGTATATAGTGAGGTGTCATATCATCCACATAGAGGAAGGTTATGTCTTCCCCTTTATTATGGTAGATCCTTATGGAAAAGGTTAAGTAACTTGTCCAGGATTATGTAGCTTGGGATTGAACCTGTGCTTGCCTGATACAAAAGCCTACAATCTGATACTATTCTGAATGCTAATATCAGAGCATTAAGGTATATGTCAAGAGAAAAGCCATTAAAATATAGCCCGTTTAAAAATATATATATATATAGCCCGTTTTACTCTTTTTAAAATACTGGCCTGGTCTGTCATGGTAGCATACCTGTTAACTATAATTTTTGTGGTAATATGAAAATACAAATTTTTCGGAAAAGGAAGGGAGTATCAGGCATGGTGCCAAGTATCTTACCTACATTATTGCATTTAGTTCTTAGAACAACCCTGTAAGCTCAGTGGTATTATCTCATTTTACACAAGATGACACTGGGGCTTGGAGAGGATAAGCATCTTGTTAATGTCCCATAACTAGTTAGTTAGGCCTCAGAATGCAATCTGAAAGTGACTATGATATCCATTTTGTTGTTTTGTTACCTTTCGATTACATGCAGTCAGTCAATAATCATTAGTGTTTAAAGATCTAGGCTAAGGTGATAAAGTTTTGTTTCATTTTCTGGAGTAATAAGAGGGAAATGAAAAGGATATGCAAAATAACAAGCTTCTTTTGTCACATCTCTGTAAAAGATGAAAGAAAATATAAAAGCAATCAATAGTAGAATGGTCTTGTCTGAAATGTACATATTTCACATATGAGTTACTATTTATCTTATCAAGCATATTTATTGATCCCTTATTGTATACCGAGAATTACGCATTGGCATTATTATCCCAGTTTTAAGATGAGGAAATGGAGGCTTTAGAAGTTTAAATAACTTATCCAAGGTAACAAGCCTTGAAGATGCTAAACTTTGAATAATGTCTGGGTAACTACAAAGTCTGTGCACTTTATCACTATCATATCTTGGGCTGAAGAGGAAAAAATGTGGTAAATTTTGAATATGTTATTCAATGCTATAGGAAAATTTGTTAAAGAAATAAAAGACAATCCTTTCAGAAACTCTGTATCTGCATAAGATACCATTACTGACAAGTTAAGATGATAGTATATTAAAGATGGAAGCCCACTAATTATTAGAATAGCTTCTAAAGTTTCTAGTGTAAAGACCATTTCTAAAATTATTTTTTTTCACCTTAAGGTAAATAAAGATATTATAAAAGAATTAGAGAGTGCCAGTTGGGATGAGACACAGATTTATAAACTTGGAGAAAATGATCCAGACTAGGAGAGATTTTTCTGGCTCCCAGGAGTTTGTAAAGTAATAGTGATTTGAGGTCTACTTTATTATTACAAAAAAACTATTTTTTTTCATGCTTTTGCATGATGAGATTATTTAGACTAAATTTCTTTTTTTGCTTACATTCAGTCAACATGGTAGCATTGTCTTCTCCATACTGACTAGAAGCTTTTCATTTTAAAATTATATATGTACGCACGCATGTATGTATTTTTATGTCTTGTTTTATTTAAAAAATTTTAAAATTATGATAGGAAAAACATAATAGAAAATTTGCCATGTTGTCAAAACCAGAAGTTTTGATTAGCACATATATGCCTTTAATTTGTAAAATACATTGATTATTTATATATGTGTTTCTTAGTCTTTAAGAATACAAAGTTTTGTATTTGGGAGGAGAGGTTTTGTATGTGGTATAAAGGAGGAGAGGAGCAGAAAAAGAGAAGAAATCCTGTTGATTAAGCGTTTAGAAATGATTGCAATGATGTCCATATGGATCTTCATGAAATATTTTTATTCTAACATGGATAAATGTCAATAGAAAACCTTTTTAATTTTTTTTTCCTTTTTTGGTCCTCTAAGTAGCTGATTTTCAAAATGCCAGAATCTCAGGCTTTTATCATACATCTCTCAGTTGACCTGCCACCTCAGTCTCCAGAAATGACCATTTTAATGCATTTAGGAGCTTCAGGTAATAATCTGAGTGATTTATTAGAACAAATAAACAGTAAAATAAATCTCCAAGAAACCCTTACATAGAAGAACTCCTTTGAAAATCAAACCATCATAAATAAGAAAAAAGTGATTGTAAGTAGGAAGGGTATCCCTTTTCCCAAGAGTTTTAACTAATTCTCTTATTCTTGGTGGCTGCTAATACTTTATTAACTACCATTTAGTGATGTTAGGAACCAAGCTAGATATTTTGTAAACATGTAATTTAATGTTTGCCAAAACATTTGAGGTTGGTGTGTATATGGAAAAGGTTAAGGAACTTGTTTAAGATTATGTAGCTTGGGATTGAACCCGAGCTTGTCTGATGCAAAAGCCTATGATCTTTTCTATTATGTCATTATGCAGTGTACTAAAAGATAGAGGAATGGTTCCATGGCATACCACTCAGAAATAAAAAATAATGAATTATTGATGCGCTCAACAACTTGGATGAAACTCAAAAGAATTACGCTGAGTGGGGAAAAAAAACAGTCCCAAAAGATTACATACTCTGTGATTCCCTTTATATAAAACTGACAAATTTTAATATGTCAAATGTTAATTTGAGAAAATTATAGAAATAGGGAACAGATTAATGGTTGCTAAGGGTTAGAGATGGAGTGAAGGTAGGAGGGGGCAAGTGGGAAGTGAATGTGGTTATAAAAGAGCAACATAAGGGATCATGTCAGGGATGAAATTATTCAGAATTTTGACTGGTGTAGGATACATGAAACTATAAATGTGACGAAAGTGCATAGAACCACACATACACACAAACAACACCCACATAGTAACATGTATGCGCATACATACATATACAATACACGCATACACAGAAGAACAAGTAACCTGGGAAAATCTGAATAAAGTCAGTGGACTGCATGAATGTCGATATCTTGTTTGTGATATCATACTATAGTTTTGCAAGATGTCACCATTAGGGGAAACTGGATAAGGAGTAATGGGGTCTTTCTCAGTATTTTTTTTTTTTGATTGCATATGAATCTATAATTACCTAAAAAAAGAAGTTCAGTTTTAAAAAGGACAGGAAAGGGAACCTGGAAAGAGAAACTTCCAGTGAGCTTTGGGGCCTGCTGGTCTTCCTTGCTTTTTAAACAGCCAGAGTGCTGAAATAGTGATACCTCTGAGAGATCATAGAATTTGAGCAGGTTAACAGGCAGATCAACAGGACTGAACATTAGCAGGGTACAGATGGAAACTGGAATGAGCAAGAAGGCCTGGCAGCAGGCCCTGCTATATTCCAAATCAGTGCAAATTCCATGTGAAGAATTTTAGCCAGTCTACCTTTCTTGGGCCCTTATAGTGGCCATTCAGCCCTCGATAGATGCTAAAATATAGAGATTACATATGCTATCTTTTCCAGTTAATACAACATTTTGTGTGCTTTTTTTTTTCTAGGTGAATGTGGCATGTTAAATGTATGAATGATTTTATATATACCTTTGATTTTTTTTCATATAAATTTACATATTGCAAAATGCACTTACTTCAAATAAGAGTTTTATTTTATGTAGTAGTCAGTATAAACTGAGATAGTGAGTAAATATCCCTCCTTAGTGTTAAGAATGCCCAAACATTTTCCACACATTTCAACATACTCCAAACAATGCCATATTATGCTTTCCTATAATTACTTGTTTTCATGTTTCTCTCTTGACTAGACATTAAGTGCTAGAATTGTAGAACACATCTTCATTTCTTTGTGTCTCTCTTCTTTTTACCCTAAGCCCCAATGTCTGGCATAATGCCTTGCAAATAGTGATGCTTAATCAATGTCTGTTGAAATAATTTAAAAGTGAATTGGGAGAAGAAGTCAGGTGATATGACATGCCTAACTATTCAGAGCACATTAAATTTCTAAGGGAGGGGAAGCCTACAGAATCAGAACTGAAAGTTCTGAGATCAGAGAAAGAATATTTCTGTAGCTGTCAGGCAAGTACTGAGGGACCAGAACAGGAGTATAAATGTTCAGATAACTGTAGACTGAAAGGCGGCTGACTGTAATCCAGGCCAGAAGAATGACTTGGAGATGAAGATTCACTCTAGCTATACAAATAGGAAATCAACCGATTACACAGGATGCTGTCTTCCACCAGACCCAAAGGTAGTGCCATTCTTCATCTGCTGGGGCCAGATACTGGAATATTTTTCTGAGATCAGGGCTAGTCCAGAAACATGTACAAAAATGTACAAAATGTGTTTTACTTGCATTTAACTCCATGCATCTCTTATTTCTTTTGTCTGCTTTCATTGATCCATTTTCGTTTGCTTTAATTTATTAATAAATTTACCATTTAAAGTCTTCAAGTGGCCTCTAAATTAAAAACAGAAGTTAATTTTGACCTCCTTAGCAACATTTTTTTGTTTTGACCTGGAGCAGTTTCTTCACCAATGGGCAGAAATATTGTTGCCCACAGACCACCATACAGATTTGATAACTATATAACTGATAGCTATATAACTGATATGTAAAGCCTATGCATTCTGAACCTATGTTCTTTAAAAATTAATATAGATAGAAATAAAGCTGTGGATTTATAAATATTTTCATCCATGGGGAAAAAACTACTGTAACTGGACAATTTTACTCTCACCCAGACACCATGTGCTAACTAATCTTCAAAACTATCATCCTCTCATTGTACATTAATGTCCACATTTGGTAGATACAGTAATCAAACTTTGGAAACAATAAGTCATACACAAATACTTGAGATAGGATTACATTTGATGGCTGACTACAGAATCCTGTTCATACTGTGACACCTGAATGGCTATTTTCTGCCACTACCCCCGCAAAGACCTAGGGTTATATAATTTAATTTTCAGTTATATACAGATTCTGGTCCAATTTTTTGTTTATGTCCAGCTCTGTGAGTGGAATTGTATATGTGTATCCCTCAGCTTGTCCCTTATCTTGCTATATGTGGAAGCAATTCTGATACCAGCTATTGAAACAGTTTTTGAATTGAAATATATCTAGTCAACCTAAGTGCTCATAGACCTTTAATGTGACAAGAGCAGTTCATTCTCAGAGATTCTGTTGTATCATCCAACAAACATATACTAAATGCCTACTATTTATTATTTAGTACTTTTTCTATGTACTGGGGAAACTGAGATGAAAATGACATGGTTACTTGCTCTTAAGAAACTCATAAACTTGTAGGAGGGGTATGTAAGAAATAGTAGCAAAATAACTAGTGGTCTAGGTAAGAGAAAAGGCCATTGGTTATACAAAGAAGGAGGAACTTACCTTTGCTTAGTTATTATGAAGCCATGAAAGAACTAGGGCAAACTTCACAAGGAAAGTGATTCTTGACCTATGAATTAAGAAGTAGTAGAAATTATCAGATGAAAAATGACCAGATTCATTCCAAATCATCCAAATGGATTCCATGGAGGTTTTAGGGCTACTTCAATAGTTTACCTTTACTATAGTGACTGTAGATGTAGAAGTGAAGGCCATAGCTGAAGATGGAGTTTAGAAAGGGATGCTGAGACTAGATTTTAAAAGATTTTGTACACTGACTGAGGGATTTAGTCTTCATTCTCATGGTAATGAAAGCCACTCATGGGTTAATTTTTTATTAGGATAGTGATGTGGTCAGATACGAATTTCAAAATGATCACGTTGGCAACATCATGGAAAAAAAGATCAGAAAAACCTGAAGGTGAAATATCACCTATGGGACCATAGACCTAATCTAGGTGAGAAATATTGGGGCCCATCAACTAAGATATTGACAGTGCAAATTGAAAAGATGGGCAGATTTTTAAGATATATAGGAGAATATGTTTCTCTATAACATGTTGAAGTTGAAAAGACTATAATAACTGGGTGGTTTCATTAACTGGGAGAGAATATAGTTAAGTAGAGCAAGAGTAGCTGGGAATTAAACAAGTTTGGTTTAGGTATGTTGTTGAGTTTGAGTATGCTCTGAAAACCACCGGTTGGTACTGACCCAGCCTGTCAGTACGATGATTTTCATTCTGCTATGTTATGTAGCCTGGTTGCAAATTATATACAATTAGATTTTAGAAGCAATCTAGAGTTGATGAAAGAGAAGTAGCAAATGAGGTTATTGAGGTTTTTGGTTTGAAAAAATGTGATTCACCAGGATAAAAAAGGATAAGAACAGAAAGATCTGAAGATCAGTAGAAGAAACCATTAGATGAAGGAATAAAGAATAGTATAATAAAATGTGTTGGCCTCAAGGAAGAAAGACTTTGTTAAGAGTGGACTTATTATATTCTTACCGTTGGAGCTGAGGCCAGGAGAACGCCTGATGTAGTCCCTACGTCTGAGTCTGTAATCATTACACCATGTGAAACCAACTGCATGAATACCCTGACAAGACACTGACCATGGATGATTAAGACATGGAAAAATGCTCCATGTCCTAAATAGTATGGCAAGTTCTATGACAGAATTTCTTTGGAAAGTACATGCTCAGAGAACAATTAATTATGATTAAGAATTCAGGGAATGTTCTACAAAAGAGAAAATATTGGACTAATACGTGGAAGGTGTGTATAAGATTGTGGTCATAGGAAAAAGAGGAAGGAGTCAGAGGGAAATATTTTGGAATAGCAGATATTTTGAGGCTAGAATGAAAGAAGATGAGGATGGAAAGACTTGATCCTGTATAGAAAATGAGATTTTAAAAAATTTTTATTTTTGTTTTGTTTTGTTTTCCTTAGTAGGGTTATGAGTTTTGTGCTAATTTATGTGAATTGTGCTGCAGATTTCTTAGAAATTTTGCTTATTTTTGCTTATTGATAAAATAATTTGTCTTAAAGTAATGTAGCACTGATTTAAAAAAGAAGATGTTATTTTAGGGATGATCAGAAGTATACTTTTAGCATAAAGAAATCATCACTGTCATAGTTCTAGAAAATCCTAAAAGTAAATGCACAGGTGAAAGGTAATAATGTAATCATTGAATTCCTTTTAAATATAATCATCAGTTTTTTAGACCAATGTTCTCTGAACATTGTAGGTGGCAGATTTTTAAAATTCTAAACAACTATATTTATTTTAAATTCTAATACCCTGAATGTCAAGTGATGGGATGAATCAAGGTTACGATCCTTGTGTTTGCTCAATGACACCATTTTATGACAATGAAAATATTCCAGCATACATTTGAAAGGTGTAATGCCAAGTAATTTAAGTTGGCAGGGGGAGTTGGTTTTCAATCCAGTCAGACCTCTGTCATTGGGGTAAGGAAACTGAAGTAACTTTGGGGGTTGAATAATATATATAGCATATATATATATATAATATATATTTTTTTTCAGAACATTCTTTGACTAATAGGTATATATATATGAACATATATATCATGCATATTGAATATATGTATGAAATATATATGAAATATATATTATATATTTATATTATATATACATTTGATATATATAATGTAAGGTCAGAGAATTTTCTGAACCAAGAACTAAAACAAATGCACCGTTTCTGGTTCCAGCTTAAGCAGTTTGATGCCTTGGAATTGGGAATTGAGACCTGAGAAACTGGGCCGGATTTTCTTTCTGCTTCAGGCTACATTAAAACAACAACAACAACAAAACTAGAACAATTCATCTTAAAGATTGCCTGTTTGCTTCCTGTTAAAACAGTATTTTTCAAGAGACTAATGTTTACTAGTAGGAATTTAAGCTACATATTTTCATTTGAAATTTGTTAGGCTATCAACTACATGATGACAGGATTGACTTAACTTTGTCTATGGTCAGACTACTCTCTCTTCAGACTATACGCAACATTTTTGTTCTGTGAGACCAGATAAGCAGAAGTTGTTTTATATGCTGAGCACTATTTTTTTTAATATGGTAAGGAAATAGAAACATGAAATCTTTGCTCCAAGCCAAGGTAACAAAATGACTTTATGGTCAGTGTTGGATAGGGAAGAGGAATGGAAGATTGATGTTTTGATGGATAATAATTGACTCTTAGCTGTTCTCATTCTTCTAAAGCAAGGATGAATTTGCACTGATGCTTCCTTGCTGTCATTCTAAATAATATATTTCTGTGGCTCAAGCTGTTATCAGTAATTGTAAGTAGGTATTTTTGTGACAGTCAGTCCTCGGAGTCTGCATGATGAATCTGTCCTTGGCCTCTACAACCCTCCCTTGCAGATGTGCTTGAGGTTTGCATCTCTGCACTCCCTCTTCTCAGGGGAGATGTGCACGGTCTTTCTGGAATTATTTTTATGGGTTACTCCCTGAATAAGAAGCATTTGAATGGTCTGATTAAGTACTTGGGCACTGGACTCAGACTATCAGTAACTACTTACTTGAAGGATGATCAGGGCAAGTTATTCAAGCTCTCTATACCAGATTCCTATACCGAGAATGGAAATATTGACAGTAACCTACCTCACAGGGACATTGTCAAGTTGAATGATAAGGCACGTAATGCCCTCAGTACGGTGGTAATAAGTGCTCAGTGATGGTTCAATATTGTGCTTGCTATGATGTTTGGAAATTCATTGAACTACTCCAATCAACCTCCTTATTTCTAAAACTATGTGAAATGTACTCACTAGGAACTGAGAGATGTTATAAGCCCTGTTTAGTAGGAAAATGGATTAAGTTTTTTGGATCTGATTTGAACCTATGCCATTTACTGGGGTTTATCTATGGGCAATTTTTAGACTTCCTTTGCTCTTGTCTTCATTTTCAAAACAGTGATAATACTAATTATATCCACTTAATAGGGTTTTGAAAGAATTAGATGGGAGTGTGTATATATACCACTTCCCACAGTGGCTAATATAGTGAATTCAAGAAATGATACCTGTTGTTATTGCTAATATTATTTTGAAATTTTTCATTAAATGCTTCCCTTTATTATATCATCTCTGCCCCTGTAGAATAATGATAGCTACTAGTACATAGGCCATGATTTTCCATATTTAAGAGATGAGTCCTTTTAAATTGCTGCCTGAAGTGTCAATGAATTATATACTGGGAAGACATGGATGTTAAAACCTGAGGTTCCTATCAAATTTAGATATCTCTTTAGTTGGAAAAAATCTACCGAAGCTATTGTAATTTAAGAAGTTTGCTCCACCATGACAGAATATTTAAAGATTTTTATTAAATTGTCATCCTGTATAAGTTGCTGTTCTTGCAACTGTTGACAGAGATTAAAGCTGTGCTTTTCATTGCAGGGCATTCTGTATACAGCGTGCATATTTGTGGTTAGTTTTACAAAAATAAATTTAAATGTTGCTTCCTTCCATTTAGTATTAATATGCAGCTGGCATGTATTTATAAATGATGTATAAGTAGCTATTTTTTGCTCCTTTTAAAATACAGAGATTTCATTTGATTTGCTTTTCTTTCATTTTTATCCCCTTGTGTCCTCAGTGGAAGAAATGATCATCCTTACAATTTCAAGTCCTCCTTCCCCTTCCCCTCCTCTGTTCCCCATGACTTTAATACTTTAATACTGTTTCATGCACTGTGTGTTTGAAAACACGATGCTTAGTGAGTGCTGGTCCTATCTTTCTGGGAAAATGATTTGACATTTCTCTAGGTCCCACTAGGCTTCCCTCAGCCTGTCACAATTGAGGATGAGGAATGAACTCCAGATGGGGGGAGGGGAAGAATCTCCCAGTGACCAGACAGTAACTGTTCCTGGGACTTGTAAAAGGTAAAGAATGAGAAAATACTGGGTTTGATGACCTAGAAGTAGTAATTCAAAATAATATTTCCCTGCCCTTTTTTTTCTGACTCCCTATTTTCATGAAATATTTTAATTACTTAACTTCCAGTTACTCACTTTTTTAAAAGATTTTATTTTTATTTATTTGTCAAAGAGAGCACACAGGCAGGGAGAGTGGCAGGCAGAGGCAGAGGGAGAAGCAGGCTCCCTGCTGTGCAGGGAGTCCAATGTGGGACTCGATTCCAGGACACTGGGATCATGACCTGAGCCAAAGGCAGCCACTTAACCGACTGAGCCACCCAGGCGTCTGCTAGTTACTCAACTTATTGTGAATGAATAATTTATGTTCACTCAATCTTAGATCCCATCCATACAATTAAGACATAGTTGTTCCCTTTACTTGGTTGATAAGACCAAATAAAATAATATATACGAAGGCCCAGGATAAACTATAAAGTTGATAAGGGTGTATTTTGTATTATGCTTTGTACTTTGCAGAGGTTTTCAAATATCATCAGCATTTCAGGCTTAAGAGATGCCTCTTGTCACCATTTTGTAGATGAAGAAGCAGAAGCGAAGGATACATGCTAGTAACTGTTTATAGAGTTTGAGTTAACCAAGATCCAGCGGATTCCAAAGCTGGTGGTTTTTATTTTTTAATCACAATATGCAAATATAAGATATTATTATCATTACTTAGTTTTATATAACAAGAATACTTTATTTTACTCAGTGTGTTAAAATTCAAGCCTGCCAAAACAGATAATAATTTGGTGTGATTATTAGCTTTTCAAAAGAATTCTTTGGTTTGAAGACACAATAGTGTCTTTTTAAACAGGACTTTTTTTTCTAGTGCAATTAAGATACAATTTGTTTTTTAGAGATTTCATTCATGTACAAATTTCCAGCAACATGTGTTTTGGCTAGATCAGTGCCCCTCCAGTTCCTTTTCACTCTGAGCTCAGACAATAGATGAAGCACATTTGACAAGGATAAATGTGAAGGTTAAATGTCAGAAGTTACACAATATCCTTTCCATGTCTTCACAATAGTGTAAATCAGAAGCATACCTGGGTTATAGGATGTGAAAGATGTTTATGGCCCTAATTTACTTATAGGCAAGTCGTTAGCTTTCTAAACATCTGGGCTTTGAAGAACCAGACCAAAGGAGATTATAGTTGTGATGTCCAAAAAACCCCATTTTTTTTTTAAATGTGCTGAAGTCCCATTAGATCCTTACACTCCTGTGATGACCCACTTAGAGCATATTGGAAATGACAGTTACTGAAATAGTTATTGTTTCTTTGTTTTAATGTTACATGTAGAGGATTTACATGAAGTATCTCTTGGGGAAGACATTTAAAATTTGAAAGTTGGATGTAGTTTAATTGATTATTCATAACAATTTAATATTTTCCTGGTCAGAGTAGTTAAGATCATAGCTAAGCTATTCTAAAACGTAATCAAATGAACAACGGAATGTTATTCTAAAGCCTTTAAAGGTAAATAATCCTTGCCCTACATCTGATAATTCAGAAGTTAGTATTTCTAATAAGGTCCTTTTGCATTGTGGATAATATATTATTTCATACTGATAGAACTTAATTTTTGTCACCATTTTAATCCTCTGTTTCCCAATGTGATGCCAGATGATTCTTTCCATGATGTTAGCCCTGATTATTAGACCATCCAAGGGCTTTTCTCTTTAGTAATGGGAACTCATTTAATAATGTATGGTTTGTGTTACATAAAAGATAATTATAGGATGCCTACTAGTTGTTCCAGTTGAAAATCAATTTAAATAAGTTGCTCCCAGTATTATAATAGACACAAAATGAAGCTTATTGATGGTTACTAATTATGAGAAAAAATCATAAGAATCCCATGGACAAGAAGAGAATAGATTTGAATCATTTTTTATGTATAGTTAAGACATGTTCTTAGGTTTTATGAGCTATGTGGGTTGAGGTTACTAATACCTTAAGAAAATTAAGTGCTAAATGTGTCTTAAATGCATCAACAATTTAAAGTTTCCTAAACACTATGGTAAAAATGCTCCCAAGATTCCTACTCAAACATTTTGAGACCTTAAGTTAATAGGTATCACTGTTATCCCTCACTCCCTGCATAGAACATGGGCTACCTGGCAGATGTCAAATTTTAAGGAAAGAGTATATTAGGGTCCAATAATCAGAAATAGGCTGGAAGTCAATGATTCAAAATGATGAGCTCTAAGTTGATAAAGCAAGAAGATGGCTGTGTCAGGTAAGAACCCAAATCTAGGAAATTCAGTAAATCAACCTGAAAGTATCAGGATCAGGTGATCATGGGTGTTTTTATGTATGCTGTGTCAAAAACCTAACCGTGATGAGAAAGTTTAATGTGAGCATGGACAGAGCATTTCCCATTTCTTTCTTTTTAAAGATTTACTTATCTTCAGAGTGAGGAAGAAAGAGATTGTGCATGAGTTGGGGGAGGGGAACAGGGAAAGGGAGAGAGAATCCCCAGCAGACTCCCCGCTGAGTGTGGAGCACTTTGTGGGGGTTGATCTTATGACCCTGTGACCATGACCTGACCAAAACTAAGAGTTGTATGCTCAACCAGCTGAGCCACCCAGGTGCCCTGTATTTCCCATTTCTCAGCCACAGATATCATCATGTGACTAAAACCAAATGAATACCTGGTTAAGAGGATTAGAACCTGAACTCATGAGGTGTATGTGTAAAGAAGGGAAGTAGACTATAGTATCAAGTAGTATCAAGCTAAAAGGTAAAAGGAAGAAGGAGGAAATGAGGCATAATAGATTTCAGCAATCATTGAACGTTCTCACTTGTGAAGGTGCTAATGACTAGCAGGTTATCACCAAATTTTAAAAAATTTTATAAGGAAATACACTGACTTAAAACCCAGGACCAGAACTTGTTCTTTTGGTCACAGTACACAATTGATTTTTCACACCATAACTCTGGAACAATACTGAGATAACTGTGAAGCTGAAGAAATTTTAACTTATTCTTGAGTTGTTGACTTCAGAGTTCTCTTAACACTGTACTGTGATGAGGAATGGAACACCAGGTATTTGGCTAAAACAAAACAAAATGAAACAAAATAACTCCAACAATGTAATGAGTAAAAATGACTCATTTTTTGTTTCAAAAAGGGATTTTTAATCTTATTTTTATTCAATTGCTCTGCTCTTAGAGTCAGAATTATTGTACTCTTAAAATTTTTAAATTCAAATTATTCTCCCTGGTGATTTCCTAAGGGTGGTTAATTTTTTGTTTTCATCACTATGTAAATTTCTGCAAACTTCTAATCAAAGGTATGCTGTTGCTTTATCCATGCTTCTCCCAGCTACCATGAGTAACCCTGCTGTCAGTTACGTGATTTTCCTATATGCTAACTGAACTCTTGATAATGTTCTAAAAAATAAAATACAAACTTCCCTGCAATTATAAAAATTGTTGTATTGTAGGAGAATGCATTTTTATGTTAAACTGTGAAAAAATAAAATGTTTCATTATTGATATGTAAAGAAGAGTTAAGATATGGACTTCGATAACTGTACACAGTTTTCTTGCTTATTATCTGTCAAGCAAGGTACTTGAAAGGTGTGTGAGATGTCGGATAATTCTTCCTTCTACAGGATTGCTCTTGAATGCAGAACATCCAGCAAGTAGTTCCCAACAATCAATACGAGAACCTTCTGAATTAAACAAACAAACAAAACACAGGCTAGTGGACACGACCTCTGTAGATGAGAACTGTTGCTCTATACCAGTGTACTAAGTTTTAAAATCTTGATTAAATTTCAAGAAATATTAATTCCTTAAGAAGGGTCTAAAATAAAATAGAATTGTAGGGATGTAATAGTAAGTTATGCTGGCATCTAAAATGCCTGATATTCTGGACATTCTGCAGTTAATACATAGAAATGTATATATTTGGGGGTTGTAGACCTAAACCAAATCTGAGTGAGACACTGCTGGTCATGTGGCTTGACTTTTCAAAGCCCTTTTCTATTAAATGACGCTACATGACATATTGTTATGTGGACATGCTTTGTGAACTGCTAAGCCAACTATGAATATTAGCAATTTTCTTATAGAGATTTTCTTAAATACTGACATAGGGATTTGTTAATGGCTCCTGAGAAGGCAGTGAGATCCCCTTAATTCATTTGCTCTCTTGGGTAGTAAGTTTAAGTAAGCTTAGATAAAGTTAATGATTCATTAGGCTTTGGATTTTGGCCTCCCAAAACAATACAGTTTTCTTAGGACTTTGTGTTCCACTGAATGCTGCATGGCTGGGCAGTAGAGAGCGACTAAAAGGTCATTTACATTTTCTTTCTAATCTTTGCAATACACAGGAATCAAAGAATCATAGCTATTTAGACAGTCCTTTAATTGCTTCAGTCATTAAAATAAAGTTGTTCATCAAATACTAAACATATGCCAGACACTATTTATAAAAGATTAAGTGTAGGCAAGTCCCATGGTCTGACTCTTACACTAACTGGACGTGTAGGAGAACTATTTTACTGGTTAGAAGTTAACTAAGTGTTCCGGCTGTTGTAAACATTCAGAATCAGTCTTAAGAATTTCATGGACATACTGCTAATTTCTGAAATAAACTTTTCTTAAGGTCTTTTATCTCTCTAAAGTGATGTCAGAGAATATTTGGGAAGGCGTTACATATAAGACATGGTGAAATTTGAGTCTCCATGTCACTGTCCTACTGTCACATTTCATCCCTGCACTTCCATGGGGGTGTAGCAATGATTCATGACTGACATCTGCAGCTCGCACAATTTAGATTTTGCCGTGATAGACCTTGATCTGCTCTGACCGGTGGTTGCCTTTGCTTTATTTGGTTCCAAGAAATTCAGACCCTGGTTTATGCCCTGATTCACTTCCATCTCTTGCTTTAGATTCCTCTCTTCTTCTTTTCCTCTGGTGGACTACACAGCAAGCCTACTGGTTCCCAGCTCAGTATCTTAGCCATATGGCGTTGTGCTTGCAAGAAGACAAAATCAAACTGAAGAGCCTCTCTTTGCTTGATTATAACTTTGTTCCAGGGTATGAGATTTAGATGTGTTAGAAGACAATATAGAGTAGCCCATGAGGTGGCTTCCTCCCAAAGCGGTAGAAACCAGAGTAATGTTAGATGGATAGTAGAAGCCCAATCTGCTCTTAAGCTTTTTCCCACTTACTCGATGCCCCTCCCTATTTTGGACAAATCTGGGCAACTCAAGACACACATCTGTTGAAATGGCTCTTTCACTTTCCTTTCCTTCTTCCCAGTAGTCTCTGAGGCAGAAAAAGGAGAGTGGGATTTTGTCCTACAGTCGCTTCCTGTTGGCCGGGCCAAGTCAGCCTCTTGTTATAATAAAGGAGGAGTCAAAGGAGTTCTGACAATTATCTCTCAAAATAATGGTGTGGCTTGTAAGCCTCATATGTGCTACAGAATCCTATTTTCAATACCAAAAGCTGAACTTTATCTTGACTTTTTTTTTCTTTTTGCATTCCATCTGTAACAAATTCTAATTCTCTCGTTCCGCCTTGTCCTGTCCATTTAGGTATGTTGGGTGAACTATAAGAAAAATTTTCTGTTCTCAGAAATGCACAATAGAAAAGCATATTAATAATTTTCAAAATGTATCCTCAGGAAACAAGGCATTTGGGATACAGAGGTGGAAAAGGTAGATATGGTCCCTACCCTTATTCTGTTTGGAGAATGGGTATAAGATAGGAGGTACAAATAAAATAAATTAGAATTAGTGTTACAAAAAAAGTAAGCAGAGTGTTAAGGTGGGAAATTTTGGAGGGTTTGAGAAATTGGGTGGTTCTATTCTGTTTTTTTGTTTTTGTTTTTGAAATATAAAGAGAGAGAGGCACAATGAGTGGGAGATGGGGAGAGGGGCAGAGGGATAGGAGGAATCTTATGCAGGCTCTACATCCATCACAGAGTCTGATGGAGCCATCTCACAACCCTGAAATCATGACCTGAGCCGAAATCAAGAGTTGGACACTTAACAAACTTAGCTACCCAGGTGCCTCTATTCTTTTTATTATAGTTGGAGAAACTGAGACTTAGAAGTTTCCAAAGAGTAATCCTTTAGTTACTGTGAGAGTCATGAGTGGGGCATGACTCTAGAATCCTTGCTAAGTGGACCCATTTTACAGGTGATACTTAAAAAGTAATAATAAAATGAAATAATGCTTCTGGCAAATGTCCAAGTCAGACTGGCTTTTATGAAATGTTGTATTATAAAATATTCACAGGGCCTCAGCTCCAACTACCACCTGCACCATGACCTACTTACATGTGCCATTCCTTTGAGTGTTTTGTTTCTTATTCCTAGCATATCATCTTCTATCACTTCTAGGCATTATAATATTGTCCAGGTCAGACACATATTCAACTCTGATGAACACATCTACAAATAAGCTCTCAGCTCTTGAAATCACCTCCTTTGACATTTTTCACATACTGTCTGAGTTACAGTTCAGTTTTCCACTGAATCGAAACCTTCTTGCGGCCTACATACTATATACTGTAAATGTATATGGTGCTTTACTCACAGTTATCAGTGAATATTTGGTGAATGAATACATGAAGTATGTGGTAAAATCCCAGGATTCTGATTCTAGATTCCATAGAAATCCCTAGTATATAAATGGTTCAAGAACCTCATAATCTAGTTAATGAAGGACATGGTTTCTGCTTGTTTACAGCAACACTGAATGCATGTGAGAATAAAAACAGAATGAAGCATAAAAATAGGTATGTGACTAATTTTGCATATGAGGATATCAGAGTCAAGTCTGGGTAGTGAAGAGAGCCAAAGGCAGAAAGACAAGACTTTAAACCACTTTTGAAGTATAGGTTGAACAGGTTGTGTAACCTTAGGGAAAGTGCCTTAGGAGAAGCTGTAGGAATTGCAGAAGTTGTAGAAGG
Organism: Mustela putorius furo; assembly: GCF_011764305.1. Classification (NCBI taxonomy): domain Eukaryota; kingdom Metazoa; phylum Chordata; class Mammalia; order Carnivora; family Mustelidae; genus Mustela; species Mustela putorius. The sequence continues at coordinate 75,675,157 of NW_025421987.1, forward strand.
ATGAGCACTAGTTCTGTGTAGACTATATTAAGTTGATATGCATAATAAGTATTAGCTGCAGAATCCAGGGAATGGGGGTGGGAGACAGAAGCATTGAAGCCTGTAATTAGGAGTTTTAATTACATTCGAAGGATAATCGGGAGCCATTGTAGGCTTCTGAGAAGGGGAACTTAAAATCACACTTAGGTAGTATTCCTGTCTTTTGCTCATGCTGTTCTCCCATCTGGATGATTTCTTTTCCTTTCTTCTCAATCTCTCGTTGGCTCACTTTTTCCTCAAAGATTAGTGAAGGTTTTTCCACCTCTGAAGGTTTTCTGATGATTCTAGTCAAAGCACTCTTTGTAAATCTCTCTCTCTTTCCATTCTCTCTCCCCATACTCTCTGTATTTATTACATTCACTACAAAATTAGTTCCCTTAATTCTTTCTCCTTTATTATAAATTAATAATAAATTGACTCTAAAGTTGTTTGTTGTTGTTGTTTTGTTTTGTTTTATTTTGTCTTTTGGTCTTATTCTATGGTCTTACTCAGTAGTCCAGAGATTCTTGTGCCCATATATGAAAAGCAAGGTACCTGCAGTTAAGACTGTATATCTTGTATACTCCAGCTAGAATAGATCTAGGTTTGTGGGTATCTAATATGTATCTTTAACTTAAAGTGAGAGAACCTATGACCAGAGTATCAATTCAGAGATAAATAAAGTTTAAAAATTAGAAGGGACTTCAGAGTCCTCTCCAGAGCTTGTGTTGAGATCAAATATAAAATCAGTACTCATGGTTTATATCATATTTTGACCTTATATCATATTTGACCTTTTGTTATCTAGCTTGATCATATGCTAGACTCACCATACTTGTCTCTGCCCCAGAAATATTCCCTCTAGGTGAAATGTTTTCACTATTGAAGATTTTTTACTATGGTCAAAGTTATTGACTTCTATATAGTAACTTAAATATAGGTTAAATTCTAATTTGCGGAAGGACTTTAGTTATATGAAAGCCAAGATTGTCAACCACAATATATCATTTTGTAACTGAATGTAAAATTAATTTTATTGCTCTTAGGTGCACATTAATATCTTACTTAAATACTGTGGATTTAATATATCAGAAACTAGTAGAATATTTATTTTTTCTGGTTGCAATAATCAGTGAACAACATTCAATGTATGGATAAAATTCAGTGTATATGCATTCTATCAAATTCTGGCATCATTATAATTCCCTTTATGTTTAGTTGCTAGAGATAGGAAATTTTCATTTAAAATTAACATTTTTTTTTTGTTAAGGCCTTTAGTATTTAAAGAAGAAGATTGTTCTGATAATAACTTGGTAGATGTCATTACATTACTTTCTTGAGTAGTCACTATCTTTTCAGGTATAAAAGGAGTAAGCTTGAAACCTTATTTGGCACCTGTCACTTCTCAGCATATGGAAGAAGTTCATTTTTACTCAATTATATTTTTTTAAAAAACCATTGATATACACTTGCATTTGTAGCATAGTGATTAACTTACAATTATCTCTACAACCCCCAAATACCACATGACTACTATATAATAAAGCAAGCGACCAGTTATGTCTTTGAAAATATGATACTATGTAGGGGCAAAATAGGACTTTTTCAATCACATTTCTCTGCAGTACAGAGGTAAGATTGGACTTATCAAATATCTATAGTAGGTGTTGAACGTCCTTGGTAATGTTCTAGTTTAACTTTTATATTGAGTATTTTAGAAGTGTGTTTGAAAGCTGCGATTTGGAAGTGCAGAGAAAGCTACCGAGCCCTGAAGGCAAAGATGAACTGCTTGAATTTAATATGAGCTAAAATGATAATTCTTATTCTTAAGAGCTAACTTTTTTTTTTTTTTCCAAGATACTCAGGAGTCTTTAGCTGATTATCTCTAATCCTCAGAGTACATCTGTGAAGATGGTCTCTGTGAACAGGGTTAAATGTATTGGAAAGGACATGGATAGAAATAAAGAGGGGTCACTTTCCCATTAACAGCGAATGTATGGAGTCCAAAGTACGTGCCTGATTTCAGAAAGAGCCGATTACACCAATATCTTCTCCACCAGTGGGACAGTTCAATCAAATCAAGTATCCGTGCTGTTTCCTGTGGTACATATTTGTGGCCTAGAGAATTTTGTTACATGATTTCCTTGAGAATACACTGCAAGTGAGAACGAGCACAAGATTTAGGAGAAGCTGGCTAGGGAAGCTTTCTAAGGTAATTTTATAGAAAAAATCATACTGATTAGAAATCTTGAAACAGAATGAGATGAAATGTTGAGGACCTTGTACCATTAGAGGCAATATTTTGGATAAGCATCGGATCATCTCTAGTCAGTCCTATTAAGGACTGAGAAAACTACGAAATTCAAGGAGGAACTAAAACAAAACTTACCTACCTAAAAAATTTACCTACTGAAAAATTTACCTACCCAAATGGTAGAATTTAACTACCTCTTGAACCTCCATATCTCCAGTAAGGTTATAAAATTTTCCCATTTGCCATTATTGCAAATTCCTTCATTGACAGCTGGGTAGTGTGAATATTCAACTTGTCAGAGTAAAAGCACAAAAGAGAATAATGGAGTATGTGGGGAAATAAAGAGTAAGTGACCCCCCCACACACAAGTATTCAAATCCAACTTACATTTTACAGCTGGACCAGAAAAGTAAACGTCTGCAGGTCCAATTTTAGGCCAAGCTTGCTGATATATATCAAAGGGTTCACCAGAAGTACTGGCTGTAATTAGCAAATAATATTTAATGGAGATTCCAAACCAAAATTTCAAACTTGACCAAAACTTCAAATACAATATAAAAAGTTACTTAAAGTATTGATGTATTTATTAATTGAATTATCTATTTATTGAAGAGAATTTCCCTCTCCCAACATCACTTTGACAGCCTGGTTATAGTCATATTTTATTGAACTTTAGCTCATATTAGCCCTACTCCCCTGAATTTAGAAGTATGAATTAAAGACACTGTTTTCCCTCTAATGCTAGCTGCATAACAGAATCATAGATAATGTTTGCAGGGAGAAGATGGCATGGAAATTTATGAACAAAAAGAAAACAGGACAATGTGGTTAGGGAGAATGAGAAGGGAAAGTAAATTTCCAAAAAGGTTTTTCTTGAGTTTGTTTAGGGTCTCTGGACTATTCAGAGCAAATGGTTAGAAAACTGTTAATATGGAGGTATTAGTTTAATCCATGCTACAGGATGGAATTTGTAGAGGAAGTCTAAAAGAACATGCTTTAAGGACCACACACTGTCAAGAATAGGAAGATAAAGGAAAATAATGGGAAGAGAACAGCCCTTGGAAAGCTGTGAAGAATCCAGAGGAAGCTGAATTCTAAAGTATCAACATGAAGTGCTGTGAGGTAGACCCACCCTATTAGTGATTTTTGTGGGGAACACACATTCGTTGCTCCTGGTTGCAACTTTTGTGAAACTCAGGGGCTTTTCTCTTTGTGGGCTGAATGAAATCAGATCAGTTGTTACATTTATTCTTCAGGGTGTTTAAGTCAAGGATCCATTGTGGGCAGGATAGGAAAAAGATAGATAAAATGAACCACCAAATAAAACAGTACATAATGTTTAAAAATGCATAATGTTAGAGGTTCTAAACAAACTGAAAATGGTTTGGACACTTGGGAGCCAAGTGAGGAGATGAAAGCTTGTGATCAGTATCAACAAAGTCCTATTTAAAGTCTCAGTGTGTTTTGTTATATGGGACACATTTATGGCTATCATTGAGGGCTTCAACTAAATTGATGTGTGAATTAGTTCAATAGGACATCTTTTGTGTATTAAATTTTTTTGTGATACCAAAGAAGCAACATTGCATAAGTTTCTATTCCTCTGTCAGAGTATATGGGTTGGATAAATCAGACTTCCATTGTGCATAGTTTCTGGTATCTAGAGTGAAAATCTGACATTGCATGGACACCATTAAAAATACTATTTGCTTGATAGATTCCAGCCTTGATTTTAAATTGAAAAGTAAGATTATTAATCTAGGACCCACAACATACTATGCAGTACTCCTGATCAGAATATATTTCTTCACTTTTTAAGTAATGGTAATAATACTTTTTTAGCTTGGCTATTTGAGCCTTTTCCAGAGACTATTAGCTACCTATGTTGAATTTTATAGTCAAGAAAGAACTCCTAATTTTTTTTAATTAGTCAAATTTTTAAAAAAATCATACATTTTATGGCCTAAATAAAGTAGCCAATGAAGAATTCACTTTAAGGTAGTTTACTTTTTTCAGGAGAAAAAGAAAAAAATATTTAACTTTAGTACCTAGAAGTACTTGGAAAGTATGACTCTATAATTTTAAGTGTTCTATCAAACTGAACATTATTAGAATGGTCAGTCCCCAAGTTTCAAAGGAGTTGTGTTCTAACATTCATTTCTTAGTCAATAGCTTGGAAATAAAAAACATGTTTTATGTAGGAAATGGTGGTTAGGTTCCCTGACTGACCCACAAAATCCTCCTCAAAAACAGTTCCTCCCACAGGGATGCATTCATAACTGGGATTTTATTACCACCCATTTATTGTTCTGGATTACTGACATAGTTTTAGTGGCAAAACTGGGCCTCATATTCAAATCTTTTGATGCTGTTATTTCCCAATGCTATTTGAGCCAGTTGGTACCTTTACAAAGTTTTGTTTTTTAAATCTGATACCTGTAACTAGTTTACCAGTCTACCTGATAGTAGATTTTCTCCAAGCAACTATTGTGGGAAGCATACTAGGCTTAATTCAACTTAATTCAACTTTGTCTTCTTGCAGTAAAACCTTGGACAAACTATTCTCTCTTTCATTCAGTTTTTCTACTTTACAATGCAGAGAATAATACCTGTATCATAGGATATCTGTGAGCATTACAGAAAGTTTGGTTCAGTGTCCCGTAAACATTGAAATGCTCAATGTGTGGTAGCCTTTTATGTGGAATTCTTTGTGGTACGTGTAAAGAAACTAAGTTCCAGTTGACTTTACCAAAAAATGGAAATCTACTGGATAATAAAGCAGTGGCATGGTACAGGAGCCACTGGTCACCAGAAATAAACACAACCAAGGATTTAAACATTCTCTCTCTTTCTCCTTTTTAAAAAAGATTTATTTATTTATTTATTTACTTGAGTGGTGGTGGGAGAGAGGTAAAGAAAGAATCCCAAGCAGATTCCCCGCTGAGCATGGAGTCCAACAGGGAAGGAGAGAGGCGCTCCATCTCACGAGGGTGGGATCGCAACCTGAGCCGAAATCAAGAGTCAGACTCTTACCCGACTGAGCCACCCAGGCGCCCCTAAATATTCTCTCTAGATCTTCATTTCTTCCTGTCTCTGTATCTTGACTTCCACGATTACATTAGCGTCTTTATTGACCTACAAGGAGTTCTACAGACATTACGCCTACATAGAACAGTTCGTAGAAGTATCTGCCAGATAAGAACAGGCTGGTTGTGAAGGAAGACAGTGTTTCTTTCTTTCTTTCTTTTTTTTTTTTTAAAGATTTAATTTATTTATCAGAGAGAGAGGGGGAGAGAGCGAGCACAGGCAGACAGAATGGCAGACAGAGGCAGAGGGAGAAGCAGGCTCCCTGCTGAGCAAGGAGCCCGATGTGGGACTCGATCCCAGGACGCTGGGATCATGACCTGAGCCGAAGGCAGCTGCTTAACCAACTGAGCCACCCAGGCGTCCCAAGACAGTGTTTCTCTTGAGAATGGACAGTCTGTTGTAGCCACAGAGTAATCCAAGGTTTGTATCTGGCTGCAACTGCCAATGCCACTCTTATATAATTTAAAAAAATATATCATTACCCTACTAGTTTTGGTGATGGAGAAATTTAGAAGTTTCTCTTCAATTTCTGTGCTGTCTCCTATCTGCCAACCTATAGGTACATATTTTAATTACAGTAAAATTTCATAGGTGGCCTTAGAAAAACCATATCAGGGTTTCTATGACATAGACCAAATGTTTGAAGTGAGCCAGAGCAGGGCTCAAGTCTTTTATTTTTTTGGTCAGTATTTTGTTCTATGTGTCCTTAAGCACTGAATTTTCTAAGCCTCTGTTTCTACATCTGTTTAAAAAGAAAGTGGAGCTATTTACCTTATACAAAAAGAAAGTGGAGTGCTTACCTTATAAGACCTTTTTTTTTGAAAATTAAGTAAATAGCACCTACAAAGTATTTAGCATGCTGTATTTCAGTATAGGTTAATGATGACAGAGGTAATTGTAAATGAATTAGCGGCCCTTTATATCTTTTGTTGTTTGCTTTATGAAGATTTTAAATAAGGTTAAGAGAGCAACATGCAAATGTCTATATTGTCTGTTAGAGAGCTAGGGAGAGGGAAAAAGATTTTCAATCCAACTTTTATGCCAGTTCTCCCCTCTAGGTTGGAACTTGTCTGTGATTAGAGGATTAATTACTAACTTTTTAGTGGCATATTAATTTTTTCAAATTACTGGGGCCATTTTGTAAATATGTGCTCTCGTGCATTGAGGAGTAACCAGTGGCCTAAAAGCATTAAGGTAAGGCTTAAAAAGTGAGAAAAAATATTTGTATGCTTCATTTCTTTCTACTTGCTGTTGTTTAGTTTATGAGGTCCACATACCCTTAAGAAAATGATTGCTTTGTTGTTCGGCTTTGTTGCCGAAGTTTGCTGACTTGTGGGGCTTTGCAGTCAAATGGTCTACCGCTAAGCTATAACTCCTGACTTGTGGGGCCTTGTCCTCTATTCTACAACTATTAGAAAATCAGTAAATGCTGCTTGATGATAATGGTGCTCTTGTTGTTTTTTCAAGATATGGAAATTCAAGAAAAAAAGCATCACATTGCAGTATTAAAATGTTAAATGGAAGATTTCCTCCCACCCCCCCACATACAAGTGAAAACAAAATCAGGGCTCAGGTGTTCTTCCAAATACTTATTCTTCCACTAATGAGAAATAAGAAACCCTCCCAAACCACTCCATTAAATAGATTCTGATTGCCTAATGGTTTCATGAACTTTCTATTATGGGAGAACAACCATATTCCCTTTTGATTTGTAAGGGTTCACCCACTGATGGCAAGATACCTTAAAATGATAGTTGCGTTTCAGATTCAATTGGGTACAATGTTTATTCAGTTCTTAGTATATATTTTGTTCTATACCATGCCCTGTGGAACATACAAAAGAAATATGTATTCTCAAAGAATAAGATGTTTGCTAGATAATTTTTTCCTATATTACCTAAAAAAGTCTGAAATTCTGACTCTGTTGCCCACATAAACAAGGCAAGCTTTCCCAAATGAAGGCATGATTAGTTTCAAAAATGCACTTAGGACTCCTGGGTAGCTCAGTCGGGTAAGCCTCTGCCTTCAGCTCAGGTCAAGATCTCTGGGTCCTGGGATCAAGTCCCACATTGGGCTCCTTGCTCTGTGGGGAGCCTGCTTCTATCTCTATCTTCTATATGCTTCTCCATCTGCCTGCTCCTTTCCCTGCTTGTGTGCTCTCTTTCTCTCACAAATAAGTAAAATCCTTAAAGAAAAAAATAAGAAAAAATAAGCCTCCTGCACTTTGTTCTCTCTTGGTATTAGTTACCTCTTTGAGGTTAGGAAAATGCCAATGATGGAATGAGAAAACTTTTGGACATAGTGCAGTTAGAAAACTGAATTCTTAACAATAAATATCTAGGACCCTCCATCCTCTTAATCATGGCAAAATCATTTCTTAGGTTACTATTCTATTTGGTCCTACCCGTAACAGTGATTAAATCCTTGCAATGGACAGTCTTAGGAACACTTATTCATTGTTTTATTGTATAAAAGTGAGAAAATTAATCCAGTTCTAAATAACAATTTTAGATGAATTAATTATACAGTGAAGCTGACAAATATATGTTTTGACTGGAATTATAGAATTACTTTAGTCGTATGTGTACTTAGTCCTATTATTACATATATTATAATTACACAGTCCTATGTGTACTTACCTTAATAATAGTATCACTTGTCACAATGCTTCTTATAATTAATTGAAGGTAATTAATATAAAATTAATCTAAATTTTCTTTTATTTGGATTAATAGCATTACATAATTTGTAAAACACATACAACCTCACTACCACAAACTTTAATATATTGGTTTTAATTTTTGCTTTTATATGTACCTTCTACTTTTCTACTTTTTTTTTTTTTTTAGAATTTTATTTACTTATTTGACAGAGAGAAATCACAAGTAGGCAGAGAGGCAGGCAAAGAGAGGAGGGAAGCAGGCTCCCCACTGAGCAGAGAGCCCGAAGCAGGGCTCTATCCCAGGACCCTGAGATCATGACCTGAGCTGAAGGCAGAGGCTTTAACCCACTGAGCCACCCAGGCACGCCTAATTTTCTACTTTCATTCATAATTGTAATCAAGAATGATAATGGTGTGGATACTAAAATACATTTCCTTTCCCCAAATAGGACATAGCCTTAAAAATATGGGATACCTCATTAAAAAACAAAAACAAAAACAAAAACAAAAACACCTTACAAAGCCTTACTTCAAAACAGACATATGTATGACTCTGATTTAAAACTTAAAGGCAGGGGCACCTGGGTGGCTTAGTGGGTTAAGCCTCTGCCTTCTGCTTGGGTCATGATCTTAGGGTCCTGGGATCAAGCCCCACATCAGGCTCTCTGCTCAGCAGGGAGCCTGCTTCCCCCTCTCTCTCTGCCTGCCTCTCTGCCTACTTGTGATCTCTCTCTCTGTCAAATAAATAAGTAAAATCTTAAAAAAAAAAAAAAAACTTAATGGCAGTTTGCACATTATAGAGTTGTACACACATAGATATTTTCAATAGCTCGATTATTAATTGTTATAATGTATGCTGTTTTTTACTTCCCTAAGTCTGAATAAGCATTTTCTGAGAAAGGAGAGATTTAAAAAGTAGGTATCACCTCTATCTTAATTTTATTTTCTATTCTGTCTACTTTATCTTTTTGTTCATTTCAAAGCCCAAATTTCATGCTGATTTACCAAGTATGAACATAAGATAAAAGAATCCAAACTAAATATTAACAGTACAGTTTAGAATGTACATTCCTAAATTTTAGGGCAAATCCAAAATCAACCTGACATTAAATACATTAGCCTCCTCTTGTCAAGCTCTTTTCTCTTGGTTTGCTTTGACCTAAATTTTCAACCTGATATTCTTATTCAAATGTGTCATGAGGGCAGCCAGATGGCCTGATTTTTTTCAGGGCATAAGTAAAAACTGTTCTGCTTTCTCATGGATTATTTGAAGTATTTTGCTCTTGCAGTGAGTATAAATGTAAACTTCCTGTCTCTGTGAACTAAGCAACAGAAATAGGTTTAAAGTCACAGATCTCAGTTCTGGTCTCCAGTACTGAGTCACAACATACCCTCTGTGGCCTTGACTTACTGGTTTTCCTTTGTGAAAATGGGAATTATAATACGATAGAGTATTTTATGTCCTAACGTTTGGGGAAAGAATAATGTAGAAAAGTTATAGGAGTAACAGCAGGCAATTTTTTGAAGACTGGGTAGTACAAATGCTGTAAATATCTGAGACCCCCAAAATTGACCACCAATGGAGGGTTAGACGATAAGAAAAGAAAAGAAACAAAACAGACCACTTTGTTGGCCACAGAGGTACCATTTAGTAGTAATAATTTATTAAGTGGACCTTTGTGGCTAAAAAGAGCCAATTCACCTACCAAACTGAGCAAATTTACATTCTTTCTATCAGAAGGATGAAACTCCACATAGCCAGTTATTCATCTTTTGGGAAATAACTGGGTAAGATATGGGCAATGGAGTAAATCAGCAAAATGAAATGTATTCCCAATCGCCAAAAACCACAGGCTCTGGGAAATATACTAAAATATTATTGTTAATTGTATATCTACAAAGGTTCTTGTAAATGCACTCATGTTACTCACTACTGTGGAAGTGCTATATTTCCTTACTTTTATAATGTTCCGTTTCTTGGAAAAAAAAAAACAAGATAATTTTAAAAGCAATCAAAAGAGCCAGATTAGTTCATTTTAATTAAATCTTGTAGAAAACTGCCTTGTTATAGATGTGAATCCTTCTTAGTGGCTTTCTTAAGGGGAGAAGATATACCCAGACCTCTTTATAACTGTAATGTACTTTGTACTCTACAGGTAGAAACAAATGCCACTATCATTAGGACTGTATGAAGAAAGCTGAACAGTAGTGGTTTATGTTTTCATAATGAGTTTCTTGTGTTGAGTGCAGAACTTCTGTCATATTTTCATGGAGTTTTCATAACATCTGTACATAATGAAATGCCTATTTTCTCCTCTTTGATGAATCATCTTCAGGCAGAAACCTTCGTTTGTGTTTTTGAAGTGTAACTATTACCTGAATCCAATCCAGTCTCTAAAGATTTCTGTCACATTTATTTTCTGCATGCAAAAGATTTTCTATAAAAGCTATGACTGAGGTATAGCAAGACAAGCCAATTACTGAGAAGCTGGAGAAGAGTGCAAATGTGTGTGTTTGGGAGTGGCTAATGGGAATCTTAAAATCCAGACCTCAGGGAGGTGCCAGAAAATCCCATTAAAGTTTATCTGAAGTTTTTCTGAAGCTCTAGTCAAAATAATGGCCCCACATGCTAATCAGAGGAATTTGTAAATATGTTACTATGGCAAAAAGGACCTTGCAGATATGATTAAGTTAGGTATCTTAAAGTGAGGAGGTTATGCTGGCTTTTCTGGGTGGAACAAATGTAATCACAAGTGTTAGGAGAGATCCAGTCAGAGAAGGAGTGAGGAAGGAGGGATAATGCAGTGTTGTGCTTTGAGCCAGGAAAGGGGGTGGCCTCCAGAAGGTTTAAAGGGCAAGGAAATGATTCCCCAAACCTCCAGAAAGAATGCTGTCCTGCTGACATCTTAATTTACCCGAAGGAAACTGATTACAGATTTCTGACCTCTAGAACTGTCAGATAATAAATTTCTGGCATTTTAAAGCACTAAAATTTGTGGTAGCTTGTTAACAGAAAACTAATACACAATAGTTACTATGACGTTTCAACTTTAGAATATAGAATTCTGAAGTTCAAATTAGAACACAGTGATTCAGACTCAATCCTGAGTCATACCCTTCGTCCTTTTCAAATAATAGATCTAGAATAAATTTTAGTGATACGAGCCTATTGCCCTTGAGTAACTACAGCTAGAGGAGATAAGTGACGTGCTTAAGTTAATGTAGCTAGTTAGCAAGAGATGAGACTAAATTGGGGGTTACATAAGACTCTCAAGACCACTAATTGGTTATTTCTGGCATACTGCCTCTGTCTCAGGGTATGAAAATATTTGTATTCAAAAGATCAGTATTTAAGAAGTGTTGTCTTTTTTTAAAAATTTTATTTCATTTTTTTCAGTATTCCAAGATTCATTGTTTATGCACCACACCCAGTGCTCCATGCAATATGTGCCCTCTTTAATGCCCACCACCAATCTCATCTAACCCCCCAGCCCCCTCCCCTCCAAAACTCTCAGTTTGTTTCTCAGAGTCCACAGTCTCTCATGGTTTGTCTCCCCCTCTGATTTCTCCCAACTCACTTTTCCTTTCCTTCTCCTAATGTCCTCCATGTTATTCCTTTTGCTACACAAGTGAAACCATATGATAATTGACTCTCTCTGCTTGACTTATTTCACTCAGCATAATCTCCTCCAGTCCCATCCATGCTGATACAAAAGTTGGGTATTCATCCTTTCTGATGGAGGCATAATACTCCATTACATATATGGACTATATCTTCTTTATCCATTCATCTGTTGACGGGCTCTTTCCACAGTTAGGCGATTGTGGCCACTTCTGCTATGAACATTGGGTACATATGGCCCTTCTTTTCACTACATTTGTATATCTGGGCTAAATACCCAGTAGTGCAATTGCACGGTCATAAGGTAGCTTGAAGTGTTTTCAAATGCTGTGATAAGGAGTGGGGTAAAAGTGGGCCTGACAATGAAGGGATAGAGCCAGAGAACTTGTTCTTTAGAACAAGAATTTTTATATGTCTCACTAAATTCCAGACTAGACAGACAGTCACAGACTGACTAGCCATGGCCCCTGCCCTCTTGGTACTTGTTAGTTAGGAAGGCAAAATAAACCAGTGTAATTATAATTAATTAATAACTAGTAAGGAACAAGATTCTGCAAAGAAATCTTTAATCACAATGTCCAAGGAATTTTCTTTATTATCTATATGGTCTTTCAATAAGATAATGACAAAAAAGAATTTAGTTTCATTAAGAGACCTCTATGATTTTGAGCTGTTGTTCTTGCTCTTCAAAGATTTAATAATTGTCTTTAATTTTGGGGAAGGCCGTATATGTATTTTTAATGTCTGTGGAAACATACTTGTGTATAGTTTCGAAGCCCTGGTTTGTTGATGACACTTTACTGCAATTCTCTCAGTTTCTATGGAGACACTAACTATTGTGCAGTTAGGGGAAAAGAAGACTCCTCTGCTCCCCTGTGGCTTTAAAACTGTTTTTACTTGTTTTCTTATTCCACAATTTCAGAAACAAAATTAAAATAGTTTTCTTTCAACCAATATTATTTGAATGCCAATAGGATTCTCTTTTATTTCACAAAGACTATAAACATTTACAAATTAAATACAGCCCAGCAGAAAATGAAATCTTTCCTGACCATCCCATTCTAATGGCAAAGATAGTGTTTCCTCTCTGTGGTTTATAAATCTAGAATTTTCTTGGCATTACATTACTCAAGTTTTTTTTTAATAATAACTTATACATTAAACACTACCAATAACTTCAACTTTGGTATTTTGCACAGCTGTGGTGTGTAGATAACTTCTATTTATATTAACTGAAGTTACATTTGCATACTAGTAGGAAAGTACCCTTTACAGAACCAAATTAGTACAAAGCCATGTGAAAGAACAAATCTTTTCTACTTAGAAGAGGCATGGCAATTCTATTTAATAAAGAAATTCTACATTAACGTTTGTTTCCTGAATTCTGATGGGCCCATTCTGTCTTCCTTTGCATCATTCATTTTAAATAAGTTTTTTAAAAAACTGGTAAACAGCAGATAGGATTCCATGCTCTGAATTCCCTTTTTACACTGGCTTTATTTACTGCTTGGGTTTTTTAAAAAATTCATTTTAATTCCTCTTTAAAATAGGATTCTCTGCCTTACTAAGGTGTTTTTTTTTAAGTCCTATAAAATGCTGAATTACATACATATCAGTAAATATTACAGTTGGCAAAAGCTTAAAACCATTCCTAAAAATAGTTTTAAGAAAAGAAAAAAAAATCCTGAATTTATACATCCAAGTGTATTTCAATATCAGAGTTAAATGTTAACAGTGAGTCCACGGAGATGGTGTAGTACTTTGCAGTCCCAGTACTTTTAAGTAGCACAAAGTCTTTCAAGATAATTAGCACAGAATATTGAACCCCGCCAGAAATATGGGATTTGTCATTAAATTTAGAGGCTTCCTTATCTTTCTGAGTCTAATCATGTGTGCAGAAGACTAATTGTTATTGGCATGGTCTTTATTGCTCATAGCTTTCTTTTATTTTAAATGGAATGGTCTGCTTTGTGAGAAATAATTAGGTTTTATAGGCCTACCTGCATAGAGCCTTTTGTTGAATGTCTTATGGTTTTGCCAATTCAGATCCTGAGAGCAATTAGAGGCTGTGGCAGAACTGTTCCTTAAATCACACACATATTGTGTTATTGCCTGCTTTTTATTTTTTTACCTGCAGTAGCAGATGCAGAAGCTTCAGTTACTTGTGAGTACACAGAGTAATTGTTAGCCAGTGTGAAACTTGGTTTGGGGAGGTATAAGCTATGGAGAAGAAGATGTTATGTTAAGTCTGGCACATGGCAGTGGGTCCTGATGTCTGACATTGTCCCTAAAATAATTATGTTCTCAATTGCAGACGAGAAAGTCTTTATCCATTCTCTGAAGTGACATGGTAATTCCATTGTCTAAAAGAATGGTCAGAAACTGGCCAAACTGTCGTCTTTTAGTGTGTATGGATTTGTTCAACCAGAATAATTTATTTGCTATCAATAGCCAGTTGGGAATTATTTGTTGCTCAGTGAGGTAAATAATAGAGACACTTTTCAAAAGTGCTTATAACAGTTCTAGCAATCATTTTGTTTTATGAGCGAGATCAATTTATATGATGAGTCAGAGACTTACTGGTGAGGTCTGATAGAAGTACTATCTAAAATCTTACAAATTAAAATTTTTTTTTTTTCTTTTGGAGAGAAATGTGTGTTGGAATAAAAGTTTTACTGAGTTATTTTGGTCACTTTGCCTGCTTACCTTCCCCATGATTTAGGACGACTCAATCAGATTACTGTAAACAATTTGATGATGATGAAAATCATTGTCATTTCTATGTTAGGAAGCCCCCTATGTTAGGAAGTGCACATTACTTTTGAGTTATCTGTTGGAGAGTGGTGATGGACAGGTATTTATTTTTCCAAAACTCTTTCACCAAGTGGCAGCGAACTGTTTGAATACTGTTCCATTGGACTTGAACTTAACAGTGTTTTACTCTCTGTGTCTTCAACATGTTAGCCAGATACCATTTGCTCAGACAACTCTCCTCCTGCTACCATATCATCAATAATAGTCAAGGTGCTTTCAGTCTTGACAGTTTTCTTTACTGAAAAATTGCTTTGCACAGGCTTTTTTCCATTCCAGTTGACAAGCCATCTTCTCTCAAATCTATGATGTCAGACATTATCAATCCCCAAAAGGCACTGACAACCTTAGACATATGCATGTACAAGTCGATATTATTTTTCAACTAATATCCTTTGGAGACCTTATTTATTTATTTATTTTTACTGAAATAATAGAAGCTAGAAGAATTTGTGACCTGAATCTAGTGGCAAACCTAAAGCTATGTTTGGAAAAATGTCATATGAATTTTTAGGATCCACAGTGAAATATACTGGAGAGGAGTTGGGTGGGCATGTCATTTTGGATATATAGGCCATTATGAAAATATTTTTATAGCAACCAGTGGTACTAAGATGTTTTCTTCGTGAATCTCTTTTCCTTCTTCCTTTCTTCCTTCCTCCCCCTTTCCCCTTCCTTCCTTCCTTCCTTCTCACCACCCCCGCCCTTCCTTCTCTCTCTCTCTCTCTCTTTCTTTCTGTTCTTTCCCTGGCTAAAAGAAGAAATAGGGAAAATGCCTTTATATTACCTGGAAGATTCCATTTTGAGTAATGGATTTCAAATAAGGAAAAATGTGTATTGTTGCTTTGAAGAATACCTAAAATTTTGAAATCCTAAAAGGGATTTATAGTTGTGTAAGTAATTGGCTAATTAAAATTTTATTAAAAGGTAATTTGAGGGATTTTTTTTTTATGGAAAAGAGATGAAGATAGAAAACCTAAGAATAAACTTAACAAGTAGAAAGTTTTATTTAAAATAATTTTACTTTCTTGTCATAAAAATGAGTGGAATAATTATTCTGTCATGGAGAAAACTTAGCCTGTTTTTATTTTTTCTTATATGAGTGTAGTCTCCATTGAGAGCATGATCCTTTAAACTTGCCCATGCTGTTCTGGACATTTTGGCCACAAAAAACCTCTTTTGTATTCAGGGTATGTAGGCTTTATGAAAACCAGTTGTAGTAGTGCTGTTTTGTGGTCTCCAGATCAAATATAACCAAGGAAAAAGACCTAAATGAGGTTGAAATTATTTGAGTAATTTATCACTTTTGTGCAATAGGGTTTGGGAAGAGTTATGTATTATGAATTATGACAACTTATAGTAACTAGACTTAAAATAATTAAACTAGAAATAATTTGCATACTCCTTGGAAATATTCAAGAAGTATTAGTATTAAATAGAATTTGAAAGTTCCTTACAGTCCTATTTTCAGAGATAAATATTGTGTATGATTTGATGCAGACCTTTCCATATTTTTATGCATATGTAGTTTATTTTATCTACTTAAATACAGGCAAACGGTATTTACTGTTCCATCATTTGTTCTCTTTACTTAATATAATGAGGATTTGTTAATACGTGTAGATCTATCATTTTTAGAAACAGATGTACTGTAATTTATTTAAACAATTCCATGTGTTTAAGATTTGGACTGCTTTCAAATTTTCTCCATTATAAATACTACCTTAATAAATGTTCTTATTCATACATCTTTGCATAGTTGTTCAATTATCTCCTTAGCATAGGTTCCTGGAATTAGATTTGCTGGCTCAAAGATGTTCAGGCAGCTAATACCATTTTACACTTCTACCATCAGTGTTTTAAAATTTGGATTCCCACATCCCTTAGTCACATTGCCTTTAACTATCTTTTTTTTCCTGTGTTACTCTGATAGGCTAAAATGTATCTGATTATTTTTTAAATCTGCTGCTCTTTGTTATTAGTGTGTTAATTGTCTTTTCAGCCATTGGATTTAACAGGTATTAACTAATGTGTAATGTATATTTACCTGTAGATCTACATCTAGGTCATAGATGGAGATGTAGACAGAGATATAGATATAGGTACAAAACTAGATGTAGACACAGGCAAGAAATACCTACTTCCTATTACAAGCCTTTGTTAATGCCATTTCATTTACATAGATTTCTCCCTCTTTACCTTGATTCATTCTGGAAAGCTAAGCTCATATTCCACTGTCTCTACTAAGCCATAGCTTTTTTTTGATTGCTCCTTTCAGAAATCATATCTCCCTCCTTAGATCATCTGTGATACCTTGCATGTCTCTGGGACACTTACGTCATTCTCTTTAATTTAACGTAGATGCATCTTCCTTTCAGCATTGGTAGGTAATAGTTTCTGGTTTCAGAAACTATGTCTTGCCCATTTGTATCCTCCAGAGATACCTTATGATCTGACAATATTTATTAATTTGGGGAGGGTAGGATGTCAGTATTGTGTACTTACAAATTTTCATTGTTGTCTGCCATAAAAGGTATGATTTTTGTGAATTATGGTGTTCTGGTAAAAAACATGGGTTTAGAGTCAGAGAATTTGCCACTTAATGGCTCTGTGACTTTGGGGATGTTCCTTATCTTCTATGAAACTCAGTTTAATTCTGTGAAATGAAGGTGATAATAATATAGTTCACAAAGTAGTAATGAAGAATAAGCAATATAATAGTTTGAGAAGTGTTTTGTACATTTTTATATAAACATAAATATTATTATTAGAGCTAAGATGTGAATTTTTATGTCTGTAGAAGATAAGTAAGAAAACCAAGTTCTGGGGCGCCTGGGTGGTTCAGTGGGTAAAAGCCAGGTCATGATCCCAAAGTCCATGGATCAAGCCCCGCATAAGGCTTTCTGAGCCCCGAATCTGGCCCTCTGCTCAGCAGGGAGCCTACTTCCATCTCTCTCTCTCTCTCTGCCTGTCAAATAAATAAGTAAAATCTTAAAAAAAAAAAAAAGACCAAGTTCCCCTCTCCCGATGTGTGCCCAGTAATGTGATTCTCAAGAATATAAATAGATAAAAAATTTTGTATGTAAATGTACAATCATATGCATTGATCAGGAAATTGTTTAGTAAATGCAGAAAAAATCAACTTGCAAAAAGGGTTATGCTTTCTTTCCTGTATGATAGAATGGTTAGATTAATGACTAAAACTAATTAAGAAACTGAAAAATTATAGCATGCCTGTTACCAATTCTAAGCCCAATGAACTGTGAGATAGGGATATGGCAACATTAAAAATTACCTCACCATTGTTGAATATTAAGGCAATTTTGCTACCTACCCTTAGAAATAAAATAGCCCTTGCAATTATGTTTCACAATTCGCTATTGGTTCAAAAATTAATGACTTTTATTGTAATAAATGGATCATCACAGGTGACAAAGCACAGTTTTAATTAGCAGTGACAGGTAAAGCTCCTTACCATCAGATGGAATTTATATTAGCAGTTACAGAAGAAATTATGTTTTGATCATCACAGTTTTATATTGATGTTAGGAGTACTAATTATATAGTCCTGCCCTTAAAAGTTTTACGGGGTATGGGAAAACATGTAAAAATTGTAGAATAAATTTGAAACTGTTAAATATGTTCTCCTGGACTATTTTGATAGACATACTTTCTTTCTTTCTTTCTTTCTTTTTTTTTTAAGATTTTACTTATTTTGACAGAGAGAGACAGTGTGTGTAGAAGCAGGGGAAGCAGCAGATAGAGGGAGAGGGGAAGTAGGCTCCCTGCTGACTAGGGAGCCTGACACAGGGCTCCATCTTAGGACCCTGGGATCATGACTTGAGCTGAAGGCAGATGCTTAACCAATTGAGCCACCCAGGTCCCCCAGCAGGTATGCTTTCATAATGATCTAAAATCCCAGTTCCGATTTTACAATTCTACTCCTGAACTTCCACATTAGACCTTGGCAGAAGAGGAGGCCCCTCACTTGTTGCCTGATCCATTACCTTTCCACTGCAGACTCAGTGCTGTACAAGAGATTTATGTGCTTCACCTCTAGGGAAACATACTTCTTAACCCCTCAACATGCAACTCCCAGCCACAAGAGTCTATATCTTGGCCAACCTTCTGATCTAGGAAGGCACATACTTGCAGAGTACTCTACCTTCAGGAGGATGGAACAGGAAAGAGGCCTGCACAGGCTTTGTCTTGGGCTCAGGAGCCATTAGGGCAGGAAATGTCAGAGTCTTAAATACCTGGAGAGTAGTCTAGAAAAGGTACTGGACACTGAAGATGGACATATCTATTTGGTTCAGTAGTCTCTTTGTCCCCTGAGGAGTGCTGGATGGCAGGGAACCATAGTAAGGCCTTACAAAGTACAGGGCCCAGTACAGGGTTCATCTTACCTGGGTCTAGGAGTGGTAATGATCATATGTGAAACACATGAATATATTTTAGAGTTGTCAGTTAGATAATGGCACAAATATCTCAATGATGATAATAGCTCATATATGCTGATTTTAAATTATGTGCACTTAAGGGAAAAAAGGCTTTATATTTAAACCAATGAGTAATTCAGTATATTAATTTTGTTTTAAGAACAGGGTTCTCAATAACATAATTTCTGTTGTATTGTGGTATTGTTTCTTTTTTAATGTATTTGTAGGGCATGCAGATATTGAGAAATCTAGTTTCTGTATGCCAGAGACACAAAGCATATCAAATAATCAAAACAGACATAGCTATAGTCATGAGCATATGCACTGGTGAGGAGAGTCTAGGTATTTGCTAACAGGACCAATAACCAATTTAGTATATTACACACATGCATATATCCAGAAAAGAAAAAAAATAGATGCATATGCACAAAATTGTTAACAATAGTTTCCTTTGGGGTGGTGTCTATGTTTTTAAAGCTGTTTGCATTTTTAGTGCCGTTGTAATGTTTTTAAAACTATGGTCTTAACTATAGGCTTTAAAAGTATAAATACTTAATGCAATACTTACATGTTGAAAATTAAAATATTTGTCCATCTAACATTAAATTTGCTTTCATGCCATCCCAAACTGGTGATAGACATTTCTTTAATTAAATTTGACATTAGGTAGACTCAACTAATTATCCCTTTTTCCAATTTTTAATGAATGAATATATATCTAATCTGACAATGTAAGAAAGTTAAAATGAACATAATAAAGATATAGTGGAAAGTATTAGCCATACATAAAATAGAAAAAGGACCAACAAGGTACACATCTTGCCCTTCTTGACTTCCTTGGAACTATAGATTCTGGAATCTCATTGCTGCCATGTTTAACATTTAATCTAATACTCTAATATTAGCTGTATTCCTACTCACATTAGGGAAAAAAAAAACCTCCCTGCATTGATTTTCCAGGATTAATTTCCTTCTTATGTGACTGTCTAACACAGTCTAATTTCTTCAGCATTCAGATATCTAAACTAAGTTTTAAGTGCAATGTTTTTGAATTATTTCCAATTGTTGCCTACTAAAAGTGAGTAATATTGCTTAAAAGTAATTTAATTTTCTAGAACTTGGTTTATGAGTGCTCTCTAAGTCTATGCCTACAATGTCCATTGAATGGCCCACAGCACACAAGTGCCATGCCTCGAATAACAGGACTTTTGTTAATGAAATTTTAATAATTAAATTTTTAATTGCCTCTGTAAACATTTTGTTAACTCTCTTTTAACAATAAGGTTCCTTTATATCTTAGACACCTTGGAGGTAATACATACTTTGGAGGCATCTAGTTCAGGCTTAGCAAACTCAGAAGCATAACAACTAATCAAATACCCTGAAAGAACAAATTGGGTAGTCCCTAAGCAAGGGACTGTAATGACCTGGGAGTATATATACCTCTTAAGGGCACTCAAGTTAAAACTAATATTTTAAAGTACTGTGTCAGTGAAACTAAACACTTGTCTGGGCAAAATTTGAGTATCTGGCTACAAGTTTGAGACTCTAGAACTCAGATTCCCATTTATTATACACATTTATTTTTCAATATTTAGCTACACGGAAGGCCCTGAGACTGCCATATTGGAGAAATAGGAAAAATACAAACTCATGAGATAAAAATAATCAAATAGCATTGATTTTTATGTTGGGTACCTAGTTTTGTTGAGCTCCTTCTTGCCATCTTTTTGGATTTAAATGATTCAGGATAATATTTTATAGATACTGCAATTTAGATGCTTTCTGTTCAAGAACCTAACAGTGGGCTTGTTAGTTTGTTTCTGGTGACAATAGAAGAAAAATTAGTGTGTATTTGCTTTTCAGGTCAGGGGCACGAAAGGTTATCTCCCAAGTTGGAACATAAAGAAAAGAAGTTCCCTAGTGAAGCACAAAATGTTAAAGCTACTACTTCTGCATGTCTGTGTTTCCTGTGCTAATGTGCGAAGGCCGAAGACTCATTATTTTTCTTTTTCTAAGGTCAGGTCAACTAAAGGCTTAAAAGAAAAAAATGGAGGCTGAGGGGACTTGCTCTTTTGCCAGGTCTGGGTCTCCCTGTCATCCATATCTCTACCTGCTCTTAGGAGTGCCCACTTAGGTATTGTGGTTGCTTATACTCGCTATTGGAATTGGCCAACCAAGTTTGTGCTGAGTCCCCATGAAATGCCAGCCCAGCTACCCAAGGAGGTAAGGATGGAGAATGGAACCTAACTGGCAATGAGGCTCTTGGAAATGCCATCCGACATATTGAACCTTTTATATTTCCCGAGAGGAAGGACAGTACTTTTTCCAGCTTTGGAGTGGCACTGAGACCAAGCTGATCCCTAAGTGAGTCAGAGAGTGAGCAACAGAAAACTGTGAGGGCACAGAGCAGGTCATTTTACTTCTGAGTCACTTTTGTTAAGAACCACATTGTGCTATTTGGTTCCTGCTTTCAAGCAGCTTTGAATAGTGAACTCAATGCAGATCGGGTAGTACACATTCCTATGGCTGTGCTTAATAATAATTGATAAGGTGTGTAATATATGCTAACCACTATGTTGAGTGGTTTTGTTTGTTTTTCACTGGTTCACTTAATTCTTAAGGTGCGGTGTAGGTATATATTGAGATCTCCAGATGAGGAAACTGCAGTTTAGAGAAAATGAAATGCTTGCCAGGGAACACTTAGCTAGTAAGTAATATCAGAATAATTTTCTTGATGTGATTAATCTTGCTTATTAAAGAACTTTATGTTTCAGAATTTTGTTTTGTACTGTTACAGAATAAAAATAGCCAAAAGGGACTAGGTGAACTATTTGGAGAAAGGTTTTTGTATCCCTTCTATTACAAACAAACTTGGTTTCACTTTTCTGTTTTTTGCCCATCAGACAGTGTACAGAAGTTCTTGTTTTGCTGCCTGATATTACATTGCAAAGAAAAATTAAATTACCTAAATAAGTAGCATCCATCGTTTTTGCAGAAAGACAGTTCATTAGTCAAGAATATATAAACTGTTCCACACACTGCTTCTGTTGAATGTTTAAATGAAAAAAAAAAAAATCCTTATCCTGTTCCCCGTGTTCTTTATATCATGACACTAGGAAAACAGGCTTTCAGACTTTTTTTTAACAAAATATTTCTTTTTTATTTTTTGATTGTTTTTCAACTTCTGAACAACAAACATTTAAATAAAAAGAGCAGAGTTGCATGTTATTTGAAGGTTTTTAAATGTGCCTAATAACTGAACATGTTTACAATAGTCAGTGATATTCATAAAACAATTCTACTGCTCGTATAAAATTTTTGAGTTATTTTGCAAAACAAATTTGAGTGGGTCTGCCTTTTTACTGGTTTCCTGTCAAAACTGACTGTATAAAAGAGGTGGCAGACACAATGACTTTGAAGAGGGATTTAAAGGAATTATAATCTTTAGAGACCTTTATAATTTCTGAATTGGACTAAAACAATTCTCACTTTCTAACTGGAGGGGGTCATGATTATGTAGATATATTCATTTTACCTAAATACACAAATGTTTATCGATAAGATAATTTTTGTTCATGTATGTAATCTATACATAATGTCTGCATTTCAGTTTGAAGCACCAGTATATAACTTGTCAGAAAGTGACTGATTTAAACTCCCTCTTACAACAGCCTAAGTGTTACTAATGTATAGGAAATAAGAGGCAGCAGAGTCTTCGCCTCCAGAAGACCTTGGGATCGCACCCCTTTGGAGCTCATCAGAGCCAATTCAGGTTTATCCTGAGGGACCACTTGATGTACTGCCTGATACTCCTTCTTCGCAGGGGCTGAATGCACAGTTTCGGCAAGACACCCAACTCCTGCTGGCTTGAGAAAAGTGTTATTTTAATGATGATTATAATGAGCTCTAGCGTTGCTGGGAGCCAAATGTATCCTTAAGTCCAAGAGAGAACGCTGCAATCAGGGTGAAGTATAATGTAGCTTAGATTATTATTTGATAAATTGGCCTTTTAATTAGGATTTTTTCCTCCTTCAATACTCATTTATTGCCTGCTTTTCCAAGGTGAATAATTGCTATGCATCTTTATGAAGATATCATAGCAACGGAAGCATACTGAATGCACTGAAAGGAGGGGACTACCTCAGACCACTTATCCTGACACATTAATCAATGAAACTGTGCCTTTGATCCCAGCACCTGAATGCATTTCTAGTATTTGATTTCGCCTCCAGCAACCATTACAAGTTACTTTTTATTAAGTGACTCCAGCCTTAGCAGATGGTTTTTAACCACTTCTAAACCCATCCCTGCACTGTATTGTCATGAGAAGTTCATTAAGGAAGCATCTAACAAAAGAAATTTCAGCTGGACAATTCCGTATGATGATGCTCTAGCAGCCCTTAGAGTTAGTGGACTTTGAACATGGACTTTAGTCTTTAATAGATTTGATGTAATCTGCTCTGAAATTGTTGTTTATTTATCATCTGCCAGAAGTTAGTATGATTGAAAGTTTTATGAAAAAAAGAACAGAGTTAAATATTTTGTATTTCAAGGCTATTTAGATCTCTTAAGGGAGGCATAGTGCCTTGCCTTGATAGTTGCACATTTCCATTTTTACAAAAAAAAAGTATATCAAGCCAGATAATGTTGGGTATGCATGACAGGAGAGAAACTAAAGGTTTTGGTCCCAGCTTGCTATGCAACAGCCCTTGACCAGTGACTTCCAAACTGTTTAGGCACTCATCCATAGTAACACATTTTGCATGGTGACACAGTATACACAGTGTATGTTAAGCACTGAAAACATGTTTCCCAGAATTGTATCCTTTGTGCAGACTATGACTGTATTTTCTATTCTATGGTATGCTATTTCACTCAAAAGAAATGCTGGTCACAGATCACTACGACGATTTCACAATCGACAAATGGGTCCCAGTTTAGAGGGAGAGAGATACACAATAAATTTCTGAAATTTCCTTTCAATTGTAAAAATCTATAACTCTGACTGGAAAATGCATGTAGATAGGACCCTCATGTGTTAGATTCAAGTCAGTGAATATCCTGAATAGGTCAATAGATACATTGCTTGCCTGTGTGATCCCATTCAGTGGATGGCTCTATTTGATGCAAATAGTTTCTAAAATAGATGGTGAGATGTAACAATCTTACAATTTTTTTTTTTACTAATTATCAAAACTTATAATTATGCTTATAATAATACCTAAAGCTTTCCATTACCATACGGTATTGGGAGAGTATTAAGGTTGGTGAACTGAACGTGAAAACCTTTTCTTGAACCATTAAAATTAAATAGTTTCTTATATTGCTGAGCCACAGTTGAAGGTAATTTATGTAATGAAATCCACTTTTCATACCATTGCTATTTTCTTTGCCCCTAGAGTAGACTAGGCTGGCATGGAAACTTCATGAGGACAGAAACCATTCATGTCTTCCAGCCTGTTGACCATTTTTGCCCCAGAGGGAAGCACCATTCCAGGCCCAGTCTGTACGCTTGTTAGATATTTGTTGATATAAATAGAAATGGATGGGCAGATGGATGAATGAGTTCTTATAATAAGGCTTGTCCTAGGCAGTCTGGAAATTGCAAAGTTTTCTTTTTATCTCTGGCTTTTCTTTCTTTCAGTTCTTCTTGGATTTAGTCCTCTTAGTAAGTACACATATTCTAGTCTCTTGTTCGACCTAAACTCCTTTCTGTATCTTCCTTCTTACCTCAACTTTTTAGAAATTTAAAATATCTGCCTAGTATTTGGTTCCTGAACCATTTAGTTACACACTAATTAATTCATGTCAAAGAATGAAGAAATCTCAGTAATGGCTTATAGTATATAAATGCTTCCAGGAGAGTTTACATCTCAACCAGCCTTCTTGGACAAGTCATCGTCTTAGATGATGGTTTTACTAGTCCTGTCAGAAAGATATGGGAAAGTTAAAAGAAGATACTTTTTCAGTATCTTGTTAATAACCCCAAAGAGTAATGTTTGAACTTCAGAAAATACTGAGACTTATGCTGGGGACAGAGGTTAATGAGAAATAGTGAAAATAGCAAAGCATATAATATATGTATATATATATATATATATATATATATATATATATATCCTTTCTATAGTTTAGGAGAGTGTTTTCTTTGGATTTTGGGGTGCTTTTAGAAAGTGCCAATTTCTGAGTTATATTCCAGACCTGTTAAATCAGAATTTCTGAAAATAAGAAACAGGAATTTTTATTTTGTTTTTTAAAGATTTATTTATTTATTTTAGAGAGAATGAGTGTGAGCAGAGGGAATATTCAATATTCAATATTATTATTGAATACCTACCAGACAGCAGAGGGAGAGGGAGAGAGTGAATCCTCAAGCATACTCCCCAGTGATTGTGGAGCCCAACATGGCCAACATGGCCCAACATGGGGCCTAATGTGGGACCTGATGTGAAGCCAGTCCTACAACCCTGAGATCATGACCTGAGTTGAAATCAAAAGTCAGGTGCTTAGCCACCCAGGTACCCCTAGAAATCTTTATTTGAAAATAAACTCTCAGCTCATACCTATGTATGCTAAATTGAAGATCCAGATTAAGTATGTTTTTCATGTTGAAATGTGTCTGTGATAACTTGTTTGAAGGTCAACTCCAAAGTCCCTTTATCCAGGTGCCCCAAAAGTCACTTATTTCTTCTTTTGCATTATGAATGGGCCTTGGGACCCTAGGTCACAGAAGGACAATTAAGCCAATAGGAACTCCTAGAGAATTCTAGTGTATTTATCAAATGTCCACCTCCATAAGAAGCAGAACCAGCTTCCAGTGTATCACAGATTATTTGCTTAAGAAAACAAAAGATTTTAAATGAGAACATAGGACAGATGTCTTTTGAATCTTGCTTCAGCTTCAGAAACAAAGAAACAAATAAACAAACAAAACCAAACTTGCATTATACCACACATTATTATGAAGCTAATTTCACTAAGGAGAAATCACAACACAACTAAATGTATTACTTATATTTTTATGCAAATACATTTTGGGTATTCCAAGGGTAACAGAGTTAAATTTATTCCTTAAACAAATATTATTATTGAATACCTACCAGACAGCAGCCATACTGCTAAGATCTGGAGATGGAGGAATAAACAAAGACTTGGTGCCTGTTCTCAAGGACCATTTGATAATGCTGAGGAGATAACTATTTGTGAAATTAATTTTTAAGGATATCTAAGTACAGTTGTAAAGAAAAGTATATGAGAGGCAAATCAGGGTATCTGATATAGGCTTGGGGCTCAGAGAATGATGCCTTGAGCAACGATATTTAATCATAGTCTTGAAGAATAAACAAGAGGCAGTTGACCAGGCCAGGTAAAGCCTTTCACACAGAGTGACAATGTGAGTGAAGAGTCTGTTCTTTCATTCTTAAAAGGTGTGTTTATTTGAGCATTCTTACATAGCACAGCTTATATTTTCCAAGTAAACTATAGTTTCAGTTTTACATAATTATTTCTTTATTTTTTACTTCCAAATTTTTCACTTCTGGCCACCAAACTCTAAAGTAAAATACGGGTATTTAATAATTTGAAATAATAATAACATCAACAATAATAATAAGTTCAACAAACTGTGCAAAGTACAGTTCTTAGTATATTTATGAATTCTTATTTCATCTTTACTACAACTCAATAGGCTTTTCTAAGGCAAAACACACAGGATAAATTTGATGTAATTTTTTATAGAGATTATTACAGAAGGCCTGGAGATAGTAGAGAATTTTAAAAGCAATAAAATATGTTTATTGCTGCTAGAGGAATTATAAAATAATTTTGTATCATCTCTGCAATATAGCAATCACTAAAGCATGGCTTGCTCTTCACTCCGCATAGCTATTTAATCATCTGAACAGATTGGAAAAGTGGTCCCCATTTGGCCAGAATAAAGTAGCAGGCATGCATTGGAGCTGAGTGGGAAGCTGCTGTGACTTGATGGACATCATGAGTATGTGCTGGGCAAAAAAAGGTTCCCAATGGCCCTGAGTTAGGTATTTAATTATTAGGGACTTGGAGTCCTTCACATTTTTCCAGAGTCTGCTACAAAACTATAAATGCCCTAAAATGGAAAGACGCCTTAAGCAATGGCAACCCTAAAGAATTAGTAAAATAACAGAATTGATTGTAAAATTGCTCCATAGTGCCTGAGACTGGGTTGGTAGACTTTGCTATCTCAATAGCAAGCTCCGTGATAGCTTTGCGAAAGCCATTGTCCTGTACAAGTTTTGCTTTCTTTATCTTCATAAATGGCCTCATACCTGCACTCCAATAGTAAGCCATGAGAGACAATAGTAAGAAACGTTCACTGTAGACACACCAAACCCAAGGCCACTCATATGTATTACCTGTGAGACCTTGACCTAATTACTCAGCCTCTCTGTACCTCACTTTCTTCATCAATATAAGGAGAATGATAATATTGCCACCATCAATCAGTAATAATTTCAGTAACTATCATAAGATTTTTATGGAGGTCTACTTACTCATTTATTCATTCACAAATTCTTAGCCAAGAACCATGATGCTTTTTAATGGAGGAAAGATTGCCAATAAATGGAAGAACAAGAAAAGTATAAAATATAGAAAAATTAATTTGAGAGCGACAGAGATTTTTTTTTTTAAAGAATTTATTTATTTGACAGAGAAAGATCACAAGTAGGCAGAGAGGCAGGCAGAAAGAGAGAGAGGAGGAAGCAGGCTCTCTGTCGAGCAGAGAGCCCGATGTGGGACTCGATCCTAGGACCCTGAGATCATGACCTGAGCCGAAGGCAGTGGCTTAACCCACTCAGCCACCCAGGTGCCCTGAGACAGAGATGTTTTAAATAAGATATATAGGGAAAGCTTCTCTAATGAGGTAGGATTTAAGTAGAGACCTGAAAAGAGCGAACAAATGAGTCCTACAGTTGTACATGCAGTGGGAGCATATCAGATAGAAGGAACAGCAGAAGCAAAGGTCTTAACACGAGCATTCATGGCATATTCAAAGAAATGCAAGGGGGTCATTGCAGCTAGAGCTATGTGAGCAAAGGGGAGAATTTTCAGAGATAAAATCAGAAAAGTATCAGGAGAGTAAGAGCGTATAAGGGCCTTTAGAACATTATAAGGTCTGGCTTTTGCCATATATCATCAGATTTAAGACACTTTTGAGTGTTAGCTTTATCATTATTGTATGCATACATACCTCAAGGGGATAAAAACCTTTCCATGTAAGCAATGGCATAAGACTTTCAATCAAACGCAATTTTTATTTTGTATTTATTTAAAGAGCTCATTTAATCTTATTTTGACAAAAATTCTTTTATAGGCCATGCTAGTCTGTCACTGTCCCTTTGCACACATAATAACTTCTCATTTCAATGTCAAATCACAGTGGAAACGTCTTGAAGACATTAAACTCAAGATGTTTCAACAATGCTTGTAAGTCAACTGAAGTTGTCCAAGCTTGTATACGTATAAATAGTGACGCTACCATCCTGGCTGACAGCAAATATAAGACACTTCTTAACTTCATATATAAAAAAAAAATGTGTATTATAGTAAGTTAAATGTGTAGTGTAAATGAGATAGAAATTCAGAGGAGGGTTTTGAGAAAGGGGGTAGCGATTTAATTCAGAAATCACTCTTGCTCCCATGAAGATAGACTGAATGAAATGAGCCATGACAGAAGCAGAGAGTGGCCAGGGCACTTATTTTTAAAAACAGTAATTCAGATGGTTTGTTTCAAAGTCATAGTTCAGACATGGTACGACACGGTTAGGTTCTGATAGATTTTGAAGGTAGAATGGACATAGTTGCAGATAATTTTATGTAGGTAGGAGAAAATAAAGAAATCAAAGTGGCCCTGAGGGCTTTGGCTTGAGTTGGGGAAGACTGTGGGTGGATGGATTGGTGCCCACAGAGAAGGTCAAGAGTCTGATTTTGGACATGGCACATTAAATTGCCTATTATTCATTTAAGTGGAACTGTTGATCAGGCAATCAGGAAATGAGTCTGGAGTTTAGAGAAGAGATACAGTCTAGAAATATAAAATTGATATAAAATGACTCCATCCTGGTGCAGAGGCTGTTCAATACTATACATTAGGAAGACATCACCTAAGGTGGTGTTTCTCAGTATTTTTGGCCACTATCCGCAATTAAAACGACATTTTACATCAAAAGCATACCAGACTTCACACTGGACAAAAATGTATTATTTCATGTAACTTTATCTTACCATGTATGATATTTTGTTTTATTTCTGCTATTTTTGTTCAAAACCCAAAAGTTACTGCATGCTACTCAGATTGAGAAATGCTGCCTTAGACTGTGAATGAGGATAAAGAAGAGTTCCCAGAACTGAGCTTTGGATGCTCCGACATTCAGAACTCTAATTGATATCATATGTACAAAGATTTCAACAATGCCTAGCTTAAAAAAATTAAGTGTGCAAAATGTGTTAGTTAGAAAACGTAGTTTTCTCCCCCAAGTATTCCTTGACTTATTTTTATCAGTTTTGTAGTTAGAGGGCTCAGGCTATAGTATACAGAAAAAGAAATAGGTGCTGTGTTTATTTTCTTTGATTCATTGCTAATTCCCACAAACCGAGCAGCTTAAAACAACATGCATTTATTTATTTATCTATTTATTTATTTATTTTTAAAGATTTTATTTGTTTATTTGACAGACAGAGATCACAAGTAGACAGAGAGGCAGGCAGAGAGAGAGAGAGAGGGAAGCAGGGCCCCCGCTGAGCAGAGAGCCCCATGTGGGACTCGATCCCAGGACCCCGGGATCATGACCTGAGCCGAAGGCAGCAGCTTAACCCACTGAACCACCCAGGCGCCCCAAAACAACATGCATTTATTATGTCAGTTTTGATGACTGAGAAGTCTGGGTACACTTTAGCTGAGTATTCTCTTTTAGGATCCTTCTAGGCTACACATTAGATGTTAACCATGGCTGTGCTCTCATCAGAGGCCTGACTAGGAAAAGATAGAATTCAGAGCCCCTCAGGTGTGGGCTGCATTCATCTCCTGCAGGTTGTAGGACAAAGGTCTGCACTGACTTGCTGACTGTTGGCTGGGGGTTACTCTCACTTCTAGATGGCACGTGCTGCTCCTTATCATGTGACCCTTTCCCTAGACAATTCAGAGCATGTCCTCTAACTTCTTCAAGGACAGCAGGAGAATCTCTCAAACATCAGTCAGCTAATGTAGATATAGCGTTATGTAATTATGAAACTGAAAACCTGTCACCATTGCTTTATAGCACAACTTAATCAAGAGAGTAAAATCACTTTTGTCAGACTCTACCGGTTAGAAGGAAGTCATTTGTTATAATCACTCTCAAGGGGAAAAGACTATATAGGGGCCTGACTAGCTGGGGGATATTTTAGGGTGTGTCCTCCTGCCTTTCTCCAGCTTTCTTCACAGCTTGGAACTTGTGGTAAAGTAGGAAATTTCTTTTCTTCATCTTGATTATGAAATAGAATAGTACAGACCAGGGGTAAAAAGTCACGAGCTCTATTCTTAGCCCTCTCATTTTATTATGTGAAGGTAACTAATCTGTCAGAACTGTTGGGTCGGCAGCTCTGGGAATGCAGGAGGAACAATAAAAATGGCCCTGCCGGGCTGTCATCTTCCAGGCCGCCCTCTTCCTTTACCCATGACTCTCCCGCCGGAAGGACGTATGCTGAGGACTCATCACCATAAATAAACCAATATCTATGCAGGTAACAGGAACATCAGGACTCCCCCTTACCCTACAATCACCGAATACCTTACCTTATATGGCTGTGAACCTATGCCCTGTCTTAACCCAAATAAAAGACCCACTCGACCCCCTCCCACGTGCGACTTCCCCAACTCTCCTCTCCTGAGTCTCAGAACCTCGCCCAAGGGCTCCTTTAATAAACCTTGCCTTGCGCCTATCTCTCCTGGTGTCGTGTGTGTATCTCTCCTGTAAAACCTTACAAGAACCTCAGCTTCCCATCTTGAAAATGAAATGACGGCAAAAACAAACAAACAAACAAAATGGTGATGGCAGTGTCTTTCCAGAATCTTTTCTCACAGGATATTATTCTCTCAAGAATATTATATGAGGGGCACCTGGGTGGCTCAGTGGGTTAAAGCCTCTGCTTTCCGCTCAGGTCCTGATCTCAGGGTTCTGGGATCGAGCCCAGCACTGGGCTCTCTGCTTAGCTGGGAGCCTGCTTTCCGCTCTCTCTCTGCCTACCTCTCTGCCTGCTTGTGATCTCTCTCTGTCAAATAAATAAATAAAATCTTAAAAAATTATATGAAATAATTTCTATTTTGATTTTGAGCTATAAAGTGATGACAATATAGAAAACTTTAATCTGACGTTATTCTTTATTATGATAGCTATACTCTGGTTCTCTGAGCTTTCATTGGCTATTAGGAAGGCTATGGCAATGTTATGAATGGTTTATAGCCTGTCACCTTGCTCTAAACCTTGTCTGTAGCAAGGTCTCAAGTATTAATTGAATGAATAAACCATATTTTTCTCCATTTGGTTTATAAGTAGTTTTATCTTGGGAGCCATAGATAGTTTTACCTTACTTTATAAAAGCATGTTTGATTTTTAAAACCACAAGTTTTGCACAGTTTGTACTAAAGGACTACTTTATTGCTTTTTTTTTAATTTCCTGAAAAATGCAACAAAAGTTTAAAATTAATAACACTCAGTAACAGGGAATAGGGATAATAAAAGTTATGTTCCTTGCTTCAAAAGCAACTTATTTTCCACTTCCTTATTAAAAAAAATCAGAAAACTTTTGGGTGGCTTATCAAGGGTTTTTTTTGTTTTGTTTTGTTTTGTTTTGTTTTTTTAAGGAGAGAGAGAAATTAAAACAAACAAACAAACAAACAAAAACTTCTAAACTTTTCTACTCAGCATCTCTCCATTGAGAACAAGATTGGGGATTTGCTTGATTTGGATGGTTCCTCAACTCCCAGAAGACCCATATCCATATTTGGGAGGAGAAAGCAGTGAAAAAATCAAGGGGAAGGCAGATTTATTAGGACATAGCAAATCCAGGCACCATAAGAATTTCATAGCACCATGTCAGTTAGTCAAAGTGACAAACTTAAATAACCATTCCCAGATAATTTAGGATAATATACAGAGTTATTATACAAAGCTTACTTTCTGGGGGGCATGGGATGGTGGCAAAAACGTGTTTCTTTGCAGACCAATATCTATTTTGCAATTATCTTATTTTATTTTATTTTAAATATTTTATTTATTTATTTGACAGACAAAGACCATAAGTAGGCAGAGAGGTAGGCAGAGAGAGAGAGGAGGAAGCAGGCTCCCCACTGAGCAGAGAGCCTGAGATGGGGCTCCCCAGTAACCTGGGGTCATGACCTGAACTGAAGACAGAAGCTATAACCCTCTGAGCCACCCAGGCACCCCATCTATTTTGCAATTATTTAAAAAAAAATAGAAAAACTTTAATCAAACACATCTTCTAGTGCTTCTCATTTAAAATAATAGAGTCTTGCCAATATCTTCTATTTATGCCTGTCACCAATCATCTAGAGCTAGAGTTTTTATCTCCTTTTAGCATCTCAACTGATCACCTAGAAACCATATTGACATAGTCCAGACTTGCCTTTCACTATCTGCTGGATATTTCCAAATGAATATTCTTCTTTCAATTGAAATTCACCTTAGTAAAAATTAACTTTTAAACTACAGCCTAGCTGTTGCCCAACCAGTTTCCCTTCTTTATCTCCACAAGTGCATCAACACTTTGCATATGTGTGGCCCACAATGAATAAATATCCAGCCTTTTTATCCTCCATTCAGACAAGATATTCTCATACACTTACAAACCCTTCCTACCTTGGCACATTAGTGTAAAGTGCCTTTCGAGATGAAGGCAGAATTATTCTGTATATTTTTTGATGTTGCTGAGAGGGAATTTCTGTAATTACTTCTTCCAAGCAAGAAGTGAACTAGGGCACCTAGGCTTCCTGAAGATGAGGTCTCTTATTTAGTTATAAAAGAAAGTACATTTGGGTAGGTGAGTCAGCTCAGATCATAAAAGTCTCTCCAGTTGGACTGAGGAGCTTAGATTCTACCATAAGAAATGGGGAAGAGTGCCTGGGTGGCACAATAGGTTAGGTGTCCAACTCTTAGTTTTGGCTCAGGTTGATCTCAAGGTCCTGAGATGGAGCCCTGTACTCAGAACAGAGTCTGCTCGAGTTTCTCTCCCTCTGTCCTTCCTGCTCATTCTCTCTCTCTCTCTCTCTCAAATAAATAAATAAATAAATAAATCTTTAAAAAAAAAAAAAAAAGAGTCACAGTGACTTAGTGATCATGCAAAAATGTGGAAAAAATTAAGAAATTAATCTCTAGTGGTTTGTGTTACAATTCAAATGTGTCCAAGCAGTTGTTGCTTTAAAGGTGATTTAATTCATGCTTTTGCTACAGTTAGGTAGAACTAGAAGTGAAAAAGAAAGATGTTAGAGATACGTAGGGGAGAAAAATTATTAGACTTAGTGCCAGGATGTAAGTGAAAAATGCCTAAGATGTGTCTAGGTTCTAAGTCCTGAGGGGGGGAAAAACATACAAAATCTTAAGTAGAAGCTCACTTAAAGGCACATTGTGAAAACTGGAAAAAATATATTTTTCTCATTGCAGGTCTAGGTAGACATTGTACGTAGGTACAGAAAGACAATACATAACTGAGGTAACTATCTCTTTTATATTCCTTTTTTTTTTAACTTTTCTCTTATTTTGCTTAAAGCCACATGAGCTTTAGAACTTGTTAAAAATATGTTATGTTGAATAGTGCCCCTCCAAAATTCATGTCCACCCAGAATCTGAAAATATGACCTTACTTAAAAATAGGGGCTTTGTAGATGTAATTAGTTAAGACGAGTTATGCTGTGTTAAGGTGGTCTGTTTATTTATTAACTGGCGTCCTTTTAGGACAAGGAGATGCTTCACAGAAATACATATACATGTAGGAAAGAATCCCATGTGAAGAAAAGGAGTTTGGAGTGAAGCAGCTATAAGTTAAGGAACACCATGTATTGCTGGGATCCACCAGGAGCTAGGAAGATGCAAAGGATGATTCTTCTCTGGACCCTACCAGGGAAGCATGGCCCTGCCTGCATCTTGATTTCTCTTGATTTCAGAATTCAAGCCTTGAAAACTGTGACAGAGTAAGATTCTCACGTTTAAAGGCACCAAGTCTGTGGTAATTTGTTGTAGACACAGTTCTTAGTGCTTTATTCAAATGAGTTCACAGAAGTGTGTGTTGGAGGCACAATTATAGTATTATTTTTAAATAAGCAAACAGAGGCTTGGAAGGATTTTCACCCAAGAACACCTTGCTAGTAACTAGAAGAACCATGATTCTTAAAATAACTATTGGACTCAGACTCACCAAACAATGTATCTCTCCTCCATCCCTTCAGGTTCTGTGTAACTCTTAGCAAATATATTTGAAGCATCTCTGAAAAACATTTTTTTAACATTTATTTATTTATTTATTTAAGAGAGAGCGAGAGACAGAGCTTGCTCTCAAACAGGGGGAGGGAGAGAGGGAGAGGGAAAGGGAGGAGAGAAGTCAGACTAGGGACTTGATCCCACAACCCTGAGATCATGACCTGAGCTGAAATCAAGAGTCTGCCACTTAACTGACTGAGCCAACCAGGTGCCTCAAAAGACATTTTTTTTTTCTTAAGTAATCAGATTGAGCAGTAGGTCAAGGGTTCCTGCCCCAGTTTAGATTTCTTGGGCTTCCTGTCAGCCATTGGGTCTTTGGGGATTACAGTAACTTCATTCTGTTTCCAACTTTACTGATTCTCCAGACTTTGGTATCTAAAGAATTTTATAATCTTTCAAATTTTTTGCCCAGGGACATAAGTTGGGAGGGTGGTTTAAAGCCTGGGTGGCTCAGTTGTTGGACGACTGCCTTCGGCTCAGGTCTTGATCCTGGAGTCCCAGGATCGAGTCCCACATCGGGCTCCCAGCTCCACGGGGAGTCTGCTTCTCTCTCTGACCTTCTCCTCACTCATGATTTCTCTTACTGTCTCTCTCTCAAATAAATAAATAAATCTTAAAAAAAATTAAAATACACACACTCCCACAAACTTGAAATCACAGTGAAGCAATATGCAAAATATTTGAGCTTCTCTAATGATTCTTCTTAATTTATCATAATGTCTTTGATGGAATGCAGATCTGCACTTAGGAGATTCTGCTGTTCATGGAAGGTACACATTGGCAAGTGAACTTCTTGAATAGAAAGCCTTACAAATATCTTTTATAGATATGTTTGTGTATTTTATTTTTTTTTATTTTTAAAAGATTTTAAAAATTTATTTATTTCCCAGAGAGATAGAGAGCAGAAGTAGGCTGAGCAGTAGGCAGAGAAAGAGGGAGAAGCAGACTCTCTGCTTAGCAGGGAGCCCAGTGTGGGCCTTGATCCCAGGATCCTGGGATCATGACCTGAGCTGAAGGCAGCCTCTTAACTGACTGAGTCACTCAGGCACCTCATGTTTGTGAATTTTAAAGGTGAATGCAATTTTAAGTTTCTAGGTTGCCCACATTACAAATGTATACATTGTTGGACTCATAAGAGGGTGGTTCTGTAATCTGATCATATACAATTTTTATTGCCAATTTCTTCTGTATTATTATAAATATTTCAAAAGTCACATTTTCCATTTGTTTCATTTCCATGTCTCTTTGTTTCAAAGATTTCATTGGTGGGATGTAGAATTTCTGTATGGGGCTGGGAGGCATATTCTCCTCCATTTGCCCTCTAACTCTGAAAGGTATCCGGTGTTGCCCAAACACACTGGTTTAAAATATAGTCAACAGTTATTCATTGAATGCCTACTATTGACCAGATGCTCTTCTAGCTGTTGAAAATACAACATTGAACAAGAGAGTAAAATATGTGAATATGCTTATGTATGTATATGCCTAAGGGATAATTTTACCAGTGTATGAGAAATGATAGGGCATAAGGGAAACAGTAAAAAAAAAAAATGTTTTAGGAAATATCTTGTAGATAATATCAATGACTTCAGACCCAAACTGTCATGTCTCATGCTTTGTCTAACACAATGCTGTCCCAAATAAATAGAATATTAGCTACAAATTTCAGCCACATAAATAAATTAAAACTTTTTAGCAACCACATGAAAGGAAATAAAGAAAAATAGCGAAGTAAATTGTTACAATATATTTTATTTAACTCAGTATTTCCAAATATTACCATTTCAACAAGTAATATAAAAATTATGAGATTTTACCTGTGTGTGTTGTATGAAATTCTGTGCTTATTTTATACGTATAATACAACTCAATTCAGACTAGCCACATTTTAGGTGTTTAAAAGCCACATGTGTTGACTCTAGTGGACGGTACCTATCTAATGCCTTAATTTTTTTCACTTGCCTTCTACATTTGAATTGGGGACATTGATTAATTTATATCTTACTTTTTTGTCCAATAGTAGGCAAATGAAAAAGATGGTGAAAACTTTTAAAAAAAATTTCTGTTATTGTCTGAAATATTCCAGTATAAAAGCAAATTATTGGACTTATTAAAAGGACTTTTTAAAAATATAAACCGAAAAATGTTCAGAATTTACTTGTAAGAATATCAAATTTTGATATCAGGAGTAAATAATAAAATCTTGGATAAATTTGCTTTGAAAATAATTGAGCAAACAATATTTTCTAAGTATAGAAATTTAGAGAAAAAGGAAACATGGATAAATTTGGAAAAGCCTTCATAGAAGCCATGATACGTGCCTTGAGAGATCCTTGGCCAGCAAGTAAAGGGTTCTGTCTCTTGAAGCAGCTCCGCAGGGTAATTTTAACATATAACCTGTGACTATTTTTGTTCCAGTATCTACCACGTTGACTTTCAGATGACAACTTCTGTTTTTCCCGTGGTAGAATTCAGTGCTATTTTGTGAATAATTTAGATTATGTTATTACTAGACAGTTTTAAGAAGAAATAGGGATTTTGTTTTTGTAATTCTTAGTTTCATTTCCTTCTCGATGAGTTTATAGTTTGCTGAGTTTTATACATTTGTTGATTAAATATGGTAGTGAAACCTCGCAATGAATTCTGGAGACTGGAAAGAGAAATGAAGTTACTTTATAATTTTGTTTCTAACATTTTGTAAAAATCATTTAAATATAAGATGGACTATGTTCAGTTTTTAAATCTTTACTTCAGAGATGCGCAAATAGTGAAAAATGTATGAAGTTTGGCTCCTGAGTTCCATTAGGATTATGAGTTTCCTCATTGTGAGATGAGAACAATACTACCTCCACTGCAGACATATTTAGAGGGTTAAATGAAATAAATATGTAATGTATAGCATATGTGAGTATTACAGTAGGCTCTTAATAAAGGTTAGTTACCCTTTCTCCCTTAACCTCAAATTACAGCTTATTTTTCTGTTAAAAAATAACAACAACAACAAAAAAACCAAGTTGTTTCTTCAGTCTGAAAAACAGCAGATGAAACATTTTGCCTTTTTACTTAAGAAAACTAATTTTAAAAACTAGGTTTAAAGTAATACATCAAGAACAAAATCCGGCTCCTATAATTTATGTAGGTGTACCAATGTTAAAGTAAAAAATGCAAAATAGCATGTATTTAGTTTCTTACATCTTGAAGTACTCAAAAAACAAAAATTGTATATTTTTGAAATGACCATAATGTTCTTTACCAACAGATTAGTCAAAAGATAAAATCACTGAGGAATTAATTCAATAAGAATCATAAAAGAATAACGATTATGGTTTAAGAATAGCTAATGTATGTTTTTATCAAGAGAAGTACAGACTAAATTACTGTTTACACTCATTCTTATGCACACCTCCAATTTATCAGTGGTTAGGATAGTATTTTAAGCTAGTTAAGATAAAATATTGTCTGTCATTTAAATTGCTTAAATCCCCTTCACTAGGACCCTAAATGCCCCAGTAGGACATCTTAGCATAACTAGATGTTTTCTGTCTTTTAATTACTATGACTAATTTTTTACAGCTCAGTTACAAACCCTTGAAAATAATGAATATGGTGACACAATCTTAATTATAATGGTGCAAATAACACTACTCTAATACAGTGTGAGGCTTACATTGAAAAGGAATTTCCCCGGAATTGAAGCTTCTCTGATTGCTTTCCACATCACGTTTTAAACAAACACTGTGGTGCTTTAGCCATTACTTGGTTGCCTAGGATACACAGTTAATGTAGCCCTAAGATGCTGCTACCAGTTAGGCTTTGAGGCCATGCCTGGAAGTGCTGCATATAGCTGCTTTTTAATAAATTAGAAGAAGGTAACAGCCGCAGTTGGTGGGGGTGGGGGGGGAGTGTTCATTTTGATTAATGAAATAAACAACTATTTTTTGAATACTTAAATTAAAAACAGTTATTTTTATTTCAGTTTAGTTTGATTTTCTGCAAGAGAGCTAAAAGTGACTGCTTTTAAAACAAATACAAAATTGATT
This sequence comes from Mustela putorius furo, assembly GCF_011764305.1. Taxonomy (NCBI): domain Eukaryota; kingdom Metazoa; phylum Chordata; class Mammalia; order Carnivora; family Mustelidae; genus Mustela; species Mustela putorius. The sequence continues at coordinate 75,713,602 of NW_025421987.1, forward strand.
CAGTGACCTAATTCTAAGACACATTCTCCAATAATATAATTTTTTGTTATTGAAATGCTGGAAAAGGTAACTAGCTAAATCACAGGGAGTCGTTTCTATAAGCTTCTTCTTTGGATAGTGGCTTTTATTGTTAGATTTTTATTTTGTCTTTGTGGTTAAAACAGACCACAGCTTATTTTTATTAAGAAATTGAAAGGTTCATATATTATCATAAAAGCATTATTACAAGAAAAATAAACATTAGCAAGTTGTAACCTAGTAACTAATGAGAGCATTGATGCTAAACCACAGAAATGGGTATCAATGTCAATATTATATGTATAGGTTATTATATCTTTCACATTAACAGCTTATCTTTCAATTCCTGTAGTAGTGCCTTTTTAATGTTTCACTCAAAGTTGTTTTGAGTTTAAATGTGAGATGCAAATATAAAGCTAGTTTTAAATCTTAGCAAAACTTTAGGTTTGCTGATTTAAAGAAAAAATCAGTAGTTGTCTTGCCTTATTTATTCCTATGAAGAATTGAATTGTCTTCTTGGCTGATTTGATTGCAAACCAAACTGGAATTGTCCTTGAGTAAGTGGGAAGATCCAGTGCTAAACCAGCAGGTGGTGCTTAAGTTTTAAGTGCATTTAGAGTAGGATCTCTCTCTCTCTCTCTCTCTTTCTCTTTTTTAAATCATGCAAAACCTTTAGCAATGGTTGCTCTTGTCTTTGTATATTACATAGGGGCATCACATTTTAGAGGGGAAAATATCATTGAGGGCTTCTGAATTGTCATTGGAATAGATTGGCTTAACTCCTTTGCATTCTCTCAGTTTCTCCCTTCCTCTTTTTTCAGAATCTCTGTTTCTTCCTCTACAGTGGTTTTCAGCAGCTGTATGGTCAGGGAGAAAGAATGACATGTTTTCTCCCAAGCAGAGCACCTGGGTGGTGGAAGTGGCAATAGATTGTTTCTATAGTCAGGTGTACAAGGAAGTATAGATATAGTCATGTTACCTGCACGTGCAAAAACTATCTACTTGGGAGAGTTTCCAGGAAGTTCCTCCTACACCTTGAAAGCTTGGTGCATGTTTACAGTTCTTTTCAAGTTCACTCTTCTGTGCCTGCTCTCACTTTTTGCCTGTGTTTGTTGGCATGCAGAGCTCTTCATAGTGACTTCACTTTCTTTCTTTCTTTTTTTTTTAAAGACTTCATTCATTTATTTGCCAGAGATCACAGGTAGGCAGAGAGGAAGGCGAGTGGGGGGTGGGGAAGCAGGCTCCCTGCTGAGCAGAGAGCTTGACCACAACCACGGGAGGCTGCATCCCAGGACCCTGAGATCATGACCTGAGCCGAAGGCAGAGGCTTAACCCACTGAGCCACCTAGGCGCCTTGTTATTTCACTTTGTTAAGTCCCCAAAATATCTGTGGTCTGAAAGGTAACAAAATTACGTCGTGTGACATTTGTCACTGTATGGGGGATGGTGTTTATGTACTAAATTCTCCAGGGAGGAGTTGTTCACCCAGCCAAATTAAACAAGAAATCAAAAACCATTGCTTTTTGATGGATTGCACATTTTCTATTTTGAGGTACTAACTCTAGTGAACGAGCATAGAATCTAATTGCCGGAAGCCTACCACAGATACTCTACTAATTATACTTAATTACTAAATATTAAATCTTTAAAGATTTAATCTTTAAGGTTACCTTTAAAAAGTCCTAGATTATTTTCACAGGAATAATCAGAGAGCAGATTATATCTGTATTTCTTAACTTTAGAGAATCCCCTTTATTCCTCAAAAAAGCACATTTTCTCTTATCTTTTGCTCATTAGGAATTTTTCCTGCAAGAGTTAATATTTTTAACCAATTATTGTAATGTTTTCTTTCTGAACTCCGGTTCAAAGGGATTAGACCAGTTGGTATCAGCAATGATAAAATGCATAAAATAATAGACCTTTCCTTAGATTATGTACATTCGTCTTTTTCTATGATTAACACAATATCACATCCTTTGCTGCAAAGATTTTTCTTTTCCCTCTAAGAATTAAACTTAATACAGTATTTGCCAATTATAAATCAGGCTATGCAAATAGGGGTCTGCTAGGTCTCTGATAAAAGGAATGGATTTTGTTTGCCTGTGTGCAATCCACTGGTTTTCGTATCATATGAATATTCCAGTTTCCATGTTCTTGTGATTATGAATAAACATTAGATGCAAAATGTAAGGATGATGTATTCAAATTCCAACTACTGTTGAAAGAAATAATAATGAAATCCAAAGTCCAAATAATTTTGGACCCAGGGAGTGAATATTTTGCTGTTTTTATACATGGGAACTTATTTTCACGCCCTTTCTATGTATGGGTCTTATACATCAGAGCTAGTGAAACAAATGTCTCCTCTCCCAGTTCATCTTTGGGCACTTGATTTTATTGCAGAACTTGAGACAAGAAATGTAAAATACCGATGAAACAATTCTATCTTACGTCCCAGAGTGCTGCAAATCAAACTCAGAGGATTAAGAAAACGACTCCTCTTACCAATTTATAAGAAGGACTAAATTTTCTTACCAGTTCATGAATTATATTTAACTTTTGATTCTTCCGCAGCATAGAAAGCTTGTTTTCAGCTGGCTGATTCCTTGCTCACCAGGCCAACTCTCCTGTCTCAAATCTGCATAGAGATAAGTTTTGAGAGGAGCAGAGTCCCTTTGGGGATGAAATTTGCTTTTGCTATTTTTGTTATTCCTTTTTCACAGGAGGCTCTATAATAATTTTCTGCTCTAGGGTCTTGAAATAACATTAAAGATTGACAATTCAGTTAGACTTGTCGCTCTCAGGGCCACAGCTGACTCATATTGCACAGGGGAATGGTGACGTCCACATGATTTTTAACGTAGAAATATTATTTTTCTAGTTAGAAGTGGCATTTCAAATGCATTCAAATGCTTTCCTGTGTTGTGTGGCATTCACATACTTTATAAAAATATATTTTATCTTTGTATACCCATACTTCCCTCAGGTAGGTTTAGGTCTTCGGAGTAGGTCTTAGAAACTTCTTTCTCCGGCACCTGGGTGGCTCAGTCAGTTATGTCTGCCTTCGCCTCTGGTCATGATCCCAGGGTGTTGGGATTGAATCCCACATCAGACACTCTGCTCAGTGGGGAGTCTGCTTCTCCCTCTCATTCTCCCTCTGTGCTCTCCCCCCACCTCAAATAGATAAATAAAATCTCTTAAAAAGAAAAGAAAAGAAAAAAAAAAAACTTCTTTCTCAGGCAGACATAAAGCAGATGGAAGCCCAGAAAAAAATGGAAGATTTCATGTTTGAAAGATAGGCAGGGATTGAAGGTAGTGGACACCCTATGTTAGAGATATGTAGAATTTAAGAAACAAAACAAAAAAGAAAAGGAAAAAGTAAGAGGGAGACAGAGAGTCAAAAGAAGAAACAGACTTTTAATTATAGAGAACAATCTGATGGTGATTACCAGGGAAGAGGGGGTGGGAGGGTGGGTTGAGTATGTGAGGGTGATTAAGGAATGCACTTGTGATGAACACAGGGTAATGTATGCAACTATTGAATCGCTATATTGTACACCTGAAACGAATACAACACTGAATGTTAACTAACTGGAATTAAAATAAAAACAAAACAAAAAAAGGGATTGTGGGAATAGAGTGAAAAGAAACTCAGCTTAATTTACTTGTAGGCTTTATATTGGCTACTTAGTACTACAGAAACAAGAATGCTTTCTACCTACCTTCGATTCTTTTTGCCCTTCCTTCTTTTCCCTGCCTTTTCATACATGAAGATGAAGTTGCTCACTGATGTCTGTAGCTGAATGAGGAGGAAATTTATCCTGTACCCCACCCTCTTTCCCCACAGAGCCCTACAAATGTCATCACTGAGCTTAGAAAAAGAGTATGAATTCATTATGTATATTTTATATATAATGTGTTGGGAAGGGTGATATCTGGGGGACATGATTTACAGACAGGTATGCAAAACCAGTATCAAAGGAATGTAGGAGAAATTAAAACCAAGAAAGGGACTAGAACATAGTTATAACTTGTGACTAAGCCTTCTCCCTTTTGTTTTTATTTCTGAACAAAATGTTTTCTTTATGACTTTTGTAGGAGACTTCTGCTTTTTAGGAGGGGGCGGTTGGGAGCCTGGGGAAGACTTCAATGTCAGAAGGAAACCAGTAGGTTACCAAAATGAGTTTTCCCTTGGAAATCCATGTACTTATGAAATATTTAAAGATGTTAATAAGCCATTTATTAAACTATAAAATAACTTTGTAATCTCAACTTAGTACATCTACAGTATAATTGTGAGTTCAAAGTAGAAATACATCTGTATATGCTTCACATACATATACCTTAGTTTTGGCTGGAAATACTCATTATTGATAAATCAGCACTATATACATTTATATAACATTCTTGTTTAATAACTATGTTGCCACACAGTTCATTTTAAAGCTTATCTGAAATTTTAATGCCTAGCAGTAAATCAGAGGACCTATTTACGATTTCATTTTGCCTACTCTAAAATGGCTATTAATTTTTACAAAGAATCTTTCAAATCATAGCCATACTGCTAAACCAAACCTTTTTGAATTAGCAGATCCTATGATAAGCACTAAAGTCAAAATCTACTGTGAATCCATTTGAAATTCAGATTTCATTTGCTTGGAGGAGTAGTATGGATCTGTGTTAGCTGGTTACACACCGGTCAACAAAATATAATTTCCTGCCCTGTAGCATGATTACTGATAGAGAATATTTTAAAAATATAACAGCTTTATTGAGATATAATTCACATGCCACACCATCTATTTTAAAATGTATGGCTCAGTAGTTTTTAGTATATTCAGAGGGTTGTGCAGTTATCACCCTGTCAACTTTAGAACATTTTCATTATCCCCCCCAAAAACCCCAGATGCCTTAACAGCCATTACCCAGTTCGTTCCAAAGTCCCCAGTCCTAGGCAATCACTGATCTAATTTGTGTCTATAGATTTGCCTATTCTAGGCATTTCATATAAATGGAACCATACAATATTTAATCTGTTGGCTTCTTTCAGTTATCAATTTTTCAGGATTCATCAGTGTTATAGCATGCATCAGTACTTAATTCCTTTTCATTGCCAAATAATATTTCATTGAATAGCTATGCCATCTTTGATTTATCTATTAGTAGATGGACTTTTAGGTCCTTCTACTTTTGGCTGTTATAAATAATGGTGCCATGAATATTTATGTACAAGAGATTTGCATGGGATACATGCTTTCATTTCTCTTAGGTATATACCCCAAAGTGGAATTGCTGAGTCATATGAAAATGTTACATTTAACCTTTTGAGATACCACCATATTGTTTTCCAAAGCAGTTGCACTGTTTTACGTTCTCATCCGCAGTTTATAAGGGTTCCAACTTTTCTATATCCTCATCAACCTTTGTTATTATCTGTGATTTCAACCATAATCATCTTAGTAAATGTGAGGTAGTATTTCATCATGGCTTCAATTTGTATTTCCCTGATGGTGAATGATGTTCAACATCATATTTACTGCTTATTGGCTATTTGCATATCTTCTTTAGAAATAGATATATTTAGATCTTTTGCCCATTTATAAATTTTTTTGTTATGTTTATTATTGAGTTATAAGAGAACTTTCTATATTCTAGATACAAATTCCTTATAAGTTACATCTTTTCTATAAGAGATACTTTTCTCCCATTCTGTGGGTGGCCTTTTTATCTTCTTTATACTATTATTTGCATCACAAAAATTTTAATTTTGTTGAAACCCAGTTCACTGATTTTTTGTGTGTCATTTACACTTTTGATGTCATTCCTAAAAAGGCTTTGCCAAACCAAAGTCGTAAAGATTTGCTCATCTATTTTTTTTCCAAGAATTTTATAGATTTGCTCTTATATTTAGGACTATGGCTCATTTTTAGTTAACTTTGCATGTGGTATGAAGAAAGAGTCCAGCTTCATTCCTTTACATGTGAACACCCAGTTGGCCCAATATCATTTGTTGATGAAAGTATTCTTTCTCTATTGAATTGACTTGCACTGCTTGTCAAAAATCAGTTATTGCAAATGTGACAATTTATTTCTGGACTCTTAATTCTGTTCCATTTATCTATGTTTTTATCCTAAGCCAGTACCACATAATCTTGCTTTGTATGGTAAGTTTTGAAACTGGGAATTGTGAGTCCAACTTTGTTCTTTTTCAAAATTATTTTGGTTTTTCTGGGTCCCTTGAATTTCCATATGAATTTTAAGATCTGCTCATCAATTTTTGTAAAACAGGTGGAATTTTGGTAGGAACTATTGAATCTATAGATCAATTTGGAGATAATTACTGTCCAAACAATATCAAGTATTTTGACCCATGAACATGGGATGTCTTTCCTTTTATTTAGGTCTTCTTTAATTTCTTTCAATAATGTTTTGGTTTGTTTGTTTTAGTTTTCAGAGTATATGTTTTACCACTGTTTTATTAAATTTATTTCTAAATATTTTATGATGACCTGTTAGTATTATAAAGGAATTGTTTTCTTAATTAATTTTCTGATTACTCACTGCTTCCAGTAAAAATAAATGCAATTCATTTTTTATGTTGATCTTGTTGTAGATTGCAAAATTTACTCATTTATTTATTCTTCTTTTAAAGTAGATTCCTTAGGATTTTGTATAACAACATATACCATCTACAAATAGATATAGTTTAATTTTTTTTTTCTGATATGGTACATTTTATTTTACTATCTTGTCGAATTGTCATGGTGAAAACCTCCAGGCAAATGTTGAATAGAAGTGTCCTGAGCAGACCTGCTTATCTTGTTCCCGATCTTATGGGAAAAGCACTACTGAGTGCTTGCAGTAGAAGTAATTGAGAACATGTAACTTCTCTGTTCTTTAACAGTGGAGTCCCATATTCATTACCTTCTTAGGTGAGTTTAACAGTTCAAGTGTGGATTATCTTTGCACGTAGCACAGAATGAACTGTGGCTCTGTTGATAAAGTCAGGACCTGCCAATTAAAATGATGTCATTATGATGTCATTAACTCTGGGTATTTTGTAGATGCCTTATGTAAGGTTGAGGAAGCTCCTTTCTATTCCTAGTTTGTTTAGTGTTTTTATCATGAAGAGGTATAAGATTATTTCAAATGCTTTCTCTGGATATATTGAGATTTTTATCCTTTGATTGGTATGATGTATTACATTAATTGAATGTAAAACAAATCCAAATTAAAATTCTTTTTTTTTTTAACAAATCTCAAATTATTGGGATAAATCCTACTGGTCACAGTGAATATCCTTGGAATAACTTGCTAGTATTTTGTTTTGGAGCATCTTTACTTCTACAATACAAACCTTGTGCAAAAGCAGACTAAAAGATATAATCAGACTGTACATTCACTCTTGCCTTATTTTTATTCTGAATGTTCGGCATCAGCAGCAAAAATGAAGAGATACAAATTTAAAGAATTTGGTATTTTTAGCACACGTTTACATTAGTGGCATGTCTAAAGAAATACCCCAAATACCAAAATCATGCCAGTACTAACCATCTGGTGATGGCCAGAAAACAAACAAACAAACAAACAAACAAACAAAAAACCATTTTGAATCTGTATCTTGGTATCCCAGAGAGAAAATGTCCCTGCTTCCATTGTGAGGTAAGGGGGAAAAAATTATAGATCTAGAACTATCATCTTTTTATCTTATCAATTTATATCTATCTATTTATCTATTGTCTATCTGATCTCAGAAAATTAAAACATATTTTCTAAGAAATGCCATTTCCTAGGGGTTTAGCCTTTACTTGGTAGGTGATACAGAACCATTGCATTCTTTTGATTGAGAATCTGCACTAGTAGTGGTTGTAAAATGTGGTTAGATGGAAAGCACATGTATGGGTAAATGTTTTAACCTACACAAAAGGCTACCTACTAAAGGTCCTGGCTCTGACAACCAGCCTAGTAGATCTTCTGGAAAACAAAGGGAAACATTGTTTATCTTGTCAATAGAAAAGGTTTGCTTATATTAATTCAGGATTTAATAGCAAGCTAAGCCATAGGGAGCTGCTGTCAGGTTGAAAAACGCCACTGGAATCCTCCCGGAAAAGGTACTTCTGATGTAAAAGACCTCAGGGAAAGGTTTCTGGGGAATCCATAATTAAATGTCACATCACAGCAAGGGCAGAGGGGAAAAAAAAATGACTCTATTTGGAAAATGGTAAAATATGAATGTCTGGTCAAAATATTTTTATACTTTATAAAAAAGGCTGACTCTCTACCTGGTGGTTCTGGACTTCCAGCAAGAAGCCTCAGTGAGCAAACTATTTGTTAAGAAAACAAAGGTAGTGAATACACTTCAAGATATTGTTTATCTTGATAATGGTGGTGGAAATTCCTGAATTCTAGGAGGAATTCTTTCATTCCGGATTGATGGTCAGAAGAAAAGTGAACGGGATGATATAGCAATGACTTCTTTCCTAATGGACAGTTTAAAATACATTGGGGATAAAGTAGTTGTAGCTGCTTCCTATATATTCCCTAATTTAGTTTGTTCATTTAAAAAATAAAAAAGCACAAGGGAAAAAAAACAAAAAACCTGCTTTTGCTTTTGGTTATGTAGTCTGATAAGAGAGTACTGTGATTCAGAAACAATTCATTTTTCCTGATGAGTCCAACTCACTGTGATAAACACATAAAACACGAAGGTAAGTAAATTAACACACAACGCTACCCCTAGGGGCTGCAGTGGCAGCCAGATAATTGAAATGGCTGGGCATCAACTGAATGAGGTGGTTGGAAGGAGTTCAGTGATTTTGTACTGTACTGGTTTAATCATATAGTAGAAGTAATTGAGAATGCATAACTTCGTTGTTCTTTAACATTGGCTTCCCACCTTCATCACCTTCTTAGGTGAGTTTAACACTAAAGAACGGGTTATCTTTGCATGTGGCGCAGAACGAATGGGGCTCTGTTGATAAAGTTGGGACCTGCCGATATAAAACTGGTGTTCCGGCCACAGCTTCTCTTTAATCTTTCACCCAATTCTCTTTTCCCAAGAAACGATGATTGGAAAGAGAGGAAAATGAGTTATAGACAAAAAGGAAGAAAAGAATAGAAGGAAAAAGAAAATTAAGTGAGGTTTACAAAATGGAGAATGTGGAAAATAAAGTTACAGTGACAGGCATGCGACTTCTAAAATGAAAAGTCCTTCTTTTGCCTCATATCACAGTTCATAGGCGAGGAAGCATCTGTATGTTTTAATTCTTGGATAATAAGGAATTAAAGGAGAAATTAAAGGAGATAATAAGGAATTAAAGGAGAAAAGGAAGAATAAATTGTGCTAAAAAACTAGAAAAACTGTACATAAGGTGGAAGCAGTGAAGGCTAATGACCAACACTGACAAGAAGAACCAAGTAAGTGTAGATGAGATATGAAATCAGGAAGAATTTTGGTTATATTCTGGTTATATTTGGTTATATATTGGTTATATTTCAACAACTATGGAAAAACAGTTTTGACCTTGTAAAACACATTGTAACTATTAACATCCAAAAGCAAGCTAGTAGATTTATGAAAACTCAGCATCTAGATATGTAGTTATAAGGATGGTTAAATACACAGAAAATTGACTTTGTCAATGTTTTATAAACTAATAGAGCCTAAAAATATAAGTACATAAGTATTGCATCTTAAGCATTATAAGAATCAATGCAATAATAATCCATTCACTTGCTACCTGATTTTCATTAACAGCCACCAGCTGTGTTCTTGTGCACAACACAATGTCTGGCACATAGCAGGCAATCAATAACTATTTCTTGAGTAATGTATCAATAAGTTCTAGTCAGGGCCTTCATAGAGAAGATATTATTGGACCAGCAAATATTTTTTACATTTTTACTGTGTGCCAGAAAAAAGGGACACACAATGTTCCAAGGGGATGATAGTCTTTCAAATGAGCTCATTAGCCACTACTCTATTTACTGTTGTTTTTTTTTTTTTTAAGATTTTACTTATTTACCTGAGAGAGAGAGAGTGCACATAGAGGGGGAGTGAGAGGAAGAAGCAGACTCCCCACTGAGTGTAGACCCTGATGCAGGACTAGATTCCAGGTCCCTGAGATCATGACCTGAGCCAAAGGCAGATGCTTAACCAACTGGGCCATCCAGGCACCCTACTGTGGTCTCTTATAACAACTTTCCAATTCATGTAAACATAGTCATCATCAAGCTAAGAAAGCCCAGCATACAAAGGCTGATAAAAGTGAGAAAGTTTGTATCCCTGAGAAAGTTAACTGCGTATCCATATACTACATGCCTCTAATCCATGCTCCATTCTTAGAAGCCAGCATCCTTATTCCCTCTAGGCCCTCTGGTGAGCTAGCAGAGCTGGTCTTACATCAATCAGGTCATAGAGATATCTTAATTCATTCTATGATGTTCTCATCCTCTCTGTAATATTTATTTCTTCCTCCTTTCTCTTTTTTCCAGATTTCATTCTACTTCCTTCTCTCCAAAGGTAACTATATTCCCCCTTCTTAGGGATGCACAGTATACCTATTTTCCTTTTAAAGGATGCTGACAGTTTAAATGAAATTAAAGACAAGCAATCATCAACAGGGACACTAACGAAGATGGAGGGGATAGAAGAACTGAGATTCTCTTTTCATATTAGACCAATGCCATTATACCAAGTAGTAAATACAGAATTTTTCTACATCACAAGTGATTAAATGCAATTAACGCCTTTTCTAAAGTACTGTTGTTCTTAATGCAAGAAAGTGGGAGAAATATTTTCTGGCTTCTACTTTGTGCTGTACATATACTATTACATGCTACATGTATTTTATATGCAATATCTTATTTAATCTTTACAGTGATCTTTTTAGGTAGCTAGTGCATTCCCTTTTTGCAAATAAGGAACCTGTCACAAAGACTAAGACATTTCTGTAAGGACTCCTAACTAGGTATATTATGGATATAGCTCTAAACTCTTGTGTTCTCTTTCATAAAACATAATTGACCACATAAGGAAACTAACTTTTTTATATGACATATTGGTGCAACAAATTCTACCTGAGTTCAGGCATACATTTCTTCATTTTTGACTTGTGCAAGATTCTTTTGCTAGAAGGCAAAAGTTGTGATTCTGCTCTCATAAAAGTAGCACCTGGTTTCCTGATTTTAGTTGAGGTTTTAGAAACCTGTTCCCATTGGTCATTTCTAATATAAGAAAAGCAGAAAATATACCTAATGTTATTCTGAGTAAGTTATTCCGCTAGATTTGGGGTGGATTGTTTATATTACTTCTATAAAATTACTTGAACATATTTTTTTTCAGTGTTCCAAAATTCATTGTTTATGCACCACACCCAGTGTTCCATGCAATACGTGCCCTCCTTAATACCCACCACCAGGCTCACCCAACTCCTCACCTCCATCCCTCCAAAATCCTCAGTTTGTTTCTCAGAGTCCACAGTCTCTCATGGTTTGTCTCCTCCTCCGATTTCCCCCAACTCACTTCTCCATCTCCCAATGTCCTCCGTGTTATTCCTTATGCTCCACAAGTAAGTGAAACCACATGATAATTGACTTCTCTGCTTGACGTATTTCGCTCAGCATAATTTCCTCCAGCCCCATCCATGTTGATACAAAAGTTGAGTATTCATCCTTTCTGATGAAGGCATAATACTCCATTGCATATATGGACCATATCTTCTTTATCCATTCATCTGCTGAAGGGCATCTTGGTTCTTTCCACAATTTGGCAACTGTGGCCACTGCTGCCATGAACATTGGAGTACATATGGCCCTTCTTTTCACTACGTCTGTATCTCTAGGGTAAATACACAGTAGTGCAATTGCAGGGTCATAGGGTATCTCTATTTTTGATTTCTTAAGGAATCTCCACACTGTTTTCCAAAGTACCTCACCAACTTGCTTTCCCAACAATAGTGTAAGAGGGTTTCCCTTTCTCCACATCCTCTCCAACACTTGTTGTTAATATCTTGTTAATTTGGCCATTCTAACTGGTGTAAGATGGTAGCTCAATGTGGTTTTGATTTGAATCTCCCTGATGGCTAGTGATGATGAATATTTTTTCATGTGTCTGTTAACCATTTGTATGTCTTCTTTGCAGAAGTATCTGTTCATGTCTTCTGCCCATTTTTTGATATGATTATCTGTTTTGTGTGTGTTGAGTTTGAGGAGTTCTTTATAGATCTTGGGTGTCAGCGCTTTGCCTGGAATGTCATTTGCAAATATGTTCTCCCATTCCGTGGGTTGCCTCTTTGTTTTGTTGACTGTTTCCTTTGCTGTGCAGAAACTTTTGATCTTGATGAAGTCCCAAAAGTTCATTTTCGCTTTTGTTTCCTTTGCCTTTGGAGACATATCTTGAAAGAACGCTGTGGCCGATGTTGAAGAGGTTACTGGGTATGTCCTCCTGTAGGATTCTGATGGATTCTTGCCTCATGTTCAGGTCTTTTATCCATTTTGAGTTTATCTTTGTGTATGGTGTAAGAGAATGGTCAAGTTTCATTCTTCTGCACATAGCTGTCCAATTTTCCCAGCACCATTTATTGAAGAGACTTTCTTTTTTCCACTGTATATTTTTTTCTGCTTTTCCAAAGATTATTTGACCATGGAATTGAGGGTCCATATCTGGACTCTGTACTCTGTTCCAGTGGTCTATGTGTCTGTTTTTGTGCCAGTACCATGCTGTCTGGGTGATCACAGCTTTGTAGTAAAGCTTGAAATCAGGCAAGCTTTACTTTTTTTTGGGGGGGGGGGTGTCTCTTCTGGTTCCATACAAATTTTAGGATTGTTTGTTCCAGCTCTTTAAATGCCAGTGGAATTTTGATTGGGATGGCACTGAAAGTATAGATTGCTCTGGGCAACATAGACATTTTAACAATGTTTATTCTTCAGATCCATGAACATAGAATGCTCTTCCATCTTTTTGTGTCTTCAGTTTCTTTCATGAGTGTTCTATAGTTCCTCAAGTACAGATCCTTTACCTCTTTGGTTAGGTTTATTCCCATGTATCTTATGTTTCTTGGTACTATAGTAAATGGAATCAATTCTCTCATTTCCCTTTCTATATTTTCATTGTTAGTGTATAAGAAAGCAACTGATTTCTGTACAATGATTTTTGTATCCTGCCACATTACTGAATTGCTGTATGAGTTCTAGTAGTTTGGGGGTGGAGTCTTTTGGGTTTTCCATATAAAGTATCATGTCATCTGCAAAGAGAAAAGAGTTTGACTGCTCTTTGCCCATTTGAATACTTTCTATTTATTTTTGTTGTCCGATTACTGTTTCTAGGACTTCTAGTACTATGTTGAACTGTAGTGGCGAAAGTGGACATCCGTGTCATGTTCCTGATCTCTAAGGGAAGGCTGTCAGCTTTTCCTCATTGAGGATGGTATTTACTGTGGGTTTTTCATAGATTTTATGAAGTTGGGGAATGTTCCCTCTATCCCTGTACTTTGAAGCATTTAATCGGGGTTAACTCTGTATCTTAAATGCTTTTTCTGCATCAATTGAGAGAACTATGTGGTTCTTCTCTCTTCTCTAACTGATCTGTTCTATCACATTGATTGATTTGAGAATGTTGAACCACCCTTGCATCCCATGGATAAATCCCACCTGGTCATGGTGGATACTTTTTTTTAATGTACTGTTGGAGCCTATTAGCTAAGATCTTGTTGAGAATCTTGGCATCCATATTCATCAGGGATAGTGGTCTGAAATTCTCCTGTTTGGTGGGGTCTTTATCTGGTTTAGGGATCAGGGTAATGCTGGCTTCATAAAGAGTCTGGAAGTTTTCCTTTTGTTTCTATTTTTTGAAACAGCTTCAGGAGAATAGTATTATTTATTCTTTGAATGTTTGATAGAATTCTCCAGGCAATTCGTCAGGTCCTGGGCTCTTGTTTTGGGGGATGTTTTTGATCACTGCTTCAATCTCCTTACTAGATATTGGTCTATTCCGGTTTTCAATTTCTGATTCAGTTTTGGAAATTTGTAGGCTTCTAGGAATGCATCCATTTTGTCTAGGTTGCTTAACTTATTGGCATGTAACTATGGATAATTTCTGATGATTGTTTCTATTTCCTTGGTGTTAGTCATGATCTCTTCCTTTTCATTCACAATTTTATTAATTTGGGTCCTTTCTCTTTTCTTTTGGATTAGTTTGTCCAGTGGCTTATCAATCTTATTGAGCATATTTATATTAAATACATCTTCCCCCAAAACTTCACCGTCAAAATTGTCTGGGTAGACCTATGTTATAATAGCATCAGCTTTACTACTGTGGATCAATACAGGGCAAACTTTGGTTCCCTCAATACAGGATGCCTACCAAAACTTGTATACAACTATTATTGAGACATTTCTCCAGATGGAGTTTCTCAGCTATTGACCCTTAAAGACTCATAATAAACTCACACTTCAGCAATATGTGGTAACAGTTGAGTTCGGTCTAAATTTAATTTATTTTATCATTAATATTTGATAACAGCTTTAATATTTAAAATCACACAAATATCTAATAAGGAGTGATGATACACAAAGAATCCTGAGTAGCTTGTCCTATAGTGTAGTCTAAATTATGTTCTCTACAAGAATGATTTCATAGTGCCTAAGTACTCATCAGCTCAAGGGACAGGTACACCATTTACTCTATCATGTTATGTTTCCTTCTTCGAACAACTACTACTTATTATTCATAATACTTCATGTCAGTACTTTGTATTTTCAAATATATCATGGCAAGTGCTCACATCTTTGTTTTCTTCATGCAGAATTTGAGAAGAAAATAGGACTTTTGTTTTCTTTAGACTTTCCTTTTCTTTCTTTCTTTTTTTTGGGGGGGTGGGGTCAGCTTTAAAGCAGTATTGCCAATATCCCATTCTCTGTGTCTTAGGGGAAAATGTTTTTACTTGCTGGGATGGTAGAGGTGAAATAAAAGAGACAGTAAGCCACTGGCCTCTGATTGGGCCATTCGATGAGGAAGAAGAATAGACTCTAATTCTCTGGGTAGGTTCTCTGTCTCACCTCAGGGTTAACTCCAGCATATATGATTTCTTTGCCTGCAGAATCTGATGTTCAGAGAAAGACAGTCAGGTTTCCTTTGTTATAAGTTTAATATTTAATATAGTAAAACCTGTCAGAGGAGGCAGTTTTCAACTGTGTTAGATTTCTGAATACTGAAACATCACCATTTTTAAAATTCAGATACATTTCTTTAACATAAAGAGGCAGCATGAACATAGTAAGGGGTGGTGGAGAATACATGGATTTAGGTCCTGACTGATCAGGTTTTTATCTGTGCTCCACCCACTTTAGTTATGAAACCTAAGGCCATTAACTTCATTCTCCAAAATTCAATGAAATGGAAATAATAGGACTCACCTTGAATGGTTGTCGTGAGAAATACAAAACATATCAGGACAATGGATGCTGCACAGTAGGTGTGCAATGGTGTTTTGTTCGCTTCTCTTTTTTTCCTTTTCTTTAAATAGACATTTGTTGAGCCCCCAGACACTATGCACAGGTTTACAGAAACAATGATAAGCCAAAGCAGATAGACTGTCTGCTCACAGGGAGCATGTAGCTGGTGAAGAGAAGCTACAACAAAGAATAGTCATACAAATAGAGGCACACTCTATCCCTGGAGCATGTTCTGCAGAAGGGAGGGAGAGGTGAGTGTGTATTTCAGAAGAATTTGAGCCTGTCGTGAAAGGCTGGGAAGACTTCTGTGGGCAGGTGACAATTGAATTAAGATCTAAAATACAAGTAGGAGTTAACTAGGCAAAGTTGGGAGTGAAGAGCTGTCATCATCATCATCATCATCATCATCACTACCACCACCATTATAAAATAGGTAACTCTTTTAATTGCAAATACACCCCAAATTTTGTAAGTCAATGAATTTTGCTGTGTATGCACCTCACATCCTTGTCTTTCTTTCTACTTTTCCCTATGTATGTCCCTGCCTTTGGTCACGTCTGGAGACCACTGATCAGTCGTGGCACTGAAGAGCCTGTTACTAATCTTTTGTCTTCATTGCTCTGGTGGGATGAGACTGATAGATCTCCATCTGCTATTGCATTTACCATCCAACCAATTAAAAATCTTTCTATCCTTCAGCAGAGTCATATCAATCACTTTTTGCCCACATTACCAACTCCAGATGTTCCCAGCTCTGTTAACAGACCGCTTGTCTTGCCTTGCACTAAATTGAAACTGGGAGGTACAGTTGGATCGGTGGTGTGCATTCTTAATGGCCCATTCCTGACCAGGGCAGATGAGCCCTGCATATGAGCAGACACAATGACAGTTCTCTTCATCTACCGTGAAATGTCTGTGGGACTTAGTGACTTGATAATTTAGCACTTATCGTGTTTTCTGTGCTTAGAGTTGCCTTGCCTTTGACTAATGACCTTATTACAGTTTGAATGAAGGGAAAAGGGAAATGGGATGCAGACAACAGCTTTTTCTGTGCACTGAAAGAACATTTTTTTCCTTCCTTATCTTCTGTACTCATCCAAATATGTGGCCAAATACATTTCTTTAGGTAGTAAATCCTTGGAGATCCTACCTAGTTTATGTTTAATTGGATCAACATTTAGTAATTGGCTAATTTAATTAAATAAATTAATTATCTTATTTTCTATATAAGTACATTTAAAGTTACTTTTTTCCACAGGAAAGAGTTCGTTATTCATTTGTATATTTATTTATTTTAAACAGGAATAAATCTATTTATTTATTTATTTATTTATTTTTTATTTTAAACAGGAATTTTAAAGATCATTAAGTCCATACCTCTTGTTTATAGATGACATCATGTGGCTTGCCCACGGTCACTTGCAGGCATTTATGGGGCTCTCCAAGCATCAGGTTAGAATTTGGATGCAATGTGATGAAGTTATGGTGTGGCTAGTTACCTATTACCAGGACGCAGCTACTCCAGGGGGAAAATATAAAAGAGCCAGATTTCTATTTCTTTATTTACTTCTACCAATGGCTTACTTAAATACTGAACTATTAGATTAAAAGAGATTTCAGAGCACTTATAAATCAGACATATTCACTTCATAGATAAATTAATTGAGACTCAGAATACTGTAATCACTTACCAAGGCTATCCAACTGATTTGCAACCAGGGTACTGGACTTAATCAAAACTAACTAGTATCCACTGAATGGCTTCTCTAAACAAAGCATTGTCCTAGACAGGGGTTGTGAAAGTAATTACAAGGTTTGCTCCCTGAGGATTGACATCCTGTTTTCCTGATTCCTAGCCAGCAGAAGGAATGGAAGCCTTAAACTCATCCATTTAAAAGTTTATTTCAAGTTAAGGGGACTCTATAAAAATCCTTCAATTTTTTCTCATTATTCTCAAGATGAAGTTTAAAATCCTTAACCTAGTATCTACCTGTTCTTCTACAGCTAGCCCTTCCCTTTCTATCAATTCTGACTCATATTTTAATATACTTCTCTCCACTCACTATGCTTTAGCCATGAAAACTTGTTCCCTCTCTCTGCTCCTCTTAGAACTTCCACATGCTATAGCCTCTACACTAGCTCCTTCTGACTTATTTTCAAGTCTGAGTCTAAGTACCCCTCAGGGAAATTGTTTCTGTCTACTCTATATTAAATCTGATTTGTTATTTATGCTCTTATGAAACATTTTAGTGTGTCCTTTATAGTCACAGATGTAATAATAGTTATTTATGTAATTACTCAAGATCTGTCTTCATTAGTAGACAATAAATAATCCCTATGAAACACAGATCATATCTTTTTATTCAATATGTCACCCCTAGCACATAGAGTGGAATGTGGCACATAGTAAGCCTTCAACAATTATTTGGCAAATGCCTGAATAGATGAATGAATCTCTTAGGGAGACTTGTCAGTGCTCTATTTGATTGGCAAGGGAGAGTCCCATTCTAATTTCAAAGGTATGCTTTCTCATAACCCCTTCTAAATCCTTTAAGAGATGCTTCTTCATGCACTCAGTCATTCATTGACAGATTTACTTGTTGTCTACTGAATAAGGCTGAGTATCCAAAAACAGGTAATATACCCTTTGCTGCAAGGCAATTCACAGTCTTATTCATTTAGGGAATATTCTAATGATATGTGCAAACATTGGGGTATGGTAAGTCTCTAAAACAAAATCTTCTTTCTCTTAAAAACATACATTTAAGAACCCCAAAGCATATTATTTGTTGGTACATTACTGATGTAGACATTGTTTTATGTTTATTGTAAGAATCACAAAACATTCCATCTTGAAGGTCACAAGTAAGGAAATTTCAAGTGCAAAAGAGAGAAAAAAGTTTATTTCTGAGACTTACTTTTGCTGCTGGCTTTCCTGTTTTCACAGGCAGAACATTATATCTGGTCACATGGGGAAAGTGGAAGTAATAATGAAGGAACTGGTTTCCACTTATTATGGGCAGAATAATCATTGACTTTTGGTGACAGCTTCTGGAAAGAAAAGGCAATGGTGGAAGGGGTTTCCCTCGGAATTATTCTTCAATGTGTGAGAAGAAACTGCTTGAATTTTTCATTTCTTTATAAACATTGACTGTTTCCATCCCCATATCTAAATAAGAGAAGGAGAATAAGGAAAGGATGGATGTGAGGAATTAGCTTCATGGCAACAGGATGTGTCTACATGTTATCACAACACCTAGATGTAAAGTTATATATATATATATACCTTTTCCCATAAGATCAACCATTAAGTATTGAAAATTACTTGACCATGGCTTTATGCTTTTTTACTTTCCATCTAGAGTATTTAGTTACAAGGACATCTACCTGTCTGTAAATGTGGCCATGATAACTCTGGAAAAGATGTTTAAAACAGTTACAACACAGCAAGGGGATATTGACATAAGCTCTGAGAAGTAATTCTGATGGTGGCTCCAAATTCAGTGTAGGTGTGTTAAAGACTTTTTCTGTATGAATCTATCATAGTTGGGTAAACTACCATTATTTACTAATAACACTATTGTCTGATATTTGAATTACCTTTGAAAGTTTACTGAGTGTTTTTATATATGTTTTCTCATTGAATCTTCACAATAATTCCCTGAAGTATGTGAAAATAAATCTCAGAATGTTATGCTGACAGAAGTTAATAGACATTAAAGTAGGAACTCAAATCTGAATTTTCAGATACCAAATCTTATTCTCTGGGTATAATAAGTCTAAGTCATTAAATATATAGCCATTATACACACACACACACACACACACATATATATATAGAGAGAGAAGAGAGAGATATAGAAATATGTATATGTATATGCTATATAAATATATAATCCATTAAATATATAGCCAGATAGAAAATAGTTTCAGAAACTTGGTGTATAAACTTTTAAGACACATTGTGCATTCAGATTCTGCTGTTGCTCAGATTGCCTCTAGTTAACATCAGTCTTGTTGGAAATACTAATGTAGTAATAAAGTCTTTAGACATAGCTTAGAAATATTTAATGTGCATATGCATTTTAATTTGGTATAATTCTTTTTAGTATTTAGGGCACATTTTTTGTATATATTTAAAAATATAATGTATCTTGGGGCACCTGGGTGGCTCAGTGGGTTAAGCCTCTGCCTTCGGCTCAGGTCATGATCTCAGGGTCCTGGGATCAAGTCCTGCATCTGACTCTCTGCTCAGCAGGGAGCCTGCTTCCTCCTCTCTCTCTCTCTCTCTCTCTCTGCCTGCCTCTCTCTACCTACTTGTGATCTCTGTCTGTCAAATAAATAAATAAAATCTTTAAAAAATGTATCTAAATATTATATATGATATATAATATATGTCATTTATATGATTATAATCATATAATAGTTATAATCATATATTGTATATTATAATTATATGTGACATATAATTATAATAATATAAATGATATATAAATTATATCATATAAATGATAAATATATGTAATATAATCATATAAATGATATATATTTAAAAGATAAATATTATATATAATATATTATATAAATATTATATATATGTATAAACACACACACACACACTGTCCCCCTTAGAATTCATATTATTGGTATCAGTTGCTGTCTGTCTTTGAAAATACTTTAAAAGTTACAGGTGAAATATCTAGCTAATAAATTCAGTTTACATCCAATATTTAATTTGAAATAATTTTTATTAGCATTTAATGCTCATCTCTTAATTAAATAATTATGTGTTAAAACTATTGCTCTTAAAATGAATTTTATTTAGGTATATATGTGTTACATATTTCTAGGTTATTACTTGTGAGTGTTTAGCAGTGGAGAATTAGCTGAAGCATGTACTTTTTGCACATACACGAAGAAAAATGTGGCAATTTAAACTGAACTATCTAAAAAGCCTTTTTGGTCAAGATGGAGTATAAATAAGTAAATAACTAGAGATATAAATAAATAAATACATAAATAAATATAAAAATAAATACAGATTCATGCAAAGTAGAGACTGCATTAGAAAAGTGTCAAAATTTTACCTTAATATACATGCTTCAGTATTTTTCATACAATGCTATAGCTCATAGCCTTTACATCATCATTTGAAGGAATGGCATGGCCCCTGGAAAATGATAAACTTAGGAATCAGATCTGTGTCTAATCCCCAGATCCTCACTCCTAAAAGTTTGACCTACAGGAGCATTTTATCCCTTCTATGAAATAAGGATGATTGATCACCTGGAATTATGGAGGAGATGAAATGATTTTGTGCATGTGTATGCATGCACACATTTGGTGTGGTAGTGCCCAGTATGGTGTCTGATCCATACTCAGTACTTAAAATATATAAAATTATGTCCAACTGTCTTCTGTTTAAAGGCAAGGAAGAAAGTAACATTCTTACAGCAATAGCAAAAAAAAAAAAAAAAAAAGGATCTTTTCACAATATAATACAGCTTACATCTTACTATGATAAATACATTGCTAAATGGTTTATTGGACCTGAATTCTTACATACACTCCAAATTTAGGTCTACCACAAATTAGTCCAAAGTCCTAGATCCTCATTCCTAATGTTACTGTTTATGCATGTGATTTAACCTACTTCTACAGTTCTCATAAAGAAAGGGTCAGGAGAAATTCCAAAGTTTCTATAAAGGAGAGGATTTTGGCAGTAAGACAGTTGGAAGAGTGGGAGTTTGGTGTCTAAGTAACCTCTGAAAACTGCATTTGTAGATCAAGTCTACTGTTAGAGTAAGATCACTTATTTATTTTCAGAAGTTTGGATTGAGGTGCAAAAAGGCTAATTGAGATAATAATACTCCTTCCTGCTGCTTCTAGGTATATAGAATCTGGGTTATTTGTGGCCCTGTGGTTGCAAACATATGAAATCAAGATGTGCATAAAGGCATGACTGAGTTGTTATGAATGAAAAAAAACAGATTTGCTTACATGCATGCTTATGCTTTGTTTGCATCTATGTAGCATCTTCTGTGTGGTTGATGTCATCAGATATAAGTGAATAGAATATCTGGGCATCATTCAGTTGCAGGTTCTGGTACATGGATTAATTTCTTCTGGCTGCAGTCCCTGTTTTGTCATCTAATTGGATCTGTGGTCATCTTTTCCTGGTCACCCTCTTTGACATAAACTTTCTTTCCTTTTTTTCCTTTTTCTTTTATTCATCTACAGCCCTTCTGTTTGATTTCTTTCTTGAGGAAACCAAAAATGCTACAGTAGAGAAAGAAAAACATTAGGTAGACTGAATTTTATTTTATGCCTAATTTGTTCTAATTAACCAAAGATAAAAAAGTGAAGGTAACAATATAAGGTGGAGAACCCTTAACTGAATTAAATGTACAGCTTGCCTTTGAAAAATGTTTTTCTCGTTTGCTCTCTCTCTCTCTTTTTTAATCTAAGCATCTTTTTGTGAGAATTTAAAAAACAAACTTGGCATAAATTCACAATGCAAAATAAAATGATTTACAGCCTGCTAGATTTACAAAGTCATTTTTCTTTATGATCAAATAATTTAATCAAAAGACTATTGAACAGATATTAGGAGCCTTGTTGGCCTTGGGTGGATTAGTGGTCTTTCTAGGTCTAGTTGCCTCATCTGGAAAAAAAAGATGGTCCTGGCTGAAAGATCGCTAAGGATCCCTTCTTAATGTAACTTTATATATTTTATATTGGGTTACATGACTTGAGAATTTGACATACTGCTGCAAATTTTAACTCATGTAGAAAAATAACTTATGATTTAATTAACTAAAAAAGACACATCCCCTCTCCCCTGAATTCCAAAATAAAAGCTCAGCTTTCTGGTTTGAAACAATGCCAGTGATCCCTATTCCACATGCAATACAATATTCCCTTGACTTAGGTTTCTTCTCCAAAAATCAATTGATAGTAACGTGTATGTTCAAAACATTTCCTTCCAACAAAAGATTATTATAACCCATTAAATCTGACTGTCACCATGTGTGATGACCACTACATATTAACTAAAAACAGTATGAAGTGTTCCTCCAGGATCCGATTTTCTGGGAAAAACTCCACTGGTGGAAGGTTAATCATATTATACTAAAAACTTCAAAAGCTGTAGTAAGATGTCTGGACAGTACTGATGTTCTTGGTAAATGTTTGTATACCCTTTGTCTATTCATGCCCAGTTGAAGATAAGTGTCCAAACTAAGGAAACTTGAGGAAGTTCGTCCCCAGTCTCCTGCCCTGTGTCTTCCTCTGCTCTGGTCAGAAGTTTGTCCAGCTGGAACTCTGGAGACTAAACTGAATTGATTCTGTCACCCCCTCAGAGACTTCCAGAGTGTAGAACCTACCTTGCCCGGGTTTGGCTTGTACCAAAGTAATCTTCCTTATCTGTCGCTCTTCTTCACATAAGCACATCTATTGTCTCCTTCTACCTCTTGGAGACTTGCTTGTTATTTTGGACTTCCTGCTGTAGTCTATTTTATGTTATCCAGTTCTTATGACTTTATTTTGCTCCATACTTAATGCTGTTTTATTACCACACCATCACTTTGTTCATGCTTTAGAAAATACCCTCATGCTTCCTAGATTTGTCTTAAACTCAGGTAATAAGGTTGCTGGTGAGGATGTTTCACTGGATTGCATTGCCTCTGCCAATTGAAGGTTATTGAACTAAGATGGAAAACTAATTTCCTTGGTATAGTCAGAGTATTATCTTTTGTACTAAACAGAACTTAACAAAATATTAGCTTACAGATTGAATGGGATTTGCTGATTTTCTAAGAACTAGAACAAAATACAGTACAAGTAGTAGATCTGTACCAAAATAATTTTATATCTATTGAGAATTCAGAATGCACTTCTGTGCCTCAAAGGACTCATTATGCACACTAATTATTGTTGTACACTGCAGAAATAGCAGTTAGTAGAGGTTTCTTTTGATAGAAGGGCAGATAAATCAACTTCCCTGTAGTTAATTCTTTAGATGGTGCATAATCCTTTTATATAAAAGCTGGTCTTCCTGCAGTTTACATTGAGGTCTAAACTCCAACAGAGTTATGATACGTGGAAGAAAATTCAAAGCCAAAAAAGTTCTTTGTAATGTACTTGACCCTGGGATCATTAGAACATTTCAGTACAACTCAGCTGCCTGGAGAAAGAATAGTGCTTTAGAAGCACTTCAGTTATGGCAGTTGGGGCAAAAATCACAGTGAGCATATTAGTTCCAGAAGAACATGTTAGCAAAAAACAACTGAAAGGCCAGGTGTTTGAACATGTGACAGATATGTACCTTGAAACTGAATTCTCATTACATACTATGAGAGCATAGCAAATAGCATGGAGGACAAGGGGAGATGGAGAAGAGAAGGGAGTTGAGGGAAATTGGAAGGGGAGGTGAACCATGAGAGACTATGGACTCTGAAAAACAATCTGAGGGTTTGAAGGGGCGGGGAGTGGGAGGTTGGGGGAACCACATGGTGGGTATTATGGAGGGCATGGATTGCATGGAGCACTGGATGTGGTGCAAAAACAATGAATACTGTTATGCTGAAAAAATAAATTAATTAAAATTAAAAAAAAAAAGAAAGTATAGTTTTGAATTTCAAAATATGAGTCAGTGATGACCAGAATAGAGGCATACCTGTGAAAGGACTGTACGAGGTAATAATAATAGTTAGTGCAAAGACAGATCATTTGTTTTTTTGAAAAGGAAATAAGTGACATGATTCAATTTCAAATGGACTAAATACTCTTCTTTTTCACTTGTTTCTTGTCAAGGAGGATCATACAACCACATAACATGTTTATTGATTATCTTATATACATAAAAATAAACACAGTGGTCATAACTTGTCAGTTGAATCCAACATTTGTTGATTAATTTTTTAGTTCTGAACAAGGTGGCTTTACCTCAATCCATCTTTATTTGCTGTATGTTTTTGTAAAAGCATGTAAGCATAGCTATCACAT
This sequence comes from Mustela putorius furo, assembly GCF_011764305.1. Taxonomy (NCBI): domain Eukaryota; kingdom Metazoa; phylum Chordata; class Mammalia; order Carnivora; family Mustelidae; genus Mustela; species Mustela putorius. Next base: position 75,738,079 of record NW_025421987.1, read on the forward strand.
CTCCCTAAATGCAGGCATGCCGCATCCATTCATTTGATTCATTCAAACAGGCCTAAACTAAATTACCTCAGTGAGTAAGGGTCTGGTGTGCAAAGATCGGATGCAGATAAGTCTTCAGCCAGGGCATCAACAGTGTAGATAAGCAAATCAACAGTTCTGTTGTATATAGACAAGGAAGACCATATCCTTAAAAGAACACCAGGAGCAAAGTCATGGAAGTATGAACAGTTTAAGGTGTTTTGGGAATAAAATATATTAATAGATACTAAGCACTATTCTAGGAACTATGCTAAGAGCTTTAACTATGTTATCTAATGTGAGTCCCGACAACCAAGTTTACTCTCCATATGTTGTTGATAAGAGCCTAAGGATTAAAGGGTTAAGTACTTACCAAATTGATACATCTGGTAAATCCTGGAGCTTTGCTCAGAATCTTATTTTCACTCCAAGGCCCATGCTATTAAAACTGTGTTAATCTGAATGGTTTGGCATAGCTGGAGAGAAGCCTTCTGGGAGAAGTGGCAGAATCACAATCTTTACCACACTGATAAAGGCCTTAGGGACCATGTACACTCTATTTGTATTTTTCTGATTCTCAAAATTTCATTCATAAATGTAAGCTATACCCAGGATTATGATGACACAAAATACCCTCCTGCCAAACTTCTGAGAAGAAAATAATAAATGTTCCCTTGTGTCTTAAAAATACAGATTTGTATTCTTGACTTGACTTCTCTTAAATGGAAAACATACCTAATTCTTAATATGTAAACCATTGACCTTCTGAATGTTTCTCCTTTCTTTTTGCCCTCCACCCTATTATCAGTCCCTTACTCCTACAGGCACACCCTACATCATACAATGCCTTGATGATCTTGCCTTCAAGCATTGCATTCTCCAACCACTAGCTACTTTTTTCCCCCTGATGCTCCAAACATTACATATTCTTCAGTCCTACCCAGCAACACAGTTTTTGATTCAATCAACTCTTGTTTTTCATCCCATTAATATCTTCTACCTGCTTAGACAGCTTACATATTCTGCTAAACTTGACAGGAACAGTCCCAACCATGTTGAGTGGTGTGCCACTTTAAATATACTGCCAACTTCAAGGGGCTGCCAGGCTGCCCGCCATTATATTACAGTTTCTTTGTTCACACTCTTTCCTCCTTCTTTGGTTGACCTTTCCTCTATTCAGATCTTCAGTAGTTCCTCTCTTGGCCTTCACTTTAAGCTGATCACCTTGCTTCCTACATCAAGAACAGAAGCAATGAGAAGAGAATATCCATTCTCCTCCCTCTACTTACTACTGATCCCCATCTCTGCTTTTATAGTCTAAGAAAATGCCAAACCCTGGACTTGTGACAGCGCTTGGGAATTGTTCCAGAAAATCTCACCCAACCCCTTTTTTAGCACCATCCGCTAACCTCTTTTAGATCATTTCCATCAGCTTCTGTACATACAGGCCTCAATCCTTAAACTTATCTTTTTAGTTATACTTACTCCCTTATTAATTTCATCTAGACTCTTAACTATGAATTTATAATGCTCAAATGTAAATTCTGCTCTAGGTCTCTCCCTCAATTCAGATTTGAATATTTTTTGGCCTATTCTCCATCTTCAGGTGAGTATCTAAATATTCAATCCAAACTTAACATGACCAAACTATTTCTTCCTTCTACACTTACCTCTTTGTCTTCTTCATCTTAGTTAAAAGCAACTCCAAATTTCCAGTGGCTCAGGTGAAAAACTGGCAGTCACCATGGACTGAGTTTCCTCTCACATCCCATATCTTATCTGCCAGTAAATTGTGTTGGCTATACCTTCAACATGTATCTGAAACTTAATCTCTTCTTACCATATGTACCCTGAACCAAACACCATCATGTCTCACCTGGATTTTACTTTCCTTCCTATCCTTGCTCCTCTATACCTATTCTCAATTAAAAAGCTGCAGTAATTATATTCAGCCATGAGTTATATCATATTATTATTATTCTCCTTAAAACCCCTCCATGGCCTCTGTTCCCCTCCAGAATAAAAGCCCAAACCACACAATGGTCTATAAGATACTCCACAGTTTAACTCCTGTTACTTCTCTGCATCACCTGCTTACTCTCACTACACCCCAACCACACTAGCCCCCTTGCTCGTCCTCAAACCAAGCAGGCATACACTAGTGTTAGGATCTTTGTGAACCTTGATGTTATTTCTAAAAAGAATGCTCTTCCTCCAGTATCTTTGTGATGTGATCAACTAACTTTCTCATGTTTTCACTAAAATATAATCATGTCATAAGGCTTTCTCTAATTATGCTATATGAAATTACAATGCCCCTCTCTTCAAATACACCTTATCATTTCTCTGCCATGTTTTTTCTCCAGAGAATGTATCACCATCGAAAATACTCTGAAGTTTACTTATTTATATCATTTATTATCTGTGTCTCATCAATAATTTTGTTAGTGTAAGAATTTTTCCCTCTCCACGCACTGATATATCTGGGCTTAATATGTATTAGGCATACAACAAATATTTGAAGAATAAATGAATAAATCTGTAGGAAAATAAATGATAATTCTGTCACAAATACAAATAATGCAGGAAAATATTCAAAGATGTTATCCAAGTCTTAGCCCAAGATAGTACCAAGCCTTCTTAAACATTGAAGAGTTGATGAGAAGAAGTTTGTTTTCACAAAAGAATTCTGTAAATAAGTTATAGAAGATGATATAACTAGGAAAAATCAACATTTTGGCAATACCAAATGAAGTCACTGATTAAGGTAGAATCATCAGTAGCTAAAACCATTGGATGAAAGATTAATGGGGAACCAGACGTCACCATCTTGACCTATTTTTCAATCTTAGACTCATTAAAAGCAGGGCAAACCGACATTATGTAACACATTCATCCTGATATGCTGGGAAATGAAATATATATAGAATCACTCATGAAATATTCCTGCAAAAAAATAAAAAGTTGTACCTGAATCTAGTGAAGTCTTTAGACTTAACTGATGATTTGGAAGAAATACAGGTGATTGTGGGACAAATTAAATAACATTATGATAAAATGCATACATGTAGAATATAGAACATTCTACTGAAAGAAATATAATTCAGTTTCTCAACTGAGCTAATGATAGGAAAAAAGATGAGGGAAGACAGTTATATTTAAAGAAATTTAAGATATATAACAACAAATGGCAGTGTACAGTCATTGTTTATATTCTGGTTTAGACAAAGCAACAAACAAATAATTAGTGTAATTTGAAAATGGTCTGGTTGTTAGATTATACTGAGAAATTATTGTCAGTTTTATTAGGTGTGGAATGGCCAAGTGCTTATGTAAATAAAACTCTATATATTTTGAAATTACGTACTGAGGCTTATAGGTATAAAATAATATAATGCCTGAGATTTCCTTCAAAATACTTTATAACTAAAGAAGAAACAGGATATATGATAAAAAAAAAAGTGGCAAAATTTTGATACTTATCAAACTTGAATGATGGGTGCTATGGACTGAATTATATCTCTTTCAAATTCACATGTTGAGCCCCTAACCCCCAAGAAGACTATATTTGGAGATAGGGATTTTAGGAAGGGATTAAGATTAAATGAGGTTGTGAAGGTGGCTTTAGGATTGGTTGCTTTATAAGAAGAGGAAGAGAAAGATCTCTGTCCTTCGCATGCATGCATATACCAAGAAAGGGCCATATGAGGGCAAAGTGAGAAGACAGCTCTGCAAGCCAGGAAGAGTCTTCACCAGAAACTGAATCAGTTGGCCAATTGACCTTAGATTTCCTAGCCTGCAGAGCTATGAGAAATAAATTTCTTGGAGACATTCAGTCTATGCTATTTTGTTATAGCAGCCCAAGCAGACAATGGATATATGGGAATTTATTACATTAGGTTCTCTAATTTTATGTACTTTGAAAATTAAAAAAAAATTCTTTTGCTGAAAGTTTCTAACCTGTGTCAATAAAAATAAAATGTTATTTGAAATTAAAATTATGCTTTTGTGATTCTGTTCCCTAGCCCCCATCCGTCTGATCTTGTAACTTTCCTGCTACAATGCCATTCCACAGCACTTCAGCCTGCAAGAGTAGTCCAAGACGTGTAGCCAGCCAGGCTTTCCCATAATTGAGCTCTAAATGAATCTTTCCAGAAATGTCTCCTTCTGTTCTCTGTAACATATCCTTATACTTCAAATGAAAGAAAACTTACGTCATCATAAGGCCCTTTTTCCATTTATATTTGTAATGATTCTTCTAGTTCAGCTCAATTTTTACTTTAAAATAAAAGATAACTGAACAGTTATACCCAGTTATACATAGCTAACTAAATGAACGTTCTGATATTAGCCCTCAATTTCTCTTTCCTTGGAAAGTGGTCAGTAACTTTGAATCAGCAACTTGAGGGTTTACGTCGGATACAACTGTAGGTCCTCTCCCATGACTGTCACCCTAGGAACGCCACTGATGTGGGGTGGTTTCCTAGCTTTAATGCCTTTATTGATGAGTTCTTAGTTTTGCACTTAGATACTTGTAAGACGTTCAGCCCATACATAGTAAGTGTTATTTTTCTTTTACTTTCCACATTTTCCTCCCGGTTTCCACCAGCCAATTTACACACCCACAGGATCTTGGCTAGCTACTTTGCATTCTTCCGTATTCTTTCAATTCATGTAATTACACACACATGCACGTGCACATGCATAAACACCCACATGATTTTCAACTCTTTGTTTGACTTTAAAAATAGCAATATTCCATCTATACTTCTCTGTATCTTGTTTTTTCTTATTTAACAGTTCATTACAGAACTCCATCCACATCACCTGATAGAGATTTGACTCACTTAAAAAAATAACTTCATAGCATTTCTCAACAAAGATAAAACCACAACTTAGTTAATCACTTTCTTACTATAGGCATTCACTTTTTCTTTTCTAGTTTTGCTACCAACACAGTGCATCAATGAACATTCTTGAATATAGTAGTGGTTTTACTTCTTGGGAGTGAGATCACTGGTATAGGTGTTTGAATTCGAACACATGCTTTCACATTGCATTCCAAAAATTCCGTGAGACAACGTTTCTTTGAGCAATGTGTGAGAGTACTCTATTACATGGGAAGGATGTTAGACGTTATCATGCTTTGACCATATGCCATCCGCTTGAGAAAATTTTTGTATCTCAAGATAACTTTCGTCTGCATTTCTTTCACTCTCTGAGTTATTCATCATACTTCCATGTATCTATTGGTCATTTTGATTTGCCCTGTAAATTGTCTGTTTTTATTCTTTGGCCTATTTTTCAACTGAGATGTCAGATTTTTGTTAGCAATTTTAAAAGCTTTTAGTATATTAAATATAATAACACTTTTTTATTATCTGCATTACAAGTATTTGTTTCCTTATCTGTTATTTATTAATTTCTTAAGATATGGTTTTCCATATACAGATTTTAAATGCTTATGTAGCAAATATATTCATTATTTGTTTCCTAGCTTCTAGGCTTTTTGTCTTGTTTTTAGCAAACTCTCAAATATCTTGGTTGTATGTATTATCTCCTAAATGTCTTCTAAGAGTTTTATTTTCTTATAATTGCACCTTTAGTCAACAGGACCTGGGAGTGACTGGGATCCAGTATATTTTCTTCTAATGGATAGTCAGTTGTAATACCCATTTACTAAATTAGGCTATTCTTTTCATATGAGTTGAAATGCCTCCTCAGTGATCCATTATATTCTACAGTTTACTGTGGCCCATTTCTGAGCCACGTGTGCTTCTCTGCCAGTGGCTTTAAATTTTTATATTCCTGTAAAATCTTCTCTCTGACAAGTTGGAAGTTCTGTCTTCTTGCTCTGAGGTCCCACAGCACTTTATTTTTACTTCTCTTAAGGTAGTTACCAGTTCCTACCTCAAATTATGGTTCCTTGGGTACATGTCTCCTTGATTTCACTTCTAATGCTTTAATGGAAACTGCCCATCTGACTTACCTATGCACACTTCAGTTTTTTGGGCAACTTAGGAACGTCTGACATAGCTATTGAATGAATGCACTAATAACTAAACAGAAATTGTTAAAACCGTAACAGTTTCACATAATTTTATTTATTGTTTGGGTGATAACTTAGTGTTTCTTCTGCTCTAAAAAAAAGCACTCTTAGTTAATGTTTATCTGAGTTCCTTTTCTCTACCTCCAGAGAGAATGACCAAGGGCCAGACTCATTTTGTTGTTAGAATTTCATTCTGGGTTTCATGAAATGGCTTCTAGGATCTTCCCTGCAGATGTGATAGAAATTTAAGAAATTTAGGCTATGTAATTTACTTTGGCTTGACAGATATCTTTTGTTTTATTTCACATCTTCTTTACCCATTCATCTATCAGTGGACATGGGTTGCTTCCCTAATTTGGCTGTTGTAAATAATGCTCCAATAAACATAGAAGTGTATGTATCCCTTCGGATTAGTGTTTTTGTATGTTGGGTGTATCTACGCAGCAGTGCAATTACTAGATTGAAGGGTAGTTCTATTTCTAATTTTTGAGGACCGTCCATGCTCTTTTCGAAGGTGACTGCCATTTCATACAATTTCAGAATCTCAAAGTGACAGTGGTTATAGTCAGGATGTGACAAGTCTTTGTCTTGCTTTTCTGTAGAAGTTCTTGTTGCAGTGAACAGAGTTAAACACAGTAATTTTATTTATGTAATCTCTCAGTGTTTTATTCATTAGTACATAAATCCAGACTATCCCTTCATACATAGTACTTTTTACTGTATGAACATTTAGTGGGCAGCTCATTTAAATTTAGGTTTGTTTAATATATTTTCTACTTATTAAAGCCATAAGTGATATAAGTGAGTTCATCAGTCTGCAAGATCCAGAAAACTTTGATAATGTTAAACCAAATCAGATAAACGTATATAAGAGGTGGTTTATTCACTTTTTCCTTAATCACAGATTTGGGATGCCAGTTTTCCTATAATACAATAACAAGTGACAATTATAGCAACTAAAATTTCTAACTCATTAATGTGTTGGCATTACACAAATCATGATATTCAAGTCAGCAAAATAGGGCAATTAACAGATGTTTACCTGTAGCTACCTAAAATCATGCAGCTTGAACTCTGGGCCTATAGCAATTTGTAGAAGAAATGTTTGCGGTAGCCTCTGGGTAAAATAAAATGGGAAATTCTGCTTCATTTCTAGCCATTTGTGCAGTACCCTGAGAAATGCTGAAAGCTGACGCAGTCTTGCCCTTTTGACATAATGTTTTCTTTCTTTATTATATTCAGCATATAAACTGAATATAAGCCAGTGTGCAATAATTTTTAATACTCAAATTAGCATGTAATGATAACCCTGAGTTGCAGTCCTTGTGTAAAAAACAAAACAAAACAAAACTAAACTAAACTAAAACCTGATGCACTTGTTCTGATAGGCTACTCAAAGTACACTGGAGTAACACATTATTTTCTCTTCTGTTGAAAAGTGAGAGAAGCTGTCTCCCTGCAGGTTTGCGAGAGGAAAGTTTGGTCATATAAGCTACACTTAGTGGCACTGACTGATAGACAGGGAGCCGTGAATAAGATATCAGGGAGCCAGGGTCAACAATCGAGTATGAATCAAAAGTGTAGTTGCACTAGGGCAAAAATTGGGGGTTTCTGATGAGGTAAGTCCATTGGCAAGTTCCACCTTTTAACTATGGTTATTTAATTTTGGGAAGCTCCTTCTGAGATTTATTAAGTAGATCATCACATTTCTGACATCATGCAGCCCTAAATTTTTTTTAATAGACTTCTTCAATGACCTTTATTTCCTTTAGAATTATTTGGTCTAGCCTGGTGGCTCCAAAGTTAGCCAAACATACAAACAAGGTTTTGGTCACTACTGTATACATTGGATAGATGCTATTTTTTTATTCCCTTTACTGTTTTTCTCTGATTTAAGCTTCTTCTTCTTTTTTTTTTTTTTTAAGATTTTATGTATTTATTTGACAGAGAGAGAGATCACAAGCAGGCAGAAAGGCAGACAGAGAGATAGGAGTGGGGCGAGCAGGCTCCCTCCCGAGCAGAGAGCCCAATGCGGGGCTCAATCCCAGGGCCCTGAGATTGTGACCTGAACTGAAGGCAGAGGCTTAACCCACTGAGCCACCTAGGCATCCCTGATTTAAGCTTCTTAATTGAGGCAGATAATGGAGACTTTTTACCAGGAACAAATCAGTGACATAATGCCAGCCTAATAACAATGAGCCAAGAATGATTAGGCCAGTGTCAAAGTCTTTGATTAAATTTTTGGAATGGGCCAATAGTGATGTCTAGTTCTCAGAGTTCAGAGCAAAGAAAAAATACCAGAAAGCAATTGAAGGATTAGAGGAGACTGTAGGGGCAGAAATCTATGGCCTGCTAGTAATTTTAATACTAATCAGTAATACTAAGGCATTATTCTGATTCAATCCTGATTATTTTATTTATTTCTCCAGGACAGGAAATAAGCCAAGGGTGGCTTGGGTGGTCCTGAGCTTAGAGGAGAGGCAGAGAAGTGACTCCTTTGGCAAGAAGGGAAATAGCAGAAGGTCAGTGTTGAAGTAGACCCTGGAGAATGATATTCTCTGACAAGCAAACATGCTGGGTCTAACTTGCCTTCCCACTTTTTTTGTTTTTTAATAAAATGAAAAGCAGTTTACCATAGCAGTGGGTTGCTAAATATGGTGTCCATCATAAAAGTGATGCTACACATAAAAGTGATGCAAACAAATATTTGTACCCTTTAAAAATGATAATACATAAAAAGAAGTGAACAACAAAGGGATTGAGTGATTAAAATATAAATGAGATAAAGTATACTAGAGCTATATAAAATATGCAAATGATGTGATCTTTTTCTTCATTTACTATGTCTTAATGGTGGGGGAAATAATGTACTTCCAATTGATACTAAAAAGAAACTGTTTTATTATGTTTACTACACAATGAGCCTGCCTAAGGCATTCTCTAGTTATGTTATACATTATTAACTGTTATAAACCATTACTCTGAATAGCACCCAAGAGGCCTGAAAGTTAATGTATCTCTTTAAGTGCTCAGCTCACTACAAGAGAGTAACAGACATTGAAAAGTGACTGCTTGTTCATTGACTCTGATTCTGCAAAGATTAGGGTAAACTTTGGGGTGGGGTTGGAGCATGTCGAGAAACATAAAAGGTAGAAGAAAGGAAAGGGTTAAATTTGTGAAACAGAAACTCCATACTGGTTTTATGATGCTCTAGGTATCCATTTCAATAATTATCACAAATTTCTCCAAATAATAGGAGAATATGTCTCTGACACCACACACACACACACACACACACACACACACACACACACATCTTTGGCAGGAGTGAGACATGTGGTTTCATGTTTCTCTGGACCACAGACTGCTCCCTGCTATAGCTGTTAAAAAGTAAATGGGAAAATGGGCAAAGTTTGGGGAACTTACTTCCTTCTTTATCTTCCCCTAAATCTGTTAAACTTATAGGGTGAGAACATTTGTCTATACTTCCTATACTGCTAATATTGAGATAATTAACTGTCAATTATTTAATGACTACTGTTCCATGACATGATGTAAGGGAAGCTCCCTTTCCTTTTATGTACCAGCCTCCACTAAGAATGTATAAAAAAATTATATTCTCTTATCTGATTGAATTTATTTCTTCAACAAATATTTATTCATGTATCTACTATGTGCCAGATAATATGCAAGGGGCAGGGGAAAAAAAGATATATATCTATGTCCTTTTGAATAGCATTGGAAAATTAAGAAAAAACAAGTGAAAAAATAATGGTTTGGGGTTTTCTTATAATTAGAGTTTTGGTTTGATAAGGCATTTACTATTTTTTAGATTACCTTAGTCTTTCTCATGCAATATGAATTTTTTTCTGGATTCAGGAAGCATTTTTTTGATGTATAAAATTCCTTATTTCATTTTTTCATACATGATATAGCTAAAAGTATTTAATATTGGTTAATAGGTAATATAACTAGCCCATGCCTTCAACTCTGTTCTTCCTGAACTTCCCAGTGAACTCTCCTCTTTTGTATCATAGAGATATGAGAAAAGGCAGAGATATGAGGAAGAAAAACAATTGAACAGGGAACACAAAAAATGGAAGAAAGTGAGATGAAAAGGAGGGGAAAAAAAAGAATATGTAAAAGGAAGACAAGGACATTCAGAAGTGGGAACACAGGGGCACCTAATGACATTCAGAAGTGGGAACACAGGGGCACCTGGGGGCTCAGTTGGTTAAGCATCTGCCTTTGGTTCAGGTCATGATCCCAGGGTCCCTGCTTCATGGGACCTGCAACTCTGCCTGCAACCTCCCCTGCTTGTGCATTTTCTCTCTCTCTCTTTCTCTCTGTCAAATAAATAAAAAAAAAAAAAAGAAGAAGAAGAAGAAGTGAGAACACAGAATCAATGACGTTAAATACAGAAGCAGACTCACACTCATTTATCTTTTATCTTCCACACATCAGGCGTAGTCACTCGTGATTTCCTATAAGTAAATAATCATTTATAGCCACATATTTATAAGAATATCTTTACTCTGTCTAATACTCTAACAAATGTCTGAGAGACTGCATTTAAGAAAATATAAAACATGGATGGGAGCTATGATGGCAGAGTAATAGGGGGACCGTGGGTTTGCCTCATCCCTGGAACACAGCTAGTACAACATAAAATCATTCTGAACAACTAGGAAAATGATCTGAAGATTAAGGAAAAAATCTTCACTGTTGGAGGGAGAGAACGTGTCAAATAAAAGGTTCAAAGACATGAATCAGGGGAGAGAAAGCTGCAGTGACTCCAAGGGGTGGGATCCCATTTTGCAGAGAGTTCAAGGAGAGTGGCAGAAAGCAGGATAGAGGGCAGTGTAAAGGGTAGGGTAGTGTTTGCACAAGGTGCAATTGTGTGAGGATCCCCTTGGGTGGCACAGGGAGAGAACACTCCCATTCCTGGAGTATATTGGGAAGAGGGTATATTGCCTCTTCAAGGACAGAAGTCCTTCCAGGTGCCGTCAAGTGGCCATTCAACAGCAGGGAACAGAGGCACAAGTGGAAGGCAGATAACCAGGCTGCTGCTTTTCACTGTGCTTCCCATAGACTCTAGGCACTCATGTAGGCATAGGACTGCTTTCCTGGGGTAGGGCGCCATGCTGGGATGCTCTCTTCCAGAAGGGGAGAGGGTCCCAGCATTGCAGGGTCCTTTAAGATTTGTTGTTTTGAGTCCCAGCTGCTGGCCAGAGATAAAACACAGGAGACCTGTGGTGCTGGACATACTGACAGTGGGCATAGAGTGGTTGAGGGCAGGGATCTGACAAAAGACTGTAACACAGGAGAGGAGATTGCTTTTCTGTGAGGGTTTTCTTAACAGTGATGGCCACAAGTTCCCCTCCCAGGGAAAAAAGAGGGCGGGTGATGCCATCTTCCACCTTCTTGTTTACCAGCGCTATGGGACTTCAGAGAGAAACATAGTACCTCCAGTGGAGGCTGGAGTTGCTTACACCAAACCTGGGCCCCCTGTGCCCAGCAGGGGCATCTTTAAAACAGCAGTTCTGATTATGAACCAGAGCAGAAAACCTCTCCCTCAGAAGAGCAACACAGGCCCTCCTCATGCATCAAGGCTACTGATCACAGAGTGCTCCAAAGCATCAGCTTCAGTTCTGGTGGAAATTGGATCAGGCCTTCTTTCATCTTTTATCTGTTGGTTGTTGTTGTTTTGTTGTTTGTTTGTTTGTTTTTCACATTATTTTTAATTTTTAAAATTTCTTAATTTTTAAATTTTTTTTCTTGGGAATCAGGTTTATAGTTTTTTGTTCATTTGTTGGTTTATTTCCTTTTCTCATTTTGGGGGTCAGGCTTTTTTTTTTTTTTTTTTTTTTTTTTTTTTTTACATCAAGCTTATCTTAACAAACAAATCAAAGCACACCTAGTTAAAGGTCCAAACACTCCCCACTGGAAGCAAGGAGGAACTCTGCTGAGGACTGACCTGTGGGAAAGAGCAACCAGAATACAAAGCAGAGTGCACACAGCATATACAGAAACACTTCATGAAGCAATAGGCTTTGGATAGTGTAGGATGCTTTCTTAATACAGCATTACTCTCAGAAGCAGGAAACAAAACAACTTTCATAACATGAAAAAGACAGAAACCTAGACATAATGACAAGATGGAAGAATTCTCTCCAAAAGAAAGATCAAGAAGAAACCATAGCCAGGGATTTGTTCAAACAGATATAAGCAATATATCTAAAAAAGAGATTAGAACAACAGTTATAAGAATACTGGTTGGGCTTGAAAGAGGCATAGAAGACACCAGAGAAACCCTGGCTGCAGAGATAAAAGATCTAAAAACTAGTCAGGCCAAAATAAAAAAATGCTATCACTGAGATGCACAACCAACAGGATGGAAGAAGCAGAGGAATTAATAGGTGATATAGAAGATAAAATTATGGGAAATAATGAAGATTAAAAGAAGACAGAAAGAAAACTATTAAATCATGAATATAGACTTAGGGAACTCAGCAATTCCACAAAGCACTGTAAAATCCATATCATAGGAGTCCTAGAAGAAGAAAAGTGGGGAAAAGGGGCAGAAAGTCTATTTGAAAACATTATAGCTGAGATCTTCCCTAATCTGGGGAAGGAAACAGGCATTTAACTCCAAGAGGCACAAAGAATTCCCTTCAAAATCAACAAAAACAGGTCAACACCCAGACATATCATAGCGAAACTTATAAAATACAAAGATAAAGAGAAAATTCTGAAAGCAGCTAGGGACAAAAGGTCCTTCACCTACAAGGATAGATACATAAGTTCAGCAGCAGATTTGACCATGGAAATAAGGCAGGACATGGTATATTCAATGTACTGAATGGAAGAAATATACAGCCAAGAATACTATATTCAGCAAGGCTGTCATTCAGAATAGAAGGAGGGAAAAAGAGTTTCCAAGACAAGCAAAAACTAAATTTGTTCATGAATACTAAACTAGCTCTGCAAGAAATTTTAAAGGGGACACTTTGAGTGGGAAAGAGAGATTAAAAAAGCAGCAAGGATCGAAAGGAACAGAGGCAATCTACAGGAACAGGGACTTTACAGGTAATACAATGGCACTAGATTCATATCTCTCAATACTTACTCTGAATGTAAATAGACTTGATGCTCCAATCAAAAGCCACAGGGTATCAGAATGAATAAACAAATAAGACCCATTTATATGCTGCTTATGAGAGACTCATTTTATTTATTTTAAATATTTTATTTATTCATTTGAAATAGGGAGAGAGAGCGAGAGATAGCAAGTGAATATGAGTTGGGGGAGGGGCAGCATAAGACCGAGAGAGACAAGCAGACTCCCCGCTGACCAGAGAGCCTGACATGGGGCTTGATCCTAGGATCCAGAGATCATGACCTGAGCCAGTCAGATGCCTACCAGACTGAGCCAGCCAGTTGCACCACAAGAGACTCATTTTATTTTATTTATTTTTTAAAGATTTATTTATTTATTTATTCAACAGACAGATTACAAGTAGGCAGAGAGGCAGGCTGAGAGAGAGAGGAGGAAGCAGGATCCTCACTGAGCAGAAAGCCTGATGTAGGGCTCAATCCCAGGACCCTGGGATCATGACCTGAGCCGAAGGCAGAGGCTTTAACCCACTGAGCCACCCAGGTGCCCCAAAAGACTCATTTTAGACCCAAAGACACCTCCATATTAAAATGAGGGAGTGGAGAACCATCTATCATGCTAATCGACAAAAAAGAAAGCTGGGGTAGTCATACTTATATCAGACAAAGCAGATTTTAAACCAAAGACTCTAATAAGAGATGAAGATAGGCATTCTATCATAATAAAGGGGTCTCTCCAACAAAAGGATCTAACAATTGTAAATATTTATGCTCCCAACTTGGGAACAGCCGAATATATAATATATAATATATAATATATAATAATGCAATAATAGTAAGGAACTTTAATACCCTACTCACCGTAATGGACAGATCATCTAAGCAGAAGGTCAATACAAAAACAATGGCGTGAAACACTGGACCAGATAGATTTAACAGATATATTCAGAGCATTTCATACTAAAACAGCAGAATTAACATTCTTTTTGAGTACATAAGGAACATTCTCCAGAATAGTTCTCATACTGAGTCACAAATCAGGCCTCAACCAGTACAAAAAGACTGAAATCATAAGATGCATATTTTCAGACCACACACTATGAAACTTGAAGTCAGCCACAAGAAACATTTGGAAAGACTGCAAATACATGGAGGTTAAAGAATATACTACTAAAGAAGGAATGAGTTAACCAGGAAATTAAAGAAGAAATTTAAAAAAAAAAAAATGAAAGCAAATGAAAATGAAAACAGGACAGTCCAAAACCTTTGGGATGCAGCAAAGAGAGTCAGAAGAGGGAGGTATATGCAATACAGGTCTTTCTTAACAAGCAAGATAAATCTCAAATATACAACCTAACTTTACACCTAAAGGATCTGGAAAAAGAACAGTAAATAAAGCCTAAAACCAGTAGAAGAAGGGAAATAATTAAGATTAGAGCAGAAATAAATGACATACAAATTACAAAAAACAAAAACAAAAAACAGTAGAATAATCAATGAAACTAGGGGCTGGTTCTTTGAAAGAATTAACAAAATTCATAAACCCTGGCCAGACTTATCAAAAAGAAAAGAATAAATAAAATCACAAATGAAAGGGGAGAGATCACAACCAACACTACAGAAATACAGTCAATTCTAAGAGAATACTAAGAGCAAGTATAACAAGTGGGGCAATCTGGAAGAAATGGATGAATTCCTAGAAATATGTAAACTATCAAAACTGAAACAGGAAGAGATAGAAAAATTTGAATAGAGCCATAATCAGCAAAGAACTCGAATCAGTAATCAAATATGCCCAATAAACAAGAGTCCAGGGCCGGATGGCTTCCCAGAAGAATTCTACCAAACATTTAAAGAATACTTATTCTTCTGAAGCTGTTCCAAAAAATAGAAATGAAAAAACAAAAACAAAAACAAAAACAAAAAAACTTCTAAACTCATTCTGGAAGGCCAGCATTACCAAAACCAAGGCAAAAACCCCACTACAAAGGAGAATTAGAGACCAATATCCCTGTGGACATGGATACAGAAATTCTCAACAAGATACCAGCTAATGAAAACCAACACCACCTTAAAAGGATTATTCACCATGATCAAATAGGCTTTATTCCTAGGCTGTGGGAGTTGTTAAATATCCATAAATCAGTCAGTGTGATACACCACAATAATAAAATAATATGATCTTTTCAATAGACACAGAAAAAGCATTTGAGAAAATACAGAATCTTTTCTTGATAAAAACCCTCAAGAAAGTAGGTATAGAAGGAATATATTTTGATATCATAAAGGCCATCTGCAAGAAACCCACAGCTGACATAGTCCTCAATGGGAAAAAACAGAACTTTTCCCTGAGGTCAGGAACACGATGGGAATGTCCACCCTCACCACTGTTGTTCAACACAGTACTTTAGTCCTAGATTCAGCAATCAGACACATAAAGAAATACAAGTTATTCAAATCAGCAAAGAAGAAGTCAAACATTTATTCTTCACAGAGGATATAATACTCTATAGGAAACCTAAAAGACTCCACCAAAACAAATTGCTGGAACGAATACATGAATTTAGCAAAGTTTCAGGGTATAAAATCAATATACAGAAATCTGTTGCACTTCTATACACCAATAACTTGGGTTTTTCAGTCACTACAGAGGGAAGTGGACAGACTATTCTCTGCTCATAGGACATGATCAGAAGAGTGAGGAACTGCCTCCTATGAGATTGGACTGCTGATTAAGCAGAACCAGGGAGGAATAGCATCCGTTCACCTATCTGAAGGAATGTGGAATAGGTATATTTTTTCCTTTGGCCCCAAGGGGTCAAGTGGGAAGACTATAAACAGCATATTTTAGCTCATTTTTCAGGGAATTGTCTCATAATTAGATATGCCCATAGTAGATTTGGCTACACCAAATACCACTAGTCATAATTAGCATAATCTAGATAAACATTGGGTAAGAATTTTGTTGAAATGACTTAGTCATCAGTCATTCACTGGTTAAATGAATTGATTTCTATGTCTCTACTCTAAAACACAATTTTCTGAATAAGAATAGAAAACAGAAGTGTAGCGTTTTCCAGTTTTCCTGGAATAAATAATTTTTATTACCTTATGTCAATGAGCCCATTAGTCATTTGTATCATTCTTATAACACTGTTGCCATGTGATGTTTCTTGTTGAATAATTTTTTGTCATATTCTGTTGAAAATTATCCTTATGTCCATCATTAGGGTTTCAAGATGATAAGTGAAGACATGTGCCAGAAATTGCACATGTCGATATGTGTGTACAGATATATTTATATGGAGGAGGCTATTTATTTAGGGATGAGATTTCTTCTGGTTCATGAGGATTAAAAAGAACAACAACAACAACAAAACCCAACTAGAAATCTGGGGAAGCAGAAAAACTTTAATTTAGTGAAGAAAAATATAGAGAACAAAGTATTGTTAGAATCTAAAATAATGTGAAGGAAAGTTCTATTGACTTGATAATAAAGGTAATTGACTGGACAGACAAGAGTTATTTCTGCATCCTGGTCTAAGCAGATTGAGGAAAACCAGTGATAATGTCTCTAAAGAGATTGTAAAATGTCAGGCAAAAAACAAAGAGAAAATTTCCTAGTAAGACCAGAAGAAGAAGGAACTAGAAGTCCTTGTCCTCCTAGAATTGGAATCTTTCTTCCGATTGCCCTCTCCTTTCTCTAGAACCCAAAAGAGTCAGCAAGCAACTTGGTAGGAATGGCATCATGCTCCAGAGAATTTTATATGCTCTTCAAACCATAAATTCCATTGGTCCAGTCTATACCTTTAACTTTGTTCAGCTTCCGTAGATTACTAGGTTTTTGAAATGACCACTGATAACTTGCAGAGCCCTACACTTACACCATGCAGTAAAATACGAAGAGAAGTTGTTTCACATATTTTTATTATTTACTTCAATGAGGAAAAAAAAAAGTAGAATGGCTTCCATTTCTTTTTAGCACATTTTATTCCGATATATATTTCCATCATCCTTGTGTTGCATCATTTAGTTCTTTGGAGATAGGTCATGCTTAGGGTTTTAGTGGCATAGAAGGACTTCGTGGAGGAGGAGAAAATCTTCTATTTTCTAATCACTACATACATATTATATAAATGCATACACACACACAAACACTTAAAATTTCACTATGTTTGTCTTTTCTTCTTTCCCTTTTATTTTTCTAAATCAATGTATTTTCCTTTCTCCTCCTATTTTTATTAGTAGCAATATTAGTAATTGTACTAGTAGCAGTAGCAACAGTATTATCTTCTAGTATTGAACAATGACCACACATTAGTTGTGTGCTTGTAATCTCACATACATTATGTATAGTCTAAAAATAACCCTACAGTGTTATTATTTATTTGTTTTATGGTAGTAGAAACAAAAGAAAAACAGGTTAAGTCACACAATAGGGCAAGGACTCTGCATGGAATTATTCTAGGAGTCAGGGTAGCATTGAAGCTAAAAATTCACAATCTATAAAGTTAAGTACTGGCCTCAAAGGACATTGAAAGGAACAAAGGGTAACATATTTTACATATGCAAATAATAATAAGTAATTTTCATCTGTGTAATTTAGAAATTAGTTTATAAATTGAGGGAGAGTATAAGCTAAGGCTTATTTATAATTCTCATCTTGTGAAAACAGTATCAGTAACTAGTGAATTAACTAAAAAATTATTATTACCAAATTTTTATTTAAATAAATAATGGCTTTAAGATTTTGGATTAAAAGTTATCCATTACATCTCTCCCTAAAATTATCTCCTTCATCGGTGCTCCATTCTCTCAATCAGTAATGATCAAATAAATAGTAATTATAGTTTATCTTGAGAGGGTAGTTTAAAACTTCAACTATATGTGGCTGTAAATGTTTAATGTGTAATTATCATGTGGAAATAACTTAGTAACCTGGAAAAACAAAAGAAGGGGCTGGTGTGTTTTCTTTCAATGTTGAACATGTGTCTTCTAATAGACACTGAACCAGAAGTGTGATTTGGTACTTAAAGCAATACCATAAGCCTAAAGGGATTTCTTAGATTTGATGATCAAATTATATTTATAGCTTTTTCTTTCTTTCTTTCTTTCTTTCTTTCTTTTTTTTTTTTTAAAGATTTCATTTATTTATTTGACAGACAGAGATCACAAGGCAGAGAGGCAGGCAGAGAGAGAGAGAGGAGGAAGCAGGATCCCTGATAAGCAGAGAACCCGATGTGGGGTTCAATCCCAGGACCCTGGGATCATGACCTGAGCCAAAGGCAAAGACTTTAACCCACTGAGCCACCTAGGCGCCCCTAGCTTGCTTCTTTCAATAAGGATACTGTAGCACATACCTGACACAGATTGGCATTGAACATATGTTGGTGAATAAATGAATAATGGACAACATTGACTGATAGTTGGCTTATACTTGGAATAAAAAGTATTTTCTTGTATATAAGGAATGATGGCCAACATCTTGGAGGGTACAAAGGTATTTACAAAGGGGATGGGTATTTTTACTGGAAATAAATGAAAAAATAAGAATTCTAAAGAATTATTTGGACAGTTTTTTTTTTTTTAAGATTTTATTTATTTATTTGACAGAGAGAGAGATCACAGGTAGGCAGCGAGTCAGGCAGAGAGAGAGACAGGGAAGCCGGGCTCAATCCTAGCGCCCTGTAATCATGACTTGAGCCAAAGGCAGAGGCTTAACCCACTGAACCACTCAGACGCCCCTTACTTGGATAGTTTTAAATACTGAGTCTTCAACATCTCCCCATGATAAATGTGTTATTTGGTTTACTTTATCCAACTATTAGTTTGTTTTAACATATAAGTACATTGTTTACTAAATAAGAATGAAACCAGAGTAAACAATAGTCACCCATTCAATTTGGAAGAGAAAGGCACACATTGATATTCTAATTTTATGTTTTAAAGTGGGGTTTTTGGGGTATGTTTCTTTGTTTTCTCTAGTTATGTGATAGTTTCAAGATGGGGAAACTAGTTTAGAAAAATCAAGTCATTTGTCAAAATTCAACAACCTACACAATTGATGCAATTCCATCCATAACCACTTTACTTTATGCCTTTGGATAATTAAGTTTTGTAATTTAAATTGTAATTTGTAACAGTTTCCTTTGAACATTTAAAAATTAATTTTATTTAAATTTCTCAGTTAATTCCAAAATCTCAGAAACAAGTTGCTACATTGACTTCCATTTCTTTTCCTACCTCAGATTCTCTATCAAATTTATATGTATTCATTAAATACTTAGAAAATTTAATTTATCCTTTAGAAACTAGAAATTAGGTAGCCAATATATAATAATTTGATTTTCCAATACCTGTGTTTGACCAAAAGAAAAAAAGTTATTCTTCAGCGAACAATACTTCACTGAGTTTATAGAGAATATCTGACTGATACTGTATAAGGGCAGAGATGCTTGCTGTGAAGCTCTCCTTCTCTCTCTCTCTTTTTTTTTTTAAGATTTTATTTATTTATTTGACAGACAGAGATCACAAGTAGGCAGAGAGGCAGGCAGAGACAGGGGTAGAAGCAAGTTCCCTGCTGAGTAGAGAGCCTGAAGCGGGGCTGGATCCCAGGACTCTGGGATCATGACCTGAGCCAAAGGCAGAGGCTTTAACCCGCTGAGCCACCCAGGCACCCCTAAGCTCTTCTTCTCTTATTGAGAATGAATTTACTTATCAGTCATCAGCTACTCAAGATGGTCCAACAGGAAGTGAGAGAAAAATTGTTGAGACAATTAATGCACTAAGAAGTTTATTAATGCATAGGTGAATAGCCCAATCCCAGTAAATCATCTTGTGCAGATTTGCTGTTTAGGATCTTAAGAAGATTTTTATCTCAAGGATACACTTAAAAAATACACAAACCCTTAGAATGGTCATTCATCAGCTTATACCTTACATATCACATGCCAAATATTTCTTCAAGGTGACCTTTTAATTAGCTCTTCCTAGAACCTTATATCAAAACAAAAATTCTATTAAACTGCATTTATGTTTTAATCAATTTTCCTCCTTTTATACATACACATACACACACATACATATATATAAAATAGCCAATCCAAAATACTATATTATTATTTTAGACAAAAGCAAAACAACCCCAAAACCAAAACTAACATTTGGTTGATCCAAATAGGATTCCATTTCTTTAAGAATCTTTAACCTCCAGATAGTCCAAATTAGGAGGCATAGTTTTGGAGGCACTAATAGCTCCTCCCCACCCCCAGTCTATCTTTTTCACAACTGCCAGTATATCAAATTTACCATAAAACCCCTCTGCCAAAAATCTTTCAATGGTTCACTCTTTCTTGCAGGAGAAAGGCCAACATAATTAACATGGCTTATAAGGGCAGCCATGACCTCATTCCTCATCTTCCACCATTGCTTGAGTTGTAGCATATGCTCAAGTGACTCCAAATCATGTGCTTCCTGATCCACACTTCACCTCCTAACATTCTCCCAAACACACATAGTATGCTGTGTGTTTCCTGCCCCTTTCACTCCTCTACAGAACCCAACATTCAGCTCAGGAACCTCTTTTGAACTTTTCATGATGTGCTCCCATGACAATACATGTCTGTGTCTAGAGCCATACATGCAGTATGTACAGCTGTCTGTCCCTCTAGGTGCTTAGCTCTTTAATAGATGGGTCTGTGTCTCAACAGTCTTCTATTTGTGGTGATTCATCCAGTGTCTGGCACAAAAAATAACAGGGAGGACTAGAGATTGGCTCTAGGCTGTTAAAAAAGATACAGACTGAAAGATAGAAGAGTATAAGGTTGAGTTCATCTACTTAACTTTATTCATATGCCAGTAAATAAATAAAAAGGAAGATTTTATTGGTTTTTATTTCAGCTACCTAAAAGAAGAGTTCAGAGTCATTTAGCTATTGCTCTACTCTTCCTGCACATATCCTACCCCACTGGAGATATCTAAAAAAAGGTGACATTTCCCCTGAGAGATGCTAGAAAAATATCCAATATTCATGCTGTTTATATTTTCCACATACAAAATTGACAATTTTCAAAGATCAAGGCGGTTAATGGAGTTTTCTAGTTTTTATGTGTTCCAAAGATAAAACAAAATTTGGAAGCTACATTCTCTTCCTGGGGTTCTGGAAAATGGTATACCTTCTTAGAGGGAATTCTCAAGCTGGTGGGAGCCTAAAGAGAACTAGAACAATTCCTTACTTTACAAATGAAGAAATATTTGTTCATTTATCCATCATCCATTCCGTGGTTGAACATGACAGGAAAATGTGTGATGCTGGATCAAAAATGAGTAAGCTTGCTCTTCAGGGAATTCGGTCTTGTTAGAAATAATGACATGTAATAAGGTAATGATACAAGTAAAGTATTTGCAGAACTTGGCCCCAAAGGGGTGAGTTGATTTGCATGAAGTTGCATCCACAGATAATTGATGGTTGGTCTAAAATAAAGGGTATAAATGAGCATTCCTAACTCCTATCCTTTGCTCTTACTAAAATTAATAGTTTTAAAATTTTGTAACCTATAGAGTGATTTTTAAATATTTTAATTACTTCATTGCTACCTCCTGATGTGTTAATTTTTGGGGGTACAATATTAAGTCAATAGTTGCTGCAATATATCTATAATTCTAGTTTAGTTCTCATAAATTACTAATTCCTTTGAGAGAAATTACGGTGTAAAGATAAAGAGAATGAGCTTTGGAATGAAAAAAAATGAATCACAGCTCTGGCCCACTGTTGACAAGAAGTATAAGCTCAGACAAATTAATTGACCTTTCTAACTCTCAATTTCCTAATCTGTGCAGTGGGCATGCACTGTTCCTCCCACATTAGGCTTTTAGAGGATTGTGATGCAATGAACATTTAGTAGCACTCAATAAAATGAAAAAGAAAAGAATGTCTCCTACTTTAGTCATTTTGTCATGTAAAGCCCTTCAACCTTTACAGCAAAGCCCTTCAACCTTTTATATGTAGTATAGCTTATGAATCAGAGAACATACTGCCAATACCATAACCCTTTACAACTAAACCTGGAGTTCATTCAGTTTATAAAGTAAAAATCCTTGCTCATTCTTTTGCTTAAGTTGTATCCTCAACTTGCAGTGGTTTTTCACCTCTGAATATCTATAATTTCTCAAGTTTTAACTCAAATGCTCTTCTACAAAGAAACCTTCACTTAGACTGCACAGAGAAATCTAATCTCCCATTCCTTTCCTTTCCCATAGTGGTTTGTTATCATCACTTTTAGATCACTTATTGCAAACATTTTGATTTCTACATGTCTGTCTTGAGTTCTACATGTCTATCTTTCCATAATACAAGGAGATCTCTGAGCATATGGGGAATGGTTAGCACAATTTTGTACATAGTAGGTTCTTTTAAAAAAAAATGTCTGTTGAATTAAACTAAAAAGAAAATGAGTAACTTTATTACTTTCGTGATTCATCTTAATTTTGCAATTGTATGCCATCATTTAAAATCAAATCTTTAAACTGAAAAGCAGATGTGGTATTTAGAGTATTTGAGCACTGAAGAATATTATAATTCTAGAAAACTGTAGAGGAAGTAGTTTGTTTTGACTGGAACACAATGATAAACTCACTCATTTTTAATTGGTGGAGCAAAAATAATACTCCTTGATAATTTGAATTTACAAGGTTTGTATGTGACAATGTATTTTTAAAATAATAAGCTAGTAAACACAGAAAATTGGATCTTCATTCATTCATCCATTCATTTTTTTCAAATATTTATTGAATATGAAAAACTACTAAGACTTTACACTCAAGAACTCAATATTGTTAAAACGTGATAATGACATTAGACTTGTTGGTTACAGTGTACACACCTGATTTTTATTTAAATAAATTTTGCTTAAGCAAACTTATTTTGAACATGCTGTCTTATAAATGTAGATTCCTTTTGAGAAGATGTGGAAACAAAATATAATTCTAAATATATATGTATACATAAATATATATGTATACATATATATTTTGTTAAGCAAACTTATTTTGAACATGCTGTCTTATAAATGTAGATTCCTTTTGAGAAGATGTGGAAACAAAATATAATTCTAAATATATATGTATACATAAATACACACATGTATTTATAAATACATCTTCAAATGGCTGAGTATTTTAATTTTAGCATTAATGTTATAATTAACTTGCAATCTTTCAGTCTTGAATATAACAACAACACAACAACAAAAAAAACCCAGAAGTGTAACCTTATTTTTTAAAATTCTGTAATTCCCTTTGATTAATGTACTGATCATTACTATTGACCAGAGAGGGAACAAAACCCATGGTACATTTTTGTTAGTCACACAAATGTGTTTTTTAGTAATCTAAAGAGAGAAATGAAGAGATTTAAAAGATTACTGGCTCTTTTCCATTTTTTCTTGTGTGGATGTTAAAGTTCTTGAGTAAAGTATTCTCACCTTAAACTGTGTACTGCAGAGATTTTTGTTTTTTTAATTTGAAAGAATACTTTTTGTTATAATGAAGTAAAATTATTTTTTCACATTTTTTTATATTATGTAATGAACTTTTAGAAAGTATCCAGTTTCACATTGTAGTCAGGGAGTCATAAATATAAAATAAACACATAATTCCATATATAAATGTATATGATGATTTCAGAAGTTGATAAGTACTATGAAATAAACAAAACATGTTAATGTGACAAAGTGACTAGGGTTTGAAATTAGATGTGTTGGGGGAGAAAAGGCTTCTTTATAGAACTGGCATTGAAGGTGGATTAGAAAATGGAGTTAGTCATGCGAAGAACAGAGAAGAGAGCATTTTGATCAGGGAAAGTAGCACATGCAAAGTCATAAGGTTGTGGTATGACTGCATGTCTAAGAAAGAGAAAGAAGGACAGTATAGCTAGAGAACAGCAAGGAAGGCTGAGAATGGTAGTTTCATTCAGATAGCAGTGCATGTGGACCATGATGAACAGCCTGGATTTTTATGTTTTAAGTGATTGGAAGAAACTGGAGGGTTTTGAACAAGAGAAGGTCTTAAAGGTATAGACTGAAGTGGTTACAAACAAACCTTGGTGTGTGATCACCCTATTTATAAGGCTATTAAGATAGACAAAACAAGAAATGTTAGTGGTTCAAACAAAACTATTAGTAGTAGAAATGGAGAGAACTTATATGAAATGTGGGTCAGAGAAGAGAATGCATCCTGAAGAAAGCGTGCATCGATAAGCAATCTTCTGCCCCTGGTCAGTCTCTAGTCTTCCTTTACACTTTGAGCTGCCAGGTCATCCTATCTTTTCAACACAAACTCCTTATTCAACTTTTTTTTTTTTTTTTTAAAGAGGCAGTGACTCCTGTTTCCGGTCTGTTAGGATTCTCCAATTGCTCTTAATTATCTTATCCCAAATAGCTAGTCTGTGGATTCTCTTCCACTTCTGGTCTTGCTTAGTGTTGAATGAACTTTCCGCAGTAGTTCCCGTGAACATTTTGTTAGTGTTTTCTTTGTTCAATCCAATCTTATCTGCTCTCCATCTTTACAGGATTCTCCATCTTTTCAGGATTTCTTGATGTTTTTACTACTAGTTTTGAAAATTTTTCAGATTTGGGACTTTACAGCTGATTCTTCCTCAGTTATTAAGAATGTTGTTTAAGCTTTTATCAGTGCATCAAATTAATGCAACCTTAAGTCAATAAAATATTTTTTTAATTACCTAAATTTCCCATCTTATTTCATCACAGTGAAAATTTACATTAATGAATATGCTTATATTTTTGAGTATGTACAAGAATTACTAGGTTTTCTAAATCTGTATTGAATTTATAATAAATAATAAAATTAAAAATACATAAATCTTTAAGATATGATTATATATTCAGATTATATAATTTAGATCATTTTATATCTTTATAATCTTTGTTATTCTTATAAGTATTAAAATACATATATTTCTTCTTGTATGCTCTTTAATCTTTTAATGGGAATGTTTTGCTCTCCCTTAAGTCTTTGGTCTTTGGATTTGAACAGACCTGGATTTGAATCCTAGCTCTGCCATTCTTGTCACCTTAGGTAAAGTACTAACCTCCATGATACTTATTTTTCCCATCATAAAGTTGGGATCATGACTACTACATGGGGTTGTGCAAATCTGCAATGTAGCATATTTAAATCTCTTTTCATAATGTCTGATTCTCTGTACTTTGTTACCATTGTTCTTATTGATTCCATTTGTGAACTATATCAACTGATTTTAGGAACCCCCCTTAATTAAATATAAACAATATGATAATAAATGAAATTTAATTAATATCAGTTATATGAGGAGTTTGGTGAAAAAAATTTGAAGGAATTATGGATTTTTCAAAATTATAATTGCAGGGGCCCCTGCGTGGCTCAGTCAATTAGGCATCTTTCTTCTGCTCAGGTCATGATCCTGGGTCCTGGGATTAACCCCTGAGTCAGGTTCCCCACTCAGTGGGGAGTCTGCTTCTCTCTCTGCCCCTCTTTGCTTGTTTGCTCTCTCTCTCTCTCGAATAAATCAAGTCTTTAAAAAATAAAATAAAATAATAATTGCAACAGTATTCCTCTCTTAGTTTTAATATTTAACAATATTACCTTTTTGAAGAGATTTTGTTTCCTTACTGTTAAATATAATCAGTTGACATTAATGATAAGGTTCAATCTATTCTAGTGTTGACAACCTAATATAGCTGTGATTACTCCAGCAGTGTGTGCTGGGGAATCTATCTATCTCTCAGCAATTGCCTTTGAGTATCACATTTTCAGTATTTTAAATGCAAAAGAAGGAAGCCAATTAAATGATTAAAGAGAATTCCCTTATATATGATCATTCCCTGATGGTATATCAGATTCCCCTGGAAGCAATATGAGTCATGTGGCTATTATATGTTTATTTTCCTTTATATACAAAAATAATATGGATGACTCTTGGTGATTCTCCAACAAGAGTGGCTGCTTTTGCCAAGCTCAATGCAGATACCTCTCTGATCCCTTCTTATGATTCATTGAAAAATAACTCTGTGGGAAAGTTGGATAGATGGGTTTCAGTAGCAAAGGAATAGACCTTCATAGTGCAACATCAACTGAACACAAACCAAACTTACGATCCTGATTTTATTACTGCCCTAATCTTGTCATCCAATCCAGCAAACTGTGTGGACTGTTCAGATCACACAGCTAGTTGCTAATGAATTCAAATTTTTAAAAATAAAACCCAGTCAAAATAGAATATCTATATAACTGAGAAGGCAATAATAGTGATAAAAACTAATATATAAACCTGTCATATAACTAAGTTGTACATCTGAAACTAACATAACTTTGTGTGTCAACTATACTCAAATTAAAAAAAAAAAAAGAAAATCCTATAAAACCTGTAAATTTAGGTTCTTCACTCATGGGTTTGGTCAAGTTACTTAATTCTTTTTAAAAGTATTGGTTTACTTATCCATGAAATGGGGGTAATACAGTACCTGCCTCATAGAGTTATTGAGTATCATAAATGAGGACATCCATACAATGTTCTTTCCCCAGTGCTAAGAATATAATAGATAATAAATGTTAGCTTTATTATATTTTGTCCCAACCATAACCCTGACTACACAGTTAATCCTTCAACAATGCTGAGTTTAGGGGCACCAGGCTCTCCCAGTCAAAATCCCTATATAAATTTTAACTCCCCCAAAACTTAACTACTAGCATTCTGTTGACCAGAAGTCTTGCTGATAATACACAATTAACACGTTTTATATGGTGTTTGTATTATATACTATATTATTTTATTTTATTTTAAATTTTTAATTGAAATATAGTTGACATACAGCATTATTAGTTTCAGGTGTACAACATAGCGATTCAACGATTACATATATTATATTATTGACTACATTCCCTATACTTTTCATCCCTGTGATTTATTTTATAACTGGAAGTTTGTGCCTCTTAATCCCCCTCACCCATTTTTCCCCACCCCCACACCCCTTCCTTTGGCAATCACCAGTTTGTTCTCTATGTTTATAAGTTTGCTTCTGTCTTTGCTGTTGTTGTTATTGTTTTTTTCTTATTCATTTTTGTTTTGTTTTTAAGATTACACATATGAATGAAATCCTCTGGTATTTGTCTTTGTTTGGCTTTTTTTACTTAGCATAATACCCTCCAGATACATCCATATTATCACAAATGTCAAGATTTCATTTTTTTTTTATGGCTGAGTAATAGTCCATTATAGATGGTGTGTATACTCTCTCTCTCTCTCTCTCTCTCTATATATATATATATATATATATATATTTATTTATTTATATCCCCCACATCTTCTTTATCCATCATCTGTCAATGAACACTTAAGTTGGTTCCATATCTTGGCTGTTATAAATAAGGTTGCAATAAACATAGGAATGCATGCATCTTTCTGAATTAGTGTTTTTGTTTTCTTTGGTAAATACCTAGCAGTGGAATTACTGGATCATATAGTATTTCTACTTTTAATTTTTTGACCTCCATACTATTTTCCCTAGTGGCTATACCAGTTTATAGTCTAACCAACAAGAGTACAGGTGTTCCTTTTTCTTCTTATCCTTGCCAACAATTACTATTTCTTATCTTTTTGATACTAGCCATTCTGATTGATATGTCCTTATGTTTTTGATTTGTACTTTCCTGGTGATTAGTGATATTGAGCATTTTTTTCATGTGTCTATTGGCCATCTGTATATCTTTGTTTTGTGCTATATTCTTACAGTAAAGAAACTAGAGAAAAGAAAATGTTATTAAGAAAATGGTAAGAAAGAGAAAATACATTTATAGTACTATATTGTATAAAAATTCCATGTACAAATTGACCCACACAGTTCAAACCTATGTTGTTCAAGGGTCAACTGTACTTTGAATATCCAAAGTAGTGATCTAATGGATTCTGGAGTGAATATTTGTAAGTAAGTATTAAACTCTATTACTGAACACTGAAATGACTGCTTTGAAGTCATTTTCCAAAACTCTTTTCCAAATTTCTGGTTTGTGAGGGTTCATACAACTTTCCCAAGTATTTATCTCATATATGAAAAATGTAAAACATTCCTGATTGATAAAGAGAATAATCATTTCATTAAAAAAACAACACTAGTGATAATAGTACATTCCTAAGGAGTATAAACCTATGAAGCATTAATCAAATTCACTTTTCATGTGAGGTGTTAAAGTTCATCTTTAGTCTCTAAAAGGCCATTTTTGACATAGAGACTGGGGTTTGTAAAGTGTATTTTAAAATAGGTGCTGTGAAGTGTGTAAACCTGGTGATTCACAGACCTGTACCCCTGGGGATAAAAAATATATGTTTATAAAAAATAAAAAATTAATTAAAAAAAATGAAAGAAAAAAAAAGTGTATTTTAAAATAGTATACAATTTCTTTAGTGTCTATTTTTATTTACCACCTTCTTTTTTTAAAGGAAATTTTTTAGGATTTATTTATTTATTTGATAGAGAGAGAGAGAACATAAGCAGGGAGAGCAGCAGGCAAAGGGAAAAAGAGAAGCATGCTCCTCGCTGAGTGGGGAGCCCAAGATAGGCCTCCATCGCAGGACCCTGGGATCATGACCTGAGCTGAAGGCAGACACCTAAAGGACTGAGCCACCCAGATGCCCCATTTCCCACATCTTTAAATAGCCTGTGATTATACAATTATATTTAAAAATATGAGTGTCTTGTTCATGTGGGTCTATTTTATCTTTTTTAGTTTTAGGAATCTCTTATTTAGTTTGAAATTAGAATATACATTGCCCAAAGGAAGTACCTCAGTATCCCTATCACTGTTGAAAAGTGGAAAAGACTAGAGAGCCTTGGAAAATATGCAGCAGACTTTATTAGGCAATGGTTTTAGGAAACAGAAGTGAATTTTTTGTGTGTGCCAATATTTCTATCTTATTACAGATGGCTCTTTCTGGCAGAGGATAAGGGCAGAGGGAAGCCAATAAATTTGCCATCTTTTCTTTAAGAATATATGAATAATATAGCATATTGCTCTTAAAAATGAATTTTTGCCATCATTCTCTTAAACATGAATTTTTGCCATTATTTCTCTACTAAAAATTGTTTCCTTTAGTTCCTCTACAACCTTAAGGTTGTGCTACATAGATAATAATTAACTTCCATATTTCTTGCAGGAAATATTGTATACGCTATCAAGTGGATTTTGTCTCTCAGTCTTTCCTTTCTTAACAATGAAGTGAATGCTCCAAAAATGGATGGCAAAATCAATTTTAACTGGCAGTTGATGTTTATTCAATAAGCAACTTAAATCACTTCATGTTCTTTAAAAATAAGAACAAAAATAGAATTTAGAGTTCCCTATTACAATGAATAATATGGGTAATTAATTGATATGATCAAAGATTATGACATAGTTTAATAATTTACAGTGGTAAAAATTATTTTCATGGAGTAAAAGTAATGCAAAATTATGCAATTTAATTTGCATGTCTAATACATCCCTGATATAATAACCAATTAAGATGAGTGGGCTAACCTCACATTTAATGTTTTATTCATTAAAATAGCAAATATTTTAAATAAGAATATTCTTTAAATAAGAGGTAATCATTCTTATATTCTACATCAGTATTCTTTGGAAATAAATAATTAGGCTGTAGAAACAATAAAAGTTTGATAAGCTAGAAAACTTTGAGTTTGGGTTTTCTGGTTAATTAGATATTAATTCAAAAATTCATTTTCTTAATAATAAAAAAATAATAATAAAAAAATTCATTTTCTTTAAGCACTTTTAAAATAATCTATCTAGAAAATATTTTTTTCTGTCTTTGTAAGTACACTGCATTGAACACAGACAGAATATTTGGTTTTGATTTTATTTTTACTTTATATAGATATCTGAAAATCTTCAGGATCAACATTCTGAATATCAACGAAAATCACAGCATATGGTACCTGTAATGATACATAAAGGGAAGAGATTCACTGGAATATTTAGAATATTTGTTACCTTGCCCCCCTTATTTATTTAAGAAACATTTACTGAATTCTAGATGTGCCAAACCCTGGGTGGTGATACAGGTGTAAAGTTGAGTTTGACATCATCTCTCTCCTTCAAATGCTCAAAATCTATTGGAGAAATCAGACAAACATCAAACCACTGAAAGCAGCATGACAGGGATAATTAATGTGGTTTGAACTAACTATTATGGAGCATAGGATAAATCTGCACATTACCAAAATTATAGAATTAAGCTGATTTCATTTCTGTTGAGGAGATTTTGAAAAGACTTGTCAGCTGTATAGGTCCCATGCACCAGTTAATAGACCTTAAGATGAGTAGCAGAATATGGAGTAAAATAATGAAAAATATTTTACTGATTTTCCTTCATCAATGACTAATTTTGCAAGATTATGTAAAATGTTCATAAATTGTCTCTTCATTTTATAACTTCTTATAACCATTTTTCCATTTCTTTCAGTTCTTATCTTTGCCAAAAAGTGCTACCCATTTACCTACAAGGTCTCTGAGTCAGGGAATTAAAATACATGAAGAGAATTTCAAAATTGCTTGCGTAAAAACAACACACTTTCTAGACAGCTGTCCATGGAATATATCAGTTGTTATTTGAAAAGTCCATATTTAAACTTAAGGCTGACACTTCGTCTTTAATTCATGCTGCAATGATTCTAACTTCCCTATATAATAATATGAGTTAAAGAATGTATTAATCAGTGATTGCTGTTGCTGTCACTTGGTTCATATATTTAGTGATTAGTCTTACATGTTTCTCTCTGGATACATAAACACATGCATACATGTCTGTGTATATGCCTGTTGGGATCACAAATGAGTTAAAATGTTATGTTATGCTTATGTCTAAAGTATGAACCTCAAATCAAACTCAATAGTTTATCAGCTGAAATGATTTCTATGCAAAATGGAAATAACTGGAAGACTTTAAAGGTTTAGAAAATGTTTCATGAAACATATAGTTTTAAGTTGCACATCTGCACCTTCAGTCTCACATCCACTGGTAACTGAGACAATGGCATGTGTCTTGCTGATCCAACCAGACTGTCATTCTGAGTGGCTATGTTATTGATGAAGTAAAAATCCAATGCATTTATCCCTGCAGTTTAAGCTCCCCACTAGCTTTATAATTAATTGGAGAAATTAAATATTTATTCAAAGTCAATAGAGATTTTGACAAAAATAAAGTCAAAGCTTCAAAGGTCAATGAATAATCTAAGAGAAGCAGACATTTAAAGGTATGTCTAGAGTGTTTACTTGACTTGTCCCAAGTTTAATAGCAAGTTAATAATTCTGACCATATGACGTGATCCCAGGATCCTGGGATCGAGCCCCACATGGGGCTCTCTGCTCAGCGGGGAGCCAGCTTCCCTTCCTCTCCCTCTGCCTGTCTCTCTGCCTACTTGTGATCTCTCTCTGTCAAATAAATACAATCCTTAAAAAAAATAATAATTCTCCCATCCAAGTACTTGACTCTTAATCTCACAAAACAAACTGAGGGTTGCTGGGGGGAGGGGGTTTGGGAGAAGGGGGTGGGATTATGGACATTGGGGAGGGTATGTGCTTTGGTGAGTGCTGTGAAGTGTGTAAACCTGGTGATTCACAGACCTGTACCCCTGGGGATAAAAATATATGTTTATAAAAAATAAAAAATTAAAAAAAAATAATAATTCTGCCCATATGAGACTTCAAGTAATAAAAATAATATATGTTCATGACTTTAAGAAATGCAAACATTGGGGCGCCTGGGTGGCTCAGTGGGTTAAGCTGCTGCCTTCGGCTCAGGTTATGATCTCAGGGTCCTGGGATCGAGTCCCGCATCTGGCTCTCTGCTCAGCACGGAGCCTGCTTCCTTCTCTCTCTCTCTGCCTGCCTCTCAGTGTACTTGTAATTTCTCTCTGCCAAATAAATAAATAAAATCTTAAAAAAAAAAAAAGAAATGCAAACATTAAGAGTGTAAGTGAAAAAGTGAAAGTCCAACTTATTTCTCCATATGACATACTATACTCACTTTCTAGAGAAAACGACTCACAATTTATTGGATATCCTTCCAGGACATTTCTTTGTATATTTAAGAATTTGTATGTTTAATCCTTTTTCTATATAAATGGGATGATGCTTTTCATGTTATTATGAAATCTCCCCCTTTTCTTACTTCTATGTCTTAGATAACTTTAATATTAAACACATGGATCTATCTAATTCATTTTAACAAATGCACAAGACTGAATTTGTTCACTCTTGTGAATGGATGAACTTGATGGACATTTTAGTTGTCATTTTGTTTCTTTATCATGTCCATTTGTGGACTGACTTAATGACTAAATTGTTATCAAGGCCAATTATTCATTTCTGGATATGAGGGTAGGCTACAATGGTTTCCATGAAAAGCATTAGGTCAGACGTGAGCAATAGAGTTGCAGTTGCCACCAGTAGTTAGTGATATGACTTTAGATGGGACAGATTATCTTCCAGTGTTTCCATGATTAGATTTACAAGATGGATATATTTATAAAACAGGAACATCAGTCCTTGACTTACAAAGTGGTTAGAATACAGTGAAGCAATTATCTGTTGAAGTACTTGTTTTTAGTAAAATCTTTTTGTAATGTAAAGTAGATTTACCGTCCATGCTCTTAGTAGAGTCATAAAATAAACTATCAGCTCAAACCAATGTTACATGACTTGGTCATGGACAAAGAACTTAAGGTAATTTTACAGACTTAACTTGATCTGAGATCTAAGGGAAGTTTGAGATCACACTGGGCAGGGGGCAAGAGATAGAGTGGGTGAATCTGCCTCTCCTTGCTCCTTTGTTTACTGTGAACCTCACAAAAGCAACTCTACTGTTAGGGAGGCTTCTCAAGTTTTTAGTTATCCTTGCATATTGTTGTCTACTGTATATTGTGGGTAAGGAGGGTTAAGGCAAATCAGACATAGATCTAATTGTTTTTCCATGGGGCAATTGGGGAAGATGGCCTATTGAAAGAGTTCACCAGGTTAGTGCACATACAACACCTCACAACATTCCTGACCGGCTCATAGGTGCTCAAATGTTAATTCCCTGAAATAATATAGATAAGCAAATTAATTGTACTCTAGTAAAGATAATGGGTAATGGAATTGTAGTAAAGAAAATTCTCAGCAAAATGCTTTGTTTTACTATGAAACCATAAAAAATTATTGTAGAAAAAATGGAGTTTGTGTGTGTGTGTGTGTCTTGGTAACAACTTAAAATGGTAGTTTGAGCAGTGCATATTTTCAAAATGTTCAGATCCTCCTATTTTATGAATGTTTGTATTCTATGGATTTTTGCCCCTGGTAGTAAAAAGTAAAATAAGTGTAGATATTTTATCTATTTGTTCCATGCCTCAGGCAGCCCTTGGGAAGTGAAGAAAGGGAACTGGTGTGGCCAGACAGCTTTTACTGTGTGCTCAAAGTTCACCTTGGCCCTTCTCTTTGTGTTGTTTGTCCCTCATCACCCATGAATTAAAATTGCTATGGTATTGCCTTATATCTTTTTGCTAAGCTTTATTTTTCCCCTCTGATTTAAGTGTTCACAACTAATTAGATTCTTAAAAAAAATCTGAAATCACTGTGCAGCTATAAAAAAAGATGAGGAAGTTTTTCATATACTGATATAGAAAGATCTCCCGGATATACTGTTAAGTAAAAAGAAAAAAAAAAAAAAAGGAAGGGCAAAACAGTGAATTTAGAATGTTATCTTTTATGTAAAAAAGAGAAGAAATTCAAATACATATATAGTTTGCAATTGCTGTGTGTATATAAATAATTTCCTTGAATTTGCATAGAGAATATGGAAAGGACATACACAAAACCAAAAAGAGTGCTTACCTGCAGGATCAGGGATAAGGCAGGAGCAGGGAAGCTGGAGGTAGATGAGATGACCCTGACTTTTCAATATCCCTTCGTATTTATTGATTTCAGTGTTTGACTTTGTGAGTGAATTATCTATTCAAAAGATGTGATTAAATGAAAAAAAAAAAAAACTGTTTTAAGTCCATAGCGAAGGCAAAACACACTGAAAAAAGCAGGGTGTGGAGTTTTGTAGCATCTTAGCTACTGTTTCCTATAACTTAGGACAGGTCGCTGAAACTCAGTCTCCCTGCCTTCAGTGTCCTTACCTGCTACAGATGAAGAGGTTGCAATAGCTTATCTTATGCTCTAGCTGTCATTTTGAGCTATAATTTAATTGATCTAAGATGGCACATAGTCTAGAGCTACTAGATTAGTGCCACAGGCCACTGCAAGCATGGAAACATATGTTCTAATGTATTTTCCATCCAAAATGCTGTCCTAATATTTCCTAGAAAGGATCCATTTTATAGTGTTCTTCTAGCCATATTTTTAAAAAGTAGGAACATTGCATGAAGTAATCTCTTTTAAACTGTTTGATTATCTAGCAGGTTTCCTTAGAGGATTTTAACTTTTCAACAAAATTTTAGCTTAAAAATATGCCCTGGGTGCCTGGGTGGCTCAGTGGTTTAAAGACTCTACCTTCCATGATCCCACAGTCCTGAGATTGAGCCCCACATCGGGCTCTTTGCTCAGCGGGGAGCCTGCTTCCTCCTCTCTCTCTGCCTGCCTCTCTGCCTACTTGTAATCTCTGCCTGTCAAATAAATAAATAAAATATTTTTTAAAAATATGCCCTGATAAGAGTAGTAGAATTATGGAGCACCAACTATGTGCTAGGTAATATCCAAGGAAATTTGCATCTGTAATTTTCACAAAAGTCCTACAAAAAAAAGGTGTTTTATCATCATTTTTACTTGAGGAAATAGGACTTAGAGACATTTAGGTCACAGAATAGATATTCGATGTGTCAAACTTGAGTGTCAACAGAATATATTACGAAAGGTAAGGAAGATGAGTATTAGGATGTCCCTGTGGAATATGTTAGCAGTAGCCCAGTCTGGAGGCAATAAAAGACTAGATAATTTCCTTGAGTCTTTTCACTGACAGACGGGGTTTGAGAGAGGGTATATATCTTGGGAGCTTCTCATCTGCCTAGTCCCCCACAGGCATGCTCAACAGAGACAGAGTAAAGCGGACACACTGAGACACTCACTTAGTGATGCTCAGATAAATGGGAGCAAACAAGGAAGAAAAACACACACACGTGCCATACCCAGAGGCACAAAAAGAAAGAGACAGGGAAAGATACATAGGAATACATGTAAAAACAAAACACGTGCCAACAGAACAGATACACAGAGACACCCACTATAAAGCCTCTGATATGGTGAGATGATCAGGGAGGCACAGAAAAAGAAATACACAAAATATAGATAGACCGGGACACCAGGTGTCAAAAACACTCAGAAGCAAAAAAAAGAGAGATTCATAAATGGAGACACAGAGACATATATACAACAGATAGGAAAAAAACCCACACTTGGTCAGAGAGACATACAAGGCAAAGCAAAGTATGCAAATAAGCGGCAAGATATAATTGGGCGGATCGCATATATTCAGAGGCATTTACACACAAAGTGAATGATGTAGCTCCACAAGAATGAAATATATGCTTAACTAGACAGGAAGATTCCCACACATTCATACACAAAGAAATAAACACACAACGGTAGACGTGACATCCACACACAAAGAGATGCACACACCCAGAAACAAGGAGAGACACATGGAGCTTGAAGACAAAAAGACTACAACTTTAGTTCTCACTACTTCCCTACTTCCCTGGCTCCCGCAGTAGGCAGGAGGCCAACAATTCCTCTTTGCCCAGGCCACAGATGGTGCCGCCACCCTTAGATCACTGTGCTGTGTTCTTATTGCATTTTTATACTCCTGTTTATTTCATTATGTTCTAGGGAGCATATTTCTCTCACTCTTTGACATTTATACCCCTTAGATATTTCTTGATAATTTTTTCATCTTTCTTATATTATATTCCTTAATTTTCCTAGAAGTACATTCTGACTACTTCAGTTGGGTTCATTGCTTTGTCTAAAAACTATTTCTTCCCGCCAGACTTAGTTTTACTAAGGCCTGGTATAATATTATATGAGCTGGGAAGGTGCATATTCTTGATAATATGTGGACCTCAAAGAATCTAAACTATTGACAGGATTAAATAAATTGTAAACAAATACAGTGTACAGTATTTTGAGATAGAGATTATTTCTTGACTAGATTTCTGAACACTAAAGCAAAGGGATAGAGCCATTTAATATTTTCAATGACATATATATGTCATACATGGGTTTATATATATGATGTATATATTGGTATACATGTGTAGATATACATATATCTATCTACAATTTCTATCATCTACCTATCTATCTATCTATCTAATCTATCATCTAAGGTATTGTCACAAATTATAGCTTTATTTGTTTTTGTTTTTTTTCAAAGATTTTATTTTTACTTTATTTATTTATTTGACAGAGAAAGAGAGAGAGAGAGACAGTGAGAGAGGGAACACAAGCAGGGAAAGTGGGAGAGGGAGAAGCAGACTTTCCGCAGAGCGGGGAGCCTGACACGGGGCTTGATCCCAGGACTCTGGGATCCTGACCTGAGCCGAAGGTAAACACCTAACAACTGAGCCACCCAAACACCCTGAAACTTTATTTGGAAATAGGTCACTGTGTTTCTTCTAGGTATTTTCTTCTCAATGAGAAGGCACTGTGTCAGTCTCACAAATATTTCTAGCTGGTGTATGTCATAACTAAACATGTACACAGTGTTGTCAATTTCAAATATTTATTTAGAGCTTTTCATTTTACTCCCTAGTGAGAGTTGAAATAGGAAAAGATTCAAAATCCCTCAAATAGGAAAAGGGTCTAGATCCCAAGTTTTCTTCAAAGTGTGTTCTAGACCTCATTCATCATTTCATTGTTGAACTCTGGACTGAACCCTGAGCAATCTCAAAGGGAAGGGGAGGTGGGAATTGTCATTTTTAATAGGATCCCTGGGTATTTTTTTATTTTTATGTATACTCATGTTAGGGAAGCACTGTCTAAAGAACTGAATTTTATTGATTTTCTTACAGGGGTTATCTGAAAGATATATTCAAATACAAAGGGAGGGTCATGAGGGAGAAGTATTCCACCTGTGAATTTTGTACAATGTAATTGTCCTGAATATTTCTATCTATTCAGTTTTATTTCTTTCCTTTTTATAGTCTTTTTATGTACCTGTTCTCTTATGAGTTTTCTTATTGCTCTTCTGCTTAAAAACAAATGTCTATAATAATTAAACTCCCTGCAGAAGCAAATTTCTACTCCATTTCAACAAAGTAATGTTGAAAATCATTCATTCTCAGTGACAAGTTATCTTTAGATGAATCACAAAGAATAAATGAATTCTAATTATAAGCAATTAAAACATTAGATACTATTTCTTAACATGAACCAGAAGAGTAGAGTTTACTACTAAATAAAAACAGATGCATTCATATTCAAAGGAAAAAATTTAGGAATGATAACTTAGAAAACACATATTAGGGTGATTATTCTCTTATAAGAGGGATTTATTTATCCAAATAATTCCCCACAGGATGCCAACATTGCAGCCTTTCTTAGTGTATTTCAGATTTAGAAACATTGATTCATGTGCAAATTTTTGAAACACATATCTTGCCGAAAGTCAATTGCATATTTTTTATTGCTTTAAATTTTAATACAGCTGTCTCTAGCTTTCTATATTAAAATAAAAATTCTGTGATATTCAAGAATTGGCTGTTTATCTAAATCTGAGATGTTTTACATAATCAAGTGATTTCTATATATTTTTAAAAAGTGCTTTCGTTGTAAAAATACTGGAGACTAAATGCAGAAGTTTTCATTATTTATATAAGTAAATATCTTTTCTTCGAAGGCAATCTTGACTGCCAATAGCAAAATTTTAGTATTGGATATATTATCTTTGATAAATATTATTATTCTGGACTATCTTACAAAAAGTAGCTTGATTTGAGGCATTTTAGTAGCTTAAAGGAAGAACGAAAATGCAGGGAAGGAGAAATCAATAAAACATGGAGCCTCTTATCCCATATTGATTCTTGTAATCCAGCAACCATTAAATACTTGAAAGATAAGCCCCTTTTAAGATGGCATGTTTATATTTTGAAGATCAAATACCTTAATATTGCTCATGGGTTTCCCAAAACACAATTCATGCACAAGATAGAACACAAGCTTTCCATGGCCATGTTTCCTATTACAGGTGTTCTTAAACTGAGCATCTTAAATGCACATTGTGAGTGAAATCAGCCTCAAGCAATGATTTCTTATAGTGCTGGTGCATATAACCACATTTAAACAGTACTGCCAATTCTGAAAATAAAGCTAGAACATCAAAGTTGGTAAATAATAGAATTAGAAAAAATATTTTCATATGGATATAATGTAGAAGTATAATTTCATCCAGAATATCCCTTTTGCCTTTCCATGAAAGTTTTTGGTGTTTTAAATGGATAAACTATTAGAAATGCTAACTTTTCCCAAACCTGTCAACTCTCTCCTTAATGAGTAATATTATAATGGAAGTAAAGAGCTGCTATGGCATTTTGCTTTTAAATTTTTCTGCACTTAAAAAAATATATATTTTATTTATTTATTTGACAGAGAGAGAGAGAAAGAGAGCAGGAATACAAGCTGGAGGAGTGGGAGAATGAAAGCAGACTTCCCACAGAGCAGGGAGCCCAATGTGGGGCTCTATTGCAGGACCCTGGGTTCATGACCTGAACTTAACAACTGAGCCACACAGGAGTCCTGCACTTTTCTTTTTTTTTCTAATGCTACAGATTCAGACTTGATATTTTGTCAAAAAAAGAAAGTGTTTTAAAAATTCTTATTAGCTGGGTAATCAGTTTTAAATCTATAATGACTAAATATTAAACATATTATTACATTCAGAATCTTTACTCTTTTAAAGACACCAAGATTAAAAAAAAAAAGAAAAAAAGACACCAAGGAAATACCTATTTTTTCTTCTGAATTTGTCTAATGTCAATTATTATAGTTTTCTAAATGTTGAATTTAGTTTATTCTAATAATTTTTCATATGTATTGTGTCCTTAAAATATGCCAGACTCTGTTCTAAGAGCTACACATATATTACCTCCATTAATTTCGTAAACATTGCTATGTTATGAGCTTTTTTCTTTCTTTTTTTTTCAAGTAAAAAAAATATAGATAACGCCTCCTCACTGAGCATGGAGCCCAACACAGGGTCTGAACTCAAGACACTGAGAGCAAGGGCAGTAAGTCTAACCGAATGAACCACCGAGGCACCCCACTTGGTGTTATTTCTGTTCTCAATTTACAGATGGATAAATTGAAGGCCAGTGTTGTTAAGTGACTTTCCAAAAGTTTGACAGTGGGGAGTATGGTGGAGTCAGAATGTAACATTCCTTGATATTTTCTTGATAATGTATTTTTGATAGGCACATAGGGATCAGGAGGATTTTAATTAAAAAATATGTATATATATGTATATGTACATATGTATATGTACATACTTTGTTCATTAAGATAATATAAATATTTTTCTTTTGAATACATGATGCAGAAGTGCTTTAGTCAGTCATGATCTTTGTAATTAGCAGTCCCCACTATTTCCTCTTCATTTAATGCCAATAATAGAAAGTTTTCACAACACACAGGAAAAGCTTTTTGCAGTGTATTCACAAACACCATGTTATCTGATTTTACAACAATTTCCTGAGGTGGCTAGAAGACATTGTCTTTCTTTTTATAGCTAAAGGAAGGCTCAGAGATATGAAGCGACTTGAATAATGTCATATACCTTATCATCTAGGTAAGTAGCAGTGCTCAGACTAGAAGCTAGGCATGTTACTAATTTGGGTTCTTATACCAGAGAACTTGGCAGCTGTCACTCCAAAATGAGCCTGTTATTGCAGGAGAAACTGCCTCACAGCTTCACCATTTGGGCCCTACTGAGCCTGGGGTCCATACCCCTAGGACTAAGTAACAAACTGAGGCTCAAATATGATGTTTTCCATTTGAATAAACCACATTTCCTGCCTTTTTCTACGCTTTCTTGCTCCCTTGAGTTAATTTGGTCCTGCGTCCCCAGTGCTTCTGTTAGGGACAAGACATTTGCAAGACTTGGTCCTTCTGTGATCATATTACTCACATGTCATTTTATCTTATTTTATTTGTTGAATTCTGGATATACAACTTTGCTTCTTCATACCACAGAAGAGTTGCCTAGCATATCCTGTTTTGTACATCCCCACATTTGTAATTGTTTCATTTCCTTTTTTTCACCATCATTTCAATGAACCTAATGCCATGTAATAAATTAGAAAGCAAGTTTACTCTAAGTGATTAGAGTCTCAACTATACATAGCTGTGTGTGTGTGTGTGCGTGTGTGTGTGTATCATTGAGACACTCTAGACTTTTAACTGCTTGTCTATTAATCCCCAGAAAGGGTTGTTGGTTTTTGTTTTTGTGGTTTTTTTTTTTTTTTTTACATTTTTATGATACTGTGTGGAAGTACAGAATAGTCTTAATGGTGTGACTTTCAGAATAATATAGAACTTGTCTCACATCCTGGCATCCGTACTTATTAAATAGAAGGTATTGGACAAATTCATAGTCTTTTTTAAGCCCCAGATTACCTCTCAACCCATCCATAAATGGTTATTATAATAACCCTGATATTTCGAATAGTTGTGAGGAGTTAGTAAAATAATCTTTGTGGAGTAGTTGGGGGCACCTGTGTGGCACAGTCAGTTAATTTTAAGACTCTTGGTTTCAGCTCAGGTCTGATCTCAGGGTCATGAAATTGAGCTGCACATCAGCCCTGAGCTCAGCGTGGAGTCTGCTTGGGTTTCTCTCTCCCTCTCCCTCTGCCCCATTCCCCGACTTGCACACACACTTTCTCTCTCTCAAATATATAAATAAATCTTATTAAAAAATCCTTATGGAGTGCTTAACATAGCATCAAGTTTTTTTGAACAAGTTCATTAATTTCTCTTTCCCAAACTATTAAATGAATATAATCACTACCTATCTTGTAACAATAGCTAATACTTGGCTTGACCATTCACATTGTATCAAGTAAGCCTTTTGGTATATTGACTAATTTCATTCTTACAGCCACCGCATAAGGAAGGACAGTTATTAATTATATCACAAATGAGGAAATGAAGACAGAGAAATTAAGATCACAGAGCTTATAGTAACTACAGACAGGATTTGAAATCAGGTAGCATCGTTTTAGAAACTACAATTTTATGGGACTGATGCACTGCCTACTACACTAAGGAGGCAGGTAGAAAACTATAATTTTAATCAGTGTCATATTCCTTGGTTTAGACTTATAATTAAAAATATATGAAAATCCATTATATGCCCAACTCATGACTCACTCGGAAAAGTTCTTTCTACCAGATTGTCATTGTCAAAATATGGAGTTATGTATAACTAGCTGTAAAACCATTCTTGGATGAAGAAGTACTTTAGCATAATCTTCCTGGAGATCATTGGTGGAAAGTAATATTTATATAGTTAACTATTGCCACACGCCTTCTAGGAGGCTTGGTGCTCAGTAGACTTCATAAAGCATGCATGCTATTACCTTCTGAGGAATATTCCGGTTAATTTGTATCAGTACTTCTCCAAATGACTGTGAAATACCATAATTACCTTTTTGCCAAAACACTCTGGTGATGGATTATTTGGGCAGAATGACAAAATATTAGACTCTAATTAAATGTTTCTACATTAAGCAGTAGGGGACTAGGTCAAATATAGAAGTTCAGTGAAAATAGTTGTCATACCTTACATTAGACATTAGTACATATTAAAGCAATTTAATGTCACATTAAGACAATTCAGTGATAATATTCATTATTATTATTGTATTCTCTTTTTATAGATCAGGCACTGAACTGGGTATTTCATATCCTTGATCTTGAATCCTTATGATATAGTTCTGTTATATGGACAATATGATATTGTCCAACTTTACATTTAAAGAAACTGAATGATACAGAGGTTAAGAAAGTTACAAAAATCACATAACTAGGAGATAGCTGAGTGGGAACAACCTAATTCTAAAGTCCTTTCTCTTTAGCACACATTATACTAGGAGGCATATGTGTGAGTGGAGGGGTGTGTGAGTGGATGTTTTAAGATTTTATTTGAAACAATGCATAAAAGAAATGTGAAGGGCAAACAAATATTTAATTGTACGTCTCTATATTAAGCATTTTACTAGGCACTTTGAATTATTATTATAACCATATTGAGCATGGGGTGGCACTGTGTTCCTGACTCTATGGAGTTAAGAAACATGTCCAACATTAATACAACTATACATGTGCTCCTAAGAGAGAGGGAGAGAGAGAGAGAGAGAGCTGTTTCAAAACCAATTAGCACACGGTCACAATATCAAGTAGTACTAATATATATTCAAGGAAATACATCGAAATACATTTTTAGAGTCATATAATGCTAGGTTTGGAAGTGTCTTTGAAATTAATCTGGAGGGAATATTAAAATACTAAAATAGCCTAGAGAGGGTATCAACCTATAGCACTCTAGGTGGGTGCTGGGAGCCCCTGCTATGCCAAACATTAACTGCTTGGTTTCTTAATTATGGTACAGGAAGGGGGCCTGAGGAATGGTTAGAGCCAAAGTATCTTAGGTGCCAGAATAAAGAGATTTCAGGGCTTCTGGACAATAGTCATTTAACTGGTACAGACCATTTCACTATTTCGTTGGCCTATATGGCCATATATTCCCCTTAGCTATTGTTTTTCTTC
This sequence comes from Mustela putorius furo, assembly GCF_011764305.1. Taxonomy (NCBI): domain Eukaryota; kingdom Metazoa; phylum Chordata; class Mammalia; order Carnivora; family Mustelidae; genus Mustela; species Mustela putorius. Next base: position 75,781,109 of record NW_025421987.1, read on the forward strand.
TTTTTTTTTTAAAGATTTTATTTATTTATCTGACAGATGGAGATCACAAGTAGGCAGAGAGGCAGGCAGAGAGAGAGAGAGGGAGAAGCAGGCTCTCCACTAAGCAGAGAGCCCGATGTGGGGCTTGATTCCAGAACCCTGGAATCATGACCTGAGCAGAAGGCAGAGGCTTCAACCCACTGAGCCACCCAGGTGCAGCTGTTGTTTTTCTTTTAAGTCAAGTTGATTACTTAATTTTTTCACACTTTAATTATTTCACACATCACTCAGTTTAATAATATATACTACTGGGAAATTGTTCCTCTTAACTGTTTTTACTTAATTTGGTTTAAACTCTAGGGTCTTTGTTCTTCCAACTCTTGGTTTGTTTTTAAAGTTTTTGTTTTTTTTTTTTAAAGAATTTTTTTTTTAATTTCAATTTTAACCTCAATGACATCTAAATGAATGTTGATTAGAGGAGTACTAAAGGCTTTATAGTTATAATAATGGTGGGCCTTTTAGATTGTGGTTTATTTAAATGATATTATGCTACATGGGATACCTCCACACCCAATTTTTTCCCCTTTCTCTTCTTGTCTTTTATTGTCATGTGACTTACTGTAAAGGAGCAAACAAGACAGAGTGTTAGGAAACCTGAGATCTAGACTGAGCTCTGCTTTTTTTTTTTTTTTTTTAAGATTTTTATTTATTTATTTTTTTTGGACAGGCAGAGATCACAAGTAGGCAGAGAAGCAGGCAGAGAGAGAGGAGGAAGCAGGCTCCCCACCAAGCAGAGAGCCTGATGTGGGGCTCAATCCCAGGGCCCTGAGATCATGACCTGAGCCGAAGGCGGAGGCTTTAATCCACTGAGCCACCCAGGCACCCCCTGAGCTCTGCTTTTAACTAGCTTTGGAATCTAGGCAAAAATCAGTTAATGCTCTTTTTTTTTTTTTTTTTTTTGAGGACATGTGAAATGACATAGTTTGATAGTAAGGTTCTTTCCCAGCTCTAACAGCCTATGAATCTGGGCATATAATCACTGTATTCATAAGTATTTTTTTAAAATATCTAATGTAAGCTTATCATTTATTGTATCAGGCAAAAGGGAACACAGGAGATTGCATGGTAAAGAGAGAATCCAATCTATGTGGAATGGAATGCATGGGGTAGAAATAGGGCTTCACTGAGGACAAGAGATATTTAGCAAGGAGAGATATGTTTGAGACTGGAATCCATCAAGAAGTCACTTTAGGGAAACCCACACAGTTAGTCTAGCTCTTTTAGGACTTTAACAGTAGACGTCTGGTCTTTACTGACTTATTTCCCAGAGAGACCTACTTAGAAAATAGTATCTTAAAAAATTACTAGCTCAATTTATTTATCTCACTTATGGAGATAAAATGTGGTAATACCCAGGAATTAAGGTATTTTCACAGTCAGGTCTTGCTGAGCAGTATAGAACTATCTCTGGTTCATAGCTTAAAGACAACAGTTCAGGCCAAAACATATAATAGAACTCCTTTTTTCCAATGTGCAAAAAACTTACATGTTATATTAGAGGAGATTCCCTATTCTTATCATCCTTTTTTCCTTCTCTCTGAGGAAAATTAATTATAACTAGAACTTTAGGAAATCAACTCTATAAGACAAAGAACACAAGATGTGAGGGTGAGGTCATTTTTGTGCAACAATGAGAAGACTCATAATGGAAAAAGATATATTCTGGATTTTGTCTCTTCACATACTTTCTTTTCTTTCCTCTTCCTCCTCTCTTCTTCTTCTTCTTTAATGAGAGCATGTAAGTTTTACAGCTGTAGCAAATTTCATTATACAATACAATGTTATCAACTATGGTAACATGTTATGCATTTCAGACCGTATCTATTCTTTTTAAATATTTTATTTATTTATTTGACTGAGATCGCAAGTAGACAGAGAGGCAGGCAGAGAGAGAGGAAGAAGCAGGCTCCCTGCAGAGCAGAGAGCCTGATGCGGGGCACAATCCCAGGTCCCTGGGATCATGACCTGAGCTGAAGGCAGAGGCTTAACCTACTGAGCCACCCAGGCGCCCCAGACCATATCTATTTTATAAATGAAAATTTTTACCCTTTTACACCAAACCTCTTCCTGTTTCGCCCACTCCCCAAACCCTGGAAAGCACTTTTCTACTATTTCTATGAATGACTTTCATTTTCTTATTTTTAACTTTTTTAGCTTCCACATATAAGTGATACCATACAATGTTTGTCTTTTACTGTCTAGCTTAGATCACTTAACATAATGTCCTCCAGATCCATCCTATTCCTAAAGATGAAATAATTTTCAGTCTGAATAATATTTCATTGTGTATATATACACCACATTTTCTTTATTTATTTGCCAATGGATACTTAGGTTGTTTCTATACCTTGGCTATTGTGAACAATGCTGCTGTAAACATGGGGTCACAGATATCTCATTGAGATAATGATTTTATTGCCTTTTGTATATATAGCCAGAAGTGGGATTGCTAGATCATTATCATATGGTAGCTCAATTTTTAACTTCTTGAAGAACCTCCATACTGTTTTCCACACCAGTTTTTGTCCCTGTCAATGGTATACACGGGTTTCCTTTACTCCATGTTCTCATCAGCATCTGTTATTCCTTGCCTCTTGATAACAGACATTCTAACAGAGGTGAGATGATACCTCATTATAATTTTGATTTGCACTTCCCTGATGGTTAGCGATGTGGTGAACCTTTTCTTTACCTATTGGTCATATGTAGGTCTTCTTTATAAAAAAACAATGTCTATTTAGGTTTTGATTTTTTTTAATTGGGTTGTTTGGAAGGTTTTTTTTTTTGTTTGTTTGTTTGTTTTTAGTTTGGTTTTGTTTTGCTATGGGGTTGTATGAATTTTTTTTTATATTTTAGATATTAGCCTCTTTTTGGATACATGGTTTGCAAATGTTTTCTCCAGTTCCATAGATGCCCTTTTCATTTTATTGAGAGTTTCTGTAGTGTGTAGAAGTTTTTCAGTTTAATGTAGTTCCCTTATTTATTTTTACTTGTGTTGCCTTTGCCTTTGGTATCAAATCCAAAAAAAATTTTTTTTAAGATTTTTATTTTTATTTATTTATTTGACAGAAAGAGAGAGGGAGAGCACAAGTAGGCAGAGATGCAGGCATAGAGAGAGGGATAAGCGGGCTCTCCGCTGAGCAGAGAGCCTGATGTGGGGCTTGATCCCAGGACCCTGAGATTATGACCTTAGCCAAAGGCAGAGGCTTAACCCACTGAACCACCCAGGCGCCCCTAAATTCAAAAACTTAATGCCATGGCCAACGTCAAGGAGTTCACTTACTATGTGTTCTTCTAGAAGTTTTATGACTTCATGTCTACATTTAAGTCTTGAATATATTTTGAGATTATTTTTGTGTATCATATAAAATAGGGGTCTGGTGTCATTCTTTTGTTTGTGGTTGTCCAGTTTTTTAGCATCATTTATTGAAGAGACTATAATTTCCCTACTATATATTCTTGGATCGTTTGTTGAATATAATTGACCATATATACTTAGGTTTATTTCTGGGGTCTATTCTGTTCTGTTGATCTATGTGTCTGCTTTTTACACCAATACTATACTGATTTGATTACTACAGCTGTGTAACACAGTCTAAAATCAGAAGGTGTGATGCTTCCAGCGTTGTCTTTTCTCAGGATTGCTTGGGCTATTTGGGGTCTTTTGTAGTTTCATACAAATTTTAGGATTGTGGTTTCTATTTCTGTGGAAAGCACCATTGGAATATTGAGAGGGATTGTGTTGCATCTGTAGATCACTTTGAGTAATACAGACATTTTAATAATATTAATTCTTTCAGTTTATGGACATCAAAATGTTCATATCTGTTTCCATCTATTTACATTCTCTTTAGTTTCTTTTATTAGTATCTTATTGCTGCACAGATCTTCTGCTTCTTAGTTAAATTTATTACTAAGTATCTTAACCTTTTTGATATTATTATAAATGGGATTGTTATCTTAATTTTTCTTTCTGATATTTCATTTTTATAAAAACACAACTAATTTTTGTATATTGATATTTTTCTCTTGCAACTTTTCTGAAATTATTTATTAGTTCTGACTGTATTTAGGTGGAGTCCTTAGGACTTCCTATATATAATATCATATCACCTGCAAATAGAGACAATTTTACTTCTTCATTTCCAATTTGGACACATTTTATTTCTTTTTTCTTGCCTAATTGCTTTGAATGGGACTTCTAGTGCTATGTTGAATAAAAGTAGTGAGAATGGGCACCCTTGTTTTGTTCCTGATCTTGGAGGAAAAGCTTTCAGCATTTCATGATTGTATATGATGTTAAGTATGGACTTATTATTTATGGCCTTCATTATTGAGAGTTTTTATCATGAAAAGATACAGTGTTTTGTCAAATGCTTTTTCAGCATCTATCATGATCAGATGATTTTCATCCTTCATTTTGTTAATGCAATATGTCACATTAATTTGTTAATGTGGAACCATCTTTATATTCCACTTCATCATGATATATGATCTTCTTAATGTATTGATGAATCCCGTTTGCTAATATTTTGTTGAATATTTTTGCATCTATGCTCATTGGGGATATTGGCCTGTGATTTTCTTTTCTTGTAGTGTGCTTATTAGGCTTTGTTATCAGGTAATATTACCTCATAAAATGAGTTTGGAAGCATTCCATGCTCTTCAATTTGGGGGAAAACTTTAAGGGAAATTGGTATTAGTTTTTCTTTAAATGTTTGGCAGAATCCAGAAGAGATGTATTTTGGAAAGCAATGGAATGAAGAGATAAAATCTGGAAAGAATAAGGAGGGTCTTATGGTTCAATCTGGGGTATTTAGTCTAAAATAATAAGAAAGAAGCAGACAGTAAAAATTTTTATTTAAGTAGTGAAACAATGAAAGTGATGTTTAGTGAACACTAATCTGAACTGCATTTTTTAAAAAAATATTTGAAATGACTTGTTTCCATTTTTTTTTTTTTGCTCATGAATTTCTAAAACATCAAAATGAGTGTTAAACTATATTTAGTTTTCATCTGTCTCGTTATAGCTATTTTAAAATTCACAGTACAAGTTTTTTGTATATGCTCTTGAGTTCCTGTTCCCTTGGAATGCTTGCAATTTTAGTCTTAGAAGGAGTTGAATGTGTGTACATTTTAGCTGATGGTGATTAAATCTTTTTCTTTTTGGGTTTGCCACTATTATTATCTATAACTTCAAAAACCTATGGCATACAGAATGGCTTGGGAGATGGTCTAGAGTCTAGATGACAGTGAGAGCAACTATGAGTTTACTGCAGTAATTCAGTCATGTGACAGTGATGGCCACAGACACGGCCAATAATAGAGAGTTCTGGGAAAGCGTGACAGGAATAAAATTGGAGAAGCAGTGGGATGTTAAAACTCTGAAAGCAAAACCTTTTTGGAGGGTAAAATTGGCTTTGAGGTGGACCTGATGGGCATCCCTAATATGCTGAGAAGGGGTGAGATACCCAAGTAGATGTCACATACATAATATTTATCTTTGTATGAATGTAAGAGTGGTCAGGATATGTTAATTCTCATCATGTTAAATCTTAGGCAAAATAAATTTAAATTTAAATACATGTTTAATAGAAAACTTTAAAATACTCATAAAATTTTTAGATGTGCTGGAGTCTTAGATTTTTCTTTTTGATGATATTCATTTTATTTACAAACAGAAAATAGAGGAGCGTTACAGACTCCTTTTCCATCATCTCATTTATTCTCATGAACTATTTTCATATGATAAGAACATAATGCAGACCTCTGTGTGAGGTCTGTGTGTGTCACTCCAAATCTCACACAAATCTCTGTATGAGATTTGGAGTGACCTCACCTCTTTGTGGTTTTCTCTTTAAGATTCAGATAGGGCCCAATTTGTCAGTGTGTGCTTAAACCCTTTAAATGACGTCCTATTGATGAGTTAAGACAAAAATCCCTAGGCTAGAGAAGCTGCGTACTCATCCTCATCTCACTACTCTCTGTTCTCCTTTGCCAACCTCAGCAACCTCCAGGCTTCCTCTAACTTTAGGGCCTTTCTGCCCAGAATCTTCTTTCCACCCTACCTTCCGAACCCCAGCCTCATTGCTTGCTTAGTACTGAGCTGTCTTTCAGTCCTTGGGTTTAGCTAGGTTGCCTTGTATAACCTCTCATAACCCCATGACTTTTTTTTTTTCTTAACACAATCTGTAAGTATATGCTTATGCATATGATTATTTGCTTTAAGTCCCTTTCTTTGACAAAATTAACTTTCATGAGGGCTGAAGTCCTGCCTGTGCTGCTCACCATGTATGCTGGTGACCTAGCATAGCATGTATTTGGAAAAGCTGGATGACTAAATACTGGCAAACATACCAAGGAGTCTGGGCTACTGAGCCCATCGCAGACTCATGTGTTGCTGAGAGAGCTCTGGGATCTTGTGGCGCTTGTGTCCTCACCCAAGTACATCTCTGGATAATGTTTGGAAAGCCGGTCAGTTCAGAGTATGTCTTCACAGAGTACTACAGGATTGATTAAGCATATAGGACATTGTTCCAGATGAGGAACATTATCCTGACATTCTTTATGATAAAAAATGCTGCATGTGCATTTATTAAAAAATCAAACAAATGTAGTGTTAAGAAAATAACAAGCTTGTGCAAATGTGGTGATGCTCAAATTAAACTTAGCCTATTTTACTTACTTTTTAATCTACTTAAAAAAAAAAAAATTCCCCAGATCCTATCACTTTTGTTCTAGACAGGATTGCTTTTCACTTCAAAGTGTTGTAATAAAAGTAATTTTATGAAAAGCAACTTGTTTACCTTATAAATATGAATGAGCTCTTCTCAGTATACTGGAGCCAAGATTTCTCTTTCCTTTTTTCCTGACCTTAACATCAAATTTTCTTTTCCCCCAAATCAAGGTTTTTTTTAAATTTTTATTTTTTCAAAAGTCATGTTTTAAGCTATGCTCTGCTTCTGAAGAACTGAGGGAGTGTGTTTTTTTTTTTTTTTTTTTTCATCCAGGTGTTTTCTTCTAACACAAAAATAAAGACAGAGCTTGTCTGCTTCTTTTATACCCTTGGAATCTGGTCCTTTCTATAATATATGTACATTTGAACCACTAGCCTAAATAGGCAGCTCTCCTAAGAGATACTGAAACATCATGCATGGCATAGTAGTGCCACCAAGATTTGCACAGATATGGATTCTTTAAAAACCGTGAATTCTCCCAAAGTTTGCTTCCAGTATCTCATCACAGCAGTTTGCCTATTTTACTTACTTTTTAATCTACTTATTTTCTCATCATGCATAGTTATGACATTGCACAAGTATGCTGTCTTTTAATTGAAAAATTACTAAGAAAATTATTCTCAGCTACGATTTCTTTATATATTAACAAATTCAGTGGTTTAATAAGTTTGATAACCTTTAGTTAATAAGTATAGTCATATCAAATTAATGAGTATTATCTCAAATCAGTTGCTTTCACTCATTTCTGTATCCTCAAGAGTTGTGTATTGTAGTTCTATAAAACTCATGAAATTTCAATAGGTAAAGTTTACTACCTTTGCAATGACACCAACTGTCATGGTATCTGATTTCTTTAAGTCATTGTATTTTAATGTTTATCAATTTGGAAAAAATTAAATACAGTAACATCTGCTACTTTTATTTATAATATACTGAATTCCAGCATTGTCTTCTATACAGAGCAGACATAATCAGATTTTTACATCCTTGATTCTAGTTTTATACAGACTAAGAACATTCCTGAAAATATTTAAATCTTTTTAAATCCAATTGCCCCAGAACAAGTAGCAACATACTTGTATTTTCCCCTTCTGTGGAAGTAGCCTTAGGAATCCCATGAAGTCAGTTTACCTCTACGTCTGGTGGGGAAAGAATAGAGCAAGGTTGTTAGCTAGGGCTGTCCATGTATCACAATGGAACTCACAATGGCCTAAAGCTCTAAATAATCCTGAAGTTTTCAAAGACTTGCTCTCTTAAGGAGGCCGCATTTCTCAGGCCAACTTTCTAAGTCAGAAGCTAATAATACCCTCAACCTGCTTGCCTTTTGCAGATATGTGTCACAGAAAGTACAGATAATTTCCGCTGAATTGAACATGTAATGAAGGAATTTATAATCAGTTCTAATGTATTTGAGACCTAAAGTATATTAGACCTTCATCAAAGAGAAGGATAAAAAGCAGCATTAATATGGGTGGATAGTAATTATTTCAGGGCCTCATAATTATTCTCCAGTTAACTACAGAGAAATGCTAATATTTTTATTCCTTTTTTTAAAAATAAAAGGCACTGTGGTCAGATCCTAAATTGTAAGACTGCATCATAAGTCCTTTGTAAAGGCCAGCACTTTGAATTATGCTTATATTAATGGCATAGAAACTCTTGGGATTTAAATGAGTTCAAAGTTCATGGTTAGGAGCTCCCTTTACCTTCATGGTTAGGAATTCCCTTTACCTTCCTAGTCCTGTTGGTTCACCACTGAATCTATTTATTGCCTATAAGAGATATAAAATATAGTAATTACTCTCACTCCCTTTCAAAATGACAGGAGGTCCACTTTCCTATTAACTCTAATGAGAGTTATGTGTTCATTCCTCAAGGAGGACAGATCCTATAGTTTCAAGGTAAAATAAATCACTTCTCCAGGTTTAGGGGACTCATTCGCTTTATATTTTGGTGCTTTAAGGTACCATTTAAACTGCTTAGTACTGAAAATGCACTGTTTATAGTTTAAAAGAAGCATACGCTATGGTTGGAATGTTGTTAATGATTGCTGTACATGTTTGTTGAAGGATAAATATTTTACCCTTTGGGGAAATAGTGTTGATCACTTTACAAGAAATACATGGTCTCTAAAATGTGGTTGTATAATTTTTTGTAATTAATGACAATCACCTCTTACTATATTTTATTTCAATTAAAAAAAACTTTAACATTTGTTATTATATCAAATTATGTCAGTGTAGAATAAACTAAAAATGAGCCGGGTATCCTAGATATCTTAGAAAGAAGGAAGCTCAAAGCAGCAGGCTATTTTCCTTCCAGCCTGGGAATAAGGAATCTTGAGATCATGTAGGGATCTGTTTCTGTAATCCACAAGCATATGTTTACTCTGTCTGAGGCTTCCTTAGAGAAACCAATGTTGAGTTTTTCAATTTGCAATGCCGGACCTTCTCAGATATTTGTTTCTTGTGTGTTTAAGCATATGAGATAAAGGAAATCTGGGGTTTTGTTTTATTTTTATAACCATTTGGCCAAAAACTGTTATCAGCCCTCAAAAAATCAGACATGTAAACAATTCTTGATGTTAAGAAAACTCAGTTATGCTGAAATTATGAAAATATTGCTGGAACCCATACTGTGGGAACAATTTAATATCATACAATAACAGATTTTGTTTGGTATTCAGTAAGTGTGCTTCTTTAGTTGGAAGAATTTGACTTAACCTTTTTCTAAGATAATGATGTCCCCATCTATTTATGATGCTGAATATCTATATCTGTTTGTAACTTTTCAGATTTACTATAGTAAAAGATGTTTCATCTCGTGCATGTATGTGATCATTATCCCACCTCAGTTAAGAGGCATGCAGTTTCCTGATAAGACTGCAGCAAAAAAAGGTGGTTCAACTATTCTATCCATGGAAAAGTCATCTCATGGTATATGCAGTGTCATTTCCATGGCTTCCTTATTTATGCAGACCCAGAGTCATATAGCAACTGAGAACTATGTCCCATGTGCAAACAAGTGACAGATCATGTTTTCATAAAAATTCTCTTGCTATCATATCTTGTGCAAACCCAAGAACCAGCAATAATTCTTCTTCTTCTCCTCCTCCTCCTCCTTCTTCTTTTTTTAAGAGTTATTGATTTATTTGGGGGGGGGAAGGGGCATGGAGAGGGAGAGAGAGTCTTAAGCAGACTCCAGTCTGAGCACAGAGTTTGGGGCAGCGTTGAGCCCAAACCCAGAGCTGGTTTCAGTCACTTAACCGACAGCACCACCCAAGAACCAGCAATTCTGTGTGTGTGCAGAGTATGTAAAACTACTGGCTAGGTGACTGTAAAACCTGAATGATTTCCTGAAGAAGTGCCATGAATTGCCTCGGGTATCCTAGCACAGGAAAGAAAGACACTTCATCTGAATTGTTCAAAAGAGGCCTGAACAAAGTAATGAGAGTCAATTTAATTGTGATGGGTTTTATATGTGTCTCCAAATGTTAGTGAACTGATGATTCAGCAAAAACAAAAATTTTGAACTCACACTAATGGTTTCTTAATAGAGCCAAGAATTAAGCAAATTAAGTAATTTACCTAAAATTGGAAAGTAGATAGTGGTTTGGGTAGCAATAAATAATGACCACTGCACTTAATCTGTGTTGTCTATTAGTAAATCAAGCTATAATTTTTATACAGCATCCTTGAAAATAGAAATGCAAGAAATCATATTTGTTGAGGTCTGTTCATTTACTGTTTAAGGTAGTTAAAAGAAAAATAAAAAGCTTGAAAATAATTTTCCAAGCCTAATATTTTCCATGGTTTTGAAACTGGAAATATTTCAAATATAGTTTTTGATACAGCAATTTTTAAATTTAAATCCAAACTATCTCTATTTTTCAGAAATATAGCTACATTGTTGCATGGACATCCAAAAACATTGAGGGTATTTTTTTGCACTAAGCAGGATCATGTTAAAGAAATGTAGATTTCTATGAACTTGCAACAGAGCGTCAATTAACATAGACTTGTTTTCATCTAGGTTTTCTCTTAATGGAATGATTGCTTACAAGAGTGACTATAAAAGCATATTACTCACTCAATTTATTGTGTACAGCTCCTCTGTCTATATTTGGAATGACCTTGAAACCATGACCTTACAAGGAGTAGTCAATGGGTCACTTCAGAGTAACATCATTAATTTCTCCAATTCTAATCTTTTGATCTTTACCAGTTAGTACTATTTTTCAAGGCTGTTTCTCTGCACTGATCAAACATAACTGGATTATATCTCTTTTTTTCCCCTTCCATGGTGTTTTCCATTCTTTGAGGGTTCTGATAATAGGTATAGTCTGAATTACAAACATAATGCACAGTAATCTCTGAAAAGAGTCAGAAGACTTTCTCGAAATGTTTAACAATCCTTCCTTATGAAGTATGCTTACAGTTAATGCCTGCTTCTTTTCTATTTATATTATTGAAATCAATACATGACTTTCAGTCTTTTTTTCCCCTTCCTTTTTCTATGACTGTTATTTTATGCATGACAAAATTCTCTTGCTTACTGCTGTGTTTGGCTGTCTTTTAACTTGAGTGTCCTGTGTTTGTAATGATTGCTTTTGCATGAGGATTATGAAATGTCATACAAATTAAATGGTTGTGGAAATGAAAAGAAATGTGGGGCTTCACTTGCTTTTTTTTGTGTGCTGAATATGTCAATGATATGACACTTAAAATTACTTTCAAGTGGCCTTTGATTTCCCCTTTGGTGTGCTTCTTTATTCTAGCAAATTAATATTGTTAAGTATAATAAAACATTTATTAAACATTCACAGTGTTTTAATATAATTATTATCCTAAAAATGATTCCTTTATAAATAACTATACTGGACGTGAAATTGCAAGAAGACATAATTCTGTTATATTACTAAATTGTTTACGAAATGTAAGCCTTGACTCTGTAACTAACTTAATAACCAAACACTGACTTCTATTGATGCTACTGTTGCTCTACAGAGTGATGAGATTATCTGTTCATACTTTTTTGCAGGTTGCAAATGTCTTAAATCCACAGCTAATGTTTAATTAAAACACATGGGGAAATATTTAATGACAAGTAATTTTAAAAAGTCACAGTTTTGAAAAATGTATGATATAAAAAGGTGTAAAATCCAAGTGTTAATGCTCTTACAAAAAATTAGGAGGAAAAAAAAGAAAAGAAAACACCCTAAAAATGTTCATATCTCTGTTTTCCCTAATGTTATTATATCGTCCCAAATTAAAGATGAGTTTGGCCTACTTTCTTTATTGTTGTCACCAATTCAAATTAGAAAAGACACTGAATAAATTAAGTTCTTTCAGCTAAAACTGTTTACTTTTTTTATGCAGTGGATATTTAAAAAAAAAAAATCATTTCCTTTGCTTATGACTTGAGTTTCAAACCATAATGTATTTTTTATGCTGGGTGCATTCACAAACCAAATCTTCTATAAGATATTTTGGGGAGAGGGATTCTTTTTTCTTAAACAAAATAGATAATCAACTTTGACTTAACCACTTCCCCACTCTTTTTGGAAATATCCTTGAGAATTTTAGTATTTAAATTTATTTTTTTCCCCTCAGTCTTGTTTATTCTTGAATTGTCTTTTTTTTTCCCTCCATTTCTCCATTCTCAATCCTAGGTCCCCTTACAAAGAAACAGACAGATGATTTAGGTGATAATGACGGTGCTGAAGATGAAGGTATTTTTTTTTCCACCAAATCTATTTGCATGACAAGGGCCTCAATCACTTTTTCCACTCCTTTCTATTTTTTTACTTCTTGTCTTTTTTTGAAGAGTTGTTTTTAATTCCTGTTTTTGATGTGTTTTGTCTTCTTGCTTGTTGTTATACATAAATATACATTTTTAATTTTTTTAAAAAAAAGAATGTTAAGTTTTACATTTTGATGCCAACCATTAAAATGTTTTAGAAAGAGGGGCATTTTTTTTTTGTTTTGTTTTCTTGAACTGACTTTTGATATGTTCCATCCCATGTTTTGACGGAAATTTGTCCACATTCTTTGAACTAACAATCTCTCCCCCTCTAGTCTTTCTGTACCCATTTTGCATGTTTTCTAATCTATGTAAATATTTTACCCAGTATCAAAATGTGTTTCATTTTTACCTTTGACATTTGTTTAAAAAGAACCCCATACCCAATAAAATGAAGGACAACCAAAGGCTGATATAAAGTGTTTCTTGAGCAATATAATTTATATGACAAAAATGCTGTTTTCTATTGATTTGCTTAAATATTATATAAATAAATTCAATTGTATAGATAAGACAGGCATTCCACCCATTCAGATAACTGTAGTAAACACTGTGCAATCACTTCAGTACTCCAGGCAGATTTGATGGATAGCCTTTCATTTCAAAAGCACATAATTTTTAGCCTGGGTTACGGACGTGTTCTGATTTTCTGGGTATTGCCAACTATAAGCAATAAAACATATACTACTTTCCTAATATCAAAATTGTTTTCTCTTTCTAACTTTCTTATGACATACAATTCTGATATACTCTGTACATGGAAGTACTTGCTAGATTGATTTGACACTTCTCATTCCATTGTGTACCTTTACCTGGTGTTAGGTGGAGTATCCAGAGGGGCCCATTGATATTTTCAGTTCACCTTCAGTCCACTTAGGACTTTTTTTTTTTAAATGCTAACCTAGTTATGATTCTTTGAGAAGTGACTCATGTTATCCCAGGTTTAAAAGTAACTCCCGGAGCCCTAGAAATTAAATTTCATAACGATATCAATAATACAGTATGAATGGCTTTCCAAAATAAAATAACCTACAAGCAGTTCAGCAGAAATGCTAGTTACATGACTTACAACTGTGAATGAATATGTCCTTACTAAACAACTTGAATTATCTTCATTTAGATATTTATTTAATAAACTACTTCACAGAAAATCGAATTATAGAGGTGAAGTATTGAAAGCTTAAATATTATATTGTGTTTTAGTATTTTTATAACATTTAAGAATTATTTTGATTAAATGAAATTTATGATCTCTGATTAAAAGCACATTTACCAGGGTGCCTGGGTGGCTCAATGGCTTAAGCCTCTGCCTTCAGCTCAAGTCCTGATCTCAGAGTCCTGGGATCCAGGGGAACCCAGCTCTTTGCTCAGTGGGGAGTCTATTTTCCCCTCTCTCTCTCTGCCTGCCTCTCTGCCTACTTGTGATCTCTCTGTCAAATAAGTAAATAAAATCTTTAAAAAAAAAATGCGTTTACCATGAATCCCAATAGTGAATTAAAGATTAAACACAAAGCAGTCATTAATATTTGAAATAAATCATTATAGCTGTCCATGATTTATCATTTTGAATGCTAAATAGATAAAAATAAACTTATAATATCAAAATGCAAATTGTGTTTTTTAAAAATATTGTTGGAAATCAGAAGTTTTCAAACATTCGAGACATTTGTTGACTGTTTTCTCACAGCTTTAAGAAGTCTGCTTCCACTTAGGGGCTTTGGGATTTGCTGAGCCCTTTGAAAATCCTTAACTCCTAGACATTTGTTATTTAAATAATACTTAAGTATAAAGAACTTCTTAGTGTGTCGCTTTGTAAACTCTAAATTTTCTGAAAGAACTCACAAAGTTAGTATACATAATTTTCCTATTTAAAAAATACTTCGCTGATTTAATGCACTTCTTCTCTTTTGATAAATAGCAGCAAGTAAAAGACATTTACAAGTTTACAAAAGATACTTCTGAGCCACCATAACGAGCTAAACCCCATAAATGTGAATCTGTTTTACAGACCTCTCGAAGCACATTTAACATTTTTAAATAGCCATTAAAAATGTACTAAAACCCCTGTTTAAATTGGCAGGTAGTATTCAGGTTAAGTACTAAGCCAGTCAGTCACAAGACTTACCAAATCAATATATATTTTTAAATGCTCCGAAGTATAGAATGTAAGAGCAGTCAGTTCAAGTTGAGTCCACTCGTCTGTGCTGTTGTTTTGGATGCTTGGTAAGACAGCGAAGACAAGAAATATAAATTCAAATATTCTTCAGGATAAAAAAAAAAAAAAAAAAACTTTGTAGAAAAGTCTGACCATCTTCTATGCAGTTCCTTTTACAATTATTTTGTAGACATGAGTGGGAATAAAAACCAAGGCCAATTTTTGTTTTTGATTTGTTCCAAATTATGAATCACCATCACTAGACATAAAACCACAAATATAAACTACTTGATAAATTACTTTTTACTTTAGTCAGAAGTCAAGTTACTTATTCTCCATTATTCACTGATAACTGAAATCTTTACTTGATTTCTCAGCCATTGAACTCAGAGGCTACCAGGGATATTGACTGGAGGTGCTCCTCATTCACTTAAACTAACCCAAGGCTTCTTAGTGGAGCACTATTCATTACTTCTAATTCTCCTCCGTGTCTTTACCGTTAGTTATTCTTTTGCCATCTTTAGGCCAGTTGCAGTTTTTATCACTTTTCATTTGTGTTTTATAATAACCAAAAAACTACATATTTCATAGGCTATTTCCATAGTTTCAAAAAGACTAATCTGAAGTGATAAAAATGGGTCAAAGCAACACTGTAGATCCTACCAATTTATTTTGGGAATATAGGAGATATTTAAAATTCTTTTAATTGTGCTAGGATACTTTAATATTAATATTTCAATATTCAGATGCAATTTTATATTTTAAATATAGCCTTTTAAAACTGCTCTTAAAGATTTTTATATATTTTTTAACTAAAAATTATGTTTAGCCAACACTTCTATATTCCTTTGCTGGTTTAGAATGAGGTTGGTACTTGAGGTTGGTAGAATTAGTAAAGGCGGACACAAAAACGTCTTGAAATATGCCAGAGAAAAATTTAGTTGAGGCAATACCCCATGATTTAAAAACTATTTAATGCCAAAAACTCTCAATTATTGGCAATTCAGAACATAATGAGTTTTTTTTTCTTAAGAAAAGGAAACCAGTAAGCATATTTAAGGAGTTATGTGACTAATAATTATTCATTAAGACCATTAAAGGGAGTTGTGATTCCCAAACCTTGGTTGTCAGACACAAATAAATCCCCATTAATTGCTCTAGATCTGTTGACATTTGCTACATTGCCTTAAAATTTTGGTTTATCAGGAAGATAAAATAGTTACTAAAATTTAAAATAGAGCTATCTACTCAGATTCCAAGTCTATTACTTTTTTAACTTGAAAAACTACATACTTTCCTACCCTAAATAACCATCAGTGTAGTACTTCTCCCTTTACCATCCACTCTTTTCAGAGACTTAGATGCTTGGCAAGGCCTTAAAAAATGCACATAACAGAAAATATAAACATGTTTTATGAACTTTTGTATTTTTACTGTACCTGAACTAGTGTTTTAGTCTCTGAGAGTGGTTTTGATTTTAGTAAAATCAATAGCAGCTGCTTAGGCAAAATCAGAAATATTAGGTGAAATCCACCTTATTTATAGAGAAAAATATGAGACAAGATTTAGAGGGATGACTTGGGTCTAATAAGTTCATCATAAATTACTAAAGTACATCAAATACATTTGCACCAAAGACATAATGGTTCCTTAAAATTTTATTAAAATGATGACATTAGCAGATGGTATTCAATAGTAGGCTATCTGATATATTATTTATAAAGATTCTGTATTTTTAAAATAAAAGTAAATATAGATATAATTTACACTATTTATATTTATTATTATATTTAAACTATTTACTATTTATATTTATATTAAAAAGACCTATATACTATGAAGAAAATAAAGTCTAGGATAGACCCCTGTGATAAAAACACTATCATAAATAGAACTCCAATTATCCTGTAATAGAAATATGACATCTTTCCAAACTTTATTAGCAATTTTAAAGGTTGTTATATGCAAGAATTTTACTTATTTTGATAATTAGTATCAAAATTTGGTAATTTTCATGAATGTGACTTTTTAAAAAATTTTATTTATTTATTTGACAGAGAGAGAGAAGAAGCAGGTAGAGTAGCAGGCAGAGGCAGAAGGAGAAGCAGGCTCCCTGCTGAGTAAGAAGCCTGACTCAGGGCTGGATCCCAGAACCCTGGGATCATGACCTAAGCCAGCCGAAGGCAGTTGTTTAACCAACTGAGTCACCCAGGCGCCCCTAAAATTTTGATAATTACCCGATATAGCATAAGCTTCAGGATTACTTCAAGCAAAAAGAAATATTGTTCAGAACATAGGACTAGAATCATACATAACTTTCCAGAAAAGAACTGCTTGGTATATTAAGTTCTTAGACAACGTTGAAATCTTTGAGAGATTTGAAAACACAAATTGGAAATTCGAATCAGCCCAAACTATTCGTAATTCTTTCAAGTCTAACTTTTCCAAAGAAAAATAAAGAGATACCACTCAAAAAAGCTCGTGGGATGTATTGTCATATTTTCAGTGTTGCCTGACAATGTCCACTTCATTCTGTTATTAGGTATAAAATGTGGCAAGTTGTCTCAATGTGTGCCTGTATTGTTTTCCAGGTGAACAGAATGGTTCTACCAAGATTTCATTACAGTTCACAGTTGGTGCTTTGTAATTCTATGTAATTTTAATTAAAGAAGAATTCTGAAACAGCCTCCCTCTGTGCTACCTACAAGCATACAATTAGCAGAGTACAGTGTCTGCTGTGAACAGTCAGTTAATGATTTCAGTTTAATAATTTATTACTGCTTCTTCGGTGCCAGCCATCCTAGGAAAATAAGCTAAAACCGTATATAGCAAACAGACATTTAAAAATGGAAGATAGTTAAAAATTTCAAAAGGATTGTTTTCTCTGTGTAAGCGTAACATCTCCTCAAGCCCCCACATCTTTACAAATGAGTGAATACCATTTTCCCTCCTAAGGATTTAAGGAGAAAATAAATTTAAGTTTTCCTTCTAAATGTAGTTGTGTCTAATGGATAGTTTTGATGTCAAAGTATCCTCCTCTTACCACTTAAAAATAAGACACTCTTCTCAAGTACACTCTTGGAGAGGAAGGAGGGGATTATGGCAAATTTATATACTGGTATTAAGTTAAATTTAAAATAGGCTTTTAAAAAAGTCTGAATTCTGCAGTGAGCTGTTTTCCTAACTTGCAAATCTGGACAAATGAGTTGAGCTGCCATTTCTGATCCTAAAAGGATTTTTAGTTTAAGGAAATCACTATTATAGCAGTAGAAAAGTTGAGGCATTTATATTAGTCACCTTTTCATAGGAAATGTAAAGCAGCATCTAAGTAATCACCAGATTTTTCAATGAGTTTATATTAGTCTATTAATTAGTCTATTCTGAAAGCTGAAACCTCAGTTGCAAAGATGTAGGAAATTTAAGTTTGATAAAAAAATGCCAAAAACAAAGGAACAAATTTACACTTTTAAATGGTGTTTTTTAATATTGTCATTAACAAAAAGAAAATACACTCAATCTAATTTAGTTTCAGTTGTGGGTAAAAGACATAATAGGCTATTATAGAACAGTAATGTTTGATGTGTGTGTGTGTATTCATAATCATATACATACATACATAATATTTTAATACTAGTTAGTTAAAACCATGCCAATATAAAGTGAAGTACCTACCTACCTCTCTAGAAATTAGGGCATTTTTAATACCAATTAAAATTATCTTATGGTTCCCTTATACATTATTTCTAGATCCTTATTGAAAATTACAAAATTTGGGGAATGTGTCTTAGAAAAGCAAATGCATTTGATTAAAAGTCAGAGCTGTCAAAGTCACTTTAACATCATCCTTAAAATTGGGTACTTTATACCTGGTCTTAGCTGTATTTTATTTTATGTCTACATGACAAAATCATAGAGCGAAAATGGGACTAGGAAGAGTACAGGAGTTACACAAAGAGATGAAAAATTTAGTTTGTTTTCTTCTTCCAGAGGGCGGGGTTGGTGGAGTGAGCAGATAACCCAGACTTAATGAATAAATACCATTGAAGTGACAGTACCCTATGTACAACAACAAAAGTGCAGACTATACAGCCTAAACATTCATCTGTCAGTTGGTACTTAAGTAGTGAAATGAAACTTTTGGAACCTAAAACACAGTATCGTAATTATGTTCACAAATTAGAGCATAAATTATTCAATATAATTATGATGCATTCAATAAAACCTTTATGGTAAATAAGAAATGGAGAACCAGAGTGTTTTATTCATAATAGCAGTGATAACATTGTCCTTAGCCTATCGCTCATAAATTCCATATGAGGTCTATGACATTGAAAAAAAAAACTAGTTCTAAGACCCATTGTCATTCCTCCTTTTTGTTCTACAGTCACTTTAGAAATCAATCAAAAAGCACTAAACTTCACACCCATTTTCAATATGTCCAAGTTTTATAATTCAGTTTATAATTTTAAACAAAATTTTTGGCTAGAAAACAGTGAATACCTATTGCTGTTTTCACAGTAGCTTTAATATGAGTTGCTGAAGAAACACTTTAACAAAACAGCAATTTGAAGAACTATACTAAAATCATTCTCTTTTGTCCCTAAAATGGAAAATGTATTCTTTGCTTCATTATGTATGTTTTTTGAGGATAAGGACAATTGCCAACCATTTGTTTTTCAGATATTCGGGACAGTGGGGGTCCCAAACCAGTGATGGTGTATATCCATGGTGGCTCATATATGGAAGGTACTGGAAATTTATATGATGGGAGTGTCTTGGCAAGTTATGGCAATGTGATCGTCATCACAGTCAACTATCGACTTGGGGTGCTTGGTAAGAAATCTCTTCTTTTCACCATTAATCCATGAAGTATGTGGTAGTTTGTTTTTATTTGTTTTGTTTTCTTTGCTTTGTTTCACTCATGTCTATGCTTGTTGACTTTCTTTGAACCAAAATTTTTGATATTTTTAATAAATTCTATAAGTGCGTTCACAAATTACTTGATGGAAGACAGGTAGGGTTGATTTTAAAATTTGAAGGTAAAAGATAGTGAAATTATTCACATTGTTGAGTGATGTTTTCCCTGGTTTCAATGATAGATCTGTGAAAGGCAACAATTCCAGGGCCTTTCTAAAGAAGAATTAGTCCCTGGACAAATTTTTCCTTCCTTTTTTTTTTTTTTTTTTTTTTTAACAATGCCCTGAAATTTGACACGAGTTTAAAAAACAAGTTTATAAGTCTCTTCGAGAATATGCGTATGGACTGGCTTTGTGAAAACATTTTCTGTCATTTTGGTATAGGTTTGGGTTTTTAAAAGATTTGTCAGGTAATAATTAGAAATATTTGTCTAAATGTATTTACAGTGAATTATTTGCTTTGGAAAAGATTGATTTTATAAGGTGATAAAGAGTTCAAGTCAATAATGTATACTCATGTAAAACAAAGTCAAAGTCAAATTGGATATCCTTGGTTTTGAAGAAAATATAGGGAAATATTATTTGTAAAATATCAAGTACTCTGAAATAGGTATATTGTTTTATGTAATAACCCATTATTAAAAGGTAAACTTGATATCCTACTTGTATAATTTTATTTTTATAGTATTGACATAATTATGGGACGAAAATTACTTTATCATTTAATAAGACACATATATTATGGTATTTTAGTTAAGAATATTTGCTGACAGAGTACAATTTATCATAAAAGATTTCATCTTTTTAATCTTAATTTTTTTCAGAATCTTACCACATACTATATACTTTATAAAGGCGTATAATTTATGCTGTTATTTGCAACAAAAGCGCACCTCACACTTTTAATCTCTGAAAGATTTTTAAAAAAGAATTTATGTTTTCCTTTATAGTAATTGTTCATATCATATATTTTGGTCTTTGAGGAGCAGTTATTTTTCCTCTTCAGTGTTAGTTACTTCTATGTAATTATAAGCCTATTTTCATGTCAATCTTAAGATATTAAAAAAAAAGCAATAGCTTTTGTCGATCAAGTTTGTATGTCTTGGGGACGAAGATATTTTAGCAATGCAAAGTGAAATCTTGATATGTTTCTACTTTGTTATTTTGAATTTGGAATATGGTGGATAATGGATATACTATGGCAAATGTAGGTGTAAAATATTTCTGTAACATTTTTCAAGTACACTTTAGTTCCAAATAGTGTCTGATCAGGCATTGCTTCAGATGTTCTTACAATTTCAGTGGGCAAGCATGAATGTTTTCCCAGCAATGAAAACTGTATATTGGAAAGTTGTATGAAGAGATGTTCATAATCATCTTCTTAATTTTAAATATCAGTGTTGTCCTTTGGTTTTTATGCAAGACTTTAAAGTGAGAATTTTCAATATTTTAATATATTTAATTTTATTATAGTATTCTTTATAGCTTAGTGGCTTTAATATTATTTTCATATTTTTCTGAATTTTTTGAGTTAAAAATCCTGAAGCGGTGACTAGTTTGCCAATTGAAAATTTAAAACTAAATGCCACATTCTGTACAGCAGTATTTTCAAGGACTTGACCATCCACTTAATCATATGTATTTATTTTATCAAAAGAAGTCTTTTAGTCAGACCTTCTTATGTTGCCTCATTCTGTTAGAAGTTGTACTCATATGAAGTAAGATTCCATAAAATGAACTGTTACATTAATAAAGCTTCTTAAAATAAATATAAACCTTATATTTATTTTAGTAAAGTATATAAATTTTAATAAATATAAATAAACAAAAATAAAAAGCCCATTTTTTATGTATAACTAACAAGGGCCTGACTTCAATCCAATTTGAATCCTATATTTATGTTCATATTCTATCCCTAAATACCACGCCCTGAATGACTGAATTGCAGGAGAATAGACTCAATAACTAAAAAATGAAGAAATCAGTCAATTGCTTGGTCTGTATAATGGCAAGCAGAGTTGGTGTTGATGATGGATGATTTTCTCAGTAATAGTTCAATATTTGTTCTGCTCTACTGTAATTTAGGATTTACCTTAGAGTTTGCTCCTTTGTTGCTCTTAAACATATCATATCCTGATAACCAGCATTAAAGACCAAGTGTCCTTTCTAGACCTTTCAATATGATAAAGTACAAAACTCTGCTAGTGAACATTTTTAGGTGCATTTTGGAACAGTAGTTCTGGAAGAAATGTATGTATCTGGTCACTTTGTTCTTCAAATGTGTATTGGGCCTTATGAAATATATTTAAATGAATTAATTCATGAGAAATAAATTATTGAAACATTTGTTTCAGCACACTTTGCATGTGAGGTATACCACAACCAGAACAACAGCTCATCTGACAACAATAGACTATAGGGTTCTTGCTGTTGTTAATAATTTGTATAACAGTAACAAGGTAAGCCAAGGTTTCTTGGGTGTGGGATCCAAAAGTATTGCTGTTTAGTTTTCATTTGGGCGAGTGCTGGAAAAGAGTCGAAAGTAAGATTTGGTCCCACAACAGAGGAAATCCTGAGCTATGTTTTTTTGATTTGGATGCTTTGGTGTAAAGGATATGAATTTGGGGGTTCAATGTACAATTTGTCTAATTACAAGACCATTGCTCTCTGAAGATTGACAGAAAAAAAATCAAGATGTCTGAAACAGGTAATGTAATTCGTGTTGATTTGAATTTGCCATCCCAGAGGAGAAATATTACAGGCTTTATTTGTTTGTTTGTATTAGCAATAAGTAAAAATGTGATAATGTTTTAGTAATAAAATTCATATAGCTATCTAGAGGCAAGATTCCAGTTTAAAGCATTTCATGTTGAAAAAAAATTTTGTTCACTGCAAAGTAGAAGTGATATAGAAGAAAAATTATCTCCTATTACAGTATTGCTCTGATGAATCTAGAAACAGGTGGGAGTTAGTTGGTCAACTGGGACCTTTCGTGATTTCCTTTAGAGTGTTGACATAGACTACTCCTATTATAATATTGGAAATGCTATTAGTGATCATAAAGAAAGCTGCTAATAAGGTTGAAAAAAGCAAAGGGGGTACAGGGCACTGCCTGTACTTCTCTCACTTCCCCTGTTTTGTCGGAGCGGTCTCTGTAACTGTATCTCATTCAGCTCATCCGTCCAGCGAACATTTAGACTTTCACTTCTGGTTGTATTCATTCTCTTTCCTCAGCCAGTTTTAACTCACCATCCTCTCTTATTTAGCATATTGTTACATAGTTTTAAAAAATACATTAAGACATAATTGTTAACAGAATTATTTTTAAAATTATATCACATAGTTAATGAAACTATCATAATGGAAATTTAGGGAGAAATGTTTTGATTATATGCCCTTAAAGGAGGGAAATCATGTTGAATATTACGGTTTCAAGTGGGATAAATATATATGCTTATGGACGAGAAGTGGAAGGAAATAAGAAATAAATTGCTCACCATTAGGATGGGATATTGTGCAATTAACAGTTTTGAAAATAGAAACTATCCAAACATGTTTTCAAATCTCAAAAATGAAAAAATAATGCATGAACTAATTTTGCATTTAAAATGTGTCTCAACTGCCTCTTTAAATTTAGAATAAAGTTAATAGTTATTTTTAGAGAAAATGATAAAGTTTTATACCACTGTTAAGAACTAATTTAGGCAAACAAGACTTTTATCAGATGGAAGTTTAATGTTACTTTTATCTTGATATGGATATTTTAGAGACAATTATGTGTTCATAATTCTAACCCATGTGATTTGGCAAATTTTAGGAATCTAGTGTTGTACTTAATAATCTAGTGGCTCTCTGGGAAAAAAAAAGTTGAAGTTCATTGGCCTATATTTGAAGAATTACACTTTAGCTCACTTTATAATGCCATATAGGGCTAAATCATTTAAATCAAGTTTTTTTTTTTTTCCCCATATTTGAATCTGAGGAGGTTAGCAGCAAGGAGATTGTAAAGTCTAGGTGACGCTTATGATTTAAAAAGAAAAGCATATTAACTTCTGAAGTGGCACAATGTTTTGTCATTATTCTTGGTATTTGCTGTGTCTTTTTTTTTTTTTTCATTGTTTTAATTTCAGTTTGGCTCTAAGTCCTAAAACAGACAAATGAAAATCTTTAAATGTGACCGTGTATTTGGGAGTAGTATGTAATAGGATACCGAATTTTATATGATGTTCCTAATGTTTTCCTGGGAGGTAGACAATGGAGGCAAGCTGTCTTTGACAAATCAGAATGTCTTCATGGAACTGGTTTTATTTGAATGAGATCATGAAAAGCAATTTATCTCTGGGATTAACTGAAGGGAAGAGAGAAGCACTTTCTTTCAGTTTCCCTTTATTTATTCATACTCTTTCTACTTCATAAAAGTGGAGATAATTTGTGACAAAAGCACACATATAAATAAATTGTATAAAGGAGTACATATACTATAGAGAAAGGATACAGGAACTTAAGCCATGAACATGCATTGATATTGAATATAAATATATATCTCAATTTCCTAGAAGAAGGATAAAAAGCATAGTGAATTGAATTTCATAATTGTTACGTATAAATCAATAAAAAATGCAGAGCTTTTTCTCAGTATAATTTAGCAAAATTTATCATATGGCTTGTTCTTATTTGGAACAATGAACAATATGAAACCATGTGATAGTTTTGATGTCATTAGGAAATGCAGATATTCTCAGTATATGATTACTTATATTAACCCTCTGTAAAAGCCAAGGACATAATAATAAATGCCCATAATTTCTATAATGTCATTTCAAAAGACCTAACCAAGTGCAATTCAAGGAAGATATTTGGTGATTTCACTTATAATAGGATAGAGCTAAAAACCAATTGAAAGCAATGGACAGTTAACTTGGTCCATAGATTTATTTTCTCAATTATCTTATATCAACTGGGTTTTAATAAGGGCTGATGGTAATCAATTTTAGATTGACTGCTAAAATGAGCTACTAGAGTAGCGATATCGTTTATATTTTGGAATAAAGAAACTTAAGACAAATAATGTTACAGGGCAAAGTAGACTATTTTTTCACTATTTTATCTGCTTCCTCCCAAATGATATCAGGTGGTTTGCAATAAAAGCAATTATTTAATTACGCCACCAACTTAGAAATAAACTGAAAGTAAGCACGTCAATTAATGTATGTGTTAATTAAAAGAATTTTTTTTTCCCAAAGTGTTTTTTTGGTACATTCGTGTAGCCATTCATTGATTTATTCATTCATTCATTCAATATAAACTGAGCAATATTATGTATCAGGCATTTTACTAGTTATTAAGGATAATGTGAAAAACATGATAGGCATGATCCCTGCCATCCAGTAAATTACTAGCTGTTAGGGAAGAGAGAAATTAAATTAATAATTATACAAATGATATCTTTTACATAGATAATGATTTAATGCAAAGTCAGCTTTCTTTACAATTACCTGGATGGTAAGTACTAGAGAAATGACAAGTGCTAGCCTATTCTAGACACTCAGAAAAGATTTCTCAAAGGAAGTGACATTCAAGTTTCAGTTTCTTATATTCTACTGAGAAGGCCTTTATCAAGATTCCCAAGGACATCTAGTTTGTTAATTTCACTGGCCACTTCTCTGTTCTTATCTTACTTGATCTCTCTGTAGTGTAGGAGACAGTTAACTAGTCCCTTCTTAACATGCTTGTCCTTGGCATCATCCCAGGATTACTTCCTACCTCACTGTCTGTGCCTTCACACCCTCCTTCCCTCCTTCTCCTCTTACCCCATCTCTAAATGTTGAAATGCCGTTAAGCAGAATTTTTGGCTCCCTTCCATTTCCTCTTTTCAGTGTCTCCCCAGGGGACTTCATGCAATGCTCTAAATCTCCAAATACCATCTCTTTGTAAGTGACTTCCAAAACTGTATCTTCAGGACTGCCTATTCCTCAAAACTTCAGACTTATATACTTGTTTTTAAAAAAGATTTTATTATTTCTTTGAGAGAGAGAGAGAAAGAATGCCCACATTAGCTGGGGAGAGTGGGGGGGTGGACATAGGGAGAAGCAGATTCCCTGCTCAGCAGGGAGCCTGATGTGGGGCTGGATCCTAGGACTCTGAGATCATGATCTAACCAAAGGCAGATGCTTAACCCACTGAGCCACCCTGGTGCCCCCAGATTTATCTACTTCTGCCTACCAACACCTCCATGGGGCTATCTAACAACTTTAGTGGCTAAAACATGTTAATTTTCACAGGTGTGTATTTCATTATCTTCCACATCTAGATTGTTATAATAACTGCAACAAGAGCAATAATCATAGTAGCCACACTCATTGAGGATTTGTTGTATTCCAAAAGCTGTTTTAAGCAATCTATATTATTGGCATTATTAAATTTCCGCAATAACCCTATGAGGTAGTGTTGTTATTTTCCCAGTTCTATAAGTTCATGAGTAGAGAGGTTAAGGGACTGATTTGAAGTCATACAGGTCAGAAGGCATTAAGTGGTGAAGCCAGGCTTCTAACCAGGCAGTCTTCTCTTCAACACAATACTGTACTAATGGCACTGGCACTGCCACCCTTCTGGATGATCAAGTAAAAACTGTAGATTTTTCCTGATTTGTCGCTCCTCTATGTTCAGCTTCTCTTACTGAATTGTTCCAACATACATCCTGGATCTGCCTCCTTCTTTCCATTCCCCTCTTTACCAAACTAAGCTGAGTCTCCTTGAACTTCTGTAATTTTCCTCTTTCATTTTTGCTCCATACCTATAATCCATTCTCCATACAGCAAAATCAGATTATCTTTTCACAGTGTAAATTATACCAGCTCACTTTTCTGCTCACCACCCTCCACTGGCTTTCCATTAGTCACTTAAAATAAAATTCAAACTCCTTCCCTGACCTACCTAACAAAACCTTTCATAAATCTGTATCATGTATCTTTATCTCTTTGTCTGTTCCTCTTGTACCTATATCTTAGTTCATCTCAAAATGCTCTACATCTCAGTCCCAGCCACTTTTGTTCTTCATACACATGAAACTCATTCTCTTTTTAGATATTTTATACTTGCTGTTCGCTTTGCCTGCCCCAGAGCTGTGTTAGGACTCATTCCTGCCCTTCTAACCTTGGCTTGAACATCTCTTCTCAGAGCAACCATTCATGTTCAACCAATCTAACAAGAACCACCACGTCACAAGTCATGTACTTTTTTAAAAAAATTCTTTGCATTATGTTGATCATACCTGATTATTTCCTATTTATATTTGGATTGTTTGATTTATTATAGTCTGGCTCTCCAAAGCCTAAAACAGTACCTGACACATGAGATTTGTTCAGAAAATATTTGTTGAATGGATTTAATGTGAATCCAAACAGTCAGCAGGTTTTAATCCAATGTGGTCATTAAGTGGAGGGTGAGGCTGAGTTTTAGTCACAGAGGAAAATCTGGGTAAACGCCAAAGAAAGAGAGAAGTTCGGTGTGTTAAAGGAGCTGAGTAAACTTGGATGGGATGCTTGGACTAAGGGGTAGGCAATGTCAGATAAGGTTGAAAACAGGCAGCAGGCCATGCAGAATCTCATTAAAGATGTAGGACTTCTAAGAACAATGAGAAACAATGATAGAACATTGAGCAAATAAGTGGCATGATTAGATTTGCATTTCAGAAAGTGTGTTGAGCAGGCCTAGACTTTGATCAACGTTGAAAATCTGCTATGGATACAAAAAATATGGCTTGTGCCTTATTAAAGTGAGATGCTTGGTAGAGGTGAATAAGGCAGATACTCTGCTCACAGAAGATTGAGGGACCAGCTGAACCTTGGCTGACTAAGGTGACTATGGGAATCTGTCTTTTATATAAAAAGCAATATAGAAATTTTGCCAATAGTGGAATGAATGATAATAGAATGAATCAAACCAACATTTTGCATTTTTACCACAGCTGCTTATTTAAATGACTTATTTTGCTTCTAATTATCTTACATCTCTTAATAATGGAATGAATCAAACCAGTATTATGGAGAGCTCTTTTGAATTCCTGCTTTGAAGGAGTGTGAATCAATATGATCTGTATTATTGCAGAGACTGGCCAATATAAGAGACCACAATAAATTACTGTATTATGATGCCTCCTTATTTATCTTTCCATGTTATTAATATGGCCTTATTTAAGCTCTTAGTTGACTAAAAATAAGTTTTGTTTGTTTTTTATTAGTTCTGGGAGGAAGTTGGGAGTATGTGGTTTATAATTTTCTTGAGGTATTAAGATCAGTCATTTGGAATAAGACCTCACAACTTGGAATAAAAATTTCCTTCATTCCTAGTCAAGGCGTTCTTCTGGATCCAGAATTGTACAACTACTTTCCAGCACTCAAAAGTTTGCAACTAACAAACCATAAACAAAAAGATATTCAGTTTCCTTTTCAGAGCAAAAGTCATCATCTAACTCAGTCTTTCATTTATTCATTCAATAATTCAGAGGCATTTGATAAGTGCCCAATATAGGTTCCTATTAGTTTGGGGGGGGGGGTCGTCTGTGCTCATAGTGTAAAACAAAACAAAACAAAAATCAGACTCAATCCTTCTTCTCTGGAGAAATATTGACATAAGGTGTATTGACATTAGACAAATTAATAAAACTATTGGTACAAATTTCGGTAAGTCCATTCCAAAAAGATCAGAGTGTTAAGAGAAAGAATATTTGTGGAAGTGAAATGTAGAATGAAGGCCTCAGGAAACATTTCTTTGTACCTCTCATACTAGCATAGTCGTGGTTTTTTGATTTTTGGTTTTTTCCCACCATGCATTTACAAAATTAAATACTAAAAAACAGATAAAATATTTTGAAATAGTTTTAAAAGGATGCAAGATTAGAAGCCAAATAAGCCATTTAAACAAGCAGCTGTGGTAGAAATGCAGAAATACAAACAAACAAACAGACCACCCACAAACAACCAGGCACAATTCTCTATTTGAATTTAATGAGCAAAACTGGTTTGTAAAGTACACATGCACAGTGAAAGGATCCCAGAGGAGTGACTAGTCCTTCACTAGTGGATCTATCGAATGAGAATATAACTGTAGGACTTTCTAGAGACCACTGAAGATTTTTGCCCTCACCTGCCCTATGTTGTCTAGAATAGCCATGCAATGTAGTAAGTTAGTCGTGTAACTGATTTTTTTTTTTTAATGGAGATACAAGTATCTTCTCCCAGTGTCAGATTTTTTCCAGTGTGTTCCAAACCAAGTGAGAGCTTGCATTTTGCTTTTTAGTTTAATTTGTTTTCAAAGGATCCTTTCTCTCTCTGATGATCCCTCAATATGAAACCAAAGCTGTACTGCCCCCACCTCCCCAAGACCTAGGGCCATGATTCTTGATATTCTATCTACTTTCACTACTTTGCCTTAAAAAATATACTGCAATTTCATCTGCCAGGACACCCTATAATGTCTTTCTCTTTCTAAAGTTCTTCCTTAAATAATTTACTCCCATAAATATTTGGATATTGTTCCTTTTTCCTTTGTCTTTCTATTTTTAATTGACACAGTTTATTTAAAAAAAATAAAAAACAACACCTTATATTTGTCTCCTTATTTCTATTCCTGTTGCTACTAACCACTCACCTTGATTACCAGGTTTTCTGGCTAACCCCCGAGCCTCCAGACCCAAACTTACATGCCAAATTACCTTAAAAATACCTTAAAGATGTAACAGAACACCAGCTTTCTTTAATTTTTCTCTGCTCTGTATCTCTAAATATTTTTCACCAACTCTGGGACCCATTCCAGATTTTCCTGCCATTTTAGGTCTGCTGAAGTATGTTGCTTCTCTTCTTAGCAAACTGTATCTTCTATTAGTTTCTGGAAAGTCCCTTACAATCAAGCCAGCCTCCTCACTGCCCGCTGGGATCATTTCCAACTGCTTGGTGGCAAAATATACCCACCTTGCCCAATCTAAATAGCCCAGCCATTGCCCCACTTTCTACAAAATTCCCTCAAGCTGGATTCATCTATTTCTTCTGTCCTACCTCTACAGCTTACACAGCCTACCCTTCACTTCTGCATGCATAAAACCAACTCCACTTGTTATTTTGTGTGCATTAACTGCTTAATATTGTAGATGCCTTGCCACCCAAACTAGAAAATAAAAACAAAATAAATAGAAATCTGTTTTTCCAATTTCCTTAAGCCTAACACAGTTAACTGCATACCTAATTCAAAAGTCATCAATAAACAGGCAAGTTAATTCACTTTGTCCTATTCTTAGCATACATATGCATGTCCTAGGATACAGAGTAGGTACGAAGAGTGACTGATAGTGGAGAATGTGGGTAGTAAAGAGTACCAGCCATGTGCATGCCAGGCCTCATGTCTAGTCCCATGTCTAGTCCCACAATAGATGAGGTAAGGTCTTGTTGATGGTAGTAATACTTGGCCCCCAATAACAGTAGCACAAAAAGTCCTTGATCCTCTGGAGAGGTGCCTTGGGTACTGAAGCCGTAATGCATGACAACAGTAATTTGTTTTAAACTGAGTAGCAATTTTGAATTAATCATACCTTGATGATTTGCATTATCCTGTTTCCTGTGTAGCATATGATGAGTGAATATGTTGGTGCTCATGGGCATTAGATAAACATGAATATAGTGATGAAAGACAAGTCTGAATTAAAATACATACGATATTAAAGAAAGGATAACTTGATTTTATGTATGGAAGGGGCTGTGAAATCTGTTTTTAAACTCAGTTTGAAGTTGTTCTTTTGCAAAGTCAAGGAAAAAGCAATTTTGTAGTTTCTTTCATTTTGCCTTTTGATACTTCACCTGTGTTGAATTTAATTATAGGTGCTCAATTATTGCCACAAACAGAGGTTGGGGTGAGAGATCTTATATTGCCTATTGATTACTCACATACCCACCCATTTTATCTAACAGAACAATTAGGACTATAAATTTAATTTTTTTTCTTAGAAAAATTTTCCGAATACAAGACAAGTTATATCTCTCAACTGATCTATGTATGGACAAAGTCACCATTTAAAAACTTCTCTGATGAGCTGAGGCATATTCCTGAGAAAGACATATCCAAGAGAAATATTAATTTCCGTCCTGATATTTGCTAGTTTCTTGCATTTGAGCTTTGCAAAGCAGTACCTTTTCTAGGAGACTCCGTTCTCTTAAGAGACTATGTAACATATTCAAACAGAAGTAAGTTATTTAAAAAAATTTGTGTTAATATCATTATAATTTGCAGCATTTTTTTCCTGGCAGAAAAGAGTATGTCATGATTTTTTGTCATTTAATTATGCTAGAAATAAGTTTTTTGACTTTGAATGAAAATAAGCTTTAAGAAATATGCATTCTTCCATTTTAACATAAATAAAAAGATTGCTTAACTAGGTAGTGTTTTCCCTTGAAATATATCACAGTTGAATCTGTCTAAAGTCAATAAGAAATATGTTTTTCAGAATGTGTTTTTGACCCTTCTGTTTTAAAGCTCATCTGTACTATTTACAAAAGCAGACAGTTTATAGTCTACAGTTCATATTTGGGTTTATTTTCTAGAAGATGTTTAGAAGGAGATCAGGCATGTGTAATTTTTCCCTGGTCCCAGACAATTCTGCATGCGAATGAGTACTATCCACATATTTTCTTAATAATATTTTGTCATAATTTGTATAATTGTGATATTTAGAAAGGTAATTAACTGTATATTTAGTAAACTTACGTATTTTTACCTTTCCATTTTCCAGAGAGTATTTGTGACAGGTTACGAGAGTATATACAATAAAATTACAATAAAAATGAATCAAGTCTAGAGAAAAGAGAAGATCTGGCAAAGACAAGAAAACATAATCTCAAAACGCTTCTAGGTTGATGATTTGCACTCTGATTTGGAAACTCTGCCAAGAGTTATTTATTTCTCATTATCAGAAGGGATGTAAAACATGACAGTTCTTCAGAGAAATCAGAGGTATTCTAAGCACTAATTTTTTCAAAAGAATTTTCTCACATGGGAGTTTATATTAGGGGACAATTATAAAAATAGAATTCTATGGTGAAATGTTTAAAAATAAGCAGCCAAAATCCTGTTGTTTAAGTTTGGTCATGCATCATACTTAAGTGTGTTTTATTTACCTGTAATCACCTACTCTATGCGTTACCTCTTCTCTGCTTGTCACTGGAATCCAGTGAAAGGGATCTTTCAGATTCAGAGAAGGTGGGGGCAGGGGAGATTGAAAATAAAGCCATGTAGAGAGATGGATTTTCATACTACACTATTATGTATTCTATTGGTAAATTTCCTAATTGGATATTTGTTTTGTATGAGAAAACTACCAATTATTTTACTTAGTTAACTGATAAGTATGGAAAGACAGAGTCTGTAGGTTTCTATAAAGAAGAGCTTTTCTGTGGCTGGCCCAGATCATCTGCTCTTTTTAAGAGGAGAGGATAATTTACTATTTTCTTTTTTAAAAATGGAATCATGTGATCAAGAACCCAAATTTGTTGTTTTCTGTCACTCTCTTAAAAAGATCAACTTGTTATATTCTTCTTCTTTTCTCTTTCCTGTCCTTTGCTTTTGGTCCAGTTTTTACATAGAAGCAAAAAAGTCTTTTTTTTTTTTTTTTCTGAAATAGAATTAAAATTGGGTAATTACAATGTAATATCATGGGACTTAACGCTATATGTCAGTGGTTTCAGTAAGCTCTATAAAATCCACTTAAAAATATCTTCACCTTTTGTTAAAGTTTTGTGTATATGTGTATCTTTTATAGTTTAAAGAATTGATCTATTATTCTAGTCTTGAATCTTGCAAAACTTACAGACCTAATCTTTATTCCTTTTAGAAACCTCCCTATTAACTTTGCTTCTGGATCAGATGTCTAGTAGAAATATAATGCAGTCATACATGTAATTTTAAATTTTATAGTGGCTACATTAAAGAAAAATAAAAAGAAAGACAAAATTACTTTTAAAAATTATTTTACTTAGCCTAATATTCCACTCAGCCAAAATGTCATCAATTTTAGATGGAATCGACATAAAATTATTAATGGAACACTATGCATTTTTCACTCATTAAAATACTTTTATACTTATGAAACATCTCAATTCAGATGCTACATTTCCAACAGAGTAAAGTGGTCCTGCAAAAATAATGCAGTTGTGTCAGAAAACAATACTTGACACTGCTTTACTCTTAAAATTTTAAATCAACTAAAATGAAATAAAATTAGAATTACAGTTCTTCGATCACAGAGGTCACATTTCAAGTACTCAAAAGTCTAATGTGGAGAGTGGCTACTTACTGGACAGTACAGCTCCAGATGGTAGTTACTTTGCTTTTTTTTTTTTTTTTTTTTTTATAGTCACCTGTTTGGTGAATTTTTGAAGCAAGAACCCTCATGAATATATCTATAAATTATATTCCATATACCATGGTATTAATGGGTTATGTATTATAAAAATACACAGAAGATGGAAATTTTGAAGATGAAACAGCACTTTAAAATAATGAGTTATCTTACTCATTTTTTAAAAAATTATTTTACTGAACTAAAGTTGATGCGTAATGTTACATTAGTTTTGGGTGCTTATTCATCTTTTTAAACACATCTTTTTAATTTAAAGCTATATGCTTAAACAGGCCTTCTTCTTCTTCTTCTTCTTATTATTATTATTTTTAAAGATTTTATTTATTTATTTGACAGCGATCACAAGTAGGCAGAGAGGCAGGCAGAGAGAGAGAGAGAGGAAAGCAGGCTCCCCGCTGAGCAGAGATCCTGATGTGGGGCTCGATCCCAGGACCCTGAGATCATGACCTGAGCTGAAAGCAGAGGCTTTAACCCACTGAGCCACCCAGGCGCCCCCAAGCCTTATTATTTTTAAGATATCAGGTTTACATTTTGTTATACAGAGATTTGGAAGACTGTTTCTAAGATCACTTAGTATTTAGTTTTAATGACTGTTAGAGCTAAAAGAAGATGATTTAGAGAGACACCAAAGTACACATTTAAGGAGAAGTTCAATGTTATCATAATGTATTTTAAACAAAATAACAATCTTCCTGATAGTTCTGAAGACTAAATTCTTGATAGATAGGACTAAATTGTCATAGTTTCCACCTTAGAAGGTGACTTTGAGCTCATTCTTAACACATTCACACACAAAAAGTTTCAGCTTTGTCCTTTTTATGACTTACTGGTACCTGTGACATCTTCAATCTGTAGTTTATTTGCAGAAATCTTTTGAAGCCACTGCCCTCCCCGTCCAGTGACTGTGAATGTTATTGTAATTAGATAACACAAATGACACATTTACCTAAGCTGGCTCATGTAATTTGCAACATGCCTTACAACAATGGAATAAACACCTCAATAAGTCTAGTTATTATTTGTCATCATATTATTGACTATATTGCCCAGGCCGCATATTACATCCCCATGACTTATTTGATAAATGGAAGTTTGTATTTCTTGATCTCCGCCACCTATTTCATCTTCCCCAGTCTTTCTCCCCAGTGGTAATCATCAGTTTGCTCTATCTATGAATATGGGTTTTATTTTGTTTTGTTGGTTTGTTTTGCTTTTAGATTCCACATATAAGTGAAATCATGCAGTATTTGTCTTTCTCTGTCTGACGTATTTCCCTTAGCATCAATACCCCTAAAATTCATCCATGTTGTGGAAAATGGTGAGATGTCATTCTGTTTTATGGCTGTGTAGTATTCCAATGCGTATATGTAATCATTCTTCTTTAGTTGTTCATCTATCAGTGGACAGTTTGGTTGTTTCTGTACTGGCTTTGAAAATAATACTCCAGTAAACATAGGAGTCCATATATCTTTTTGAATTTAGTGTTTTTATTTTCTTTAGATAAATATCTAAGAGTAGAGTTGCTGGATCATGCGGTAATTCTATTTTTAATTTTTTGAGGAACCTCCATACTGTTTTCCGTAATAACTGCACCAGTTTACATTTCCATCAACAGTGCATGAGGGCTCCCTTTACTATATGTTCTCAATAGCAGTTAACATTTGTGTCTTTTTGACAGTGACCATATGTTGGTGTAAGGTGATATCCCATTATGTTTTTTATTTTTATTTCCCTGAAGATTAGTGATATTGTGCAGCTTTTCACATACCTGTCGGACTTTTGTATGCCTTCTTTGGAAAAATGTCTGTTTATATCCTCTTCCCATTTTGTACTCTTTGGGATTTTTTATTATTGAATTGTATGCATTCTTTATATATTTTAGATATTAACCCCTTATTGGATCTATGCTTTGCAAATATCTTCTCCCGTTCAATAGATTGTCTCATTTGTTGATGGTTTCCTTGGCCATCCAGAAGCTTCTTAGTTTAATGATGTTTTGTTTGTTTATTTTTGCATTTGCTGCCCTTAACTTTGGAGTCACTTCCAAAAGATATCTCTAAGACCAATGTCAAGGAGCTTACTGCCTATGTCTTCTTCTAGGAGTTTTATGGTTTCTTAAATCCAGGTCTTTAATCCATTTTGAGATAAATTTTGCATAATGTATAAGATAGTGGTTCATTTTCATTCTTTTGCAGGTAGCTGTTCAGTTTTTTGGAGACAACTGTGTTTACTGCTACACCACCAATACACAAATAACACCATTTATTTAAATGATTGTCCTTTTCCCATTGTATATTTTTGGTTCCACTTGCATAAATTACTTGACCATATATGCATGGGTTTATTTTTGTGTTCTCTATTATGTTGCATTGATCTATGTGTTTTTTTTTAAATGTTAAAACATACTATTTTGATTATTATAACTTTGTAATATAGTTTTAAATCCAGGAACATGATACCTCTAATTTTGTTCTTTCTTAAGATTGCTTTCAATGTGCCCTGTTTTTTGTGGTTCCATACAAGTTTTAGAATTATTCATTCTACTTCTGTGAAAAGTGCCATTTGAATTTTGATAGAGGTTGCCATGAATCTATAGATTGATTTGGATAGAATAGGTCTTTTAACGGTATTAATTCTTCTAATCCATGAGCATGAAATATCTTTTCATTTATTTGTGTTTTCTTTCATCAATATCTTTATATTTTTCAGTGTACATATTTTTAACCTTCTTTGTTAAATTTATTCCTAGGTATTTTATTCCTTTTGATGCAATAATAAATGGAATTGTTTTTTTGGATTTCTCTTTCTGATATTTCTTTTTTTTTCTTTTTTTTTTAAAGGTTTTATTTATTTGACAGAGAGAGATAACAAGTAGGCAGAGAGGCAGGCAGAGAGAGAGAGAGAGAGAGAGGGAGAGCAGAGAGCCCGATGAAGAACTTGATCCCAGGACCCTGAGATCATGACCCAAATGAAGGAAGAGGCTTAATCCACTGAGCCACCCAGGCAGCCCCTCTTTCTGATATTTCATTGTTATCATATAGAAATACAATAGAGTTTTCATATTAATTAATTGATTTTGTATCCTGCAACTTTACTGAATTCATTTATTAGTTTTAATAGTTTTTTGGTGGAGTCTCTAGGGTTTTCTATGTATAATATCATTTGTTCTGCTTTTTCTAGTTTCTTTAGGTGTGAAGTTAGATTGAGATTTTCTTGCTCTTTGAGTTAGGCCTATATTTCTAGTTACTTCCTTCTTAGAACTGCTTTTGGATGCATCCCTTAGATTTTAGCATGTCTTTTTTCTGTTTCCATTTGTCTTTACTTATTTAAATTCGCCCTTTGATTTTTTCGGTGACCAATAGTTGTTGGGTAGCGTGTTATTTAATTTCTTCATATCTGTGAGTTTTTCAGTTTTTTCCTTTCATTTGATTTCTAATTTCATACTTTTGTGCTCAGAAAAGATGCTTGATATGACGTCAGTTTTCTTGAATTTATTAAGATTTGTTTTGTGGCCTAACACAATCTATCCTGGAACCAAGTACACTTGAGAAGAATATGTATTTTGCTGCTTTTGAGTGAAATGTTCTGTATGTGTCTCTATTAAGTCCATCTAATCTAATTTGTCATTTAAGGTCAGTGTTTTCTTACCGATTTTCTGTCTTGAGGATCTACCCATTGATATAAGTGGGATATTAAAGCCCCCTAGTATTATAGTATTACTATCAGTTTATAGTTACTCTCTTTTTCTTTCTTCTCTTTTTCTCTTCCTTTGTGGTATGATGTCCTTCTTTAGTGCTATGTTTAGATTGCTTTCTTACTTTCTTTTGTGTATTTACTATACATTTTTGCTTTGTGGTTACTCTGAGGTTCACATGTAACATCCCATGTATATAGCAATCTATTTTAAGTGGAAAGCAACTTAAATTTGAACACATTTCAAAATTGTACATTTTTACTCCCCCCAACCCATATTTTATATTTTTGGTGTTATAGTTTACCTCTTTTTATTTGTAATCCCTTAATTAATTTTATAGTTTTAGTAAATTTTACTTCTTTTGTCTTTTATCCTTCATACTAGATTTATGAGTGACCTCTCCATATATTCACCTTACCATATATTCACCTTTTCCAGGGACTTTTTATTTTTGTGTGTTTTCTTGTTGTTAATTAGTACCATTTATTTTCAGCTTAACAAAGTCCATTTCAACATTTTTTACATGACCAGTTGAGTGTTGATAAACTCCTTTAGCTTTGGCTTGTCTGAAAAATTCTTTATCTCTTCTTCAATTTGAATAATTTGCAGAGTACAGTATTCTTGGGTAGAAATGTACCTTTTAGAACTTTTAATGTGGCGTGCCACTCCATTCTGGCCTCTGAAGTTTCTGCTGAAAAATTTGGCAATACACTTAGGAACTTCCCTTGGACGCAACAATTTGTCTTTCTCTTGTTTTTAAGATTCTCTTTATTTTTAAGTTTTGACATTTTAATTATAATGTGTCTTGGTGTAAATCTGTTTGGGTACAGTATATTTAGAATGCTCTGGGCTTGAATGTCTGTTTTCTTCCCTGTATTAGGGAAGTTTCCAGCCATTATTTCTTTGAATAAGTTTTCTGCCCTTTTGTCTCTCTTCTGGGAGCCTTATAATGGGAATGTTCTTTTGCTTGATGTTTTTCTATTGGTTTGTTAAATCATCTTTAGTTTTTGTTTCTTTGTTTGTTTGTTTTTTAAGATTGTATTTATTTATTTGACACAGAGTGGTCACAAGTAGGCAGAGAGGCAGGTAGAGAGAGAGGGGGAAGTAGGCTTCCCGCTGAGCAGAGAGCCTGATGCAGGGCTCCATCCCAGGACCCTGGGATCATGACTTGAGCTGAAGTCAGAGGCTTTAAACCACTGAGCCATCCAGGCGCCCCTGTTTTGTTTTGTTTTGTTTTTAATTCTTTTTTTTTTTCTTTTTACTGCTTTGGGTGAATTCCAGTGTTTTGTTTTCCAGTTTACTGATTTGTTCTTCTGTTTCATCCAGTCTGCTGTTGAACCCTTCTAGTATATTTTTTATTGTAATTACTATATTCTTTATTTCTGTGACTTGTGTTTGGTACTGTGAAATATATATATATATTCTCTTGGCTGAAATTTTCACTGTGCTCATCCATTCTTCTCCCAAGTTTGGTGAGCATGTTTAGGACCATTACTTTGAGTTCTTTATCAGGCTGATTACTTACCTTATCATTGAAGATCTTTTTCTGAGGTTTGGTCTCATTCTGTCATTTGGAACATGTTCCTCTGTTTCTTCATTCTTCTTGACTCTGTGTTTGTTTTTATGTATTGGGTGAAACAGCTACCTCTTTCCATCTTGATGTGTGGGAAACCTGAACCCCGTCTGTCAGGCTGAAGCTCCAGCATAAGTAACCGAGCCTTTCTCAGAGGAAGACTAGGAGCATGTTTCTGGCTATCTGTGCAGTATCCTGGGTGTGTGGCCTGCCAAGACTTTTTTCAAAATGTCGTAGTCCCTTGGAGCTCAGAATGTCAACCCTCTTTGCTACCAGGGCCAGGTGAACATGGAGCACCCTGCGTGTGGTTTGTGCATGTCTGTGGAGTTTAGCAGGGCCACTGGGAGGAGGGCATGCTCACCATCATCAGAAAAGCAACAGGAAAATGTCTTGGTTGCACAGGCCCACAAACTTCAAAGTGTTAACTCTTTCTGTGTGCATGTGCTCACCCAGTTTGGGGGCAAGAGAATGCCATGGCTATCTGTGCTCAACCATCCCAGCCCAGGAGCAGGGGATGACTGCAACTGCCCATGTTCTCCTGCTTCAGGAAGGAAGCAGGACAGTACAATGACTGCTTGCCTCTGCCTATCCTGGCAAGGCAGTAGAAGTGCGTTGTCTGAGTGCACCTGCCTGTACTAGCAGGGTAGGTAAAGAGCACACAGTCAGTACCTCCATCTCCGGAGAGAGCCCCAGTTGTCTCCTGCCTGCCCAGCAGATGCCCCCAAATCAACAAATGAATATCCTTCAAGTACAGTCTAGGGGCTTTTCACACTGATGCTTTTGCTCTGGATCCTCAGGTGATTCAGGCCATATGTGAGCTCTTTAAAAGGGGAATCGGTTTCCCATAGCACTTTGGGCCCATAGCATATCAACCCCACTAGTTTTCTAAGTCAGACGTTTTTCAAAGTTCATCTCTCCAGTACAGATTCCAAGGGTTAGGATGCCTATTATGGGGCATCAACCCTTTGTTCCCATTGGAGAAGCTCTATTGGTAAGACTCTTCCCTGTGGGGCCCAGTGGCAACAATAGGGTTTTTTTGCTGAGACTATGTCTCTCATACCCCTCTCAGTGTAGTCCTTTAATCCTTTGTCATGGAGAGTAGTTCATCTAGTTTTCAGATCTTTTTCAGAGGGAAATGATTCATATGTAGCTGTAGATTTGGTGCGTCTGTGGGAGGAGGTGAGTTCAGGATCTTCTATGCCTCAATCTTGGAACCCCCTCAAACACCATGATATTCTTAAAGCAGATTCAAAACTTTATATGGGTTCTTTCAGCTTTGTGAATATATAAAAACTCCATCCAACAATCTGGCAGTCTTAAAGTAGGCCCAAATAGCCACTTAGACCTCCTCAAACTGTGCCCAAGAGAAGAGCACAGAAAAACTGTGCCAACTAAAGAACAAATGTAAGAGTGGGGGGAATTAAGATCTCTATTTTAAAAATATTCCTCATTTTCATTCACTTTATAAGAATTCAAAGTATGCTTTATTACATTTCAGACTATGATACTCTGCTTAAAGGGACTGAGAAAGCCTTTTAGCAAAAACAACAACAACAACAACAATAAAAACAAAAAAACCAAAACCAGTTTTATGGAATGCTTTAAAATGTTGGTAGTATGATTAATTTTTATTTATTTTTTAAAACTAAATTCAAAGTCTGACCATTTATTTTTAAATGCCGTGATGATAATGACTGATAGGAAAGATTTTTTTCATATTTTGTGATAGGAAAAAACATAAAAATATGCCATTTCTTTCTATTTTAACTTGATTGTGGGTTTTATATCATTTGTTCAGCCTTGCTATTTTTGTAGTGGCTCATATCAGTAAAATATATTCCATACTTAAAATTTTCTCTTTTATTCTGTTTCCCCCCCCAAATATAAAGCCTTTTATTAGTCAAAAGTAATTGATGTTTACACCCTGTTCTCCAAAGCTCAGGAAATTCTCAGCCAAATTTGTTGGATGATGATCTCTATTCAATGTGATTTTTATTTACATGGTGCTTGGTATACTGTCTTCTGCTAATGAGAAATAGATCGGCAAGATTAGATTTAAAGAATGGTAAAATTGAAATCTCCATACTCCTCTTTTTGATCTTTTATATCAGATCCTAAAAGGCTTGAGGTGTTCCAGGTGAAAGATTAGTAATCTTCAACTATAATGTATTCTCTATAGGTAGAGAATATTAGTGGTTTAATATGACAAAATTTCTACTTTCTCGCTAAAATTCTTCTAGTGATACAGTCAACCCTCTTATCAGCTGTCCTCCATGTGACATTTCTGTAACTCAGACTGCCTCGATCTTCCTACTCATTACCCAAAGAAGAGGAAGATCACAGAATTGCACACAATCTTTTCATTGCCTCAGCTCAAAGTAAATGATGGCATTGGCCAGAACAAGTGGTATGGTTCCTCCTAACTACAAGAGAACTGGTAAATATGGGGAAGCAGTAGTTTGGGTTATGGTCATTACTGTTATGGGTCATTACTGTTTCTGCCACAGTGCCTTTGTCATTTAAAGCAACATTTGAACTTCATGTGTCTGATTTCACAGAGGTTTATTCTGAGGTTCCATATGAATATTTTGTAAAATCTAGTTTTTAGTGTTTTGAAAATAAGGGCTTCTGGTAAAGGTTTTAATTATGTTTCATTCCTTTGAAAAACTATTACTAAATGATTAACTTATTCTAGGTAGACACAGGGGATAAAGAGGAGTACTTAGCTTTCTGCATTCAAGAAGCTTGCTTAGGGGCACCTGCGTGGCTCAGTAGGTTAAGCCTCTGCTTTCGACTCAGGTCATGATCCCAGGGTCCTGGGATCAAGCCCCGCTTCAGGCTCTCTGCTCAACTGGGAGCATGCTTCCTCCTCTCTCTCTCTGCCTGCTTCTCTGCCTATTTGTGATCTCCCTCTGCCAAATAAATAAATAAAATCTTTAAAAATAAAAAAAGAAGCTTGCTTATTTGTTGAAAGTATATGTAGACCTATAAATTATATTGATAAATACATTCTCTCATTTATTCAACAAGCATTTGTTTATCACCTATTAGATGTTGAATCTTAAAATAGGGATCAGGACAAATTCTATGGTTTATAATGACTATGGGAAGAAGTACATAGGGAATAAACACACTAGAAAAAAATTTATACGAGAGAGTACTAAGTATTGTGAGGAAAATATAAATTGAAGCTAGAAAAAATACTTTACATTAAGTAATCAGAAAAGAATGACCTAAAATAGGGCCATTCATGCTAAGACCTGAGGAACCAGCCATTCTAATATCTAGCAACATAACATTCTATGGGGGAAGACCAGAAAAGACCAAATTTTTAAATTGTAATTAATTAGTCTGTGGAAGGTTGACCAGAGACACTGAGCACAATGTATCAGGAGTAAAATGGTAGGGAATGAATGTGTTGATGGAGGCAAAACCCTGATCTTATAGGGACTGTAAGTGGAAGTAAGGATTCTAGAGAGGAGATACAAATAAGCAAATTGGTCCTATTTTCTTAGAGTTGGACAGGGAGTCAATTAGAAAAACTGTTTGGGAAAGAAGATGGATGATCAGGATTTTAAAGAATGGAATATGAGTCAGCTGGCCCAGAAGAGTTGAGGGTCAGTATGTGAAAGGAACAGTATACCACACATTATTATTAGAATGAAACTGAGAGGAATGGAATAGTAAAGATATATCTGACTGTGCTGAGAATTTGAAGGCATGGACAACAAAAAAACAGCACCTTAAGGCTCCCATCTTATCTTTCTGTGTCCCACAAAAATATAAGGGAAACAAAATTGTATCATTTCACACATTAACATTTCACTTGTCTAAAGAAAAGAAAATTAAAGGATATTTTATAATTTTCATAATCTTGAGTTTGCTAAAATTATTTCATTTCTACGATTGGAGCTTCATTATATATATGTACAGTGGCATGATTTGAGTTGCTGTCATATCATGAAGACACTTATTTAAAGTTTATTAATTTTGACATTGCAGCTTTTTTTCTGCAATGTGAATCTTGCCACATTTTTCAGGACTTAAACAGTTTTGGAGGCCTTTTAAAAGCTTATGAGGTTTTTAAAAAAGAGGGTGCTGCTGAGAGTGTATGACTGGAAACAGAGACCCTCACTTTTATGTAACAAAGACAGGTGCTTCCCAAGTAGTAAAAGCTCTAACATTCAACCCAGGTCACAGGATAGTCTTTCATGATAGATGCTATTTTTAGATCTAGGGGACACAGAGGCAAATCAGAGGCAAAATTCTCTTCCCTGTTGTGCCTCATATCCTAGTGAGGAGAAAAAAGAAATAAACAAAATAAAATATAAATAAAATATAGAGTATGTTAGATACTGATAAGTGGTGAGGAGAAAAATACATCATAGAAGGTAGATGGGAAACTTGGGTAAAAAGGTAATGAATTTTAATTGGGTAGCTAGAGAAGGCTTTCAATAAAGATCTGATGGAGAGACTATACCAATAGACACATGGGAGAAGAGTATTTTAGGAAGAGGAAAAAGAAAAGTGGGAGAGATGAACTAAGAGGGACTCAAGTGTTCAAGAAATAGTGACTGAGACTGCGAATGAGTGGGATAGGACCTGGAGAGTAGCTGAGGGCAGATGAGGTACAGCCATCTTTAGAAGAATTTGGCGGCTTCTTCTTCTTCTTCTTCTTCTTC
Organism: Mustela putorius furo; assembly: GCF_011764305.1. Lineage (NCBI taxonomy): Eukaryota > Metazoa > Chordata > Mammalia > Carnivora > Mustelidae > Mustela > Mustela putorius. The sequence continues at coordinate 75,824,109 of NW_025421987.1, forward strand.
TTCTTCTTCTTCTTTTCTGAGTAATTTGGGAAGACACTGAAGAGTTCTGCAAAGGAATGTCATGACCTGAATTACATTTCATCTGTTATCCTTTGGCTTCTGTGTTGTGAATAGATTGGAAGGGAACAAGAGTGTAAACAAAACAGCCAGGTGGAAGGCTACTGTAATAATCCAGGCAAAATATCGTGGTGGTTTGGACCAGAGTGGTAAGTGTTGAGGCTGTGAGAAATGGCTAGATTCTGCATGTTTTTAAAGCAGAGCTGACAAGTGCCGAGTGGAAGAGTCATGATGGTTCCAAGGTTTTGTCCTTAGCCACTGCAAGAGGAACTTCTCATATTCTGAGAAGAAGAAAATGGCGCAAAGAACGATTTTATTTTGTGGTGGCAAATCAGGAGCTCAGTTTTGGAGCTCAAGTTTAAAATGTCTCTTAGGTGTCAAAGTAGAGGTTTCTACTTGGTAATTGGGGATACAAGTCTGGAGTTGAGAGGAGAGGTTTGGACTAGAGGGAGAAAAATTAGGAAAATTATTGGGTTTCCATAATCTAAATAATCATGACTTTCAGGGTTTGAGTTTCTGGGTAGAGTTTAACTGTTATGTTTTCTCAAATCCTTTTCAATTAGATTTCCATTTATTATTCTATTCTAACAGTTAATATTCAGCCCTTTTTATTTAAAGTTTGGCCTAGAATATAAATCATATATCTAATGGCTTTTAAGAACTATGTAATGTTTTCTTCTTACATATAGAAAATAGTTCATTCTTCCCAAGATGCCCTGCTGAGTGGTCATAATATTTTCCAGATGAGTTTTACCAGGTTATAGAATTACTGGAGCTGATATCAAGTCTTTAGTTTTAATCAATTTATCAATATATTTCAATGTGTTTTAATCATGTTCACTTGGACTTAATCTGAACATGTTAAAAAGATACCTTTTTAGTATGGTAAGCTATGCATACAACCCAACCTGTACTCATCAAGATTTATAATTCCCTAATTTCGTAGGTCAGTTAATAGGATTCCCATTCAGCTCCCAGGCTGTCATAACTTATGACATTCAAGTGTATGTTTTGGTATGGTTTTAGCCAAGGGAAGTCATGTAGCTAGTGAAGAAGAGAGAGGAAGGAAGATTGCCATACTTGAATCTGTACCATCAAAATGACGAAATGGGTCTATAATAAACAATAGGTTAGTGCTTGATATGCCTACAGCATCAATTGCAATGCACAACAGGCAAGTTATTTATGAAATGAGCCTCTTGAAAATATATAGCTCTTATAATATGAATCTCATTTCTATGTCCTTTCCAACAAAATAGATTGGCATTATCCATCTATTTATAACACATGGTTGCTTTATTATTTTTTAAAATATGATGACATCATATAGCTATAAAATATTGAAGAAATCTAATCTATGTAACAAATGGAACACAACTTTTTAAAAAATCTCTGTTGTGATATTTGGGTTTTTACAATTTAGGAAAAAATGTAATTTTCTAGAAACAAAGCAGCCTAGTAGTGTTATTTGTATATTATTTGCATTATATATAGAAATAATACTAATGATGAATTAACTGTCATATGCCTGTATTGGCTATAAACGTTGGTAAGTATAGCAAATACTCTAGGAGGACCATGTGAATAACTAGTCCATGTTTACCTTGTATTCCCGAGATCTTTATTTACTTTTACATTTACATAAGGATTGAAACTCAGAACTTTCAAGAAGACTGATGCAGAGTAACATCAATAAAGGATATACTTGACCATGAGCCTTCTTTCATAGGTATAGACAGATCATTTCAGATTTGATCTAGAGTTATAGTTCCTAACGTGGTCCATTCCAATATCCTCTTTAAAAGCCAAAGCTTGCAATCATCCTTTTAACTGTCCTAGGAAAAAAAATCATGTTTATTATTGTATTACCTACTTACATATACTTTAAAATATAGCAAACACTTTTCTATCTATAAAATAAAAGACATAAAAGGAAAATAACTTTTAAAGAAATATGTGTTCCAAAGTGCAAATTTTGCATCAGGACTATGCTACAAAATATAGTGAAGAATTTGTATGTCTTCCCCTATATGTACAACCACTGTGAATGTACAACTACTATGAACACACAACCAGAAAGGCAGGCTGATAGAGCTGGTGTCTCAGACACCATTAGTGGCATTATCATTGGGTGATGCCATTTTCCAAAATAGAATAAAAGTCTTGATAAGTTTTCAAATAAAGCAAAGTATAATATTTGTACTCTGTACAAAATATCATAACTGTTGTTTTTCTTGCCAATAGGGCATTTTCATTTTGCATGATAGTGCCATGCAGTGCATGGCTCTCTAGCCCGCAATATCAGTTAAAAATATATTTACAAATTTGTCAAATCTTTAAATTGACAACACTTGATCTAGAATTTGGGGAGACTTACTACAGGTTCTTGTTGCCTGCCACAGCCGTACATCATTTATTGTAATTCAACAGTAAGACATACACAATCTGAACAGAAATATTTAGATTCCCTTTTCTTTTTGTTGTTTTTCTCATTTACTTTAGAATGGCCAACTAATCTTTAATTATCACTAGTCTTAGTAGAGCTTGCTCTATGTTCTACTTTATTCTTAAATGAAAGTGATTTCTCCTGACCATTGAATCACTAAAGTTCTCGTGTTTTTTCCAACACATGTACAACATTCTACTAAAATTGGAAAACTTGCCTTACATTGCCTATTCAATTTATTGTTTTTCCCTATATTTCACTACATCATTCCTCCTCAGTTCTTTACCACATAATATAGGATGATTATCTTCTATTATTTGCTACTCTTTAGTCATGCCAGTTCTTGTATCTTTACCCCTACAAAAAGAAATCCCTCAGTTTGAGCCTAAAGTTTGCTAGAACAGCTTTTATAAGCATTAAAAACTAAAAGACATGTGTGAAATACTTACCTCCTTTTAAAGAACAGAAAGATTATTCAAGATATAGAATACCACCATTAGTTATCAAAACTAATACTTTTTTGAGTTATTAAATTTTGTTAATTAGTCAAGTATGAAGAGAGTTAACTTCTAAGCCACATTAACGTATATTATTATAATTAGTTTTTATTTTAAAAGTAATTCTTGTGTATAATAAAAATAAATAAATAAAGATTAGAAAAGAGTTCTGGGGATGCCGGGGTGGGTCAGTCGGTTAAGTGGCTGCTTTCAGCTCAGGTCATGATCCAGCATCCTGGGATTGAGTCCCACATCGGGCTCCTTGCTCTGCAGAGAGCCTCCTTCTCCTTCTGCCTCTACCTGCCTCTCTGCCTGCCTGTACTCTCTCTCTCTGACAAATAAATAAATAAAATCTTTAAAAAAAAAAAGAGTTCTGAACATAGTACTTCCTTTTACCCCAGATTCATAATCTTTTACTTAAAAAATTTTTTATATAGTCAAATTTATATTATTTTCCTTTGTGCTTTCAGTGTTCTATGTCTTACTTCAAAAACCAAGATTATTTGGCCTTTTTAAAAAATGTTTATTTATTTATTTGAGAGAGAGAGAGCATACATAAGTGAGTAGAGGAAGGCAGAGGGAGGAAATCTCAAGATGACTCCCCACTGAGTGTGAAGCCCAGCATAGGTATTGATCTTATGACCCCAAGATCGTGACCTGAGCCAAAACCTAGAGTCGGATGCTCAACCAGTTGAGCCAGCCAGGAACCCCTATTTCATCTTTATAAACCAGTCTAAGATTATTTTTCAAATAGTATTTTTATAAATAATTTCCTAAAGGTTTCATAATTTTTTTGGTTTATTTTTCAATCAACATAATTGTTCTAGGATTTATTTTGGCATATGGGAAATAGGATTTGCTTTAGAATGTGGAAAATAAAGACCAAACTTTTCCCCTAAAAATCATGTTTTCCTCAAATGGTAGACCCAATGTCATTTTTTATTACTTCATCTTTTTCCCTTTAATTAAAAATGCAAACTGTTAATATTCCAAACTTGTATTATGTTCACAGATACATTCATATTCTGGACTTTCTGCTCTGTTTTTTAGATTAACTGTGTATTCATACACCATGCTGAAGTTATTGATTGTAGTTCTATTATATATTTTGAAGTTGGGCATAGCTAGTCCCTGTCCATTATTACTTTATTATTATTATCTTTTTTAGAAAACTGACCTTCTCCATGTAATATTTTTCTATATGAATTTTTGACTCATCTAATCCAATTTAAAATTTTTATATTTTTATTGGGATTTTATTAAACATTTACTTAAGAAAGAGCACCTTTCATGATATCGAGTTATTTTATAGAAAACAGATGTAGTTTTCCATTTGTTCAAGTAGAGCTTATTTGTTTAGTGGATTTTCACATTTCCAAATGACCTAAAATTCTGCATTCTGTAACAATGATTATCCCCCACAGGAACTTATCTTTTCCAAACACCATGCTACAAGATTTAAGCATTTTATCTCATTTAATTCTTGGACCATGTATTTACTTAAGTGAGGAAATTAAGCATTGGAGAAGTAACTTACACATATTTACAGTTGAGTAGGAAGCAGTGCTGGTTATCAAAGCCAGGTCTACATGAACTCCAAGGTCATGCTCTCCTTTACTACACTAAACCCTATTCAATCCCTCTCACTTATCAAGGGGGAAAAAAAGGCAAAGTGTATCTGCAAACTGATGAGAAGATGTAACAAAGAAGAAATCTTGTGGATTTCACTTGAGAAAATCACTATGTTCTCCATTATACCAGAAGCAAACCAGAACAAAAGTCAATCATTGCTCTGTAGACAAAATATGTAGGCTGCCCTATTCTGCCAGTGAATACTTACCTGAATTTTTTGATAACCAGTAATGTCCCTTAATATACCCCAGGAGGAAATATTTCTTACTAATAAGAAGAGTTTTCCCCTACTATATTTGTCTATTTGTACCACTGTAATTTGTCTTGAAGTTGGTAGTGATTTTTCAGTTGACTCTGAGCATTATAAATATTCTATCATAAAAAACATTGTTATAAATTTTTCCTGTACTTTCATATGTGGTTAGTGTTTCATTATCGTATCATAAAAGAAATCATAAGTATTGGTTGTGCATAGACAAAAAGAATAGCTCCTCAGTAGAAGATCTGTTTAATTTGTAATTGAAAATTTTCCTTGCTAAAATTTTCCTGGAGTGTTAAGTTAATTTTGCAACAGAATTTAAGTTACAAATATTTTCTCTGGGAATGCATTTCATTGTCAGTGATTTAAGTCAATGGATTATTCATTTTTGTAAACATATATATTGAATAATACCTGTTATTGTATGCAATATATAAATAGAAAATAACATATTCAGTGTTTTACACATGCATGCGCACAGACACACATATACTCTTTCATCTATGCCCTCATCTGTCCCCAAGAATAAGTAAAATAATATTTGGTTGCAACAGATACATAAAGCTTGAGTTTTCATTTTGTTTTATTTATTTTAAAGATTTTATTTATTTATTTTGAGAGAGCAAGAATGTACATGTGCATGGGGAAGGGCAGAGGGAGAGGGAGAAAGAATCTCAAGGAGACTCCATGCTAAGTGGCAGGGCACAAGCAACCAATGTGGCTGAGATCACAACCTCAACTGAAATCAAGAGGTGGAAGCTTAACAGACTGAGACACCCAGGTGCCCCAAAACTTGAGGTTTTTAAATATTGAATGAAAGGTTTTGGCACCTCCCCCAAAAACATACTGAATTAAAGTCATGAATCATAAGAATTTTTTTTTTTTTTTTCTGGGAGTGAAAGAAGCTGTCTCTTGTTGAATCTTGAATATGAGAAGCTTAGAACAGAAAAATAAGTAGAACTCAATAGACTTAAGGAAGTTATAAGAATAACATTGATTTATAACTTTGGTATTATGGATTATTTTCACAGTTCTTATCTCATTTGATCCTACATTTCAGTAAAGTTGGCAAGGTAAGCATTAATTATTTTGTATGTGGGATGTCTGAGATTCAGTGTTGTTAGCAAGGATATCTCCACTAATAGTTATTATCTGCCAGGGCTGGAACTTGAAACCAGGTATCCTCACTCAGGATAAAAATATAACTTCACAATAAAATAAATAAATCTTAAAAGATTACAATAAACCCATAACACAGATCTATACCATCATGATTATAGGGGATATTAAAGACATTAGAATGTTTTAAAGTATAGCCCTAACTTTATTTCACCTTTAGATCAAGTTTTAACCATTGTGACAATTCATTAATGACTTAAGTCTTGTAACATTATAATACATGTTAGAATCTTAAACTGTTACTCATACTATGAAGTTAATAATCCTTGGGACAGTGCCATATTACTATAACTGCTATTTGTATTATTGCTAAATGAATACTATAGTAGTACTAATTATTCCAATGATAATAATGGTTTATTGATTTATAGACTTGACTTTACATGCAAGGAGGAGGATTTGAGAAGTTCACTTTTTTTTAAAGACTTTATTTATTTATATGTCAAAAAGAGAGAGAGAGAGAAAGCACAAGCAGGGGGAACAGTAGGCAGAGGGAGAGGGAGAAGCAGGCTTCCCACTGAGCAGAGAGCCTGACATGGGGCTTGATCTCAGGATCCTTGGGATCATGAGCTGAGCTGAAAGCAGATGTTTAACCAGCTGAGCCACCCAAGCATCTCCATAAGTTTACATTTTAAAGAAATGTATGTAATATCTTAGCAATATGTTCTCACTAATGGAAAAATAGAAACTTGGGAAAGAAATTATGGTTTTGTGGAATTTTCGTTAGCAATTTCTTCCAGGACATTTAAATTCAAATGACCTTGTTAATTTTATACCTTAACATAGTATTATGATTTATGAAAGAACTTTCTAGACTTTTGAAATTTGATTTCCATCTCCTCCATTACTAAGAAATAAAAGTTTTTCTATTCCTATCACTATCGCTGTACCATAATTTTTCTACATTTAGACTGGTGGCATCAAAAGTTAGAACAGTATAGCATTTCATATAACTTCAAGTTAAAATGAGCATTTCTCATTTGGATTTTTTCTAAGGCTGTCAACAAAATGATAATGCTTACATGAGGAAGGGGATCCTGAATATGTAATTACTTGCTAGATTGATCTAAAGGCCCTATATCAATCTACTGGGTAACATGATATTTATATCTGAAAAACACCATAATGTGTATTATGAAAGTCATCTAAAATATATTTACATAATAGATGTTAGCATCTCCTTTGGCACTTCTCATCCTTTTTACATATTTACAGAATGGACCAAAGAATTGAAAAGTTGTGTGTTGAGAAAACAATTTTCTTCTTTTCCCCCACACTATACATGAAAGTATAAGGAATAGGAAATTAAGAGTATTCCATTTTATGTTTAATTTACCTTCTTGCTAGTTCATACTATAACTAGTTTATTTTCTGAAGACAAGGAGGTTTTTAAGTTCTTAATGCATGTAAAGTTAAGTAAAATCATACATAAAGTTTAGAGTAACAGTTCTACTAATTTTTAAAAGTTTTAAATGTACATACACATTTAAATGTACTCTTCATAGAAATTATAGAACAAAGGAAAATCTGTTTCAGGACAGTAAATAAGTCTCCATTCTTTCTGTAGCAATATGAATTGTAAAAGAATGTCTATTATAAAAGTATCTGAAGACTCTGAAAAGCCTTTGTTCCATAATGATATTCATTAATATACAATATGTTGAGCAAAAGGAATAGCTGTCACCTGAGGTAGACTCTGGTTATCTGAGCTCAGCACAGAAAAACAAACTCAGTGACATGCTGAACATTCAAATTCAAATTCCACTGTATAAGATGTTCTACATTTGTATCCATATATTGAAGTGCTAATTACTTCTCTCACTGCAGAGCATTTCCCCAGCATACATTAGTATACATTTAAGTCATTTTTTCTCTTTAACTATGGCAAATCAGAAAAATATAAAAGAATAACGAAACCAAAATGTATGTGTGTGGCTATGGTGAGTTTCCATGCAGAAGAAGGAGATGGGAAGAGAATGGAGAGACAATAGGTATTCCTGACATGAAATTTTTATATACTTTCAAAGTCATTAAATCAACTTACATCTTTGAGCAGCTTTATTGAGGTATAATTGATATACTAGAAACTGAGCGTATCATCGCAAAATCATCACCACATCGAGGTTATCAATCAATCATATCCACTACCTCCAAAAGTTCCTTTGTGTCCCATTTTTATTGTTGCTGTTGTTTGTGGTAAGAACAATTAATATGATATCTAACATCTTACTAAAATTATTAAATGCAGTAGGCACTATACTGTACCATAAATATCTAGAACTAATTCATCTTACATAACTGAAACTGTATACCAGTTGAAAAACAATTCACTATTCTCCTCTCCCCCATCCCTAGTAACATCCCTAGTAACATTCTAGTCTCAGCTTTCATAACTGACTGTTTAAGGTACCTCAAATAAGTGAAATCATATAGTAGTCGTCCTTTTATGATTGACAATTCACATGGCATAATGTCCTCCAGGCTCATCCATGTTGTTGCAAAAGAATTTCCTTCTCTTTTAAGGCTAGGTAGTATTTCATTACTTGTATATGCCCCATTTTCTTTACCCATTCATCTGTAATGGACACTAAGTTGGTTTTGGCTAAAAAAAATTTACTGCTTTGACTTAGATTTGACAAAATTGGAAATAATGATACAGAGGTAAATTATAGAGAGTGAAGGCAAAATTGAGTCTAGAACCAGATTTTTTGATTCCCAAGTCAAGGCTTGTCCCTTTATACAGTGCTGCTTAACCTGAGCATTTTGCTTTGTGCAAACATTTGAAATTACATACCACCTGATTAACTTGCTAGTTACATCAGAAGAAATTGAAAGACCTATTTTCGTCATAGACTATGTAAGAATAAAATTTTATTTTTTGTATGTTTTAACATCAGATTTAGCCAAGTGTATGGTCTTATAAAATAGATATGACCCCTAAATTTTGGATAATTTACATTTATCATATTTTCTATAATTTACATTTATCAAATTTTGTTTGACCAACTTTAAATTCATGAAATACTTTATTTTGAAAGTTAACTTTTACCCTGAATGTAGTGGTTTATTCAGTTACTGATTTAGGTTATCACATTTGTCAAGTAAAAATTTGCTTAGTAATTTTGTATGCCCTTGAACAATTAAGTTCTTGGTTTAGTACAATAAATAACTTTTGCCAACCGTAGGCTTATAGTCATTCTGCTAGAATATATGTTTAATATGAACAGGGGATTTGTCTGCTTCATTCAGTGCTGGATTCCCAGCATTAAATTCCTGTCATACAACAACCTTTCAAGAAATATTTGTTGAATGAATGAATCATTCACTGCTGCTTTTCCATGGAACTTGTGATTTTTTTTTTTAAAGTGGCTAATGATGTTGGTAGAGTTTCAGAATATTTCCAAGAACTTCTGAATTGCTTAGAGAGAGAGAAAAAAATTGGGGCTTATGATTGCTGAGGCAATGGATTCTATACTCATAGAGTGAAATTGTCTCTATGTTTGGAATCCTGAGAGTGTGCGAATAAAGATGTGATGTGCAAGCAGTCTGGTTTGACTGATGCTTCCCATGAAAAGTCTTACTGATACTGAACTGTATTTTTTTCTTATGCATTTATTCATCTAGCTCAAGATCTTAGAGTGTATGTGTTATTTTTTGTTCGGGAAAACATTTTTTTTAGTTTAATTTCGTATTATCAAGAATCACATTTTTGAAGAGAAAATTAAAACCTCACATTATTCTTTCTTTAACCTCTTGAATCAGATGACTACTTTTTTTTTTTTTTTAACAGATTAGGATACAAGCCAATAAGTCATTTCACCTTTGGTTAATGTAAATAGAAAAAAAAATATCCATCAACCTTTTCTTAATTTGTTAAGATTAAATCGTATAAAACAATGGTCATTGCCCTATCATTTTGTTACTTTTTTTTCCCCCTAGTTTCTAGTTAATTTGGAATGTTTACATGTATGTAAAATTGTCATATTGTTAAACAATGAATTTTCACCCAGTGATGATCTGGGTCAAGTCATCACCGTGAGGAGACCCTGAAGACCCTTTGAGAAGCTTTAAGACTAGGATGCGCTCACTCTTTCTTTTTTTTCCCCCAGGAAGAACATTTAACATGGTATCTACCCTCATTAACAAATATTTTAGACTGTGTGGATAATGTTTAAATCATCCAAACATTAGTGACAATCAGGGAGGAGAAAATGTAAATGGGCCGATAAAACCAGTGCATTACTTCAGGAAATGTGTTATTATGGCTGTAGTTAATAGCTCTTATTTCCCCCCTACTTAACTGAAAAGCAACTGAGGCACAGAAAAATAAGTCACTTGAAATATTCATAGTAAGTGGTGGATGTGGATATTTGAGTCCAGAGACAATCTAAGGCAGAGATTCCAACCTAAATTCCATGTTGTTTTACAAATTAAAACCTGTTTAGGGTGTATCTTAACACTTAAGTTGACAGACAAATTGATATTGGAAATCTAGTGACAGTTTTTGAAGCAAAAATATATGCCTGGACTGTTATTAAGAAAATAATGGTAGATAATAACTAGGTATGTAATGGTGGGAGATGATGAAGAGAATACACAGTTTCTGCAAAGAAAGTTAGGAGGGTGTGCTAAGAATGTAAGCATGAAAAGGAGGGGGATTTGTCGCTTGTGAGACATTAGAGCATACCTCAAGAATAGATGGAAGAAGGAGGAACCAAATATGAAATGTTTTTTGATATAACCCACCCAGTTGTTTAATATTCTTACAACTTGACTTCAACTTAATGGTACAACCTCATTTCTTCCAGCATGCCTGTGAGTGTCATAGATGTCATCCCACTCTAAGGATCATAACCATGCAGTTTTACACTATGAGCATAAAAGCTACTAGGTTTGTAATTATTGCTGCCCACTTATTTTTTTTTTATTTTTATTTTTTTAGTGTATACACAATTCTAAAGTTATTGGGAAATATTTGAAAACTCTACCAAATTAGTTGTATCTGTATCTCCCAAATCAAAAACCTATCAATTGTGATAACTGCATAGTAGTCCATAAAAATTGCTTGTTTTAATACTATAAGGGAATCATCATTTTTATTCGTGTTGAATGGGAGTATATTTTTCCGTTAAGGCATTCTGGGAAGTTTTGAGTTTAGCACCTGAAATAGATGAAATTAGGGTTGTCTTGTCATTTGTCAACTGTGTGGGACAGGATAAGGTTGTTCTAGGGGAAATGAGAATTTGTTCAATCATTAGCATGCCCGTTGATTTAAGTTTATAATGAGATAGTGAGGTGGAGATATGCAGTGGGCAATACAGACCACACTGGTCTGTAATTTAGGAAAGAGCTATTGGCAGAAGATATGCATGTGGATGGCACCCATAGGGAGCATAGCTGAAGTCTTAGATGCAAGGGAAACTGCTGAAGGAGAAAGACTGGAAACAAAGTTTATCAAAAATAGAAACTTTGGAAAAGCTATAGCCATAGAAAGAATCACAGCAAAGAAGATGGATCAGCAGCAGTGAGAGGAAACACAAAAGCTGAGGGATAGCCAGAGGTTGAATACTATGAAAAGGAGTGATTGGTTTCTTTTTAAAAGTTGTTTCTGTTTTAGAAAAGCCATCTTTTCTAAATTCCAAATTTCTAAATTCTCCACTTAAAGCTCCATCCCGTTTTGCCAGGTAAAGTCTTATTGAACAGAAAAGCCTGTTCCCACTAGGTCTGGTTCTGTGGCCTACTGGGGTTCACTCTTGGCAGATAATAGATGACCCAGGGATCATTGCTCTCAGATAAAGTAAACTGGTCCTGGTAGTTCAGGGACATTTCTGAGGGACACATTCCCAAGTAATTTAGGGTGGGAGTTAAACACAGATATAGGGAATTACCTGGGGTGACAGGGGTCAGGGAAGACAGGAGGAGCATACAATGGACCCAACTCCAGGAATATTCATGAAGTCCGCACCAAACTTATGTTTCTTGATTCTCTTGAGGCTACATTCAGGACTCTTACCTGGAGAGATGGGGAATCTGACTTCACTGTATGCCATCCTTTTCCATTTCCACAAATGTTCTGAACCATAGAGCATCTTACTGGGGAGAGACTGATATTTTACTTCACCGAAGAGGAAATCGAGACATGGGAAGACTAAATCATTTGCTCTAGGGTAAAATGAGTTAAGTGTGCTCACAATTCTACACCAATCTGACACTCCATGTTCCAAGTGTTAGCATCACTGAACTCACACCAATATGTTCCTCTGCCCTCTATGTGTTACTAAATTAAATGGAAACTTTTCTCTTAATAGCCATGTGTATGGTGGATAAACTCAGTCCTTATGTCTAAATGAATCAGAAACCACTCTAGTAAATATGTCCCTGAAGTGTCAGTAATTTAACATTTTTAAAAGCCTTCCTTCAGTTATTATTTGTTTCTTTTCTACTGTTCTATATATACACAAGAAAGGAAAATGTTAAATTGCTCATGCTGCTTAATTCCACAGTAGTTGCCTTAAAAAATATATTAAAGGTGCTTCTCTTACATGTCTTCCTTTATCTGATTAAATGTTTAGAGAAAAACTGTTTGAAAAGATGAACTTGCAAAAGACAGTTAAATATGTTCTTGCTTTAAAAAAATACTGCAATGAGAAGGTTGTTTAAAGATATCTTGGGATTGCATTCTGAGATGACAACTGATGAATAGCTTTGTTTTGCTCTTTTTTTTTTTTTTTTTTTGCCAGAAAGACTGTTCATACATTACTTAGATCTCTCAATGCCTTTTTCTCACATCTTAAAGATGGTAGGGTTTTTATATTACTTACCAAATGCAAATTAAACACAAAGGGAAAACAGACATTTTGATCAAGTCCTCAATTCTTCAAATAAATGTTTCCCACAATGACTGCTACCAGCTGTATTACAGATATCTTTAAAGAGAGTGGTTTATTCCAGTGAGAAGTTTTTTAAGAGCTATATTATTAATTTTATTTTAGGCACCTTCCAAAAGTATATTCATTATAAAACCATATTATAAGTATGTAGAGAAAAAGGTAAATCTTTCTTATATTATGAAATTCATCCTACTTTCACCTTTTCTTATATTTTTCTAAAATTCATCCTTGGCTGCATGGGCATATTTTAGAAATGACAAAAAGGTAACTATACCAATTAATTCCTTACAAATGATTTATTTTCTTTCAACCAATGAAATGAAAGGAGAAAAACATACATGCAGTACTATTTACTAGTATAATTTGAACAGTTAGTGAGGATTTGAAGCAGGTTAGGCAAATACAATGTCAAAAAGTTAAATGACATTCATTCAATAAACAAAAGTTTTCTGCCCACCATGAGCTCACAGTTCAATGAAGGAAGTTAGGAACAAACATGTATATTAGTTTCTCCTGTACCGAACATTTACTCTATGCCATCTATCTTGCTAATGGAAGAATATGATTTCCTGACTCATTATCACCCAGATTCAGATTATAGATTCTCCAGTTACTACCTGGGAGACCATGAGTGTGTTACTTAATCTCACTTTCCTTTCTGTAAAATAGTGATCATTGTTATACCTAATGGAGTTATGATAATTTAATAAACTGATGAGGCTAACAATCCTAGAAGAGTGCTTGGCACACAATAAGCGTGAAATCAGTATTAGCTATTAATAACTTGAATCCTCATCCACATCTATGAGGTCTAAGTGTTGTAATCTCTGATGGACAGAGAGCTTTAGAGAGGTCAAATCATCCTCTCAAGGTTGTATCCTAGAGAGGGGAGTATAATTGAGCTTCATGTCGGTTCACCAGACTCCCAACTGCACTGGTCTTTACACTGGTTTTCAAAGGAATTTTAATATTTAGAAATCTTCCAGTCATTCATCTTACAAGGTTTTTTTTCCTACTGCAAATGTCATCTTTGTGAATGTTAAAATGTCTTATTTTGCCATTGCTTTTAACATTAAACACACACACACACACACCCCAAAATGCCATTTTCCCCTGAACTGTTAAGAAAGAGAAGATTTGAAATAACCAATCAACCTTTTAGAATACTGGCCTGTATTTATTGAAGTATAAACAATCATCTTCTAATCTGAAATACTGTGTTGATTTTCTCAGCTGTTTTTCTTCTGTTTTAATAGATATTTTATGTAATCTTAATGTGGATTGTTTTGCCTCCTCCTGGGTTTTAATAAGATTGATTATTTTATTTTCTAGTTGTTATAAAATTAAAAAGTATCTGTTGATATTAAAGTTAATTAATATTACCTGCAATAGATTTCTTCTTAAACAAAACTCATAAAGAATTGAAAAGCCATTCTCTGCCTAAAGTGTGTGCATGGGGGCAGTGGAGAAGTGGAGAGTTACAAATGAGATGAGAAACTAGTTGCAGAGTCCATAACCTAAAATGCTACAGAGAAATATGATATATCTAATGATTTAAATACAGCTTATCATCAATTATCTTTGAATTGTAGATGTTTTTCAAAATATATTTTAGGAGCTTTACAATAATCTCCATAGATGATGAAAGGTTGTTGTGTGGGGGGATGGATGGGATTCAGAGAAGTGTTAAAGATTTTTTTCCTTCAACTTCATAGACAACCATTTTATTTGAATGACTTTATATGCGGTACCAGCTAGAGATGCACTTAATTTTAATTCCTATTGTTGAGTCACTTGTAAGTCTCTGCTGAAGTTTATAGACATTAAGGGATAAAATGTTTGAGAAACCCTGGTTGTCTTCTCAAGACACCAGAACGCTCTGCGTGACAGTCAACTGAAATATCGTCAGATGAATTAGGCAGAGCAAGAGACTGCAGAGTGACTGATTCAGTGATCTGAATGTGTTTGAACAACCTACAGACATAGGTGGGATTCACATATTACTAGAAGTCTGTTTGAAAATTCATACCATCTTATGAATACCAAATCTGTGGTATGCAAAATGTGAAGTTCTTTTTTAGGATTAGTGAAGTGTCATTTAGGTATGAGTTCCATGCTGTCTTAAAATCCTGCTTAAGCCATTGCTAATTGCTTGTCCTTAGTCAAGCACTATGCAACCATGTGGGAACATGGGACAAAACTGTGATAGAGAGAAAAGAACACTGATTGAGAAATCATTTTTGTTCTGGCTTTAGCCTCTAGTGTGGATTTAGGTGACTCATTTCAACTACTTGAAGCTCTTTCTTCATATATAAAATTATGACAATTAAACAAGATAACTTCAATGTTCTTCTACTGGGATAGAGTTCTCAGATCCTGTGATGATGAAAAATCTCCACTTAATAGATGTGTTCTTTCAGGAGTGTGATTCATTGCAACCGTCAAGTGTATTTGAGTTCAAAAGTAATAGTTATATTTATGAAATAAATATATTTATATTTATATTTATCTGAGCTTAATGTTTTCTCTATATTAATGGATTTGCTTTTAGTACGTGTATTACATTTTCATGCAAGTGTAATACTTGCTATAGAAAACTCAAATAATGTAGGAAAAAATATAATGAAGAGTATAAAGATCCCTGGAGTCCCTTTTGTATTTTCTTGGGTCTCTAGTTTCTAGATTCTCTTTTCTGTTCTCTTTATCTTTTAAATTTTAAATCTTTTAAAGATTTGCCTTTTAAACCTTTTAATAAGTCTTTTAATACATCTTTTAAAATTTAAAATTTATTTATCTTTTAATTTTAAATTTAAATTTAATACTATGGTATTTTTGTTTAGCTTTATAATATGCCTTAATATCTGATCAGTCAAGACCACTTTACACATATCCATTATTTTAGCTCATCATTTTTCTCTCTATGTTATTTTTTCTGACAAGTTTTAGAACATTTCATCAAATCTAATCTCCTAAAATTCAAAATAGGATTATCATTAATTCTGTAGTGAATGTGAACATAAAGTAATGAAGATAAATAATTTTTAGAAAGTCAACTCATTCATCTCTAAGAATAAGGTCTCTTCTATTTTCAAGTCTTTGATGTTTATTTCAATAGACACATATATCTAGGTCATATAAATTTGTGGTTATATTTATTCCTCGACTTTCAGGCTTTTGGTTACAGACATATTTGAGTTTTTTTTTTTAATTGTGTTACAAATGGTTACTTTTCTAAAGTGATTTATAACCAGTCATGTTAAAGAATAATCTTATAATTTCTAATGACTTTTCTAATAACTTATATTTTCCATGTAAACAACCGACAAATTTGAAAATATTACTAATGCTATCCCTTTTGTTTCTCTACTTCTGTTAAATACATTAAGACCAGATTTAGGTCTGTTTACTAACAGTATTATCCACTTCATTAATAATACCAGTAACCTGGAAGATACTCAATAAAAATCTGTGAATGTGCTGAAGATTTGTATCTGAGGGTATTACTTAGGATTTAAACAAGAGAGGGATCACCCTTATGTTGTGCCTAATTTCAGGAATGCTTTGAGAGTTCTACCATTAAGATAGACTCAGTCTTTTGCTCAGCATAATAACCTACTCATGTCAAAATGTAAAAGAATCACGCATCCATTTTCTATGTGTGCAGTCATTAAAAATAAACTTAAAAATTTTGTCAGAAACAATTTGATATCATTTAGCACTTTCCCCCTTTTTTATCTTTAATACAGTAAGTTTGAGTATTTCCGGTTTTATGTAGGGTCTAAAACTTACACACTTTGAAAGGCCCTGAAAGTAACTAGTTATTTGGAATGGAAAAGAACAGCTACAGTGGGAGGGCCCCTTCTGAGTAAAAGATACTGACTCTAAAGCTTCATCAAATTCCTAATGAGTCTGCATCTCGCGGTGAATTATAGAAAATTTCTAATACTTAACTAACCTTGTACTTCTGAGGCGAATTTTGTTGGTCATGATACTCTTTGTGGGGTGACCCAATCAAGTGGAGGCCAGTGACACTAACAGTGAAAGAATTCTTCCATGGCAGAAGGAAGGAGATAGAAGCTACAGGGGCACAGCGGGCAGGACAGCCAAGGAGAGATGGCTAGGAGGCAGTGGTGGGGGGCTGTAGCGAAGAGAAGAAGGTAAGGAATGCGGGCATGGATGGACTGTTCACTTTCTGGTCCCCATGCCTGGTTCTAAGTAGTTGGTAAGCTAGGGCTGATGATATATATTGAGGTCCCTCACCTAATGGCCCTGTTCACATTCAGACTGGTGGTGACTGTGAGCTCTTTTACCTTACACAGGCTTCCGTTGCTCAAGCTTGTTGCCTAGAAGCAGGCCCTACACTCTTCATTAAATATCGTGTTTCATTCTAGTTATTATTAATCTATTTACAGCTTTTGCCTCACTATTCATGTAAAATTGTTCTATAGCATCATTTCTTTCTAAGATACATTTGTGAGGTGGTTTTTAATTCAGTGACAGGTTGGTTTTGTAAAAACAAATAAGAAATTTCCTTTTCTTTCTCTGTATTTTCTGTTTTCCAGTGGAGCTCAGTGTTCTTGCTTAAATCTATAAGTCTTTTATATTCTTGGAATTATCAATAACAACCTGACTATATCTGTTCAGGGATTTTCATAAATAAGAATAACATCATTTTACTGTGAAAAAGGTCATGGTTTTAATCTCATCGCACTGATGCAGATAAAGCATAAAGGTAAAGATGTTTCCAGTAGTCTCAAGTGAGCTTATTTGTGCCTCTATTATTGCTACTTCAATATGATCACTGATCACAGACCTACGCATTTATACCCATGTCTTCTTCACTTTGCACACTATTCTATTTTTAAGACACTATTGTAATCACATATAATCCTTCTCATTACTCAATGCTCTAGACTTTTTCCCAGATTTTAGGTATGGGTTGTCAGCATGGTGGTCCCATCATTGACATGATCGCAACAAATGCTACCTTTATAAGGTTGGCAGGTAGCAAATTATTTTGTAGAGTGGAGAAATATTTATCTCATATACTCATTATGCTCCCATTGCTGATGTTTCTGGGGCTGAAAGAGAAAAATTAAGTATGAACTTCATATAAAATAGTTTCAGCACATCAGAAAAGTTAAGAAGCATAGTATAACCTGATTTTTGTACAGTGGTAACTACATTTTTAAATAATAGCCTTAATAACTTCCCCTTCCTAAGCTAAATGCCTTTTCAGAGGATGTACTTTTGTATTTAAAGTAATAGATCTGGCATTAGATCCAATATAAAAATAAGTATAAGAAATACACAATAGAGTGTCCAAAAAGTCCAAGATGAGGGAAATTGTGTTTTTACATTGTAGCATGATGATAGCTGAATTGCATAAATGGATGGAATTAGACTGACACACTTCTTGTATGTATTCATTAAGTGCATTTTTACTGTCTTTGACATTGTACTAATATATCTTTTGACATACTAATATAATCTTAAAAACTTGCTTACTTAAAAATAGACTATATAACCTTCATGGTTTCTGCAGATTTTTAGTGCCTTTAAAAATATCATGATTTTAAATATCAAAATCATCAATCTTATAGTGTGATAGGAACTCAGGGTCAGCAATAAAAATGGTATCTTTTGTTTTAATTTTAGTTAAAATTACTGAATCGTTTTATGAGTAGTTATCAAAATGTGTATTTTTTGAAAAATATTTATAAATATTTATTTGTTTATTTATTTGAGAGAGAGCGAGAGAGAGAGCGAGCACAAGTGCACATGAGTGGGGGGTGGGACAGAGGGAGAGGGAATGGGAGAGAGAGAAACAGACTCCCTGCTGAGCAGGGGGCCTCATGCAGGGCTCAGTCTCAAAACTCTGAGATCATGACTTGAGCCGAAATCAATAGTTTGATGCTTAACTGACCTAGCCACCTAGGCACCCAAAAATGTGTGTGCTTTTGATGGTGATGTATTTTGTTTTATATAACTAATATGTAATAATATATAATTAATATAATATATTACGTAATGTCATATATCATCACACTTCAAATACTTTTACTCAATATGTAAAACACTATCTCTTTGTAAATGTTAATTATAAACACCCTGATCAAATACTTAAGAAATGTAAATGAAAAAATAAAGGAGATAAACTTTACCATTCAAATATCTAAATTCTTGGGGCACCTGGGTGGCTCAGTGGGTTAAAGCCTCTGCCTTTGGCTCAGGTCATGATCCCAGAGTCCTGGTATTGAACCCTACATCGGGCTCTCTGCTTGGCCAGGAACCTGCTTCCCTTCCTCTCTCTCTGCCTGTCTATCTGCTACTTGTGTGTGATCTCTGTCAAATAAATAAATAAAATTTAAAAAACCCGCAAATATCTAAATTCTCATTTTATCACTTTTATACTTCAGAATTTTGTTAGGTTTTTAATTTTTTTTTGTTTAAATTCAATTAATCAACATATAGTACATCATTAGTTTCATATATAGTGTTCAGTAGTTCATCAGTATTCATCACATGAGTACCCAGTGCTCATCACACCACGTGCTGTTGTCTTTTAAAGTGTACATTTAATATGTTAAAAATAAACCTCTACACCCATTATTCAAATGCCCATTTTCTTTTGCAAAATATATCAATATAGCTTTTAAAAACAATAGCTACTTAGGAACTCATTTTAATTAGAGTAATCAAATTATATTTGCTACCTAAATTAAATGTCCTATAACCACTCCTCCATTTCAATATATAAAAAGCAAAACGGTGCAAGAATGCCAACTGTAAGCTTTATTTTTTGGCTTTTCCCAGGAAGATCATTTCCTATGAAGCACATACAAAATTATAAAGAAGGAAGGGTGGGTTATGTGAGTATGAATCTGTTCTAACTTTCTCTGTGTAATACTCACTCATATCACAACCAGAGCTAACTTCTCTTATCTATAAGATAATGAATACTTCACTTAACTTTTTTTAAATCAATGTCTACATTCATTATTTTATTATCTCAATGACAGCTAAAGAGGAATGTGCACAGTAAATTCAAAATTATTGACTGATTATAAAAAAATATGGAAGTTTAGGGGTAGAGTACCAGTGAAAGTGATATTATATTCACTGGAGAAAAGATCTGGAGAAACTGATACCTGATCCAGGGTTCAAAATATAGCCTTAAAATAGAGGGAGACACAGACAAAGACATTATTACAATTTTGCCAAGATGAGGTTCAGCAAGATTAAGATACCTTCTTAGTTATAGCCAGTGGCTATAACAGTCAACAAGAACAACAATGGCAAAGACAAAATAACCCTCAGACCCCCACAGGCTATTTTTGAATATATATACGCCATAAGTACAGGATCGAAAATCAGAACAAGAGAGACTAAATATTTTGTTCAAAATCATGAAGAACTGTTTTTGGTAGAACAAAGTATATCACTACTTGCCTGTTATGTATTAATACAATATGCCACATTTTTCACTATTTGAAGGAAAGAATAACAAGTTTGTCACTTTAGATGGTTTAACAAACAGTGTTTGTCAAAATGTGGGTGAATTTTTAAAACCATTATTATTAATGGTTGATGTGGTGATATTAAAAACTTACATTTTAAAATTTGGTCTTATCTGCATGTGATGCCAAGTTACTGACCAAAGCTAACCCTTCTGAAGGAAAATTACAATACAGCTAATGTGAAAACATTTTCTGTGCTCAAGTTACTTTTCCTAGGATGTTTACATATTGTCATTCATGTGTGTAGGTCCAAATAAAATAAAAATATGTTAAAATACTCATGAAAATATTTTAAATTTTTACAAATAACTGTAGTCTATTGTCTTATACATGTTCATTTTGGTAAATTAAAGCAGAAGCCAACTAATAACAAAATATTCTTGGTTTTCTTAAGTTGAGAATATGTACTTGGCAAAGGAGTTTTATGCACTAAGCCCTACATATTTGAAACATTAATTTTAGATGCCTCTATGGCAACATAATGTATTCTTGTAGTCTTCCAAGATGTGCGACATTTTGGAATCTTTCCTAAGAGTCACAAACCAAGAGACATGTCATAAGCAAAGTAAAGGATGACCATGGTTGTTTAAAGAATTGCCAACACTAGCACTTTTAATACACTTCTGTTTAATACACTTTAACGTGTATAATTTGAATGTCAAGCAATACTATAACTATTTTTAACATGAAATTCTAAGTAAATCTGAGTATTGCCAGTCACCTCCAGTAGAGGCAAGGCAACATCTTAATTCAACTCTATAAATAAATATGCCAGATCTTTTCTAATCTGTATCATTAACAGCGGCCAGGCTGTAGATTGGGACCATACAGTGCCACATCACTATCATTTAAGAAACCACTTAACTCTAGGTTCCCCTGTCACATTACTAAAAATAATAGAATGGTACTGTTGAGAATCCTTCCTCTTCCTGAATCTTCTTTACTAGGTCTTATATATCCATTAAGAGAAAAACGTCAAGATGTTATTTCTGTCTGTTACTCAGCTGTGTCCAGTATGGTGATCTTGAGGCATTTCTCTTGGAGTACTTTGTCAAGCCTATATAGCCTCTTGCTTTCGTATGGATTGAAAACAGAAGCTCCTTTCTGAATGTTACAGAGACTTTGCCTGTAGGGAGTATTGCTGCAAAATGTTCAGGCTGTTGCAGCAATGGTTATAGTAACATTACTAATAAGGAGTTTGTAGCATTTTGTAGTTCTTTTTCTACATGTTACGTACTATATCCTGCACTTTGCCCAGGTCACCTCATTTAATCCTTGAAATTACCTGGGGTATAGGTGGAGTTATTCCTATTTTGCAGTTGAGCATAATCACACTTTCAAAAGGTTTAAAAACTTTAAGATGGGAATATAAAGCAGATCTCTCTCAGGTAAAACCTATCTGACCATATACAGATCACAAACGATATTTAGTAACTGTTTGCTGGCAAGAACTCCCTTTGTAGCCAGGAACTATTGTCCAGCAAAAGCAGAAGTGATATTATATATTACAGGTGTGACAGCTTGGTTCAAGCTGGGATTCAGAACCAGATCTGCAAAAACTAGGAGGCTGATGATCCTTCCTGGAGTTTATTTGCATAAATCCATATGCATGGAGCCTGTTCCAAGGAGAGTCTGAATAAAATGAGAGTTGTTTCCTACATGGAGGTCAAGGGAGTGATCGAAGACCAGAGTGTGAAGCAAATGGCATGAAATCCAAATATCACCTGAAAGGCAGACAGATAAAATTTCATGATAGGCTTTGTGAGACTCAGTGTAAGATGAACTTCAGGGCCCATGTTCACAGGGAAGTACAGACTGCAGGGGGTGGAGTGGAGTAACCATTCTTCTACACAGAACCTGACAGGGCCTTGGCTCTGGGATCACGGGGGAGTTGGAAGTCTAGAAAAGGTTCTTACGGCATTTCCAAGGGCATTAGTTGAAGAAGAAAGAGAAGGAGAAGAAGAAGTAACAAGATTCATCACACAGCTTATGTTCTTATTTAGGACTCCCTCTTGAGCACAAGAGGATTTCATGTTAGAATTATTGGCAAATGTTCTAGAAACATTTATATTTCCAGAAACATAAATGTTTCTAGAACAAATCTATCTAGAAACATATGTAAGAATAACTACCAAGGTCTTTGAAGTTGGCCTTGGGTGAGGGTCCTTAAGTCAAGCAAATGGAAACTGAGAGCCATGATAATTTGGACAAGAATTTTATTGTTGGTCAAATTTGAACCCACTGACTGCTGATGCCTGGGATTTGGGCACTCCCACACTATTTGTGACCAATATCCTAAAAGATGAGAGGACCATGTCTGAACATCCCCTAGTTTCATGATTTATACAAAGTCTTCTCAACCTAAAACTCCTTTCTACGTCTGTCTTTGAGATTTTATCATCTATTTTTCAAAACCTAAGTGAACGTCCAATTTTTCTAATTGCCCTGACTGATTTTCTAGCTCCCCCACTTTCCCATCCTAGAGAGTGGATACAAAATAAGTTCTTTTGGAACTGGCAATAACAATATTTAACAAGCTTTGAAAAGTGACCCATAAGAACAACAACAACAACAATAACAAAAATATAGGAAATTGTATTGCCACTTTGAAAGGAGAAAAGAGATAAAATACTTAGAGACTGGACCTACAAAATGGATTCTTTTTATTGGTCTATATCAGGTAACTTCAGGATGTTAACTATTTATTTTACCGTCAAAGAACTTCAAGATCCCTTTATTCCCTATCGCAAGCACATTTAAAAAAATTGAATCAACAGTGACCTAGAGCAAATAATAGAAAGAATATGAAAAACAATCCATTTAAAGCTCAGTATTATCTTCATGCAAAAACAACACGTCTGTGAAAAAAATGTGTTTTTTTTTGTTTTTTTTTTTACATCTTGCTATTTCAATGACCTCATTTTGCAATTACCTCTTTGTTATCATCTCCACATGCACAGTGAGACTGGAAAGAGATTTTCAACCTCTTCTCTTCCATTTTGAATTCCCAGAGGACAATATTGTGCTGGATTTTAAAAGATGCATGAGTGAAGAAAAATGAGCTCTGTCAGATTTCTCTGCTTTGGCCAGAGTCATATATTTTCCCTATATCCATATGCCAGACAAAACAGAAGGATAGAATGATTTGTCATTTCCTGTTCTGGAATGTTTAATTTCAGATACCTTCTTCAAGGTCTGGAAAAACAGTTACCTTCTGTTTTAAAATTATAATCTAGTAATCAAGCCTTTGTAGGGCCTTGGTAAAAATGCTATGATTTGATTTATTTCAGGGAGCACTTCCATTTGAATAGGTTTCCAATTTCTGAACTCTCTTATTTATCAGAGTGGTTGATTAAAATGGGTCATGATTTCTAACTCTGGTTATCCCATTGTAAAAACATAACTTTAATATCAAAAGGAGTCGGCATAGATGGTTCCCATGATAATTCCTAACTCATACATTATTTGATTTCATTCATTTGGAATGCCAGTTTCAAACCTTTAAGTACTGAGCCCAAATGAAATTTTTATATGAGACTCTTTATTCATCATTAGGACCAAATTGCATGTATAGTTCATACAGGTAGCTCTGGGTTTTTCATTACTAGAGCATCCCTGCAAAATACTTATTCTAGGTCTAAAAATGATTTGAATCATTTATTCATGTCTTCACAACCACAGAAACCACACTGGTAATGTCAGTGGTTAATTGAAATCGTGGATCATGTCTTAGTTTGAAAATGTACGGCTTTCGTCTACAGTAAAGCCTTCTACGGTTTTGGATTGGAGAAAATCATAGTATATGTTAAGGCTGTTTTTCTTCTTATTAAAAATACATATATTTGATATTCTATTTCAGTGTGGTTTAATTTTCTTTTGTTGTTGTTTTGCTTTGCTTTGCACAGCAATGAAGTCTGAAATATTCAGGGAAAGAATAAAAAAAAAAAAGGAAAGAAAATCTTCTCAGTTCAAGGGATTTGATATTTTGTCTAATTTGACTGTAAAATAATGAGATATTCTAGGCATTTTCCTAATAGCTAACACTGTGAAAACTATGTCAAGCTCCAAAGAGTTTACAATCTAGGTCTACCCTAATAAAGTCACTGTCTTCCTGTTTGTATACTAAGAAGTTTGCTTTGGGGCCTCCTTTATTTTTTTAGTCTCCCAAGCATATATAACTGTGACCTAGCAAGGTTGTGTTGATTTGTTTGTTAGTCAATATCTTTGTAACAATATCCATTGGTCCAGACCTCATTGCACATAGAAATCATGTATTCCAGACTTTCTTGCAGGTAAGAGTCATTGTGAGAGGCTCTTATTTTACTCTTTAGGAAACTATGCTGTCATGTGGTATGAACTAGGGAGGTAACAATAAAAGAGACACTTGATAATATATTTTAATCCACTGACACAGTAAATAAAATCAGTTAATTAAAACAGCTTTATCCCCACTGAAAAATGGAAATTTCTTAGGGTTACTGGAGGCCTCAGTTGGTTAAGCATCTGCCTTAGTCTCGGGTTATGATCCTGGGTCCTGCTCAGTAGGGAGTCTGCTTCTCCCTCTCCCTCAGCTCCTCCCTCTCCTGCTTCTGCTCCTCCCCATCCCACTTGTACTCGCTTAAAAAAAAAAAAAGTTAATTTTTTTAAAACTTGAATTTTCTTCTCTAGTCTTTGTTATTTTCATCTGTATATTTAGAGAGATAACCAGATAATGTACAGATCTGGTCTCCTAGTTTACATATTTGAAAGTTTGCTCAAGATGTCATATGGAACAAATACACTTTCATTTCATTCAAAATATTAGATTTAGTTGTTCATGGTTTTCTCATGATATTTCCAAATCTCAATTGTACTAATAGTTACTTTTACTCCTTTTTATTGCTAATCTTTAAAAATTTGTGCTTATTCTTTATTTTTCTAATCAATTCTGCTAGAAATTTACTTATTTTATAAATCTTTCAAAGAGTCAACTTTTGGTGTAGTAAATTCTCACCATTTTGATTCTTTATTTTCCTTATCATTAGTTATATTTTATGTTTACTTTTTGTTTCTTTTTATTGTTTGGGGTTTAATTTGTTGTATTTTATAATTTTTATTAGAACGTTTATTTATTAGTTTTATTTTCTCTCTCTTATTAGGTATTTACCATTACTAAATATTTTATTTATTATGTAACATTAACCTTTAGGTGTATCCCAAATATTTTTATAGGTAATATTCATTTTTAAGTTCTAGATATTTAGAAATATTCATTATGATATCTGCTTTGATCTATGCACTATTTAGATATGTTTTTTGAGTATCTAAATTTCTGAGAATAGTTGATTACTTTTAAATTTCCTATTTGATTCGTTTTTCTAATTGCAGTTTGCAGGCTATCAATTATTTCACATTTGTTCAAATTTCCTTTCATGGTCCATTGTAATTATACAAAGATTACTTCATTCTCAAATGAAAAATATTTTCTAAAATTAATGAATCAAGGTATAGATACAAATACAAGAGCAGGAGGGAAAGTGAGTGTCATTAGTACATTAGTAAAAATGCATTTAAGAGGGCAAAGAAACTGCCTTTACCAGCAATGTGATCAGGTTGATTTATTAAAAATTCCAAAAGGCAGGGATATTTGCACTCAACCTTCTATTCTGTTATAAAAAGATCTGCTCTAAAAAAAAAAGAAAAAAAAAGATCTGCTCTCTAGTGAGATGAAATGTAAATAGTTTTAATTAATTACAACCTTGTTTTTAAAGGAGGATCTTCCTTAATGTCTGCCTGCCTGTTCTTCTCTGTATTAAAATATTAAGGAGGACTTACCCATTGACATGACTTAAATGTACACATTCCTAAGGAGGAGGGCACATTCAAGGGACAGGCTTGTGGGATGGTAGTTTATAAGACTGTCAAGGAAATCCATGTTAGTTGCCTATACAAGTCAAAATGAACATAAATGGACAGCCAAAGAGTAATTAGAGTTTTGATAATGTGGATTTATATTTTCTTCTCTATAGTTCAATCATAGCATATGATTAATACATTAATGCCATTGATCTGTTTTTAGTTTTGTTTTGTTAAATAGTCTATTGTAAGGGCTAACTGAAAACATTATATCTCAAAATTTAAAATACACACTTTAAACCTTAACAATATAAGATAATTATAAAGTAACATAAATTGGATGATAAAAAAATAAATGAGAGTTTGAAAGAAAAGTATTTCCTCTTGTCTTTCATAATATAAATTCAATAGATATGTTATTTGGGTAAATCAAGAAAAATTAGTGAAAGTACAAAAGTCTTAAAGTCCTTATGGCAACCCCTACAGATTAAAAAAATATATATTGATAAAATGAATAACAGATCTCGAGTTGAGAGTTGCAGAGGAGAGGACAGATAGTGTTTAGTCTCCTACTAAATTTTTTATTTTTCATACTGATAAGTTAATAGATATTGTTAGGAGTTGCTAAGTCAAGTGATTGGCATAAATGTATGTATAGGTTGTATATATACAACTATAATAATTTAACTCTACAACTACAATAATTATAATATTTAACAAACAGTAATAATAATTAAAATGATTGCCAATAGAACAATTGAAAATATAAACTTTAGGATAGTGGAGATGAGAGACTGGAGTGCGTGTGTGTGTATGTGTGTGTTACTGAACTTTAATTTTATACCTTTCTATGTGGTTGAAAATATTTAATCATGGACATGACTTACAATAATTTATTTAATATCCTATATTCAATAAAAGAAACACTTCTGAAAAATAATTATCTACATCTGTGTGTATTGATAAGAAAGAGAAGTACAATGTATTTATAAGTAAAATAAACACATAATACATATCATTGCATGTATTATGTATTCTGAGCATTTAAAAATGGTAAAGATGTATATGTTTGTATTAATAAATGCATGGAAAATATCCAGAAAGGAATACATTGAAATAGTAACAGTGACAATTTGTGTAGAGTTTTATTTTGTATTCCATAGTATTGTTTATATAAATTTTTCACTACTACAATGCATTGATTATATAATAGAATTTTAATAGTAAAAATAATTGAAATCCTTGAAAACTCTGTTGACAGGATATCCAACATAACCTAATTACTCTGGGCCTCTGATGTTTAGGTTCTCAGGTCTGTGAGTACAGAAGTTCTCTATGCCTTGCTCACTGCTCTAACCCCTGCCCAAGTTAGTCCTTAAACCCATAACTACTAGCCCAAGTTAGTCCCCGAACCCATAATATAAACCTTTCAATATTTC
Source organism: Mustela putorius furo (assembly GCF_011764305.1). Lineage (NCBI taxonomy): Eukaryota > Metazoa > Chordata > Mammalia > Carnivora > Mustelidae > Mustela > Mustela putorius. The sequence goes on from NW_025421987.1 coordinate 75,851,863, forward strand.
TGGAATGAATTAATAAATGTAAACAGAGTGCTTAATATAATATGTGCCATATGGTAGATATGCAATAGATGAAATCTCATTTTGTTAGTCTGTATGAGCCCAATAAGAATTAATAGCTTTTAGATTTTAAAATTAAAAATCAGATAGCCAAGTGAGTGAAGCTTGATGAAAAATATTATTTTTTCTACTATTTTTCTGTCTGTAGATTTTAACTTATCTATTTTTACACATATTCCATTTTTTAAATTAAAAAGCTTTTTAAAAAAGTTAATGCCAGATTGTTTCAGCTCAAGATTAAAAACCAAACGTTCTCATTTGTGCCTTTATATTTTTCTCAATGGCATATACCTGTCTTTCTTTGTGTTTCATATTTAATCCAGATTTCTCCAAAACGGATAATACATTTCCTAAAGCTTCTTCATTATCATCTTTCATATCAGCAAAGCAACGGCAAATCTTTGCTTACTTTTAGGTTTCAGAATTCTAATAAGCAGAGTAATGCTTCTTTTTTCTAAGCCTTATCTATAATAAAATCCTGTTGAGTACAAGAGTCTATAATGGCATTTACTTCCTCAATTAATTTCATTGTGAATGTGCTAGAACTTGTGTCAATGAAGTCATTCTGAATATCTTTAATAGACAATAAGCCTCAGTCATGACCAGAGTGAGGAAAGGGAAAAATATGCACAGGGGCTAATTTGATGGCTATTGCTTCAGATGAGTTTCCATTTCCCCTTCAGTGTTTGGACTCAAGCTGAAAGCAAAAGTAAAATCCAAGATGCTAAAGAGACTTCCCTGTTCTGACTTAGCTTTAAGCAAATCAGTTGTATTACTGGAAGGACTGGCATTTCACAAAATGGTAGCGACCTTGTTACTAAAATCTAGAAGATGAGGTCTGGAAGTCTTTGGGCAGAAGAGAACGCCATCAGCTATCACTGAGCCTTCATCTTTCTTACATTAATGAAGGGAAGTGAAGGGAAAGTGATCAGTCTAATTCAACACATGCAGATAATTCTCCCTTCAAATTCTCCCTACAACCTGACATAGCTGCTTCTGGTATTTGGATGATGGTGGTGAGAGGAAAATTGGAAGAGTAATGATCTGTCTCAAATGGAAAAATTATGATTAGAAAGGGAAAATTTAACCATTTGCTTTGGTATAAATAAAGTTGTCAATCCAATAATAAACCACTGAATGGCTTGTTTAAATGCAAGAATTTAGTATCATGTTCATGAAATACAGTATTATACTCCTTAGTTTCACGAGCATTAAATATGACAGGAAAAATAACCTCTTGTCTCCATTTTAGAAATGAGGTATAAGTAACATATTATAAATTTGTCCTAGTTCATAGATGTGACAGCTAATAGATGCAAATATTGGCAATTTGCTTAGTAGATTATCATTTACTGTCACTTTTTTAATTAGAATGTGATCTTCCATTGTCTTTAATCTATTTACATCATGGATGACAAATTTCTTTCCCTTAAGCAAAATCTTTATTTATTATAAGGCAGTTTTACCAAAACTGTTACATGAAGGGGAAACCATTATAGGAATGATTTAACTTCTGAATTTTCAGACTACTTGGCATCTTGAAAAAAATAATAAAAAAATTTTATTTTTAATGAGAATGAGAGAATATGAATGTTTTGGATAGGCAAGTGTGCAAAAATAAAATATTTTTTCTGTTATCTTAAATATATAATTATTTTGCCATTATTTTTGTAATCATGCCATGAAAAATTTGAGTAGACTTAGGCTTTGTTTATGTAAACAACTAAAACTGAAATGCAGGTGTAATTCAATATTTCTAGTTAGCGCCGAGGGCTGGAATCATCTCCATGTTTTTAACAGTGGCACATAACAGCTCTTTAACCCATTAAGGGGCAATTCAAGTAAACAATTCCACTGCTGATGAGTTATTTGTAAAGGAACTGGAGAATGTGAGGAGGAGAGAGATGAGAAAAAGGAGAGTCAGGCCGACTGAATTGTCTTTTGGTAGAAAAAAGATTACATAGCTTGATATCATTTGATATCTTCCCATCAGCTTCTGTTGCAAGTATAACAGAAAGCATATATAGATGATGTTTAACTAATGAAACTTTGTTTAAATTATTTACGATTAGGACTGTCAATTTAATGGTATAATTAGCTGGTACTAATTCCAGAGTAGGATTGTGAGTTTAGTATGGTATTTGTCAGAATAAAGTGCTACTCCATATTAACTGACATCTTTATTTTATTTTATTTTTTAAGATTTTATTTATTCATTTGAGAGAGAGAGAGAGAGAGAGAGAGAGAGACATCACAACCAGGGGGAGAGGCAGAGGTAGAGGAAGAAAGCAGACTCCCTGCTGAGCTGGGAGTCCTCTATCCCAGGACCTGGAGATCATGACCTGAGCCAAAGGCAGACACTTACCCATCTGAGACACCCAGGATCCCTTTTTAAGTTTATTTTAAATAAATAACAAAATAAATAAGTATTACCTCAATTGTGTTCATTCTTCACTTTTATTCCTTATAATAAGTATAAGGAATACTTATTATAAGGAATATGATAAATATGAAGAATAAAAGTGAAGAATGAACACAATTGAAGTAATATTTATTTATTTTATTATTTATTTAAAATAAAGATGTCACTTAATATAGTCTAGTTTTTTTAAAAAGTTTCCTCAATTTTGAACTGACCTTCTACCCTTTAATCCCCCAAGGTCCTAAAATCCAGGTGTATTATGTGATCAGGTATGTATTATTGTTTCAGGGTCCTCAGGAGAGATACTTCCTCACCTCTCCAATGCCCCAACCTTAACTACTTGCTTGGTTCTTATGCACACATCAGAATAGCCAACATTTATTGTACATATTATGTGCCAGAACCATTTTTTTTCAAACAGGTGAACCCCTGTTTTTTAATTTATTTTTTAAAAGATTTTATTTATTTAAAATAGTGGAGGGTGGAGAAAGCAAGAGCACAAGCAGCAGGGGGGGGCAGAGGGAGAAGTAAACTCTCTGCTGACCAGGGAGCCTGATGCAGGACTCGATCCCAGGACCCTGGGATCACGACCTAAGCCAAAGGCAGATGCTTAACAAACTGAGCCACCCAGGTGCCCTGCCAAGAACCATTTTAAGTGCTTTATATATTTATTATTATTACTATACCTGGATGCATCCCTATGAGAGAGGTACTGTTATATTTGCAAGCTTACAGATAAAACCTGGGGTACAGAAAGGTGAGGAAATGTGATCAGGGTAGCCCACCTGAGAAGTGGAAAAGTAGAAAAGTTGGGGTTTAAATCCAGGTAGTTTGACTCTAGAAACACTGTCATGAATCTTAAACATGGAGCATTGATATTTTGAACTATCCTTCTTGGAAGGATAACCCCAAATGTAGTTACATCCCGGGAAATGACATAGAAGAAGCCTTTGTTGATCATACATTTCACACTGGAAGAAATATGACAAGGAACCAAATGCTAAAATCTTAGAAGGTGAAACAGTTCACAACTTTGATGAGAAAAGTGTGTAAAAGCTGTCCTATGCTGTTAGCCATGCAGGTCTGGTCTGAGAAGTTAGATGTACAAGAATCAGCTGACTGGTCTAACAGCATTAAGCACACAGAGGTGAGAAAGCCCCCTAAAGGAACCAGACACCTACGACCATGTCTGCTATTTTCCTTAGACCTGACATCTTTTCCTTCCTCAGGGTAATTTTGTAGTTTGAGAGGATGATTGCAAGTATATCTTTGTGGAATGTTTGGCAAGTAAATAGGCAGTTCATTACTTTTTCTTTTTTCTTTTTCATTTTTCTTTCTTTCTCTTCTTCTTCTTCCCCTCCTTCCTCATCCTCCCCCTCCCCCAGTCCATCTCCCCCTTCTTCTTCTCCTTCTTCTTCTTTATTTCCTTCTTCTACTTCTTCTTCTTCTTCTTCTTCTTCTTCTTCCTCTTCCTTTTCTCCTCCTCCTCCTCCTTCTCCTGCTCCTCCTCCTCCTCCTTGTCCTCCTCGTCCTTCTCCTCGTCCTCCTCCCCCTCCTCCTTCTTTTTTTAAGTAGGCTCCATGCCCAACATGGGGCTTGAACTCATGACCCTGAGATCAAGAGTTGCATGCTCCACTGACTGAGCCAGCCATGTGCCCCAATTTCTGATATTGGGCACACAACTGAAAACAGTAATGACAGTAATTAGATAAATAGTGATTATTTTTTACATTATGTAACTGATATAAGCTAATGTATGTTGCTTAGTATATGAATGATTGAATGAGTAATGAGAGAGGGAAAGAGAGGGAGCATAATAATGTTTTGCTGAGGAATTGGTCATATGTTTACTATCATCTTTTATGAGTAAAACTATATTAGAAATTGGATTTTTGGCAATTGTTTTACAGAGAGTTGATTTTATATTCTTATCTGAGTTTTAGTCGGTATCAAATTTAGAACCTCAGCAATACCCAATTGACTTGTTGGTTGTAGGTGAAAAAGAATCTCACAGAGGATATAGCACCTGTGGTAACACATAGCCAGTGAAGAGACCCATTTTTCAATAAAGCCATGTTTTCTGATTTAAGAATATCTACTAGGTTGGCAGTAGAGATTCATAAAGTGGCAGTGTTAATTACATAGCACCCATCTAGAGATAGCCATCCTCCGGGACTTAGACACCATAGGGTTTAGCTTATCCCAGAAAGATGTGTAACATTTTTAAAACTTTATGGGGAAAGAAAGGTAAAAATGGAGCTGAAAATTACACCATTTGTAATACTAAATTTCAGGCTGTAATTCTTGAATGTTTATAGATAGTTTAGGCACAGTAGCGTCTTCTGACAGTACAGTCTGTCTGCACTACTAGGAAGATCTGAGCAGCACTTTACGGTCTTTTTGTGATCAATTAAGCTCTCTTAAAACTGATTGATATAGAAAGTGTCAAGTAAAATTTAAAATGTAACCCTCTCCTGACCAAAATCTATGGAGATGTTATCAGATTCCTAAATAGCAGTCAGTCATGTGTCTCTTCTAAATTTAGTTTCAACCTAGCAACAAAAGTATTCCCTGTATTTAACCAGAAAGTAGAAGCATTCATGGCTGATAGCGTGAGTGGATACATCTAGTAAACAGGCTGTATTAGATGAAAATAAGTACATTTTTCTGTATTTGCTAATCTAAAATTCTTCACACAAGATTACTGACCCTTTTAATATGTGTCACTTCTAAGATGTCTCTAACTTTTATTTATCTTTATTTCTAGGTAATTGATTTTTATGGTAACTTACTTTATGAATAATTATTTTTCAAATATAAATATTATGAGTCTACTCTCCAGGAATTTAAAAAAAAAACCACTGTATCAGTTAATACAGAAACATTCCATGTCGGTATATTTTCTTATCTCATGGTTTGTTAGTAAATTAAAATATTAGTTACTATTATCAGACAACTACCTATTATGAACATTGTGAACAAAGGTGGTTTATCATTATTATGTGATGGTGATTGGTAGGATACTTACATTACTTTCTAAATTTTAATAATGTAGACACATTTGACTCCTAGAAAAATCACCTGAAAGGCAGAGTGCTGGGGACCTATGGTAGGTTGAGAGGTTTCAAATTCACTTACTCAGAATACATAAATGTGGATGTATGTGTTTCCACATATATCGGTGGGCCACCAATTCATTTTTTTTAACTATATCAACTTGCTTAACTATACCAGCTATACCTCTAGAGAATGTTCTTATGTGGCTTTGCCATTCAAAAAAGTTACTTACTGTCCTAAAGCCTTGATCCTCTCATGTACAGTAGTCCAGATCTTGGGGCATCTGGGTGGCTCAGTGGGTTAAGCGTCTGACTCTTGGTTTGGGCTCAGGTCATGATCTCATGGGTCCTGGGATCAAGCAAGCCCAGGATCAGATCAGTCTCTGTGCTTGGCAGGGAGTCTGCTTGGAGGTTTTTTTCCTCTGCCCTTCCCCCTGCATGCGTCTGCTCTTTCTCTCTCTCTCTCTTTTTCTCTCTTTCTCTAGAGTGAATAAATAAATCATTAAAAAAATAGTCCAGTTTTAGTACATATCTTCTCTTTCTCATGTGCATTTTGAAAATATAACTTTCTAATATTTCCCAATTGCATTTGTAAATACCATCCAATGCATACCTCTGGTTTCTTTTACAGCAATAATTGGTAAACGATTAGCAAAAGTGCAACAGTTGGAGGGTCCTGAACTTCTCATCATTAACAGAACTCTGTTGGTCTGATGATTGAGGGTAGGGAGAAGTAAGTGAAGTGGGTGCGTCTGGGTAATGGAAAAGGTGACAGGAGAACTATAGGAGCTGGGTAACCAGGAGATTAAGGGAATATATTGAAGTCAGTAATATTTTAGTTGTTCGTGTATATATGTTCGGTCAACGACTCTATCTATCTCAACATAATTTAGAGCCCCAAAAACGCTATTTTAGCTACCAGAGATTCTGGTATATATGACATCATTAAGTTTACTCAGATTGTTGTTTTTAAGTCATTAGAGTACAGTAAATCACAGAGTAAAGTTACACCAATTACAATTTATTTATTAGAGAGGAACAGTGGATTTGGGCCTTGTGCCTCTTGTAGTTGTGGTTTCCGCATCTTTGAATGAGAGTAAAATGATTCCAGTTATGGTGAAAGGAGAGATTCAACCATGCATAAGGCCAGGCCTGACTTCTTAGAAGCTTTGCATAAAGAGAGTCTAGAACTGTGGCTGTCAAACTTTACCTGGTGTATCAAACGCTGGTGAAAATGTGAACTTACTGGGGTCCTACCCCCAAAAACTGATGCAATAGTTCTGTTGGGACCCAAATTTTGCATTTTAACAAGCAGCTCAGGTGACCTAAGGCAGGCAGTTCACTGATCATATTTTGAGGTAGCCTAGTTCCTAGCTGGACTTAAACCCACAGTATTTGTGTGAGATGTTTGGAAAGTATGAAGAGAGAGGGAGAGAGAAGAAGAGGGAGTGAGAGAGAGAGAGTGTGTGCACAAAGAGAGAAATAGAAGAAAAACCTTGGAAACACCCTCAGTTGAACCAAAAGGCAAAAGTTGTCACTCTACACAGAAATAGATCAGAAAAGTTAATTCCAGCTGCCTAAGATATCACTTGGCCACACCATTATTGTTGTTTTTAAGTGAAGATAAATGGTGAATAGCATTAAATATGAACCTTCTAATTTAAATGGCAGTGTTGTGCACTGCTACTGAAATTGCAACCAGATTTGGAAAGAAATAAAAGTAATTCCTTTCAATTAGTAATTGCTCATATGTGATGAAAATGAGCTATTTTCTTAATACAGAAATGAACATATGCCTTTAAAACCAGTTCTATATATAAAAATAAAATGAAAGAAAATCCATAAATTTAATAAAAATGATAAGCTATCCTTAACTTTGTGGTATAATCATTTTTAAGATTTCATATGTATGCTAACTAATGGCCTATGGAAATGTTGTTTGGTTTTATTCCCTGGACACGAGAAACCCATAATCTTTTGTTATAAGGGAAAATGAAGGTTTGCTTTAAATCCATACCCAGAACTACATTTAAGAAGACATCTTATTTTCTATTTTAAATCAAATATATGCACTACGTATTATATTATATATAATTTCTATTATTATTCTAAGTTATAACATACATATTGCAAACAAGGCTCTAATTCATTGTCTTTTTGACTGGTGTTTTTGTTGCTGTTTACATCAGATGCTCAACAGAGAACAAATTACAATTTCAGTCTGTATCGAGAATTCCAGCAGCCAGAGGCATCTGATTCAGATAAATTGAGCACACATTTGAAAGAAAGTCTTTTATTCTAGACACGGCTGACTTCATTGCTAGCTGTGATGTTCAGCAATAGATCCAGAGACTGAAGGAGAGGAAATGCTGACCAGTACAAATACATTTCAGTGTGTGAAGCATGCTAGATTATCAGAAAGTCTGTTCAGAGCAAGTCCTCCTAGGTTTTAGTAGAGATCCTTATTTTGTATCAAATAACTGTAGAAATTATTATACACATTATCACATGTCTCTTTAGACCTGTTACTAAGTTGCATATTTATACTTTGCCATTAATTTTTATCTTATTTTAAATTTGAGCATTTAAAAAAATATATATAAACATCTCACCTAGTTGGTGACTATTTGTTGAAGGAGTGAATACTTGCTTAGTTTGAGGCAGTTTGAGAAATGAAAAAGAACTAAAAAACCAATGATTTAGAAGCTGGTTTTAGATAACAAAATTTTGTACTTAATTTACCTCAGAGTTTCTGATAGTTCTAGCAACATGGGAATGGTTTTGGCTTTGCTCTCTGTTTAAAAAAAAAAAAAAAAAAGGAGCATAGGATAAGAGATTTACCTGGTTCTGAATTTAAGAACAGGTCAACCTGGAATATAGTTGAAAATATATCATTTTTCAAAAGGGACAGAAATTGTCTTCATGCTTCTTATATTAGCCCACAGTGAAAAATAAGAATGTGAAATTACGTGTTTACTCAGTGAAGATTTTACACTGACGATCCACCAGAGGCAGGAAGATCTTTTTGATCTTTGTTTCCCTAGGATTTAGCAAAATACCTGGCACATAAGAGGATTTCAGTAAATTTTGCTTGAATTGACATAGCACAATCTCAATTAAAAAGCAGATTGGAGATAGATCACTGCTTTCAGTTCTCCAAAACGTAGTAGAGCCCTACTAGCAGCTAAACATATATATATGACACCTGAAACCCAAAAATGATATCATAGGGCCATGTCGGGACCACAGGCTCGATAGCATGTTCAGATAAGCTTCTGACTGGTGAAGCCTGTATGTTACTGCTTTTGTCACTCTTCCTCTTGTAGAAGAATGGTCCAGAGGCCACAGATGCATGCCTGCCTGTCTGCTTCAGGTAATATGTAAAATGCCCAGTCATGGTCTTGATTCAGCCAGGAACTTTTAGGACACTGTTCAGGATATAAATATTTTAAAACTTTGGTGACATTCGAATGACATATGAAATTTCTATTATTTATAGGGACTTTCATTTTCAAACACTTGTGGCAGTTAACTAGAATTCATGAGAAACAAGTTCCTGCATGCCACCTGCGGTCTGTAATTGAAATCAATGAAGACTGGTTGGATGATGCGCCGCCAGGGGGCACGGTGCGGGGGGTGGGGGAGCTTCACAGCAGCAAGGGCAGCTGGGTAATGAGACAGGAGAGGGTGATTGCATCCGCCCTTGTCTCCCTCTCAGGCACTGGGAAGGGGTGGGGTAGCGAAGGCAATCCCCCTCATACGCGCTAAACAGGCAGGAGGACAATTTGATTTGACTGACTGACTGACTAGCTGTTTAAATAAAATGCTCTAAATTGAGCATGCGGGCAATGGAAGGTCTCTAATGTGTCTCCAGTGTGGGTCTGCGCTGGTGATTTGAGCGAATGTGATTTATATGGCAGTGTAGTTGAACGACAAGGAAGTAAAAGAACTGGAGTTGCAAATGGCTTCTGTACTACCTCTGCCATCTTCCCTTTATCTCTCTGGGCAGACAGGGCCTCTGGGAAAATGCCTGAATGCCCCCTGGATTGGCCTAATGTTGTCTTAACAAAACAAAGTTGTTATTGTGGGTTTTTGTTCTGTTTTGTTTTGTTTTTAGGGAATTTACTTTTCCGTTACTTTGACTTTAGGAAAGTCTCTCCCCTGGGGCTAGGTGGGGGTGGGTGTGCTCTTGCCCTCCTGAAGCTCCTTAGTTCCCTGAGGCTAAACAGAGGCCTCCCTGGAAGGAATCTTCAGTGTTTGGGATGAGCCCAAGTGGCTCCAGGGCTATCAGAATGACTGTTTTTCCTTCCCACAGAGGCCCTGAAGCTTGCTTCAAGGGTTTTAGTGTTCTGTTTCTATTTGGCTTCTTTAAATGTTAAATTTCGAAGTGAGTTTTAAAGCTTATAATCTCACTAAGTATCTGTAGTTTGTATCTCTGCACAAAGGGCTTTCATTTGAATAACGTCTGGAACTTCCCTTCACCCTGCTGCAGCTTTGTCTTTTGTTCTTTATTACTCAGAAAGACAGAGAGGATCTAGGAAAAGTTAGCAAAAGGAGAACTGAGCCAGTTCTTAGAGTCAGATAATATGATGTTGCCCACACCATACCACCACCAAGTGTCCCCAAACCCCAGGTCAACAATGTCTCACACATGAACGAACTCAGTAACAACTTGGTAAATGTAGGAATGCATGCGTTATGAATCTTAATATATTGTGCTTTTAATCTAAAGAATGCTTTAACATTTTTTCTATCAATATAATGAAAATTAACTTCTAAACTACTTAAAGTTTTGCCTATAAACTATTTAAAAGATGGAGCTATTTTTAATGCTAGATTTTTTCCCTCTGTATTCATAGAAGAACAAGAAATAAGAAATAATTTAAAATTCTTATTTTGTTTCATTGTGGAATTTTTTTTCCTTAGTAAAAGATATTCATAAATTTTGCAGATGTTTCTGAAGTTGTCTTTCATTCAAGTTACTACGGAGTGGTCATCTATAAAAGTTCAATCTTTTAAAATTATAATCCCCTGAGGAGAAGCCAGAGTATGCCAAGATGCTCAGTGCAGGGGTATGCTGGCTGGGCAAAATGGAAAGATGTTCAGCATCACTCATCATTAGGGAAATGCTAATCAAAACCACGATGAGATATCACCTCACACCTGTCAGAACATCTGAAATAAAAAAGACAAGAAAACAAGTGTTGGTAAGAATGTGGAAGAAAAGGAACTCCCATGCACTTAACAGGAATGTAAACTGGTGCAACCACTGTGGAAAATTGTATGGCGTTTTTCTCAAAAGTTAAAAATAGAACTACTATATGACCCAGTAATTTCATTACTGAATAGCAAACTAATACTGAAAGAAAACTAAATTACTGAAAGAAAACTAAAACAGTTAATTAAAAAGATATGTACACTGCTATGTTTATTGCAGCATGATTTACAATAACCAAGACATGGAAGCAACCTAAGTGTTCTTAGGTAAATGAATGGATAAGAGAAGTTGTGGTATACACACACACACACACACACACACACACACACACACACAGAGGAATATTACATGGACATAAAAAAAGACGAGATCTTGCCATTTGTAACAACATGAATAGACCTAGATGTTGTGCTAACTGAAATAAGTCAGACTGAGAAAGAAAAATACCATATTATTTCACTCAGTTGTAGAATATAAAAAAACAAAACAAGTGAATAAACAAGCAAACAAAAAGCAGTATTTATAAATACAGAGGTATAACAGACCTAAAAACAGAGAACAAACTGGTGATTACCAGAAGGAAGGGGGTGGAGGGATGGGCAAAAATGGGCAATAAGAATCAGAGATATAGGTTTCCAGTTGTGAAATGAGTAAGTCATGGGAATGAAAGACACAGCATAGGGAATATAGTCAATAACATTGTATTAGTGTTATGTGGTGACAGATGGTAGCTGCAATTGTGGTGAACATAGCATAAAGTACACAGAAGCTGAATCACTATGTTGTTCACCTGAAACTAATGTGTGAAACATTGTGTGTCAACTATACTCAAATGAAAAAAATAAGGAAAAATATTACTGCCTGGATTCAGACATGGTATTTTCTTCCCTCGGGTACATGTCGTGCTTCTTGAATTGCAGACTTTGGAATCATAGATTTTACAAAGTGGGGTGGTTCTTTTTGTGTGAGGATTTGCTTAATTTTCTTATTTTTTTGTTTCCTGTCTTTGCTCTAGATTTTTGTTTTGTGGTTACCATGATGAGATCTGCATAATGTGTCTCATAGATAAAATAGTCCTTTTTCTGCCAATAGCAACTTACAGGTTCCATTGTTTTCCTCCTCCCCATTTATATTGTTATTGTCATAAGTTATCCCTTTTTATGTTATGAGCTTGTTACCAACTTGCATTAGCTGTAGTTATTTTAACCCTTTTTTTTTTCATTAACCTTTACACTACAAAGTTTAGCACCCTATTTTAAAATAGAGTTACAGTTTTCTGATTCTATCTCTTTAATGCTTTCCTCAAAAGTTTTAGTAGTTTTGGTTTTTGTTTGTTTCAGGTACAAGAGCTCCTTTCAGCACTTCTTGTAAAGCATGTCTCATGCCTCATGGTAAACTCCCTCAGCTTTTGTTTCTCTGGTAAAGCCTTTATTTGGCCTTCCTCTCTGAAGGATAACTTTGCTGCATAAAGTATTTTTTATTGGCAAGTTTTATCTCTTAATACTTTAAATACATCATTCCAAACTTCTGGCCTGTAGTTTTTACTGAGAACTCTGCTGATAGTCTAATGGGTATTCCACTCTAGATTACTGCTTCCACCACCCCCCCCCCCGGCCACCTTGAAGATTCTTTTTTTATCATTGACTTTTGAAAGCTTAATTATAATGTTTCTTGGACAGGGTCTTTTTGCATTGCAGTAACAACATGATCTGCTAGCTTCAGAGACTTGTATGTTTATTTAGTTCTTTCCCTGGGTTTGAGAAGTTCTCCACTACTATCTCTTTAAATAACCCTTCCTTCCCCCTTCTTCTTTCATCCTCCTTCCAGTATACCCTTTAAATTCTTGTGTTGGCTTTCCTAATGGAGTCTGATAGCTCTCTCTCTCTCAGTGTTTCTTCACTTCTAAAAAAAATCTTAATTCTCTCTCCTCTTCCACCTGAATCATTTCCAAATTCCTGTCTAATAGACCTAGTATTCTTTCTTCCATCGGATCTGCTCTGTTTCCAGTGCTTTCTAATTTGTTCATTTCATTTATTGAGTTCTTCAGTTTCAGAATTTTTGTTTGGTTCTTTTTTACAATTTCAATATCTTTGGTAAGGTGCTCCTCCTCATTAGTTTTATTCCTCAGTTCATTGAAATGCCATTCTGAGTTTTCTTGTAGCTCATCAAATTTCCTCAAAACAGTGATATAGAATTTTCTCGCTTAGATTCCAATCTTCCATGACTGAGTTTAGTTGCTGGAGAATTGTCACTTTGTTTTTGTGATACTGTATCACCATGATTTTTCATGACTTTTGATGAGATGTGCCTCTGCCCCTGCGTTTGAGGTAGCAAACACCTTTCTTATTTGGGTAAAGTTTTTGCTTACTTTGGTTTTAGCCTTTCAACAGGTTGGCAATTAGAAGCCTTTCTTGTATTTTCCAGCAGATGGCACTATAGCACAAGATTTTAGTTTCTCCTAACGAGCTGCCTGGTGGCTGTGTTTGGGAGCCTGCACTTTCCACACTCTACCCCCATGCCAGAGGGGTTAGCACTATTCTTGCTGCTTGTACCACCAGGGTTTGCGGGCGGGGTGGGGGGCACTGCCAGGGTCATGGGGTCTCTGGCATCATTGTGCGAGAAGGTAGGATGTTGTAGGAGCTGCCAGCTCTGCCAGGGTCAAGTGTCATAGTCCCAGCTGTGGCTGAGGTTGACAGGGTTTCAGGATGTATCCACTGCTCCTGGACTTCCCCGGTCGCACTACCACCATTAGGTCCAATCCACCCACTTTCAGATGTAAGAGTCCTGGGATTCTGTGCAGAGGATCCTTTGCAGGGCTATGGATGTCCTATGGGCTATAACTTAAAAGGAAGAGACAGAGAGGAATGAATGACTCAGCTGTCATGATGCTGATGTCACTCTTAAAAAGGCAAGGATTGGAGACTGCCTAATAGGATGTGCTTTTTGAATAATGAATTTTCAGATTTGTCCCATCTCTCTTGGTCATTTCCCTTTGTGATTAATGGTATGTTTCTGGAACATGTTGGAAAGGAGGGAGCAATATAATTTTAGATGGAAAAAACCTGATTCCTAAGAAAGTTGCCCTTTTAAATTACTGGCTTCAGAATTAGGGAGTGTGTGCACTACAGTAAGTACAACTACTCCTGTCTAATCACTTTATCAAGTCATTAGGCTTTTGGTTGTCCAAGACACAGTAGTTTTGAGGGTATACACCATGCCTCCTTGGTTACTTCTAGAGCAAAGCAAGAAATTTTCCACATGCCTCCTCATGCCCTCTCAGACTTTGACATCAGGACATGACCATTGCAAAGATAACACAGAAGGTGTTTGGCAACTACCCGGATATGTGCTTTGTGTTTGGCAACTGCTTTGGTGGGGCCGTACTCTGGTCTGAATGTTTGTGTTGTCATCCCCCACCACCTCAAAATTACACATTGGAAGCCTAATCTGCCAAGGGTGATGGTATTAATAGACGGGAACTTTGGAAGGTGATTAGATCATGAGGGTAGAGTTCTCATGAATGGGATTAGTGTTCATAGAAAAGAGATCCCTCAGGGCTCCCTACCCCCTTTCACCATGTTGGAGAACAACACAAAGTCTACAACCTAAAAGAGGGCTCTCTCTCAACCAGGCAGCAATCCTGAGCTTGGACTTCCAGTCCTCAGAACTGTGGCAAAAAAATTTATCATTTTATAAGCCTCCCAGTCTGCACTATTTTGTTATAGCAGCCCAAAGGGACTAAGGCAGCAGAGAGATTCTTGAGCCCATAGAAATTGTTTGTTGTATATGCAACAGTGACTTTCAGCTCCCTCTTACTTCCATCCAAACCTCACTTGTTAGGCAGAATCTGTGCCTGGAGTCTCAATTCTTAAGATCTACATTCAAGTCCTGACTCTGAACTGTGCACTGAATTTCTGTCAACCTTAGTCTTTTCATTTATAAAATGCACATAATAAAAATACTTGTTTTGTGTTCTAAAAAGATTTAAGCATCAGATGTAATAATACATGCAAAAGCCTTTTATCATAAGTTGTGAAATGCAATGCAAATATAAGGTGGTAATATGATAATAAAAATAAACATTCCAAACATTGTACTAGCAAATGAAAATTAATGTAGCAAGATCTTTTATTTATTCGAAACAATTTTAAACAAAAAAATGCACCACTATTTTTAAAATGAGAATACATTTTAATTTTAGATCTCTAATCCAAATATATTCCTAGTAATGGCCTATATTTTAGTAGTTGTGCTTTCAATAGGTTTTATGATATTAAACAGGATAGAGTCCCTAAGTGTAAGAAAACTTCTGACTCTATAAAATTCTAATGAGAATTCAGCATCTCAATTCAATTTCAATCTAATGACAGACTTTTATTGCCTTAAGATTAGCAAGTAGAACCTCCAATATGTTTGTAAATGAATTCTAACTACCCAGTAAGAACTTAGGCAGTGGTTACAAAGAGTCTTGTGCATATCAGGCTATAGTAGCTAAGACTTTTTAAAGCTTACCACATGCCTTAAAAGCCTCTCCAAAAAAATCAGAAAATTTTAAAACGGAAGATACTGATTGATGAATATGATCGCATTCTAAGTATAGTAACAGTGATAAAGACCTGAAAAATCAAATTGATTCCCCTGGAAGGCAGGAACATATTAAGAAATGTCAAGTTGGTAGGGGTTCTAAGAGGAAACAAGATGTATAATTTTTGAACAGTAGGTTATGATGACTGTAGAAGTGGGTAATTTTGACTGCGTATTGCATCAGAACAGGTTAAATCACTTCTACAAAATATTCTTTCTTCCTCATAACTCAACCAATATTTATATCTCATAGGTTAAAATATTTGGGGAGTTTCATATTATTTTTAAAAATTAGCAAGCATTAACTAATCCTAATTAATTAAAATAATGTTCAGAAGTTTGCACACATCAAATAGTTAACAAGGAGACTTAAATTCAGCAATAACTAGAGATTTTTAGAGGGATACCATTGGTTTATATTGTGAAATATGGAGTATTGCTAAAAATAGTGTGATTTAAAAGCTATTATACAATTCCTGGGCCCCTGGGTGGCTCAGTCAGTTAAGCATCTTACTCTTGATTTTGGCTTGGGTGATGATCTCGAAGTTGTGAGATCAAGCCCTGAGCTGGGCTCCACAGTAGTTGTGGAGTCTACTTGAGATGCTCTCTCTCTCTCTCTCTCTCTCTGCCTCTGCCCCTTCCAAGTCTCTCTTCTCAAAATAGATTTTAAAAATAAAAATAAGAGCTAGTATACGAGTCCAAATCTGGGACAGGAAAACACAAGATAAGCCTAGGGCATCTCGTGTTGCCAGAAAATAAGAAAAGTACTAAAAAAAAAAAAGGGGGGGTGCCCAAAAGGCTTAGTAACTAATCCAAAAGAGCTCCCAATGGCCACAGTTGGACTAAGTTAAGGAACAAAATGAATAGCATAAATAAATACATAAATTAAATGAACAAATAAATAAATTTTTACATTATACTCCCAAACTAAAGTAAATACCTATGAATCCATACTGACACAAATACATAAGGGGACCAATATATAAATGGGGCTGACTGATGTGGTAGCTGTTCCTAAAGAAGAATTCCAGTGAAGAAATGTAGAAGGAATGAGAGAAATAGAACATCCCCATTAGAACACCAAAGTAATAATGTCTTTACTCAAGATCTACTGATGGATGACAAAACGAGTGAGTAAAAATCGAAACAAAAGCTAGGTTTATGCAGTCTCAAAGTATCCACCTCCCCAAATGTATAATTAGAAAAGGAAAAAATAACATTGCAGTGAAGAGTCCTAGCAGACACTATATTAACCAAATGATCAAGGTTAAATTCACAGGTAATATACATCACTGTGATGTACCCCAATGCGATGCACTGAGAAGTGCACATCACCTTTCTGATATCTTTTCCAATAATATAAGAATTCAGTCTAATAATAAGGAAACATTAGATAGACTCAGATTATGGGATTGTATATGAAATATGGGATTGTATATGAAATAACTGATCATTACTCTTCAAAAGTTTCAAGGTCATAAAGACAAGACTGAGGAAGTATCACAGATTGGAGACTAAGGAGACATGACAAGTAAATAAAATACAGAGTTCTGGAATGGGTCCTTGAATAGGAATAACATGTTAGTGAAAAGAACTGGAGAAACTTGAATAAATTCTGCACTTTAGTGAATGTTAGGCACCCAGGTTAATTTCTCGGTTTTTCTTAAATGGTCTATGGTTATGTAAGATGTTAACATAAGGGAAACTGGGTGAAGGATACATGGTAATTGTACGTTTTTGCAACTCTTCTATTAAGTCTTAAATTATAGCATGGTAAAAAGTTAAAAAGTAAAAGCTATGATACCAAAACTTACATATGCAATTGTAAGATAATGACTAACACTCAAATAGCAACATGTGTCAGGCATTGCTTTAAATGCCTTACATATATTAACTCATAATGTTTTTAATGTTACCTTGATAGCTGTTGTTTTAATTAATTAATTAGTTAATTAATTAACTTTATAGCTGTTATTTTAAAGATGAGAACTCAGGCAAAGAGAGGATTCTCCCCTCCCCCTCCTAAGGTCAGTTAATAATGGAGCTAGGACTTTAACCCAGGATTTTAACTCTAAAGTGAATATTCTTAACCACCGTCTAATGCTCTCCAGGATAAGTGACTGACATATAGTGATGTTAACTTTGCTTTAAACATCTTGGTACTTTAATTCAGAATTTGTAACATTTCCTTTTGGATATCCTGAATATTAGCAAATGATTGTCCTTTGAGAAAGTATTTTCTCTTTAAAAATCATTTAGGGCGAAATAAGCAAGGTAGTTTGAAATAAAAATTAAGGTGTGGTCATGTAAGAATGACTCTAACTGTCTTTGACTTATTATAGGTTCTATTAAATTATAAAAAAAAAGGTTTTAATATCTCACTCTAATAAATACATAACATGTATACACTGTTTTGCAACTTGCTTTTTCATTAAACTCTAGATCATGCATATTTTTCCTTAGCTATAAATACCCATCTGCCTCAGTTTTGATATGAAGAACATTTAATTCTGTGAACATATCAGATTTCATACAATGAAATATCTGTCTTTAGGGATTTGGTTTTATTTTTTGTAAAAAACAGTACTGCTATGAACATCCTTGTATATATGTTCTTGTATCATTTTATTTATACATTTATGAATTTATCCATTCTTTTCCTCATTCATTAATTCAAAGATTTTTATTTTTCCTTCTTTGTGTAAGTCACACAGTGACTTACAAACAGTGACTTACAAATCACAAAATGTCTAAGTATTAGAGATATAGCAGAGAACAACAACAAAAAAAGTCATCTCTTGCCCTCAAGGACCTTAAACTGTCTAGGGTAAATTCTTGGAAATGGTATTATTGAGTCAGTAGTTAATATGAATTTACATCTTATTGCCCACTTGTCACATTATTGCCTAAAGAAGTTGTAGTAATATACAATCCCATCAGAAATGTTGGAGAGTCCAGGTCAACTCATTCCTCAAAATGTCCTCTGTTTACTCTTTAGATTGGATAATTTCTGTTGATCTTTCTTCACATTCACTGAGTCTTCTGGTATCTTCAATCTACTGTTGACTCTAGTGAAATTTTATTTCAGATAATGCATTTTCTAGTTCTATGGGTTTATTTTTGCAAGTTTCTGTTTTTCAGCTGATGTATATATTGTTGCTTTAGTACTGACCATAGTTTTCCTATATCCTTGAGCATAGTTATGTTGGCTGTTTAAAATCCTTGTCTTCTCATTCTGACACCTGGGTCACTTTAGATTTGTGTTTATTAGTTGTCTCTTTATTGAGTATGGATCATGCTGCTTATTTCTTTTAATGTAATTTGGATTTATTCATGGACATGATGAATAATATAGTGTGAAGATTCTAGATTCTGTTACATTCTTCCAAAGATATTTACATCTTCCTCTAGAATCTGTCTCTTTACAGCTGTTCCCCAGTGTTTTCAAATCATTTTGCATATTTCTCCAAATTTATAGTTATCATTTTTGGGACATCAACAGGATCTGTTTGGCCGTGATCAAAAACATAATTCCATATTAACTGATTCTTGAGAGTATCTGTCAAGTGTATGTTAAAATGCTTTGAGTGTCGAGTATTCTTTTGTAGGCAAACCATTACTGGACATATAAATTCTTTGGGTTTTGTTTAAATTTCATTACTTCGTGGCTGTATCCTATAAAGAGATATACCTTTTTTTTCTTGCTCATTTTTAGACCTATTAATGTGTTTGATAATCCAAAGGGGTTTTCTTTCTCATAAATTAAATCAACATTAAAAAAAATAATAAATTTACATTGGCTTTGCTAGGAACTCTCTATTCTGAACTTGATAAAAATTCTCTGGAGGAGACAGAACTACTTTTAGTTTTAAAAAAATTGAAAATGAGGCAGAAAACTCAAAGACATCAACTTCTGTTTATGACTTTGTTTCCTAAAGCTTAATTTCATATTTCTGGACATGTTCAAACCACCTCTCCTAGTCTTAAAGTTTTATCTTTATGCACTATTTGTAATGAAGCACAGTAGAATATAGATGGTTTCAGATATATCGTGTGCCCTAGATCTGTTCATAGTGATCTTCATGTAGGAAGAATAAATATAACACTTTCTGTACTGTCTGCTAATACACTATTTTAAGAGTGAAGTACTAATTTAGCTATTTAATAAGGACCTCCATACTTGAGGATCAGTTGAAGTTTTTACACCCAGACATACGCATAGAAAATAAAAAAGGAAGTCTCCTACATATGCATATGCATAGGACCCTAGATTCTATCTATGTCTGTATACATATTTTTATCTTATATGAATTAAAATCAGATTAATCAATGATCCTCTAATACAGTAAGATTCAGGTAAATTGTCATGATGTTTATGGATTCTGAGGATCTTCCTTGAGTATTCTAGCAAATATTAATGTTTCACTGTGAAACCATGTTATACCTTTTTCCCTGTCCCCAATTAAATTATTTAACATTATTTTTGTAATCATCTCCACACATAATTTAGAACAATACTCATACTCTATATTCTGTTATTTTTTTTTCATAAATACATTATGTCCAACTCACTTGAAGTACTTTATGTAAGTGAAACTCAAAGTACTTGTGCTAGATATAGTACATGATAGAGAAGTAAAAAGAATGACTAAGTCATTTATTGCCACTATCATATTAAAGGCAAGGGAAACATTTTAAGACATATTCTAAAACTAAAATACTTAACATAGTGTTATTAGTCTAGAAATAGATCCTGTTACATATAAGAATTTGATATACTATATGTTAAGTATATAATAAATAGCATCATAAATCATTGATAAAAAGGAAGGTCATTCAATAAATGGTTAAGGGATAAATGTCTATAGGAAATACAATTTATAATTTATTCACTAAATATGCAGTTGAACACTTGAATATTTCCAAGCTGCTGAACATGAAAACTAAGAAAACAGAAAACAAAAACACAAGGAAGAAATAAACTGTAGGGAGGAAAAAATTTTAATTATTTGAGACATCATTTTCAGCAAATATTAAAAAAAATGCAAATATCTGTTAGCTAAAGGATTCATAAATACTGAAACTATATCAGCACTCAGTAGATAAATGGACACAGACAGGAAGTGATCATTACAAAACATGTAATTAATAAATCTATAAAAAAAACAATTAACCCTTCTTGTATTTAAAGAAATGTAAATTGAAATGACATTAAAGATCTATTTCCAATCCTCAAATTAGCCATCGTTAAACAATGATATAGTCTTTTATACTACAGTTGTATTTTGAATGGTAAAAATTTTTTTAGAAAATAATTGGAAGTTTTTTTAGAAAGCAATTGGAAGTTACATAGTAACTTATTTTTTACTCTTTCCTTGATGAAGAATGTATTAATAAGAAAGAATCCAAAATATGAAAACAACACACCTCTATAGGGATATTTGTTTCAATATTATTTGAGATGGAAGTATTTTACACCACCTGGAGGCTCATCAATAGGAAAATATTTAGGTAAGTTATGGTAGAGCCACACAGACTTTTAGGCAGGCTTTACACCCAATGGTCACTTGAATCCTATAATGTCATGGCAACATGTTTATTGTATACTGTTATATGAAACATCACCATACAAAACTATAAAAATGGTCTGATGATAGCTGTGTAAAAGAAGGAAACTTATGAAAAGAAAATGAAAGTAAATGCTTCAAAGTTCTAAGGTGATATGCATTATGAAAGGACCATGAGTAATTTTTGTTCTCCTTCCTCTACTCCTCAAAGTTGCTGTTATCTGAATATTACTTTTTAAATGCAAAAATAAATGATAAGGTATAAAAAGAAAAAATGTGCATCTTTAATACTAGAAATTAATGTGTATTCTACATTTTTAATTGTTTCATCAATTTTGCTAATCACTGTTTTTCTTTTCTTATAAAGACAAAATGTTTTCAGCAGGGGGCAAGTGCAAGCATCTCTGGTTCTCAGGATTTCTATAATTCTTAAATTATAAACTGGGCCCTTAAACTGTATATAAGGCAAAATATTTTAAAAGAAAAATAAAAAATAATTTTAATAATGCATTTTATCAATAAAATCTAAAATATGGATGACTGTAAAAATAAAAAAAATGGGTGAAATAATTTGGTTATATGAATATCACCCTGGTGGTTTCTTTTCTTTTTTTTTTTAAAGATTTTATTTATTTATTCATTTATTTGACAGAGAGAGAGCAAGAGCACAAGCAAGCAGAGCAGCAGGCAGAGCAATAGGCAGAAGGAGCAGTAGACACCCCACTAGCAGGGAGACTGGTGTGGGGCTCAGTCCCAGGGTCCTGGGATCATGACCTGAGCCGAAGGCAAATGCTTAACTGACTGAGCCACCCAGGGACCTCCATCCTGTTGTTTCAATTCAGGAAATTTCTATGAAAAAAGTAGCTGCCTCACTCCTTGGAACATGTAATATGTGCATGACCATAGACCACTGAAACCAATAAAAATAACTATCAAGCCATCACATGTCTTTGTAACCACACCACATTATGATTCCCATCATACTATAAAATAGACTAGATATAGGAGAGTTTAAAAAAAATGGCTTTAAAATGTATGTTTTTTTATTAGATTTTATAGTTAGTCAGAGGCAAAATATTTCTATATTTCCTTGGTATCAGAGGTAGTCTTGAGATTTTCAGCTTCCAGCATGTAAATAAAAATTCACCATTGCCATTAATTTTTTTAAGGCATAACTTTTTCATGTCTTCTGGGACAAAGTGCATTTCTTTATAATATTTAAATAATGTGTGTGTGTGTGTGTGTGTGTTTAAAGCTTGGAGATATCATTCAGAGTGGAGATATATACCTCTCTTACTCTCAGGACTTGATCACATTTAAGAAACTTTAGTTGGGTAGAGGGCAGACCTCCAGTTTTGTTTCTTGGATCATAATGGCTCTGGAATCCTAAATAGTCCAGAATTCAGATCTCAGACATCTGTTATCAGATAATTTTGTCTTTTGAATTCTTGCACCATTATAGCTAAACACTTGATGCAAAGATAAAGTCTTGTTGAAATAGGAACTTAACATTTTTAACATAGTGATTATGATAAAGGATATTTGATAAATTTTATCTAAAACATCAAATAAATATTTTATACTTAGAGCTGGAAAAACTCTTGAAAACTGTCCTCCAATTCCCATTCTCCATCTCACTAAAACTGAAAACTTTGACTTGCTTTAGGGCAACGGGTAATTAGAAGCAGAGTTCTGACAGAAAACCCGTCTCTCATCTCCTGTTTTATGTTCTTTTCAGTACATAATATTGTTATTGAGGATAATTTTAATTCTAATATTCCATGGTTAGTTTTAAAACACAATCATTTTCTAAATATACTAATGAAACAAAATTTTTGCTTTCTAAAAATAGCCAGCTCCGAGAGCTATGGTTTCAAGTTTTATTGTTATATTAATAACTGGTTTTTAAAATTATGAATTTGTATTTGTAAAAATTTTATTCAGATGATTCAAAACAACAAACACAACATTTAAAAATAAGTGTCACCACCATCACCGAAATGTGTGTCATTTTCGAGGAAATAATTTATGAATTTCAGTCACAACTTTTGAAGTGATTTTTAACTGATATTCTAACTGCATCCTGTTTCTTAAAATAATACAAATATTTAGCATAATAGTTGCAAGAGACAGTGGGACATGTTGGTGCATATGATCCACGTACATAAGGCAAGGAACAAAATTTTCGTGAATCACAATACCTTATTTTATTCCCAGGACTCTCTATTATAAGCATATCTAAACCTTCCAGTCCAATAATAATTGATTTAATAATAGATATCCTAAAGCAAAATAAGATACTGAAGTGCTTCTGAACATCAGAGATAAACTAAATAGTACTAAACCTATTTTTACATTATGCTCATTTCAATGTAAGTGGCTCTTTTGAATACATAATGAATGTATGTTATATTATGATAATTTGTTAATATGAATTTTTGATTCCCCAGAACTTCTACCCAATATAATAGATTGGAGAACATTTATTGTGAAGTGTGTGTTTTTTCCACCCGTAAATTATATACCCACATGATTTTTTTTTTCTTTTAAGTGTTGAAGAAGGCATTAAGATTTTTTTGGAGCATTTCAACTCTGCAGTGTCCCAATTAAAACCAAAGCTCAGAGGTCCTTATTTTGTTACCCTTTTTGTCATTTGCATGAGGACTATTGACAGCTCACCATTTACAAGACATGCACAAAGACAGGCTTATTATGATTTAGTTGTTAATTAACTGTTTTGGCTGGAAACTTTCCGTTGTTAGGGTAGAATACTACATTTCAAACTAGCTATAGAAATTTTTTGTTTGTATTCACTATTTGCATGCAGAATGATTTTGAAACTAAAATTGAAGGCTTCTAATTTTATGCAGAATGACAGCTATGTATTTCCATAAATGTATGAGCATTTTGATATGAAACTGTTATTTCTCCTCTGAAGTCATAATTGTTCAGTGTGAAAGTAGGCCATGGGAATGAATAATAATAATAATTTGCCTTTTTGAGATCATGGCAATAATAAGCATACTTTTCAGAGCTGCATATAAGCAGAAGGATCTTTGCCTGTAGGCAGCATGACAGGATGGTTTTTGAGGGAGGAGGATTGTGAATTGCTGACAGGTGGATTACCCATCTTTGCAGCCATCTTGCTTCTCTGCCCTTTCTTTCTGCATAACTATAGCCTCTAGCTAGCTACCTGCCATTGCCTTGCTGAAGACTGTGACAAAGAGAACAAAATAGAGGTCAGTGTAGGAATCCCAAGGGGTTAATACCTTTTATTATAAAGTTAGGTGGCATGACCATTTAGTTGTGACATGTCATTTTTAAAGCAATCTGTTTCCTTTTAGAAGAATCCATTTCTCTGGGTTGTCAAGAAGTAAAAAGGTTTTTTGTTGTTGTTAAATGATGTTTTAAAATCCCGTCCAATTTATATTAAAGAAGGTAGCTAGGACGGTTGAGACTGAAAGACAGTGATACATGAAAAGGAATAAAAGAACACAGCAAACATAAGGTCTGGCAACAACCATGATAGTTGTTTGGCTGCCAACAGCGGTAATAAGAACTAGTTGTGCTGGTTGAGAAAGCTGTTTAATTCAGATGCATCCAGTAAAATACACATCCTTCAAAAGAGATACGGTGTATGGATTTATACTTTGAAAAGCACCATCACCAATTACGATGCTGAATGACTTGCAAAAAAACACTTAATTCTTCAAACTCATAGACACAAGAAAGAATGTGTCAAATTGTGGAAATCAGTAGAGATTTTCCAGAAATGAAGGGCTTACTGTTCGTGTGTATGCATTTGTGTGTGTGTGTGTGTGTGTGTGTGTGTGTGTGTTTGGTTAGATAAAATCACATGAGTTTATTGGGGGCTCTGTAGCATTTTCTGGAGACCCACTTACCATTTTCAGTTAGCCCACTTTGCTGTAGAGTACAGTGGAGGAAGGCCATTCTACTTAAGATTATACATGTATTAACCTGGGCTGGGAGAGGAAATCCCTTAGAGAAGCAATGATATTATCATTTAACAGGGGACTCCCTCTTGTGTTCGGACCATAATACTAACCATTATTTCTAGGACCTCCCCTCTCAGTTATATTTCAGATAATGGTGAGAGGTTTGTTCAGAACCACCCACACACATTTGTCTAATTCCTGGGGGAGCAAAGGAATGCATTTGCAAAAAAGCTTGCCTAGATCAGAAATGCAGCTCATGTACCTTTGGTACAGAGATTCTTCTCGGTGCAAAATCTGCTGGCCTTTATGGATATTGCATTAGCATCATGCATATAATGTTCGCCTGCCATACTCTTGAACCCTTTTTCCTGACCCTCAGCAAATGCTTTTTGAAGATATAAATGTGTGAAAGGTGGTCATTTATATAAACCTAGAGAAATACAAGGAGATAGCATTGGAAGAAAATTGTTATTGCACTCTGATCTTGAAGGAAAATTGATTTATTATTATGAAATAACAAAGTACTCTTAAGGCTAAAACCTTTTTGCCCTACTTCAACCTGACAAAAAGGTTTACTTCCAAGTTATAAACCCATCCAAAGCGTGGCCTCTAATGGAAAATCGGAGAGCTCCTTCACACATGGCAATAGAAGCCACTGTGCTAATAAAAGGCTTCATTAAAATATGGTCAGAATCTGTGTGCTATGGCAGGTTTCAGCTACAAATTGAAAAAGAATTGGTTGCACCTGTAATGAGAGTTCAATTACATGATCTTGGGGAAAAACTAGAAGGAAATTAAATATTGAATCCTTCATCAATGACTGTTTATCTTGATGGGAATAATGTATGGACTGGAGAGGAGAGTAGTGGGGATTAGCAGACATATCTTGTCCTCTGCTTATTGTTTACTGCTAAGTAGGTGCTTTCCAACCAAACCATTTATTTCTCCTGGCATGTTTAGTTCCGTGATGACACAGGATGACACAAGACCACTTGTTCCACACAACACAGAAATGTCAGAAAGGTTGACAGGGGAAGCCATAAAAGAACTATGAACTCTCTCGACACAATAGTAATATTATACACTGCTCATTCTCTCAACTATTGATCAGGCCTCAATAATGGAGAAGAGCAGATACATACCTTGATCTCTCAGTCCCCAGCTGGGAGCATTGTGGGCTAATAACAATATCTCCCTAGATTCTCTTTAACTTGATGTGGTTTATTGTTGGATTTTCAAGTTACCTGAATAATCCGAAAATCATTTAAGATATTTATAGAGCAAAGGGTTTTCAAATCCCTTCAGAGTACTTCATTTGATCAAAGCCCAATCCTAAAATAGTTTCTCTTTTTCAGATGTGCTCTGCCCTTTGCCCAGTACATCCTTCCTCCCCTGTATACTTAGATTGACCTTTATTTTTGCCTCTAAAAAGTCCAAATCCAATTTTGCCTCACTGAAATATCCACAAACCTTGAACAATGGGGATGATTTACTTCTGGCCAGTGTCCAGGGCCATTCTCCAACCTCCCCAACACAATCTCAAAACTTAGCAGGACAGTGGGTGTGAACGGCCCCCACAGAGGGATCCTGGGGACTGCTCAAATCCAACATACTCAAATTAGAAAGGTTGAACCTTTCTAATACCTAGTGCTCAAATGAAATCTAAATAAACCCTCCAGCTCTGTCCTAATCAAGTCACAATAATGCCCATCATACAGAAAAGACAAACTTGCTTCTAGCACACTGTCTCACACCTTGCAGTGAGTAATAAATACTTGATGAATGAATATGTAGAAATGTGCACTAAATGGCAGAATGTATATTCTACAGCCAAAGTCAGAGCAATTATGTTTTCGAAAGGGCTTCATGGGGGAAGTAACAGGTACCTGAATCACTGTTCTACTTAAACACGTAAATGAAATGGCTTTATTTCAAGTGGATATTTGAGAGAAATCATTTTTACTTTATTAGTAAAATACTTTTACTTTTAAGTATATTTTACATCAAAATGCTGCAATTCTCTTATTTTTCTGTATCTTCATATTAGTTTCCTTTTTATGTTTGGGTCTGTGAGAACATACTACTTTATGAGTCTCTACGTCATATCCTCCAATAGTTCCCTCATCTCTGTTCTCTGTTTTCATTTGATGCAGCTTTTTTTTTTTTTTTTTTTTTTTTTTTTTTTTAACAGGTATGTTGTATCCTTTCTAAATGTGGTTTGGTAAGACGGAAAGTGGGAGGAACAAAACATTATCGAGATTTTCCTATGCATATTTGGTGTGCATCATTTTCTTTTCACCTTCAGAATAGCACTTTTGGATAAACATTAGCTGCACCAGTTTACAGATGAGAAAACAAAGTTTCAAAAAAGTATATAACTTCTGATATATAAGTCTCAACAACAGGAAAAGATAAAACAAACAAACAAAAAGTGACCCTAAGAAATGAAAAAATAAGAGATAATCTTAAAGTAACCTTTTTAGAACTTCAAATTGGGACATTTGCTACGATTTTCAGTTGCTGAATGCTTATTATCCCAGTTACGGTTCAGGAACTATAGGATAGGAAAACAGGAGGCAGCAGAGGACGTGACCGCAGCAGGACAGGGGAAGAGGAAGTGAAGAGTGCCTAAAATTTGTGATCATAACCCCGTGGTCAGGTATTAAACTGACTCTAGGTAGGTTCCCTTGACAGCCGTCACGGTAGGTGGTGGATATTGTACTATCTTGGAGATTTGGGGAAGCTTTCTTTTTTTTAATATCTGAGGTTAATCTGTAGTACAGTTGTATTTTTCCTGGGTTCCTGCTTCTTGTATACCTGCTAGTTATGTTAATTTTTGGCCCCAGCATGAGAAATCAGATCCAGAAATCTAAAAGCCCTTGTCCCTCCACCTAGATGACTCCTGCACTTCAAATCTAGCATGTCCCACAATGAATATATTTCCAAACTCTGGCTGTTCATCTTTCTTTTTCAACTTTTTAAATGAGTGGCACCCCCATCTACCCAGTCACCCAAACTAGTAACTTGGATGTAAGCCTTGGGAGGCAATGCCATAGTGGCCAGGAGTGTACAACTTTTGCAGTAGATGGGTTCTAAGGTAGGTTGTTGGAGTCTGAAAATTTGGCTCTGATGCTAACAAGTGTGACTTTGAAATTTTTTAAATTTCACGTTTTTTTCACTGATAAAACAGATGTAACAATCACACCATTTCCTTCGTGTTATTGTGCAGGTCACATAGTATAATCTAAGTGCTTAACACGGTGACAGGAATCTGTTAAGACCCAGCAAAAATTAATTATGGTGATGACTATGATGATTAATAATGATCTTTGACTTTTGCCTCAACCATCCTTTAGGAAAAGTCATGAAATCCTGCACATTCTAAGCACTTTCAGATCTTCACTTTATGTCTATCACTTTACCTCAGGCTCTAATTATTTTTTGCATTACCATTATTGTATGGGCTCCTAACCTGTGTCTTTATTTCTTACTTAACCTACCTCTATATGTCCTTCATGCTGCATCAGAAGCATAAACGTAATTTTGTTTTCCTCTGCTTAAAATTCTATAGTAGTTTGCCTAGTGCTTATAAATCCCAAACTCCTTTTTATGTCATAGCAAGTCTTGCATGATATAGACCCTGGATATTTATCTAACCCCATCTTTGGCCTCCTGCCACTCACACTCTTGATTCCCCATTTATGCAAAATGTGAATGAGAAGGAACCAAAGTCATTTCACTTCTTTATGCCTATACTTGTACCCTTACGTACGCCTGAACTGTCCTGCCATTCTATCAAACTTTCAAACTCCTACACACTGAATTCCTATGAAATACCTCCACCTCTACTTTCCTACCTTTCCCAATAACTATCACAGCTTTTTGTGATAATAACCTTTCAACAACAACAGTAATAATAATTATATAGCTAGTCTGATCCTCCTGAATGCCAACATCTATCACACCATCCAGCAGAAATCTGAGTGGAAGTCTTTGGGAGCCAGTGGAGAATAGTGGTTGATCCAGAGGAAACACGAAGGCATCCAAGCTAGTTAGTTCATTCATTTCCAGAGACTCAGTTTTATAGGAATGGAAAACTCTTTGGTAGCTGGCAAGTTTTGGGTGTGGGAGAAGGAGTCTCAAATCATTCATTCCCCTGGAAGATTATATAAGCGGATCCTCATTCTTCTCCCATGTTCATTAAAGATACTCTCTCATAGACAATTCAGAGTTATTTAGTATATTAGCTTTCCATTGTTGCCATACAAATTACCATAAATTTACTAACTCAAAATAATATACATTTATTATCTTACATTTAAGTCTGACACCAGTTTCACTGGGCTAAAATTAGGTATCAGCAGGATTGCATTCCTTACTGCTGGCTCTGGGGTGAAATCTGTTTCCTTTATGTTTTCAGGCTGTTGACAAGAGTTCAGTTTCTTGAAGTTGTAGGGTTGGTGTCCAGTTTATCAGTTGGCCAGCAGCTGAGGGACATCCCTAGCTTCTAGAGGCATCTAACATTCATTTTGAATTGCTCCTGCTTATGTTCCCCTCTTGTAATTCTCTGACCACAGTCTTTTAAAGAATGAATATGATTGGATTGGGCCCATCTGGATGTTATATCTGCAAAGTCCCTTGTGCCGTGCCGGTGACATATTCACAGGTTCTTGGGATTTGGACATGGTCCACTTTGGGGGAGGGGGCATTTTTTTGCCCATTCTATGTAGAACCCAATAACTGCTGTCAGGCTGGTCCTTCTGAGATGTGTAGGATAAAAATCTCCCTGGTTCTGGGAAATAGCATATTTCTTGTAAGTTGAGTTCTCTGAATATCTTATTGTGAGGTATCTGAAAGAATGAGAGAGATACTTGCATCCCTATTGTTGCAAGGTCTTGAGAGTGCTTGAGTGAGTTTCTCATGTCCTAGGAAGGGATTTTACTTTCTTAGAATTTAGGACTTTATTTGGCATGTGTTAGTTTGATTTACAAGATACGGCCTGTGTCTCAACTAGGAATTCTCTGACATTGTCTCTAGTTTTTTATTCTCCTTTCCATTCCAGTCTCTGATTACGGTTCCCATTACCCACTGGACATTGGCATTCTTCTTCATGAAGTGCTCTCCAGCCCTGAAATCTCCAGATCTCTCATTCCAACCTTCCAATCTAACATCATTCCCAACTCCTTTTCTCACCTAGTGGGAATTCATCTTCTCCCTCATCTGGAGACCATGACTCTCAATTCTCATTTCACTCAAATAAATACTTCCTTCCTTGTCACACTTTATTTTCCCCCCTCTTCCTTGAACTGCTCTGTCAGTTGGTCTTCCCAAAATGCCTTGATTCTCAAACCTACAGCTAACTACATCCCATCAAAGCTTCACATAAAGTACTCTGAAGTTTTAGCAAATGCTGTTTCCAGGATCCCTAGAGATCTTCTTTGTCAGAATCAGTGTTCTTTTGTCTAGGAGCAATTATCTTTCTTCTCTTCTGCAATTGGCTACTTCCCTCTTGAAACTGTATTCCACTGACCCCATGATTTTTTTCCCTCTTCCAGTTTTCACACATTTTTAAACTCCTTACCATCTTTCTTGATTTTTTTTTTTTTTTGGTCTCATAATAAGATCCCCCAAGAGTCAGTTCTATTACTTTTCTTTCTGGAAACCCGCGTAGAGGTCATCACCTAAATAGCACCTCGATGCCTTTGTAACAAAATCATCAAGCACCCATTATCTTCCTAAATAACCACCACATTAAATTGAGGTGGTGAGATTTGGAATCTTCCCTTGAAGGGTACTTTTCCACATTACTGCTGCATTCTTTAGTTTCTACAGGATCTATCATTAAACAAACACCCTGGATGTTTCCCACTGCAGCTTTGTAGAACCTTGAAGTTAGAATCTAAATATGAATATCTAAGATTGGAAAAGTTGTTTAACTACCAAGTATAGTCTCAGTCACCACCAGACATGGCTCATCCTAATGAGAGATTTTACTTTTGGAGAGCACACCTTAAATCCAGTGGCAATTTACATTTCTATCTCATTATGTCTAGGTTAGGTATAATGTCATCCTGATACTCTCATTTGAATGTAAAACAAGTAAAGCATTCCTGCTCTAATAGAGAAGACAAGATAAACAATAGCTATCTTAAAAGAGGAAAGCCTTGCTCACTGAACTGAATAAGTTTTAAGGACTCAGTTCTTTAAGGAAGCCATAGATTTTTTTTCTCTCTCCTTGCCATGAACATCTACCACTCATATCACAAATCAATATTAATAGAGTAGCATGGTGTTCTTGCCCCCTTTAGACTATGTGAGTCATTACAATCAATCAGATTTGCATTCATAAAAGCCATGGTGACTATAAAAAGTTAATATTTGGGAGAAAAAAGAAGTTAAATCATTCATAAAAGAAATGCATTTTGAGATTATACTTGAGTTTCTGTGAACATAGAAAGGAAAAATATCTAACAAAAGGTTATATCTTAAAAATAAGCTTCTGCTCACATTTATAAATGATCATTTCTCTGCTAAATTTCCCTCTCATTGTATGTAATAACTTTAAATCTTACTTAAAGATGTAAACTGTCAAGACCTTTACTTGTAAGTTATCTTGAAGATGTGTTTTAAGTCCAATATCTTGCCATATTTTAATCAGTTGGAGGATTTTCTTTTTATTGTATTTTTGTACCATTATATTTCAACGTACATTGTTACTTTACATTTTGCTTAAGTCAACATTGGAAGGAGTTTTGCTTTGCAGTTTCTCTTTTAGACATGAGCAGAAAAAGTACTAAGATTTCTTGGTACAGTACCAGCAAGTGCTGTGCTGAAGCTAGCCCAAACTGGCTTATAAGAAGAGCCAATAGCATGCATATCTTTTCAGTTCTGCATATAGAGATGGCACATTGGTGGCTTAAAATGGGCCACGGTTGGGAGTATGCACACAATGGAAATCAGCAAAGGCTATAAATTACAGCTTTTCTCCCCAGAAAGCTGGTTTTAAGCATTAACCAGCATACCATTGATATTGGTGTATATATAGCTCTTCTAACAACATAGTTAGCCTCTAGGTCAGAACTGGCCACTCCTTGTGTTTGTTGTTGTTGTTGTCATGTGTGTCATTGTTGTTTGTTATTTGGTTCAGTTTGTGTTGTTGCTTCTTTTGTTTGTTTTGCAGTTAACTAGGGACTTCCTTATTTCTGCCGTAAAACTGTCACCATGAACTGTGAATCCTTTTTTAGTAGTAGGGTTGCATAGTCCTTTCAGAAGGCAGCAACTGCAAGTAGTCACTGTAATAAACATACTGTCAGCCAAACAATCAATACACTATCAGAGAGACCCAAGGACACTGAACATACTGAACCTAAAGGAAAAATGAAATTGTCCTGTGGGTCATTCAAATAGAGCTTTAAGAGAACATTAAAAGTGATTGCAGCAATAAAAATCAAGTTTGATCAGCAGAGAAGTCAGTTGTTTCCCAAAATGATAGAATTATTTGAAAAGGGTAACTGTTAAAGTAATTAAGCATAGAGAATGATGAAACATACGCATCTTTGAAATTTTTAGCAAAATAATATTGCCAAGCAGCCAATTCCATTCCTGCTACTTTTCCTTCAGTGCCTCCGTTTCAATCTCCATCAAACTGTGGGTTTTGATTAGTTTAGCAGAAGTAGAAAGCTGTAGAGGCTTGGGGGTACATAAGCTTAAGTAATCTAAAGGATAGTCTCAAGTAATAAAATTTTGCTGAACTTGATACAAAAGTCAGAATAGAGTCTGCATTTATTTATTTTTTAATTTTTTTTAAAGATTTTATTTATTTATTTGACAGACAGAGACCACAAGTAGGCAGAGAGGCAGGCAGAGAGAGAGGAGAAAGCAGGCTCCCCGCTGAGCAGAGAGCCCGAAGCGAGGCTCTATCCCAGGACCCGAGCCGAAGGCAGAGGCTTTAACCCACTGAGCCACCCAGGCGCCCCTAGAGTCTGCATTTATGATTCTTGCAATTGATATGAGCACATTGAAGGTTTTCAAACTGATTGGTTAAAAAAATTTCACAGTGATGTGTATCAATCGGTAGGATAATTTAATGTTTTCCCAGAAACATTTTGAATAAGCCTAAAGTATATTTCTTTTCTGAAACTCTTTAATTGGGAACATGAGTGAACTTTGACCACAACTGAGCAATTGCTAGTCCAACTAGACTGGCTAGGTGAAACCAGGGCCTGACAAACTATGCCTGTTATGCCAAACCTGGCTTACCATATGATTTATAGGGCCCCAGAGTGAAGTATGACTTTTTACGTTTTTAAATGAAAAAAATCAAAAGAAGAGTATTTTGTGACATGTGAAAACTATATGAAATTTGACTTTCCATAAAGTCTTACTGGAACATTGCCATAACCATTCTTTTATGTGTCCTTATGACTGCTTCCAGGCCATAATGGCAAAGTCGAGTAGTTGTAACAGACATTATATGGCCAGTAAAGCTTAAAATATTTACCAAATGTCCCTTACCGGAAGTTTGCTTAAGCAAACTTAAATTGTACTTGTTTTTTATTTGGTCTTTGCTTCCATTCCTTTGACTTGAGTCAAATTAACAAGATCAACAATTTTCTTAAGGATATCAAAGAGCTATGCAAATTAATTATGAAACATAAACAAGGAAATAAAATGATGTGTATGCAGTCCACTGAGGTCATAACAGATCTTGTGGTCAGATTTTCCATTTCCTCTCAACTGTCTCCAGCCAGAGGCTCTTAAGCAGCTGGTGGATCTTCTCCTCATGTTCCCTCCTCACCAAAGCACAGAAGATAAAAGGGCAAAGCTTTTTAGAAGTATTTTTAAGAGGTCAGTAAAAATAATGCTCAAGGCAGAGATAATAAAGAAGAGACCTTGTATTATATTGTGTTTTATTTTCGGTATAAGCATTAATTTGTCAAATATATACTTTTCAAACATACCCAAGTTTTATAAATTCAATTTTTGGCATTACTTCATTTTTTTAATACCAATAGCCTCAGATGATTTAAATCATCAGGGCCTTCTCAGAGACTGGCCATAGCTTTGAGTGCATCTGCTACAGTGTAGATGTGAATATACCCCAATGTCATTTGTCCTGCTTATATGCAAACGCAGGTAACCAACCAGAAGAAGAGAACTAATTATCTCCAGATTAAGGCTAGCCAAATATAGACAAAAATGGATTTTGAAAAATCATGAACTTCTCCCCATGAATCCCTTTTTATTACTTCCTTATATTACTAAATATGGCTTTTGAATAATTCTATCTCCATCTCTGTTCCGTGTAGGTTTTCATAACTATGGGAACAAGAAGAGAGGCAATCTAACTCCTCATTTTTAAGAGGCAAGATTTACTTAGGATTACCTATCCAAATCTCAAACTGTCTTGAGATCTTCAGAGTTTCAAGGGAAACAGACATGCAAAGTACAAAGAATCGGGGATGGAATTGACACTGAGACAGGGCAACATTCATTTTGACCAAGAAAGTAATCCTAATATATCAGTAAAACAATTCAGATTTAATTATCATTTGCTTAGCATTTTATCCTGTTAGAAGAGCATGTGATATACCCCCCATATTGTGGCAGAGACAAGTAGGTAGTTATGAAGTGACTATTTGAAGGTCACAAAAGCAATAACTAACATAAGCCCTGTTTTAAGACTGTCTTCTGACTCCAAATTCATATCTTTTGCAACTGCTTTTCAATTCTATGGTGCAGAGTTCCAGAAAAGCCCCTTAGGAATTCTTAGGACTTTTGACATCTGATTTAAAAATAGTCAGTTGGGGAGCCTGGGTGGCTCAGTGGGTTAAGCCTCTGTCTTCAGTTCAGGTCATGATCTCAGGGTCCTGGGATGGATGGAGCCCTGCAAGGGGCTCTCTGCTCAGAGAGGAGCCTGCTTCCCTTCCTCTCGCTCTGCCTGCCTCTCTGCCTACTTGTGATCTCTCTGTCTGTCAAATAAATAAATAATAAAATTTAAAAAATCTTTGAAAAATAGTCAGTTAATGTCATTTGGCCTATCAGAATCTAGAATATAGATTTACTTCTCCTCGCTTCCCAGGAAGCCCTTCTCCAGGGTTTAGCATGACACTGTGACTGAGAATGCATTAGGAATTCACATGTGAAGGCTCTCTTTAAGATGTATATGTACTCTGTGTGGCTTGCAGTGTTATGTGGAGTGGGGAAGGGAGAAGAACGGTTAATACAGAGACTCCCTTCTGAAATCAATAGCCAAAATAGAAATGGAAACAAAATATTTGGAAGCCAGTATGATATTTCTGTTGTTGTTTGTGCGAATTTTTAAAAAGAATGTGTTTTCTTTCTGTGGCATTTCTTGCTGTTGCATATTAGATTTGAATAATGTAAAATTACATTTAAATCTGTTTGCAGTCTCATTTTACAGTTTATTCTATTGGTGAGCTGCCCCCTGAAGAATATTTCTTATTTTGCTTCTTCAAGATTAGCATATTCTGTATATAAAATTTACGTAAATGAGATCCTTATTTCTAAGATTCCCTACAAAATAATAAAGAATTCTATTCTGCAAAACTGAGGTATGAAAGAGTGGTAGCGCTCTTCATGGCACTCAAGACATTTTGAATTGAGCGTTTCATTTTGCAAACTCTTTTGGGAAATGATCTGAATTTACACAGAGGGCTTAATTTCTTTTTGTAGACGAGGCCTGAAAATGCTATAGAATTTTATTGATTTACTTTGAGAATCACTGCACTGTCCTTCAAGAAATCCGAGCCGAATGGGAAGGACGTACTACAGTTGCTGTGTCAGAGATAGAGCCATTTGTCTCACAACATTACACAGTATATATTGAAACTTCAGATGTATTTTGCTTGTCTAAAATACAACTTTTATACTTAAGTCATTTTAATGACAAGCTAGAATAAAAACTAATGATCAGATCTTCTGGTGTAGATTTTATTATGGCAAGTTTGCACTTTGCTTGGCATCTGAAATTTGATTCCTTAGTCAGATAGCCTTTGACTGAAGATTATCTGATTTTCCTAAATCAGTGTTTATGCTTTTTGAAGAAAACTTCCTGTGCTTCCCATTCAGCCATATCCCATACTTTCAACTTCTTATAGCTTGGAGACTATTTTCTTTAAGTTTTTCCAAGTCTCATAGTTTTCCTCTTCCTCTTGTTTGGGACCCATGACAGTTGGTTGAGGGATCTCAGCTTCTGTCTGTGGGGTTAACTTTCCCATAGGGATGGACATACGACTTGCCCATATCTTCACCTCTCTCTTGGATGGGTGAGGATTTCAGGGTTGACATAGAAATAAGTAGTTGACCCTTGGCATGAAAAATGTGATTTTTAGAGAGTTTGTATGAGGCTAAGAAAAATATGACATTTCAAATTTACAGGTCAGCTTGATTCCTAGGAATTATTTGCATTTGGACTTGCTTTTCAAAAGGTGGAAAATTTTAAGATTATATTTGTTCTTATCTATGACCTTTCAGTAACCAGTGGCTACTCAACCTAGTGTTTAAGCTGGGAAGCCTCTGGCAGCTATATTTTCCTATTTGATCATCGGATATTTTAACAGAATAGGTTACTTTACTCTTTGTGTTTGCTTTGGTCGTTTCCATTGAGGTGAGCATCAAGTAGGCATGGAATGGTGCCTTCTGGCTTGTTTCTAGGTCAGTTGAGAACTTGATCTTAGTTGTATTCAGTTATAATTATTCTGTGAACCCACAACATCAAGTCTAGAAATGATATCAGGAGCAGCTGTGTAACAAATGTGTGTTTTGTGTCTGCTGTGTGCCAGGCACTCTTCTGGCATGGGAAATAAATCTCCGTACTGTAGGGAAGGACTTTCATAGGGTAAGACAGATAAATGCAAATAAAATACTGTGGCTAGTGCTATAATAGATATACTATAGGAACTCTAGGGTTTGTCCCGTAACTTTGTTTTAGTAGATCAGGACATTCTATGCAGAGTAAACGTCCTGCATAAAGGTCTAGACAAGTTTAGCGTGGAGAAGGGACTTGTGAAGGAAACAGTGGCCAGGTCAGGAAGGGCATTGCATGTTCTATCGGGGAGTTATCCTGGGGACTGGGGGTTGGGGGGTGCCACTGATGGGCTTTTAGGAGGACTATGGCCTTATCATATCAGATCTGCAACAATCAGGGAGATTGGTGATTTGATGTAAGGAAAACAGATTGCTATGGAGAGAAGAGGATGGTTAGGAGAGAGAACAGACCAGAATCGGCTTGGCTACTGATAGAATGAGAGGTGTGAAGGAATCGGAGGAGTTACGATTTTGTTTTGGGGGAGAGCATAAAAGCAGGGGTAATGGCAGGCAGAGGGAGAAGCAAGCCCCCACCCCCACCGCCCCGAGTAAGGAGCCTGATGAGGGACTCGATCTTAGGACCCTGGAATCATTACCCAAGCTGAAGGCAGGTTCTTAACCGACTGAGCCACCCAGGCATCCTGGAGGAGTCAAGGTTAATTTTGGCCTGGGTAGATAAGGAATTTTACCTTAGGAATGTGTGCTCTTCTGTTAAAAAAATCTTCTGCATGATAAAGATGATTTAATCTTTGTATTTTGACTATTTAAAAAATATATATATATAAATATTTATATAAAATATAAACAAGTTTCTTTAAATTCTTTAACAAGGAAAGCTCTCTACTACTTCATTTTCATATTTCCTTGCTAGAAGGGACAGATGGTAGGTGCAGATTGGGAAGAGGTGATTAAAAAGTGAGAATTATCTATTGGTGAGGCCAAGCCTGCCTCATCAAGGCAGCCGTAGTCAAGGTAAAGGATCTAAAAGAGAAGATAGGAAGGACCCTGTACCTGTGGGTATATACCTTCTGAAACAATGAAGCGGCTGCTGAAAGCTGGGACAGTTTGTCTTCTATTTTAAAGTCTCAAATGAGAGTCAGTGTCAGTCTCAGCCAAATTCCTTGAAATACTGTCATATATTTCAGGGAGCTGTAAGGAGATCTTTTATTACATCCTTTCAAATCCTGATGTGCCCTCTAGAAGTTGGCTTTAAAATACTTGTAGTCTTTTTTCTTTCCCCCAGCGCAGACTCAGAAGGCTTTTTTTTTTTTTTTTCATTTTCGAGTATCTACAAAGTTTACTTTTGAAGTAGAAATTTGCTTTTCCAGGAAATACTGAAGGTCTTCTATATGACAGCAAATTTGAACTTTAAGAACTTTGTAATATATTCAACTTACGTGACTTTATGCTGCTAGTTTTATTTTTTGGAAAGTCAAACTATCAGAGGTTTTAAGTCTGCATATAAATTCTTGTGGGTTCCTTCAGGAGCCACCCGTTATTAGTTATTGCATGGTCTTTTTAAGTAAAAGAGGTATGCTGTGAAAATTGCCACCTCATTTTTTTTCTGTCTCCTTTTCTTCATATCTCTCCCTTTCTTCTATTCATTTTCAGCCCAATGAATACTTATTCTTGGGCTAATACACATAAGGCATTGTTTTACCCTGGAAACTTGAAGAGAATAAGAAAGCTATTCCTATTACCACATTAGAAGAATCTCTTACCTGCTTCTCTCTGTTTAACTTTCACCTTTTTTATTTAGCATCTTGATTTTTTTTCCTGTCTTTGTTTTCTCATAAATGCACTATTGTTTATATATGAGTGGAAGGCATTTTTTTTCACTTCGTTTTCAAGTAGGCAAGCACAAATGCGTGACATGTGGGTCCACCCAAGCTTCTCCTCTTCAACATGGCAGCTGGAGGTAGACGTGGATGGCAAACTTTGTCGTTTCTTCTTCTAGATCACTTCTCCTTCTGGGAGGGAATGCCTTGGATGAGCTCTGACCATGTAAAGACATATTTGCATTTGTGGTCTGCTTGATAATTAACAAAGTGATCATGATAACATTTGACAGAAATATGCCAACAGATGCAGAACAAGACTGAGCTGTGGACAGGTAGGTAAAGGATAAGCTTACTAACCCAGACTGCCCAAAGCCGGAGACACCAGTGTGTTCCCAGTGAGAAGGCCAAGCTACCCTGGTTTTCTAGGCCCCATAAAGACCCTGATACTACTACTTCTGCCATTTTCTTGAGATGACGATCCTGTAAGAACTTTGGGAAAGCTCAGCTTTCCAACTTCATGGGGTTTTGAACCCCCTTGGCTCCTCCTCGCAATAAAGGCAAGTTCTGGCTACTGCCCGCAGCAAGTGATTGGTAACAATCCCAGAATCTCCCTTTTTACTTCCCCAAGCTCTCTTTCCTCCGTGAACCATCTCTACTGTGATTTAGTCTCAGATCTGCTGAGGTCTATTCCTACAAGTTTCAAATTCTGTGATTTTATTTACGGATGAGGAGCACTGCATATTCCTTGGTTATTTTTTCATGCCTATTTTGTACAGTTTGAATTTGCAACTTCAGCCCAATTGTTAAAACTACTCTAAAGCAAGGAGAGCCAAAGATTTCATGCTAACTTCCAACCCCAGTGTGTACTGCCTGTATAGAGCAATGTTAAGTTACGTTAAGAAGAATTCCAAAGCTTCACGCTGGTTCAGTGAGTGAGAGTGAGCTCTGGTCGATCAGGGATGTATTCCACAGGCAAGGGAGGGGAATAATGGCATGTGTTCCTGACATTTTCCATCCCTGGCCTAGCACTATCCTAAATCTTAAGTAGAGAGGAAGACATACCTCTCCTGTGGCCCTCACAGGGGCATACATTGGCCTGTTGGATGCTGGCTGTGAGTTATAGTACTAGGTCTGCCAGTGAAGATGGATGTGATACGAAATACATCACCTGGGGCATTTCAAGCAAGCACAGAAATGTCTGGTAAAAATAACAAAAGACATGGATCCAGCAGCACTTTCTCTAGCAGATTTGCCTCTATGACTGCAAGGAAGCCCCAGTGCACAGCCTTTCCTTGCAGCAAAATGATGTCACCGACATGGTCGGATTTGCGGGGTTCTGAGAACTCTTGCCCTAACAAAAATAAAAATTTATTCCATCAATTTTTGAGTGGTATCACTAGGAATGTATCCCTGAGGTACACCGAGGAAACTGAACTCTACTATGTAAATAGATTGTAGAATTAAAGAACACTTGAAGTGAGAAGGGATGCTAGGGACATTGATTTCACTGTTGTTGTTTTTCTGTCGAGGAGGCAGAGGCACCCTGACCGGTTGAGTCTCTTTAATTTCAAGGGGAAAGAAAACTAATATTTATCCTCTCGTTATTCCCAACTGTGTTCTGGATTAGGACACTTAAACATAGAGCGTTTGAGTCATGTGGTTAAGAGCACACAGCTAGGTTCATAGCACAGTCAGAATTTGAATCCAAGTTGGTCTGGCCCTTAGACTATACGCTCTTTGCACAAGCTCATTCTGCTCTCCATTTTATTAAGATTTTTACTATCTACTCACTCCACTATCCAATTCACCTATGTGTATCTTACTCTACTGAAGTCTGATTTCTACTTTTAAGGAGACGATAAACTAATTTATGTCTGATGTTAATACTTAGTAAGACTCAATGCTTTATAACACTTATCGTGAACCTACTTTGTGTTAGTCCCTAGAGATATAAAAGAGATATCACCACTGTCCTGAAAAGTTCCCAAATATTACTGCACTGCCATCCGTCTAGACAACCCATCACTTTTTGTGAACAGGTTTGTGATAAATTATAGCTGTATTTTCCATCATTCCCAACCTTGAGCCACTGTGTTTTCTGGGCTATTTTGGATCTAATTCCTCTGTCACACCATACTTCTGTCCTTTCTTTCTCTTCTCTTTATGAAATATTAAGAACGTCCACCTTATGAAGGCTCTCTCTGATTAATTAATAATTGCTTGAAAAAGTCTTTGGAAACCTGAAATAAAAAACAAACGATAAACTATTTTCTCCTATAGCTTTTGGCATTTTTTCCCTCCCTAGGACACTTGAAGGTCTTTCCCATTGTCTGGGCCTAGTTATCATTAAAACCCAAAGAAGTGTAATTGGTGGCATGAATGATCTACTTATAATCACACTTGGTCAGGATCAGCAGACAGGAAAGATTCAAAACCCAGAAGCCCAGAGCTGTGCTTCATTATAAAGAAATGCCACCACCAGCATTTCTCCCATCACTTTCTGAGAGGATACTTGAGTGGAAAAGGTTTTGTTGTTGTTGTTGCTCTTTTGGTTTTTAGTTTGTTTGTTTGTTTCCAGCAAGTCCTTGTTATTTGCACTGAAACATAATGTCAGGGGATACCCTCTGACTTTGAGGCACCATTTGAAATATGCACCGTCCCTTCCAGTTGCTGAGAACATTTACGGTATTTCTGGCATCCAGATTCCACAGAGGATTTCTTTAGCACCAGGGACAAACACTCTTCTTTCCCACATCCCTACATTTCTGTCTTCAAGCTGAGTTGTTTTTTTCTCTTCTTATCCCATATAAAGAGTTGAGAGTGACAGTAAAAGAGTTTCTGAGAGAAGGTGTAACTTAACAGTTGCTTCAATTATTTTTCACCTTTCCACCTCCTAGAGAGCCAAAAAGTGAACACAGCAAGCATGATACATATTGATAAATATATGTTAAAGCTATTAAGATAAGGAAATAAGGGGATATTTATATCTACTAAATGTGGGGGCATTAAATGTTGATACCCAGACAGGTTTGCAGTGAAAACATCACACTCTGGTACTTGTTCTCAGTTCAGGGCTGTCCATTAGACCCCAGCGGGCAGTTTTTGTGACTTACGAATGCGACCTCC
This sequence comes from Mustela putorius furo, assembly GCF_011764305.1. Classification (NCBI taxonomy): domain Eukaryota; kingdom Metazoa; phylum Chordata; class Mammalia; order Carnivora; family Mustelidae; genus Mustela; species Mustela putorius. Next base: position 75,893,459 of record NW_025421987.1, read on the forward strand.
ACTCCCAACCCTGAGGCCTGGAGCAAAACAAGGCTTTTTGAAAGTCATTTTCATAATATTTAAAGGACTCAAAAAAAAATGTTTGCATTTCTAAACCTCATAATCTCACTTATGGTAAATTGTACTACAGAAATAATTCAAAATAAGGGGAAAGCTACATGAGAAGAGTTCACAGTTATTTATTATGCATAAAAATTTAAACAGCCTAAATATTTAATGGATGATAGTAATTTCTGTCCCCATCACCACCCACCCACCAATATAATACCACCTGCCCGTGTTGGGTTTGAAGCCCATCTAATGCAGAGCTGGCTCTGGAACCAGGCCGAATGCAGCCCGCTGGCGTCAGATTATCTGTGACTCTAGTAGCTCTGGCAAAGTCAGGGACAATTGGTATTGATGTCATTACTGAAATTACATTAAAAAAAAAAATAGGCATTGCTTATAAATGACCAGAAGGAAATAGAGGAAAAATAGAAAGGAATTGGTTTGTAGGAATAGCAAAATTGTGTAATAATTATTTTTCTTTCATTTTTAATTCTGTTAACATAATTTCAATGTCTGTACAAACATTTTTAGTGGAAACTATTGATGGCTAAAGAGATTTTTTTAGCTTTATTAATTAATCTAGATTAAAATGTAATAACATCAAGTGGCCAGAGTCAAGTAGCTTAAACCCAGTGCTTTAAGAATCACCATTTGTTTCAACCATCACAGAGTATCTCTTCCTACCAGTGGGACAGGAAAATGGATCGTTCTTCCATTACTGGCACACATTTGGATTAAGACATTGTCTCCCAGGATTAATATTATTCATTTTCAGAAAATGACTAGCATACGCATTTAATTATATTAGCTAGTTACTAAGTCAGGAAGTCCTTATGGAATGATTCAAGGCAAGAAAGATTTGATGGAGGGGAATAGAAGAGTCTTCCTTAAGATACAGTAAAAGCCCAGACTTTGGGGGTGGCTCAGTCGGTTAAGGCCTCTGCCTTTGTCTGGAGTCATGATGTCAGGGTCCTGGGACCTGCGTTGGGCTCTCTGCTCAGCTGGGAGCCTGCTTCCCCTCCTCTCTCTCTGCTTGCCTCTCTGCCTACTAGCGATCTCTGTCTGTCAAATAAATAAATAAAATATTTTTTTAAAAAAGAAAAAAAAGCCCAGACTTTGGCATCTGACTCCTGCAAAGAAAAGCTTTGCAAACTTTAATTTAACCCAGGGCTTGACTAGTTAACAGGGCTAACAGGCTATTAGTCTTCTGTTCCCTTCCAGATACTTCCATTGATAAATTGCTCCCAGGGGCCTGCACTGCAGATCGCCCTTTATCATAGGACTTGCCCAAGCAAGGTATTGCATGCTTTGGAACTTTCCCTCAACAAACTTGAATTCAAAAGGGATTGTGTGTGTGTGTGACTTGTATTTTGTGCCAGGTATAGTCCCTGACATCCTAGACTTTATTATCTCACATCAAGACTCAATTGTTCCATCTCCACTATCAAGCAATCAGTTCCCTTGAAGACGCTAATTATTGCTAATGGATGATATTGTTGTCTCATCTATCAGGTCAATGGGTGGATGAGAGATGAATTAGCCTTAAGCCCAAACGCCATCTTAGTCTTGATCTAGACACTTGAGACCACCGGTTTTGATGTTCTGTATTTTTCTTCTTTTCCTTCCTGATTATTGATAAAGGCTCCAGTGGATGAAGTACTTCTGAAATATTGGAATGTGCATGAATCATCCAGGATCCTGCTAAAATGCAGATTCTGATTCAATAGAGCAGGGGTAGTGTCTGATTCTGCAGTTCTAACAGGTCCTTGGATGATACAGGTTGTGTTGCTTATCCATGGAATAAACATGCCTGGAAAAGGGTGGACCAGGGAATGCACACACCCTGATGGCCGTCTGAGGAGAAATGTAGTCTTTTCCTACAACAATATGAACCCCAGCCTTCATCCCCCACCTCCAGTAATTCAAGCAGTAATCCAAGCTTAACATTTGAAATTTGCTACTGTTCTACTCTGCTCTACAGAGATTTTCTTTTTTCTTTGTTTTTTTCTTAGCTCATATAGGAAAAATTATGGGAATAATAATGCAGAATTTTCCTTAAATCACTTGTGTTCTTTAATATCCTTTTATCTAGGTTCTCTATGCGGTATGCAGCTTTACCTACAACCTAAGTATGAATATATTATACATATATATATGTGTATATATATATATATATTTCACAGGATTTAAATTTTTAAAATTACTGAATTTTTATAAATAATATAATGCTTTCAGCTAATGTATCTATTATGTAACTACTTAGGTGCTTGCTTAGAAAAAAGAGACACAATTATTTTGGTAAGATGTAGCGTAAAGAATCTATATTTGGAGTCCGATACTCGATTTTAAGTTTGGGCCGTTTTAATTTCATTATAACTTTGGCAATGTTCTTATCTTCTCCAAGTGTTCTCCATCATGTATAAAATGGGCATGATAACAATGTGAGAAAGTGTTGAAGATGAAAAGAGAAAATTTATGTAAAACATCTTGTAAACTGAAAGCGTTTTACATAGTTGCTAAATGTTAATTATTATTAAGTTTTCATATACCTTCTTTGGAATCTCAGTTGTTTTGTTACATTTCACATGCCAATATCAATGAATTGTATTAAATTTAAGTAAAGAAATAAAGTAAAGAAAAAAAAGCCACCTCCTAAACTCAGCTGTACCTCTTGAAAGAAAAGAAACTGTTATGATATTGACAGAGAATTTATTAAGGAAGTAATCCTCTAAACAATAAAAATGCGCTAATTTTTGAAAAACAATTATATAAGCTATTACAAGCTCCAGTGCTTTTATAGCTAACATTTTTTTCCTCTAGTTTTGCTAAATCTAGTAGTTTATCTCAACTATTAAGTGACACTAATACATAAATATCTAAGAGGTGAAATAAATCCCTATTAACCTTGCGTAGAAGGGTTTCTGAAACAATGATCAAACTTTGTAAGAATGCAAAAATACTCCTTAAATATGATAATCATTCAGAAATAGTGACACATGTATCTGTTGAGTGAAAAATATTAATTTCCCTTTTCTCTCCCCCAATATATGTAAATCTTAGCAAGCCTGCTGAAAAGATTGAGTTAGAGATTAGCTCAAAATTGTCAAGGAGAATATCAAAACGGCACCTTCTAGGGCATGTAGGCAAACCAAATACTTAGTGGCGACAGGCTAATTTATCATAGTGCAGTTGCCATGGCAACAACAGTTCTTGGTGCCATGTGACCTAAAGCAGTGTCTGTTGACTGGCTCTAACTGACTGTCAGTTCAGCAAAGGTTCCACTGTTCCCAGTGAAAGGGAAGAGAGAGCATTGATACTTGTTGAAAAGGCATAATAATAATAGTGTATCTCAAACCATGAAAGCATCCCTTTGTCTCCTTGACATTTATTTTTATTCTGGTTAAAGGGACCCCTCTAATTTTTGTTACACAAAGGCCCCTTATTTAGTCACAGATTAAATATGTGTTTCCCTGTTTACTAAGAATTCCATCTATGCCAATAGAGTTACAAACAAATATTTAAAATCTTCTATCGTAATATATTATTTACAGTGTGCTAAACTTTGAACAGCATCTTTTCCAGTATTTTTCATAAAATCATAAGAAATCTGCTGCGTGAAGTAATAACTAAATTTCCCTGCATATAATTTCCTCAGATATAAAAAAACAGAGCCTGACAGTGTTTCCCTCTGATCTGAAAGAGCATGAGATCTTTGGGAGAGGTAGACAATAGGTGTGCACATAATTTTTCTCATCTCTTTGTCACTGTTATTTTCATTGATGGGTAAGTAACAAGGCCCACAGAGATAGTCACACTCTTTGATTCGACAGTTCCACTCTTGGGATTTTATCTTGGGGAAATTCCACTAAATAAAGAGTTCTAGACCTGTGGGAGAAAGAATGAGATTTGGAGTCAGATAGATATGAATTTCAAATCCTGGTTCTGCCACAGGCTCACTGAATGCCCTTGGGGAAGTATTTTACCTCGAGGAGACTCAAGTGCCTTCATTTGTAAAACAAACTTGAGAGTATCTACCCTGAACAGTGATTGGGGGCCTTATAAATCATATGTGTTAAGTGTCTGGTCTATGCCTCGTGTATATATCAGAGCTCTCGGCATGTGCTACTTCTCAGTGCGGCAGCATCTATTAAACAAAACCTCAGAAACAATCCATAGGCCCCAGTTAGAAATAGAAGCTAGTAAATTCTGTGTTCCTAAATTAGGTCTATCAACAGAGTAGTATTGCGAATAGCAGGGGTGTAGAATTATGGGCTGCATAATACACTATCATTATACAAAGTGTCCATGTATGAAGAAGGTAATTTGCCAAATGAAAATAGTATAGGTTGTATGGTCATCGGTGATTCCTGTATTAATATAGAGCACCTCCTTTAAGGCACATTACTATCTTTTCAATTAAAAAAGATAATGAAAGCAAAGAACGGAGAGGTTGGAATCGTGTGGTGAGCCCCTTCCAGAATCTACAGCAGCTAGGAGGCATCCTTAAGTCCCTCTTTCTCCCTTACTTAGGAAGACTCATTCACCCAAGCTATGGGAGACACTAAAATGTTCTTCTGCTAACACTTCTGAACATTTCCTTTATGTCCCCAGAGCAGTGCTGCTTCAAGTGAGAAACAGAAAAGAATTTGTAAGAAAGAATCCATGTGTGAAGGAATTCCAGTTTATGTACCAAGGAGACAGAATAAGTGGAAGAGGAGTGGAAGAGTGAGAGCAATTTGCAAGGTTGCTTAGAAGGTGTGGTTTGCATTTGGAATGCGTTTTCTTTCGAATTTCAGATTTAGACCTTAGATACCCTGGCATATGGGAAGAACAGCTGTATGGTCATGTTCTCGTGTTTTCCACAGGACTAAAAAGTTCATTATAGCCTCAAACTAATGATCACAGGAATGAAGAGACACATGATTTTATAGCTGAGCTTTTTTTAAGTAGCAGTAGAGCAGTTCACTGAGTGCCAGGTTCAGTGCTGACAGCCCAGGAAGGAGTGAGGAAGACAGATAAGGAGGCATTGACAGAGGCAGCTGGGTAAGTCTCACAGTGAATGCTGACACGTTCTCCTCTCTCAACATTCTAGCTAAACTGGCCAGAGTCCAGGTACTATTATCTACTCTGGCAAGGACAGGCCACATTTCACTTCATGCAAAAAGTATGTCAAGCAGAAGAAGTCAGTAATAGCCAAAGAAAAGTGCTTGATGCTTTTTTTTTTTTTTTTACAGAATCTGATAATGACTGCTCTGCTTTAACCATGAGGTGATTCTTAATTTACATGAGGAGTGTCAGTTAATTTGTTGTTGTTGTTGCTCTTTTAATACAGAAGAATATACATTTTGAAAGATTGAAACTATAGACTGAAACCCTCTCCTGGTGGTTTTAGTGAAAATTCTGTCTCATTCATTGTTGGGGTCCTCTCCCTGGACCAGCTACACACCACACTCCAGTGGACTTACAGGATATAATCAAAATAAGAATCCAGTATTAGACCTCAGTCAAGTATGGCTGCCACTAGCATTCTCAATGACAAGCCAAAAGGGTCTCTTGAAATTTGGCAGCTTTGTACTTCTTTATGGTCATAAATGGACTATATCTTTGGGCTGTGGTTTTACCTCCCTAGTTTACCCAAAGATTCATCTCTGAGATCTCATTGCTTTCTGACATATAACTATCTGGCTAGCCCCAGATTTCTCCCCTTCCCCAAAACCCTGGGCAAATTACTTTCAAGTCCGAAGGAACCTCTGCTCACTTCAATCTTTCCCATTCCCTTTGCCTCTTCTTCAAAATGTTTAGGCTTTTGCAAAACAGAAGCTAGTGACACTTCTAGGCTCTGCCTAATTTGTGGACAACTTTATATATCCCCAGAGAACAATGGAGGCAACTAGAATAGAGAAAAGGAAAAGAAAATACAGAGAGAGGATGGGGGAGAGAAAGAGAAAGTGATCTCTTTCTCTCTCTCTCTCTCTCTACTTACCTATATATAGAGAGAGTATTATCCATTAAGGTGCACATGTTCATGGTCCAAGGCAAAGTAATTGATGAAATTATTAATAGAGTAAAGAAGTTGTGTGTGTGTGTGTGTGAGTGTGCGTGCATGTGTGGTTGTTACTGAAATGTGAAAATGAAAGCATGGAGGCGTAGAGTCATTGAGACAGGGAAGACTGAAGCAAACCTAAATTGATAACTGCAAGCTCACCAGGTTGAGTGGAGTAACGATCCTAATACAGGTCCTGAGCACTTGTATGCTAGGTCAGCTCTAGAGATCACTGTTTTAAACATCAATAACTATTTCAAGATTATTTGTTTTGACTTTGTTTTAGGTAAAAAGAATGCCGTATCTTGTTTATGATGATGTTCATTAGATTTTGTGCCTGTATTTGGATGTGGCATGAAATTTTTATTTTGAGTGACATATAATCTTTGTGCATTTTTTAAAAAGATTATTTATTTATTTATTTGAGAGACAGAGATCACACATAGGCAGAGAAGCAGGCAGAGAGAGAGGAGGAAGCAGGCTCCCTGCTGAGCAGAAAGCCCGATGCGGGGCTCGATGCGGGGCTCCATCCCAGGACTCTGGGATCATGACCTGAGCTGAAGGCAGATGTCTTAACCCACTGAGCCACCCAGGCGCCCCTCTTTGTACATTTTAATTGATGAAATTATTAATAGCATTAATTGTAACGTTTAAAATCATTTACTCCTTCAATTTGACCCTTTAGATTAGCTGGTTTGGGAAGCTTATTAACAGGGCCAAATCATAGGCATGAATGTCTTGGGACCTGGCTAACTTGACTCCATTCCTTGATTATAGATTGTACTTCTAACCCCAACCTGCCAGTTTTTAAATGCATTTTTCTGGTCTCAAGGGGTATTTTGTAAGAGTATGTGAACAAATCAATGAAAATTGATTTCCTATTGGAAAAAAACCTCAGATATCATGACCTACATCTCCCGAGTAGCCAGCAACTTTGCCTATAGAAGACACAATTCATTCATTCATTTTCAAGTGTAGCTGTCTACATGGATATCAAGATTAAACAAATTTACATTAAAAACATTGTTTACTTTTGACAGATCTGTAGACTGAAGTCTACATCTGCAGACAGAAAGTTCATTGCTCTTGAGTGATATCCAATTAAGCTTTCAACATTTTCCAAGAGCTTTCAAGGAAAAAAAAAGTAATATGTATATATTCTCCTGCTAATGATCCTTTATTTTAAAGTTAACAGGGTAACTTCTAGAATTATTTTCACCATTGATAATACAGTCTATATAAAGTAATAAAGTAAAGCAGGCCTACTTTTTCTGTTATACGATGCAGATACTAGTGTGAATTGGAATAGATGTGTCAGAAATAGCAATGGGGAACTGCAGTGCATGCAACTTGTTGTCTGGTGCTCCTTTATCCTGGCCTTGACTAACCTTTTATTTATTTTTTTTTCAAGAATTATAATGCTTGTGTTTCGTCTTATTTTACTTCTGACATCCATGTAGATTTATTTTCCCCAGATTAATGCTCATATTGGAAACCTGCTCCCATCTTTCTTATTTTTTTGCTGACTTCTTTTTTGGATTGTAATTTCATTTGAGGCTGAATCAAGATTGTGTGGGAAAGGCAACAGAGTTTAAAATGTGGATGTTACGAGCCTGTTTTTAACTTTTCTGAGCCTGTTAAGAATAAGATCAGATAAGCACATTGTATAAACTAATGCTGTGTTAACACGTAGCACGTAGTAAAAGTAAATGTGATTCACCTGTTGTGATCATTTATTTTGATCATTAGACATTGAGGGGTATGCATCCAATTGCCTTTCAGGTACCTCACTGTGACTGACTTTAATGAACAAACTACTGAGAACTGTAATGACACCTGACAGCTATGTCCTTTCATGTTGTGGCACGTCATAAAGCAGTAAATAAGTACAGTTAAGATTCCATATGGCATTCATTAAAAAGATTATAAATCCCATACTTTGGAAGATATTAACATTGTATTGAAGATATTATGTCTGTTGTATGATGGAACTCCAAATCCAGGTGGTAAAATGCACCTGTGACATCCTAGAAATATTCTGTCCATCAATGAGTCATTCACCTGTTGATCACGGCAAGTGAAGAGACCTTGGGAACAAAGAAATAATAAGCTCTAGTTTGAAGAAGTACATAGAGAAGGCATGTAATTACAATGCAGTCTAATTGCAGTTGACCCTTGAACAACAAAGGTGTGAGCCATGTGGATCCACTTATACATAATTTTTTTCATAAATACAAAATTTAAAAAAAATAAACATATCTTTTCTAACCTCTAGATTTTTCTAAGCTCTGACCTAAAATGCCAGTCCTGAGTTCTCTACTGATAGTTAGGTCAGTTGCTCCCTATTAAAAAGATGTTCAGACCGAAAGTAAGGTAGAAAGTGTGCTGTACCTGATGGCTTTCACCTTGTTCAAGAAACCTCATCTCTAGGACAGGTTGAAATATTATTATCTGAAGTCAGAAAGGAAACACTCTATAATTCTTACAGAGCAACCTCTTGTTCTTGTTTTGTCTTTCTTTTTGGTTTTTTTTTTTTTTTTTTTGGTCTCTTATCTCAGTTATCTTTGGTGATGAACAGGGGATTTTAGATCAACAAACTGTCATTCAAATCCTTTCCCTTTCTTTTTGTTCATCCTTCTGCAAATTAAACACAAATTTAGTTCCTTGTCTATAAAACTACAGTATGAATACCTATCTCTAAGGTTGGTTCTAGAATTAAATGAGATTATGTAAAATGCTTGTGTTATTGGCACATTGTAAATGGTCAATTATAGTAAATTTTAAAATTATTTATTAATACAAATGATACATTATTACCTATCAAAATGTGGGATTTGTAACTTCTAACATGTATTTGATATAAGATCTTAACTCTACTTATTTAATCCTTCATGATGTGTTACAGGATGAAATGACCTACTTAACAGACACATCACAGTTCTCTGTAGCTTGTTATACATCTCTAAAAATATTAGACGCCACAACTTTTAAAATGTATAGAGCAATAACTTCCAACTTACTCTAGTTTCCACTGATTATATCAGTTTTCCATTGCTGATGTAACAAATCGCCACAAACTTAAAGACTTTAAACAATGTAAGTTTATTATCCTACAGTTTGGAGATCAGCAGTGCAAATATCAAGGTGTTGGCAGGGTTGTACTCCTTCTGCAAACTCTAGTCAGGGATGCATTTCCTTTCCTTTTCCATGTTATGGAGGCTATCTGCATTCCTTGGCTTATGACCCCTTCTTTAATTTTCAAAACCAGTAGTCCTCTACCTTCAAATTGCATTTCCTCTCTCTGATCATTGCCTGCTTCATCATGTCTCTTCTGATACCCATTTTCCTGCCTCCTCTTTTCCCTGACAAGGACACCCGTGATTTTTTTTTTTTTTTTTTTTTTTTTACTTTGTCCATCCATGTAATCCAGGATAATCTCCCCATCTTAAAATCCTTAATTTAATATCTGTAATATCCCCTTTGTCAGTTAAGGCTATGTATTCAAGATTCTGGGGATTAGGATGTGGATATCTTAGAGGAGCCATAATTTTGTCTACCACAGTAAGTTTAAAGGAAAGATATTTATTTCTTAAGGTCATTAAGGGCATAAAATGAAAAAGACTCAAGGTTCAAAATATGAACTTAAGATTCATATTTTCCTTTGCAAGTGTAAATCAAAAAGGATATAGCAGAAGAAATTTTATTGGATTTTTACCCTATGACAGAATTGTGCAAGGTAATTTACATAATTTCATTAAGTTATTTAAGCCACATCCACTTTATTAGTTAGTTAGCTTTACCATTTCATAGAAGAGGAAACAGGATTTATAGGGCAATTTGTCCAAAGTCACTGTAATAATGGTAGAATCAGGAATTTAGAACAAGTCTAGCCATTTTTAAAATTTACATTCTTACCTAGATCATGCTCCACCTGTAACTCACTAGAAAGGTTTAAAGAGATTCCTAAAATATAGATACAATTTTTAGAGATTCCTATCTTGCTTTACATGGCTAATCACTTCTCCAATTCATCTGTGATTTTATCTTTTCCTAAACTAAACATGGAAAACATGCAAATAGAAAATATTGTTCTATTACATATACAGCTATTAAATATGAATAGTTTTGCTAAAAAGACTAGTTTTCTTTCATAATAGCTAATTGATACTTTTTACTAAGATATGCATAAATCTTGGAAGATAGTCAACCAGAATTAAAAATGTTAATGTGGATGCTGAAGAGCTTTGTAACATTATTTAATCAAACAAATATACTGAGATGCTATTAATTTTTTAAGGTTTTGTAGAGGGATCCTAGATTGCAAACTGCCCAGAGTAGAGAATGAGACATTGAAAAAAGAGACTCTGGCAGTTTCAGTGTTGATCTTGTGATCTGAAAAAAGAGGCTAAATACAAGTACTTTAAGGGGAAATGGAAATAACATAAAATATTGAATTATTTCTAATGGTTTTCAATGTCCTACTCTACCTATGTAGTAACCTAGTCTATTAATACTTTTTTTAAAATGCCAAATGAATGACCCTTTGAATTGAATGATTCATTACTTCCTAAAACAAGTGTATTAGAAAGATAGTAGAAATATAAATACTACTTTACCACTGAGAATACTCATATGATAATGAGAAACACGATTGGTTTAAGTTAGAGTTGAAAACTCTTAACTTGATGTTCCTTTCAGATTTGGGCTAAATGTATCTTTTTGATACAAGACAACCAGAAGGCACAGATTAGTAGAAAGGCTATTCAATGTAACTGGTGCAGACTGTTCCTTATTGAAGGAGCAGCTCTGCTGTTAATACCCAACAGCTCATTGATTTCAGCCTCAGTCATCTTCAAACTTGTTAGAATATATATGTGCCATCTCATTTGTTATAACTCCCTCCCAAACTCAAAATGTGAATCATTAGTTCATCTCACTTTCTTAAAGATTTGTCAATCTCAAGCCCAAGCTGTAGGTTTTAAACTGTTCACCAATTCATTTAAAAGCAAACTAAATGAAGGAGGAAAGATTATAGAGAAAAGGAAGAATTAAGTACTCCAGGCCTCCCAACATTTTAAATTATTAGTTTGTTTTGAATAATAGAGAGATGGAAGGAGGGAGGAATGTCTGAAAAATCATTGTTCTACCACTTTACAACTGGTTGACAAGTGTATAAAAATGTTTAAAATTATAAGCTTGTAGTTTCAAATATTGAATTATAAACTCAAGGAACATAATATAAACATGAATTGAGTTTCAACATATGTGTTTCAATCTCACGATCTATTGTTGACTCATTTTCAACTTAGATGCTTTCAAGTTTTGAGAATTAAAATGAGTTCCACCTGAAAAATCCTCCAAAACAACTTGGAATTCATATAGAATTCATGCCAATATATTTCATTTTAATTTGATGCTTAATGTATATACAGTAGAAAACAATGCAGTTGACTTTAGTTATCTATGTTTTGTTTGTAGTGATTTATTTTTTTAGTGTGTTCAAGTTCAGTTGATACTGGGAATACATTTGGAAATGTTTAAAATGGTTTTCTTTCATAAGTCTAAAGGCTTAGTTTCTTTTGTTTTGATTGTGATAAAATCTCATTTATTTTATTGTAGGAAATAGTTTATTGTTCAGCAATTCAAATTTAATTGAATTTATAACTATAAATCTTCAGTTCAATTAAGAGATTATCAAAGTGTTTTTCCAATAGGATTGTATTATCCTTGTTGAAGGAAGCAGTTAAAGTATGTATGAATTTTATGATTTGTCCCAAATCATATAGTAAGTGACTGTTGAAATGAGAAAAGAACCTAAAGACTCTTAACCAGTAGTGTGTATTCTCACCATGGTGTTCCTTCTTATATATATAAAAACTTTGACAATACAAGAATCAGAAATTGACATCATGATGAATTAGTGTTATTGATCATTACTAATTGTAGTAGCATTTTTTGAATCACTTGATTGACTGAAACAAACATTACTTATTCTTGTTTGACACTCATTTTCTATCCTAAGCAGAACATTTTACCCTGTGCCATTCTGAATGCATTATACCAACAGCTACAGCAAGACCAAGTTCAGGGCCTTAGTAACTAGGGTGGTGCGACCCACTTCCTACTCTTATTTAAAATGTCTTGGTAGAGGTGTTCATTATTTGCTAAATTTATCACTTACAGAATAACATTTTAAGGAAACAGCCACATTGATCCAAGTGAATACAACCAGAAATCTTTAGGGAAAAATGTAGAAATGGATTTTCTTTCTGACTTGGAATATAAACCAAGTTGTATAAAGAACTAAGTATTTATGTTTTTTATAATTTTGATCAATTCTCATTAAGAAACTCTCTTTGGACTTCAAATGGAAAGGATCAAGCAAACGTAGGTTATTTGTCAAGCATGATAGAAGAAAAAATATAAATATAGTTCAGGCAATATGCCTCCAGTTGTATGTTTATTAAAACAAACTCAAAGAGAATTATTTAATCATTTGTTTGCTCGGCATCTTCAAATGAGTGATTTAAAGTGCATGGCCTAAAGGTTTGGAGGAATTGTCTCCTGGAAGAATACTGTAACTAGATTTTAGGGGGGAATTGGGCACACGGGAGAATTTGATGGCTTGTCAGACATATGCTTATGAGAGGTAGATTTGGAATGACTAAGTAATAAGGCAATGATTTTGATGCAAGTCATTGTCTTCAGATTAAAAACAAAAACACATTGAATTGGCAACATGGGCTAATCAAATGTACATCAAGTGGCCAGCAAATTATATTAAGTAACATTTTTCAATAATTTGATTCATATTTTTATTTTAATTTTTGTCTAACACAAGTTCAAATGATAAAAAAGCTCAATATGAAGAAAAGAAAAATACAATCTATTTTTAGAAATCTTCTTTTAAACAATATAATCAAGATAGTGAAATAATTTAAGACGCCCAAATAAATGATCTTTTGATAAAAATTTCTAGATAATCAATCAATCCTGGAGGTCAATGGGCTACAGGACAGTACATCAAAGGTCACAAACTTGAGACGCACAGATACAATGTTTGCATACCCAACATTGCACCTGTTCTGATTATTGATTCCTGCATAACAACCTAATTCAAAGTGCAGTGGTTTACACAACAATTTATTTGTGAGCTGTCTCTTGGTTCTGTGATTGACTTGGGCTCACCTGGGTGGTTCTCACTGGGTCTCATGGTTTTTAGTCAGATGGTCTCTGTGGTTCTAGTTCTCTGAACATGTTGAGAGGGATTAATACCTTAATACCAAGCTCCTTGCTCTGTGGGGAGCCTGCTTCTCCCTCTGCCTCTGCTGCCACTCTGCCTGCCTGTGCGCTCTCACTCTCTCTCTCTGGCAAATAAATAAATAAAATCTTAAAAAAAAAAAAAAGATATATCTGCTGCTGTGTCACTTGTGCCAGCTCTCTATGGGGGGATGTCATGTACAGATAGGGTATAAAAAAATTATAGCCGCCATTTTGGAAGTAAGCAAACATGGTCCTTTAAAAAGAAGTGGAATCAGTGGCTGATATTAAAAAACAATTTTACATTTAAAAAAAAATCCGTATTTCTCTCTCCCATTAACGGGAGGCTCTGCGAACAAATATTTGTAGCTGAGAAATGGCTAATTCTTTCAGACAGACCATGAAAGTCCCATTCCCCATACTCTGTACCTGATGTACTTCATACATAAGTTACTTCCATGGCCAGTGCAGGCATTTGGGTTTGAGACCCTTTTGTTTCACCAGCATAAAGTGTTGTTTTATGTTTTTAATGATGTAAATATATATTCTAGTAACTACTGTATAAAAGGCATATGTATACAATCCTATTTTTTGTGTATTTTAAATTTTTATTTTATACATCTTTTCCCTTTTGATTTCACATTGCTTTCCTCTTAAGATAAACTAGGATTTAATTCAGTAAAAATACGATTTACTTAGACAAAACATGAATAAAGTACAAAGTCTTTTATTATCTAGCAAGGGCTCATTCATACTTAATTTCATATAATAAGTTTTATCACAGTGGCATAGAATTTATATAATTATTTTAATTATGGCTGGTCTTGTTTATGGATATTAACCCATAACAATATAATAAAAGAGGCAAATGGGCAAGAGAAAAAATTCTGACCAATAAACATCTTACATATCATATTCTACAGATTTTTCAGAGCTGTTTGATGTGGTGAGATAATTAAAAGAAACCAGGATTTGGATATATTAAAGCTAATGTTGCTATGTTAAATAATCTTTGCTAATGCTAACAGTGATTTATGAAGATTTCTTACTGTAATTAATTTAGCAATAATATTCACTATATTTTTTAAGTATTTAATTATACCTTCAAAATAAAAATTTCTGTATAAATGTTAAGGAGCTGCATATATTTCTTCAAACATTTAGCAATATGGAAGCACAATACTTTCTTTTTGTAACTTTAAGCTAACTATAATACCCACGTGAATAATTAAAATTGAAAATGCAATCCAATTAAAATTGATAAGAAAATTAAACATCTTACAAATACTACATCATTCACTTTAAAACCAATCAACTCACAATTTAGTTGCTATGGCTAATTGTTTCTCAACAAATTTTCATATATAACATTGACTTTATTAAGAAATAAAGCTCAAAATAAAAACAGAGCCCTTTCTCTTCATGCATGCAAACATATTTGTTCACATTCTAAAACTGAGAAGTTATCCTAGGAAACAGACAAAGACATTAAACATTATGTTTTATAAAAGTTATTATACTTTCATAGAACTATTCAAAATGGTAACCCAAGTGGGAATTGGTAGAATTTTTCCAAGCTGGTTTATTTATATTTTTTTTAATTTTTATTTTTTATAAACATATAATATATTTTTAACCCCCGGGGTACAGGTATGTGAATCACCAGGTTAACACACTTCACAGCACTCATCATAGCACATACCCTCCCCAATGTCCATAACCCCACCCCCCTTCTCCCAACCCCCTTACCTCCAGCAACCCTCAGTTTGTTTTGTGAGATTAAGAGTCACTTATGGTTTGGCTCCCTCCCAATCCCATCTTGTTTCATTGATTCTTCTCCTAACCCCTTAACCCCCCATGTTGCATCTCCACTTCCTCATATCAGGGAGATCATATGATAGTTGTCTTTCTCCGCTTGACTTATTTCGCTAAGCATGATACCCTCTAGTTCCATCCATGTCATCGCAAATGGCAAGATTTCATTTCTTCTGATGGCTGCATAGTATTCCATTATGTATATATACCACATCTTCTTTATCCATTCATCTGTTGATGGACATCTAGGTTCTTTCCATAGTTTGGCTATTGTGGACATTGCTGCTATAAACATTCGGGTGCACGTGCCCCTTCAGATCACTACGTTTATATCTTTAGGGTAAATACCCAGTAGTGCAATTGCTGGGTCATAGGGTAGTTCTATTTTCAACATTTTGAGGAACCTCCATGCTGTTTTCCAGAGTGGTTGCACCAGACAAGCTGGTTTATTTATATCAATTTTGTACTCTTTAAGAGCTATAGAGTTTTTTCTCAGAAGAGGGAGGATGGCAGATTTGGGGTAAAGTAATTAGAAAAAGAAAAGATGCTAAAAGTTCTTTACTGGAAACAACCACGTTTTGCCTTACTTTCTAATACTGTGTATCTTCACTGGCAATCAATTACAAAGACCAATAAATGTTTTTATAATGGGATAGTGGTAGGTGTATAGTCACAGCAGACAGACTGCCTGGGATTTCATACTATAAGCAAGTCACCTAGCCTCTGCATTCCTCAGTTCCTTCATCTGTAAAATAGAAAGAGTAATGGTGCATACCTCAGAAGACTTTAACAAAGTGAATAGATTTAAATAAGTTAATGTTTGAAAAGCTTTTGCTATAATGACTGGCACATAATAAACATTACATAATTGTTGTCTGTCATCATCTTCATTATTGTGGTGTCACATACATTTTGTTGTTTTTTTTTTCAGTAGACCCTTATCTAAAAAGCTAAAAGACAAGACTGATGTTCTAATCCAGTATTTTCAAATCTTATTTCACCATACTTTAAAAATTAAACCATAGGAAACTTAGAAATGAAAAGGAAAAGGAGGCTGGAAGTGGAAAAACTCAATTCACAGCCATGGTTGCTAGGGTCCGTAAGAGAGGGCAGACGAGAGGACAGGTGGTAGAGATTGGACTCTTTCACAGAGGGTCTTGCTGGTTGGTAACCATATTCTTCAAACTAATCTGGCAAACCTTTGGAACGTCCAAAATTTCCCAAAGGCTTCAGAATCAACACTTCTAAAGGAACCAACATCCGTCTGAATCCCGAATGGTCATATATGACCCTAAAAGGGATTGGCCTGAGAATATGCTTGCTGTAGAAGTATTGTACTGTGCTCCTTTTCTTCTTTTATACCTGCACTTCATAAAGGATGGCATCCTTCTCTCGATCCCTAAAAATCTCAGGGTTAGGTTAAACATTTTCCAAGGTGAAGCAATCTTGAGGAAATACTTTTAAAGTTTTCTGATGATACATGATATAATCTCCCCCTTCTAGCTCCTGAAATATTTAGTATGCATCCAATAAAGGAATGAAAACAAACAAACAAAAATCCTGTCACACAACAGAGAAAATTTAGGATATCAGTAATTGTATTGAGAAAGAAGATCGCTGAATAAAAAAACTCTTTTATAAGTCAATTAATTTCCAGTTCTTTCTTTTCAATAAATTTGAAGGTGATGTTAATTGAGTTGTCCGCTGAGAGACCATTAAGAGTAATTTTTTATTATAGATTACAATGTGATTTCTGGCACATAAATTGGAAGGAGTTCAAAGAACTGAATGGTATTTTATAACAAAACTTTTTAGATTCTCATTTTCTTATATATGTGAATTAGATTTCTCAGGATTGACATATATAAAAATAAAAACTAATGATTAAATTGATGTTGAATACTGCCTTATTATAACAATAAAAATAGATATGAATTCAGTTGAAAATTCAGATATGAACACAAGAACTAATTGAGAAAGGACATTTGTCTCATTAAGAAATTAATTTCTAGGGGCATCTGGGTGGCTCAGTCGTTGGGCATCTGCCTTCAGCTCAGGTCATAATCCCAGGATCCTGGGATCCAGCCCCACCTTGGGCTCCCTGCCTCTGCCTGCCACTCCCCCTACTTCTGTTGACTCTCTCTGTCAAATAAATAAATAAAATCTTTAAAAAAAAAGAATATCTAACACATCTTTGTATTTATGTTTAATAATTATCAAAACATTTATTTCTTTTGATCAATTATGTATTAAAAATGCTAAATCTTGAAATCAAATATTAACACTTAGATTCTCATGATCACAGAAATTTTTTAAGTTTTTATTTATATACATATTTTCAACAAAAATTTATGAGAGGATGATCAACACAGATCTTTCAAATAAAAAAAAATATTCCATTAAAATACAGTGTTGTGGGAGAGGGGAAATAAAAGTTCAAAGAGAAAAAAGAACAATGCACAATATTTTAACTGGTCAAGCAAAGCTTGTTGGTGTATTTTACTTTGTAATGTATGGTGGTGCTTCTTAATGCAGTGACATTTATAATCAACTGGGTACAAATAAAGATTGAAAACAATTATTTTCACCTGCCGATATATATGGTATATTGGGAATTATATATTTTCAAATGTTAAATTTATGAGAAAACATTTTAGATGTTAAATGTATGAGAGCACATACTTTTTAAAATATTTTTTGGGAAGGTATATGGGCAAAAAATGCTTAAGAACAACTGATTGGTGAAAACTTGAAAACTTCCAAGGAACCTTCTGGTTCAAATATGGCATCATTATTTTGAAAATGAAGTATTTACTCCATGTATTTCATAAAATTTTACCTGGAATCTTATCTAGAATTGCCTTAGAAATATTTAGTTTTATGTTCTTTAAAAACCTATTTTTGTAGCACTTGAAGGGCTCAGTTGGTTAGCATCCGACTCTTGATTTCAGTTCAGGTCATGGTCTCAGGGTCGTGCTGTCAAGCCCCAAGTAGGGCTCTGTGTTATGTGAAGCCTGCTTAAGATTCTCTCCCTCTCCCTCTGCTACCTCCTGCCTGTCCTTCTCTAAAACAATAGCAGCAACAACAGAAAACTATTTTTAATTTTTTGTTTTGGCTTTGTGGAAATTCTCTGACAATTTGGTATTCTTCCTAAAAATTTAAAAAGAGATAAGACCACACAACACGTTGAAACACACAAAGGGCCAGGCCTTTGGAAGTTTTTTGGGAGGGTGGTAGGGGGAGGAGGAGAAAGCCAGGGATATTAATTACAACACTATTTAGTGTACTACAAAATTCCCTTTTGTAAATGTTAATAATATAATACATTTTAAGTACTTAATTAAAAAGTGACATTTTAGAAAGCCATACATGGATAATAAAAGTAAGCCTTTGAGGTTCTTTGGGGGATATTGGCATTTTGATGTGAGTTTTGGACTAACAGTATTTTGAAGAAAAAAAATAGTTCATTTATAAAACTCAAAGTGGACCTCCATGATTGACAAACTAGCTCAATGCATCTGAGAATGAGGAGAGAAATTTCTGAGGCAGTTGCTTTTATTTCACCAATTCAGAATAATTAAAAAGGCATCTACCTATACCAAGTATCGAGTAGTAACAACTATTATTACCCAAAAGTTTTCTTTAGCTGTCTGCCTCACAGAACCACCATGCCACTTGCTGACAGCTGAAAACTGGAGGACTTACAATCCCATTTGTGGATGCAGAACAAAAGATAAGGAGAGCCAGCTTCCAGAGCAAAGCCCATCTGCACTCTAGGGGGAGATAATGTTAGATTTCCACCCCCAAATGGATCTGTTGACAAGAATCTATTTATAAATATATTCTTTTTTTTTAATTAAATTTATTTATTTGGAAGGGGAGGTGAACCATGAGAGACTATGGACTATAAATATATTCTAAAGAGAGAAATTTGAAATATTTCTATCTTCAAAATCTTTATTTTAAAATATACCACAGATATAAAAGGATGACAATATATATTCACAGCTTGCATAATAATAAGTGAGGGCCCAGATTAAGAAATAGAACATTATGGTATCTTTAAAAATGTATTTCTTTTTTAAAAATAGCATCTATGGCATTGTTCTGACTTCTCCAGTTCCACTTAGGATGCACAATTTTTCAAAAATTATAAGTGTCATTCAAAACTTCTTAAGCTGTCATTCATTCTTATTTTAGTGCTGTCATTTTCATTAAAATCAAGCTATACTAAAAACTCTAAGATCTTACTATAATCTAATTCCATTTAAGAAAAATTTCAAGTGACTGTGCAATGAAATATCTCTAAATCTTCAAGTCTAACCACTTTTCTAAAAGTATAATTTCATTCTTTAAATGGTGTAGGGTTTTTTGTTTGTTTTCATGTTATCGATGAAAAAACAAAGAACTGTGTCATAAAAGATACCTCCTCTATATAGAAAAGAGTTATCTCTGCATTCTGGAAAAGACACTTTAATTTTACCAATTGTAGCTTAAGTATACAGTGAAGAAAAAAACTAGTTTCCCTAGATTACACTACTTTATTTCATCATTTTCCCTTTCTAATGCTAAAATCAAAAGAATAATTTGTAGCCTTTCAGAGAATAAAGATCACCTGAGTATGTTTTGTTGGTTTCCTGCAGATGGATCCCAATCTTATTTCCCACTAAATTCTGAGAGCAATCTGCTTCAAACAAACCTACCTGTCTTATATATTCACAATCATTCCCTACCACCTATCTAGATTCTATCCACATTAAAATAGTTCTCTTCCTAGATTTGTACAAAGTAAATTTCATTTCTTTGATCACAAGAAATTTTTATTACCTGTACTATCTTTGGTACCTATCCTATGTTGTGTCTTGTATATTCTTTCACATTCCATATGTATACATGGCTATATGCTCTATAAGATGAGGGAGCACATGTATACTAGAAATTTTAAGAACGTGTGTTTGGGAGGTGGGTGGAAGCAGTGCAAGATACATTATCAGTCCAGATTTTAATATAAGCCTTACCCTAGTGTTACCAAACCCTAAGACAACCCAGCACCACCTTCAAAATGTCATTATAGCTGTATTACTATTTTAGTCCCTGGATTGATTTTGGTTGGGATAAGGAAAAAGCCAACGGAGTCTTTCTTATCACTTCCCCTTTTAATAAACTCTGGCAACTCATTTTGTTCTCCCCATAATTAAAAAATTCCTCGTAACTTTTCCATTCTGTGGAATTAAGTCTGTGAATTAACAAATTTACTTATTTTTAGTATTTCAAGTTTAGTGTTGTCTACTGTCACAGCTGAAATATCTCAACAAATTTGAATTCTGAGCCTGAACCAAGCTCAGAAACATAGGGATGTTGGGGACACAGTCAGTTATTACTGTACATCTCTCTCTATTCAATGTGCTACTGCTAGCTGTTACTGAGCTGCAAAAAGTGAAGAAGAAAAGGAGAGGAAATGGAGTTAGAAGTATCTCCCTTGGAACCATGAGCGTTTATCCATTTTTCAAGAATGGCCATCTTTTCAAGTTGGGGGAGACAGTTGGAACCATTGAGGGAATCTTGGCCTCCTGCTTTCTGTCCATACCTATACACACATAGATAGACACGTGTAAAGACTCACATGTAAATATGAAAAAAACATAGAGGCATGCATGTTCACATGTAGTCATTCTGGTGTGCCACCAAGAACAGCAAAGCTTTTCTTTATTCTGAGCCAGGAAACGTCGGCTGTGGGGCCCTACCCCTTGTGTCCCTGTACCATGCTTTTAGAGTAATAGGAAGAGGGGCTACCAAGAGTTTCATACTTCTCCGAAGACCTTATTATGTCCAGCACGTGCCTGATATATAGTAACTATAAACCCTTTCCTGAGTCACTGAAATTCCCCAATATCTCAGGTCACACACAGATCTCCCGGAATATACCAAGTATAGATAGATTTCCATTCCTTATTTTTATTATTGTGACCAAGGAGAAGTTATTTTAAACAACTCCAGTATAAAACCAGATTTGACATCCTTAGTTACCTACTGTTAACCTTAATAATTGGAGGGGTGCCTGGGTGGCTCAGTTAGTTGGGTGTTCGACTCTTGGTTTTAGCTCAGGTCATGATTTCGTGGGTCGGGGGATGGAGCCCCATGTTGGGCTCCATGCTCAGTGGAGAGTCTGCTTGAAAGATTCTCTCCCTCTGCCCCTCCCCCCACTCTCTCAAATAAATAAATAAATCTTTAAGAATTGCATAATGTTCTTTTTCTCTCATACATGGAAACTGACAGTCAGAGAGGTTAATTAATTTGCCTAGTATCAATCACACACTTGTGACAGAGCCTTCTGATCCTTTGTTCTTTGTGGTCACCAGGTAGCCTGTTTCAGTAAGCTAGTTAAACATTTGAGAACTTCCCATTTTGGCTTGTGAAGAATGCTATGAACCCCTGCTGAGTGGTACATCACACTCTGTGATCATGGACAAACCATTTGAACTTTTTGAATTTCAATGATCTCATCTGTTAAAATAATCTTAATACTGCCTACCTCAGACACTTCTTAGAGTAATCAGATCTATAATACCCAAGGGTAGGGGTTATATCACATAGTGCATAACAGATAAAAGTCATTTAACATTGTTTGAATTGAATTAAATCTCACAGATAATAAGATTTTTGCCTTAACTTTCAACTTCATAGTTATTTTGTTTTGTTGTTCCTCTCTCTCTACCATCAGTGGAGTGGCATTTAGAGATACTCACAATATATAATGTATAGTGACTTTTGAGAGAAATACAATTTTAAAAGAAGAGGTCAACTATTATTATAAATCTTATTCCTATAGAATTTTGTATTAAAGAACTTGTAGATTTTCTTGTGAAAGTCAAGTTCTATATATCCAAACCAGAGGTCTTATATCAAGTTGGCAAATTAGATACATTCCACTTACTCCATGTTTCATGCACAAAAGTTCCATGAAGTTCTTACTTTTCTCTGATTTGAGAAGAGCAAAATGCTCCTTGCATAATTCAGTGGCTCACAATGGCTTCAGATAAAAGAAAAACTTGTAACAGTTGCGAGATGATCAGCTATCTTCTTGTCATCAGGGGTTTACAATCTGAGCACCATATGGTTGGTGTCATTTATTTTACACTCCTGCATATTCCTTCTTTCTTGAAAATTACCAGCTAAGTTGTATGTTCACCTTAAAGGAATTCAAAAGTATATGGCAGGTTGTCAGATTTGCCCACACAGTATCAGATGTCAGACCACCCACTGAGAGTTTTAATTAGAGTTACCTTTCCCTGAGTGGATGGGAATTATGTGACTTTGATTCTGCAGTTATAATGGAATATTTTATAGATGATCACTGTCATTTACAAAAAGACAAGAAAAAAAAAGAGCAACTTAAAATTTCCTCTTCTGGGAGGAACAAATCTTTTTATCAAAGTGTATGTCTATCTGATAAGCTCTTTCAAATTAATTCCTCCCTAGAACTCCCCCAGATGACACCTGATGGCAAAAGAACTAGTAGGTGCTTTCATGGTGAGAAGAGACTATCTACCCCAGCATCTGCACTTGATGCTTTTAGAAATGATGAATGTTTTCGCTAGGAAACTCTGGTCCTCCTGGGAGATGCATGCTTCAATGTCATCTATCAAAAATGTAAATTGCATATTACTTCAGGTTGGGGCTGATTATTCTAATTATTATTATTTATTATTTTGGAGCACCATCAGTGCTGCACTGGGTGACTCTGGTGGAAATGTTCCAGTTAGAGGAGGAACTGTTATTTTCATATTTCTTAACTGACATCGATTTGTATGGCTACCATTTTAGCAATAAAAAGCAAAATGTAAAACTGCAGCCTGCTGTGAAAGGAAGTCTACACATTGAATGAACACTGCAGGGACATACTCATAAATATTCATTAAACAGGGTTTCATTGAAAATAAAATTTAAGTACTTAAGGTAATGTAATACAAGTCAGTGAATAGCTATTCTACCTCAGCTAAGGAAGCAGGATAGAATGAGATAATCTAAGAAAGGAGGATAAAGTTTAGACCATGCCTTTTGTACTTCAAACTATGAATTAGGAAAATGGCGATTTAATTCAATCGTCATATCCATCCGGGTGCCTCTGCTATCCAATCTTCATATAGAAAGTAACAGTGTTTTTTAAACATGCTATCACCATATAAATTGGGGAGATGGTTTGAAGGTCTGGAGAGTTCCTGTAGAAGAGGTAATGACATGTAGTGTCCTAGAAATAGCACTGTTCAAACACTCAAGGTAGCCTGCTTCTTAAAATCTGTGTGGCCTATAGTAAGTCACTGAGCTCTGTGATGCTGTTTCCTCCCTGTAAAATGAAAATAATGCTGCTCCTCACTCACATGCTTTTGTTAAGGAGAGTGTGTATTTGCAGAGGTGTTTTATAAACAATAAAGCACCATGAAACTGTCCATTGTTATAATTTCCTAGTATTCATTTCAGTATACTTGTGGAATGTAGTTCCAGTCTCTGTGATTGCTTATTTATACTGACATTTTTACATTCATTGCCTCTATTCTCCTATAAAAGATGAATTAATAAATGAATCCAAATACCTGATCAATAAATATTAAATGAGAGCCGATTATATCCCAAGCATCATTCTGGAGACTCAAGACAAAACAACAAACAAAACAAACAAAATAATCCCACCTGTGTAGAACCAATGTTTTATTTAAAGAATGTCAAGATGCTAACATAATAACTACAGAGCAGATTAAATTTGTTATATAGGTGGGAAGTGGGTTGGAAGAAATAGAGCATAGAAGTGGAATAGGGAATATGGAGGGTGATAGAGGTAGAAGAGGGGAGCTGGGTACAGTATTTTCAAAATAGACTGGCCATGGAAGAATTCCATATGGAAATATTTAAAGACATAAATTGAAGTAAGTGAGTAGGCAAGTCTTGTGGATACCTAGGAAAGAGCATTCCAGGCAGAGAAAACAGCAAATGCAAAGGTCCTGCGGCAGAAGCATATTCCTGGTGTGTGAGGAACATCACTCCCTCCTGAGGGACTAGAAAGAAGTGAATGAGGAAAAGAGTAGGTAGAAAAGAATCAAAGAATAGGAGGCCAAATGTCATTGGGACTTTTAGGTCACTGAAGAATTTTACCTTTTACTGTGCCTGAGTAGAAGAAAGAGAGAGTTTTGAAAGGACATGAGACAAGACCTGATATATTTGAACAGAATCAGTTTGCCTTCGTTGTGGAAGAGTTAGGTAACCAATTAAGAAATTGTTGTAATAATTCAAGTGGGAAAAGATGTTAGATTGAAGAAGGGTAGTAACACTGAAATAGTGAGAAGTACTAAGATTCTAGATATCTTTGAAATTTCTGCCAAAATATTCTGTTCATACTTTGGATGAGTGATGTGACAGGAAATGGAAAAGAAGAAAAAAGAAAACCAAAAAACAGGGTCAGAGTAACTCCAGGTTTCTTCACCTGAGCAAATGGAAGAATTGGTTTCTGTTACGTGAAGGCAGATTTTGTTTTGCTTTCTTTTGTTTTGTTCCGTTTTTTAGTGTGTTTGTGTTTGGGTAAGCATGTGGGCATGTATATAGGGTCGATATTAGATAAGTTACTTGCTTATATTTATCCAGTTATTTGTAATGAGTTTTTCTATTCCTATTGTTATCAGGCAAAAAGTGGTAATATTTCAAATTGATTTATGTTGTTGTGGCAATAGGTTAGTTCTTAATATTGTTTTTTTTTAAGTTGATTCATAAGAAACAAATTGGGCTATAACTCCTCTTTCTATATCATTTTTTCTTATTTATTACTTAACTATGTATGTATAGGGAAAATATGTTGGTATATTTTGATTAATTCCAGTATACTGGAGAGCAATGAGTTATATCCAGTCAGAAAATGAACTCATCCTCAACTCGGCGATCTGTGAGAGAAAAGGAAAGTGCCTATTATTTAAAAAGTGTGATCAGATTTTTCTACAAATTAAATCTGGGAGAAGAATAGGAAGACAAAACAGTGGCAATATTACTGTTCAGGGAAACCGTTGAGACAGTAGCATCAGCCACAGTGACTGAAGGTTGTGTGTGCGAACAGACTCTTTGGGAATGTGGGGGGTAGTGGGTGGAGGAGCTAAACTGCTAAACGGGTGGAATTCCTAAAATGTTTTTTTTCTTCATTCACTGTGATTTGAATGATGGTTTTCTCACATTTCTTCCAGGCTAAAGAGAATGAATGAGTTTAGCCCTCTTGAAGGCTGTCTGTCTGGGTAACTGGCTGAGGACCAGGGAATGACTGATGTAAGTGCAGGATGAGTCAGGTACATGTGACTCATGCCAGGCACTGGGTGCCTCAGGGAGCTGCTGTGTTGTAACTTTAACTTATGTGTAAGTGTGGGAGTATCTGTTAAGGTTCTTTTGGTATAAGCCACATGAAGGCAAGGAAAATTAACTTGAGCGTCAAGGTGGCTGGTGTGATGGGTGACGGTGCAATATATTGGGAGGACACTCAGAGAATCACAGAAAGTCCCAAACAACAAAATCTTCAGAAGGACAGGTGGCAAGGAAGATCAGGGAGCCCAGGGACCTGTAGGAGAGGTACCAGGTATGAACAAAATAATGGTATCTTGGAAGTCGCTGAGTGATTGAATGGAACACCTAAAAACCAATGGTCAAAAACATGAGAAGGAACATCTTTAAATGTTCAGAAGGACATTGGAGTCATCCAGGGCAATTATAGAACTTAGACTAGAAAGGACCACAGATGAGATGGTGAAGTCTTCAGAAACTCAGTAAATGGCACGAGAAAGGGGCACAGAAAAGTGACTGTTGGGATGCCGCATTGTGGAGAGAAGGGACGTGCCTTGCAATTCAGATAAAAATGAGCCTCGCTAGCAGAATACTTTACAATAACCCACATTTTGGGTAAGGCCAGAAGTTAAAAGGAACTGTGCATTAAGGGAGTTTGATGGCTACAGATGGGGATTCTAGAGAGAGGGCATTGGAAAGGAAGTGATAAGAAGGGGTAGAAAAATAGCTATCTTGGATGATGAATAAAGAAAGCAGGCATTTGAGACAGTTTATTTTACTTGCCATAAAATTACAAGTGATTCAGACCTACTGGTGCTTAGGAGAACGCCAAGCACTTTAAGAGGAGTCAGATTTAATATAATTAGTTATTGCTCCTTCTGGCCTTTTCTATTTCCTCTTTCAGAAACGTATGATGAGATGATAATGACTATCAGATAAATCAACTGAGCTTTCTTGTGATATATTATTTACTTTCCCTTAATGTAGACACAAATCCCATTAAGCAGTGACTAGGTTATTTCTGTGTTCTGAATAACATCAAGCAAACTCTCACTGCAATCCATAAATGTTAATCTCAGATATTTCACCAAATCTCAAAGGCTCAGTTTGCTTCTGATAGATTTTCTTTCTCTTAAGATATTTGTCAGATCCCGGCCCTTTTTTATAAGTATATATTGTAATCGAGTAAGGATGTATTGCTAAGAACAATAGAATAAACAAATATTTTATACGCTGAAGGAGAAATGTTTAACAGCTAAACAATGCACAACACTGCTCTCAATATTAAGGAAGGTGCAAAAAACACTGGACTGTTTTCCAAGGTTATCATATCCTTAGAGAAAAAACATATACACAAGTAAAGCAACTATATATAAAGAACAGTTTCAAATGACATCTAACAGTTTATGAGAATCATGAAGGAAAAGGTTGAGGTGTTTTATATTCTGTGGCAGAGAAATAAAACAATGAATACTGAAGTTGCTCATTCTACTTCATGGTTTTATAAAGGGGTTGCCAGAAAAAGTTAATAGCTATGTGAATGATAAAGATATGCATTTGAATTATAAGCAAATATTTTTATTGATGACATGCTAACTATAAGTTGCATTAATATTATGATAAAACTCAAAAGGTTTTTTGTTTTTTAATGAGGGGTAAGAATTACTTTGAGCAACTATTCACTTCTCATTTGGGCTGTTTAGCTCTTTTCTGTAGCAGAGATCACATGGTACACTTTATCTTTATTCCCAGTAATTAAGATTTTCCCCTTATCTTTTATATCCTGGAAAAACACACTCTATAAATAAGTTACAATTTTCTTGATTTTAATCAGCATTCTCAATTTTTTTTTTTCCCTCAGAAAACCTCTTAATGGGTCAGTCTTGATCACAAAATTAACCTTTAGGTAAAGATCAAATCTCAGGGAGGGTGGAGGAACTAAACTGCTAAACAGATGGAATTACTAAATGTAATTTGCCACCAACATGTCCTATCTAATTATCTGATGAGGTTGATTTAAAAATTTAGGAATAGCTTTTTAAAGAGATAAGAGATTATGCGTGCCTATTTTAAGTTTTCCAGTAAAAGAGTCAACACTTAGTTAAAGGCTCATTGCTGGTCCCTTTCCTAAGTAAATTTTATTTTCAGGATTTCATTGCTCATAGCAACCTTGTAAGGTATATACTGTTATTTCCAATATACAGATGAAAAAGTGAGGCTTAATGGTTATGTGGTCTATCCTAGACCTTATTCATAAGCAAAGCTAATTTTTCAGACTAGCCATTGCTCTTA
Source organism: Mustela putorius furo (assembly GCF_011764305.1). Taxonomy (NCBI): domain Eukaryota; kingdom Metazoa; phylum Chordata; class Mammalia; order Carnivora; family Mustelidae; genus Mustela; species Mustela putorius. Next base: position 75,921,225 of record NW_025421987.1, read on the forward strand.
AACTCTGGGCTAAAGTCCCTTCCTTTAAAAGCTCTGGAGTCTTTTCCTCTTTAATCCCAATGCCTCATCATTTGGCATCAAATCTGAACATTTCTCTAACACACAAGTCTTTCATGATCTTGCCCATATCAGCTAATTTACAGTTTTATGATCCAAGGCTTAAAAACCTCAAGAAACTTGCCTAAAGTCAGATAGCCAAGAAATCAGAGATGGGGTTTAGCTGCTACTTAGTGAATGAGAGATACAATTCTTAGTTAAAATTTTGGGACAAGAATCAATAGTAGAAGTCTAATCTAAAACTTTTCCTTTATGCAGTCCAGCATGAAAATATGGATTTTTGTACCTGCCCTAAAGATCAATAGATGCTAGTTTTATTGGAACCCAGGAGAAATGAAAAATCCAATAATGCCACTCTTCCACAAAGTCAGCCAAGTTCTAGTCCCTTGAAGTTCAAAGATGCAGGTTCTATTTGTTATGAGAGTATGGAGTTTACATAGTGCTTCCATGTGTAAGTGTGCACATGCACAGAAACACACACACCCACTTTTCATTAAATTGATTCAGACCAAAAAAAAAAAAAATCTTATTAAAACCAGAAACTAGATTTTGGATAGAGCAATTAGTTTGTTTGAGATTTCGTTTTGGGTATTTGTAATATGTGTTTAAATCTTTTTAAACCAGCTTTTAATCTTCAAAGCAATGGGGATTTTTTTGGTTTCTTGTTTTTTGTTTTTGTTTGTTTGTTTGTTTAGTAACCAGAACACAAAAAATTATTAGAATTTGTAGACTAAAAGAAAATATTGAATTATACTATGCAGGAAGGTTATGACTAATGCAAATTTTTATTTATTTTTATTTATGTTTTTTTCTAAAGCAGAGTTTTAGACCCCAAAGACTTATCAATCCCCCCAGACAATGTAAAGCCTTTAGCAAATTCTGTTCTGAGCAAGTTAAAATTTCTTAAGCATATTTTTAAGAGTAATACCTCAGGGAAAACATTGAACTAGTTGCCAAAACTTCTCCTAGACATTGATTCTGTTGTGCGAAATTGTCGTTTACTTCGTAAAGATTTTTGGGTTTTCACATTACTATTAACCCCGTAGAAGAATGGTTTCCTCTTTTTTATCTTATCTTTTTCAAATGTTTATTATTTTCACTTGCCATTAGCAGGTACATAAAGTGTGCAATATGGTCTATGATTTATTTTTTTAAGAGTAGGACCATCATGATAAGGATCAGGAAAAGCCACCCTATAGGTCAAGTCTAGAGGTTGCCTTCTTTTGTATGGCCCTCAAACTGAGAACACTTTTTACATTTTTATATGGTTAAAAAAAAGCAAAAGAATATTTTAAGACATGTAAAAATTATATGAAATTCAAGTTTCAGTGTTTATATACTAACTTCTAATGGGACACAGAAATATTTATTCATTTAATTATTGCTTATGGGTGCTCTGACGCTAGAAGGGCAGCACTAAGTAGTTGAAAAGAGACCCTGTGGCCCTCAAAGCCAACGACGTTTAGTATTTGGACTTACACAATAAAAAATTGCCAAACCCTAATCTAAGACAATGATTTTTAAGTTTTCAAAATACTACCAATGTGAAAGACAACTGTTTCCCTTTTCTCCAGAAAGCGAACCCCTGTTCATTTACTTTTATCAGGTCTCCCTCAAGGCCTGGAGTATTCATTATATCAGTAAAGTTGGTAACTTCAGCTATCAAGATGATTAAATAGTTGAAACAAGGACATTTTCCTGCAAGTAAATTTTCTAAACAGAGGCCTCTGTTGAAAGGAAGGTTCTGGAAATCTCATTTTTTTAAAGAAAATAAGTTGCTTTTCCTCAGGCTATATGTTATAATCAAAAGAATATGAACTTTGATTCAAATCCTTGTGTACAATATTTAATCTGATTAATACAGTGAATGGGGGTAATTATACCAACTTCATAGGTTGTGAAGTATAAATGTAATAATGAATCAAGCTCTGAGGATAAAAACATAATATTTCAGCTTTGTAATAGATAACAAATGCATTTCAGTCCTCTTCTCCTTGTCTGCTCAAATGCTGGGTGGGCTCTCTGACATCTTAAAGCAAAAGCTAGATCTAGAATCATGTATTACTGCTCTCACAAAATAGGCTAGGAGTGAGTGGTTGGATTTTGTATTGTTTTTATATGTTTCATTCATTTATTCTGCTTTTGTAAATTCAGTCTCTACATTTGCTTTCTCCTTAAGGGTACCATTTTTCATCTTAAGCATGGCCATATAGGTGTCTACCTCCTACACTTCCTGATAAGTACCATGCATTTCATGTTTATGACAGTGTGTTTAATTTGCATTATTTCAGGTCCCTACACCATGAGTTTAGAGATTTCAGGTTAATAAACACTATAAAAATTATTTCTCTCATTTATTCTGGCATTATAAGGGTAATTACGTCTAAGCATGGTGACACTATTTTGAATGTGTGTGGATGACCAGAATTATAATGGCAGATGGCAACCCAAGGACATTGTTATTGTAGCTCACTGCAGCATTTTCACAAATTTTAAATTGAAATTCTCAGTTGAAAGGGTCTCATAAGATTGAAGAAAGAATCTTAAATCAACAATTGCATAAGCTTTCATGAGTTAGTATATTGAGTCTGTCATTTTTTTACAAGGCTTGTTTTATTGTATCACAATGGTTACAGCATGGCAGCCTGGAAATAAAGATTCTTGCCTCAGGTTTTCATTTAAAAATTGGTACTCTTGCTTCAGCATTCACCATCATATGTTAGTGAGTATATTAACAAATTACAGGATTTTGTAGTGACACTAGTTTTACTAGATCTGTCCTGAATTAATACATTTCATTGTTTAAAATGGAATAGAAAATAAAATCTTTTCTTTTTTCCTTAATTGCAGTAGCATGTAAAATCATGTAAAATCAAACTCATGTGAACCCGGGGACATGCATAGAAACATAATGCAAGTTTTATGAATTAACTTGTAAGATAAGCATTCAGATTATGGAACTAATAACTTTCTTTATTCCTTTTCCATCTGCTTCCTCTGATTCCATAATGCAGCTCCCAGACCATATAATGAGCACAAGACCATTGAGATAGTTAGAGATAGGAGCAAATTTAGGATACATTGACTCTAAGTAAGGACATAAGCTATTAGTTATGAATACATAATCTTCAGTTAATGGACTGTGACTACATTAGCTACTCAGGTGTCTTTTGTTTTGTTTTTTAATTATAAACTGAATTCCTGACTACTGAGTTTATGAAATCATTCACCCACCAGTGAGGGATATTGAGATATGTACAATGAGGCAAAGATTCTGGCTCACAGGACAAAAATCAGTAGACTTTATGAACTTCAATAGTGGCTTATATGGGGAGACATGATTTATCAGAATCCACAAGTTCTCAATAATGATATTACAAACAGCAGGCATACCTTGATCAGATTTTTATATTGCAAGTGGTTTATTACTACTGAGGATTAAACATCCAAAGTTATGAGGGTGTTTTTTTTTTAATGAATTAGAATGCAAAGAAAGATAGGGCTAGTATACAGGAGAAAGCATATAATCTGTGACTTCTCTTATCTATGCCATATCCCTTAATAAGCAATTGCTAGAGATAAACCACTAAAAGTTACTATATGCTTGATAAACAATTTTATTTCGTCTGTATTTATTTATGTTTCTGTAGTGTGGGGGAATTGTCAAAGTGTGTTTAGCCCAAGATAGGGTAGAGGGGCAAATGTCTTTCATTAAATAATTTGAAGCAGTTACTCTAGTCAATTAAGAACATATATGTCAGTGCTTACATTTTACAAGTTATTACTAACTGCTCTGTTAACACTTCAAAATTTGAAATATAATTTTTATAGATGTGATCCAATAATACAGTTGCTCTGATGTTAAAAGTAGCCCTTCTAATAAAACTGTATATATGTATATATATAACCCTTCTAGAGTTAGTATTAGGTAGATAACACTGAAAACAAACATAAATCTGTCATTAAGTTATCAAATATTTATTGAGCACCTATTAACTGTCAAATACTGGGATACAATGATAATTAAAAGAAGATGCTTGTCTCAGGGATCTGGCTTTCTAGCATGGCAAACAGGAAAAAAAAAAAGAAAAAGAAAAAAAGCATACGATTCTGATTGTAATTGAGTAGTCACAATTGAGGTTCATAAGAATTCTGGTTCTAAGTTCAGAGTAGAATTACACTCCCCAGGCCCATGAGATTAGGTGTGGCCACATGAATAGTTTTAACTAATTAAATGTAAGCAAAATTGTCTCCCTAGAGGAAAAATGTAAGAGCAGAGACCACAGTCCCTGCCCTCCCATGTCAGACTGAGCACTGAAGCATGTGTTCCTCATAGGATCTCAGCCACCGGGGCCAAGTTACTAGAATGAGCAGTCCTTTTGGTGATCTGCATTGGACATGTATAATAACCAAAAAATATTTATTGTCTTAAACCACTGAGATTTTAGAGTTCTTTGCTACTGTGGTATAACTTAGCCATCTCGGCTGAAACTACTATTACATATAAAACACAATGAAGGTAATTATCAGCACACTGTTCCAGCTTATAAGAAATAGAATGAAATGAGTAATTAATCATTAGCTTTGTTTTTCCAGTGCTGTAGCTTGACGGGAGGACTAGAAGAAATACTTTCTAGATTGGGCAAATCTTCTACCTCTCTCTCTCTTTTTTTTTTTTTTAAGATTTTATTCATTTTTTTGACAGACAAGAGATCACAAGTAGGCAGAGAGGCAGGCAGAGAGAGAGGAAGGGAAGCAGGCTCCCTGCTGAGCAGAGAGCCCGATAAGGGCTCAATCCCAGGACCCTGAGATCATGACCTGAGCCGAAGGCAGAGACTTAACCCACTGAGCCACCCAGGTGCCCCCCTCACCTTTTTAAATTCTGCATCCAGGCTGACTAACTCCTACAAAGACAGGTGCTAAGAAGGGTCCTCTCAGGAACTCACAACATCAGTGATATATGGTAGATGTATATGGTGAAAAAGCAGAGAGCTTAGGGGTGGTGATCTATACCCCATGCAACTTTTACCTCCCAGCTGAGCCAGGGGTATTTCGGGGTGAAATTAGTGTTTCCCAAACCTAGCTCATTAATGCAATGGCCCAAGGAACAAATTTTAAAAGTTAAATTTCCTTTTTTAAGTGATAGGGAACACAAGGGAAATTCAAGCCAAACCAAAAGGTTTTAAGGTAAATCGGATAAATCTCTTTCCTCACTAGACTGTAAACCTTACTCTAAGAAAGGATTAGTGTAAATAATTTTTGTATGTGTTCCAAAATATGCACCATATTTGTGTAGCATATGGAAAAACATACAGTATGCACTTTTAATTTTTTATTTTTGCTTAGATAGGTTTATTGTTCATACTGTTTTATGTGTTGCTTTTTCATCTTAATATCTCTGTCTGAGGAGCATTTTAAAAATTTGGGTTACCAGGACTTCACAGGCTCTGATTGAATATATCTGGAAGAAAACACCAGAAATATTTATATTCGAAAAGTGTCCAGGTAAGTCCAGTGGTTGATCATATTGGAAACTCCTGCAGTAGGTGATCTATAAGATCCCTTTAAGTTCCAAAAGTTTTAGATTCTAACATGTCCACAAAAACTATAAAACAGTTTTGACCACAAAAACTATAAAATTGCAGCATGGTCATAGGGTTCTTCATCTAACTACCATCTATTTAACCTTGACAATTAAATGACTTTGACCATGGATCTTCTCTGTGCCTTACCTCACTGTTCTTTAAGGTAGAGAAGCATTTTGTAGGTTTTAAAATGGGCTTATATATGTGAATTATTACCAGAATATTTTGTTAAAGCAACCCCCAAAATGCCAAATATGCACATAGGACAAAAATTACTGTCCACAATAAAGTTTAAAATTTTAGCTAGAAATGTTTTATCTAACAGTTCTGGTGAGCAGAGCTCAACTGTGTTGGTCTCAACCAGCAACATTGATTTTCCATGTTCTTCTCCCTTCCACTGAAAAGAATGAAGTTAAATCTGTAGGGAATGAAAACTAAACAGCCCTTAACATGAAGGTCCATGTCCTATTGCATTTCTCTTGTAGGTTAAAATCATTCATTGATCACTAATCACCTGTGGTTGTTTACACACAACAGGTTCCCTAGATAGCACAAAACCGCAAGGAGGATTATACATACCACAGGAAGCAATCAATAAAAAAGGCTCATAATGATCTTCCTGAGAGGAAACTGAAAGATTTTCCCTTTGTGACAGTCTGTATATGTGTGATAGGATTGTCAAAACAGACATAAGGGTTTCCAGCTGGCAGAAAAAATGTTTTTAACATTTTGCTTTCATACCCACTTTTCTTATCTATCTATAATGATATTAAAAATGAAAAAAAAAAAACTTTAGAAAATTTCTTTTAATGGAGAATTCAATTCATGCTTTGACTTTTTACCCAAATAATCGTGAGACAGGCCTTTGGTCGCCTTTGCAATATTACTGAGTTATTTCGGTTCTTGTTTTCTGCCTTGCTACTGTCTAAAGCATCCAATCGAGTCATTTTTTTTATCATCTAAAAGAAGTTGGATGATATTTATCTTAGGGCTTTAAAAGTGGTTCAGTGCATCTTCAATTCAAAAATGATTATTTGGTCTTAAACATAAAGCATGTTGTGTGAAATCAACTAAAATATATTGAAACTTGTGCTTTGAGCACTGGTCTAGGAACACCAAAAAAACCCCAAAGCTATGAATAAATTAAAACTCATTTTTAACAGTTTCACATTCCAATGGTTTTATCTTACAGATTCTGGTCTATTGTATGTATTATACCTAGTTCTTTGGAGGAAATAATGGAACCCATTATCTCAATCAACATGAGTTTATCTTTCCTGAGTTTTGTCCTAAAACTGTTAGCAGTTTAAAACTGTAGATTTGATATGCTCCATTTTGAAAAGCCTATCTGAACAAATTAAATTTTAAAATGAAGTGTTCACTCCAACTACCAATAAGGTTGAAGAAACCTGACCCATCTGAGAACAGTTGTACCTAGGGAGAAAGAATATCTGATTTGAAATTCCTTGAGAACTTCCAATAATACCCTGTTATTTCCTGATTTCCTAAAGTAGCCTCACAATTTCTCCCCAGATGACACTTGATAGTCATATAATTCTCATAAACAGTTTAAGATTATTGAATCTCTATGAGTATTATTAACCAACCAGGTGTTCTTGAAGCTGACCAGCTGCTTATTATTATACATTCATAATGATATCAAGTAAATGGTGACCACTGATGCCATATAGTCAGTATTCATATAAAATAAATACTTATATTATAATATAATGCCATATAGTCAGTATTTGTATAATATAAATACTTATATTATAAATAAGTATATTATAATAATATAATAGTATAATATAAATATTATAATATACTTATTTATAACATAAGTATATTATACAAATACTGACTATATGCCATCAGTGGTCACCATTATAATATAATATATTATAAATATAATATATAAGTATTTATATTATACAAACACTGACTATATGGCATCAGTGGTCATCATTATAATATAATATATTATAAATATAATATATAAGTATTTATATTATACAAACACTGACTATATGGCATCAGTGGTCACCATTTACTTTCCCTGTTTCTGAGACTTCACAGTTCTCACTACATTTTCCATAATTACAGAAAGTTTTTGAAGTTTTAAATGTTACACTTGGTATAGTTTGATAAAGGGTCTTTGGAGGAGCTTTCAGGGTTTAATTACGGGGAGAAAGCAGTGGAAGTTCTCTAATTGTTTAAATGTGTATAGACTCTGAGAGCGAATGTCAATATACGCATGCCAAAAAGTTTCGCTTGCTGTTCCAATTATACTAAGATCACAGTATGGAATCATAATTCGCTCCCCAAACTACCCAGGCCTTCCAGAACACTGCCTAAAATTAAATCTTCTGCTTATGCATGGCTTATGAAAAATTGAATGGCAGTTCATTTTCACAACACATGACAAACATAAAAGAAATTATGAATTAATTTTAAACCCTGCTTAGCAGCGTCTTATCAAATTGATGGCACCCTTTGTCTCACTGAAGTCAAGCATCAGAGTTGATATGCTTAATTAGAATCAGCCATCCCTAAATGTTTTTGAATGACGGCTCAGATCATCCTGTTGGCCCCCACCTCCCCATGGTTTGAAGCCTAAAACAAAACAATTGGCTTAAAAGGTTGACTGGATATGACTCTCACTTCATGCACTACATTAAGCACATCAAAATGTATTATTATGCTAGATGTTCAAATAAACAAAATCCAAAGACTTTTGAGGGCTTCTTTAGATGGATGGATAGAGATTAGGTAGGTAGGTAGGTAGGTAGGTAGATGGGTAGGTAGATAGATAGATTGGGTAGATAGATTTTAAAAGTCTCGAGGGACTTGTGTGTCCTTGGCTCTCAATTTTTCTTTAGTTTGTTTCAAGAAAAAACAAGATGGAGTTAGAACTAAGTGTCCTTCTGCAATAATCTTTGGATTATTCAGAATTTGACTATGCATTCAATGCATTATTTAGACTTTGCCTCTCCCAATTTGACCATTTCATTTTTCATTAGATGTCATTGTCACCATCTAATTGACACTTTGTCATGAACACACCTGTATTATCCATCATAAAAGCATCCTACATCCTATGCAGGAATAACAAACACCCCCAGGTGCTATGGGGCACTGGTTTATTGTTCCAGACACTGTCACTGATAGAGAGATCTGCCTGCTGTTCCACACTTGGAGAATTTTGTTGCTCTTTCTTCATCCACTAAGTGTGTTTTGGGGTTTGGCTCATTTTTCCAGGAAAACATTATGGTCAGGAATATTAGGAGGTGGGTGGGAAACTATACTTATAAAATTATAAAATATACATTTATATGTGTGTGTATATATATATACACATATGTATATGCATGTATAACACACCTGCATTTTTAGCAGCTTGTAATGACTGTTCTACTGTTCTTAGAGCCAAGAGCTATGATGGGTAAAGTTCAGTCACATCTGCTTCATTTACTCATTAAAGTAACACCAGAAAGAGAAACTCATTCTCGTGGTATTGGTTTGAGGCGGAAATTAAAAAATGTAAATATGAAGTGTATTTTTCAGGGGCGACTACCAGTAGCCATTATAAGGTAACCGTGAGATACCTCGGATTAGCTCAGGTGATTATCATGTGGTTCAGATTTTATTGTATTTCCAGCATATTCCAATCTTGGAATAGCACCAACAATTACTGAAAGTGTGCATGAGCTATATAGCTCAAGGTTTAGTTTCATAGCTTTTTTTATTTTGTTTTTTCCAATTTGAAGGGAGGAAAATGTTTTCATCCACTGAGAGCAAAGGTGATCAAAAGAGATGTGAAACTCTCATGCCTATGAGAGCAGAGTTGTGTTTGTTTCCCTTTGTTCCCCGTACTTTATTACGGCTTCTAATATTACCTTGCATGACTGACTTAATCTTCCACGAAAATAGTTGTATTCATGACAACCAGGAATGATACAGATCTGGGAGTTAGTGGTAAAACTAAATTTTCATATATTAATTTGATTAAAAATTTTTTTCTACTCTTAATTCTCTTTTTGGACTGAAAGTTTAGCATATAGGTAGCCCTGACAGTAATAAGAGACATACAGTACCTAAACTATTTTCCTTTGGAACCACTTCCTTATTACTCTTTTAAAAGGACCTCAGACATATCTCTACTTCTTGTAACTACAACGTGATCCTTGCTGAGTGACGCATTCTTTCTTTGGATTTCAGAACTAGACTCTTCTTTAGGCTCTGCTCTGACCAGAAAAACAAGGCAACTCAGGAGGACACCTGAGGCTAGAAGTTACCTTCAGTGAAAGGCCATCCCAATCAATTACACTGGAGCTGTTCTTCCTTCCTTAGGTACTTAGAGTATCTGCTCCTCCTTGAGTAGGAGACCATTTTGTGTCTTCTGCTTTGTAAGGGAACTCTTAAGAAATTGAAAATGAATGAATTATTTAAGCTTTTGAAAGAATTCAACTTTTGAGGTTAGGGGGTGTGGTTTGTGCTTTTGTATTTTACAGGCAAATTTCCTTCCCTACCATCTTATTTTTTTTCCACATCTCCTACTATTATTGCCTATAAAAGTGAGAACAGCATTTAAAGAGCCCAACAAAGCTTTCCAAGTGTGAAGCTGTGACATTTTGTTATTCCAGAACCACTTCAGAAATCAATGTTGTATTTCTACTTAACATTTAATGTTTTGTAGCTGCTAAAGAATCATTCACTAAGTAGTAAAACAGAGGAAAATCAATCTCTTTCTAACATTATTAGTAATAAGTATGTTTGCTTATATTTTCCAAGAGAAGTGACAGGAAACGTAGATAATAAGCAACTCTTTGACAGACATATATAAATATGCCAGCCAATATTAGAAAAAGCAAAATATGAAATAAGGAACTGAAACATTTTATCATTTTGTATTTAAAAACGTCATTTCAAGTGTCCAGTTAATATTACAGAAATGTGTGGGTCTCTGTGCAAGGAGAATTAAATGGATATCCCAGGAAGGAAACACTGTATCCCCATCTTAGAAGGAAATAGTCCTTGTAAGAACATGCATGTTCATATTTTAGTTTTGATAATTCCAAATTGAGCCCAATTAAAATGAATTGTGAATGAGCATATGGAAGAAAAATACCATATTAAAAAAGGACAAAAATTGAACTTTTATCTGAAGTGTTGTTTACATAGGCAGTGAGAAATCAATGGAAACCTTCCCTGCAGCATCTCCTAATGCTCGATGTTGGACTGCACGGAGAAACTGGGAGGAACAGCCTTCTCTGGTCCTGCCAAAGTTGACTGAGATGACAGATTAGCAGTCACCTGTCCCTCTCCAAACCCAGGGTGTTCACGGTCAAGGGTGAGGTTTGCTGGCAAGGCGAAGGTGGGAGTGAGATACAATTTAAGCTAGAAAGGAGGACGCCCCCATCGAATCCCACCGAGTTTTCCTATTATCAATTCAGATTTAGCTGGAAGGTTGTGAAAGTCCCTTGCAAGGCAGTCTTTCGCCTTGCTCCATCATCCCCCTGCTATTTGATTGTACATTGTTCCTTTCCAGTGCTTTCTAGCTTGACAGCTTGATACACTGTATTTGTTTTATTTGTATTTATTTATTTTAAATATTTTCTTTATTTATTTGAGAGAGACAGAACGTGACCTGGGAGGAGATTTGGAGGGAGAGAGAGAAGCAGACTCCCCACTGAGCAGGGAGCCCAACATGGGCCTGAATCCCAAGACCCTGAGACCATGACCTGAGCAGAAGGTAGACCCTTAACAGACTGAGCCACTCAAGGGCCCTGAGGCACTGTATTTTAGCCATTTGTTTTGTATTATTGTTTATCCTCCTAAATTGTTAGCTTCCTAAAAGCGATGACCATGCCAAATTCATAGTTGTTGTCCACAGTTGTTATTCAGTAATCATTGTATAAGTGAGTATATAATAAAGAGAAGAGTTTAACCAAAGCTTTTAGTTGCTCTGTCTGAGAGTTCTCTGGGTAACTTTATATTTGACAAACTTTGATGGTGAAGTGAAAATGAGACAGAGGCCACTTTCTGAATAATTTTGATCCTTAAGCCCCCTTTACCTGGATTTAAATGGAAATTTGATTGGATTGCTTTCATCCAATCTGGGCTTCATTTGACCTGATTTGAAAGTCAATAACGTGATCTGATAGAAGGACTCTGATCTATGCCTCATCTGCTTGATTTCAGCAGTCTTTTGGAAATTCTGCAATAGATGGGTATTTTCCATCAGATCTCTGCTCTCTTGGAGGGGGTGGTGGGAACAGGGATCAGAAATCTCTCTCTGGCGATGTTGGTTGCATCTGTGCAGCTAGCAGCATTTCCTCCTACACCTCAATCCTAACAAATACGTTTTTTGATGTGGGTGTAAACCTAATTTCCCTGTGCATAATGTTAGTGCCTCTGGAGTGTACAGAGCTGGCTAGAATCTGCACTAAGTGGTTTGGGAATAAAGGCTTTCCTTGTCATTATTTGCACAGTCTGTAGTATTCAGCTGCCAGCCCATGCCATATTATTTGTGTGATGCTCGGTGACAGTCTGTGTTGAGTTTTAGCTATGATTCTTGACATAATTTAATGAGCTGGAATGCCATTTTCCCCTGTAAGAAATATGCACATATTTTCAATGCCAGTGAAAAGTTGTTTATTTTACACATACATTGTTTTTTCGAATCCAGGATTTTGACTCTTAACACGTATTAATATGATACAGTCAGTATATAAATGTACTTTTTTCCCACTTGCATTTATGAGAGGTTTGGTCTTCAGCATAATTGAGGGAGAAAAATGTATGCACTTGGTTGCGCAAGGCTTACTTCTTTCCTTCTCTTCCTAATTAGCTTTTAACAAGCTGTCAATCTTCCACTCTATATGTTGCATTTGTAAGGAAAAGACAAGGACGAGTTGCAGTCTCCCTGTGAAAGTAGACTGTTCTTCTTAAGGGACGCATCTCTGGGCTGTCAGGGTGAGTCTTGGCATGGCAACTTTGAGTCAAATACAATATGATTTTTGCCGGGTGCCGTACGCCCATGCTGAGTACATATTTATGTGTCTGTGTCATCTGTCCCTTTCCTTAGAGATGTCACCAGCCTTTTCCACACAGACCCACTTTCACATAATAGGAAAAGGCCCGCTCCATGTTTCTCCTTTTGTAACATTCGATTTTAAAAATAACATTTTTTCTGTGTAATAATAGAAGTAATATTCATTTGGTCTAAGGAAAGGTAAGCGATTCAAAAAATTATAGTCAGTAAATAAAAATAACTTGTTAATCTCCCACACAGATAACCAATTTAATACTTTGGTGCATTCCTTCTGTGAGTTATGTGAGGGCTCTTGTAGGGTTGTATATGTATTTACGTGTATCTATATAGAGGTATTTATTGTTTTCTTCACAGAATAGATAGCATTTCATATAATATTTTTGTAGCGTGTATTTTTATTTAACAATAGGTTATGAACATTTCCCGTGTCAGTAAGTATTGTTTACAGTATGATTTTTATCACACTCTTCCACATGGCATTGGAATGATTTACTTAACCTATCCACCATTAACTGATATTTAGCTTAGTTCTCAATTTTTGCTAGGTTTAAATTACCTCTGTGTGTCTCCTGGATCTTGTCTTTTAGGGCAGATTCCTAGACATGGAATTACTGGACTGATGGCTGTATACATATTGGATCTTTTATATCTATCACAAATTGTCCTACAGAGAGATGAACTATTCTCACACTTCCACAGGCAGGGAATGAAAAACTCAACCTGTGCACAGGCTTCTACTCACTGAGACTCACATTATGTTCAATCATTACCACTGTGACAGGTGAAATACGGATCCTTTTTAAAATTTACATTGGTGAGCTTAAATGGATATCACATGTTTAACGCTCACTTCCGTTTAGATAGGAAAACTCGGCTTAGGTAGCAGCTCAGTGCTGTCTTTGGAATAGCAATCCCTAAAGTCTGGTGTCCCGGTCCTCTGTAATGGTGCACCCAAGTCGTGTGACCTCTGACAATTGCCCTAACTTATCTAAATAATGTGGATAACAGTAGCAACCATCTCACATATTGTTAAGATTCATATATTCCCACATAAAATAATAGTAAGAACAGTCATGATGTTAGAAACATCCATATAGCTCTTACTATGTGCCAGGCACTGTCCTTAGTATTTTATGTATGTTAACTCTTTTACTATATTGTGAAGGTATATATAAAGCATTTAATGCAAAGCATGGTACATAATAAACCCTCATAGTAAACCTTCATAGATGTCATTTTTTAAATTATTATGCTTTTCTCACAGTGTGTACTGCATATGGACTATTATGAATGAAAAGTAATTTTATGAAAACGTCTTCAAATTACCCACATAAAATTGCTTTACAATATCCAATATAGACGTTAAATAATGTGAGTGGCGATTTAAAATTTATTTCAGCTTACTATAAGACAAATTTATGAAAAGAATGGATGCTTAAAAAATAGATTAGTAAGTAATATAATTATTGTTAATACATTAAGTGCGATATTCAATGTTCATACTGCTACAGTTGGAATATACGGATTAAATGAAAAGAATCAAGCAGATGTCTAGTGAACTGGAATGGGGGAGGCAACCTATCTGAATAGTTAAAGCAATGATTTCACCAGTTTACTCAATTGTAGTATGGTATGGTAAGTAATCAAGCAACTGAAAGTTTAAACGCTTAACTATGTTCATTTGCCTCTCAATGCCTGATGTGTGGCTTCAAGTTGAGATGAGTGACTGTGTTTTAAAGTTATCAACATACATGGCTCCATGAGACAATGAGGAGGCAGCATAGAGGTTGCCTCTCAGCACACATTTTGTTTCAGGAAAACCTATCTTCAAACCTCAGGTCCACTACTTAGAGTTGGTTGGCACTGGGAATGTTGCTTAAATTCTCCAAATTCTTAGGATGCCCGGGTGGCTCAGTAGGGTAAGTGGCTACCTTCAGCTCAGGCCATGAACCCAGGGTCCTGGGATTGAGTCCCCCATCAGGCTCCTTGCTCAGTGGGGAGCCTGCTTCTCCCACTGCCTGCTTCTGTGCTCTCTCTCTCTCCCTGAAAAATAAGTAATATCTTTAAAAAGAGAATTCTTCAGATTCTTATTTCATCTACAAAATGAGGATATTTATCTGAGAGGCTGATGTGAAAATTAAATAAGGAGGATAAAGCACGTAACACAGGCACATAAGAAACTAAATGTTAGTTGTTAATTTTATAATTCCTGCATGGACAGTGATAGATTATCCAACATATGTTCTGCTGATGTGTCAAGATGTGACTTTGAGGTATCTGCAGAACGTACATGTGGAGAAGACCAGGAGTAGTGTGTTTCCCAGCAACTCAGAAGAAAGATCTGAGTTTGAGAAATCAGTTTGCTTATCATGAGTATATGGGTGAGTAAATGAACAGAGTCTAAGTTTTAAGAGAAGAATGGCCCCTGAAAAAGTGGAAGGGTATAGGATGAGGACAAAGAAGAGAACATCTTCCATAGGGAGGAAGAGTGATGGACAGCTATGTGGTTGTGACATGAGAGGAGCAAAGGTGGGTGCAGACAGGTGCATGAATATTTATGTGATATTTGTCTTAAACTATTCTGAAATCCCAGTACCTGTTCTTACGAATGCGGGGGGAAAAAAAAATGTTTTCCATCCTGATTCTTCCTGAAGTTTTATTTTAAAGTGATCCTGTGTCTGGAAGTTTTCATAGATTATAGTAAATTGAAATGGAGTGGCAACCCAGAGAGATTCCTGCTAAAATAAAGGGATTTGGGGGAAATTACAATTAATGTGTTTTAAAAAAACATTTTTTTTTTTTAAAGATTTTATTTATTTATTTGACAGACAGAGATCACAAGTAGTCAGAGAGGCAGGCAGAGAGAGAGGAGGAAGCAGGCTCCCTGCTGAGCAGAGAGCCCAATCCAGGGCTCAATCCCAGGACCCTGAGATCATGACCTGAGCTGAAGGCAGAGGCTTAACCCGCTGAGCCACCCAGGTGCCCCAGTTTGTTAAAATTTTTAAATCATGGTTTTATATGCTAGGGAAGATTTGCCCTATGTGTAGACACCTCTCTTCACTATTTTAATTTTAGTCAACTCATGTAAAAAATGGTACTTACCCAGAAAGAAAAAAGCTAAACAATTAGCTAATCAGTATAAATTGACATTTGGAAAAACATCTCCTAGCACATTCTCACCAGACGTACAGTTCCCTTTAAATAAGGATAACGTATTCTTTAGATATTTTATTATAGTTGTAAATCTTCAAGGTATAAATACTTTTTCTGAGTGTATTCTTAATTATTTTAATAATTGTCTGCCAAAAGGGGGGGGTGCTTTAATTAAATATGATGCAGCCCTTAGTCATTTTTTCTTTCCTAGCACAAATAATACATTTAAGAAACATAAGACTTCTCAATCTACAGGGTAGGAAAAAGTAAAACTGTACATAAAACATAATTAGGAAGATTTATCTTTCTATATGACTTGGGGCATTTTGTAAGTTCTACTCCGCTTATTTATGTTTTCAGAAAAATCTTCTTAATAGCCAATGCTATAAATGTCAATTTATATACTCTGAGGTAAAAGAGGCATCTGAATTGTGCTTTTGAAACCCTGTCTTTACTACTTTCAGACTTAATATGATGAATTGTGAAACAGTCTTCAGTTGGTAAAACCGAGTCTTAAAAAATGAAGGCATCCTATAAACATTCAGCTTAAAAAATACTAAAGAATATCTGTATAATATTACGTCTGAAAGTGAAGCGTGACATAGCAATAATCCTAAGACGAAAATTATATAAAACTAGAATTTATAAGGATTTATTACAGTAGATTTGCCAGAGTGTTACTAGACTTGAAGGTGTCAGGAGGAAATCATTATGTCTTGCATTTCTGGATCAATTACTTTTGTGGCTTCTAATAAATTTTGTCTTCTGATTTTGATGGATGTTTAGCCATCTGCTTCTAGAGCGATTTCTGTTTATAGACCTGGGAAATGCTTCAGTGGAGTGCTTATTAAGTGTTAGCAATGGAAAGATACAAATAGTTGTTATGTCGTTACTGTGGCTAAAAAAACTGTTAGGACCATATGACCACTTGATATTGAGCCTTGATATCTTTTTGTAGCTAAGGAAATTAAGGGAATTTAGTAAAATTATTGTTTTCCTCTCTTGTCTGTAAAATGCTCCAAAGAATAGTTAACAGAGTAATTTATGCTAAACTTTTAAACTGTATTGAATAAATGGGACAAATTGGTAAATACTTAAAAATTTGTCTCCATGAATGGTAAGACTTTTATGTAGCCAAGTTGTTTGGCTTCATTTATAAATATTTAGGTAAACATTTGCTGACATAAAAATATAATTACTGGGAACTATAAAATATTTTTTCATGGCTAAAAAATTATCTGGAACTAGAATGCTTAAGTGTATGTTGTAAATTTAATTTTATTAAATATATATATTTTATGCAAGGGAGAGTTTAAACAAATATACTCATGTTCAAACTTATTCTTAAGTGGTCCTAAATAATAAAAAATAAACATGTTATTATTTATAAAGTTAGATTTTAAAAGGAACTGTGTTTTTATCTAACTAGAAAAAATAAATATTAGGAAATTTTTCTTTGGAAAATTTGTGGTAGTTTTTCAATTTAATCAAATTAGTCTTATCTATGTATATATTGCCTGCTAAAATCAGACTATAGCTAAGACTTTTCCTTTGCATTTTTAGCAGTATTAGTTATATTAATAATACTGAAGCCACAACCTAGCTGATCTTATCTCTTCCTCTTCCTAATGGATTAAATTTTTTTAAAAAGATTATTTATTTATTTATTTATTTTTTTAAATTTATTTGAGAGACAGAACCAGAGGTAGCTAGAGAGAGAGCAAGGGGCAGGGAGGAGAGGGAGAAGCAGACTCCCTGCTGAATAGGGAGCCTCAGGGCTGGATCCCACGATCTTGAGATCATGACCCTAGCCGAAAGCGACTGAGCCACCCAGAATCCCACCCCCACTTTTTTAAAGAGAGGGAGAGAGCTGAAGGCAGAGTCTTTAACCCACTGAGCCACTCAGGCGCCCTGGAATTAAATTTTTAAAAATATTTAAAAAAAAATACAGATGGATGGCAAATAGACATAGATCACAATGAAAAAAGAAAGAAAGAAAGAAGAATCAAGTCTGACCCACAGATGGTACGTGGTGTATCTACATCAATGCATTCTGTAACACTCTTTATTACTTATTTATACCAGTAGTCACCACTAAGATCTTCCTAAATTTCAATCTTAGATAAATATAAAATATTATTATTGCTATTATCATTGAGGTACAGAGAGTATAACCATTGTCACTAGAAGTCTACATTTAAAATTTACAGGAAATTTGCTTTACAAGGAGAATTTCACTTTTAATTTCCTCAATAAACTGTCAAGTTAAGCAGAATCAGCATTTTGCTACATCTGCCAACTAAACCAAATCTTGCTCCTTGATTCATCTCTTCTTTTGTATACACCTTCTATATATACTTATATTCTTTGAGTAGGAACAGTCTATTTCTGAAGCAATAAGAGAAATAATAACTAATTATCTAGAACTTATTTATAATTTGTCATTTATATTAAGCTGTATTAAACTAAGGTTCAGACGCAGAGGACAAACTGAAACCAAGGCTTCTG
This sequence comes from Mustela putorius furo, assembly GCF_011764305.1. NCBI lineage: Eukaryota > Metazoa > Chordata > Mammalia > Carnivora > Mustelidae > Mustela > Mustela putorius. The sequence goes on from NW_025421987.1 coordinate 75,939,582, forward strand.
TTTCTGGAATCTCCCTTTAAATATATTTCCATCATTTTATCCAGATGACCATATCTAGCCACATACATAAATACACACAAATACAGGAATAGTGGGCTAGCTTACAAATATCAAAGTTTTTCATTGAATCTGGAAATAATACTGAGTAATTTCAGGATCTATGAAAATTCCCTATCAACCAACCATAAAGAGTTTGCAAACTTTTTCAGGAAAGGGCCAGATAGTAAATAGTGTAGGCCTTATGAGTCATGTGATCTCGGCTACAATTATTTGATACTTCATTGTAACACAAAAGGAGCCATAGCTAAAACGTTAACAATGAAGATGGTCGTGTTCCAATAAAACTTTATTCATGGACGCTGAGATTTCATTTTCACAGAATTGTCACATTATGAAATAAAATTCTTCCTTTGAATTGTTCCAACCGTTCAGAATATAAAAACCATTCTTAACTCATAGGCCACAGAAAAAATGGTCAATGAGCTGAATATGGCCTCTGAGACATAGTTTGTTGACCTTTGTCATAGAGCGTTAATACTGTGCCCTATCCAGAGTATTTAAAAAAAAAAAAAAGGTAGAAAATTGTGTGTGGCATTCAACAAACTTTTCCAAGTGTGCTTCAAAGTGTATGTAATATGTCTAAAAAGAAGTGCCACATTTTTTTCTTCCCTTAGAAAATACAGATTATTATAGCAGTGAGAAAATTCTATAAAAACAACAGTTTCTAACTGGTTTTTACATAAAGAGTCCATGACAAATACACTGTCAAAAGAATGCTTTATTATGCAGAGATATGATGTCAGTTTCATGTATAACCAGCTTCCTTGCCAATCAAATAATGCTATAGATAGGTGTGACATCATGTCTGGGCATAATCACAGTTTGACTGATAGGTTGGAATATGGAATATAAACAGGAAACTGGAGAATAATTGTTTGACTTAAGTTTTCAGGTAAAAATAGTTGAAGAAGAATATTACTAACATATGAAAGTATTAGGAATTATTCTAAACCTATTTGTTATATAACTCAAGATATGATCTTAAGAAGTTATATAACTTCTTTTTAGACATATTACATACCCTTTGAAGCACACTTGTAAAAGTTTGTTGAATGATGATAAAACAACCTTGGAAATGTTTGATATCATTTAATTTATGTTTAGTCAAATAGTTCATTTTGAATACATTTCTGTTACATATATGAATACTATTAATGTAATTAAAGACCATTCAGAATGCTCAAGAATAAATTTGGCTTATATTTGAAAGTAAATTTAATGTAATGTCAGTTAATAAAAAAATAGAATTTATATTATATTTTTACTAGTGATGTTAATTCCCTTTTTAACATAAAACTACATAGAAAATGCTTTTGTAGAGCTTACAGAGATCTTAATGACAAAATAAAATTACCCAAATTTATTGAGACAGAGTTCTTTTCTAACTTTATTACAATGCTATTATCTAACCTACAGATCTTATTCATATTTTATCAGTTTTCCCAAGATATATTTTTATTTTTTAAATGCATTATCTAATATTTGATATGCAAGAATACTTGAAAATTATTAAGCATAATAAAATCATCATCTGTCAACCAGTCATTCAACTTAAGATCTAGAACAATGGTCAGCAAACTGTGTGCTGTATTTATGTAGTAGATTGAATCCAGCCCACTGCCCATTTTGGGTAAATAAGAATTTATTAGAGCTGTCACTTGATGGGGCAGAGGTTAAATGCTTTGTTACATTATGTGGTTTGTCTAAGCCCTTCTTCTTAGAAACAAGATTAAGCAGAGATGCAAAGACACTTATTTAAAGCTAAACAGCAAATTAGTGGCAAATCAAGAACCCAGTTTTTTTCCATAGCAGTATTCTACAACCAAAGGAAGCAAAATAATGCCAGTTTGTGAACTGAGGAAAGAAAATAACAGTGTCTGAAATTGGCCAAAAAGTCCTTCATTGTTGTCATCATCTCCTTTTTCTCCTTCCTCCTCTTCCTCCTCCTCCTTCTTTTGTAATAAGCTACGTGTAAGTTATTAATGTTGTAATTTAAAACAAATTAAATATTACTTGTAGTTATTGCTTTAGTACAAAAATATATTTTATATATTCTCAATTAAATTGTAATTCATGAAACGTTAATTCCTACTTGGTGTTCCTGACTGTATATTTGAATATTCCTGAATATTTCTAACACACTAAATGCTCTTACAGTGTAGTATTCAGTTGTATTTGTTTTATTCCAAATAAAACATGTTATTGAGACTTCTTATTGATAACTAACATTAAATATAATCCTCTTGCTCATGAATCCTAAGGAACATTAGTAAACTCTTGCATAGTAAATAGCTTACAGATTTCTATGGGGAAGGGAAAATTCATTTTCCCCACTGATTTGAGCATATGGCAGACCTTCTTTTCTTCAGAGAATTCACTATTTCCTACAGAGCTCGATATACTTTTTTTTAAAAAGATTTTATTTATTTATTTGACAGAGAGAGAGATCACAAGTAGGCAGAGAGGCAGGCAGAGAGAGAGAGGAGGAAGCAGGCTCCCTGCTGAGCAGAGAGCCCGATATGGGACTCGATCCCAGGACCCTGAGATCATGACCTGAGCCGAAGGCAGCGGCTTAACCCACTGAGCCACCCAGGCGCCCTCGATATACTTTTTACTGAGCTGAAAATAAAATATGGTAAGCATCATGAAATGCTGATTTTTAGACATCTGTATGAAAGGTTATCAATAACAAAAAATATTAGAGATATAGCTATAAACTGTGATTAATGCAATAAAATTACCAAAAAATAACCATTTGAAAGGTAAAATTATTTTAATGAGAATTAAATACTATGTAACACAAATTTTAAATATCTTAGCTTTAAAAGTGTATGTCTTTCTGAGAGAAACAAATATGTTATTTATTTGTATGGATAAATTGTTTAGGTTAAACTAATACTAATTGATCATTGTCTATATTAAGACAAAAAGGCAATATTATGAAAATTTTATCCCCCAAACAGATGCTCAAACCCTACAGATCATAATGCATATATAAATATCAAAGTTCATTATATTTTATATAGGTATAGTATATTTGGGGACTTTTGAAATATTGTTCTTTTGTACTCATGGGTTAAAATCAAATACTGACATGTGAAAGAAATGGCATCTGACACAGATATTGCTGTTTCCCTAATATCCATGCTTGTCTTCTTGAAAAACCCCTGATTTTTAGCCCAGAATAAAGGCTATACTATTTAGATTCCTAGACAATCAATAATACATTTATTATTGAGTCCTAGACAATTAATAATAATAATTTCCCTCTAATGGGACATACATAGACATTTTTTTTGGTCTCCCTTCTGTGGTCCTAGATATATCTGTGGTAGTGAACCATGTTTTTTTTGTTGTTGTTTTTGTTTTTGTTTTTTCCCAATCAGAAGCAGGAAACACTTAGGGATGGCAGAGTAACAAAAGAGAAGGAATCTGAGCTCCCTAAGCTTGAGCCACCAAACAAGCCCAGACTGAACGTGCTTACCTTGATACAGGATACATGTTTTTTATACCTAACTTTTGTTTTATCTATCAAGATGATCATATATTTTTTCTTTATCTGCTGATAAGAGGATATCAAATCCCAACAATTCTGCATTCTTGAAATAAACTCTACTTGGTCCAGTTTACAATAAATTCAGTTTGCTGTTATTTTATTTAGGCTATTTACATTAATATAAAAAAGTGATAACAGTCTGGAAATTTTTCTTTTTTAATGTTTCTATAACAGAATTATTCTGGATTCATAAACAGTTTTCAGAATCTTCCATAATCTTCATCCTCCTACATAATTAATACATCAGAAGACTATTGGTTTCTTGAAAGTTTGAAAGAAGTTGCTTTTGAACCATTTTGGTCAACATGTTTGCCAACTCGTCTAGTTTCTTTCATAATTATTAATATTCCAAGGCTTTCTTATTGTGCTGGTGGTTTTGGTTGATTTTGGCTAGCCACCTATATCTAGAAAATCATCATTTCACTGAGATTTGTATGTTAGAATTACATGGATTTGTGTATCACAGGCTCAAACTTCTCCTCAGACTTTGGATCTTTTTTTTTTTTTTTCAAATTATTCTCTTTTTTTCTCCTTCTTTTTCTCAGTATTACATAATTTACAGAAATTTGTCTATTTTATTATTTTTGTCAAGTAATTTTCACTGATTTTTTTTTTTTTGGTTTTACAATTCATTAACTTATTCAGTGCAACACCTGTCTCTCACTGTTTTGCTTTTTTTTCTTTTATTGAAATGATTCGTCCATTTACTTTTAGTTTTCCTTTCTTAGTGATAAAACATTTTCAGATAAACTTTTAATTTCTGGTTAAACCTTTGACCATGCCTCAAATTTTTAATATGTAGTATTCTCACCTGTGATTTTTTTACTAATATCTAAACGGAATTTTTATCACTCTTTGGCTGCAACAGTGACTTCATGGAGTTTTTTGTTTGGTTGGTTTTTTGTTTGTTTGTTTTAATTTCAGGGGATTTTGGGAAAGAAGCATTTTGTAACTAATTTTTACTTTTATAGTGTTGGGTTTTAAAGAAGAAGACGTAGGGACGCCTGAGTGGCTCAGTTGGTTAAGCGGCTGCCTTCGGCTCAGGTCATGATTCCAGCGCCCTGAGATCAAGTCTCACATCGGGCTCCTTGCTTGGCAGGAAGCCTGCTTCTCCCTCTGCCTCTGCCTGCCACTCTGTCTGCCTGTGCTCACTCTCTCTAAAAAAAAAAGAAAAAAAAGAAAGAAAGAAAGAAAGAAAGAAAGAAAGAAAGAAAGAAAGAAAGAACAAGACCTATGAGCTGTCTACTAATGGAGATTTATTGAGTTTTTTTTGGTACTTGTACATGATCATTAAATACATTTGCATGATGTTTTAAAACAAAGACATAAGATATATCTTTTAATTATAAACTATGCAAGGAGAAATACATTACATATAAGTATTAATTTTTTTCACATCCTTGGCATCCTTATCTGTTTAGACTTAAAATAGTGAAGCAAGTTATTTTTTTCCATTTATTCTAATGTTTCTGTCGATTTTTCCCTTGAAGTTATAAACGATTTTTCTTTATTTATGTAAATATAACATTATTGGTTTTGTAAATACTCATGTCTGGTCTATCTTTAATACATGTTTACAGCTCATACGTGTTGCAATATCAGTATCTGAAATACCACTTGAGTTTACCATATTGTGTTCCCTGTCTTCACATTGAATTTGGATGATTTATCCTTAACCATTATTTTATTTTATTTTTAAGATTTATTCAACAGAGGGAGAGAGCAGCACAAGCCAGGCGAATGACAGGCAGGGGAGAAACAGACACCCTCTGAGCAAGGAGCCTAATGTGGGGCTCGATCTCGGGACCCTGGGATCATGACCTGAGCTGAAGGCACCCTCTTAACCAACTGAACCACCCAGGCACTCCACCATCTTTTTATTTTTATTCTTCTTATGGCTCATTCTTTAGATGTGGATTTATGAATAGCGTTTGGATTTGGTTTTGTAAACCAATTTGATAACCTAATTTCTAGATTTGTGATTCTTTACTGTTTCATATATATAGTTTACATTATTTAGCTATATGAACTAGAATATAAATTCCATCAGTGAATGATTGAGATATTCTATCAATCTATCAGTCTGTACTGTTTCCAGCCAATCTTCTGCCCTATTACTTCTTGTCCCTCCCTTTTTCTGGAGATGTATTGGCTCTGTATGAAGATAGATATATGATCTGATGGAAATAATTAAAGAGGAACCTCAAAAAATCAGTATCCTGTCCATACACTAAAGATATGTAGCAGATCTTGGATTTGGGGGAACCTCTAATGTAGTCCCAACTTTACCATTCACAACATATTATAATTTGATTCCCCTTCCATCTCAGGGCAATTTAGGAGTGCTATGAAAATACTGTTTTTACATATAAACTATTTTTTAAAATATTACTAAGTAGATTAATTATTTGTAATAGTCAGAATATATTCACGTATGACTAACTCACTTTCGTGTACTGTTAAAGATGACAGAGAAAACCATTAGATATAGATGTTAAGTGTAGGGTGGGTGTAATTTTTGTGAACCTAAAGAAAACCCTATGACAAGGACATAGAACTCAAAGTACAGCAGAGATGGGGATGTCACCCTGTATGCTGCTGGGGAAGGTTAGACTTCACGCTGAATGAGGAGTCCAAGAATTCAGGCTTATGATGTCTTTCCTCTCCTTTGAAAGAAAATAACTTCACAAGTTAACCCCAAGTTAAAGAAGCTTCATCAACCACTTCTACTTTAAACCTTAACAAGAGCTGACTTTACTATCTACTCAGCTATTCTGAGCTCCAGAAGTGACCCCCAGCTGCTCTGTCACCCATGGAAATCTTCCTTAAGCTATTTCTCCTGTTTCTTGTTTCTTCTTTTTTTTTTTTCCATTTTATTTTATTTTATTTCTTTTCAGTGTTCCAAGATTCATTATTTATGCACCACACGCAGTGCTCCATGAAATACATGCCCTCCACAATACCCACCACCAGGCTCACCCAACCCCACACCCCCCTCCCCTCCAAAACCCTCAGTTTGTCTGTTGGTCTGAGTAGAAAGTGATAGGGAGATAGAAAAACAACAAGCTGTTTTGAAGAGCCTTGAACATTTGTAGTGAGTTCAGGAGCAGTTTTACCTGGGAAGAGAGTTTTAAAAAATGAGATCGAACTTTGAAAATCAAACACAAGACACTGGGTTTACAAAAGGTGAAGTTCAGAATAATATGCATATATTATTCTGAACAACAATAATTATTATTAATATTTAATAATATCAAATATTAAATATTCAGAATTATCTATCTATCTATCTATATACATCTTTAATTTACCTCAATTAAAAGTTAACAGGAGTTACTCCCATAGTCAAGCAATTGATGTGTCAGGCATAGTTTGGATGTTAGGTGAGTTTTGTTTTCCCTGTCTTTGGAGGCCTTCTGGGGTCATTGTACGGATTTGTCAGTAAGCTTCTTAATCAAGTACCATCTTACATTGGAAGCCCAATGAAAAGAGAATTTTGCCTTCTCTATTACAATACAATGTGTTAAGTCAAACATCCTTTTCAGGCTGAGCTTACTCACCCCAAGTATATGCTTGGTGAAAGCTCTACCAGGGGCTGTCACATTTTAGTCAGCTTTCCACCTGAATGCTTTGTGTTTGCTTTTACCTGAACAAATTTGAACACAATCTAGTGTGTGGATCAAATATTTCCCAAATAGTCATTTGTTATTTCAAGTGCGTAATTTAGTCCCAGAGGTTAAAATTCTAAAATGATAAGGAATTTACTATGCAATCAACTAGGAAATTTTCTATTAATACCAAAGCATGTGTTAGTTTCATTAACTAACAAACACCTTCTTGGATTTGACTCAGTAACTACAAAGTTATCTTTCTGATATAGAATAGCCTAAGGGTGACTTCTAATTAAAATTTTGAAAGTTGATGCTCAGTATACCATATCTGTCTGCATTCTAAATTAAGCTTGGATCTCTTATGTTGAGTTAGTCTATAATCTTTCCTTTCACTGCTATGTAGCCGTTGAAAAATGCTAATTTAGTAAATCAGATCAAGTTCAACCCTAAACTATTATTACTATAGCAAATAAAGTTAGTGGTAGTTATGGTCGAGTTACAATTTATGGAGCCTCATAATCCTACTGGTAATAAAAATAATAATTCCAGCAATAATAATATTCTACCATTTATTGCACTCCTGCTGTGTTCTAGGCCTTTTAAATGCATTATCTCATCTGAGTCATCCCACAACTGTGTGAGAGAGTTAGCATTTCAATTCTACAGTTAAAGCAGCTGAGGTGAGAACAGAACATAGTTTTAACTAATGCAGGGTTGGGAGCCAGGGAGTTAAGTGGTAGGGGGTAGTTAGGAAAAGGGGTTCATTAAAGAACTTTTAAGATCTTCCAAGTAATTTTTGTAGGTTTACAAATTGCTGTAGTAATGTAGGTAGACCTTAGTGTGGACAGGTAAAGGAAAACGCAGAAGAAAATAAAAATGACCAATTCCATTTCGCACATGTTATACTTACCCTGAGATTTCCAGAAAGGAGATTAGTTAGATGTATTAATTAAATGTATGGATCTGGAGTTCAGGAAAGGGGTCTGGATTTTAGCTTTGAAATCATCACTATGTAATAGAAGTTGAAGTTTTGGGTACAGATAAGTTATTTTTAAAGAGTTTTACAGACTGAGAAGAACAGAAGGCAAAAGAGGATTTGAAGAACATTAATATTTAAAAAGCAGTAAAAATTAGAGATGATATGAGAATTAAGACAATGTGCTACCACCAAAACTAATAGAAGAGGGATTTTATGATATAGAAAATAGCCAATAATGTTGCATTTTGGGATCCAGCTTAAGAAGGTAAGGGTTGAAAGGTGTCCATTGGGTTTTACCTATTAGTTCAAAAGTGAGCAGAGTAGAGGTAGGCAGGCTTGACAACCAGTGCTCCAGTGCATTTGGGAGTGAATGGTTGGTGACTAGGTGAGGAAGTAAATGGAAACTTTATAGAAGGCCACGTATGCAGAGAAGCAAGCAAACTAAAAGGTCAGTAGCTAGAGCTCAGGAGAAGAGTTTTACTAGAGAAATTTAGACACATTCATCTGGAGAGAGAGAGAAAGAAAGAGAAAAGTAAGACAGAGAAAAGAGAGATGATACCAAAATGAGGTCTTGATGAGTCAACAGGATATCCTGAGAGGGGCAGCCCAGATGGTTGTATAGGGCCCTGAGTGGATGGGATACCGGCTGCTGAAATCCAGCTTGAGCCTTGCTTGGCAAGTCATGTCAGCTGGAGAAAGAATACTTTTTTGTTAATAGTCCCAACAAATGTGGCTTCTTTTTCTATTTCGTCTTTTCAGAAAGGACACCTTTTACAATTTACCGTCCCAGGAATAGACTTTTTTTTTTCCTAATTTGCACAAATATTTGCTAGAAGCAGCCCAAACTTAAGCATTAAGCTGGCATTGTTTTATGTATTCTGAATAGTGATTGACAACACTAAGTCTTGCAGTTCATCTCATTACCATATTGAAATCATAGAATGGTGAGAGGACCCCCAGGTTACCTCCTGCATCCTGGATATGTTGCACTGGAGCACATTAAGGAGTGGGTGGAACTTGCCTAGCACCAAGGAGCTAGTTGGGGCAGAGCCAAGACCAAGATTCACTTCTGATTTCTAGCTCAATGCTCTCTCCACTGTACCAGGAAACAAAGACTAGGTTTGGATGGTAGTCCAAAGAAAGGTTTGGATGGTAGAATGTCAAAGCACGTTTTGACAGCATCTTGAGTATTGAATTCACCTGATATGAGGTAGAGGCTTGAAATATATTCCTCTTACTTTCTAAATTTGCCCTACTTGTGAAAGATGTATGAATCAGCTACATTGCTGACTTTTAACTTTTAATAATGGTTCTTTCTAAATGCATTTTTTAAAAGGCATGGTAAAAAATATGGCAGTTTGTTTTTTTTTTTTATGATTGTCTTATACATGTATATATCCTTGAATCCAAATAATTATCATTTGGGGGAGAATTTTATGGTAAGGTTTTTAAAAAGTAAGAAGTTGTTTGAGTTACAGTAAACATTTTCAAGAGGATGGGATTGACAGTCACACAGATCAGGTTTAGAGAAAATTTTTGGACTTTGTAGTAACTGTTTAGATATGAGATCTGCATTCCCATGAGTAAGAACATACATAATCACAAAAAGCTGTACAAAACAACCCTGGAGAGTGGTATGCTGACATCTTGGTTTATAGTTTCAGCTATTGTTTTCCAAATGTGTTTTTTTATGTTATTGATAAGTATTCTCTGCACGAGTCAGTGTGTGGTTAAATGGTGACATTTTTAGTATACTCTCCCATATCCCATTGTGGAAATATGTAATGCAGAATTAAAGGCTTAAACAGTGTTATAGTAAGGAGCCCCTATTAGCTTTGTTGAATCACATTTTCCACATTTGTCTGACCACAGTATGTTTGTTTTCTGGACCATCTATTAGCATCCCAAGGACAGAGTGTTTTTCACTTAGGAGAAATTTTTCAAATTTTCTTAAGTTAGAGTTTTAAAATATTAATATGTTTAATTTTTAAAAGTTTATTTATTTTAAATAAGCTTTATTTCCAACATGGGGCTTGAACTCAAGACCATGGTATCAGAGTTGCATGATCTGATATCATGGCTGACTGAGCCAGCCAGGCACCCCTCAGTATACATATTGTATATAATAAACATGTGTATACGTGTATGTAGATGTTTGGGGGAGGGAAAAATCAGTACAATTATCTGCCTTTACTTGGTCTTTTTGTCTTGCAAATGCTTCAGTTTTGTAAATTTGGTAGTATTTACCTTATCTTCTTTATGAGAATGAAAGATTTTGACTTTGGATGGCATCAACCGATATTTGGTATAAATATAATTTCCATTGGAATTTTTTTTTTTTTGTCCCTTTCAGTAACAATAGTACCAGTGACCTATTATCTAAAACCCCTCCTTCACATACTTACTACCTGATCAAGGAAAAAGTCCAAAGCTCCGCATTTCAAAGTTCACTTTAGTATATTCACCTTATAGGTGATAGCATGTTTTTTTAAAATTTATTTTTAAATCAAAAAAGTGTATGACATGTGGTTAATCTGAAGATGCCAAGACATGTGTATTTGTTTTGATTTCAAATACTATTGTGAAGTAGAAGTTCAATTTTAAAGGGGCTAGTATCAGAAACAGATATTGTTATGTTATCAAAGGACATATAAATATATAATAAAGTAAGAGTTCATGGGAATTATTTGCTTTACCTGTTTTTTACATTACATAAAAGAATATGGGAACCTTTATAAAGAATCACACTGACACCTTCAGTGTCTTCCCACAGACTGCTAAATGAAGTCTCTGCATCTAAGCCTGGCATCAGGAAGTCAGCCCTGGGGCACCAGGGTGGCTCAGTTGGTTAACCATCTGACTCTTGATTTCAGCTCAGATCATAACCTCAGGGTTTTAAGATCCAGCCCCACAATGGACTCTGTGCTGGGTATAGAGTCTGCTTAAGATTCTCTCTTTCCCTCTGTTTCTGCCACCCTGCTGTCTTTGTATGCACACACAGGATCTCCCTCTCTCTCTCCCAAAAAACAAAACAAAACAAACAAACAAACAACGAGTCAGCCCCACCTTTCTAGTCATTTCCCATGCCTTCACCTTAACGGATCCTGGGCTCCATAACCAATGACCCTCCTTCTCCTAAAATATCCTAAGCCTTCTTACTTTTAAACTTTTGCTTATGCTACTCTCCTCAACAAATCTTTCTCCTACCAAAATTTTACCTAGTTTTCAAGCTCAGTTAAATTGTACCTCCTTTTTTAAGGATTCCCTACATCATCTAGCCTGAAGTGAGAATTCACCCCATAGATCTCCCACAGTTCTTTGGACTTACAGAACATCAAGTGAATTGTGTCTTAGCTCTTAGACTGTAAGCTCTGGGAAGTCAAAAACAGTCTTATTCCAAAAAAAAAAAAAAAAAAAAAAAACAAACAAACAAAACAGTCTTATTCCCCTGTTTCTTCATGGTGTCTGCTACTAAGTTCTCAATAAAGTATATTATATTAATGGTCTCCCAAAAGAGCAAAATGACACAAAGTCATTAGGTAAATAAAAGGCCATTACTTGCATTCCTACACCATTTTACCTTACTCAGATCATCTTGACCATCAGCCCTCATTATTCTACCTTCTTAAGGCCTCATATCTAATTTGTCAGTGAAGACTTTAACAAGATTTTTAATGCCATTTGGTGCTTTTATGTTTAAAAACCCTTTAAAATAAGGTAATTAAGCCTTTGTATTGGTCCAAAAAAAAAAAAAAAAAAGGAATATGGGAATCTGTTGATACTAATTTAAGAATTAAAGTTGGTTGCTAAGTATATATGCAGTCCATACACTGACTCCATCTGCTGTGTCTCATCAGGGTTAGTGATGAACAACCTTTATGAGTTGTAATACTTGCTTGCTTAATCTGAGAGATTTATCTAAAAGACAAAAACTGAAAAGAACGATGTATTAAAATAGATGAAATATTCCCTTAAAATAGTGTCACTACGGCAGTCTTGGCTGTAAACCTTGGTAAATGTAAACCTTGGTAAACCCCCAAAGTAAAAGTGGCTTTGATGACCTAGAGTGCATTTTGCAAGATATACAGAATATATATAGAAGATATACAGAATGACAGGATCCAAACATTTAGGTTCATTCAAAGAGAAAAGCCTAGGACTAACTGATAGCAATGCCAAAATTTCTCCACTATATGAACTGAAGACTAATATCTTAAAAAAAAAAAAATCGTACAGTTCCTGTACGTATAGTACGTATAGTTTCATCAACTTTGCCTACAAGTCATACTTACCATCAAATGGCAAGACAAGGTCAACAACAGCAGGATCCTGGGACATCAGCATGGAAGTCAAGCTCACTGAAATTCAGATACACTGGGCCGGACATGTGTGGAAGATGGATAACAGCAGGGTGGCGAAGCAGCTGATGGCCTAGCTGAAATGGAGTAATTGTAAGCACAGTAGGCAAAAGAAGTTCTCAAAGGCCTTTAAGCGATGTGGCATAACTCCCGACCGCTGGACAGTGATAGCAGCAAACAGACCATGCTGGCGCACAGCAGTGGGACCCCGTGTGACTTCCGTCTAGTGACTGCCCTGGAAGCTCTAGGACTCTTGCGTGCACTGCAGTAAGGTGACTTTACAGAGATAGGTAATGGCATGCTTGCTCTTTGAAATAGTTTAAATACAGATTGGTCTTTATTGTATTGATCTGAACACAGCTAACATTTCCACTGAAAAAGTTCTTCTCACAGCCTATGCTTTGGCATCCTCTCGGGTGCCTTTTTTCTCTCTTCAGGCACCCCAGATTTGTCAATAACCTCTGTTTAAGTTTTCAGATTGGTACAGAGTTCAGTGTCTTTGAAATGTTTACTGACTTTTTGTCTCCTTCAGCATCTTCTTCATAATCCTTACATCTTGCTTTCAACGTCTACTCTTATTCTCAGTCCTTCCGAAAAACATTTCATTCCATTTCCCTCTGTCTTATCCTGTCTGTGAACTTGCCAGCCACATGAACCCTTACTTTCACAGGAGCTGAGAAGAAAATACAGAGGCCTGTAAATACATATCATCTTATTTCATCCTTGCTTCCATTTCTCTAAATACTTTTTTTTTTTAGAAACTTGACATAAAGCCTAAGCCCAAAGCTTATGTATTCCCAAACTAGCACAGTTGGTTTGATCATGTTCAAGTTCATGTTTCATGCACTAATGAAGCCAGGGCTCAGGGCCTTGCAAGCTTTGCTGGTAGGTGACACATGCCCCAGTAACATACAACTCCAGAGTGATGAGAAGAAGCTTGCTGGAGTTTCAACCTTTTCTCATCCCTTAAACATTGAGGGGTTCACACTTGTGTTTGTTTCCTGTAAATGAATAAATAAATAAAGTGTAAAATTAAATATTAAATATTCTATAATCTTTGAAACACCTTGGATACTTTGAGTTGCATAATGTTAGAATAGGACATGTAAATTTCAAGATTCATTTGTCATGACCACCATATCTGAAATTTTATCTAGGAACTATCCAGGGCATCACTTCCCACTACACAAATGCTTCTTTTAAATACTGACTGAATTCTGAATCTCCATTTTACCTGTTACATAAGCTATTTGATTATTGGACTTTTGCCTTTCAAATATAGTTCGGTCTAATTTCTTTTAACAATGAGATGTAGGATATACCTCTAATTCTATATCTTTCTGTATTCCTCAAACAGTTATAGTTCTGTAGACATTTTCAGTAGTTTTGAAAAATGAATCAGTGACAATTTTTACTTCTTTGACACGGTACTTACTGATGCTTGTAATAAACTGTGTTAACTATACACAAAAAAATCCCTTTATATCCAGAAGATATTCAATGAATGCTTCATTGAATATTAGGCTTTCTGAAAAATTATTACAGTATGAACTTTGATGTGTTCACTTTATCTAATACTCTACAATTACTTAGAAATAATTTTTGATATTATCAGACTGTTAGCTGGGTAAAACAAAAATATATAAGGAGATTTAAAAAAATTCTTGTTATTGTAATTTGTTGATATATACTTTTCATTTTACTTTTTTTTTATCCTACTACTAGTCTAAAAGAAAATAAAATTGAGGATGATATTAACATCAAAATATGACTAAGCAAATGGAACCAAAAATAAATTTTAAGGAGTTTTGGTTTTCTTGTAGTCATATATACGAGGATATTATACTGTGCAATATGATTTTAATAACTTGGGAAAGGATATATACCAGTTCATCTAGAAAACAGATTATATCCTAATAAATTTTATATGGAGTTTATCATATGAAGCCTTACAAGGGGTTTGTAAGTGACGTAATTGGCAAATGTATTTTGCAGAAGAAGGGAGTATTTCTTCAAATGTTCTTATATCATTCATTTTTAGAAGCCAAGAATGAAATACCATTGGTAAATATATTAGGTATTATCTAAAATTTAGGTAGTTTAGATTCTAAGTTAATACCTGGACAACAAATAGAAAAATAGAATTACCCTGTCCTCGAGCAGTCTGTCTCAAAAATCCCTGATTTACGTGAACATGTTTTAGGATTAGGCTATAGTCAGTTCAGGGCTGGATTCAGTGACAAGTCTCCAAAGTACCAGTGTTCTATGATGTTGATTTAATAGCAATCATTTCCTTTAAACGTGATATGTCAGTAGAGAACTAACAGTTGTTATGAAAATTTGGGAACTCGATTTATGTTCACTTTTGTACAGAAAGATGCCTATGGGTAAAATACAAATTGCTACAAAAAGGAGTCTTGACTTATCTTAAGTAATTGCCCAGTAATTTATTAGAAATCTTGGAGTTCTGCTTCATGAAGCAGATGAAGATATTTGTGCTAAAAATTTTTAATTATAAAATAAAACCCTTTAATGGCCAATTTTATTAAAGCACTATAATATTTTACAAGAGCTACATAGTCATTTTAATGTATTAAGTAGAATAGAAATATATCTTGTGTTTCATTTCTGACAGAGTTCTCATACCTAAAACAGTAGGAGCAATTAAGATTGGCTTTTCCAATCTCTAAATAACATACTTCGGTCTACTGAGCACCTTTGATAAGGTAAACACAGTCCTTTTTGCTCAAGACCAACAGAGCACTCATTTGTGTTTAGTGGAGGGCAAGACAAATTAAATGCAATATTCTGTGGTAAGTTCTACAAGAGAAGCTGTTCAGGGTGCTTTGTGAGAACAGAAGAAAGTCATCTGTTAGGCGATGAGCATTTGAGATAGAAAGAACGACATTTTAATGAGAAGTGAATCCAAATGCAAGCGTTCAGTGTGGCTGCAGTCCAGATGTTTTAATATGTAGGTAGGAAGCGATTAGGTAGGAAGGGATGAGAGAGCCAGATAATGAAGGGCTTTGCTTCTAATGGAAAGAATGTTGGATTTTATCTGAAGCTATAAGACATGAATTAAAGCTTGAGGTTTTATAGAAGGGGTAGATTCCAGAGCTATTAGAGGAGCACAGCACAGCGTAGTGACTAAGAGTACCCATCTAGATCTGGGTTCAAATCTTGACCTTGCCAACTAAGAGTTCTGTGATTTGGGCACATTATTCAACCTCTGAATCTAAGTGCCCTTATCTACAAACTACCTGCCCGATACGTAGTTACTGTGGAATAATACATGGTAGTTTTTGCTGCTAATCCTACCTGTGACGTCTCCTTTTAAAAAGTGGGATGAAAGACTGCATGTAAGAGATAAGGGAGGAATTGTACTACTGGAGAATTGACTGAAAATATAGGAAGAAGAGTGGGTTTGGAGTTCAGCGTTTTAGACATGCTAAATTTGAGATAGCAAGTGAAATGCTAGTGGAAATCAGTTTATGAGTTGTTGGCAATGGTGTGGTCAATGGTGAAATTGCCTAGGAAGAGAATATAGATAAGAAGATGTCAAAGGTGACAACCTGGGTACATGCTCTAATATTTGAGGAATGGTATTGGGGAAGAAATGAAGTCTTTGAATTAAGAGAGCGGAAATCATAAAGGGAACTACGGGAATGTGGAGTCACAAAAGTCAAAGAAAGATTCCAAGGAAGGGAATTGCTTATATGTGGATTGTCAAAGGAAGTTAGCTTTGATAAGGGCTGGAAAATATCCATAAAGGCATGCCTAGGTGGCCCAGTCAGTTAAACGGCTGCCTTCTGCACAGGTCATGATCCTAGGATCCTGGGATCGAATCCCACATGGGGTTTCAAGTTCAGCAGGGAGCCTGCTTCTCCCTCTACCTGCTGCTCCCCTTGCTCATGTCCACTTTTATATATTTTTAAAATATATCAAAATATATAGAAATATATAAAAAATATATACATAGAAAAGAGCAACTAGGAATCACTGTCTACTTTTAGAGAGGAAGAGGAACTAAAACCAAATTTCAGTAAGATAGAAAGTGATTGAAACATGAAGAAATGGAGAAAGAGTACAGAAATTTGACTGAAAAAGGAAAGAGAGAGAGGCATGATCCTGAGAGGGGAGGTTAAAGATGTGTTTTATTGTGTTTTAATTTGAGTGTGTTATCATACAGAGAAAGAGCTGGTTAAGGAGAATAAGTACACAAGAAAATGATGAATAATTTTGTAATAGAATTCTATGTGGAAAAATTCCCTCAAAGCATTGAGGAAACAATACATGTAAAATTCTAACATGAGGTACCAGACTTCTTTGTAGAAATGTCAATTTAGGTTTCTTGGGCTTCCCTGGGGTCATGATATGGGTGTCTGCCAGTCATAGTGCAAAGAGGACTAGTACCCAACTCATGCCAAGAAAGTTACGACCTCCCTCTTCTCATCTAGAAAGAAAGTACTTTCTAAGAATTTTTGAGGGCCAAAGATGTATAAGGATTACTTCTGAACCAGAGATAGGCTACAACAGAGAACTAGCATGTTCTCATTTTGATTCTGGCTTAAATAAACTCCCTGGGTTGGTAATGGGATAGGTCTATAGGGAGTGGACTTCCAGAAAATCAGAAGCCAAAATAGGAGCAACTCATTGGCCACATCATGAGAGTTGAAGTAGGAAGTGTTTAGCTGAGGAGATTTGAAGAACCTACAAATTTCCCCATGCAGAGAGAAAAATCAGCTTCCAACATATAACAGGGCTAAAGAGCATAAAGCATCTTACAACAGCATTAATCAACTAAGAATGTTGCCCCTTCCCTTTCCTAGTGGGAGACAAGAGAGTAAGAAACACGGACTACCCTCTTCCTTTCCTTGATGGCAGGAGATCTTCTTGCCTGCAGTAGGAAAAGCTTTAGCTGGATAAAACTTTAGATTTTTTATTAATTTTTAGGACTAGATTACTAGTTAGTGATATTCTGTTAATTATTTAAAGTGATCTGCTCTCCCTAGTCCCTACACATGACCAGAAAAGTCATGGGACAGTTTGGGTTTTTACAGTGATAGTAGTGGAAGGGAGAGGATCCACTGAATAAATGTAAAGGGACAAGAGAATACACACCAAAAGTTGTGTTTTAATTATCATAAGTCATGTTTATTTGATATACTGGTACATGTGGTTAAATAAGGTCCTCAGGGAGTGTGAATGATGGAGTCCACACTTAGAAAAATAGACCTCGAAGAGCAAACTTTCACAAATGTGGAAGAGAAGGAGATAATGAGAGAAGATAATGATAGGACTGAATTGGAGGAGGGCAATGGAAAAGTGGAAATGGGAGAAATTCGACTTACTGAGCCTCATTTTCTCTAGGAATAGTGAGTTTCCCTAGTTTGTGGGGCTGGTGGGCAGGCAGGAGGCTTGAAGAGACTGAGGGGTTTGAAATATGGTAGAGCAGTGCTTCTGAAAGTGTGATCTATGGACTAGGAGCATCAGCACGTCTTGGGAACTTGATAGAAATGCAGATTCTCAAGTCCCAGCGAGACCTACTGAATCAGATACTCTAAGGACAGGTATGTGTCTTCACGATATAAGTAATGCGTTTGAACAAACCCAGCTGGTGATTCTCATGTGCATTGTAGAGTCAGAGAGCCACTGGGGAAGAGTGGCTTAAAAGCACAAGCTCCATGTTTACATCCCAGAACTGTCTCTTATTAATTGAATACCTCTTGCAAATTATTCAAGCTCTTGGTGCCTTCATTGTAAAATGAGGATATCTAATTACCAATTCATAGAATTCTTAGAAGGTCTATATGACTCAATGCACCTAAGTCTTTAGAACAGTCTCTTGTATATTGGCACTGCTCAACAAAGGTCAATAATTATTACTATTATAACAGGAAAACAGAATAGAATAGTTAAGTACCTCAGTAAGAATTGGTAGTTCTGATTAGTCTGGTGTACTGTGCTTTGTGACTTTTGCCCCCCTTAGTCTGTGTTGTGGTCTCTTGCTACAAGACTCTGAGCCCAAGAGCTGTGTTGTCTTTTTCTTTTTGTGCAATGTCTTAGCAGCATGATACATGTGCTCAGGGACCGCTTGATGAAAGAAATTGAGAAAGGAAAGGTGGGAGGAGTGAAATAATGCATGCAGAGCAATGCATATAGAATTAGTCAAACTCTGTAAGGGTTTTGCATACTATATGATAACTAATTTTTGAGGAAGTAAAGTATTTTTTTTTAATGCTTAGAGTATTTCTTTGAAGAAATATTGCTAGGAGACCATCAAATGTAGTGGTCTGATGAAGGACAATTTCTGTGTTGACTAGAAAAGTCTGGTTTCTAGTGTATTTGAAAGGAAATGTCAATTCGCACTGATTATTTTTCCATTTACTTAGATCTACATGGCTTCATTTTTCAAATGTTTAATAATGTTTCCCAAGACCCATATCCTTTGATCTTAATGTTAGCCACATAGATGAGTGCCTGGTAGCTCTGTGCTTAGTAACAGTGATAAAACTGCATTTGAAAAATATCCTATTTGTCTTTTTCTGGTTACCCTCTAATAGGCTGGAAATGTGTAATAAAATACCCTAATGACTACACCTTGAGAGCTAAACCCCATTCTAATTGTTTTGATGCTTGGGCTAGCAGGATAATTGATTGACACTAAGACCACTCAGTAAACAGCCAGCTAACAGAATTAGATTAATGAAAACATATGGTAATTACAACTGTGCAGAACAACCTAGAATCTACAATGTAGCCTCAGGGTAAATAATCAAAAGTCTGATCAAAGAGCAATTGGAGTTAATAAAAGTCTTATTGTGCGATTAGGATTAAGAAAGTCTGGAAAAGATAAAATTGTTAGGTTTTAGGAGGGTATTTGATTAAAGATTTACTTCATTCCTGAAAAAAAGTTTTGGTATTCTAGGGTGATCATTGGTTTATTTTTTCTTTCAACTTTGCTTAAGAAACATCGAAGACTTTTCATACTGTTCATATTTTTTATAAAACACATGTACTTTTATTTAAATGAGTCCTCAAACTTTGACTCATTCATTCATCTGACAATTACTAAGCATTTACTATATGCAGGGCTTTAAATAAAACACTGCTGAGAAAAAGCAAAACAGTCACAAATCCTGACCTTTAAAATTGGAGTTTGGTGAGGAACTAAAATGTGTTTTTAAAAAAATCTATGATTCATGGTGAAGAGGAGTAGAAAATTCTTTAAGAAAGGTACAGATAAAGTACTTGCAAAGTTAAAAAGAAATGGAGCACTGGGTGTTATACACAAACAGTGAATCATGGAATGGTACATCAAAAACTAATGATGTACTATATGGTGACTAACATAATATAGTAAAAAAAATATGTACAAAGCTGCTAAAAAAATAAAATAGAGATTTAATATGTCCATCAGAAATAGAAGAAGAAAAAAAGGGGATTATTTTGTGGGGACTTCAGAGAAAGCTAAGGATCGCTCCCTCATTCTTAAAAAGTTTGAAGAGTCTATGTTGGTAAAGATAGGGATGTTTTGTTTCACAATACTCCGTATGGTGGGCCCTACTTTATGTTTTGTTGGCCTGTGTGTATTTTTTTTTATAACTGAAAGTATGTATGTTTGGTTTTATAGTCTCATCTTATTTCCTAGATGAGTGAAACTAGAAGTAAAGCCATGCATCATAAATCATGAATATTAGGGTTTCCCCCTCTTGTTTTTGACTCGAGAACTAATAATGCTCTTCTTACAGGCCCCCTTGGCCCTGAATATTTATAATTAGGTTCAATAAGCTTGAAATATAGTGTGATCTAAGGTTAGACTTCTCTAGAAAAAGAAAGAACCCTGGCTAATGGGATTTATACATATCCAGGGCTGGGACTGAGGTGGTGTCAGCATTACAGTATATCCATTTCTGAAGATGAATCTGTTTATAACTTTAACTTTCTTTAGATACAGCCATTGTTTCTTCCTGCATGCCTTGGGCTAAAAATAGTCTAGTTTTTATTTCATCAATTTGGGGATTCAGGATGAGTAGGGGAATGAATTTATACAGATATTTGATTGATGGGGCTCAACTCAGGGTCTCCTTCAAATCTCTCCCTCTTTGCTCCTCCACTTCTATCTGCCTCCTCCCTTTCCAGTCAGTAGAGAGTAGTTGGTTGGGAAAAGAAGCTGTGGAAGGGAGAAAATGACAAGAGTTATTGATCAGAAGGTGATCAATGCCATGTAAACCATGGGATAATATTGATTGCAGAATGGCAAGTGTATTGATTTCCAAAGAAGGTGAATATCCTAATACAAAAACTTAGAAGTATAATAGATCTTTGAAGTATGAAAAATAAATACAGGATATCTTTGAAAAGATGAGAAAATGGAGATTCAGACAGCATACCTGACTTACCCAAGGTTTCACAGCTAATAGAGGCTATTATCTAGAGACAGTATCTTATGACTTCTAGCCCAGTGCACTTTTTATTCTGAAACTGAATGTTCAGCCCTTTCCTGACCACCCAGCCAACTTCCTCCCACCCCCGTCAATGCATTATCCTTTCTCTTCTTTTTTGTGACCTTTTGTTTTCATGTCATTATGAGCGCTTTTTCTTATGTTTGCATATTTATTCAGTTTCCCTCCACTAGAAACTAAGTATCCTGAGAACAATATTCGTAGTTGTTTCTAAATCTGGTTATCACTGCTGTATCCCCAACACCTGGTACACTATTGGTAAATCCATAAGAAATATTTATTGACTATTTAATAGTGGGTATATTTTAAATATAGTATATAATATTATAATATAATATATTACATATATTATATTATTAAATTATTATATTATTAAAGTGGGGTAGATGGTGATACATTAGGATGATCCCAACTGAGTAATATACATTGAGTGCAACAGGAGATATGGAACTAACATAAACATTCACTAATTCCACATTTGGAGTTTTTATTCTCTTATTTAACTATATTATAAAAGCTTTTGCTCTTCTCCTGCCAGAAAAATGCACATCCAACCTACACGTAAAATTTTGCATATGTTTTTATAAGGGATTTATTGTTTCAAGATATTTGTAAGGGTATGCTATAAAATAAACAATTCAACTGGGTTAACAGTACAGTCCACTAGCCACAATATCTCATGGCAGACCCTGGCAAGTATAGCAATAAGTAAGACGTGGTCCCTTCCTTTGAGTAGTTTATGGTCTCATTTAATATAAAACTCTTCTGGAACAACAGAGTCAGAATTTCAGAACTATTACAGAAGACATACTGATGAAGAAGTCATGGTCAACATATTTAAGTGATTGTGTCACTCAAACTGAAAGAAAATAGTAGAGCTAGCACTAGAACACAGCTTTTCTGGTTCTCAGTCAGTATTTTTCCTACTTTGCAAGGCTATGAACTCTAGTTACTCTTTTACTGCTTCTCTATCATAGATAAGTGTGCCTTATTATGAGACAGTTTCTCTAATTTTCTTAATTTCAGTAGTTTTTCTGGGCTACACTAGAGTGTGATTCTATAAGCCAATGATTCTTTCCCAACATGTGCCCTTAAGGAATCTATGACCTTTTGTGTTTCTTAACTGTCATTTTCTCAAGTAAACATTGGCAGTTCTTTTCATCTTTCCTAATAAATACTTTTCAACCTCTTGATAATTTGATTTTTTAACCACTTTCTAATTTATTAAGTGTATATATATATATATATATATATGCATTTTACTGATTTGTATCCAGGTTCAAACACAGTATTCTAGACTCAATATTCTGAGCACTATAGCAAAGAAATTCAGTCATTTGTTTCTTCATGCAATCTTTTATTTAAAAAATTTATATTGCATATCTACCATGTGCCAGGCACTATGCCAGGTACTATGGATATAACAGTGAGAAAATACAGTTAGAATCCCTCCTTTATAGATTTTTGAGGCAAGTAGGGTGGAGGGGATACACACACACACACACACACACGCACTTACATCTGTGATGCACACTAAAATAGAAAAATATCCAAACTATGTGAACCTACGACATGTCTATATGACATGCAAAGTACATCAAAGAAGGTTTCTCTGAGAAAATAACACTTCAGCTGAAATCTGAAGCTTGACCAGTTGGTAATTAGACAAATAAGGGAAGGATGATTTCCAATCGAGATGCCGGGGAGGGGGGTAGTACATGTGCAAAGATTCAGTGATGGGAGGGCGAAGGATAGACAAAAGAGCAGTTTAGTAGAGTAATCAGAGTGCAAAGAGTGAAAGGGAGATTTATCTGACTTAACAAGTGGATAGAGATTGGATCATGGTAGGCTCATATACAACAGATTAAAGAGTTTCTTAATTCTAAATGAAATAGGCAGCCACCAAAATTTTCAAAGCAAGAAGTAAATTTTTTTTCATACTATGAAGGTGTCAAAGATGACTTTAGTGATCTGGTTTGTGCTCCTGGAAATCTAATGGTGGTATTTACTGGGATTGGGAACAATAGACAAAGTTGAGACTCTGGGAAAATGGGAGAAGGAAAATCATGCATATCAGTTTTGGCCATGTTGAGTTTGAGATGTCTTTTGAAATACCCAGAAGGCAATGTACAGTAGGCAGTTGGTTATACAAATATGAAACTCAAAAGTGTTATTGCCTAGAGATATAATTGTATGAATCAGTTATAACTGGATGATAATTGAATCTGTGAGCCTGGATGAAATCACACAGGGAGAAAATATCAAGTGAAAAAGGAGAGACAGCTAACGAGCAATCTTAGTGGAATGTCAGCATCTTGTGGCTTGAAGGAGGATGACCATGCCAGAAGACTAGAAAGGAGAATCATGGAGGGGGGGAAAAAAAAAGAAAGAAAGAAAGAAGAAAAGGAAGGAAGGAAGGAAAGAAGGAAGGAAGGAAGGAAGGAAGGAAGGAAGGAAGGAAGGAAAAAAGAAAGAGGAAAACCAAGTGACAGTTATCTTGAAGCCAAGAAAAGAGAAAGTACCAAGAATATTAGTGCTTACAAGAAACTAAGCAAGGGACAAAAAGTCACAAGTCAAATAACAAATAAGTGATATTTATTGATTCTCTCATAATTATAATGTCTGTTACTGATCTGGCTTTATACAAGCCCTGATCAGACAATACCACCAAGAACCACATCTCTGCTTCTGCCTTCTGTGACATTGACTTTATCTTTATCCTTGATTGATTAGATGAGATCTAATCTATCAATTGATTAGAGAGAATGGATGAGTGATAAAGGAATATTACAGATGGATCCCAGATTTCAGGTGTACAGCTGATCATATACTGGCATTATTAAGATGAATAATACATAGGAAAAATGGTTTGGGAGGGAGATTTTTAGGTTAGTTATGGGCATCTTGAGTTTGAGAGATATGTGAGACATCCAAGATAGACGTTAAACAGGCAGTTAAAATTAAAAGAAAGTGCTAAGTCATGAAAGTGCATGGAATTATCTATAAAGACATAAAGAAACTGAAGATTGCCTAACACCTAGCACTGAGGGACTCCATAATGGAAGGATTAGGTGCAGATGGAAGAACTATCAAATAAGATCAAAAAGAAACAGTCAAGAAGAAGAAACATCAAAAGAATATGGTGTCATTGAAGCCAAAGGAATAAACTTTCAAGGAAAAGAAGTGGCCAGCCTCACAAATACTCCCAAGAATCAAATAAAATGACCATAAGTAAAATGAAGAGAACTGCCAATGAGGTGAAGACTCCAGTGAGACAAACAACCGTGGTTAGTGTAATCGAGCACCAATATTTTAAAAATGTTCTATTACAGCATAGTTTGTGCTAAGCCTCGTAAAAGGTGTAGAATTTTTCAAGATAAGCATGGGACTGAAAATCTTACCACGATTACTGGAGGGACATGTCATCCTGCTATATAACCATGGTACTTTTTTTGTCCCTATTCTACTTCTTTCGGCATATCCTTTCATTGATTGCTTATGCATCTGTCAAGATGAGTCCAGCGTATAAGCCCCTAGAATATTCCTTTCTTTCTTCACTTCAACCACACCAAATATTTTTGAATATAAGAATACTCAATAGTGTGTTCGATGAGTTGAAATGAGTTTTCCTATTGGACATCTTAATAATTACTATATCTGTCCCCCTGAAGCCAAAGATCTTTGGCTCTCAGGTAGCAGCAGTGGCATAAATTTACTTCTATCCCATTTTCTGGGTTGAGGCATAGCATTCTTTTTTTTTTTTTTTTAAGATTTTATTTATTTATTTGAAAGAGAGAGATCACAAGTAGATGCAGAGGCAGGCAGAGAGGGAGGGGGAAGCAGGCTCCCTGCTGAGCAGAGAGCCCATGCAGGACTCGATCTCAGGACCCTGAGATCATGACCTGAGCTAAAGGCAGCGGCCCAACCCACTGAGCCACCCAGGTGCCCCGAGGCATAGCATTCTTAAAGATACAGAGATTTAGAAGTAGTGTTGCCCCTCTTTCAAACACACCTACTCAATGCAAATACAGTGAGGTGTGCTGGCCAAATTTTAATTACTTGGAAAGTGAATTTGAAAAATTATTCTGTAGCATTAACATATAAATATTAACATATTATTAACATATAATTAATTTAAAATATTTTCTATTATATAAGGAATAATGTATAAAAGACTACATTGAAAAAAATAACATTATTTTAAAACATGTGTTTTTCTTTTTAAGTTCCCCTCATGTTATTTTTGCCTTTAATTCTTATTTACTATTATTTAATCATAAAATGTTATATCTCATTTCACTTTCCATTATATCATAAAAGTATTCCATGTTGCTATATGGTCCTCATATTTATCATTTTTAATAACTGCACAAATGCCGCTGGCTTGATGCATTATAATTTACTCAGCTATTCCCCTTTTGTTTGACATTTAGTTTATTTCTATTTTTTCCCTCATTATACCTTAATGAACATCTTTGGGAATATAGTTCATTCTTGTTGGATTGTTTCCCTAGAATATATACCTATGAGTGAGATTACCAGATCAAAAGATAAAGACATTCATGCAGATGTTGATACACTTTCAAAAAAAATAGTTATATAATTCCATACTGTTCCAGACTCCTCTCATCTTTGCCAACATCTAGTATAATTTTTTTTGTTAATTACATATGAAATGGCACCTCTTCTTTAATTTGCTTGGGCTAGAGGTGGGAGGGATTTCATATTAGTGTGACTATTTCTCTAATATTTGTGTACTATTAATGTTCCATTTATATTTTGAAAAATATAAATTATATCTTATCAATTTATTTGAGGTTTTTTTTGAGAAATAAATTCTTTGTAATTTTATTCACATACTCTCTCCAGTCAACACTTTCCCAATTATTATAATACAGTTAAGCCTGTTACATACAACTCTACATAAAATATTTAATTAAATAGTTATATCCCATCTTGACATAAGTCTGTATTTCAGAATATATGATGGACTGAGACACTAAGGATTGTCATCATATAAAACTGGAAGTCCAGCTCTGAATCTCTAATTGTGCTACTGATGACTACACTCAGAGTTTCCTCGTTTGGGGGTGATAATGACTACAGTATATCAGTTAAGGATTAAATATAAAACATTTCAGTGTTATGTTCAATAGTTTGGCTACTCAATACTTAGATTATCAACCAAGCAAGTTAGGATAACTTATTTTATTTTATTTTATTTTACTTTGATTTATTTTATTTTATTTTACTTTGATCATTTTGTTGTAGATTCAGCAAGAATTTCAGTTGATAGTGTTTGGATGGTTTCATGGCAAGAATGAAAATATGGAATGGTAAAATCTTTAATGGCAATGCTGACCAAATACATTTCCACATAAAGTTGTTTTAGCTCAAATGCAAAGAGTTTAGGTCATTGCTCACAGGTGTTGCTGATATATCATATAACTCCAACTCTTTCTATATTATATTAAAGCAAGGATCTTGGAGCATCTGCGTGGCTCTGTGGGTTAAGCCTCTGCCTTCAGCTCAGGTCATGGTCTTAGGGTCCTGGGATTGAGCCCCATTTCGGCTCCCTGCTCAGCGGAGAGCCTGCTTCCTTCCTCCTCTCTCTCTCTCTCTGCCTGCCTTTCTGCCTACTTGTGATCTCTGTCTGTCAAATAAATAAATAAAATCTTAAAAAAAAAAGAACACTTAAAAAAAATAAAGCAAGGATCTCATTTCATTCAGTGGATTACATCTGCTGTTCAGTGTCATTGGCTAAATAATGTCTTCTGTTTCTTATGTTGCTACATAAGATCATGGTTTGATGTGCTTTCTGTTTTAACATTCTTAGGCTTATCCTTTTTTAAATATAGAATTAACATACCTATGTAATATTATCTGCTCTTTGTACTGAATACCTCTTTGTATTCATTATGGTAGCAAGCATATGTTTACATATAATCACAGTCTAGCAATAACATGCATATTTATATAGCAGTTTATGATTCTCTAAGCATTTTACAAGCATTCATCTTCTTTTTGATTAATAAATGTTGTTTGACTAAAGTTATACACATATGAATGTCATAATACAGAAATCAACTAAATGCCATGCTGCTTTTTTTCTTGCTGTAAGTAAAATGATTTTAATAGCTGGTATTTTTGAACCACATTTATGATTTTTTAAATACCTTCACATTCACATTAAAAAATGTCTTTGTTTTGATTTTTATCTCAAACATATAAAGGATAGAGAAGAGATATTAGTGTCCTCAATTTATGGATGGGAAAACTAAGACTCCAAGACATAAATGACATGTTGTATAGTCCTATGAATATGAGGTAAAATAACCGGGACTAGAGCTCAGCTCTCTAACCATTAGCTATATTCTAACCATTCATTCCTGTATGCCATTCTTTGGTTTGATATAAATGTAAATCCCAAGAAAAGATACTCGGATTTCTGAGGATTAAAAGAAAATAGATGATTGTGCTGAGAAATGTGCTAAGAAGCCTCATCTAAAATAATAAAGAAAAAATAAGAAATTGAAAAATTATATAATTATTCCATGGTTGTTTTTTGTTTGTTTGTTTTTGCTAATGCAAAAAAAAAAAAAAGAAGAAGAAGAAGTTGAAGTAGAAGAAGAAGAAAGAAAATGTTTTTAGGAGAAAAAAACAGAATCCAATAGCCTCTCTCTCATTCTATCTCTACCATGTATCTTTAAGTGCTTGGTCCATAGAGCTAAGAAAGAGCCCACAGATAAAGAGCCGGGCAATGTCATGGATAGTAAATTTAGAGTAAGGGCAGTTAATTTTATTAGGTGAAGGATTATTGATCATTCTAGAGAATAAGAAAGTTTAGGAATGATAATAGTGAATGAATTGATGGATGGTCACAGCCAGACCTACCCTGTATCAATTTCTGAGTCAAACTGCTACCTGTCATATTGGTAAGGTTGATCCAGTTTTCATCTCTAGTGCTGCTGTGAGTTTCAGTGACAACAGTGCTGACATGTACCTATAACAGTTAAGTACCTCATAAATATCAGACTCTTTTCAAAGTTAAGTTTTGATTGCACTTTCCTTTAAAGTATATATTGCAAATTTAGGATCATGCTTTGACACCACCAAACTTTTCTTTGTTGCATGGCAACAGAATGGCATTCCATACCCAGGCACCCATCTTAAAAAAGGTATTGGTCACTAGACAGATGAGTAATGTGTGGGCAGTCATCTAAAAATACTGAATAGTGTTAGAATGATAGAGAGACTATTGGGGTTTTACTTTTTTCCTTATAAAAAACATTTTTGTTTCTATTACCCTTCTTCTTTCTGAAGAAAAAAAAAGAAAAGAAACCAAATACAGATAATTTACTTTAAAAGGATAGATATGTAATCGATTTCTTCTTTTTTTTTTTTCTTTAGTATCTTTGGATAAGCATCATAGCATGTTTTCCATAAGTATTGTCAATTTTCTTTTATTTCCCCTTCATATTTGAAGGGCAGATAACATTACAGATTTCCCCTGCTATCTGAAAGTAGAGCATTCCAATGAAAACTTTCATAAGCTAAAATGGCATCAAGCAAAGAAGCAATTATCATTAATTTATATGGAAAATTTTTTTTAGCATTCCCAAACTCCAAAAAACCTCTCCTGGGCTTTTCTGATAACTTCCAGACATATTTTGCTAATGGATAGGCAGAATAAATTGAGATAAAGCACATGCTCATCAACATGATTCAAAGCTATGGTGGCTTGATGCTAAGTGTAGTACCTGGGGAAAGAGCTGGGAGGCATCACTATTGCTGCATACTTCCTCTGTAATGCCTTGCTGCCGCACAAATGCCAAACACTGTTTTTACTTTTTGTCTTTTTCCCATATAAATGTAGGTCCCCTTTGGGGAGCTTGGGTGGCTCAGTCAATTAAGTGTCTGACTCTTGATTTCAGCTCAGGTCATGATCTCAGCATCATGAGATGGAGCCCTGTGTTGGGCTCCACACTGGGCTGAAGCCTACCTGACATTCTCTCTCCCTCTTCCTCTGCTGCTTCCACAGGTATGCTTTCTCTCTCTCACTCTCACTCAAAAAAAAATAATAATAAAATAAGTGTAAGTCCTCTTTGGATATCTTTTGATCAGCTAAAACAGGTACACATGTAGGTCTTTTGGGAAAGTGAGGTGGCATAATTTGGACTTTCAAAAGTGGGGGGACACCTGTCTTTGGTCTTACATGGGTATGACAGGATGCATAGCCAGTTGGCATGTACTACAGTAACTAGTAAGTTACTTTATACCAAGCTTGACTGTAGAGTGCCCTTCCTTTAAATTTCCTTAAGTCAGTTGATTTCTTCCTAAGTTGCCCTAGATATATGGGCCATGAGTGGAGAGCCATGGTCCCTCTCTACTCAGCAAATGCTTCTGCATTTTGGTTTTGAGTCGTGTATGTCCAAAGGATTAGTATAAGATTTTGTTGAGTGCTTTTCATGGATCACCTGAATCAGAAACACCTGGATCTTTGTTTGAAAGGCAGATCCTTGAGTCTGTCTCACACGTAGCAAGTTGAAATCCTTGCTGGATCCCAGGAATCTGATCTCAATGCCTATTTCTCTTCCTACCCCTTGGTCTTTATGCTCCAGCCTCTTTTAGTCTCTGACTCTTGCCTCTCTCCACTAGAAGCCATGCATGCCTCTTCTTCTGCCTGGGTTTCTCATTTTGCTGTATTGATGATTGCTTCCTTTCCTCCTTCAGGTTGCAATTCAGTCAGTTTGACTGTCACCTCCATAGAGCAGAGTTCAGGGACTACCCAAAGCCCCTACCCTCACAAGATTTTCTACTTATCAATATACTTTGTGTATATTGAAGTATTTAACAGTGTCAAATTTTATTTCTTTACTTATTTCTGAATAATTTTTAAATTTATCTTTAAATTGTGAGCTATTATTTAAATTTAATTATTAAATTAAATTCCTTTCTGCTAAAATTGAAAGTCCACTGTTTCTCTGCTTTGTTCACTGCTCTGTATGCAGAAGGTGCTCAAATAAATTCTTGTAAAATAAATGACTGAATTTTTGGACAAGCTCTCTAGGTTACTGTCACAGATCTTCAGATTTGACATCATGGGGCTAGAGGATATCTAAGGACTAGCATTTGTTTCTTAATTAGAAACAAAACAATGGGATGGCTCCAGTTCTGGACAAGCAAATCTTCTCAGAGGCTTATCAAATCTGAAACTCCCAAGAGTATTCAGTTATGTGCAGAAGCCCTATGGCTGTGGAAAATCACTGGGGGGAGGGGGGGGGTTAAGGCTTTGGTTTTGGGTCTTGGCTCTGAGCATTTATTATGTATCTTTATTTGGCCAAATAACCAATGATTGTTAGGACTTTTCCTCTCCTTAGGACTTTATCTCAGAGTCTACATTTCTGCGTATGTAAAACAAAGGAATGAGACCACATTAGTAACCCATACTAGATTCTACAGAATGCTAATGCTAGTGAGCTAATTATTGACTCCCTGAAAATAATGCAAGAAATTTCAAAAGTTTGTTAGTTCAAAAATGTAGGAAATTCCAACTACTATATAGCTCTCTCTTGGAGATACACAATACACATTTGCCATTTTTAAATACTAAAAAACCCTCTGGAAATAAACCTGTTTACATTTATTTAGCATTCATCAAACTGATCTGATCACAACATTCCTTTTATTCTGCAACAACTATGAATTCCAAATTCCAAAATTCAGGTTGAGAAATGCTGGAATAGATCATCCCAAAGCTATCTTCTGGCTTATGTGGTCCCAAATTGTCTGGCATCACACTTCAAACATGCTTGCCATCCACTCTGTAAACTCAGCAATTTTCATCTGTCTACACATCTGCAGTAAGAAAGAAATACGGAAATTTGAACCTTTCTGCTTTCTATGCTGAACTCACTTGTCAACATCTGCAAAGCTTGGAGCCATCCTGGATGAGATCAGCCCCTTCTTTTGGATTACATGTAGGCAGCCCTTCCTACTCCATCTTGGCCCTTCCAAAGTCTCAGAAGCCATGCAAAAATTAAAAGGTTCAGGACAAATGAACATTTATTCTGGTGGCAGAAACCCACTCTTGTGCCAGATAATGGATTATCAGAGAAACTTTTGTCTTTTTTTCTGTATAAATTGTGTGTTGGAAAAACAAAGAATTTGAAAAGTTTCCCTTGACTATCATTTACACAGTATTGCCATATTTCGGATGACTTGAATGAATGTGCTCAAGAAAATTTAGGTAGCCCTGAAGTTGTGCATTTGGGAATGAAGTGATTTTGAAAAGAAACTGTTAGAGTCCGTTATGGGTTGAATTGTGTCATCCCAAATTAAATGTTGAATTCCTAACCCCAGTACTTCAGAATATGACCTGATTTGGAAATAGGATCATCATAGATGTAATTAGTTAAAAGTTAGGTTGGTAAGTTAAGATGAAGTCATATAGAGTAAAGAGGAATCCTAATCTAATATAATTGGTGTCCTTATCAAAGGGAGAATTTGAACATCAAGGCAAACATGCACAGAGGGGAGGTGATGTGAAGAGATATGGGAGTAAGATGGCCATCTACAAGCCAGGAAAATTCTGGAATAGATCCTTCCCTCACAGTCCCTCAGAAGGAACCAACCCTGCCAACACCTTGATTTCAGACTTACAGCCTCCAAAAATGTGAAGCAATCATTTCTGTTCTACAGCCTACTCAGTCTGTGGTACTTCAGTTGCCCTAGCAAACTATTACAGGGTCTAAATGTTAGAATCAGGTCTCTTGGTCTTACATAGACATTTATCCAAATGACAGATAAATTCTTCTCTCCAGAACTCCAAATGTCTGAGTGGTCCTAGGGTCCAGGTCAGTGAGCAATCTTCCGCAGACCACTTTCTTTAGTACTTGTGCCCTAGAATTACTGGTATAGCTCAGGTCTTGGAGTAGATCCCTTAATGACATTTCAGCAAAGCCTTCCTTTACTGTTCTAGTGTATTTTGCTTCAGTCAAAATAAGCAAAGATGGGAAGAAATGACAAATATTTGGAAAGATAAAAGGCAATGAAATTACTTTGAAACCCACTTTGTACAACTCCATAAGGTTGAGCAAACAACATTTTGGACAAAACTGCCTAGATTTTTGAAAGTGGATGTTAGAAGCAGGTAATACAGAAAATTGAAGTGAATCTTCCTGAAATTATTGCTACCAGTGCCAACATTTTTTGAGGATTGGTCTAATGTAACTTCTACCTCTTCAGCCTAACACAGCGAGGTCAGAGCTTTAACATGGCACTTGTGACAAAGGAAGGAGTCAAATTGCTCTTGTCACTAATTAGTTCAGCTGTTACTTCAAATTCACTTTGGCCTTGTTATTGAATCAAGACATCTAAATCTGAGGGAATCAACTATGAAAATGCTACTAGTTGGGAAAATGAGATCACCATTTGTATTTTTGCAGTTGGAAAAAGAATTTAATTTCCTTGTTTAATTTCTGTTTAGCACTAATCTCAATATAAAGCAGATGACAAAAATATGGAAATAATGAAAAGTATCTAGGTTTGAATCTGAAAGTCTGTACAAATTGCATGACTTTTCCTATGTTTTGTTTCTGTGTTTATAGTTCCTTTCCATACCTGTTAATACAGCTTACTGAGTAATTTCATCTACAGTACCACCATCATCACCTTTACCTTTATGTTCACCAATAAAACAGTCACTCAGTGCCTTATCCTCTCAAAATTGTGCAAAGAGCGATATGCAGACCCAGCTCTACCCTGTAGTTATTTATAGTTGTATTGCTGTATTGAGACTATGATGTACTGTGATTCAGCTGGACTTAGTAAAGGATTTAATAATTCTTTTTGGTTTTATCGGCAAAGGAAGGTCTTACTTCCTAATTCTCACTTGTTTTGAGAATTGAGATTGCTGATTAGTCATGGCTTTACTGTCAAATGTTCCAAATGCCTTTTCTTATCAATGCCAATAATTTAAAGTGTATTTCCATTTTATTAAAGCTGGTAGTTTCTACTCATGGAATTGGAAGAGGAAGAACAATAAAGAGGAGCAGTAACATTTTGGGAGAGCTCACGTTTTTCTACCACTTACATAAAAAGATACCCACCTACTGAATAGGCCCACTTCTGAAATGTAGCTTCATACACTCAAGAATACATTTATTTCATTTCAAAATATGTAAGAGATTTGGAGACACAAACATTGGAGTAGACAGGAACAAGTCCATAAAGTAAAGTATAATGTGGCTAGTCTGGTAGCTCCAGTCAGGGGTCTGAGACTCAAGTCATCCAGTTGGCTTTTCTCTGTTGGAAAAGTTATAATAAATGGCAGTCCCTAGTTTAAATGTTTGTTCTTTGTGTGGAATAAAGGCTCTGTCTGAGTTAGGGGCAAGATCATTCTCTATAATGAGGTAAGAGTACAGAGCCTTTAATTCTCTCTTCTACCGTGTTTTCATCAATCCTTTATAATAACCTGATGTGTCTTTGCCAGGGCTTCTCATGGCCACTATTTTCAACTGATTCTAGGATAAATGAAGGTAAAAACACAGATTGCTTTGACTTTAGCAGGAAAAACCAAGATAGAAACATTTACTTTCTTAGCACAAGTCTACCTATCATGACGTCCAAGGAATACTAATATTTGTTCCAATAATTATTAATAATGCTTCCTAGAACCACAAGTTTCCAGGCAGAAATTAATCTTTTCTCCTCTACCTTCTTTGTTTCCTGCTCGACTTTCCTGAATCCCCATACCAATAATTCTGTTTTGAAAATATGTTTATCCCGAATAATATTTATCTACTACTGTCTTCATTTGAACTGATCAACCCTACTTTAATCTCCTTACTAAATTCAGACCTCTTTTTTTTCTTGTCTTTCAGTATCATTGCTCTCTTGTACGCGTCTTATAAGCCTCCTGACATTTACACCCACTATCCCCATCATCTTACTTCACCATCTCTCAACCATGTTCTCTCTGGGTCCATGTCGATTGCCCTATACACTTTTATTTTTCTCACCTAGAATGTGGAAGACAAGATAAGGCAGGAGAGACCAGCCAGCTGATTGGCAAGAATCTTCATGAAGTGAACTTAATGTGGTGATGTCACTAGGCTGTGGTTCAATCTGTCTCATCTCTTAAAGGTTGTTACTCATTAACTAGACCCACAGAGCCTGAGGTATAAGGCAGTTGCTAACCTAGAATGAGAACCCCAACAGTCACACCAACTCCTGTAACAACATTAGCACGACTTACATGTTCCTTACTGTTATGCAAATCTACATGGGAAGTCACATGCTGTACACAAATCAATCTGAGTCGGGTTTTCTTAAGGAATGATCTTCAGTTAAGGGAGCTTAAAAAACTCTTGTCCACTATAAAGATAACTTTGACAACAGGATCATAATACTTCAAGTCTGTTGCCAAAATTCTCTCTTCTATGGTCGGTACTTGAATAGGCAGTTGGGGTTTATTTTTTTCTATATTTCCATATCTGAGCAGCCTCCTTTATGATTGACATATTTTTTAAATTATATTGATGCACTGAATCAAGTTATAGTCTAATTTAGGAGTCTTCTGTAACTTTAACACTGCTTTGCATACCTTTAATCTCACCCACTATAATGGTTAGAACATGTTTAACCAAAGGTAACCAAAAATTCCATTCACTTTAGCTTAAACTCTAAAGACATTTAAAAAGAAGTCTGAGAATTTGTAGTCTCGGGGCAAGTATACCAAGCAGTTCAACTATGTCATCAATGACCTTCTCCCACCTTCCCTTTCTTCCATGCTCAGTATTTCGGTTTTGCACCCCTGATCCTCACAGCTACTAGCCCTCGTGGAACATCACACAAACCAAGAAGGGAAGGAAGGGGAACAGGCTTCATCCTGGAGTGTTGTCTTAGAACCATTCTGGCACCACACCTCATCCAAGCTCTCCCTCACATTTTATTTCTCTTCAGGCAGACCTGGATCACCATCTCAGCTCTAAACAAATTACTGGCATAGAAAAATAAGAGTGGCATAACTGGTTTAGAATAATCATGATCCTTCCTGTGTGGCTGAGTATATTTTCCAGGATGAGGGAGGGGGATGGGTTCTCTTAACAAGCAAGTAAAAATGTGTGTTAAATAGGCCAACAACAATGACTACCATACCAAACTCCACTGGGTGACTATATACTTATACATTAGGAAAATGTGACCTTCTTTATGTCTAAGTTTTTAGGGTGAGAGGCAACCCAATAAGTTTCTCCATGTGCTGCTTATATGACCTTTCTCTCTCATTTAGACTACCTGCACACTATTCTCTTTGCTTCGCCTATCATGAGTGAACATATTTAAAAAGGGATAGGTCAACAGTAACTTACAGAAAAATACATTTTGGTTATACAAACATACTTAAGATTGCAACTGGTTTGAAAGTTTTGCAAATAGGCATGCAAATTTTTACGACTTGCAAAACAATTTGTTTACAGTGTTCCATTGCCTTAAAGTTTTATTTTTCAGAGGGCCTTAATCTATTTCGAATACTGTTTGATGCAGCTAGTATCACTAAAGTTGTTTACTCTATTGGCAAGTTGATTATAATAGCAGTTCAAGCAGTATGTGCCTTCTTGAGATAATGTCATTATAATTTAAAGGGAAAACTAGTAAACAACTCACAGCTGTTTGATATGAAACGTGTGTGTATAGTTATGAATATTCATAAATATTTTATCCTAATAAAATATATTAATTTTATTTTTTCCTAAGAAAAATGGTAAATGATAATAGAATATAAGAAATGCTTTTTGAACCTGTTTTATTCTGTTTTTAAAATATTTTTTCTAATCATATATTCATTTTTTAATAGACTTGATTTTTAAGAACAGTTTTGGGTTCACAGCAAAACTGAACAGAAAGTACAAAGCTTTTCCTTGATCTCCCAGCTCCCCACAAATACAGCTTCGTCCATTATCTACATACTCCACCAGAGTGATACATTTGTTACAACTGATGAATGTACATTGGCACATCATTATCATCCAAAGTCTATAGTTTATAATAGGCTTTAGTCTTGGCATTATAAATTTGTGGATTTAGACAAATGGACAATGACATGGGCCTACCATTATAGTGTTATTCAAAGTAGTTTCACTGCCCTGAAAATCCTCTATGCCCTACCTATTTGTCCCTCCCTCATCCAAATGTTGATTTTTGAAATGTTAAAAAATCTGAATAATTGGTATAATCCAACAAAAAATAATTTTTAAAATCAATAAAAATATAGTGTCTGTGGCTTCTATACATTTTAGATTTGTATGTGATTCCGTATCCTAGATTTGTATGAATGTATCAATGTCAAAACATACTGTACCAAATTCTGTAATTCATTGGAAACCTCTAGAGTGGGCTGTCCAATTGAACTTTCTGTCATAATAGCAATGTTCTGTATCTTCACTGTTTAATAAAGGAGCCACTAGCCACATGGGTCTTGAGCACTTGATATGTGATTATTGTCACTAGGGAAATAATTTCTTTCTTTTATTAAATTTTAATTAATTTACATTTAAATAGCCATATGTGGCTAGTGGCTACTATATTGGACATCACAGATCTAGAAGGAAGTATGACATAGATAAAAAAAAAAAAAACTTCTTTTATATATATTGAAGGGGGTGAAGACAGCTCTTCTCAGTGTGGAGAGGGTCTCTGGTACAATAAACCCAAAATATCAGGATACAGAAGAATTACTTGGAGAACCACTTTTGCACAAAGAGGCTCAACACAGAGGTATTTGATCAGTAGGCTTTGAGTGGAGGCTAGGATCAGCTGATCTTGG
Source organism: Mustela putorius furo (assembly GCF_011764305.1). Taxonomy (NCBI): domain Eukaryota; kingdom Metazoa; phylum Chordata; class Mammalia; order Carnivora; family Mustelidae; genus Mustela; species Mustela putorius. Next base: position 75,976,437 of record NW_025421987.1, read on the forward strand.
TATAAGTGGTCTGAGAACCAGACTTTGAGAAACAGTGTCCTAAGGGCTGCCCATCTCCTTTTCCCTGCCCAGCACCAGCAGCTGCTCTCACTTGAATAGTGACTTTCAAACATTTTTTAGTTTTTGCCAAGAACTTATAGTATAAAATAAATTTATCATTTCCCAGAACACAGACACACACACACACTATATATGTATGTATATTCATGTATGTTTATATATTATATGTTTATACATATGTATATTTATATTTATATGTTTATATATTACTCATAAATAGATATACATAATGCATATGCTTATATACACACAAAATATATAAATTTCACAAAACTGTATTCACTTTTATTAGTGCAATGAACTCTAGTCTTTTAAATTGTATTTCCCTACTTAATTTTTTAAAAATCTGGTGGTGACTCATTAAGATGGTTTATGACCCAATAATGGGTCAGAGCCCAGATGGACGAACATTGTGCTGGATAGTCATGATTCATGCCTGAAGCAGTGCATAGGACCTCAGGGAAGAGGTATAGAGATAGGAATTGGACAAAGCTTTTTTTGGTTTGCTCTGTACTAAGCTATGGGCACTCCCTCATGACTAAGAAATTTCTGATTCAACAAATGCACTGGTGGCTTTTTTTTTTTTTTCCTTTTAAGTGATTCAAGAATAAGCCACATCTTTTGGTCTAATTGCCAGAAAAATCAAACACACATGTTCCATGTAAGAATTATTTTCAAAAGTGAAATAGCTTACTTTTTAAAATGTGGTGATTGATTTTTACAAAAATAGATATTGTGGTGACTTTTTTTTATGCTGAACAGTAAATGAGTAGTTTTAACATACTTTCAGAGTATATTATGTTAGTTTTTAATATATTCTTTCATTTTTGTAGATGCAGAAAGACAAGCATATATTAGTGGCATACATGTAATCTACAATTCTGTTTATCGTATGAACCCATATTTATCTCAGACCCTTATGCCAAATAATTCAACAATATTTGTGCTTATTTGTTTAAAACAATAGCCTGGAAGATATTTCTGTTTACAGCAATCTTAGTCTGTTTTTCTCACCTATAGGAATGGATTTTAATTTTATCCATGTGGGTTACAAATGGGAAGCAATTAAAATTAATGATTGTATAGTATAACAGGACGAGAGGCTGTTCAATCCCTAGGGATAAATGGCTCTTTGTTATCATTTATTATTCTTCCTGTTTCTGGTTAAAGTATGTAAATAAATAGAAGAGGGACACCTTATAGGCATTTTCATTATTTTGATGTCCCTGGGACGTGTTCAACACTCTCACAATATGTGGTCTCTACACAGTTGGATCCTATATTTAGTGATACAACATTTTCATTAAAATGTCTAAACTTTGTTGTGGAGCATGCAAACCGTCTTAAAAATCCAATGCTCCATGGGTTCATTTGTATGTGGCCAAGGCAACTCACTCATTTAGTTATTCATGTTACTACTTTTGGTTTGTAAAGGATATAACGTGTGTACCCTAAAGGGTCCATTCTGTGCTAACTGTATTTGCAGCCTAATGTCAGATCAAATTTGGACATAAAATTCATGCTCCTTGCATAGAGCAGACACAAGTTATCATAGCATGAAATGAAAAGAGCTAATAGTAGTTAGGTCAAATGTTAAGCGAGAGAGAGAGTGAGTGAGTGTGTGTGTGCGCATATGTGTGTCTTCGTGTGTTCCAAGAACGCCATAATAACTTTTGGTCAGTAGATGGAGTTGCAGGTCCCAGGTGGTATTTTTTTTAATACTTTGGTCTTTTCTAAGCAGAGTTTCCACAGATGTATATAGTTCAGGGACCAACTTAGAGTAGCTCAGCTTTTGCATTCAGTAATTTCATAGTAAAATGTGTGTGTGTGTGTGTGTGTGTGTGTGTGTGTGTGTATGCCCCCAAATCAATTTAAAAAAACACACACATTTTTTGTTTCCTCTTACTTTAGGTAAATATATTGTCTCAATCAATGTAGATAGATTACCGGAAAGGATTTTGCATGTTTAACTTCTATGGAATAAGAAGAAAATAAATTTTAAAAAATGAGTGATTTCATACTTCACTTAAAAAATTATAAAACACTTGGGACGCCTGAGTGGCTCAGTCAGTAAATTGTCTGCCTTCCTTTGGCTCAGGTCATGAATTCAAGATCCTGAGATTGAGTCCCACATCTGGCTCCCTGCTCAATGGGGAATCTGCTTCTCCCTCTGTGCTTCCCTCCTCTTCCTTGGCACACATGCTCGCTCTCTCTCTCTTGCTCTCTCTCTCAAATAAATAAATAACTTGTGAAACACATAAGTTGATATATTGGTAGATATTACTTAGTGAGAGATTCTTTTTTGTGAAAATTTCTATATTTAACCTTGAGAAAAACCAAAAAAAAAAAAAAGCTTAATTAGTAATGCATTAACTGTGTTTTAAAACCCATTAAAATTTAGTCTCTATCTTCTATCTGATGGCAAAATTTTGAGCTCACATGTGATTCATGCTCTTTTGCAGTGAAACATTTTGTTTCACAAAGACACAGGCAAAATTAAGTGACAACATTAATCCTTTATTTCTCTCTACCAGCATCTAATTTCCTGGCTTTAGGTTATAATCAGGGACAAGTGCTTTGCCTAAAGGGGACGGATATTTTTGTTTTTAAAATTCTGAACAGTTTTTGGAACACCATGAGCTCTTCACAAATGTCAAATAATTGTAATAATATAAAGCAGAAGGCTAGACCAACATCAACAGCTTTCCAGAGGAAATGCCTGAAACTTTATCCCTGTGAATGAGGAAACAGAAGGAGAGAGATAAAAGCTAACAGAATTAGACGCCAAACTTTCAAATACTATTAGATACTTTAAAAAATAATATTGACTTTAACCAAAAGTTCCTAATATTTATGTCTATCTTCCATTCGTTACATGTTTGCTTCTGTGGATTTTCATGGAACAAAGAATTTATCTTTCCTATTCCTGGTTTCTTAAAAATTATCTAGCAAGCAGACTATGGTTTGCAATGTTTGGTTGCATATGAGAAAAACTAACCAGAGCTGAAAGCAGGATTTATTAGAAGATTGTTCAGGAACCGTGAAACCCAAAGGCCAGAATGCTATTGTTCTCAAGGAAGGAATTGCAACCAGAGACTTAGAGTCTGATGGAACTTCTGCTTCTCTCTGTGCCTTTCCCCATTTTTTTCTGTAGACCAGCCTTCTCTCTTTCAAGGGCACATGGAAGAAAACCTGCTACTCATTAGCTCCTGAATTCATAGGTTTCAAACCCAGCTGCATAAAGACAGAATGAATAAAACTCGATGAATCCCAATCCCAAATTCCTTAAAGGGAGAATCTGAGCTGGAATAGTTCAGGTGCTCATCATGATCAAATCAAATGTGGCATCCCATTTTACAAAATGGCTGCAGAGGACTTTCTACCATGAATGAAGTGAGGAATAAGAAAAAAGATGTTTGTGAATTGATTAGACTTCCAAAATCACCCTGATTAATGGTAGACTGTTTTGTGTTTTGTTTTTAGTCATAATAAACTTTAATTAGTTCCAAAATACCAACAAATAATATATTGAATTTCCAAGAGGGTAGAGTATCTGTCTAAGCATTAGTGTGTGTTGTCATTTTTTTAAATTGAAAGTAACATTTAGAATCTCAAATGGTGTCAAATAGAAAAGTTCTAGTTCCTGCTTTTATTCAATGGTTGTGGCTGGGTATCTACAATTTGTACAGTACTTTCTTACCATCCCCCATGTCTTAAATTATTTCTACTTCTATTTTGAGGTCCTTATTGCATATGTAACAGCAAAGAAATGTTATTTTCTTGAATTGGTTCTTTTCAAACTTTCTAGTTCATCAGAATCACCTGGAGTGTTTGTTAAAATACAGATTGTTCAGGCTCACACCAAGATTTCTGATTCAGTAAGTCTGGAGTGGGGTCCCAAGAATTCCTTCAAGGAATTTCCTCAGGGGGCAAAATACCCTAACAAGATACAATGTAGTCTCCAAATCCATTTTTGGATTCACCACTATTTGGGTTCACCATTATTTGGATTGGTTTGTGATATGTTAGTGAGTGGTGAAATCAATTAGTAGGGTATATCCATCTTTCTGGGATGGAATAAGATGGAATATATTTTATATGCAAGGTAATTATACTGTGAAATTTCTGTTTCACAGGACAGGTCCTAGCCATAAAAATGTATAATAGACTGTATTAAATCATTTTTAGAAATGGGTGATATATCAATAATAACAAAACTAAATTATCTTAGAATGGGACTATAGGGTACTTTTGTACAAAATTATAAAGGAGAAGCAACCTATCCTTAGTCAACCTAGAGGTGAGTGATCCAACAGAGGAGACATGGGAGATCCCGGTTAATTGATAAGATTCTGCATCTTTGAAGTGCTTCAAAAGTCATAGGATATTTATGCTGGTTGGAACATCCAGAATCATGTATTATTATAGTGACTTTTAATCCATGTTTCTAGACTTTAACAGTACCTTATGGTATCAGTGACAACTGAAGAAATTGAGGCATGGCGAGTTTAACTTGTCTAAGTTTCCAGATTGTATTCTTAATCATTATGCCACAGCTACCTCATAGCATAACCATCCCGTGGCATAAATAAATAAATAAATAAATAAATATAAAAATAAAAATAGTGAAGGGTGCTTCTGCTAAGTGGCTATCCAGTGAGGGCTACATTGTCCACCCATACCTATGCAGTTAAGTCAAGTAATGTGATTAGTTCCCATGGTAGTTTGAATAATGGGTCTCCAAAGTTATCTTCTTCCTAGTCTATGGAACCTGTGAATGTTAATTTTGTATGGTAAAAGAGACTTTGCAGATGGGAGAAAATTAAGGACCTTAAAAAAATAGGAAAAAAAGATAAACCTGTTTTTAAAACTCTTGATCAACTTCAACCACCTAATTTAAGAAGGAGACTTTTATACCCCGGTGCAGCAAAGTAGTGGAGTCAGGCTCTACAGCCGCAGGAGGTCCAGAGCTAAAATCGGGATCCACAGTTGGTTCGTTTGGTGCTATTCCCACTATGTAAAGATTCAGCCAAGATCTTGCCCATTTAAACTATACTTTGACAACTATGTCCTGGTGGGCAACATAATATGGTCAGTACACATTTCTCAACGAACTCAGCTATGCTTGAGATTAGTTGAGGGGATCTGCCGAACATCCTAGTAGGTGCTCTTGCTGTACTCATTTTTATGAAGGAGGAAAGTGAAGTACAAGAAGGATACAGTTTTTCCTGGGTTACCTTTTCAGTAAGAGGCGCATGCAGGCTTTCCACTCAGGATAGCCTGCCTCCAAAGCATATATCCCTTGTACCTCATCCACTGACGTTTCACTTGTCATGTTTCTTTGCATTTGGAATAGTCCCACTTCAGAGGCAGCTTTCCCATTTACATGTTATTTATCTAAGTTTAAGGTACTTCTTACATCGTTAGAAAAAAATTCTGTGTGCCTTGAGTGTTTCAGTGGAAGAAATAATAATGTTCTGACTTCTCTTTAGCAGGTGGCTAAACTACATTTAGAAGAAATGGTAAAGTGTTGTCTCAGAATCAGGCTTCACTTGTATGTGTATGAAATAAAAATTTCACTTTTATTAAAGCCCAAATTATGACAATTTCATCCCTCCCCTGCCCACCAGGGATTAGCCACCTATAGTCCAATTACCTCAGAGTCCCTAGAACTCTGACATGGGTTCAAGATTAAATCGACCTACACTGTTTTATTCTCATCAGGGAGTCACTGCCTGTCCTACCACAGTTCCCTTTGAGAAAACCAGTGGCCCTACTGATCTCAGTGCAGGCAGCCCCTGAGATATTGGTCTGATTCTGAGCTCTGGACAAAGATAAAGGGAACATCATTCATTTATATGCACCCTCCAACTGCGCTCTGAATGTTATCACCTGAATCTGAAAGTATTATTTCTCATAACACAAATCTATGAAAGGTCTCTTGTGCAAGTAATCTGCGGCTGATCTTGAGCCTCTAAATTCCTATCACTGGTTCTTCACACAGGTAAAGGAAACATGATTACTTCTACAATGGCCAGCAAGTCTTCAGACATAGAGAATGTGTTCTCCATACTTAGCAACCTGTCTCTATAGGAGTCATTATTTCCAGAGATGCAGTGCAACTCTGCTTGCTCCATAAAATAACCTTTGTTACTTAATGGAACAGTTGAACTCCTTAGAGATGCAACTGACTAGTTATATCTATTTCAGAGGAGGGTGGCTGCTTGATATTCTCATAATAGAAAGTCTAGTTGGTAGTTTTCCCAGAACACAAGAACAATCTGCCCCAAAAGGGATTTCATACAGTTTTAAAGAAACTTTTGGATGACATTTTTTTTTTTTCCCAACTTCTACCCGGCAAAGTTTTAAAAATTCTAGAACTGAATCTCATTTGAAATACTTGGTTGTAGATAACATTAGAGAAATTCTAAGAGATGATCTTACCTTTGATATCCCTGAATCTATGTTGTAAAAACCCAGAAATATAATTTCAGCTGTACATCCTGTATTCATGGAAAACATTACCAAGAGTAAGATGACACAAACAATAGAAATCTTATAGACTATAACAGTTGAAAAAATTTTTTAAATCACTAATTGAAATAATTAATATAAAACTTTTCAAGAGTTATAGCTGAAGGATACCTTAATTTGCCTACTACCACTTTATATTTTAAAATCCTAGTAACATTTTGGGAGCTTACCTCTTCATTTGCCTTTTGAGCCAATTTGTAAGACAAAGAGATCATTTTCCTTTCTAGTTATACCTCATTTTTGCCTGAAGCTGATATTACCCAGCATGATCACTATTTTATTCACAAAAGTAGCTTCAATTGGCATTTAATTAATTCCAAAGAGTTGAATCCACCCTTGAAGAATGAAAACATATCACTAATAAGTACACAAGGTGAAACATTTCAAAGTACAATGGCATCTCCAAAAGAAAAGCAAAACTTACTTTAAACAATGTGGTAATTGCATGGCTTTCTAGAATTATTAATGTGAAGAAGTAACAGATGTTTTCTTTAATAATATGGCTAGATCTTTAAAAACCTATTAAAGCAGGGGATCGTAATAAAGAATTGTGTGAATATCTTAAATATTTTATCCCTAAACATGTAAATACACATGAATGTGACATTCTTTTGATGTAGGACCAACAACTTGAATTTATGTCCTGGTCCATTGGTGGGAATTCCTCTCATTCTTTCTCATCTATAATAAATACCCCAACAGCAAATTCTCAGCTTCCATTTCTTTAAAGAGGAGTAAGTTTTCAAGAAATTTGATTACCAATATGAGGAAAAAAGTTACTTTTAAATTTTTCCTATTTTGAATTGTATACTGCCATGCCTAATTCACAGCAACTGACCTGAATTTTTTAAAGCATTTAAGTAAGTTTTCATAATAACAATTCTTTCTATTAGTATTCACTCTCATTGTTAAGAGAAATAATTTATTTATATACCTAAACATTTCAACTGGCAGAAATAATGTCTGAAATAATTTTCCTATGGGGACAACTCCACTTGGGAAAGCAGAAGTGAGTGGGTGAATCAGAAAAAACCCTACCACCTCTCAGATACAAAGGTGTTAGAGAGCAATCAATTAAGTTTCACAAAGGTAACAGAGAGCTTGCTTAGTACATGGAGTTGGTTAAATCAATGTTAAGAAAATTCTAGTATATTTGTTAAGAAATTGTCTATGTGTTTTGTATAAGGTAATATATGTTAAGCAACTAACATGGGAGTTGCACAGTGAGGATAGGAATGTAAAGGAGAGAGATCTCACTGGGTGGAAGTGGATAGAGAAGAGATCGAGAACTTAGTGAAACTTAAAACAACAAGTAAATTTAAATGCTTGAAGTGAAGAAGGAAAGAGATGTAACTGACCTGAGAGGGGCAATGTGGCATGTGCAAATCTAGACATGTGTCAGATGTGTACAGTAGTGGGCCAGGATTAAATTACCCTGGGAGGGGGTAGGGAAGAATGGGGTGGCCCTTGGTCTCCTTTTGGGCTCTTCCAAATGCCTGGTGATCCAGGGAGCCCAGTCAAGGACTGCCTCTGTACTGTGTGCTGTGCAGTACTTCAGCCTAATGCACACTCTCCCTCTCCCCATGCCACACACATAATTCAATTACACTTTGTCAGTCTTAAAGGCAAGATTTCAGTATACTGATATATTATATAGTATATCAATGATTCACCAGCAAAAGCTGTTTGTAAAGCACACAAATCCAGTATCTTTCATGGAAGATAAAGTTAGAAAAGCAAATTGGGGGCAAAATTAAAATGTGCATCCAGGGCATCTGGGTGGCTCAGTGGGTTAAGCCTCTGCCTTCAGCTCAGGTGGTGATCTTAGGGTCCTGGGAATGAGTCCTGCATTGGATTCCCTGCTGAGCAGGGAGGCTGCTTCCCCTTCTCCCTCTGCTGCTCCCCCTGTTTGTGCTCTCCCTCCTTCTGTCACCTCTGTCAAATAAATAAACTCTTAAAAAAATGCGCATCCAAACTGCCATGCTAAGACTCTCAGGTTTACTTTTCAAAGTTATGATAGAATGATTTGAACTGGCTATGTCATGAGTTAAAAATCCAGGTTTTAAAAAGATTTATCTTTTTTTTTCCTAAATTGTACAAATTTCCACCAGCATCCTTAGTGAGTGTAGATGCTGTACTTGATTTTGGAACACTTCTAATTTTCTTTTTTAATACATTATTATTCAGTGTATTTAAACTAAAACGAACAAACAAATTGCTTTTCTCTCACCTCTACTTCCACCTCTGGGAACTATCAATCTGTTCTCTGTATCTATGAGTGTATGTGTGTGTGTGTGTGTGTGTGTACGTTAAATTACACATGTAAGAGAGATCATTGTGATATTTGTCTTTCTCTGACATATTTTACTTAGCATAGTCCTTTTAAGGTCCAACCATGTTGGCAAGATTTTACTTTTTTTTATTCTTTATAATGAAATAATATTCCATTTTATATATAACATTATATATATATATATATATATATCACAATCTATCCATTCATCTATCAATGGACACATATTATTTTTAGATCTTGGTTATTATAAATAATGCTGCAGTGAACATAGGGGTACCCATAGCTTTTTGAATTAGTGTTTTTGTTTTCTTCAGATAAATACCGAGGGGTAGAATTGCTGGATCACATATTGTTTCTATTTTTTACTTCTCAGGGGACCCTCCACAATATAGCTCCACAACAAAGAATTTTCTGATCCCAAATGCCCATACCACTGGGGTCAAAAAAACCTTAATGAAGAAGAAATGCTTTAAAATGAGTAAAAAAAGATGCTTTAGAAATAAAAACGGGGGAGTTTGGAATGAAAGTGAGATAAGTGAAGTTCATAAAAGCACCTAAACATATCTTTTAAAATACAATGCTCAGGCCCCTCCCAGTGGAATGGGACTCTGGGAGTGAGGTTGGGGTCCAGGAATCAGTATTTTTTAGTGCTTCCCAAGTGATTCCAATGGCATTGCAAGTTGAGAACTGCTGGCCTAGATGAGACCACTAATGGGTAGAAGGAGGTATGAAATTGAACCATGAGTTTTTGTTCCCCAGAAGCAGACAAGTGTTAAAGGCCACAGAATTTCCCATTACATTTTCTGCCTGGTGAAGCATTCTACACCACCTACTGGAAAGATGCTAATAGAGGAGCAGTGGAGGTGTGCAACATGGTACTGCCCCAACTTGTCTCACTCATGGCTCTGTTTGGGTCAGAAGCATGACTATTCATAGCAAGAAGTTGTTTTGTAACATCTTTGTTTTTATAGGATTTTAAGGTGAGTTGGGATAAAGACTTTTTTTTAAAGACTTTATTTATTTATTAAAGACTGACTTTATTTATTTATTTATTTATTTATTTATTTATTTATGTATGTATGTATGTATGTATTTGACAGACAGAGATCACAAGTAGGCAGAGAGGCAGTCAGAGAGAAAGAAGAAAGCAGGCTCCCCACTGAGCAGAGAGCTGATGCAGAGCTGATGCGGGCTCGATCCCAGGACCCTGGGATCATGACCTGAGCAGAAGGCAGAGGCTTTAACCAACTCAGCTACCCAGGTGCCTGGGATAAAGAATTTTGAATAATCCCTTTAAACACAAAATGTCAGTACTTCAATAAAAGGAAATTGGAGAAGTATATAGAAGACCTGTATCTTAGCTCAGGATGCTATAACAAAATACCAAAAGCTAGGTGGTATATTAATAACAGAAATACATCTTTTGGAGGCTGGAGGTCCATCATCAGGGTGTCAGCAAGGTGAAGTCCCTCTTCCAGTTGCAAACTTGTATAATGAAGAGCAAGCAGAAAAAGCAAGCTCTTACAAGGGTACTAGCTTATCTCACTTGTCACCTCCTAAAGATCCCTCTTCCTAATACCATCATATGTGGGGGAAGACTTCAATATATGGATTTGGGAAGGGCACAAACCTTCAGTCCATAATAACCTTAAAGGCCCGTGAAGAAGAGTATAGCATGAAACCCAAGAAGTAGCAGGGAGTTGAGGAGGAGTGAGGCTGTAATGACAGTCTCTGAATGGAGACAAGTTGGTGAGCCCTTTGGAGAGGAAGGGCCTCATCTTTGAGGTAAGGAGATGGGAAGAAGGCCTTAATGTTTCAAAGGAAAAATAGTGACATTATTTAGAAGAATAGTATCAGAAGTGCTAAAGACTTTCAAAGAACAGAAAATTGCAAACGTTCTTTTCTCTCTTTGAGAATAACTTCTTTAATTTTATATGATATGTTTAGCAGGAATTATTTCAGAATAATTGATAATGTTAGAAAAGCACAGTTCTTTAAATCCCTGCTAGTCAATGAGTGGTCTGTGGACCAGAAGCATCAATATTACCTGGGAACTTGCCAGAAATGTATAATTTGAGGTTTCTCTCCAGATCTGCAGTGTATTGTATGCACATTAAAATTTGAGAAGCACTGCTTTGAATTATGGAGTAGATGTATATTAAAATAAAATGATTTTTGAAAACCCTTTATTTTATATTCCAATTCCAGCTTGGCCTGAAAACAATTTTACAAGATTATTTTATCTAATAGGTACTTTTTCTTATAAAAATACATAAAGAATATTTTTAAACTCTAACATATCTCTTTATGTAAATTTCAGTGTAAAAATAGGGTTTGTTAAAAAGAAGCTGGATGGAAAATAAGACTGCTGAATAAAAAAAAACATATCTGTCTTTCTTATCTGTAAAGCTGATAAGAGGTGATATTGTTTCACAGTGGAATTTATCAAGAAAATAATTTTATTGAGACTCAGATTTTAGAAATACTTGTATAAAATCAATGTTTACATATACTGTATTTAATGGGATTTGTTTGCTATAAGCAAGCTCTGTAATAGTTTACACTTTGCATGGAATCATAGTATTTTAGGGCTGGAATGGATCTTATAAATGACCTAAACTAATTCACATTCAGTTCTGCAATTTCTTCCTCTGTGTCTATAAAATAAGGTTTGGATTATCAGCGTCAATTAAAATACATTTCTCAGAATTGAATCAAGAACCAGATCCACAAGCCAGGTTCACTTTCTGTGATCTGGAACCTATAGTTCAATTTGTATGGCCCAAAGATTCCTGTTAGCTTTGTTATTATTATATCTGTATTAACATTGTTAGTACCATTTGTTTAGAACTATAGTTAATCAAAACTCTCAAAATGTTTTCCCAGAAATCCTTGCTAAAAAAGTTCTCTGCCAAGCCAGGCTTCTACAGTTGATTTTCCAAAAATATAACCGCCGCATTACCAGTAGCTTGGGTTTAGGATTAGCTTGTTAGTATTTGTGAAGATAAACTTGAATCTTGATTCTGTTATTTCTCATATCAGTTATCCTCCCATGTTTGGTGTCATCTATAAATTTTATACATTTTTTATTGCCTTATTGAATTAACTGACCAAAATGTTCAAATCTAAGGCGGTGCTCTACTAAAGTTAAGATCTCCTTTGTCTCTGATTTACTAAAAATAACAACTATATTAAAATCAAATGAGCTTGGAAGAAGGTTCTGTGTGATCTTTGCTGTCTTCTTCTATTCAGTTTGTTATTTTCTGAATGCAAAGATGCTAATTTATAAGCACTAGGAAAACAATATTTCTACTCTACCTTTAAAATGTTCACACCATGCCCATTTTTCCTTGCTTTTGATTTTCTTTTTTTTTTAATTAATTTTTTATTTTTTATAAACATATATTTTTATCCCCAGGGGTACAGGTCTGTGAATCACCAGGTTTACACACTTCACAGCACTCACCAAAGCACATACCCTCCCCAATGTCCATAATCCCACCCCCTTCTCCCAAACCCCCTCCCCCCAGCAACCCTCAGTTTGTTTCATGAGATTAAGAGTCACTTATGGTTTGTCTCCCTCCCAATGGGTGCTTTTGATTTTCTAATTTACTCTTTATAGTAGCATAAAACTTATCATTTAAATAAAATGGAATAATATTCATCAATTTTCAAAATGCAGAAACACTTTAATATATTTGGTCAGACTGCAACTCAGTCCAAGTATGAGCATCTATTGTTCAAACAGAGTAAAAGGCTACATGGAGAGAGGGTGAAGTGTGGGCAAGTATGGTTACTGCGGGAGTCATAATAATGTCTTAAATTATGTTTGTGTTAAGTCTCAATCATAACATCATTTTACTGTAAGATTTTTTTTTATTTAATTAACTTCTTATTTTATAAATTATAGCTTTATTACTTCTGGAGGAAATGATAAAAGCCTGTAAAGATTATTGAATGTATTTAAAATAACAAGCCTACCTGGGTCAAATCCAATAATTAATATTTCACTAATGAAAATAAAATGAAGATTTCTTATTATTAAACAGTATTGCATGCTATCTTCATTTATTAATATTGCTTCACCTCTCCAATGTACTTTTTATTCAAAGATATAAAAGTCTGTTATAGTTTGAACTCTATTTCATTGATGGACAAACTGGGATATCAGCGGTGTAATGACTTCCCTTGAATTGTATGTCCCATTAATGATGGAGGTAGTTTTATTATAATCTATGACCTCCAATATCTAATAAGATTCTTTATCACACTGCTGATGGTCCCTAAAAGTGTTTCTAGCTGGAAAATCCGTAAGTTCTGGGACCAGTTCTATATTTTTTCTTCCCATTATATCTTCAGATTCTAGCCTTAAGTGCCTAGGATGCAGTAGAGTTTCAATAAATATTTGTTGAATGAATGTACCAATGAGGTTTAATATTTATGATGCTTTCACTTTGGAAATGACTCATATTTTGAATTCAAAATATTCATAAACTTTAACTAATATTTAACTAATAAATATTCATAAACTTCAACTATTCCTTCAACTTGCTCCTGTTTTATATCTTCTGATGAGCACTCACATAAACCCTCTACTGCATTTGTGCTGATCTCAGTGTCCACAACTCCCAGCTCTACACACACAAACACATGCCTTGCTCAGCGTTTCCCATATGAAATTACTCATGCTTGACTTGCCACCCAAAATGAATTTCTTTTTGCCACCAAGCAAATTAATAGAGAGAAACAAAACAACAGTGAAATACGTGTATCATGGAATTAGATGCCAGGGTCAGATCTAGCTCTTTGATTTACTAGGCATGTAACATTAAATATGATATTTTACCTAGATGTCATATTTTCTCCATATGTATACTGAAGATTCTAGTAGTTTTTACCCTGTAATGTGTTGTAAAAATTGAGTGACCCAATAGTTAACAAAGTTAACTTATTATATTTTCAACTTATGATATTTTCAATATTATATTATTTCAAATAATATATTTATATTTCCAACTTATTATATTTTCAACATATGTAAGACGTTGTTTTCATATTCCCCTGTGCTGTTCAATCAACCTTCCTTGCCAGTCTCCTTCATCTCCTCCATAACCCACCCCTGCTCTCTTCTAGACTGATAAGATTATCAATATTTTCCTATTTACCAAATCTAATGACCTTTCTTAGAACTTGCTCTTGTTTGCCTGATACCCAGTTTTAAAGACCCCACTGACATTGTAAAAACTCCCTTCTCTAACTTCATAGCTTGCTTCAGGAGCTCTTTCTACTTCTCTAGACTGTATTTCTATTTTCAGATCTTCTATTTTTATCCACTTCAAGATCCTAAAAATTTTGTGGCCATTGGTATATAGACATCCGGTCACAAAAGCAAAATCAGTTATAGTTTTGTTTTCATTATTTATTCTGTCTCACATTTCCTCCCATATGTATGCCCTTTCTTCTACCCCCAGTGGCATTATCTTTAATCAGGTCATTGGCTGCCTATATTTGAAAATATCTGTCCAATTTCTCCTGGTCCTACATATCTCACCCACAGACATGGTCTATCTAAATCATGTGTTCTAATTATGTGTCCTTCTCTTGATCACAGATTTTCAGTTCTTCCAGTTACCAACCAGCCTCTACTGTTTTTGGTCTATTCACCTTGTTATGAACTGAATTATAATCCTCCCAAAATGCATATGTTGAAGCTCTAACTCCCAGTATCTGAGAATATGAGTGTATTTGGAGCTAGCTCTTTCTAAGAGCTCATTAAATTAAGATGAAGTCATTAGCATGGGTCCCTAATCTGATAGAACTGGTGACCTTATAAGAAAAGGGCACTCGGAACGCCTGGGTGGCTCAGTCGGTTAAGCATCTGCCTTAAGCTCAGGTCATGATCCCAGCAGCCTGGGATCGAGTCCCACATGGGGCTCCTTGCTTGGCAGGGAGCCTGCTTCTCCTCTGCCTCTGCCTGCCACTCTGTCTGCCTGTGCTCGTTCGCTCTCTCTCCCTCTCTCTCTGACAAATAAATAAATAAATAAAATCTTTAAAAAAGAAAAAAAAGAAAAGGGCACTCAAAGAGACACCATGGATACTTTTGCACAGAAGAAAGATCAGGTGAAGACAAAGTCAGAAGGTGACCATGGGTAAGACCAGGAGAGAGGCTTCCGGAGAATCCAAACCTGTTAGTACCTTCTTGGAGTTCTAGACCCTAGAACTGTGAGAAAATATTGTTTAAACCACTCAGTCTGTGGTATTTGTTATGGCAGCCCTAGCAAGCTAAAGGCCCATGCTTTAACCAAAACTAGTTATTATTTCCCATTCTGTGATTTTAATCATATCATTTACTGATCCTCAAATGCTATGACTCTCTCACCATCAATTAGTAATCTCAAAAACTACTTCTTTGTGGAACACTTCCCAAATCTGCCCTGAGTCTGACTTCTCAGAGTGCTTTGTTTCACACTCCTTGATGGCACATGTTACTTTATATCTTTGGATAGGTTAGAGCTGATCATGTACATATTTACATCCCCAGCTAGGAAGCAGTCTCCCTGTTGACAAAAAGCACGTCTAGCAAGATGTATTTGTATGCATCATCCTCTATAGTTCCCATACCAACTCTGGACCAGGCAGTGCTTGATGTAATGAAATAGCTGCTTGCTCATGTTCCCAGGGTTTCATATGTGAAATCCCATTAATACTGTAAGCCCTAGAAAGCAGGAGTCAGGTCTTCTCAAAATACATATCTGGAGATACAGTTAGTTATATGTCTGTGTGTGTGTGTGTGTGTGTGTGTGTATAAAAATCAATGTGTACACAAACATACCCACAGATATTTGTGAACATATGAACATACCCAAACAAAATGATACTGCAGGAGGAGGAGTCAAGATGGCGGAGAAGTAGCAAGCTGAGACTGCTTCAGCTAGCCGGAGATCAGCTAGATAGCTTATCTAAAGATTGCAAACACCTGAAAATCCATCGGCAGATCGAAGAGAAGAAGAACAGCAATTCTGGAAACAGAAAAACAACCACTTTCTGAAAGGTAGGACCGGCGGAGAAGTGAATCCAAAGCGACGGGAAGATAGACCCGGGGGGGAGGGGCCGGCTCCCGGCAAGCGGCGGAGCAACCTCGCACAAAATCAGGACTTTTAAAAGTCTGTTCCGCTGAGGGACATCGCTCCAGAGGCTAAACCGGGGCGAAGCCCACGCGGGGTCAGCGTGGCCTCAGGTCCCGCAGGGTCACAGAAGGATCGGGGGTGTCTGAGTGTCGCAGAGCTTGCGGGTATTGGAACGGGAAAGCCGGCTACAGAGACAGAGCCGACAGTGAGCTCGCAGCTCCGTGTTACCTTGAACCGGTCGCAGGCTTGGTGAGCTCGGAGCGCGGCCGGAGGTCAGGCAGACGGGAGTAACTGGGCGCTGTTCTCTGAGGGCACACTGAGGAGTGCGGCCCTGGGCTCTAGGCTCCTCCGGGCCGGAGACCAGGAGGCCGCCATTTGTATTCCCGTCCTCTGGAACTCTACGGAAAGCGCTCAGGGAACAAAAGCTCCTGAAAGCAAACCCGAGCGGATTACTCACCCCGGCCCCGGGTAAGGGCGGTGCAATTCCGCCTGGGGCAAAGACACTTGAGAATCACTACAACAGGCCCCTCCCCCAGAAGATCAACAAGAAATCCAGCCGAGACCAAGTTCACCTACCAAGGAGTGCGGTTTCAATACCAAGGAGAGCAGCAGAATTCCAGAGGAGGAGAAAGCCAAGCACGGAACTCATGGCTTTTTTCCTGTGATTTTTTTTTAGTCTTGCAGTTAATTTAATTTTTTCTTTTTCATTTTTTTTTTTTCTCGCCTTCAGGTAAAATTTTTTTTTTTAACTGTTACCTTTTTATTTTTTAACGATTTTTTACTAGTTTATCTAATATATATATATATATATTTTTTACCTTTTTCTTAGGTGTTTTCTTTTTTTAAAAATTCTTTTCTTTTCTTTTCTTTTTTTTTTCTTTTTCTTTTTCTTTTCATTTTGTTTTTTTTTCTTTTCTTTTTTTTTTTTTCTTACTTCCTTTTTGAACCTCTTTTTATCCCCTTTCTCCCCACTCACGATTTTGGATCTCTTCTAATTTGGTTAAAGCATATTTTCCTGGGGTTGTTGCCACCCTTTTAGTATTTTACTTGCTCCTTCATTTACTCTTATCTGGACAAAATGACAAGACGTAAAAATTCAACACAAAAAAAAAGAACAAGAGGCAGTACCGAAGGCTAGGGACCTAATAAATACAGACATCGGTAATATGTCAGATCTAGAGTTCAGAATGACAATTCTCAAGGTTCTAGCCGGGCTCGAAAAAGGCATGGAAGATATTAGGGAAACCCTCTCGAGAGATATAAAAGCCCTTTCTGGAGAAATAAAAGAACTAAAATCTAACCAAGGTGAAATCAAAAAAGCTATTAATGAGGTGCAATCAAAAATGGAGGCTCTAACTGCTAGGATAAATGAGGCAGAAGAAAGAATTAGTGATATAGAAGACCAAATGACAGAGAATAAAGAAGCTGAGCAAAAGAGGGACAAACAGCTACTGGACCACGAGGGGAGAATTCGAGAGATAAGTGACACCATAAGACGAAACAACATTAGAATAATTGGGATTCCAGAAGAAGAAGAAAGTGAGAGGGGAGCAGAAGGTATACTGGAGAGAATTATTGGGGAGAATTTCCCCAATATGGCAAAGGGAACGAGCATCAAAATTCAGGAGGTTCAGAGAATGCCCCTCAAAATCAATAAGAATAGGCCCACACCCCGTCACCTAATAGTAAAATTTACAAGTCTCAATGACAAAGAGAAAATCCTGAAAGCAGCCCAGGAAAAGAAGTCTGTAACATACAATGGTAAAAATATTAGATTGGCAGCTGACTTATCCACAGAGACCTGGCAGGCCAGAAAGAGCTGGCATGATATTTTCAGAGCACTAAATGAGAAAAACATGAAGCCAAGAATACTATATCCAGCTAGGCTATCATTGAAAATAGAAGGAGAGATTAAAAGCTTCCAGGACAAACAACAACTGGAAGAATTTGCAAATACCAAACCAGCTCTGCAGGAAATATTGAAAGGGGTCCTCTAAGCAAAGAGAGAGCCTACAAGTGGTAGATCAGAAAGGAATAGAGACAATATACAGTAACAGTCACCTTACAGGCAATACAATGGCACTAAGTTCATATCTCTCAATAGTTACCCTGAATGTGAATGGGCTAAATGCCCCTGTCAAAAGACACAGGGTATCAGAATGGATAAAAAAACAAAACCCATCTATATGTTGCCTCCAAGAAACACATTTTAAGCCCGAAGACACCTCCAGATTTAAAGTGAGGGGGTGGAAAAGAATTTACCATGCTAATGGACATCAGAAGAAAGCAGGAGTGGCAATCCTTATATCAGATCAATTAGATTTTAAGCCAAAGACTATAATAAGAGATGAGGAAGGACACTATATCATACTCAAAGGGTCTGTCCAACAAGAAGATTTAACAATTTTAAATATCTATGCCCCCAATGTGGGAGCAGCCAACTATATAAACCAATTAATAACAAAATCAAAGAAACACATCAACAATAATACAATAATAGTAGGGGACTTTAACACTCCCCTCACTGAAATGGACAGGTCATCCAAGCAAAAGATCAGCAAGGAAATAAAGGCTTTAAATGACACACTGGACCAGATGGACATCACAGATATATTCAGAATATTTCATCCCAAAGCAACAGAATACACATTCTTCTCTAGTGCACATGGAACATTCTCCAGAATAGATCACATCCTCGGTCCTAAATCAGGACTCAACCGGTATCAAAAGATTGGGATCATTCCCTGCATATTTTCAGACCACAATTCTCTAAAGCTAGAACTCAACCACAAAAGGAAGTTTGGAAAGAACCCAAATACATGGAGACTAAACAGTATCCTTCTAAAGAATGAATGGGTCAACCGGGAAATTAAAGAAGAATTGAAAAAAATCATGGAAAACAAAAATGATAATGAAAATACAACGGTTCAAAATCTGTGGGACACAACAAAGGCAGTCCTGAGAGGAAAATATATAGCGGTACAAGCCTTTCTCAAGAAACAAGAGAGGTCTCAGGTACACAACCTAACCCTACACCTAAAGGAGCTGGAGAAAGAACAAGAAAGAAACCCCAAACCCAGCAGGAGAAGAGAAATCATAAAGATCAGAGCAGAAATCAATGAAATAGAAACCAAAAAAACAATAGAACAAATCAACGAAACTAGGAGCTGGTTCTTTGAAAGAATTAATAAAATTGATAAACCCCTGGCCCGACTTATCAAAAAGAAAAGAGAAAGGACCCAAATAAATAAAATCATGAACGAAAGAGGAGAGATCACAACTAACACCAAAGAAATACAAACTATTATAAGAACATACTATGAGCAACTCTACGGCAATAAATTTGACAATCTGGAAGAAATGGATGCATTCCTAGAAACATATAAACTACCACAACTGAACCAGGAAGAAATAGAAAGCCTGAACAGACCCATAACCAGTAAGGAGATTGAAACAGTCATTAAACATCTCCAAACAAACAAAAGCCCAGGGCCAGATGGCTTCCCGGGGGAATTCTACCAAACATTTAAAGAAGAACTAATTCCTATTCTCCTGAAACTCTTCCAAAAAATAGAAATGGAAGGAAAACTTCCAAACTCATTTTATGAGGCCAGCATCACCTTGATCCCAAAACCAGACAAGGATCCCACCAAAAAAGAGAGCTATAGACCAATATCCTTGATGAACACAGATGCGAAAATACTCAACAAAATACTAGCCAATAGGATTCAACAGTACATTAAAAAGATTATTCACCACGACCAAGTCGGATTTATTCCAGGGCTGCAAGGTTGGTTCAACATCCGCAAATCAGTCAATGTGATACAGCACATCAATAAAAGAAAGAACAAGAACCATATGATACTCTCAATAGATGCTGAAAAAGCATTTGACAAAGTACAACATCCCTTCCTGATCAAAACTCTTCAAAGTGTAGGGATAGAGGGCACATACCTCAATATCATCAAAGCCATCTATGAAAAACCCACCGCAAATATCATTCTCAATGGAGAAAAACTGAAAGCTTTTCCGCTAAGGTCAGGAACACGGCAGGGATGTCCATTATCACCACTGCTATTCAACATCGTACTAGAGGTCCTAGCCTCAGCAATCAGACAACAAAAGGAAATTAAAGGCATCCAAATCGGCAAAGAAGAAGTCAAATTATCACTCTTCGCAGATGATATGATACTATATGTGGAAAACCCAAAAGACTCCACTCCAAAACTGCTAGAACTTATACAGGAATTCAGTAAAGTGTCAGGATATAAAATCAATGCACAGAAATCAGTTGCATTTCTCTACACCAACAGCAAGACAGAAGAAAGAGATATTAAGGAGTCAATCCCATTTACAATTGCATCCAAAACCATAAGATACCTAGGAATAAACCTAACCAAAGAGACACAGAATCTATACTCAGAAAACTATAAAGTACTCATGAAAGAAATTGAGGAAGACACAAAGAAATGGAAAAATGTTCCATGCTCCTGGATTGGAAGAATAAATATTGTGAAAATGTCTATGCTACCTAAAGCAATCTACACATTTAATGCAATTCCTATCAAAGTACCATCCATCTTTTTCAAAGAAATGGAACAAATAATTCTAAAATTTATATGGAACCAGAAAAGACCTCGAATAGCCAAAGGGATATTGAAAAAGAAAGCCAACGTTGGTGGCATCACAATTCCGGACTTCAAGCTCTATTACAAAGCTGTCATCATCAAGACAGCATGGTACAGGCACAAAAACAGACACATAGACCAATGGAACAGAATAGAGAGCCCAGAAATAGACCCTCAAATCTATGGTCAACTAATCTTCGACAAAGCAGGAAAGAATGTCCAATGGAAAAAGACAGCCTTTTCAATAAATGGTGCTGGGAAAATTGGACAGCCACATGCAGAAAAATGAAATTGGACCATTTCCTTACACCACACACAAAAATAGACTCAAAATGGATGAAGGACCTCAATGTACGAAAGGAATCCATCAAAATCCTTGAGGAGAACACGGGCAGCAACCTCTTCGACCTCTGCCGCAGCAACATCTTCCTAGGAACAACGCAAAAGGCAAGGGAAGCAAGGGAAAAAATGAACTACTGGGATTTCATCAAGATCAAAAGCTTTTGCACAGCAAAGGAAACAGTTAACAAAATCAAAAGACAACCGACAGAATGGGAGAAGATATTTGCAAACGACATATCAGATAAAGGACTAGTGTCCAGAATCTATAAAGAACTTAGTAAACTCAACACCCAAAGAACAAATAATCCAATCAAGAAATGGGCAGAAGACATGAACAGACATTTCTGCAAAGAAGACATCCAGATGGCCAACAGACACATGAAAAAGTGCTCCATATCACTCGGCATCAGGGAAATACAAATCAAAACCACAATGAGATATCACCTCACACCAGTCAGAATGGCTAAAATCAACAAGTCAGGAAATGACAGATGCTGGCGAGGATGCGGAGAAAGGGGAACCCTCCTACACTGTTGGTGGGAATGCAAGCTGGTGCAGCCACTCTGGAAAACAGCATGGAGGTTCCTCAAAATGTTGAAAATAGAACTGCCCTATGACCCAGCAATTGCACTATTGGGTATTTACCCTAAAGATACAAACATAGTGATCCAAAGGGACACATGCACCCGAATGTTTATAGCAGCAATGTCCACAATAGCCAAACTATGGAAAGAACCTAGATGTCCATCAACAGATGAATGGATCAAGAAGATGTGGTATATATACACAATGGAATACTATGCAGCCATCAAAAGAAATGAAATCTTGCCATTTGCAACAACATGGATGGAACTAGAGCGTATCATGCTTAGCGAAATAAGTCAAGCAGAGAAAGACAACTATCATATGATCTCCCTGATATGAGGAAGTGGTGATGCAACATGGAGGCTTAAGTGGGTAGAAGAAGAATAAATGAAACAAGATGGGATTGGGAGGGAGACAAACCATAAGTGACTCTTAATCTCACAAAACAAACTGAGGGTTGCCGGGGGGAGGGGTTTTGGGAGAAGGGGGTGGGATTATGGACATTGGGGAGGGTATGTGATTTGGTGAGTGCTGTGAAGTGTGTAAACCTGGTGATTCACAGACCTGTACCCCTGGGGATAAAAATATATGTTTATAAAAAATAAAAAATTAAAAAAAAAAAATGATACTGCATAGGTGTGTAGCAGTTGTTAACTACTGAGTTCTTCAGAGTGAATAGAAAGTATAGTGAGGACCTTGACTAGACTACTCTTGGCTAATCTTGAGATATGTGCATGCATGTGTGTATGTATGTGTGTATGCGTGCGTGTGTGTGCTTTACAAGTGCAGAAGAACTTGCTGGGGCTGTTTTGCAGGAGAATTTAATTGCCCTAAGACTGAATCCCAGAAGAGTTCTATATCAGTCAGCTTTTGCTGGGTTATGGTATAGTAATAACCCCCCAAATCTCTATTCTTGTAAAAATAAAAGTTGTGGTTTCATTGTGTCTCTGTTCCAGTACCCTCTCCATTTTTGCCAGACAAATGTCAGGTTGGAGGAAAAGATCACCAAAGGATCTCACAATACATTCTAAAGCTTTTGTTTGGATGTGGCATATGTCCCTACTGCTCACATCTCATTGGCCAAAGTATGTCATATGCCTAACCTGATGTCAGTGGTCTGGGAATTTTGTTACCCCTGTTGAGAAGCCCTTTACCAGTAAGGCTTAATTTAAATACTTTTTTTATAGTTTATAATATGATATATATTTATATATAAAATAATAATTTCAAATACTTAATTTAAAAAAAAATAAGTAAGGGGTGCCTGGTGGTTTAGTTAATAGAACATGCAACTCTTGGTCTTGGGGTCATGAATTCAAGCCCCACTGTGGGTGTAGAGCTTACTTTCAAAAAACATGAAGGGACACGGAATGGATGGCTCAGTCAGTTATGTGTCTTCCTTCCTCTCAGGTCATGATCTCATGATCTCAGGATCCTGGGATTGAGCCCTGCAATAGGCTCCCTGCTCAGCAGGAAGTCTGCTTTTCCCTCTCATTCTACCCCTAAATCTCCTTCTCCCTTGCCCTGCTCCTGCTGGTGTTTCTCTCTCAAATAAATAGATTAAATCTTTTTAAAAATGTGAAAATCAGGAGAAGTAGAGAAAAATCCTAAATTCCGATTGTTTCCTACCCCAACATTTTTCCTTCCTCTGTTTTCTTCTGTTTACTCCTCATCTATCCTTTTTTCCTAATCCCACAGCAAAAGTAATTCATTCTTGGCTCTTTAGGCAGGCCCCGGGGTTATTTATACAGGCATGCTCATCATTAGGGGAGGAGGTATGTTCCAAATGTGTGCAAAACGCTGATCTTCACTCCGTGGTACAAATGGTGCTTTGTAGAATCAGGGAGAAATACAGATTAATATCAGACAAGGGGAGCAGGGATGTACCGTCTCCATATAATCACCTACCAGATAAGGAAACAAATTTCCTTCATAAAACTTAGGGTCCTTTCACAGTTTTAGATGTTCAGGTAGTGTTTCTTAGGAAGAGTTGAAAACCCCTTTTTAAGTTAAAGCCTTTTCTTCTTCATTGACTTAATTTTATTAATTTACTCAGTTATTCATCCACGAGTATTGAGCATCTGCCCTGCGTTACTACATTTAACTATGAAAGATACTAAATAATTATTAATTAGAATATCTATTAGAGGCAGTTGCATGGCTCCGTTGGGTAAGCATCAGACTCTTGGTTTTGGCTCTCAGATCTCATGGTCTTAGAGTCATGGGATAAGCCCCATGTCAGGCTTCTCACTCTGTGTGGAATATGCCTGGGATGCTCACTCTCTCTCTGCCCTCTCCCGCCCTCTCACTGTCTCCCTCTCTAAAATAGATAAACAAAATCTTTAAAATATCTAACAGCTATTGGTATTTATTATGTGCCAATTACCACGATCCATGCATTACAAGATGCATGATTTATTTAAATTTTTACAAAGCCTGAGAGATACTTGCTAGAATTTCATAGTAGGAAAAAAAAAAAAAAGCTTAGAAAGGTTACAAGTTACATAACTTTACCATACTTGCTCAGTCAGAAATGGGTGGAATTGTAGCATGACTCATGGTCTCTGACTTCTGAACCCAAACTCTTAACCGCTAAGTATACATAGTTTACTTTTTGAGGAATCTTATTCTCTAGTTGGTAATGAGTAGAATCAGGAATTTCTAAATATATAGGTTAAATAAAAGTAGTATTTGTAAACTGAGTTCCATAAAAGAATAGAGGAGCGTGGGAGTGATTAAGTCTAACAGGCAACATAAGGGAGGCCTGGGAGTTCTTCAAGAGGGCAGCGGCTCAGCTGTGCATGGAAGATGAGTAGGCGTGCCCTTGGCAGAGGGCATTTGTAACTCGTGTAAGGTCAGAGAGATGTGACCACGTGGCCAGGACAGGACTCAGATCTGGGCGATGCTACATAAAGATCCCTAGTGGGTTAGAGGAAGTTGGGATGACAAGGGACCTTAGAGGAATTCGAACACTTCTATGGAAGTTAATGGGGAACTACTTCCCCACTGAATCAACTTTTTTATGGTTATTATAGGAAATATGGAATGGCAGCTTTAAAGATGGTTAAAAAAACAGGACTTCAAATAAAAATTTTTGTAATCAAAACATAATACCTTGAAAACAAATTCTGTGATGCTTAAAGCCAATTCAGTCTTTGAAGTTCAAATGAGTATGAATGGAATTAACTATTTGCTTTTTTAAAATGAGGATAGATCTGTCTAATGTAGCTTATAATTTGCCAATTGTATGTAAATCATGTTCTCCTGAATATCACTAAAGTTATACAAAGGGGAGTTCCTTTCAACATGTTCAACCCACATACTGACATTGTTTTCCAAAATATTATTTGATTTTTTAAAAAATTTAGAGCATAATACAAAGGCATAAAATGCTTCAGTTGAATTAAATGTCATTTAAATGCTTTAGGAGTAATTCTGTTAAGACATCTACACATAGTATTATCTGTCCCATACAGATAATCTGTCCCATCCCACATTTCATCACGCATGTAGTCACAATCCTTCTATCAGATTTTGCATAACGTTTGAACTGCTTATGAGTTAAACATTTCATAGCAGGTAAAATGTTAAATGAAAACATAAATGAAAAACAGGTAAAATGTTAAATGAAATGAATTTGTGAATTAAAGTTGGGATTCCTCAAAATTTCTTGCTTCTGAATGCAAATGGATGAATTTGTTGATGATTCATTGTATTTTCCATTCAGAAGCATTTTACCTAGTGCCATTAGGTTAGTGTAAAAAAATATAAAAGGCTAGAAAAACTAATACCATGTCTCTCTCAAGTTTGATCATGGGACAAGTAGGTAAAATCTGAATCTCAGCCTTCAAGGTCAAAAAGAGATTTCTTGCCAGATTCAATTACTGCTCAATTTGATAGCAATAAAGGAGTTAAGAGCATCTCCTATAATTTGGCTAGACTTTCATTATAAAAATAGAACACATTAACAGGAAACCATTAAATACAATTTACGTGTGAATGGCCCCCTCAGTGGAAGCTTTGTTTCTGCCATTTACAGGATAAAGTAAAGGTAACTGTTTCACATCAATTACCAGTCACTGCAGACAACATACTTTTATTAACTCTGTGGTAAAAGCATTTATATTTATATTTCAAGAATGACACAAATCCTTCTTTTCAGTATTAATCCACGTCCCACACAATTACTACTCTGACATTTATTGGAGTAATAAATTGGCTTTAGTGTTTGTTGGCTTTTCCCCTCCTTTGGCCATCCTATTTTGCTGTATTATATAATGTGCCTTCATTTTTTAACTGACTAGAGGGAAAATGGTTTCAATTTCACATTAGTGAATGAGGCCCATTTATTTTAATTTCCTTGGTACCCCTAAGAGAGAAAAAAAAAAAAAAAAGAAAGAAGAAGAAGAAGTGTCTGTGTTCAGAGTTTCAATTCAGAACAGTAACTATAAACACAAAATGCAAACTAACTTTGCAGCTTAAAGCTTCCATTTATTGTCAAAGCTTTAGTTTATGTTTCTTGGATCCATAACTGTTGAAGTGAAATGGCTGTAGCTGTGTGCAATGAAGAGACCCAGGTTCAAGTTTAGACTTCTTCTCTCTCTCTGAAACCACAGGGCCTTGGCAGTTCTGTTAACTTCTCCAGGTCTTATGTCCTCATGAGTAAAATTGGGATTCTAATACCTCCTTTCAGAGCTATTGTAAAGGTGAAATAAAATAACATATATTCAACAATATTCATTGAAGCCTATATTGCTCCAGACACTGCTCTAAGCACAGATCACTTCAGCGAACAAACCTAAAAAGATCTCTTCTCCTGTGGACCTTACATTTTGTCACACAAGAAAAACTGCAATTTTATGGTATAGAGTAGGTTCTAATCATTTCCAGACCTTTTCAGACTATGACTGTAAAGTGAGATGGCATTTCCTTTAAATGCCAAATTTTGATAGATATCAGACAAAAGCTTCTCTTCACAGCATCATTCAGTGCTTCTCCGAGCCCCCAAGGAGCCATCTGGTATAAACTCAGAGAACTCGCTCCCATTTTCTTCCTCTTTCTCCCTCCTCAGATCACTATGACAGTTAGCTTGTGCTGCTGAACTCGTGCTTGGTAGAGCCCTGTACACCCAAGGTGCCCCTCACCACTTTTCTATTTATCTATACCCCGGCCTCAGGGAACGCCAAGCCTGCATTACCCTATTGCCCAGTTGACAGAAAGAATTTACCCCAAATCCATTGTCAGTGAGGCCCATTTCTCTAGTGGTTATTTTCAATCCTTTAATTTAATTTCTCTCTCTCTATCTCTCTTTTCAGTATGAATGTCTGGGAAACCTCATGGGTTTCAGAGGAAATAACTTTTCCTACTCAAAGGAAACATGCCCTTACCCCCAGCTTCTGTCAGAGCAATTAGCAGAATGTAACAGAACATCCTTTATCACACATTCCTGACAAATACTACCACATGTCTCTTGTCCAGTCCATATCCCATTTACATGTCTCCTCCAGTGAAAGAGTTCTCCAGTTCTTCCCACTGTCCTTGCCTCAATTTCTTAGCTTCAAAGTCAACTACTTAAAGATTTGCAATTCTTTTTTTTTTTTTTAAGATTTTATGTTATTTATTTGACAGACAGAGATCACAAGTAGGCAGAGAGGCAAGCAGAGAGAGAGGTGGGGGGAAGCAGGCTCCCCATTGAGCAAAGAGCCTGATGTGGGGCTTAATCCCCAGGACCCTGGGATCATGACCTGAGCCAAAGGCAGAGGCTTTAACCCACTGAGCCACCCAGGCGCCCCAAAGATTTGCAATTCTATCTTCACCATCTAGTTTAAAAGAAACTGGGATCAAAATTTGGTCACAGCTCAGCCCTAAGATAAGAGCAACAGACGGTCTACTCCCTTCTATAGATCTTTGTAATGTTTAATAATCTTTTTTTTTTTTTAAAGATTTTATTTATTTATTTGTCAGAGAGAGAGAGAGCGAGAGCGAGCACAGGCAGACAGAGTGGAAGGCAGAGTAAGAGGGAGAAGCAGGCTCCCTGCGGAGCAAGGAGCCCGATGTGGGACTCGATCCCAGGACGCTGGGATCATGACCTGAGCTGAAGGCAGCTGCTTAACCAACTGAGCCACCCAGGCGTCCCGAATGTTTAATAATCTTTTTATTATGAGGTTGAAATTACAGATATCACTTTCTTTTTTTTTTCTTTTTAAGATTTTATTTATTTATTTGACAGAGAAAGAGAGAGACAGCGAGAGAAAGAACACAAACAGGGGGAGTGGGAGAGGGAGAAGCAGGCTTCCCATTGAGCAGGGAGCCCGATGCCAGGCTTGATCCCAGAACCCTGGGATCATGATGGGAGCCCAAGGCAGATGCTCAACGACTGAGCCACTCAGGCGCCCCTATTGGTACCAGTTTCAAGGGATGTGGTAGAGATGCTAGATTTGGGTATAACAATTAACAATTAACCAAGGGTTTTTCAGTCTTGAAGATTTTTGATATGATGTTGTAGAGGAGGAAACAATTTGCCCTTACCTTTCTGAGCTCTTAGTTGAAACCCTTGTAATAAAAGACAGATTAACAAGAGAAAAATAAACAAGTTGATTAACAAGTATACATGAATACAGGGGATATACCAGGTGAAAAATGAGTAACTGTTTTAGGTGGCTTAGAGTTCCACTTTCTACAGCAACTTTAACAAAGAAAGGTAAATCTGTGAAGAAATGACAGGACAAAGAAAAGCAGTTTTCTGCTTCAAAGGGCAGAGATAAAGGCTAATTAGTAAAGTTTATTATGTAAATTCCTCAGGCTCCTTCTCCAAGCTGATCTCCTCTAAAGTTTTCTCTGGGGGCTAATTTTTGTCCTTGGTAGAAAAGGGAAGAAAGACATCTGCTTTTAGATGTGATGTATATCCTATTTTTAGGCAAATGGAGGAGAAAGAAAACTATTTATTTATTTATTTATTTTTGTATCTACTATTCCTCAATTGCTTTCGATTCAAAATAATCCCTAGCCCAAAGTGGAATATTTTGGGGTGGCTCAGACTTCAATGGTACCTTGTCCAGTAGAGCACAAAGTTTAGATTAGATCAAAGTGAATCAGATAGTGAGAAGGGAAAGCAGGTGCTGTATTGGTACTTATACATGGGGAATAAATGCATCAAAATTGTCATCTTCAAATATAAAGAGCAGCTTTTTGCAAAGATGTGAGAGGATACTAAATTCAGAAATGAAAATAGCTTTAATTTGTGATGCACATGACAGGTGAAGTCTTTCAAATAACTCCTCCAGATTTTCCATAAAGCAGTGCATATTGAATGAGTCCAATTCTTAATTAAGAGTATGGGGGGGCACAATGATAACAGGTAGTTGGGATGTTGAGTGTTCTTGAATAAACTCTTTATTTCCAGCAGTCCTTGCACTGTCAGGATTTTATTATGAAGAATCTGAAATTTTCTAATGCTGTATGATGTACAGATACCTCTTTTCCCTCAAAATAACAACACAGATAAATTTAAGACCAATATGCTCAAAATTGGCTGAAATCTTTTTTTAAAAATGCTAAGATGATAGTATTTCGTAATTCAATAGCAATTATATCAGTGAGTGAGTTTATCTTTAAGAATATTAGATTCAGTACAATGTTGTGAACTTGTAATTAGCTATAAGGTCATCTAGCAGTTGTTTAATATTGTTGGTAATTGGATATAACTTAAAATTCCACACTAAAAGACAGAATTCAAGAATGTGTGATGCTTCAAATACATTATTTAAGCCAGAGAAAGCATCTGTTTTTCTATTCTCATCTTGAACTAATGCTTAGTGTTTTCTAAAGGTATGCTTGATACAGCTACATGTTTTAACTGAAATGAAACTTCATCAAAGATCCTAAAAATATTGAAAAGTTAGCAAGATAGTTAACACTGCTTCTCAAAATTGAAAGCAACCCAAGCCCATTAGGAAATATAAAAAAAAAATTAAAATAGCATGGAAATATCTTAGAATAGGTAAACCAGGGGCACCTGAGTGACTCAGTCAGTTAAGTATTAAACTCTTGATTTCAGCTCAGGTCATGATCTCAGGGTCCTGAGATTGAGTGCTGCATCAGCCTCTGGATTTAACCTGGAGTCGGCTTCCTCCTTCTCTCTCTCCCTCTGCACCTCTACCTACTTGTGGGCTCTGTGCACTCTTTCTCTCTCAAATAAATAAAGAAAGAAATAAGTAGGTAAACCACATTGTTCTATGTAAATGTGCAAATATATGATTTATTATTTTTTCCCACATAATAAACCCCATACTTACTAACATACTAAACTTTTTATCATCCCAATCTACCTTTTCAGATTACCCCAGATCTTGCTTAAGCTGAAGTTGCATCTGTCATTTGCTTGTCCTTGAACCCATCTGTATCATTTCTCCCTTTTTACTATCTGTCAACATTCTACTTATTATTGGAGGCCTTATTTAAATAATAATGCTTGAAGAAGAAATAATCACCTACCCCTCACCTGATAAACTTGGTGCATACTTATATTAAATACTTATTACTGTATCTCCATATGATTGCAATTCACTCTTTACCTTCAGTCATTATATTATTATTTTCCAGAGGAATAGATCATGCTGTATCCCATTCCTTAATCTTTTAATGTCATGAAAGATAGAGCTTTTGGAGCCAGACAGACAAGGTAGGATTTTGAATCCTAGTTCACAAGTGTCATGCCCCAGAGCAAGACCCTCTGTTTGCTCATCTATAAAATGAAGGTATTAATTTATCTCTTAAGCTTGTTATAGCAGTCAAGTGAGATACCATGTAAAGCCCTTGGCACAGTACCTAACCCTGAGTAGAGGCTTAATAAATGGTGATCAGTATTCTTGAGGGAAGGGTAGTAGAAGGGAGTTCAATTCCAAGTCTGTCAGAGCAGAGGTAAAAGTGAAAATGGTAAATTGGGACCGGGCTGGCAAACAAACTGGATTGCTGAAGAAAATTTCCACCAACTCACATATTTGAGTACTCCTTACAGGGACAAAAGCATAATCTTATTTATTTTGTGTCTCAGTGGGACAGTTTTATTATTATAAATAAAAGTTTGCTCTTTATTCCTATAGTTGTTAAGATGAAAATATGTTAAGCCATTATTTTAATTTTATGTCCATCAGTTTAGAAATAACACATTATATTCTTACAGAATTATATGCTATATAAAAAAGTATTTGAATATTTAATCATAAA
The DNA here is from genome assembly GCF_011764305.1 of Mustela putorius furo. NCBI lineage: Eukaryota > Metazoa > Chordata > Mammalia > Carnivora > Mustelidae > Mustela > Mustela putorius. The sequence goes on from NW_025421987.1 coordinate 76,007,234, forward strand.
CTCAATATAACTATAGATAGATCTTAAAGGGACCTAGTTTTTATCTCTCCAACAGCTTACATTGTAAAGTGAGAAAATAGAAGACAGGAGAGGTTAGGTAGCTTATCCAAGGTCATTACACCAGATAACAGATGAAAAGAACTGGAACTTAGGTTCTTTGAGTCTTCATCTAGTGTTTTTCGTGTGTAAGTAGCACAACGTAAGTGACACTTGTTCACAAAACACTAAGGAAGCACATGCAGAGTTAGAATAAAGAAAATAAAAGAGAACAGAAAATTTTGGAGAAGGAAGAAGAAAGGGTGACTAAGAATGATCATCAAAGGGCTGGCAAGATATTGGAAAACTAGAGAGAATAATGTTTGAAAGGCTAAAGCAGCCTTGAAGGAATAGCAGATATCACCATGAGATGGAATGCTATTTAAAGCAGCAGCATCCCTGACCTTCCAGGAATTAGAATAGAGTATTAAGCTGCAGTAATATGTCCCCAAGAATTCTGAATAATGACCAACAGCTGTATAAGCAACAGATGCCCCGTTTGAACCTAAATTACATTTATCTTAAGTTTGAGAAACTGTCGAAAACTTAGAAATGTAGGTTTGTCAGAGGACCTGGAGAGTGAGAGTCCGAGAAACTTCTGGGTTATAACTTACTCTAACGTGAAAGAGTTTAGACTTATATGGGTCATAGTCCAAGGGTACAAGACCAAGCACAACTCAGACTGTTACAACCAGTTCCTTATGGAGTCCTGTCTTATTCACCATAGCATGGTAATGAAAGAGTAAGTCCCAGAAAGAGCTGTCTCATGAAAATGACCATGGGACATTGAGTGTACAAGACTAGAGGTGGCAAACATGACTAGAGCTGGTTATGTTGGCATAGACACCAGCACCCTCATTAATGGGCATCTACAGAAGAGGAGATGCCAGAAAAAAATGGCAGCATTCTCTGTGGGTATAATAATTGAGTTGCTGGTTTGGGCATTGGAAGCTATAAAGAATACCCCAGTTTAGGGCTCAGCAAAAGAGGAGGACATACCTGAAGCCACATAGCAGCCAAGATGAGCTCCTCACAAAGAACAGTAGAAATTCCTGTGCCGCTGGGGAAGAATACCACTTAGATTATTATTTTGCCAGGGGCATTGAGCTGTGTTGGGAAAGGAGCAGAGAAGGGAAGGGTAAAGGAGGTGGAGCTAGGACAATATTAGCGCATGACTTATTTTAATATGAGGGACTGGGAAATGGCTTGATGGGATCTGGGGAACAGAAGATGAAGCTCTTGACAACAGAATGCTAACATTAGAGGAAGAAGACCGATGTATGAAACAAAATCTAATCAACAATTAACTAACTCTTCCAAGGCTATACCGGGGGGGAGGACAAGTATCCTTTTATTCCACCCTTCTAAGTTCCTGGCACAGGTCCCTCTAACAAAAGAAAGAAAACACAAAAAAGTATATATGTTTATTTAATATAAGTTCTACATGACATGGGAGCCTTCTTAAGGAAATGAAGGCCCAAAAAAGTTGTTGACCTGAGTGTTTTCATGCTAGTTTTGATGAAGAATGGAGAGTCATAGAAAATGTGATAAGATGAAAAGGGTATAAGCTAAGTGTAGTAAACTGAAGAAAAAGAGCAAGGCCTATTTGTTCAGATTTCTCTTGTGTTGGAGATAAGAATGCTCCTTTTCTTTGGGTCAGGGAGGGCACTTCTCATGTCAGGGTTTTATGATCCATTTCACGGAAAAGTCAGAAAATCCCTTCTGTACATGGCATTTCTCAAATTTCTCCACCTTAAAATAGTCAATGTGCCCAACTGCCAGATTTGGGAGTTCCATGTCCTGAACCTTGTCATCTGCTACTTTATTGTAAGGGCCTTGAAAACTGTAGGTATTCTTATTTGAAGGACGAATTCAGTGGATAGATGAATAGATTGTGGGCCCAGTGTTACTACATTATTTAGCTTGTTTTTCTACCCTCTTTTCAGCTAATGTTGGGTCTAGAGCTATTTATTTTATTTTTTGAAAAGCTGTTTATTCTCCAGTGTTGTCGAGGACTTTAGCATAAAACAGTGGTTGTTCCATGGCATTTTATTCAAAATCAGATTCGTGATGCAGATACGCATATTTAATCTCTGGAATGTGTATAACAAATAATTTCTTTGACAGGCTGTCAGAGTTCTCTGGTTGGTTGGGAACCATTCATATGAGTTGTCTCTTTAGCAGAATCATAGACATTGGTACGATTTGTAGTTATTTTAGAATGGACTCATTTAGAAGGTTCTACATGATGTCTCAAGCTGTGAGAATCCGTAGCTTCATCTAGAAACATTCTTAAAACAAAAATAAAATTGCCTTTAGAGCATATACACGGGGTTCTCCATTTAAGTCTATGAAATAGTCAAGTGATGTTGACTGGTTTCCCCCCTTTTTCTTTTCCTCTGCAACTTCATATTCAGACTAGGAAGCACCGAATTGAGAATTACCTTTAATTAAAGTAGCCAAATATTCCAAAGTATAGTTGAGATCCTCTACAATAGAGATTGTGTGTCTGTGTGTGTGTACATGTGTATATTAACCTCAGTACCATAATTTTTAAAGATAGGACCAAACCAATAAAAGTGCATATGAATTTATTTTGGAATGTAAGAAAGAAAAACTGAAAAATAGCCCTAAATATAAGCAAATATTAGCTAAAAGGATAATGGCCATCATGCTGTTTATAGTTTCTAGATAGAAAATTTCCAAATGTCATAAAAATGGATTCTTAATTAAAACATATATTCAACAACACCTATATATAAGCAGTAGTAAAAAAAAAAAATCTTTTTGAATTTAAGCAAGGAAATGTGTTACCAACATATTTTTATGTTATACAACTAGTTTAAAAAATTATGTATATAGTATGATACTATTCTTTTGCAATTAAACACTTCCAAAAATGCAAATATACTAGGTAGACAGAAAGGCACCAATCTCTTCACAGTGAAAGGCACCAATCTCTTCCATTCTAAAATGACGACAAACTGTACCAATCTATGAATGTCGCATTTTCGGTGATTGTTGTGTTGTTTTTCTTCTTACTCAGTTAGGTTTCTAACATGAATATGTATCACTTCATACTGGGAGAATGGGAAAAGTTAGTTTTCACAAAGAAAAAATCTCCAGGGGTGTGTGGGTGGTTTAGTCATTTGAGTGTCCCACTCTTGATTTCACTCAGGTCATGATCTCTGGGTCCTGGGATCCAGTCCTAGGTTGGGCTTCTCACTCAGTGGGGAGTCATCTTGTCTCCCTCTTTTTGTCCCTCCCCCCACCATGTGCACACACTTTCTCTCAGATAAATTAAAAAATATATATATTGAAAACAAAACAAAAAAACTCCAAAGGGCTTTAGTGTCTTTCAGTATTTTATTTAAACTGTTTACATAGTTGTGTGCTAGAGCAAATGATTGACAGCTAACATAATAAAAACTGGTAAATAGCAAGTATGATAGAAACCATTCAAACAATAAACCTTGATTCTCACTATAACTCAACGCTCAATGTGTGTGTCACTAGATTATATATGAAGAGTTTAACAGTATTCAATGGTTTGCTCCTAAAACTTGAAATAATAAAGCATATAGGTTACAGAATTCCTATTACTGAATTTTGTGCTGTAAAATATTGTATTATGGTAGCTTCTGTTCCTCTGGTATTTTAATGTACATGTCTTTTTGAAATTTTTGTTAAAAAGACAAATATCTTGGATAACATAAGTTTGTAGGTCACACATCCATCTGAACCTGTCATTTATCCAAATTGCAAAGCCATCATGTGTAATTTGTCTCAATTAGCAATTTTATAGTTTGTAATTAACTTTACTGTTAATTGATTCTCTCTGTAATAAATGCTTGAGGAAGTAAAATGGATATGATGTGATTTTTTTTTGTCAAAGAGAAAAAATTTAACTTGAGGTTTGAGCAAAAACTGCATTGCCTTGGAAGGACAAATTTTCTTTCCTGCCAAAAATGACTCCAAGTGATTGATGGGAATTTGTACTAGCTCTTTTTAAAGATTAGAAATTATGTAAATAATTTTAGTATTGTTTTATTTTTACTTTTTAATTTTTTTTTCTCATTAGAAACAGAATTTTACCTAATTCTTTAAACATTGATGTCTAGGTCTTGTTGGACGGCTCTTCCTAAAAGATGTAATTAAATGTGCTTTCAATAGGAAATCTATTACAGTAACAGTTTGAGGAAGCCTGTATAAATTTGTAAAGGATTAATTTTATATTATATCTGAGTCATTCACTAATGCAAATGCTAATTTGAAAGCTTGGCTTGTTGTTGAATGACTGAATCTATTTCAGTATAGCGGTTTGGGTTATGCTCTTAAGCAGAGGAGAAAAACTCAGTTTAAACACCTCATTATGTTTATGAATATATAGAGGGATGGGTAAAATGCAATTAGAAAACAATACCAGCAAATTAACATATGTATCCTTACATGAATATTTGGAATTCAGAAGTAATTTTATATCCTTTAATTAGGGCTAAGCGCCAAGATCTAAGGGTGTGGTCTGTGTTTTTACATCGTGCAACAGATTCAAAGACAGGAAAGGATTCAAAGTACATACTCCAGAAAGAGATGAAGCACATGTCGGGAGGAATACATTTTCCCCTTATGGTCCCAGGCTGGGTCTGCAAATTAAACTGACAAAGACAGATTAGCAGGAGAAAAGCATACACATTTATTTAATGTAAGTTTTACGTGACACGGGAGCCTTCATGAGGAAATTAAGACCCGAAGAAATGGTTAGCCTGAGCATTTTTATTCCAGATTTGATGAAGAGTGGAAAGTCATGGTAAACCGTGAGAGGGCAGAAGGTAATGACAATTCACCGGGGATAACAGCAGGGCTTGTTCCTTCGGATTCCTCTGGACTTCTTCCAACTTTGGAATTAGCTGCTCCTTTCCTATGCGTCTAAGGAGGGCACCTTTAGGGAGGGACCCCGTGAGGGTGTTCTGTCCTGCCTCAGGGGACAAAGAGGAGGTCAGAGAGGCCTCTCAGCACCTGCCATTTCTATGACTTTCAGGGTAAGGGATTTATGACAATTTAATTCTTTTGAAAGCTCTACTTTTAGGCAGACAAGTGAATTCAGGAACTCAACTGCCTTTCAGTTCAAATTAAACTGTGAAAATGGCCTATGTTGGGGTATCATATCCTGATCCCCTTCGAGCCTCATTCCTTTCCCATAACTCATTTTTATCACTGAGTTTATCTCTTTACCCAAACATTGTCCCTGTTTTTTCCCTTGATTTCTTTCTTTTGATGAACCTCTCTTGGCTCTGTTCTCTGGTAGCTAATGAGTTGAGAAGACTGGGCCATGGTAAGGGCAAGAAACTTTAAGATTGTGTGAAGAAAGAAATACGTGCACACTGCAGGTACAATACGTGTACACCGCAGCTGTAATTTCTATCTCCTGGTGTCTCTGAGCAGTGATTTACAAGGACTGATGCTGGTCAGTGATTATGCATTCATGGGTCAAATGGAAACACAGTAAGGGCACTGTAATAAAGTTTTCATAAATCTAAATATATTCCATTTTAAAATGTCGTCCTTTATTTTGAGATTGCAAAACTCTCCCTTTTTTTTGAATTAAAAACATCCCTTTGTTTAGTGAAATGATGATGTTGGTAGAAGAAAGTTTTGTTTTGTTTTTTCTCTTGTGGAGAAAGCAATACGATAGAAATTCTTTCTTGGTCTTCTAAAAATACATATATATAAATACATATATATGTATTTTAATTTTAACTTGGTTATTCTACAAAATATAAAATAATAATCTTGGAAGCAATGTGATGGAAACCAAGAGAAGACAGTTCTTCATGGCATTCAGGTGAAAACGCATACCTGGGAACCGCCAACCATGATGGTTCTAGCCTTGTGGATAAAGCAGATCTGAAAGAATAAATCTGTATGCAGAGAAAAGCAGGGAGAGAGAGAGATGGAGAGGAAGAGAAAGAGAGTGGGCATGAGAGAGACTGACAGAGAGATTAGGAAAAAGATTAAGATCAGTCATCATCACATATCCGGTTCCTGATCTCAGAGTCCAACTCTTCTCTTAATTTTAGTTACCCGAAATAATTTATTCCCTTTTTGCATATGGTAGTTTGAGTTGCGTTTCAGTCACTTGCAAAGAAGAGTGTCCAGGTGAAGGAGTTTCTGGAAAGGTTAATTGCCAGCTCTTTGTGGCAATGAGTCTTTGAATATTCTCTTTTAGAGCAATGCCTGCAGGCAGATATGGGAGTGAGAATCCCAGTCTGGATTAGGGGGCACAAATCTGAGGGGAGGCTCCCCTGCTGCTTTCCTCTTACTTCTATAGGCTCCATTGCTTGGTGTCCTGCAGATGGCTCGTAGGTGGTAGAGATCTCTGCCACCTTTGACAAATTTCCGATGCTCCATTTTCTCTAGGTTTCTTGATGAATGCTTGGTTGATTTTCATTTAGAACAATAGATCTCCTTTAATGTCAAGCACTCCCTGGCAATCAGGTGGGGAGCTCATGTGTCTCCTCAACCCTAATAAGGCATCTCCCTTTGTTTATTCACTTTGCTTTACATAGAGTTTTGCTCTGGGGCTGAGTTGAAATTTAATATATGTTTGTTACAATGGTGTAAAACAATCTAGAAGATTCCAGAATGGCAAGGTGAGAAGGACACATGAACATACAATTTTTCAAAAGCTATAAATACAGGAACAAAGAGATTCAAGGCTTGTGTGATTTGGACACATTATTTTCATATACTTTTCTGAGATCATGTCTTGGAAATCCTTGATTAAAATAGGTCTGGAATTACTTCCATTTTTCTGCCTTCCCTTCTAACGACTCATAGTTCTCATATTTCTCTTTTTTAAAGGTCAGTTAAATAATAAATCCTCCTTAATTCAGATTTGAATAGTATATAATTTGCACTAAGTCAAATAGGAAATTTTTTGTAAATTTATGTATCTTTCCTTCATGAAGTAGAAAATGCATTTTACAGAAAAAAAGCAATACTGTAAGCATGATTATTAAGGTAATATCTAATTTTTGAAGTACTTTAAATCTGCATGTACATGAAAACAATTGATATGCTAATTTTAGGACATTCAAACTTATCTTCTGATGTACGTTTACTTGATAACAGACTAGTAATTATGTATGCCTTGTAGTAATAATTAAAATTTAAATATTTCAGTCGCTCTTACTGAGTATACCACAGATAGAACTGAATTACTAGGGTTGCACCAAAACAAGATTCTAACACATAAAAATCTTAGAGTTGTTTTCAAAATTAATCCTGATTGTTAGAGATTCTTCAATTTTTTTCTGAAATATTTAACAGTGTCACATCGCAATGCATCTCTAATGAATGCCATTAAGCCAACATTTTTGGCCAGCAGTGGGTTATATTGCCTCTTGAAGGATTAATTTCCCATTTCTAAGATGCCATTTATGGAATTGCTTATAGAAAGATGGAAGAGAGAATCCTATTTTTTATTTATTTAATTTTTAAAAGATTTTATTTATTTTGAGAGAGAGCATGCTCACAAGCATGAGTGTGGGGTAGGGCAAAGGGAGAAGCAGTCTCCGCACTGAGCAATGCCGGGACTGGATCCCAGGACCCTGGGATCATAACCTGAGCAGAAGGCAGACACGTAACCAACTGAGCCACCCAGGCACCAGAGATTGATCTTTTAAAAACATGCAAGAGAGACTCTTGGGTGGCTCAATCAGTTAAGTGGCTGCCTTTGGCTCAGCTCCTGATCCCAGAGTCATGGGATTGAGTCCCACACCAGGCTACCTGCTCAGTTGGGAGCCTACTTCTCCCTCTGCCCGCAGCTTTCCCTGCTTGTGTTTTCTCTCTCTGTCAAATAAATAAATAAAATATATTTTTTTTTAAAAAAAGGAAGAATGAATGAAAGAAAGAAAGAAAGAAGAGAAGAGAAGAGAAGAAAGAAAAGGAAGGAAGAAAGAAAGGAAGAGAAGAAGGGGAAAAAATGAAAACAGCCAAGAATATGGACTCTGAAAAGTCAGAAAAGAATTCTTTGGAGTGGAAGTTCTCAGGTCAATTGTTGAAACACTGCTGACCATGAGTAGTAAGGCAGAGGTAGACACAGGCTTGGGAAATTATGGCTCTAGATTTTCTTCTGGAAAAACATTCATTTGACATGTAATATATTACTTGTCCCTGGTACAAAGTTTCTCAAGATCTTTTGAATTTGTTAAGTATTTTCCCGCTTGCTATTGCACTTTAAGAATGTTGTAGAACCTGGAAGGGAGCAGAAATGGGCTTCTGGAGGTGCTCCTAATGGTCTCTTTTAGATTTGGGTGTTGGTTTCACAGCTTTTTCACTTTGTGAAAGTTCATCAAGCTATAATTTAGGATTTAGGTGCTTTTTTATGTTTGTAGTATATTATAATTTCACTTAAAAAGGAAAAAAGAGTCTAAAAGGAAGCTCTAATTGATATGGAAGAATTATACCCATAAATTACTGGGAGAGGAGTCATTGATAAATAAGGAGGAAAAGGAAATTAAAAAAAAAGACGTAGAAGAGGCAACATGCCATTGTCCCAGCATGGCTCCCTGCTGCAGCCCACACATACTGAACATCTACTGAGTGCCAGGAATCTGCCCCCTGTGCAATCTATATAACGTCTCATTCAGTCATCCACAAAACTTGGTGAGTTAAATTGATCATCTCCATTTTACAGATGAAGTAACAAAAAACAAGGAGTTCAGCCAAGTTATATGATTCTAGGATCACACACCTGGTATCTGCCAGAGCTGGGGGTCTGCCTGGAGACAGGCTCCTTCTCCCAGGATATATACAGCGCTTTTCTATAATCATAGGAGCGCCCTCCTCTCAGGCCTCTAAAACGCTGGCATCTGCTTGCTGTTTGCAAGGCTGAGGAATGGGATATGGGTAGAAAGGCAGAGAATGAGTATCCTGAAATCTCAAGGGGATTAATGCCCATTACTTCCTTTGAGGTGGAAATCCATCATCGCAGTGTGGAGAGGCACTGCTGTTAAATTCTCTGCCCTCTGCAAACAGCCATCTGTCTGAGATCTCCCCGAAGTGGCTGCCGTCCAGGATGACTATGTTGCTGCAGTCTTCAAGTGGTAGGAGCACTGTAATGTCTATGTTAATCGCTGGGAAATAGGAGCCGCAGCAGCCAGACCACTCCAATGGAACAATCCGAATCAGGGTAAGTTTGATTGAGCAAAAAAGTCCTGCTGACTGTGTGATGAAGAGACAGGGTGGGTGACACTGACAGGCCCTGTGGTCAGCAGCTGCGGATTTTATGTGAAGAGCAGACGGATCTGGAAAATGGGAAGAGCCAACCGTCAATAACATCTTGGGAGTGTGGGGGTTCAGGGCATCTCCCCACACTCCTTGTATACCACCCATCACAGGTGGAAACTTAGGAGCTAAAACACACTTGTAACATCATAAGGCGCAGGTGTGTACACGTGGATACTGATGTAGAGACAAGAGAACACTCGTTTTTACTGCAAACAGCCAAACAGGGCACCGAGGGTTTCCTTTGTTCACTCCATCCAGAAGTTCATCACTCCCTCGGTGTTCCTAGCATCCCCATAACAATAACGTGAACTTGACCGTAGTTAAACTGCCACAGTAGACAGCATAGATCATCGATAAGTCAGCAAATATTTTTTAACTGTCTACAGGGTATGAGGATTGGAGTGTTAGCTATCTGGGGGAACAGAGAGAGATCCCATGATTCCTGCCAGTAAATGTTAGCCTGCTAAATGAGTAATACTGGTAATGAGCTTTATAGGAGTACCATGTCTCTCTTCAGGAAAATAGGTTATCTGCTGGGCAGAATTAATTATATTTTCAGGAATGACAAAGAGGCGAGGACTGGGGGTACTTGAAGTTTATGGTGCATATATAACAACTCACAGAGTCACACTTCTTATATCCCACTGAGAAAAATTTTCTTTTTGTACACAAGACAATCATTTGTATCTGGCCCTCTGTCGGCCACCCCAGGGTATTTCTGACAAAAATAAAATAAAATAAAATTTTAAGTTTTCATTCAGAGCCATGGAATAATCTGAAGTCTTCTACCATACATCGAAAAGGCTGGTAAAAGTCAGATTGCCCACCAAAGGGTCACCACGAATCAAGTTGAAAACACTGATGGTTCCCTGAATCCTTTGATCTGCTTATTGACGATATATGATGACCTCTATGCTGTCAATCTAGCTGTCATTAACTATTTGGCTCTGTAGTGATGCCATTTGGATTTTGTGGCATCTTTCACTTAGAAATCTTAAAAGAGAAAATAAGCACATTTCATTTTATCAGCATTTGATTGCATAAGATAAACAAATACAAACTAAATGGCCATCTCTAAATCACGCCCGTCATTTTTCATGAGCCCACACTGTTTTTTCTTTCTTTGGCACTTTCTGGCCAATAATACCTCTCCTAATAGTAATAATGGTAACAGCTACTTAGTATGATACCTCCTGTGGGCCAGGAATTAGAGGTGCTTTACCCATACTATTTCATTTAACTATGTTCTCAGGTCTGATTAATAATAAAATTCTGCCGGGTTTTCTAGAAACTTAACTTTGAAACACTGGCTAACAAGCATGTAGCCAAAACTTAGATTTTCCAAATGAGGACACCAATACTAAGAATTATTAAATGCCTAGTTTATAATCTTTTGATTTACTGTTACAAAAGTGTGACTTATACATGACTCAAAAAACATAACCAAGACTACAAAGCATATGCAAAAAGATTAAGATATTCTGGTCAAAGAAGAATGTTATACCCAAAGCTAAAATAAAGATAGGCAGGGTAAGTTGACAGTAGGTATATTCAGCATCTAAAATTGATAAAGGGAATTGTTATCTTGAATATACTAGCAACTCCTTCAAATCAAGAACAATCTTGATGACTCCAAGAGAAAAATGGGTGAAGTATTTAGAAAGGAAAAGTGCAGAAAGAGAAGCCCAAAGGATGAGCAAATAAAAGGTGTGTAAATTCACTAGAAACTAGGAAAAAGTGCAAATTAAAACAATGAGAATGCATTTTGTATCAGATTGGCAAAAACTGGAAAAGTGAATAACTACCAAGAATGGTAAGGATGTGGGAAGCTGGGTTCATTTGGGCTCTGCTGATCCAGTGTAAACCTGATTTGCCTTTCTGGAGAGAGGGTTATCACCAGAGAGAAGTATTTATAAGACTGCTGTACGATGTTGGTTACACAGCAGAACTTGGCTCCACCACACTGGCTTAACCGACTGAGCCACCCAGGCGTCCCAGTTTCAAACTCTTTACTAGAAATGGAGACTAGTAAAAAAACTGAACGTTTTTTTTTTTTTTTTCCAATAGAGTTATATGTTTAGAGAGAGTAAGAAAGAGAATCTTTTTTTGTTTTTAAGATTTTATTTATCTGAGAGAGAGAGAGGGAGAGCACAAGTGGGGTGAGGAGCAAAGGGACAAGCAGACTCCCCACTGAGCACAGAGCCCAACCCAGAGCTCAATTCCAAGACCCTGAGATCATGACCTGAGCTAAAGGCAGATGTTTAATGGACTGAGACACCCTGGCACCCTGGGAGAGAATCTTAAGCAGCCTCCATGCCCATCACAGAGCCTGACAAAGGGCTTGACCTCACAACCCTGAGATCATGACCTGATCCAAAATTGAGCATCAGAAGCTTAAGTAACTGAGCCACCCAGGCACCTCAAGGAGATAATTTTTAAAACCCTTAATATCCTATATGTTCATATAACCACATGGCTCATCTAAAAAATAATGAGTTAAAAAAAGAAATAGAAAAAAAATAACCTCAGATAAAATGTAGACTACATCACAAACACTTGCCATATATAAATGAAGAATAGATGAACATACAACATTATTCTATATTTTACAAGTATAGTTCAGGTCATAAATCAAGCATAATAGACTATGAGGTGGGGGAGGTTGGATGAAAGAGCTGGTCAGGGCTAAAAAGGAGGGAATAAATGAATGAATGAATGAATGAATGAATGAATAAATAAATAGCATTATAATACTTGTCATGATATGTGCTATGAACTTTTAGCAATAATTAATCCAGTTCTCTGCACTTGAGATCCAATAACCAAACAAACTCCTCCCCATTATACAGCTTTTTAATAGCAAAGGCAGAACTTGGAGCTAAGTTACAAGACTTTCAGTCCCTAATCTTACCCTCTTTCTGTATTGTGTATTGTTCTTATACTAAATAATGCCACACTACATTCATGCAATAAGGGTTATTATAATACAATCTAAAGACATTCATTAAGCAACAATTCTGTTCAAGAGATTGATTGATTGAGTCCTAGGTGTTCAAGAAGAATATAGCTTAGAAGGGTAAGCCAAATAAAACTTGTCTGAGTTAGGTCCAGGTCCATTAAAAAAAGGAAGAAAAAAAAAAACACCCTAAAAACAGAAATTGCTTTTCACTAACCCTTTAAAGCAACATGAGCTTATCCTAAAGTTTCTGCAAACGTTCCCCAAAACGTTATTTATCCGTTTGTGGTCCCAACAGCTATTCATCCTGACATCTGCTCCCTCCAAAATTCATCTCCTATATTCTCTCAACATCTCCAACCTTTCTCTCTCACACCCTCTTCTCCAACTTTTGGATTTTTTTCAGTTTTTCCTCTTCCTGGTGTAGTTACTGCTATTTCTCATTTTGAGCTCTTCAGCTCCACTTATAACCCTAATCGGCAGAACAAAATGCTAGCAGGTAAGGTCTAAGGGGGAAAGGATATAAATACTTATACAGGGCCACAATCCCTTTGAACCCAGAAGTATTTCAGTATTTTGGGTTTTTCAGGCTTTTGGAACAAATATGGTACATAAAAAATACCACTAAGGAGATTGGGCTGCACTAATGTAAGAACGATTAGAGTATTTTTTCTCTAGCAGAACATGAATATTCACACTATATGGGATAGCCATGTCAGTTTGAGACAAGTTTCGGCCCCAAATAAGTTCAGATTGGGTCAAGTTTTGCTGTAAAATGAGTTTTTAAGAACTTGATTTTTATAGCTTTTTGAATTATGAAATTGAGGATAAGGGAATGTGGTTCTGTACATCAGTCTCAAGGCTCATAATCATGAGTTAATTTGTATAAAACAAGCACTCAGATGCTTTTTCAAGACCAGAGGAGGCATAAATAAAGAGGGGTGGGGTGGGCAGAGAGATACAAAGACCAAATGTAACAAACAGAAAAGGCAGATAGATTCTAACCCAACGTTAAGCAATAATTACTTCAGTGGCTAATGATCTAAGCAGACCAGTTAAAAGACAGGTTCTGAGAGGGGATTAAAAAACAAGCAAACAAACAAACAAAAACCACAAGATTCTAATGTATGTGTCTATAAGAAACCTACTTTAAATACAAAGACTTAGATAATTCAAAAGTTAAAGGATGGGGAAAAACATGCCACACTAACCATAATCAAAAGAATGTTGAAGTAGCAATGTTAATTGTAGAAGTAGGCAATTTCAGGGGAGCCTGGGTGGCTTGGTTGGTTAAGCAACTGCCTCGGGCTCAGGTCGTGATTTCGGAGTCCCAGGATCCAGTCCTGCATTGGGCTCCTGGCTCTGCAGGGAGTCTGCTTCTCCCTCTGACCTTTTCCCCTTTCATGCTCTCTCTCACTTTCTCTCTCTTTCAAATAAATAAATAAAATCTTCAAAAAAACAAAAAAAGGAAACAGGGAATTTCAGAACAAAGGAGATTATAAGAGTAAGAGGAATATTACATATAAAGCACCTGCTATGAGTCTAACATTTTAACAGATTTTTTTCACTTAAATTATCTCATTTATTCCTCATAAAAATCCAATTGGTATATAGCATCTGCTCCATGTTTGAGTATGAGAATTAATAAAAATGCAAAAAATAGCTTTGCATCAGCTTCCTTCTATTAATATATTGAAATAGCAAACAGAAAATCAGCATTTAAAAAGTGCAAACTGGCACTCAACACACCATTATGTTTGTTAGTCTCGTATTACATTGATTATTGTCACATGAGCCTATTGAAAACTGCTCACCCTGCTTGCAGGTAGGCAAGAGACCTAGGGAGATGAGTGATCAGCTAAACCTTTCACACCAGCCTGTTGCCACATATGATATGTGACCATCTTGCTTCATAGGCTACCCTTTCTGGTGGCAATTTCCACTGTTTCCCAGTGGCCTGATGTGTTTACTATGTGCTTAGTACATTTCATCTGCCTGCCAGGTTTGAGTTTGCTCGACTTAATGCAGCTCCTGCCTTGTGTCCTGCTACCATTTATCATCCACAAACATCTCACCCTGCAGAGCAGAGCTAGGAGAAGTGTGGCTTCAGTGTTGCTGGGCTGGCTGGAATCCAGGGTCTCGTTGCCAGTGATCTGCAATTCTACTTAATAATAGAAAGGGCTGATGCTGAGGCTTGTGGAACTGCCTGAGAAATTCACTTGCTGCCTAGTCTACATCTGTTATCACTGCCCTGTACTTCAGTATTTCGGGCTACTAACCTCATTCATGGCCACCTGACCCTTTGGGTCCCCAATCTTTTATACTTCCCATTACAAAGCAGACAGCATATTATTTGGTCTGATGTGGGAAATGGCATGGTTTTGGATACTTTTATAATAATGAGAGAGGTGGTGTCTTCTCCTTATTAAGTATACTTAGCAATTCATTAAGTTATGTAAGAAACCAAAACATTAATTCCACATTACAAATATTATTTTTAAAACACTTTCAGTCAACTATAGAATCTTAACAAATAATACCCAGATCAGACTTCAAAAACAAAATGAAACAAATAAGCAAATAGTTTAACCTGGATATTGGTGCTTCAGGCCTCCTCTACTCTTCTTGGCTTGGGATTTTTGTACATATTAGTTTTATTTAACACATCCTTATATTGTGATTATTATATGCCAAGTACTCTTTTAAGTACTTTGCATGTATGAAATCATTTTATGTTTGTGCCAACTGTATGAATCAGGTACTGTTATTTCCCTGTTTTATTGACAAGGGCACAAGAGGCTGAAGTAGTAACATACGGAAGTCACACAGCTACAAAGTGGCAGAGCTGAGAGTCCAACTAGTATTTGGAGTTGTTACCACCTCTGTGTTATATCATCTGAAACACAATAATGTTTCCCCTGTGGTGAATTTTAGAACTACTTCAAGCCAAACTCTGACTCCTGTAGAAACATTTTATTACTTTCTGTAACAAATCATGAGGATACCCTAGATGTTTACTAATTGCAGAAGAACTAGACAAGGCCTAAGGCCTAAAGGAGTTCAGTGTCCATCCCAAACTAACAATTAAGTGGGACAGTGAAGATTAGTGTGTTGCTCACAGAAGCCAAATGAGACTTAGAGTGCTGAGAGGAAAAATCTGACAAAAATTCTATTTCTCAGAGTCTCACTGACTGGACCCCTTGGATGAACTTCAAAGAACAACAGTATTAGCTGAGTGGGGTAGCAAGGTGTAGATGAAAGACAGCAGACTGAGGATCACAAGTACATAGTTCTAGTCTTTCTCCTATCCTGGAATAACTATATTGGGGAGTCAGAATATAAACCTGTAGTTTCTGGAGTCAGACAAACCGAGTCCCCAACCTGACTTCCCCATTTCCTCCCTGTGCATCTTTGAAGGGTGTGAACATAGCTCCTTACTTTCTTTTCCTTCTACCATTTTGAAAATTAACTGACAACATCCAGCTGGATGAAGCAACTTTACTTAAATGGAGTTCCTTTCCCCTGGCAGCCAATGAAATTACATGTAGCCATATATATATAAGTACTAGCTTTCTAACTAGGTCCAAAGCTATCTTCTGGGAATACAAAGGGAAGGAGTTTAGGTTCCTGTCTTCAAAAGCTCGGTCTAGTTGGAAAGATAGATGTTTAAGCATCCTGAGTGGAGATAGGTCAAATTATTAGAGACTGACAAAGAAAAGCAGTATAGAGGAAGCTTCACCAGGGAGATGTTGTTTCACCTAGGTTGAGAATGTGTGAAACTGGGGAGCCCAGTAGAGAGATGAACAGGATCTGAAGATACACTGGGAGAAACTGTGAGAGCAAGAAGTCTATAGAGAGATGGATAATGAAGGGGTAATTCTATGGAATGTGGAGGTGTCAGCTTAACCACTGGGAAAGGTGAGCTTATCAATGTCCTCAAGGTGTGGTCTGGGCAGCCTCAGCATCACCTGGGAACTTGTTAGAAATGCATTTCTCATGACCCACATCGGACCTACTGAATTAGAAACCCCGGGGATGGGATCCAAAAATCGTGATTTCACAAGTTCTGCAAGTGATTTTGATGTAGGCTAAACTACTGACAAGAAGCAAAAAGCAAAGCTCCTGAATACGCCCTTTTGTATGACTCCTACTCCCTCACTTTTCAGCTGGCTCTTTCAATGTGTTCTTTTTATGCTAATAGATACTAATAGGTAAGCCCAACGCTGATTAAACATGAGGAAGTTTGAATCAAATTATAAGTATGGAAGCTAAGAATTCTTAGGAGAAAAACTAGGGAGCAAGACGGAAACAAATTCTATCTGGTGATTCTGAGTATTTGTGGAAAGAGGTTTTGAGCTGTAATTCACATTGTATAGGCATGCATTCCTTCATCTGTTTGTTTCAAAACTGAGTATTCTTAGTGATATTTTCTCTGCATGCTCAATTCAGAAACAAACGTGCCATCTTTCTGTCAAGTGGGATGACCTCCATCAGTGTGACTAAGTTTGGGAAAACTACCTCTTGATGTTAGAGGTCACCATGCTGATGAAAACAAAAGCAATGGAATGTTCCTTTGAGCCAAAGGCACAATAACATAGAGTTCATGGAACAAGTATTTTTGACAGTGCCATGACACAGAATATTATGTATTAATAAGCATGGTTAGGAAATAGGAAGGGTAACTATTTAGGTATTAGATAAGGATGTTAGTTAAGGATGAACTTGATTGATTTACTGTATGGTGACTAATGTAACATAATAAAAAATATAAAAAACAGTAGAGCTAAAGAAAATATTTTTTTAAAAAGGATGAACTTGATTTTAGTGTTTCAATTTAGGGCAATAAATTGTTGTTGTTGTTTAATATTTTCATTCATTTATTTGACAGAGATCACAAGCAGGCAGAGAGGCAAGCAGAGAGAGAAGGAGGGGGAAGCAGGCTCCCCGCTGAGCAGAGAGCCTGATGCGGGGCTCAATCCCAGGACCCTGAGATCATGACCTGAGCAGAAGGCAGAGGCTTTTTAACCCACTGAGCCACCCAGGCACCCCTAGGGCAATAAATTTTTTTAAGGGTGAACATATCACTAATGCTATTTTTTGTATTTTTTATATCTTTTGTTTCCTCTGGGGTAAACACATGAAGAGAGTAATTAATAACAATAGATGAAAGCTGAGAGTGGTTTTGAGCATGTTAATTGGGTAGTAATTTCAACAATAACAAAGTACAATTGACAGTGTGATGAAACATTATTGAAGAAGGATGTTATGAGAAATGTGGTTTTAATAGACCAAAGGAGGGAATTATTGATGCAAAAAGTAAGGGCAGAGATGACGCCTGATATTAATCCTTCCAGTAATGATAAAAATATATTGAATGAGTTTTATGGCAAAAATACATTCACAAATACGGAAAATTATGTTTCTTATTCAAAGAATGTTATGAGGCATGAAGCCTCCTGAAGAATATTAACTAAAATAAGGTAATAAAGAGAGAATGTGATAGCTGGTGTGAATCTAGACAATGTAATTCTCATCAGGTCTTAACTCCGTAAATCTCATTTGGCATCTATGAGCAAGTCATGGAAACTTTGCTACACTATTGGATTGTTTTCTATGCAATTTCTAATTATTCTGTTGCTAGTGGACAGTTTTTTTTTTTTTTTCCACTCCATGTACTCAGCGAACTTATTAAGGTGTAAGCTGTTCCGTATCCCCCTTGGCTCTCAACTTATTCACCCTAGCAGTAAGGAATTAAACTATACCCTTTGTGCTTCTTGTGGATATAGAAAATGGACTCTACTTGAAATACTTCAGAAAAAGATTCTCCACAGTAAGCCACTTCCACAACTTATCCTATAGATGGTCATTGCATCATGTATGTAGTGCGTAATAATAATGAAGTTTAAGGCCAAACTTCTTTTATTTTTCTTCTACAAGTATCAGATCTTTCCTGCATGTGCCTTATCTTATGGACTATTTCCCTTAAGGATACCTAGTGAATCCATTATTGGATAATATAAGGAAATCCCTTTCTCCCAAAAAACTAAGAATAGCTACTACAAAGAGTTAAAGACTTGTTTTTGGGGGGAAAAAATATGTTCTGGGTCCAGATTAATCCTTAATCTCTAAAATTTCTTTCCTGAGTGTCCAGGTTACCTTTCATAAGTCCTACTTCTTCTTCTTCTTCTTCTTCTCCTTCTTCTTCTTAGAGATTTATTTTAGAGAGAGAGAGAGAAGGGAAAATGACATGTGACATTTTTCTTTTATAGGCTCCATGCAAACTATCATAGTCTTGAACATCAAAAATTGCTCATTGTGTATAAACATAATTCTCTTGGATAGCTCTAATTTCAGCTGAAGTTGTTGCTCATAATATGAAATTCCTTGCGTATGAGAAAATAAGAGAGGATCCCTTAAATCAGGTTATTTAGGAAGGAGACATCCAGCCTCCAGTGCCAGTTACCTCATAGTTTTTAACCTAAAGATCCTTGAGATAATTTTTTTAACCTCAAAAAAGGTAAAAAAGATAAGCCTCAGTAAGTTGATGAAGCCATTGGAGCTTACTCCTTGCAAAGGACAAAATACAGACACCTGAAAAATGAAAACAGCAATAGAGTGCTTTCTAGGACCAACAAACAATGCTGGGGTTCCTGGCAGTGAGGGTGCCCGAATGCCTGGAATCATTTGTGTTCACTGGACCTTTGTAGGCTTGTGACTGCCTGTGCTTAGGAAGATAAGGAACATTGAGAGGTAACAATTTTCTGCTTAAGAATGTGAGAAACTAAAGTAAAATAGGATCTTCATGTTGCAGCAGTGGTAGCTGCAAAGTTTGTTGAATTTGAGCTTCTGATAAGCCCAGAATAGAAATAAGGCCAAACCTCTGATGTTCCAACCATTTTCCTGAAAATGATCTTTCTGAGGTCCCTATTCACAGTTCTCAAAATTCAAAGGCATTTTCTTCTGTCCTAATTCTCCTTGACTTGCCATAGAATTTGACATTGACTCCCAATCATTCAGGAGACTCTCAGTTGACCTGCTGCATTCTTCTGTTCTCTTTCTTTTTGTCTACTCCTTTTCCCTTTTGAGAAACAAGAGGCTGGGGGCCAAAATTGGCTGCACGTCCACATGGATCTACTGATGAGCTCTGTGTGTTCTGAGGGAAGTAAGGGAAAAGGAAGTGTGTCACTAGGTGATGTCAAGTATACCCTTCAGAAGAAACTCTGGCAAGTGACTGCCAACCAGTACAGGGGGATGAGGAGTTGAAAGTAAGGTTAGAGAACCTGAGTGGATTCTAGACTCCTCTGAAAGGAGCTCCCTGTGACTCTGAAGGGGAATGCGGGTGAAGTAAAGGATGAAAGAACCAGCGCTTGTTGGAGATCAACATTGTGCGGACCATTTCATTCATTCATTATAAAAGGAAAAATTGATAAACTACACCAAAATGTAAAACTTCCACTCATGAAAGGACACCATTGAGAAAATGAATAGGCATCCGCAGAGTGAGAAGAAATATTTGCAAAATATATGTCTAAAATGTCATTGTTTCATTTTATCTCTGAAAAATTCCTTAGGTAGTAAATACAATTCACCCCTTGCCAGAAGATGAAAGAACATCAGAAAGTTTTCATTTTTTCAATAATTTTTGTGAAAAATATCCAAACATCAATAAGGTTGAAAGAATTTTACAGTAAATATTCATATATCTATTACTATTTTTCCCTTTTTATTGTAGAGTGTATTCTATCCCATTATATCACAGTCTATTTACTAATTCTTCTATTTTTGTTTTTTTACGTAGACTCCCTGTCCACATGGGGTTTAAACTCACAACCCTGAGATTTAGTCTTGTGCTCTACCTACTGAGCCAGCAGGTTCATTTTCCTGTTAATGGACACCCATGCTATTTGCAGTTTGAGACCATCATGAGTAAAGCTTCTATGGATATTATTGTAAAAATATTTATATAAATATACATATTCTTATCTTACTTGTGTAAATATTTAGGAATGAAATGGCTGTGAGAGATTTCTTCAAAGTGACTGTACCTTTTCTAGTTCCTGAAACAATATATGTGAACTGAAATTGTTACACATCCTTACCAAAATTGGCATGGTCAGTTTTTTTGTTTTGTTTTGTTTTGTTTTTTAATATTAGTCTCTCTGGTAGGCATATGTAGTAGTATTGCATTGTGGTTTTAATTTTGATTTCCTGGTGACTAATGATTTTGAGCACTTTTTCACATACTTATTGGCCATTCCTGTATCTTTTCTTTTTTTTTTTTTTAAAGATTTTATTTATTTATTTGACAGACAGAGATCACAGGTAGACAGAGAGGCAGGCAGAGAGAGAGAGAAAGGGAAGCAGGCTCCCTGTTGATCAGAGAGCCCAATGTGGGGCACGATCCTAAGACCCTGCAGATCCCAAGCTGAAAGCAGAGGCTTTAACCCACTGAGCCACCCAGGTACTCCTCCTCCATCTTTTCTTATTAAAGGTCTGTTTGAATATTTTGCTCATCTAAAAAATTAGTTATTGGACTTTTATTATTAAATTGTAGAATAGCTTATATCCAGGGTATCTGTTCCTTTTTTAAAGATTTTTTTATTTATGTATTTGACAGAGAGAGAGATCACAAGTAGGCAGAGAGACAAGCAGAGGGGGAGGGGGAAGCATGCTCCTTGCTCAGCAGAGAGCCCAATGTGGGGCTCAATCCCAGGACCCTGAGATCATGACCTGAGCCTAAGGCAGAGGCTTAACCCACTGAGCCATCCAGGTACCCCCAGGATACCTGTTCTTTATCAGATATGTGTTTTGTAGACGTTTTCTCCCATTCTGTTACTTACCTATTTATTTTCTTAATGGCATCTTTTGATGAGCAAAAATTTTTAATTTTTATGTATTTTATCACATTTTCTTTTATAGTTATTGTTTTCTGTGCTCTACGAAAATTTTGTCTAGCTCCAAGTCATTCATATAGTCTCCTGTATTTTTCTCTAAAAGCTTTGGTATTTTAGACTTTACAGTGGGATAATACCCAAATTAATTTTATATGTGAGGCTGACATTGAAATTTATTTTTTTCCATGTGGGTATCTAGTTTTCCATTACCTTTTGCTGAAGAGACTTTTCTCTTTCTACTGTATATCTTTGGTTCTTCTTAGATACTTCATTAAAAAAAATTTTGTTTTTAATTTGAGAGAGAGAACGAGAGCATGTGAGCAGGAGGAGGAACAGAGGGAGAGGTAGAAGAAGACTCTCCTCCAAGCAGGGAGCCCGACGTGGGGCTTGTTCCCAGGACCCCCCAGACCATGACCTGAGCTGAAGTCACTCAACCAACAGCCACCAGGAGCCTCTCTTTTTAGAGACTTTTAAACAAATTACCCAAGATTTTATATCTAGTAAGCCAAGAAAACAAAGAAACAAAAGTTAAAATTCACATTTGGCTAGAAAGGTCATTTAGGTTCTTTCCTCCCAAAATTGTGGCTAATGAAAAATAATGCTAATAATTATATCCAAAAATTAATGGTCATTTTTTAGCATATATTACTCATATAATTTTAAAATCTCCCATTAAATAAATATTTATGTGATGTCCACTTAGAAATAAAGAAATAAACTCAGAGTGGTAAAATTTTCCAAGGCCACACAGCTCATAAACGACAAAACCAAAAAATTCGACTGCATGTCTGTTTGAATCTCTAAACTGCTCTCCTAACCAGTGTGTTCTATTGCCCCATAATGAAGATTAGACATTATGCCTGGTGGGAAGTGACTTAGCATCAGCATTGTTTCTACTATGTAGGAAACAGGCATATTTGACCCTACACACTACCTTGAGAAAGCTATAATTCAGTCCAGCATTATTCTAAATGGTATTTTAATGTCTTTCAAGACCTCTGTTTTTATCCTTTCTCTATGTCTTACCCTATATTTTACTGACAGTGTTGAATAAATTTACTTGCAAATGTGATTAAAAACTATGTAGCAGAGAGTAAGTATGGAAAGCTAAGCTTTTTAAATTCTTTTTTTTCTTATCAATTGAAACAAAGTAGGCTTTTCAGTCCTCTGAAATGATTTCTCTAACAGGAGTTCTGAATTTAGATCAGATTTTCTTCATTTCAGGAAGTCTGAAAAAAGACATAATGATGTAGAGTACTACTAGGGTAAAATTGCATATCTATTTGTTTTGAGAATATTTGGACATTATACTCTCAGTGTTTCAACAATGACCTAAAGAAAAAGGTGCTCTTTCAATATGTGTGGGATTTATTGCAAGTACATTAGTAAGAACTGTACCTACTGCTTTGCAAAAGCATGTAAAAAATTGAGGCTCTATACTATATTTTCTTAAATATAATTTAGCAGTGACTTGAAATTGCCTTATGCGTAAGAAGATGACAATAGTATTTCTTCAAACGGACTCTAATACAAGAGTTTTGTACTTTAATAATGGAAAATTGAACATTGGCAGAATAACGTATTTTGTCTCTAGTAAGAGCAGGTACTATTGGCTTTAATAGAAGCAAAAAGTTTTTTTTAATTGTTTTCCTTTGTTTGCTTGCTAAGGCATCCTGTAGCTCTGCATTGGTGCATGGGAAATGGGGTTCTGCAGAAATTGTGGGATTTGCTGATCATCTTATAGGAACAGTGGCTCCAGTGTGACAGGTCTTGGCCTCCATCTACCTCCTGTTTTTGCGTTTGAGCCGGTATTAACAGGTGCAACAAAGATGCTTTTCTGTGCTTACATGGAATAAAGAAAGCAATTTCAATGCAACTTTGTATCTGTTTCCTAAGTATTGTGTCTTAGGAAATATAGACATACCTTACTTCATAAGGTGATCCCTACACTCATGCTGCCTACTTTATAATACTGAGGTGAAAATCAAACAAAATTGTTGAATTAATTGTAGTCTGTGAAGTAGCAGGGGGTGAATTCCACTGCTAAGCAAGGTATTGGGCTTTCCTTCCTTAATTTCATTTAGTGTGGTTTTCATGTATTCAACAATTTTTATATTAGGAGCTAATAGTAAGTAACTGAAATTTGGACAGAATACTTAAAGGATTTTTTTTTTAAGTTTTAAAGCTAAAAACAAATCAGGCTTGAATTTTAAAATATAATTATTAAGATAGTTATTGATGATAAATAGGCAGGATTTCTAAATCTTTAAATATTTTTACCTTCACACTGAAAGAAATATTAAAGAAAGAGTAAAAATAGATGTCATTGGATCATAAAGTCTCTGTATTTTTCTACTTAAGATGTTTTCAATATTTAGCCTATATTAAGCATAAATCAATATTGCTAGTATTCTGAATCTTAATGTGCATTTAAACATTATCATGTTGTCTAATTTTAAATACTGGATGCCTTGTATATTTTTAAGAAGTGCACATTTTTCCTTTTCCCTCATGTTAGAGAGAATACAAGATTCCATTAACAAATTTATTTTATGGTAAACTCTAAGTTTACATATCTATTCTGTCAAGTAAAGGGTTACAGTTTTAGCCAAGGCCAGACAGACAATTCCATATGTAAGTGAGATGGTGACTGAGAATTGAGATAGAAGTTAGGATTTAGCAAGATCGAGATTCATCCAAATCCACTTATGGAGTTGCTACCATATGCACATACTATTTTATTTGCTTGAGAAAGTTGCAAAAAATAAATTTAAGACAATTTCTGTCCTAGGGGATTTTACAAGCTGATAGGAGGATATACAAAAAATGAATAAATCTTAAATACACACACACACACACACACACACACATACAGGTACACAGCAATATGTATCAAAAAATATAAAGAACATCCAGAAAAGACATGGTGTGCTACTGTGAGTCTAGAGACCTTGTATCTAGTTCAATCTCTATCACTATTTTACTTATATACTTTATATTTTTATTATGTTTTATTCACCCCAAATATGCAACATAGTCCAAAAATAGATAAAATTTGCAAGGTATTTCTTAAAACAAAGATGATTGATGAAATGTATGTGAAGGGAAAATTTTGGTGCGAAAAAGTAATTTGAAACCAAAAGAGTGGGGTACCTGGGTGGCTCAGTCAGTCAAGCATCAGACTCTATTTTGGTTCAGGTCATGATCTCGGTGTTGTGAAATTGAGCCCCATGTGGGGCTCTGTGCTGGTCATGGAGCCTCCGTAAGATTCTCTCTCTCCTTTTCCCTTAGCCCCTCCCTGGTCTCCCCGTGAGAGGAAGGAAGGAAGGAAGGGATGGAGGGAGGGAGGAAAAAAAACCCAAAAGGGACACTAGGGTTCAAAGTAGAGGCTCAGAGGTATTAACACACTTGCTATATGTGGGCAAAAACTGGAACATTCTAGAAGGCAATAGGAAGATCTGATCAAGTTTGTCACAGAAAGTCTAATTAAAACATTGCAAAGGAAGCAATCCATCTATTCTCAGAACTCAGCAAGGAAAGAAATGATTTTTATCTGTCTTCAAGAAAACATTGTATCCTCAACACATTATTGTTATAAACACAACAAATTTCATAGAATTGTTTTAAGACATCCTCTCAGATGAGCTGCTGGCTTAATATTAACTTGAACTGCAGATCAGTTGTATTGTGTAATTTTGGACCAGTGCCTTGTCCTTTCTAGGCTTTAATTTTCCCATGTGCACACTGACAAGATCAGATTGATTAGATGATTTAGAGCAGACATTTTGGCCTCATGTGCCAAAGAGAGGTGAAGTCATTTGTGTCAATGATGGAAAAGAATCTCGGAGGAAGATGGTACTCAGTTTGGTCACATATAAGTTGACATCCCAGCAAAAAATTTAAGGAGTCATTTAGAAACAAGGCAACAGGAAATCATCAGGGCTGAAAGAAAAACAAAAACAAATAACCTTGTAGGTGAGTGTCTTGTGTCACGAGGTACAACTATGAGCAAAAGAACTTCTCCTTGAGGGAGAATCCATGGGATGGATGTACTAATCCAAGGAATTCCAGAATTAAGAGATGAAAGAGGAGCCAACAATAGTGATACAGAAAAAACAGAGTTCAAGAATTTAAAGAGGATACAATGATAAATGATGATTTTATGAATTATAATGAAAAAGAATACTTGAGGATAAGATACATTAAGTATGATGAAATATAATTAATGAATTCAAGTTACCTACATAGAGAATTTTTATTAGATAAGTAATTATAGATGTTAGGTAGCACTGAAGATTTTGTAAAATATAAGGCAAATAGTTATTGCTTTAAAATATCTTACATGCCTAGAAAAAAATTTATATTCCATGAAAAGTGATTAAAAAACAGAATGTAAGTTAGACTATCATCAATGCCCAAGACAAGTACAATTTTCTGCACCTTTGGAAAAGATAGGTTACATATAGCTAGCAGATCCGGGATGGAATTCATGGAAGTAAAATATTGAAGATGATCCCCAAGGAACAAAGTGACAAGATTAGATCAGAGACAAGGAGACAAGTGTTTCTGAGTATCAGAAGAGGCATGGGCAAATACTTGGAAGTAGGAACAGTTGGAGGCTTTCAGGTCAGGGAAGAACTAGTAACTGTGCTTGTGAAGTAGAGTATTAGAATATATATAAAGCAGTCATTGCTATATTTGAAAATCTTAGGTTGACACCCTCAAATGCTGATGTAAGAAAAGTTCAATTTAATTTGCTGGACAATAAGAAGCTATTGAAGGTTTATGAACCAGTAAGTGGTGTGATCAGAGAAGTTCTTCAAGAAGACACATATGTTAGTAACAGGTTGAAAAAAAAAAAAATAGGACAGAATTCAAGCAGGGAGAGTCTGGGGTGGGATGTCTTAGTAGGAAGTCCGGTTATGGTGCTGTGGGGGTGGCCCGAACTAGGAGAGTTGTCATGGGAATGGGAAGAAGAGGATGGCGAGAACTCACAAACTTGGCCAGCAATTGAATGTCAATTTGTAACTACTGGAAAATGACAGTGTGACTGAAGGCTAATTCCCTATCTCCAGTGCCATCTTTCTTACTTAGGAAAAATGGATTATGGTGTTTTGCTTCTACCTGTCTCAGAAATGCTGTCAGAATCGATTATACGTATTTCCCCAAAGTAATCTAAAGTGCTTTAATTTGCTGGAACTGGGCCGTATGTAAATACGATTATTCATTATGTATAAAAGAGGATACAGAATGATGGATGTACCAGGCCAACACGAGAGAACTGTTTAAGAATATGGAGAGAAAAAGAAGCTAGATAATCAATATGATGCTTAATGTGGACGGCTAAAGACAGTGGTAGAAAGATACTGAGAAAAAGGGAAATATAAGAGGATAATGTGTTTAGGAGTTAAGAATGATGAAAAGGGGGGTGCCTGGGTGGCTCAGTGGGTTAAGCCACTGCCTTCGGCTCAGGTCATGATCCCAGGGTCCTGGGATCGAGTCCCGCATCGGGCTCTCTGCTCGGCAGGAAGCCTGCTTCCTCCTCTTTCTCTCTGCCTGCCTCTCTGCTTACTTGTGATCTCTGTCTGTCAAATAAATAAATAAAATCTTAAAAAAAAAAAAAAAAAACTTAGTCTATAAAAAAAAAAAAAAAAAAGAATGATGAAAAGGGGCTATGTTACTTTAAATAATTTTAAGAGAAAAAGTGAGTGTTTTAGGATCACTGTTCAGTATTAAGAAGGAGAAAGGTGTTTAAAATTTTGAGGCCGTTTGTAGCATTTATAAAAAGGAATCAGAAAAATTCTGCATATAGGTGTACATTCTGAATTCTGTACCAAAAATGATTGGTACGTCTATGTTCAGCTGCATTATAGAATAGCATTGTATTTTAAAGACTAATCACTAGAGCTCTAGAGGTCACCAACTAGAATTCAAAAGGATGGGCACTGTTATAAGCTATTGTGGTATTGATATTAGGGGTTAGGCTCTTGGAGTGCTCAGAAAAATCACACTTGGCTCATACCTACATTGATGACCATGAAAAGAAACAACTCCCACTCAGTTAAATTTGGATTTTGAAACTTTTTATTTTTTTTGCTTTTTCGTAGCATGATTATGTGTCAGATTGACCTACTACTTATCATAGCCTAGAAGTCTATGATAAGCCATTAGAAAACAGTGCATCATTTTGCATTAAATAAGTTATGGCTCAGTTTGACAACTAATGTGGCTTAGTGCAGAGAGGAGGCTCTGCTTTGATTTGAAAGATGAAGTTGGTCTCCAGAGCCTTTCCTCACTTTTAAAGGAAACTTACCACCCTAGCTGTTTGGTCTTTTCCTTTTTTTTTTTTTTTTTAAGATTTTATTTATCTATTTGAGAGAGAGTAAGAGCTAGAGGGAGAGAGAGAGACCACACACAGAGGGAGAGGGAGAAAGAGAAAGTCTCCCCAAGGATCAGGGAGCCCAATGTGGGACTTGACTCCATGACCCTGGGATCATGACCTGAGCTGAAGGCAGAGGCTTAACCAACTGAACCAACTGAGCAACCCAGGCATCCTGTGTTTGGTGTTTTCCTCACCAAAAGTTTCTTTAAAACTTTTTCTTCTCTCAGCTCATAATATCTTTAAGGGCAACTCATGAATATTGAAGAAAATTCTTGAATCTGAGGAGGGAAGCTATAGTGTTAAAATGGGGACTAGCACTGTTTATTGCTCTACGGGTTAGAAGTGTTACTTCTATTTGTCTCAGTGGATCATGAGGACTCAGCCAGAGACACGAGATCTCGGGGCTGAGAGGTCAGATCCTGGAGAGGTTTGGCTGACTAGAATTCTACAATCAGTGAGGCATTGTCAAGGGTTGCCTCCAGCAATGCTTGTAAGGATGTTGTTAATACAATATCTGGAAGCCACAGGGGCATTTCACAGGAAGTTAGGATTTCATGGGCATGTAAAACTTGGGGTTCCAGGTACTAGGAAACAAGAGATTCTACTCTTCAAAGGTGTTTTCTTAGATAAAGTAAGTGGGATTCAGGGAGTCACAGTGATTCACCTAAAGTTGGTTTCTGATTCCATGTGCCATTCACAATGTTATAGGGCTGATCTGTGAAGAGTCCCAAATGGATTCAATCTTATAGCCCCAATTTAAAAGACACTAAATGAAGATTTGGCACATCATCTCTCAGGGGTTGCCAAGTCTGGGGTTTCACTGATAAGACGTTCCATTCTCTCCTTTGTGTGCTGGTCAGCCACCACATACACCAAAGAGAGCTCCCATTTGCTTCGTGTGAATTGGCTTTTGCAGTAGCAGAATTAACTGGCGGCAAGGCAGATTTCTTACAATCAATTTGGAATGGCTCTGACTTTTTTTTTACCCATATGTATGGCAATCAACTTTACATGGATGCCTGGAGAATGCTTCAGGGATTGGAGGATATGAATGGGACTGAAAAGCTTACAAACCAGAGCATGTCACAAAAACTGAAGAAAGAGGCTTATTACAGAACTTGGGGCTATAGGGAGAACTAATGGGATCAAACTAATAAAAGGAGATGTTCCTCGAGAGGAAGTGAGAGCCTCAGAAAGACTGTGGAATTAGGCTTTGTGTCACTAAAATTTTTATCCCACCCATCCACAGTGGAAAGTACACCACTGGCAAAACTGTTGAGCTTCACATGCTTTGGCTCTATATAATTTTCTGTTTGTCTGAATAAAGATGCAATGCAGGACTACTGAAGAGAGATGTAGATTTATGGGCTTGACAGTAATAGCTCTAGACACTTGGGTCCTCTGCCTTTACAGTGTTAATAAGGACCCTCTTCCTCTCTGTGGAGAAATTATTTTTCCATGTAGGATAATCTGTTTTAACACATAGCTCAAGGCTCACAAACTCCATCTTCAGCCTTTACAGTGTTAATAAGGACCCTCTTCCTCTCTGTGGAGAAATTATTTTTCCATGTAGGATAATCTGTTTTAACACATAGCTCAAGGCTCACAAACTCCATCTTCAGTAAGATGTTAATTTCTTCTTTTACTTGCAGCCTCACACTCATATTGAGATGTCACTGGGCTTGCTTCTCCTTCTTCTTCTTCTTTCTTTTTTTTTTTTTTCTGTGAACCGGTTTATGAATGTTCCAGGTGGGAAATGTAAAACGAAAGTATCATTTCAAGCTGGGTCAAAGGAGGGCATGTGTTGCACAGGGACAAAATTGCTCAGTTAGTTTTTAATTATTTAAATTACTAATTTAATTTGTAATATATGTGTAAGACTTGGACATAATTCTGGGACTTGGAGGTAATTCTGGGTTATTTTGATAGCATGTTCTATATGTTCTACTTTTCCTTTTTCTCAATAAGAATATTATTTTCTCTGGAAATTTTTTGTTGAAGAGTTAACAAGAGAATTGATCAGTTTTTCTTTTAATTAAGCAAGGGATATTTTTTAGATTGCATAATTTATAATAAATAAACATCAACACTTTAAAAAGCCATGAAGCAAAGTTCTCTGGGACCTGCTCATTTTTTAGGTTGAATGCATTTTTGTGAATAGCCATATTTTTATAGCACACATTTCAATGCATTGAATAGGGTGATATACAGGTATATTTTAATATGGCAATAAAAATAAAATGGAACTAACCAAATTGATGTGATGAGGAGCCTTGAGGCTAATATTTTACTGTATCATTTATTTAAATTCTCATCTTATTAGTCTTTAATAGGACTAAGGTGAGGTAATTGGGTGCTTCTGTTAGAGGGTGTAGAGTTTTAGCATCTGTGTCACTGATATTGATGGGAGAGATCTGTGAGATTTTTAGTACTGTGTATCTGACAACAAAATTCACAATCAACAGACTTTTAAGAAGATCCCCAATTTGGCTTAATCAGTAGAGATTATTACATTACATTGCTAAATGCTTTATGCAAGTAGCAGTAATGCTTACTCTATCAAAAACGCTTCTGACAAAATAGATGTGGCAGTAATGTTTTATAGCTAACTAATTGCTATCTTATCTGGGGAGACCCATTATGGAATGGGATTATTTATACTCCATGCCTATCTTCGTGCAATTCCCAAAGCACATGTATAGGGCTTTTTAGATTTATTGCATTCTGTCAGAATAATATTATCTTTTAGCAGGATGGTGGAGTGTTGAAGAAAGTGCCCTGAAACTGACATTAAAAAAGTTGGATGAGTCTCTTGCCTTCAAGATTTAATATCACGTAATTAGGGCTCAATTTCTCAATATCTCTGGGTTTCAGTGTGTTTATCAACAATATAGGAGTAAAATTCCTTGATAACCAAATATGATGATGGAAGTATTTTATAAACTGTGAAGCAAGAGACAAATGATAATTGTTACATATTTTCTTCTTTTTCTTTTTCTTTTTAAATTTTATTTCTTTTCAGTATTCCAGAATTCATTGTTTATGCACCACACCCAGTACTCCATGCAATATGTGCCCTCCTTAATACCCACCATCAGGGAGTCCACAGTCTCTCCCCCTCCGATTTCCCCCAATTCACTTCTCCTCTCCATCTCCCAATGTACTCCGTGTTATTCCTTATGCTCCACAAGTAAGTGAAACCATATGATAATTGACTCTCTCTGCTTGACTTATTTCACTCAGCATAATCTCCTCCAGTCCTGTCCATGTTGATACAAAAGTTGGGTATTCATCCTTTCTGATGGAGGCATAATACTCCATTGTATGTACAAACCATATCTTCTTTATCCATTCGTCCATTAAAGGGCGTCTTGGTTCTTTAAACAATTTTGCGACTTTGGCCATTGCTGCTATGCACATTGGGGTACAGATGGCCCTTCTGTTCACTACACAAGTATCTTTGTGGTAAATACCCAGTAGTGCAATTGCAGGGTCATAATGAAGCTCTATTTTTTATTTCTTAAGGAATCTCCACACTGTTTTCCAAAGTGGCCACACCAACTTGCATTCCCAACAGTATAAGAGAGTTCCCCTTTCTGCACATCCTCTCCAACACATGTTGTTTACTGTCCTGTTGATTTTGGCCATTCTAACTGGTGTAAGGTGGTATCTCAATGTGGTTTTGATTTGAATCTTCCTGATGGCTAATGATGATGAACATTTTTTCATGTGTCTGTTAGCCATTTGTATGTCTTCTTTGGAGAAGTGTCTGTTCATGTCTTCTGCCCATTTTTTGAGATGCTTATCTGTTCTGTGTGTGTTGAGTTTGAGGAGTTCTTTATAGATCTTGGATATCAGCCCTTTGTCTGTAGTGTCATTTGCGAATATCTTCTCCCATTCTGTGGGCTGCCTCTTTGTTTTGTTGACTGTTTCCTTTGCTGTGCAGAAACTTTTGATCTTGATGAAGTCCCAAAAGTTCATTTTCACTTTTGTTTCCTTTGCCTTTGGGGACAGGTCTTGAAAGAAGTTGCTCTGCCCAGTGTTAAAGAGGTTACTGCATGTGTTCTTCTCTAGGATTTTGATAGATTCCTGCCTCAGGTTTAGATCCTTTATCCATTTCGAATTCATCTTTGTGTATGGTGTAAGAGAATGGTTGAGTTTCATTATATTTTTTGAAAGTTTATGTTTTTTGTGGTCTTAACACAATTTTATAAACTATAAATGTGCTGTTTAAAACTGGCTCCAAAAGGATCTGGTTGGCTCAGATGGTTAAGTGTCTGCCTTTAGCTTGGGTCATGATCCTGGGATCAAGTCCCACATTGGGCTCTCTGCTCAGTAGGGAGCCTGTCTCTCCTTTTCTTCTCTCTCTCTCTCTCTCTCTCTGTCCGTCTCTCATGAATAAATAAATAAAATCTTTAAAAAAACAAAATAAAACTGGCTCCATATTTATATATGGTTTTGACATCTTAACTGATTGTACTTTTTTCACCTGGCTTTACTGGACTAATATTAGTTTGAAACAATTCCAAGTAAACCTTTTTACACTGTTGAAGTCATGTTTTGATGGAATCATGTATGGAAACAGAACAATAGGGAGTGGGTAAAGCTAAAACTCCAAGTGCTAACATTTAAGAATTGTTTCCATTTTAGCTTTGGCCCTTCCTTTTTCTTCTTTATTCCTCCTAGAGCCATCTATCTGTATTCTCTTTTCCTATCCCCTAACCCTTGTCATTCTTTCCCCACCTTTACTTTTTAACTCCTCCTTTGTTTCATGTTGCTGATTTCTCCTTAGGTGTCTATTTATTAGAAAAGAAATTTACAACATTGCCTAAAATTGATGACAATTTTTGCCTTCTTTTGTATTATTGCAAATTCTGAAAATCCAATATAGGGAACATATTAATGCCAAACCCCTTAAATATTTGTTTCATATTTAATACAAATCCGAACAGCTTTCTAAAATTTAAGTAGTCTTAAAAAGATCCCTAGAACTTGTAGGGGCTAATTTGTTCAAAGTATGGCTTCATTGTGAACTCCAGGTATGGCTCCTTCCTCTTTGTCCTTTAATATGACTTGACAGTAGAGACAGTCAATTTCATGGCCTCTCCCCAGTGCCTAGCTTGGAGCTCTGAGTTACTGAACGAAATGGAAAATTGACAGGTCAGGTAAACCTATGCCAGTGTTTTTACAATAGCATTAATGCATCAGGAAAGCCTCAAATGCTGCACGGAGACTAACTAAACTCTTACTATGTGGAGTAACACATGCCCAGATAATTCTATTCAAAAAGCATTTGACAGCACAAACCTGGACAGTTGTGAGGAATACAGAGATGTCTAAATTAAAATCAGTCATTGAGGGCACCTGGGTGGCTCAGTGGGTTAAGCCGCTGCCTTCGGCTCAGGTCATGATCTCAGGGTCCTGGGATCGAGTCCCGCATCGGGCTCTCTGCTCAGCAGGGAGTCTGCTTCCCTCTCTCTCTCTCTGCCTGCCTCTCAGTCTACTTGTGATTTCTCTCTGTCAAATAAATAAATAAAATCTTTAAAAAAAAAATAAATAAAATAAAAAAAAATAAAATCAGTCATTGACAAAGAGTTTATAACCCCAAAGGGACAGATTAAATGAGTTCTGCAAGAAACTTGTTCTGTTGATGATCTGACCATCCCTTTTCTCTCTTGGTTTCTTGCCATCCCACCTTCCTATGTTCTCAGATGTTCTAAGTCAGTGCTTCTCAAACTGGGTTGTAGGACCTGTTGCTTTTGTATGTTTTATTTCTAATCCAAGTGGAGATGTCTGTGGTCCTATTGCATGTGATGAGGACACTGCTCATGCCGTATGTGACTCACGACACTAGTCCAACAATATAAGAACTGATCTACACCATATTCAAGGCAAGGGAGTCCACTAATGGGTTCATGTCACAACAGGGTCAATTTCCCATAACTGCTGCTATACACTTAACTCCCAATCTCTGAATTTATTTCTTGCAAACAGTCTGCCAGTGAGGTGGTGGATCACAGTTTTAAGCAACACTCTTTTAAATTAGTTGCAATTTGCAAACTGTGTGGCACCCTCTGCCATTCCACTTGTGGTTTCTCCTTCCTGGAATGAGCCTGACTTCTCCTGACTAATCCCTGACTTGCCTGTCAAAACTCAGAATGTCAAGTTACCTCTTCCAGAAAGCCTTCCAAGGCTATGATTCAAAGCCCCATTACTATGTTTATCCTCTGCATATATCACTTGCATTTGACCAAGTAGGTTCACTTTTCCGATTATGATCTTAAAGGCCTGTTTTTCTCTCCAGAGTCTGAAAATGCCTCGTGGTCGTCATTGACATTTAATATGTAATAACTGAATATATGAACACCAAATGAACCAAAGGGCATATAAGTGGCTCTGGCAACACAGAATAGGGAGGTGTTAATTCTGGTTGAAGGAAATAGAGACAGTTTCATTCAAGAAGCAGTATCTGAACTAGCCCTAGAGAGAAGAAGAAGGTGTAGGCATCAGAAGGAGGAACATATTTTAGGCTGCAGAAATGGCAAGGGAAGAAAAAGAAGCATTGATTATGAATTTACGGTCTGATCAAGAAACTGTGACTTGTGCAGCTAGAATTGTGGGCCTCTGGCAGATAGAGCTAGAGAGAAATCTGGAGAAGGAAACATTTGGACTTAACTTGTAGGATGTGTGAAAACATTAAAGATTTGGGGCATTTTAGAAAGATTCATTCATGTGTTCAGTTCACAACTCTTAAGCAACAACTGAATGCCACGTACTATGTTCCGTCCTGCTCCTAAAACATAATCCCCATCCTCAAATAGCTAGTGGAGTAGCCAGACAAGCAACGATGGAAATTGTCTCAAGGTTTGTGCTGAGAATTAGATGATTTAACATGTGTAAAACACTGAACACACTGTAAGCATTCCATATAAGTTACCAATAATTAATTGTCCCCATTCTTGACTTTCTCCCCCTTAATCTTACCAATAAATTCACAACATTCATAATGTCAGGTACATCTATTCAGTAAAACTGGACATTGTATTTGCTTTGTTTGCCACTTTTAGAAGTAGGTTACAGTCAGTTGTATCTGCCTCAATAGAATCTACGTACAAATTGTGTTTTTCAGT
The DNA here is from genome assembly GCF_011764305.1 of Mustela putorius furo. Taxonomy (NCBI): domain Eukaryota; kingdom Metazoa; phylum Chordata; class Mammalia; order Carnivora; family Mustelidae; genus Mustela; species Mustela putorius. The sequence continues at coordinate 76,041,923 of NW_025421987.1, forward strand.
AAGTGCTAATGTGTGTTGAGAGCAGATGACACACCAAGTATTGTGCTCAGGGCTTTATATGTGTCACCTCTACGATTTAATCCTCACATCCCTATGAAGCAAATATGATTACTTTCTTTTTAAAGACGGGGAACCTAAAGCTCAAATGAATTAAGTAATTTGCATAAGAGAATTTGAACACAGGTCTATCCCCAGACATCAAGTCCATTTATCCAGAAATACATTTGGATATATCGTAGCAATATGATAAGTACATTGGGTGACTCCTCATGCCTGTGTTTTCATGCTTCATTCTCTTTGAAATGTATTTTCTTGCCAAGAGCAGAATAGGTTTGCTTTCTCTCATTTTCATACTTAGGTTCTGGGGGTTCTGAAGGCAGTTCGTATGGATGGGAATAAAGTTGAACTTGAACTCGCAGATCTTTTTTTTTTAAATAATTTTTTATTTTTTATAAACATATATTTTTATCCCCAGGGGTACAGGTCTGTGAATCACCAGGTTTACACACTTCACAGCACTCACCAAAGCAGGAGACAAACCATAAGTGACTCTTAATCTCGCAGATCTTTTTTAATCTTTTCCTTCTAGAAATAATTTTTTCTCTTTATTGAATTGTAGGTAATATAAAATTATTATGAGTCACAAGTCATTTAAACAAATACTCTCTTTGAGTTCTCTTTCCTATGAATTCAGGGTTATTTTAATTTTCTTAAAAGATGAGTAAACCTTAAATCTTTCATCAGAGAAGGTTTTACTTACAGCACAAAGAAGAATTCAAAACTCTCTCCGTAGACATTCTCTAAGACCAGTACATATAATGGGATTTGTATAGTCACTCCTCAAAGATAAATGGCCATTTCTGTTTTTATTTTCCTGTAATGAACCATTTAATAAAACATTAAATTTCTGTATGTCACTTGGAAAAAAGCTCAAATGCTATATTTCAGACTTAAGGAAATCATTCTCCTTTCAAGTGGTTTTAATAAATTGAGAAGTCTTATCAGTTATTATGGTAAACATGAATTGACCAAATTAATAATAAAGAGCTTCTAATTCAACTCTGGATGCTTTCATTCCCCTGGGGAATACAGTTTTTATAAAATGACTTTTAAGCCACGTATATATTTTTTCACCATTTTTCTACCCTAAGATTAATTACTTGCTGATTGACATTTTGAGTTGGGTCCTATTTCCCTACCACCTAATTACATCCAATCATTTCGTTATCCTTCCATAATTTCATGACAATTCTACTGAAAGTATTGTGACTGTAGACTGATGTTCCACAGCTTCTTATATTCTTGTAATTTAGGGTCTATTAATGGCAGACTGGGGAAAGAAAGCCTAAGAATTTAATTGGTTTTAAATTGCCCTTAGATTGTAATTAGTGGAGAAGAGAAGTAAGTCATAACTTAGGTATTTTTTATCACAATAAAATGTCAGGGCACTGTTTTTGGTAGGGGAGAGGGAACCTTCTGGTAATTAGACATGTGTTAATACTGCAATGCTGAGCAGGAAAAAAAAACAAAAACTAGCACCTGTGGACGTGCTGATGAGCTTCAATAATGGCACGGGGGACTCTGGGCACCCCATGCTAGCAATCCAGTCCCAGGTCTCGGGGTGGCCAGGGAGAAAGGTAAAAGTATAATTGTATATACATGTGCAAAATTTTCACCAAGCCATAAGGGATAGAATGAGTCACTTGGCAACTGGATTTGAAGAATGCCCCTCCATAAAGTCTTCTAATTCTTCTAGTTACAAGAAGAAGCCAGCTCTGGCTGAAAGTAACATTGATCCTGCCATGGTCTTGGTGTGGACGTTGGTGGCAGGGAGGGCGGTCTGGCTGCCATCTGCTACGTCTATTAACCATTGATTTTTCTGAGTTGGTTCTGCTTATCTGACTTGCTAGGTGGGGTCCCTTTTTTTCCCCTCAACTCTCCATCTACATCCCTCCTACAACTCAGTCCACGCGGGTAACCTTCCCATAGAGAGAAGAAATCATCTTCAGGCAAGGGAACTGAAGTTGTCGAACTTATGGAGTGTAATTACAAAACCAGCTCTGCTTGTGGAAGGTCAACCATTTCCTTGAATTTGCTAAGTCCTTCTACTTCTTTTACAATAGGAAGGAGATACTGTTAGATGTAGAAGAGATATCTTTGTGAAGTCAGATGTGGAAGGAAGAGTAAAAGATTTGGATTGGCATCATCCCTGGGCATTGATTGTGTTTTCGAGGGAAGAGAGAGTTGTAGCTAAGATGATTTCTTTACATTTACAGTGAAGTGACTGTAGAATGCAGTAACAATACAGATGGCAAGTGGTAACAAGGCAGGTAAGAATATATTTACCAGTACTTTTTATGCCTCCTTTTTCAAGTGAATGAGTTCAGAGCCTTTTGTATTATTATTCATGTATAAGCAGTCTGTGCATGGGGAATTAGCCAGAGAGGCAGTTTTTATTTTCACAGTTGACTTTTTAGAATTCTGAAAATTTAACTTCTTTAACTCCATTACTTGTACACTATTTTGACACCTTCTGTAATGAAATTTTATGGCAAAGTAAAGCACTTATACTGAAGAGCACCTGTTTTAGTTAAATTAGATAAAAGTGCATGAATTGGACACACTTCCCATCTCGTTGCAGATGAATCTCACTTTTACAGATTTTGGAAAAGAGCATTAGGAATGCCATGTTACAGCACTAATAGAGAGATTCATTCTGCCTCTTTCTTGCCATTTCCCGGGGCCCGTCAAATTTCCTGAAACACAGGAAAGAGATATTCACATATTTGTTGAAGAATTCATAGGTAAAGAGGTGAAAAACGAATCAAAAACTATTTAAGGATTTTGTGTCATAAATCCACTTGCATAAGTATTTTAAATATTAACAAACATCTTAATAAATATCTTATGATTAATTTTACCTAACCTACCTCTGCCAGAATATGTAAAAATAGTTCAGAAGTAGGCACGTACTTTGTATGGTTATTGTGAAAAAATGTATGACATACAGGAATCACTACCATTTTCTTAAGATTTTAAAGCAGTAGGGGAACCTGGGTGGCTTGGTGACTTAAGCCTCTGCCTTCAGTTTAGGTCATGATCTCAGGGTCCTGGGATCGAGCCCCACATCTGGCTCTCTGTTCCGCTGGGAGTCTGCTTCCTTCTCTCTCTCTGCCTGCCTCTCTGCCTACTTATGATCTCTCTCTCTCTCTGTGCAAATAAATAAATAAAATCTTCAAAAAAAAATTTTAAAGCAGTAAATTTCTATGCAGAAATATATAAAGAATAAATTTGTTGATATCCCCTTTTCTGTAGATAACTTTTATTGCATTTTCTTGGGCAAGATGTAGAGAACTCTTCAAGCAAATGCCAGGTCTTTCACATTTAGCCGTGCAGGCCTGAGGATGAAATGTGAATAATCTCATCTACAAATATCTTTACAAATATGTGCAACAGCTGTATGAAGAGAAAATGTGAACAGTTTCCCATTGCTGTTTCATACATTTCTGAGCTGCCACAATGTGCCTGGTGCTAAGTGAGTACCTCAATTATTCTCCATCTGTGCTCGCTGCCAAGGCTGCCAGCCATTATACTGCTTAGGACCCAAAGCCGATGCAGAGAGCCTGACAGGGTAAATGGTGCAATCTAGTATTTCCTTTCAGGCTAGTTTAGCTAGTTAATCTAGTAAAGGGATCACTAAGCATTGACTTAGACTATGAAATAAAACCATAACTTTTCATGCCCTTCAAAGGCAACTTTGCATGGAAAAGATAGTATGTTACAATTCCATATAAAAGCATTTTCAGTGCCGATGGGAAGAAATGGCAAAGAGGGAAACTACCATAAAAGAAAGGTTTTGCCGGGAATGTGGAAGAAACTTAAGTCTTCAAGTTTTTGGACTGGATAAAGAAAATGTATCAGTTTCTATAACCAATTTTACTCCCTATCAAAAAGTGTGTTTATTTTTTTATTTATTAATTTTTTAAAAGATTTTATTTATTTAACAGAGAGATATCACAAGTAGGCAGAGAGACAGGCAGAGAGAGAGGAGGAAGCAGGCTCCCTGCTGAGCAGAGAGCCCGTTGCGGGGCTCGATCCCAGGACCCTGGGATCATGACCTGAGCCGAAGGCAGAGGCTTTAACCCACTGAGCCACCCAGGTGCCCCCCAAAAGTGTGTTTAAATAAGATGGCCTTTTCTGCAGAAAACCATTCTTGCTCTTTAAGCTGATAGCCACTTTTTTTTTTTTTTTTTTTACTTATTAAGACTCTTGGTGAAAATGTATGTCCATGACTTCTTACAGTATTTGAATCAAGTCATATGCTTTATGATGACCACCATTACCATTTAAAGAGAATCCATTAAGTAGCAAGCTCTGTGCAAGACGCTCTATATGGATTAGCTCTACAATCTATTACAAATTACCAGGAAGGAACTGAGACACAGAGAAGTCATTATGCTGAATTCACATGGCCGACGAGTGCCTGAGCTGAAGGTGTGAACCTGGCTGTGTATGGCAGCATAACCCACATTCTTATTTCAGTGTACACACTGCATCGAAGCATGAAGGCCTTCATGAGTTTAGAACCAGTTTTTGTGGCTTCTGAACTCTTATCTTTGCCTTCTGTAAAACTGCTGGTTAATGTACAAATTGGATAGAGGCACCCATAGAAATTACCTGGCATTTTTTAGGCATTGAGGATGGTCATCATGGTACCACCAATGTTAGCCTGGAGGTCTTCAATTCAGAGACTCCATTATTTTTCATTTGTGTCTTCACCTGGTTCTCTATTTATACTCTATAATAAAAATTTGAATTGGGGGATGAACGTAGTAGGGTGTGCGGTGAATTGGAATGTTTCCCTTTTTCTAATTAACCCTGAACAGACCTCTCTGTCTCCTATGTTAATAGATCATACAACCTCAGTCATGTGTAGTATAACTTGGACTTTGTGAATCGATGTGAAAAATAGAGAAAGAAGAAGAAGAGGTAGGATAGGAAAAAGAGAAAATGGGAACCAACCCTGAAAGTAATTTAAAATTGCAAAAAGGAGAACCAGATGATGTGTTCTCCTTCACTCTCTTTGAGCAATAAGATTTAAAGCAAGAGGAGCTAAGCTTTTTCTTGAGACTTTCCCTTTATGCTCTTCCTCCTCAGGCAAATATTCATTCTTCTTGAAGGAGATTACTGATCAGAATCACATTCTCCCTTCTTCTTTCTTGCCACATCCCATCCTGTCCTGAATTCAACTTGCTTGCTCCTAGGCCTTCAAGATTCCTCCACTTTCAATCAATCATTTGAAGAGCTCTGCTGTAATTTTGTGCTTTTCACATTCTTGACTTACTTTACAATGGGATTTTGAGGTGCTTTTTGCTGGCTCAAGCCGATAAGAAAAAATATATAAAAGTGTTGGCTTCTTGAGCTTCCATCAATGTTGTGAGTTATATAATGAAACCTGTCTGGGTTGGAATTCTAAAGCTATTATCTTTCCATTACTGAGATAGGACACCAAAGGAGCCATTTAGGATCCCTTAGCCTTTTATAGCTTGAGAAATCAGATTCTTTTCCTCTAAAAAAGGTTTGTTGAGGGTATTCAACTTACCACATTGTCAATATTTTGCCTTATAAGCCCATGGGAGACATACTGAATCCTAAGATAAGGTTTCTCCATAAGGTTATTTTGCTTCTTAAATAAGTTCTCGATATCTATTCTAGTGGGGTTTGAAAAGTTTTCACTTGGGATCTTCTCTGACCTTGGTGTTGGGTGCCATTTGTGCATCATTAAAAGGTTGTAATGAAGTTCCGTTGCACACAGATTATAAAAGGTCAAGCAGAAAGTTGGGAGCCAATGAGGTTGGGAAGAAAAATTGTGCTTGCTGCAGAATTTGAGGGATTCATTATATTGATGCTATGGGGTTTTCAGCAGAGTAATAACTGGGTTAGCAATAGAATGTAAATCTTCTCAGCCACTTAGTCTGAATCTGCTTCTTCTTGATTTGTGGGGATATATTTTTAACAGAGTACAAGGAAAGTCATTACACTCAGAGGAAAGCCAGTGGAATTGGTAAATGCACTGTAGACGGGCCAGCCAAAAAGAAAAGTCGAACCAGAAGGATAAAGCATATCAGCCTTCCTGGTTGCCAGTGTAAGAAGCATTGTCAACCCATATGAAATAATTGTCTCAGAAGAATGTTGCATAAAGGATTACTTTAATTCTTAAAAGGATATACAGAATTGTTTTTAGCTTCAGTGGTTCAGAATTGTGAGTATAGTTAATTAAAATGCTTAAAATAGCTATCAACAGAATTAATTAAAAGGATTTAAGATAAAAATAGCATCAAAATAGCAGCTGCTTCAAGCCAATTTCTTTAGTTAAGGACCAGAAAGGTAAGCTAATAAGGTCTTGACTACGCTAAAAGTGGAAGAAACTCTAAAGTTACTGGTTCCCCATTGAATATTCCTTGGATGCATTTTCTTAAAATGGAATTCTAGAAATTATGTGCAAAAGTGCAGCAGTTGATTGCACATCTCACAAGCGTACATATGGAGTGAGATAATTTCTTCTTTAAACAAGCCCCAAACCATCTGTTGACTTAAGTCAACTCTCTGAATTTTACTTGGAAATAATTGGAAGCCTAGATATTCCACAAGACTAGTTCAATGTGTTTCTTTGTATTTATACATGGGCTTTTAGGAGTACTTGTGAAGGGGGAGGGATAAAAAAGCTTTTTCTAGAGAAGAATAAAGAGTAAGATATGTTTATAAAGTTTATAAAGTTAACACTATTATTAGGAGTTTCAACTTGATTCAGATCCATTGATCTAAATTAAGTGATACAAATTTTTAGAAGAAAATTGACTTTTTAAGAAAGCTTTGGAAGTTTGGAAGTACGGGACAATGAGATATTACTGATAATTTTATCCAAAAGCTTATTTTGTGTTTATCAAGTGTTAAAGCCTATAAACTTAAAAAAAAATAAAATAAATAAAATAAAAAAATAAAATAAAATAATAGCAGTTAAAAAAAAAAAAAGAAAAAGGTGAGAGAAGCTAGCAATAACTTGATGTAGATTACTTCCAGGGAAGGTGCTTCAAAAATGTCTTCAATTAGAACCAAAAAAAAAAAAAAATTCTAATGCCTGGATGAACATTAAAAAATAAAAAGAGGGAAAGAAAAGATTCCTCTTTAAATGTAAGTGAATTTAAATTAAATAATTTGTTAACTGATCTACCACTTGAATTGCTATATCATCTATAAAGATCTGGCTTTTGTACTGAAAAATAAAGCTAACACATCCTTTCATATGTCTGAATTCCTTACAGATGCAAATAAAAATAAATGTTAAAATTCAGTAAAGTTAAAAAAAATAGAAGAACTTCATATAGTTCTATTTTCAATAGGTGGCATTCTATTTTATATAGAAATTGATTTTTATTTCTTTAACAATACTGTTAAATGACCTCCTTGGTCAAGTAGAGTTTGAGTGCCTCTTATTGTTGTTTGCATATATCCATCCCAACATTATTCAAATTTTTGTTTTCTAAAATTCTAACTGACTAAATATCAACTAAGAAAGCAGTATGATTTAGTGGCTTGAAAGTATTCCCTGAAAGCAAAACAGTAATCATATGAACTGGAATGTTATAGGACAGGTCTTTGAAACCAGAATGATCTCTGTATGTCATTTGTATCGTTCGTTCATAAGGTCTCATTGCTCAGAAAAGAAAATAATTTTTCTATTTTTTTCTCAAATTTAAGTTTCAGTGAAATCACTACCTTTATCATGACAGAAACATAATTATGTTTAATATTTTATTTTTAATCACTTTTAAAACTGCCTTTTCTATTAAAATAAGCATACTAAAAACATGCTGGCTACTAATTAGACAACAATTCAAGTATGATAACAATGTGTAATAAATATTACATTTATTGTGTTTTCTCCTAAGTATGACATTACATTAGATACTGATAAGAGCATCTAAGATCTTTGTCTTGGCAATAGTATTTATCTCATTCATTCATTCACTTATGCATCCAACAATTTCTTAGCAATTATTATGAACCAGGCTGTAGAAAGTTTTCTCTGTGAGTAGAGCCTCTTATCTAGTTAAGAAGCAGATATCTAGGAAAATAATTGCAATCCAATATGATAATGTATATAATAGAAATGTATACTTGTATGTATATCAAGTAGAATAGTTACATGTTATATGGAGGAAATCAGGTTGACTGAGGAGTAAGTGCGAAAAGTCAAGGGTATGGCATTCAGAAAACACTCAGGGCTTTAGAATGAATTGATTCACCATATAAATATTTATTGAAGCTCTTCTGTGTACTACCTGCTGTATGAAACTCTTCGGGTGTAAAAGTAAAGAAGGCCAGCTTCTGGCCTTCACAGAGCTTACTGCTAAGTAGAGGAGGTGAGAGAAGAATAGAGGAAATAAAACACTACAATCCAGTATAAGTGCTTAAGTAAAACTATGTATAATGGTTTGGGCAACTTGGAGTCAGGGAGACTAGTTCACTTCTTAAGGAAGTGAAGGAAGGAAGAGGAGGAAGCAACTGGTATAGAGGAAATGGGTTTTCTGGGCAAGGAAAGTTGATCCAAGGAACAGAAATAAAAAAGTATTTCTACCAGTAAGATGGTCTGAAAAGGCATGCCCAGGGAGTTTAATATTAGAGTATGAATTTCAGGGAGATTTCTCAGGATGAGTTAAGAGATAGGTAAAGTTTATCATACTATGAAATTCCTTAACATATAGGCATGCAACCCTTCAGAAGGGCAGAGCTCTTTCATTTTAATTTCCAGTCCTGCAGATTTAAAATAGAAAAGCAGATATTTGCAACAACATGGATGGACCTAGAGGGTTTTATGTCAGGTGAAATAAGCAGACTGAGAAAGACAAAAACAGATCTCACTCATATGGAATCTTAAAAAAAAAAAAAGACAAATGAATAAACCAAAAGAAAGCAGTACCAGACCTGTAAGTAGAGAACAAACTGGTGGTACGGGTGGGAAGGCAGGATGGGGATTAGGTGAAATGGATGAAGGTGAGTGGGAAACACAGGCTTCCAGTTATGGAATAAATAAGTCATGGGAATAAAAGGGACAGTATATGGAGGAGTCGATGTTATTGTCATTGAATTGTATGGTGACAGAAGATGGCTACCCTGTGGTGAGCACAACATAACAGAGAGAAACTGAACCACTATGTTGTACACCAGAAACTAAAGTAACATTGTGTCAACCATACTCAAATAAATTAAAATTCAAAATAACTAAATAAAATGGCATGGCAAAGTTAAATAAGACCTCAATATGGCATTCTTTCTCTACTTTAATTTCAGAATTTTCAAAAAATACTATTATTCCACATATTCAAACTCATGTGATACAAATAAAGCAGTGAACAAAGAAAAATTCACAACCTTAAATATTTGTACTAATAAAGATGAAAGAATGGTATAAATTAATTTCTCAGCCCAGAAAAGTAGAAACACAACAATTCAAACTGGGGAAAATAAAGAGACCGAAGCTCATTAAGTAGAAAAGGGAGAATAGTAGAAATAATAAATGCATCGAAAGTTTGGCATTTTGAAACATCTACAAATTAACTAAACCACTATCTGTCTTGATTGAGGAAAAGGAGGATAATAAAAAATAAAAGAAGTAAGATATATCATATTATATATTGAAGCAGAAAAAAACCTAAAAATCAAGAGCCTACTTTGTTTAATTCTGCAAATAGATTAGCAAACGGAGACAGCAAGGGTAATCTGCTAGAAAACCAGTATGCATGAGCTGTTACAAATTCACACAATGGGGAACTATGAAACCATGGAAAACAATGAGAAATATCCCAATATAAAGATCCAGAATTGTTTCTAGGATATATTTTAGATAAAAAAAAAAAACAGTTTAAAATTGTGTTTTTAAAAGTATTTTTTAAATTAATTCGTTTATTTGACAGACACGAGAGACAGAGGGAACACAAGAAGGGGGAATGGGAGAGGGAAAAGCAGGCTTACTACGGATCAGGGAGCCCCATGTGGGCCTCCATCCCAGGACTCTGGGACCATGACCTGAGCTGAAGGTAAACACTGAGCCACCCAGCAGCCTTTAAAGTGTATTTTTAAAGCAAATTTGAATAACTAGATAGCATAATGACAAATTTGAATAACTAAATAGGCAGAATGAGATCTTCGAAGGACTGTTACAACAGACAATGCTAATAACTTCACTACTATACACGTGATTCTTAGACTAGGTATTCACAAACTTCCTAACAGAAATTTGCAAAGGCAGTTTGCTCTTTTTTTTAATTTTTTTCCCCTCAATTAGAACACATAACCTAGTAAAGAAAGTAAATTAAAAGTTATGGACAGTTTTTGTTTGTTTGTTTTTAATGCCAGAATTGTCTGGTTCAAAAAAAAAAAGTGAAAGTATATCAAGATAGGGTATTTGACCTCCAGTCAATTTATTTCAAATATGTTTAAGTAACCTGTCAGCTTATTCCAATTTATTCCAGACTTTTTAAAAAGTTTCTTATTTAGCTTTTGCTGTTGACTCTGATGTCAATTTCATCTAAATACAGCTTTTAAATGTGTATATGGATACACACACACACACATATGCGTCTCATACTTTTGGTCGTTTTTAGGTTATAGATAATTGTAATGTAGTGAAATAACTAGTCTTGTCAGCAAAGATGTATTACATGATCTGAAGGTAAAATCATGTCTCTGTGACATACTTTTTTTTAGGTGATAAACTCAAATTGGTCCTTGCTAGGAGCAAGGTGTGTTTTGGCAGGACTTCATACCTGAATGATTTGTTTATGTGGGAAATTATGACCTATACACAAAGGATCAGAACCAGCAATCTGTTCAAATGACTGTTCTGGTGTTAGAAGAGAGATTTGATAGGAAGTAAATTTCTCAAATATTCTCACTGACACTAATGTGTTTTTCTCAGATTGTGATGATCTTGGCCATAAAAATAATAACACGAAGAAACATATTTAACACACTTAATCTAAAACCCTTTTATTCCCTGTATTTCTGAGTTCTTTGCTTAATAAATATTGTAACTATTTCTCTGTTTCCCTAAAAGTTGCCTTAAGTAACTCCTTCAGATATAGGGAAAAAACAACAATAACAGCAACACAGTCACAAAGGAAAATAGGTAAATAATGATGCTATCTTTAAAGTCAGAGTTGGCAAATCTTGATCTTTTTTCTTCTGCTGCTGGGAGAATAAAATAAATTTGATAAATCTACCTTTCTACCTCCCAAACCCCATTAAATTAATCATAAAGCAAATGGGAATTTGGTAAAACTAAAACGTATTTTGAGGGTGTATTGTTACTGACTATCAGGGCAATCTGAACTATAGTAACTTTTGCTTCTACGGAGTATTTAGAAATAGTGGATCAATAATTGTAAATTCAGTATCTGGAATTGATTTTCTTCTGTTATTTTATTATTTTTTTAAAGATTTTATTTATTTATTTGACAGAGAGATCACAAGTAGTCGGAGAGACAGACAGACAGAGAGAGAGAGAAGGAAGCAGGCTCCCCGCTGAGCAGAGAGCCCGAAGCGGGACTTGATCCCAGGACCCTGAGATCATGACCTGAGCTGAAGGCAGCGGCTTAATCCACTGAGCCACCCAGGCGCCCTCTTCTGTTATTTTAGAGGTTTACAATGGTTTTGTTTAGAAAATGTGACTTAAAAGTCTATGTAGAAAGTCGGTGTTACTTAGTAACATTACTGAATTAGATGTAGCTTTAGTTGGGTTGACGAAGGCAAATCTAAGTAGATTTCTATGAAAATAATTATTCTCAGGTCCCCTCTACACTGATGAGCACGCAATGTTCTACTAGAGAAATTTCAAATTTATTATAAATCTGTGCAGACCAGCTCCATTGCTGAGTTTAAGCCATCTGTTACTACAGGGTGTAGAGGCCCCTAATGTCTACACTCAGACACCCCTTAAGAAATGGGATCATCGCATTGGTTTATTTGAAGAAAATAGTTTGGGGCATTTGGGGAAAAACTCAAAAGGACATAAATATTAAAGAAAGTCAATGTGGAATGTTCAAGTACAAAAAATTATCTTTGAGAATCAGGACACAAAAGTCCTGAATAGCACACCCTACCTAGTTCCTTACTTTGAAGCTCCACTGGATTTCCTCTCAGCAGGCTGGCTCGAGGCAGAACTGGGAAGTAGGTGAGGTTTAGAGTACTTTTTTCCCCCTTGTCTCATTCCTGCTAGCAATGTATGTGCATTTGCATTTTAACTGAGCTCTTGCTTTAAGTACTGGAAATTGGCATCCCTGGCACTGTGAAAATAGCTGAGAGGAAAAGTGTTTCTAAGTAGGATGACTTTTAGAGCTCCTCTACGTTCACTATACAGTGTCTGCTTGCTCTAAGTACTCTAGGGCCCCATCTTGATGGTAAGTTAGGTAGCACAGCAAAAAAAGTTGTATGAAATGCAAACATTGTATGAAATACACAGACATCTACTGGCAAGCTTTGTCTGTCCCAGGCAGCTACTATGAGCCCAATGTGCTTGATAATCTGACCTCTGCATACCCTTCTTTCTAAACCATGTGTGTGATTGAGTTGAACCTAAGTCCATTTTGCACTTAGAATTATTAGCAAAATATTATTTGCTTATCAGGAATGTTCCCCTTACACTCATTTTACTTGTAGGCTTTCTTAGTTCTTTTTTAAATTTTATGGATTTAGAAAATGTTCATGTACCTGAAAAGTTATATTTGATATAGAAATGATCCAAGGCACAAGTTTACTTTAATGCTTGATTTGAACGTTTTAACATGATACAGACCTAAGATAATAGATGGAGTAAAAGCACATTTTTAATTTTTAATGTGAAATGTCAAACTAAAAACATTTTGTTGAACAAGTAAATTCCAAATTAAGGTGTGTGAAGATAGCATGGTGTGATACTAGACATTTACTTATACCTGTAACATACCAGCTATGGAGAAAAATGAGTAGGTGGGGAGAAAAGCATTATTGCTGTACGTATGAATGCATATGTAAGTAATTGTGTGCTAAACTGTGGGATGGTGTCAAGGAGGATGTGGGGTTTCATAGAAGGTCACACTGGAAGACAGGAGACTTGCATGAGCTTTGGAGAAGTAGAAAGAATGGGGCTTATTGTTTTGCAAAAAGTATAGAATCAGTAATATGTCATTTGTTGCAGAACCTCATGGGGAAGTAAGGTTAAATACTTGGGAAGAACTTAGTTGTCTTGAATGCTAGGCTAAATCCCTGAAAGTGTGTCCTGAAGGTTGTAAGCCTGAGTGTAATATGATCAACGTAGTATCTTGGAAATGTAACTCTGACAGATGAGGGAGACAAGTTAGAAGGCTATCATAGTGACTGGACCAGTGGTGCTAATGGGAATGAGAAGGAAAGGAACACCCTGGGAGACATTTTGAAAAAGTAATTAATGAGACTTCTATTTATATAAATATGGCACATGAAGAATTTGGAGGGAGGCTATGATGTCCCTAAGGCACCTACTCACGTGTATAGTGTACATTTTCTTCCCATATATGGTGAAAATAAAACCTTTACTATCTAAACTCACATTTTCTGAAGCAAGAGAATACTTTAAGGTTGGATTGAAAGAGAAATTCAACCAGTTGAGTTGGTAGTAGTACATGGAGGAAACTATGTAGGGAGCTCACTGATGTTGCAACTGTCCAGACAGTTTTTGAATGGAGATCAGGAGAAGATAAGGAAACCATCCTAGTGTGCCAGGTAAGTGACAGGAAAATAGTTTGAACCTCAGTCTTGTTATTTCTGAAAAAGCTATATATTAGAGTGGTTATTGACATGGGATTTGGAGGCTGAAACCAGGTTTTGAGTTCTAGGTCTAAAACTCACTGCTTAAATGACCAGTGTTGAGTGACTTGAACATCACTGAATCTCGATATCCTCATCTGTAAAATTAAAACACAATAAAATAGCCCTACAGGGTGAGTAAGAAATCGAAATAAGATAGCTAATGTGCATTACTTACTGTAGAGTTTGGCATATAGTAATTGATCATTAAACAAATATTAGTTATTACTGTGGTGTTACAATATGGACAAATAAGCAAAAGTAATGACTTTGAGGGTGGTTAGAAGCAATGTGGAAGTCTGACTTTTTCTGCAACTCTCAAAGAAAAAAAGACTGTAAAAAGATGAATTAAAAAGAACCTAGATAGAATAGTTTGCCTCAGATTTTTTTTTTTATTAAATTGAGGACAAAGCACTGTAACTGTGCCTTGTAGTTGGTTATTATTTGCCAGATAATTTATAACACACACCTCACAATCCCTGACATTTTAATATAGAAGTTTGTACATTAAATATCAGAACATTCATTTAAAACTATTTTTATTAGAATGTCAAGAATGGCTAAATATATAAACTGATAAATTGCTATGAAGTTGTACTCATTAAGAGTAAAAGACATGGCTAAGATATGAAAATTTTTTTTATAAAATGGAAATCTAAATAGGAAAACTTTTTAATCTATTGGTGACCAGATGGGAGAATAACAGAAATTCAAGGCAACTTTTAGTTTTCTGTTACTGTATCATTTGATTTGATTTTTTTAAAGGGTAGCTGAATTTTTTATCTTGAAAGGCAGAGAAATATTCATCAAAGACTAAAGGATTTAGGTATGTAGGGAAATAGAATCAAGGCAGAGGTGATGAAAATTTAGTTTTGTTGCATGGAATTTAAGACAAGAATAGACTATTCCTTCTAGGAAGGTATCAGTTGGGCATATGGAAATATAAGTCTGGCAAGCAGGTAAGAAATATTCTTAGTTCATTCAGTTATTCTTTCTTGGAGAAACCATACTGAGAATTTCCAAAGATAGAGAAATCTTTTTCTGCTTTTAAGTAGCTTATATACAGGTTAGATGTAGTTAAAGAATCAGGAAATCCTTTTAAAGGAGCTGGCAATGAAATGACTTCAAGAAAGATTTTGATAGGCAGAGATTAGATAGCATTCCATGTGGGAGGGGTCTGGATGAATAAAAGGGTAGAAGAGGTGTGTGGTTGTTAACAGGAAAGTAAAAACAATTAATGCTGCTTGTCTGCAGAAATGGACAAATATAGCATCTTTGGAAAGTAAGTCTAGGGTAAGAAAAAATACTTTCATATTATTGTGTTTACTGTTACACTGAGTGGTAGATGCTTGCTCTTTTCATTCTACAGATAAGAAATTTGAGAGCCAGCGAATCATTGATTTATCTAAAATCACTTAACCAGAAAGTATGATATGAGGACTCCCAATCCTGAAGAGAGATTTTATGTCCTTGGGGAAAGGAGCAAAGGAGAAGAAAGTTTTGATCTTGGGTAAACTGAAAGATGGTATTGTTATAGAGAGACCAGAGAAAGCCAGTGGAAAATTAACTTTGGCATGATGACGAAGAGTTTATTCTGAGCTGGTTATATAATAGATGACAGTAGGACATCTAAACCAAGACTGGAAAATGTAGACGCAGGAGTTATAAGTTGACAACTTATAATAATAAAACTATGAACGTAGTGGGCACATCAAGGTCACTGGTGGCAAAATAGAGGACTGTGTTACAATGGTGGTGTCTGAGCTGAAATTGGGCAACACCAGCGTGAATGCTGTCTAACTGCTTCCCACAGTGTTTGCAGTCCGCCGCAGGAACATATAAAGAAGACACTGTGGGTGAGTGAAGGGTATTGGTGTGCTTGCTTTAGCAGAAAGTCAAGGGTCAAGTATTGGTTTGGGAGCCCCACAGAAGGAATTGACCATGGAGTCCAAAATGAGTTCATGACCAGAGTAGCTATGAGGAAGCTACTGGTATATGAGTAATTTGGGAATAGATGAGTAAATCACTAGTATTATTCTATTTTCATTCTGGTGCAGTGTATTTGAAATATAAATGACTAAAATTGAAGATGACATTAAGATATAATACTGCTCCCAATTTAAAGGTCATTACATTCTCTTAAAAAAGTAAGTGACTGAATGAAACTTGCTTCCTTGTATGGAACTTTATCCAAGTCAAATGGCTTCATTACATAAATAATTCTTTCAGTTACATTTGTATAATATAATATAAAATATATAACTCAACTGTTTAATTCTCAAGAGAATAGTGGGATCTCAAGAGAGATTCTCAGGAGAATAGAGAATCAAAAGAATAACAAATGAATAAAAAATTTTAGATGTAATGTATTCAAAAAACATTGGCTGTCAGAGCTGGACCTGCAAAAATTTTAAAGCAACTCTCTATTTTGTTTTGTTTTCAAATAAAAAAAAAGCAAATGAAGTTATATTAGGGGTATAGAGGACAGTTCTTTCATACCAAATAATGTTCTAATAAATTATAAAGCTTATATGCAATTTTTACATATTTTAGTATTTTATTTCATTGAGATGAAGAGTTTATGTTGCAAATACTTCAGTAACTTTTAAAAGATAGAATTTCAGAATTCTTAGATGTGGAAGCCACTTTAGAATACCTAAATTCAGTCAGGATGAAGGTTTAAGAGCGTGTATTTTGAGCATAGAGCTGATTAGATTTACCTAAAGTCATTTTCCTCCACTAGTAGAAAATTCTACCTTGAAATCACTCCTTTGGATTAAGACGCTTATTCTCTGCTTCAGTTCTCTTCCTTCTAGAAGTCTGTGTAGGTAGCAGTGAAGCCTAAAAGATTATTTTCAATATTTTGGAAATCCTCATGAAAACCTTAATTTACTTCTTCACATTTGGTCGAAAGTATAGCAACCCTAATTTCATGCTAATGAGAAGCTCAGATTAACTTTAGTGATATCACCTAAACCTCTGGGATGTGGCTGGTGGAGCTGATACACTTATCTGAATCACATGTCTTGTCATCACAGCACCCCTTCTGATCATTTCCTTCCACAAATATTAAAAGTGTTAGTCAAAACCTTTCAAAACATAAGATCTATGGCTGAAAGAATAAAGCAATTCTTTATAGTTTGAGAAAAAATAAGAACCACTATTTTTAAAATATTCATAAAATCCTGACTTAAAATGTGAATGTTACCTAGATTGAAGCAATGTCAAACTATTGGCTCCCACCCAATTTAAAAGCAAAGGTTGGTTTACTCCATAAACTAGCAGGAAGCAGAGATGGATGCAATATGCAGAAAAAAAGTGTCAGTCAATTTGGAAGCAGTGGAAAAGGTCAGGAACAGGATTCTTCTGGGAATGTTTGTGGCAAAAGTTAGTTTGGAGCCCGGTGCAGAGGAGCATATAGGACTTGATTCCAAATGGAGGATTGAGAATGTAAATAACAATTCTCAGATGCTTCTGCTTAGGACTAACTTTGCTTAAATACTTGGAAAAATAAAGAGAATTAAGCAGATCTTAGGAATCACAATCATTGCCCATTTCCTATTAGCAAAGATGATGGCATACTAATATTTATGATTAAGATTCTATGGTTTAGGTGTTCATGATTATAACTTTCACACTAATTAAATGGTATCTATTTTAGTAGAAACATGGACATGAAAAAGGAAATATTTAGTTTAAAGCTGTATCTCATATTTATAACCAATTAAAAGATGAAATCTTCTGAGGTATTTCTTATTTGCTTGTCAAAACATTGAAAATATGAAACAAAATGCAAGTCAGTATTTAGGGTCAGACATGGATTTAACTTCATGCTTTAACTTCTAGCAAATTACTCAAGGTTTACTTTTTCTAAGCGGTAGAAAGTAAGGTCAGCAGAGTCAGTGTTGACAGCAGAGAATCAGCAACACTGATGTAAGCTCCTGGACTTCCCCAATGAGGTATTTTAGTGGAAACAATTGCAGATGATTCTCAGTGAGTAAGGTCACATCACACTTTTGGAAAATGCCACCATTCCTTTTAGCCCAGCCTAAAAAGCACCAGAGTTAAGCAGGCTAAGACATGGCCTTGCACAGATTCATGCCCTTGACCATCTACGCCTGAGCCAGGAGCTTTTAATCAATCTTAAGATTATACAGTGCATTAATATTATTGCAAGTGTATAAAGTTATCTTGTTCGCTTAATTCTGAACAAACTTCTCATCCATCACTTCCCAAGATTACTTCACCGGAACCAAGTACATTCCTAATTTTAGCGCTATGGAACCCGAGTAAAGTTTAGCTAACAACATGTCTCTTGGAGTGAAGCTAATAGATCTTGGATGGGCTATAAAAGGTATTTGACAGAAAAATATAGACTCTACCATATTTGGGAATATTCATCCCAAAATTGAGTGTCATTTAGAGGGTGTTTTTACAGTAGTCTAACTTAATTTTTAACTTGTCTAAAAAAATGCACACACTTTCATTAATATTTAAAAATACATAATAAATATTATATAAATGTATAATATATAAAATATATATATATTAATATTTAAAGATATATATTTCCATGTCCTAGGATCTTAGGAAATTTAAAATATAATCAATAACTTGTTTTAAGGATGCATACTGTCGGGGCACCTGGGTGGCTCAGTGGGTTAAAGCCTCTGCCTTTGGGTCAAGTCATGATCCTGGGGTCCTGGGATCAAGCCCGGCATCGGGCTCTCTGCTCAGCGGGGTCCTGCCCCCCCCACGCCTGCTTCTCTGCCTACTTGTGACTCTCTCTCTCTCTCTCTCTTTGTCAAATAAATAAATAAGATTTAAAAAAAAAAAAAAGGATGCATACTGGGTGCCTGGGTGGCTCCCGCTACCTTCGGCTCAGGTCATGATCTCAGGGTCCTGGAATCGAGGTCCGCATCGGGCTCTTTGCTCAGCAGGGAGCCTGCTACCCTCTCCTTCTCTCTCTCTGCCTGCCTCTGTCTACTTGTGATCTGTCTCTGTCAAATAAATAAATAAAATCTTTAAAAAAAAAAAGGATGCATACTGTCAAGATAAATTATTATGTGAATACAATGATTTAAAACCCCATAATATTGACTAATTGTGTTCCTTAATCAATCGATAAACAGCCAATCAATTTAAATGATAATCAGAGCCCCCAGATTTGACACAATTTTGATTAAGTGGTCCTTTTAAGTAAATGCCAGACATGATTGAAGATGTCACAAAATTTATTTCTGATACTTATGCTAGCAGTATAACTTGTCAAGGAATTACACATTCTAGTTGAGGGCAGAATGGAACCACATCGAGTAGACATTTCTGGAAATTAATATGACTTTTCCTTGAGTTTTTACTACTAGGCCTGGTAAGCATTTATGCATTTAGGAATATCTTAGGAAAAAAATACAGTTTACTTCAAGATATTATTTTTTTTTTACCATTAGAGCTAAAACTAAAAGTAAAGTGGACATAAAAATAATCTATATGTGAGTTATTGATTCTTGTGGATATCAGTTAGATAAAAGCCTCCATGGAACTGAAAATAAGCTATTTTCAGTGTAACAGCATCTGAGATAGTAATTAAACTAAGCAACAGCATTTTATTTTACATATCTCTGCCCACACTGTATCATTCAATTAGCTTGTAATTGCTAACTCAATTAAATTATAATTCATATAACCTATAACATATTACACATTATATTATTTGTCTACCATATATCTTATATCCAAAATTTGACTAGAATTTTAAAACAAATTTATAATTTTAAGAATAGTTTATTTTCAAATGAATATTGCTTTTAGAAGTAATATAGGAAATGTTATTTAGAACATATTTAACAGGTTTAAGATATAATCTTTAAACTTTAGACTCAGTCTTCTTTTATTCTTTTAGCTGCTTTGTGGGCATACAAATATAAAGCTTTAGCCTTCTTCTCATCACTCTATTCAAATATCAGTGAAAAATTCACAATAGCTAGATCTATGCCAGATCATCATCATTCAAGATAGGTCAGAGAAGACCCAGATATATTCAACCGTGTTCAACCAAAGCTCTCATCTCAACTGGAAATACTGTGTGCTGTGTTCTCTTTGCCTAGCAAACTCTTATATATCTTTTGAAATCCATTTAAATTTTCCTATCTTCTATGAAGCTGTTCTTGAAGCCACGAGGGGAAGTTAAGGGTTAGTTCCTTCATCCTCTGGGACCATAAAGTTTGAGAGTGTTTGTGTGTGTATTTCTGTTTGTGCTCACATGCATGCATGTGTATGTGTTTCTAAAACAGTTGGTGGCCATGGATTTAAGGTGGATAGCCCACTAGTTTATTAATGGAATGACTTACAATATAACTGAAGTCCACTTAAGTCATCCATGCTCAAAGTAATTAATATGATGCTAAAGAAGCTGAATATTCAGGACCTCTTATTGGCACAAGCCCCTGTTGAATCCTGGGAGTTATTGAAAGACATATGACATTCTAGGTTGAAAAGGACAGTTGAGTTCTCATCTGCTTCTAAGTATTACTGGCAGACATCTCAAAGATCTTAAATCCCTAAGATTTCTATATTTGTTGTGTTTTCTTTGTGTGAGTGTGTGTGTGTGTGTGTATGTTTTAGGTGGTTTGTTGATTTAAGTAATCTCTACAACCAGGGTGAGGCTCAAACTCATGACACGGAGATCAAGTGTCTTATGCTATTCCAACTGAGCCAACAGATGCTCCTTATTTTTCTATTCTAAATAGACATTTATTTTGCACCTAAATTAGGGGTTTCATTTTTTTTTAAGGAAAGTACCCCAAATAATATAAGCTGCAGGCACCACCAAACTTCCTCTTTTGAAACTGCAAAGTCAGTGCAGGGGAGGCTGGCACTGAACTAGTGAGCAAGCTTAACGTTTCTTTTTCACTTATCACTACATTCAACAGCATCTCAGTGGGTCTTGCTGAGGTCCCACATTAGAACTATGAAAGTCTTTGATTTTATTTTTATTTTCTGCTCACATGTAATTCTTGCAAGGTGAAGTTTCTGAAAATTCAAAAATAAAGACATCGTAGTAGGGAAGAAACAAACACACTTGAAGTCAAGGAGATCAACAGTCAAGGTCCAAGTCCCACACCTAGCTTTCATTAGCTGGTCTAATCATAATTACAGTCAATTTAAAATTTCTAATCTCTTATTTCTGATGTGTGAAATGCAAATATAGTATCTTTCTAGCAGAGTTTGGGGAAGATTAGAAATAACATATTTAAAATAGTTCACATATTTAAGTAATCAAAGCAAGTAAACAAAAAATAATGTAACTGCCTTTGGCACATTTTGGGACATGGTTCTGCCCATTTGCCTTTCATAGTTCTAAGAAAAAATCTCAATTTTGTGCTAATAAACCTTTAACAGCTCTCTTAATAGCAGGTAGCTTCTGATCTTATCCAATAAGGAAGAGCCAGTAAATTCTATTTTGATGAGAAAGACCTTTCATAGCATACGATATTTACTTTACCCACTGAGAAAATTCCAGGGAGAAGGCTGGCAGAGGGCGCAGAATATTTGAAACCAAAATAATCAAACATGTGAGTCAAGAAGATTTCTTGTTTAATAACACTTCCTCTGCCTAGATGGCTGTACATTTTGGATACAGGAGAAGACTAGTGTATTCTATCTGCATTCCCTGTTGCTTTTAAAGAGCCTGGTGGTGGGTATTAAAGAGGGCACGTATCGCATGGAGCACTGGGTATGGTGCATAAACAATGAATCTTGGAACACTGAAAAAATAAAAGTAAATTAAATTAAAAAAAAAAGAGCACCACCACTTAGCTGTGGAGGCTATGAGATGGTTGTAACCCTTAGAAGTCATGGACGGTGGTGTCCAAATAATTCAAATTTCTCCTCTCCAAAGCAGCTCGAGGTATGCCAGCTTATGAACAATTAGCCTAGAGAATTTGCTGCAGCTATTTATAAAATCTAATTTGTTCAAACAATGATATTTTACAATGATTTCCAGGAGAAAGCTTACTTTATGTATCTTGTATGCTTATTTCACTGCTAAATCAGCACTGTCATGGGCACATCAAGTGACAAATTACAGGGAAAAAAATTGATTTTTTTTCTTTTAAAGATTTTATTTATTTATTTGACAGAGAGAAATCACAAGTAGGCAAGAAGCAGGCAGAGAGAGAGGAGGAAGCAGGCTCCCTGCTGAGCAGAGAGCCCGATGGGGCGCTCAATCCCAGGACCCTGGAATCATGACCTGAGCCGAAAGCAGAGGCTTTAACCCACTGAGCCACCCAGGTGCCCCAAAATAGATTTTTTTCAAGACAAAATATCTCTTTCCATTTTTAAGATGAGATTATGTAGAATATATTGTGGGAGGAAATGAGGCATTATACACTTAGAAAGTGTTGCTCCATAAAGATTGGAATGCATCAACCTAGATATCCTAACTTTACAAGAATCTAGTGCAGTACTAGAACAGTGAAATCTATTTAAAAAAAAGAGAGAGAGAAAGAGAGAAAAAAAAGTTGACTAACTTGGTTTTTAAGTGAAACTTATTTAAGGGAAGCAGTTTACTTTTTAAAGTTATGCTAATATAGCAGGTAAAATTGATTATATAGACAGTTGTGAATGCTAAGAAAATATTCATGTACCATATTCACAAACATAAATATTCACATAACACAAAGACAAAGGTATATTTAGACATTTATTTTCACTGCTCAGTTTCTTTATTAACAATATTCATTTAAGGAAGGCATATTTTGTATAGCTCGAAAGAGCAAACATTTGGTCTCTAGAGAGAATGAAAGCCAGAAAAATCTCACAGATGTGGGGTTACTCTCTAATGAATTATTAGGCTGTTTCCTAAAGCTAATGTACTGAGGGTAGAGAACAGGGGAACAAAACCCAACAGTTAAACATTCATGCTGTATATGATTTACACACATATGTATGCTGCATATACAATATAGAGACTGTGTACAGAGAAAAATATTGCTAAAAACCTCTTCAATACAATATTTTAAAAATCTAATATAATGACTCCCTTGAATTTTTAGAAAAAGAGCTACTAGTTAGTGAGATTTTCAAAGGAGAGCAACATATGTAAGACAGGCCATTTTGCTAATTGCATAGCATGTAATGTTGCTAAAGGATGACTAGCATGTGTTAGATTCATCACTTTTGGAGAAAAGTGTAAGGACACCCTATTTTGTGATGTCCCGAATGAGCACAATTTGCCCAATGAGGAAAGAGAGGAATTGAACAGTATTAATAATGATCAATTGTCGATCAGAAGTGTTGTGGGCAGAGATTTAGACTATGTGGTTTCTGAGGTTCTATGTTTTCTTAATTTTGTTTTTCTATTTTATATAGAAAAAAAAATATATATATATATACATGTGTTCCTCTTTACAAGAATGCATATGACATTTCAAACAAACAAACACAAAGGTAATAGCCTAATGGAAAGGGTGTCCTAATGAATAGGGTGTCCTCACACTTTTCTCCAAAAGTGATGAATCTAACACATGCTAGTCATCCTTTAGCAACATTACATGCTATGAAATTAGCAAAATGGCCTGTCTTACATATGTTGCTCTCCTTTGAAAGTCTCACTAACTAGTAGCTCTTTTTCTAAAAATTCAAGGGAGTCATTATATTAGATTTTTAAAATATTGTATTGTATTGCCTTCTGGGGTCAGAAGAAAGACCAAACTTAAATCCTGATTGCCACTTCCAATCTATGCAACAGGACTCTGGTTCTTTTTTTAAAAGCTGATCTTAAGGATGGAAATGACTTTCCCATTTTTGCATCGTAGTATCTGAAAAAGAAAAGGGCTGGCAATTTGTTTACTGCTGTTCTACATTAAAAGTGATACTGGTTTTGTTATTTGAAGAGAAACTTTATTTCAGTCACTCTTTCCAACTTACTACTCCAGGAGCATCTTGTAAAACCTTTTCCCACCTACAAATCTAAAGAATGTTTATTTCTAATATTAGCTGGATTTTTTTTCTAAAGATTTTATTTATATGTTTATTGAGGGGTGGAGGGGTAGAGGCAGAGGGAGACTCTCAAGCAGACTCCACGCTAAGTACAGAGCCCAACTCAGAACTTGACCTCATAACCCTGAGATCATGACTGAGGCAAAACCAAGAGTAGGACGCTTAATTGACGGGGCCACCCTATTTCTGAAAATGCAGATTATATTACTTTAGTGAAACAAAATGCCATTATATAACTATGGGTGTATGTGGGTGTGTGTAAATGTAAATACATTGTTCTTTCTTCCAGCTTGCAAAGTTAGTGCATTTGGCTTAAGCCTATGCATGCTGTCCATATATCCTCTGATTCTTTCCACTCTGTTGGCATAATCTCTGTCCAAACAACTGTATCACCACTGCCTACATTCCAAATGTATAGATGCTCAATCATAACAGACAGAATACATTAACTCTTGTCTATAGTTCTTGTAGAGATCAAATGCCAGAAATCTGGTTGCCGTGTTGGGTGGGCTCCTGAGTGTGAAGATCATTTTCATCAGTAGGTGGGCTGCATCTTTCTGCTACGTACTTAACCATGAGTTATAAACTGGATGAGAAAAAGTCGCCATTGCTCCATGTTGGTGTGCACTGGAGGGACAAAGGCACGCGTGATATTTATTTATGACTTGGGGAAAGAGGGACACTTAAATTACAAGTGT
The DNA here is from genome assembly GCF_011764305.1 of Mustela putorius furo. NCBI lineage: Eukaryota > Metazoa > Chordata > Mammalia > Carnivora > Mustelidae > Mustela > Mustela putorius. The sequence continues at coordinate 76,066,504 of NW_025421987.1, forward strand.
TTATCTTGAGTTATTTTAACAAATATAGGGATGTTTCTACTTCCCAGTTTAGCTCATACCAGAGAGCAACTGAGGGTTCCAGTATGAGCTATTTAGGCTGGAAGATTGATCTAGAAAAATGTACAATGGCTACAGTATTATTGTTATTACTGGACTAGTGATATGCATTAAAATGAGGGTCTAAGAAGTGGATTTCATTATTCATATTAAACTTGCATACCTCTTTCTCTATTTAAAGTGAAAATATTAAGATACTTTAATAAAAATTTCAAGTTGGGGATTTTCTGATGAGGCAAACCACACATTTTTATAAGGTATATACATATATTACCAATACTTTCTTGATATGATTATCCATTCCTCCCCTTTAAGCTATCCAAACATTCTTTTAAGAAATATATTCTTTTACCTAAGACCTTATTTACATCAGATCATTGGGCCAGTGAGACATTAAATTTTTTTAAAAAGTGGCAGTTTAAGGAAAGATGGTAGATATTTTCAGCCCTGTTCACACTACCTGTAGCAATTATTTTTCTATGACTTTTGGTTTAAAATTAGACCACTATGTCAGCAGTTGGTGGCATATTACTCCATCATTAAAAATAATGATCAAAAGGACTACAAAATACATTGGGGAAGAGTTTATGATACAGTAGTAAGTTGAACAAAAGGATACATAAGCTTTTTTTTTTTTTTTAAGATTTTATTTATTTGTTTGACAGACAGAGATCACAAGTAGGCAGAGAGAGAGGGGGAACCAGGCTCCCTGCTGAGCAGAGAGCCCGATGGGGAGCTCCATCCCAGGACACTGAGATCATGACCTGAGTTGAAGGCAGAGGCTGAACATACTGAGCCACCCAGGTGACCCTGAAAGACCCTGAAAGGGTATATAATACACACCAAGTATGATTTTAGCTTTGTGTTTTAAAGCGCTATGAAATTTTTTAAAAATAAGAAAGCATAGCAAAATACTAAGTTGTTTTCATTTGTTTGTTTGTTTGTTTTAATGTATGTTGCAGAATTTCTGGTCATTTTGTTTTACAATTTTTTTTCTATTTATTTATAGCTTTCCTTAATGAACATAGCCGGATTGAGCTTAAATGGTGATTTCTCTTCAGCAAGTTGTTTTAGCTCTCCTATGTCTGTTATAATAACAGATGTACTGCTGCATATAGAGCAATTAAAATAGTGCGTAGTACATAGTTGATAGTCAACAGTGTTAGCAATTATTATGAAATTTATAATTAAAAATATGTTACAATTTGAGGACAACATAACATTCAGTGTTCTCTGAAATCCCATAATTAAAATTTAGAATTTGATTTATACTATTCAGTTATACCCTGTATTTTGAGGTCACCTCCTTAAAATCCTTAATAATTTGGAACATAGTTAAAGAAATGTCTTTGAATATTGAATATTGAAAAAAATAGATGTCAGAAAGTTCATATACTGATGATAATGTAATCCATTCTTTAAAAACTCTCAAGTCTTGAGAAGATTTATTCCTATTTTCACCCAGTGCTAATACTCTGGTCACAGTCCCCAGCAGAGCAAATAAGGAGCCAATGAAAAGATGGTGGCCCTTAGTAACAGTCTCTCCAATGGGAATGAGGAGAGACAACCAATAGCCACATAGTGAGGACAGAGAAATATCAGCTGTGCATTATGAAACAAAACAAAACAAAATAACAACAAAAAGCCTAAGAACCATTTATTCTGTAAAGAGACAAATAGAATCTGAAAGAAAAATGTAATTTTGTATTTTGCAGTACAGTGAACACAAAAAAAGTGATGCTTCTGCTGACTTCTGCTGACTTGTTATCATTAAGTTGCAATTAGAATTCACTATTTCATAAAGCAGGAACTTTTTTCACACATTTTAGATTTTTTTAATTTAATACTCTGTGTGGGATGGGGTGTGGGAAGAAATAATTACATGAAATAGCAGATTCCTTAACAATTTCAGATAATTGAGTACTAATACAGAAATTCCAAACCACAGTGGTTGTTTTTTTTTTTTTTAATGTTTTCTCCTTTCGAGTTTCTCATGTTTTTCTAAGCTTGTACAGACACTTATGTTACAGCCATAGTCAATTAATTTAACTTACAGTAGTTCTTGAAGAAGATTTATTAATGAGTGGATTATAATGAAAATTTATATATCTTCTTATAGACTATTTCTCCAGGCTTTACTTATTTTATTTTATTTTGTTTTGCTTTATATATATATATATATATATATGAAGGCTTCTTTCCACTCTCTGGAAAGATGGTACAGACCGAAAAATGAGGGGAGGGGGAGATCAACAGTGATTGAACATATAAATTATATTCTCATGTTCTTTGTTCTCTAAGAATTCAGAATACAAAAGAACCCAGATAACCAAAATAAGGGAGTTATTATAGTTGTGTTTATGAGTATTCAAAAGTTAAAAAATCATGAAAAGGATTGTCTGGCCTAAATAAAGGGGTAGGAATGTCAACCTGTTAATAACTTCCCTGAGAAAATACTGTTCCTGACATTTAATGCTCCAAATTCTTCCTATAATCTTTATTCTACTCTTTTATATGCCATAAAAGTCTATTCTTCTGTAATTCAAACATGATTCATGTTTTTAATACTGGAATGATGAGTTTCAGTCTTGAAATCTTGCTAAAGTTAACTCCAAATATTTAAAAATTGTGAGATATCTCTTTTTAAAAAATTTAATGGGAAGTCTGAATTATAACTCATCTTTTTTTTTTTTTTTTGGTCAAAACTAAAACTATGTTTTCTCATTTATAGAAGGCTTGAAAGTATCATCACCAAGTTAGAAACAATCTTTGAAAGAAAAAAACAACTCTATCATATTTAACATATATGTTGGCCATGAAGTGCAATTCAATTTCATGAAAGTTACCATTATAAATATATATAAAAATTATTTCTTAAAATTTGCTCCTTAGGAAGGGGTAGATAGATTCATAAGTGATAAAGCAAGTATAATGAAATGTAAGGTGTAGTTGTTATATAAATGCTTATATAATGCTATATATTCTTTTGACTGTTCTGTGTATTTGAAATTTTTCCAAATAAAATGTTGGGAGAATATAATTCTTAGAATAGAGCAATTAGAATTTCCTGATTCAAATTAAGAAAAAATAACATTTATTAGGCTTTCAATTGCTTCACTGAATTTTCTTTCTATTATAACTCATTTATGCATATATTTTCATAAAGTTGTATCTCATAGATTGAATCTGATCCAAGTCATTTCTTGAGCAACATGTAGGCCTTTCCAGTGATTTTGCTCTTATTCACTGGGACTTGTTCAAACTTCCTTCTTCCCTGGTACTCAATACCTCACACAGGATAATTTTCATCACATGTAGCTCTTTTCTTGCAAGTTACCTCCCACGTTCTACCCGTAGAGTGGGCATTGTGTCTAATTCTTAAAATTTTGAGGAAAGATTCTTTGTATTTTGTTCTCCATAGCCGAGAATTACAGAGTAGGAAGAAAAGTTAGCCTGAGGAAGAGAGGAGAGAAGACATCTTTTATTCCTTCAATTAAACTTCTAATTGGTAAAATTTTAATTTTGAACTATTGCTAGACAACTTATTGAAAAATGAAATAACTAATATACCTGTTTGTCAACAACAAATAGATTTTAAAATATATCTATATCTGTTTTTCACAATGAGTTTATTTATTCCGTAATTTTTAACATACATTATTTGAGGTCCTACCAGAGTCAAGAAAAATCTTGACTAGAACATTCTTCTAATTTCCATTACAATAATAATTGTCAACTGTTTTTAACAAAATGAATACATTTTTGGATAAAATCCTTTTAGTCATGATTTTTAAAAATCAACTAGTACAAAAATATACATATAGTGGAGAGTTACTTCTTTCTAATTAAATGTACCAAGTATCTCACCAATCTTTTACCTCAACTGTAATCATTTTTTCCTTTCATAAATATTTGATGAAGCACATATATGTATATGTTTATATATATATATATATGTGTGTATATGGTTTTGAATTACTATGTGATTATTAAACAAGTGATTTTTAATTTTCCCCTGATCTTGAGATAGAAATTAATAATTTGAATATGCACTCTTAAAAAAAGGCATATAATGCAAAAATATTCATGACAGTCTTCAACATAATAGGATGAAAAGTAATATAAATTTTATAACTCTATACGAGCATCTATATAAACCATACACTTACTTAAAATAATTGGAAAAGAAAACTGAAAAAAAATTAAGTTTTTATTTTAATAATCCTGAGCTTATCATGACACATGCACTCTTTAACCCCCATCACCTATTTTCATCCATTCGCCCACTACCACCCCCTCTGGTAACCATCAGCTTATTCTCTGTAGTTAAGAGTCTGTTTCTTGGCTTGCCTCTCTCTCTCTCTTTTTCCCCCTTTTTGCATTTGTTTTGTGTCTCCAATTTCATATCTGAATGAAATTATATGGTGCTTGTCTTTCTCTGACTGATTAATTTCACTTAATATGATACTCTATCTCCATCCATGTTATTGCAAATGGTAAGATTGCTTGCTTTTTTCTGTGGTTGAATAGTATTCCATTGTGTATATATACCACATCTTCTTTATCCATTCATCAATTGATGGGCACTTGGGTTGCTTCCGTACTCTGTAAATATAGGGGTGCATGTATTCCTTTGAGTTAAGTGTTTTTGTATTCTTTGGGTAAATCCCCAGTAGTGCAATTGCTGGATTGCAGGGTAGTTCTACTTTTAACTTTCTGAGGAACCTCCATACTTTTTTCCAGAGTGGCTGCACCAGTTAGCTTTCCCACCAACAGTGCAAGAGGGTTCCACTTTCTCCACATCCTCATCAACACCTATTATTTTTGTTTTGTTTTGTTTTGTTTTAATTTTAGCCATTCTGAAACATTGAGGTGATATCTCATTATAGTTTTGATTTGCATTTCTCTGATGATTAGTGATGATGAGCATTCTTTTATGTGTCTGTTGGCTATCTGGATGTCTTCTTTGGAGAAATGTCTGTCTGTGTTTTCCCCCATTTTTTTTTAATTGCATTATTTGGTTTTAGGGTGTTGAGTTTTCTAAGTTTTTTATATATTTTGGATACTCTTTTTTGGATATGTCATTTGTAAATATTTTCTCCCATTTCTTAGTTTTCCCTTTAGTTTGTCTATTGCTTCCTTCTTTCTTTTCTTCCTATGCAGAAGATTTTTATTCTAATATAGCCCCAAGATTTTATTTTTGCTTTTGTTTCTCTTGTCTCAGGGGACCTAGCTAGAAAAAAAAAAAGAAAAAAAAAGTTGCTATGGCTGATGTCAGAGAAGTTACTCCCCGTGCTCTTTTCTGGGGTTTTTGTGCCTTTAGGCCTCACATTTAGGTCTTTAATCTATTTTGAATTTATTCTATTTATAGTGTAAGAAAGTGGTTCATTTTCTTTTGTATGTTGCCATCCAGTTTTCCCAAGACCATTTGTTGGAGAGACTGTCTTTTTCTCATGAGATGTTCTTCCCTGCTTTGTTGAAGATTAATTGACCATACAATTCTGAATTTTCTATCTGTTCCATTTATCTATGTGTCTGTTTTTGTGCCAATACCATACTGTTTTGATTACTATATTTTTATAGTACAGCTTAAAGCCTGAAATTGTGATGCCTCCAGCTTTGCACTTCTTTTTCAAGGTTGTTTTGGCTCTCCGGGGTCTTTTGTGGTTCCACACAAATTTTGGGATTGCTTGTTCTAGTTCTGTGAAAAATGTTGTTGGTATTTTGAGGGATTGCATTAAATGTGTAGATTGCTTTGGGTAGTATAGACATTTTAACAATATTTGTTATTCCAATCTATGGGCAAATTTCTTCATGTCATCTTTAGTTTCTTTCATAAGCATTATAGTTTTCAGAGTATAGGTCTGTCACCTCTTTGGTTAGGTTTATTCTTCAGTATCTTATTATTTTTGGTGCAATTGTAAATGGGATTGTTTTCTTAATTTCTCTTTCTGCTGCTTCATTATTGGTGTGTAGAAATGCAACAGATTTCTATAAATTGATTTTGTATCCTGCAACTTTACTGAATTTGTTTATCAATTCTACCAGTTTTCTGATGGAGTCTTTTTCTGTATATAGCATCATGTCATTTGCCAATAGTGGAAGTTTTACTTTTTCCTTACCAATTAAAAACAGAAAATTTAATACCCTCTGTACCTTTGTGATACAATTCATGGATTTTTTTCCCTCTATGCTCCCAAAAAAGTCTCAAAGCCTTTCAAAATTCAAAGTATTACCTTATTTGAAATAAGTATTTGAAAAATATAACCTGGGATAACTTAGAATATAGGAATCCAGTTTTTCTTATTATAAATCAAAATATTTTGGCAGAATCTCTATGAAATTAAGTTCATACTTTGTAATTTTTTTTTTCTAGTTACACATCCTGAGAGATAAGATTCAGGATATCTTTTAAAACCAAAATGTAATTAATCTCACGATGTCATATAAATTTTTTTCTGAAGGATACTCTTATCTTTTCATAGACAAACCATTGTTTTTGTGTTTGTTTTTAACAATCAGGTAGGACTTTGTTAGAAGCACACATCTCCTATGGCCATTTTGTTTTATATCTAGCATAGCAAAAAACAAGCTGATCACCTTTCTCTGGTAGTTCAATATAAAATTACAAAACTTCCAATGCATACATAAATTGCTAAGGGCATAAAATGCCTTTATTATCTTGAGCCACAGAGATAGCATGAAAGAAAAAAAGAAAAGTATGCTGTTGCCAAGTTTTTAATGATTTACCTACCAAATATGCCTGACTCTCCCATTCTCAAAAGCCAGACCCAAATATGAGCTTTAGAGCTTTTCATTCTCTGGGATTTTTAATGACAATATATTCTGACCTTTAAATATAATGCGAAGTTCTATGCCACAGCTATACCTACAGTCACTGCAAAATTAATGTTAGCACATTTCTATTTGCCCATGTTCTTATGATTCTCTTCATAATTGACTGTGAATCCATTGCCCCATGTTTTTCTCATTTGAATAGTTGTGAATTGAGAATTGTGGTGATGTGTGGAATTCTCTTAATCTCAGGCCATGTAACAGGGAGAGAAGGCAAATGGATTTTCCATCTCAGGAAGGATTTTTTATTGTCATCTTTGCTTTTGTATTCCTGCAGTCTGGTACCATTTGCTGCTCAGGGCAGAGACTTTTAAATCATTACCGAATGCAAGCAAAGTTTTAATAGGTTTTACTGCATGATATATATTTAGCATTCATTACATTTTGTGTTTTTCCCTATAATGTCACGATGTAAAATAAAGTAATATCATAGAGTAATGGAAAAAGACACCCATTTTGTTCAAGATTCATTTCATATTGACATTAATAACATAAGTTAATGTTTCATTTGAAGAAGAATAAGCAGTTCATTCCAGGGGCCAACAAAGGTTCAGATACTTCAGGAGAGAAGGCAGTAAGATTCAGAGGCAAGTGAAAGTAAAAAGGTGACTAAAAGGGGAAATAGATTACTTAGAGGCCTTGAGAGAAAATGTGCAAATGAAAGGCACATTACAAATGCCCATTTTGCAAAACTTTATTATCACAATCCAGGACCTTGTTTATCAAATTGTCAAAAGAAGGAACTAGGGAGGGGAATGGGGAACATCATTAATCAAAGCAAGATTTTTTAATGTCCTGAAATTAAACTAGTATCCAAATTTTTCAAGACCTATTAAAGAGGCTGCTTAAAATGCACCATCAAGCACCAGACCCTCTGCACTGGGTACCCATTTTATGACAGATCTGAAATAGAAGTTATGGATAACACAGAATAGGACTACAATCTCTTTTTAAAAAATCAATACCTTTTAAAATCCCAAATGCTCTCCCTGCTGAGATTAATAAAGACCAAGAATCCATCCTGAACACATACGATGACTTCTATTACAAAAGGAAAAATGAAAACATGGCTATTACTGACACAGTCAATAGATCCCACCTCAGTTTATACTGTACTTTCTAGATTTTTAATTTAAATGCATATCATTCCAGGGACTGGAGCATGATCAGCATTCATTCACTTCAGAGAATAATGGAAGATGTAGAAGTTTGTCCCATAAATAAACACATAACCTGTTTTGGGGACCATTTGCTTAAAATATTTTTCCTGGAAACTTATCTAGCTGTTCTCAGTATGTGGTTCTTCTAGCCTGCCTTTCATTACTGCTTTACTTCTTTCAACTTGAACTTGCTCAGAATATCATGCAATTTGGCCTCTACCTCAGTTTGGAGGGCATGTCATCTAGAATCCATAGAAACAGAACCCTTGTTTAAAAATAAGAGAGGACTGGGGTGCCTGAGTGGCTTAGGTGGCTAAGCATCTGCCTTCAGCTCAAGTCATGATCTCCTGGTCCTGGAACCCCTGCAGTGGGCTCCCAATGCAGTGGCGGGTCTGTTTCTCCCTCCCTCTCTGTCTGCCCCAGCATGTGCTCTCTCGTTCTCTAGCTCATTTTCTCTCAAATAAACAAAATATAAACAAAAAATAAGAGAGAGCTTAAAATTTGGCACTCAGACTTTCATTAGTTCAAAAAATCGTACAGTTTTATAAGCACACAGTGTTTCCCAGGTACCTGAAAATATTTCTTACCCTTTGTGTTTATGAGCCCTTGGGGTAAAAAGAACCTCTACTTTAAAAAAAAAAATTAATACATATTAATCTAAAAGATTTTTTAGCAGCACTTTTATTCTTACTATAAAGGGTGAGGCCACCAATAAATCATTCAAGAAAGCTCTGGAGCATTCACATGGAGTGTGCAACAGAGCCATTTAATCCAATTAAGCTCAAGAAGTAATTCTCTCACTGATAGGCATCCAGAATTTCTATGGCAAATTCACAAATGCATTCAGAAAGCAAAATATGCTACATAATATTTGCCTTACGGACTGTATGAACAGACTTTTTTTTTCTTTCGAGATTATATGTAGTAGACCCAGGTTCTTGTAGTGGTGCATTCGCTATATCTAGATTCACCATGACTTTTATTTAACCTGTTATCTTAACTCTTTATCAGCCGAAAAGCAGTTCAGTAGATAAAGATATGCTTTTCATTAAAAATCATCCATCATTTGCCTCATAACAGATTTCTACTCAATGCATTAATCTCTTAAGAGAGGAATAAAGAAAAACAAATCTATGCATGTGAGATACACTAGAAGTACAAGTGAGAAGTCAGGCTGCCTGTTAGAAGAGCATGCGTTCCTATGTGTAGTAATTGGGTTTCTGTGTCAGAACCAACAAAATGTTCTGTATACTTAATGAAAATTATTTTGTGTTGGAATTTTAAATAGAAAACAGAAAAAAACTTAAGAAAGGAATTCTGTATAGCTTTAGAAAGATTCACAAAAATATTTCAGGGGAGAGAACACTTGGATCAATTCATACAGAATCAGAGAGTCGGTCACTTGAGAACCAAACTAAAAGGAATTCTCTATCACCAAACCAGTAGAATTCAGTTTGAATATAGGGCCACATAAGGACAAAAGCCCTAAGAGGCTGGCAATATTTGTACATGACCCACGGGGAGATTTAAGAGAGCAGATTTTTTTTTTTTTTTTCAGATTTTCTTAGCAATCTTCCAGAAACCTCAGAGATCTTTGGCTCCTTTCTACATCGTGAGGTCCTCAGACTGGCAGCATAGACATCATCAGGAAGCTAGTTAGAAATGCCAATTTCAGGCCCTCAGCTGTCCCATCCAGGTGATTCTTACTCACTCTAAAGTTAGAGAAATAATGTTTAGCTTTCAAAAAGACTTGCTTTTCCCTCCTGATTTTCACAATTGTAAATAATGCTGGAACATTGCTAGACCATGAGCTGTTGTACCCTGAGGAAGGAGAGTGCTGAGGTGGTGAGATAGAATTTCTCTTTTCCAGGCAGCTCTGACCTGCACAGAGCTAATGATTGATCTTGGTTGACCTGGTGCCTGAAGGAAATTAACCTGGGGTTGTGAAGCCAAGACGAAATTTGTGGTGATCCCTAATCAATCAGGCAAATGGATGATTCAGGGGCTTCAGTTGTGGTCGTATTTAGTTAAACCTTTTAAAACAGCTATGGGTTTTTATAGCTTTCTGTTTTGGTCACCAGTGCTTCCTGTGGTTTTGATATTTATTTAACAGTTACAGAATATATTTCCTATGAGTTTTTAAAATGTATTTAGGTGATTTATGTTTAATTACACCTGATGATAGGAAATACTTTCCAATTACTTAAAGAACACCTCACATTGGGGCGCCTGGGTGGCTCAGAGGGTTAAAGCCTCTGCCTTCGGCTCCGGTCATGATCCCAGGGTTCTGGGATCGAGCCCCGCATTGGGCTCTCTCCTTGGTGGGGAGCCTGCTTCCTCCTCTCTCTCTGCCTACTTGTGATCTCTCTCTGTCGATTAAATAAATAAAATCTTAAAAAAAAAAAAGAACACCTCACATTAACAATAGACTTGCCTTCAAACTTTGCGTATTGTAGAAATACCTTGTATAATATCTAGCCAAGGACCATGCTAGATGTAAAACTATTCTTTGATCTTTCACCATGTTTTCTTCTTTAAGATTGACAAAGAGCTCATGCTGTGGTTACTATCATTTTAAATCCAGAAATATTATTCTTTAACATAGCTCGATGAATCATTTATTTTTTCTTTCCGTGGGAATTGGGGAACATATTTGTGAAAGTGTTAAACTTTGGGCTTCTAAAAGGAAAACATTTGTAGGTTTGGGGGGGGGGGTTGGAGAGAGGTTCTTTTGCATTTAGGATATTATAAAACCTTATAAAGCTTATCTAATTCCAGTTAAATTTATGAATATATTTAAAAAGATATTTATAATACATTAATTACTAACCAGCGACTCCTCTGCCTCTTTCTGGATTCCAGACTTTGATAATATCACTCCCATTATCAGCTTCCTCAAATATGGCCAAGTCCCCCATATTAATTGAATCTAACAACACAGTACTAAAGAAACACATTATTTGAAAAACAATTCCTTACCTCTGAGCTTATAAATCTCTCATATAAAAAGACCAACAAATTTATCTAAATTATAATTACAAATAAAAGTGGATTGATATAAATAAAAACAAGAAATAAAATTAATATGTTTTGTGCAAAGCAGTCTTCAGGTACCCCGTAGCCACGTGAATATGTGATGTAAAGTAGAGTTGTTCTGAGAAGAGCTCAAAAACAGGTGACTCCTTTGAGCTTGTAAGAATAGTGGACTAGCAAATGAATGAAGGAAACTCTGGTCTAGAGAAAGACACCTGAGATAAACCAGAGGCAAGAGGGTCAGCAGAGGAAGATACACAAATATGGAAGGGAAGAGAGAGAAAATAAATTCACAAAAAATAGAGGACCGGCACCATGGTATGACAGACACGATTTGTTGTTTTTTTAGCAATTGTAAGAGAAAATTTTGTGGGAGCTTATGTGAGAATGTCAGCACCTCAATAGATTTCTTTTTTCCATAGGTACTTTAAGAGCTGGGTTTACCTCCCATCAAGAACTGTTATCAAAATAAGTTACAATTTGATAATTTAGAGAAACTAAATGAAACTGATACCAAGAAGTGGATCTCTGTTTCACAGTTTTTAAGAAAATCAGAAAGTGACATTATTTATCACATTTTTTTCTCTCTCTCTTCTCTCTCTCTCTCTCTCTTTTTCACTTCAGAGAGGAAAGTGGGTCCCTGAGTCTGGTCTGTTGCCACATAAGCACTTTAATGCAATGCAATTTTGGTCATCTCATGAAAATAATAGTTAGTCCAGTGGTGGTGTCCCTAAAGAGAACATGAACATTCAGCTTTATGGTTATTCAAAAGTTATGGACAATTGCCAGTTCAAATGTGGCCCATGGATTCTAACTTCAAATCTGTCATCTATCTTCCTTCCCCCGATTTTTAATCCATCAAGTCTTTAAATTCTCTAAGTCATTATCAAGATGAAGGAGAACTGTACCAGGATTCTAGAAGGGAGCAGCCCCATAGCTCATTGTTATTCCCAGGAGCCAGCCAGTCCCAGGGACCATACCTAACAAGAGTGAGTATAAAAATAAATCAAACTCTGGGACGGCTTTAAAAAGCTTACTTTTCTTATGAGAATGAAGCTTTAACCTTGCCTGGCACCTCAGGGATCTAAAGGAATACAGTCTTCTATTTATTTGCATTAACCAGAAAGGGATTGTGCCAACACGGAGCCTTATTTTCAGCACACATAATTTTGCAAAAGAGAAGGAAAAGGGAGAATTGAAATATCTATCTGAAATAAATTTAACCAGATGCCAAAATCCAGTTATGACTAAAAAGTGCAAGCAATAAAGATACATGTTTTCAGAATAGTGCTTTTTTTAATAAGTGAGATCCCATATAGCCTGTTAGAAGATGAGGGTGTTTTAGAGGTACAGTTTCCAACTTAGCAGCTGTGAATATCCCAGCTGTATGTGAGATATTGGATAGAGAAAATAAAGACCAATCTCGATGTAGTTAGGAAAGCAAATTAAAACAGTAGTTTGTCTCTAAAGCAGACTGATTAATTGTTACACACAAATTCATCACTAATGCTAATGCCTAAGAATAAGTTAATGCTGCACGTTAGCCAATTTGATATCAATGAAGCCATGGGAAACATTTATTTAAGGTGTGTGTTTGATTGTGATTGCCTCGTTTTCAAATTTGAACTTATAACTACATAACACTTCAAATATAATTTTTTCTGCTAGTTGGTTTGCAGGTAATACTTAGATGATCCTTATAGCCAATGTCAGAATAATTTAGTTAATATCCACTATTACAATGATCGAGCTTCTTTGCTTCTTTTCACCCCTGATATATACCCATTCTCAAGTATTTCATAAATATATTTCTTTTTCTTGCTAATGATCTTTATTCTCTGTGTTCTCATATCTCTAAAGACAATAATATAATTAAATTTAGTATCATGGTCTTGGAACTTAAGGAAGGAAATTGTGCTTTCTCCTGAAATTAACTTGAAGAATTTATATTTATTATACAAATGTCTAAATATAAACATTATCCAAGAAAGTGAAATCTATATCCTAGTGTTCTGTATAGTATAGGATAGATTCAAAGAAATAGCAACCCATACTGAAATAGGGGTAACAGGAGGATTTTATATATTTTTAAAACATTTTAGATATTTTATATATCATTGAGGTACCATTTGACTGTCTAAAAAGCAAATTATTAATTATATCCCCAAAATAGCATAATGTAGAAAAATAATTTAAAATGTTCCATCTATATGATATATATTTATATAATGTTACTACAATATATATTGTATATTTACATATAACTTCATATACAAGTATATATAAACTTTATACTTTATATAAATAGCACATGTTTCATAAGTAAATGTTTTCCATCTAATATGTATAAGCATTTGTATTTTAAGGACTCCTTATTTCTTCTAGGGCTCTATAGCTACCAGGCAAAGTTACCATCTTGCAGCTTGATAGAAGTGTGTGTGGCTTGTGTCTCAAGTCCTTCCTTGTCAATTTGCCTTCATTTTCCCATATAAGAATTGAGAGTTACTATTATACCATTGCCATTAAGATTTAACAGACATCCGTTGGGTTTTGTTTTCGTTGTGTTCACATTTGAAGGTTACATTTCCTATTAATCCACAATAAATCCTGTGAGAAATTCTACATGAAACTTTCATTGTGAAGCATTATTGCCCCATGAAATAAAGGTGGAATTTTGGTAACATCTGGGCTATTATCATCTGCAAGTGTAATGTCCCAAGCAATTTTCTTCTCTCTAAGCCCCAGTTTCCTTTTTGATAAAAAAAAATAATAATAGTTATAGTAACAGCTACCTCCCTAGATTATTTTAAGAAAAAATGGATGTGTAGAGAGCTCTTTGTAAATTGTGAAATTGTGCTGTGTATGGTCATCAATATCACTCTAAAGATTACTATTGCCAATTTTATTTTGTGTTATAAATAGCAAACAAAACTTTGTGTTCACATTTAAAATGGCAGATCTTAAAAATACGCACTCCCTTTGGGTAGTATCTCCAAATACATAGCTTCCTTATTCTTAACCACAAAAGAGTTCATGTGGATGCCATCCCCCCCCCCTTCTCGTAGCACAGATCTGCTTATCTGATGAAGGATTACTCCTGCATTTTCTTCAATGGACTCCTGCTCTGCTTCATTTAACTGAGATGCTTCAAAATGGGAGGAGGAGTAATGTCGGTTAAATGCAAATCTGAAAAATGTTTATATTTTCAAAGGAGTCCTTTGTTCTTAGTAAACTTCCCTCCTCTTTCTAGTCACTGGACAGAACTGGCTTCTTATTTGTTACATACTTTCATGTCCATTTAGAGATCTCTGTCATTGCAAACTTGACAGACCTACCGGTTTCATCTCACACCACATTGTCTTTGCATTCCTACAATTGACAAGCTCTTGTAGGTAGGCCTCAGGTTGTGTGTGTGTGTGTGTGTGTGTGTGTGTGTATTCTTTATGCCTAAAGTAATCTCTGAACACCAGCTCCTTCCTATCTTTTGGGTCTCAGAATAGATGTCACCTCATCAGAAAGGATGTCTCTGACTACCAAATCAAAAACACATGCCCCTATTTTACCCTTTTCTCTTTAACATCTCATTTGATCTCATTTTGTATCTACCTGTTTATCTACTTATTTGTTGTTTGCCTTCTCCAGTTGACTGTAAACTCCATGAGAAAAGGTTACCATGTCTCTTGTTACTCTCCATGTACATAAAAGAGCTCCTGGTTCCTAGAAGACACCCAATAAATACCTATTGATTAAATGAATACATTAATGAAGGGCGGGGAAAAAGTAATTTTAAGTGTCTTTGTGAAAATTCCATTTGTCCAGAGACACCATCTCAGATGATTGGATTGGATGGTTTTAATGGCTGACAGAACATCTCCTTGTGGAACTTTTGCTAACCTTTCAGGTCCACAAGACGTAAGCTCCTCAGCTCATTCTTTCTTTCCACCAAAGCAGCTTATTCTCATGTCCTGTCTGACTCTTGTAATGACTCCGTCCACCCCCTAGTCTAATAAGAGTAAATTTGGGGATCATATTTAGGTCCTTCATCTTCTTCACTCTATATATCCAAATAAATTTTTCCATCTGAAAATCTCAGATTCATTCATTCATTCATTCATTCATCTCTCAGATTCATTCATTCATGTTTATTTGTCTCTGACCTGAAAATCTGCATTCACTTCTGGCATATATCCAAGTCTCCTGTTCCTCCATTCTTATTTACATGTTAATGTATCCTATTAAATTATAAAAACCTTAAGGGCAGGTGTTCTCTTAGTTATCATGGTTCCTAATACGGCGACATGCACATGGCCAATTCCTGCTGAGAGCTCACTTACTGATCCTAAGATTCAGTAGTTTCCACATTTCTTTGCAAAGCCAAGTTATAATTTCTAATAATTATGACACATTGGAAAATTTACTTTAAAAAAATATAAAAGATCTTTAAATCCTTTTTATCATTATTTAGCTATAATTTGGTAATCATTCAAACATTATCATTACAAAAGCTATAGAGCCTCATTCTTCCCTTTCTTTCAGGCAATCTGCCCTGAGGGTATAAAGAATAGTATCTATTATTTATTCTTTAGGATTCCCTTGTTATACGCTATTAAACATCTATAAATATTTTCTTTGTGTGTTTATAGGGAAAATGAATTGTTTTTCTGTTCAACATTCCTTGGATCCATGCAAAAAAAAAAAAAAAAGTGTGTATTTTCAGCTAATAAAGGGAAACGTGGTAAGGTGAACCCCGTCACAAAGACTATAACAAAATCTCAGCGGCTTTGGGACTTGGTTAGCAATAGTCCCTCCTTCTGAAAAGTAATCAGAGTGGAAAGAGTCAGAGGGCTGAGTCTAATCAAAGATTGATGCCTAGTACCCAACTATTTCTCTCTGCCCTGGGGAAAGGGCAAAGAGAGTTAATCGGGGGCACAGCATTGTATTAAATGTTCTGGACCCCTTTGGGGCATTTGCGTATTTATGACTAGACAAGCCTTTCCTGCTTCAATCCCCTTGTAATGTTGTTTTTTCACAGTCATCAGGACAGATGTAAGATAATGTATAAGGGTCACTTACTTGACAGGGTCTGAAAAATGGACAAATAGATCTTGAACCTGGAGAGGAAGTTTTAAAAGTAAAAGTTATAAAGGTGCTGCTATGTGGGAAATAAATTATGTGGGTATGGAGCTAGATTAAGCTTAAGAAGAAAAACCTAATTTTGGTAACAAACAGGTAGCCAATGAAAATCAAATTAAGGGCAGTCCTCACACATCTTATAGATTACCTTCTTGGAAAGTCACTAGCAGTTGCAGTGATGTATGCTAAATCAGACTGTATGCACAGGATAGGAGAGTCACTCTCTGTGCAAGACCCATATGTGTATATATATTATATATTACATATATGTAATATTTTACAGATAGTACCATAAACACCACATACAAGGAGTGAGTTTTCAAACATTTTTAGCATTAGTTTTCATATGACATTTTTAATGGATCCTGAATATATAAAATAGATAAAAATGGAACTACTGCTACTACTGGGATTAAAACTATTATGGGAAAGATTTGGGAGCCCCATACACTTGGTCTTTGTCCCCATCTCCCATGGTGGCCCTTGATTGGTCTTCTATGCAACATGGGCTGATTTAATCAAGGACAAATAATATAACATATACTTTAATATTGTAAAACTTCCTAAAACACACTTAATATAATCTAGGAAATACTATATAATGGAACATTAATTATCTGCATATTGCTTACCTTATTTTTGCAGCAGCAAATCAGGGAGTAAATAAATATTTTCACAAGCATTATTGAATTCAGGAAGGTTCTGAGGGAAATCTGGCAAGTGTTTTGAAGAAAATGAGGCACATAGTGACTTCATTCTCATAAATTTTCCTCGGAGGGCATGGGCGTTGAAGATCAAGTGGTTCTCTGCATCTGGCATCAGACTTCCGTCACCCAAAACACTGGAGGCATACATCTTGTCATCATAAGGATCACAAAGAATATCACATGTGTTATGTCAGAGTTCGGTGCATTCACAGACCTTAGATTAGGATAGTTTCAACTTGGAAAACCAAAGAAGACCAAATCCTACAACTAGGAAATGCTGTTTTTCTCAAGTTGCTCAATGTATCTAGCTCTATTAATCTGTAAATACCCAATGTAGGCTTCTTTGGAAATTTTACCCAGGTAAATTTCTATTAATATTTAAAGGTCTGAATGGCAAAGCTTGACCACACACACTCTAGAGGGAGGTCAGAATTCATTCTCATCACCTCCACTCCCAAAGAGATAGAATGAAATGAGTGGGTTTGGGGGATCTCCAGGGAACAACAAATACTTGAAGAGAGAGGCCATTGTCATATTGTCACTATAGCCTGAACATTTAGCACAATCCCTGGTTCATTGGAGGCTCTCAATTTTTTATTAATATAGAAACATTAGTTTTATAATTATATAAACTCAAACTGTGCCCACAAGTAGCAGTCTTGATAAATAAGCCCATAAATAAAATTTTTTGCAACAGGGTGGCACCGGCTTGTATGCATCTGCTTGAAATTACACTCTCCTCTCAGATACTGATGGGAGAGCAGGTAAACAGATGGCACAGTTCCCCCAGTCTGTGCCTAAGAACCATTCCTAAGAAAGCCAGTTCTCCTATCATGGCTACCTCCTACAATCACACTCACTTATTCAGATTCACTTTTTTTCTTTTACAATCCAGATTTCCAGATGACAGCTCATCTGATAGACTAATACAAAATGATTAATAGATAGGTGCTAATACCAACGAATAGCTTCTCTTTCATTCATAGAGAGAACACATGCATTTAAAAATTACCCGTTAAGACTTACTTAGGAGTAATCCTAACTGGAATATTAGGGCCATGGAAGACAATTACAAAAGATGATGACTGTATCTCTACTTTACAAAAATAGATAGGAGGTCAGTTTGAAAGTGGATAAATTATCAATGTGGAAACTTCCAAATAAATACCTAAATCATAAAGAATGAATACTTGACTGAGATAGGGTTTCTAGGAATATTTTGTACCTTTTTTGAATAACAGAACTTATAACAATGGAAAACCAGTCCTTTTTATGTTATTTAGGTTTTTGTTAGGAGTGATTGTTTTTTGAGAGCACTTATTGAAATATATTATTTTGGTGGGCACTCTCAAGATCATTCTTCTTAATTGAGAATATGTTAGAATTTTTTAAAAGTGAAATTGCATTTGTGGAAACCTCAGTGACAGTGGTATTTAGAAACTCTGAGACTTATATAGGCGGTACCTTAAAATGCAAATAACATCTTTCTGGATATCCTGGAGTGAATTAAGGAAGTGAACAAATTGTGTATGTGTGTCTGTGTGATTTTTTGAACCAATGACTTTTGCCACCACAGATTTGAAGGGATTTTATTTCTGCCCCGGGGGGAATGATTTGAGGGTTAATGAGACAGTGGGTCTATGAGCACCGCTGTAGAAAGATGCTAGCTACATATAAATGATTATAATTATCCAATTTTCTGAATGTTTTCTTAATAAGCAGATGGGAAATTTCCGTTCATGGCAAGGAATTTCAAAGGCTTAATCATTTCATTTTTGTAACTATTCAGAATTTCAAGTATAGCTCTGCTTAGAACTCAAATCACTTTTAGAAATCATTCATATTTATTCCTCAGGGCAAAAAATCAGTGAATGGATGTGAATAACTTTGGATGGTCTACACACCAAACACCAATGTGAAGACTTGGCAGTTGTTTAAATGGTTTGAACAGTATAGATTGTCAGATGGAATATTCATTGCCCAAAAGGGAGCTTTTAAAATTGTTTGGATTTGGATCTGCAAAGAATTGTTTTTATATATTAATGTAAAGTACGTGAGTCATTTCTATCAAGTCTCTGTTAAAAACAGATAATTCTGCCAGTCACTCACCCAACCTTTTGAATAGTCAATCCTTAAATCCCAAATTATTTCAACTGATACGTGTATAGGGCACAATTATGTCATATTTTGGAATCAGCGTACCCAGCTGTGAATAAAAACATAGTATATAATGGAGAAGATCTTTGCTCTGAGTTTACAAAGAAAGCAATTACAAAGAATCCCTGAAAGAGCTGGGAGTTTCTTGAAGAGATCCAGTGCTGATGGAAGTGGTCAGAGGGGTGGCGCAGCTCTGATTAGCCGCAAGGACACCCGCTCATTACCACTCCACATCACTTCCCCCTAATAAGGTGGTGATTCATAGGCAGTGGGGGAGTGGTGTGGTTACCGGTAACTGCCCACCGTTTAATGAATGTAGCTCTAAGCATGTGTCTGGATTAGCCATTTTTAATCTGTCTCTCCTCCAAGTCCTTTCTCTGCAGCATATGACTGAGGTGGTATTAACTTTCATCTGATAAAATCAAACCAGTTCCCCATAAATGTCGGACCAAAGCAAACACAGTCACAGGAAATATAAAAAGGAAATTTAAATACAAATCCCCTTCATAATGTGGCTAATTTGTTGCTACTTACAGTAAAGCTCTTAATGAGATTATCAAGGATTGGGCCTGTTTCCGTTGAGAGTTTCATTAACCTCCCCAAACATTTTTCCTTCATTTATGGCTATGTGCTTAGTATGTTTGATTATCTATATTTCGCATCTCTTGTAATTCACAGTTTTTGCAAATCTGCAAAATCTGTATTTACGATAACATGAGAAAATTCAAGTAGTTCTGTGCCTGATAAAAATTATCTTTATGTAATATATATCTGTCTGTGTCCATTCGCCTCAGTAGCCACCTAGCAGATTATTTGGTGAGGGTGAAAGGAGACGCAGTGGGGAACATTTTATCAAAGTCAGGAAACCTGCTACCTCAAATGCTTTTTCAAGTATTGTAAGCAATAAGAAGAGATGTAGAAGTGCTGGATTTCTGGGGGTCTCTGCCCTCTGTAGACCTATTCAGCAGTGATACACTATTTAAAGGGAGTACAGAATAGTATTTCTCAGACTTTCATGTGCATCCAGATCACCTGGGCACCTTATTAAAATTTAGATTCCAATTTAGTCATTCCAGTGTGAAGCCTGAGTCTCTGCATTTCTAACCAAACCCCACAAAGGCTACTGGTCCATAAATCAGTCGTACTCTGAGTAGCCAGATTATGGCATACTCAACTATTAATAGGTAGAATCACATCCAGTTTAAAGAGCTGAATATAAAGCAGATGAGTGTTACAACAAAGACCCAAAAAGAGAGTAATCCCCAAAATACATAAGTCATTAGAAAATTCATTAAGAGGAGCCTAGTTATGCATATATCAGAAACTTTAGCTTTGTTGACTTAAACAGGATCTCATTAAATGAATGAAAATGCCACAAAATGAAGATATCAACTAAGCCAGGTTCCCTGCCGTGAAATTCTGATAGTTAGTCATATTAAAGATAAATTACTTTATTAAAACCGGACATTTCTATTAAAACCAAAAGCAGTCCTTAAAAACAACCGTATAAATCAAAAAGTGATGTCCACGGGAAAAGAGTAGGAGTTACCGAAGCAGACATTTTATCCCAGGTCTGCCAGCTGGAACAGCTTTCTTTATCTATATGTAGGTGATGAAAATCATCTGGCTCCAATCTCGTAAATATGCCAGGAGATGAGAATATGATAATCCGTATGTATGCAGTTTGAAATAACTTATAACTTATACCTACAAGATTTTTTAAATTGCAAATACCATTTTTCGGTAGACAACAGATCGTGATACAGGCCATGCTAGAGCGTATGCTAATTTGCAGTGTTTCAGTTTGCTTATGATCTCCAGGTTTCAATATATGTGAGGGAGAGGGCGGTCATTTTTATTTGTTAGTAAACTTTTTTAAGTGCCCTGATTTCACCTGAAAAATAATGCTTATAGTTTCCGTGGGCTCAGATTTCATTCATTCGGTCAGTCAGTCTTTCATTTAGATTTTTTCTTTCAGTTTATTTGAAAAATAACTGAAAATAAGCACTGTATAAATTTAAGGTGCACACACAATGACTTGACTTACGTGTATTCTGAAAAGTGATTACACAGTAAGTTTAGGTAACATCCATCATCTCATTTAGATACCAAAAAAAAAGTTGTTTTCTTTGCGATGAGAACTTCAAGGATTTATTCTCTTAAGAGCTTTCAAATCTGTCCTATAGCAATGCGAGCTATAGTCATCATGTTGTAATTTTTATCCCCAGCACTTATTTATCAGAAGTGTGTACCTTTTGACCACGTTCACCCGATGCCTCCTCACCTTCCCACCTCTGGTAATCACAAATCTGGTCTCTCTCTTCTCTCTCTTTTTAGGTTCTACATTCCTATAAATTAGGTCACACAGTATTTGTCTTTCTCTGTCTGACTTTCATGTAACATAATGCCTTCAAGGTCCACCCAGGTTGTTACAAATGGCAGAATTTCCTTCCCTTTTTATGGCTGAGTAATAGTCCATTGTGTATATATCCCACTTTTTCTTTATCCGTTCATCTGTCAATAGACATTTAGGCTGTTTGCCTGTCTTGTTGATTTGAAATAATGCTGCATTGAATATGGGCATATATCTCTTTAATATAGCAATTTTGTTTCCTATATATGCAAACGTATGTACATATATAGAAGTGCAATTGTTGGAACCTATGGTAATTCTACTTTCAAACTTTTGAGGAACTTCCATAATGTTTTCCTTAGTGACTACCACTTTACAATCCCACCAGCAGGGCACAAGTAAGCCCTTTTCTCCACATTGTCACCAATGTTTGTTATTTCTTGTCTTTTTTAAATAGCCATCCTAACAGGCTTGAGGTGATGTCTCCTTGTAGTTTTGGTTTGCATTTACATAATCACCTAGTAATTAGTGATGTTGAGCACTTTTTCATGTACCTGTTGGCTATTTGAATATCTTGACACCTGAATAGTTTCTTTGCCCATTTTCAAGCGGGGTATTTATTTATTTATTTATTGCTATTGAGTTTATTGGTTATTTGGTTATTAATCGCTTATCAGATATATGGTTTGCAAATATTTTCTCCTATTCCATAGGTTGCCTTTTTATTCTGCTGCTGATTTCTGTTGTTCTGCAGAAACTTTTTAGTTTGAGGTAGCCCCACTTATTTTTTATTCCATTGCTTATGTTCTAGGTGTCATAACCAAAGAAAAAATCATTTCCAACACAAAAGGAGCATTTTCCCTTTGTTTTCTTCTGGGGTTTTATGGTTTTCAATTTTACTTTTAAGTCTAATCCATTTCAAGTTAATTTCTGGGAGTGGTATATAAGATGGGGCTTTACTTTCATTCTTTACATGTGGCTATCCAATTTTTCCAACACCATTTATTGAAGAGACCATCTGCTTCTTCTTTTTTAAAGATTTATTTATCTATTTGAGATAGAGCGAGAGTGCGTATGTGAATGGGGGGAGGGACAGAGGGAGAGAATCTTTGAGCAGTTTCCCAGCTGAGCACAGAACCCGACACGGGGCTTGATCCCACTACCCATGAGGTCATGACCTGAGCTGAAACCAAGAGTTGGACACTTAACCAAGGCACCTCTGTCTGTCTTTTCTTCATTGAGTGTTCTTGGCTCCCATGCCAAATATTAGTTTACTATTAGTTGACAGTTAGTTGACTGAGGTTTATTTTGGGGCTCTCAATTCTGTCCCATTGGTTTGTATGTCTGTTTTTATGCCAATTCTATACTGTTTTGATTACTCTGGGTTTATAAAATAGCTTGATATCAGAAAATATGATGCCTTCTCCCCCACCTCACCTCCAAGTTTTCTTTGACTTCGGGATTGCTTTATTTATTTGTGGTCTTTTGTGGTTCCATAAAAGTTTTAGTATTGTTTTTCTACTTCTGTAAAAAAAAAAAAAAAAAAAAAAATGCCTTTGGAATCCTAATAGGAACTGTATTGAATCTATAGATGGCTTTGGGTAGTATGGGCATATTAACTATTTTAATTCTTCCAATCCATGAACATTGAATATTTTCCTATCTGTGAATTCTTCAATTTCTTTCATTCATGTCTTACATTTTTTTTAATATAGAGATCTTTCACTTCCTTGGTTAAATTTATTCCATGGTACTTTGTTGGTTTCAATGTTGTTGTAAATGGGATAATTTCATTTTTTTTCTTTTTTGGATAATTTGTTGTTAGTATACAGAAGAGCTACTGATTTTTGAATGTTACCTTTATATTTTGCAATTTCACTGAATTCATTGATTGGATGTAACATCAGATTCCATTTAAATATGTGGTAACATTAGTTCTTATTAAAGGTTCTCTCTGGAGTCTGGAGTACAAGAGAGAATGCAGTTCTGTTTCTGGGTAAACAGCTACAGAAAATGATTAAAGCTTGGGGTGCCTGGGTGGCTCAGTCGGTTAAAGCATCCAACTCTTGGTTTCAGCTCAGGTCACGAGATTGAGCCCCTCATCTGGCTTCACACTCAGAGCAGTGCCTGCTTGGGTTTCCTCTCTCCCTCTCCATCTGCCCTTCCCCTCCTTACCTTCCTCTCTCTGTCAAATAAGGAAATAATTTTTTTTAAAAAAGAAAATGATTAAAGCTTATTCAATGATAAATATCATTGATTATTCTGACTTGCATTATAGGTAGCATCATTTTAACCATTTAGTACTATATGTTAAAAACTTAAGAAAGAAGGTTTAATTAATTGATCTCTGAAGTAAGAGGTTCAAAAGAATGTGATAGTACGAAATAGGCTCTATTATGAAAAGAAAAATGTATTATTAGACAGCTCTTGTAGCTCAAAAACCAATAAGCTCTGAAAATATCTGTAGAGCTAATTATCTCAGGCAATGAATTTTTGTTCCAAAAGATGCAGTGTTCCTCAATATTCACTTACAGGATGGGATGCAGTTCTGACATTCTTGCTGAGTCAGGAACATCTCGGGGCAACTGTCAAGGTAGATGCATCATCTTTAAAGATATGCCTTAAACCTTTGCTATGACCCATGTTGACTCTTAGACATTTCTGTGGCTAGAAGGTACAATTTAATTTATTCAGGGTTTGCACTGAGTGTGGGATTTGTCTTCCTTTGTGAGCAAAAAATGGGGAAAAAAAACTTCCTTGGTTTTCCAGGGGTTTTCCTGAAATAGAAATCCACAATGAGACTTATGATTGTCTTTGTCTTACCGTGCCACAGGAATGCAATTTAGGAATCTTTCAACGTGGCTTCACATTTTGCATGAATCAACAAATTCTTATTTAAAAAGAGTTTATTCTCATTGCAGTTATTATGTTATGTCCACCATGATGTATAATTGTTTTCATGAATTTAATTTAACATACTTTTATTAAGCTTTGTCTCACTGCTAGAATCACCTTCTAAAAGTGCATAGCTAATCTTGTCTCTCATTGAGAGTCCTGCAGTGGCTCTGCCTCCCAAAGCTTTTGAATGAAGTCACAACTCTTAAGGGTAGCATACAAAGCTCCTTAGGATCTGGCCACACCTACTTGATTTATAATCCAATATCTTGAGTCTCACATTCTGCCTTCCAGCCATGTTGAATTCCAAGATTGTTTCCCCCAGTGGGCCATCCTCTTTCAAGCCACCAGGCCTTTACACAATTTGGGTTCATATAAAAAAGTCACTTTGTTTCTTTCTCTAAAATCTCCCAATTTCAGTTTAGAAGTCATGTCCTGCCAAAGGTGTTCTAAAATCCCTCTAAAGGGTAAGAAAGGTGCCCCTTCTGTGTGGGACCACCATTTTTCCTGTTTTACTAGGGACTTTTAGCTATGCTTGTTTTCTCGGCATTCCATTTGCGTAACAACCCCTTTACCTCACAAGACAGTACATTGTTCTGATCTGGGTAGTATGTTACAAGGTCATCACAATTCTACAGATCCCCTTGTGCAGCTAGTAAGAGGCCACGAGCATGACCGTTTTGAAGCCACCCACTTTCACCTTCTATCAACTATGTAATATGAATATAGGTACTTACTTAGCTCTCTTTGGCCTTAATTTCCTTATCCATAAAATTGGAACAATGATAGATTACTTAGAGTAATTTGTGATTTTAAATTTAGTTATGTATACAAAGTACATTGCTTAGTGCCTGGAATATTGTAGGCTTTCAATGAGCATCAGCTTTTTTTTTTTTTTCACTTAATAATAGCACTATGTCATAACTTATGTTACCTCTTTCACAGGAATGTTAACTTCTTCAAGACAGACTTGTGCATGTCTTTTATCTATTTTTCTTTGAGGCCCACTGCAGTAGCTGCCATGTTACAGATTCATAATAAATGTTATCAAATGGATGAATGACTGAAAGAATGACTGACTCACTGAATGAATGAATGAATGAATGAAGGCATATTACTTGCCCTGAAGAAAAGTGCTTTCACATTAAGCCGTAGTATATATCAGAAGTGCCTGAATAAATAAAAGATAATGTGAGTAGTGAAGAAATTGCACTTATGTCTACTGATGCGATTAGGGGGTAGTCACAGAGAAAATGGCACTTGAATAAAACTTTAACATGTGGAAAGGTGTGAGAAGAAATGGTATTTCAGACAGAGGGTATGGCCACCAACATTTTCATTATACAATGACTATCTTAGTAAATAAGATGTACTATAACTTTAAAAACAACAACAACAACAAAGAGTTTCTAAATTTGAAGGCAAAAGGTCAGAGTTTCTACCCTCTGAAGGCCTTTGTGGTTGCCATTCTTTTGGATAACAGAGGTGTTGCTAAGTATGATTTCTCCTGTGTTGATATGCAAATAAAAAAAAATCACAGTGAGGCTCTTTTTCCTCTTGGTTTAATTGTTGAATGTTCATGTTTGTGTGTGGTAGGGGCAGTGAAATGTTCATTTCCCCCCTTTGCTTTTTAATATGATAATCATCTCTTAAAACTACAGTAGAAATTAATAAAGATGTTTTTGCTAAAATTAGAAGGATCTATTTGCTTTGACAAGTTTGAACTGTTTATAGTGTCAGATTATTTTCAAAATATTACAGATGTGGAAAAGGGGTAGAATTAGTTTTGAGTAAAATTATGGCTTGTCGGCAGATAACACAATCAACCTCTCAAAAGCAAACACCTCTTTCCAAGTCGTATAGTTGTTAGGAAATGAAAGCCTTATTCAAATGCTAAATAAGAAAAATGAGGATAGGAATAGAAACTCCTCTGAAGAAAAAAATAAAGATGAGCCTTTTAGGCATGGCTTTCAAAGAGGTCCCCACTTGCCTGAGCTACCTGGTTGTTGATTGGTTGATTTGATGGCCTTGATGATGTCGACAGCCCATCGGTGTAGGGAATTCCAGCTAATGGACAGCTAATATCATGATTGAATGGTGCCTGATCTATTTAAGGATGGAAAATCAATAGTCTATTAGATTCGCAGTATTTGCCTTCATCGCCACGGCTGCACTAATTAAGCACCACCTTAAGATGAAGAGGAGCCTGGAGAATTGGACTGGTAATGAGATTCGGGCTTGAAGTAAATGAAGCAACTTCACCATAAGGCACCCTGACAGACAATTAAACCTCTTTATCAATGCAGCTTTCATCCAGAAATAAAATCTCATATGGCAGCTATAAAATAAATGGGGGACTGGGAAGAACTGTAAATCTTTTTCGCAGCTTGCAGTTGTACTTATAACTTCAACACTGTTTTGACATGTGGTTTATTTGCATTAGAAGTTAGTCATAGTGAGTAACATTTCATTTTTCTACACAGAAGTTCCTAGTGTGTCACATTTGTTGAAACGTTTTAAGAAAGGTTTTGATTAAGCATAAAACTGGTTAGAGATAAAAAGCATTTTCCTCAAAATTTTTGGACTAGAGAGAGAGAATATTCTAAAGAGTAATAATTGCCATAAACATTTTAAAAATCCTTTCAAAAACATTTCAAAGTCGTTAATTTTATAGATAAAGACTCATTCCTGCTTATCCAAATATCACCTTTTCCTCAAATTAAAAATCTACTGTTGGGAAAGACCATCACAATAGCCAGAGAATCTTCTCATCTGAGTATCCGGAACTGGAGCAGATTTTATTTTAAACACATGATGGGAATTGGCAGTTAAATGTTCTGTTGAATGGGCCATTATCAAATATGGTATTACAATATAGTAAAATAATATAACCCACCTGCATTTTATAAGAAAATAAGCCTTGGAAAAATAGGCCTTTTGTTATTTTGCAGTATATTAGTGGTGTGTTGAACTGCTGTACATAACATAAAAAATACTATTACCTATTAGAATCACACTTAAATCTCTTACTTCCAATGTTCTGGAATATGATTTGTCCCATATGGCATAGCCGTACATTTACCTGTTAAATTCTATACACACATTCTAAGATTTTGAGGGGGAAATGACCAGAACATAACTTCTTTCTTTTTTCTTTTTTCGTATCTCCATGATAACTAATTCTATGTACACCACACTGATATTTATTATTTTGCTTTTCCTACCTGTAGGTTATTGGTAACATTTCCTAGTTTATCTTTTGAGTAAAGGCAGAAACATAAAAATGCCTGCTGTTTCTTCCATCTCCTAGAGTAATGATATTCCGCTTTATCTTTTGTTTACACTTATATATTTACTACCATTCTCCATTTCAGTCTTTCACAATGGCTTCTCATTTCTTCTTAAGCATTAGAAATCATCTTTTTTTAGCCTTTATTTCCTTATTTCTTCTGCAGTCGCTTGGTTATTTTCCTTCTATGCATGTTCTATGGCTTGGCTTTTTGAACTTCAAAAGTATTATAGCAATACTTCAATTGAATTTACTATGTGAACTTTAGAAATATTATAATAATATTTTACTCAAAGCTATTTTACTCAGCTTTTACTGAGCACTTATTAGATATATTGCACTGGGGTGTATTTGTAGAAGGACACAGATGTGTGCAGTCCATTCACTCATTTACTCAAAAAAATCTGTTGAACATTTAAAACAAAAGGTTCTACATTATCTAATGCCATCGAACATACTGGAAATTCAAAGATAATCTTACTAGGCATAGGTCATGTCTTTTGGTATTTTCTATATTTATTTTTAAAAATTCAATACATAATGTAACATATAATGCAAGTTAGACATATGAAAATTAGGCAAAACCCAAATAAGAATAAAAGAAATAATATATATTTGATGAGCTATAATGGCATATAAAAAGTTGAGGGTTTTGTTGTTCTAACTCAGATTAAAAGGGGCTTCAGGGAGGAGGAGTATAATCTTGCATAGGAGTAGGATTTTTGTAAGTAATAAAGAAGTACAGACATATTCATGTTCGTGAAGATGTGCGAGTCAGCAGAGTTAGGTGATAGTTTCTTTTGGCGGGATCACAGATTGTGTTGAGATGGGTGGCATGAAATTAGGTTCAGATCATACAGGGTACAAAGCGCCATGATGAGGAGTTCAGAAATTATTCTGGAGCCAAGTGAATTTACCAAAGATTTCTTCTGATCAGGAAATTACATGACTTGATCTGAATTTTTAAATTATGACTTGTGCAAGAGTGGGAAATAATGACTAGCATAATACATATTCTCAGATTATAACCAGCAGCAAGAAAGGAAAAGAATGCAGATTCACAGATTTTGGTGAGGAGGCTATGACATAAATATGGGTAAAAAAATAACATATACTTGTATTTTGGAAAGTAGGGTAGAGCTAAAGAAAAGGAGAGACCAAAAAGTAGTTTAGAAAGTCTAATTCGTAAGACTCAAGTTTTGACTCTATGTGGAAGGTGCCAAAGGGAGAGGAATTCAAACTGAGCTTCTAGCTTGATCGTCTGGATCAAAGGGTTTTGCTGTTTGCTTAAATAAGTGACATCAGATCATTTTCATTCTGGGCAAGTGCCATCAATATAGTGAGGAGATTGTTTTGTTTTGTTTTCCCTTGGGTTTATATAACTTTCTCTGACTTCTGTTATTCCCACCTTTTTTACTTTTACCTAGTGAGTTCCTGCCACTTTTCCAATAAAAAATCATAGTACAGAGGACACCAGGGACCCATGGAAATGTTTATCACTTGTGATGTTGATTTTGGAGCATTGTATGAATGGATACAATATCTCTTGGCCCCGGAATATGGCTGGGTCATATTGGTAATCTGCTCAAGAAGGTAGAGGATTAGTCTTCACCTAGGATGCTTGAATTCCTGAAATTAATGTACTAACTACCACTGATTGGGAATCTGTATTGTACCTGACCCAATGAGAACCTCCCATAAGATATCTCATTCATCTGTTGATGGACACATAGGTTGTTTCTGTATCTTGACTATTACAAATAATACTGCAATGGGAAAGGCAAATACTGTATTATTTCACTCATAGATGGGATCTAAAAAACAAAACAAATGAATAAACAATCAAAAAGCAGTATAGACCTATTAGTACAGAGAACAAATTGATAGTTGCCAGAGGGAAGGGGGTCAGGTGTAGACAAAATGGATGAAGGGTAGTGAGAGATACAGGCTTCCGGTTATGAAATGAATAAGTCACTGGAATGAAAGTCATGGCATTGGGAATCTAGCCAGTGATATTATGTAATAGGGCTGTATGGTGACAGATTTGTGATGAGCATAAGGTAATGTGTAGAGAAGTTGCATCATTATATTATATAATTGAAACATTGTGTGTTGTCAACTATGCTCAAATAAAATAATTTTTACAAAAACCAATATATTTGCAACACATGCACTCATGCACGCACACACATACACAAATATCTTATTCAATCCTTGATAAGAATCATTAGTCTTCTTTTATAAATGAGTAAAACGAAGTTCAAAAAGTTTAAATCATTTAGCCAAAGTCTTGGAACTAGAGTCATGGAAGGAACAATTTTAACTCATGTTTGAATCTTCAACAATTATTTTACTGCATTTCACTTAAAGAAATTAATAGCCATGTGATTTTTGTGATGACATATTTTTAATTAAACATTTTACTTGAGATAATTGTAGATATACATACTGTTGTGAGAAATAATACAGAGGGATCCCTTGTTGCCTTTACCCAGCTTCCTGCCGTGATAACATATTGTGAAACTACAGTAAAATATCACAACCAGGATATTGCTATTGATCCGGTCAAGATAAGGAACAATTCCATCACCACAAGGACCTCTCATGTTGCTCCTTTCTAGTCACACCCACTTCCCTCTGGCTCTACCTGCTCCTTTCTCCCTACCCCTTGGCAACCACTAATTTGTTCTTAGTCTATAATTTTGTCATTTCAAGAAACATTATATAAAGGAGATCATGTAGTAACTGAGATCTGGGATTGGCATTTTACACTCAGACTAAATCCCTTGAGATTCATCCAGATATGTGTGTGTGTGTGCTCACGCGCGTGTGTACACATGATTTTTGTTTTCTTTTACTAAGCTTTTAGAAATAACTGGTTGATTTGGAAAAGGAGAAACAAAAAATGGATAATAGCATTATGTAATCTTAAAATAAGTATCTTCTAATTATCTTAACTATTACTATGTTACTTTGGGGCTGATTTACCCTTCTGGAGGAATTTTTTTAAAACAATAAACTCCCGGGGGTACCTGGGTGGCTCAGAGCATTAAGCCTCTGCTTTCGGCTCAGGTCACAGAGTCCTGGGATGGAACTCCGCATCAGGCTCTTTGCTCAGTAGGGAGCCTGCTCCCCGCCCTTTCTCTGCCTGCCTCTCTGCTTACTTGTGAGATCTCTCTCTGTCAAATAAACAAATAAAATCTTTTAAAAAAATAATAAAATAATTTTTGGTGATCTAAATAAAGTGTTGCCCATCTTGTTGCAAAGAAAAAAAAAAAAAAAAAAAAAAAAAAAAAAAAAAAAAAAAAAAAAAAAAAAAAAACCTTATTTTTGGTGATCTAAATAAAGTGTTGCCCATCTTGTTGCAAAGAAAAAAAAAAAAAAAAAAAAAAAAAAAAAAAAAAAAATAAAAATAAAATACTAAACTCCCTTATTTAACCTTTCAAATGTATTTTCTCCCACATCTTTTTGCAGCCTCTTGTTGACTGTGCATAATTTCTTGTGCATCACTTTCTAGTTTGGATTTGACTAGCTTTAAAAAGTCACTGTCGTATGCTGCCAAATGTCCATTATAGCGTTTTGAAGTTGCTTCTCAATTTTTATTCTCTGTTCCTAATTCAGAAGGACTCCATCCTCTTTTTTGACCATGCACATTTTATTAAGTCACCTAGCATTCATAAACATATTATTTGTCCCGTACTGTCAAAAAAAAAGTTATCTCTTCTTTCCTTTGATGGTATTTTTCTCCCTGCTGACCTTAAGGCTCCATAAGGAAACTAACATATTAAAAATACTCTTTTATCCTTCTTTATGTTGGTTTCTTTGAATTTTTATCCAGGGTGGAAAAAAGTATTAGCCATTAATGGGTTGTACCTTATTAGAATATTTATGATAAGCAAAGATGTGAAGATATTTTAAGCATCTAAAGATCCATTCCCCAGGTTACATTTGGTGTTTCTCTCTAGGAACAAATCCTTTGAAATTTAAATGTGGATTCATGTCTGCTGATACAGTAACGTTTATGTCTGAAGTAAAATCAGATGCTGTCATGAGTTCCTAAACCACTTCTTGCTTGGTCGATTGAACAGGGAGAAAATCCAAAGACCTTTTTGTGAATTAAAAACATTCTAAAGAACTATAAAAACCTAAAACACTGCCTTCATTGAGTTCTGTGGAGTGTTCCACATTTTTTGGTTTTCAGAGCGGTATGTACTTGATTTGTCATTTTTAGAACATTCTGCCAGTACATACTTCCCCAGACTTGCTAAAGCCTGAAACTACAGATGTTCACTTGGGTGGCTTCTCCTTAGCGAACATTTCCCAGATTTGTGGTTATTTAATTCTCTATTCCATCGAGTACCGCGCTACATTTCCCTGTAGATTTGTACTTTCTTTCCACATCTCTACCTCGCACATGAACTAATCACCACATTCAGTTTGGTCGCTTGCATTTTTACTGTATCTTGATTTTATTTCTTTCTACCTTCGAAAGGGATGTTTATTTCCTTCTATTTTCTCAGATAAGGTTAGATATTACTTTTGTTGTTCAGTCCAAAATCTAGGAAAAAAGCATAAAAACCTGAAACTACTGGAAAACAAATGGTTTTGTTCTTCACTAATCAGCTTCTCAGGTGTTTTTCCTTTTGTTTAAGTACTTTGTAAAACTAAATGAATGTTATCAAAACAGAGTTAGCTATTAGGATGACGCCTAGCATGCAGTGAATACTCAAGAAATTTCCAGCATAACGATCTTCCTTAAAAAGTTAAAAATAGAACTATCTTATGATCCATCAATTGCATTACTAGGTATTTAGCCAAAGAATATAAAAACACTAATTCAGAGGGATATATTCACCCCAATGTTTATAGTAGCATTATCTTTGATAGCCAAACTATGGGAACAGCCCAACTGTCCCATCAACTGATGAATGGATAAAGAAGATACCATGTGTGTATACCCATATATGTATTTCGTGGTGTATATATACAAAACCATACATGAATACTGATGAATGATTAGAGAAGATATGGTGTGTATGTGTGTGTGTGTAAATATACATATTTGTGGATATATATGTATATGCACATATACCGTGGAATATTACTCAGCAATAAAAAAGAACGTTCTGCCATTACATATGTTGGTTTCTTTGAATTTTTATCCAGGGTGGAAAAAAGTATTAGCCATTAATGGGTTGTACCTTATTAGAATATTTATGATAAGCAAAGATGTGAAGAACTACATCTGTAGTTTCAGGCTTTAGCAAGTCTGGGGAAGTATGTACTGGCAGAATGTTCTAAAAATGACAAATCAAGTACATACCGCTCTGAAAACCAAAAAATGTGGAACACTCCACAGAACTCAATGAAATCTTGTCATTTGCAATGAACTGGACAGAACTAGAGAGTGTTATGCTAAGGAAAGTAAGTCAGTGAGAGAAAGGCAGATACCATATGATTTACTCATAAGTGGAATTTAAGAAATAAAACTAGCATAGGGGGAGAAAAAGAGAGAGAGGGAAACCAAGAAAGAGACTCAACGATAGAGAACAAACTGATGGTTAACAGAGGGGAGGTGGGTGGGGGATGGGTAAAATGGGTGATGGGGTTTAAGGAGAGCACTTGGCGGTGATGAGCACCGGGTGTTGTGTGGAAGTGCTGAATTACTAAATTGTACACCTGAAACTAGTATAACATTATATGTTACCTAACTGGAATTTAAGTAAAAACTTTTATTTATTTATTTGTTTGTTTGTTTGTCATAGAGACAGAGAGCACAAGCAGGGAGAGCGGCAGGCAGAGCAGGCAGAAAGAGAAGCAGGCTCCCTGCTGACCAGAGAGCCTGATGTGGGACTCGATCCCAGGACCCTGGGATCATGACCTGAGCCGAAGACAGATGCTCAACTGACTGAACTAAAAAAACAAAAAAGTTTTAAAAACTTTTAAAAACACATAATTTTAGGTGCATTTGGGTGGCTCTGCCTGTTAAGCAACTGCCTTTGGCCCAGGTCCTGAACCTGGGATCAAGGCCCGCCTTGGGCTCTCTGCTCTGTGGGGAGCCTGCTTCTCCTCTCCCTCTGCCTACGCCTCTGTCTGCTGCTCTGCCTACTGTGCTTTCTCTCTCTCTACCAAAAAAATAAATAAAATCTTTAAAAAAATAAAAATTAAAAAACACATAATTTTAAATAGGAAAGAAAAACATCCAGCGTATCAACAAATGAAGAGTTGTAAGGGATAAAAAAATGTTTGCTTAATGTGGATGGCCAAAACATGTCATTTTGACCAAAGAATTATTTTCCTGATATCATGACTCTCTGCTTAAATTACCTGGATAAATGCCTCAATTTTTCAATATATTTTGACTATATAAACATAGAGCCTTAGAGCATTTTCTTTTAACCCAGGGAGACCCGGGGTAAAATGTAGATAGGTTAAACAAATTTAAAGCACTAAACAGGAAATACATTATTCCAGAGAACAATCCTTTTCTGGCTTTTGGTAAATAGTTACTGCTGCTTTTTAAAGGTCACATTCAAAAACACCCAAGGCAAGTGCTGGGAAGTATTTGTCGTCAGTCTTTCTTATACACCCTTGGGCACCACCTGGCACAAAGCAGCAGTAACTTTGTCCTCGTGGATCAACCACAGCAGATTATTTTTTAAAAATAAAGAAAAAGTCATTTTAAAGAGTTGAGACTCTGGTTTTCTTAAGTAGTAGGTATTCCTTTTGTTGATTTCTAGTCAGCCAGTCTAAGAAAGGACATACCAACTTATATTCCATAGAATGCCAGGTAAGGTAGTGAAATCGACACGTGGTGGGATGTAGCCAATGCTGTGGCCTCAAAAGCACAGTCCCAAGGGAAAAGAGTAGCTGCCTCTTATCTCTGATCTATCACATGTACAGATACGGACCAAATATCTCCAGATCTTACAACTGCTTAAGAGAACTTTGGATTTTTAAGAGAACTTTAGATTTCTCCCAGTCTTTAAATGGTGGTGGTTTTTTGCTGTGTTTTTAAACCCACTGTGACCAAAACCAATGAATTAAAGGCATATGCAAAATGCAAATTAACTTAGCAATATATTAAATGAAAAATAGAATCCCCTGGGGCGCCTGGGTGGCTCAGTGGGTTAAGCCTCTGCTTTCGGCTCAGGCCATGGTCTCAGGGTCCTGGGATTGAGCCCCGAGTCAGCCTCTCTGCTCAGCGGGAAGCCTGCTTCTCCCTCTCTCTCTGCCTGCCTCTCTGCCCACTTGGGATCTGTCTCTCTGTCAAATAAATAAATAAAATCTTCAAAAGAAAAATAGAATCCCCAAATATTTCATTCAGCCTTTTTACCTTTTTGTAAAGTTAATAGTTATAAAATCTACCTTTCACAAATATATGCATATGCAATAAAACTCTAGAAAAAGGAAAGCAATGGAATGATGAACACAGGGGATACAGAATGGTAATTGTATTTGGTGGAGGAAGGAAAGGAATGAATTATTGGATACAGGTTATTATTAAGGTCCCGTCTTATGATTTAAGGGGAGGGTTCCTGAGTGTATTACATTATTAAAAACAACCAATTAAATGAGAACTAAATAAGTGAGTGCCACACATGAACTTATAATGAAACTATGTCATGAAACAAGGGTCAAATTCTGTGCATAGTAAACCTAATTAAAAATATATTAGATCACACTGAATACATGTACTGTTTGATTTACCAGTGAACCCAGTTCTAGAATCACCAATTTTCAACTCCTGTTCTAAGAGAAGGACCCACCTAGCAAGATGATTTTTACACAGGTGAGAAGTTGATACGTAAGACAAACAACAGTTTAATAAAATGACCCACGAAATGTCACAAAGTAATATCAGAACAACTGACAAATTAATGTATAAGCCATTGATACCAGATCAGGAATTAGGGAAACCTCTAATGGCTCAGAAAGATTTCTATATGAGGTATAAGAACTAAGTCTTTTGATGTATAGGTAGCTCATATGTAGGAAATTCACAGAAACAAGCTATCCAATTGAAAAATAAAGTCACCTGGATATTGAAATAGATAGATTGATATCAATTTACACTTTCTTTTACTCTATTGCCATATCTATAAGTTAAAAAAAAACTTCCTTATACTTCAGAAGACTGTTATGAATATGAGAATTAATTCGCAAAACAGAGTTTGAACTTCTTGCATGAATCGTTAAAATAAATGAGGGAGAAGTCAGCATTATTATTATGATTTTTCTGAACTGATCACTGCAATTCCTATTTCTCTTTTTTTGACCCAGTGCCATTTCAGTGATATTTGCCAATACCGCCCTGTTCTGCTCACCGTTCAATAGATCCACGACACAGTTAACAGTCCAGGTTGGATGCAAAATGTACTTTATATCTTCGGTTATATTGAAAAGTCATTCTAAAATGTCACTCATTACTCCTGCTTCTCTATTAAAATGATGAATTCAAACAGTAGAAGACAAAAGTAAATTGATTTAGAAGTCCTTATTTATAAGCCAACAATATCACATTTTTAAGGTATGTTAGACTTTAATACAAATATGATTTCTCCTTTATTTGGGGCCTGTTCCTGGTGCATCTTGAATATGGCACAGTGGCTAGCATATAGTAAGCACTCCATAAATAGTCAGTGAACAAATGAATTAATGGGTTGGCCTTTTTCTCCTTTAATTGATCCTCAAAACAACTTGATACAAATCACAAACTTTTATGGCCAAACATAAGCATGGATATAAGTATGATTTTTTAAAATTTAATTTTATTTTTTTTTCAGTGTTCCAAAATTCATTGCTTGTGCACCACACCTGGTGCTCCATGCAATACGTGCCCTCCTTAATACCCACCACCAATCTCACCCCCAACACACAGACACCCCTCCAAAACCTTCAGTTTGTTTCTGAGAGTCCAGCCTCATGGTTTGTCTCCTCCTCTGATTTTTATAGAATATGTGCATAAACAAATA
This sequence comes from Mustela putorius furo, assembly GCF_011764305.1. Taxonomy (NCBI): domain Eukaryota; kingdom Metazoa; phylum Chordata; class Mammalia; order Carnivora; family Mustelidae; genus Mustela; species Mustela putorius. The sequence goes on from NW_025421987.1 coordinate 76,103,118, forward strand.
TGCTGACATGCACAGAATATCTTCTGTATTCCTTTCAAGGAGTATTAATGTTATCATTGGATAGAAGCATTAGTAAAGAAAGGAAGGTGAGAATAGTCAAAAAAGAGATAATCCCACCACTCTTACAAGATTTTTGGTGTTTACTTTTTATATTCTATACCACGAGTGAGTGCTTTGACATTTTGTCCTCACTGGGATGCATCATTCCTAAGAGTATTTGCTTATCAACAGGATATAAGCTCCAAAAGACACATTTTCACATGCCAGTAGATTAGGATATGAGTTTCATATACTTTCAAAAAATTGATCTTCAAAGAATCAATACCATACAGTGATTTTGAGCTTCAAATGTTTCTGAAAAAATGATGATAAAGTAAAAGCAATGCAAAAAAAAAAAAACAAAAAAAAAAAGAAAGGCTTTATTTTCAAAAGAGACAAACTTTCATGAGACATATTCTTTACTATTCAATTCAAATATATTCTATGCCAGTATTTATTAGGGGAAAGTATCAATAAGAAGTGATTTAAAACTTTGTGGTAGTGCAACTTTCTTTTCATTCTTGTATCCCTTACCTAAATTATCTAAAATAATTTAAATTCCTTTTTGTCTCAAGGGCTTTGTAACAATTACTGTCATAAGGATGCTCTGTGTTGTTTCAGATCTAGTAATAAGAGCTTAACTTCTACATAGTTAAACAGTTGCATCTAAGAATCAACCTAGCTTTTAGTTTTTAGAGCAGAAGCTAGATTTCTATCCTCACTTTAGCATTTATTAGCTGTGCAACCTTGGAATAATCACTCAACTACTCTGGCCCTCCATTTAATTATTTAAAATGTGAATGCAAATGACAGTTATGCAATAGACCTATTATATAGATTTAATAAGCTGACCTGTACACATCTTATGTGCTTAATATTTAATAGATACATAACCTATAATAATCCCTAAAATATTTCTGAATTTTTTTTAAAGATTTAATTTATTTATTTGACAGACAGATATCACAAGTAGGCAGAGAGAGGGAGGCAGGGGGCAGAAGCAGGCTCCTTTCGAGCAGAAAGCCCAATTCTGGGCCCAATCCCAGCACCCTGGGATCATGACCTGAGCTGAAGGCAGACGCTTTAACCCACTGAGCCACCCAGGTGCCCCAATTTCTGATATTTTGATAAGTACACTATTAAGTTTATATATCAATAGCTGAACATGGATGAATCAACTTAAATCTTAAAGGCTGAAAATTTGAAAGGTCTATATCAGCCCCTTTTACAGTCATACTATAAATCACTGGAAGTCAGGATTTATAGCATCAGCTCAGACAGAACTTAACTATAACCCAGCAGTAGTAGGTGCCACTCTAATAGAGATAATTTTTCATTTTGCCAGAAGCTTTCTTCTCCAGCTTTATCTCCCCCTCCTTCTCTATTTTTAGATTAAGTGGTACAAATATTAGCTAGAAATAGTCAACATATGTTAAACGGAACTACTCTTATGTAACAGAAATGTATTTCTGCATCATATTTATTTAGATGGAGGCACTGGTTTTAATTTTTCAGTGTTGTGCAAGCACAGGCTTTGGTTTTTATGCCATGTGATCCAAACTGCTGTGTTTCCTGGCTGTTTTTACCCACATGGCTTTAAGGGTACTGGGAAGTATTTAGGCATCTACGTTCCTAGAAACACAGCTTGCAGTAACAACCATATGTCATAAACATTAAAGGGGAGACTTTATGTAACTCATTAAAATACCAATCTACAAATATCAACATAAAGCCCCTAGTAATATGACTGAAGTTGTAAAAATGATCTCTTCTCTCATTTTGCATAATCTTCCATTTTAAAATGGCATATAAACAATTCCAAAACTCCCAGGAGTGCCCTGAATATTGTAAAGTGGATGCTTCATACCAGTTTATCTGATTCCTCACTCAATGAGGCTTTCAGTTCCAACTAGACCAAGTCACACAAATAATTAATCTGTCAAAAACAAAACCAAATAAAAACCCATGCCTCCCTGCTTTCAAAATCTGTCTCCTCTTAAATTACAAATTTGGGAAACATGATTTTGCTCACCTAGCTTCTAGTTACGTTTGTCACATTTTTATTGTGCTCTCTAGTTTCCATGTGCTTGCATGTAATCTCTAATGGGCTGTTGTCTTTGTCCACCTCAACAGAGGAGTCCTGAAAATGCATTTCTCTCTCTAAGGCCCATATTTACCCCAGCTGGAAGGTTCCTTGCAAAGCTTTAAGTCTCCTCTCTCATCCCTTCGTGTCTCATGAGCCCTCTATCATCTCTGGCTCTCCAGGTTCCTTAGTCTCAGAAATGTCTTACAAAAGAGTAAGCATCTGGGTGCGCCTGGATGGCTCAGTTGGTTAAGCATCTGACTCTTGCTTTTGGCTTGGGTCATAATCTCGGGGTGGTGAGATCCAGCACCACATCAGGCTCAGCTCTCAGTCTGGAGTCTGCTTGAGAGCAGACTCTACCCACTTGTGCTCTCTCTCTCTCCCTCTTTCAAACAAACAAGTAAGCATCATTGTTCATCTTCTCAAGGCAAGGAAACTGAGGTTCAGAGTGATTCATTCAAGATTATAAAGCCAAAAATAAAAAGCAAAATTTGGACTAGAACTTGGGTTTGAGAATATCCATGCTGCCTGGTTAACAAAGGATCAGTAACTACACTGATACTTAAAGTGGTCCCAAGACTGTGGACTCTCTCCTATGATTAGGGTTCTTCTTATCTACAAATTAAAAATCAAAGTCAGTGGAGTTTGGAGTAGAGTAGTACTTGAAGTTAGATTTGAATCCTTTAAAGCTGCTTGCTAGTTCTGGTCGTGTCGAAAGTGATTTAATGGCCAGAGTGTACTCATTTGCCAATGAAAAGATTAAATGAGATAACTAGAGTACTTAGTTAAGCCCAAAGATTGACATTTAAGCTTAATAAATGATAGCCATGATTTTGTAAAAAATTAAGTACATAGGAAAATAGGTTTAGTTATCAGACATTGTTTAGACTCCAACCCTGGCTCTTTATGTCCCTCACTGCTGCCTGACCTTGAGCAAATCTTACCTTCTGGATATTGTTTTCCTCATCTGTTAAACAGATATATAAAACCATATTACAGAATCCAAATAAAGATAAATGATTCATGGAGAAGTCCTTGAAGCCAAAGAGCCTGGAGGTCATGGAGATAACTTTTGAATCCCTGATCCAAGAAATGCAAGGCTTAAGAGTCTAGGACTGGGTGATGAGGGAAAGGTTGGCAGGATTAACTTGAAGACTGGGCAGAGATAAAGGAAGCCTGGGGCTATTCTTACGTCCTCAATGATGTAATGAAAGACACAGCTCTAGATTTACAAATTGGCACTGTAATTTCTCCTCTACCACCAATTTGCTATGTAGCCCGGAAGATGTCATTTAAGTTCTCTGATCTTCAAAGCCCCTTCTTCTCAATGAAGAGGTGGAACTAAATTACATGAGACTATGGTCATCTCTAGCACTAAGATGTTATGTGTCTATTCATTAGACGAGAGCATCATACAATATATTCCACTAAATACTTAATGTTCCACTTGATGTTTTCGGGTGAGGGAATGAAATATTCCCATAGAGAATTCTGTATATGCCATCCACCTTCTGAAATTTTACAATGAAAACCTCTGGGGAATATTAAACCTCTAAGAAGTCCAGTATAAAAGGAAAGTTATTAACCCCTCAATTTCCAAACTTAATAGCCCCTATGGAACTTGTATACTTACTTTTATAAATGCTGTACTAGATAATATAAGGGCTTTGTACAAAATGTTTAGACAAAAGAGATTTTTATCATCACCATCCTCATCACCATCATTTCCACCATCATTACCACCATCATCATCAAAACATCAACATTACTATCATCTTACTTACATTTATGGAAACTAATTCTATATAGTGCTCTATGAATTGAGACTTGTAATATTTTGGGACGACATGAGCAAAAATAGAATTTGGGAACTATAGACTTACATACCAGGAAGCTAAATGTTGATTTTGGATTTCAATATTAACTTGGTGCAAGTGTAGAATTCAAATACTCTTAGATAATGGCAATTGAAATAGAAGGCATATGAACCATAATCCAGTTGAATTTCATTTTAGTCATGAATGACTTTCACTTAAAATGTTTTCTCATTTCTTCAAAGAATTAACAAAGTGATGTATGTAAAGTGATTTCTATTCCATAGAGGGGAAAACTATAAGCTGGCATTGACAGCCTTATAATTTAATAATACACAATTCTCAAAGCACTTTCACATCCACTATTTTATTTGATATTTGTGAAAATCGTATGAAAACAGGCTTGGAAGATACTGTCTTCTACATTTTATGGACAAGCAAACTAAGGATAAAAGAAGCTAAGTCACTTCTTTAAGGACATAGATAATTTTGAATTTTTAATGATCATTAACTTTTAAACTTTATATCCCATTTTGTTGTACTGTCATTTCCCTCAATTACATTACCATCTCTAATAGGCATTTATCAAAAAGCTGGTTCGTGTGAAAGAATGAAGATTTCAAATGACAGTAAATCAATGTTTCTCAAGTTTTTTGAATTGTGGCACACAAGGAAAATCCCTAGGACAAATGAGCCAGCCTGCTTCTATCTGATGAGGAATGGCCGTGAGAGTTGCAGGAGGTCAAGATCTAATACACCTACAATCTCTTTGCAACATACTATTGTGCCACTACCCACCAGCTTGGAAGCTCTGAAACCCCTACAAAAGATGTGATTGATCTAATCAAGGATTAGAAGAAAACTCTATTACCTTCATTTCCATAGATTATTTTATTTTATTAGACATTACAAATGCCCTTTATTTAACATATAATCTCAACACATACTCAAGTTCAATGTTTCTTTTAGGAACTGATTCTAATCTGGCTTCAAAGAGAACAAAGAAATCCTATATGCAGAGAATGAATACATTTGTTTCACAAGGAATGTTTTCCTTTTTTTTTTCTCTTTCATTTTTCTTTCTCTGATAATTAAGGTCATGCCATTAATACTTATTTGCTTTTTGTTGATTTTCACCTAGTTTTAAAACTGCTACTTGCCTTCTTTTAATTTAGTTTAATTTTTAAAATTCATAAATTGTTTGAGCCATGACCATTAACCACCGTTCGGCAATTTATTTTCAGGGGGAGAGAACAACATTTTCTCTTAATTTTCTCTTAATTCCTCTCTGACCCTAATTGCTTTCTGCTTCATATCATACTTATTTGTATGCATTTCATTAATTTTCCTAGAGGGAGCATCCATCCCTTTTTCAGCTTCGGAGCCCTCAGAGAGCTTAGTAGAGTACCTTTCACGTAGCATCCTAGCTTCACGACCAAAGCCATCCACTTTCCGAACAGTTAATTGGACACTCACTATGAACCCTGCTGTATGCAGGCTCTGGGAATTGAAAAATAAATAAAGAAGTAATTTAAAGTGTATATGATTAGAGCTAAAGTTATACAGTAATTTCAGTGCAATGTAATAAGTTCTAAGGTGTAAGTTTTTATAATCATCATTTATTCACTTGTAGTGGAGAAGGAGCTAAGTCAGGAAACATTTTGCAAAAGAGTAAAATTCTGAAGTTATTCTTGAAGGATTCTTAGATGTTCAAGTACGTGGGGGAGGGCTGGGGAGCAGAAACAAGGATGTTTCTAGCATTTGCCTGCCTATGTGATCTAAAAGAAGAAGAAGAAAAAAAGAAATCTAAGCATTTGGAAGGATCTGGAAAGAATTTACGCATGTGTGGAATGCAAAGTAAGGTACTGGGTGGGGGCTTGGTGTTCCATACCAAAAACAATGCCGTGGATTTTCCCACTCACACCTCTGGTTTGTAAAGATTACATAGTTGGATGTGAGCAATGCCTGATGCTTTCCAGAATCTACAGTAAATAACCCTATGCATTCTCAATATTCTTCTCTATAATCTTTTAAAAGACCATAATAATTGATATTCCATCTCTAGCTAAGGCAGAGGACATGGGAAAAGAAAATATCTGGAATATGTTGTGTTCCTCATGCTTAGAATGTGTATGATTCGATTAAAATTAGTACAAAAGTAATGCATGGCTATTATGGAAACCTCAAATAATTCTAAGATTATTAGAGTAAAACTGAACATCTTCCTTCACCCACAACTCATCATCCCATAGTTCACCTTTTTAGCAGACACCTTTGAGTAGTTTTGTATGTGTCTTTCCAGACCCATTTCTATGTATTTCTAAATGCACATGTTTGATAACATTAAAGCTCATTATAAAATGTGCTTTCTTCAGTCTGTTTCTTTCTCACTTGATATTATACCATAGCCAATCTCCCCTGGAGTACACATAAGTCTCCTTCACTCTATTTAACCACTTCATAGTACTACATAGCTTGGATTTACTATAATTTATTTTTAAATCCTCTTTGTCTTAAAATATTGTGCAAACCCATTAAATTAGACAATATTCTGATTTCATGTGGCTCTCGAAAGCCTTGTCATGTACCTGATTATTCTGTGGACTTGCATTAGCGTCCTCTTTCTATGCCACATGTTCTTGCTAGGGGCTCTAAAACTGCTCCAGAACAAGCATTTCCTCCTAGACTGACTACAAGATTACTATATGACTTACTTAGAAGCCAACTCTTACGGGGTAGTAAGCTCTTTTTGACTTTGAAAGTGCTCTGGGAGTTTGCCAAGAACTCATCATTCTAGGGTTTATTTATCTAGATTAGAATTTCCCCAACTGTGCTCTGTGGAGTACTAACATATCTCAGTAAGTGCACAACCAAAAAGAATCCTTTGTCATATAACACAGTACTACCCCCATTCTCCTTGGACGTTCATGAAGCACCGACTTATATTAAGAGTCAGGAAGTTCCTGTTGTAAAGAAACTTATTTATCTCTGTTTAATCCAGCTTTTCTTAATATGAACGCTAAACCTTTTTTTTTTTTTTAATAATAGCTCTATCTCTTGAAATATTGTAGTTACAGTTTGAAAACCACTGGTTGTGATGCTTCACAAAATGTCCATTAACATTAAAAATAACAAACATCGGGCTACCTGGGTGGTTCAGTGGGTTAAGCCTCTGTCTTCGGCTGGTGTCATGATCTCAGGGTCCTGGGATGGAGCCCAGCATCAGGCACTCTGCTCAGCAGGGAGCCTGCTTCCTCCTCTTTCTGCCTGCTTCTCTGCCTAATTGTGATCTCTGTCTGTCAAATAAATAAATAAAATCTTAAAAAAAAAAAAAAAACATTGAGAAACTAGATTCCAAATGACACAAAATAATAGAGCTAGGAATATCATAAGAGGTATGGGGGACGGAGGTGCTGGATGGTCAAATCAGAAGCCCTGTGGGGAACTAAGGTGTTTTGTAATCTGTGGATGCTGTACACTTCTGCAGACTTGGGCTGGCTGCCGCTACCCCTGGGTGGCAGCATACAGAGAACTGTAATGGGGCTGATAGGGTTAGAGAGGGCAGTCTCAGGCCACCTGGTCCTGACTGAGCCATGCCAGAATGATTCATTTCTGATGACTGGTCCATTATGCTCTGACTGCCAATTACATAAATCTTTTAACTGTGATGGATGGAGCTGAGCACTCTTCTCAAATATTTTGAGTGGTGATTTTTAGTTTCATTTTGAAGAATAAACAGAGATGAACCTGAAGAAAATTGTGAGGATTAAATGAAATGATGATATGAAGCAACAGGACATCAAGCACACGGCAAGTGTTCCAAAATGCTCTCTTATCATTATTAGTTCTACCTATCTGATCATCTCAATGAATGACTTAAAAATTTGACTCTCTAAATAATATTTCCCAGTGATCCACTTTACCTTCTTTAAGAATTTAAGCTTTACCTTGTGGCATTGAATAATAATTGGACATTTATTTTTTAAAAAGATGCATTTATTTGAATGAGAGAAAGAGAGAGAGGAGGGGCAGGGGAGAGAATCTTCAAGCCAGCTTCTTGCTAAGCACAGAGCCCAGCATAGGTCAGATCTCATGATACCATGACAGAAACCAAGAGTCAGAAGATTTACCTACTGAGCCACCCAGGTACCCCAATAATTGGAGATTTGAAAGCAGGATATGACATTGTCATGTGTCAGTTTTAGGAAAATCTCTTCATCCCTATCACCCCCTCCCCTGCCCCTGCAGAGTGCTGGGTGAATTGATAGAGGAAATTTAAACCCCCAGAAGGTAGAGTTTTAAGCCTCAAAATATCAAGTTTCTTGACCAAGGCATCACAATTTAAAAAATGCTAGGACAAAGACTAGAATTCAGACCTACTGAATTCAGACCTGTGAATCCAGACTTCACTTAATACCACTATGGTGCCTGCTTTGGGTAAAATAGGGCCCAGCAGTCACTATTTGACCTTCAGTATATCTGCATCTGCCTAGCAACTGGCCTTGTTGTGTTAGCTATTCACTTCACTAATCTAAATAGTCTGAAGCTTTCAAATTCATAACTTATGCACTAGGAAGTACCTCAGAGCCACAGATATTCAAGTTCAATTTGAATGATACCTTCAGAGTCAACTGGGTAGCCTTGCATGTGCCCTACAGTTGGTAAAACATCGAGGGTTCAGGCCAAGCGCCTCTGCTCATTATTTCTGCTGTTTTGGAGCAGAGAGTAGTGACAGCATTTGAAAGAACAAAAGCAGTGAGTTCTGTCTGAGAGCCACTCGACCTTTTCCACTCTACTTGGCCTCCACTCTGTCCACAGGTCCTAAGTGGAGTGAGTGTGCCTGAGAGTGCTATTGTCTACAGTAGCATTTTATTTTGAGATCACTGACCAGACACATTTCCACCCAATAGGGTGACCTGTGCTTTGTGTGAAAATGCTGTGTGGAGAGCACAGGGCAACACTGCCACATTGATCCACATTTGTATTCCCGACAAGCTGGCAAGTATATGAAATTCATGCAAACAGCGATTAGGGCTTGAGCTTCAAGAAGCCCTAGAAATTAGTTCTAAGTTAGACTTTCAGCACAGTAAAAGAAGAAGGAGGAGGAAAAAAAAGAGAAAAAGCTTTGTTCCATAGCTAGGGAAATGAAATTTAGTTCTGAATAAATCCATTTCTAGATGCTCAATCTCCAGTTCTCACCACTGAATTTTTCATCAAATATAAACAACTCCTACACCTCCAGGATCTTACACAATGAGAACGATACGCCCATCTATTAAAGCACTTATCATTTAGGATACATAGGATTTTATGGGGACAAAATCATAAACTAGAATATACTACCTGAACATATGTTTCTAATTTCTTTACTTTGTACACGTGCATGTAATGAGAAACCAAACTCACTATTCTTGCACTTGTTATTTTCTTCTTTAAATCAAGCAGGCTTTCTGGCTTCTCATTGATACCCACACTCTCCTCCATCTATTCTTTTACCTGTTTTACATAGGATTTTCCCATCTTTCATAAGTGAAGACTTCTCTTAAGCCTCTTTGAAATCACTTCACCTCTGGAATGGCTCTTGATCATGCTGCCTTGAAATGGCCTATGCAATTAAGGAAAGAGATGAAAGGTAAAGTGAGTAAACATATTTCCCAAGCCCAGTGAGAGTGCCCATTTTCAATCTCTGTAGAAACATTTTATTTAATGCCACCTGCAACTAATTATTTTCCCTCTTGTAAGAGGTAACCTCCTTTAGAACAAAATTGTTCACTTAAAGTTTTAACCCATTTTGAAAACTGGCTTTTTGCATGTCTATAAGAACTTGAGCATGAAGGCTTAGTAACCATAACGTAAAAATAGCAGGGTCACACAAAGGAAATTTAACCTTGCTGCATTCTTTCTTGCTTTAACTGAAAGAAGGCTTGTACCCTCTGTTAGCTGAAAATCCACCAGGATCCCTTAGTCTTTTATTATCTTCTACCTAGAGGGGAAGATTATTTTTTTCTACCTCTCTGATGACATTTTCAAAATAATTCTTGTTCTTTAATAACCTCTTCAGGGAGAAGGGAAGAATGCAATTTACGACATCCCGTGATTATCATGTGGCAAATTTGCCCTTCAGAATGACATTGTTTTTCAGCCAAAACCTAAACTAGATCTCTGAAAGCAAAGATCCCTTGCTGTGGCTTTTCCTTCACATGGAAAAATCATTCCTGGTCTTGCCTATTTTATGGTTTTTTAAATAACAGGGGAGAGATTTCTCTCTTTCTCTTTTAAAAATTGCTGGATCTGTCATGCCTGTGTGCCCTGGTAGCTTTCATAGTCAGAGATGTATAAAGAAAATTTGTTTCAGCACCATGTTATTTAAAGACAATAAAATAGATAGATAAATAAACACACATATAAATACATATCCCATCCTTTAAAAGAAATAAAGAGGAAGCTTTTTAAGATAGTGAGCATACATGGTTGACTCTTGAACAATAAAAGTTTGAACTGCACTGGCCAAATTATACAGGGATTTTTTTTTTTTTTTTTTTTTTTTAAGAAACACATAAAGTCCTGTAAATATATTTTGTTTTCCTTTTGATTTTCTTAATAATATTTTCTTTTCTCTAGCTTACGTTATTGTAAGAACACAATATATAACACAGATAACATACAAAATATGTTAACCAACTGTTTATGTTTTCAGTAAGGCTTCTGGTCAACAATAGGCTATTAGAAATTAACTTTTGGAAGGGTGTCTGGTGGCTCAGTTGGTTAAGTGTCTGCGTTCTGCTCAGGTCATGATCTTGGGATCCTGGGATCGGGCCCTACATCAGGTTCCCTGCTCAAAAGTGGGAGTCTGATTCTTTCTCTCTACCCTCCCCCCACCCTGGCTTGTGCTCTCTCTCTCTCTCACTCACCCTCTCTCTCTCAAATAAATAGATGGAATCTTAAAAAAAAAAAGAAAGAAAGAAAGAAAGAAAGAAAGAAAGAAAGAAAGAAAGAAAGAAATTAAGTTTTGGGGAGAGTTAAAAGTTATATGTGGACTTTTGGTACCCCAACCCCCAGTTTATTTAAAGGTCAACTATATTCAAATAACCACTCATATTTTGGCACAATTTGGAAACAGCTAGGATGAGAATATTAAATGCTACCAGTTACGCATTTAAGCAGTGGGCAAATGGAACTATAGACAATTTACCTTAATTCAAGGTAAATTCTCCTAAAATGAGGCTCTTTAGTGTTGAATCCAACTGTAAAGGAAAACTATTTTTCTCCTCTTTTCTCAATATTTCTGATAACAGATTTGTAGGGATTTTCCCACACCAAGCAGTTCTCAAATTCTCAACTGACAACAACTGGATGTCCTACCAATTTAACTCAATTCTTATACCTTCTACCTGGAGAGAGCATCAGATCCTACTGGTTAGGGGATAGGTCCCACAAGATTGCTCCCAGTGCAGGTGCCAATCACCAGTCTAGTTTCTCACCAATCAATACTTCTGACCAACTAGCTAGAAATCAAGATTCCCACCCTCCCCTCCCCAGGTCTGATAGTTTGCTAGAATGGCTCACAGAACCCAGGGAAACATTTAGTTATTTATTATAAAAGAACACAGCTCCGGAACAGCTAGCTGGAAGAGATACAGAAGGCAAGGTTTAAGGAAACCTGAGTGCCTCATTCTCAGCACTTCCATGGCCCAGAAGATCATTAAATCTCATGGTTCAGTACTTTTATCAAGCTTCATCTCCAGCTTTTTCTGCCCCCAATTCCTTCCCAGAGATTGGTGGGTGGGCTGAGAATTCTACCTTCCAAACACCTGGTCTTTCTGGTGATCAGCCCTATCCTAAGTCATTTCATTAACATAAACTCAGATGTGCTCTGAAGGAACTCCTTCTAAATAACAAAAGACACTCCTGTCACTCAGAAAGTTCCCAAGATGTTGAGAGCTCTGTCCCATAAACCACGGACAAAGACCAAATGTATTTCTTATATACCATACCAACTCATCAGGATTTATAACTGGGAATTCCCAAGTAAAGAGAGAAGAACTGTTTGCAGGTGGGTTGGAAATGAAAACCAGTAACAAAGTCAGAAAAAAAGTAATAGTCACCTGAGTAGGCAGAACAGTGAGATTTGGTGCTAGTGAATTATAGGAGATAGAGAGCTGAGAGCCCATAAAGTCAGTGTGGTGGTCAAAGCTTTCTGCCTGTGAGTAGTTAGTGCTGAGACTATAGTCAAGTGGCTGTTTTCTTTTGTTTGCTACCATCTGTTGAACATTAAAAAAAAAAATCCATCAGCAAATATTTATTAACCATCTATTTTGTATAAGGCACGGTATTGGTGGTGGGAATACACGGGCACTGGTGAGTAAAACCACCATAGTTTCTGTTCTATGGAGCAACCTTCAGGGGAAAATGGAAAAGAAACAAATATATTATACATTATATATTATACATATATAGTACATGCTATATTATGAATATATTATAAATATGCTAAGTGCTAAGAAGTAAAAACATGGAGTTCTGTGAAAGTGTATTTAAAAATAAATAAATAAATAAAAAGACCAAGCTTAATCTAGAGGTTCCTGGAGTTTTCTCTGAGAAAGTTTAAACTAAAATTTGCATTTTGACTAGGAATTTACCAGGTAAAGATATAGAAGGGGCAGTAGGTACAAAAAGCCTGACCCAGGGAGGGACTTGGGGCTTTTGAAGAAATGTGGATTTCTCAAGGATGGTCTAGCTGAAGATTATTGAAGGTGACAGAGAATAAATGGTATGAGGTTAAGATGCAGACATATTTAAGTGGCGGATTACATTGTAGGCAAGGATGAAGATTTCCGTCTTTATTTTTAAAGCAATGGAAGTCCATTAAAGGGTTTAAAGTAGAGGTACGGTATGAGTAGATTTTCGGTTTTAAAAGAACTTTTTAATGACTATGTGTAGGATGACTTGGATCAAAAAAGAAAAAGTATATAAAATTCTATAGTTCAGTCTGGAGGCAAAGTTGGCTTGCACAAGAGTGCAGTGAGGGAGGATAAAAAGTCGAAGTTTTGATTTAAAGTATATTTAAAGCATATTGTGAGAAACTTGACAGTCAATTTGATATGGGGACAAGGAAATGAGGACTTCAAAAGATGGCACCTGGCTGTCTGGCTTGAACAAGTAGGAGGTTTGTGGTGCCATTTACTAACAAAAGGAAAGCAGAGGAAGAGAGGGTTGAGTCAGGGAGTCAGTGTGACGTAGGGAGTTCAAGGTGTGGGCATATTCCCATTGGGATGCTGGTCAAGTGGAAGGTCCATTGAAGGTTTTAAACAGGCAGTGGCGTAATCCAGTTTGAGACTCAAAAGAGAGGTCAAAGTCTGAAATGTCTCCTACGGAGTTGTTGGAATATGTATGCCTATGTTCCCTGTTGGTTGTACATGAGACTGAACAGAAAGAAAGTATACCATGATAAACGAAACAAACAAAGGCCTAGCACTGAGCCATGAAAAAAATCAGAGTATCCAAAGAGATAGAAGAAAAACGTCAAGACTGGAACGTCAGGCCGGAAGGAATGAGGTTGTTTCAAGAGAGTTGTCACCCGTTACCTTGACCACAACTACTGCGGTCCAATAATGTGAGGCAGGGGAAAAAAAGTGCCCTTTGAAATGAATAACACAGGGGTTTTGTTTTGGGGCAGACACCATGCAAAAGTGCTTTACATCTAACTGTAATTCTCAGGGTGCCGCGGTGGTGTTGCCTCCGGGGTGGTTGAGGAAACAGACCCAGTGTTCAAGGGCACGCATTAAGAAGTGGTGGTGAAAATCTAAGGTTCGAACTCAGGTCTGTGATGGAGGGATGGAGCCCTGTATTTCTTCTTTGTCACTCAAACACTTTACTGAACCAGTTCTGTTGTTTCTGTTGCTGTTTGTTTGTTTGGGCATTAAAATCAAGGGCACAGAACCAGGGTCTGTTCATTTTTTTATTGCTTTATGTGTACACAGTAGCCTTGCCTCTCCCACTAGATTTATGAGCTCGCTAAGGGCGAGCACCAGAGCATAGTGTAGGGGGGAAAGAAAATAGACTTTGCAACCTGACAGACCTGGGTCAGAGTTTAAAAATTATAATGTCCATGAAGTGTCTTGTGGAGTGACAGGTACAGATGAGCCAAGGGTTGAATGGATGTGATTTTTACGATTTCTTTGTATCCCTTTCTGCCCAGTGTGCTGTGTAGAACAAGATTAAATAAATATCAGATTTGATTCTTGAGATATTGTTAAGTGATAATAATTTCTTCATCAGCTAATTGTACCCATCATAATTGCTAATATCATTTAGGAGTCCATCAATTCCTGGTAAGGAGAACTTGCCTTCCCCCGGGACCGAGGAGAGAATAGTAAATGAGATACTCTGCTTTCCGTGAACCCTGTGCAAATGCCACATTGGAAAACAAGGCCCCTGAAAATCACGAGCTCCTCAAGGACAAGTTCTGTGATTTCTCTAAGCTGCCATTTCCATTGTACTTAATCTAGCACCAGGCACATGGTATTTACACAGTACTTCCTAAAATAAAGTAAATAAATTGGATGTTGATGAAGAGGAGATTTCTTGGCCTCTGAAGACATTAGAAGTTTTCTTTTCTGAACTACAAAATGTCATGTGCTAGCATGGCATTCTAACTCCTTCACTGCTGCTCTAAACTCTATTTGTAATATTGTTATATATAGTTTCTGGGCATATACAATACAGTGTATCTTACCATCCTTTCCAAAAATGTCATGGGAATTATATGACTTCAGAGGTTATGCTTGACACATGAACAAGCTAAAAATATTTCCTAGACTGAAGCCAGGGCTTAATAAATATTTTCATCATGATGACTCATCAAGCTTAATATGTTGGAGTACTGTGTGAGAAATCTTATTTAAATGGTTCGGTCATGCCCAACCAAGCATGTGGGAATTTATGTGGGACTAAATACTGAAGACATTTAAAAACTTCTCAATCGTCTGTTTCCCTCTTTTTAAAGCTGTACAAGTATAGTAACAACCACATAATCCAAATGTGTGCTCATTTTCTATTATTTAGGCATTACAAGAACATAATATTTTAAAACCACTTGATTCTATGTTATCCTTCTGTTATTTTCTCGAGTATTTGTTGACCTGTAATAGCTAATTCTGTGCACAGAGGGACAGTAGCACCTTCTGACTGTGTGTAGTGTGATGAAATAGTGCTGCTCCTATCTTCGTCCCATGCTTCTGCCAAGCTGGTCTCATCAACACTTTTGAACAGTCCAGTTCTGCCACCTTCTCCAGACGTGTCACTTAACCTATAGCCCACCTCCCCCCGCCCAACATACACACATATTCTATTGTGGAAATCCCACTTCTTTCAAGGCTCAAGTCCAACACTACCCTCTCAGAGAGGGTAGCAGCTGCTCCATAGAGGCTCAAGTTGAGTTTAATAATGGCAATTTTCTTCCTAAATTAACCCTTCACGTACTATTATTTGGAATGAATAAATTTGGCCCATCAAATATCTCTTTCTAGAAAATAGGTGTGTTTGTGTAAGCTGCGTGTATTGCAAGCATCACAAAAACGAATGTTTATAGGGATCAGGAAGTTAAGATGGATGAACACGGGAGGCCTGGTATTCAGAACGTGGGCAGGGGCAGGTGCTGTGATAAAACAGATAAAATAATGTACTTATATACAGAAGTAGCTGCTGATATTTTTAGCTAATTTTTAACCAGATTTTGTTCTCTCATTTTTCTGAATGCCTAGAAATGTGCCTGGCACATAGTAGAACCTCAATAAATATTGTAGAATGAGTGACTGAATTAATGCTAAAAGAGAAACCAATGCTTCCAAATCTCCCAATTTCTCAATAAAGAAGAGAAATCCAACATTTTTGTTGGAAGCATTCTGAATGTTTAATTTTGGTGATGACTCCATTAAAATGAAGTCTTTTCTGACCAAATATATCCACAAGCTTGACCTGAGAGTCAGTAATTTGCTACCCATTCTATATTTGTTTTTTTTTTTTAAGAGGGCATTCATTTCTAATAATTTTAGAAAGGGCAATAACTCAAATATTATTTCTAGCTTCCCTCCAGCTGCAATGCTAAAATAATACTAAATAATAAGAGGAAAGATAATGTGTAGGATAGGGAGGAATTGCATTTAACATTTTCTGAAACGTTTTTATTTGGATTCGCACTTGATCCTTACAACAGCTCAGTTAAATGGTGAGAAAGTAGCTTTCAACTCCATTTTACTGCTGTTGAATACACCCAGTCTTTCCACTGCTGTTCTGATTGAATGTTGATTATTTATTGACCCATTTTAAAAGCAGCCCCAAAGTCCGTGTAGTTCTCGTCTTTGTACATTTAGTCAAACTGACTGACCTCAGAGAACTCAAAGTGCAGAGCTTTTACCTGCTCAGTTGGTAGCTTGTAACTTGTCCATTTCGGGATGAGCTATTTCAGTGGGCTTCACAAAGGAGCCACCTGCCTGGACATTCAGGAAGGCTGGGTTTGTTAGATATGGTGCTGTATCCACCAACCTGAAAAGAACATCATAAAGCATGTCCTGATTGTTGCCTTCCTTGCAGCCTCATCTGGAAGATGTGTCTGCCTGCCAAATACAGCAGGCTCAGGAAATCAAAATAGAAGCAGGAAACAAAGGAAATTAGAGACAAATTTATTTTCAGAGTGTGTCCTTGTCCTGTGAAGAGCAAAAGAATGCTGCATCTGTTTGAGGCCATTACCTAGACATTATAGGTAACAATCTTCAATTCAAACGTGTCCAAGTATGTATATGTCGCCTGCTGTCAAATCTGGAGATGAGAGACCTAATACAAGCAGACAAAAATCATGTAAAAGTGAATGACTTTCCACTCCTTATTAAGCCTTCAAGCGGTCGTGGATGTCTTAGGCTGGGGAAATTATCTATCCTGTACCTTCAAGACTTGAAGTAGTGGGGCCCGAACAATCAATTATTTGGTTTAAAGAGGTAGGAATCCCAGACAGTTGATATGGAATGGATGAATAAATGTGTCTCAACACACCACCTGTTTCTCCTATTCCCCCTACTAGGTACACAACACACAAACACATGCACACACAGATGCACACATTCACTAATTCCACTGTATCTAACTAATAAAAAGTGTAAAGTGGAGCTGAAAATCTATCTATTCTTAGGAAATGAGGATTTTCCTAAATTCAAAAAGGTAAATTGAGCAATCAAGGTGCACAGGACACTTGGATTAAGATGGTCCTTTAGGATCTTTGAGGACTTTGACATTTTTATAATTTATGCTGGCTAGACATGAATTGTATCCCTGGCTAGGTGGGGGACCCTAGCCAATAAAATAGTGTAACTTTGCCTTTAAGCCTAGGAATGGCAACTATGTCAGTCTATACCACTATGTATGTAAAGAAACATTTGTATTTAAATTGTTTAGAAGCATGAAAAATAAAGTAGCCAATGTGCTTCATAAAATAAGGTAATTAAATATAAGTTAAATTGTCCTACATATAATTTTTCAATGTCTGCTCCAACACGTTTGCCACTCAGAAATCATGTGTAATTTTCATAGTCTTTTCCAGAGTGGCTATGTGCAACTGACAAATCAGTAAATTCTACCCCTGAAACTAAATTGAATTTAAATTAAAAATTTTTCAAAATAAAAAAAAAGTCATGTAATTTTCAAGTATATAATGTCTCTAGATTTACTGCTGATCTTACTATGTTGATCATCAAATCCATACTTGTCTGGTAACCATCAGTGTCTGCTGGACTAGTCCATTACTAGTTTGCAGAATGCAGCTGCAGTGCACCCCAGGAAGGAGATAGAACATCAGGGGAAAGGGCAAACGACACTTTTCTGAGGTCAAATCTCTGTGTTGCAGACCCACCACGTGCCCCTACAGCTTTTTCCAGTGTCCAAATGAAAATCTGTTCCTTTTCTGGCAGTATAAAGCCTGGGGAATCCAAAAAAGGATCACATCAAATATAATAAAGAAAAATGAATATATGCATTCATGCCTTTATTCATTCCACAGTCTGGAGTACCTGTGATACGTCAGGTACTGTGGTATGCATGAAACACAAAGATAAAAGAAAAAGCTGGGAGATGGTGGGTAGCACGCAACATGGCAAAAGTATGCCAGATGGAGCAGCCAACAAGAACAAAGGTAAAGGGACAGGACGGCATATTAGCGGAGTCGTGGTCATTCATGGAGACAGGCAAATGGGATATAAGGAGCAGAGAAATGAGAAAAGACAATAAAACTGAGTTCAACCATTTGATTTTTATACTGAAAGTTTAGAGCGTACGGAATATCCCTCAGTCATTAGCAGAGAATACCTATTCTGAAACTACTTGCTAGTAATTGTGCTTTTATAATGTCTGGCATTCAGTTCCTGCCAAATGCTTTCTGAATAATATTTTTAAAATTGTCATGGGGAGGCAGGCATATATTGAGAAAGATCTTCATGTGGTTCTTATTCCTAAGAAGGAAAAAATAGTATAATGAAGGTATTAATCATTCATTTGTCAAACTCGATCTCTATATGAAGCCAGGTCACCAAGAAGCTTTTTAGCGTCATCATTCATTTTAATTCCTCCTGTAGGTATCAGGATACCCTGGCCTTTCTCCAAGGTTAATATAGGAAATAATCAGACATGGGAACATCTCTGCATTGTTCAAACTATTAAAAACAAGTGTATTGTTTATTACATTGTCCAAAATGATTTCTGTGTTTTCACACATTTTCCTGTTTGTTCTGCAGTTTCTTCTATTGGCCATGAAAGCTACATAACCCAGTGTTTACCACTTTATTGTGGATGATGAAAGCCCAGAGCTGTTTTGATTTACACAGACATAACGTTTTTTCCATATTAGTTGTATAATTTGAAATAAATTACTTACTCTGAGCTTCAATTCTCTCATCTGCAAAATGGCAATAATAATGATAAGATTAAAAGAAGTAATAATAAATAATAGCACCTGTTATGCTTCCTGAAGATAATTTGCTTTTTAAAACTCTGCTTAAGGAGGGCAAGTGTTGTGATGAGCACGGGGTGTTATACACAGCTAATGAATTGTTGAACACTACATCAAAAACTAATGATGTACTATATGCTGGATAGCTGAACATAATATAAATAAATAAATAAATAAATAGATAGATAGCTCTTTAAAAATAAATAAATAAATGCATAGAACCTTAAAAAAAAAAAAACCCACAAAACTCTGGTTAAGTCGTGTAATATATGTATATGTGTGACTGTTTAAATAAAATGTAAACTGTTCCTAGCCTCTGAGAAGCCTTAATCAGGAATCCATATCCCCAGGTAAGCACTTCAACTATTACTGATGAAACTACACTAGAAAGTTTACCAGTCAGGATGAAGGATGTTAGAAATCTGTACAGTGAAATGACAGGTATTTAAAGTTCACTGTTGCCTAGAAAGACGATAAGGACATCACTGCCCTTTCCTAAACAAGTATTAGAATACAAAAAGCCCAGCAGCTCAATAACTTTCAAAAATGTGTTTCAGATCTGAACTTCCATGTAGCATATGTCATTCCCATTTCATATGGTGTATTTTATTGCCTGACCCAGCCCAAAAATTGTCTGGTCCTTCCTTTGCTACAGAATCCTAGAATTTAAAAAAAAAAAAAAAGGATTTTTTTATTCACAGTTTTTTCTAAAGTTTCTCGGGACATAGAGAAGGGGCTCCCATGAACTTACTAGATACAATGTTTGTGTCTGCTTGCCAATTAATCCTTGTAAAAACAATTTGCTATCATTGCAATAAACCACCTGGCAGCCTGGAGATCTATAGAACTCCACTTATCTTAGATTAGTAGGCTAAAGATATTTACAAAACAACTAGACAATTGATGGTGAATCACATCTAGCTTTCTGGTATAATCATAGAAACTAAAAAGCAATTTATGATAAGAAAATATTCTAAAAACTACAATTAGCCGAAATAAAATTAAATAATCAGGTTTGGACAAAAATTAAGCAGAGAGCTAAATATGTAGCAATACATAAATTAAAATGAATTGTAAGTAGTTGTTCTTAAGTGTGTATTGTCTGATTTAGCAATTCTACTTCTAGAACTTCTATATGAGAAAAATCATATGACAGTTTATAAAAATTGAAATACAGGAATAATCACTGTTACATTGTTCACAACAATGAAAACTGGTAATGCCCTGTTACTTTCAACAAATTATTATTTAGTAAACTATAGTACATCTGTACAATGTAATAATTTCCACCATTACAATAATAGTATGAAACTGTATTATTGACACAGAGAGATGTCCATAATATATATTAGATGAAAAAGCAGATTACAAAAACAGTGAAGCAACATCATTGTATATTTCTCAAAATATGTATGAATAGAAAAAGTCTTGAATGATGTACACTAAAATAATTGGAAAAAAATATATCTGGAAGGTGTAATTAAGGGATATCTTTATTATTTTTTATAATTTTGCATGTTTTGCTAATGATATAATCAATATATATACTCAGTAAAAAATAATAAAGGAAAACTTCATATTTTTGTCTCAAATCATAATACTGGAAAATAAGCTTGTAAAGTCAGGCTGATGAAGCCACTTGGGTGACTCTCACTCACAAACTCAGGTTTGCAGATGAGTTGTGCTTCTTAATGATTTAAGGATCTTCTGAGTCCTTTGTAGTCATTCAATTCTTGATTCAGTGTTGAAATGATCTGCGCTAGAGAAATTAAGAAATTCTTTCCATTTTTGAAGATATCCTTTGGTCTTTCTAATTAAGTTACTTTTACCATCTCACTACTCAGACTTCAAAGGTATTTCCTGTTCATACCTTTGTTTCTTGTTTGTTAGGTGATTCTAATATGCTTATTGTCAAACTGTTTCAGATTCTTTTAAAATAAGTAACCAAAAATGGATGAAGACGGCCATAGTGTATGTGACAAACTATGAAAGTTATCCTCTTCAAACTTACTTAAATCTTTGAACTAATTTTCAAGTATCTTTTGCATAGAAACAAATATGTTCTGCTAAGTGCTCAACACATCCCATCTGCTATCTATTTATTTTTATGCTGATCTGGAGGCTCTCAAATGAGTTCAAGACTAAAACATTTCTATTAATGGTTTGGCTTCCTTTTGTACTTCCTCTAGGATATCACTTAACTGTGTTTATGGTAATAGTAAAAAGTGCTGAGTAATCCCCTCACTAATGGAGTACCAATGGATGCTGAAACCATTAAGTGAAAGTTATGGTGGTTAAAGAATATTTGTAAGGTTTCAAAATATTACCCTACAGATTACTTGTCAATTACAAAAGGGAAAACTTAACCTTTACTGTGGAAAAATCTGGTGGAGACCACCTTCACCAGAAGATCAAACTTAATTTCATTAACAGTGGGAGGAGCTGGTATTATGTGCCTTCTGAAGTAATGGGAAGTACAAAGGTACAAAGTACTGCCTATAAAGTATTCTTGTCAAGACTCTTTCATTTAAATCTAACCAAGCCTTTGGATAAAACTTTCACTTCACGGGTAATACAGAGGACAGAGTAACAGGTTACTTAACATCAGGAAGAAACAATATGAGAAATGCAGATTGTAGGCCATTCTACAAAGCAATTGCCCCGGTCTCTTCAAAAAGTCATTATAAGGAGGGGGGAAAAGTGGGAGGTTGCTCTAGACAACAAACAAATGCAAAATGGGAAGGTTTATTGGATCTTGGTTTGAAGAAAAATAGCTATCATAGACATTTTTGGGACAATCGAAGATATTTGAATGTGAATTGAATGTTGAATGACATTGCAGAATGGCTAAATTTTTTTTTTAAATTTTATTTATTTACTTGACAAAGAGAGAGAGATCATAAGTAGGCAGAGAGGCAGGCAGAGAGAGAGAGAGAGGGAAGCAGGCTCCTTGCTGAGCAGAAAGCCCGATGCTGGGCTTGATCCCAGGACCCAGAGATCATGACCTGAGTCGAAGGTAGCGGCCCAATCCACTGAGCCACCCAGGCGCCCCAAATGGCTAAATTTTTAAGTGTGATCATGACGTGACTACAAATGAAAACATGCTTATTCTTAGGAGATGAATACTGATTTAGTTGTGGGGAAGACGTGTTCCTCTCAAAATGAGAGAGAAGGAGCAAGAGGGAGAGCAAGCAAACAGCAAAAAATTAATAATCGGTGAATTTACATGGTAAACATGTGAGCAATCATTTTACTATTATTTCAACTTCCTGTTCGAAAAATTTCAAAACAAAATGGGAGATAAGGGAAGGTTAAAACAAAACAAAACAAAAGATAAACCCTTTATATGAATACTTGGCATTCTGAATGCATTCGCAAACCCATATCATGAAGTTAGAATATGTAGAATTTTCCTTTCATGGTTCTTTTCTTCTAAAACTGCTTCAGAGAAAACAGTTTGAATACTCTTGTAAGGCTGGCCCTGTCTCGAGGGATTTATGGATTTTTTTCTGTCTGTTTATAACCTCCTGTAAAGCTTCTGGAACCTTTTGGATTAATCATCAATAAACATTTACTAAGCACTTCCCAGAGATCAAGGCACTCTACTAGTCACAGTGGGCTTAACAGTGTTCAGAGTAGACTTAGTCACTGCCTCAGGTGTCAGCAAAATGATCCTGTTCTTTATCTGGTAATGAGATTATTTTAAGTGATCTCAACTGGGAAATTCAATCTACCAATGACTGCATATGTCCCAGGAGAAGACTCAGTGCTCTCTGGCAAGGGTGTCGATGAGATTGCTTAAATTTAGGTCATGGAGGTTGAGAGAGTCATTGGGGAATGTTTACTAAGCGTGGGATTCAAAAATCTGCTAGGATCACTCTGTCCGTTGGCCACAGATAAATTAGGCTCAATCTTTACCTCCTGATTTGTGGAAAGTGCATGGCCTCCCCAAGGTTGTTGTAAATTCCTGGGTGCCACAGATTCTCCTGGTCCACCCAGACTCTGCTCCCCTAATGGTGAATTAATTCAGTTCTTGTTCTATTCATATCAGTTCAATCCCACTCCTCGATTTTCATATGAAAACAAGGATTTTATATATTTGTTAGAATTCAGGTGGACTGCGGAGACCCATGGGTCTCCCATCCCCCTGGTCCCCTCACAAGAAAGGTTCTTGGTCCCCTCGCAAGAAAAAATTCAAGAACAGACCAGACACAAGAGTAGAGTGGCACAAGTAGAAAGGTTTATTAAAGTGAGAATATGCTCTCAAGGAGTAAGAGTGAGTGAGCTCAAGAGAGAGCCGTGTGCCCAGGGTCTGGGTCTCAATCTTTTACTGATAGTTGTTAACTAGAAGGGAGAATACTTACTACTTGTGGAGGGAATTTCTTTGAAAGCAGGGTTTGGTGCCTTGTCTTCTTTACTTGGTCAAGGTCTCTGGCTTTCTCTGTCTTGGGCCTATCTGGTTTGATCAGGCTTCTGGTGACTTTGCTTTTGGAGTGCTGCCAGAACAGGTCTCTAACTTTCCCTTGCTGGACTCCTGACATTCTGTTAAAGCCAAGTAATTGCCTACTCCAACAGTAACATTAATATATGCAGGAAGGGGTCATAGTCATATGTGGCCAAGAAGTTAACATCTTCCCAGGTCATAAAAAACTCCAGGTTCTATCCTATTTCCTTAGGAACTTCAAGTCGAGTCTTTCTGGGAAAATGTCTTTCTAACCTTTAACATCTAAATTTCCAAAGACCTTTCAGGAAACTCCATCCATTTAATCTCTCCTTTAGGACCCATCCCCTTTTTCCCGACAGTAGAAGTCCCCAAATCTGAGAAGTTCAGTGTGAATTCATGCCTGGGTCACCTGCCAGTCAAGTTTTAGAGGGCTTTTGCTCTTTGAATCAAGCACAATTTTGACTTTTGATGGGAGACATGGGGAAGGGAGAGTGTTCTTCTAGGGATCCTGGGCCCAAAAGTGGAGGAGAATGTTCTCCTACACGCAACACCAGCAGGCATCAGATTCCACAGGTTAAGGGTTTGGTCCTACAAGACTTCCCTCCTCACTCTCCACTTCAGACACCAGTGGCAACCCCAGGCTGTTTCCTATGCCTCTGACAGACTGGCTGTAAATCGGAGGTTCTCAGGAATCCTCCTCAGGTTTGATTATTGCTAGAGGAGCTGACAGAACTCAGAGAAACATTTATGTACTAGATCACCAGTGTATTATGAAAGGATATAACTCAGGGAAAGCCAGATGGAAAGGATGCAAGGACAAGGTATGTCATCATAAGGGCACAGAGCTTCCATTCCCTCTCTAAGCACAGCCATCCCCCTGTTGATTCACATGCTCACCAACCCGGAAGCTCTCCAAACCCAGCCCTTTCAGGTATTTGTGGAGGCTTCATTACATAGGCATGATTGATTAACTCATTGGCCTTTGGTTACTCAGACTCTAACCCATCTTCCCCTCATCAAAGGTCAGGGTATGGGACTGAAAGTTCTAACCCTTTGATCACGTATTTGGTTCTTCCAGCAACCAGCCTCCTATTCTAAGGCTATGTAAGAGATTTACAAAACTCACATCATTAGCACAATAGAAGACAACTTTATTAAGTGAATGAATGAATTAAAAATAAAGAAAGAAGAAACCTTTATTGTTCTTATCATAGGAAGTTCCCACATGTTTTAGGAGCTGTGAGCCAGGAGGCCTGGACAAAGACCAAATACATATGAGAAGTATATTTTGGCCATCTGAATGACAAAATATGTATTTCTCATAAATCACAAAATTACAGGTATCAAAGAGATGGAGGATGGGGGAAGAGGCCTTGGTACTCCCAGTTGGGCAAAATAGTCTTTGGTGAGCAAGCTCTCCTAGTCTAGTCCCCCTGAAACTTTTCCCACCAGTGTGAGCTGAACACATTCTTAATTACCGTTCTGACTGTGAGATCGAATTCACATACTTCCCAAAGATAAACAGTAACTTTTTGGAGGCAGATTGTCAAATCCCAAGAGAGAAAATCTTTCCCTGCCTGCCTTTTTAATTAGCAAGGCCATCTTTCTTACAGTGGAGTGAATCTATCTCATTATCACACAAAACAGTGATATTTTAAATCTCTGCCTCACCATACCCCCGCCCCCAGGAGAGTGCGCGCACGCGTGTGTACACACACGCACACACCTTTTATTTCAGACTTTTTAAGAACTGGAAACAGACCGAGGTGACTCTCTTGTTTCTTCCTATACCTGGACAAAGCTTTGAAGCCAGTACTAAAAGTCTTAGTCTTAGGTCTTAGACAATAAATTCTTAAGCAAGGCTTTCCTCCTCCTCAGTTCTGATCTTGAAGAAAGAGGACAAATTATATTTTATTGTAATCATGAGACCAAGAAGGAATGGTTGTCGTTAAAAGACAGAAATTGGAGAGTAACAGACTAAGCAGTCAATAGACTAAGAAGAGAATCAAAAAGACCATTTTAGAAAAAAGCCGGTCTGCAAAATATTAAGGAGTGAATAGAACATGAGGAATTGGTGAGGTAAAAACAAATAATGCTTTTTTTTTTTAAGGTTTTATTTATTTATTTGAGAGAGCACATGAGCAGGGAGAGGGTCAGAGGGGGAGAGGTTAGAGTAGACCCGCCCTTACTCCCCACTGCTGGGTAGGGAACCCCAAGCGGGGTTCAATTCCAGGCCCCTCAGATCATGACCTAAGCCAAAGTCAGACGCGTAACTGACTAAACCACCCAGTGCCCCAAAACCAGTATCACTTTTACAAGATCTAAGAGTAAAGCTAAAAAACATGGGAAGGCTGCATGACCCCTGTGTCTGGTTATCAGTTCAATCCTTTCACATGCATAAAGCAATTTGCTTAACTAAAAGATTAAACAAATCATTTAGGGAATCTTTATAATTTAAATTATATCTGCATTTTAAGGCTTTGAGGATAAAAAGTCTATATTCCTTTGTGAACCTGAATGGGAGGCACCGTCCCCTTCTTGTCCTTGTACTAGGAGGCTGAGAGACCAGCCCTATGGTGAGCGCCCAACATAACATTACATAAAGAGGCTGAGGCATGTGAAGTAGTAAGAGAAGCCTGATCATCCTGATATTTCTACATGGCCCCAAAGGAGCCTGCAGCTTCTAAGTAAATGACTTCATGCGCTGTCGTGTGGACCCTAGCAATTCTGAGGAAACACTCAGGCCAACAGGGGAGCGAGCACTGGATCAATTTATCAGACACAGTGAAATGCTACCTGACCAGTCCTGATACAGCTGGGTGCCCAGATGAAGGCAAAAGCCAGGGTCTGTCTGATCCTGCCTTCCCACGTATCAAGCAAATTCTCCAAAGGGTAGTCAAGACAGATCCAGGGCTGTGCCCTTCTGCAGTTTCCCTGGAGTGCTTGGCACCTTCCCTGTGAGAGCCTGCTATCTATTCTTTCTTTTTAGAAGCAATTGCAGCTACTTCTGATACAGAAAAAGGCAATTTAACGTTCTGCCAAAGTTCTGAGATTATTAAAACCATTTCCCTAATGTCTTTATTATAATAGCTATCATTCTGATCATCCCACATGTAACATTATTGTTTCTTAAGATTTCTAATGCATCTTAATCAGACATTTCATTTCCTAAGTTAACCATTTTTGAGGCAATTTCATACAGGTTTTATTTCTCAGAATCTTTATTTTAAATAATTTATTAAATAAATGTCTGAAAATACTGGATGAATGAGGTAAAACTTCTTTTTTTTTTTTGACAAATGAAATGGTGAGCAGTTAACTAGAACTTGCAGTAGGATTGTTTTCTGTTACATCCTAATGATAAGCAGATGACAGGAAGGTGTGTAAGGTGTTTCAAGGTAAACAGTGTTAAATGAGTTGGAGAACGGTGGTAGTTGCCTAGACAATATTTGGTTTAAAGCAAATATTTTTTCCCTCACAGGGTTTTAATGATGTCTATTAATAACCCAATTATATTTCATTATTCACTCTAGTTCTAGGTACATGGGTTTAAAGTTCTAACAGTGTTGACTTTAAAAGCATATTCTGTCACTTCCAGATCTTCTCTGGAACAGAACGGGACTCAAAATACAGCCTGTAGGATACCAGTAAATACGAGAGCCAATGCTGGAATCATCAATGTGGTCAGTGGCTAGGATAGCTTCATTTAGAATAAAAATTAACCTTTATCTATTGTTCAGTAGGCAGCAAAAGAACTACAGAACATGAACTACCTTGACTAAATCATTCTTGATTATTTTAAAACAGTAGCTTCTGAAAAAGTCATTTCTAAAATTCAGACCTAGATCAAAAAAAAACAAAAAACAAAAAAAGCTGGTGAAATAAAGAAATAAACTACTGTTAGTATATCATTGAAAATTAAAATTCAATAAAATGAAAAAAGACTATCATTTACAGACCATTGTTTTTAAATTTTAAAATTCTACCCTTCTGTTTTCTCACCAAGCACAGCTTAGTTTCTGTTCCAATAGGTTTAAAGCTACACACACACATAGAGAGATGGCTTTGACCTTTGCTCAATCTTGAAAGAATTCCAAAAAGTACAAGACTGGGATAGTCTTCAGTTACTGAATATTTTGCAGCTCGTGGGATATAGCAGATGTCTGTAAGCTACAAAAGCATTTCTGATGTATTGGCGAGATGTTCGCATTAATTTTCAGAATAGGAAAACAGAGGCTCTTAGCCATGCATGTTATGTTATGATGTTATGTTATGTTGTATTTATTATTGGCATTTGTTACCTCTACATTTTAGATAGTGTAGGAAGGTACCAAGTGAAATGAATACTGAAGTCTGTCTTCATGAACCTGTTTTGTTTTTTTTTAAATTAACATCTAATGTATTATTAGCCCCAGGGGTACAGATCTGTGAATCGCCAGGTTTACACACTTCCCAGCACTCACCATAGCACAAACTTTCCCCAATGTCCATAACCCAACCACCCTCTCCCTATCCCGCCCCCGCAACCCTCAGTTCGTTTTGTGAGATTAAGAGTCTCTTATGGTTTGTCTCCCTCCTGATCCCATCTTGTTTCATTTATTCCTTTCCTACCCCGCATATCCCCCACGTTGCCACTCAACTTCCTCATATCAGGGAGATCATATGATAATTGTCTTTCTCTGATTGACTTATTTCGCTCAGCATAATACCTTCTAGTTCTATGTCCTGGTATCATCAGATTTGGTCTTCAAATTGTGAGGTCACAAAGCCAGATAAAATCCAAGGAGAATTTTGCACTCTTTTGGGGTGGACAGAGCAACATTGTTCTGACAGTGAAAATTACCCAAATGTATTGTTTTAGGAAAAGCATACCTCATACAGACCATCTGATTAAGAGGAAGCTGAGGAGAGGTTCTACTAAAGGCAGAGGAATAATATTGTTTCCTTGACATTTTTCATTAGGTTCAGGGGAAACAACTCAGTTTACTATGAATAAACTAGCTCTCTTCGGTTTGAAAATATGTCTGGTCCAGACAGGTCCGCATGAGACTTCAGGGCAGGGAGTTGGGGTCCTGTGTTAGGCTGAGCTCTTTAGGATACTTAACTATCTCTAGAGACAGAAACTACCAAATAGGGCCAATCATTTGTAATTGCAATAGCACCAAATGGCCATTTTGACCCTGGCTCAGACTTAACCACTAGCATAGCTTACAGTGATCTATCCCTGCAATTATTTTACTGGGCAACTGAATGCCTGAGGATTAAATTGGATTAGATTGTGTATTAAGGCACTGCTTTTTGACTTTGGGTGAGAGGGTATCTACTTGCAAACTTATTCAGTGCAAACAAACTGTGAGAAGAAAACTGTACGAGTTTTCACCTGAAGATACTAATCACTCTCTGGTCTAATGAAAAAACGATTAAATTACTGGAAAGGGCAGAATCAATTGTACACTCATTGATTCAGTCCACAAATGTCTACCTGTGCTAGCTCTCAGTCAAGTTCCAGGTACTCCGTGGTAAAGGAAATCCAGTCTCTGCCTCATGAAGGTTAGAGGTTAGTCGTAATTTTCTGTGTTGATGTGAAGAACATTATACTCCGTGTTTGAAGATCCTCTTGCTTTCTGCCATGAAAGTACTCTTCAACCAGTGTACTGCCCCCAGACCTACCTACATGTATCCTTTGGATTTATCCTACTTAAAAGGTGAGTGTGTGTGTGTGTGTGTGTGTGTGTGTGTGTGTGTGTGTGTGTGTGTGTACATATACGTAATGCTAGTTTTTCTTGTCAACAGTGGAACAGTTTTCTCCTGTTCAACCTGGGAATTCACCGGAGAAATGTGATTGTTGGCTATTCTTTTGTTCCCTGTCAGAATAGGATGCATTTGTAGTCACATCTGAAAAGAGGAGAAATATCTCAAGGTTAAAGCTCTAATCTTTTTTTTTTCTTTATTTACTCAATACTAGGAAAACTACTACGAATTGGTTATAAGTTTATTTTTACTCTTTATGTAATAACATTTTATTCATAGCAACTCAATGAGTGTCTGGTCATTGTATTTATGTAAAGCTTATCACTTTGTTCCAACAGTGTCTAGCTCTTATTATTATTTGTGTCTAGCTCTTATTAGTAAGAGGTAAGAGGATGTGTAACAATTAGTCCCTGCCTTCTGAGTGCTTAAAATGATGAAAATTTTATCATTAACACTAAAGAAGAGTCAAGGCTTTAACTAGAAAAAGTAAAGTTAAAGAAAAAACTATAGTAATTTATTTTTCATTCCATTTTTATTAAAGCAGTATTTCAGAAACTGTTCAAAGTAGATTATACATTAATTTACTCCATGAGAAAAGGAGCTAATGATGATATCAACTTAGGTTATACTATAAGTATACAAAGGATATGTAACAAAATTAAATAGGTTAGTTTACAGCAGGGCTTAGTACATGATTCAAAGAGTGCTAATGTGCTAGATTTCCCAAACTAATTTAACTATACAATCTTATTTTTCTAGAATGCTTATTAACTTTGTTTCACAGAACACATGTGTTCCATTGAACATAGTTTGGAAAACACTGCTATAAATTATATTTCTTTGAATACAATCTCTTGGAATATGTTTTTATGTAATCGAAAAGAAAATGATAAATACCAGCAAGCAAAGCAAAAATAATTATAAATAAATATGAACGACACAGTTTCCCAAGGCTGCTTAAAGATTACACTTTAACATTAAGAATGAAAACATCATTTTGTAGTTCAGAGGATTGGTTTAGGAGTCTAGGTCGTAACCTCGACTCTGTCTCATTTAGAACCATATGAACTTGGGAAAGCATTATCAACTCTGAACCTCAGTTTCATCTATTCTATAGGAATACTATGTATTTTGGCAATCTTGCTGGATCATGGGAAATCTCAAGTGAGGTCATGAATATGAAACAACTTGAGAAACTCTTACATGGAAGGACTATTATTATGCTCCACCAAAAATACTACGTGTCAGTTAATGCCCTGGGCTACCAGAACACTGTAAAGATGCATAATGAATGGGTATAGACATGTTAATTTTGACATTTCTCTGGGTAAAAAATATACATACTTCTGAATTATTTCAGCTGTTTTACATGTGGGGAAACTTAAATACTGAAAATTAAATTATTCCCTCTAGTCTTCTTGGGCAGAAAGGGGCAATATCAGCTCTTGGTTTCTAGAATTATCTTTCTAAGATAATAATGGGCTTCATTTGTACATTATGGTGTCCAAACTATTTAGGGTCTCTTGTTCATTAGATTCAAGTTACTAGAAAAGATTTTATCTTCTCAAGGTTTAACTCTAAGTTGTAATTTAAAATGAATGGTATCATATCTCACATTGGGCTCTCTGCTTAGCAGGGAATCTGCTTCATTCTCTCTCTCTGCCTGCCTCTCTGCCTACTTGTGATCTCTCTCTCTCTCTCTGTCAAATAAATAAATAAATAAAATCTTTAAAAAAAAAGACATTTTATTCTGTATGTATTCTAAATGTTTTTATAAGATAAAGAGTATATTGCTTTAATTATCAATGTTTATTTCCTTATGTTAGGCTGTTTGGTGCTAAAGGTAAAATAAATAAGTAAATAAATTATCTAGCTGACCAATTAATTCCAGGCAATAAATTTGAAACATTTTTGTTCATTTATTTGAATTTGAATCTCTAGTTGTTTTATAGCCATGCGAAAGAATATGTAGGCCAAATACACTTTTAATGCCTAGTTTCAAATTCTTGTAAGACCAACTAGATTCTGTATTCCTCTAACATTACTATACATTACTTAGTCAATATGTACATGTGAGATGCTTTTCTTTTTTTTTAATTAGTAGATTTCATGTTTTAGAATGGTTTTGGGTTCATAACAAAATTCAACAGAAAGTACAGAAGGTTCCCATTAACCCCTGTCTCCACTCATGTGCACCTCCCCCCACTACCAACATCCTGCACCAGAGGGGTGCACTTGCTACAACTGAAGAATATACATTACTTCCCTAAGTCCATAGTTTACATGAAAGGCACTCTTGGTGTCATGCATTCTACGGGTTTGGTCAACTATATGATGACATGTGTCTACCCCTGTAGCATCCTACACAATAATTTAATTGCCCCCAAACTACACTGTGCTCTGCCTCCCTAATCCCTGGCAACCACTGTTTTTACTGTGTCCATAATTTTGTTTTTTTCAGACAGTCACATGGTTGGAATTATAGGGGTGGAAAGCTTTTCTTATTTTCCCTTCTAGATTCTTTGGCTGGTCATAATTAAATTGACATAATATCAATTAACAGTAGAAGAAAAATAAATTTCATATGTATGGTAACCTCAAAGAAACAAGGCTCCAAGAAGTGACCAGTGTAGGCAGCTTTTATATCTTTTACACAAAGAAATAATACTTCTGTGAAGAATTGACAAGACAATGAAGTTTGGGCTTACGGTGGTACATTAGTGAGGAGCTGACAAGGTTTGTGTCTTCAGCCTTCTAGGCCTTGAATTCCCAATATCTGGCAATAAGGGTGCCTGCTACTCTCCTGGTATATGAAGGACACCTTCACGGGGGAGATTTATTTTCTACTTCCGGGAAGACAAAGGAGTGCCCTTCTTACACCAGTTGTTTCCCAAATAACTTTCGCTTAAAATAATTAATATGCCGAAGTAGCATATTTGGGGTGGCTATTCTACTCCCCTTCAGAATCATGAAGATGTATAGCTTTTTCAGATTGGCTTCTTTACTTAGTAATATGCATTTACGTTCCTTCCATGTATTTTCATGGCTTGAAAGCTCATTTATTTTTAGCGTTGTATAATATTCCATCATCTGGATTTATCCCAGTTTATTTATCCATTCACCTCTGAAGGACATCTTGGTTGCTTCCAAGTTTCAGCAATTATGAATA
The DNA here is from genome assembly GCF_011764305.1 of Mustela putorius furo. Lineage (NCBI taxonomy): Eukaryota > Metazoa > Chordata > Mammalia > Carnivora > Mustelidae > Mustela > Mustela putorius. The sequence goes on from NW_025421987.1 coordinate 76,135,410, forward strand.
ATGCCGCTATAAATACCTGTGTGCAAGTATTTTTGTGGACATAAATTTCAGTTGATTTTGGTAAATATCAAGGAGCATAATTAATGAATTTATGAGAAGAGTGCTTTAGTTTTGTAAGGAACTGTCAAACTGAGCTCCAAAGTGGCTTACCATCTTGCATCATCCAGCAGTGAGTGATGTTGATCCACACCATTTCGAGCATGGGGTGTTGTCAGTGTTTTAGATTTTGTCTATTTTAATTAGTGTGTAATATATCTCATTATTGTTGTAAATCACAAATTCCTGATCTTTTCATATGCTCTCTTGTCATCTACAGATCTTCTTTAATGAGGTAGCTGCTCAGGACTTTTGTCCGTTTTTTTAGTTGTGGTGTTTCTTTTCTAATTGTTGGGTTTTAAGTGTTCCTTTTTATACTTTGGATAACAGTCCTTTATCAGATATGTCTTCTGTAAATATTTTCTCCTAGTCTGTGGCTTGTCTTCTCCTTCTATTGACCAGATATTTTTCTTCTGCAGAAATATTAACTCTATCTATAAGGTGATTTGTCATATATTATTTTATTTTATCCAACTTTAAAGAGACTTGATTTTGGACAAGCAAGATTTATTATAAGACTTTACACATCAAAGTGATCTGTGGTTTTTTGCAAGATGAATTTGTGTGCTAAATTGACTGTTTCTAACATATTTTCCAAGTTTGTTTTAGACCACTCATTGACTAGAGTTAGCTTTAATAAATATTTTGTGAGGTACCAATCATTTCTTTCACACAGAACTTAAGCATTAAATAAATTAATCTTTACACTTAAAGTTTCATATTTTACATAGGTGGTAGTAAAATGCATATTATATGCTGGAGTTGTTGCAAATATTTTATATGCGTTATTTCATTCAACCATCAAAATCCTTTAAGGCAGGAACTATTATTATTGTTCCCATTTTATGGATAAGGAAACAAGGCAAAGAGAAAGTAACTTTCTGAAGGTTATATAACTTGTGCATGGGTGGAAATAGTATTCAAGCTGAAGCAATATAGTCTAGCAACCTGGACTTATCCATTACATTTCATTACTGTAGGTCATGTTTTTCCTCTTTGGAACATTAAAATTAATGATTGCTTTTGGCCAGTAGTATCTATTATGTAGATTATTCTTTTTTAAGAAGAAAAACAGAGAAAAAATCTGTTTTTTTTCCTTTTTTACAGAGATTAAATTTTGAGGAAAGACCTAAGGAGGAAGATACCACCCCAATTAAAAATAAATAAATTTTTTTCCATAAGTGTTCATAAATTGTATAGCCTGAAGTTTGGTGATTTTTTTGTAACTTGGTGATTGGGAAAAAAATTGTATTAGCTAATGACTCAATTCTTGAGAACGATGTTAAGAATTTATTTTTAATTTCTACATTAAAGTATTATCATTTATTATTTCTAAAATAATTAAACCACCAAATAGTACCATTTGAGTAAAGGCACAATTTTAAGATACATACGTTAAATGTTGTTTAATGGCTTCGTAGCTCATTTTGTAATTGTTGTTACACTTCGCTTAACATTTTTTTCCGTCTTTCTTTGGTAATTAAGTACTTCAGGCTTTTCCATGCCATTTAAGTAATAGTTTCTACCCTGTTTTTCATTAAGAAATTAGCCAAAAAAAGACATTCCTTTAATACAAGTAAATTATTTTTCAGGCAGTTAACAGGAACAGTATTACGTTCTCTAGGAAATTTACAAGTAATTTTGCTCCCCTGTGATGGGATAGACGAAAGGAGGTTTGCTGCAGCACTTCCTAATCTTTCACTTGTCACACTGGGATCCGTGAAAGGCCAAAATTCAAATGCATCTGGGGAAGAAAATAAAGTCACACATGTCGAAGGGCAGCTGTACAAGGAAGAGCAATGGGTACGTGTATAGGAAAGTCAGTTTGATAAGAGAAAATGGTTTGATTCACTAAAGATACATGATGTGGAACAAATCCAATGAAAATGTAAGACCTTGAAGAGCATGATACATCTATACCTAAAAATGACCCCCCCACCAAGACTCTGCATTTAGTTTATTTGTAAAACATATCTGCTAGAAATAACAAACAAGTATATGTAGTGCCTACCAAGTATGAGGCACTCTCCTCTCTTGAACATTGAACCAACGAGACCAACTGCCAGCTTTTGTGAAGGCCGCAATGGGCTAGGGAAAGGGAGAGAGAGAGACAAGAAGCGGGTCATCAATAACTGAGTATAGTAATTTCAGATAGTGATAAGTTATAAGAAAATAAAACAGAGGTGCCTGCACGGCTCAGTCAGTTGAACGTCTGCCTTCAGCTCAGGTCATGTTCCCAGGGTCCTGGGATGGAACCCTGCACCGGACTCCCTGCTTAGTGGGGAGTCTGCTTCTCCCTCTCCCTCTGCCTCTCCCCACTGCTTCTTCTCTCTCTCAAATAAATAAATGAAATCTTAAAAAAAAAAAAAAGAGCTTTAAAAAAGAAAATAAAACAAGATGACTATAAAAGCACTGATGTCCTATTGTTTTAACTTAAAATATTAAACTCATAAAATGTCATTATTTAATACTCTTAAATTATTTATTACATGTATATACCACATATGTAAAACTAAAACACACGGGTTCTTAAAATCTGGCTTCAGAAATAACACATTTGAAACCTTTACGTACCCTTCTGATCTCAACTTCTCCCTTACTCTTACCTCAAGAATTTGGCACCGTTTGAAATTCATACTTGTCAGTTGTTTAGTTTCCCTAATGATTTTACCACATACATATGTACCTGAAAATATATTGTTTTATTTTCTGTATTTAAAATATTTTAAAAATGAAAAAAAGTAAAATATTATAAAAATGAAACCAGAGCTATTTTTTTTAATTGTAGCTGGCTTTTTTGAGTCTACATTTGTTCTGATATTCACCCATGTCAGTGCCTATTCATTTATTTTCAGTGCTATGTGTTAAATTTCAGTGTGTGAGTTCATTACAGAGTATTTATCCATTCTGCTCTTTATTGGCATTTGGATTGTTTCCGGGTTGTTTGTTTTCTGTTTGTTCACTATTACAGCAAACATAGCACTGATCATTTTTTAATGATACTTTTAATCTGATACATATGTGTTTCTTTATGGATAATGTGGCTAGATGTGGATTTCTGAGCCACAGGGTATGTTAGTATTCAAATTTCCTAGATACATTTTCTATTCTTTCAAGTAGCGGTATGTAGGCACGCTGGAAATGGCATTCTCTGGATGCAGAATATTCCACACAAAGAGAATACAAGCGAAGACCCTAATGTTGGGTGAACTTATTGTTCTAAGAAGCGAACAAAGGGCCAAGAAGCCAAAACACAGCAAGAGGACTAACAGCAAAGGGCCAGATCAGAGGGGGTCCTATAGGGCATTTGAAGTAGTGATCAGGGTGAGGAGCACATGATTTTATACCCTACACCAAATTGTTGGTAAACTTCAAATATATATACATTTATTTTAATCAATAATATATACTGATGATCTATTAATGTACAACAATATAGTATATAATGTATAACACATACTTATGTAATATATTGATATAGGGTAATTCATAATTTATCAAATAATAAAATATTGCATACATGTGTAATTTACAAGCTGCTACAGACTACACAGAGCAGGGGAGAAATCTGTAGCCACCATTACCTGCTGAGAAGTTTGTGTTTTATGAAATAAGTTCAAGTTATGAAACCAAAGGGAAGAAAACCACAGAAAGCAGAGGCACTCTGATTGGTGTTTGGCCATAAGTTTACAATAATTATTCCTCCAACATATGATGCAATCGATCTCCCTCAAGATGTCCCCTCTCATAATCTCTCTGCTCCAAATGGACTCCATGATTGTGTAGCCTGGCCATGAGGCAGCCAGTGGAAGAGACTGATATTAGATTAAAACTTACTTACTTTTCTTTATTCAGGGTTAACTGTGAGGTGTAATAGAGATGACTGCGGTCTGAAGTGTCTCTGCACAACACACCCCTTGGCACAATCCCAAAGAAACAGCTTACGTATGAAACTCTGGTCAGTTATCTCAGGCTCCAAGGTGTTTATTTTTCTCCATCAGAAGTGAGTTCAGGATTTTTTTTTTTCCCTCGGAGGTTTTATTTATTTATCTATCAGAGAGAGAGAACAAGCAGAGGGAGAAGCAGGCAGAGAGAGAAGCAGACTCCCCCTAAACAAGGGGCCTGACATGGGACTCAATCTCAGGACCCTAGGATCATGACCAAAGCCGAAGGTAGATGCTCAACCAACCGAGCCCCCCAGGCGTCCTGAGTTCAGGATTTGTTAACAAACTTTTCACAACAGAAATTAATTACTGATTAATAACATTTCCAGAGCCAAATAAAGCAATGTCACCTGATTAATGAGCATCCCTTGGAGCCACAGAAGAAATAAGGTGTTCAAAATAAAACAGCAGAACAACATGGTTAAACAAAAAGGCACTGACAAAACCTATACTGCACTTTTTTTGAGCCGTCAGTCCTAAATCTCTCGACATTGCTACTTGCATTCTGTAACATAATGATTCTATTCCAGTAACATTCTCCTTTTTGTAAGACTAGTTAGTGCCCTAAAAGTCTAAGGTATGATCATTATTCTTAGTTTGGGAAGTTACAATACATTTTAGTAAGTTTTTGCCTCGTAATGCTAAAAGAACTTAATGTGTCTAAAAAGATGTTTAAATCTAAACTCCACACCTACCGGAAATAAGAATATAATTTCATTAAATATTATAAGCTTTAATAGGAGAAGACAGTAGGCAATAGTGCAATGGCTTTGAACTTTTTTGATCAGATTTCACAGTAAGGAAAAAGACATCACTCCTAGAGTGTCCACACACATCTGCATACACACAGTCACACATGCACAAAACTTGTAAGTGCATAGGAAGTTTCAGAATCAAAATTTACTATTAATATATGCATGACCTAGATATAACCAATTCTATTAATCTATTCTATTCTACTGTCCTCTGCCTTGTCCTTTCTCCCCCCTTTTCTCTTCCTTTATTTTTTCTATCTTTCTCTCACACTGCTGCAGCAGTTAAGAACATGACTCTGGGGACGCCTGGGTGGCTCAGTTGGTTGGGCAGCTGCCTTCGGCTCAGGTCATGATCCCAGCACCCTGGGATCAAGTCCCACATCGGGCTCCTTGCTCAGCAGGGAGCCTGCTTCTCCCTCTGCCTCTGCCTGCCTCTCTGTCTGCCTGTGCTCACTCGCTCTCTCTCCCTCTATCTCTGACAAGTAAATAAATAAAAAATCTTTAAAAAAAAAAAAAAAAAGAACATGACTCTGAAATCAAACAAAACTGCCTCAAGACTTGATTTCACTACTTTGAGACCTTAGGGAAGTTATTTAATTTCTACTTATAAAATTGGGATAATAATAGCACATACTTCATGTGCTTTTGTGAGACTAAGTGAAATAATGCATGTAAAGCAATCAGCACAATTTTATAACCAATAGTAATTACTCAATAAGTGTTAGACATCAGCAAAAGCATTAGTAGTTTTAATTTTAAATCAAAAGCAAATACTTTTGGATGTTTAAGGATGATTCAAATAAAATTGTATATAAAAGAGCTGATGCGAATCTGAATTACAATCTGGATCTTTAACAGAGTAATCTGTAATGTATAGTACCACTCTTTTCCCTAGGAGGGTTTATATAAAACCGGTTTATGAGAACAGAAAATTCGTGTCATAGAAACTGTCTTTTAATAAGGGTGAGAAACACCTTTTTAAACAGAACTGAAACCTTGTTTCTTCAAGATAGCTTATGGATATCCCTAACCAATGAACTCCCACCCCCATAGTTGAGATCAGCATTACCATTCATCCCCAGCTACAGAAACAGTATTCTAGTTGTACCAGTATTTTTTATTCATGCCAAACTACAGCTAAAGCCATAGACAATCCAAATGAACTGAGCTGTGTGTGAGGCTATCAGGAGTAGCAGCCATATACGTTCCTGGTGTCTGGAGACGCCCTCTGTTGGCCAAGAGAAGACAAGTCATAAAATCAGACGACAAGGGCCCTACCCAGAGGCCTCCTGAGCTAGCGCGAGCAAATTGTTACAAAAGGAGCTGAAAATCTGAATTTTGTGGAATAGCTTTCTATTTTTAGATTCTGACAAATAATTTTTTAAAAAATTAAACACTGCATGAGCAAAACATATTGCTGGCTTGATCTGGCCCATGAGGTGCCAGTTTATAGCTTGTGATATAATTCAGCCTAAAGATTCACACTTGCTGAAACCAGAGGAAGGGAGGTGTGGGCATTAATTAAATTATTGTGAATAAGAGTTTCTTAATATATTTGGAAAGACCTCTACTTCAAACACTGCATATGAATAATACATGATAATGACATGAATATTATTGTACTTTAAACATAAATGTACCACCACATAAATTAAAATAGCTTCTAAATCCTCCTCTTGTTCTTAGTTGCAGAACAAATTTGCATGCCCCAATTGCCAACATTCTGGTGTGCTTTTAGCAGAACACTTCTACAAGAGAATGTGTGTCATTCAGTGAAGAATGTGATATAACAGGGTTTCCAGCTTCTAAACTGAACAATGAATTTTTAATTTTTGTCAGTGACAAACATCAGCTATTCTACAATTTGATTAAGGAGTATTGGTGTTTCCCCACTTGTAGATGTTACATCCTTTTTTTTGATTAAAAAAAAGAAGAAGAAGAAAAAAACTTAGAAAAAAACGTGTCACTTATAAATATGTTGATTTCCTGTTCAGTTTCACTAGTTTAGATTACATTCAAAAGTGACATAATGTGTCCTGGATAATACATTCTTACAAAAGCCATACATTATCTGTTTAAGCGGTAGGGTATAAGTAATTATTCCCAAATGGTAGGTACTTCTCCAGTTGCATAAATAAATAAATCTAAATAAGCAACCCTTTTCACCTTGCTAATTTAGAAATACATGCCAAATTGCCACAAGCTTATAGCTGCATTTACATTTCTTTCCTTTCCTTCCCACTCTCTTGCCTATATTTCTTTGAATCCATTTTCAGTAACAGAATTTAATACCCAACAGCATGACAGATATTACTAGTGTTCAGTGGTGTCCTCCCACTGAAGTATATAGATCTGTCTGATACAGATGCCATTTACAAGTATACCTGTATTCTAAGAAATTTTACATGTAGTAATTCAAGTAAGATTATTAAATAGGAGTGAAAGATAATAAGCTATGGAGAACCACTGCAGACTCTATAATAACTATTTGTGTGGTTTCATCCCTTCGTTAATTCATCAAACGTTTAATCAGCACCTACTATGTGCCTGACCCTAGTATGAGGTAGACAATACAGCAGTAAAGCATTTATTACTTGTATTACACATTTCCACAGTTATATTACTCTGTTATTATAGACCCTGTACAGATCCACCAAATGAAGTACAAGTCACCAAAGTATACCATTCAAAACCTGTTACAATAGTACACAATGTCTTTCTGACAAGATTCCCTACTTTTCTTCTAAATGTACTAATGACTGGATCCCATCTGATCATATTATCAATTTGAATCCTTTTATTTCCAAGGACCTAGGGAGCAAGAAAGCTCTAAAAGTATGACTTCATCCGGCAATCATGACCTCCTCATCTAGCTCTTACACTTTTATATATTTTTTTAAAGATTTTATGTATTTATTTGACAGACAGAGATCACAAGTAGGCAGAGAGGCAGGCAGAGAGAGAGAGAAAGAGGGAAGTAGGCTTCCTGCAGAGCAGAGAGCCCGATGCGGGGCTAGATCCCAGGACCCTGAGATCATGACCCGAGCCGAAGGCAGCAGCCCAAACCACTGAGCCACCCAGGCGCCCCTCTTACACTTTTATATTTAACAACGAGGTAAACTTTTAGAGTAACCTTAAACCCACCCCGGGAGTCCCCCAAGATTCCACTGGTCAGAGCAGGATCACAGTCATGCTCCCACCAAAATCATTGAGTAATCAATCCACCAGTAGTGTCTGCCACAAACAGTTATTGTCACCCAAACATAACCATTTTTTCTCTTAAATCTTCATGTTCTCTCCACCTATTCCTTTGAAATATCTTCTTCCCCTGACATCTCGACCTGTGAAGAGTCTGCATTTCAGTAGCTGACTCTACCCTGAAGCCTCATTCATCCTCCTTCCCAAAGAGGAATGACTCCTCTGTTTTGAATGTTTAGTCTGTCCCTATCTTCCTCTCTAGCTTTTCTGCTTTGTTTAATAGTTATTAGTATGCTTCTCTTCATTTGCTCATCAAATTGTAAACATCCTTCAATGTGAGGGCATTTAGGTTCTTATTTTTTATGACCTCCGAACCTTTTATTGCTTTCTTAAAATGATACAGGCACTGAACAAATATTTGATAAACTGAATAAAATTCAAAAATTTCAACCCATAGGTCTCAAAAAATACTTGAAGTTGACTTACAAGTCACAACTAGAACAATATGTGATAGTGGTAAACGAAATAGAGACTAAAGAAAACAAAATTGGGTACTACAAGGAACCTGGATAAGCAGATCGCTGCAGATGGGTAATAAATTTATTTAAGAGCTTTTGAACAGCTAGGCAGGAAAAGGAAACCATGCTGAATTACACAGATGTTGCATACTGTCAAATGTGACTTATAACCTTGTCTTTTCTTGTAAATGAATTCAAGACATGGCTATGCAATACATGGTTAGCTTTCAATCCTCATTGATGAACAATCTTTACTCTTTTTCCAGGAAAACTTAGAAGCATTTTCCCCTATCTTCTTATACTCTATAACTGAAGAGGAAGACAATGGCCATAATGTAATTAACAATGTAAAAGAAGGAACACAGCTAGTAACTTGGGTTATATATAGACTGGACAATCCATTAATAGAAACTTAGTTATTCCTCTAAAATACAGAAATCAGGCCATGTATTGTTAATATTTTAAGCATAGCTATCTACTAACACCTACAAAAATAAATTCTCCTCCCCTTTTCTTCATACTGAGAGTCATGTATTTTGGCAAAATTGATTGCAAAACGAATACCCCTAGAGCAGAGTTTCTTCTCAGTCTCAGTCTTATCGACACCTTTTGCCAACTTAATTATTTGTTGTGGGGGGCTGTTTTTGCGCATTTCAGGATGTTTAATGACATTTGTTACTTCTGCTCCTCTCTGTTGTGACAACTGAAAATATTTCTAGATCTTGTCAATTGTCTCCTATAGGATAAAACTGCTCCTGGTTAAGAACCACTATTCTAAGCCAACCCTGTGTTCCCAGGGTTACGTTGGGACAGTGGGCTGCAGGTAAGCCAGAACTAGGAAAGTCACACAACAGAGCATAATGAGAAACTATGTGACCCCTAAGGCCCCTTATATAATTGCTGCTGAAGTTCTAGTTAAAGGATATGGCCAGGATCTACAGAGATTAAGGAGGCATATCCAGGAAGAGAGGACAGATCACTAGTTCTGTTTGGAGTTGAAACCTTAGAGATGGAAAGAGATTAGAAAGTTCTAACATCAGGGAATGCAATGGCATAAGAAATGATTAAATAATCAGTGATTAAGTTCTTGCTAAAGAAATTCTGAACAAAAATTAATTCTGTTGTATGCTACCCTCTTATCACATCAGTTATGCCTCTTAACATAGTCCTCTGAAACTAGCAGGACTTATTCTGGCAAGTTATTTTGCCTCTGGTAGCATTTTCCCCATTGCAATTATTCTCTGCCCGTGAATTCCTTGGACCATAGACATATTTTCACCAAGTCTGGAAACATCTCTGTTGCTCACATCATTCCCTCTTTCTTTCTTTCTTTCTTATCTTAGTGTGTATGTCTAACAGAGCTGCAGTGTCATAAACTGACAAGCGATGGCCTTTACACATAGAAAACAATGAAAACAATCTTCATTTTTAAACACTGAGTTATAGAAAAGACGTTAATTCCTCACTCTCATTTAGTCAAGGTTTTCAAAAGCTGTTTTGTATCATAACTTGGGAAAAGGTGTTCATTAAACACGGAGGTTATTAAATAGAAAGATTACTATCTGTTGGTTGATCGATCAATCCATACTTGTTACTAATTTAAAATTGTACTTTCAACCTTTATTACCTCCTGACAACCTTTGCAGGTTGAAATCTTATTAAACAAGATAGTCACGTGCACCGCACTTTAAAAAATTCCTCTGACATCTCTGTCAGAGGATGTGTTTGTTTACGTTTCTCTGGGAAGTTGAATTGTTCTCAGGCCTCCAAGTTAGAACATATTTATGTTCCCAAATAAATTTCTCATAAGAACTTATCACAGACAGATTACATTTCCATGAATCTCTAGCATATTTGTTCTTTGTAAACCTTTACATGGCCTTCAGAAAACAAGCACAGCATGCTACAGATTTATTCACATCATTGTTATGTTGATGGATTTCCTTTGTGAAACCTAGTTCTAAAAAGGTTTTGGCATTAAGAACTGATTGACTGATTTAGACCAAATATGTTGCGTGAACCATTTGTGTATTAAGTGAGATCTAGGTATTCCTAAAGTATTTGAACTGTCAGGAGTTCCTCTTCAGCTTTTTAACTGATTCCCACATTACAAACGGACAAAAATCCATTTCCAAGTTAAAAGTTAGCTAAGGAAGAATATCTCATGAATGCTTATTAGCAATTTTTTGGACCTCATAATGTGAATAGAAATGAAAATGGCTACAAGGGAGAAAATACAAGTCCCCGAGCTCCTCTGTATATCAGTTCTCATGTCAAAACATTGTGAACAGGCTTTAATCACAAATGACATGCAAAAGCAGCCAACCAGAATATGATTTTTGTGTTTTTCTTAATTGCAAAATACAATGGTAGGAAATAAATATTATTAACTAAAACTCTGAAGTGTTTAAAGAAAGCAGAAGTAAACATTTCATCTATATTGGTCCCAACTGTACCATATACTATTCACATAGCAAAATTTATATATAAAATGTACACATCTACCTGTCTGTCTGTATATGTATATGTATATGTATAAACATACCGTCAGAATCATAACATATTTAGGATTCTTCACCAGAAGGAGAGAATGGATGTTCTCAATTTCAATGAAGCAAAATAATTTAAAGATGAATGGTACTTTTCTTATCAACTATATTAGCTTTACAGGATATACCATTTAGGCCTGCACATAGTATTCCTTGCATCCAGGGAGTTCTACTATATTACAGGAAAGCTGTTTTTCATTTCACATTCAACTAAGAAATCCAGATAATGAATATAAGTGAATATCCTAAACCATTTACTTCTGCTGTGTATCACATGCCCGCACCCTCCATTATCCATGAATAAGCCTGTATGATCACCTCTTAAAGTTTATCAAATTATTTTATTCTTTTGCCTTGAAGACTGCAAGAGCATTCAGAATAAAACATAAATTCTGTTTCAGCCTCTGCTAAGCGCTGTATGATCTAGCCCTCGCCTACATTTCCAGCTTTACCTCATGTTTCTCATCTCCCTCTCTCACTGTGTTCCAAGCAGCCTTAAAACACGAGCTTCAGTCCTCTACATGGGCAACTGCACTCTTCTGTTAGCTGACCTCCCCATCTTCAAGTCTTCATTTGAATGGCACTTCCTTGAAGAGGTTTACCTTAATATGTCTCTAACTTATTAGTCTTCCTCAGCACTTCATTGAACTTACCACAATGTCTAATTTTGACACTTGGGACAGGTGCATTTTGTAGAACAAAGGTCAATGTGATGAGTATACTTAATGTAAGCAAGGTTACACTTCAAGGACAATTTTAACTGCTATTTCCCTCAGGTTTGGAAAAGAAATGGGAAAGTAAACATGGTGATATTCACTTTCCCACACACACTTAAAATACCCATGGGTATAGATATAGGTAGTAACAGTCAGCAAATAGTACTGAAAATGGCATACGATTTGGCTAGAGGTCTTACCTCTTTTCTTGATCTTTAATGTCAACTCTACAATTCAATCATCACATTCATATTTGTACTTAACTTTTTATGATTTAAAAAAGTCTGGGGCGCCTGGGTGGCTCAGTGGGTTGGGCCGCTGCCTTTGGCTCAGGTCATGATCTCAGGGTCCTGGGCTCGAGTCCCACATCGGGCTCTCTGCTCAGCGGGGGGCCTGCTTCCCTTCCTCTCTCTCTGCCTGCTTCTCTGTCTACTTGTAATCTCTGTCTGTCAAATAAATAAATAAAATCTTAAAAAAAAAAAAGTCTTAGAAATGCTTATGCTTCTATTAAATTTAAAATAAGTTAAAGTTGGCATATCATCACAGCATAAAATCATAGTATGTTGTACTATATATTTTTTTAAATCAGCTGCATTTTGAACCTCTGGGATTTTAAAATTTTACTTAAACATTGCCTTATATTTTTTATTGTTGCATTTCAGTTACCGAATTTCAGTTACCAAAAGTCATTTTTAAATTTCTTTATTTTTTTTAAAAAAAGATTTCATTTATTTATTTATTTGAGAGAAAGAGAGAGAGTGAGAGAGAGCACGAGCAAGGAGCACAGCAGAGGGAAAGAGAGAAGGAGAAGCAGACCTCCCGCTGAGCAAGAAGCCAGATGCCAGGCTGGATCCCAGGACTGTGGGATCATGACCTGAGCCAAAGGCAGATGCTTAACTGACTTAGCCGCCCAGGTCCCTCTTTAAAGCTTTTTAAAAAACAGTACTGGATTATAATGGCTTGAAATGTCTGGATATAATCAAATTATCAAAATAATTTGAACAAAAAAATGAATGAATATGATTTAACTACTAAATTTATAACTGTGGATGATTTGAGTGAATTTTTCCCCCTTAAAGCAGTCATTATTTTTCCAAATGCCAGGCAATTCAAAATGGCTGCCTATGGCTTTTTTCTATAGGTGTTTTCTATTGTCTTTGACATTTACGAAAGTATGAACCACAGTGTAATATAACATGTAACTGTGATTCATATCCCTAGGTGGTTAATGGCCCATGGAAAATTTTGAAGGTAACCCCTTTTCACCGAATTATATTAAGTTATTAGACAATCAAGAAGAAGTCTAGAAGTACCTTTTTTTTAAGATGGGCATTTTTTTCTTCTCAAAGCAGGAGTCAGCAGAAGGCATCTCGGACAAATAATGGTTTACCAAAGAGATAGTTTGCACTTCATTTTATAAAGATCTTCAATATTGAACTGATTTTAAATAAATTTCTTTATTAGGACGCTAGTAAAAAAAAAAAAAACAAACTTTAATATGCTATAAAGGAAAAATGAGATTGCATTTCTGTGGAAGCAAGTGGCAGTCTTTCCAGTCCAATCTAGGGCTTTCTATCCTCAAATAAATTGTTCTATAGATGACATAAAGTAAGTGGTTTGATCCTTTCTACACAGGGTTTTTCAGATCAAGCTTTTATGAAGGAATATTACTACAAGGAATTTTACTGAAGCAGAAAGTGTAAATGAAGGATAATTGATGAAATGTGTTGAGAGGAAAGAAAAATGGGAAATGCTTGCTGAACTAAAATGAACTTTGTTTTGTCTCCAGGGCACCCATGACTTAATGAAATACAGCTATGAACACAATAAATCAAACTTTGCGCAGAAAGCGGATGATGAAAGCAGTTAAAAAGAAACTGTAATGTCCCCAAAATAGAATATATTTGCGTGTATCTGTTTGTGTGTATTGTATATGTTTGTGTGTATGTGTTTGTGTGTGTGTGCATATATATGTTATATGTATATAACATATATATATAATTTTTTTTCATTTTCCCTTCCTAAATACATCCGATATATTAGGAACATTTTTGCTCCTCAGCTATTGAGAGATCAAAAGTCTGTCATTTTAACATCAAACAGCATAATTTCGATTTTTTTTTATTAAAAAAACTTGCCCTTACTATGTCTTTTCTCAAAGACAAGACATTGGTACTCTAGGTGGAGGCTGTTTATGTTTCTTTCTTTCAAGAGAAGCCTGACAGCTGCTCCCTAGAGAGGAGCTCGGACTCTTTAAATTTTTATTAGGCTATGGTATTTTGAAATTTGGAGAGTAGACATTAGCCTTTGAGGTAGAGTGTTTGATGGTATGAATCTTTTAAGCTGTAGTACTGCAAAAAAGATTTTAGAGATTTGCTACAGACCATTTGTCAGGGGACAATGAAGCATTTGTGAACAATATATAGTGAAAATATGCTTGCAAACTTTTCATTAAACAATATAGGAAAATCTTACTGGTATGTTTTTCAGGTTTCAATGATATGTCAAATAACATAGCTACTAAGGGTGTAATGGATTTTTTTTTTCCATTTAGTTCTCATTTTCAGACAAAAGCAATGTCTCCCTAGCTAGAGTTGCTTTATATTATAGAAGTTGTACATATCACAAATTGCAATGAAAATAAGCAAGAGCATACAGTGAATATAAGGAAGTATCAAAATGAATAAAGAAATAAGGATGGCAAGAACTGGAGTGTGTATGTGTTCAATTTTTTTTTTTCTTTTTGGTAATGTAAAAGAAAGCTTGCAGGGTTTCCAGAGAGCAAGGTAGATCTTAGAGAAATCCCTTTTATAAGCCATACAGGAAATTATACCTTTAATTTTTTTTCCCTTACAAGTGTTTCTATCTTCATTTATAATCTAACTACAATACTTTGAAACACCTTTCCATGATAAAGTAAACTGGCAGGGGGCCAAATTTCAGGCACATGTTGATTATTTTAAGTAGCATGGTGCACTGGCTATAAGAAGAAAATTTACCAGCTTTAACTAGTCAAGGCGTAAAGAGCAGTTTTTTCACTTTGGTGAAAAAAGCTATTTTTCTTTAATAATAAACATCATGTTCTGCATTTCTTTTTTTTTTTTTTTTCCTGTGCTGGGGTCTATATGTCATTATGGCAGCTGAAACTCATTGTTTGCTGGCCATGACTTTAAGAATTTCTTTTAAGCCAGTCAGCTGCCTTAATGCCATAGTAAACCTTTTTAACAACTATTCCCAGAACAGTTCATTTCTCCAGGAAATCTGTCTAGGAGATATTTCAATCAGGGTCTTTGGGCTCCCAGAAATATGTTCATCCCTGGGGCCTGATATCTTAGTCAGCTCAGACTGCCATAACCAAATAATCACAGACTGGGTGGGCTAAACAATAGACATTTATTTCTTACAGTTCTGGAGGCAGGGAAGTCCAAGAACAAGTTCACAGCCAATTTAGTTATCT
Source organism: Mustela putorius furo (assembly GCF_011764305.1). Lineage (NCBI taxonomy): Eukaryota > Metazoa > Chordata > Mammalia > Carnivora > Mustelidae > Mustela > Mustela putorius. Next base: position 76,150,643 of record NW_025421987.1, read on the forward strand.
GATGAGGTTCTCTCACTGGCTTGCAGCTGGCCACCCTCTCATCTATCCTCAAGCCCCGCTGGAGTGGGGAGTGGGGAAGGCAGAGGGAAAGAGAGGGAGGGAGAGAGGAAGAAAAGAGCTGTCTGGTGTCTCTCCTTAAAAAACATTAATCCTATTATGAGAGTCCTGTCCTGATGACCTCAACTTAATAATCTCCCAAAGGTGCTATCTCCAAATACCATCACACTGAATTTGAAGAAATGATGCAGTCTAGTCCAGAGCACCCTGGGTTTTCTTTTAGACCTATTCTGTTGTTTTGTTCTTTTAATGCTCCTAGTTTTCTGAATAAAATAAGATGATCTAATTTGAAGGGAATATTCAGAAACCCCTTTCAGTGCTTACTTCAGCAGCACATATACTAAAAATTAGAAACTCCTTTCATTCAATGACTTTTTATAACTACTCCTCTGTCGACAGAGTGAGGTTTTCCTATAAAGTTATGTTAGGGATTACATAGTTTTGATACCTATGTATCAAAGGTAATTGTCTTAATAATGATGTTAATTAGGACAGGCTAAATGTAAAACAAGAGGGGGTATATCTCACTTAAGGAACCCTTATATTTAAGAAGTAAATACTGTTTGCAATAAGCAAATTTGAAAAAGTATGATATCGATAATATTAACAAAAGTCTAAGTTTCCTACAAAATACACAGATAATGTCAAAGTTTAAAAACAAAACCATCAAAAAATAATTGCAAAGCTAGCTGACCAAGTGAACTACAAGCTTTGTATTACTACTCTATTCCTACACTAGACTACCACTTGAAAGAGGAAATAGAAATATCCCATTATTCTGTTCAAACATTCATTTTAAACATATGATTTAAAAAAATTAAACTCTATGTTCATTCAATGAAATGGAAATGCCCTGTATTTTAATTACACATTACATTAACACAGGAACTTAAAAAACACTCAGTGAGAGGTAGACCTGGAGATGCATTGGAGAGAAAATGGATGTTTTACTCCAAAGCCAATTTGACCAAAGTACTGTGAAGATGATTTTTAGTTCATTTATATTCAAGGATGTTTCTTAACAAGATGTTTATTTGTTGATAACATAAACACAATGAGGAGCGTAACTGGTAACTTTAAAACACTTTTTTTTTCTCTTTCACATTGTTGTGCATTAGCATATTTAGAAAAATAGTGTAGTACATATTTATATAATATGTATGCTTTTGCTTATTAAAAAGCATTATAAGTAATATTATTAAATATGATTGATGAAAGTTCTTTAAAAAATTTCTTTCCTATCACTAAGAGATTTAGATAATTCAGATATACTTTTTTTTAAAAGATTTTATTTATTTATTTGGCAGAGAGATCACAAGTAGGGAGAGAGGCAGGCAGAGAGAGAGGGGGAAGCAGGATCCCTGCTGAGCAGAGAGCCCATGCAAGGGCTCATCCCAGGATCCTGGGACCATGACCTAAGCTGAAGGCAGAGGCTTTAACCCACTGAGCCACCCAGGCGCCCCTCAGACATACTTTTAAAAATATATGCTTTGAATTCCTCCACGGTCGATAAAACCCCATCCTCCCCCGCAAAAAAAAAAAAAAAAAAGTAAATAAAAGGAGACAAATGCGTGATACTCAATAAATGTTAAATAGTCATTGTGAAAGTAGAGCAAGCTTTTTAAAAATTGCATGACATGCATCTATATATAGATAGATATACATATGTGTGTGTGTGTGCGCACATATTACTTGCACATTTATATATATTTCTACTTCCGTATTTGGACTAGATAATGTAAATGTCTCTTACCTCTAAGTGATCCTGAGAACCTTTACTTCCAGCCCAAATCCCTCCACTTCATGGAAACAGATTGCCACAGTCATGATTTCTCCAGCCATTTCTTCAAGCACAGGGAGGAAGCAAACACGGAGTTCTGAAAGGAGATTAAATACAGAATGGGAGCAGGGAAGAAATAAATGTTTTTGAAAAAATGTCATAAATGTTACTAGATATCTTTTTAGATCACATTGGGTTTCTTTTTTTCCTTGCCTTCACCTTACAACAGTCTTATTCACGTCTACATAATTTTTCCTCACAGCTCTTTAGCCTTAATCAACAATCTAAGATTATAATAACGCTCATTAAAATAGCTTCTTTGCCATTGCCCTAAGTACAATGCACATTTTCCAGGGCCCCAGACCATCTATTGTGGGGCTTCTGGAGGATTATAAGTGGGAGAGAATATCTGTGATGAATAAAATGCTATGTCTGAATGGTATTAAGATTAGACAAAAAACAGCGCTGTATTTTGTCTTTACTGACTTGGTTAAGTGCTTTTTTTTCTCCTCAAATAATAACAAGGATTATTCCGCTCTTACTTGAAGGTATGACCCAACAAAATTTCATGCAGGAGTTTCTCTTGTGCAAAGAAGAAAATTTTTATTCAAAGATTGTGTAAAGTGATACAATTTAAAGTGGAACTTATTTGAACATGTGTTCATTGAATGCTTACTATGCATCTGGAACTCTAGGTTATTGACCTTGAAAAAAAGAAAAGAAAAGAAAAAAAAAAGACCCAGCTATTTGTCAGCAAACTGAGTTTATTTGCCAATAGGAGAGAATTGCAATTCATTACAAGTAAAGTAGTGTGAACTATAGGCAAGTCAGGAGAGAGGGGCTTGCTTTTACGGAGGAAAGGAGGAATCTGGGAGGGGTTATTTCAAAGAGTTCAAGGTGGTAATGGCGGCTCATTGGCTAAGTGTGGCAGTTTCTCATTGGCTGGACTGTTAAAGGAGAAATTCTTTCTTCCTCCTTCTAGGGTCTGTAAAGTATCCCTATTCGGGTCTGAGTGATGGCATGTGAGAGGCTCTCCCTTCAGGGCTTCCCAACTCTATTTTTAATGAAGTTTCTCTTATTTGTTTTCACAATGTATATTATGTGGTGATAAAATGTAAGTAGAAACCAAATCCCAAATAGTTTATACATTTGAGGAGTGGGGAGGAGGTAACATTTATAATCATATAAACATTAGAGACAGCATAAACTACAAAATCACCAGAAAGTCATTGTGATATACAGCCTTTCTACTCAAATTGTGGTCTACCCACTGGTAGCCCTAGACACTCTTAGATGCTTATTACGAATGCAAAATCTCCGACTCTGTCGCAGACCTACTGAGTCAGAATTTGCCCATTTTGCAAAATCCCCCAGATGATTTGTATGCACATCATTGTTTAAGGAACACTTACATAGAACAGTATTTTCTTATGTGGGTGGGTATGTATTTTGCAAGGTGAGGGGCTGGGGAGGCGGAATGGGGACGAGGAGAGCCAGGACAGGACACATGACTGTAGTATGAAAAAGCCATTAAGCAAACTATCAAGGATTCCTTAGTACAGACATCAGGCTCACATCTGTGCTCCTGAACGCCACTTAAAGCAACCTCCTTCACTCTCCAGCCCTTTCCCATCACCTCTGTGTTAATCCAGGCCATCGTAACAGATGTTCACAAATACTGGGTGTCCTCATCTTTTTTTAGTCTCCCTTTCTAAAATCTTGCTTCTGAAGTCTTCACAATGTATGTGAAAGATGTAGGGTTTTTTTCCCTGTAGGGTAAAGAATTCTTTACTGAATAACCCCTGGGTTGACTCAGGAATAGCCAGGCTGATCTGCCTCCTGTATGCACTGGGTACCACTGTATCTGCTGTAAAACTGCTTGACTAGCTCCCTAGGGATCGGCACTACCACAGAAGTAAGACTTACTCTTTATCCACAGTTCTCTGAACTCATGGTGCTCTGAGGCAAAGTGAAATAAGATATTTGAGAGATTTTTACTCTTGGTATCTATCCCTACGTACTGCTTTTAATTTTTGATCCATTTTTTTTTTTAAACTGTCACTAAACCACCAACCAACTAAAAAGCAACAACAGCAACAACAACAACAAATCAATAAAGGGCCAAATCCAAGGCAATAGCAATTTGGGGGCAGTTTAATTACAAGAAACATTTTAAAACTTCAGCTCTAAATATAAAATAGTATGGCTCATGTTGCCGTCACCAAATGCAACAACTCAGTTTCTGTTCTGTTTGTTCTGATTATAAAGACAGGAATGTATAAGAGAGAGACAAGCAGGATCTAGTGAAAAGAAAAAGCAAGCCCAGGAAGGAATGAGATTTTCTAAAAGAGGTGGAGAGACAAGAAAATTTACAAAGAGATCACACAGAAGAGAAAAAATTCGGAGGCAGCAAGAGATGAGTTCCCTAGGCTATGGGGTTGATGTGTTAATTAAGTTAGGCTGCTGGTCTGATTCCACAGTTTATTTGTAGGATAGTCATCGAAGTCAGTTATTAACCTGTTCTCCCCATCCTTTGAAATTCCAATGAGCTTTTCCACAATTATCCACTAGCCACTACTATTCATATGCTTAACCTTCAGTAGGCACTTAACAAGATGCCTTGACAGCCTCCATGGGGGATTGATTTTATTCTTAGATGCAGCATTACAACCATAGCAATATCATTTCATAAGTACTTGGAATGGGCCAGATGAAATCAATTTCTTATGGGATTTTCTTTTTCATGCAAAACACATCTTCATTTTGTTCCCTTATTTTTAGCATGGATCTCTTCCTTTCACCCAGCTCCAGAATCTTCAAATAGACACACACACACACACACACACACACACACACACACAGCTCTGCAAACAGTAACCATTACATTTTTTTTCTTTTTTAACTTGTATTTTAAAATAATTTCAAATTCACAGAGGAGTTATAAGAAATACACAAAAAACTTCACCGAGATTTTTCAAATGTTAATATTTTACCACATTTGCATTTTTTCTCTCTTAATTTTTTCCTGAGCCACTTGTGAGAAAGTTGTAGACCCATACATCCTGATTTCCCTTTCTCCTATATACTCCAGATTTTCCCTCCTTCCTTCCCTCAAAAAAAGAAAAGAAATTCTTTTCACTTAAACACAGTAATCAGTTATCTAAAGGCTCCTTCTGCTATTAAAATTATTTGGCATCCTACACTACTGAATGTCTTATTTACAATAAAATCAGGGGTTAAAAAACATCTTTATTTTGCATATTTCTTTCCACAAGAGCATTTTTTTTTCAGTTGCTGACATCTCATTTCTTCATATTCATTCTTATTCTTTTGTGAAGTATTTTGGAGGAGATGGCTGCAAAGCATAAAACTTTGAGGAAACTCTTGGCTTTCCCTCTAAATATTTATTTCTACCGCCTTCCTAAATTGCTGGCTTGACCCTACAAATACTTCAATGCTAAATCACTTTCAATCGTACTAGTATAATATACTATGCATCTTAACGGTATCTTGAAGAAATAAAAATGGCTTATTTTCTTCAGCCAATGTAAAGTTCTAGAACAACAATCTTTGCATTTCTAACTTCATTGACGTCATGGCAATGTGGATATCTACCATGTTAGGTTTTTGTGGAGATTAAATGTGTTAATTGGTGTAAAGCACTTTAGAACAATGTTTGGTGGTAAGCATTGTATAAGAGCTACTATTTTATTTTTATATCAGAAAAAATCTTCAAAACCATCTTTCCTTCTGTTATTCTCCTACTACTCTCCACGATTATATCATATTCTTAGCTACATAGATCCAGTTTCTTAGAGTGATCATCATCTTTCCCTTCCAGTCCCCTGCCACCTCATTCCTACTCCTACCCCTAGCCAAATGCATCTAATTATTTCTGCTTTTTGTACTTGCACTTGTTCCTGTCATTACCACTACCTGCCTGGGCCGGGCCTCACCATATCATGTCTCCCCCACTTAGTCTTTCTATACTACATTTCCAGGTTACCTCCTGTAAACACTGCTTGGAGACAAGGCATTTTACCTCATTCCCTTCCTACCCTAATACTCCAGCTGACTGTAATCTATTTCTCTTATAATCTATCCATTAAATGAGAATGTACTTTGTAAAGTATATAAAGTTCTCTGGGGAATCTTATTGTTATGTTATATTTTAACTTTAATTATCTCTGGTTTTTAATCAGTTGTTAGGAAAATATTCTATGTATTGTATTTATTGTATTCTATTTAGTCTATTTATTATTCTATTTATTTAACCTAAAAATTCCATTCTGGAACCAATGTGACAACACTGAAAACTATTGTGTCCTTAAGGAGTTAACTAAACATCAATTGTGACACTTTTGATACATGCATATATATAATGTATTTGTCTATTATATATATAGCCACTTCCATTTTCATGAAGAAAAGAGTGACCCATTTTTAAACAACCTGATAATGTAGATTTGTGTTTTCTTTATCTTTCCCTTTTTCTACTCAGTTGAGTAAAACATTGTGAAATCAACTCTGAATCTGAGATGGAAAACTATATGAATAATTTTCAGGCAAGGGATCATAGCTTAGAAATGCAATGACAACCAAAACAATTCACCTGAAAACCATAACTCAGAGTTATGTCAGAATTTCACATGTCAGAAAGTACAGTATTTACTCAGGAAGGAAAGGAATATTTTATGTGGACTTCACATACACTTAGATAGTATCTACATTGAAACTTCTGGAGGAATCAACAAAGAAAAAACATTTTTTGAGTACCTACTATGTGTTCAATAAATATGTGTGCTTGTATGTGCTTGTGTAAAAAGTTGTTTCAGTGTGATTCAAGATTTTCATCATTATGAGCCTCAGTTTCCATCTGCTCCCACAAAATCGAGAATTCTGGTGCTGGAAGAAGGGCCTGGGATGGCTGGTACAAATCTCCATCCAATACAGGAAACTCCCATCATTTATCAGTTGGCCCCCTCAGAAGTCATATGAAAAAGCAGACAAACCTCCCTCTTTAGTGTCTAAATTGAGGGACAACTTGGTTCCCCAGGATCTTGTACCCTGGGTACTGGCTATGACTTTTTGAGCAATATAGACTACATTGTACCCCTCACCCACAAATAGAAACAAGAATGCTCATGTTCTTCTTAGGTTCTTTCTGTCCCCCTTTCGGGGACTCTACTTTAGTCAGTTTTTCTGTGTCTTACTAACATGATATAGTGTCCAGACTCTAACATCGTTCTTTAGTTTGTCAAAAGGAAACATCCAGAGACACACCAAGTTATCCAGGTATGGATTAGGTTTGATGGGACTTAAAAACCATTGCCATTCCCCTAAAGCAGTTGCCTCATAGTTTTTCATTCATTAAGAAAGTGATTGACAGGATGACCCCTTTAGTCTCAGTTACCGAACCTCCCGAAAGGGTCAGGAACAAGAGAGGTCCAGGGTAAAGATATTGAGTTTACTACCAGAGGAGGAAGGTTGACAAGACCACATTTTTATCCAAGCTAAAAAATATTACTAATTATATCTCTTCTCTGGTCAGTGGGATTATAAAATTATTGTAGTTTCAAAAAAGAAAAAGTGTCTGATAAAACCATTATTTTTTGTTCCGCTTTTGAAGGTCAACTCTATCAACTGAATTATATCCAATTCTGTACTGTACAATTGATTTCTTGAATTTATTCAGGATTTTTGATTTGCTCTTATAAATTTTAGTTTACCCTTTTCTAAAGAAATAGATTGCCCTCAGTGAGAGAATGGGTATGGATACTGACTATGGATTTGCACTAAGAAATAGGACAAATTTAAAGCATCCTTCTGGCTATTCAGCCATCTTATGAATATGCAAGCTCCGTATGACTTCACATCTAGGATATTATCACAGCCTATAATTCAAGGAAGAGGCATATAATTAAATCAAGATGAGGGAAGGGAAAGAAAAAAGATACTTTAAGTCTGTGTTTTCTCTCTGTCACAGGATTAAGCATAGGAATTCAGTTTTTATTGACACTAAGAGGTAGATATTTAGAGATCTATGTCTCTGTACTCTGCCAAACTGGATTTAAAGTCCAGAGACTTAGATTAACATCTTTTATTCACCGTTTGCTAGCCATGTGTTACCAGCCATGAAACTTCATCTTGAAGTGAGGAGCAGATGAGATTAAACTTTACGAAGAGAATTCTCATTAATAACTGCTATCCATATTAAGGTTATTAGTAACTACAGGGCATCTCTAGCTGGTGGACTGAAATATTTTCTAGGGAGGACTGGGAAGAAAAGCGTGACCCTTCTGCAGGTTAGAAAGTTATTTTTTTCCTTTTTTTCTCCTTTTACGAAACCATCATTCACTACCAATGGAAATTTTTAAACCTAATCTCTTAATCAAATTTGTGTTATTTCTTTAAAACGGGCTAAGTAAATTTCCATTTGGATCCAAACTTAGAAAACGTTTTGTTTTTTCTTCTATGACACGTTAAAATTTATTCAATTAGTCCATCAACATTTCTCATCTCCTCCAACCTTTGATACCATCTTTTTAAACAGAGACAGTGGGGCTCCTGGATGGCTCAGTTGGTTAAGCGACTGTCTTCGGCTCAGGTCACGATCTCAGGGTCCTGGGATTGAGGCCCACGGCAGGCTCCCTGCTCAGTGGGGAGCCTGCTTCTCCCTCTCCCACCGCCTACTACTCCACCTGCTGGTGTGCTCTCTGTGAAATAAATAGACAAGATTAAAGAAAATAAGATGGAGAAAGTATATATATAGAGAGAGAGCTTTATTTGGAAATTTTAGTTCTTCCGAAGCTACTCTGCTTTTGTGGCCCAGTAGTGGTGTATTACAGAGCACAGTGGCACATGGAAGATCCAGTGCTGTAATCCATCAGCAGGGCTCCCCGGCTCCATGATGGATTACTGTATTACATCACCAGCCCAAGGGCTGACAGGAAAGAAAGTACTTCAGACAGACCTCTTTCATAGATTGTTTTAGTCCTAATGAAAGGAAAAAAGGTTTGAAAGGGTATGGATGAGTAGGAAAACTCACTATACCTTTCAGCTGTATATTGAATTACATACATGAGAGAGCAGGCACCAAATTTTCTTGGTTCACAAGATAGAATTTTCTTTTCATTTTTAAAAGTATGATATCAGTTAATGTGCGTAACGGTGACCACAGTGTTTGGCAACGTCCTAAGGGGACTTTGGATAGATCAGCTGAATTAAAGAAAAGATTTAAATAGTACCAGTGTAAGTTTTAAAATGTGTGTATTTTTGTTCTTCCATTCTTCAGTAATGTAGTCTTATTGCTCTATTAACTCAAATGTTTAATTAATTATGTGGTACGTTTTGTACCCTTATCAGATGACAGAATTATCTCTGAACATATATGTATCTGTTTACATATTTGTTTACATATTTACATATATGAAAAATGTGAAATGGAAGACCAGTCATGAACCCTGTTATCCATTTACTCAGTATTTGACATTTACTAGGGTTTTAATAAGTTTGTTAAAAAAATAGACAAATACATGATTAAACCTCTAAGTGCACTTCTCTCTTTAAAAAAAAAAAAAGAAGTTCAATTTGAAATGTATAGCAACACCATGTTTCTGAGAGTAATAAGTCAAATATATTTGCAAGTAAATTAAATGAATATCTTACACAACTCTGAAAAACAATTTAAAATCAGGTGTCACTTTTGGTAACGATTAGAAAGTTGTGCGGAAAACATGGGCTTTGAAAGACTTAATGTGTATTTTAATTTTGCCTCCACTGTTCTTTTTTGCTACTGAATTAAAAAGCATCATGAAAGAAATGAATTTGAGGATAAAACCTGCTCTATCTATTATCCTGAATATGCCCCCCAAGTCTTATTTTTCAATGGTAGGATTTGCTTTTCAAAAACAAATAGGGGCACTACACTATGGGTAAAGAGAACCCTGATCTAGAATATGAGATTTTAAACTTATTTCCGTCCTTTTCTAATAACTCATTCAGGGTCTTAGAGAGATCTTTTATGTTGAAAAATTAAATATTAAAGTCTTTAATTTCCTTGTGAGGCCACTAATAAAATTGTGTAAAATGAGTTCATAAGCATTTTCATGGAGCTCTCATAATACTGGCACCACAAATCATATCATACTTGGGGACTTTGAATTTTTAGGAATTACTTCACTCTCAGATTGTGAAACATTTAGTTACATCAGTTAACTTATTTAACAGTCCTGGCCTCTCTACTTGTCACTGATTGGCCCACCTTTGGTTCTGAGATTTGACCTTGAAAAGCTCATGTTTCACCTGTCACTCAGTCTTTTTATTCTTCCCTCAAGTTTTAATTTTTCTGCCAAACTCATCATCCTGGTTAATATAATAACCTTTTTCCCAATTCACTTGCTAAGCCCCAAGTTCCAATGTAATCTTTAGATAGGATTTAAACTCAGATCTTTGGATCTTTGGATCCCAAGAGTTTTTCCCAAAGCCTTCTCTATCATCCTGACTATCCCCTATGATGTTCTCCTGATCTTTAAAATATCCACCCCCTACTTTAATGGCATGGACTTTGCTTGGAAAGTTATTAAATTTTCATTCCCAGAACCCTGTATCATCAACCCCTCCACCTCACATGTGCAGAAGGCTTTAGTATTTATAAAGTGTCCCAATATTTAATTATTTTAAAAGATTTGTGCACTTCCACAGATATGGTTCATCATTTTCAGGGTGAGGAAAACAAGACTCGAAGAGGGGTAAATATTTGCCTGGGGTAATCCTGGTAAACAGCCACACCAGCCCTGTGGCTGCGTGCTAGAGAGATCACAGAGCCTTCAACTCCGCCACGCCCCCGCCCCGTGTGATTGCTGCTGACATCATTTGGGATTATTTCTCTTCTCCCACCCATGGTGAAAATATTAGAGTTGTTCTTCCCTTTCATCCACTAAGCAAATGTTTTCCATATTAAATCCATATCCACTGGCACTTCAAAGAAAACAATATCAGGAGGATTTTAGTACTTACCACATATCCGCGAGTTGTTGCCCTGTCAGATTTCCAGCTCTGATATTAGGTTTGTTGAATCATGTATTTTACTATGTAGTTTACAAGTCATGTTGGGAAATGGTAACATACAGTTGTATATTTTTTAGCATAAAATATTCTCTTTTTACTTCAGAGTATGCAGTGGATCCTTATTAAATATATTTCTTTTTTTTATGTTCAGTTAGCCTGCATATAGTATTTATAGTATTTCTATCAATTAAATATAGACAGAGAGAATCACCTAAGATTCTCCCAAATTCTGTTACCTATACAAACATTCAGGATTTTTACAATAAAAATCTTTAAGAAATGTTTAAAAGTTTATTGTCTTTTGTTACCTCTAGCCTGTGTAGATATAAATGAAATAGTCACCAGTGGCATTTTAAAAGTTCCTCCCATAATGTGTAGAACAACAAAAATTTGCATTTACCATGAGTAGATTTTCTGTGGGTATCAGATATAAGTTTCATTTGTTCTACTGTGTAGTCTGCCTCCTTGGGAAGGAGAGAACCATTACAGCTTAGTACTCTGAACTTTTTTTTTTTCTTGAGAAGGATTATAAATCGTTCCGTGTTTTCAAGCGTAGGACAGTGAAGAAACAGTGAATGACTTTGTGATACAGATTGCTGTCCAAAGAGAACAGACAGAGGCCAGTAATATCATTTTAATTAGAGCTAAAGATCAAAAACATATTATTTCTAAATATGAGTGTGTACATGCAAATATACAGTCACTCACATACTACAGTTAATATAATTTGGCCATAATTTAGACATATTACGTTCGGACAGAAAAGAGAGTACCTGGTAATATGTGACTTGCCTTAGCTGAAAGTTGCCTTAGTTTTGATAACTCTGAGAATTAATCCAGGAATGCTACTAATTTTGAGGTGCTAAATTTTATGGAACACATCAAATCATTATCTGGTCAAAGCCTCGACTAAGAGATGCCTTATAATCTGCCAAGCTATAAATCTTTAACTTAAAATGATGCTATTTAGAACATAGAGTTAATTTAGAAAATATGCTGTTATCATTTAACTGTGTCCCTATTTATGTAAGACACTAAAAATTTGGAAACTATTCCAGAATTTTTGACTGTGTGAACATGTTGCTTCTATAACAAACAATTCCTTATTAAAATAAATTTTAGAAGGAAATATACCAACCGATTATTTTCCTCCAACTGAGGATATTATTGTGATTTTTTGCCTTCTTTTTCACATTTCCTTTCTCCCAAGTTTCCTATGTTAACTCTGTATTTTATAGTTCTTTGTTTAAAAAGCTACTTTAGGAAATCATTAAGCAGAGTGCAAAATTTTAATATTTACTGAAAAACTTAACACGAATTAGTATTCCGATTAGAAGTTATGACCATATAATTGATGATTAATTCTGTTTGATTCGTTTGTTTACAACCTCCATTATTGGTTTTATGTATATAACATATATGATAAATAGGAGGAAATAACTGATTAAAGTCAGTGTCTTCATCAAGGGAGAACATTACTGAAGTTTATGGAACAGGGTTCTTTTCATTTTTAGGAGGAATAATCATTTGGATACTAAGAAAAGGTTGTTCCTTGATTATCAAGTCTCAATATGTAACAAAAATGTAAGGTTTTTAAATTCAATTATACTTGCCTACAGTCAAAATATAATCATTTACTCATGATCTTTCATTGTGCTATATTCTCAAGAAACAGAAGTAGTCTTGAGAATAGACATAAAAGCAAAGTCACAATTAGTAAACTTCTGATTTATCCTTCCTGTTAGAATCGGTCTTTCACCGTGACGTGCGCAAAGCCCACACAGCGGTATTGCTCCGCGATGCACCTGGCTCACCACGGGAGCAGAGAAGAGTGAGGCTGCGAGAGCACAGGCTCCAGAGCCGGGCCCAGGATGGACTGCTCATTCCACCACTCACTAGCTTTATGAATTTAATCTCGCTTTGCCTCAGTGTTCTCATCTGTAAAATGGGGGGCACTTGACACGGTAGGGAGTTCACGATCCAGATGAACAACTATTATAGTTATAATCAGTGATTTCTACCAATTACAGTTGTTGATAAAGGAAACTCACTCAGACCCTGTGACTTCTTTATGAATTATTTCTAAACAGGAGTGTGTTACCTGTTTTTATATTTGCCACATAAAAGGCTGTCTCTGTACTCCCAGGAATAAGTGGAAAGGAGAGCAAACTATCTAGCTAATCTAGGGCAAAAGCTTTTCCCCTTGATTTATTCAGATAACTGACCCCTGAAGTATGCTTGAATTATAGTTATAATTTTCTCCATTCTCCACACAGTGTGTGTAGTCAGCCTAGGTGTTATTCAATAGACCTGTTCCAACATCTCCTGTGATTGATTTATTTAGAAATACCTCCAGGCCAAAATGAGAATGAAAATAAATGGAACAGATGAAAGTGCCCTGCTGCAAGCAAGAGCTACAAATTGAGGTTAAGAGTAATTGCTTTGGCATAATTGTTATTTGTAATCTTAGAACAAATGCAAATCTCCCCTTAGGAGCAGTAAATCTGGTGCTTAAAGTAGAAGATGAGTATTTCACTGCCGAGCAATGGGAAGCCATAGCTGAATGCTAAACGCGAGGACATAAAAATTCCCTCTGGTCTTTCATTTTGACTAACAATGCCGGGGACATGCTGGATATGGGAGGACCTCAAAAAATGAATATCGAGATAGGATTTATTCGCTCTCTGCATTTTCTTTTTCCAAGACACTTTATACAAACTTTATCTTTGCATTTACAAGCTCTTTGTGTGCTCTCTTTCATAAATACTTTATATTTATACTGAGTCTGGCTTGCAGAAAGCCTGATGTGCTTTTTATGGTTATTAGTCTTCACACCTTCATCACTGAACTAGGTAATAAGGTGAAGTCATTATCTTTATTTTAAAGAGATGAAAATAGAAGTATAGAGAGGTTCAGTGACTTTCCCAAGGTTATAAAATCATTCTGTGATATATCTGGGAAGAATATAAAGAATATGTAATTCAAACTCATCTTAACTACCGCATCATTGTTTTTCAGATTATTTTTTAAGTCAGTAGGTTATTAATGCCAGTGGAGGTTGTGATAATCAGAGTGATAAACCAAAGGTTCCCGTTAGAATCCTCAAATATCCAATTGCTGGGCCAAGATTATGACAAAAGGAACACCATGTTTATTTTTAAACAAATTGTTGGCCTCACCACATGCATTTTAAACATTAGTTAAAGCCTAGATAGGATTAAATTGAGTTCTTGGTTAGTAGAGGGTTACCTTGGTGGGGTTTTTTTAATTATGTGGACAAAATGAGATTCCAAGGTCTATGTGTACCTGCAAGGATATTTAGAAAAGTGAGAATTTGTAGGGAAAAAATAGGTAAAATTGAATGTGTATATGTGAGAAATGATAGGTGCAGTAGGAAAGAAATATATTGTAATGTTGCAGTAGATGAATGAAAAACATCAGAGTTCAGTTTCTGATGCATACATAGCCAGGGTCAAATATCAAGTGGATATTTTAGTGTCTCTGACTGAGATGATGCTACCTTAATATTATATGTTAGATGTTGGTAGGATGAAAGTTTAGCATGGTATAGATATATTTTTATCTTACAGCTTTTATTTCATTTATTTTTAAAGACTACCATGTCCCCCCTGGAGAGGCAGGGGGACAATTCGTATTCCTTTGCAAAACCACAGTGGTATTCACTGCTTTAGACAAATGAGTATATTTGAACTTTAGAGAAATTGAATATTTCTGGAGGTTATTACCCTAAAACTGCTGTCCAAAGGTGATCTCTGTTTTCTCACAGACTTTCAATAGTTTAAGAACAGAGTTTTAATTTGGAAATCCATTTCTAAGGAGCAATGTCCACAAAGCCACTCTCTAATACGTTGTTTTAACTTGTGACCTTCCATAGAACCTACAGAATGACGGCTTTTGATCTGTGCTCCTAGTTAATCATTTGCGGTCCCCTGGACTGGGAGGGACGTTCCTTCCAAAACAGTGACAGAATTATAGCAATATAATCCCAAGCTGATTCAGTGAGACCATTTATTTTTCTTTAATAAAATAAAATAAAAGAGCTGTCAAACACTATTTATGCTCCCTGCTGCCATTTCTATAGGAAAAGAATGCAGCCCCTTCTTTCGATTTAGTACGGAGGTGAAAGAGTCACAGAAGAGCTAGAGATTAAGGAAAAATTAAACAATACAAAAATGAGAGCACCTGTTAGCACTCATTAGGGAAAGGAGAGTAAAACAGTGAAGACATGGGCATTGCTGCCAACCAACTTTTCCCTCACAAAAAAGAGTGCCGGGGACAGAGAGAGAGTATGTAGCTTTATCATTCCGTTTTTCTTTCCTGTAGGCCGCAATGTGTTGTCCAATTTTAATGTGAAACGGACCTAGCTGAATGATCGCATCTAGCTAACAAAGAAAATTAACATGTGCAAATTTATTTTTGAGTTGTTTATAGAGAAATGTCATGCAATTATAGCAAAAGCAGAAATGGAAATATTTTATAGGGTACAAATGGTTTTCACGAGAGGTCAAAGGTTGTTAATCTTCCCCTTCTCCCCATCAAAGCTCAGTATTAAGTCACTAATGTTTATACATCTGAAGCAAATTTGGGGAAAAGGCTCACTTTTGATTTTATTCTTAACAGGATGGTAACTCTCACCTTTATCCCCAGTTACCTACGTAGGCTAGTAATTAAAAATCCAGTTAATTTGAGATAATAAATCCATCCTTTGGGTTCCTCCTCTCTACCAAGCATGATGTCAATAACTGAGATATTTATAAAGATGCATAAGATAATATTCTTTACTTCCTAGAGATCAGAAGCAGGTAGAATCCTCAGATTTTAAGATAGGAAAAGCGCAGTCTGTGAATAATGAGGGTGAAAAACTTTGAAACTATAGAAAAGGGAGCAAGAATATAGGTTAACTTCTTTAAAAAACAAAACAAAACAAAAAGAGATATTTAAATGGATTTTGAAAGATCAGCGGGATTCTAACAAGTGATTGGAGTGCAGAGTAAACATGTAAATTTGATTTACTGCATTGCATACAAGGAACAAGGATAACACTAAGATGCTGTGTTTTCCTTGTAAGAGACATGGTTTGCAAGAAATTACTGTGTACTTTGATCTGCAATAACCAGATCAGTGACGCTTGATAACATTATTTACCTATATTTTTCAATATAGCAAACTTCCTGTTGGCACTACACACTGCTACCCCATGGAACAACATAAATTTACTGAATAAACCCGCCAGGCTCTCTCTCTCTCTCCCCAGCCTTCCCTCTGTGGTTTCCTTTGTGCGTGAAAGTCCATCCCTCCCTCTCTTTTTATCCACTAAATATACGCATCTATATCTGGCTACTTGTTAGGTTTGAGGGGTGATTGTGGGAGTCCCTTCTTCTGAGATGCATCTTCTGAAAGCATCCATCCCAAATCCAGGTTAATACTCCTCCTCAAGGCCGTGTTTCCCAGTGTTCTTCCCTTTATCCCAGCACTTCCTTCATTCCCTTCCAGGTCCCAGTTTGGTTTTCTACTCTTCCACGATCAGATGAGCCTTTTTACCTATGACATGTGGAACAGAGCCTGCCCTATTAGAAGGCACCAGCTCAGTAAATATTTGTTGACTGAGGACAAAAATAGAAAACCGTAGGAAAAAATGTCTGAATAAAATTAGAATCACATCCAATCTTCAGTTGGCCAGTAAAATCAGCAGGTGATGTCCTCACCCACTTACCCTATACTTCTCTCACCTTCACTTTTTATATCCGTAATTATCAAACCCACCAATCTTTCTTCCTAAATATTTCTTTTCCATTGCCACTTCTTTTTTATCTCTACTATCATTGCCTTAATGCAGGACTTTATTTGTCACCTAGACAATATTGCAATAATCTCTTAACTGGTCTCCCAGTTGCAATAAATGTCTATTAAATTGAAACGGTTGAATCATTTAGAGTAACACTTTTATTTTGAAAATAAATCATCGAGGAAGTACCTGCTGCCCACCTACAAGATGCACAATTATGTACTTTAGGGGAATCAAAAGACTCAGAGCATAGAAACTACCACTCTACCCCCCCCCCAAAAAAAAATTACAGTGTGGGCCAGAGAACGTGCTTCTCACATGCATCACACATACAAATCCCCTAAGGATCTCACTAAAATATCGATTCAGAAGCTTGAGATTTTGCATTTCTAACAAGTTCCTAAGTGATGCAGGTGCTGCCGGCCCAGGAACCATCTTTTGAATACAAAGACATTAAAACTCATGAAGTGCCTAGAGTGGCTTCATAGTGAGGATTTGTAGGGCGGGTAGGCTTCAGGGCGGCAGCAGGAGATACAATGAAAATCTGCCCATGTTGAGGGGAAAATGTAAGCTGAGAAGACGGACAACCACTTCCTTATCCTATAAGGCTTGACTCACTTCCTCATCTCCTCCCCAGAGACTTCCTGCCACAATCACACTCCTCTCCCCTTCCTAACCCCCTTAATGCCCATCCTATAAAGGACAATCAGAAGGATCTTTCTAAAATACGAATCTGACTCGGCTACTCCTGGGCAGAAAGTGCATATGTGTCCCTCCATCACCTGCTCTACACACACCAGACTTGAAGGCCCTTGACACACGGGCCCTGCCCAGGTCTGTCACCTTCCTGCAGCCGCTGCTAGCACACATAACCCGAACTCCCGTGGGGGTTTCCCACCTCTGCTTTTCACAGGCTGCTGCCTTTGCCTTGTAAGCTCTGTCCTCATGGTCTAGTAGGCCAAGGATACTCATCCTTCAAGGTACATTCCCTCTTCCTGAGGCCTGCCTTGACAAGGCCTGGCAGAGTTTGGCATTTCAGTATTTGTTTTAGTCCCAGAGCACGTGACACCTGTTTATTTCCACTGATGCCGCCACTTACATATGAACCTGTATTTGGAAGGATCTGAATCTCATCTTTCTTTAGATCTTCCTCCTATCAGGTTATGTTCAAAATACAGAAGGTGTTTCAATAACTATTGCTTAAAAAATGAATGAGTTCCTTACTGAGGAAGAAAAGGTTGGGCGAAATGGCAGTAGAAAGGGAGAATAGAGGAGAAAAATGCTAAGAAACACTGCAACAAGGAAGGAGAAACATTTATAACGCACATGTTAAGTCACCGCTCCTCTGCGCACACACACATTCATAATTTACGCTGCCCTAAAAAATCTTAATCAAACGTTAGCCCATCACCAGAAATCAGCAGAAAACACAGAAGAGTGTTACTTCTTTTCAAGTTACTTCATTATTTGCCTGGTCCTGTGAATTGTGTCTTCAATATTGGACTGAACTGAAATGAAAGGCCTCATGGTGAGAGCAGGCGTGTTCCTCCCACTTATAGATGGCGTGTCTGTGCGTATGGGCAACGTATGTGAGCTCTTATTTTTTAGTTGAAGGCAAAGCTCAACCTTGAATGTCAGGAAGCAATTCAAAGATGATCCTGAATGAAAATAAATCATGCCCCATAACAACTCATCAGAAAGCCACATAAATGGCATATTTGTAAAAAGGAAGGATATCTTAACATATTTCTAGACCAATGCTCAGTCTAAAAATATGAAAGTCAGAAAACGCTAGGCAAAGTTATAAGTGGAAAAGTAAGTGGAAAGTTTAAAAGATTACCTGTCATTTACCCTGAATAAATTGTATGATAAGAATTATTGCTGGGACGCCTGGGTGGCTCAGTGAGTTGGGCCTCTGCCTTCAGCTGAGGTCATGATCCCAAGGGATCGAGTCCTGGGATCGAGTTTGGGCTCTCTGCTCCTCGGGGAGCCTGCTTCCTCCTCTCTCTCTCTCTGCCTGCCTCTCTGCCCACTTGTGATCTCTCTCTGTCAAGTGAATAAAATCTTTAAAAAAAAAAAAAAGAATTAATGTTACTCAGAAATGTTGCATCATTATGTAAATAAAAGGAAATTGGCAATGAATAAAATGATTTAAAATATTCATGGCATGCTTGGGTGGCTCAGTCAGTTAAGAGTCTGCCTTTGGCTCAGGTCATGATCCCAGGGTCCTGGGATGGAGCCCCACATCAGGCTCCTTGCTCAGAGGGGAGTCTGATTCTCCCTCTCTCTGCTCATGCTCTCTCTCTCTCTCTCTCTCTCTCCAATAAACAAATAAAATCTTTTAAAAATTAAAAATAAATAAAAAAATTTTAAAAATTCATTGTATCTCACCCCAAACAAAATCCACTAAAACCAAAATAAATATGCATAGGAAACATCAATGGATGATTGGTTGGTCATATTATAAAGAATAGTGTCACATTACATAAGGATTAACCTCAGAATTACTTCACATCATTCTTCTATAGCAATTAAGTGAATGACTTCTTGGGCAGTCAAGGGTAGTCAGAAGTGGGAACACTGAGGAACTGTGGAAGCCGGTATATAATCTCTCTCATGTGGGTCAGAAAGAAATTGCTTTTGGGATTCAGTGTTGTGAAGTTCTACAGTTCAGACATGGTCTTATGGATTGGGGGTGGAAAGATTAAAACAATGTCAGGACGAACCAAGCATGAAGTTGAGAGTGAAGAGATATCAGGAGCTGTAAAGTTCTCCAGATTCAGGAAAAGGCATCATCACAGATCCAGAAGCAGGAATCAGAGTGGTCCACAGCACGGCACCTGAAGTACAACGAAGATACCAGTGGGACCCCTGAGTTGTGCCATGTACAACCCGCCAACTGTATACACAGGTCCTGCTGTACAACTCTCTTAACATGTGGTGTGCCAATGTGCTGTGTCAAGCCTCTTTGAACTCATTCGGTTCCATCCCTTGAGACCCAAATGTTATGGCCTCTGGGAAGCCTTTCCAGATCCTCAAACTTCCATCATACTCTGTCCATCTATTAACAATTGTCTTCGTAGGCCATAATTATATCTTGTATGAACCACTTCACTACTACTCCCTGCACACATATTCTAACCCACACTGTCCAATAAAACTCTCTGTGATGATGAAAATACATCTGCGATGTCCAACACAGGAGCCTCTAGCCACACTGGCTACTGAGCACTTGCAATGTGGCCAACATTTCAAAGGAGCTGAATTTTTTGTTTTATGGAATTTCAGTAGATTTAAATCAAAATTTCACTCACCATATGCAGTTAGCGGCTACTACATAACAGACAGTGCAGTTCCAGCTTCTTGGGGGAAAGAATTACCAAGTATTATCATCTATACGCTTCAGCATATTCAACTGTGGTATGTGTTCAAATAAATTTTTTTTTAATTTTACGTTTTTATTTGAAAGAGCAAGTGAGAGAGAAAGATTGAGCTGGGTGAGAGCAGAGGGAGAAGCAGACTCCCTGCTGAGCAGGGAGCCCAATGTAGGACCCCATCCCAAGACCCCGGGATCATGACCTGAGCTGAAGGCAGATGCTTAAACAACTGGGACACCCAAGTGCCCATGTCCAATAAAGTTTTATTAAATAAATGAATAATCAAAACTGAGCAGATCCCATTGTGTATTTGACAACGCAGTGAATATAAATAAATGTTAGACTGCATGAAAAATTACAAATTTTAAGGGCATTTAAAAATAGTTACTGAGGGGTGCCTGGGTGGCTCAGTGGGTTAAAGCCTCTGCCTTCAGCTCAGGTCATGATCCCAGGGTCCTGGGATCAAGCCCCACATCAGGCTCTCTGCTCAGCAGGTAGCCTGCTTCCTGCCCCCTCTCTCTCTGCCTGCCTCTTTGCCTACTTGTGATCTCTGTCTGTCAAATAAATAAATAAAAATTTTTTTAAAAAACTTAAAAAATAAAAATAAAAATAGTTGCTGAAAGGAAAAAAGGGTAAAAAGTAATGTGACATGAACCGAGTTTACATTTAAGAAAATACTGGTAGGTAGAAGTGTGTGGATGACTCAGTCAGATAAGCCTCTGACTCTTGATCTTGAATCAGGTCTTGATCTCAGGGTCATGAGTTCAAGCCCCTTGTCAGGCTCCATGCAGGGTGTGGAGCTTGGAATGAAGGAAGGAAAGGAGGGAAAAACAGAGAGAGAGAGAGAGAGAGAGAGAGAAAATATTGGTAATGGTGGTCTAGAACAAAAACTAAAAAATCTGCTGAAATTCTGATGCTCTCTATATTATTTCTATGTTTATGCTTTATACTGCATGTATCCCCTTATACTGTACTCTCTTCATTGTGTCTAGGTCTTCCCACAGTGGACTGTGACCTCATGGAGAATAGGGATTTCAAATCTTTACTGTATCTCCAGTTCCTAATATAAAGTCTAGAACATAGTAAACACTCAATAAATGTGTATCATCAAATGAATGATGAAACAGAAAATAAACTATTTCAATAAAACTAGCAGAGTTGATGTTTAGAAAGAAAAGAGCATTATTGCAAAGACCCTAAGTGACTATGATCAATAAAACATTCTGCAACATCTACTTTATACATGCATTTACGTCTTGAGCTTGAGAAATCTGTAAATGTTACTTCAAAAATTTTTTTCCTGAAACAAAATCACAATTGCTTTTTTCCCCTCTGTCCGTTTTCTGTTGTTCTATACAGTCCCATTGCTTTAGTTTTACATGTAATTTCAACCACTTTGGCTCTTCCACTATTTTCTTTTACTATTTCCTCACCTTAAGAGAGTGGTGTGGAGTCTCTTATTTTCTTATGGTAGGTAGTTAACAGTATGCAAGGAAAAATGCCATCAAAGACAAATCAGGACAAATGCAGGCATTTTGTCCGATGCTTCTTCTCCAGCCCTAGCATGTCAATGAGCACATCCAATTTATCATTTCTGATCAATGAGAGTCTGGTGTATATTGGCCAAGCAATGCTGTAGAGTTTAGGATGGGGCCTCTAACTGATGAGTTTCTTTGAAGTCAGGAATGACATCAACTATTCTGAGTCCCACTTGACCTGATGGGCTCCTAGGAGAATTATTCCCTATCTCTAACTTCCACCAGGGTTTTTTCATTGGGAGAAGTAATAATTGCAGGTTTGCTGGGACAGTTGGTTGTTACATGCCTGGGGCTGTGCTTGGGTTACCGACCTAAGCACAGCTCTGACTGCATGGTAGGTGATCATTCCATATTTATTGAATGAATGAGTCAGTTGACATAGTATTGAATGAGTATATTGTGTAAAATGTTTTTTCAATAGCTACCTGAGTTCTATAATGTGTACACTTAAATGACATTTATCAAAGAGAATACAGTTTTGAAGCCAACAGTAACAACTGCTAAATGATTTTAATAATGAAAGGAACATTCTGTGGTAACATCATCACATTTGTATACTTAATGATTTTCTAAAGTTCTTCTGGATAACTTTTCTGGCTTTTACTTTTGTATTTTGTGTATTTATGAATTACGGTATATTTGAATTTGTAATAAATAAGTATCTGTTCACCCAGAATGTTTGGAGAAAGGAAAAGGTAGCCGATAATAGTAAAAACAGTAATAACAAGAACGCCAAAAATATGAGCTACAATTCATTGAGCAGGTGCTATGTTTCAGCCAATACAATAAGTACTTTTCATGTGTCATCTTAATCATCGCAACAATTCTATGAAATAGGAACTATGCAAGCTCCCCACTACAGTGGGTGAAACTCAGAATTAGAAATCTTAAAAGTGTCAAAGTTCATGCAGTGAGGAAAGAGCAAGGATTTGAGCACAGGATTGGAGCACAGTCTGTCTGCCCCCAAATTCCATATGCTTAATCATACCACTGGACTGACTCCCCAGTCCTAAATAACAACAAGAAGAACAATAGTGTTTATAAACTCATCCTATGTCCTATGTATTGGATCTCCATTATATTCCATATCCTCAAAACAAAAATAGGAAGTTGTAGGTTTGGCTATCCTATTTTCCAGATGAGAAAACTGAGGCTTGTAGAATCTGGGCTGGTCTCCCATGTTTACAAAGCTAGTCAGTGATAGAATGGAGAATGAACTCAAGTTCACTTCAAAGGATCAGCTGGGTTCTTCATCACCACCTTATACTAATGGTAATTAAATATTCTGGTTAGGAGAAAATTATTATATTTAGATTATGTAAGTTTTTACTATAGCTAGAATAAAATAACGTACATATACTTAACATTAAAGTCATACCAAATATAATTTCCTCTTCCTCCAATGATTAGAAAGGTACTTCAGAATCTTGAAGTGCCTCCTCATCATGCACATAATTAGCATATAATAGTATTTTTAAAGTGTGGGTATTTGAAACTTTGGACCATTTAGCTTCTGAATATGTGGGAGTTTGCTTGAAACGTTTTCCTTTACTATAACAGTGTCTGGGTAAATTATTTTGAAATCAAGTCTGAATGGAAAACACAGAGCAAAGAGTACTTTATTTTTTATCTTGAATCTTTTTTTCTTTAATTTTCTTTTTTTTCAGTGTCCCAAAATTTTTAATCCAAGTCCTACACCCTAACATCAGAGAAAAAAAACACTACTCTTCCCTAGTGGGATGGAAGCATTAAAGGGGAAAGAGAACATAGCTGTAGTGTTTTCAACCTTTTAAATTACTCTTCAACATCTATTTCATTTCATTAATAGTGAATTCAACTACCACCCTATTTGGGTAATTGCCAATAATCAGAAGTTTCCTCATCCTTCAGATCTATTTCATGAAAGAAAAATTTTCTCTACATCATAAGAAAGGGGGGAAAATTAAGTTATATAATGTGAAAATACTTCCATTTCATTTGAGGTACTGGGATTTAAATTATGTATATGTCCATCATTCTTCAGCATGTTTCAAAATCTGCTGTGTATTGTCTTTTTTTTTACAACTAATAGAACTCATTACACTAATAGTCTAGTATTATGTAAATGTATTTTATCCAAATATCTAGTATCCATAAGTAGTTTATTCTCTATATCCCTAATGTAATATATCAAACAATAACTCATTTGTCAAAGGGAGACAGTTCATTAAAATTCAACAACCATTTGGCCAGGATAAAATAGCAACAGTATAAAAATTGATGTCGCGAAACTTAACAAATGAGGGAATAAGGAAAGTGCAAATCAGGAAATTGCAGGCCTGCCCTCTAGGGCCATTTTTGGGTCACTTGTCTGAATTTTAATATTACAATTGTTTTACAAAAAAGTCTCCAAGTTATTAGGCTGGGAGGGAAGCCAATTTACAGCTAGGTGACTTGAATATCAGGGGCATTCAATAAATGAGAACATGATGCCACTTGAGAGTTAAGAGTAGAAAGGTACAACACTTGAGCACTTTGCTATAACTCAGTTTTTAACAGTGACTTATTATATGATTTTGAAGTCACATTTCCTACTGTGTTGAGTTGTATTTAAGTAGCATGGCGAGTAAGACTTTAGACCCTTTTGTTTATGATTTCAAATGCAATATTTTTCTCCATACTTTTTAAAAGAAAGAAAATTTCCAGTGCAGAAATAGCACCTACCAAAATTTTGCACAATTTAAAAAGCAAAGAAAATGAACCTGCTGATTAGCTGCCCCTCACCCTATTGTGAAACTCACAGCATTCAAAAAGGTCATCAAATGGTTAATATTTAGTTTTAGAAAAAAATGAAAACACGTAACTTTTTAAGGTACTCAGAGAAATGCATTTGTTTTTTATGATATATCTATGAAATTAGCTTAAAATTAACAATAACATATTTTAATTATAAAAACATCAGGCATGTTTGATATAGATTATGTTCACTAAGATCATTTTATTCCAACCATGAAGATATTCATGTAAGCATATATACACACTTAAGAAATTTCCTTCTGGTTACACATGAGTCCCCATTTGCACATGTGTACACACTTATTAGTTAGCTGTATTGGCACATGTGTACACATCTATTAGTTAGCTGTATGTATCTATTACTTAAGTAATTTCCCATCTGAGGAACTCATCACTTCATTGTCATCCACACGCATCAGAATCCCTTCCCTTGTGTCAAAACAGGCTCTGTTTACACACAGTCATCAGGAAGTGTCATGTTTGACGCTTCATGTAGGCAAAGCAACTAATTTTCCAGAAATCTATCTTTCCAAAGGCAGATGTTATAGGTTTAAATGGGGGCAGGAAGTTCTGATATCTGAGATTTTATTGTATTCTCTCCCTTTTCTGTTAATATCTATATAAACATATATACATATGTGTGAACACATACATTTAAAACTCTGTACTAATTAATATATTACTCATAAAATATATATTATTTATATATCATTATATTTGCATATTTTATATTTAAGTTTAAGTAACAAATATGCATCTTTTATTTTCTTGCATGTACCCAATAGGTACATTTGTTCTTCCACTAAACAGAAGCCTTGGCATATAGGAAATATGGCCTACATTGCGAAAGGAATCCAGAGTTGCCAAGCTTGTTTGGCCCATCCATGGATCTAGTCTTCATTAGAAATCCATCTTCTGGTCTCCACAAGTTTATTGTAAGGAGGTTCTCCTATGCGAAGAAGCAGACCTATATAGTATGTCCCTGACATATAGTTGCTCTATCAAAATTCGACCTACTGTTAAAAAGTAGCATTTTGTGTCACAGCCACTGCTCTGTTATACACATGAAATGAAGTAATCAAAGTAAAGTGTGTGGCTGTTTATTAGTACACAGTGGAGTGCTATAGCAATGCTTCCTTTTAAGCTCTTAGTCAAATCATACAGCTAATAAGCAAAAGACAAATGAGCAAAGCTATTTTTGTTCTTCAGTTTTGCTCTCGACAGAGATCAAAGAGTGAGGCTGGCTTGCAACTCGATGACCTGTCATTATGTGAAAAGTGTGTCTCTTGCCAAAAATGAAACTACAAATCACTTGTCGTTTGATAGTGTTCATATACTTGTTGGAACAGGCCACCTTGTTCAAGCTATGAAGAAAGAGTGCTGACAGGTGTTGTCTGCTTAGCAAAATTGTAATTGCAACAAAGCATCAGGAAGTAGAATCATGAAGATTACTTAAAGGCTATATCCCAGGCTCTAGGGTTTGAACATATACTTTCAGATTTTTTTTTCCATTTTCAAAGGTCTGTCATCAAATATAATAATCTGAGCTGGAGCATTTTGCTTATCTATAAAGTTTACTTTAAATGGGTTTCATACTCAATTCTGCAAGTGAAGTCCATTAGAATTTCTTGTCTATGCTCTTTGACAGAAGTTTATTAGAACTAACAAAAATGACTGTGGCTTATTCAAAGCCAATAATACTGATACTTCATTTGGTCTATTGAGCCCAAACCCCAAAAACACTCTTGTGCATTGACCGTATCACAGGATACCCAGAACGGACATATATGTTTTGTTTTTGACAGTGTCAGAGGGTGAAAAAAAAAAAAAAACTTTATTTGAAAAAAAAAAAATATATATATGTGCTATAATAGGGTATTTGAAACAGATTAGAGAATGTTATCTTAAAAAATTCAAAATCTTAAAGAGAAAAACTGTTTACACTAAATTTAGTTTCTGAAAAATGAATTCAATCAAGTACATGAGGTATTTTGCCCACTTGTTGACTAATAATTCAGGTAACATTGCCTTTTCAACTAGTTGCTTTGATATCCTATTGAAGATACAATTAAGAGAAGATTAAATTCTTATAGAAATCAGTGATACTGTGCTATTGTTACAGCTCAGAAATGTTGTTCTCAAACAAGTTAACGAAGCAAATATATTTATGTATTGTATTCTGTGTCCATTCTTTTAGTGTCCACTCTGAGCTTAGCACTGAACTAGACTCCCAGAAATACACATGCATAATGCAGATAAAGTAGCTCCTGGCATGATATTGTTGCTTAGTTCCTGTGTGTTCTTGTCTTGTCTTTGTCACTGGCCAATAAGCTCTTGGGGAAAGCTATATAGTCTTCTATGTTCCCCAATGGACTTCCCACAAATAACTCAATTAATACATTCTTGGATTTTTTATTTGCCAATGAGAAGAATGTGTTATAACCTGCTTTCCTTCATTCATTTCCTGCAAGTCTCTTCCCCTTACCCATGGAACTGCTCCCTATTCCCCAGACTGACAGGCATTTCCACATACCTAGGCCTTTGCTATTTCTAAGTTCCTGCTTTAAAAAGTTCTATGCCCCTTTGTCCATAAACTTTGCATATGCCAGCTTCTACCCTAAGTACATTAAATATGTTGACTTTGTTGGTCTTTACAACAACCTTATAAGTAGGAACTGTTACTGCAATTTCACGGATGAAGAAAACTGAAGGTTAAGTGGCTTTCTCAAGGTCATCCGGATTGCAAGTGGAGAAGTAGAAATTAATCCCAGGTGGTCAAGTCCCAGAGGCTGTGGTTTTAATGAATATTTAGTTCTGTCTATTTAGAACAGTTTTTTGTAACATTTCTTGCTACTAAGGATGCATGAATGGAAGGAAAAAAAAAATCACTCTCCTATTTAGCCATGACTTTCATCTGAAATATTGGGTGGTCCACGCCCACAGAAGGTGGGAAAGTTTTAGGTACCCAGGTTTTATTTTAAAGATTTTATTTATTTATTTATTTATTTCACAGACGGGGATTACAAGCAGGCAGAGAGTCAGGCAGAGAGAGAAGGAAGTAGGCTCCATGCTGAGCAGAGACCCTGATGCAGGGCTCGATCCCAGGACCCTGGGATCATGACCTGAGCTGAAGGCAGAGGCTTTAACCCACTGAGCCACCCAGGCACCCCAAGGTACCCAGTTTTAATGAATAGAATTGAAAAGGCAAGGATAAATTTCAACAACATAACATGTTTGTTGTGTTCTAATGACAAGCCAAAATTCTTTGTATGTCTTGAAACTAACTTCTTAGTGCTAATTAAGTAATAAGTTAATGAGTTTTTAATTTAGCCATTCTTCAAGACTGTAGATTAAATACAAGTGAAGTGAGCTCTAGTTGCAAGCACCAGAAGACAACTCGGGCTACCCCTAAGCAGAAGGAAATGTATTGAAACAATAGTGGGAAGCCATGGAATCACAGGAAGGCTAGAGGACCAAGCTTGGAAACCAGCAGGATCATGTAATCTTGGTGAAGAAGGAAAGCAGGATTACATGTTCAGTTTACATCAGGAACAGAGTGGTCAAGGGAATCATACCAGGATGAATGAATTCCAAATATTTTCAATCCATTTGCAGCTCTACTCAAGGTCTGGATTTAAATTCTAATAAAGGAGGACCCAATTAATCTGGCTTCGATAACATGACTCTTCCTTGGCTCAGGGAAGAAGGAGACTGGAACACAATCCTGCTAGAGTGTGTTCAGTGAGGACAATATGCCTTTCCTAAACACAATGAGCTTGCTGTTAGGAAATGGAATAGATATGTGCAGTCAAAATTCCACACATATCCGTAATTGCAAACTTCAAAACAATTGCCATCATCTTAGTGTGTGTGTGTGTGTGTTGTTGTTGTTGTTGTTGGGGAGGGTGTGGTTTAAAACAATCTGTTGGGAAAACTGCTTTAAAATCATATTTAGTCCAGGGTGCCTGGTGGTTGTGTCAGTTAAGTGTCTGACCCTTGTTTTAGCTCAGGTCATGATCTCAGGGTCATGGGGGCAGATTCTGTTTCTACTTGGGATTCTGTTTCTCTCTCTCCACTTGCCCCTCCCCCCAGTCACATGCATGCTCTCTCTCTCTGTAAAATAAATAAATAAATCTTTTAAAAATCATATTTAGCCCATTTTTTTTTCTGATTATAAAAGTAACACATATCCACTGTAGAAAATTTGGGAATTTTTTGTAGAAAATTTGGAAAATACTCAAAAAGTCCCCTATGGCCTCTAGAACTATCTAGTATTAACATTCTGATGTTTTCTTTTCCTTTTTTTTCCCTACATATCGATATACATGCACACATATATCTATGAACTATACAGTTTTGTGCTATACTTTTGTCACTTAGTTGTTTGTTATCACTTCTATACATCATTAATTTTGGAAAACATGATTTCATTAAATAGATGATTATCTATGATACAACCATACCACATTGCTATGCATTTAGGTTAAAAAGTAATAATGATAATAGAGAAATAAAAATAAAATGGCAAATATTTGTTAAGTACATATTGTGTGTCAGACATTCTGTGGAGGGCTTTACATACAGTCCCATTTTATAGAAGTAGAAACTAAAGCTTACGGAGATAAACATCCCAAAGGTCAAAGAGCGCAGGACTGTAGATTGGGATTTGAACCCAGATGCTCTTTTGAGCCTGTGTTCTTAGTTGCTACCCATAACTCTGTGTTATTATTAAATATGTTATGATACATATCTTTACATATCAATATTTTGTATGGTTAACTTCCTTGAGATAAATCTCTAGATGGGGAATCATTGAGTCAAAGAATATGAAAATGTGCAAAGCTCTTGATATATTTTTCCTCTACCAATAATTTTTACTCCTCCTGGCAGAATACGAGAATGCTCATTTCATAACACTATTACCAACACTGAAAATTATAATCTAAATTTTCACATTTGAGAATTTTAAAAATATGAGATCTTTTAATTGCACTTTTTATTAATAGTGAGACTGACTATATATATCCATTAATTATTTTTATCTTTATTGTAATTAAGCGACATACCCTGAATCATAGTTGTCTTGTGCCTACACTTCCTTCCCCTGGGGTTTATTTAGTGACAAAGGTAATGTGCATGGAATTTCTTCCGATGTGATCATATGCCGGATTGCATACTGTTATGCTGATTTTATGGAACAGCTTTGTGGGAGTCAATTTAACCTTGCTACACTGAGAGTATGTAATGCTGTGAAAAGGAATATAAACCTTTGGTTCCTCATCTGTAAAATGATGATAAGAATTGCACATATCTCATAGGTTTGCTTGAGGATTAAATGAAATAAGACAGAAAGGGCTTAAGACAATGTGTGACTTACTCTAAGTGTTCACAGTGTAAGCTACTCTCAGTAGTAGTAGCTGTCATAGTATGAACAGTGAAGGTGGATGTGTGGTCAAGGTGATCTTTTCTTAAAAACAGTATTTTCTAATTCTGGTTGATCAGGACTAACTCACAAAGAGAAGAAAGTCTGGTCAGGATAGGATTGTTGTGATAGAGCTCAAAATGTAGAAGAGCTCTTCTGGGGAGTGTCCTCTTGATGGGCAGATACCTGTGTCAATGAATGAGTATGACATTAGGTGAGTTTTGACCTGCAGTTAGGGCTGGAGATGAAGGAGTGCTGAATATGTGCTCTGAACCATACATGCATATTTAGGTGTGAACAACAATAATTGGTACACAGAGTGGAAAGTGGTAAATGCTTCAATAAGACAGATTTTGGAGAAAATGCTATAAACATTGAGGAAAGATTTCCACATTATCATTGTCGTCCCACAAATCCCACCGTTTCGCTTCTCCTGCAAAAATTCAGATTCAGATGGCATTCACGGAGCTATCTACCGTGTGCCTACACGCTGTTCTAGGAGTTTTTCAAGGATCTCATTTTAGCTTAACACAAAAATATACTCATAAGCCATGAAGGAAGTAGTGTTATTTACAGAGTAGTATTATTTGCAAAGAAGGGAGCAAATGCCATAGGAGTTTAATATCAGTCCAAGCTCACAGTTATAGCCAAATTAGTCTGGCATTTTTGTCCTTGCTAGTGGCTTCTTGTAGTCATCTAGGCATGGAGAGCCCTCAGGCAAGTCCAGATTTAACAGAGGAACTTTTGTAATTACTCGTCTGACCAGCAGGCGGGACCTTGAGTCCAATATTAATGAACTAGCTGCTCTGAATTTTAATTCAGCCCCTCTCCTCTGTCTCTGCCCTTTACTCATTGTGCCACCTTGGGCAAATTACTTACTTCCCTGTTTCCTCATCTGCAAAATGGAGAGAATAATAGTTAGCTTGGAATATTAATTCAAGGAGAAAAGGTAACTGCTTTAAAGATCCTAGCACATAATAGCAGTTCATAGTCAATATTAATAATTACTGAAACACTGGTCATTCAACTTCTGAGGCTTGAACACTGTGTTCTCAACTCAATTTCCTCAAAATTAGCAATAAGAGATAAACTCAAAGCTGAAGTCTTTATATATCCTGTCCCAGAAACAGAACTCCTTCACTGCTTCTATGATTTATACACCAAACATAAGCTGAATGCTTAATGTGCAGCACCAAATTCTATCTAGGTGCTGTGGAAGGCATTCAGATTAAGCAGACAGATTCTGCCTTGAAAGTCCTTACAGTCTAGCAGACAAGATGGGGTGTGAACATCAACAACTGGTGTACATAGTAGAAAGGGCTAAATGCTTCAATGGGATAGATTTCAGAGAAAGCCCTATAAATGTTGAGGAAAGATTAATTTCAACTAATACAGTTCACAGGATAGTAATATTAACAGCCCTTTCCTTTTACATGGGTTTTTATCTGGGACTAAAATCTCACTCTAGCCTCCCTCTCAGCTGTCAAATTGAGCAACTTTAGCTTACTCGATCCTAAACAGATCACTTAGCCCTTCTCACACCACTCACTCTCCTTAGCCATCAGGCAGGTATATTCCGATCACATGGGGTACAAAGCACTAATAACCCTTTCTTCTCACCCTGGAGAAATAACATCCTCAGAATCTATACGTGTGTATTTTCCAAGGGTAGAAATCGGCTCCAGTTTGTTCTTGCCTCTCCTAAAGTCTCCTTTTGTTAGTGGCACCGCTGAGATTGATGGCACGTCTCCTGCCTGTCAGTTCCGCCTTCTCTTCACATCACCTCCCCTCTGCGATGGCAGGTCACCAACAGCCTGCTCACCCAAGGGTAGGTGGGTTGAAAATTACAGGCTGGCGATGCAGGAACCACACGTTTGATTGGATGTGGTCTAAGCAGAAGTAAGGATCAAGATGTCAGAAAATCCTCAAGTGCTTCTCAAGAGCTTACATGTAAAAGGAGAGGACAACATTGAACGAGGTTTCTCATTCAGGAAAGTCTCCCACTAGGATTGCCAACTGCTTCCAACTAAAATTTGTGCTGTGGGTGTGAGGGCATCAGGGATAGAAGCGTCATTCAGATGGACAAGATATTGAGTCTAGGATGATGGTAACTTGCCACTGCACCTGCTTCTCTCCATGGCTCCCACTTCACCAAATGTTCGCAGACCTTTTGGGGGAAGTTTCTTATTTAAGGCAGGAATTTTCTCTTTGTATTCTCTTTTTCTTTTTTAACTTAAACTTTATTTTTTCAGTGTTCCAAGATTCATTGTTTATATATCACACCCAGTGCTCCATGCAGTACGAGCCCTCCTTAATACCCATCAGGCTCACTTCCCCCCCCCCAATTTTTTTTAAATCATTTTTCTCTCCCTACTTCTAATTCTTTGATCATTCTCTCTGTCTCCCTCTCTCTCATGCTTCTTTTACTTCCTGGTTCTCTCTCTGTATTTCTTCCTTTCTCTTCTCGATACTACCAATCCAGTCCTTTCTTCTCATTTCACTATCTTGACATGTCCCTATCTCTTGATGTCTCTCTGCTTTCTTAAAAAAAGTCTCTTCCCATTGAAACATGTCTTCTGTACACAATACCCATAGTACCTGAAGAATTTGAGACAAGATGACCTGGGCCTAAATATAAACCCTCTTGTCCAATAAAGTAAACACAGTGAGTTTGGTATTTCGTTTTTGTTTACTGCTCCTCTTAAATAGCCATTTCTATTTCCAGATGAAAAGATGGCTAATGATCTAGCGGGTTCACAGTGTAGATGGAATCCAATTACCTGCCGTTCGGTGCATGATGGCTTTTGTGTCCGCCCGCCCCGTGCACCAGGTGGTGAAAATAGGATGCTTACTTTGTTCCTAAGTACAAGGATGTTTTTCCACTAAAAAACAAACAAACAAAACCTGACAAAGAGTTCTGAAACCAAGTATTTTATCTAAAAGATTATTTATCAGAGATTCAACAGAATTCTATTTTCTTTTTCTCATTACTGAAGTTGGCATTTTTCTGTAATATTAGCTGTGGTGTGTTTTCAACCTACATTCTCTCTGTCCCCTACTATTAGAGTTTGCCTTAAACTCATAATCCTGCCTGCTTTTCAGAATGTTCATTTTTCCATGGCAACAGAGATGCAAATGAAGAATTCTGGTGTTACTGCGGGGAAGAAGTAGAAGAGAACCTGGGTATGACTCATCCAAAAATCTGTTATTCAAGAATAAATATCTGCAGCAGTAATAATAGAGGTCAGCACTCACAGGAGTCAATGAGTTGCACATGAGTGGCGGAGGGCAGGATTCGTAGCCCTCAGTGAGTGCTGAAACATTTCAGTCAAGTAAATTGCCCTTAGCTTCTGTTAGAAGTTCTGTATTTTATTTCTTATAAAAGGGAAAGCACTTCCTTTACAAGTTTTATGAGGGTTTGGGGGGACAGATTTGAACGTGTCACTGAACAGATATGTCTGTCTGAAGAGCTTTCTTACTGAAGCCTACACTTCAGATCTCTTTTCCTATGATATTGGAGGTCTTGGCCATGTCTATCCATCATCTCAGATCCCTGACTTGTAGAAGCTTCCTCATGCTGCTGTGACCTTGGCAAGAGGAGGAGTTTTCTGCCCCTGTGCAGTCTGGTAAAGGTTACTACTGCAGTTGTTACTAAGGATTTCTTTCACTGAGAGATGTCTAGAATTCTCGTTGGAAGGTCCTGGAGTGGGCAGGAAGGGGGGAGGGGGTGGTGCGTAGGCATTCACTTCTACAGATTAGTTGGTTGCACATTTGTTCTTGGACAGCTGATGGATCTTGGGAAAAAAGGAAGCCATCGTAAACACGCTCTCCTGTAGTGTTTTGTATCAGGACTTTCTTCTCTTGCCCAGGGCACTGCTACTCCAACATCAACCATGCTGCTTCAGCTGCAGAAGGCAGATGTAGATCTGATACATCCAGGGTACCCAGATGTATGAAGGAAATGGATGAAAGACCAGAGTTCCCTACCATCAGCTCTTCTCCAGCATTATAAATATAAAATGCCATATAGACTATCATTTGTAGTTAATGAAGCAGGATCTTAAAAGAGGCAGATTTTTAAAACTCTATTTCTACAGAATTTCCACAATGAAATGATAGAGTTGTAGCTATTCTATTATTATTAGAGAAGTAATCCAATCATTGTTTATTTAAAAAAATTCCATAGCAACACAGACACAGAACAGATTTCCTAAATAGATATTATAATTTGATTCAGATAATATAGAACTTCTATATTATACACAATTTAAAATAATAGTGATTATACAGATGTTTTTCTCAAAGCATTAATATTAACATTTTTAGGGAAAGGAACTCATTTTTATAAAGGAATACATTTTTATATCTATTAAATATAAGAGACAACAGACAGGTAGCTACATAAGTAAAATTAAATCAGATAGTAATTATTAATTAAATATGAGTTATTTCTCTAAAACTCTAATTTTTTCACAGCAGTGGGGGTTTTGTTCTGCTTTTTAAAAAAAGTTTATAAAATTAGCATATCTTTAGCTCAAATCTTTAATAACCTCTAATGCCAGAGTAGTTTTGTTGTTCTTCAAGGACAATGAATCAGTGTATTTTCACATTCCACAATACACTTGATGTGTTTCCAAAAGGAGACATATCCTTGCATAGCAAAAAAAAAATTTTGACTTAAAATTTGATTATGCAGAAGCATAGATTAATTGTGTTTCTGCTGATATAAAGAACTCTTTATTGAATGTTCCAGCTGATCAATCACTGGCTTAGTTCATAAGAGAAACATTAACATGAATGGTAACTGAATTCCTTGTGGTCTCAGTGGAGTGTGTCAGATTCTGCGGGTATTTGCTCTACTAAGCATACGGGTTTTTTCTTCTTCTTTTTTCCCCCCTAAATTACGAAGTTTAGGGTGAAAGTTCTGAGACAGCATAAACTCACGAAGAAGCAGAAATGTAATCTGATTAGCCGGATTTGTATCGTGCCTGGTAAATTATAGAAGACTGTGGTGTTTCCGTGACTAATACCCAGAAAAGCTTGAGAGATGAAGACTTTGGTTGTTAATGTGGGCCCTCCTTTATCTCTAAGACAGCTTAGTATGTCATCTACCACAACTTTCCAACTTTTGAATCCGTAGGCAGGAAAGACATAAAAATGCATAT
Organism: Mustela putorius furo; assembly: GCF_011764305.1. NCBI lineage: Eukaryota > Metazoa > Chordata > Mammalia > Carnivora > Mustelidae > Mustela > Mustela putorius. Next base: position 76,185,632 of record NW_025421987.1, read on the forward strand.
TAACTAAACTTCAAACAGGTTTTTTTTTTAAGACGCCACCTGTAAATCCTTCTGGATTACCCACCTCCAGATATCATATTTTAGCCTGCTGTGGCTTATTAAGGAAGGATTTAAATGTGATAGCCAGCAATGAGTTGGCAGAAATGGAACGCGGAAAACTAATCACGTGATCGTGTGGCTGCAAAGACTCTGGAACTGGAATTTATGTAACTGTGCTTAACACAAGTAGTAAGCAAATTATTGTGGCACTTTTACTAATTTCAATATGACTCCAAATAAAAGCCATTTTTACATGTTCAACAAATATCTCAAGTGACATGAAAATATAATTGTGGTAATTTTACCCTTAGGAATCCACTGAATTTCCCTCTTTAGAAAACTAAGATATTCAAAACAAAGCACTTGAAGATTTAACATTGATTCTGTCATATTCCCTTTTCAGAATACAATTAGCCTGAGGTTAAAGCTAAATATTATAGCATTTCAATTTTCACCAAAGACAGGGGAGATGTTTAAATTCCATTGCTCACTATTACTTCAACACTTCTTTCAAATTACAACTCTCCAGATTTAATACCAAATGAAAATTTTAACTTCACTTAACATTAAAAAGTCAAAGTAGCTGGATTTTTGTTACTGAAAATAATATTTCAATGCTTATTATGGCAGTCATTTTTAAAGTTTTCAATTCTTCAGGACTTTTAGTCTCCAGTTATATGGTATCCATGTATGGGCAGTTCTTTTGCATTTCTTTTAAAATTGTGTTAACAAAGTCAATTGGAAGTTAAGTTTTACAATAGCAAAATGATAACTAAATCAACCAAAAGATACAAATTAAAAGATATGTCCTTCTCTCTAATTTCTGTGATTTTGCATTTTAAAAAATACTGAGATAAGTGACTGTAAGTTATATATATTTTTAAGAAATAGAGTAGCACTTAAATTCTGATTAGAAAATGTGTGCTCTTTTAATTTTAATGTTTCCACAGTATATTCTAGAGAAAGATTCTACAGTTTTAAAGGCTGTGTCCCAGAACTTTTAAGTTCAACCTTAGAAGGTTCTTGTGAGGATTCCTGAGGTAACTCCATGCAAATGTCTCAGTGCAGTGCCCGACACCTAGTGTCCAAGAAACTTCAGTCATGATTATTTTTATCAAATATTTTAATCAAAATGGATTAAAATATTTAATGGTTCCTTATGTCATTTGGACATAAGGTTCCTTTGGTCATTCTAGAACCCAAAAAACAAATGGAGCAACGGAGCAAACATCTCAATTGTTAAAGTCCATATGAGTCTACTAAAACCCTCCAGGTATGATGACCATGTTTGTTTCAAACCAAAAAATGAGAACACGTGACTTGATTTCTAATCAAAAAAATAGTCCTGGATCATCCACTGAGTAGGGACTTCCTAAGGCCTTAAAGAGGTATCATGTTCATTTCTTCATATAATCACTTCTCTGTCTATGACAAGAGAAGAGAAATCAGATGGTGGCTCAAAGATCACATCAAGCTTTCAGCCACTGAGATCAAGAAGGCAGGTGTAGGTCAAGGAGGCATTATCAGGCACCACAGATGCGGGGTCAGTCCTTAGCAAAATCACAAATTAGTTTTTAGCCAGAACAACTTTCCATCTTTCTGGAGAGACCCCCTCTTTCCCATCACACCACTTCTTGTGACTCATGGGTTTCCCCCCAAACCTTTGATTTGCTCAAGAGATCCCATCACTGCTGTCCACTGGGTCCCCATCCCCAGATAAGGAAGAAGTACCCTGTGTGTAGACTCATCCCCTTCACTGCTCACACTTCAGACTGCTCTGGAAACCTGTCAGTGCTCTGTAGGAGTAACTTCATGGAGTTTCTCAGGCTTTCTTTGCATCTCCTAGTAAATAATGCAAGTAAAGATCTTCTGTGAATTCCTTGGTGGACTTCTCCATCATAACTGGCAATCTGAAGACCTGTGTGGAATGGAAAATGAGATTTAGAACCCAGGCAGCACCATATGTTCCTATCCTTGTAACTGTGACAGGCTTCAGAAGGCAGAGATGTACCTGTATTTACCCAGAGAGACTTAACTCAGGGTCTGGGGGAAAAGAAAAAGAAAAAAAAAAAGAAGAAAGAAAGAAAAGAAAAGAAAAAAAAAAGGAAAGGAAAGATCCCCAATTGGCACTGACATAAGCCTCCTAGTTTATCCAAGAGAGCCTATTTCTGGTTGGGAGTGTGAAGTATGATCTCCTGCACACTTGTCTTATCCTCCCTTTCCCCAATGGAAACACATACGCATCAAAGACTCAACCAGGGCTAAGACAACCCTGCCCAGCCCCAAGGGCTGCCAGTTTACTTTTGTGAGAAAAGCAAAAGGATATTAAAAATGCTTTTTCTCTTTTCCTTCTTCCAGAGTGAGATTTTGAAACTGAATGGTATTTATGTTTTGAGGGTTTGGTGGGGTCTGAAAAGAGCAGAAAGAACAGTAAAAAATAAACACCTGGCCTAGTAGGTTAGTTTAACCTTGAGAGGTCTGGGGGTTCATGAGGACTCCACACTGTTGTGCGATGAAGATGGCAAGCTCTGGGAACAAAAGGTGCTAACAATGAATAAAGTACTTGGCCAGAGCACCCCACTGTTACATCTCCTGGTGTAAGGGCTCTACCCAAGCCCCACATAACGTGATACTACAACAGGTTCTTCAGCTGTAGGCTCAGGGCCTGACAGGTAGTAAGCACTCAATACATACCTTCCTGGAAAATACACAAAGATCCAGACAGAATGCAGTTCTATTCTCAGCTCAATTATACATAACATGATCATATTTTTCTATTATAAAGAAATGGATTCATACTCTCCTGCCAGCCTAAGTGTGTGAACTGAACGGATTTTATTATAATCCAAATGTACATGGTTCCTATTCGTGGATGCCAGAGGCTATGAGAAATTTCCACTATAAGGCTATTTTCCGTTCCAAGCTCCTTTTCTCATTGTATTCTTTTGAGTAAGACATTCAAGAATAACCATTCCCAAAGACATTTGTCTGTAACTTTTCATAACTATTAATAATTCTCTGTGTGTCTTGCTGCCTCACCAAACCATGATCTTTCTCCTCTCGGAACCTCTCATTGTGCCAAGCATAGAAATTTGCACATTCTAGGCCTTCAGTGAGAGTTGAATTAATATTCTTGTTAGAGATGTACAAATGATTTTTTCTTAATTCAAATATATGCAAACTAGAGCTGCTTGCCAAATTCTAATTGGTAAATAATGCAAACACTGCATGTGTTTGCCTTTCTTTCTTGAATACTGCCTATATTTTTCAAACCCCTTGACACACTATAAAACAAAGCTTTAGCAAAAGGCAAATCAATTTATTTTAGCAGAGACTTCTTAAGAATGCCTTTTGGGGACATGAATGAGTGATATAAAAAGGGCATCCACTCCCCATTATTTACAGATCATGAAAATATCATTCATTTCCAATTCTGTGCTTCCTGCGTGACCACCCAAAGGAAAGCAACAGCCTGACTTTGTATTCTCATTTCAGAAGGAGAGTAGTCTATGGAAGATGGGGAGACACAGCTGAATGCAGACAGGTTAAGCTTTATTTCTCTTTTTTTTAAATTTTTTTTTATTTTTTATAAACATATATTTTTATCCCCAGGAGTACAGGTCTGTGAATCATCAGGTTACACACTTCACAGCACTCACCAAAGCACATACCCTCCCCAATGTCCATAATCCCACCCCCTTCTCACAAACCCCCTCCCCCCAGCAACCCTCAGTTTGTTTTGTGAGATTAAGAGTCACTTATGGTTTGTCTCCCTCCCAATCCTTAGCGAAATAAGTCAAGCAGAGAAAGACAAGCTTTATTTCTCTTAACAAAATTGGTACTAAACCTGGGAAACAAAGAGCAGAAATGGGGGTTGGGGGAGGCATCTGATTTGCTGCCACAGCTTACCAGTGAGTTTATTCATGCAAGAAGAGGAAACAAATGGTATGTCAAGGTAGATGGTTCACCATTAGTATAGCTAACATGACCCCCATTTCAAACACCTGATTTATATCTAGTCAGCATTACTTCAGAGAGAGAAGTCTGGGATCAGATAGTCTAGACTCTCATGGAAAGTCCCCTAACCCTCTCTAATATTGTTGGCATACAGCCAGCCTTAAGTAGCTTGCATTTATAAATCTGACAGCCTATCCATATGTTGCCTTCAAAGGTGTACCATTACTGCAAGATAATGCCATTATAGGGGAAAAAAAACAATGATAATTGATCCATGATGAGAGCCAAGAAAACAACCATAATGCCTAGAACCTCAATTCAATCTGCAAAGGCCCAGAGGAAATCAGTATCAGACCTAAAAAAACTGAATACTGACCCTTCCTTCTTTTTCTGCATTTGTGATGGTAATTAGTATATTTCCAACAGGGAACAATGTGTGTCTTAGCCTAGTGATAAAGGCAGGTGGTAATTCTACGTTTTTAACTGAGTTGCTGTTACTTTTATTTTGATGATTTGTTAAATCCTTTCTTCATCCTTGCCTGTGATGGCAACAGTCCTCTATTTCTTAAATTTCATAAATTTAAATGCTAAGATGTCATTTTGCAGTATCAACTCTGTCACTGAACTTCTAGGTGCGTTCTCCTAGATAATTTTTTAATCCTCAGGTGTGCATGTTGAAACAAAGACACTGAAAAGAATTACACTCATTCTGTTTTACTTCTAAATGTTGGATCTTCTTTTTTAACATTTTAGAAACAAATTCTAAAGGGACTATTGAATTAAAAGTTACGCATAATTTCAAAGTTACGATTTACTTTTGAAAACTATTGCATTTGCTGGTGATGATTCATGGTGTCTGTGTCTCTTAGGTAGGTAGGTAGGTAGGTAGGTAGATAGATAATTAGACTAATTATTTTTCTCCCTTAGATTTAAATTTAAGGATGAAGCATCGGCTTTGTGGTGCTATTTTACCAAAGCTAATTTACAATTATTTATCTTAAAAGACTTTTTCTTTTAAGGATTAGAAAGTTAATATATGTAAAACATCTTAACCCTTTAACACTAAATCATTTATGATAATGTTACTTAGAAGATTTTGACTTACTTTGGAGTGTTTTTTTTTTTTTAATGTTACTCTAGCTTGTTAGCTGTAGTTTTGTATCTTTTAGAATATTTGCGATTTGTTTTTACAGAAACAAATCAGAATCCAATTTACCAGAAATGAAATTTTGCAATGCCTGCTCTGTCCCCAGAATTTAAACATTCCCATGATCTTCATTGTTTCCTAAGAATCATTACATTTGCCATATATTGAATTTCTGAATTATGCGATTATTAATTTGGGTTTGCATTAGCTATTCTGAAATGCTTCATAAGTTGCTGTGAAATTATCTTATAAAAACAGACTGCTTTTAGTGAATTTTTAGATTTCTTTGCCATGCAACCACAGCGGTCCCTGTTAAAAGTATTAATAACTACTTAACATATTTATGGCCACACATTATAGTGTTATCATCTGAGATAAACCTAGGTGCCTCTTTTGCTAATCCAAGATGGCAAATTCCAAAACTTTCAGTTACTGAGTTTTTAGAAAGCTTTCTGCTTTTGTTTTACGTATAGCAATAACACAGTATTTAGTTAGAATTAGTTTTAACTCTATATGGTCTAGAAATGCAAAATAATAGTGGTTTATAAGATAGGTGATTGTTTGTTTCTCAAGTAAAAAAATTCACAGATTGATAAGTAGGGTGGATCTATGTTTACTAGGGACCCACGATTCTGTAATCCTAACCTGGGCTCCTTGAAAGTGATCCACTTGTTCAAGATGGCAACTTCTTAGAAAATGCACCAAACTCTTACACTTCGATGTTATTGTCCAAAACGTACCTGGAAAATGTAGTTTTTTTGGTTGAATGCATTGATGCTGAGAACAAAATCAGGAAAAGAGCAAAATGAATATTCAGTGGCAACGAGCTGTTTCTGTCATGCTTAATTATTTAAACTATTAGAATCTGATGGCATTGACAGAGCTCATATCAAAGTCAAGACTTCTGAATTTCAGGTCCAAGGATTATTTATTAGTAGCTCTCATCTAAACTTTGAACCTAAAATCATCAACTGACTTAACAGTGAAAATAATTTGGGTGTCTTCCAGTCCCCAAATTGAATAATTTTATAATATATTGCAATTCCTATTTTCCTATTTATGTAACATCTCTTTATTGGTCTAAGAAACAAAATTAGGGTTGAATTTAGCTATTATCTAATGTAGGCTCATGGTATGCTCAAGACATCAGCAAAGAACTTTTTGGAGAAATATTTAAGTGCACAAGTGCCACGTGCTAGCCCACTAAGAAAAAGGTGACACTTCCAGAAGCGGTGGATAAGCCTCAAAGCAGATACCTATTTTGTAAAAGCATATCTTCTGCCTAGGATTGAGCCAAGACTGAATGCTTTCCTTCATCTGAAACTTTGAGGGTCATTTGCATATAAGGAGTATAAATCTTAGCTAATCCAGCAGGAGGGAAAGTATTTATTTTGTACTGAGAAAATTTTGTTTCAGGCGGAAAGAAGATATTTGACTGATGATTGTCATCTTTTATATGCCTTGTAACTGTGATAGATGGTCTTGAGCTTCGGTGATTCATAATGGCATTTGGAGGCATGTGGAAAAAAAAGCAGCTAATTCCAATGAAGCAGTCCGTAAAACATCACAGCCAATGTAGGTCACACAAAACTATGGAAATCTGACAGAAGGGCAGTGTGTTGCCAATGAATATACTTGGGGACAGTAAAAGAAAACTATTTCTACACTCACCACTGGCTCCAAATAAAATGGTGTTTTCATCTTTTCTACTGCAGCCTCCCAGCGTGACGACCTTCCTCCCTCCGTTGCTTTCACTCTTCCAAACCCCCTCACCCCACAGAACCAAATGGCTTTATGCTTGCTTCCTCTTAAATAGTCTAATTTCCTTAATATTCCGTGGAGAAAAATGTGTCCCAGAGGAGATTCATGACAACCCCACGGGGTGAGTTTTTGGCAGTACAGAGATTAGAAATCCAATTTTACTGGATTTCCAATCCACGTTCAATTGCATTACTGTGTTCTTTAATAATTCCTGTTAAATTGTGGCCTGTCCAGCTTTGGGTCTGGTTAGTAGCTGAGCTGAGACCAGAATCCCGACTTCTCCCACTGTCTCCCTAATACCTCCTTCTATGCATGCTGTCACCAGCAAATCTGTGTTCTAAGATTTTCTTTTAAAAAAAGCTTCATGATGGGGCGCCTGGGTGGCACAGTGGGTTAAGCCTCTGCCTTCAGCTCAGGTCATGATCTCAGGGTCCTGGGATCCAGCCCTGCATCGGACTCTATGCTCAGCAGGGAGCCTGCTTCTCCCTCTCTCTCTGCCTCCCTCTCTGCCCACTTGTGATCTCTCTCTGTCAAATAAGTAAATAAAATCTTTAAGAAAGCTTCATGGAACCAGTGAGAAAGATAAACAAAGGGTCATGGGGTCCCTCAGAAGAGCACCCATGAAAACACAAAAAATGGTGACTCCCTGTCGCGAGGATAAGCAAGTTCAGGCTTTCTGGGCAGATTATTTCATTCATTCTTTCAAGTAGTTTTGAACACATACTTTGTACTATGCATTACGCAAGGTGCTGGGGAATTGAGGGGAAGAAAAAAGTCTCTGTTCTTTCACCTTCCAGTTATGTTGCCCTTGAACAGCAGCGTAGATGTAAGTGCCCTTTCCTGAAACTGTCTGAGGAGCCTCTGCAGGAGGAGGGCAAAGATGTACTGAAGTAACGGATACTTTAGACTCTCTACTACCAATGAGAACTACCTCCCTTGCCGTGTCCCTCTCCACATCTGCAACATTTAGGAACTGAAGTCACACAGGATGGTTGAAATGTTAGGTCGTGATGCTGGGTCAGAAATCAGAATTTGTCACGTGTAACTGGTGGATGCCACTCATCCCTTTCCATCTCAAAATACCTCTGCCATTGACCTGTCAGGTCATTAGTAGCACTGCTTCTGCTATGTCATTGTCTGTTGAAGGCCTTATTATAACAGACATATGTGAGTTACTCAGAAATAGCATTTGAACAAGTTAGACTCTGTATTAGTGTCCTAGGGCTGCCATAAACTCTGCTGTTTAAAACAACAAAAATTCACCCTCTCACCGTTCTAAAGGTTAGAAGTTTGAACACAAGGTGTTGGCAAGGTCATGTTCTTTCCAAGGCCTCTAGTTGAGGACACTTCCATGTCTCTTCCAGCCTCTGGTATCCTTGGGCATTCCTTAGCTTGTGGCGACATACCTCCATGCTCTGCCTCTGACATCTCATGGTGTTTTCATTTCATGTGCCTGCTTCTTAGGAGGATTTCAGTCATATTGAATTTAGGGCCCATGCTAATCCAGGATGACCTTATGTTAACTAGTAACACCTGCAAAGACCCTACTTCCAAATAGGGTCACATGCTAAAACAATGGGGGGGTTAAGATTTCAACATATCTTTTAGAGGGACGTAATTCAAACCATAACAATTTCCACTAACGTATTAAGTTGTTTATCAGGTTAGTTAGACCTCATGTAGCAGGAAGGAAGAATCCTTAAAAAATTATAAACAGCACAGATAAGTTTTTATGAAGTGAAGGTAGACAGAGAGATGGTAGAACAGCAGCGCGAAGGATGCCGGTCCCAAAGGAGGTGTAGTGACAGAAGTCCAGAATCCACATATATAAATATGTGAGGCATCAAAGGAGGGGGCGTACCAAAAGATATGCCAGCTAAAGGAGTGAGGAGGGCTGAGGAAGACAAACTTTACCTACTTCATAAGTTTGCCTGGGCCAGAAGATAAATGAACTTTAGAAGCAGAGTTTTGCAATTTAAAGTAAATTAAGTCAATGAATAATTTCCTCAGAAAATTGTCTTTGGCCCTCTCACAGCTCTTTTATGGCTTACACCATTTTTTCCTGGGAAAAATTAATGCTTTAGATGAGTTGAATCCATACCACTTAAGTTCCCTTTAAATAATCAAGCAAGGTTAAAATGAGAATATTCATGGTAATAGAATCTGCCACCTGGGGAATATAGCTTACCAAAAAAAAAAAAAAAACAACTATGACTAATGCCATTCATTGGCCACCCCTTACCTTCCCAAGGGTAATAAGGTAAAATTGCATTAGGGAGGATTTAAGACAGATAATAAAAACGCTCCCAGTATAGGTTTTTGCAGTATTGCTGCATCATCTTTCCTCGAGGGAGATTAAGAAATAGGAAGGAGATTATCAGAAATGGTTTAAGTACAATGTTGCCTTACTTCACTCAGTCTTCTAAATTTTTCTTAGTTTAACCAAAATCTTTCATCCATTTCTTTGCCTTGCCACAAAGAAATGGGAGTAGCTTTTTCAATAAACAGCACTTATGTCCTTGAGAACCTTACTCTGTGATAGTATCATAGCCAAGGTCCATGCTGTGGACTTTCTTCAAAACAGGACATGCTCATCTTTGGAACACTTTTGGTTGGGGGCTAACATGACCCTTTAAAATAAGACCACTCTGAAGAGCGGTGTCTCAGAACAGCATTAAGTGAGGCATTATACATTGAGTCTGTATCAGATAAGTAACCTACATTTCTCGAGCTTTTTTTTTCCCTCTTGGGCTTCATCGTGATTGTGGTTTCTTGGTCTTGGCATTCTCCAAGTTTCCCACTCTGTTCAGGGATCTGGCTGACAGTAGCCCATTTTCTATTGTTTGAAAGCATTTCATCAGTTCCCTAAAGTGCAAGGATTGCCTCTGGGCTGTTACTGCCATTTGTCAAGACTGGGATGATGCTCTAGTTCTGACAGAACAATCCTGATTTATGTTCAGCTGGTGACTCATTCTGACCTAGATCATTTTCTGCCATATTTGTTCATACTCAGTTCATACTCTTTAAAATAAGTATGAAATGTCCAAGTTTATTTCAGGCAACTTGTCAAGATATCCAAAAAATGGTTCTCTATTTTCTAAAATGCTGGAAAATGCTATTATATTAGTGAGGGTCCCCCAGAGAAACAAAAATATTAGGAGAGAGTACATGTATATGTATGTATATGCATGTATGTATATATACATACATAACGACATGAGCCTATATATATATATATAGGCTCATGTCGGTACGGAGGCTGAGAAACTCCGAAATCTGCAAACTGCAAGTTGGAGGGCCAGAAAAGCTGACATGTAGTTACCATCCAAAAGCCAGCAGGTTCAAGACCCAAAAAGGATCAATGTTTCATCCAATACAAAAGACCAGGAGAGACCAACTTCCCAGCTCAACAGTCAAGCCTCCTTGGTTGGCTTTTTTATCCTAGTCAGGTCTTTAGTTGATTGGATGAAGCCCTACCCACACTGGGGAGGGCAATCTGCTATACTCAGTGTATGATTCAAATTAATCTCATCCAGAAATACCTTCCCAGACACTTCCAAAATAGTGTTTGGCCGGATGTCTGGGCATCCCATGGCCCAGTCAAGTTGACATCTAAAATTAACCATCACAGCTGTCAATAGTACCAGCTACAACTATTATTATACAGATTGTCTGGGAGGCCACTCTGGAAGGGGAATCACAGGTAAGAGTCTCTGTGAATAAGTAGAGTGGAGTGACAGTGGTTTTTAAGCCATCTAGATTGGGTTTGGTTCATGCCTCTTCCACTCTTCAGTTGGGAAAGCTACATAACTTTCCACTCTTCTCCTGTATCTTCATTTGTAAAATGGGGATTATGTAACCTACTCCATAGAGTTGCTATGAAAATAAGTCTCAAGGCAGGTTCCTCAGATGATCTGCTACATAATCACATAGTCATAGGTGGTGTTTGCTTAAACAGATTCCTTGACCCCACTTGTGAAGATTCTGATTTTAAAAATCTAGAATGCAGTGCAGATCTTTGACATTTTAGAAAACATCCCAGAAGACCAACAAGTCTGCCAAGCCTACAGAACCCACAGCTGTGAGATTTAAGGGTAAACCTCCTACCGCTTAGTAGGAGTACGACAAAATAGATCTCTCCTCAACAGGCCATTGTCTCCTTGAAAATAGGGACACTGTCTGTTCACTTTCAAATCCCAAGCAGTCCAGTGCCTTGGCACAATGATACCTGCTTTAGTAAGTATTTGTTGTTATGGAGAGTTAGAAATCACGGGTCAGACCTGGAAGTGAAAACCAGGAGGGTCGGGGGAGTTTAGTTCGGGGAAACAGCATAAAAGCAAGACACACCATCAGAAAATAAGCAGGACTGATGACTGCAGTGCAGTTTTCCCAGATAACAGCATTAGGTCAGAATGTCAGCTGCCACGGATTAGACAAGTAGGAGTCATCTGGAAGGTAGTGTGAAGAAGACGTTAGAAGACAGAATGGGCACTGTAGCAGGAAGAGAACAGGCAGAGAGATGAAGCCACAGTAACTGACATTCGGGACTAAGGTGTCCACAGAGTCTGGTAGGCAAAACACCACAAGCTGGAGAGCAGAGATGTTGTCCATGGAGCCTGAAGCAGAAAATTTGGGCAACTTACTGAGTTTGAGAATTTGTGTGGAGATGCTGGGGAACACCTCCCCAGAAGTATGTGGTTTCAGGGTATCCGAATAAACCAAAACTAAAAGCATGCCGTATGATAAAATCAGACAAACTGAGCAGACCTACTCAATGAAAATTTTGGATGTAATTCAGTATGGAGATCTCCTGAAGAGACGCCCATACTGAGACCCTACTTCACATACTCTCCTCTGATCTAGACCTAGGCATACATAATTAATGTTCTATAACTGGAGCTAAATGTTTCTTATTGGAATCACAACCGAGCAGTGATAAGGATATTCTGACACAAGTAATTCTTTGGCTACATATACACACACTTGAAGACAAATTCAGGCATAGATAGCATTATTTCAAAATAATAGTGAATCAGGACACCTGGGTGACTCAGTCGGTTAACGTCTTGCCTTCAGCTCAGATCATGACCCCGAGGTCCTGGGATCGAATTCGACATAGGGCAGGGGAGCCTGCTTCCCCCTCTGCCAGCTGCTCCTCCTGCTTGTACACACTCTCTCTCTCTCTGACAAATAAATAAATAAAATCTTTAAAAAAAATAATAGTGAATCGACCATGTAAAAATGATATTGCGGATTTGAGACTTATCCCTGACATGTGTATACATAAAGTTTTATTCCTCTTTCATTTTACATTTGATTACCTCAGATATTATCCACAATGAAGTATGGATCTATTTTCCTAGTGTCGACATAATACAGTTTTCTAGAACATCATGATATACATGACTCTGCTTTCTCAGTATCTGAGCTGTAGCCTTCTATCTTATTTTTCATATGAAACATCTAGACAACAATTAACCCAGCGACTCAGTGTATTAATTATGTGCTCTTTGGAAAGTCACATGCCAACAGTCTACAAAGAAAATCACAGAATAGTCTATGGCAATACAGGCATTTGTGTGTTTTTACAGATAAGTCCATTACATAGAGTCATTCACGGGGAATAAATGGCAAGCAAAAATAGAATTTATCAGAGTAGAGCCCTAAGGGTTGTAGAAAACACAGGAAAATCCAATTAGAACTGCAGGGAGTTGGTTCAATCTCTTAATCGGCACTGCAGCACAGCAGATTAATATTATTGCCTACTATTTAAACTTTATTACTCCATTTTTCTGTCTGTGGTCCTCTGCTTTGCCAGCCCACCTTGAAAAGATGGCAGGCAGAACCATATAATACTTTTTATAGCCTTGGCATCAGCACTGTTTTGTGGCTTGAAAGATAAGTACCATTCTTAGAAATGATGAGGTGAGGAAGCAGGCGACACTTTAGCTTGTTTTATAAGCCAGAGTGTGGGGCTGTTTGCCCTGCATTCTAATCACGAAAGCCATCAGCGTGAGCACTTTGCCAGCTCCTACTGAATGACAGCAGAATTTACAAGAGCCATTTTTCTATAGAATTATCCTTGTAAAGTTAGAGGCAGCAAGAGACTCTGACCATTGCGAAGACTTCCAAGAACTGGTGGTCTTGGGTTCCAATGACAACAAAGATGCATGTACCAAATGACCTTGGGCAAGTCACTTAACTTCTTGGTGTCTTGAATAATTCTTGAAGTTTATTAAAGCTTTCTGAGAAAGCAGAACTTATGTGAACATACCTAAACATGTCATTTTCTAAAATAGTGGGTATTTTACTCTCCTTGGGCCCCCATAATAAATTACCACAAACTGAGTGGTCTTAAAATACAGAAATTTACTCGAAGTTCTGGAGGCTAGAAATCTGAAGTCAAGTTGTTGGCAAGGCCATGCACTCTCCTAAGGTTCTAGAGAAGAACCTTCTTTGCCTCTTTGGGTGGCTCCCAGCAATCTTTCATGTTCCTTAGCGTACAGCTGCATCATGCCAATCTCTGGCTCCCTCAGTCAGTCACATAGCTTCTTCCCTGCATGCTCCTGTCTGAATGTCCCTCTCTTTTATAAAGACACTAATCATTGGATTTCAGGCCCACCCAAATCCAGTATGACCTTATCTTACTTAACTAATTATACCTGCAAAGATCATATTTCTAAGTAAACTCATATTCTGAGGTCCAAGGGGACATACATTTTAAGGAGGTTCTATTCGACCCCCTTCGGTAGGAGAATTAAATTTATAGCCCTCAATCTTTCAATATTTTGAGATGACTAGACATGAGTATTCCAAAAATTTAAATCCTAAGTCTTTCATTAATGGGTTATTGCATACACATATTATACACAGACACAGTCTTCTTGATTTTATGGTTTGTTAACTTATGCAGCAAGCATTTTTTTTTATTTGAAACCTCTTAGATAGCTATAATAGAAGCAGATTTGTATAATTCTTTCTCATACTTTATTTTGTGACTACTTCAACTAAAGACTTCTAGGACTAAGAGTTCATTCTTTTGCTCTATGCAAAGATTCAGTAGACAAAAGTTAATCTAATTTAAAGTTTAGAAAACTTATAAATTAGAGCATTCTTCCCAGCCCAAATCAATGCACACATTATTTTATACAGTGAACAGAGGTAATACGTGGCTTGCAAAGCAAATAATTTACTATTTCACGATCAACGTGGTTCTCTCTCACTTAATCATTTTTAGAAAAAAAGGTTCCTAGGTTGGGTTTGGGGTCCATTTTGCATCGGCACAAGAACTCATTAGATTCAGCTCAGTCAATATATCTGGCCAAATAAGATTCCTGTTTGGGCAAGCAAAGTTTTCTTTTCTCCGAGGTTGCAATTCTCTTCCATTTTTCAGGTTCACAAGACACATGTAAATGTAATCTCCCTTCGCACACCACTGGCTCATTTCCTTCATCCATTTCTTCCCAGGTGTTGATTAGACCATCCTAGCTGCTGTTTGTATCTATTTTACCATATGGAGTTATTGAATTGGTATAAATGGAAGTGTTTATTTGAAAACACATCTTTTTTTTTCCTTATACTTTTTCTATTCTAAGGTTGTACTTTACTTTTTGAAGTGTGCCGCTAATTTTTTCACATTTTCAAAATCAATTCTCACATTTCATCTGATTTACTTGTCTAGATTCTTGCCTGTTTTGTGCCACCAGAGAAGAGAGTAGCTGATCAGAACTCCTTCAGGGGCTTTATATGTCTTTTCAGTAAATCACTGAAAATACTTTCCCTTGTGCTAACAGGGTTCTCACATTGATCAGAGGAGAGCTGACAACCTCACATTGTTCTTATCCCTCGCACCACCTCCCACATCACCTCCTACGCTTGCCGTCCTAACCAAATATGTGCTTTATCTATCTTCCTCTCCCTTTGTGCCAAGTTAGTGTGCCTATTCTGCTTTTTCTATTTATTGTTAGTCTGGCCAGTGTCGTTTTGGTACTTCATCCTAAGTTCCTACAGGGAACTCTGTTCAAATCCATGTCATTTTCTTGGCATAAATCCCAAGTATCACACACAATTAGCTTCCTAACAAGCTCGGTCTTCTCTCTTAGCTTGCAGGACACTTTTCTAGTTTCTTTTCCTGTCTCCTTTTCCTCTGTCTTTCCCTTACTGTTGGTATGCTCCAGGGTTTCTTCCTTCTCTCTTTCCTTTACTTAATCTCACCCACTCACCTGCCTTCAACTAACCCGCCCACTGGCAACTCTCAAATTATTGTGAACAGCCAGATGTCTTTTGCTGACTTCTAAATATGTGTCCTAAGTTGAGAACAAGTACTTTGTTGACAACCGAGTGTCTCATGAGTACTTCTTTAAGAAATGTTTTTCAAACTTTGTTGACCACCGCCCCCAAACATAAACAGATTTGGCATCTTAAATCACAAAGAGTACCCAAAGACACTAAAGGGCCACATGACTTGGTGCCCCCAGAAACATGACCATAATGTAACAAATCATTACCTCCCAAATTGCTCCTCCTTCTGTATTTTCTCTCCTGGTTAATGAGAACTAAATACAAGAAATTTGAAAGTTAGTTTGGAGCCTCCTCCCCCATCTTTCCTGCCAAGCTGCCATGAAATCACAAGCATTCTATCTCTTGACTATCTCTCAAGTTTAATCCCATCTCTCCATCCCACTGCGTAGATAATCAGTGCACGACAGTCCTGACATTCTGCTTGCCTCTTATTTGTTTCCTGAACATTTAATCCATCTTCCATACTGCTGCACCCATTATTTTCCTTTACCTTCTGTTTATCTTTCTCCTTCCATATAACAACTACTTCCTAGGTTCCAGAGATGGGCAAGAGATAAGGCCTCTGTTGAGTTACTGACAATTCAGTGGAGGAAATAGAATTGTAAATATTAATTCCTATACCATATATAAAATGTTCTTCTAGAAGTTTGAGCACTTTCAACATCTCCAAAAAAGAATGATATGAGCATCCAAAGGAACCACTTAACGCAACTTTAAGGCGCTACCTTGAAGATGTAAATCTGTATACTCACTTGGCATCTACCACCTCCATCTTTCCCTTTAGGAAGTGCGTGAACCTCACTGAGCTTTTTTTCATAGTCTTTCATCTTAGGAGGGTCACTGAAATACTTCTCCAGACTTCTCCAGTTCCCTTAGGGCATCAAGAACATGCTTTGAACATTACTAATGTAACCCAACTCACTCTGTTTAGAGGCAAGGAATCTGACATCAAGATGGAACAATTGATAAGTATAAATTTGAAGAGCTTCTCATGGGTTAAATCAAAAGGAAAATTCAAGCCTTCTGAGTAATAGCCCATGTTTTTATTTTGGGTTCAATACAGTTTCTCCACTCTCCTTCCTGCCCTTTTCTTCTCTCCCAGCACATAAAGAGACAACTTTCCTATTTATCTCATTAATTCCATACCTGGGTTAGGAAGAGCTATCTGTGCAACCTGAGATGTTAACTATAAAATAATATTCTTAAATAATCCCAAAGCGAGAGTTTGGGATCTTGTTTGAAATTTTAATGAAAAATATGATCTTTTGGGGCACCCAGGTGACTCAGTGGTTAAATGTCTGCCTTCAGCTCAGGTCATGATCCCAAGGTCCTGGGATCAAGCCCCACATCAGACTCCCTGCTCAGCGGGAAATCTGCTTCTCCTTCTCTCACTCCCCCTGTTTGTGTTCCTTCTCTCGCTGTGTCTCTCTCTGTCAAATAAATAAATAAAATCTTCAAAAAAAAAGTATGATCTTTTTCTACAGACAAAAAAAATATATCTGGAATTTTAAGGATTTTCAGATCCCGGTAAACCTTTTCAGGGATCCCTACCCTCAGGATTAATGGACATTCATTTTGTGTGGTAGGCAAAGGGAGGAGAAAATTCAACAACCAGCATCTGGCCCAACCCAACTTGTAACACGGATAACCAAAGGGATACAGCATACCTTGTACTATATGTTTTTCCCTGTGCTATTAGATTATTCTTGCAAATCAGAAATAAAGGGATGGAGAAAAACAAGGTTTGTAATTAGTACTATGAAGTGTCTTCACTTTTTGGGGGAGTTGGGGTTATTTTTGTTTTGTATCATTACAATCAAACTCTAGGGTAGCAAAGCATATTAAACAAGTGAAGGAAAAGATTTCTAGAATGGAAATAGCAATGTGAATATAGCAAAAGAGCAGAAAGATCTTTTTTATTAAAATTTGTACAGACATGATCACAAATTTCTACATAGTTTTCTCCTTTATACTGAATGTCATGTTTTCTATATGAAACAAAATTAAAACTCGCTAATGGCCGCCAAGACTTAATTATCCCCTGGATCATTAAAAATATGTTCAAAAAGATGATTAAGAGACAGATGGCTGGAATTGTCTCAGCTATGAAGAAAACATGGAAGTTCTTTATAAGTACAGCTAGGAAATAACTGTGGGTGCCAAGAAAGTATATGGTTTCTAATTAAAGGCACATACTGCATCATAGAGGGAAGAGATGAACCATTAGCTGCTCCCCCCAGGTTATCTAGGTGTTATCTGTGACCATTCATCTCTCATACAATGCAAGAACTCAGCATGAAGAACTAAACAGGTCATGATTTAAGAGGTATGTTCTCTAGCAGTTTTTTTGTTTGTTTTTTTTGTTTTTCTTTTCTTTTCTTTTCTTTCCTCCCTCCCCCCCCCCTCCCCGGTTCAATTAACGACACTGAAGTGGTAATTTTAATTATAGTTTGTGGGAGATTTCCATATTGCTGTAACATTGGGGCTCTATTAAAGACAATCTACGTATAAGACACTTTTTAGGCTAGTTTTATTGAAATTAACTCTTACTAGAGTCATGATACACTGAATTTTACTGTTACTTCCTCTACTTTTTAAGTATTTTATGACATAACAACTAGGTGCAATGTCTGTTACTCAATCAAAAAGGGCTATATACCGTCCACTAAAATTTAAAACAACACTAAAATGAAGAAGTGACTTGCTGAAATATACTTTTGTGAATATTTCACCTATTTCTTGGGCTGCCTGATTACAGCCATTCTATCTAAATTGGCAGTTCAGGGAATTATTCACTTCTAGAAGTGATGAATTTTTCCATTTGTCCCAGCTGCAAAGGAACACATGTGGTTTAATGAAGTTATATCTTAAATACCTGATTATTTATTATTGGTATACAAGAAATGAAAGCAAGTAGAGTTAGGATCCTTGATTTTTAGTGATTTTGAATATTAAAAATAATCCTATGCCTGGTTTAGTAAGGTTTAAAAAGGCAAATCATTAAAAGTAATGAGGATTAATTTCAAAGGCTTTACTTGAATTTATAAATGGGAATGAGCAATCCTTGTACTACCTGCCAGGTTCACATAGACTTTACATGAAACATAAAAATCAATGTTTATTACCTGTACAAGTAGCTAACTGAACACTTAGGTAATTTTAAAAACTATGGATTCATTATATTAACCAAATTCTTATGAAATTGTAAGACTAAAACACAGCCACCTGAGGGAATACTCACTTTTCCTACTTCCTGGGGGGGAAAAATTAATTTTTTTACTACCATCTCCATTTTACAGATGAGGAATCAAAAGCTCAAAAAAATTAATAGAAGGTGACAAAGCTCATCAGTTACAACAGGCATTCAAACACAATTCTCTTCTATTCCTTAATCTCTTCTTGATTTTTCTAAGCACACAGTAGTCTTACCACTTAATATAATTGTTTTATTTTTACTTTTAATCATTTCATAATTTATCAGTGCAGTCACATTCATTGAGTATTCTTCTGTTCTAGATGAACAGAATCCATCTAGTTCAACCTATTTATTTCACAGATGAGAAAACTGTGACCTAAAAAGACAAAGAAAATGTCTTAAAGATTAATAGCTATCTGATGGAAAATGTGTCTGTATTGGGACCCAGATTTCAAAAATCTTCCAAAAATATGTATTAAATAGCATTATTAAATTAATCCAAGTAGAATTATAATCCAAGTACAGAAATGGAGGAAGAAATTAATGTCATCATAATCTAATACGTATTAGTCTTATTCAGATATATCAAGTGTATTAAAATTTTAATTTGGCTAGTTGCCTGTAAATTTGGCCATTGTATGACCCCAAAATAACAGAATCAAACATGACATAATTTGCACGTTATAAATGCTTAAGTGATATTTGATGTATATTTGTACGTATACTTAAGAAAGTTTCTATACCATATATGATGGTGGGGAATAGTCTATTATTAGCTTAGAACTATTGTGTTTTGTCTCTTTCTACTTGCTTACATTGAAATCATTTCTCAATTGGCTTTTCCAAAGAGAATTCCTCAGTTAATTATGTAGGTATTTATTAAGATAATTGATTCATGAAATTAAGATTACCTTTGTTCATTTGATTTTGGAGGAGCATTGCTCTAACAAATAAACAACCTCGTCATTTGCTACTTTTTTTCCAGTGAGTGCTCATGAAAGAAATTAAAATGATAGATCATCAGTGTATCTTCCTGTAAAGTCAGATGGAACAACTTTTGCAAATCAAATGGCATGCAGTTCCACATAACAGAATTTGGCTCAATTATGAGTCTAATCATGGTTTTATTAGCATAAATCATTTACCTTAATCCCCAAAGGCATGTGTTTGCAGGATACTACTATGTGATAGGGGCCAAGGAAACAGAACTAGAGACACTAATATTTTTTCTTCACTGTGGATATAAGGGGAAAGGAGACATTTCTAAAATGTCTTTTAGAAAATAAGTGTGGCATAGATGCTATTCGGCATAGGGTAACTATATAGTTGCATTTTAATTCCAGTGATAATATGCTCCTGCAAATAAAAGTCCGTTTGTTCTTTATCTACATTAAGTGAAAAAAATTTCATTTCAAACTGTAGCATGAAACATGCCCTTTCTTTTCACAGCTCTTCTACTGAGTATGGCCTGCCCCCAGATAAGCATTTTTGTATAAAACTATTGACGAGATAATAACATGGTGTTTCTAGTCTATCAGGTTTCTGTGGTGACCAAGAAATAGTACAAATATTCATCATGTAAATAGACTACTACATTATATCGATTGTAAAGCAGACATTGATCATTTCCTGAATGGTGTCACATAGTAGAAATTAGGCTGTAATGTCCTATTTCCACTGAAGTTCATTGATTCCATCTATCCTCCTAGCATGGCAAGTGGTAGGGCAGTGTTAGGATTCAGTGTGCATACTCTAGTCTCAGACCGCCTGAATTTGTTTCCTAGCTCTGCTGCTTACTAGCTGTGTGACCTTGAACAAATGCTTCACCTCTCTGTGTTTTAATTTCCCCACAGTAAAATAGGTCATTGCAATTCCCATCATATAGAAGTATTAAGAAAATTAAATGAGCTACTAAATCTAAGACTGTAACAAGAGACAAAAAGTGAACTAGAAAGATCATGGGCTTCAGTGCCAGGCAGAAATAGGTTTTAATTGTGAATCTGCCATTTATTAACTGTGAGATCTTGTGCGAGTTTTCTAACATTTGAGTCTCAGCTTCCTCATCTAAAAATGAGACTGAGGTATCCATCAAGCCTGGCTCATAATACACACGCACCTTATTCCCTTGCCCTTTTCTTCAAGCTCTGTTTACAAATGCAACAAAATCAGATCATGTAATGCCAAAATTAATAAAATTCAAATGGTATGTTTATTTTCCTGGCTTGATTTGAAGCTTACTATATTTCTTTTTTTCTTAAGTTTTGGTTTTTTGTTTTTTTTGTTTTTGTTTTTTTTTTTTTTGGACGGAGAGACTCAGCGAGAGAGGGAACATAAGCAGGGGATGTGGGAGAGGGAGAAGCAGGCTTCTTGCTGCACAGGGAGCCCAATGCAGGACTCTGGGATCTTGACCTGAGCCAGAGGCAGCCACTTAACGACTTAGCCACCCAGGTGTCCCACATTCTATATTTCTTTCAGGTCTTTTGTCTTTTTCTTAAGTAAAAGTTTCCTGCTAATGAATGCTCTAAAAAGAAAAAAACCCAAGCAGATATACATATTTGTAGGATTTGCTAAATCTGTTTAAAATATTGTTGGAATTTTGGTGAATTAATTTAAGGCAGTGTTCAATTAGAAGAAATCAAAAGAATAGAATAATTTCCATTTTGTTGTTAATTGTGATTATGCGATATCACTTTTAAAAGGATTTCTGGGTGTGGCTTACATAAACCTGTTACCATTACTGTTCCTTGGCCTGCATTTGGAGTTTTGCCTATATACACCTGTCTGGACAGAATACACGAGAGCCTCCAATGCTTATGTGATACTAACTTCACAAGAAACACACTCATCCCAAATTGATAAATTAAAGGAAGTTCAGAAAACTCCTTAAATTCCTTCTCATGAAGACATTTTTTCCCGTTTCACTATCATCTTAAGATACATTTTTCTAGAAGAATTTCCTACAAATGAAACCCTTACATACTCATTCATGGCAATATAGTGAAATGCAAATAAGGCTCTTACCCTTACATGTACTAGACACCTACTGTGTGCACAGCACCTTCTTAGGTGCCTTATGAGACCCTATCATTAGAAAGTAAGTATAAAATTGAAAAAACACTATGTTCAACTTCAAAAGATGACTGAGAATTGAGATAAGTGTCTTCCTGGGAAAATTTCAATCAACGAAGCTTAAATGTATTCGTGAACATGAGGAAATTTGCAGCCTCATTAAAAAAAAATCAAAGAAATACAAATTAAAAGAAAATGAGCTGCCATTTTCCCCCATGAAATTATCAGAGATGATTACAAAACTTATAATACCTAGTGCTAAGGGTAATATAATGATATGGATCCAACATTCAATAGTATTCATGTGTGAGTGATATAAACTTTCTTGAAAGAGATTGCACAGTATATATCTATCTTAAAATATGAGTAGAGTTCTCCCAGTACTTGCATTACTACTAAAAACCTAAAGATGATCAGAATAGAGAAAAAAATGACGTATGCACAGCAGCATTCACCTCGGTATTAGTTGTTTTAGTGAAATATTGGCAACCATCTAAATGTCCCAATATAGAGAAATTATTAATAAATTATAGGGTATTTACAAGACAAAATGTTATCTTGTTATTATATGTTATTGTTTGAAGTGACTTTGGTGGTATAAGGAATTATTTCTGATGCAATTTTAAGCGAAAAAGCCACATGAAGGTTGTACACATTGTATACATAAATATAAGGAATTCTCTTGTTTAACAGTAGATATTCAGGTGAAGTAATTATGGGTGATAATTATTTTCATTTTTCTACCTTTTCTTTTTTTCTAATTCTTCAACAATGGCATGCACAGCTCTTAGTCACTAAATGCCTTTTAAAACCACAGAAATTTAAAAAGGATATAAAACATAGCAAGACACTTTAAATAGTAGCCTATGGTTGGTTTATGAAAATTAATTTGAGCCCTAATCCACATGGCAGGAACTTTTCTAATGAATTCCAAGGAAAACACATTTGTCTCTCTGCTTTCATTTCAATGTGCTGTCCGGCAGTAACACCCAAAAGCACATCTGACCCATTGCTAAAGTCTACACGGCTCAAGCTCTAAAGAGAGCTTGTGAATCTCTCTGCCAGCCCGATCACAGCGCAGCTAGGTGGATGGACTGTCCTGCCCCTTTAGCTCTGTCCCTCTAGGAACTGAGAGGATCAGGAAATGTACAAAGGGGGAGCAAACTAGAGCCACAGGAAGGTGCAGGACATTGAGAAATCACCTCAGTGGAAAGTCAGTTGTCACAGTAAGTCTGGAAGCCTCTCTATGCCAGGTAGTTTTATGTCTGATAGTCATGGCTGGACAATTTTGTGTATCTGCCCTCTGTTTTCCAAAAAACAGGTTGAGTTAGGATTCAGCAGGTCAGTTCTTAAAAGTTGACACTTTGGACATTCTGAGATGTTTCTCCTTTCTACCTACAAATGACTTCTCTGTGGGGCTACCACCAGTTTCTTAAAACTAAATTTAAAAGGTTACCTGGAGGGGCGCCTGGGTGACTCAGTGGGTTAAAGCCTCTGCCTTCAGCTCGGGTCATGATCCCCAGGGTTCTGGGATGGAGCCCCGCATCAGGCTCCCTGCTCAGCGGGGAACCTGCTTCCACCTCTCTCTCTCTCCCTGCCTCTCTGCCTACTTGTGACCTCTGTTAAGTAAATAAATAAAATCTTAAAAAAAAAAAAAAAGAGGTTACTTGGAATACTCTTGGTTTATTTACACCACCTCTCTAGATATAATTGTTAATAATGTCCCCTTTCACTCTCAAAAACGTGCAGATTTGGTGAAGGTGTAATTCCTGATATCACACAAATAAACGTCAAAGAGTAACAGACTCAACTCTTGTTATGTGCAAAGAACCATCTAGTATTTTCCCTTCTTATTCTTAGGGCTTTAGGTTTAGTTGACATCACTCCTCACTAAGAATAATCCAATAATCTTTAAAATAGAATTTTCTCCCTCTAGGCTTATACTTCCCTGATATACTTTCCATGTTGCTGTCAAATTGATAGAAGATTCATGCAACCTCCTATTTCCCTTGTATGTGAAAGCCCCTCCTTGAACTTTGATGTAAGATTAGAAGATCAGCTTTCAGCATGGCATATATGATCCTTCATAATCTGGCTTCCACCAACAACATAGAAACTGCTCAATAAATGCCAGCTTTTAATATTATTACCTCACAAGAGCTAGCTATCTTGGGGCATCTGGGTGGCTCAATCAGTTAAGTATCTGTCTTCAGCTTAGTTCATGATCCCAGGGTCCTGGGATTGAGCGCTGGAAGCCTGCTTCTCCCTCCCCCTCTGTCTCTCTCCTTGCTTGTGCTCTTTCTTTCACACACTCTCTCTCAAATAAAAAAATCAAAAAAAATTTTTTAAATAAGAGCTAGCTATGTCATTTCCTCCAGGAAGTCTTCCTAGGTTTTTTGCTTGTGTGTGTGTGTGTGGTGGGTTTTTTAAATTTTGTTTGTTTGTTTGTTTGCTTTGTGCACTTCTCTTCTTTCTAGATTATTCTATTGTTAAACTTTTCATACTGTATTTTATTACATGTCTATGCTCTTTACTGACCTGCAAAGACTGGATCTCCTTTGCCTCTGTATTCCCAGAGTGCCTAGGAATAGGTGCTCAAAGACATATATTTAGTCAGATGGAGTTTCATTTTTGATTGATATTTGTCAGTGTGCCTCCAAAGAAACTGTTTGCCATTTAATGCCTATATATGGAGATCCACTTGCTGAGGAATGATTCATAAGGCGAGGTAGAGAAAATTAGGGTCCTAAGAATCTAAGATATGGAGAAATAGCTCATGACAAGCGACAAGGGCTGATGGTAGGAATGAGGGAGCTTAAGCAGTCTGGACAACAGACTTTTCCATGGTTTTCCAAACCAGCGTTCCTCAGTGTTGAAGATTACAGGCCACCGACGGGACCGGTGTTGAAGGAACAGAAAAACAGGTGGACTGGCCTTTGGTAGCTCCCAGTTTTTCTGCGCGGTAGCACTCTCCCCAATCCAGGTGCTTCTGGACTC
This sequence comes from Mustela putorius furo, assembly GCF_011764305.1. Taxonomy (NCBI): domain Eukaryota; kingdom Metazoa; phylum Chordata; class Mammalia; order Carnivora; family Mustelidae; genus Mustela; species Mustela putorius. The sequence goes on from NW_025421987.1 coordinate 76,210,099, forward strand.
CTGATTCCCAATGTTTGGGACTCTCTTGCCTTTCTTTCACCCCAGAATGCCCAACTAGGATGCTGCTTTCAAGTTCAGCTGGCCTGGCAGATGCTGACATGCTCCGCACCTGACTCTTTTCTCATCTTGCAAGGCTGTTCTTTCTGGTGGCCACATGGAGAAACGGCATTGCCTTTCTGTCTGGGTTAGTCCTCTATAAAACCACGAAGTCCCATATTCCCTGATTTTATGGCATAATGATAGTGAACTATTTGGATGAGTCTCCTCTGGAGCCAAAGGAATGATTTGCAAATTGGGGGGATTTCCACAGAGAGAGTGCTGCCCTGAAGATGGTATTTAATGAATACCAAGCATCTGAGAAATGGTCACCATTACCACCCTCGTCATTTCATTGTTTAGTAATAATGCAAAGTCAGTGTTTATTACATTCAATATTGTATGCTAACTTCTAGCTTACATTTGGTTATACCCACGACATATTGACATATAGTTTCTTTTTCCTTTAATTCTTTATGTGGGCATTTAAACTTTAATTTCTATAGTTCTTTTCAGTAACCTACTTTAAGTTCCATATGAATAAAAAGAATATGAAATTTAGTCATTCCACACTAAATCACTCAGTTATGCTTTTAGCACCAAATTAATGTAAAATAAAATTGTGCAGTTTATAACCTCAATTTAAAAATATATAAGAAAAATCTTCTCTTCCCAAAATTATCTTATATCTTAAATTTTAAAATAATTTCTCTTCACATTTCTTCTCTTTGGTGAATGTTTTTATATCCTATCCTTTTGGGCTTTGTTTAAAAAAAAGAAGAAGAAGAAATTATTGCTCTCACTGTTGTAATGATGGCTAGTTCTTTTGTTTGTTCTTTTGTTTTGTTTTAGTACTAACATAAAATGAAACCAACCTGTAGAGCATTTGACCTAAATTTTCCCAACCTTGTCACCAAAATTTCATATGTCCTGAAGTTTTAAGGATATCATCACCAAATACATTTAGAAATCTACTCAGGAGAACATTTAGCCCAGCAAAACAGGAATTGAATAAGAACTGTCACCTCCTTTCCTCTCTTTGAATATGCAAAGTATGTAGCTCCTCGTCCTTCTACTGCCCTTGCCTTGAACTTTCCCTCTGAGCTAAGACCTCAGTCTTGGGGAGTGGCTATAATTAACTTCAGTGACTCTGGTGTGAGGAAAAGTGAATAACGGAGAGCACATACTTCTTAATACAGTTACTCATTCACACTCCAGTACTCCTCTATATCTGTGCAAGATAATGAGTCTAGCTCAGTGGTTTAACAAACCTTTTCAAGTACATGTCACCCAGTTATTCTTTTATAATATCCTGGTCAAATGCATCATAAGGTCAGATTCCAAAGACCCAGAGAAAATGAAATAGGGAATCTGTTTTAATTAAAAATGGAAAATCCTCCTTAATAGGCTTGATATTTTATTGATTTAAGTTCTTTATGGCTACAAATAGGATTTATGGTTGCTACTTGCATATTAAAAGTGTGGATTTGTTAACTTTCATGTTATGGTCAGATAACTTGTGTAAAATTATAAAAGGCTTAATTCTAAACAGAATAGCATTGTCTTAAAGAGCAGAACTAAGAATAGCTCAAATTCCCCAAAAGTTTGAAAAAAAAAGACCCCTAAAAAAAGCAAGAAATAAAGTAAAATCTTCCAAGATCTTTATCCCTAGTTCCCCTTAGCTTGCTTTCTTTTTTAAAAAACTTATTTAGTAGAGAGAGACACAGCGAGAGAGGGAACACAAGCAGGGGGAGTGGGAGAGGGAGAAGCAGGCTTCTGGCTGAGCAGGGAGCCCTATGCAGGGCCTGGATCCCAGGATCCAACTTATGATTGGATCATGACCAGAGCCCCGAAGGCAGACGCTTAACACCTGAGCCACCCAGGTGCCCCCTTTATTTATTTCTATACCCGCTTTCCACCATCTGACATACAATATATTTCTTGGCTTGTTTGTTTATTCATGTCTTTCCCCCACCTAAACTTAAAATCCAAAAAGTCAGGGAGTGGTCTGTGTTGTGCACTAATGTATTTCGAATGCTGGCTCGCCAGAGTCAAGTACTGGCCCTCAATAAGTAGTAATAAATAACTGAAAATATATATATTTTAAAAGATTTTACTTATTTATTTGACAGAGAAAGAGAGAGAGAGAGATCACAAGTAGGCAGAGAGGCAGGCAGAGAAAGAGGGAGAAGCAGGCTCCCTGCTGAGCAGATACTGATGCTGGGCTGGATCCCAGGACCCTGAGATCATGACCTGAGCCCAAGGCAGAGGCTTAACCCACTGAGCCACCGAGGCGCCTGAATGAATACTTTTAATCTGCTTTTTGAAATCTATAAAAGTTTGAGCATGTTGTATAATCAATTTTCGTAAATATGAGAGAGTTGCTTGAAAAGAACTTGCAATCTCTATAAGATGATTGTGGTTCCATACAGGGTATGTTAATTCAACCTGTAATCTGAACAACAGGGAATTCAAGTCTTGTAATTCAAATACTCTGTGCCCATATATATGTCAAATGCTCAGATTTACATAAATGTCTCTAAAATAATTGTGCTTCTATCAATGTTTCTTATTATTTTTTTTAATTGTATTTCTAGGAGCCTTGTTTTACATATTTTAATGTTATTCTCTTCGTCATGTAAAGATTCATGACAACTATTTTCATTGCAGGTTGTAATTCTGATCTGAACATTTCCCTCTTTAGAAAAAAAAATATCAAGTTGTTAAATATTTTCTTTCCTGACTTTTAGTCCATCTAAACTTAATACTGCCCTCAGTGATTGCTTTTGGTTTGCATTCACTTTGCAAAGCTTGTTCATCCATTGAATTTTACATTTTTAAATGTGTGCTTGCAATCAGTATTTATTTGATTTTGCTTCCTATCCAGTCAGAAACTCTTTATCTTTTAAAAGAAGAATGTTTTGCATTTGTATTTATTATCTTTGCTACTCTTCTTGGTCTTCCTCATCTTAACTTTAGTTGCTTTGTTGTTGTTGTTTTATCTTGGTTGTAATTTCTGGGTGCTATCTTAATTCTCTTTGTTTTTATTATATGGACTCTATGAGTTCACTTTTACTCCCAGTGAGTACAACTGTTTTCAAATCTATAAAAGTAAATGCATACATATACATACTGTGCTTCTAACTCTAAGAGTAATAAGTTCATTAATTCATTCAACCCATTTTTATTAAGTACCTACTATGTGCAGAAATTGTTGTAGGCAGTTGAGGTAAGTGTTTAGACCTCTTACATTAATTTTTATTTATAGCTTATACTGCTTTTGTTTCAGTAATGTTATGTTTTATTCATTTGTCTACCCAAATCTACAATTATTAGAATATTGATTGTGCTTAACAATTTTACATCACCCTAGTCCTTTAGAGATACAATTTTCCTATTTTTAAATTCTGAGTTTTAATTCACTAGTCAGGTGAAATGCATCCTTAAATGATATTTGCAAAATGGGCATTATTTGCTGAGCCAAACATATCTGAAGTTATCATTCCATTGTTTTCAATGTAAGAATAAAAATTTTAAGTCATAAGTTGATATCCTGCCCTGAAAACTCTGTAGCACCTTTTCTATTGTCTCCAAATATTTTGTGTCTCAAAGGAGTCAATTTCTAGTCAGACTTTTATTCCTTTATGGACAGCTTTTTTACCTGTATAGTTGAGAGTACGATGTATTAGTTATCCTTGTGAATATAAAATTTTGTTCACTAGGTGTCCATATATTTGTATCTTTCCATGTTAGACCATTGGAAAACACAGTTGTATTGTTTTGTTTTGTTTCTAAATCAAGTACAAGTATCCCTGTATTTGTTTGTTTGGTTTGGTTTTGGTAATTTGTACCTCCTAATTGCATACTTTGTAACTCCCCTGAGTGTCTTCTTCTGGAATGTATAGCTATAACGCTAAGGTTACAAAGCCATTTTCTCAATATCTAATTTCTGCTTTTTCCTTGTTTTTGTATCTTTGTCCTTTTATTATCTATTATAGAGGCTTCCTAAGTTTTTCTTTCTTCTTACAGATTCCATTTTCAGTGCAGGCTTTATTTTATTCTTACAACTTTCAATCCAATTTCATAAACTATATATTTTTGTACCCTACAGAGAATGCAAAATAATGCTGTCTATATTTGTTTTCCAATCCCTGTAGTAAATAATTTTAGAGATAAAAACTCATTCTCAGTCATGCAGATAATTCTCTCTCTCTCTCAATTTCTCTTTAATTTTCTTTACTTATCCTCAAATGAAATATCATCTGCATGGACTGTGTAAATGCTATTCAATAGTGTGGGTAGAATATTTTGGCTCTAATCATTGACTATATACCTGGGAGCTAGTTAGATACCTATTTCATACTTATAGCTAAAAGGCAGAATGCTGTGCTGCCTAAATCTGAGTATTTACATCTTTGCATTTAGTATGTTTGTACGGTACTTATCTTTTCTTGGCCCCCTTGTATCTAGAACTTATGCAAGAGAGGGTCCTGGTGCTAGGGGTTAAACCCTTGGATTCATCCATGCCTGATGCCAATAACTTTTTTAGTTTATCATATATCCCAATAAATTCCTTTTATTGTAATGTTCCTCCTTTTTGCTTGATTCATTTTAATTTTTCCCCTTTTATAAAAGCAATAGTTAATACTTTTCTATGCATTTTAGCATAGCAGAAAGAGAGCTCATAAAATTGTAGATAGTAAAAACAGGGTGAAGGGGAGTGTACATCAATCAGTTAACCAGTCTTAGATCTAAGAGGATATTACAGTTGGAAAGTCAAAACACATAATTTAACAAACTCCGGGTCCAAATACCTTGTTCAAGGTTGGGGGGGTGGTGAGAAAGGAAAACATCAAAATATTAAGAAAATAATTTCCTATTTTAAAATATTATCGATCAAGAGAAAGTTATCATTATACAAAAAGAAAAGCAGACCTCTGAAAATGATATAGAAACCAGAGTATAATTTTAGAAATTTGACATTTTCTTAGAATATATAATACATTACTTTTGAAACAGAGGTATAAATCAACTTTGAGAACACAGATTGAAATAAAAGACAGCAGGATGATATTAAAAAATGGGTGGTGAGATAAGGAAGGCTATCAAGAGAATTAAATAATAATGGCAGATTTTAAATCCAAAATGATTGATGTCGGTTCACTGATGTGGAGGTCATACTTTAAAACCTTACTCAGGATATAGAAAAACAAAGGAAAAAAGTGTTGAAATGAGGAGGGAAAAATAATACGTAAGATATTAAAAATATAGGGATGCCTGGGTGGCTCAGTCGGTTAAGTGGCTGCCTTGGGCTCAGGTCATGATCCCAGAGTCCTGGAATCAAGACCCATATTGGGCACCTTGCTCAGCGGGGAACCTCCTTCTCTGCCTCTGCCTGCCACTCTGCCTGCTTGTGCTCTATCATTCTCTCTCTCTCTCTCTGACAAACAAATAAATAAAATAAATAAATAAAAATCTTAAAAAAAATAAAAATATGGAAAACAAACCTTATAAGAGTTTTTTAAGAAAGTTACAAAAATTGGAATAGAAGCATAATGAAATGCATTATGGGAGAATTTTCTTGAGCTGAAAAAATGCCTCAAGTATCCAAACTGAATGAGCTTTCATTATAAGCAATGACTTTAAAAAAAAAAAAAAAGTTACCCACATTTAGGTAAATCTTAAAACATTTTTAGTTACAAAGAATGAAAAATACACAATCTCATTTTTCCAGTCCCCCCCCCCAAATAAATCCATAAAGAAAACAACTAAGCTAACACACAATAGTATACCTAGAAAGGAAAAAAAAAATTCACTAGCCCCAGCCCTCTCTGGAACATCATTCCAGAAGATGACAGAGCAGTCAGTATCCATAGAGTTTCACGCAAAAACATTGTGACCTGAGGATATTATTCACAGCAAAATTTATATTCTCAGATATTTAAAGGCTCAGAATATATATCACACCTACATTCATCTTGAAACAAAAGTTAAGTATTCAAGCGCAAAGTATAAATATGTATATACTCATATATACATATGGATTTATATGAGGCTTTATGGCTCTTTTCATACCTTTGTTTGGTCCCAACTCAGGAATCCAGGTGGATTATGCCTTGTCAAGGGAATTCTGCAACCCTGGGGAGATAACTGAGATCTAACTTTTTCCTCAGCTGTTTCTCTTCTACCTCCACATTCCCATCAATTTCCGAAAGGTGTTTTGTGCCATGTCTTCCCTTGACAACTCAAATATCCTCTTGACTTATTTGGTGACCACTTAAAATAACAAGAACTATCCTAGTCTAATACTTGCTAATAGCAACAAAACTTAGTTTTGAGAGCTACGTGCCATTTTGAAGACTAAAAAATTTTTTTTAGTCCTCCAATTTCCTTCCTGGAAAAGCAGAGGTGAATAAAGTTTGATTTTAATAACTATAAAGTTTTTTTTTAAGATTTATTTATTTTGTATATAGAGAGAGCACGAGCACAAGTGGGAGGAGGAACAGAGGAAGAGAATCTCAAGCAGACTCTCCCCTAACCCCTGAGCCCCATGCAGGGCTCGATCTCACCACCCATGACATCATGACCCGAGTTGAAACCAAGTCAGGAGCTCGACTGACTGAGCCACCCAGGGGCCCCTTTAATCATTTTAATGACTAGGAAATTCGATCATATCTCTCTGTATCTTTTTAAGATTCTTATTTTATAACCTAAGTTATTGTTTTTCTAGTATGAACTAATTTACTTTTTCTCTATTTTATATTTTTATTTTTGTTGTTTTCCTTTTATGTTTTCAGATTTCCTTTTGTTTACTGCTTTTATGACTAAGAAAACAACAAACAATTAAAATTTTAAAAAGCAGTCCTCATGCAGTAGAAAGATGCCCAACCAAGGTGTTGATTTTGGACTTTTGAGCCAGGAATCCTTGGAAAAAATTTTCTAACCATCGTCCAGGTGTACACTTAACCACTGACAAAAATTCTTTGCACACCTTCCTGGTATTTAACATACAGAAGAGAACAAAATCAGCATAGCCGTTGTCCACAAGGATCTTGTCTTTAGGGGAGACAGGTATTAAAACAATTAACCTGTCTGCACACATTCTTGCCAATTTGGGTGCGTGCTAACATAGCACAGCATCTCTGTTCCCCAAAGTAATCCTTCATCTAATTTCTCACGACGGCAGAATGGAGGAGTTTTGAGAGGACTTTGGAGTCAGAGTATCTGGGTTCAAATCCAAGCTCTATTACTGAACAAGTTGTGTGAGCTGATGTTAATCACAATAATACTGACCTGATAGGATTAATCGGGTTTGAATGAGTCAACATTTGTAAGTTGCTTAGATTGCTTGGTACACTGCATGGGTTCTATAGATGCTAAAGAAATAGAATCCAGCTTGATCAACTTCACCATCAGTTCCAAGTCCTCCAAGATGCTTATTATAGTATGACTCCCAGCTTTGACTTCATTGTCATTTCAAGCTTTTTATCTCTCTATGTGTTCTTTATTATATTATTCCAGGGGAAGATGAGAGAGTGTATGTTGGGGTTTAATCACATACCATTTTTCATCACAAATCTCGCAAAGCTAAATGGAATTATCCAAACAGGCCCAAGCCACTGGTGTATTTAAATATTCACTCACAAACATTCCTAATTTCTCAAAAAAAAAAAAAAATGATGCATTTTGCCTATCACTTTGGTAACCCTCTGCTTTAAGAAATCCAGAGATCATATTTAAATTTCTCCTTTCAAATGTGTCTATCTTCCCAGATCCAGGGCTTGCAAAATAACTTAACATGGCTTTCAGGCTCATGGGTGGGCAGGCTGGAGACTTAGTCACTATGGCAATGACAGGTTTAAATAAAGTGTCAGCAGTATAAATAAGCTGCTGCCACAAAGCAAGACTTCTAAACCAAACACAGAACCACATTTTAATGACTGTAAGTGCAGAAATTTTCACCTAATATTAAATTACCTGGGTCTTTTCTTTCTCAAAATCTCTTTAAAGTCAAACTCTGTAACACTTTTTCTATCCCAACTTCTTTTTAAACTTGCCTAATATGTTCTCTAAAAGTCCTATTAGGTTGATGGTATCGCAGGTGCTCACTAATTACAAAATATGTGATTCCTTACTCTTAGAAAAAGAACCATGGAATCTTGTTTAGAGAGTAACAGATAGATATATCTCAGAAACATCTGAGAAATTATTCTGGTGTACTATTTGAAAATGTACCCTCCAAAAATGACTATTGCCTTTATGACAAAGTCTGCATATGCTAATACATTTCACCCTCACAACAACCTACTGAGGTATTGTCCCTTCTTCAGAGAACCCTGTTTCACAGAAGTCAAAATGTTCAGCCAAAACTTACGAAACGAGTAAGTGGTAGAGCTCACCTTAGAACGCAGATTTTCTGACTTTTTATTAGGTCCACGTTCTTTGACACTTCCATCGTCACAGGGAAAGGGAAAAAGTCAACTTGATTCAGTTGTGTTTAATTTTACTCTTTTGTTTCTAAGAGGAAATTACTAAGTAGACCATTTTCTTTCCTAATAAAATAAATGTGAGTTACTTTATGTTTCAGTTTGTTTTTCTTCAAATAATAACTGGAGAATAGAAAGGGATGGTTTCAACAAAGGTATTTTTAGTTCTTTTCTTTAATTTACTGTTTCTTAGCCATGTCTCTAGACACTTAAGAAAGTACTGATTTGAGAACAGATAATCAAGTGGTAATCTTCCTGCTTAATTTGAGGAGAGTTTAACATATTATGCACAAAATTTTTTCTTCATGATGATCATCATCTACTAAGACTTAAAATTGTAGTGTGAGGAAAACAGTAATTAAGAATCTGGTTTCTCTTTACTGCAAACACCACATTTTCTCATTGTTGAAAGTTAGTTATGTATGTTCATTGAGGTGAAAATACAATATAGAACATTTGAATAACAATGTTATCCAAAAATGTCTTTGTTTTTACTTTGCTGAAGAAAATGTCCTTTAATGCTAAGTAAAACCAGAAGAACTGAAATAAAACAAAAAAGTGTAGGCAAAATAATAGAAAACGTAGGAGATGATTAAAACTGATTATTACCACAAAACAGTTGTGGTTTAGGGATTTTAAAATAGGGAAGTCGTAGATGTGTAAAACTGGTATATTGAGTCTTTTAAAAGGCAAATTTCGAGTGTTGCTAGCTTCTGACCAGACATTAGGACAAGAGGTGACAGAAAGACACCCATTAAAATGCTTGGTGAGCACTCCAGAGGCCGCCTTTGAGTTAATCGGTAATTTTTCACCGACGACATCTAATCTATGAGTATAAATTACTTTGCACTCTTATTATTCCTTAATTGAAGTGCACCAATGTGAAATTGCCATAGATGTTGCAGGAATGATTCTAGCCTCAATTAACTCGGGTGGAATTGAAGCCCTTTTTTCCCTGAACTGGGACTATTGTCTGACATCTTGTATTTATTTAAATTGTTGCTAGAAAATTAGAGGGAGACTGTGTGTGACTAGGTGTTTTATAAGGATGTTCTGGAGCCAAAAGAGCCTCAACACAATCTATTTCTATTTTAATCTGTACCCTCTGATGCAGCTGTTCTGTGTAACAGATGTGCAGCCAGCAGTAGCTCCATCTCCTCACGTTCCATTTGGGAAGGGTGGATTAATGGTACTCATTTTTTTTTTTCAAAGAAGCATTTACAGTCTGTGATTTTTTTATTCAAAAGGCAACTACCTTGATTATTTTTTAAACTAATTCTCCTACACACCTGCTGTTGTTTAATATATAAAACATGTTACGCTTTCTGTCTAGATGGTGGGGAAGGGCAACATGAGTGAACTCAATACTAAGCATTCCACTCTACCAATTCTAAAAACTGCTGGAAGAGCGTATTGCCAATAGCTGATGAATATTAATAGGTGACTGATTTAAAACTATGTTCTTCTGTTTTATCTTAACCAGTATCACTTGGAAAAATATTCCTGGTTTATTCATTTTTTCCTGGAATTAAAAACCATGAAGGCAATAAATCTGGTCTCCAAACACAATGGTAACTAAAGAGATAGAGATAAAATTAACTCTACGAAAATTATCAAGTGATGATGAAATTGACCCCTAGTTTTCCCCATTATTAGTAAATGATATTGATATCAAGGATTATACCTCCAAGTGTTTCTCTAAAATTAGTGTTGTAAGTTCTTTATAAGAACAAATTGATCAACTTATGTTTTTGATTAAAAACTGTACCCAGTTACTTTTCACATTCTTAAACAAATAACCAGGTCTGAATTGTCTCCAAGAGTCTCCTGTTACATGAAAATTTTACGTGATATGGTCACTTAATACGATGTCTGATAGAGAACCTAACTGGCATTACTTGGAGACTAACGTCAAAGCTGATTCTCTAACCTTGACAAAATTGTGCCAATTTTTAGTTCAATGGAGTGTATATTTATTGGGTGCCATTATGCTGCAAGCCCTAAGGCTATACATTAATTGACTCTTACACATTCAGTAGTCATTCGTAAGATTATTTACATAGTCCCAAAACAAATATTTTCGGAATGAGAATGATGGTGCTGGCCCTGGATAGCGCTGGATACCTATTGAGACTAGAAGAAAGCAGGCAGATCTAAAAGAAAGGCAGAGATGTCAACATTCCCACCACACTCTTGCTTATTTGTTTTGCCTAAGTTTAATGAAAATGAAGTCATTAGATCTTTCAGTGTGTTGGTTGCTCTACATATGATCTTATCTTCAAATCCATCTGGTGATCTTTGCAAAACCAGCTTTCTACACATAGACAAAATTTCGTAGGAAAAGTGAGCAAGAGTATGCTTTAGAAAAATCTCACTAAGATGACCCCAGATTCGTTTTTAACAAGATTCTCTTCTGGACCCTAGAGGAAATACACTCACGAGCGAATGGGTGGCTAAGTCCCTTGCAGTGGGAGAAAAAATGGTTCATGATAATCAGCAGATGTTGACACTGATGGATGGGATCAGTAAGAACCAAAGGGAGTACTTTTTTAAAAGAGTGACTAGTAAATTGAACTAATCCAACTTAAATGCCCGTTGATTCTTAACTTTGTTATGTTATGGGTCCGATGGACATATAGAATAAAATAATTCTTAAGAAGCAACAACACAAGAGCCTATTGAACTGGAGTGTTTCCAAATCTCAACACTGATCCCTCTCAAGCATTCTCTAACGTATTGTGTATCTGCAGTAGGGAAGATCACACATGTCTCTCTCCCTCTTTTTTGATTTATTTATTTATTTGAGAGAGAGAGAGTGAGAGAGAGCACAAGTGGAGCGAGGGGCAGAGGGACAAGCAGACTCCCCACTGAGCAAAGAGCCTGATGCAGGCTCTCTGCCGGGGCTCCGTCCTGGGCACTCTGGGGTCATGACTTGAGCCGAAGACAGACAGTTAACTGACTGAGTCACCCAGGCACCCCTGCATATGTCTCTTTATAATGTCAGCAAAATGTATGAGTTGTCATTGTTTCTTTGGCATTAGAGATCAGTGTCGAAGGTGATGCTCTAGTCTTGACAGTACTGTGCCATTTTCAGTTCAAGTGTGTGTACATGTATTAAGAGCCTATTCCATGGTTAGCGCTAAGAGTACATAGCACCTGAAAACTGTAAAAATAATCCTTGACCTCAAGGGGCTCACCACTCAGCGAGCTTCTTAACGTGAGTTCTCCTTATCTGGCAGAGGGTATATTCAGTGTCTGAGAGAAAAACCCAAGCTTCATTTCTCTGTTAAGAGTCTGTCTCTCCAAACCTGTATGGAGCGCCTGGTGACGGGTCTTTCTTGTCCTGGTGATCTCCTGACTCCACCTCTTACTCAGACTTCTCATCTCAATGATTTTATCAGGGCAGCCGAGAAGCCTCTGCCATCCTTTAACTTTAACTTACAGTTATCTATCGCTCCTCAGCAGTAGACAGCTGTCAGCGAGACCCGCTTGCATTCATCATTCACCAATCAAGCAGCGCAGCTCCGAGAGGAGATAGAGAGCCTAAGCCAACGGTCCATTACCGCTATCTCAGTAAGTCACGGACAGCCATCTCCGCGGGATGCCTCCCCGGCTGTGAAAGACCAGCCCGTTCAGGCTCCACAGTAATGACCACTGCTCTGCTTTGCTCCCACGTCTAACCTCATCTGAATAAGGGCCGAGAGTGTCTGTAAAGCTGCCTGAAAACCTGCAGATGTGTGATGTATGTAAATTATGGATTCTTGGGGGAAAAAAAAAAATCATCCACAGGACATATTTTTAGCCCGTGTCTGTACACAAGAAATAAGCAGACCAGGCATGACTAATTCATTCATATCGGCTGTGTTAGCGAATGATGTGGTTCACCGCACAATCAGTTCAGCTTCCAAACAGGTCGGCGCCAGACCTCTAGCTCCTCCTTCAGATTTGCAAGTGGAGCTCAACTAGATCATTAGGAAGTGAGGGGGATCGCAGAGCCAAGACTCTATTTGGGGTTAGGAGAAATGATACCCAAATTCAGTGATATATTCTGCCATTCTATAAAATAGGACCTACTGTGTGCTATAGACTGGCACAGATACAAAGATGAATTCTTTTCCTCTCCCCTCCAAATGTTTATAGTCTAATATGGAAAAGAGTGATGCACATAATTACTTATAAAGATTATTCCCAATAAATACATGTATAGTCACCGATTCAGCAAGTAATTGCTATTTGTTAGGAAGTATACTAGAGACACTTACTGTATTATATCATAAAGAATTCTAATATAAAGATGGTATCTCAGATCATAGTGTGGAAGGTTAGAACTAAAAGTAGGCTCTATAATTCAATATACAATGTTTATATTAGACATTAGAGTTCTTTATATTATTTCTATAAAGACATAGAGTTCTTTATATTATTTCTGCACTGTTATTTTCCCCACCCTTTCTCCTCTGCCCTCTACTTCCTTGTCCATGTGACTTCTAATGCCCCTACATACAACTGAAAGTTTCAGATAAGAGTTGTAAGAAACCCAAAAGGAAATATAACAGTTGTGTTATGGCCCACATGTCTGCCTCTTCATGTTACAGCCTTAGACTCTTAATAAGAAAATGCACACCTGAAATCCTATTTTCTAGATGTTAAAAAAAATACCTATTGTAATACTGCTCTTCCCACATCTTTTATATTATGTCACTGCTCCACTATGGGTAGCAATAAGTAAGAACTGCATTTGTGCCTTCATTTTCATTAAAATCTGATTGTTCTATGCCTCTCCAAACTCAGTGTCTAGTACTGTGACTGTCATATGCTTCCGCAAATCTTCTGTTGAATGAAACTATATGTTCTGAATGTCATTAGAACACCCAGCCCCTTCCCCCTTAGAACCATATGGTCTGAAGTTATGAAGAACAGAGCACTCAGGGCAAAGAGCCAATGCCCATCTCTTTAAATTTCATGACCAGGGAACATGGCCCTTTCTTGAAATAAAACTAGACAGTTCTGTCCCCAGGAACTCTGACAGCCCGCTTTCTTTGAGATGAGTGCTCAGATCAAGTGGAGCTAGTTCACATTCCCTTTAAAATTAATGCAGAATTGAATGAGTACTTTATCCACTTACCTACTTTATGAAAAGTGAGTCCTATTCTACTTAAATGAAGACTGAAGAAACCACAAGTCATTAGCCTGGAAATACTTTTGATGAAAGACAAATTTTCTATTGAGTTATGTTTAAAACCAGAGTCGTTTTCTCTCACTTTCCTTTTTTTGCTTAGTTATTTTTCTCTTCTCTGATTGTGCCTTTGTATTATAAGAAGGAGGCTGCTGTGTTTCATTGTCACAAATGGATCATACATTTGTTCCAGTGTGTGACCTATGGAAAGGAGAAGATTATATTATCAAGGAATAGAAGGAAGTTATGTACGCTGGATGATCTGTTAAGGGGGAAAATGTTAAGTGTCCTGAAAAGAGATGCTTAGAAGCCCAGGAAAGGTCTGTCTTTTATGTTGCTACAGCAGATGAATATTTTGCTAAAAAAAAAAAAAAAGATCATACAATAAAGACACACTTCATTATCAAAATATTAAGTGCATACTTTTTTTTTTTTTTTCAGAGCAAAGCCTTTAGGCCTTACTCTGTCATTAACTCACCAGATGGCCTCAAACTCTTATCTACTATTTAGGGTTATTACATGGGTTAAATGCAATGTGGTACTCCAAGTGCTTAACCAAGTGCCTAGTGTAGTGTGAGGCTGTCAATAAATTCCAGTCATATTACATAGGATTAATCACCATTATTATTAATTGTTACATTAATGAAATAGGCATTACCAAAATCATTCAATTATTCCATATTCTGGAAAGACTATATACATGTACACATAGAGTTTTTTATTTTAATTTTATTTTTTTATTGTTTGGCTTGAAATAAGGGGTTTATTTGTATTCAGGGGAAAAGATTGTAAAGAAGACCCTGAAAGCATGGTCAAATACAAGTCATGGAGGGATTTGAGAAGAAAAATCCATTTTGCTTCATTAAGGAATAAAGAGAAGGCAATATCAAAAAAAAATGATCGCTTAAGGAATGAGAATCTGATGCAGAGAAACTTTAAAATGAAAAAGTAAACACAAGTAGAAAGCATAACTGAAAGCCTAGAGGAAGACTCTGGAAGAGAAAAGACAAAAAATTCCACTCTGGCTGAATCAGAGAGGCTGAAAGAAAGAGAGGGAAAAGGAGAGCATGTTAGGGGAGCAGATTTCACCCCAGGCCTCCAAGCTGAGTTTGAGAAGTTAACATTCCTTACTTCTGATCTTAAATAATTTAAGAACTATGGCCCAGCTCAGGGAAAGGAGCAGCTGTGACCTAGGATATATAGATAATCAAATATGCATCATCCCTTCCACCGTCAGAGCCTTACTTGTTTCTGGGAGTCAACTTTCTCTGGACAGAATCTGACATGCTGTTTTTATAAAGAAAGGGATTTTTTTTTTCCATTGAGTATCGTCTTGTTATACTAGCTCACCTTAGTAGGAAATCAAGCTTTGCTCGATCACCAAACTTAGAGTCAGCCTACCAAGTGTGCTTTTGTAGAATTTTTCATCTTAGATGATAGCACTATCCACTAACTCCAATTTAAAAACAAAAACAAAAGGAAACTATGTACAAAATAGAAAGCTGCTAATTTTATGACTCTAAAATAGTCACAGAAATGATTACTAAGAAATGAAAATTTTTCAAATGATGGCCATTTAATGTTGGACCAATTTGTAGGATACAATATATTACTTGTGTTTTTTCTTTGTAAGAATGGTGGGTCTCAACGTCTAGGAGAAGAGGTTAAGCCTGTTGACAAGTAAATCCAGTGCCAAACATCTGGCAGAAACTTGTTGTGGACCTTTTGGGCCGGCTACCACTAACTCTACCTTTGCGTAACTCTAATAATGCTTTACCTTTGTGTAAATTAGAAGAAGTCGACCCCTGCCGGCTGCCTCCTTTGTGCCATGATGATTTCCTCATCACGAAGTTGCTTATGGAAACTCTGTGGCACCTTGTATAAAAGCTGGTCCGATGTCTACCAGCCAGGGTTTCCTCTTAGATAGCTAAAAGAAAAAAGAAAAACATTCTTAGCATGCTGCATAATGATATTTCTTTTGGCATGGATAACAGATGAAAAACCTAAAGAGCAAATTATTTTCTGTAGAATTTATTAACATTGCTTTTGTTATAATTAACTTTATTCAAAGAAATTACAAATTAAACGACTATAACTTGGCTCCGATCAACAAATATCCATCTCCATTATGCAATTTATCCATTTATATAAGAGTTGGAGAGTAGTTCCATACAATGTAGACAAAAAGGAATTGGATTGTTTTGCCTGAAGAGTAAAGATTTTCCTTGAATATCCTGCCAGAAGAACCTGCCAGATGTTTTCCATCTTCTTTGAGCACAGAAGAAAGGAAACTGGCTTAAGCTACATAGACACTTTGGCTCTGAAAAGAATTTCCTAGCAAAGAGAATAATAGAATTAGTTTATAAGAGAAGATTTTTTTTCCTCCCCAAAGTAGTTAGAACCTTAAAAGTAGGAGTAAAGATTTTATTGCCTTATGTTTTAAAGTCCAGTTTTTCCTTTTGCTTTGGAAGTATAAGGATTATTTGTAAATAAAAATTAGCAGTTTTAACTACAGGAGAAATTAATAAAGGTGTACAGAGTAGGCCTCACATAATCATTTTTTTGTTGTGGGAGATCTAATTTTTGCATGGAAAAAGACTCTTGCTTGTCTAGATAGCTAAGGGTCGATGAAAGGTAGTCTGGAGAAGACTGGTCAAGAAAGTAAAGAGTTTCATATACCAAACTTTTGTCATCATAGTCCTGAAACAGAAAATTATACGAAAAGAGTTGATTAGTAAAGCAAAAACAAAAAAAACCCAAGAGAGAATATAGACAATGTAATGAATTGTTTGAATAAAGAAACCCAAACCATATATATATATATGTATATATATATATATATATACACACACACACACACACACACACACACAAACGTAATGAATCATTTGAGTAAAGAGCCAAATTTTTTAAATATTTTTATTTATTTATTTTGAGAAAGAGAAAGACAGAGTGAGAGAGAGCATGAGAGGGGAGGTCAGAGATAAAAGCAGACTCCCATGGAGCGGGGAGCCTGATGTGGGACTCAATCCCAGGACTCTGGGATCATGAACTGAGCCTAAGGCAGTTGCTTAACCAACAGAGCCACCCTGCGAGAGCCAATTTCTTTGAAACCAATTCTTACTTTAGAAGCATTGGGCTTAGTGACCAGAAAACTAGGGTCCTACCCAGCTGTGTGCCACCAGGCAGTTTATATTCTCTCTGATCTTCAGTGTTCTCATCTGTAAAATATGTGATTGCACTAGTTCAATTAAGTTCCTTCCAGCCCTAATATTTTTGGTCAGAATTCCCTGCACTTTTTTTACCTTTAAGACATCAGAGTTTTCAAATTTTAGTTGCATCAAAATCACCTTGGAACTTGCATATTCTGCTCCAAGACTCTGGTTAAACAGGTAGAGTCCAAGGAATCTTTTTCGTACACTCTTTCCATGATGAGATTGCAGGAAGACCAAGGAATATGTTCTAGAAACATCCAAACAAAAACTAACTTTCTGAAGAACAGAGAACATATCTTATTAGTCTTATATATTGAATAACTAGCAGAATGCCTGGAAAGAGTAGGTACCCTCCAAATGTGGATTTAATGAACCACTTTTCATTAAAAGGTTCATATTTGTGATATTAAATGGTCTTCATGATTATTTGAATCCCTAAGAGAAAGAAGGGTTATTCCTAATAGGGGGATCATTGTCTATATACAGGTTCCTCGGGAAGCACACAGTGATGAGAAGTGGCTTGTAGATCAGCAAATTTAAAAAAAAAAAAAAAAATGCTTTCTCTTCAATATAGCACCCCTCCAGTCCTCAATGTAAAGGAAAAAATTGAATTCTGCACTTGTGTGCCTTTTACTAAGTGCCATAATGACAGGATGCTCTTTTTATTCTGAAAAAGGACTAAGTCTTTCCATTAAAGTGCTAGAAAATCAAGCTGTCACTTCAACCCACGGCAGCTGTCTCTTGCACCACCTCTGCCAAATGTCACCCTTCCTCTGTGGGGTTTGATTCTGCACTGGATCTGGGGGAGTATGCCTCACTGCACAGCTTGTAACATCAGTCTCCGTGCCTTCGAGTCTCAGATTCTTTCTCATTTCACCTCATGTATATTAATACAGAGATTAGTTTCACTTTTTTCTTGAATAGCTAATCACTTGGCAGCCAACGTCCTACTGTGGCATTGCAGGTCAAATCAGCTGAAAAGGACAGTGACTTCAAACTGGAAAATATAATGCTTAGTGAAAACTGTACCCAGAACAGGACCTCAGACTTGTCACCCAGACATGAAAGATTTATTTTCAATTACAAATCCAAGCTTAATGTGAGGGCACCCTGGGGGAGATTCAGATCACTGCTTCTTCTAAATTGACCTTCTACTTGTTTCAATATTTCCTTCCCTATTCAATAGCATTCCCTGACCCGCTGAGCTGAAGATCCATATTAGCTACTGTAGGAATTGCTGGTCTAAGAAAGTTTTTTGAAAAATTTCTCCAACTGAAGGCCAAGTTACATGAGTGATACTCTCCTTGGTGAGCTTTCACACATTAACACAGCAATAGATTTGGGTCTCCAGACAATACTTCCAATGGATTGCAGGGGCCAATATCCCCTTGTTATTTAGGCTTAAATACAACCCAAAAAGTTATTCCAATTTTCAATATTAGGTGGATTTATTGTTAACATCTAAGTAAGACCTATGACATATCCCCTTGGCATTAGTGAATGAGATTACCTGAGGCGAGCTGCTGGTGCTACCACATCAGCCTCTGAAATTGGTTTGCCTCGGGATATTTTGGGTCAATTCTAGTGCCTTTATGTATACTTAGCAGCTGCTCTAAAAGGCATACCATATGGCTCTAATCTAGGTAGCATTCACAAACTTTTAAGAATCACTAATTGAAACTTCCTAGGAAAAGTTGGTTTAAAAAAAAAAAAACAAACAAACTTTGTAACTTAAAATTTGAGAGTGAGAAATTTGGATTATCAGTCATTATCAAAGGTCTATTAGAAGTAGTTTAGGTGTAATTTTCTCTATATTGTAGCTTTCGCTACTTTATGTTATAGATTTTCACTATACGTAACTCATATTACTATGCTCTTCCCATAATCTATATACTTTGAGGCATTAAAGTATTTTTAACTAGGGTGAGTCACAGATTTGTTATCATGAACATTTTTGCTTGGTATGTAGATGTGTTTGTGTTGTGCAGTGGTATGTCGGTACTTCATATGTGGTGTTGGTGACATTATTTAGTGTTGTTCCAGGTTAGTGGTTCAACCTCATTATATGACACTTTTTCACAAATGAGATATCCCTATACCCCAAAATTCAAGAATAACCTTCCATTTGTTTTTTGTAATTACTAAGTTTTTTCATAATTTTAGTAATTGTCATAACCTTAATTTACTTTTACTAAATTACTTTTAAAATTTAATTTTATAATTTACTAAGAAAAAAATAATTAATTTATATATGAAAAGACTACTCAAAAATTTTAACCAAAAGGAAGTCTAAGACCACAAGAGTTTCTTGCAAAAATACAATTTTTATTGTGCCAAGGAGAAGTAAGGATGTGCTCAAAGATGATAGAGACATGTCAAGATGACATAAAAGCCAGCTTGGAGAGAATCCCACTGGCCAAATAAGGGACAATATAAGCATCAAAATAAATAAAAGGAAAAGATTATAACCCCTAGGAAAAAATTTAAAATCCTGAGTCCATGATGATATGAATAAATGAATGAATACATACTGGGGAGAAGGGAAATCTTTTTCTTAATGCCAATTCGAACTAATTATAAGATAAATGATAAAATTAAAATTTGTTTAAGATAAGAATCATAAACAGATGCCAGAATTAGCGATGACCATGTGACAGGAAACAGAATATTTACATAGTATCAACATAATCTGCCTACCTTATATTTATTAACTACAAAGAGAAAAAATAGTAACTTAATGGTGGGGAAATGTGGAAAATTACCACCTTAACCAAGTGGTCATGAGACAAATCAACCTTGTGTGCCTGTTGTTTTGATGAACTAAGATAAACACATTACTTCTATGGTTCTTCTGTCAAAAATTCATAATCTGAGGAGATGCAATCATGAAGAAACATCAGACAAATCTTAATTGGAAGACATACTACATAATAACTGACTTTTATTCTTGGGAAAATATCAAGGTCAAGAAAAACAAAGAAAGACCAATGAACTGTTCAAAATTAAGGAGTTTAAATAGGAAACTAAATTCAACATGTGATTCCAGATTTGATGGGGGGCATGGAGTGAAAGCTCGTAGAAGGAAGGAAGGAAGGAAGGAAATCTGAGTGGCAAGTACCTGGTCAATGTTTGTACTATTTTTGAAATGTTTTGGTAGTTTTGAAAGTTTTCAAAAACAAAGTTTTAAAATCACTGAATCTGGCAGGTTAGCTTTTAATAGAGAAGAATATAATGAAAGTAGCATTTAATGACTATCAAATTTTTCTAGTCATACCTTAAGATAATATTTATCTCTTCAAAAAATCCTACTATGATTGAAATAAAATACCTAAAACAATCTTGTTTTGTCAATATTCATACGAAATTAGTTGTCTTAAGTTAATTAGTTAAGTTTATTCATTACCCAGACTTTATCTCCCACCCTTCCACTTTTTTTTTTTTTAACTGTGTCATTCTCAGGGGCAGCTAGTGTGGGATTGGGAACACAACATCCCGACATCCCTTCTTCCCACCCAGGTCTCAGCTTTGTGCAGTTGACTACTGCTGCCTACAATAGTCAAAATTATTCCTATCTCACTCATCTTTTTTCTGCTTTTTTTTTTTTTTGCATCCTAAAAAATGTACTACTAATATGTTTAAGCAATTTTGCTAACTCTTCTAAAATAGTGAGTGATCAGCAAATCAAGACACAGTGTCTTCGGTTTAATCATTGTCACAGTATTTTGGCTTATAAAACTATTCTCATTACAATACAACCCAATTAAATGTTTGAGTTGAATTCTAAGGAACTATGTACAATGAATACAAATATGCTTTCTACACTTAATAGGATTCACTAAGTGTGTTTATTTCATAACAGATATCCTCACTACCTGATTAAAGTTTAGAGGGAAACATACATATTTTCAATTGTCTTGCAAACTATAGCCTGCTCAACAATTTCAAAACCTCTGTGAGAAAGAACAGACTGGTTGTTGCCAGAGAGAAGGGGTTTGGGCTGGACAAAAATGGGTGAAGGGGATCACGTACAAACTTGCAGTTATGAATAAATAAGTTTTACCTGAGTGTAATGTATAGCATGGGGAATATAGACAATAATATTGTATTAACTTTACATAGTGATGAGTGATAACTAGATTTCCTGGAGTGATCATTTTATAATGTATATGAAAGTTGAATCACTACATTGTACACTTGAAACTAATATCATATTTTATGTCAATTATACTTCAGTAAAATAAAAAATAAAATTGGGACACCTAGGTGGCTCTTGATTTTGGCTCAGGACTTACGGTGGTGAGGTCTAGGCCCACGCTGGGCACCACACTGGACATGGAGCCTGCTTAAAATTCTCTCTCTCCCTTTCTCTTTGTCCCTCTTCCCCAACTCGCTCTCTCTCTCTCTCAAAATAATAAAAAATAAATAACAAATAAAAATAAGGGGCTCCTGGGTGGCACAATCAGATATCCATCTTTTGGTTTCAGCTCAGGTTGTGGTCTCAGGGTCTTGAGATGAGTCCTATGTGGGGCTCCATGCCCCATGATCAATGTGCTCAGCATGGAGTCTGCTTAAGACTCTCTCTGGGTGCCTGGGTGGCTCAGTGGGTTAAGCCTCTGCCTTCGGCTCAGGTCATGATCCCAGGGTCCTGTGATCGAGCCCCGCATCGGCTCGCTGCTCAGCGGAGAGCCTGCTTCCCTTCCTCTCTCTCTCTGCCTGCCTCTCTGCCTACTTGTGATCTCTGTCTGTCAAATAAATAAATAAAAATCTTTAAAAAAAAAAAAAAGAATACTCTCTTCCTTTCTCTCTCTCTGCCGCCTCCCCTGTTCTCTCTCTCTCTCTCAAATAAATAAATGTTAAAAAATAAATAAGTTTAATAGTAATAAACACTTAATGAAATAAAAATAAAATAAAAACCTCTGTGGTAAATTTGACCTTATTGTCTATATGCATACATTTAACTTCTTTGTAATTGAAATTTTTAAAAATTCTTTTGACATTCATATTTCTTCAAGAAAGATGGAAGAATTTTTTTCACAAAATAAGTGATGATAAGGAAAATGTCGAATTCAGTTGATTAAAACCAAAGCAGTTTAACCTAACATATGTTAAGCCCTCCTGTATACGAACACATTATCTTTTTTTTTTTTAATTTGTCAGAGAGAGAGAGAGAGAGAGAGAGAGAGCACAAGCAGGAGGGGCAGCAAGCAGCGGGGGAAGCAGACTCCCCGCTGAGCAGAGAGATCGATGTGGGGCTCAATCCCAGGACCCTGAGACCATGACCTGAGCCGAAGGCAGAGGCTTAACTGACTGAACCACCCAGGTGCCCCAAGACATTATCTTTTAATAATGATAACTCTGTAGGGTAGGTGCTACTATTAATATTGTCTGTTAGGAGCCTGAAGTGCTCACACAGTAACTTGCTGGTACACCTAGCTGTCCTACCAACTTTGGTGCTCTTTTCATAACACTATTGAGAGACTCCCAAATTGTTCTCAAACTTTGTGTCCTTAGGCCAATAATCTGGGCCAATATCGTGGGCCAGTTTGCTTGTCGGTGTGTCCTTCCTCTTCCTTTGGGTGGGCCCTACCCAGTATAGCCCTATTTTCTCTCTTTAAGGCTGCTACTACCCAAAAGCATTTTCCAAACATATCAACTGCTGAGAGGGTCTTAAATTCCTACCTCATTGCTGTCATCAAAGAAAGACATAGGCCTCTTTCATTCGGAAAGTTTAATTGTTATTCTCCGTGTTGTAACAGAATTGTAACGTGTTAATGCCTGCCTTCGCTCAGAAAACAAGTCCAGAATGGCGATTTGGAAGCAGGTGGAGTTCAGAGAAAATAGAGAAAAGGAGCACATCATAAATACAAATGATAAATTACAAAATACATGTACACACATTAAAACAGGAGCACGTAAGAGAGACCGAAATATGCATTAGACAGATATTTGCGATATTTTTATAGTCCTTACTGCTCCTGAAGCTATGTAGTTCTGAACTGTGTAGTGGCTGAAGATTTTCTTATGCATAGCCATTGTGGCTCCATGAATGTCATGCTTTGAAGCAAATTAGTCTTCTAAATCATTAGACACATTCCTGCATAGTCAGAACAATTACAAATTAACAATATGATTTCTTTCCTCTCAGTAGCTCTATCCTCTCAGTAGCTCAGTAGGTCTCCTTTTTCATTTCTCTGTGAGAGCAGTTATTCAAAAAGTGCAGGAATTTTATCAGTTTTGATACCAGGTCTGTTGTCCAGATTCAAATAGGCAGGAAGTACACAATTGCCGAATTCAGGGAACATTGCATAAGCATTTCTTGGCATGTAGACCAAGGGCTGCGTACATTAACAGCCTCAGGTTGGGAGGAAGAATAAATGGTGTGGGTTCTGGGACTGGGTGTTATTTTTTCCCACATATCTTGGGCCATTCTTGAAATTGGAATAGTCTACACAATTCAGAGCTAAGCAAACCAGGGCCTTTTTCCTCCGTTACTATTTGTGGGAGATGGAATCACAAATGTCAGCATTGGCTATGATATAGAAGGATCAGTCTCACCTGTTGACCTTGGAGATGGCAAAAATATGGGACATTTGGGGATTGAAAAATAGAGAGGCATCTACAGGTGTCTTCTTTCCAGGCATCTGTTAGCAGTCACCTTTACCTTCCTGGTGTCCAGCTGTCAGCAATCAGGAGACTTGGCCAGTAATTCAGTTTACTTTTCCCAAAAATGAGCCATTAAAAAGCAAATTATCTCACAATAAATAAATAGAGAGATAGATGATAGATTATCAATAGATAAATATGTGAAAATATAAAATTTTGGAAATACTGCCAAGTTATATAATATTAAGATATCAACCATTTCGGTGCAAGTTTTTTTTCCCAGACGATACATACAAAAAGGAAATTATTTTGACTTTATCCTTTGTTGTTTCTAAGAATTAGACAATAGCTCTCAAGAGAACATATTAGCAAGGAAGTTAGCTTGAGGTGATTAGTAATTAAATGATATTATGTGTGTTCCTTTTCCCTACACAGACTCCAGATTGTCTAATTTGAGAAATTTTAAAGCATTGTATTTTAAACAATCTTGACTCAAAGGGAAATTAAGGGAAACTGTCCAATATGTGTTAACATAGGGGTGTTATTTTGATATAACAGTGTCCAACATTATAGCACAATATCTTTCAAAAGTGATTCTGGTGACAGAATAGAAGGTAGGCTTGTTTGCTGGAAGTTTGGAGGTTGAGCGACTAATTAGAAGGATTTCATGAATCTAAGAAGAAAAAAGGAAGACCTACAATAAGTCAGTGGAAAGCAGGAAATAGAAACAGAGCTAAGATTCGGCAGCTAAGAAGATAGGGTGAGTTAGCACATGGGATTTTTAATTGGATTTTTAGTTGGAAGGATTTGAGACATTGATCCCATGTTGGCTTTTTTTGTTTGTTTATTGTATGTTTGAGATGCAAAATCTTTAATGAGTTATTTTTCTGATCTATAGTCCCCGGTCCCTAGAAGAATATCTCACTATCATTCAAAGTCTCAGGTCAGCAAGGCTGGCTTTTTGATGCTCACTATATGGGTTCTGTTTTGAAGTTCTTATCAGTTTGACTCAAAGACCAGCCACATCCATCTTTATCCAGGCAATGGCATTGATAAACACAGATTTCTTTTCTACTTCTTTATAGCATGAACACGTGTTAATGCCTGCCTTCATTAAAAATATATATAAATATATATATATGTATATATACACATATATATAATATACATAGCTATATATATTTTTTATTTTATATATATATACACATATATATGAACACTTTCAGATATTAAATACTATAAGCATAGACATACAAATTTTCCCTCCTCCACCTAAAAAGGAAGCAGACCTACAGTGTAGAGTCACTGACATCTTCAATTTCTGATATTCTAGATGTCATCTCGAATGTAAACAGTCTGCATTTTTCCTAGCCTCAGTTTCCCCCTTTAATATGTTTCAATCTTTTTTTCGACCAAGAAGCACCTTGCTTTCCTTTTGTTTTACATTCTAAATATGTTGCCTCCGTGGTTACTCTGTAAGAGACCTGAATATAAATTGGGTCAGCCCATTGGCTGCTGGGTTGCTGCTGGACAAGTTAACTTAGCTTCTTATATTCCTTCAGGTCTGCCCATCTGAATTTGGTGGACATCAGCAGTCCACCCAGTACCAGGTTACAGTGATTATCTGTTTTTATTTATTTTGCCCTTGCCCATTTATTGTATGCTTGATCTGATTTTTCCATTCCAAGGGCTTGTGGACCCATGTTCAGTTGCTTGGTTTCTCACTAACACCTGAAAGTAATCCTACTCGCCAGATGAGGTAAACATCACATTGATGCCAAACCTGCTCAGTAAATTTAATCAGATCAGTAGAACTCGTAGTCCATGTAGGAAAAACAATGTTTGGAGATGTTTTGGGTTTTTTTTTTTTTAATATTTTATTTATTTATTTGACAGAGAGAGATCACAAGTAGGCAGAGAGGCAGGCAGAGAGAGGAAGGGAAGCAGGCTCCCTTCTGAGCAGAGAGCCTGATGCGGGACTCGATCCCAGGACCCTGAGATCATGACCTGAGCCAAAGGCAGAGGCTTAACCCACTGAGCCACCCAGGTGCCCTGGAGATGTTTTTTAATGGACAAATTTTTAGGTGGGAAGAATGATATTAAATAAATTCTATTTGAACACACAGTCAGGTGAGAATTGTAGTGTATACATGAGCCACTTGAAATAATTCTTGGCATACTTGTAATTATGAATTTTGAAAGTTTACTTTGAATTCCAGAGTAATATTTTTTCAAGGTTTTATACTAGTGAGTCAAGTAAATTAGACAGTTGGATATTATTTTCTGGAAAATTCTGTTGCTATCTCCCCCCAAAAGAGAAGATCATGTAATCATTATTATTCTGTCTTACAAAAATAATGTGTCATTGTGTCAGGACATCAATTAGTCATACATTCTAGGAGCTTACAACTGAAGGCCAGAAGAGGCTGATAAATGCGTGACCATAGGGAATGACTTAAGTGGTATTAAGGGAAAAATCGTCTCCAAACTAATCATGACGGTAAGCAACACTTTAGGATCTTTGTAAAATTCGGTTCTGCCATGCCTGGACTGCAGTTGGACAACCCAATGTAAAGTTCCAGCTAGAGTGGTCTGAAATAATTCTACTGTTAAGGACACAGCTGCTACATCAAGTTTAAAGAGAACTTTAAATGACACTTCACTGGGGAGCAAGGTATAGCGAATGCTGCCAATGCATATCCCTCGGGTAATTAGCAAACTATGTCTTTTGAGGCAGTGATTTACTCAACATTCATTTTTCACCCTTGGCTGAACCACAAAGTTTTGTTTGAATAAAACATCAGAAATCAAGGAATTCATACAAGCATGTAATATTACTTTCTCGGGTCTTAAAAGGTAGATTTGATTGGTTGGCTGACCTTAATAAAGACAACAAATAGGGCGCCTGGGTGGCTCAGTGGGTTAAGCCGCTGCCTTCGGCTCAGGTCATGATCTCAGGGGCCTGGGATAGAGTCCCGCATCGGGCTTTCTGCTCAGCAGGGAGCCTGCTTCCCTCTCTCTCTCTCTGCCTGCCTCTCTGTCTACTGTGATCTCTGTCTGTCAAATAAACAAATAAAATCTTTAAAAAAAAGTAATAAAGACAGCAAATACCTATGATTTTTTCTAATCAAAAACCCATAGTGGCTCTCTGTACTCATGTGAATGATCACTTGCTTTTAGTTGGAACACACATAGATAGGTAATAGCTAGAGGGATAGATAGATGATACAGGTAGATAAGCTACAGCATACACATGAAATAAAAATCAATAGTGAAGGAAATTCAGGAGTGAAAGGTAAAAATGAAGTTTGACAGAGTAGCTTGGACACTCCAAGTCTACTTAGGACACAATCTTTTACTTGATGATTTACTCTATTTTTCATGCTATGACTTAACAGTGCAACTTTGAATTGAATTAATTTTGTTCAAAATTTTTTATTCTTGAAGATGCTACAAGATTTCTTTAAATTATATAAAAAGTGGACATTGCCTTTCAGGCAATTGACATGCTTTTACAAGTTTGTTATATAAACACAAAATTATTTGACCAACCTACCAGAGTGTTTTAAATGATGCCACTAAAACTGAAATTATAGAGGGGATTTTTTTTTTTAGTTAATGTAGAGATAATCGTCTTATGACCATGGTTCTCCACATGCTACATATTGAATTATGATTATTTTATTGGTAAGTCAATTTTGTATGTATATAGAGATTCATTTAATATTACTGGAATTATTCAATATTATTTCAAGAGGAATTAAATACAAATCCTGGAGTTTACACTGAGTAGCATTAGCTATATTCAGAAATCAAATTTCATCTGAATGTATTTGCGATATAGAAATCTAGATAATAAACTGGAGTGTGCTCTCATTCTCACATTTACTCTCTCTCTTCCTCTCTCTCTCTCTCTCACACACACACACACACACACACACTTATACCTCCTTTATCCTTCGAGAGTCCTTTCTGTCTAACATATGGTAATCCTCCCATAATGTTGTTTTCAAGGTTCATGTTATCAATCTATGTTTATAGATCAAAACAATTATAATGGATCCCTTCAGGAATTTAAACCGATGGTACCGTCTTATACCAAAATTCACTTAACAACAAATAAAGTTAAAAGAGTTCTTTGCTATGTTTTTGTTTTGTATTTTAATAGGCTCTCGTTTATATGAATATTGAGTGAAAGTGCTTCTTTTTTTCTCTGAAAGAGAATGGGCCCATGAACAGGGAGAGGGGAAGGGTCAGAAGAGGAGGAGGAGAGAGAATCTCAAGGAGACTCCCCGTTCCGTGAGAAGCCTGACAAGGGGCTTGCTCTCAGGACCCTGAGCTCATGACCTGAGCCAAAATAAAAAATCAGCTGCTTAACTGACAAAGCCAACCTAGTTGCTCCTGAAAGTGCTTCTTTGTAAGAAGATACCACAAAGATTTCCTTAAATTGTTATGTAGATTAATAAAGAAAAATAAAAGCAATGAGTATGACCAGGAAGATTTATTTATTTGGATACTCTGTGCTAAAAGTTAACCTCCGTCTCAAGGATGATTTATTTCTGGTATCATACACACACACACACACACACACACACACACACACACACACTGGACTAGAGATTCTGGTTTTGTGTTTATAGAATTTTTGGTCTTATAGAAAAGAATGACTAATCATCATCTTTTTTTCTTTTTGCAAAATTATTCATGATTCGTCTTCATCTATTGCTTCCTACAATGACCTTAAAGAGTTTCTTTTTTTTTTTTTTAAGATTTTATTCATTATTTGAGAGAGAGAGAATGAGACAGAGAGAACATGAGAGCAGGGAGGGTCAGAGGGAGAAACAGACTCCTTGCTGAGCAGGGAACCCAATGTAGGATTCGATCTCAGGACTCCAGGATCATGACCTGAGCCAAAAGCAGTCGCTTACCCAACTGAGCCACCCAGGTGCCCTCTAAAGAATTTTTTGCCCCTATATTCACTTTGGGTATAGATTGTTTTATTCAGCTGATAGGTACTATTATATAATATAAATGACTTCTTGGTTTAGTTATATAACTAAAGTTATAAACTATATATATAAGCTAAATATATATATATAAACTATATATATAAACTAAGTTATATAAATATAACTGACTTCTTGGTTTAGTTATAAAATAACTATATTCAATAAATAAAAGTATATTTCAAATTGAACAGAATAATTTTTACTTTTTTTTATATTGAGTTTCTATAATGGGCCTGCAATAAGAGAATATCTCTAATTCAAAAAAAAAAAAATTAGTTCTGGGGCGCCTGGGTGGCTCAGTGGGTTAAATAAAGCCTCTGCCTTCAGCTTGGGTCGTGGTCCCAGGGTCCTGGGATCAAGCCCCGCATCGGGCTCTCTGCTCAGCAGGGAGCCTGCTTCCTCCCCCTCTCTGCCTGCCTCTCTGCCTACTTGTGATCTCTGTCTGTCAAATAAATAAATAAAGTCTTTAAAAAAAAATTAGTTCTATAAACTTGGTGGATTGGAAATTACATCCCTGAATATAATCACTTCATATGTAGTATATCTCTAAATATTTTCCACACAATATGTGAATAGTCAATAAAATGGAATCTTTTATGAATTACTTTATACTTTTGCATTTATACCAAATGTGGAAATATATTAGAGAGGAGATATTTGTTTTATAAGTTATAATGAACATTATAAAAGCTATTAAGTCAGTTAAATGAATGAATATATTTAAAGTATTATTAAAGTAATATCTTCCACTCCTCTTCTAAAACAACTTCTGTGTATAAGAAATTCACTCAGTTCTTATAGGATTTTATTTTTTCTCCTTTTTTCTCTTTGCCACTCTGTCAGATCAGATCCTTGTAACGCTTCCTCTACTTTCTTGCTTTTTCTTATGCAGCATATATGCCTCCTGATTTTCAGATTTACTATAAAACACAGCTTTAAACATTCTAGATATATGAGTCTAAATCTTTCAAAAATCTCTAATTAAAAAAAATCTTTAATTATTCTATGTTGTTTTCTAATTAAGCCAGTATGCTTTGTTTAGCATTTAAGGTATTCCAAAATGTGGCCCCAAATTATTTCAAACACAGTGACTCTTTCTTAAGCATGGGCCATCTTTGATAAAAATGCACATATACATCTACATACAAAGAGTTGCATATAATTTTATGCACAAATGTTAGAAAAATACCCCTGCTCTTCACGCTCACACCCTGCCACTTTGCAACACATTCCTTAAATTCCAACTGTGTTAGACCATGAGTGACTGGTGGACTGACACAGTGTTTTATGCAAAAACACATTCTCATATGCCCCATGGTACTATCCCAAATGTCTCTAAGTAATTTGGCTGGTAAAATGTCTCCCCTGAGGTTTTTCAGAATGTTTTTATTCTCTTTATCTGCCTCCTGTTACCGGGGTAACCTGGGGAAGGTAAATGTCATTTTTCAGACTTCAGTGTCTACTCTTCTTCCTAAAGTATATTCTTTTGTTCTGGTGGGAAATAAGTTTTTAACTAAGGAACTTGGACTCTACTCACCTTGATAAACACAGGCTTCAACTGCATTTAAATTGAATGTCTATTTGATTCATGTCAACTCAAAAAGGTGTTCTAAGGTGTCTTTTCATTTTGATCTTCCAGGTTTCTTGAGCACAGGGGATCAGGCTGCAAAAGGAAACTATGGACTCCTTGATCTCATACAGGCTTTAAGATGGACTAGTGAGAACATTGGATTCTTTGGTGGTGACCCCTTAAGAATCACTGTTTTTGGATCTGGCGCTGGGGGTTCATGTGTCAATCTCCTGACTTTATCCCATTATTCTGAAGGTAACCGTTGGAGCAATTCAACCAAAGGTATTATGCAGGTTGCAAATTTTGACAATTTTGGTGTCTGCATGCCACCACCATCAGTAGTATGTGATGCTCTGTATATATCTCTCTGTTCAAACTGAGTGTTAGGTTGAGCTCAATAACTGTTTAAAATTTTGTTTCTTCAGCTTTTCTATGCATGTTTCAATTTTTGTCAAACTCTTTTGTCTCCCGTGGAGCTTGGTAAGGATGCCCTTTCAAGCACACTTCAGAACAGTTAGCATTACAGTTACTTTTCTTTCCTCTCAAAGGGTAATTTTGGGGAAAATCAAAGATGTTCACAGTTGTCATCTCTGTTTATTCAGTAATCAAAAATCAAAGACAGGTTCTTTTTAAATGCAAAGATTGTTTATAATCTGTTTTCAAGACAATAGATGTAAAACCCTTTACTGGTAAGAAGAGAAGGAAGCAGTGATAAGCTGGTTTGTCTGGAAACAAGATTTTCACTTGTTATCTAAGTACAGAATGGATGTTTGATTATTTTGCATGCATGATCCAAAATTGTCAAAGCATCAAGGTCACTAGTAGAGCTTTTCCTTAAAAGGAAAATTAGGTTTGAATCTGTGCTTTTTCTGTTTTCAACTTCAAAATGTTTATTCCACCTCCCACCCACCCAAAGCTTGGCTTTAAAGCAGCATGGAGGACTAAGCTGCATAAACCCATGAAATATTTTTTTTTTTCTCCATTTTCTGGCCTTGACACCCTTTTTCCAAAGTGCCTGTCCAAGGCTCATCACGTTGGTTTTTTTATGGATTCCCATTTTACCATGAGTTTAAGTCACTCATTCTAATCCCATTATTAACTTGAAATATCCACCAGAACAGAAGTGTTATGTTGGAAAAAATCTGTAAAAGCAAATACTTTCTCTCCATTAGACATAACAGATAGGAAGATGAAGAATACACATTAACATAGACCATTTTGTGTTTTCTGCTTTTTTATTGTCATTTTATATATATGAGGGAAGTATATGCTGTCAAGTGTAATTCATGAAGCATCTTGATTTGTAAGACTGAGTTTTATGATGTGAGCATCAGACATAGAATATTTGTTTTCAGTATCAAAGATACACTGATGTGTTATTTCCGAAGAACAGCCTATCATTAAATGAGTATATATATTTGGAGAATCATATATTATCATAGACTTAATTTATAGATATAGTTTATATAACATCTCATTTATGTTAGTAGAGCTCTGATTTGAGATGACAAAATGAAACATATGAGAACATTTCCAATTGTATAGAGATCTTGGTCTGTAATTAAGTGGCTTATTTTGAAATAACAAAATTTGTTGTTTAGGTTCTTTTCATTGAAGAGATTAGATTGTTCTAGCTGAGGACTGTACTAATGCCAGTCTTTATATAGTTAACATTAGACAATCCGTTCAGACTTCTTAGAGTCATTTGATCTCAAATGTTATTTCTTCCTATTTAGTCTAAAAGTTTTTCTAGATAGAGAGCAAAAATGGGCACCAAAGCCGGTCAACTAATCTAAAACTAGCAACTGATAAAGAGATAAGCTAATTACTTCATTGGCTAGCACTGCTATTCATCAATTGATGATATAGTAAACAGTGGCCAGTGGCTATGCCAACATTTGAAAATATAAAATTCCATCACACTCTTCAAGGAAAACTGTCCTTGTGGGGCCAGAGAAGTGGACTTACATTTGGCTTAGTCTTAAACCTACCTCCACAAAAGGCTGCTTGACTTTTTTTTTCTACCAGAATATGCCCCGGAGACATCTTAAAATCATCAGGCTAATTCTGTCTCCGGTGCAGACATAGATTTAAAGTCTAAAAAACCCCAGAGCTACAGCAATGCTTAGGACTGTTTATACCAGGAGTCCACCATGGATTATATAAACATAATAAGCATTTTCACAAATGATAAAAATATATGATTTTTCCAATACTATCTAGATGGCACATTTCAGACTATATTTAATATGATGTAAATTTTTCCCAAAATTTTTGGGGTATATTTAGTTAATATTATTGAGCCCCTGAAATGGGAAATAATCACCAGGTTTACCTTAGTTGAAAAGTTTTGAATTAGTAAAATATTTCTCTGAGCAAATGTTAACAAACACATAGCCTATGTAATTTTTAGAAATTGTCTGTATTTATATCATTCACTCTAGCATACTTTGCTCTGGCAAACTAAAAATACGTTCATAAAGATGTCAGAAACCAAAACAAATTTAAATTGGTACTGTTTGACTTTTTGAATATTTTTAGAATTATCTAGGAGCATATTATAGACATTTTGAATAAACATGTATGTTTGGAGAAAAATCTAAAACTTTGCTTCTAGTTCAGACACTGCTTTAGTACTTTTGTGAAAAGAATTCTTATCTCATTAACACATATGAATAATTGAGCATGTGTTTAAATAACTGAACTACAAAGCTATATTTGGAAATTGATAATAAATATAATTTTTTAAAGAAAATAGGTAAATTATGTTTTTAAAACAAGAATTTTATTTGAAAATACCTTAATGGGTAGATAAAGTACATTTGTAAATTTGAATGGCATGCAGCT
This sequence comes from Mustela putorius furo, assembly GCF_011764305.1. NCBI lineage: Eukaryota > Metazoa > Chordata > Mammalia > Carnivora > Mustelidae > Mustela > Mustela putorius. The sequence goes on from NW_025421987.1 coordinate 76,243,041, forward strand.
CTTATCAAACTGCATATGGGACCATGATTTATAATTCTTAAATGCAATTAAGTTAAAAGCAGTGAACCATGTATTTTTCATCTTTTATGATAAAATATAGCAGTGCACATTCAACAGTGGAAAAAGTTAAATCACCTCCCACTGAATCTTTCTGCTGATGGTTTTTTCTTTAACCTAGTGAAAACACTTCAAATGTTATATCTTCTTCCGAAAGATGAATATTCAGCATACTATGTCTGACATGAAGAGCTGGAAAGAGTATGTCTAAAGTGATATTCTGTTTTGTGTGCCTTCAGGGCCATCCCCAGGGTATTAGCAAATCCCCAGCCCCAGTAGTTGTGTAAGTTCCCAACAATCCTTTTTTTAAATAAATCTGAATAAAACAAACATACAGAGCCATTTTGAAGGAAGATGTGTATAGCCAAGTTGGAAGAAATGGTCTCAAAAAACAATATCAAGTCTAATGAGGAGTTAAGGGGGAGAGAGCCCATCTGGTTGACTTTTATAATAACATGAGTGTTTACATGTGGATTGAAAAAAATATTTGGGACTTCTTATCACTAATATTTACACATTCTCCCTCTCTCCTTGCTTACTGCCTCTCTGAGACACCAAACAATTTAGACCTCTTGATCCCTAAAGCAGTTGCCACTCAAAACACAGGACTTAGTCTACCTCTTGGACTCCTTATACCCTGGGGATGACTTTATGTACCTTCTCTTAAGCAAAAATGTCTCTATCTTCCTGTTTCTTGAGTTGTATATGGGTTTTTATATACACATCTAAAATATCAGATGTTACTGTTTTGCCACAACATTATTCTAAAGTCATCTCAAATTCTTTGTTGTTTTTCCCATAGGACTTTTCCAACGAGCCATAGCTCAAAGTGGAACAGCCCTTTCCAGCTGGGCTGTTAGTTTCCAACCTGCAAAATACGCTAGAATGTTGGCCACAAAAGTTGGTTGCAATGTTTCAGATACAGTAGAGTTAGTGGAATGCCTACAGAAGAAGCCTTACAAAGAACTTGTTGACCAAGATATTCAACCAGCACGATACCACATAGCCTTTGGACCTGTGATTGATGGTGATGTAATACCAGATGACCCTCAGATATTGATGGAGCAAGGAGAGTTTCTCAACTATGATATAATGTTAGGAGTTAACCAAGGGGAAGGGTTGAAATTTGTTGAAAATATAGTAGATAGTGATGATGGTATATCAGCTAGTGATTTTGACTTTGCTGTTTCTAATTTTGTTGATAATTTATATGGATATCCTGAAGGCAAAGATGTTTTAAGAGAAACCATTAAATTCATGTATACTGACTGGGCTGACCGTCATAACCCTGAAACCAGAAGGAAGACCTTATTGGCTTTGTTTACAGACCATCAGTGGGTGGCACCAGCTGTAGCTACAGCAGATCTTCACTCAAACTTTGGTTCACCTACATATTTCTATGCCTTTTACCATCATTGCCAAACAGATCAAGTTCCAGCTTGGGCTGATGCAGCTCATGGAGATGAGGTTCCCTACGTACTAGGAATCCCCATGATTGGACCTACAGAGTTATTTCCTTGCAATTTCTCCAAAAATGATGTGATGCTGAGTGCAGTTGTAATGACATACTGGACAAATTTTGCCAAAACTGGGTATGTACCTAAGGAATAAAATTTTCTATAATTTAATAAAAGTATCCTTGTAAGCATTTAAAAATAATACACATTTTGTGTCCAAGTGATTTCATTTAATAAATTTATGTCAATAAAGTATTAGGTTTCTTTATTCAAAATTCTATATAGTGCTATTTCAGAAAGCATTGCTTTATTAGTTCTTATTTTTTAGAAGTTTACTAAGAAAGCCTTGAAACCTGTTGCATTACTCAATAATTAAACTTATTTTGTGTTTTTTATTACACAAGACTTGTTATTATTATTTAGTAGTGATGAATATTTTATAGTGCTTTCCAATTTATAGTATTGTTTGCCCTCTGATCCTTCTACCTTTTTTGTTAGATGGACAGGTCGGGTATTGTTAATCAATTTTGCAAATAAGGGACTGAGGTAATAAGAGGCTAGCCTCAAATAGATATTCATATGTCTTGTATGTTGCACTATTAGGACTTAAAACCTCATAAGCCAATTCCAAAACTCAAGTCTTTTCCTCAATCCCATGTTGTCCTTGTTAGTTTACCTACGAGACAAATGCATATGTATATGAATTTTTATATCTTTGGGTAGATCGTAGCCCATCTTTAAATGGGCAAAAAGAATGAGAATGTGAGGCTTACTCTTATTACATTATCATCCACCTAAGCTGCCTGCAATAGGATCTGTGTTTCTAAGTTGACCCCGTTGTTATTAAAACACAGTCCAAGGCCTTGCTAACCTGCTAATGTACCTCTCCAATTCAATGTTAAACTACTACTCCTTTGGCTAAGAAAAAGAATAAAACAATTTGGTCTCACAGTGCTTTTTTCTTTCCTAGTGACCCAAATCAACCAGTCCCTCAAGACACGAAATTCATCCATACCAAACCCAACCGCTTCGAAGAAGTAGCATGGACCAGATATTCCCAGAAAGATCAACTTTATCTCCATATTGGATTAAAACCAAGAGTTAAAGAACATTACAGAGCCAATAAGGTGAACCTCTGGTTGGAGCTGGTACCTCATCTGCATAATCTCAATGACATTTCTCAGTATACCTCGACAACAACTAAAGTGCCATCAACCGACATCACTTTCAGACCTACGAGAAAGAATTCTGTACCTGTCACATCAGCATTTCCCACTGCCAAGCAGGACGATCCCAAACAACAACCAAGTCCATTTTCAGTGGATCAAAGGGACTACTCCACAGAGCTGAGCGTCACTATTGCGGTTGGAGCATCACTGCTGTTTCTGAACATCCTTGCCTTTGCAGCCCTGTACTACAAAAAGGATAAGAGGAGACATGATGTTCACAGGAGATGCAGCCCTCAGCGCACTACTACCAATGATCTGACCCACGCACAAGAAGAGGAGATCATGTCCCTCCAAATGAAGCACACTGATTTGGATCATGAATGTGAGTCCATCCATCCACATGAGGTGGTTCTTCGGACCGCCTGCCCCCCAGATTACACACTAGCTATGAGGAGGTCACCTGATGATGTTCCCTTAATGACACCCAACACCATTACAATGATTCCCAACACTATACCAGGGATTCAACCCTTACACACATTCAATACATTTACTGGAGGACAGAACAATACTCTGCCCCATCCCCATCCCCACCCCCATTCACATTCAACAACCAGGGTATAGCCAGATAAGAGAAACAAACTCTATTTTTTTGATGGATTGCAGTAAAAGATTACTGAAGATTCCTTGGCTTTCAACCTACAAGACTCTTACTATTTAAATAAGGAGGAATATTATGTGAATATACATATCAAGAACTTTGGGGGTTTTGAAAAAAAATAAATTGTACATATATACACAAATCAACTTTAAAAATGAATTTCAATTGCTTGAAGCAATTGTTCTGAATGATACTTTTTCATTCACATTCAAGAATTAATTTTTTGAAGATTTATGTTACATAATGGAATTAGGCATGTGGAACACCAAACAGGAAAGAACTATGTCTGAAATATAAATCATAAAAATAAAAAACAACCATGAATATGCACAAGGGACACACCAATGGAATGTCAGATAATTTTCACCAGTTTTTATTTGGAGGCGTTTTATTGTGTAGACCATATTTACATATTTGGATAAGTACACAAAGCACCAATGCTGTTAATGGCCTTAGCGGAGGCTCATGCTGAAATTTGCCAGTAAAACAAAGAAGTTTAAAGACTGGCAGGTACGACATTATCACATAAGTGCTGTCAGTATAAAGTTGTGGGGATAAAGGAAACTGGATATTTTTAGCACGATGTGCATGATAATTTATATGCTTGGTGGCTGTGCTGCTGATTAAGCCGTAATTAAAATTCTTCTCATCCCATTGGAGTCTTTAATAGAAGCTTCCTCTATCAATTGGCAGAACCTAAAGAAGATTTTAAGGGGCAAAAGTAATTAGAAGTAAATAATTCACAGTAGTTTTGATAATAGGAAGAATTAGTTATTAAAGGTATTTGAAGAAACTATAGGCATAGTGGTGAATACTCGCTGATACGAATCCCAGGAAAAAAGAAGTTCCTGTGTTTTTAATGTTCTTTTTATCCCAATCTAAATAATTTATAGAAATACAACCCTAATTGGACATGTGTTACAGGATCTATAATTTGCTGTGGTTTTTGTTATTCTGTATTTTGTTCCTTTTGGTAAGGTGAAGTGTGTCCAAAGAGTTACTTGCAACAGTCTTCTATGATATGAGGATGCCCCAAATTACCACTCTGATTACAGTTCTCAGTTAATTGATTTACTCATGTTGCATGACAAAATGTTTACTAATAAGAATTCAATATACAGTTATATCCCTCCTCATATCACTTATCTTTCTCACTGAGGCTCATTCACTGGAATTTACTCACCCAATCTCAGTAGAGTACTACATAGATGCAGAACCTAGAAGGAGAGTCAACACCTGGAGGATTTTAGTCTTACACGTATGTGTGATTTTAAATGAATACTCTAAGACCACAGGAAACTCTTCATCCCCCTGTTGTTTACCAGTAACAGTATATCACAGACCTTTCCAAATGTTTGTATATGTAATCAGATGTACATTTATATTAAAAAAAATTGAGATGGACTTAAAGAGCACATCCTGATAAATACTTTCTCTCTTACCTGTACTATATTTCTATTAGACTAAAGTTATGTGATTTTTTTTTACATTTTTTCAGATGACTAGCAATTTTGATAGTTTGTAAGATAATGCAAAGAACTTTCTCTGACAAACTAACTGCAGTAACAGAAACCTTTCTTTTCAGTTACTCTTTTTCAAGAATGAAAGCTTATTATACAAAAAAAAAAATTGTATACTACTTGATGGAAACAACTTTGTACATCTTGGCCATGTCACTGGTCATTGCGTGAAATAAAGATAATCTGGATAATGACTATTAGTCCAATGCTAAGAGACATGATCTTTGCTCATTAAAGAGCTAAAATGTTTATTGCTGTTTTGTCTTTTTTTTTTTAATAACAAAAGAAACATGACTGTCTCAGAGAGTCATTTTTCTAGACCAGTTGGGTTTTTGAAGACATATAGATAACTTCTATAGAAAACACATGTGTATTTAAAGGCAAGTCTCATCTAAGATGAAACCGATGAAACTTTAACATTGTGAATTTATAAGCCCGGGAACTCATGAAAAATATTAGCTTTGTATTTTTAAATACCTCTTATGTGAAAGTGTTGTAGAAATAAAATGTGCCAATTCTTCTCAGTTAGAAACACAGGTTCTGATTTTCATCGTCAAGGAAAAGACCTATTGGAAATAAATGTGCAATATTTCATGGATCGAAAATTGCTAGGTTCATAATATAAGAGTGATTAGACTATCTTAAAGTAATGGATAAAAAGTTACCCTCCTAAGAGAACTAAAAAATGCTGAGCAAGACATTAAGCTGACACTAAGAGAGAAAATCTTCTGTATCAAGAAATTTCTTTGCTTGTAATTCTCATTCCCAATTATTAACTATCAACTAAATGTAGATAGTATTCTATAACTTCAAGTAAAAATCTCTGTTGAGGCAAAAAGTCTTCAAAACCCAGAGCGGTCTACATGCAGCTTTTGCTTAATATGGCTATGCTTTTAGAGTGTGAACTTCCAATGTAAATTAAGAAAAAGAATTGCTTAACATCTGAAATATTGCTAATCACAAAACTGTCTTTTATTACACCAGTTAAACAAAAGATAAAAAGAAACAGAAATGGCAACAAATAAGATATGAGTGAAATCTTTCATGTTCATTACTTCACTTGGCAAAATCAAGCATTCTCTTCTATCTTAATGATGGCCATATTTATATCTATCTGCATACCTGTTGCTCTAAATTAATCTAACAATCTACCTATATATGCCACAACTGACATCTGCATTATATTAATTTAGGGAAATGATTTAGGAAAACAAACACAGTCCTAGTCTTTTTTCTAAATTAATGTAGTATCAACTTTGTGGAAGATAAAAAGCAGTTCTAGGTTTTATTACTGTTCTCAAGTTGTGATAAAGTCATTGTGAATGAGTGTTAGTTGTTAGTTTTATAATTACAGCAGCTAGTTTTCTGAGTGTAAAATGGTTTCCCACAATAAACAGAACATTAAGAACTGTTTTTAAAGCTGAAACATAATTTTTAAATGCAAAAAATATTTTTGAATATTGTTACATTTTAACCAATATCTATAAAATGTATTTATTTAGACAATTTTCTTTAGAAAAAATTAAGTCACAAAATTAAAATGACATTTTTGGCATTACCTATTAAAATGATATTTTGGCATTTTTGGCAATTCAGATTTTCCTCCCTCAGGAGGAAATAGCCAAGTGTGGTTAGAATTTATATAAACATTAAGCCAAAAACGGACTTTATTTCATTGTTTTGCTATTATATAAAATTATTACCAGGTGTTGTATGTATGTAGAGTATGGGGTTAGAAATATGAATGTAACAGATTTCGTAGATTTGCATTTCTATTGAGTATGTTGACTATGAACAAAATCTGGTTGAATACTACAGATGTATCTTAAGGCTCATCATTAGCTTTATGGACATTGGAAAGTCATTTGCTAAAGCATTAAAACTATCCAATTTGAATTTGGAGAGATCATGCTCACAGCTCAAAGAAGAAAGTCTGAATAAAGTATAATTTATTTCATCCCTCATTTCAAATTTAAAAGTTGGCCATAATGATGCTTTAATTTAAAATTTTTTTATCTGAACAACATGAGCACGGCAACCAAATTTTTAAAAATAACTAACCATAAGTGATATGAAAGAGGAAAACAAGGCACTAATTTTCTTACAGAAAAGAAATGCCAAAACTCAATTGTTATATCTGTAACATGTTTTTTTCAAGCTATTTTGCCTATTGACATACTCATACCGACACACATATTAGTATCATGAAAAGATACAAAGAATGTGACAAACATGTTTCAGCTCTAAAAACACTACTACATAGAAATTACTGGGATTTTTTTCCTTTGGCGAGTTTCACTGAAAGATTTTCACAGGGCAAAATGATGAATGGAATTTTTAGGAAGCTGTCAAATATCATGGCAATCCTTTGATGTTTGTTTCCTTCTGTGTTATTGGTTCAAAGTATGGGCCTTTTACTTCATCTCTAATAATTAGTTGTTATAGACTATCAGTTTTTAATGTGAGTGAAAATTAGACAATTTGGTTATACTTGTGAAAACATGCTCCCAAATAAATTCAATTAATGGGCATTTCCCTGCTGAGATTTTGTTATCATTCATTTAATTATCTTGTCAAGCTTTACTCTTAAAGACAATTGTTTTGGCTTTTTAGTCAATTAACAGAGGGAATTTCTCCAACAGCCTTATACCTCTCCTGCACTTGATATGATAACATACACTTCAAATTTCCATCCGAAGCCTCTAAAGAACTATCCTACCGATATGAAGCGTTTGGTAGCCAACTTGATTCTCTTTCAAAGGCATTCTGATTTGAATTTATTCTGGCATTTTGATTATTTGTACACAGGCCAGAAATCCATTCCATTTGATAAAGGTTACAGAGTATACAGACTAGAATAACTGTGTGCAGGGTATAAGTGCCTTTCTTCCTGGGATTTTATTTATAAACCTTATTGTCTTTTTAAAATCTGCAGATCCTGATAATTCAATTGAAAAGATGCAATAGGATGACCATGTTAAAATTTCCAGTAAGAAAAATTTTATTTAGAAAGGTCTTTTCTTGCATTTAACTTGATTTTTTGTATGACAGCAAATGGGTCCAAACTATTCCTAGAAAAGAGTAAGGTGAATTTTTTTGAAAAGAATAAATAATTATTGAGGCATCAGATTTAATAGTATTTAAGGGTAGCAACTTAAATCTCTCACAAACTTTGACATTTTTTCTAAATAGGTAAGTTTAATTTAAAAGGAGTCTGAAGTTGTTAGGGACAAACATAAGTTAGGAAGTATATCATTTTTTCTAGTCAACCATTATATATACCACATGGTATATATTTGATATGTGGTTTATTGGATGTCTGTGATGGCCCTTTCAGACTCACATATTTACAAATGACTTTGTGTACCTTACTGCATATGTACTAATGTCATAGAGTTTAATCTTCTGTAGAAGGTCAAGCCAAAGTGCTAGCAGTTTTGTGTTGAAATGAATGATAACAATTAAAGCTTTAAAGAAATCTGTAAAGGTCTAGTAAAAAAAACTCAGCAGATGAAGTTAAAGTTAAGGGACTATTTTTGAATGCCATGTCTAGGGTTGATGTCTATTATTAGAGGGTTTAAAAGAATTTTAGTGTTTTTGATTCATCTTTTCTGCACTCATATCATTTAGCAAATTAATGGGACATATGTCATGGTTTTTGTAAAAAAAAAAAAAAGGCCATTGGGTGTCATGATTCAGTTTGTGTTTGGACATCCGTGGCTTTCATTAAAACACGTTTATTATCATGAATAAATATTACCATGTTTTCCAAGTTGTGTTGACTATTTTTAAACTCAGAAATAATTTCTTCTCTGTGTGACACACAAAAACATTTCCAAGATAAATGTTCCTTTCCAACTTCTATATATTGCCCATACATGTGCTGACAGTTCCAATTTGATGGAAACAATGACAGTTTCTGGTCTGTTCACCTCTGGTGAATGCAGGGAAAAAAATCTGGAGAGTAAATTTCAGGAACTCAGGCACATTCATTGCACAGCTTGTCATAAAAGAGAGGAAAGAGGAAGGAGAAAAAAGGAAGGAGCGAGGAAGTGAAGGAAGGAAAAAAGGAAGAAAAACTTCTCAATTTTAAATCAGTGGCTTTTTGCCTCCAAATAGTTCTTTCATAGAGATGTATGGCAACTTATAAAAAAAAGAGAGCAGAGATTTAAACAAATCTCTTTAACCCATAATCCATTGTCCTTAGAGAATAAGATTAATAGTATTTAGGATGAGACGATGAATTTAATCCTTGAGCCAGGCCTCACGCTAATTGTGTCACTGGAAACAAACAAAAATAAAATCTAGAGTGATAGATTTCTAGTCTTGTTCTATTTAATCAATACTGATCTCAGTAGGGAGGACTGAATGAACTATGGGCATTGCTCATCTGTACATAGCCCTAGCTAAGAATACAGTTAAACAAATAAGACATCATAAAATTTCCCAAAATAGAGCCTAAAGATCACTATTTCCAAATTGCTACATAAAAGAACTGTCATTGTTTTTTCAGGTCTCTGTGGCCACACACAGCCAACAGTACCACATGAACAGTTTAAAAGAATATTCAGAGTTTCACATTCTGCAAAAGGGCTTAGATGTTTTATAGGGTTTGATGTTGTTTTACATGATTACATTTTTTTTTACTACATTTTTACATTTCCTTACAGGTTACGGAATGTTATTTCTGAGTTCAAAAAAGAAACCAGTCCCAAATATATTCTATACATGCTTATATGAAAATAACATTTTCCAATGAAGTGTCATAATTTGAAGTACTTCCTATTGCCCCAATTTGGAAAGTTTCCTTGAATATCCCCATAAAGCATTTCTCTCTCTCCCCTGAAAATATTCAGCCTCATTCTTGGAGTTGACTTTGCCTGCACCAAAGGAGAAGTTTCTACTGCCTCCTGCAGCTTCTCTTTGCATGCCCTCTCCCATTGCTCTTTATGCCTTCTTCTCTAAGAAGGCGGAATTTGTGGGCAATGTGTCCAGGTAATCTAAATGAGTGGTGCTTTTAGGAATTAGCTCCCTCTGTTCCTCAGGCAGGTTAGTAGCTAGCATACATCACTCGTCCAATGAGAAGAATTCATCATTCATTTGTTCAATGAGTCATGTTCACCATGAGCCAATGGGCGGAACATTAAACACTTGCCAATAAAATACAACTATTGCCATGCTTGGAATAGGTTTAAACACTTAAACTATTCAGATTTCCTTCTGTATTATCCGGTGTGCCAAATCATTACACAATACTTCATTTCAAATTTATTTTATAGGTGTCAAAATAGTAAACCTAAAACAGTACTTGCTGAGTTCACAGCAATATTAGTTCAATTCTATTGACAGGTCCACTAAAAACGCAGGTGTGGGGCAATCCTTCCCAATAATAGATATAGCCATATCTGAAGCCTCACTGTACTATGCCAAAATAAATCAAACATGAAATATCCAGCTTAAATTTCATCGGATCCAGCCACTTAACTGATTCCTTAATCCTCTACCACAGTCCCAATACATGGCTGTGAAACTTACTACTGCACAGCACTGGTCTGGAATTCTAAAACAGGTGGCTACTTTTGAGATCATCTGGAATTTCTTCCTTATATCCACCTGGCGTTCCATCTTTTCTTTTGAAAGTCACAAAGTCTTCATCTCCTGCCTTTTCAAATATTTGAACATTAACTATCATATCTTCCCTGAGTCATTTTCTTCGCAAAGAAAAATTCCCATTTTTAATACAAAATAGCTCAGTCTTCACCACTCTGATCACTGGTTTGTTTTTTTTTAAATAGTCTCAAGCCTATGTTTCTTAAGATGTGTGATGTCTAGGACTGTATATAATAAATGCTTCAGGTATATACTGATCCCTACCTAGTAGAGCACTACTAACAACTTCCTCATTGTAGAAACTGTATTCTTTTAATATAACTTTGGTAATGTTGTCTTCTTTGGTGGCCATAGCACACCAGTAATTCAAATTGAGACCTATTAAAACTCCTTGAAATTTCTACACGTACTGCTGTTAAGGAAATGAATGCCTTCATCTGGCCCTTGATCATTTGAGTGTTATTTCATCTTCAGGATATTGGAAACTATTAAATTCCACCTTCATTAGACTCATTACATTTTTCCAGCCTATGAAATCTTTCTATCCATCCCAGAGTAATGAAATCTAATAAAGTGATAGACATACTTTTTTATTATCACCCAGATAATTTATAAAAGATACTATGCAGAATCAGGGCTGAGGACAAAGTTTGGGTCTAAGGACCATGGAAATAGTATTTATAATACTGAGAAAATCAACTGCTGACATTTACTGAGCACTTACTGTATCCTACATACAGAATTCAGAATTATACCATATGAGTTTACTTTTATTCTTCATTTGTTTCTCTCATAAAAGTAAACTCATATGGTATAAACATACCACCTACTTTCAGAGACACTTAGTATGGACCTTTTATTGTATGTGAGTTTCTGAGCTACCAATGATATAAAAGTGAAAGTTTTTGTTCTTTTATTACTAACAAGCAATTGATTAATTCTTCATTTTGTCTATACACATAGCACAAGAGACATTATCAGATAAATTTGAAGAATCTGTTTTCTTCCATTTAAAATATGTTAATGATGTATTAGTCATCCTAAGTAAGAAAATTGGGATACTTACTTTAGGCCTTCTATTTAGAGGCTTCTGAGTTACGGGTGCTTATTAAATGAAAGAAATTATGGGAAAAAAAAATGTGGTTCTGCCACTATGATATTTCCCCAATCCTCACGTCAATAACCTGTCATAATTAAGGTACTGATGTCAGCCAACCAAGTGCAGTCATCAAATGGGATTACTTAAAAGAAAAAGTAACACATGCACAAGGTTAAAAAAAAATCCAAATGCGATAAAATATTTTACAGTGAAAAGTAAACATCCTTCTCACATCAGATTCCAATTTCTTAGTTCCCTTCCCCAGGGACATTGATAGTTGCTTATTTGTATATCTATTTCTACAAATATTCCATAAGATGTGCAAATGTGTACTGTCTACATATATATGTGGGTGTCTTTACATATATATATTCTTTATGAAGCTCATTTGGGCATGTTCCATGAAAGCACACTTTATGTCTGCTTTATGAGAAAACTGAAATAAATAAAAATAAGTCTCAGACTTATCCATAAATCCAAATTTGTCCTAATCAAAATTGCCCCAGAGTATGTTTGTGTGTTCGTGTTTAGACTTTAGACGGGTAAAGTTCAAGAATGGCCAAAATCATTTTGAAGCAAAAGGATAAGAAGCAGGTACTTCACCTATAATATTTCAAGAGTTAAAACTGCGTAGTATCGGGCGCCTGGGTGGCTCAGTGGGGTAAGCCGCTGCCTTCGGCTCAGGTCATGATCTCAGGGTCCTGGGATCGAATCCCGCGTCGGGCTCTCTGCTCAGCAGGGAGCCTGCTTCCTCCTCTCTCTCTGCCTGCCTCTCTGCCTACTTGTGATCTCTGTCTGTCAGATAAATAAATAAAATCTTTTAAAAAAAAAACTACGTAGTATCAACTCAAAGAGAAACAAATGAAGAATAAAAGTAAACTCATAAACAGACCAATGAAAAAGGAGAAATTTAGTGTATACTAAACATTACAAATCAAGAGGAAAGGATAAATTCTTCAGTTATCTCCATGGGGAAAATGCTCTCTGTGTCAAACTACACATAAAAATTAATCATACATAAATTACAGCTATAAACATGAAAAGCAAATTTTAAATGTTTTAGAAGAGCACATAGGAAAATATTGCCATGTCCTAGAAATAAGAAATAATTGATTAAACAAGACACAAAATCAAATAAACCATAAAGACAAGAATAAGAATTGAAATGAAAATCTCGATAAATTAAATAATAAGTTTTTTAAATGACAAGTACATACTAAAAGTAAATATTTATAATATGTGTAAGCCATGAAAAATTAACATGAGTTGGATAGAAAATTTCTATAAATCAATAAGAAAATACAATCCATAAGAAAAATGAGGCTGATTAAATATTGTGGATTGAAAACATGTCTTTGTTTCTTTCTTCTCCCTAATCCTCACAAAAATATACAAGGGATGAAAAAAATACCTAAGTCTATCAGAACAAGAATAAAAGATGAATTAACAAACAGCTAAGGAGTTCTTAAATGTTTTTAGAAGATAAAAATTAAATAAACTAAAAGGTGCTAAGGAAATAATACAACCTATAAATAATAACATAAATCAGAATTAGAAAAGTTAAGAGATGCTTTTACAAAATTAAAGAAAAAATTACAAATGAAAGAATGATTTCAAAAGCAAAGATTAAATTGAAGGGAACACAAGACCAAAGAATGTCTTAAGAGACTTAAAAAATATCTAAAGTGAAATAGAAGATAAGTAAGAAAAAATGTCAATAAAGAAAAAAGAAAGGGGCGCCTGGGTGGCTCAGTTGGTTAAGCAACTGCCTTCGGCTCAGGTCACAGTCCTGGAGTCCTGGGATTGAGTACCTCATCAGGCTCCCAGCTCCATGGGGACTCTGCTTCGCCCTCTGACCTTCTTGCCTCTCATGCTCTCTCTCACTGTCTCTCTCTCAAATAAATAAATAAAATCTTAAAAAAAAAAAAAGAAAAAAGAAAGAAGAAAAAGAATTCAAGAATACATGACTAATAAAATGGTAGACAAAAAAGACTCAACATATGTATATATGGAGAAAACCAAAATGGGACGAAGAGAATACAATTAAAACTACAATTCAAGAAAACTTTCTTAATGTAATAGAAAAGATTTAAAATTACATTTTAAAATGGTACCTTCGGTATCTGAGAAAACATTTAATATGACTACCATTAAGACATATTCTTGGAAGATTATTGACTATCAAAGAAAAAATCATTTGGGCATTCACATCCAGGTAAAAAAACCAAGTCTCTTATAACAGAGACTCTCATTATATAATTAGGTTATCATCAGACCTCTTTGAAAACAATACTTTATGCCAGAAGAAAATTGAGTAGCATGTACAAAATGCTTAAGAAAAGAGAATATGAGCCAGTGATTTTTTTAACATTCAGCCATAAATTAACTTTACTTAGAATACAAATATAAAGGCCCCTACAAACTGTTATGAACATTCAAGAGCTTAAGTAATACTGTTCCTATGAACACTTCCAGAGAAATTTAGCAGACAGTGACTTCAGACAAGCAGAAAGGTGACAGTGATGTAAAGACTGGTGATGGACATTTAAAACATATTTGCTCAAAGAACTATGACTAAATGAGGGTTGTAAGCTAGACTGTACATTATACAATGGCTATATGCTTTGACAACGTAGACACAGCACAGCTATTTTAAAAATGTGAGGAGAATAGGGAAATCATATGCAAAAACTGTAATGCCCTCCTGTCATACTGGTTTTGGTAATAGTGTTATTGCTACTCTGAGACTGTTACCTGTGTAACAAGGATTACAGAAGATGAGGAAGATTATGATATGCTAATTCTGTTATTTCCACTGTCTTGGGAACTGGCATTTTTAATGTGGAAGAAAGGATATTCTGATGCAAGACAGAAGAGGTTAAGTTAAAACTCTATGGCTTGGATTTTAAAATGGAGGTATCAGAATAAAACACTAAAAAATATTATGCAAACAATAGTGAAGCCAGTAACAAAGAGCATCTCCAGGTCTCAGACTGTGGTCTTAAAATCATATTCCCTATGCCTGTGTGCAAACACACACACACAAACAGAGTGAGAAAGAGAGAGAGAGAGAAATGGGGAACAAACTCTACGAGATGAACCTGGAACATCTTGTCAAAGACTTCTTTGGATATATAAAAAAGACTCAGAAGTCAACTTGCAGATCTCACTATCTAAAGAAGGGAAAGTCTGAGCATCATTAAGGATAACGTCTAGTAACTGAAAGAAATCAAATTAAAATTAATAACTTAATAATTGTTAAAAAGAATATTCTTCTGTCATTTACTGAGGATAACTGGAATTTAACTCATTGTTTTGAAAACTGAAAAATAAAAGTAAGCACTGAAGAATTTATCCTAATATTCCTCTATGAACTATATAGCTAAATAGCCAAATAGTAGATAAAAGGAATTTACTCCTTGTAGAATTACTTCACCTAATAAAAGAAGGAAACACTTTATTAGAATTTTACCCTATTTCTAATGAATTAATAGATGTAACTATTGAACATCAATGGCTGGTATCATGATAAAAAAACAATCAGTTATTATATCCTTCCTGAATGGAAATATATAACACTACCTCAGAGGAGGACTTGCATCCCAACGTGAATCTGTATGTGATGAAGTATGTAGGTCCAAATATCAGGAAATACATAAGACAAAAGAGCAGGTTAAAATACACCTTGGGGATGAAATCAACAAAATTCATACTGCAGGAAATTTTATCAATTAAATGTCTTGGTTTCTTCAACAAATAAATTAAAAGAAAAATATGTGGAATAACTTGTAGGTTTAAAGAAACTCATAAAAATTTAAAAAAAAATATAGCCTAGGGAAGTACCTTTGGGTGATAAAATTATAAAGAAAAGCAAGATGGGTAACAGGCCCACAAGATGGTGATTATTTTTATAGGAGAGGAAAGATGTGATTGAGATGGTGCCTATGGAAAACTTTGGGGTGATTTGCCAAGTTCTATTTCTTAATCTGGGTGTTTTTTCTCCAGAGTATTTCTCTCATGATGATGTTTTAAAAACCAAACGTTTATTTCATAAGGTTTTTCTGTACCAGTGTTATATTTTACAATAAAATAAAGAGGAGTGTAATATAAGAGATAATCCATAAAAATGTTTTGGACTTAAAAGATAATGAGTTTATTAATTGGAAGCCTTCCAACTGCCTACTAGAATGGATGTAAAAAGCACCTATCAAGACCTACCATCACGAAATGTCAGGACAGTAGAAGAAAAGTTCCCACATCTCCCAGAGAGGAAGAAAAAGGGTTCTCAACACCAGCCCTGAAAGCTCTAAGAATAGATGCCTTGAATAAAGGTCTTCACATATTTTAGGGGAAATTATGATCAACCTAGAATTTTTATATCTAAATAAAATATGAGTGCAATGTTATTAGTCCAAGGAGGCATGGATCCCAGAGAAGAATTCAGGGGAACACCCAGAATGTCTGATCAGGCAGCCAGAGAACAATCAGTTCAGCTGCAGAGTGTGATGCTGGGGACCAGGTGGACATGGCTCTAGAACAAAATGGAAAGGGACAGAGTATCTGACATGTTCCATCACGTGAGAAAAATCGGATTTGTATGGGTGTTACCACTCTTGCTGAATTTGGGATGGATGTAAAAAACGAAGCCACTTGTTTTTCCCCTTGTTAATCAGGGAAAAACAAAAATTACTATGAACAATGGAATGTTATCCTTGAACATGTATTTGTGCACATGAATGGAAGTACGTTTAAGGAGTAATTCTTACAAATAGAAAGGTTGAAACAAAAGGTGTTTCCTCTTTTTCTTGACTATTTCCTGATTTATTTTCAAAGATGTTATACAAATTTACTCTCCTACCAATATTGTATTTGAGTGCCTGTTTCCCTATACTCTGGCCAAAATTGTAATTATCACTTTTTTATCTTTCCATTTTAATATAAATGGAATGTCATTATTGTATTAATTTGCATTTTTAAATTTAGGTAAAGCATCTTTTCTTATGCTTATAAGCCATTGTATTTCTTTTTATATTAAATGTCTTCCTTTACTTTGTATATTTTTTCTATTTGTTTTTTAATCTCTTATGGAATTATAAGAGCTCTGTATAGATAAATAAAATCAGTACTTTTTGTCATGTGTGTTGCAAATAATTTTGCTCAATTTTCCTTTGGATTTTTTGTTATTCTGTGCAGGGCAGAAATGCTTGCGTTTTATCATTTAAATGTATCGGTGTTTCTTTCGCGTTTTCTAGATTTGGTGTCTTGCTTAGAAAGATGGTCCCTATTCCAAAGTCTTAAATCTAATCATATTTTCTTCTGTATCAACAGCCTCATTGTTTATAGTTAAATTTATGTTGTCATAGCAGGTAAGAAAAACGTTAGTTTTATTTTGTCCCAAATAAGTCAGGATTTTAACACATTTCAGACCTGAATAAAATGGATGTATTTTATTGTAAAGATAAGAACTTTTTCTTTTCAGCCATTGAAGTCTACAAGACTGTAGAAGAGCAAGATGCTAACTAAACCAATAGCAGATTATTACTACCTCTGCCTGTCTTCTTACAAGCCTATGACTGAAACCTGCCTGCCCCCTGAGTTTGTGGCATCTTATTTCCAAATAGGAAACTGCCAAAAAGTTTAAAATCACCCACCCAATGAAGGGGAAGTCCTCCGGTTTATGATCCCAGTTTGCTCATGTGTGCTCCATGGGGCTTCGGGTTATAAAATATATTCATATCTAATGACCTTATTTTCTAACTGCCACTCAGTGTAAAAATAGCTTAAAATAGCAAGTTGGCTGAGTCCCATAATCAGAAAATCAGCAACAAGAAAAGAACTCTAATGGGTGAGTGTTTTGGTGGAGACTGGAGTAAGGAAAGAGCTAGAACAGCAGAAGTACACCTCCACATTCCCCTAGACTTACAGATCTAAACCAAATGCATGGTTAAATACCACCAGAGTCCTGTCAGGGATTTCTACCAAGTACAGTATCTTAAAGACAACAGTGGTTGTCTTGGCATCGTTTAAGCATTTTCTTGATGGTCTTAGGTTTCTTCCCTACTCTATTGTAAAACGATAGAGTAGACAGTCTTCTGAGTCCTTTTTCTCCATTATTAAAAAAGATCTAATTTCACTCTGCCTAATTTCCTCATCCATTGCCCAAGACATCTATTGTATCTCGGATTCTCTGGCCATCATTTTTTTTTTCCTTTAGGTTGAGTCTCAAGGCCCACACTTTGCTACATGGCTTATTTCTATACTTTTTCACTCGAAACCTTAAAGAGCCTAAGAACAGCTATTAATAAAAATTTAAAAAAGAAGAAGAAGAACCTGAATCTAAAAGGAAGTAGTAAAAGGATGCACATTAAAGCTCAAGAAAATTTAATGGAAACTACTTTTGTTCAAATTTCCATTAAGGCTTTTAGCAAAGATGAATGAGTTGATGCTATAAAGCTGTGTATGTTTTAAAAAGTGATAAAAGGTTAATTAAGTACCATGTGAGCAAGATTGTATATAGAGAAATCCTTTAGTTGATGGTCCAAATACACTTAACATCCATCTATTTTATGTCTATATCAGGTTGCCATTCTGCACAAAGTCTACACAAATGTAGAGACAATATTAAAAAGCTTAGCAATGTGTGCATAGTTTCCAATAAAATGTTTCGGGAAGGGAAGGAGAAAAGAATTGGTCTGTCCAACAGACGTGAACACATGCATTAAGGAGGGAGAACTGTATCTTTTTCTTCTTGCTACCAAAAATTCTTTGAATAATAAGCTGATACATTTATTTCAGGGGCTATAAAAACTACATGGGGAAACATGGAGAAAGATTGAGAGCCTGATAATCAGAGCTAAAGCTGAAGGAATCATTATTTACATAGAAAAATCTTAAGAGGGAAGAAAAAATAAGCAAGATAATAGTCATCAGTAAGAGTTAATCTTGTCAGACGAGATCGGGCACGTTCAGGGTGGTATGGCCCTAGACATATTTGTGGTTCTTTTTGACGAGGTTCTTTCTTTATTTGCATATATATTTTTTTTTTCTCTTGTCATATACTTGTATCAGTCTTTTTATCTCTTTTTGTTTGTCTACTTCATTAATCTTACCTTGGGGCCCATCTGGGCTGAACCTTATTTTTCATCTTCCCTTTCTTTCCTGTCTCTCTCTCTCTCTCTCTCTTTTCTTCTTTTCTTTTTTTACTTTTTTTCTTTTCTTTTGTCTCTCGTTTGGGTGGGAATCCTGATTTCTCAAAGTGAATGTGTATATTTGAAGAGAGGACCTCAAGGCCTCTGAAAGTCTGCATGCCTCATTCACTGGGCAGGGGACTTCCTGCTTCAGGTATTTGCACAATAGACTCCAGTTAAAGTCCACCTTCAGGACGAGTCGAAGCCATGATTGTTAAGAACACAGAATAGGGTCCTACGTAACATACACGATGTGACCAATAGGCATTAATGGTCACTCAAGGGTTCTGGTACATTGTTATCCTCCAGTAGATTATAGAGGTAAAAAACATCTGAAAGAAGGATGAATACCCAACTTTTGTAGCAACATGGACGGGACTGGAAGAGATTATGCTGAGTGAAATAAGTCAAGCAGAGAGAGTCAATGGTCATAGGGTTTCCCTTATTTGTGGAGCATAACAAATAGCATGGAGGACAAGGGGAGATGGAGAGGAGAAGGGAGTTGAGGGAAATTGGAAGGGGAGGAGAAACATGAGATTATGGGCTCTGAAAAACAATCAGGATTTAGAAGGGGTCGGGGGGAGGTAGGGGGAATGAGGTGGTGGGTACTGGGGAGGGCACGTATTGCATGGAGCACTGGGTGTGGTGCAAAAACACTGGATACTGTTACGCTGAAAAGAAATAAAAAATTTAAAAAAAAATTTAAAAAAAAGAGTTAATCTTGTCAATTTTTCCTTGGATTTTCCACAGTTAAATTAATTTTCCAGTGTTAAGGGTGCCTCAGTGGTTCGGTCAGTTAAGCATCTGCCTTAGACTCAAGACAGGATCCCAGGGTCCTGGGATCAAGCCCCATGTCTCAGCAGGGAGCCTGCTTCTTCTCCCTCTGCTGGTTCCCCTGCTTGTGTTCTCTCACCCTCTGTCAAATAAATAAAATCGTTAAAAAAAAAAATCCAGTATTAAAACTACATTTCATTTCCCTCTCTTAAATCAGAAAATCCTTTTCACCCAAAACCAAGAAATATCAAACTGTACTTTTATATACATTTGACATGAAGTATGTCTCACCTATTAGGAAATATGATATCCTGTCTTTGCTATGTAGACCAACAAAACAGAAAAGTAGAGAGGTGATTTGAGATTCATGAGATTGTTTCTTTCTTATGAGGATTCAGCCTTAACTATCTTGCCCAAATCATAGAACCACTCTTCTATACATTAGATAAAAAGACTCATGAAGTTTCATTTACCAGCTAAGGTGTCTTCATTGCAAAGCTACCTTCTATCTACATTTGTCTATACTTGCTTCTATTATAAAGAATATATTGCAAACTGTGAGTTTCCTAAGTTCCTCCCTCAACCTTCATTTTTCTATTTGCAACCTTTATTTTTCCATTTGTTTTATCCTTTCTCTTTGGATGCACCACCTTGTCTTTCTCACCTTGGCTTTATTCCTGAGTAAATTTTCATCACTGCTCTATAACAATACATTCATAGAGACCCCTTGTGGTAAAACCCCTCCATAATAAACCAGATTTGTAGGGATTCTTCTTTCACATAGTTCTTACCTATCTATCACATATGTATTCTCTTATTAACCCTCATTGCCATTTCATAGTTTTGACCCTCAACCATTCTGATCTGGATGTTAAAATAGCTGCTTACCTAGTCTCCAAAATCCTGTGTGACCCAGACGCTATTTACATCAATAGACTTCTTCATCCTCTTCCCATAAATCCTGGACTCTCACCATAAAGAAACTTTCTTCTTCCTCAAATGCCTTGCGCTCTTGGCCTCTCTGCTTTTTGTCTCTCTGCACAGTCTCCTCCATCTTTCCTCTCTTTACATGGCCAACTCAAAATCATCCCTCTGGACTTAGCTTAGAAGGCACCTCCTCTGGGGAGCACTCTCTGGTCTTTATGACTTCTAGGCTAGGTGAAAAACTGGATTCTGTTTCATCTCTGCCACAATATAAATCACACTTTATTGTAATTGTCTAATTCTCTGTTGCCTTCCTAAGGCTGTAAACTCCTTGAAGTCAGGGACTATCTTATTTGCAGTTGTGTTCTCTGTGCTTACTGCTCAGTTCTGGTTTGGGGATAAAAATAGCAATGTACAGTCCCTGAAAAAGTCTTGATTTTTCTACCTCCATGATTTTGCACATGCTGCTTTTTTGGTCTGAATTTCATCCCTACCAATTTACCATACCTCCAGCCCTATGTACACACCTTTGTCTATTGTAAGCCTGCTTATTCCTACTGGTCAGATTTAGCTGTTTTCTCCTGCATTAGCATTACCTTATATTCTACCTATGTAGCATTACCTTATATTCTACCTATTACTTCATAATATCTCAATATCTGTTTTTTTCTCCCAAAATAGATGGATTAAAAATAGGGATTATGTCTTAAAATATTTGAATTCCCTATATCATCTATCACAGGGTTTTGCAGTCATTCTTAATATATACTGAATGAATTATTATGAAATAATTACCCAAAGCTACAAACTTTCCTGTTTTCTCCAGAAAATATTCAGTAATAATACTATCCCCCCTCTAAATTTCTTACTCTTTCCCATTCTAACAAGGAAGTATGTGATTTATTTCTATATATCTTCCCTACCAGACTGCAGCAGAAATTTCTGAAGACCTAGTGAAAGCAATAGAGGTGCGTGAATAATTCTGTTCAGTAGAAGTGAAATTGAATTAGAATTCACATATCTTCGACTGATGTTTCAAACCAGAAGATCTCCAACAGGAACTTCTTTCTCCTCTACAGAGCGTGGTGCAGTATGTGTCCTTTTTATGTTTTCTCTCATCACCAACACGGCAAAAGCCCAACTACCCATCGTTAGACACTCCAGTTCAAATCAGAGATCATTTGTGAAGTTTTTCTTGCTTTCTGTAAGCTCAAACTATTTCCTTCCAGCTCTGTATACACACAATACTATATATCTCTCTTATGATAGTCATTTCTTTCTGCCTCAACTTTTTGTGAATATTTATGTCCATGTCTTAGATCCTTTCTAAAGTGTGAGTTTCCAGAAAGCAGAATTTGTACCTGATTTTGCAATTCTTTTTTGCCCATGGAAAAGTGTCTTGCATATACTTGTTTGTCTTTTTGCTTGTATTATCTGTTGAATGGCATATGACATATACATAAAGAGTATGTATAGGAATATAATATGTTTATATAGTACCCATATTTATAACTTTGGAGTATAACTAATATCTATATGAAGCCTATCTGCTCACCACTGTAAAAGTAAATCAGATTGATTGATTTTATTGGGTCCTAAAATGCAATACCAAACATTTAGTGTCATTATTCTCTCTCCTAAAATGTAACAAGAGTCTCAAATAGAATTTTAATCATATCCTGGATAGCATTCCTTTCCAAGGCCTTCCCTGATCCCCAAGGGTTTACTATAGTTTTTATTATAATTCCATAACAGCAATTATAGTATATTTTACCTGTCCACTCATTTAGCTGCTCTGTCTTTGATGTTCTTGAAGGCAGGGACTGTATCATCATACTGACTTTTGTGTTCACACTGCTTAGGAAGATAGCTATGATAGACAGAATAATGACTCTCTCAAAGGTGGCCATGTCCTATCCCCTGAAGCCATACATATGTTACCTAATGTGCCAAAGGTGACTTTACAGATGTGCCTAAGTTGAGAAATTCAAAATGAAGACGCTATCCAGGATTCTCCAGGTGGGACCTAAATGTAATCACAGGGTCTTTATAAAGGAACGAGAGCGGCAAGAGAGTTAGTAAGAGAAGATAAGACAATAAAAGACAAGTTGGAGCAATGTAATTGATAGCTTTGAGGGTAGAAGAAGGATATAAGTCAAGGAATTCAGGTGGCCTCTAGAAACTGGAAAAGTCCAGAAAAAATGGAGCCCCCACATCCCCACACAGTGCCTCCAGAAGGAACGTAGTTTTGCCTACATCTTGATTTTAGCCTAGTAAGATCTATTTGGACTTCCAGTATCCAGAAGTATAAAATAATAAAGGTACTGTTTAAAGCGACAGTATGATGTAACATATTACAGCAATAATATGAAACTGATACAACAGGCAACACATGGCAAAGGATTAATAAATATTTGTTCATTAAAAGAATCATAGGGGGGGCGCCTGGGTGGCTCAGTGGGTTCGGCTCAGGTATGATCTCAGGGTCCTGGGATTAAGCCCTGCATTGGGCTCTCTGCTCAGCAGGAAGCCTGACTCCCCACCCGCCTCTGCCTGCCTCTCTGCTTCTTGTGATGTCTCTCTCTCTGTCATAAATAAATAATAAAAGAAAAAAAAAAAGAGAACCACAGGATATTTGGCCTAAAAAACATCAGAGAATTAATGGATGTTGGATGGATGTTGGTAGCAGTTGATGGTGGGCTTAAGGAAGAAAGGCAGGTAAAGGAAAAATTCCCCATTACTAACTAAAGGTGGGCTTAAGAGAGAGGTATAGGTAAAAAAACAAAACAAAACAAAAAAAATAAAAATCCCCCATTTCCTGGCTTAGGAAACTTAGTAGACAATAAGAAATAAAGAAAGCTTATATTCTTAGTTTTGGGTATGTTTGATATTAGGGTCACTATGGAATAACTAGATAGAGCTGTTCAGGAGACACTGGAAAATGTGGTCCAGGAACTCAGGACATGTGATTTAATCAAACAGCCTGGGGATATAAGAAAAAATAGGAAAATAGCTAGAGATAAGCCTAGAAAAGCAGCATAATATTTCTTAAATGCCAAGGGAAACCAAACCTAATTTGTCAGAAGGAGGTTGGGACGGGCATTGAAGGGATTTGAGCTGGGAAATGATATAATCAAAGTGATGCCTTAAGAAGATTAATCTGGAGAACTTATGTAAAAAAGATTGGTAGGAAGTGAGATTTAAGACAGAAATACCATTTATACTTTACATCACTTTTGAAGACATGTCTTATTTGATCCTCATAGCAATCTTATGAGGCAAAGCATTATTAAAATCTAACTTTTTTATATCATCATAAATCATTTGTATTATATTGACAATCATTTTAATCTACTTTTAAAGCTTTACATATAATTTGCAGTGTTCACTATTTCTTACCACTTTAAAACTGTATTAAGGGTTTTGGTCAAATTTCTAGCCCCTAATATTCAGAAACCATCTATCAATAGAAAACCAACAGAAATAAATTAAACTCATTCATACAAAGTATTTCTATCCTTACATATGCCTAATTATTTTGAAGGGAAAAAGGAAAAACTTTGTTTTATTATTAGATAGAATAATAAGATATTCCTATAAAACCAGTTGGATCAAGTACTTTCATCACAATTAACCATTTTTATGATACAGCCATATTAATCCAACATTGTTGCTGAAAAAACATTTGGATGAACAATGGCAAACCTTCTCTAGAAGGTCTCTCACACGGCACTTTGAGATTTCAATATTGACTCTAATATCCATCAGACAAGGCTTTAAAATCACAGAGCTTAAAAATCACATACTATAATGAAAGAGTCTCTGGGGCTAAATTTAGGTGCTGTTAAATCACTGGGAATGATTTGGTCAGAACAAGAGAAAGATAACTGAGAGCGTGCCCAGGTCAATCCAGTTAGGAGCTCTGAATTTCTCACCATTACAATTCCCAATTCATTTCTCTTCATTTGATTTATAGAAAGCTGCTCTGAAGCATTCAAATGAATAATTCAACACTTCCAGACTTGAGAAACAGTGTAGACTTGTCTTCATAAAAATTAAAAAAGATTCTGAAGCTGTTTTCACTGTGACTCAAACTCACCCAAAAAATTCATTTTTGACTCATTATTTGGCTCTCCACTATCATTAATCCAGACAAAACCACTATTTTTTGGATCTGTTTACTGCTGAAAACACATTTTTTTCAAAATGCAAATATTAGTAATTATTTAGGGGATCTCAGCATTTCAGCAACTCAGAAATGGTCGACATAGTCTAAAGCTTTACTGCTCAAAGAATGGTCCTTGGACCAGCAATATCAGCACGTATGGGTGCTTGTTAGGGAAGGAAAACTTGGAGAACTCCTAGGGACCTACTGAATGAGAATCTGCATTTTCACAAGATTCCCCAAGTAATTCATTTATATGTTATAAACTTGAGAAGCTCTGATCTAAAGCACATACATTTCAGAAATTGCTATTCATTGTATTTCCTAAAGTCCTCCCAGCAAACATTTTTATGACATTATAGGAATGCCAACCCATCTAAGTTTCCCATTTCTTTTATTTCTTCTGATCAGTTTCCATGAGAACATATAAATAGCCAATTATCTAAAGGGTTTTCTGACTCGTTGTACTGGAACATAGTGGCTGTATGGGAGAGTTAATTTTTTTCATTATACACACTTCTAGCTTGGCTATACACATGCCACATTTCCTTTTGTCCAACTTAATTTGTACAAATCTTAATAAGGAAAGAAGAGGGAGTGCAGGTAGCAGGAAGTATGTGTTGAGATGAGTGGAATGTTTTACGGCTCAATATCTATTTCTTGAGTTGGCCTTAAATGACAGGTTAGAGATGACTAGATAGAAGAAAGAATTGAAAAGAACTTGAATTGTTTGTCATTTCGGCCTGACCCAGTATGCCCGAGTGGAATTGTGCAAACAATCCTGAACATCTCTGCCATCATGAGTACGTAGCACCCTGGTTAAGGTTAAAAACGCATGAAATGAACCATGCTACAATGAAATAGAGTGTTTTTCAGTTTGGTCTTTAAAGTTCCTCCTTAGCTATTTATACTTTCTCTCCAAAACCTTAGAACAAATTTAGGTTCATGCCATATATGTTCACCTTTTTCTTTTCTTTTCTCTAATATTTCAGTGTGAATAGTGAACTTAAGGGTAGAAAATCTGAGAACCTATATCTGAATTTTAAGGATATTATTATGGCATCATTAGTTCTTTGCAAATATATGCATGCACTTAATTCAAGAAAAAAGTAATATATAATATTAGAAGAATTAAGTAGAAATATAATGAAACCAATTAAAATAGTTCCTAAGTGACTGTTTAAGGATAAACTGGAACAATAACTAAATGTTTTGAAAAATAAATGAACATTAGTTAAGCCTATATTAAGAACAATGGGTAAAACAGAGGGTGTCACCTTTGTGAGGTGGTGCTCCTGGTGATCAGACCTGAAGTGACTGAAGGGACTACTGACTGATGATCAGTAGATGTCTTTATTTCTTACAATCACTTCTTTTATACCTTCCACAAGATCCTATTACAAACAGGATCTAGATTTATGTGCAGGGCGTGGGCTAGGTGTGAGATGTGTTTTACAGGCTGGCAATCAAGTGAGACAAGTGAACAACAACGATTATCTCTTAGCTTTAAATGACAATATCTCTTAGCTTTAAATGACAAGAGCAAGTTAAGGATTTTCCACACCTATCAGATCTATCTAAAGAAAGACATTAAAATACTCCAGAGATCCTCCCGTGTTTAATCTGGGCATTGGCCCAGGAAGACTCTTGCCCTCCATCTCCTGGAGTTTTCTCACAGGATTCGACACGACCCCAGTCACATTGGCAAGGATCCAGGTTGTGTTCCAACAATAGGGCATTTTCATATTTGATCAACAATTAAGTTGATAAATAAATCTTTACTATATTAATAGGCAGTTTGTTTTTAAATTTATTTATTTTATTTATTTATTTAAGAAAGAGAGAGAGAGCACGTTAGTGCAAGTTGGGGAAGGAGCAAAGAGAGAAGGACAAGCAGACTTCACGCTGAGCACAGAGCCTGATGTGGGGCTCAATCCCACAACCCTGAGATCATGACCTGAGCATTTAATCCAAAATTGGATGCTTATTCGACTGAGCCACCTAGGTGCCCCAACAGACAGTATTAATTACATTCAACTTTTACATAATACTTTGCTGCTCAGAAAAAAATGACAATTTCATTGTTTAATTATTTTTTAGTCTCTGTTTTTCATTTCAGTAATTGCATTTGTAAACCTGAGTCCAAGGTCTTTAAGCATTGGCATAGTCCAATTCCTTTACTAGCAAGCAAGTGGGAAAGAATCTGCATCCGGGTTGTAACATCTGCAAAAGGCAGACCATCTGGATGGAAAATAAAATTGATCTAAGAAAACCAGCTTAACTCACCTAAAGACAACTTTTCTATTACTGAGGTCTACTTCTACCCCTAAACACCAGGTGGGATAGTGAGTATAGTTCATTAGAAGAGAAACCCAGATTCGGGCCCTGCCAATGAGCTGGTAGCAGAAAAATTAGATACTCCAAGGATTTCCCAAGTACACCTAGTCAAAACTGAGAGACTAAAACATGGCTGATGCAGAATATGCAGATACAGAATATGCACACCCCTCACAGACAGCTCAAATGTGGGCTCTCCATATGACCCCTTCTCCCCCAATAACCCCTTCTGCCAAGAATCTTTTCCATATCTCTCCACAAACCCATGGCAACACCCTCTATCTTTCCCCCTGTGTCTAGATGTCCATTTTCATGCATTACTTCATCCAACCTGGGCTCCTGGAACCTCAGCAAGGTCATATCCCAAGTCAGCCAGGGTCAATCAAGAAAATAGAGACTTTAACTGGTAGTTCAAAGGGGACTTAAGTATATATATACTTAAAGTCTAGGGATCAGATACAAAGATGTTGGAAGAGATGCAAAATGAAAAGAGGTGATAAAAGAACCTTTAGGATAGCAATAGCAGCTATCAACACCCCTTGGGTTGCAGGAATTTAAACAGAAAAAAGAAAAAATACGGAATTATTTGAACCCAGGAGCCAGGGATGCCAATAGAAAATGAGACCACAGAGGAAAAACTGAGTGGTAAGCTAGTACCACCAAAAGAGGCATGGCCAGTACCATAAATCTCTCCCAAGTCAGAGTACAAGGGAATAAAATTCTGGCTACTTGACTTCTCTGCCTTCCAACTTCCTGCCAATTTTCTCCATTGGCCAAACCAAATGGAAGCCAGCAGGGTCAAATCTTTGTGATACAAAGCAGAGCAAAAGAAGGCTGGAAATGGATGTGAGACCAAACACTAAATGGCTGTCCTAATCTGTTTTTCACCTAGAACTGGAGATGAGGCAGTTATTTTACACTCCTTCTCTCCAGGGGTCTTCAGGATGACATCTGGTATCCCCATACAAGAACATCTTGGAGTAATATCTTTCATGAGCCTCTCTGTAACCTTAAATGACTAATTTTTCTCTGAACAACTGAGATTTACTACAGAGCTTAACTTGTGGCAGCTGCTGAAAGCTCTCTCCTAATTCTGTCAGCCAGGAACCATGATCTAATCACTGATGTGGAATCTACCCTCTCACTTTAGTACTCAGAACCCTCACCCCACAAGTGCCTCTGAAGTCCCTAATGCCATTGCAGTGGTTCACTGTGGACCTGAAGATCTTCCAGTTCTTTCTCCCAATCATACTGCATTTAATGAGGATAATCATGTCTAGCTGCCATAATAAAGATACATCAAATGCTCAGCCTCAGTGGTAGCCTAACATAATAAAGATTTATTTCTCTTTTGCACAAAGACTGATTTGGGTCAGGATCTCTCCCCCATCTTGAAGCAAAGTCATTTGGATCACATGGCTTCCAAGGCAGCTCAGCCCTAAGTTGCAGCTTGTGACAATCTAGGATGAGATGGCCACTACGGACACTTACCAGCTTTGATATGAGGCAACATCAATGACAAACAAAGCTATGCAATTCTCGTACCTCAACCAAGAGCAAGAATAGAATAACAGCAGAGAAAGAGGACTTGCGGCCCATATTCACTGGTGCCAAGATTCAGAAACATCCCACAGTATAATAGTCCAAACCTTGGTCATTTAACTCTAATTTCATGTTAAATGGATAGTAATTTCCATTGATTTAGATGTAGAGAGCATTTCAACCATTTAGCCACATCACCCACCAAGTGCCCAAGCTACTTAAAGGTCCAGTGTCTGCTCTGGCTATCACCAGACTATGCTTTTATTTTTGTTTTTGTTTGTTTGTTTTAGAAATCAAGGATAAAGCCCTTTAAATGTATATAATCTTTAGAACACAAAGAAGTATCATCAGGATTCCCTCTCCCTCAGGGGACCTTGTACTTTTATTGAACAAACAACAACAAAATCAAACATAAACATGAGAATAGGTAGCAATTTCCCCATTACAATAATTAAATGTGAAAGATCTCGCTGCATTCCTTTACCCATAATGGTCTTTTGTCTCTTGAACAAGAACCAGTAGTTACTATATTAGATTTCTAGGTTATCTGCAGCCTATCCATGAAACTAAGGTATAAAGACAATAACCTTTAGGACATAGTAAGTCAGGGGATATCCGGGTGGCTCAGTAGGTTTAGTGTCTGCCTTCAGCTCAGGTTATGATCCCAGGGTCTTGGGAACCCACACTGGGCTTCCTGCTCAGTAGGGAATCTGCCTCTCCCTCTTCCTCTGCTGCTGCTACTGCTGCTGCTGCTGCTGCTGCTGCTGCTCTCTATGTGACTAAATAAAATCTTTGTAACTAAATAAAATCTTTAAAAAAAAAAAAAAAGACACAGTAAGTCAGGAAATACAACTACTGATTTCATTTAATTTATTAAATAGCCAAAGTCATGTAATTTTTCATGAATAAATAATCTTGTATTACCTCTTAAGAAAGATTACATTGAGTGGCCCTAGAGAATGTTGTCCCCTCTCCTGGCACTCAGATTCCTTCTGTTTTTTTAATCTCCGACTTACTCCCTCATATGTCTGGGCTGATTGCATTCTTCACTGACGTAATGCATTTTTTTCCCTTATACATGTAAATAAAACTATTCCAGCAAATTTATCATTGGGTTTTCCAGTTCCATGAAGAATCTAGCAATCTGATCTCCCAGTTTGCCTATTTGATTGTTTTCCTTTTAAAGTTATTGTTTAGTTTTTGTCAAAGTAACATATTCAGAGGGCTTAAAAACTAAAAAGTACTAAAAGTCATATAAAGAAAAATAACAGTCAGCCACTATTATCAGATATTTTCTCTAGAGACAATCAATTTAACTCTTTTGATTCCTTTATGCAGCATTTACCTTCATATTTATAAATATATTTGTATTATTTCTTTTACTTTCCAATTTTTATTTTCAGAATTTTCAAAGCCATAGAAACATTGAAAGAATGACACCTTTCACAGAGATTCACCAAAATTGTGGCAAAAATTGTTAACATTTTACCACATTGCTTTATCCTTCCTTCTCTTTTGACTAAACTATTTGGATATAAGTTGCACATATTATGACACTACAAATACTTAGGCACATATCCTTCAAAATTAGAGTATTCTTCTCCGATGTCCCTGGCTTTTATTGACATTGTTTAGGGAACTCACAGGCTATATTAACAAATCCTCTACTTAGAAATTAAACTGATGGCCTAGTGGAGCATATACCCTGATCTGTATTCCTCTCCTGCCTACTAGCACATTCCTAGCACAACTACCTTGACACCAGGGAATTTGAATATGGCTCCTTTCATTCATTTACCCAAAATATCAGCTTCCACAGAGGTTATAACTTCCTTTTCCATTGCTTTCCTTCAATCTTCAGTGCCACATATGCCTTTTACATCTACTAATAACCTCTAGATGATTTGTACAACCAGTGACCTAGGATATCAAATATACCTGCAATTGTGTAAGAATTACATTAGCATGGTGTGAGACACTCTTTGGGTCTTCCTGCATATCCACACTTAAGCAGAAAGGACTAAAGATGATAGAAACCTCTATCTTAATAATTCTATTTATATTTCTCCACAGGCTTATCCATACCATTGTTCATAAATGGGCTTATCCCTAGGCTCCAGAGCCCCCACTGAATTATACAAGATGAGAAACTACTGTGTTAACCAGAAATGGTTCTCTCTCTAGAGGACCAAGAGTAAAAGTCCTTCTCCTTCCACAATTTGGAGCACCCTATTAGAGGACTAAAACATTCCACAAAGAAATCTGATTTCTGTTGTATCTGGGAAAGGATATGAGGAAATGGCATATGAGCTAGCATAGGAACTCAGAGGTCTCCTTCATAGGGCAGAGGTCCAGGTACCTCCTGACTCATCTTTCCTCTACATACTCAGCAATCAGGGCAAGGGAGGGGGACAACAGAATCATGATCCCAAGAGTCTGAAATACAGCCTTAGTGAAAGCAAGAAGCAAGGGCTTATCTAGATCTGGTCTGAGACCAGAGATGACAAGAAGAGGTAGGATGTGCAGTTGGGATATTTAGGAAAGTAAGTTGAAAATTTAAGTCTCCAATGTGAAAGCTTTTCATTTGGAGTCCAGCATGGGCAGCCCAGACAAGAGCAAATCCTTAAGGGTGTTTTACAGGCAAAAAAGTTGATCTTCGGTTTTCATTTTCCTTTTGGAATGTTTGGTAACCACACATCTCCGTCAGTCAGAGTTACATTTGTGGTCAATAGAGATCCAAATCATTTAAAATTATGCCTGCTGAGAGTGTTTTTCAATGTCTGTTTAGACTTTCTTTCTTTTTTTTTTTTAAATTTTGTTTTGTTTTATTTTATTTTCAGTGTCCCAAAATTCATTGTTTATGCACCACACCCAGTGCTCCATGCAATACATCTCCTCCATAATACCCACCACCAGGCTCACCTAACTCCCATCCCTCTCTCCTCCAAAACCCTCAGTTTGTTTCTCGGAGTCCACAGTCTCTCATGGTTTGTCTCCCTCTCCGATTTCCCCCAACTCACTTCTTCCATATCCCAATGTCCTCCATGTTATTCCTTATACTCCACAAGGAAGTGAAACCATATGATAGTTGACTCTCTTTGCTTGACACTACAGACAAAGGACTGATATCCAAGATCTATAAAGAACTCCTCAAACTCAACACACACAAAACATAATCACATCAAAAATGGGCAGAAAATATGAACAGACACTTCTCTATACAAATGGTTAATAGACACATAAAAAAATGTTCATCATCATTAGTCATCAGGGAGACTCAAATCAAAACCACATTGAGATACCACCTTACACCAGTTAGAATGGCCAAAATTAACAAGACAGTAAAGAACAAGTGTCGGAGAGGATGTGGAGAAAGGGGAACCCTCTTACACTTGTTGGTGGGAATGCAAGTTGGTGCAGCCACTTTGGAAAACAGTGTGGGGACTTCTTAAGAAAGTAAAAATAGAGCTACCTCATGACCCTGCAATTGCACTGTTTAGACTTTCTTGAATAAGAAAAGCTTTCATCTCTCTAGTAAGAACCCCTGCTTCCTTACAACTTATAAAGGAGATATCATTAGCTTTTCCTCACGATGATCAGTCTACTCCAAGAATTTTGGCCAAAAGTTAGCTTGACTTTTAAGTCTCCCCACTCATCTTTCATCTTTCTCCTTCTCTCTTCTTGAACAGAGTCAAAAGTGGAACTAGAGCACTCAAGCCTTTCTCCACCATAAGAATAATTTTCTAATTTTTCCTCAGCCAATGAGAAGAATGCCTTTTTATATTTAGCTGTTGTTTACTTTTTCATGAGAAACCCAAATTTATCTCTTCCCTCCCAAAGAGTACTACAGCTATGAAATTAATAAACTTAAATAATAATTACCATAGCAAATGTAGACAGGAACAGAAACAATGCCTTGCTAAAGCAAACGTCTCCTTAAAAAGGTAATAAAACCTCAATTTATGTAAGAATATAACATCTAGGTTTTACTTACATCAAACTTAAAAATCATTTAAACTAAGAACTAATGTAGAATCATCATGAAGGGAAATGGCAAATGGTGTTACACTGATGAGTTCTAAATACTTACAATGAACACAGAGGGGGGGAAAAAAACCATAAAAGTGGTCTTCACATGAAACATTTTCCTTTTAACTTCACTGAAATACTTTGAAACTCTAGTATGAATTTCTACAGTCATGCCTTTTAGAATGGGCTCCACAGATCAATAGCCTCAAAACTTTCAGTATGTGTGTTTAAAATGCACATTCTTGATCTCTACCTTAGATGCTTTCCTAATGATTCTCCCCTGTACTAAGGTTTGAGACCTATTATGCAAGAGGAAAAAATGGAGTAATTATTTGAGAGGAAAGATTTTACAATCATAAAACATCAAAGATAACCATAAAAATAACAATAAACATCCATATAGTTGGAGATAAGTACTGACACCTAGTTCAAAAGAAAGGACGTGATATCCAGGTAAGGCATTAACTATCCTGAGTTGTTCATTTTGAAGGTGGGTGATAGAAATATGGAGCCATCATTATTCTACTTTTACACATATATTTTAATTTCCAAAACTACAAGGTCTTTAAACTTGTTACCTATGATTCCCAAAGTGAGGAAGAGACATTGGCC
The DNA here is from genome assembly GCF_011764305.1 of Mustela putorius furo. Taxonomy (NCBI): domain Eukaryota; kingdom Metazoa; phylum Chordata; class Mammalia; order Carnivora; family Mustelidae; genus Mustela; species Mustela putorius. The sequence goes on from NW_025421987.1 coordinate 76,276,184, forward strand.
ATAGGGTGACTTATCTTTTTCACCTGATGAACTAAGAAAGAGTAATTCTGTGTGCCCTGAAATCATTCAGTGTTCATCTGGTATTTAATCTAGTTGTAACTGAGCTTGATCCAATTAAGTATACATCAATTTGTATTTGAAAGTATTTTTTCTTTTGAAAACAACATCCTAAGTTATAATAGTCATTTAAAATTATGTTTTTTTACCTTCTTGACATTTCTTACAGTGTTTCCAGTAGCACTTATTAATTATAACTACTCTGTTGTGACATCACCTTTCATTTTCTGATCTTATTCTTTCCCACATGACCCTGTCTCTCTTGAAAAATAAAACTCTTACTTTGGAAAAGCAACTTTAATATCTGGGATCAGTGGAAAGGGTCATGTCTCATTTATTAATGTATTGGAGTCTTTGTCCCTTTAGTCTTTTTTGATCTGAAGAAAAATAACTTCATTTTTTTCTACTAGCCCCAAATACTCCAAGGCATTGAACTCTTAGCCTCTCTATGCCCAGCAGCTGCTTTTTAAAGGACTAAACTCTTCTTAGATTGGTTTGTACAAGTAAAACAATTTGAAGTACATCCATAAGTTTTATGAGATCAATAGTCTGGTCTACACAGGAGATGGCAGAATGGTACCAAGAGCTGTCCAAGCCACAACTTTCTTTCAAATGGCTGAACAATCTTTCTATGCATCAGCAAGATTGAATTAAACAATATCTGCAGCTTTTGTGAATTACACTGTTGTGTAGACAAATGGCAATTATTTAGCTTAATCTAAGTCAAGTTGGAACAGTCTACAGTCATGAATGTAGAAATAGCTCAATATGTAAAAACAAAACAAAACAAACAAAAAAACCCCATCATTATGAAAATATTGTTTTCACATTTATATCCAGTGACATTCTTAAAAAATTTTTAAAGATTTTTTTTATTTATTTGACAGAGAGAGGTCACAAGGAGGCAGAGAGGCAGGCAAAGAGAGAGGAGGAAGCAGGCTCCCCGCTGAGCAGAGAGCCCAATGTGGGACTCTATCCCAGGATCCCACTGAGCCACCCAGGTGCCCCCTATCCAGTGACATTTTTAAAGGAACAGAGAGATTAAAAGGAGGAATTTAGAGAAAAAGAGACTAAATGAGAGAAAATATTGTTTGAATATCAATTAACTTCCTATTAATAAAGGCAAAGCTAGGCTGGTTTGAGGGAACACAGCTTGCTACTGTCATTGGATCATATTGACTTGATCAGTACTCAGAGGTGATGAGCTGGGTTTCCACATATGCTATATCATTTCTAGCCAAAAATATATTGCCCTCATAAACAAGCAAAACTAAATTCTCTTGTTTAGCAATGTGGCCTGTGGTGTTAAAATTATAAAGCAAAACAAAGACGTGATTACCATAGAAGCTGGATTAGTGGTTCCTTCTCAGAGGGAAACAGTTATAATTGAGGAGTGCACAGAGGGCTTTAGAGGCACTAACAACATTCTCTTTCTGGAACTGAAAGGTGCTACACAAGTGTTTGCATTTACAATAATTCATGAAACTATATATTTATGTTTGATGCCCTTTTTAGTATATAGTATATTTTACAATTAAAAAAAATGTTTAAATGAAAGAGCTACTCAAGGGGCAATAATTTATACATCTGATTTGTTCACCATGGTTCTAATTTAGAACAGAAACCAAACCAGAATTTCCAACAGGAATTTCCTCATTAAAAATAATATATAAAAAGATATATTATATATTTATATTAATGTATATATGCATACATACACATTTTTGGACATTGTTCTATTTCTTCAGTTAGGATGTACTGGAAGCAACATTTCTGGCATCTGGTGAAATCTAGAGGATCCTACCTTCAGCTAATATTTCAGACTAAATCTTTTCGTTTGAGTACCATTAGAATCTAAATCTTTTTTCAGCTTTATATTTTTTATATTGGGACTTATATTTCCTAACCATCTTCTCTAGTTTGTCTTTATACGTTCTCTAACCAAATTACAAAGGCCAGCTGTTGTTCTATCACTAAACATGGGATAATGTGACTTCTAGAAGTCTTCCCAAGCACTCCCCAGTCTGGGCTAAAATAGAACATAAACTAAAGCTCAAATAGCATAAGTGACTTATACATGACTACAAAACTAGAAATATGTTTTTTGAGGCCAAAAGTAGGACGGATATCATATCATAACTTCAAATAAATCTTATTTGAATAGTCCCATAATTCATTTAATTCTAGGCTTTGACCTTTTCTAAGAATCAATATCCATATTAGTTCGATAGTATAAGAACTGTTAACATTCTTAAACTTGAACCCAGACACTATCAGGGAAATCTTATCCCACCAATATCATACCAATAAGAAATTTAAAAAGATGAAAGTAGGAGAGAGAGAGAGAAAAATACTGTGTTCTAAAGAATGCTGTATTTGTAATTGCAGTGGGAGGCTACTAAAATGAAAGAGAAGATGTGTTGTATTAGCATAGGGCTGGACTAAGCTTAGTGACACAAGTTACCACTTAGTTACTACTCACCGCCTTAACAACATCTCCTAAGCATCTGACTCTCTCCCTGTTTCCAAGTTGCCTCCAAGCTTCCCACAGCCTCCTGACTCTAACCTTCCCACATCCTATCCTTCTCATGGAGTCAGCTTCTCTCTGTTTTCCCCAATTCTTTGCTCAGGACTTTTTTTTTTTTTTAATTCTTTAACTCTCAACACTTTTTCATTTAAAGCTACTTCTGGACTAAAAAATAAGACCTGTCTGGAGCCTGGATTCAATTCACCCAAGGAAAATGTGGGGATTTTAGGGTAGGGAGTGTGCCCAGGAGAGGAGTGGATGGTTACCGACCCAGTCTCATTATGGAGGTGCTACCCACTCTGTGGGTGTGGATTGACCAAGGAGTTGAATCCTGGCACAATACAGCCTAGAGTTCTTGAACCCCACGCACCGAGAACGTAGCCACACAAATCCCAGATAAATTTAATATTTTTAAAGTCCTTAGAGAAAAATCCCTTTCTCCCAAAATGAGACCATGATAAACTGTTGTAAACAGTTTGCTTGGAAGATAAAATATTTGACTGAACCATCAGTAGAGACAAATTACAGAAAAGGGCCCTTGGTGGTATATGCTGAGGAACTACTGCTCCAGATAATAAGGATTTAAGCTATTTATATTCTGAACAAAATCTAACATATATGAGAACTCTAAAATGTATTTTTTTTTAAAACTACCTTTCAGAAGTGATATTGTGATAAACAGCTGATTCTTTGAAAGTGATTAACAAGGAGTCCTAAAAGAAATAATTGATTTTCTGCCATCACAGAATGCTACTGCAAGTAGGCTCCATATTTTATCAATTGAAGCATTTTAATACTATTGTTACAAGCCTTAAAAGACTTCAAGGAAACTGAAGTGCCAGTTGCTTCAGTGCTGGCAATAAACTTTGTTTATGCATGGATATGTTAATTGATTGTTAGGGATTGGTTAGTTTGTTCCAGGAAGTAGGATGCATTTGCTTTTCTTCTCATGGCTGAATGAGAAGCTTCATAAAACACACACTCAACAGATAAGTTCCTAATAGGTTTTCAGTAAAATGCTCCCTGGTATGACCTGAAATCAACGAACACCTCTGCTATACACTTGAGCTGAGTGATGCTGGGAAGTTGCTTAACTTCTCTGACTCTCTGAACCTCTTATGATGAAAATAATAATATGAGTTGGAGACAAAATAACATGTGTGGGGAAAAACTCATGTGAAAGGATTTTGCAACTATTAGGGCAAAATTTTTGTAAGGAGCTGAAAATAAAAGCCATTTTTTGATACTATATGAAACCCTTGTTTTCTCCCCATGAATTTCTCTTATATTATTAAATATGCTATTATTCTGGTCAGGTTCAAGAAAGAATTATCAGTATGGTTTGTCATCAAATGGCCTGTGTCAATTACATCAGAGTTACACATATTTAAATTCCTTGGATATAGTTGGGAATCTCTATTTGTGATTAGTAGGAATAAAGCTTTGCCCAATTAGATATGTTAAACTTAAATATAAGGCAAAGAATAAACAGGTATAAGCAAATGCCTTTTCTGGCAGCAAACCAGAATAAATAAATTTAAGATGATTTTGGCATACAAATATTAGATGAAATATGCAAACACTTAAAAATTAATATGAAAGCAAATATCTTTTAAATCTGTTTGAATCAAATAAAAATACAATATTACGCATTGATTTTACAAATTTAAACATGCTTTGATTGCTATGGGCTGAATGGTATGAGTAAGTGATTGATATATATCAATTTTCCAAGCTTTCTCCTTTTCTTTTTTCCTCTGCCTGCTGTCTACTCCTAAAGTTTTTCTAAAAATTTTCTAAAGTCTTTTATTTCACTAAGGGAAATAACAAAACAACAATGTCACATTCTGAGAATTAAAGGGTCATCTACTTGCTTTATTAGAACAGAGGCTTGTGCTCAAAATGTGATGCTTCTCTAGAACACTAAAATTACTAAAATCCATATTGTCCTTGAAGAGGAAAATAAAATATAGCACTTGCAAATAGGTTGAAAACCAACAATTTCTGTGTTAGTTGCTCTAGGGATATGGTAGGAAATTGACTTTTGTAATGAATTGTTATTCATGTCTTCAAATGTGGGATTCCTTGTTGTGCCTCCTGGGGTTAAGACATGGATGTCACTCTCTCCTTTCAAAACCTCACACTTCTTAAAATTGTGATGGATTTTTGAACTCAACATTTAAAACATACAGTTATGTCTGGCACATATTCTTATTGATTGGGGGATATTAAAATATACCGGACACACAAATATTTAAATCCATTAATTCGTTCACTGATCCAAGAAACATTTACTGCTGCCCATAAACCATCAGACACTGAGCTAGGCACTGTAAAGTCTAGATAAGATTCAATGTAGTCACAATCCAGGATGCTGTGTACAATTGTGTAAGCAACTATTAGAATGAAATATGATATGGATAACAATTAGGAAGGTTACAGAGAAGAAAAGAATTGCTTAATGTCCCACAGGCATACAAAGTAAAAACAATTATCATAAAAGACATATACATGCCAAAACATTCATTTAAAGGCCCATCACAAATATGTGGAAATTAAACAACATAATCTTGAACAACCAATGAATTAAAAAAAAATCAAAAGAGAAATTAGAAAATATCTTGAGACAAGTAAAAATGAAAATACAATGCACTAAAACTTAAGGAACCCAGCAAAAGTGGCATTGAGTGAGAAGTTTATAGCAGTAGGCACCTGCATAAAAAGAGATGAAAGATCTCAAATAAAGAATCTAACTTTATGCCTCAAGAAACTAGAAAAATAAAAACAAAATAAGACCCTGTTAGCAAAAGGAAGGAGATAATAAAGATTAGAGCATAAGGGTGCCTGGGTGGCTCAGTGGGTTAAAGCCTCTGCTTTCGGCTCAAGTCATGATCCTGGGATCCTGGGATTAAGCCCGCAGAGAGCCTGCTTCCTCCTCTCCTTCCCTACCTGCCTCTCTTTCCTGCTTGTGATCTCTGTCTGTCAAATAAATAAATAAAATCTTTAAAAAAAAAATCCCTAATCAGTTGTCTATAATTTAAGAAAAAAATAATCAAAAGGAATATTACCCTCAGTGAGTTAGGCATAATCAGGTGACACCTTTAGAATTAGAAGGACTCCCCCTAGCTTCAAAAACTAGGTGAACTGCCATTTTGTGAGAGGAGGCTGTGGATAAGCAAGCAGCTGAGTAGGAGCTTGAGGTACTAAAAGTGGTCCTAGGTGAAAACTACCAAGAAAATGGGACCTACAAGATATGCATGGAAATAAATCCTTCCAATAGCCAGTGAGATTGGAAGAGGACCTTGAACCTCAGGTGAGGCTGTAGCCCTTGCTGAGATCTTAGTTTCATTGTGGTGAGATCTTGACCACACAACCCAGGTAAGAAGATTCCTGAGCTTTGGAAACAATCAAATAATAAATTAGCGTGGCTTTAAGCCACAAACTTTGTGGCAATTTGTTATATGACTACAGAAGATTAATATACATAGTACCTGTTATTTTGATAGTGTTACTATTACTTTCTGAGTCTAGTATCACTTCAATGCTCTGATAATGTTGGGATCCCATATGGTTTGTTTATAAGCAGAGAGTACTGGTCAAGTGAACAGTTACAGAATATATTTCCTATTTATACTTCAAATTAATTTATTGGTAACACCTAAGAAAGCACAGCTACTTAGAGTAAGGAATAAATAAACTAACAGTCACTCCATTTTTCTGACTTTTTCCATCCCAGTCAGTGATCTCATTCATATACTGGTTAGAGTCTGAGGGCCACCAAAGAGAATTAGTTTTTATCTATGTGGTTGACAACACTTTGTGCTCAACAATATCCCTCTTGCTATGGTAAAGGGTCATAAGACTTTCTACCCAATAAAATGTGATTGAAATTGACTTTAATGACTACTAGACTGAAACAATGACAAGTCTATGAGCAATCTCCATTCTTTATCTTCTCTGAGGAGACCATGATATAAATACAAGATGGTGAATCCACCATTGGCCTAGGTCCTTGAGTAACTACATGAAACAATACCCCACATTAATTCTCATCAAACATGTAGCATGAGCGAGAAACAAATGTATCACTTAAGCATCTAATATACTTAGCACAGCAAACAAAGACTATACCGACTGAGAGGTTACATAAGTAGAAATGAATTGCATGGAGCCACTCATTTCAAATTCTCTTTCTTTCTCTGCCCTCTGTACATCTTTCTTCTCTTCCTTATCTAAGGTGAACAGTTTCATGCCATTGAGACTGATGGGACTTCTCACTCCCTTCTCAGTAGTAGGTAAAGTAAACCATACAACAGGCTAAGTTTGATCCTTTAGAGTCACAGGTCTTCCCCGATAGCATGATTAAAGCCATAGCATACAAGAAAAGGTGTCCATTTGGCTGTCATATTTCACATGTAAAACTAGGATAGGCAGTATCAACTATATCAGCAACTGCTGATTGGAAGAGATTAGAAGACTCCAGAATCCTAGCTATATTTTCTTTAGAAATGACAGCCAGAAGCCATCCTTATCTTGTTCATGATTTTTAAAGGCAGTCTTTTAAATGCTTCACCATTAAGTGTGACATGAGCTATTGGTCAAAGTAGATATTGTTTATGATTTTAAGTAAGCATTTTTCTTTCTGAGTTTTCTTAAAGATATTCTCAGCAAATAACATATTTGGACTCAATTGGGATGATCATAAGACTTCTCTTCCTTGACAGTTCGAAGCGATGAATTATATTAATAGATTTCCTAAGCTTGAATCATCCATACTTTACCGGAATAAACTGTACTTGGTCATGATAGATTATTTTTTTTAATGTAGAGGTGAATTTGACATGCCAATATTTTATATATATATATATATATATATATATATATATATATATATATATATTTCTAAATGACATTGGCCAAGAATTTGCTTTGTTTTCTGTCAAACCCAAAACTATCAAGGTTTTCTAGTTTATAAAATCAACTTGGATAGTTTTCTCCCTTATGTTATGTAACACATTATGTAGTATAAGCATTATATGTCTTTTGGAGTTTTGAATAATTGGCTAACAAACCATCTTACTCCAGTGATAAGCAGGAAATAATTATTTTATAATGTTATCTATTTCCTTATATTATACCAATTATATTTTTTAAATTATTCTGGATTCAAATTTGGCAATTAATACTTTGCCAGGAAACTATTCATTTAATTAAAGTTTTCCAATTTATTAAAACTTTTATCCTTTTTGTGGTCTTTCTTAATTTTAATTTGTTAATTTTTTTTCTCATCTAGAGTTGTTAAATAACTTACCTTAGTAGTTAATCTATCAAATCACAGTTAAAACATGCATACTGTTGTATCTGTGGCAATACAAGAAATGGGTTTTAATGGTATATGAGCTCCATTTCCAAAGCATCCACTGATAACATTTTTAATCCAAACTTTCTACAAAAGAATGCAAGTAATGGCAAAGTGATACCTTAAACTATTCAATTATAATGAGTGAAAATAACTCAATGTGAAAGGAAAATTATTTCTGGGTTGTTTTATAACTTATGGGATACCAAAAATCATGCAAATTATAGTTGAAATATGGAGAGTTCAAGGAACATACTCTGCTTATTGTCAAAGGAATCCTATTCCATGAGAATGAAATGAAATAGAGATAAACACAAACATGACTCTAAATCATGGTGCCCATTTTATATATATCCACTTCAAACAAATATAGAGCATTTAGGAAGACCAATATGTATCATAGTTATAAAGAAAATCAAAATACAATATTTTACAATAATATTATATTTAGGTATAATGCAAAGAGTAAAATGAGAAATAAAGTCTTACTAATTTAATCAAAGTATAATGTAAATGGGTTGGCAACGGACACAGAAAATGGTTTATTTTTCCCAGGAGAGCTATTCATAAGAACAGAGTCCTCTACAATGTCTGGCAATATCACTTATGGAATATTATCTTCTCAATATACTAAGATAGTAATTTGTAATTTGATTAAAAATGAGCTTCTTGATCTCATCACACTCTTTTCCACATCAGAAAGATAGAGACACAGTCTTGTGGGTATTCAATTTATTTTCATGGAACCAAAGTATTACGAAAGCTCATTTAAGCTATCAAAGCGATTTTCTGATATTAGGTGAAAACTTTTAAAATACATCTAACAAGCTAAAAGATACAGAAATACCTCAACAAAGGCTTGGACTGCATACTTTCAACAAATTGAAAGATACTAAAGAATTTCTGGAAAGTTGATACAGTGAACTAGAAATTGTGATCTTTGATGTAGAAGGATCATGCACATAGATATTAACGTATTCACAGTAATGGAAGAATTTGAAATGGAAAAGAAAAATGTATTTTGTGCACCCAAAGCTCGGACGGATGTTGAACAGGAATTTGGTCAATGATAGCTCTGAGGCAGAATAAATTGGGGCATATATTTCAGAGAAGTGAGAATTTTTATACTAAGAGGAGTAGTAGTTTTGGATTACTAGTGATATAAAGGGTGGATTAGAGAAATGACTGGATGCAGAGTGTCCAAGTCTATTATAATTATTCATGCAAAAAACAAAACAAAACAAACAAACAAACAAACAAACAAAAAGAATCCTTGACTCAATTAAATTCAACAGGTGTTTATTGAGCACGGACCATATACCAAGTATTCTTCTTGATGCCTAGGCTAAAATTGTGAACAAAGTAATATAACTTCCCTTCCTCCTTGTAACTCACAAAAGAGCAATTGAAGACAAAAACAATAGGAAAGAAGACTATGACAGCAAGAGATGTTGCAAAGATTGAATTGACAGAACCCTCTTTGTATTGATGGTCGAGAAAAGGAAGAATTCCAAGAAAATGGCCTTTAACCGAAGTAACAAATAAAATAGAAAAGCCATTGATTGAGAAGGGGTAATTTAATCAGTGTATGTTGAATTCTTCCCAGTGCCAAGAACATTCTGAAAAAGTGACTGGTACAATGATGTTGGCAATCCTGGACAAGTTGGAATTTTGATTCAGACAGGACATCCTTGTGCAATAGTCAACAAAACAACTGAAAAGGTGATTTTGAAATTCAAGAGAGAAATTAGGCCAAGGAAACTCTGATGAGGAAGTAATTTTCAAGTTATCATCATATATGAAATTACCAAGAGAAAGAGAAAAGAATAAGAGACAACATCCAGAAACAGAAACTGTAACACTGACATTTATAAATATACACTGTAAAAGTAAACAAAGACAACTAAGTTAGAATAGAGATGGATATAAAATAATAGGAAAAGAAAAATGCCAGAATATCATCAAAATGATACTGATCTACATAAAAGAGTTTCTAAATGGATGGAGTCGTTAGTCTCAAAATAAGTAGAGGTCAAATAGAAAAAGATCAAAAAGAGAAATGTTTCAGAAGGAAAGCATGAGTTTAAGGCAAAAAAGCCAGAATACAAGAGATTGTTAGTTCAAGATTAGAAATGGGGCAAGTTCATATGGATTACCATTTTCAGAAAACTTGGTAGCAGGATGAATAGTCAGCAGGTTGAGGTAATCTTGGTTCTTTGTAGGAGAATTAAGAGATGTTTGAGTGTGATTATAAACTGAAGGGTAGCAGATTGTGCCAACCCAAAATATGCCTCTTTGGCATAAGGATTATCTGGAACTAACTATTTTGAGAAACTGCTTGCACAAGAGAAGCTCTGAAAATAGTAAAACTTCCCTTTTGTAGAGGAAATTTACATTAGAAATAGGGCCTGTAGAAGGAAGGGAGTTATTATCAAAGATCACTTTTTTTGTTTCTTTGTTTTGGACTGAAAGACTTATCTGCATGGCAGAGCAACCTTTGTTTACCAAACATTTCCTCTTCTCACTTACCCAAAAATTACTTCCCCATATCCTGCCCTCCCTACCCCGCCCCCCTACCGACACCACTTCAAGACCCAAACCCACATGCCTTTCTTTAGCTCAGAATGGTGTATAAGCCCCAATTGTTTACCTGCCTTCTGAGTCTCATATACTTGTGGGGCTTTCCTTTGTTACATATGTAATTAATTTTCTTTCTATTGTTAATCTGTTCTTCTTACGGTGTATCTCAGCCAAGAACCCTAGAAAAGTAGAGGGAGAATTATTTTTCCTTTCCTACAGATCTAAAGAGAAGTTAGTGGTTAGACTGAAGATCCAAAAGCAGGTGGTGATAGAATAGTTCTCAAAAAAGACATTATCATTTGGAATCTGGACCAGAGTCAAAGGGATTAGCATTAATACAGTAATGCATTAATACATTCCTTCTGTCAGGCAAGCAGAGAATGCTATATAAATATACTTTGGGTTACAGAGAAAAAAAACCAGAGGGTGTTTACGTATGAGAGCTTAGATTTTACTCAATAGAATAGGAGGAAGTTCATATTTCAGGTCTTCAGGTGAAAAAGATGATGAGAAAGGTAATGAAAATTATGGAAATTTTATAAAGTACCTTCTTTATCTTACAATACCTTAGTGAAATTCAAGATCCCAGGAATTTAAACAAAGAAGGAAAAGAAGGGAGGAAATAAAAAAGAAAGGACATGTGTCAAGGGAGATATTGAAGGAAGATCTGAACTTTAGGGAAACAATCTGCCTTTCAATCCATTGAGGAATCGCTTTAGAACATGTAATTAAAATAATAATGATGAAAGAAAAAAAGAGGGGTGAGGGAGTAAGGAAGGGAAAGAGGAAGGGAAGGAGGGAGGAAAAGTAGGAAGGAAGGGAGGGAAAGGAAAGAAAGAAAGAAAAGGAAAGAAGGAAAGAGAGAAAGGAAACTATTTTCCTGGAAAAAAGTTATATGAAAAGACTGTACCAAAATAAATAAATAAATAAACACATTGATATATATGCTACATTTTCAACCAGACTAGCTGAATTAATATATTCTAGAATTCACTTGCTTTGGTAATCTTCAAATATTATCATCACATATATTTTGAAATTAATAAATTCAGTAATAAAATCAAAAAATATTTACAGGTCAAATGGAACTCTGGTTTTAAACAGCCAAGATTTTTATCTAATAGTGGAATTAGCAGGCATAAAAATGTGATAAATTTTTTTTATACTGGTTTGTGTGAATGGGTAAATAAAAGTGACGCTGGTTATCCATGTTCATTTATTACCACAATCATTGCTGTTAATGGTAATTGAAAAGATTTATTTGCATTTCAGCAGGTAAGACAAGGTGAGCATTTTATATAGATTACAATTCCTAAAGAGAGTATTTGAATTTGTATCTACTACATTGTTTTTCAAAGAGTGGCAAAATCATGAAGGAAATTTACTGCATGCCTGATTGCAAATGTTAGTTGAAATGCACAAATTTCTTCTTTGAAGTGTTTAATACTTTGCAGAGACAAACAGGGTTTAATTTAATAATGGGATGAAAGACCTGTGAAAGTAAAATATGAATAAACTGAAGTCACTGTAATTAAGAAAAAAAATGAAACAATCCTATGTTCAGAGTAATTCTAAAAAAATTGTCTAAGAAAAGCAGTTTTTGGACTGTGTTGCTTATGATGGTGCTATTTTTCATTTTTCATTTCTCATTTCTCTTCATAAATCAAGACTCTAACTCTGTATTTAGACTTTAACTGATGATCCCAAAAATACAATGTCTATTTCAGCATGAGTGCATAGTCTACTGTGTTTTCTCATGTTTTGGTCCATGATCGTCATTATGTATGAATGAAAGCAAAATGCAGTCAATATTCATGATGCTTCATCTCAATGAAGAATGTGTACTATAAACCTAACAAAATTGTAGCACAGATTTTAAAAAATGACATTTTTAATGATGACACTCAAACATTAAAACTCTTTTTTTAAAGCAATTTCTCTAATGATATTTGATGGTTTGTGGAGTTTTTTCACTGCTTTGTTTCACATCCAAAGTTGCTTTACATTAAAATAATCTGCCATTTGCAAGAATTAGATAAAGTGGACTTCAAATTTAGTTCTCAAATATTTTCAGAAATCTTACAGTTTGCAAGTTTAAAAAATGCTGTGTATAGCAGCCCATGAGCAGCATAAGGGCCATACCAGACTATAAGGATCACTACACAGATTTGAATCCATAGTGTTTCTTGAACTGTGTTCTGATTGCATACATAAGAATCACTGCATTTTCCTTAAAAAAATAAAAAAAAAAATTTAAAAAAACACTGCATTTTCCTGAACTCTCTGAGAGCTATTGAACCTGAATTTCTTAGGAATGGTAGCCAGCAAGCAACAAATTTAATATTTTTCCCAGAAGACTCATCACCCTTAAGTTTGGAAACCACTGCCTCATGTTGTGCCATAGTCACAGGCAATTTTCACAGTTGTTGGGAAGGGAGGACAGTGATAGATATGTAGAAACAGGTTGGGACACTGAGTGAGGATTTCTTTGCTTGAAATGTAGACCATTGTAGACTTAACCATCTACATTTAGATGAAAAAGAGATACTGTCCTACCTGTGCTAGGCATAATTTTAAGATAATCCCTTCCAAGATATCCACTACATTTAGCCTGCATAAACCCTGGAACTGTGAATATGATGAATTTTACTCCTATTATTAAGGTTCTATTATATGGGACAATTGATTTTAAGAAAGAAGGTTTATCCTAGGTGAAATTTGGTGACTTCTTAAAAGGGACTGGGCTCTTCCAGAAGTCAGAGATTCAACAAGATTCCCCATTGCTGGGTTTGCAAACAAACCATCGGCCATGTGGCAAGGTATGCTGGCAGTCTTCAGGATAGGAGTAAACAGAAGCCCCCAGATGACAGCCCACAAAGAAACAGGACTTTTGTCTTAATAACACAGGGCACCGAATTTAGTTAACAACCTCAGTGAACATGGAAACAAATTTTCTCTCACAACCCCAAAATGAAAATAAAGCAGTCCAAGAATTTGGTTTCAGCTTCGCAAGATCCTGATTGGAGGATTCAGCCATTTCTCCTTGAATTTCTGACCTACAAAACTGTGGTCTAACAAATGGGTATTATTTTAAGTTGTTGCACTTACCGTGATCTGTTTCACAGCAATAGAATTAAAATATTATTTTAACATTTTAATACACGGATATGTACTCACTTAGCCCAAAAAGTGACTCTGGCCTGTGGTGATAGAGTATAACCCAACCAATGTGAGCTCACTCCTTGATGAGTCACAGAGAGAAACCACACCAGCTGAGTTGTTGCTAGTTTTAACTGTATTTGCAGCAAATAAGATGGGTAGTGGGGTAACTTTCAAAGCTGTGACTCCCCAGAGAAGGGTAAATGGGTCCTTTTTACTTAGGATTAGGATGAATGTTGAGATAGGAAGTCTTTTTTTTTTTTTTTTCCCTTCAGTTTGTTTGTATTTTCCTGATGCCAGTTCTCAGGCCTTGACCTTGTACTTCAATGGCGAGTATAGCCCCTCCTTCTGCTGTTGTTTCTTGGTCTTCAAGTTTTCCTTGTGCTTATTCAGCCAGCAGCACATGGCATGTGTCTTCTTGGACCACAGATCTTCTTGGCTTAAACTTCTTACCCTTGAAGAGTTTCCTGCAGTGCACTGAGTCTGGTTGATGATGGCAAGAACACAGGTGATAGACTGGCAAACAAGTTCAATCTTGGAGAGCTTGGAAGCCACACCACCTGCTGCTTTGGTGGTGCGCAGCTGGGACAGCTCCAACTTTGGGTCTTCTAGTTGCTTAAGCAGCTCCTCCTCCTTCTTGACAAAGGTCTGGAGGCTTAATCTTGGCCAGGTCTGCCCAATCTGCCAGCCCTGCAGACTTGTATTAAGAAATAGGTACAAGGTCAAGAATGTGCCTTATGGAAACATGCTATACATACATTGCATGTTATGTAAGTGAGGCTTGTGCCCCTCCCGGGGCAGAGATTTTAGTATTTTAATGAGATAAAGGTCATTGTCAGTCATTCTAGAAGTCATTCCAGGCCCATGTGTTTAGAGATGGGAGTTGGGGGTTTAGCTCAAACTGGCCTGGGTAGTCTGGGTCACCAGAGTTCTTCTCTGGGCAGTTATTACTGCTTGAAGGATAGTTTCAGTTCCATCACAATATGTTATGCCTGTAAGGTCTCTTGTTAAGAGATAAACTGGAAAGAAAAGTTTAAAGAAAATGTGGGACTAAGGTCATGGGTATAAGCAGGTGAGCAGTAAAGGTCAGGTCTTGGGGCCTTGCTGGTGACAATAGGTGTGATCTGAACACAGCCACTCTTATGCACACTTTTACTTCCCTGGGACCATGCATATGAGTGAGATTGGGGTTATAAACCAGCAGATATTACATACTGGAGTTAGGTTATAGAATCACCAAAATCTGCTGTGTCTAGGTTAAAAAAAAATTTTTTTTTTAATTAAGAAATCCTTGTAGGAAGAGCAGAATCCCCCAAATTTTAAAATTTTCCCCATCAGAAGTGATTTTTAAGGACTCTGAAAAGTTTACATATTATAACCAATATTGTAAGGTAAATTAATATTTTAATCGCTCTTACCAAAGAGGCATAAGAGCTTAATTGGAGTTGATGGTCCAAGATTGGGCACTAAAGCTGCCAGCACCATGCCTCATTCTCAGAACAATTCTTTTCCTCACCAAAGAGAAGCTCATGAGTTTGTCTATTCAGCCAAAATAAATCAATTTTTTTCTCTTAATGTGTCCATAAGCAACATCTACTTTCCATTATTTCTTGTGGTCATACGAGCATTTCATTGACTATTTCCATAAATAGTTCCCACATGCCCATGCCTCCTTTAATGACTTTGTGAGTCTAATAAAGTGATTAGAACTCCTTACCCCTGCTGTGGCCTCTGCTAAACGATCTGAAAATACCCCTCCTGCTGGGGTTGCACCGCCAGCAAAATTCAAATGACCCACCAACAAGTACATCTGTTGTAATTTGACTTTCTTTGACCTTGTTACATATTTCTACCATTCTATAAGACCTTTAATTTTCCCCCTTGAGGCTCTAAATTCCTTTTTAATTATTTATTTGTAGAGAGTCTCTTCTACAAATAAAATCAGGTTAATTCATCTTCTAGTTTAACTCTTCTGGAGTTTTAACCTGTCACTTGCTCTCTCAAACCTCGCAGAGTCCCTAGCTAGTATGTCTGCAAACATGACAGGATCATCTGATTTGCTTTACGTAGTCACTGAATGTTCACTTATGGGTCCCAGATATCCTGACTAACATCTGTACAGTTGTGCTCTTGCTGAGCAGTGAATCTCTGCAACACCCAGTCAATAAGATTTTGCTAAACCCAGGAGGTAATTTACAATGGCGAAACATTTAGATGAAAACTGTTGAATGTTTCATCAATCTTCAAGAAATGTTAAAAACAAAACTGGGTTTAGCGGAAACATCTCTCTTTTTTGGACTTTCTGATTTATACGTTATACACTGGCATAAAGGATACTTGGTCCTTTGCTGGTTTTGCCTTTAGCCTTGTCCTCCTATGGTAGCACCAGTTCCTCCTTTGGGCGGCAGCCCATCCCCCTCTTCCCCCTCTGGTCCGGATCAGACAATTTTGAAACCTCTGATTCTAGGATACACCTGTGTATCCTAGCTAACTGAGGCTGCATTTCATGGACCACAGTGGGAAATTCATTGCCGTCGTGGGCCAATATTGTCTGGGGATTTTCATAAAATTGTTGGGAAAGTTGTCTTTACTCCCCCGGGTTTGTACGTAGGTTGAGAAACCTCTGAAGCCTCTATTGACCAAATTTGCTCTTAACAGAGGAGAATCTGCTCAACAATGATAATAACCTCTGAGAAAGCAGAACTAAGAGAGAGTGGTCATTTCAGTATATTCTCTCCTTTGAAACTCTCCACCTAGCCATGCCTGAAGGTCTACCGCCCCCAGCCTTTTCAATTACTTGAGCCAATCAATTCCCTTTAATAGTTAAGCTCCTCTGGGCTGGGTTTTCAGAGTCGCAACTAAAAGAATCCTGCCTTATAGAAAAGGTCTCTTTCACAAAAGTTAAATTAATTCAAGACTCTACCCTTTGAATTTAGTAAAAATGACATTATAAAGCTAATTTATTGACTTAATAATTTTTGAATGGAATACAATCACACTCCCGAAATATACCTTTGGTGACCATTTTAAAGCCATAACCATTTACATAGTTTGAATTTTTCCAGTATTTAAAGGTACTTCAATGATATAATCTCATTAATTCTTACAATGTCCTTTTGAACTAGCCAGGGGACAGGTATGCTTATCTAATAATATAATAGTCCTGTTCTCTCTTGCACTTCATGACACATTTCAGTGAAGGTTGAATAACAAAGCACGAGGTCACCTAAGTAAGCACCTAGAGAAAACAGTAATTACTTACCCAATGGTGTAGGTAGGATATCTCTGTGGAAATCAGAGTAAAGATTATAGCACAAATTCATCACCTGTAAGGAATTGTGTGGCCAATAGAACTTTTAATAATGTAGGTACATGGAGATAAAATTTATGTGGCACATATTATACGCACTATATATATGTATTTAATCGACACATTTTAGTGAAAGCCCTTCTACTTCATTATATGTATATTTTATGTAAGATAATGCTTCTGGATCTATTAAAATATGTCAAATTATTTAAACCCAAGTGCTGTGCTTTATGAATTCATATGGCTGCTTTTGATAGTTTCGCATTTTTTGAATTCTGTGGAATTTGTGTACTTTTCAATAAAACCTTTCTTATTTGAGTGGAATTGAGTGAGTTGCTATTCCTTATGAAATGTTTTAGGATTTTAGGAGTGTTTACAGGAGGCATTTTATTCCATTTTATTAAGATTTTATTTATTTATTTGAGAGAGAGAGAGTGAGAGAGAACACAAGCGGGGTGAGAGGCAGAGGGAGAAGCAGGCTCCCTGCTGATCAGGGAGTCCAATGGCAGGCTCAACCCCAGGACCCTGAGATCATGACCTGAGCTAAGACAGATGCTTAGCCGACTGAGTCACCCAGGTGCACCTAAGGCATTTTAATACGTAGCCTTAAAAAACCTGGATATAATCTACCATACAACATGTTCAAAAATGTTCAGAGAAGCACTAGTCACAGTAGTGAAAAACTGGAGATAAAACCCTAATATCTATCAACAGTAGAACTGGTACATAGATTTGAGTATATTCCTATAACGGAGTATTACAAAGCCATGAGACTGAATTAATCACAGAAAATAATATGGATGAAATTCCAAAACAGTGTTGAGTTAGTGAAGCTGGACCCAAGACAGGTTGGTGTGTGAAGGTCTACAGTAATTAAAAAAGAACGGTGTCTCAGTTAGTTAAGTGTCTGACTCTTGATTTCCACAGATCATGATCTCAGTGTCCTAGGATAGGGCCCCACATCAGGCTCCCTGCTCAGGAGGGGGCCTGCCTCTGCCCTTGCTCCTCCCCTGCTTGTGCTCCCGCTCTCACTCTTTCTCTCTCTTTCAAATAAATAAATTAAATCTTTTCTTTCTTTCTTTCTTTTTTTTTTTTAAAGAAAAAGAACAATAAGGGGAACTTTGAAGTACTGGGTGCCAATAGTACTCTTTTCCTTGATCTGAGTCCTGGCTATACAAGTATGAATACATTTCGAAAAGCCATTGAACTTTGCTATGATGTGTGTGCTTTTCTGCACATGTTTTATAGTTCAGTAAAAGTTTGCTCAAAAAGAAGATAAAAGTTAATTATCATATAAGCCTTTATATTTGTATTGAACACCACTTTCAAAGCACAAGTGTTATTTTTCAAAAAGCACATGTATTATTCCATTTCACTCATTTGTTCAATAATTGTTTGTTTGTTTGTTTGTTTGTTTTTTTGCCGTCATGATGGAGGTAGGAGGCAAGGGTCAGGGGCTGCAACACAGATTAAAGTAGACATAATCCTGCTTTCACAGAGTTGATAGCAAAGCCAACTTATGCCCACCCATAACGTTCCTGTTTGTTTGTTAGGATGGGAGACAATTAAGCAAGCTTATACGATTTAGCGAAGAAGGACGCTTTGAGAGACAGCAGATGCAGTATGTGAGAGGGAGGGAAAGATTTCAAAGTGAGACCCCTGAGGAGGACAAGAGAAAGAAACCCAGAATGTAGGAGAAAGGAAGAAAAACTAAACTAGGAATTGTCAGGGGTCATATGCTGTTTGTCAGCAGAGCATGGAGTGGAGCCAAGAACCTAACCCTTCAAGCACATTAAATTAATCTGTGCTTTATTGCTGCCTTCTAGAATGCCAACAAACATATAGACACACACACACACACACACACACACACACAGATACACACACACTTTAAATAAGGAGCTTTGGTTCTATGTACATAGTTCACCATCATCTGTTGGTGATGTGTTGTTTTTCCCTCAAATGTGTCATGCAAAACCCAGTCCATGGTTTAATACTACGGTGGAGTTGTTTGCTTTCTCTGTCAGTGGGGAGGACTAGAAAGGGAAAAAGGGAAATTTGAGAAGTGTGAGGAAAGGTCAGAAAATAAAATAATGGCACTAACTGAAAATATGGGAGGAAATTCCTCTTTGGAACTCATTGATTTGGATAGTGAATTTCTGAACACCTTAGGATTTGTCTTCAAAATATTTTCTAGAAAAGCAAAGACCTGAGCAAGAGACAACGTCATGGGCCTTGGGGAAAAGATTCCTTTGTGTGTTTGTCCAGGTTCTTCAAGAAGCAGATAACAGGATGAAAGTAAATGTGGAAAATATTTACAAGAGTGAGTGTCTCTGAGAGGAAGTGAGGAGGAGGCTAGAGGAACTTGGAAGAGCTGAGAGATTGCAATATAAGTCTGACTCCTGTAAAAAAAGACAGGGAAAGAATGAAGGTCAAGTAGAAGAAGCTTATGTTATGGTGCATTTCTAAACACATTAATAATAGTGTCAATGGGGAGTCCTCAAGCAAAAGTTGTCCGTTGAGCCTGCCTTCGTATTCCTGCCACACCCAGTCAAGGGCCTGGAGCAGCCCCCAGAATCTGGCACTGTCATAAATGTTATGTATCTGAGAGTGCAGCAGTGGGGGGTCATACATGAATTATATTCTTCCCTAGTTAGAGACCTAAGTGAGGCATTTTCATGGCTACAGCAGCTTACATTTCCTGAACTTTCCATTTTGGATAAAAACGAGATGAGATTCATTTTGGGGATAAGAGAGTCTGGGGATTTTTTTAACAATGTAAATCATCATCTAGACTCTGGGATGTCTGGAGATAGATAGGTAGATAGATAGATAGATAGATAGATAGATATCACTATTTTAGAGAAAGCCATCACCTAATAGGTGATAGAGAGTTGTCTCTGATAGGTGACATCAGACAGTGGCTTGAATCAAGTGAGGAGGTAATCCACTTTGGTATCTGTGAGGAAGCATTCTAGACAGGGGGAAGAGTAAATGCAAAGGTTATGCGGAGTATGTATGCTTGTCTTGCTCCAGGAAGAGCAGGGAAGCCAGCTTAGAGAGAGAGAGGGAGAGTAGAAGAAAATGAGATCAGGGAATTAACTGAGGACTGTGTGATATTGGCCTGGATGCCATGAGAGAAGCTGTAGATTCATTTCCCAGTAACATGGAACATTCTCAGAGAGCTTGGAGCAGAGAATCTATATGATCTGACTCACGTTATTAAAGGAATCATTCTGGTGTCTGTGTGAAGGATCAATTGTAAGCAGAAAGAGACTCCAAAATCATGTTTATCAACTTCTTAGTATTTCTCCCCCTCTACTAATCATGGTCTCAATCCTTCTTCATGGACTGAAGACCTTCATGGATTGAAGAATGCCTTCTTCGTGGGCTTCTTCCCAATAGGTGATACATTCTAATGGGGTAACTGAAAAACATTTAACTGAGGGTTACATATGAGAAAATGTGAAGGGTAAAAGGAAACCATTAAAAGAATGTGATGCTTTCTATTTTCCACCCATAGGCCTGAAGAAGAAAGAAGAGGGAACAGTTACCAGAAGGCAGGAAGAGAACGATTGCTGTAGAAGTGTACCACCAGACTAAAGCTATGGAGAACTTCGTCCTGCTAACCCATGACCCCAACAGAGAGGAGAGTGGAACAATAAAGATCTTGACCCCACTTTTGGACAATCTTTCATCTTCTGCTGGTGCCACCCATTGTGCACACCTAATCAGAAGTAGAGGCCAAGAGAGCCTATTGATGCAGTTCATACGCGTTGACTTCCTGAAAGAACAAACAGAGAAGGGTACTGAGAGCATTTGCAGGGACACGCAGCAATTAGTCACCACAGAAATGCAGTCTTTATCTTTGAAAAGAGTTATCTGAACACCATGAATCCATGTGCCTCCGTTGTCTTGTTATTCTCATCTCCTTCTTAGAGAAACTTCTTGAATCTACTCCGTGTCACCACCTCTTGATTTCCTCTTCTTTCCTCTGTCCAGTGCCATCTGGATTGCATTCCCAGCACTCATCTGAAAGGGCTCTGCCCAAGGTTTGCACTAAATTCCTGCTTGTCCCTTCTGGCTATCTCAGTCTCTATTTTATTTGGCCACTTTTCAGCATTTGATCATAATAATAACACTCTTTCTTGAAGAGACTTTCCTATTGATCCCCTCTCTTCTTCATCTTATCCTTATTAGTTTCCTAAGGCCACCTTCACAAAGTACCACAAAATAGGTGGCTTAAAACAAAAGAAATTTATCCCCTTACAGTTCTAGAGGTTAGAAGTCTGAAATCAAGGTGTCAGCAGGGTGGTGCTTCCTCTGCAGGCTCTAAGAGAAAATGTTTCCTTGCCTCTCTCTCGCTTCCAGTGGTTGCTGGCAAGCCTTGGCGTTCTTTGGTTTGTGGATGCACCACTCCAACCTCTGCTTCTGTTGTCACATGTTTTGTGTGTATCTGTATTTGTTCCATCTTTTTAAACAGACACCAGTAGTACTCAAATTAGGGTCTATTCTAACCCGGTATACTCTCCTCTTATCTTGATTATATCACATTCACAAGTTCTAGGTGAAAACATGAATTTCAAGGGGACACTGTTTAACCTAGCACAGGCTCCTTTCTTAGATCTTCTTCCAACCTTCCCTTAAAATATGCTTCCCCAGGGTTTCCCTCATCCCCTACTCCCTTATTCTGTACGGATTTGAATCACAAATACCTACAAGGAAGCAAATATGTAACAAAAATGAGTGATATGGTTCTGTTATCAGGAAAACTAACGAATACCTTCATGATAAATAGCAACTGACCCTCAGTCCACAGGGGGAACAGGTGGTGTGGCCTGTGTTTGATTGGAGTGAACTTGTTCTATTCTAAAGGGGACAATGCTATTCAGACTCATCTGAGTGTTGTCATTCAGAAATGCAAGCTTGGTGTTGGATTTTTATATAAAATAAGTTAGAAAATGATTCCAAAAAAATGAAAACAAACAACAACAGCAACAAAAATACAAATATGTGGGGAAATAGTATTCAGACCAAACAAAAGCCATTCTCAAATCTGGCCTGTGGGGTCGTAACCTCTATTCTATATACACTTCTCTAATGATGTCAAGGGTTACTTACGATCAGCGGTAATTTGCCCTTTAGACCACTTGCCCTTTTAGCTTTAGATGTGCAAAAAGAGATCATAATGGACTGTTACATTTGTCTCCCCACAAGAATATCAAGCTTCAGGTGTCAAATATGAATTTCAGCCCCTCCCACCCCTAATCTGCCTCTCTCTCATAGTTTCTTTTCTCAAAGAATGGTAAAGTCAGAATTCTGAGAGCCGTCTCAGATTCCTCACTATCCCTTAGCACATGTCTCCTTTGTTATACCTATCTAGTGTCTTAAAAATCCCTCAGATTGATGCCCCAAATCCCTTAAATCAATTTCCTTCTTTTTGCCCTTACTACCTTGATTTATGTCTTCTTCTAAGAGCAGACTTTATATACTAATTACTAAAGCCCTTTCAAGTAAATATCTTAAGCTTCATAGCAAAGAGTATGATAGTGTCTTAGTTTAGCTTCTAAAGCAGAGGTGAGAGAATGGGAAGGAAAAGCCAATAGAAGATGCATTATCATGATTGCGGCTATAACCAACACAAGCTGCACCATCTGAGGAACCAACAGAATGCCTCCAAGGAATGGCCATTCCTAATACCAAAGTTCGGAACATTTACTATAGCTGCCTTCCCCCTTATCAGAGGACTGACCCTGGGCCATTTTTGCATTGATTGAGAGGCTCCCACAGCCCAGAGACAAAAAGAGAAAAGATACACAGCACACGTTTGAGCTGGATGACTACCAGAGCAAGGTGAGCCTGAGCTCATGTGGAACTGTTAAGCGCAGCTGCAGCTAAATCCAAGGTAAGCCAAGGGGAGGTGACACAAAGCACTAAAGTCCTCTGCTTCTCATAAAGAAAGCTTCTGGAGAGACTGCAAAGTAACCAAGCTAGGAGTTATATCTAGGTCTGACTCCAAAGCCTGTTTGTAATTACCATGTGCAAGAAGTTTCAGCCAACTTCAAAGTTAGAGGACACAGTCTCCAAGACTGTCCTCAATTTTGACACCAATTACAAGTTTCAGGGGGTTCCCAAAGCCACCCTTGGTTTCACTAAAACAACTCATAAAACTCAATGAAATTTATTATACTCATGGCTGTAATTAAATAGAGGGAAAATATAGAGATTAAAATCAGACAAAGGAGGAGACGCATAGAACAGTGCCCAGGAAAATTCCAGATGTTAACTTCCTTGGTTCCCTCCCCATGAGTCAGGATGCATTTGTCTCCCAGCGCCAACATGTGGTAATAATCATAAAGATTTCCAACCCTGGGAAGCTTACTTAGCCATCAGAATTCACAGTTTTTATTGGAGTTTCATTACATAGGATTGATTGATCGCCCATGTGATGGAGACGATTAATACTTCATGACCCCATAGGACTAGTGTCTTTGACATAATTGTAAGGCCCCCTCACCCCCTGCCCTAAGATTATCAGTTGTGACTGGCTCCATCCTAAGATGTGGTCTGGTCATCCCCCACCCTGAAGTCAGATAATTCTCTCAAGTTTGAATCAATTACCTCTCAAGCTGAGGGCAAAAGCCAGGCTTCTCTCTGGGCAATGCCATATTCTTAGCTACATACTATGGAATATGATTAATCATATTCCTTATAACTGTCTTTCCCCTCCTTGAATATTCACTGGCATTTATCATCTTCAGAGTAAGATCTATTCTCTTCAGAATGGCACATCAAGCAATCAAGATCTGTCCCCTGTCTACCTTTCCCGTCTTATACTTTCCACTCTTTCCTTGTTAGTACCTTATAGCCCCTCCAAATTACTGGCCCATCCTCTAATGATCACCCTGTCTTCATTGGCAGCCTAAATAGTAAAAGTGGGTGACAGCAAATAGACGCTTATTCAACACAAGAGAGAAAGAAAGAAAGAAAGAGTTGCTTTTCTTCTTTTTCCTTTGAGCAGTAAAAATAGATTAAGACAAGGTTCTGTGACCGATGAGTGTATGTAGAAACAGTCTCTTGATGAAATGGCATTTTGATGTTGTTTTGGAATATAGGTCAGGTTCGGCGGAATGAGGTCCAGAGCCGATGACCAAGAGGAAACTCTTAGTTGTCTTTGGTGCAAAAAGGTAGTTTATTAAAGCACAGGGACAGTACATGTGGGCAGAAAGAGCTGCACTGGGGTTGTGAGGAGCAATTGATTATACTGTGGGGTTGAGGGAGGTAAGGAAAATGGGAGGTTTCCAAAAGAACTTTCATATGCTAAAGAGTACCTACAAGATACCAGAGGGCTTGCCCTTGTCAAGTTAAGGTTGCTTTTCCTTCTAGCAAGGCATTGACTGTTAAGATAGTTGGGAGCTCCATGGAGCTTCCTCACGAGTGGGTTGAGGGGAGTTTGCAGGGTGTCAGCTTGTGCTTTTTCCTTAGCTAGCTTTCTTCTCCCTCATCAGTTTGGAAGAGTAGAGAAGATATGACAGGAGAGGAGAGAAGGAGGGATAAACTCTCATTTGGCAGGTGAGTGGCAGAAGTGGGATTGAGGCTCAATTTCTCATCTACAATTTAGAGCATGGACAGAAAGCTCAGGGTTCCATCAAACTCTTCCACAAGCGGCCTTCTTGCCTCAGGATATCTGCAGATGCAATAACTTCTCCCAAGAAAGCAAATACACATGCACATAATTATTGCACACAGCTCTGCTTCAAGATGCAACTCAGAATGTCCTTTTGACCATTACCCCTTCCCTCTCCCCTCTCTGGTATTTACTGCACAATACTCTCCCAACAGTTATCAGGGCAGCTTCTTACTGTGGATTTGTAGATCATTCTCCGGACTATGAGTTCTATGAGAAAAGAAACTATATTTTTTATCTTTTCACCCGTATCATCTAGCACAGGGCTGAGTAAAATTGGGATAAAAATTTATAAACTACATGAGCAAACCAACAAGAAAGAGAGGCAGGGAAGAAGAGAGAGAAGAAGGGAGGGAGAGAGAGTGTCGAAAATTCATTTGGTTTGCAGATATGCAGAGGAGGACTTAAAGCTAGGTTTAATAGAATATTATCCCGTCAGACCCCCAATCCTCGGCCCCCAAGCAGCAACCCTGGTTCTGATGGCAGAGTTTAGTTAGCTTAAGGATAACACATGACATAAGCTGAATGACATTAAATGGCTCATGGGTTCATGCGCAAACCAATTCCCTCTGCAGGGAGGTAACATTTCTGTAGTCTTCTATGATACTTTTAGAATCTCTCCAGGCTATGGCAGCAACAGATT
The DNA here is from genome assembly GCF_011764305.1 of Mustela putorius furo. NCBI lineage: Eukaryota > Metazoa > Chordata > Mammalia > Carnivora > Mustelidae > Mustela > Mustela putorius. The sequence continues at coordinate 76,301,506 of NW_025421987.1, forward strand.
TAGTAGACGAGAGGGATCTAGCAGCATATCACATGCACTGAACTGGAAAATGTCCTGGCCAATTAACAGCAAATGTCTGTGGCAATTAACAAACAGCCTGGGAACAAAGACTATCTATGTTGTTGTTATGTTCAGTCCTAGAATGGTTATTGTCTCTTCATGTCTTCAATTTTATAGTTTCAACATTTGAAAGATGTATATTCCATTCTTTTCCTAGTTTGTAAGCTCCCTTGAGGACCCAAAGCCATCTAATACATCTTTTTATTCATACAGTACTTAGCACAGGGTTTGACTCAAAGTAGAAATGCCATAAATATGTTTGAGATAAATTAAAAATTCTACCCCAAACCTGAAGCTCTAACTTAAGTCTCCTGCTACCAGGGGTCCACAGTCTAGCATGGGCACACATGTTAAATACAGTGGCTTGAACATTTCTCCAGGCTTTTTAGTTGCCTCTACGGAAATTAAAACCAATAAAGTTAGGTTTGTATTAGGAAGGACAGTTGGAGGTCATTTAGGTCAAGCCTCGCTTTCAGATGAGAAACCTGTTAAATTGGCTTGTCTAGCATAATGGAGCAGGAAATATGGCAAGGCTGTAATCAGAAGCCCTTCCCCAGTGTTACTTTTACAGCAAGCCTTTTCTCATCACTTCTTTCTAGCGATCAGGACAGCAGGGTGTATTTACAACAATGCTTAAGAAAACAAAGCACTTTGGTACATTTTGGTAGCTTTCTCAGTGACACACATCAACCAGCCTTGAATCTTTGTCAGCTTATATTCAAGAGCTACTTTTGACAGTTTGTCATTAACCCTTCCCTTCTGAAAGAATAGAGGACATCAGCCAAAGTCATTTGTTACTTCTGATTCCTTCTGATCTACAAATTTATCTAATTTCCTCTCTATTAACCTTTGAGAAAGAGGTGTTTCTTCTCCTTTTCAAGGCCAAGATTGCTATCCTGGCACTTGATCTAATTCTTGTCAGTATCTAAGAGATTTGTCCTATGGTCTATCTTCTCTCTTTCCCCAGGCTCAGACCTTTCTCTACATACTAGCACCACAAATAGGCTCAACTTTCTTTCATCTTAAAACCACCTGACCCAATGTACTTGAATAATTACCACCAAATCCTATCCTCCCCTTCTCATTGAAACATTCTGAAAGACTATATTTGATCTCACTTAGGCAGTGTCATTCATTTCTTAACTCAATTGTAATCGGCTCTCCACCCCCAGAATGCTACCGAAGGGCTCTAACCAAGACCACAGATTGCTGGCTAATTATCAAAAGCAGGGGAAATTTCTAGTCATTTGTTACTGTCTCCTTTCTTTCTCTAGAAACAACTCCCTACTTTTTTTTTTTTTAAGTTTCCATGACTCTGCACTCATTTGATCCCCTGATATGTTTTTTGTTTGTTTGTTTGTTTGTTTTTAAAGATTTTATTTATTTATCTGACAGGCAGAGATCACAAGTAGGCAGAGAGGCAGGCAGAGAGAGAGAGGAGGAAGCAGGCTCCCCACTGAGCAGAGAGCCCGACGTGGGGCTCGATCCCAGGACCCTGGGATCATGACCGGAGCTGAAGGCAGAGGCTTTAACCCACTGAGCCACCCAGGTGCCCCTGATATGTTTTTGATCATGATCATTTCTTCCATTTTCTATGTAGGTTCTTCTTTTTCTGCCTACTCTTAAAATGCCATTTTCCCACCAAAAAAAAATATAGATAGATAGATAGATAGATAGAGATTTCAAGTACCAAATACATACTGATGGCCACTAAAGTTTTGGTATTGAAATACATGTGTTCATATACCTATTTAATGGGTTCCATTTTTATGCATGATAAGCACCACAGACTCAGTATTAAAATTCATCTTGACATCTTTGGTGCTATCCCCCTCCTATATAGTAGAACCCCCACCAAAATGCCAAATGTGGGATCCAAAAATTGTGTCAGCTAAAATTCAGGGTCATATTATTGCAAGGTTAATTAAAAAATCATGCTGTAGAATTGTAATAGAAACAAAAGTAAAGATAGTGAAACATGTATGGAATACAGACGACCATACACTGAGAATGTCTCGAAGAAGCGCATGGCACTCACTTCCCAATTACTACCTGCTCTGCATTCCTACCCCCTGATTTTTTCGCCCTCATCTTTCCCCGTTTGAGAACTAAGGCTGGGAGGAAAATTAGAACCAATCATAAATTCCATTATATCCAAATTTACTGAGCAGTTTTACTGAATTCTCTATCTTACTTAATTGTACCACCATCAACCTAAATGGCACCACTTAAAATAAAGACCTGGGGCTGGTCCTTGTGTCCTCTTCTCATTACTCTCTACACCCAGTTCTTGGAAATTATATTTCTTTAAAATTATACTTCTTTTAATTATCCTTCCTTAAAAGTCCTCAAATTTGCATAGTGTTTTCATGTTCCTAATCTCTACCTTAGTCTTTCCCTGGATGACCCAAACATCCTCTCTTGGGTCACTCTGTCTCCAGCTTGTCCCACTCAAACTTTGGAATTGGTATTCCAGAGAAAATTTTAAGATATTAAGGCCCTCTCCCTGCCCTACATCCCACAATCCCACTTGTGATTTTAAAATATACCGGGATTTTTCACACATCGGTGGTTTGTAGCTTCTCTGTCTAGAATTCTGGACTACCTGATTGTTCACTTGGCAATTGTCCATTGATCTATTAAGACTCATCTCTAATTTTATCCATAAAGCCATCCCTGTCCTTTCCTTCCTCTCTCCAATGAATACAATTAACCATACCTTGTTTTTGGCATCCACTCTTTATATTCAGGCATGGGTCCTTAAAACGTATCTATAACACTTTGTTATATTTAGTCACTTAATGTTTCCACTTTTCCTCTAAAACTGTAAACTTACTGAAGAATGGAGCTATCTGTGATTCAACACTGGGTGTGAATGGTGATACGGTGTACAGTACTTTTTAAACAACAGTACATTTTACACATTGTGAAAGATATCTCACAACTTTAAAAATAAAAATAAAAGAAAAGAGATTATATAAAAGAGATTATATAGATTATAAGATCATCTGAAAGGCAGAAGTAAAATTAAAAAGAAATGGGATGCCTGGGTGGCTCAGTGGGTTAAGCCTCTGCCTTCAGCTCAGGTCATGATCCCAGGGTCCAGGGATCGAGTTCCATATCAAGTCTCTTGCTTAGCAAGGAGCCTGCCGCTCTGCCTGCTTGTGTTCTCTCTCTCTCTCTGACAATTAATTAATTAATTAATTAATCTTTTATAAAATTAAATTAAATTAAAAACAAATAATAGGTAGGTACAAGAGAAGTATATGGACAATCACAGATAAGGCAATCATAGATAAGGCAGGCACAGTGTGTTTGTTGTCTCTCACTTCCCAAATCAAGACCACTCTTTTGAAATGAGTCTTTTGCCTTGATTCCTATTCCTCTTTCCCATCTAGAATGAAAAAAAGCCACCAATGGACAGAAACATTACACAAACACTGATCACTCTAACTGAACCTATAGCAAGAAATTAGTAAAAAGGAGCAAAAGAGAAAATATTCCTCCCCACCAAGTTTATAAAACCCTCTAAAATTGCTTCTAGTGGGTATTATTGCATACAAATGACCTTACCCATCCTTTTATTCTCTTTCAATAGTTTTTATTCCAGACCTCTTGGGATCTCACAGAATTCTGACTTTACCCTTTTGTTATAATTTAAGTTATAGACTACTACAAATAATAAATATCCAGGCTTCTTATTTTTCTCATCCTCTGGAAGTATCTTTGAAGAAGTAGAAAGTTTTTACAAGAACTAGGTGTTCCAATGAAAATGCAACTAGTAGTAACTTGAGAATTTCTATATAGAAAGGACTTGGGGAAAGTAATTTGGCTGGAATGTGAGGCTCAGAGACTAATCTAAGAGATATATTGGACATATGTGCTCACTGTTTCATCCGAGTGTGTGTTTTAGGGGAAAAGCTCAAGGAAGGGAAAGTGGCCAATAGAGACTGTGAAAGGGATACATCATCTCAAACCATCCATGTGTGCTGATACCTTACACCCTGTGTGCCTGGATTGTTGGGATTTCTGGTTTTGCTTTTCATGTTATAAATGCACCAAAATTCACAAAGAATTTAGAATTAAATTATCTGAAAAGAAGTCTGAAAGATCACAGTCATGGATATTTCTAAACTGGGAAAACTAAAAATGTATAAAATGACAATGGAGGAATCAGTGTAAAACTTTTCTTTGTATTATATTTATTTTTTAAATATTTTTTTATTTTTTATAAACATATAATATATTTTTATCCCCAGGGGTACAGGTCTGTGAATCGCCAGGTTTACACACTTCACAGCACTCACCAAATCACATACCCTCCGCAATGTCCATAATCCCACCCCCTTCTCCCAACCCCTCTCCCCCCAGCAACCCTCAGTTTGCTTTGTGAGATTAAGAGTCACTTATGGTTTGTCTCCCTCCCAATCCGATCTTGTTTCATTTATTCTTCTCCTTATATTTAAAGGCACAGAGAAATCAATTAAAAAACCCCTCTTCTACCTCCCTCTATATTCAAGCTTTGATTGATATCAAACATGATTGTACAATATCCCTCACTTCATATTATCTGACTTTCTTGAAGGACACTATTGCATATACTACCTGAGGACACATCATAAAATTGTGGGATTCAGTGTCCTAAATTTCACTGAAGTCACAATAAGATGAGTGGAATCTCTCACTTGCCTTAGTTTTTATTTGAGCAGAGTTTGAAATGTGTGCCATCAGACAACCACACATTTTCCCTAAACAACAATTTTTATTCCCTAAACTCTTTTTAGTTGTAGGGTGGCATAATGTGACAGTAAGTGTCTCCAAGTACTAGTCGAACCAAATTATACTCTTGAGCCTGTGCGTGCTCTGCGTTTTGATGGCAATGTCCCTGTTCTACCGTCCTTCCTCATCAGCTGTCTTGCTAAAGTGTGCAGTGAGTAATGATTACGGGGTGATATTTAATGAAAACGCTACCCATGACTCTGAGCCAAATGTGACCCCTACTATTCTTCTACTATTAAAGAATAATTACCCATTCCCCATGCAATTGCAATTGCGGGCAGCAGAGATGTTGAGTTGCCAAAACATGCCAGTAAACTATTCAATTTTAAAAATTTCTCAACATACAAAATGCTAATATTGATATAGAAATACATTAAGACGTAAAAAGTATGGCTCTTGGGAAAATTAAATATAAATAACCTTGCTTTCACTAATTTGGGTGAGAGTTGCAACATCTTTTTAAACTCGCTTTTATATAGGAAATGAAATGAAGATGCCAAAGATTAATGCTGTCAGTTTCAATGGCCAGCATGAATCCAAAAGGCAAGCATATAAATCTAAAGCAAATAGAAGTGCATTGCTTAATTTCTGCTTATCATTCATTACACAATTGCCAGGAAGTTAACCATTACATTATCAATTCCATCACATCTTAAATTCATCTTGGAAAAGTTCCTTCTTCCATTATTGTATTGGGCTTTTATGGACCTTTGATGGCTCTCACAGTAATCAGCACTGGGGGATCTACAAGATTAACGCAGACTAAAGTTCTGAGAAGAAGAAGATGAATGTATTTTACATTATACTTTAATTTTTTTCAATGCCTCTAAACTAAAAGCATGAGCTCTTAATCTGTTATGACACTTTGCTTTCACTGACCATAATTCTAGCAAGGAAGAATTAAGTTTAGTATTTTCATTCACCTGTTACTCAATGTAGACAAAATAGTAAGCAAATTGTAATTTTTCACAATGCCCCAAACCAAATGCTTTCAACATTGGAAGAAATGGTTTAATAGTATTTTTTTAAAGTAAATCTGTTTGGGAATAAATAAATTTATATTTATAAGCATCACATATATTCTCATATTTCTTATTCAATTTTTTATCCAATTCATTAGTTATTCAATTAAGGATCCTCCCCCAACCCCCAGTTTTTTCAGGCTCTGGGCTAAATAATTGAGCTCATATAAATAATTTCTGCCCTTAAAAATGTGTATTTTAATAGGCCAGATAATATAGAAGTGTTGAATCACTATATTGTATACCTGAAACTAATATCACACTGTATGTTAACTAACTGGAATGCCAATAAATAAATAAATGAAGAGAGAGAGAGAAAAAAAAAAGAAAGAGAGGGAGAGAGAGAGAGAGAAAGTCTAGATAAACGTAAATGAATATGGACACAAGAAAAATTATCATTGTTTCTGTAGTAATAACAACAGGTACAAGGAAGAGAGAGTGGAGGTACAGTGGAGCACATGGTCAATTTGAGAAAGGAAAAGGAGTCAGGTGGGCATGGTCCTGGTCCAAAGGCTTCATATTGAAGGTGACTGGCAAGAGGCATCTTGAAAGATAACAGATATTTGCTTTGTATGTGTGGTGGTCTCAAAACATGTCTACATTCTTTTACACACCTCCCATCAAGAGATGGGAGTCTAATTCTCCTTTTCTTAAACATGAGCTGTCCTCAGCAACTCAGCTCTAATGAACAGAATGCAGCAGAAGTAATGGTGTCTGACTTTCCAGGCTCATATAAAAGATGATACAGCTATTACCAGACTCTCTCCACCTACTGAGACCTGTATTTTGAAGGCCCACGCCAGCACGTGAGAAGTCTGACTCCCCGAAGCTTCCATGATGAAGAGACCATTTCAAGAAACCACATAGAGAGATTCTCAAGAATCCAGCTATTCCACATACTAGATGTTCAAGTCCTTCAAGTCCAGCAATAAGACATGTGAGTTAGCAAGTCTCAGACAATTCCAGTTCCAGCTATCTGACTGCACCCACAAGAGATACCTCACTAAGCAGTAACTGCCTCGCTATGCCCTGCCAGCTCCCAGAACCACCACTAAGTGTTCGCATAATTTATAACACAGCAGTAGGTCACTGGAACAGTAGACGATGGGAGCAACCTGTGAAAAAGTATGGAGGCTTAAAACATCCCCGTGTTTCCAAGCAAGAACAAGAAGCTAAATCTGGCCAAAGGACAGAATACAAGTCAGGGCAGGAAGGCAAGAGTCAAGACTAAAGGGATCAGTAGAGGCCAGGTCATGGAAGTCCTAGTAATTCATGGCACAGAGTTTGATTTTTGCCCTGGAACCAAAGGATACACCTCCATATTTTGAAACATACCTGTTTATAAAGATTAGTTTATTACTTGTGAAAGTGTTGTCAGAATATTACTTATTGACTTGTGGATACACACACACTCTATACATTGTCAGTTTAAGAAATAACATGCTCTGGAAGTGTGCTTGTTTTGTTGATATGTGTCCTCTTTAGTCTTTGGGAACTCTGAAGAACTAACTGCTTAGATTAGCATTTCACTTTCCTGAAATCAAAGCAACCCATCCTGGATAATGGCTTGTCCAGACATATTATCAGTCAGGGGTGATTTTCTAGTCAGCAGCTTTGGTGGCTCTGGCTTTATTTGGAAGGATTTCAGTGCTTCCTTGAAATGGTTCATCGAAACACTCTGTGCATGGTTAACCTTTTGTGGCTATAAAGATTCCTTAGTAAGAGTCTTTAATTATAGGAACCTTGAGTGGAAGAGAGGTTAACATATTTGCCAGGCTCATACAGCTATGCAGTACTAAGGCCAAAAACAAGATCTATATCTTTTTTCAATTAGCAGTTCTTTGCAGAACACTTGACCAGCCAACTAGTGGCTGTGTTGGAAAGAAACCAGAATAAGGTAGTAAATTCCTTAATGCTTGCCTGTAACTATTTCCATAGAAATATAGTTGAGTTTAGCAAATACTGACATTCTGACAATCTATAGTCGCAATTCAATATTACATTTGCAGCAGAAAACACATACCTCATGTTCATAAAAGACAACAGAATAGAAAAGAGTTTCACAAAATAAGGACTGCTTACTTTTCATTATGTGCATATTTATTGTTATATTGAACTTCTAGATTAAAAGGGGGTATTTAAAGAATGTGAGTAGATCTATGTAAGGTGAATTTTGGGAAATAGCATATTATAGTGAAAAGACTAGGAACTCTAAAAACAATATAACAGGGTGTTAAGTGGTTTTGTCCTATTGCCTCTGAATTTCTGCTGAAGCCCCAAGAAGGAGAATAATGGGTGATACGTAGTCCTCACATTTTTTAAAATTTAATTTAAATTAAATTAAATTAATCACATATAGTGTATTATTAGTTTCAGAGGTAGAGTTCAGTGATTCATCAATTGTATATAACATCCAGTGCTCATTACATCATGTGCCCTCCTTGATGCCTGTCACCCAGTTACCCCATTCCCCCCACCCCCTCCCTTCCAACAACCCTCAGTTTGTTTCCTATGATTAAGAATCTCTTCTGGTTTGTCCCCCTCTCGGATTTCATCTTGTTTTATTTTTTTTCTCCTTTCCCCTATACTCCTCTGTTTTGTAAATTCCATATATGAGTGAGATCATATAATAATTGTTTTTCTCTGATTGATCTATTTTGCTTAGCATAATTTTTTTTGATGGCCGAGCAATATTCCATTGTACATACATACCACATCTTCATTATCTATTCATCTGTTGATGGACATCTAGACTCTTTCCATAGTTTAGCTATTGTGGACATTGCTGTTATAAATATTGGAGTGCATGTGCCCCTTCTTTTCCCGACATCTGTATCTTTGGGGTAAATACCCAGGAGTATCATTGCTGGGTCATATAGTAGCTCTATTTTTAACATCTTAAGGAACTTCTATACTGTTTTCCAGGTGGCTGTACTGGCTTGCATTCCCACCAACAGTGTAAGAGGGTTCCCCTTTCTCCACATCTTTGCCAACATCTGTCATTTCCTGACTTGTTAATTTTAGCCATTCTGACTGATGTGAGGTGGTATCTCATTGTGGTTTTGATTTGTATTTCCCTGATGCCAAGTAATGTGGAGCCCTTTGTCAAGTGTCCGTTGGCCATTTGGACCATTTGGATGTCTTTGCAGAAACAGTTGTTCCTGTCTTCTGCCCATTTATTGATTGGATTATTTGTTCTTTGGGTGTTGAGTTTGATAAGATACTAGCTCTTTATGTGATATGTCATTTCCAAATATCTTCTCCCATTCTCTTGGTTGTCTTTTGGTTTTGTTGACTGTTTCCTTTGTTGTGAAAAAGCTTTTTATCTTGATGAAGTTCCAATAGTTCATTTTTTTCCTTGCTTCCCTTGCCTTTGGAGATGTTCCTAGGAAGAAGTTGCTGCAGCTGAGGTTGAAGATGTTGCTGCCTGTGTTCTCCTCTAGGATTTTGATGGATTCCTGTCTCATATGTAGGCCTTTCATCCATTTTCAGGGTTTGTTTGGGTTTTTTTGTGAATGGTGTAAGAAAATGGTCCAGTTTCATTCCTCTGCATGTGGCTGTCCAGTTTTCCCAACACCATTTGTTGAAGATGCTGTCTTTTGTTCCATCGGATATTCTTTCTTGCTTTGTTGAATATTAGTTGACCATAGAGTTGAAAGTCTGTTTCTGGGTTCTCTATTCTGTTTCATTGATCTAGTGTCTATTTTTGTTCCAGTACATACTACCTTTATAATTACAGCTTTGTAATAGAGCTTGAAGTATGGAATTGTGATGTCTCCAGCTTTGGCTTTCAATAGATGCAGAAAATGCATTTGACAAAATACAGCATCCTTTCCTGATTAAAACTCTCCACAATATAGGGATAGAGGGAACGTAGCTCAATATCATAAAAGCCATATACGAAAAGCCCATAATGAATATCATTCTCAATGCAGAAAAAAACCATTATTCTCCTTCTTGGGGCTTCAGCTGAAATTCAGAGACAATACGACAAAACCACTTAACACATGTCAGCAACATGACAGGGATGTCCACTCTCACCACTGTTGTTCAACATAGTACTAGAAGTCCTAGCCTCAGCAATCAGACAACAAAAAGAAATAAAAGGCATCTGAGTCGGCAAAGAAGAAGTCAAACTCTCACTCTTCGCAGATGACATGATACTCTATGTGGAAAACGTAAACGACCACCCCAAAATTCCTAGAACTCATACAAGAATTCAGCAGAGTGGCAGGATATAAAATCAATGCACAGAAACCAATTGCATTTCTACACACTAATAATGAAACAGAAGAAAGAGAAATTAAGGAGTCCATCTCATTTAAAATTGTACCCAAAACCATAAGATACCTAGGAATAAATCTAACCAAAGAGGCAAAGGATCTGTACTCAGAAAACATAGAACACTCATGAAAGAAACGGAGGGAGACACAAAGAAATGGAAAAGCGTGCCACGCTCATGGATTGGAAAAATAAATATTACTAAAATGTCTATGCTGCCTATAGCAATCTATATATGCAGTGCAATCCCTGTCAAACTACCATCATTTTTCACAGAGCTGGAAAAAATAATCCCAAAATTTATATGGAACAAGAAAATACCTTGAATAGCCAAAGGAATGTTAAAAAGAAAAACTCTTCATCTTCATATTTTAAAGAAAGGTGTTAGCTACATCTAGGAGGGACCAACTTAAGGTAGCAATCTCAGTGCAGCATTTGACCTCTATTTTCTAACTATATATAAGAGCACTGTCAATGAAGTTTATTAAAGAGGTTAATCAAGGTAAAGAGTTATCAGCCTTGTTGAAGTATTCCCTTTCACACACATCAAGACTAGTCAGAATGAATAAGAGAATTGGCATATATATCAGGAGTGTCTCAAAGCGAACACTGGAAATCTCACTCCCCAGCTGGCTCCTGGGAGAACCTGATATATATTCCCTAGAGTCTGTACAAACATAGAGATTGGCCCCTGCCTCTCCCCCAGATGGTGCTAAAGGTGGGAAGATGGTAAATGGACTGGAATGGCAAGGCAAGTAGAGAGGGCAGCCGTGGGAAGAAAACTGCACTTATATTGCTTTGTGAAGCAAGTTGCTTTGAGTTTCTTCATGCCAAATGGATATCTCAGAAGATTGGGTTTAAAACATATTGATGGACTCCAGCCAAAAGGGCATCCCACAGGAAGAAGCTGGAAATGTGCCTTGCTGTAGGCGAAGTGAAGTTTCAAGAAGTCAGCCAGAAAGTGAATCCCCTATGTCAGCCAGCATTTGGAAGTTTGCCATCAAAAGAGAATATGGGGAGGGAAGATGATTGCTAAAGCCTACTGTGAGAGAGACATTGCTTTTTCCCTCTACCCCCATCCCTCTCCAGATCCCTCTTCTCAGGCCTCCACCCCCACACCTAAACTCTGGAGAAGCCAACTACAGAGGAAGTGGGGAGAAGGAATGAAAAAGTCTATGGCAACTTTATCACTTCCAATCTCTCGTGCCCATCTCAGGCCTTAGGGGAGGCCGGGGAAAAGTTCTGAATTAGGTGGATGTTTGGAATTTGGTTTTAGGAGAATTTGACTGGAGAACACCTGAAAATCGAGAGCATCCTTAAGATGAAAGTGACTTAAAAGCTATGTGATCTCCTGGTCAAGTAATGGGGAAACAGAAAAAAAAACTTTTTTCAAATACAAACATTGAAGGAAAAAAAAAAAAGCTGTATCCTGGTTATAACCTGTCAGAATATTGTTGTTTCTATAAAGTGGTTATATACAGAGAATTCTGAATCTTAGCACTGTCACCAGATCTGTTTGAACCCAGCTTCATTTATAAAAATGGAATAAGAAGACCTATGTCATAGGCTGTTGGGAGGACTGGTGAGGTAATACATATATAGCATGTAATATATCATTTATAATAAAGTTCTGTTTCTTTTTATTTTTCTCTTGGTTACCATATTAAAATGAAAAAAACTGAAGGTCACTTATACTCAGGTTGCTTAGTTAGAAAATGAAAATCAAAATAACAACCAAAAAAGTAAGTGGCAAATAAACCAACAGAAGAGCCAGGTTTATAATATGATTAGACCTTGCATTTGAATTTATTAGAGACCAGAACAAAAGAGGGACAAAATTCTTATTATCTGATTAAAGAAAACTTTCTAGTTCTTCAACAGAGAGAAGTTCTTATGGGGTGCTAGACTACAAAAACAATTTTATAATATTAAATATTACCCAATTTTATTATATTAAATATTATAATATTATATTAAATATTTAATATAAATATTATATTAAATGTCACCCATAAATTTTAATATATTAAAAATTATATTAAATATTATATTGATATTATATTAAATATTACCCAATAAGAGATTAAATATCTCCTCTTATTTATGTCAACATTTAACTATTAATTCCAAAATTTATAAGCCACTTATATGTACACATTTATTATATTTGTATATTATATGTGCATTGTATATTATAAATGCTTATTATTTTTATCTATAATTTGAAATTCAGAAAAATGTTCTATCCGGGCCAGTCCATAAAAGCTGTGTAAATCACAGTATAGCTAATCCTTATAGTTTTTGGCATTTCCTGAGTTCTATTTCCTGGCAAAATGGAGATCTCGAAAATAGCCTGTGCGTGTGTGTGTGTGTGTGTGTGTGTGTGTGTGTGTGTGGTGCCTGTCTGTCTGTATGTGCACAGAAAATAGATGGTGCTTTAAAAAAAAAAAAAAAAACTCTATTCTTATAATTAACCACATCTATCTTTAGTATGTTTCCTGTCCCACAATGTTGCCCATGCAGGTTTGGTCTGCAACAACCCAAGTGTTCTATTTTCAAATGATTTGCTTTCCTTTCTCCAAACACTCATACTGCTAAGGGCCCACCGAGTTCAGGAAGAAAGTAACTTGATAAATGAATTCTTATTTACATGTCAATGCTTTATAGCTGTTTACCATTCCCAGAAATGTTTGCAATTTTATTGGAATATTTTTTTAGTCCAAATATTCTAATTATAGGAATTTCAGGTCATATAACAAAATGAAATAAAAAGCAACTACCAGAACCCAATTGACATGGCCTATCCCTTAAAGCTCTAAGTCTGCATAGAGCACCCATGCAGTGATTTCCTGTGCTGGGAAGATGGAGCAGCAGAAATAGCAGTGAATGTATGCAGAGGCTGTGTATGAAGTGGGCCTTTCTCATTTGAAGATTGACTTCCTTTATGAAAAAAAAAATTAACTTCCTTTATTACAAAATCTCATTTAATGTATACACCTCTCATCTATATTATATTTTTAATTAAATTGGGTCATTTGCAACATTTGTAAACATTTCTAAATTGCTAATAATCAAGCAAAATGAGAAAGAAACATTTGCAAAAAGATAATGTCAGAATAAAATGTATTTTATTTGTTAAAAGCTATGAGCTTTGAGCTATCTAAAACAGAAGCCAAGGGCACCTGGGTCAGTTGGGCTTCTGTCTTCGGCTCAGGTCATGGTCTCAGGATCCTGGGATCAACTCCTGCATCAGGATCCCTGCTTGGCAGGGAGACTGCTTCTCCCTCTACACACCCCCACCCCCACTCATGATCTCTCTCACTCTCAAATAAATAAGTAAAAATATATTTTTTTAAAGAAATAAGAAAAAAATAGAACAGAAGCAAAGTGGCCTCTTGAACTGGTGAGGTCCACACAGCAAAGACACTGCAGAAACTTTGTGTTCCTGTTCTTTTCCAAGATTTTCAATGTTTTGGAAATAGCAGTAAGGCTGTTTATTTATGTGTGATGAACAATTTTCTCTCTAAATTTAGAGAACTTTGAAAGGAGTAAATTGTCCCTGCAGCCAACAATGCTGGGCAGGCTCCAGGGAGCAGAACAGTAGAAGGAGCAATAAAATAGTCATCAGGGACCCTGATAACTTACCATTTTCCCTGTGAATGAAGACATTTTGTTTAATAAATGTTGATGTTCACTTGGTTGGGGCAAAGCATTGTTAAAGCGGTTTTCAAACAAAGAGTATCCTTAAATTTCTCTAAGGCCCCTTCACTTTTTAGAGGCTGACAGTTACGGTGGCTCACAAGACACAAGTCTGAATTCCAATACTATGTCTGTTAGCAAACCCTTGCTGTGACTTTACTGAATCAATGAACTTCTACTTTTCCTTTTTTTTTTTTTTTTTTTTTTAGTATTGTATGTATTTATTTGGCAGAGAGGGAGAGAGAGAGAGAGCACAAGGAGGAGCAGCAGGCAAAGGGAGAGGGAGAAGCAGACTCCTCACTGAGCAGGGAGCCTGATGCAGGGCTCTATCGCAGGACCCTGGAATCATGACCTGAGCCGTAAGCAGAAGCTTAACTGACTGAGCCATCCAAGTGCCCCTCCTTTATTTTTTTTAAAATATAAATTACTATATTCGGTATGCCTCCCCTTGTGCAACATTGACTATTTCCTTATACTGCAATGCATGTCCCACAGGTTACTGCTACCCCACAAACCCACTTCTGACTCAGGAGATTTTTTTTTTCAGGCTTTTTTTTCAACAGTGTAGCTGATCTATCTCCCAGTGAATCCGCAATGAAGTCTTGACCTTTTTGCCTTAATATCTTAAGTCATCTGCCTACTCAACTCATTTTGCCACTCTGAGATGTGGTTAAAGCACGCTTAATAGATATTTAGAAATCCTAATGTCCGTTATTGTTTGTTACAGTTTGTTAGTTCCTCTCTCTACTCTACAAGTAACCTTATAAGGTAAGAAAATTCTATAACATGACATTATTTAGTATAAGCTACCTGAAAGTTATAGGACAAGAGTTCCAACTCTATCCAGAGAAGAAGCAGCAGCATCTTTGAGTTCTCAAATACCATGAGGACTTTTTGGTCTTAATTTTAGTAATCCTGTTATCTTGTATAGCCTCTGAATTTAGTGTCTTCAGTTAATGTATTTTTCTTTAATAGCTAGAGCCTGTAAACCTACTTTGTAATCGAATGTGTGGAATGTTCTTTCATAATATAAAATTACCTTTCCACTTTTAATTACTCAGAATGTATACTTTTTCTTCTCAAAATAATCCAACTTTTCTGTGTCTGATCCATTTAGATTTTGGAATCATCAGCACATGAATGGAGGCCTCAGCCCTCCTAATCCATGGGATCACTGTGTATGAGCATGTTAGGGTATGGAGTTCACCACCCCTCAATTAGACAGAGAACACTCCATAATGCAAGTCACACAGCGAGGTTTATTTCCAGCTAGCTGGGGTCCAAGTATCTGCCCGGCGCAGCGGGTTTCAACAAGGACCCCAAGCACTCAAAGCGAAGGGTTTATATAGCATTTTCAAGGCACTTCTTCATAGCTACATACATATCTTGTGCCCCACTTTGACAGTTTAACTTTGTTTAACCTTTTGCCACGCCCTCATCACCCAGGCGCCATCCTGTCGGTTAAGTGAGATTTAGGTTTAGAAGAAATTTAACTTTATTTACATGTCCTTCTGCCTCCGCCTCCCTCAATTTTGTGGTGGGAAGGGAAACCTTAGGCCTTGAGGAACTGAGCCCTGTGTCTCTGGAAATTGGGCCAATGACAAGATAGCCCTTTTTGTTGTAAATCACCAGGACATTTGCAAACCAAGGGAGACTCCTGTCTTGCAGGATTGTGATCTCTACAAGTTAACTATTTGTTTTTCTTTAACATCTGGTCCCTGTGGCGCCATCGCCTAAGCGCTCTGGTGGTATATGATTAAGTTGTTTCTTAGGTTTTATCTTATCTCAAGTTATATGCTCCCTGTGGGCTGGTTAGGGATGCTCAGTAAAATGGCTTCCCAGTCTTCAGGATGGCCATTCTTATGCTAACCCACGCTGGCTTTTGCTTTGCCAAGATGGCTGTACTTATGTCACGGCTAGACTTGAGGTGGTACAGCCTTGTTTTTCTTGGCCTTCACACCTGGAGCTGGTTTCCGGGACTTGTTTTTTAAGTACCTTGGGGGAAGGGGAGCAGGGACAGTTTAAGGGTTAAACAACAAAGTTATTGTTTAACCTCAATGGAAGCCTCTGGTTAAAATAAAATATAAAATAGGTCCTTACAAGCACAGATTGAGAAGGCTAAGGAGAGTAAACCAACAGGCAACAGAGGACACACTGAAGAGATCAAGAGTCTTTATTAAGAATAAAAACAAAACAAAGACAGTTTAGTAAGGGGAAAAAAATTAGAGCATTTACCAGGAGGCCAAGAAAGAGGAGATATTTCATGTGGGCAGCGGGGATGGGTATGTACAGGTAATAGAGTTCATGTCAAAGGATAATTTAAACAAATCTGACAGGGCACCTGGCTGGTTCATTCAGTAGAGCATGTGACTCTTGATCTTGGGGGTATGAGTTTGAGCCCCACATCGAGAGTAGAGTTGACTTAAAAAAAAATGAAGAGATTATTTTAAAGATTTTATTTATATATTTGAGAGAGGCAGACAGAGATAGTGAGAAAGAGCAGGAGCAGGGAGTAGAGGGAGAAGCAAGCTCCTCACTGGGCAGGGATCCTGACGTGGGGCTCAATCCCAGGAGCCTAAGACCACGACCTGAGCCGAAGTGAGACACTTAACAGACTGAGTCACCCAGGTGCTCCGTAAAAAGGATTATTTAAAAAAAAAATTTTTTTTTAAATAAAGAGATCTGACAATATGAAGATAATAATGAATCAGAAACAGTTGCAAACAGCAGATTGCAAAGGGTTTGAACATGCATAGTAGCTGAACAAAGTTTCACCGCATCTATAGGTGAATGAAAAAAGAGTTGCAAATTCCGTAATAAGGGAAGGGGGGAGCCTTGGTGGCTCAGTCGGTTAAAGCCTCTGCCTTCGGCTCAGGTGATCCCAGGGTCCTGGGATCGAGCCTCACATCGGGATCTCTGCTTGGCAGGAAACCTGCTTCCCTTCCTCTCTCCCTGCCTGTCTCTCTCTGCCTACCTGTGATCTCTGTCTGTCAAATAAATAAATAAAATCTTTAAAAAAAGAAAAAGAAGAAGAAGAAGAAGGGAAAGGTTCACAAGAAGTTGTTTTTTGAATTAACATTATTTAGGAAAGTTATAGAAGTAACTAACACAGAGGAAGAGGTAGAAGGTATAAGAACGAGGGGAGGCAAACTTGCTAAAGTGGAAAGAGAGAATGAAATCTGCAATTCAGTTGTGATGTAAGTTAAGTCCTCACAATACAGGAGACTTCCCCCCCCCCCCAGTTTTCTATTCAAAGTGATACAACAGTTGTTTTCCTTCCATTCTAGTTACTTAATGACCCCTTCTGTATTCGATGTTCTGTTTTGCATAGTCCATACCTAAGTATAATGCTCTTTACCATTTTAGTGTGCTAGTCTATCATACTGCTGATTATACATCAATAAATATTTTAAAAGGATCTGCTTTAAATATAAATAATTGGTTTTTGTATAAGTATTCTGCTGATTAAGCTGGTATTTTTATCTTGTTCTCTTCAGATTCCTAGGAAATAAATAAGAAAATATGTCCCCGAGTGATAATACACTTTAAAAAGCACAATTATATTAGAAGAAATGTATTCCCATGGAAATAAAACACACCATAACAGAGATTTGATGAAGGGAAGGACATACTTTGAAGAATTCATTTCTCTGTTAAAGTATCTGCTGAAGCTTTGAAAGCTGGCTAAAGCTATCTTAAATTAAGTAATATCCTACTGACAAATACCAAGAGGATAATGTTGGGTTTTATTGCAGTTTGATACCTGACAAAATGATTGGATCAAAGACAATAATTAAAATCATAAGCTGCTAAATTACACAGTGAAGAGTGTATAGGTCTTGGTCTTTTAACACAAGGAAGAGTAGTCTCAGTCAACTTGCCAATCATTTACTTAGATGTAGACTCCCATGTTGGATAAAATGTTATAAGTAATAAAAGTGTTGCAAATTAAGCAGCAGCCATTTACACAAATAATATTTGAATGACTATTGAAATACAGGTAATTTAAATGTGACATCTGATGGAAACCATTATACAGAGTACCATCACAAACATCTGTCTTTGTAGTCTCCCTCCAAAACAGTTCCAGGTGATCCTCTGTGGGACACCCCATGATAAGTGACTTAAATGGTAAGAACCCACAGGGCCTAGAGCAGGGAGTCTACAATGTTTCTTCCTCACTGAGAACAAATTAGGCCTCCCAGTTTCAATCCTCAGTGGGGGTGAGTATAGACTGGGTTTTTTTGTTCGTTTGTTTGTTTTTGTTTTGTTTTGTTTTGCTTTAGACCTAATGCTGCCCAAGCCACCCCACCAGTGGCTCTTAGCTTTTCTTGGGGAAGCAAGCACAGCAGGACACCAACTGACCACTTCTGGTGCAATCTCACAGCTTTGTTCTGCAACTCTAATAGATTAGAAAGTCAAACCAGTCTCAAAAAAAAAGTTCAGAGCTGATGAAAACGCTTGCCTTTCAATCCATAAACAACCTAAATAAACCTGGAACCATTTTGGTTTCTAGATGAAGCAATGGCAGTAACTGGAGCTAGGCAGAGGTTTGTGATCACAATAGATGTAATAAAATTAAAAGGAAGGATTAATGTCAGTAGCGGGGTGTGTGTGTGGGGGGGTCTTACTTCCTAAATACAGGTTTATAAAAACTCAGGATTAAAACTGGAAATTAGAATTTTAACAAGTCAATTTCTTTATTATCAGGAGAAAGTCAAAATCATAAAAATAAAATTTGAAGTCACGTTTAAATATTTTAATTTTTGCCTGTTTCTCCCATCTATGACTTCAAGAATTCAAATAAATTAAAACCTCCTCTTTTAGGAACAAGTGATGATTTTAGATATTATGGAGGTATAGATGACAATATCTTTAAACATTATCATACACGTGCCTTAAGAAATTAATTAAACAAATTTTCTATTAACTTGTCTATACTGATAATAAAATCATTAATTTATACCAAATTAAAATTCCTTATTTATCATAAGGATGTTGTGAAAACCCTCTTGAATCTTGTGGTCAAGAGAAGCTGGTGTTGGGGCGCCTGGATGGCTCAGTGGGTTAAGCCTCTGCCTTCAGCTCAGGTCATGATCCCGGGGTCCTGGGATCGAGCCCTGCATCGGGCTCTCTGATCAGCAGGGAGCCTGCTTCCTCCTCTCTCTCTGCCTGACTCTCTCTTTGCCTGCCTCTCGGCCTACTTGTGATCTCTCTCTGTCAAATAAATAAATAAAATTAAAAAAAAAAAAAGAAGCTGGTGTTCTCCTGAACAAGTAATTTGTTTTTTTAATATATGCTTATGTATAGTAGAAGTCCTATAACTTGCTTCATTCTCTGCTTTGACTGCTAGGAAACTCAGAAGAAATATGTAGTCCTACTGCATGAGAGAGCATAAGAGAATAGTAGGAAATTTTTGTACTAATTTTACTATAGCTTTATCTATACTTTCCTTCCAAATTCTTCATCTTTTTAACATTTATATCAGTATATTCTTATGAATATTTATTTTATACTGTGGGTTATAATCCAGTACTATGCTGCTTATTTTGATGCTCAAATTTTCCTCAGTTTTGACCTTTGAGAGCTCTCTCAATTAGCTCCTGTGTTCCACTAACATACCCTTATTATTGTAGATTTTGATTTTAGTTTTTAAACACTTAAAAAAAAAGTTTGTCACTACTGGATTTTCCAGGATTGTCTCATATATTTCCAGCTCTGGTACTAGAATCAGCCACTTCTCCAAGCCCTGGATCCTTTTACTGGAAAATGATATTTTTTACTGGAGAATGATATTTACTAGAATCAGCCACTTCTCCAAGCCCTGGATCCTTTTACTGGAGAATGATATTAAAAACAGGATCTGGGCACTAAGTAGGTCATTTCTTCTAGGTCCTCACAGCTGACAGAGCAAGGAAGTATGTGTGTGTATATGAATCTATACATGCACACATATTTCTATGTGTAATCATCTCTATCTCTTTTAACTAAATAAGGTTTATACTTATATCTCTAATCAGTTACTACATGGGTCACTCTAGCTTCCATCACGTGCTTATCTGTATATTCATACTCTGATAGTGAGACGTCTGGTTCCCTCCATCCATCATTCATTTACTTATTTGTTCAATTCCAGTAAACACATAAAGAAATTTCAGAGTTACCAACCCATCCTCTTTTGGGAAAAAAAAAATTATCAGAGTACAGTGCTATGTGCATTTCCTTTTGCTGTTAGTCATACAGACTCCACTCATTTCCCAAAGTACTCAGGTTGGTGCCTTTCCCTCCCATGCCCTTCAGTGAGGTTATTTCATACATTTGTAATATGGTTAAAGTCTCGTCACAGTGTGCAATCCTTCCTGGGAAACTATAACCTCCTAAAATTTTTAAAATTAAATTTATATACACTAAGTTTCACTTTTTTATGCTATAAAGTTCTATGTATCGGTTTGACAGGTACATTGTGTCATATATCTACCATTACAGTTTTATACCAAATAATTTCACCGCCACCATAAATGTATCCTCTGCGATTCACCTTTTTCCTTCTGCCACTGATATTTTACTGTCACTGCAGTTTTACTCTTTCCAAATGCAATTAATTAGATTCCTACAGAATGTAAGCTTTTTCATGTGGACTTCTTTAACTGAGCAATATGCAATTAAGATTCACCCATGTCTTTTTCGTGGCTTGATGATTCCTGTCCTTTTATTTCTTGCTGACTAATATTCCATTACATGGATGTACCACCCACTTTTTATCCCTTCATCCTTTTTTTCTCATCATCTATTATTTTTTCTAGTTTTGGTGATTCTGAATAAAGCTACTATAAGTATCCATGTGTAGGTTTTATGTGTCTATACTTAACCTCCAGGATTCATTAACATTCCCAGTTAAGTGTTTCTACCCGTTTATGGCTCCAGTTGCTTCTGCTTTAGGTGAGCAGGCCTCGGTTGTGATTGTCTGGATTTACCCATCTCTACAGAGGTTCTGGGTGACAGTTTGCCCTGCAATGGGTTCAAGAAAAGTAGTTGCTTTTCGATTTCTTTAACTTTTTCAAATAAGGATAAGAGGGCAAATTTCCAAGCTCTTTAAATGTTGGAGCTGAAACCATAAGTTCCATTTACTTTTTATCCATTTATCAAAGCTATTCATTTTGTATGTTCTAAAAGAGAAAAGTATAGAGATCCAAGAGGAAAATTAACCCATAATTCTGTTACTTAAAGCCACAGTTTCCTCAAGATTTATTTGTATTCAACTTTTTAATCTTGATATAATATTTCCCCATGTTTTAAAAAATCACCCACAAATATTGCTGCATTTTATCTTACGTAATGGCTATGCCAAGTTCTGCTTCATGTTTTGCAGGATGTGGAACCAAGCATGTATTATTATTTCCTCTTCTTTAACTTTGCAACTGGTAGAAATTCCTACATACGTTTCCATAGAAAGCAGAAGATCTTTACCAAGTTCTATTCAATCAGTTACCAGATTTATTATGAATATTCATTCACTTTGTAAAACTTACTAATATTCCCAGTATATAAACCTTCATGTCCAGTTCTAACCATTGAGGTATATAACTGCGAAAAAAATGAAGCATGAATATGATATAAGAATATGTCTCTATGAAGATTCATTTACATAAAAACTAAGTTGAATACTTTGGAAAGAACTAAATTACGATCATTAAATAAGGAGTGAACTATGGAATGGAAAGATTTGGCCAAAAAAAAAATAAAATCCCCCAAATCTAGAAGAGTTTGCAAGTCCATTTTACTGATGAAAACTATAGCACATAGAAAGTAATTAATAATTTATATTATTTATTTTATGTCTTTAAAATTACTTCTTTGAGGGGCACCTGGGTGGCTCAGTGGGTTAAAGTCTCTGCCTTCCGCTCAGGTCATGATCCTAGGGTCCTGGGATCCTAGAGCCCGCATTGGGCTCTCTGCTCAGCAAGGAGCCTGCTTCCACCTCTCCCTCTCTGCCTGCCTCTCTGCCTACTTGTGATCTCTGCCTGTCAAATAAATAAATAAAATCTTAAAATATATATATAATATGTAAAATATTTATATAAAATATAAATAAATAAAATCTCAAATAAAAATAAAATAAAATTACTTCTTTGCAATGGCTTTACATCATGTCTATGTAAGAAATTCAACTTGAAATCCCAATATCCGAACATAGTCTATAAATGACAGCCAGCACTTAATTAAGACTCATATATCTTAAGCACAGTTCTAAGTGTTTTGTACATTAAGTCTTACAAAAACACTATGATATAAGTTCCATTTGTATTTCCACTTTTTTAAAAGATTTTATTTATTTATTTGACAGAATGAGAGAGATCACAAGTAGGCTGAGAGATAGGCAGAGAGAGAGGGGAAGCAGGCTTTCTGCTGAGCAGAGAGCTCAATTTGGTACTCGATCCCTAGATCCTGAGATCATGACCTAAGCCAAAGGCAGAGGCTTAACCCACTGAGCCACCCAGGTGCCCTTGTATCTCCATTTTATAGATGAGGAAACAGAAGAAGTCATAAGAAACGTTCTCAGGCTACACAATTTATGGAACTAAAGATATAGCTGTTGTTAATGTTTGTATAAATGAAAAACCAAGTTATGAAGAAAACAATGTGGCAGTTTATAAAAAGTTAAATATAAGTTTACCATACAAACTAGGAATTCCACTTTTTAGATCCTACCCAATGGAAATGAAACCACATGTCCAGAGACTGACATGTGAATGTTCAGACCAGAATTATTCATAATAGGCAAAATATAGAAACAACTCAAGTGTCCATGAGTGGATGGATTAACAAAATGTGGTTTACCCCACAATGAAATCTATTCAGAAAAAAAAAAAAAGAAATACTGACATATGAGAGAATGTGGATGAACCTCATAAATATTACGCAAAATAGAAGATAAAAACAAAAGACAATAAATCACATGATTCCATATATGTGAAATGTCTAGAAAAGGCAAATCTAAGGAGACAAAAAGTGGATTAGTATTTGCCTGGAACTAGAAGTGAGAGTGGAAGTAAAATCTAAATGGACACAACGAATCTTATTGGGGCGATGGAAATGTTCTGAAACTGGATGGTGGTAATGGTTGTATAACTATATAAGTATAAGGAACTCCTTGAATGTTGCATTTTAAATGAAGAAGTTTTATGATACATAAATTGTACCTCAATAAAGTTGTTTTAAAAAGTTGTGGACAGTAACTAGATAGAGGTGATGGCTGCACAGCATTTGAATGTACTAAATGTCACTGAATTGTACACTTCTAAATGGTTAACTTTAGGTTATGAGAATTTTACTATATAAAAACTAAACTAAATAACTAAAAAGTTATGGACACTGTCAAAATATGTGGGGTTTTTAATGTAGTTTTTAAGTTTGTTTTATGATTGCCCTATTCATTTATTTATTTTTATATATGCAATTTACATT
Organism: Mustela putorius furo; assembly: GCF_011764305.1. NCBI lineage: Eukaryota > Metazoa > Chordata > Mammalia > Carnivora > Mustelidae > Mustela > Mustela putorius. The sequence goes on from NW_025421987.1 coordinate 76,324,812, forward strand.
CATTATATAAAAAGCAGGAAATAAAAAAGATAAACCTTTTTAATTGTCCATTATTCTACCACCTAGCAATAACTTCAGTTACTTTTTGGCCATATTTATTATTAATCTCTTTCCTGTGTATTTTTATAAACAAAAATGTACTCATACTATATACATAGTCATATAATACATTTTTGCAGCTTACTAACATTATGCCAATAAGATGACACAGTTTTAAAATTTGAAAACCAAATGCTCACCTCGCTTAAAGAAGAAATACAATGACCAATCCACCAAGTAAAGATACATGGAATAACCACCCTTTGTATGCCATGTACTATACATTGAACTGTGCTCCCCCCACACGCAAAAAAAAACCCTCACACATTAACATCTTAACCTCAATGTGACTGTGCTTGCAGAAAGGACCTACAAGGAGGTAATTAGGTTAAATGAAATCATAAGGGCAAGCTCCTAACTCCATAGAATTAGTGTCTTTTTTTTTTTTTTTTTTTTTTTTTTTTTTTTAAAGATTTATTTATTTATTTGACAGAGAGAGATTACAAGTAGGCAGAGAGGCAGGCAGAGAGAGAGAGAGGAGGAAGCAGGCTTCCTGCTGAGCAGAGAGCCCGATGCAGGACTCGATCCCAGGACCCTGAGATCATGACCTGAGCCGAAGGCAGCGGCTTAACCCACTGAGCCACCCAGGCGCCCTGAATTAGTGTCTTTTTAAGAAGAGACACCAGGGAGCTTGCTCTCTCTCTCTCCACTATATGATGTCACAGTGAGAAAGTGGCCATACACAATCCAGGAAGAGAGCCTTCGCCAGAAACTAAATTGTCCAGCGCCTTGAGCTCATACTTCCTAGCCTCCAGGATTGTGAGAAAATAAATTTCTGTTATGGAAGCCACCCAGTCTGAGTACTTTGTAATGGCAGCCCAAGCTGACTGATTCTTAATCCTTAAACTAGACAAGAAAAAACATAATAGCCTTTCTCGAGTATGAATTATTGTATTTCAGACACTATAGTAGGGACTTTAAATGTACTTCATTTTATTCTTAGAACCCCGTGAAATCATTTTCCAAATGAGAAAACCAAGAGTCAGAAGACTAACTCGCTCAAATCACGCAACTAGTAAATGTACAAGTTGCAACTTGAACCCAGGCATGTCTGACAGCAGAGGTTGTGCAAACATCCTGACAATTTGCTGCACAATGTCTCCCAATAGGACAGAAGATTGCTAGAGCTAAGAGACTATGCTAGAAATTAATAGTGCAGGGTGTATTTCTAGCGTAAATTTTTACCTAGATTATGCTTTTATTGATCACCTGCTATGTACCAACTACTATTTATGAAAGGCTATAAATGCCAGACTGTAGAGCTTTTATTTTAAGCTGCAGTCCAGAGGTCAGCTAACTTTTTTTCTGTAAGGGGCAAGATAGTGGATTTTTTAGGCTTTGTGGGGCATACCACCTCTATGGTGAGTACTTAGCTACTACAGCAGAAAAGCAGCCATAGGTGATATGTAAATGAATAAGCATGTCTGTGTTACAGTAATTTCCATTTATGAAAACAGACAATAAGTTGGATTAGGTCCTCACGCCATTATTTTCCAATTCTTGCTATAGTCAAATTGTGTATGTGATTAAAGGTGCTTGAGGAGGAGCTGATCAAAAATGTGTTTTTTGAAGATAGATTTGGTAAGAATGTATACTCAAATTTGGAGAAGAGAGAAAATAGAGGCAGAGAAACCTTGAGAAAACTAAGATTTAGCAGGTTTGATACAAAACATGAAGAGAAAGGACCAATGTACATCAAGTATGAATACGTCAGGGTTTTTTTTTTTTTTAAGATTTTATTTATTTGTTTCACAGATAGAAAGCATAAGCAGGAGGAGTGGCAGGTAGAGGGAGAGGGAGAATGTGGAACTCAATCCCAGAACCCTGAGATCATGACATGAGCTGAAGGCAGACACTTAACCGACTGAGCCACCCAGGTGCCCCAATATGTCAGGATTTTAAATCATAAGTTGGTCTCCTTTAGAATTCAAACTTAAAACTTAACCTTTTGAAAATGCACAAGGGCACCTGGGTGGCTTAGTGGGTTAAGCCTCTGCCTTTGGCTCAGGTCATGATCTCAGGATCCTAGGATCAAGCCCCCCATCAGGTTTTCTGTCAAATAAATAAATAGAATCTTAAAAAAAAAAAAGAAAGAAAGAAAGAAAAGAAAAAAGAAAATGGACAAGAAAAGATTATGTGTCAGATTAAATCAATGATTATTTTTTTTTCCTTTTTCTTTCTTTTTTTTTTCTGGCTAAAAAATAAAATAAAATTCAATAACCAGAGAGCTTAAAGATATTTAAAGCAAATCTCTCCTTCTCGTTCTCTGTGTGTGTGTGATATAGTCCAAGAAACCATACAAATCAAAGAACCCAAGAATATCCATCAAGTGTCTTTATTTGTAATCACACTACTTAGTGAGTCAACCCAAAGAATGAGGATTGGAAAAGAATGATGAGCCAAGGAGTTCATGGCTCACAAACTGCCATAATTCTAACACAATGCTGGACTGATGAATTCAAGTAGTCATTTACAAAATCTTCCTTGAGAAGAGATAAGAACGAAGCCATTTGGTCTTCTTTTTCTCTCTATAAAATCCTCTTTTATAAAAATGTCAGCATGACAATGTCCTTAGGAGGCAATTATCAGGCAGAGTTGACTATACTACTAAGCAGATGGAGAAAGAGAAGACCCAGAGAGATTTTAATTTACTTGGTCAAGATTACCCATTTAAACATTGCTTTATCTAGGAAAAAGCCAAAACACTATGAATTTCTATCTACATGAACTAATAGCAAAAAACTGGAATGCGAACAATCCAGTTAATGAGCCAATTTCTGTCTCTGTGTTGACAAAACATTGGTTTGACTCCTATTACTTTTGAATTAACCAGCTGTCTAAGTAACATGGTACAAAACAACTGGCATTCCAAACCACCCATTACTTCTTCCAATTAAATTGTATTGCCTTATAACTGTTAGCAAAAGAGCAGTCACTCATTTGTTCATGCATTGTTTACTAGTTAAGCAGTTAGTGAGTACCGGCTGTTTCCCAGGACAAAGCACTGTGCTTAATAATAAAGGAAACACAGAGATGAGTGAGACACAAGCTCCACCTGTAAAAAGTTCTTAATCTCATCAATGACATAAGATAACAAAGCAAATAATGATAAGTAACTGGCAGGATATGAAAAGTGTCATATGCTGACAAAAAGTCAGGTGCTTACATCCTACTGGGTTTCTATTTTTGAGGAAACAACATTTGATGCTACTCTGGTATGCTGGATTCAGGTCCTAGCACAGCCACTAACTAGTTGTTGCCTGTTTGCTTACTCACAACTTTTCCAGGCCTCAGTATCCTCATCTACAAAAGGATAGGTTGCATTAAATGTTTGTTAACATTTTTCCTACTAGTTCTATCTTAAGTTTCAATATCTTAAGTCACAGAAGGACATGAATTGGTGTCTATTACAAAGAATAAAGGAAGCTATAATTGAAATATAGATGTTCGTAAAGACACAGCAATGGGTCTTTTTAAAAATTTTTTTAAAGCTTCTTTTTTTTTTTTTAAGATTTTATCCATTCATTTGACAGAGATCACAAGTAGGCAGAGAGAGAGAGAGAGAGAGAGAGGAGGAAGTAGGCTCCCCGCTGAGCAGAGAGCCCAGTGTGGCGCTCGATCCCAGGACCCTGGGATCATGACCTGAGCCAAAGGCAGAAGCTTTAACCCACTGAGCCACCCAGGTGCCCCACAGCAATGGGTCTTAACTGATGCAGATTGGTTAGGCAAATTTCCCAAGTAAAGGGAACAGAATGAGCCAGCTCTATAATGTAAGAAAGTCTCTTCTTCCTGAAGAGACTGTTAAAGTAGTAAGTAGCTCTGTGGTGTGTCCTGCTTCACCAAGTTTGATAATAGAGGATCTGTTGAGGGATAACTATAAGAGAGCTTGTAGAACACATGGCCAGCCCCAAGTCCTAGGAGATACTTAAGCACACTAAGATGTCTAATGTACAATGCCTTAATTGCATGTGGACCAGAAAAGAAAACAATCTCTTGCTCCTTCCTCCTTAGCATGATCCTAGAAACACCTGAGACTTGAGCCCATTCTTTGTGCATTTTGTGGTATCCAGTATTTGAGCATAAGGATAGGTTAAGGTAAAAATTAAAGTCAACCCCTGAAAATCTGGTTGTGGGATATGCCCAAGGGGAGCAGCACACGATCATGTTAAATGACTCAAGGGCATTTCCGGAACAATCTGGGAAGATTGCCTTGTGAAAGATTAATTACCTGAGGGATCATGTTAAAGGACTGTTGGCTAACAGGATCATTACTGAATCATAGCCCATATGCCTCTCCAATTTTGGTAGTGAGAAAGGAGTCTGGAAAAAATTGAGTGTGTGAATTATCATACCGTTAATAGCTGAGCTAAGAGTGATCAATAGTCTACTTGGAAAGAACACCTAGAGTTCACCTTGTTAGATTTGCAGAATGGGTATCACCTGATAGCAGTTCCAGCTGATGAGGATAAAGAGAGGAGTGCTTTTTATCAGCAGAGAAAGGTTTCATCCATCTCAGTGATGCCTCAAGGTCTCTCAGGAGGCCCTGCTGTCAACCCTTCATGGAAAAGGTTGTTAGTGACAAGAACTAGCTTCAGGCATGTTCTTCCCTTCATCAGAAACATCTATGTTTCTTGAGGATAAGAGGTGAATTACTTCTCACCTTGTATTAGCAAAGTCCCCAACTCAGGGAGTGGTTGCTGTCCATGTCTCACCTATATATATGCTCAGTGTTCACCTCTAAGCTAAAGGCTGCTTACTATGAATAAGTACAACTCCTTACTGGAGAACTTCTTTCCACCACCACTCCTGGCTGAGTAGCACAATAGGCCAGCTATCCAGGCAGGACAAAAGTGATAAAGAATTAATTTCCTTAGAAAGTTTCCAATAAAGAATACTCATCCCTTTCTTGAGATAATTCTAAGGTATGCTCTACACATAGTTCCCCAATGAAATTAAGCTCCAGTTGCCAAAAGTTATAATTTGGTTGATAATTTACTCTCTGATGGCCTCCTCTTTCCTGCCTCACTTCCCTACTCCCTTCCTCGTGTTTCCTAGGACCACATTCCTATTGGATCTCCAATCTTTGTCTCAGTGTTTGCTGCTGGGGGAATCTAAACAAAGACACTTAGGTAACAAACCAATCTCAAAATCTTTTTGATCTCAGTTGTACCTAAAGATTCAGGGAAAAAAAATATATATGTATATATATTTCTAATTTAACACAAAGACTTCCATCTGTTTCTACCCCTTAGCCGAAAATAGGAAGGAAGGTCAGGAAAAATCTAGAATTTCAGGACACAACTCACATCTTACCTATCTGGTCATCTGAGCATCCTAACTGAGGGAAATGGGGAATAGGAGCTCAAGTCGACAGCCTCTAGTTCCTTTAAAAACTTGCTACTCAACATTCAGTCCTCAGTATTACTCTGGACCTTGCTACAAAAACAAAATGTCAGATCCCACCCAGACCTACCAGATCTTTTTTTTTTTTTTTTGAAGATTTTATTTATTTATTTGAGAGAGAGACAGTGAGAGAGAGCATGAGCGAGTCAGAGAGCGAAGCAGACTCCCCATGGAGCTGGGAGCCCGATGTGGGACTCGATCCCGGGACTCCGGGACCATGACCTGAGCAAAGGCAGTCGTCCAACCAACTGAGCCACCCAGGCGTCCCCCAGATCTTTTTTTAAACAAGATCTCCATATGATTCATATTAATATAGTTTGTCACTGCCTTCAGACTCAGGATTGGGGTCTTTTAAGAAAGAGGCAACAGTACTTCCATCAGCAGATCTTAGCAGCTGTAGGTCTCTGCTTAGTTGTATAGTGTATTACCACTACATCAGATAACCCAAAAAGGAGTCCTACAATTTCCCTTTATAAGGAATTACCTAGGTGTACATGAGATTTTACCAGTTGCCAGCAGGTGTAACAAGCTGTCAGGTGTAACAATGCCCTCTGGCCAAAGACTCAAGAACATAAATAATTGAACAAGTTGGGTTTATTATTGGTTGCCTGAAGAGAGAACACACATCATGAGGAATCCTGGGGTGTCTCAGTAAGAGGGTGTCAAAAAGGAATTATTAAAGGATTTGGATTTTGGTTGAGTGATTTTGGACAGGGTCCAAGAAAGTAGGGCATTTCTGTGAATTGCATGTTGTCAGAAAGAAAGGATAATTCTATAATTGGGTATCTCAATAAATCTTATCTATAGAGAGGACAGACTAAAGTGAGGCTAAAGCTATAATTGGAAAAACCATAGAGTGAGAGTGAAACAGAAGATATGAATCTGCTTTTTTCCTTTATAGGTCTCAGATCCCCTGTGCCACATTTTATCACCCTCAATTTAGATTAAAGATACATACTATCTGTGCAATGTGGCCTTTAAACTAACCAACTACTTCCTTTAATGTTCAAACCAAGAAATAGCAATATGAGTCTACTAAAAAACAAAAAAACTTGTATTTGGCTTATCGAAAAATTGTATGATTCAATCATTTACCTAAACAAATGATTCTTACTGTTCAGCTACTACACACCACACTGTATTTTCCTGTTGCCTAGAGATACATGGTGAAGAAGACAGATCATATCCCTACTCTGACAGAGCATGTAAATAATGGAGAGAGACAGACAGTTAACAAATAAGATAAAAATTCAAGTAGTGAAAGTGCTATGAATAAATTGAATCATAGTGGGATAGAGAATAATGAGAAAAAATAAGAAGGGGCTGCCTTATTTAACTTAGGGAAGAGTCCTCTGAGGACATGACATTATAGCAGAGACCTGAATGATATGTGAAAAAGCCAGAGGTATACAGGTCTAAAGGAAGAGTCTTCAGGACAGAAAGAACAGATGTGGAAAGCTCCTGAGTTTGATACAAAATTGGTGTTTTCTAGAAATAAGTAAAAGGCAGTGTGGCAGGAATGTGATGAATCAGGAAAAGAATGGTAAAGAAAGAAAAAAGAGAGAGAGAGAATGGTTAAAAAAAAAAAAAAAAAAGAGGCCAAAGGGTAAAGAGATATCTACAACTTTGTTTGCAATTTCTGAACCTGTGAAGTTCAAGATACCTAATAGACAGTTGGCAGCTAAATATTTGAGTTTGGGGTTTAAGTAAAGAGTTCAGGCCAGAGATATAAATTTGGGAACCATCAGTTAAATTGTATACTCTGTTGTTCAATCCTGACTTTTGCTTAGGCTAGGTCTTCAGTATATATATTCTAGAAACCAGGGATAGCAACTGTTAAGTAAAGAAGATAAAATAATCAGAAACTATGGCTGTAGATCAAAGCAGATATCCTTGGAATGGGGCAAAAAGCCATTGTAAGGTCTTTGAAATGTTTTTTTAGGTAGCATTGGGAGAAGATGTCTTCCAGTTGACAAAATCCTGAAGAATAACGAATTGAACTCACCCTTGAGTTGAATCTGCTTATCAGTCTCCAGTTAAGGTAAAGAGTGGCTGAAACTGGGAGATGGAAAACACAGTTCTCAGAGGGCACAGGAATAGGAGAAAAAAAGTGAAAGGAGAAAGACTCTCGGGAATTATTGGGCAGGTTGTTAAGATACAAACCTATGCAGTGACATAGGGATGAACTGAATGTAATACAAACTTTAAAGGAGGAAATGCTATTTATTACTGGAACAAATAGCCTTAAAGTGTAGCCACCCAGGTGCCCCTCCACCATTTTCTTATAATACTTTTCTGTATGTAACTTTTTAAAGTTTCATGTATGAACAGGAATCTTAAATGGTTGTATTTAGGGTACCGGGGTGGCTCAGTGGGTTAAAGCCTCTGCCTTCGGCTCAGGTCATGATCTCAGGGTCCTGGGATCAAGCCCCACATTGGACTCTCTACTCAGCAGGGAGCCTGCTTCATCCTCTCTCTCTACCTGCCTCTCTGCCTACTTGTGATCTATCTGTCAAATAAATAAATTAACAGAAAATGGTTATATTTAAGAATATAATGATGCACTATTGTGCACCTACTTTTTAAAAGATTTTATTAATTGGTTGCTTGGTTGATTTGATGGTGGGAGGAGCAGAGGGAGAGGGACAAGTAGATTCTACTCTGAGTGTAGAGCTCTACATGGGGCTCGATATCATGACTTTGAAATCATGACCTGAGCTGAAATCAACAGTTGAACACAACCAACTGAACCATTCAAGCACCCCTTGTTCTGTACATGTTTACCATGTGAATCATTATTTTTCTTTTTTTTTCAAATAAATGTTTTAAAAGTCATAAAGACTGGGAAGTGCATAGTGAGGAATGGATACGAAACCCCTACTATTTGGTCAAAAAGTTCTACTTTCAGGAAATAATTTAAGGAAATAATCAGAAATACAGATAGAGTTTTATAGAAAGATACTCAGTAAGACATCATTCATTCAACATTCATTAAATTTCTTTTTTGCCTACTAAGTAAGCTTCAAGTGTTATTTTTAGCTGGCTTACAGAATAGAAAAAGTAACTGCCCTCATTGATATTACATTCTTGCCTTATTTAAAACATGTAAAACTGTGAAAACAGTCTTAATTTTCTATAACATAGAAATAGATAAATTACACCTATGTGATGAAATGCTGTGTAACTACTAAAATAAAGTTTACCCATATGTATTAACTTAGAAAGTTCACCAATATATATTATGAAGAGTCAAAGTTGTTCTCAAAAGCTAAGCATATGGTTTCCTGAATACATTTGTATCTGGCATACAAATGAATATTTTGAAGTGTCAATATGTATTCTGTCTCTTTGGGTGGTTAGAAGATAGTGATATTTATTTTCTTAGTTATACATTATCTTCTCAAAACTCTTACTACTACCAGGTATTATGTCTGTAATTAATAAATGTATATTAATAAATGCTAACAGTATTATATACTAATAAATAATATTACTAATATTTTTCTAATATTTTAAAGTATTAATAATAAATGATTCTTTTTAGTTATAAATGGAAAGTCTAATATAACCTGGAAAGGCACTAATATTCACAATGACTTCGCGAGAACGTCACTGAAGCATTGAAACCATTTTTTCCTGGGTCTTCTTTTTTTGTATACTTACCAGGAATCTTTCTTCAAAATGAATGATTTGTGTGTGTTTTAAGATTTGTCCATCTTCTCTCAGTTATAACTCATTCTATCTCAAGAAGAAAATCTGGAAGTATTTCCATTTTTCACATAGGATTCCCTATAGGTTAAAAACAGAAGAGGAAAATTAAAATCTCTGCCATCTCAAAAAAAAAAAAAATTCTGCCATCTGACATAAAAATGTTTTACTGTTAAGATTATTGAAATTATGAGAAAATACAATGACTTACTTATATATGACATAGACAATGAGAAGCCTGAAATAATAATCTTAATTTTAATAATAACTGTCATGAATTGAGTTCTAAACATATTCTAGGATTTTTGCTTTATACAGTACATGCACTGTTATTTTGTTTTTTTCCCCAAATTTTCATTTAACTTCTAGTAAGTTAACACTTAGTATAATATTGGTTTCAGAAGTAGAATGTACCGATGCATCACTTACATATAACACCCAGGGCTCATCATAACAAGTGTACTCCTTAATACCCATCACCCATTTAACCCATCCCCTACCCATTTCCCTCCACATCCTTACCAACATCTGTTGTTTCACGTGTTGTTAATTTTAGCCATTTTGAAAGGTGTGAGGTAGTATCTTACCATGGTTTTGATTTGTATTTCCCTGATGATGAGTGATGTTGAGCATGTTTTCATGTGTCCATTAGTTATCCAGATGTCTTCTTTGAAAAATGTCTATTCATGTCTTCTGCCCATTTCTTAACTGGATTATTGGGGGGGGGGTAAGTTTGATAAGCTCTTTATAGATTTTGGATACTAACCCTTTATCAGATATGTCATTTGCAAATATCTTCTCCCATTCCATCAGTTGCTTTTTAGTTTTGTTGATTGTTTCCTTTGCTGTGCAGAAGCCTTTTATCTTGATGAAGTCCCAATAGTTCATTTTTGCTTTTGTTTCCCTTGCCTCTGGTGATGTGTCTAATAAGAAATTGCTATGGCCGAGGTCAGAGAGTTTGTCACCTGTGTTCTTCTCAAGGATTTTTATGGTTTCAAGTCCACATTTAGGTCTTTCATCCATTTTGGATTTATTTTTGTGGGTGGTATAAGAAAGTGGTGCAGTTTCATGTTTCTGTGTGTGGCTGTCCAGTTTTCCCAACACCCTTTGTTGAAGAGACATCTTTTTCCCATTGGATATTTTTTCCTGCTTTGTCAAAGATCAGTTGACCATAGAGTTGTGGGTCCATTTCTGGGTTTTCTATTCTGTTCCACTGATCTGTGTGCCTGGTTTTGTGCCAATACTGTACTATCTTAATGAGTACAGCTTTGTAATAGAGCTTGAAGTCCTGAATTGTGATGCCTCCAGCTTTGCTTTTCTTTTTCAGAATTGCTTTGGCTATTCAGATCCTTGTGGCATTATTATTTTTTAAGTCTACAAGAAATTTGTTATGCAGGAACAATGAGGTTTCATTCTACAGATGAAAAAGGGTACAGCAGTTTTTAATATCTAGCTAGCCAGTGGTAAAACCCAGATTCAAATCAAGGTTTGTCTTGCTCCAGAGCCAATGGTTGTAACCCCTCTGCTTTTGCGAAAATATGAAGTAATTCAAAGGCCAAGTTTTTTGAGGTTGCTAATCATTACTACTTTAAAAAGAAGAAAAAAAAAAAAAAAAAAAAAAAAAAAAAAAAAAAAAAAAAAAAAAAGATGGAAATAAAAAAATAAAAAAAAAAAAATAAAAAGAAGATAACGCTCATGCAGAGGAGAAAGAGCATAAGCCTCCCTTTCTGCTTTTTTACCTAAGGAAGTTTCTGATAAGACTATTGGCTTTGTTAAGACCTTCCATGACCAGTGTTGGGTCCACAGTTCCAATATCCCAGTTTATAGGACACTGCTACTACACACGCTAACCAGGGTTGCCAGGTTCTGAATTGTACAGTCTCTCTCCAGTTGAGTAGTTTCAATACTACAAGACTCATCATCACTGGCTCCAAGAATATGTAATTAGTAACCAACTCAATAAAAAGTTTGGGGAGGCAAGACTGATTAAGTGGAAGAATCATGGAGCAGGTAATTCCCTTGAGCAGGGAGTCAAGAATCAAAAACGACCTAGAGAGGGGGAACACACACACACACACACACTCTCTCTCTCTCTCTATATATATATATACATACACACACACATTCATGCACACACACACACTATATATATATATACATACACACACACATTCATGCACACACACACACTATACATATATATACATACACACACACATTCATGCACACACACACACACTATACATATATATATACATACACACATTCATGCACACACACACACTATATATATATATATATATACATACACACACACACATTCATGCACACACACACCACACACACACAATAACAAGATTACAGAAATTAGATGCAAACCAGAGTAAGCCAACCATTTCAATCCATAAGATTCAAGTAATCATTAAAAATGCTGCCCAGTGTAGGTGAGGGCCTAGACACAGTGCATCAGGAGCATTTTCCTACAGACAGGCAGAATCTAAGGTCCCTTTTCAGGCAAATGATGGAGAGGTATGAGCCATTCTCTACCTTGAAACTTGATTTGAAACATTGGGAGTCCCTGGATGAAATCTGAAATTGGCCCCCGAATTTGAAATTGGCCTCTGAAAGTGCACAGAGGGCAGGAAGAGCTCAGAGAAAGAAATCAAAGAGATCACCACTACAGATTAGTAGGTGGCAGATTTCATAAGCAAAGCAAGGGAACTTAGATACAGGCTTGTCTTGGGTGGCCATAAGTCATGTCAGTCTCCATGCCTGCCAGCCAGAATCTTAGTTTACAGAGGCTTTAACTGGGTTCAGTCACCAATACCATCCAGGTGGTTTCAGCAGCACATTGCTCTCTGAAAGTGGCACCCTTGAAAACCACTCAGGCTGTGGGAACAGCAGTCCAAGAACAGGCGCAGTGAGGAGCCTCCAACTGCCCAAAAGGGTTCAGCTCCCAGGTTAACTGGTGGTCACATCACTCACATCCTCTCAATAACCTCCTCTAACAGTTACTTAACCACTATAAAGCTCCATTTTCTCCTCTGTTAAGTGGAGGAAAGAATATCTTAACATTGCATCATGTGCATTGTAAGAGATAATGCATTAAGGGCACCTGTGGCTCAGTTGGTTCACGTCATGAGTTAGGGTTGAGATGGAGACCCACGTAAGGCTCTGCTCTCTTCCTGGAGCCTGCTTGGGATTCTCTCTTTACCTCAGCAGCAGGTCTGCCCATCCCCCAGTTGTGTGCCTGTGTTTTCTCTCTCTCTCATTCTCAGAAAAAGGAAAAAAAAAAAAAAGAATGCACTAAGCATGCTTAAATAGCACCTGGTATTGCAGAAGTACTTACTATTTGAAGAAACCTTTTCAGACCCTCAGAAACATTATCTCTGAATGCTTAGTCTTTTGAACTACCAATGTGAAAAATCTAATTACAAATAAAAAAGTATAGTATCACTTAAATGATGATACAAACCAGTTATATCTCTCTTCAGGATATATTACTATGACTACGACAATTAAAATACAGGTGCTACACAATCTTAAAAAATGTAAAAAGCAAACAACAACAAAAACAGTAACTCTCAAACTTTTATTAACGTAAGAATCTCCTAAAAAGTTTGTCCAGCTGATAAAGTCTTAGGTAACATGCAGAAGTTTGCATTTTGAGAGACACTAGCATAAAGGTAAGTCTCATTCTCCTTTAGCAAACTCTAGTGAATGATAAATGTGATTGTTTTACTTGGACTGATGCTATCTCTACTGTAAATAGCTTGGAGCTAATAAAATGACACTTCTTTTCTTTGTCACTCTGTAATTCAGAGCTTTTATTAATTTGGATAAATCTTAACAAATGACATTAATTAGTGAAGTTTTACTATTGACCCAAATTCTGTGTTAACTATTTATTACCTTAAGTATTTAATGATTATAATTTCAAAGGATGTGAATTTGTGCTTTATATAACTGATATATTAGTAGCTTAAAAGGTAATATTCATTCCCAACTGTCCTAAAATGTTGTTCCACAGAGAAAATAGATTTATTGTTTTTTTTGTTGTTATATAAATACATGATCATTATAAAACAGTTGAGTAGTATATAAAAGGCTAAATAAAAAATTAAGCATCACCTAAAAAGGTAAAGCTGTTAGTCATTTAGCAACTGTGTATTTTTGCATTTCTTTATGAATATAAACCCATACATATATGTATATGTAGTGTTGTATATGTTTGTATACATACATACAACATTTTATATAAAAGATATACTATCATATATGTTGTTTTATCTTCAACTTTTCATAAAACTACCTTTGTGGGGCTTTTTTTTGCTTGTCTCTCTTCTTCCCTTCTACTTCCCCATTCTATCTCTGCGTCCCTGGTACTACATTTCTACTCCACTATGTAACCATAATGTAATATTTAGCCTTCTCATAAGAGCATGTACATTAGCCTACCTTTGTTTCTTTTACAAAAAGATCATCATCTTACGCACAACTCTTTTGCATCTTTCTCTTTGCAACAGGTATAGAGCTCATTTATTCTCTTGAATCCCAACCCAGTCACTTAGTAGCTGTGGCTTTAGGCAAATCATTCCATTGCTGAGTTCTTGCCTGTAAAATGGGGATATTTATAGTCTCTAAGTCATTGGATTGTTATTAGGTACAATAAATATATACAGAGTATTTAGAAAACTACATTAGTAAATTTTATAAAAGCCTTAGCTACTATTATTTGCAGTAGTTGCAAAATTTTACTTCATGGCATAGTTGTACCAAAATGTATTCAATCAGAAAACTTCTAATGAAATAATGGATCTAGTCAATGATTATCAGGGGATGCTGATACTTTTGATAAAGAGTAGGTAGGGCATCAGACACTAACTGAATGCAATTAATCAATCACATTAAAGTTGAAAGTGGGATAACTAGATATTATATGCCTGCAAATGTGATGCAAAGGAAGTATTTAGCACCATCTATGACACATTTCTATCCAAACAATTTAACTAAAACCTGTAGACCCTCAGTATCTAATTAGACTGAGTGGTTTTCAAAAGGGAAGAATCAAACAGTATGTTAAATAAAACAAGGAAACAAAGAGCTAAATCAAGAATGTAGAAAATGCTATGACATAACCAAGTTTCTTCAACAAATATATTGTATGAAGAAACAAGAGGAAGTGGAACCCTTGAAGAGTAAAAGAACCTTGAGAAATACACCAACTAAATGCAATGTGTAGATCTTGTTTGGATTCTGATTCAAATAAATCAATTGTAAAAAATCTTTTTTGAATTAAAGAGGAGATTTGAACATCAAGTGGATATTAGATATTAAATAATTACTATAAATTTTCCTAGATATAGTGATGTTGTAATAGTTACTTTTTAAAAAGAATTCTCACTTGGAATAATTATGGGTGAAATTATATAATATTGGGTATGTTTTCATATTCCAGGAAGAAAAAAGTGAAGGGATACATAAAATAAAATTGGGAAAAAAAGTTGATAATTTTTAACATGATTTGATGAATTTGTAGGGATTCATTATATTATTATACTGTCTGCTTTTATGTAAGTTCAAATTTTTATAATAAGAGTCTTTCTCTTTAAAAATATATTCAAGCATACTTATATCAAGGGATATTTACTTGCTTCTGGTTCTTAACATTAAGTAGTATCTGTAATATACTTGCGTATATATACAGTGTTACATACTAATGCTTTCTTTTAGCTCTACAGAATAGATTTCAAAGAGTAAGATTGCTAGATCAAAGATGTATATACATTTTTTAAACTTAAAATCTATTGCCATATTTCTCCTTAAAAAGATTATACCTTTTTACATTTCCATCAACAAGGTATATAGCTTTATCCTGTCATGCCTACTAACATTTGAGATTAACACTACTTTTAAAGTTTACCATCTGATGGGTATAAAGTAACATAGCTCATTGTTTTTTAATTTGCATTTTCCTTACAACTAGGGATGTTCAGCACGTTTTTAATGATTAACTGTTATTTAAATGTACTCCTTTGTGAATTACATTTTAATATTCTTATAATTTTTCTATTGGGATATTTGTTTTCTTGGTTACCAATTTATGAGTTTGTGCAATAGACGTTAACTTTTTATTTATCATGTGTGTTTCAAATATGTTTTATTCTCTATAATTTGCCTATAAACTTTGTTGATGGTATGTTTTTCTGGGCAATATATCTTAATGTATATGTAGCTAAATATATCTATCTTTCCCTTAATATATTTTGGGTTTCCCATCTTGCCTAAAATATTCTCTCCAAAGCCTGTTACACATATAGGCCTCAAAATTTTCTTCCAAATTTGTATTATTTCATCTTTTTTTAAAAAACATTTTATTTATTTATTTAAGAAAGAGAGCATGCACATACAAGCAGGGGAGGAACTAAGGGAGAAGAAGAAGCAGACTCCCCACTGAGCAGAGAGTCCAGTAGGGGGCTCAATCCAGAGACCCTGGAATCATGACCTGAGCCGAAGACTCAGTTTTACTTACATAAAAGCAGACAGTTAAACACTGACTGAGCCACCCAGATGTCCTGTATTATTTAATCTTTAAAATAAAAAAAATGAACTATTCTATCAGGAATGTATTAATCAAGCTTCTAAAGGATTTACTTGTTTTATGCAACCTATTTATAATTGGGGTGTTTCTTTTTCCATTTCATTAGCTCAACTTTTAGCTTTAAGCATTCCCTTCACCTATTTTCTTTTGATTTTGTGGCTGTTTTTAAAAATGCCTGGAGATGGATACTAAGTCCCTTTATTAATATTTTTAACTATGGTAACATTAAAGTCTAAGTACATTCTCTCGAGTATTTTTGCAGTGTTCTATAGGTTTTGAAAGTTTTAATTTATTTTTGAATAGTTTGTAATTAAGCTTTTATTTTATCCTTGAGCTAAAAATTATTTGAGATATATTCCTTCATTTTCAAGCAATTAGGGCTTCAAGGTAAACTTTTATTATTTATTTCTAATTTTATTGGATTATAATTATAGAATGCATGGTAAAAATCTCTATACATAAAAGTGCGTTCAAGTTCCCTTTGTGGTCAAGGAGGGATTTGTTTTTGCAATTTGTTTGGACTTATGAAATTTTTTCTTATAAAGGATCTAAAGTTTACAGATGTGTATATACATATATGTATTTATAATCAAGTTTGTTGCTTACCTGCTTTTTCTATGGCCATGCATTTTCTTTTTAGTTAAACTTCTGAAAAAATATATATTAAAATTTTCCACTGTGGGGCACCTGGGTGGCTCAGTCAGTTAAACATCTGCCTTCAGCTCAGATCATGATCCAGGAGTACTGGGATTGAGCTCCACATCAGGCCCCCTTGCTCTGCTCAGCAGGGAGTCTCCTACTCCTTCTCCTTCTGCTCCTTCCCCTGCTTGTGCTAGCTCTTTTTCATGCTCTCTCTCTCAAATAAATACATTTTTAAAAAATCAAAATTTTTCCACTCTAATTGTTTTGTTGGGCCTTCATTACATTTTTTAGTATTTTACTTCATTTATTTTGCTGCTACATTTCATTATTCGATACATAGAGATATACTGTATAATCATTCACTAAAATATGCCTTTCTTTATCCTTTTAAGTTCTAGATTGATATTATTATCATACCTCTTGCTTGTTTTTAGGGTTGTGTTTTTTTGTTTTGTTTTTTTGCCTGATTTCTCTTCAACTAACCTTTTCTTTATCACATTTCACCTTTTTTTTTTTATCATTGTTGCTTATAAACAACACGTACCTAGTTTTGTGGGATTTTTAACTGCAACTTATATCTCTTTGTGTCATTTTTATCTTTAAAAGTCAATACATTCATAATTAAGTAATAACTTATATAATTGATATTACTCCTTTCATCTTACCTTGTTTCCTGTCTACTTTCCTATTTTCTTTTCTTTTTAATTTAATTTTATTTTTCATGTTCTAAGATTCATTGTTTATGCACCATACCCTGTGCTCCATGCAATATGTGCTCTTCTTAAAACCCATCACCAGGCTCACCTAGCCCCCCATCCCCCTCCCCTCCAAAACCCTCAGTTTGTTACTCAGAGTCCATAGTCCTATTTTCTCTTTTTCCCCATCTTTCTACTTATTTTTTGTTTTTTAAGCTACTATTATTTTCTTTCTTGTTTTTTCCCCTAATTTAAAGTTTTGTTTCATTTACCTATAGTTATATACCAACTAGTTTCATATTTTTTTTAAGATTTTATTTATTTATTTATTTGACAGAGAGAGAGGAGGAAGCAGGCTCCCTGCAGAGCAGAGGGCCAGATGCGGGGCTCAATCCCAGGACCCTGGGATCATGACCTGAGCCGAAGGCAGAGGCTCAACTCACTGAGCCACCCAGGTGCCCTTATTGTTGTATTTTTAATGACATCCATAATCATATATCCCCCCAAAATATGAAAACAAGATACCAATTATTCTCCTCAACAAAGATGCCATATTCCCCAACTACTTCTTCCTCCCATCCCGTAAGATGAGAATTTAGCATGCCTTTACTTCTGACCACACCTCCCTGGCCAGCCAATCCCCACTTTTTAACTGAGATGGTTTGGGTACTGTTGGCAAGCCAGCATTCTAGGCTGGACTGCATACTCTATTTTCAGGCATCTATGGTGGTAACTCCACCAGTTTCCTGCTGATGAATGAGTTTAATGTCAATCTGATTTTTTTTTTATTTGGCAAGCAGCTGTTTTCTTTTCATCTATACTTTGGAAAATGCTCTCCTTATTCTTAGGATCCATGGATTTTAGCATGAAATGTCTGATCTTTCTTTCCCCCTCAGTCTGGTGTGGAATTTGCTAAACCCCTTCAATCTAGTTTCAGAATTTTCTTCTACTGCTTGTGTAATTACACAATTTCTCCTCTATCTATTGTTTTTTGTTCTTATAGATCCCATATTATTTGAATTTTGGGATTCTTAGATTTTTATCTTTTATGATTTTCTCATTATTTACATTTTTTAACCTGAATTTTTTTAAATTTTTTGTTTTGTTTTGAGACTTTTTTTTTCACTTCATCTTCAAGACCACTGATTTGAGTCTTAACCCGGTGACCATTTTCTCTTTCAAATTATCTACTCACTTTTTAGTTCAAATATAAAGTTTCTCTCATATTAATATATAGAGATAGAGAGAGAGAGAGAAAGCACATTATATATCTCCTGAAGTACTCATCAGCCTTGCCGCCCCCAGCACTACGTAATTGGTGGGGTTTTAATTTTCTCAGTTAGATGTGGGTATAGTTGCTAATCTAACTTAGTGGTGATGATACCATAAGTGAGGGGAGATATGGTTGTCTCTGAATCTATAGACTTCTCAAACTTTAATGTGTCCATAGGTCATCTGGGAATGTTAAAATCCTTGTTCTGATTCAATAGATCTGGGTTGGGGCTGAGATTCTGCATTATTATTAAGCAGCCAGGTGATGCCATTGTTGCTGGGGTTCAAGGACCACAGTATACACAGCAAGAGACTAGCACATACCAGCCAGCTCTTTGTCAGTCCCAAATGGAAACATCACAAGAAAACTCTTCTTCTTGCAGCCCCCTTCTGTGCAAAAGCCAGTGTTTTGCAGGCTTTAGTGTTAGGAAAGACCCATACCATCTGCTTGACTTCCTTGTGGGATATAGGAGACCAACTGGTTTTCCCAGGAATATTCATCTTTCCCCCTGGGGAAATCTCCTGGGGATTTGTAGGCCTCTACAGAATAAACTCTCTGCAGAATTCAAATAATTTTGATCAGCATTTCATACCTCTACATCATTGGTCTCCATAGGCATCCTAAAACCAGAAGAGTCAAAAGTTCTTCCATTCCTTTTCATCAATTCTGGAAGAGCTAAGACCTGGCTCATACTCTGCAGGTCCCCACTCCATTGGTTCAACAGCTGTTTGCCTCAGGAAATATTCATCCTACTGATTTGGATTTGGAGCACATGTTCAAGTTGCCATCTTCATATATATAAAAAAAGAACTCAGGACACCTGGGTGGCTCAGTCTATTTAGCAACTGTCTTCGGCTCAGGTCATAATCCTGGAGTCCTGAGTCCTCCATCAGGCTCCCAGCTCCATGGGGACCTCCACTCTCATGCTCTCTCTCACTGTGTCTCTCTCTCTCAAATAAATAAATGAAATATTTAAAAAAAACAAAAAACAAAAAAAGGACTCCACTATATTTCTTTAAGCCAGGAAGTTGTTTTCATGATAGTAAGGAATATATACATATTTTTAAAGTTTAATATTTGTGAGTCTGATCTAGTCTTTTATAAAGAGCCCAGATGTTAAGCAGAAAGAAGGGGAAAATCAGATGAAATTACATCACCGAGCTCCAAGGAGAAAGAGCTAGCATTCTGTTAGAGACTCCCTCTGACATTCCACTCAAGAAAGTCAAGATGGTATTTTATACCTTGGGCTCCTGAGGAACTAAAAACAAAAATAAGAAAAATGTAGGTAATTGAAAATTGAAAAGAGTGCAGAATCACCATATTCTCTAGTCACTCTTTACTTGAGGGAGTAGGCTGAGGGGGATCCTGACATCATTGGCCATATAGGTAAATGAGAATGAAGTTTGTACATTGGGTTTTCCCCTCCATATCATCTAGGAAGTGTGGCATCATCTTTTTATACCTTTCCTTTGTACCATAAAAGAGAGAGCCAAAATACATGCTGTGCAAAATTTAGTAGTCTTACTTTGTTTTTATACCTCTTCATTCTTGGAGATGTCCCAATACAACTTGTAAGGTATTTTCTTTTTTTTCCCCAAAACTCAAGCTATATATTTTTTTCTATTTATAATAGCTGGTTAAGCCAACAGTGATGCACTTTCCAGAAGAATCAATTCCACCCTGTTTTAATAAGGCTGGTCTGCATGGAGTACAAGGGAACAGAGCAGCTGTAGGCAGAATAAATGCGGCTGCTATGAAGCAGGGAAGGTCTCCCTTAGGAAGAACTGCTCCTTTAACAGTGTGACCTAATGGAAGAGCTCCAGACATAAAAACACCGCCTTCCCAAGGCACGAAGCTTTCATTCTTCTGTATCTGCTGTGGTGAGGAAAACTCCCAGAGAGACTATAAAAGAGCAGTGGTGTTGTCATTATCATTCCTGTGTAAAGGAAAAATCTTTTACTTCTAAAGGGGTGTGTGTGTGTGTGTGTGTGTGTGTGTGTGTTTCATTTGATAAGGTGTCTCTGTTTGAAAACTTTTAAATATGATTTTAGGACTCTGCTTCTAACCAATACAACAGGTCTAATACAGTAAATACTCAACTTCAGCTACTCAATGATGCTCTACTTAAATTATTTTCTTATAAAAGTTGAAAGATCATCTATTTACAGCCTTGATGCCAGCTCTGGGATGCTATGGCACATGTGTGAACCAGTAGCAATGTGGTAAAATTTCATGAACCTATAGATAATAAACTCTACAATGATGAGAATTCATGTGTTAAGCTATATTTCACCTACTACACTGGGAACATAATCCTAAGACTATGGATCTAGAAGAAACCTCTAGAGACTCAGGTTTATCCATTTCTTTCCAAATATCTCAATACCATTCAGAACAGATGGTTGTTTGTTTTGTTCATAAACATATTCCAGGACAGATACTCCATCACTTTTAAGTTCTTTAAATCACCCAACTTATAAGAAGGGCTTCTATTTACCCATCTAAAATCATATATATATATATATATATATATATATATATATATATATATAAAGACCTGTAGGATTTTTATCCTACAGTAACCAGAGACATAAAATGAGGGAACAGAGTCCTGAAGAGAGTGATCAGAATTAGAACTCTGTCTTCTGACTGTTAAGCCAACATTCTTTTCACTATATTATGTCACCTTAAAAGTGGACAAAAAATATAATGCATATGAGGAAAGGCAGAATTTGCCCCCCACCAACTCAAGAAGTCTCTTTGGCATAAGGATTATCTTGAGCTGATTATTTCTAAGAAACTGCAAACACAGGAGAAGCTCTGAAAACCTAGTAGAAGTTAACCTTCTGTAAGAGTTAAGGAGAATACTTGTTTATTAAAAATGTCTCCCTCTATGTGCTAGTTAGGAAGAAAAGGATGACCAAATCTAAAACTCTTAGCAATGGGGAAGACAACAATTTCAATCTGCATAACAACATTAACCTTGTTTACTGTGCTTTTCCTAGTAACCTCCAATAATGGACTCTCCACCTCCCAACCCAACATCTTTCTTTTGTCTCTAGTTGGAGATGGTATTTAAAGTGGTGGTGTGGGCTATTTCAGGGTGTTACTCAGTTTTCCTGGGATCACTTGTGTATTCAGTAGGTGTTCATGTTATTAGAGTTTTGTTTGTTTTCCTCTTGCTACTTTATCTTTTTATTACAGTGCTAGGTCTTGGGGATGGGGGCACAGGGAGGAAGGGAGGGAAGGGAGGGTCCTCAGCCAAGAACCTAGAAGGGTAGAGAGAAATTTATTTTACCTTCTCTACACATGCAATAATATTTTAAAATACCTTCATCCATTACTGTTCAGAATGATTTTGTCTTTCAATGTTTATATCCTAAATTCTATCACCTGTGGGAACAATATAAGAAGAGGTTGGAAAAGAAACATATAAACGTAACAAAAATTTTTAAAAGGTATTCTGTGATCGGCTAACAAATTCTTGTGAGTTAAAAAAAAAAATGGATTAATCCAGACAATTTACCCACAAGCAAAATGAAGATATCGAACTAGATGGTTTCTAAGACTCTTTGCCATTTTAACACTATTTAAATCAATTTACTCTTATTTTATGAAAGTTTTCCTAATACTTTCAACACTAAATGTCATCCATCATATCCACCA
Source organism: Mustela putorius furo (assembly GCF_011764305.1). Taxonomy (NCBI): domain Eukaryota; kingdom Metazoa; phylum Chordata; class Mammalia; order Carnivora; family Mustelidae; genus Mustela; species Mustela putorius. Next base: position 76,346,899 of record NW_025421987.1, read on the forward strand.
CGAAAATGCCCAGAACTTCATGATATGTACCTTTAGAAAAGGAAACTAACATGAACTTTACAATTTCTTGTAAGGATCTCTCTGAAACTAGCCTAGGTTTCATTAATAGTATAGATGTGGGTTTGCAGTTATGATCTCTCACTTTATGTCTTCCAGTTCTTTTTTGAGATCCTAAAGAATATGGGAGAAATCAAGGTTAATCAATCCATCAGAGATTAGTATGACAGTCATCTATAAATTATGATTCTTTTTTATGCTTCAAAGTTCCTTTCCCACCCTCAGGAATACACTATAATTTCAATGACATATTCTTTATAAACAGAAGACAGAAATGAATGGGACTTGGGGAATGGATAAGAATTGGTCTTTGCAAAATAAGAGGCTCTCAAGTTGCACATTCTTATGATAATCTGCACTCTATGAATACCATTGTGGGTCTCTAGCATCCTGCAGCAGGATTTCTTCTGCTAATGTAACTAAGAAGGAAATGGTATCTCCTCCCCATGGTACAAGGACAAAGAGTACAAGGAACAATGTCAAAATCATCGCAACCTCCTTCAGTTTTCCCCACTGTAATACTCAAGGCTTCAACTTTACTTTATCCCCATTAATCCCCTCACTGCCAACAGATGGCCCCATCTTAAAATGTTGCTATAATAACATTTCCAGACTGTAATTTCCTCAGCTTCCTCCCTTTTTCCTCCCTGAAAATTTCTATCATCACTCATTTTATTGTCTACATTATAAAGGAAGCGGCTAGAGTTTAACAGAGGGCTCTGCTTGGGCCTATTCCTTACTAGCTAAGCAATCTTGCACAAGTTATTTAAACTCTGATCCTCAGTTTCCTTGAAATGGGAATAACAGTATTTCTCCCATAGGATGCTGTCAGGATTGGACATACGGTATATTCCTCTATATAAGTGTGCTTAGTAGATTGGCTCTAGTTGGCACATCATGTATACTCAATAGATGATTATTGCAAAGTGTCTTTCCTCCGTGGCGAGTCTAATTTCTTTATCTTTAAATGTCCCCCACTCTTGCTTGGCTTTTTAATGACTAAAGCAGGGTTCCTCTTGGGCTTACAAATGTGTTTAAATGTACCTTCTTTAGGGTATGACTTTGAGTTTTGACAAATGTATACGGTCGTGAAACCACCATTGTAATAAAAATAAAGATCGATTACCCTCTAACATCCTCTGTGTCCTCCCCTCACCCTCAGATAAGGGCAACCACTGATCTGTTTTCTGGTCTAATAGGTTTGCCTTTGCACATATGTCATATAACCTAACTTCTTTCGTTGAACATAATACATTTGAGGTCCATTCGCATGGCAGCATGTATCAGTCATCTGTGACTCTTAAGTTTATTCCACTGAATCAATACACTCAGTGTATTCTCTAGTTGTGTGTGTTCTCCATTCTACATTTGAAAGGGATTTGACTTATTTCCAGTTTGGGGCAATTATAAATAACCAAGGTTGAGTTTTAAGCTGTTCTTGTTGTTCAAAATATTTGTTATTTTTATATTCAGCTATTTGAGATTGAGAAGCAGTTCCCTCTTCCATCCCTACAAATCTATGCATTCATAGATTCTATTATAATCTCCTTTATTTCTGCTTGCCAAGTGGCAATTTCTATCTGTACTAACTTTCTCGTAGTACCTTGGCAGACTCAGGTTATGTCAACCAAAGCTTGCTACTATCATTCTGTTTTCTAATCTCTTCCCCCAGGACAAAAAGTTCATTAGATATATAATCAGTCATCCACATCCTTACGAGCATCAGTTTTATGAGAAGTTTTGCTACTGCAGAACACAAAGAAATATTCCAACTCCAGTAATAATTTTCTTCCCGCATGCTTCCTGCCCTCCATGCCAGTGTGAGGAATTTGGGAGTTTTTTAAAGTATCTTTGAAATTCTAGATAATAATTTTTTACATGAATCCGTTTATGTTGTGGTGGCAAACTCACCAAAAAATGTAGTGACTTAACACAATAAAACTTTACTTTTCCCTCCTTCATCCTGTCCAGAGGAGGCAAGTAGGGGAATTTCTGCTCATATGTCACTCAGAGAGCAGGTCTTAAAGACTGTTATCTCAAGGTGCACTTCAGTTATCACTGCAAAAGCAGGAAAGGAAATGGTGAATTGCATGTCCACATTACTTCCACCTGGAAATTACACCTGCTACATATGCTTACTTCTCTTTGGTCAAAATAAGTCACAAGGCCACATCTAACTTCAAAGATGGTGATGAAATACAGCCTTATAATGTGCCCCAAAATAGAGAGCTAAAAGTGTGTGAAGGACAGTACTAATAGCTATAACAGGGCCTAATTTTCCCCCTAGCATTTAGCCAATTTTTCTGACACCATTTATTAAAGATTACATCCTTTGCCCAGCAAATTTACATGCTACCTTTATTATCTACTAAATTCTCATACGTAATAATTCTGTTACTGGACTCTATTCCATTTAGCACCTTTTTGCCTCCTGTTACTGTACCTCAAGTACCATAGCTATTCAAAACCTTTTAATAGTGGTAGGGCAGGTTCCTCGTCACTATTCTTCTACTTCTATTTCAAAACTTTTACCTGCCTCCCACTGCCTCCCTGAGCCACTGTCTGCCAGCTCCGACCACCTGGCTCCCTGTGTTGGCCACCAATATTTGGAGTTCTTAACAACATGGCAGACATTGACAACAAAGAACAGTCTGAACTTGATCAAGATTTGGATGATGTTGAAGAAGTAGAAGAACAAACTGGTGAAGAAAAAAAATCAAAGCACGGCAGCTGACTGTTCAAATGATGCAAAATCCTCAGATTCCTGCAGCCCTTCGAGAAAGACTTGACGATCTGGTAGAAAACACCAAGATACATTGAAAGCTTGCCTATGGTAGTTAAAACACAAGTGAATGCTCTCAAAAATCTTCAAGTTACGTGTGCACAGATAGAAGCCAAATTCTATGAGGAGGTTCATGATCGTGAGAGAAACTATGTTGTTCTCTATCAGCCTCTATTTGATAAATGATTTGAGATCATTAATGCAATTTATGAACCTACGGAAGAAGAATGTGAATTGAAACCAGATGAGGAGGATAAAGTTTTGGAGCTGAAAGAAAAAGCCAAGATTGAAGACAAGAAAAAGGATGAAGAAAAAGAAGACCCCAAGGGCATTCCTGGATTCTGGTTAACTGTTTTTTAAGAACATTGACTTGCTCAGTGATAATGGTTCAAGAACATGATGAACCTATTTTGAAGCTCTTGAAAGATATTAAAGTGAAGTTCTCAGATGTTGGCCAGCCCGTGTTTTGTCTTAGAATTTCACTTTGAACCCAAAGAATATTTCACAACTGAAGTGTTGACAAAGATATATAGGATGAAGTCAGACCAGATGATTCTGATCCCTTTTCTTTTGATGGAATCAGAAGTTATGGGTTGTACAGGGTGCCAGATAGATTGGAAAAAAGGAAAGAATATCCCTTTGAAAACCATTAAGAAGCAGCAGAAACACAAGGGATGTGGAATAGTTTATACTGTGACCAAAACAGTTTCCAATGACTCTTTAATTTTTTTGCCCCTCCTGGAGTTCCTGAGGGTGGAGATCTGGATGATGATGCTGAAGCTATCCTTGCTCCAGACTTTGAAATTGGTCACCTTTAAAAAAAAATTTTTTTTAATTTTTTATTTTTTAGACAGATAGAGATCACAAGTAGGCAGAGAAAGAAGGGGGAAGCAGGCTCCCTGCTGAGCGGAGAGCCGGATGCGGAGATGGATCCCAGGACCCTGGGATCATGACCCGAGCTGAAGGCAGAGGCTTAACCCACTGAGCCACCCAGGTGCCCCCAAATTGGTCACTTTTTACATGCACGTATAATCCCAAGATCAGTGTTATACTTTACTGGAGAAGCTATCATAGGTGATGATGATGATGATGATGAAGGTGAAGAAGCAGATGAGGAAGGGGAAGAAGGAGATAAGGAAAATGATCCAGACCATGACTCAAAGAAGGAACAAAACCCAGCAGAGTGCAAGCAGCAGTGAAGTAGGATGTATGTGGCCTTGAGGATAACCTGCATTGGTCTGCCTTCTGCTTCCCTGGAAAGAATGAATTTACATCATTTGACAAGTCTATTTCAAGTTTTTTGTTGTTATTGTTTGTTTGCTTGTTTTTGTTTTTGCAGCCTAAAATAAAAATGTCTAATATAAATAAAAAACTTTCACCTGTTATTCACACATATTTATTCTTTATAAGACTTATTTTATCAAACCTAAACACACAAGTGACATATGAATGAAAGTAATCTAAGAAATATATATCAATAAAGCTTCAATGTTCCCCTTCAAATTCCTTTCCATTCTCATACTCCTAAGAAGCAGTCTTTGATCTATATTCTGACAGGGTTTGGTTCTGTTTTGTTTTTAATACATGCACATGCGTATTTTGTAGATTTACAGTATATTGATTTGTGTGATCAATATTGCTTAACATAAATCGGATTATACTGTTCATATTGTTCTACTTTTTAAAATTTAATTTGGTTGTGGACAGGGAACATGATTTCAAGATTTTGAAAGTTGTTAAGATTTGTTTTATGACTCAACTTGATTTATCTTAATGTATGTGCCATGTGCTCTTCAGAGAAAAGTACATTCTGTAGTTTTTGAATATAGTGTTTTATAAATGTAACTTGCATCAAGTTGATTGATAGCCTTATTCAAATCTTCCATGGTGGTCTATAATATTTGATCTACTTACTGTATCATTACTCAGAGAAGTATTGAATTCTCCCACTTAGGGGATTTAACTGTTTCTTCCTTTAATTCTACCTATTTTTGCTTGGTATATATATTTTTAAGGACTTTATTTTTAAGTAATCTCTACACTCAGGGTGGGGCTTGAACTCACAACCCTTAGGTCAAGAGTGATATCCTCTACCAACTTGAGCAAGCCAGGTGCCCCTTGCTTGATGTATTTTAAATTATTATTATTAAGTGTATTCACTTAAAGATTGTTATGTCTCTTCTCAATGAATTGACTCTTTCATGATTATAAAATGGTCCTTTTATGTCTGATGATGCTTCTTGTCTTAAGTTCAGTGTCGTCTGGTATTAATATAGCATACCAGCTTTCATAAGTTTAGTGTTTGCGTGGTGTATCTTTTCCATCTTCTGTGTTCTGTCTTTTGTGTGTACTGTGGATCTCTTGTTGCCAGCAAATAGCTGGGTTCTCTTTTTTATGCAGTCTGATAAACTCTGAATTCAAATTATTGATACAACTGAGACTGTCTCTATCATGATACTTACTCTCTATTTGCTCTTTGTTTCTTTGTTCTTCCTTTCTGTCTCTGTGTTAATAAAATTTTTATATCCCATATTATCTTTTCTATCAGCTATTTAGCTAATATAGCTTTGTGGAACGTCTTTTTTTTGTTTTGTTTTGTTTATTTTGGTTTTGAATTTCTGTCATGTTTTCTCTACAGGCTACAATATTCATTCTTAATTGATCAAAATCTTCTTGAGTTATTATTATGTCACTTCAAAGATTATGTAAGAAACAGTGGTAAAATTTAATATGTACTGCTCCTGTCTTCTCCAATATTGTTTCTTATATTTACTTCTACATGTGTTATAAACTCCACAAAGTATTTTTTTACTTTTGTTTTAAGTGGTTTATGACTTAAATAAGAAAATGAATTTAAGAAAATGAATAAGAGAAAGTATTTTATATTCACCTATGTATATTATATTTCCAACTTTCTTACTCCTTCTCGTATATCTGAATCCCTCTTGGGCATCAATTTTCTTGGCCTGAAGACATCCCTTTAACATCTCTTGTACAATGGCATATTCTGCTGGCAACAGGTTCTCTCAGCCTCCACTTCTCTGAAAGTATATGATTTTTTCTTTCATTTTCAAAAGATATTTTTGCTGGATCTAAAATTCTAGGTGAAACTTCCACTTAGAGCCATGATGGTCCAGATTATCTCTTGCTGTCAACTAGAAAATGGAAAAATTATGGAAAACAAGTATTTTCAGATAGTGGGCAATTGGTAGTACAGGACTATGACTCATAAGAAAAGGAAAACAAATGAGTCCTATTGTTGCTTTGGCTATCTGGCTGGAAGTTCTTGCTAGATTTTGGCACAGGGAAAGCAAACCCCTAGAGGGTACAATATTCTTACTGAATTGAGGAGACAGATCGGAGACCAATGCGGCTAGAATTTTCAAAACAAAAAGTTTCACAGAGAAATATTTGTCAATCTACTTGAGTCCCCTTCTCCAAGGTTCAAACCCCCTCCAGATTCTATGATTTTGGTAGCCTTTGAAAAATGTTATTTCAAATGTTTTCCCCAGATTTATAATTATTATCAGCAAGAGAATGGGTCTGATATTCCTTTGTTAATAGAATCCAGGACTCAAATAGTTTTGTTTTTTACCTATAATATGTCTTAGAGATCTTTTTTCATCAGTGTCCCAGACCATATCTCATTCATTTTAGGGCCTGCTAGCATTCCATAACACAAACGTAGCACAATTTATTTAACCATTCTTCATAGAAAGACAATTAAGTAACTATCGGAGTTTGCTATTAGAAATAATATTACAATGAATAGACTTACAAATGTATCTTTTGCACTTGTTCTAACAATTTTGTAGGTTAAAGAGTCAGAAGTAGAATTCCTGTGTCAAAAGGCCTAAACATTTAAAATTTTTAAAATAGACTTTACCAAATTAAACTTTACAATATATATTTTCCTGTTTCATTTACTCCTCAAAAATAACTTGAGAATCAACTTATCAAGTTCTACTTTAAATACCATTAGAATGTAAATTTAAATTATTTCCTGGGCGCCTGGGTGGCTCAGTGGGTTAAAGCCTCTGCCTTCAGCTCGGGTCATGATCCCAGGGTTCTGGGATCGAGCCCCACATCAGGCTCTCTGCTCTGTGGGGAGCCTGCTTCCTCCTCCCTCTCTCTGCCTGCCTCTCTGCCTACTTGTAACCTCTGTCTGTCAAATAAATAAATAAAATCTTTTAAAAAAATTAAAAAAATAAATTATTTCCTTATTTTATTTGTGTGTTTTACATTCATCTTATTTTTCTCTTATATTTTTAGCCCATAAGAATTATTCTTGTTGGTGGTACCATTCGTGGTTAACTCTACTATTAATGAACATGGTCTTATGTTTCCAGTATAAATGAATAAAACACTAGGGAAATTTTGAAAAACACAGAAGAAAATGTTTTTAAAGGAAGGGATAAAGCATTCATTTTCTTTCTTCTTAGGACATTTTCTTCCAATCTTTTTTCATATGCACAGGTTTTGGTTTTAAACAATTTAATCATACTGTGTATAAAACATTGTAAGATATTTTTCCACTAACATTATACGAAAAGCATTTCCTCCCTTGTTAAATACACAGATGCCTTTCAATTTTGTTTATTTTAAATAACACTGTAATGACTTTGCACTGTTTGTTTATAATAATCTCCCAGAAATGGAAGTACTAAGTTAAAATTTATTGATATCTACTTAGTAAATATTGCTAAATTATTTCTAATATTTTTAATGGTTTGCACTCATATTTTTAAATTATCTATTCCATTACAGCCTTGAAAATAATTTTGTAAATCTCTGCTAATTTCATAGGTTTATTAATTGGTTTTCTTCTATTGAAAATTATTAATGTCTTTCAGTTATTTTTGATCCTTACCAATACTAGTACCTCTATTACACATAATCTACTAACATCCTAATCATTGTCCCTCATTTTTTCTGTCTCTCATTTATTAAAGGCTTCGTAAAATTGCTCAAACTTTCTTAAGTTCTGCAATTATTCTGGTTTATCTATCAATATCTATCTAATATCTTTGTCTCTCATTTTATCAACTTCCTTACTTCCAATGACTTCCATCCCCACTTCACATTTGCCATACTCTCCTGACTCACTTATCATTGCAAATGCTTCATAAAGTAATAAATTCACAATTTTTTCTAACCTTAGCCTCTCTCATCCTTTCAACTTTCTTTCTTCATTATTACCATAATATTGTCTTCATCTAATTTCTAAGTACTTAGGGATCATCAACATTTTTTCTGTTCATCAAAATCTATCTATAATCTATCCATAAAATACCCCTTATCTTCAGATCTGCATCAACTCCATGAAGTATTTCCATAATTCTCCTGTAGACCCCATCTCTTTTTTTTTAATTAATTTTTTATTTTTTATAAACATATATTTTTATCCCCAGGGGTACAGGTCTGTGAATCACCAGGTTTACACACTTCACAGCACTCACCAAAGCACATACCCTCCCCAATGTCCATAATCCCACCCCCTTCTCCCAAACCCCCTTCCCCCAGCAACCCTCAGTTTGTTTTGTGAGATTAAGAGTCACTTATGGTTTGTCTCCCTCCCAATCCATCTCTTTAGCCCATTTGTCTTCTATTGTATATTTTCTTCAAAACACTCAACCCAGTTCAATTCATCCATCCTCCTTCTCTCTAAGTTTTCCTTGATGAACACTACAGATCACTGACACCATTACAAATTCAAGATTTCCTTAGGGGAACCTTCAGAGTTCCTAAGGAGTCCTGTGTATTTCCTCTAATTACATCCACTTCCTCCAGTTGTCAACAATAACTACCACAACCTTTCTTCATTTTCTTCAACTACCAAAATACCTCTTCTAATGCTATTTTTAGAACATAGGCTCAATAAAGATTACCTCATAAAAAACAGCAGCCAGATCTTTCTCAACTTCCTGCCGCTCCATTTTTATTTTATACTCCCGTTTCTTTTTTTCCTTCTTCCCTGACACAATTAGAAAGTGATTCTTTCTCCTAACTAGAGTTTATGACCTCCATCCTTGCCTTTGTACTTTCTCTGCTCCATTAATCATGCCAACTCTCTCCTGTATCTTCTGTACCTCCAATGATCAAGAATTTTGTCAGAATTTAAATTTACTCAGGTTTCTCTCATATTAGAAAGAGATAGGGGAAAGAAGGAGGGAAGGAAGAAAAGAAGAAAAGGAAGGACTTCAAAAGGGCAGAGGGAGAAAGAGAATTTCATCCAGGACTCCAATAGCTAATATGCTTAGCATATAAAAGGCTGTGATAAATATTTGTGGAATAAGTGTTGAAAAGCATTAGGTTTCAGTGTGATAAAACTGCTCATGAGCTTTACAGTGTCAAGAAAGAAAACTGTACTATCCTTCTAGAACTATAGAGATCAATCAAAATAATACCTTAAATGACATATCAAACCCCTTACCTATTTTGTGTGATAGCAAAATCACAAACTAAAAATAAAATGTATGCATGTGTATGTTTCTTAATCACATAATGTAATTAATAAAAAAACCCACAGCTTTTCTGGCAGAGAAAAAAAAGGGGAACGAGATCCCTTATTTGAATTTTAAAGAATTCCAATATATAGATTAGTTTTCTTTCTTAATACCCTATAAACATATTATCTGTGTGATTTTTTTTTCAGGTTTCACTGGTTTAGATTAGAAAAGAAATTTTGTACTTTGCAAACCATAAAAATCTTTCACTGTGTGGCAACTTTAAGGGAAGTAATTTGCATTTAAAAATACTGTCATTAGTATATGTCAAAATAACATTTCTTCTAAAATTTATTTAAAAGTTTTAATTACTTGGTTTTACTGCTTATTTAAAAGAGTTTAAGAATTTTACTCTCAAATTCTTTAAGTGTTCAAAGTAAATATATTTTAGATTAATTTTAATATTAGAAACAAGAATTATAAGCTCACAGTACATATGAATTCTTATAAGACTTTATACTACTCATAAGACCAGAGTCCTTTAAAAATTCCAAATAGACACCAAGACCTGAAATTCATTGTTTCATGCACCAGATGTCACTGTTTCTCCATGCTAGTAAAATGGACCAACAAATTTTGGCAGTTAAAAATACCCAACTTACTTTAGATTTCTATTCTTAAGTATATACCAACAGAAATGTGTAAGTGTATAAACCAAAAAATAAGACCACAAATGTTCATAGTGGTATTATTAACATTTCAAACAAGAAACTACCCAAACGTCAATCAAGAGTGGAATGGATAAATGCACTGGGAGTGTACACACACACACACACACACACACACACACACGATGGAATACTATACAGCCATGAGAATAAAAAACTACAACCACACACAACAAATCTCAAAAATACATTTAGCAGGAGGAGTCAGATTTTAAAAAGTCTATACTGTAAGAGTCTATATATTTTATTAAGTTTAAAAACATTCAAAACTAATCTATGATTTAGAAGTTGGATTAGCAGTTACCCTTGGGGAAAATTATGACTGCAAAAGGAAAAGGGATAGTTTCTGGGGTGCCAGTAACAGTTTATCTCTTGACTTGGAGAGTGGTCATAGGGGTTTACTCAGTTTGTGATAATTTTTTGAGCTACAATTTTATGATTCATATGATTTTATTAATATGTGCTAAACTTTATTTCAAAGTTCAATAAAATACTCAAGTATAAAGAATTAATTGAAACTAGTTAATAAGTTATACCCTCCTGAAGACCTATTCAGAATACAATTCAAATTTAATTATTACATATTTTAGGTAAAACTTAAGAATTCCCAAGCTTTTCCTTTCAGTTGATTTCAAATCCCTAAACACTTTGGTTCTACTCCCATGGCAGTTTCTTCCTGTAATTCAAGAGAAATTCCTTTACCATAGATTCCTATTTCATCCTGCTGTATATCCAAGGAATGCACCCTTATTAATCAGCTCCATTTTTCATTATCTCAACAATTGCCTTTATATTGACCCTTATCCTTCAGCATATAAACCTGTTTATATTTCTTCCATCTTCAAAAACAAGCAAACAAACAAAAAAATCCTCTTGCTTCTTAGCTTCCTATAGTTAGTATACCTATTGTCAGAGTAGAAAAATACTTATTCTCTACCCTCTTATGTTCAGTATTAGGGGCTGTAAATTATTTAAACTGACAAAAGATCAACAAGAGAAAAGACCTATTTTCCCCTTTTTCTAGTCTTTCTTGGCTTCATATCCTCATCTCCTAAGCATATCTCTTATGGCAACACATAACTTCATGAAAATTGTTCTTCCTCTGTTCACAAGAATTCTTGATATTGTGAGTAATTAGCCTTTGTGTTATCCTCTAAGGCATTTCACATTACTGATAATTATTTCTTGGGTAGAACTAAGCTGTCTGGAACTTCAAAGTTCTCACCTAATAGGAAATAGAGGAGAATTTTTAGCCTTACGTAGTAAGTTAAGCTACATTCTTAGGCCTCATTTTCTTTAGCTAAAAAGTCCTGGTTTCTCAGATACCTATTGCTATTCCAGAAACCACTCCAAGATGACACCTAGGTACAGAATAAGGAGTCCCTTATTGTTTCTTCTTGGCAGTGAGGATAAATGGAGCTCCTTTAATCCCTTTAATGTACTTGTGTTATTTTGGCACTATCTCTTTTTCTAAGAATATTTCTTGTCTGTGATTACTACTCTTCTAACAACATTTGTGGTTGAAATCTGCAGGATATAAATCAGTGGGTAACAGGATGATGGGTATTAAGGAAGGCACTTTGGTGATGAACACTGGGCATTATATGCAACTAATGAATTGTTGAACACTATATCAAAACCTAATGATGTAGTATATGCTGGCTAATTGAACATAATAAGAAAAAAAGGAAAAAAAAAATCAGTGGTTTTCCATGAAGATAGTACTACCCTCTAAGGGATGTTTTGGAAATATGTGGGGAAGGGAGAAAATCAGTGTTGTTTGCAACATTGATCAGTAGATGATACTGGTATTCATAGCGTGGAAAAGGGCTGTTAGATGTTCTGCAAAACAAAACGTCCCACATTCCATTAGACTCTAATATCCTACCAAATGTTTCCATAGATAGAAAATCTCTTTATAACAATCTAACCTGAAACCAGACTTCATTTTATATATTTGAAAAATATACTTCTTGCAAGTTTAACAAACACTGAATTTTCCAACAAAGCAATTACATTGAAGGAAGACCTTGCTAAGAGTGTGAACTATTGCAGAAATTCACAATGATATTACTAGGTATAACCCTTGATTTGGTATTAAAACGTGTTTCATCAGTCCATATTTATAGTTACAGCATTCACACTGATACACACAGGTGAAAATATTTGTATACTTTATTATCTATTCTAGTAATTAAAGTGATGGGACATTTACATATTGAAGTACATACTAGTTAGGGAATTCCTTTCATTCCTCCTTTATATTACATTAAATATATTGATTTTTATTATTGTATAGATAGGTTATATTAACTGTAATTTAACTTTTGTATGATAAAGAAAGTATTAACAAAATATTTATTTGAAAAAGGACTCACTGGATAGAAGTTGAGAACCATTGGTATAATTTATAGAGCAACCACTTTCTGCTTGGTGAAGGCCCAGTAGTTCTCCCTGGCTGACCACTACTATCTTCTAGTTTCACAAATATTCCATAATGATGGGCTTAGCGGAGACTTTCTTACTCATAAATTCTCATTTCAAAGCTTAGTTTCTTCAGTAGCCCTAATTATGTTGGCTTGTCTAGTACCTGAGCTGTGTCCTAAAGGGAGTATTTGCAATAATCCCAATCATTTTTATCTCTTGCTGTGTGTCTTTCCTACCACCCAAAATCATGCTTTTATAGAGACTAAACTCAGTCTAACTTGGGTATTTAAATGATCCAACTGCTAAGAAAAGGAGACAAGTTTGCCATGGATAAATAGATAAAATGAAATTGTTCTTAATAGTGGTAGTTGTGTGACAATAATCAGTTCAAGGCACAGGTCTAAAACTTTGATGTATTCCCTTAGTTTATCCCTGTTATGAGGGAAATACAAATTATCATATTCATTTTACAGATGAGGAAATTTAGATACTGAGAAGTTAGGTATCTTGTGCAGAACCAGAGATTTTTTTTTTTTCATGAAAACATTGTCCTGTTTATGTCTAGGGAAATTCTTACTATGAAAGTCAACATTACGTAGACATCTAACACAAACAATAAATGTGGGTAGAATGAGACTATCTAAATTACAGGTCGGTATCAAATGTGGCAAAGTCTACTATTAAATTAAATGGGAGCATAAGATGTCCTTGGCATTTTCAAATCCAGTTTCTGTTTTTGCTTGTTGATTTTTTTTCTTTGCAGAATTTCTGTTTAACAGCCAGGATGAAAGGATGTCTCATAGTATAAGCATCCATTTCCAGATGCAAAGAATCTGAGCAGAGGAGCTTCAGTAGCCCTGGGAATGGCTTCAGAAAGTCTTTTTCTCTTTCATCTCCAGATGGGAATCCAGAAATGAGCTTAGTAAAAAACTACAGCCTTAACCACACAGGATGACTATTCAGTTAACTACTTCCATCAGTAAGATTTTTGAAAACTTATACTGCTTTCAGACAACCACTTTTTCTCAGTATTACCACCTTTTTAAAAAATCCAAAACTATTTTAAATAAATTTTCTACATGAAAGGATAATCTTGATGCTATGGTTTCAGGCAAAGACACACCAACTTATTTATCACAATATTTTCTATTGAGAATATCATATGAACAAATTTGAATTGTGCACTATGTCTACATATACTCAAAAGGAATGAAGAGGTAGAATCTTCTTTGATTTTTTTCACTCTATTGTGAATGTGGGTTATTACTACATGTTTTATAGCACTCAACATTTTGGCTCTATTTTGTCCTAAAATTGTTTGAGCTATAATTTAAGTGGATTTTATATAAAATAACCATGAGCCTCAGAAGGAGTAAAAAAAAAAAAAAGTTTAAAGTGGAATAAAAAAAAACACAATACACTTACGAAAGAATGATTCCCTTATACCCCTTCCTCTCACTCTCCTCTTCACCATCCTTTATCAACTCTTCTCTCCCTTTATCAGCAGCTGAAATAAACCATAGGTACGTTTTAAACACTAACTATATTTACTTTCAGTGTTTTATTATTACTTCTACATCAGCTTGTTTTGTTGTTTAATTGAAGTGTTTCCTATTTATGAACATTCTCTGGTGACCTTGGAATGAAATAGAACACATCATAAAACTGCCCATTTAAACTAATGGAAAATTGGTTTACTTTAAGAACTTTTGCATGACAGTTTTCAGGAAAATTTCACATTGTTCAGCAAAGGACAGAGGTATGTATCCTTGACATCTGAACACAAACTCAGAGTGCTTCACCTCTCTACCCTTTTAGGGCCATGTCTACAGTGTTGCCACTGTACAATATGAGTCATAAGGAGCTGTTACCGATGTGACCTGAACTACAGCTACTCCTCAGTCTTTTGTTCCCCCCTAGAGTATACAAAAAGGAAAAGAAGCCTCTCTTTAAATATGACCCATGTGTTGAATATTTTCTCTCTTGTTCTCTAACAATCTCAGTTGGGAATTTTGGGCAATATCTTGTATGTTATAATTATCAGGAATTTGATAAATTAAGGAAAAAATATGAGGACATTTAGGACCTATTAATACTGTCTCTGATAAGTCTACTTATCACTAGATAATCAACTGTTGATTTGTTTAGCAAAATCATTTATTCTTCTCCTACCCACTTAAGCCCCCATGTTGCATCGCCACTTCCTCATATTAGGGATTTTGTATTTGTTCATAAAAGTCAAGAGCACAAAGTATTCTAAGAGTTATAAAGGCTGAGAACACAAAAGCTTGGCAAATTTTCCCTCTGTGGCCTAATTTTTTTCTTTTATCCTCATCTACTACCAGCCTCCTCATCCCCATTTTGCAATTAAAATATCAAGGAAAAATTAGTGAGAAACAATTATTATACCAATGTATATGTGTATTAAAATATGAAAACACTGTTACATTAGACATTCTACCAGATACTCAAGTTCACACAAAGTAAAATTCTTAAAAAATTCTTTCTGTACAATTATATTAACTTTTCAGCTATTTCACTATAACTTTATTTTTCTTTAAGCTTAGGCACTATCCCTACAAAAGCTATAAAAGCTCAATGATTATATTTTGTGTGGGGAAAACATTGCCTTTTATATCTGCTCAACTGCAGTTTCACGAAGAACTTCCCAAATCCCATCTGTCACCCTATTCTTCCTTGTGTAACTTGTCTATTTTCTTAACTTTGATGATAGTGTATTAGAATAAATTGCAAAAGTAGTCTTTTCTCCCCTTGATTTAAGAAAAATGGATAGATGTAGTATGAACTCATGTGAATGCAATAGCTAGAACTACTCATTGTGTCTCATTTTGCCACCATCAACAAAGTTACAGAACATCTGCAGAGCACCTGGCACCTTGCTAAGCACTGTAGAGACAAGCCATGAGAGACTGTGGACTCTGAGAAACAAACTGAGGGTTTTGGAGGGGAGAAGGGTGGAGAGTTGGGTGAGCCTGATGGTGGATATTATGGAGGGCACATATTGCATGGAGCACTGAGTGTGGTGCATAAACAATGAATTTTGGAACACTGAAGATAAAATAAAAATTTTTTTAAAAAGAGAAAGGAACAAAAAGGAGAGAAACTGCCTTAAGGATCTTAAATCTAGTGGGAGAGAGATGATAACCCAATAAACAAATAAATCTACAATTTCAAATGCTGATAATGGTGTGAAGCAGACTGGGTATAGGAAGAGATGACGATGGTGGTAGTCAAGGAATTTCCCTCAATCAAAGACTAAAGTCAGGGAGTAGTTCACAATGTTTATAACGTGGGGCAAAGGAACAGCATTGTAATCAAGAGAACAGCATGTCAAAAGACACTCAGAAAGGAGAAAGCTGAACATGTTCACTGAACTAATTAAGCTTCTCCTTTACCTCTGCTCACCAATAAATCCCTGGAAGATATGGAAAATATGAACCCTGTTATTAGAGATTTGCCTGAGGAGTCTTTATCATGAATTCTGAATCTTTGTGATTCATATGTCCCATCATGAATCTTGAATACTTTCCTCTCATTTCTGATATCTCTGTTTTACTCCACCTTCCCCCTGCCCCACCAAAGCTCAAGACAAGTCCTTGGAATACTTGTCTCTCATTCCTTCCTTCCTTTATTCCATCAGTCTGTCATATAAGAAATGTTTACTTATTGAGCCTGTATTCTGTGTCAGTTCCTTTTTTAGGCATTGAAAATATAGCAGGAAACAAAACATAAGAATTCTCTAATCTCATGGAAATTAACAAAATCACATGCAGTGAAATGAAAGAAAAAACAGAATAGTGCTTGTCAATGTTTAATAAAGCTTCTATTATCATAATTATTTCGTTGCTATATCTATTTGATTCCTAGATGTAATGAAGTTAATATTCATTTCAATAATTGTATAAATAGACCCAAATATCTGAGACTGGACTTTTTTTTTTTTACTTTGCCCACATGTAGGATCAGGTTTTTCTTCACCATCTTGCATCTGAGTAGTGGCACTTTTCTTTGTAACTAAAAGTCTTCTCCCCCAAAGTTACTCTGGATTCAGTGCTCGTAAGCTCTTTCTCTGCTTGTCACCTCTCTGTGTGGCAACCAACTCTGCAGGTCCTAGTGTTGCCTATGTTGGCCAACATACTCTCTGTTTATAAATGGTCCACTGTTGGTACCCCCATTTGGTCCTATTGTTCGAGATCATATTTTCCTTTCTTTCCATGTCTCCCCCTATCTTTTTAAAAAATTTTAGCCAAAGGTGAATGCTTATAGATCAGATAATGTCACTCTTGCTTCTCATCTTAATACTCAAGCCCCATTCAAAATGTAGATTCTTCTGGTGTATTACTCTGTTCTCTCATCTGAGGATTTACACTGCCCATCCTATAAGGGCTTATTCAGCCAGAGCATCCCCACCCCGTTTGAATTGCCATTTTGTTGTAAAAACTTAAATTGACTTTGCCCCCCCCCACCACCACCAGGGGAACTTACTTAAAAACAAGTCCCGGAAACCAGTCCCATGTAACAAAGTCCAAATACAAGGGCGGGTCAGGCCAGGTGGAGACATTCAATCAGTGGGGGTGCATACTGTCTCCTAGCTACCAAGATGATGGGCTAGTTTCCATGGCTACTATAGGGTGAATTGTAATTCAATTAGCCACCTGTGTGTGGCCAGGCCCAACTACATGGCCTTTGCTCTATAAAAGTTAGCCTGGAAAGCAGGGAGGGGGTCCTCTCTGTAAGGGGTGGCCCCGACTGGTTTGTTTGACGGTCTGTCTGATTCTTGATGCTTGGCGCAAAATAAAGCTTTGCTTGAACTTCACTTTGTATCAGTCTCGCTCCTTTGACCATGGACCCCTTATTGGGGGACCCAACATTGGGAACCCAACAATCCCAACCTCTTTCCCACTTTCTTATTGTTGATTATCATCCAAAACCTTTCACTTTGCTCTCTGAAGTCTTATTTCATTGTCAACTATTTTTTTCTACATATTCAGTCTATTCAGAGAAAGCTCTCCTCATCTCCTTGCTCTAAAGTAATGCCTCAAAGATGATTTCAGGCTGTTTATTGTTTAAATATTTCAGTTATAGTAATTATACTTTTTAATTTTGTATTAGAAAAATATATATCAGAGTCTTCTTTGCATGCATGTTATTACTTAGGTCAAAATTAAAGGAAGACTTTTAATTTTAAAAAAAGGAGATGGTAAGTTGATTTAAATAAAAATACTGAAAAAACAATAGTTTATATAGAAAGTAAGAAATGGCAAAAATCCCAAATGACTGCAGTTTAAGAAGTGTTACCTTCATTTTCCATTGAAAACTTCAATTTCAGTGTCACTTTCTCCATTGTGTGCTGTGCGTTCTCTTATATCCCAGCTACCATTAGGCCAGGAGATGTCAGTTGCATTCTCTCATTATGTTTTCCAGATCTTGACTTTGTTTGACTTCATCTGGAAACTGTCCTCCTTTGAAGTTCACATGTTCGAACTATAGCACCCTCTAAGCCCCATCTTTTCTCTTATAAACATAAAAAGCTTGAGCAATAAGCTCACAGGCTTACACTCCTGTGGTTAGTCTGTATATCTGTGTTTGTGAATTATTAAAAAAAGTATTATATCCCCATTTGTGAAAATTTGGAAGATACAGAAATTAATTCTGTTTATCATTGTTAATGTTTTTTAAACATTGTTAATAGTTTGTCGTATTTTCTTCAGATTATT
Organism: Mustela putorius furo; assembly: GCF_011764305.1. Taxonomy (NCBI): domain Eukaryota; kingdom Metazoa; phylum Chordata; class Mammalia; order Carnivora; family Mustelidae; genus Mustela; species Mustela putorius. The sequence goes on from NW_025421987.1 coordinate 76,365,077, forward strand.
ACGGATATTACTTTGTTTATACTTAATCATTTGACAGTACATCTTAAGAGCTTTTATGTTATTAAGGTTGTCTGTCTTTACAGTATAATATGACTAATCCTTAATTGCCTAGTATAAATAAGTGCCGTCATTTAATCATCCACCTATTGTTGGAAACTTAAATAGTAATAAACTTTAATTATTATATAATTTTTCCAATGAACATCGTTGTATCAGTCTGAATTACTGCATTGGGCTTGATTCCCAGAAGAGGAGCTTCTATGCCAAAGGTCATGAAGGTCTTAAAATAATTTGAAGGGTAACAGGATAAACTGAGGACTCCCTAGGGCCATTCATAAAGAGCAAAGAAAGTGGCTAACAACCCTGCCTTTGAGGCTTTTGTTGTCTAAAGCTATTCCACCAGCTAGCAGCCTTTTATTATGCTGAGTGTGCTTGGTGAACTTGAATGGACTTTTTGAGAAACCCAGAGTTTTGGAGACCTAGGGAAGAGTGAAGAAAAAGTAGAAGAGAAAGATGTGAGAGTAACCAAGAGTAGTGAAACTTTGTGAGAATGAACAGGAATGGTTAAAGAAGATATAATGGGATTTAGGAAAAATCTTTTTATATGGAGCCTACATTCTCTTTCACAAAAAGCTTGTAATGTTTGTTCACACTCTGTCTTCAAGAAGTTCAGGCAGGTCACATGGAAATTTACAGGGCCTGATACACAAAGGCTTGTAAATGCAAACTTCAAAAGAATATCTGCAAAGCTTGCATGCTATGAATCTATAAAGTAGGTATCTGGGTTAAGGCTGTAAGCTTCTAGAACACAAAAAACCATAAAAGAGGCTTTTAGCAGCTGCCTGGTCGTTTTGAATTGGAAGGTGCAGGTGGGAGTGGGGCTTATGGAGAGCCCGGGAATGAGATTCCCTAACTTTACATTTTAAGAACTAGCTGCAAACATGTAATTTTCAACTGCATGGCTACCCACTCCTCACCCCCATCCCCATTAAAAAGGGATTTGATAATTTCTGATGGGGCAGTTTCAATCTAGCATTTTGTTTAAAATCAGGGACTGAAGAACCAGATTACTTGGGTTCAAACCCAAAATCCAAAACAAGGAAATGCCAAAAGTAAATTTAAAAGTTTCCCAAAACAAGGAAAAAGAGAACAGGAGAGAGACTGCCTAGGAGAGAAGCTAGTTTTAAATTCAGAATCACGTAAATGTCATATATATTTTTTGAAAAAATAATAAATCAAATTGTTGGGCTGGTGGAAAGGGCTACTTAAGATGGCGAAAGTTCCCGCCACAAGACCTGAATTCGGACAGCAGAACAAAGACCCAAGCAGGAATCTGAGACCCCCGCCCCGGGCTCCTGTGGACCAATGGGACCCCGATGAGCAGGCGAGATATCTGAATAAGGGAAACTTGCCAAAAGACCCCTGAGCTCCCCTCGAGACCCCTTAAAAGCCCCCTTCTCCCTGCCTTGGGCGCGACTTCCACCACTCTGCTTTCCAGAGTCGCGGAACCTCGCCCCAGGGTGCCCACCTCCTCCCGGCGCAACTTTCTTGGCTCCCATTCTCCTGAGCCCTGAAACTTTGCCGGAGTGTTTTTAATAAATCTTGCCTTGCACCCACTTTGCATGGTGTTGTGTTTATCTAGCCAGAAAATCCATGCCCGACATTCAAAAACAAATTGAAACAAATCAACCTAAGTGTATATCTGGTAGATACCATAACTATGAACAAGAATTATTCTAAATAATTTTATTTTTTTTTAAGATTTTATTTATTTATTTGTCAGAGAGAAAGAGAACACAAGCAGGGGGAGCAGCAGGCAGAGGGAGAAGAAGCAGACTCTCCACCAACAAGGGAGTGTGACCCGGGCGGGGCTCAATCCCAGGACCCCGAGACCATGACCTGAGCCGAAGGGAGACACTCAACCGACTGAGTCACCCAGGTGCCCCCCAAATAACTTTAAAACAATATTTTGTCTCTGCATCACTACTGGATATATCCTAAGGAAAACAAACAAACAAAACAAAACAAAAAAACACTGAAATTGTTTTTAGTGTTCTTGTTAGTATGTTGGTATCATTATTTTGATATTTGGCATACCGGAATTATTATTTTAAAACCTATGTATATAATATACACATAACAGTAAAACAAATGAGTAATTATATTTATATCATTAAGAAACAAGGCTTTTCAAAGCAGCAGAAAAGAGATATAGATATAAAATCAAATATGTTTATATAATAAACCATAAACTTATGCTTTATTTATTTTTTAAAAAATATTTATTTCCCAGCACCATTTACAAAAGATGGAACAAAACCAGCAATAAAATGATAATGACTGCACTAGATCAAAAAATGTCTCTGATGTATATATATTTATATATTATTATACATATTATTTATACATATAAATCCCTAACTTCATAATTATATTAAAAAAGAAATTCATTGGCAGCTTTGATGGTTGCTAAGACAGGAACTCAAAAAAAGAAAAAAACAAACATTTATTTATTTTGTCTTTTCTATTTAAGAATATCCCCCCCCCAAAAATGATGGAAGTTCTTTAAGAAGAATAAAAAACAATATATTCAGGAGAATATTAGAATTGGAACATCATCATTTTGTAACTTATAAAAAAATAAATGTCAAAGCTATTTAAGAATAGCTTTCTAGGATTTATGGGCCTTTTTTTAAATGGATGGATGACATTCGAGCCGTCTTAAGCTAAGTAAAAGTGGAACAATTATATCATGGTCTGGATGAGATGCAATAGGAATTACACACCATGTCACCTCTCTGTGGTTTTATATTGATGAAGGAAAGAGGGGCAAGAGAAAAGCAAAGCTGATCTCATGAAGTCTGGATCCATTGCCAGATTACTGCAAAAACATGGGTGTGGAGGATCATGTCAATTAATACCCCACTATAATGAGTCCAGTGAACAATGTGAGAAATTCTGAAGTGTCACATAATCTGGTACTTTTAATGACAAATGGCATGAAAGAGGGTGAGAGAGTGGTCAGCATGTAGTACAGAGGTGACCATACCGCACACCCCCTCTCAGAGGCCTAAACACATGCCTCATTCCCAGGCTCCCAACCTCCTGGACTCCAGTCTTCCAAACATGTTCCCTCCAGACTTCTTACCAAACAGGTGAAGCCCTCACCACTGCTTCAGGTTCCAGGTATACCTTTACCGTGGACCACTTCTGTCTCTACACAAAGTGAATGACCAGATGAACTGCCGGGGTTCTGCCCATTGAGAGGATATCCATTTACTACAGTCTTTCAGAGCCATGCCTGAGTAAGGGATAGTCTTAAAAAGTTTATTTTCAACTTGCAACCATATACAAAGACAACCCATTCATGAATCAAGTCTACATTTTCTTCCTCCAACAGCTGACAATGGAGAACCCCTCCCACAAGGCTGAAAAACAGTTGTTAATGCAACCATTGCAGCTGGCATGGGGCGGGGGGTGCTGAGCCATCTGTGCCTGCAGATTACTTGGACTCTCTGGACCAATTTGGGCCTAAACCTCCATATACCACTTCCGTCTTACACAGATTGCTGTCAGGCTTGCCCAATGATATGACCTGATGGGTCTTACTCAAGATAGATCATTCTTACTACATGGTCATTTGATGTCCTTGGGTCAGAAGCTCAGGTTCTGAGTCCAGTAGTATGCCAGGAAATGTTCTTAAGCATCACATAGCTTTCTTTTGCAAATTGTGTATCTATTTAGTCTCATTAAAAGAGAGAAATGACTGCATAACTGGAACAGGAAAAGTTTAATACAAAGAATTATCAACTATAAGGATTAGAAGAATGAGGAATTGGTTAGTAAAAAGTAGGAAAACTTAGCAAATGTAGAGAGTATCCAGTATAGCCTGGGACTGAGATCAAGAACCTAGGGAGGAGTCTCACCACTCCACCCCAGAGATGAGATCCCGGCCTTACGTCAGGAACTGAGAAAGTTTTAATATTTTTTCCTTGCAGGCTGAGAGATTAGCCTGTCACAAATTTGTAGACACTAGAGAAAAACACCAGATTCTGCAGTGAAGACATAGGACTTCATTACTCAAAGCACAGAATGGGAAAATTCCTAATTGGAGGCAATTTACCACAAGCCCCCTCTCTCAATCCCCAAAGAGGGATACTGGAGGAAGATGCTGGCCACTGGGTGATGATAGGAAGTGTGCATTGAAGGAGGCAGGAGCTGGAGAAGCTGAAAGTGTTGCAGGAGCCTGCTGCTAGAGCCCTGGGACACTACGCGCACTGCGGAGAGCCTGCCTACCAGGGATGATGGACATGGGGAGCGCACTCCTTTTGTCTTTACAGTGTCCCTTCAGTGCCCTCAACTAACAAGGCTTCAGTGCCAGCTTCCAAAACAAAAGACTCATTTAAAGGACTTATTTAAAGGCCTTAGCTCTATTTTAACAGAGCAGGCAGATGTATGAATTTCGAACAGAGAGTAGATAGACTGACAATCAAGATAATATGATCATTATCCAGAATGTAGGGGTCTACATGTTGACTCTGCTTTTCATACTTACCAGAAGTTCCACAGAGCATCTTTTTCTGCCAGAGTTTGCTCTAATACCCTTGGATATGTGGGGTTATCTGGTCCAAGTAGATCTACTTACACCACAGCCAGAATATGTTCTAAGGGCATTTGTTGTTCTGAGTCTACGTTTCAAAGCTAGTAGGCTTCCATGTCATCCAATAAATTGGGATAATATTGCAGGTGCGGAATATACTGCTTCTAAAATACAAATGAGTTTACCAAGCACTATACTTATTTCTTGTTGGTAGGGGGTGCAATAAGTTGCTCTTTACTTTGGAAGAGATGCCCCAGCATTGTGACATCATAAATGTAGTGTACCGATGTTTTGTTTTGTGATATGTTCACAAGATCCAGGTCACTTGACTATACATGACAGGGGGCGTGTGAGTTATCATGGGCTTGAAGCAAGACCACCAATGTATACTGTTGTCCATTCAATGAATGCATATTGCATGTGACTCTTCTTCCTGATGGGAATAGAGAACTCATTCCATGTGCTAGAGGCTCTGTTAATCCACCCTAGGAAGATACCACAGTGGGTGCAGCAAATGCAATTAGGACTACCACCAGACTAAATTTGAAGCAGTTCACTGCCATTCACCATGACCCATCCAGTTTTTGCAGCAGGCAACCCAGTAAATTAAACAAGGGTATCATGAGAATTTATTACAATAGCTTTTTGTTTAAGTTCAGTGAACCAATGTGTGGGATCTTCAAATTGCTGAGTACAACTGATCTAATTTTATCTTTAGGATTAGGGGAATTACCACCATTTGGGTTCTTGAATCAGCTACAAGATGGACCTTAACCAGATCTTCTGTTCTAATCGGGGGCCAGGATAGGGCTCAGGGTCCAGCATAAATTCAGATCCTGTAGCCACAAGCCCCTAAAACATATAGGCATTCCTCTTTTCCTAGTGTATGTTTATGTGAGTAAATAGCCATGGGTCACTTTGGATAATGATTGAAGAATTATGACTGCATACATCTGTGGTAATATTGTTGAGTTATTCCTCGTAAGAGGCCTCTTATTAGGTAAGTGAATTGTGGGTCTGAGAACTGGCTAAAGTCTGAAAACTAGAAATGAAATTAGAACTTTCTGTCAGATCAGCTAATCTTGGCCTTTTGCTCATTCTTTCTTGATCTCTTTGATTATATATTTATATATTGATTATATATATTAAGCTGTAACTTTATATTGGCTGCCTATCAATATTGCCCTTAGGAACCATGTTTCCTGAACCATTTTCATAAAGTCCTTTAGATCAGACCCACTAGCTAAAATTATAATATTCTGACTTTGCTGTTCATTAAAATAATTACATCTACTTTGCTTTTGATAGCTATCCAATACCTATCACCTTCCCCACTTCCATTGCTACTAGAAAGCCCCATGTCTCTTACTTAGTATTGCTAGTGACCCTTCATGCATGTATTATTTTTTCTACTTGATGCACAGTGTCCCCCAGGCCCTCCTGAGGAACATGGTCACCTGGTAGATAATTTTTAGCTTTATATAGTGGATATGCTCTAACATGTCCTCTTCTTAAGCCTTCAGATTCTTTGTGACTCTGATTTTTCCAAGCTTTGAAAAAGGTGTCCCACCAGGGAACTAGAACCTTCATAGGGAATCTTACCAGAATATTAGATCCTACAACATGGGGATGTCCCTTAATATTAACAAAATCTCACTTGCTCAGTTTTATATTCTGCTACTCACCACCCCATCCACCTTCTGTCCCCTGACTCCCAATCATTCATCATTCCTGGGAACCTGGGAACCACATCCAGACATATTTTCCCCACACTTGTCTATACATGTTAGCCACATCTCTCAACTATTTCGGTGTAAAATTCCTTTCTAACTGAGCAGGTCCAGCACTTCTCCAATTGGGTTATGCTAAGCATTGACCAATTATCCTCAGCTGAGGGTAAGTAGTCTTAGAAGGTACCAGTCTCCTTCTGCTTCATTTGAAGCTGGGAATGGGAGTCTCTATCATCCAAGAGAGATAATGGGCCAATTCAGCAAACAGAGGTTTAAGGGATCTGAGCATTCAAAATTTTCGATCATATCTAGCCAGACATTCCTGTCACAAGTATCAGAGTTCCACTTCTCTATCAAAACCCTTACCTGGGCATAGGAGACTCATATATTGTGAATTCAGCTTTTCTGAAGTTTTAAAAATTAAGTCTTATACTTGATTTTCAGCTTTGTCTGTGTCTAGCTGCAGATGAGTGGTTTCTTTATATGCTTTCAAGAAGGCCCCTTGATTCTCACAATTAGTTTTAAGTTGTTGATTAATAGATCTGAACTTGACACTTTCCTTTTCAATTCATCAACATCTATCTTTTCTCAGTATGTCAATGGCATTTAGCAATAGCAACCAATTCCACAGTGTCTAGAGCTGCCATTTATCCCATACCTCTAAAATTCCCAAGACAGCATAACAGCTAATGCATCTCCTTCCAACCTCCCAGTTAGCCATAGGTGAAAGTGTTAGTGATCACATTGCTATAGAGTAATCTACCTCCCATCCATCTTTGGGTCCTCTTTGCCACCTACCTGTGAGTGAGCCAACCCTAGATCCCAGACTTGGAGTCTGTTTCCCAGCACAACACCTGGTATTAACTATTTTAGTTCCAATTAGAAGCAGAGCCTAAAAGAGTGGGTTATGTTCAAGTGATTTTTCAAAAAAAGGAAGAGTACCTACAGGAGAATGAGGCCAGTGTAAAACAGCTAAGTAAGAATGTGGTCTTATCTGGAGACTAGCTTCCATCTGATGCCCAAGGTACTTCTGGTGAGCATTTTGAACCCATGTGCCAGGCAGTTGTTGGGTCAGCCAAGGTTTTTCCCTTACTTGGGTGTGTGTGTGGTGGGTGGGCAGAGAGGGTGGGTGATGATGGGAGGCACAATTTCCTTGGAAAGATTAACTCCCATTTTGTCAAATGCAATTCTCCAGTGAAGGGAAAAGGCTGTAAGTTATTAGCCAACACTCACAGAACCTAAGATGGGTGCACCAGCTAGTGAAGGTATCTGTATGGAAGTCCAATAGGGAAAACGTGATATCTAAGACTGGCTTTACAATACTCTGGTAAAGGAAAAGAATGAAGGAAAAGATGAAGGAGGGATCGAAAGAGGGAGGGAGGTAAAGGAAAGAGAGGAAGGGAAGGGAAGGGAAGGGAGTGGGGAGACAGAAGGGAGACAGAGGAGAGGGAAGGGGAAGGCTAATGGTAAGGATAAATAGAACAAGAGCAGTCGAAATTTTGCAATTCTTGAAGTAAAGTGAATGGTACATAGGGGTTCACTATGCTATTTTTTTTTAATGTTATTTAAAATTTCAATAATGAAAGTTTTCTTATTTTCTTTTTAAGTCAGTCTCCAGCATTTCCTATCTGTACAATTTTGGGGAGTTTACTTAACATTTCTGTGGAGCAGTTTCCTCATCTATAGAATGCATGTCATAGTAGTAATATCCCAATGGGCTATTTTGAGAAATGCCTGAGTTAAACACATGTAAAGTGTTTGGGATAGTTTCTGACAGAGTAAGCACTGTGTTATGATTGTTGTTTTTTAAAAGTCTGTCCCACACAACCCTTGAAATAGAGCTGTGAACTTGTCCCATGATAAAAGGAAAATTCTCAATCAATCTGCATCCACAAGGTATGCTGCCCATCAAGTTCTAGAGCCCATAGCCGATGGACAATCTGCTTATTAACACAGAGAGAAGATGTTGTCTTGGACATCTGAGAATGAAATACCGTCTCTTGAATTTGAGACAATGGAGGACTCCAGCATGGTAAGAAGTAGCAGTCAACACTGTGTGACTTTCCTTTCCTTTATATTTATAAATCTGCAAGACTTGTGATAAATCTAAGTGGCATTAAACGATGAGTCTAAGAACTCCCTTGGCCTTTCCCAAGACAGAAAATTTGGTAGGATTTTTTCAGTGTGAATGTGATGCAGTCTTCATCAGTACATCCCATTTTTTTAAGTTAGTGCTTTTAGAATTAGTTTGTTGACTCTCTTGGTTTTGTAAGAAGACTGCTTGATGGTCCTCTTGTGTAGATTCAGGGTAAGAGCTGAGATTGACAAAGAGGCCAAGTTATATAAGGATCTTCATCCAAATTGCCATATTATTACTGGGAAAATATATTATTTACATTCCTCTCCCAATAATGTGTTACGATTCCAGTTTTTAAATGCTCTCACAGGCACTGTGAATTACCCATTTTTCAACTTTGTTCACTTGATAGGCATATAACCATATCCTCCTTTTTATTGAGAAAAGAGACATCTGTTGTGCATAAATTCCGTAAGCTCTCTTTTTCTTTGCTTTAAGACTATCTATAATTATACCTTCCTTTATCTCCTCCCCTTAAGCTTTAGAAGTTGTTGGCATCCCTCCTTCCCTTCCACATTAACTTACTACTTATGATCTGATTCCTATGCCCATACATTTTCTTCTGAAACTTGCTATATTAGTTTTGCTCTCTCACTGGTAACTTCAATTCTTCCTTCTTTGGTTATTACTTCCTTTATGCCTGAAACATGAGTGAGTTTCTATCATCTTAAAATTATTTTTTTCTTGATATGCATTACCTAGAACTTGCCACCTCCTTTTTTCTGCCTTATCCAAAGTTTTTTAAAAAAGTATAATTGAGTCACTGAAATAAGATTTCTATGTGTAACTTCTCATTACAATTATTTTGGAAAAAATTTCAATTACTTCGTTTGTCAAGGAAGGACATTAATTCTAATGGTTGCCTTCCATTTCATGTCATATTTCATTTCTTCAGATTATTTGGCTACAGTGACACTTTTATTTTCCTCAAGCCTGTTATCCATTGGTTTTTGTGCTAGAAATTGCTTTATTTTGTTGTTTTCAGATTTTGTCAACAAATATTCATCACCTCTCCTTTTTATTCTTTTCCTTCTAGTGTTGCAACCAGAAACTCCAGGACCTGTGTTTCCCAAATTCCCTTTCCACCAGAGTTCTGAAGTAATTTACATTCTGATAAAGAGAATTTGCTCAAGATTTGGAATACAGAAAAGAAGCAAAAATCAATGATTCTTGGGACGCCTGGGTGGCTCAGTTGGTTAAGCGGCTGCCTTCGGCTCAGGTCATGATCCCAGCGTCCTGGGATCGAGTCCCACATTGGGCTCCTTGCTCAGCAGGGAGCCTGCTTCTCCCTCTGCCTCTGCCTGCCATTCTGTCTGCCTGTGCTCGCTCTCTCCCCCTTTCTCTCTCTGATAAATAAATAAAATCTTTAAAAAAAAAAAATCAATGATTCTTCCTGTGAAATCAGTGGGTAAATGAAAAGGCTTCTGCAAACATGTAGATAGCTGTGGTTATTAGCAGCAATTCCAGAAGTTCCAACCCAAGCAGCAGTGAAAACTTCCTGCTTCCTTGAGGTGGGAGGCTCTCTGACTCTATCACTTTGAATAGCTTTATATGCACCAAAGTCCTCCTAACAAATCTCTCCCTTATTGTAGGATGGTTATGTCATTGTGACAAGAGGCTGACTAGTTAGCTCCTATGAAAAGTGTTTTGGTGTACATTCTGATTGTCCTTCTATGTTTTAGCCCTTTCATTCTCTGTCTTGTTTGCAGTATTCATTATCTTTCTGCATTCCTTACATATTCATGATCTTTGGTGCTCTTCTCTTCATATTCTATACTGTTTCTCAACTCACTATCTTATTCTACACTATTTCTACCTCACCCTTCCCTATACATTCTAGAGCTCCAGAACATTCATATTTTTCAGCTTTGCCTTAGGGTGAGAGATGATCCCACAATTTCCATAGCTTAAAACAAACAACAGAGGTTTACTAGTCACTTGGATTTCATGTCAACTGTGGGTCATTATGAGTTGGATGTGAGTCTGAGTGCCTATTTAGAATAAGCTGTTTTCATATGGTTCTCAAAGCTTCTGCTTGGATGTGGCACATATCACATGTCACATGATCAAGCATAGCATGAATGGGGTAGCGATGTATACTGTTCCCATGGAGGCACTCCACAGCTCATAACTGTAATTGTAGCAATTGTAGGACTATACAGTCTTCCTATAAAGATGTGAAAATGAATATCTAGGAACCATAATTCAACCTAATGTAATATCAGTACTACTAATATTATTGATACAAAATAGCTATAATATATAGCATTCCCTCTATGGAAACCTTCAGAATACTTTTCATGTATTACTTCATCTACCATTACTTTCATTCCACCATGTAAACTGTAGTCAGATATATCCAGAAAGATAAATTAGCAAAGGTTTGTTTTGCTGGAGTAGAAACCAATGTAGTCCATAAGCTGGTAAGAACATTTCAACCATATCTTTGAGAAATTGCTGGAGGATTAGTGCATGCTAGCAGGAGAGTGAAAGGCTTCCAAAAATTATTGTCATAGGAAGACCCCACACACTTGCAGGGTTTTCCTTAGGAGCCCTGCGAGGTTTTCACAGGAAGAATTCCAAGAGAGCACCTACATGAAATTGCCAGGGCAAGAGAAAGAGTAACCGTTGTGAAAACCTTCCCAACTTCCCAACTTTTCTCTTTAACAAAAGAGTTACCTTTCACCATTTTAGCATATTACCTGCCCACCACCCCATCAACAACCCTCATTTGTTCTCTATAGGTAAGAGTTTCTTATGCTTTGCTTCCCTCTCACCCCCCTCAACCATTCCCTAATATTCATCTTTTTAAAAAATTTTATTTATTTATTTGACACAGAGAGAGAGAGAGAGATCACAAGTAGGCAGAAAGGCAGGCTGAGAGAGAGCGGGGAAAGCAGGGAGCTCAATGTGGGGCTGGATCCCAGGACCCTGAGATCATGACTCAAGCTGAACAGAGAGGCTTAACCCATTGAGCCACCCAGGTGCCCTATCTCTTTTGTTTCTTAAATTCCACTTAGGAGGGGCACCTTGGTGGCTCAGTGGGTTAAGCCTCTGCCTTCGGCTCAGGTCATGGTCTCAGGGTCCTGGGATCGAGCCCCACATCAGAGTCTCTGCTCGGTGGGGAGCCTGCTTCCTCCTCTCTCTCTGTCTGTCTCTCTGCCTACTTGTGATCTTCGTCTGTCAAATAAATAAATAAATAAATCTTAAAAAAAAAAAACAACACTTAGGAGTGAAATCTTACGGTATTTGTCTTTGGAAGACTTATTTCGCTTAGTAATACAGTCTAGCTCCATCCATGTCATTGCAAATGGCAACAACTCTTTTCAGTGGCTGAATAATATGCCATTATATATATATATATATATATATATGCCACTTTTTCTATATCCATTCATCAGTTAATGGACATTTGGGCTCTTTCCATAATTTGGCTATTGTTGATAATGCTGCTATAAACATTGGGGTGAATGCAGCCCTTTGAATCTTTATTTTTGTATCTTTTGGGTAAATACCTAATAGTGCAATCGCTGGGTCATAGGGTAGTTCTATTTTTAAATTTTTGAGGAATCTCCATACTGTTTTCCAGAATGGCTGCATTAGTTTGCATTCCCAGCAACAGTGTAAGAGGGTTCCCCTTTCTTCACAACTTCACCAACAAATAATTTTTCCTGAGTTGTTAATTTTAGCCATTCTGACAGGTGATAGATTATCCTGGTTTTGATTTGTATTTCCCTGATGATAAGTGATGTTGAGTATTTTTCATGTGCCCATTAGCTATCTGGGTGTCTTCTTTGGAAAAATGTCTATTCGTGTCTTCTGCCCATTTCTTAACTGGATTATTTTGGGGGTATGGGTTTGATAAGCTCTTCATTGTTGGTGTATAGAAATGCAACAAATTTCTGTGGGTTGATTTTTTTATCCTGTGACTACTGAATTTGTGTCAGTTCAGAAATTTTTAGTGGATCCTTCAGGTTTTCTACATAGAGTATCATGTGGTCTATGAAGAGTAAAAGTTTGACTTTTTCTTTGCCAGTTTGGATGCCTTTTATTTCCTTTTGTTGTCTGGATGCCTTTTATTTCTTTTTGTTGTCTGATTAGTGAGTCTAGGACTTCTAGTACTATGCTGAACAGCAGTGGTGAGAGTGAACATCCCTGTCATGTTCCTGACCTTTGGAGAAAAGCTCTGTTTTCCCCATTGTAGATGATTAGCAGTGGTTTTTTCATATACAGCCTTTATGATGTTGAGGTATGTTCCTACTACTCCTACTTTGTTGAAGGTCTTTATAAAAAAATGAATCCTATACTTTGTCAAATGCTTTTTCAGCATCTTTTGAGAGGATCTTACAGTTCTTACCCTTTTTATCATTAATGTTGTATATCATATTGATTTGTGAATATTGAACCACCCCTACAGCCCAGGAATAAGTCCTACTTGATTTTGTGAGTAATTCTTTTAATGTACTGTTGGATTCAATTTGTAAGTATCATGTTGAGAATTTTGTACCCATGTTCATCAGGGATATTGGCCTGTAGTTCTCCTTTTTAGTAGGGTCTTTATCTGGTTTCGCAATTAAGGTAATTCTGGCCTGATGGAATGAATTTGGAAGTTTTCCTTACATTTATATTTTTTAGGACACTCTGAGAGGACTAGGTATTAACTCTTCTTTAAATGTCTAGTAGAATTCCTTTAGGAAACCATCTGGTGCTGGGCTTTGTTGGGAGATTTTTGATTATTGATTCAAAGTCTTTGCAGATTATGGGGCTGTTCTGATTTTCTGTTTCTTCCTGTGTCAGTTTTCATAGTTTATATGTTTCTAGGAATTTTTCCCTTTCTTCCAGATTGCCCAATTTATTGGTATATGATTTTTCATAATATTTCTTTTCAATTGTTCATATTTCTTTACTGTTGGTTGTGATCTCTCCTCTTTCATTCATGATTTTATTTACTTGGGTGCTTTGCTTTTCTTTTGATAAGTCTGGCTAGGTGTTTATCAATTTATTAATTCTTTCAAAGAACCAGCTCCTAGTTTCATTGATCTGTTCTACTGTTTTGTTGTTGTTGTTATTGTTACTGAATCACTTATTTCTGTTCTAATCTTTATTATTTCTCTTCTTCAGCTGGCTTTAGGCTTTTTTTGCTATTGCTTTTCTAGCTCCTTTAGATATAAGATTAGGTTGTGTATTTGAGAATTTTTCAGCTTCTTGACGTAAGTTTGTATTGCTATACTTCCCTCTTATGGCCACTTTTACAGCATTCCAGAGGTTTTGGACTATTGTGTTTTCATTTCATTTGCTTCCATATATTTTTTATTTCTTCTTTAATTTCCTGGTTAACCCATTCATTCCTTAGTAGGATGTTCTTCAACTTCCATATATTTGTCATCTTTCTATTTTTTTCTTGTGGTTGACTTCAGGTGTTTCATAACACTGTGGTCTGAAAATATGCTTAGTAGGATCTCAATCTTTTTGTACTTGTTGAAGTTTGATTTGTGACACAGTATGTGATCTATTCTGGAGAATGTTCCATGTGCACTCAAAAACAACGTGTATTCTGGTATTTTAAGGTGAAATGTTCTGAACATATCTGTTAAATCCATCTGATCCAGTATGTCATTTAAAGCCATTGTTTCCTTGTTGATTTGTTGCTTAGATGATCTGTCCATTGCTGAATTGGGGTGTTACAGTCCCCTACTATTATTATATTGTTATCAGTGAATTTCTTTGTGTTTATTATTAATTGATTTATATATTTGGGTGCCCCAAGTTGGGAGCATAAATATTTACAATTTTTAGATGTTCTTGTTAGATAGACCTCTTTACTATGAATAATAAAGTATGGCTACTCTGGCTTTCCTTTGATGTCCATTAGCATGAAAAATGGTTCTCCACCCTCTCCCTTTCAACTTCAGGTGCCCTTAGGTCTAAAATGAGTCTCTTGTAAGAGCGTATAGATGCGTCTTGTTTTTCCATTCTGATACCCTATTTCTTTTGGTTGGAGCATTTAGTCCATTTTCGTTCATAGTGGTAATTGATATGAATTTAGTACAACTGTGTTACCAGTAAAGTTGGTATTTCTGGGGATTTTCTATGTTTCTTTCAGTCTTTGTTGCTTTTGGTCTTTCTTTCCCATTCAAAGAGTCCCTTCATAATTTCTTGCAGGGCTGGTTTAGTGGTAACAAACTCCTTTAGCTATTGTTTGTCTGGGTAACTCTTTATCTCTCCTATTTTGAATGACAGCCTTGCTGGATAAAGAATTAGTGGATGCATACTTTTCCTATTCATACTTTTCCCATTGATTATATCATGCCATGCACGTTTCTGTGGACAGATCTGCTGCTACTTAATTTGTCTTCCTTTGCAGGTTAGGATTTTCTTTTCCCTTTTGTTTTCAGGATTCTTATCTATTTTGCAAATTTTACTACACTATGTTTTGGTGTTGGCCTGTTTTTGTTGATTTTGGTGGGATTTCTCTGTGTCTTCTACATTTGGATGTGTATTTCCTTCCCCAGATTAGAAAAGTTTTCATGTATAATTTGTTCAATAAATCTTATGCTCCCTCTCATCTTTCTTCTCCTTCTGGGACTTCTATGATATGAATGTTATTACACTTTATGGGGTCACTGAGTTTCCTAAGTCTACATTCATGATCCAGTATTTTTCTTCTCCTCTTCTTTTAGCTTATTTTCCATAATTTTATCTTCCATATCACTTATTTGTTCCTCTGCTTTTTCAATTCTTGTGATCATTACATCCATTCAGTTTTGTATCTCAGTTTTAGCACTTTTTATTTTGGTCTCACTGGTTTTAGGTGTTTTATCTCTGTGGTAAGGAACTCCTTGATGTTTTCTATGCTTTTCTCAAGCCCAGCTAGTATCCTTATGATTGTTGTTTTAAATTCCATTTCAGGCATTTTTACCTATACCTGTTTTTTTTTTTAAGATTTTATCCATTTATTTGACATACAGAGATCACAAATAGGCAGAGAGAGAGGCAGAAATAGAGGAAGGGAAGCAGGCTCCCTGCTGAGCAGAGAGCCCAATGTGGGGCTCAATCCCAGGACCCTGGGATCATGACCTGAGCCAAAGGCAGAGGCTTTAACCCACTGAGCCACCCAGGCGCCCTCTACCTGTTTTGATTAGATCCCTGACCATGACTTCTTTCTCTTTCTTTTGGGGTGAATCCTTCCATCTTGCCATTTTGTCTAGGTTTCTATCTTCTATGTGTTAGTAAAGCCTATTATGTTTCCCTGCTTTTGAGAGAAATGGCAATATAATGAAGAGGTCCTTTATTGTTCAGGGCATGGTCCTTCAGGAAGTGTCGGAGGCAGGCCCCTGGCCACGGCGGCCTCCGCCATTAAAAGATGGCGCCTGGCTAGTTGCCAGGTTAGGATTGCCTCGTGAGACTAAGCAGAATGCCCAAAGAGGAAGTAAACAGCATTGGTTGCTAGCGAAGTTGTTCGTTTAGGTGCACAGCCTGATTTGCTCCCTCTTGTACCCTGCTCGCTGATTGGTCATGTAAGCGTATATAAGTGTGTAGACTTGCAGAAATAAAGAGAGAGAGAGAAGATGCATCCGAACCAGGGCGTCTTGTCGTCCTTGCGGGGCGAGGGCGATAAATGGCGCCGGCACCCGGGAACTAAAAAAAGGAATCTTGCAAGGTAATCCGCAGGAAAGCGGGGAGTAAAGGTCCGCAGGTAAGCGGGGACATTAGCCATGTTCAAAAGTGGGAATTCCGTGGTAAAGCGGGGAGTAAAAATAGAAAAACCTTGCAAGGGAGAAGTCCGCAGGTATGCGGGGTAAAACCACGACAAAGGTGGTGGGAAACTTGTACAAGACCGCAACAAGAAGCGGGGCAGCCATAGAGCCGGGATTTTCTTATCGAAACCACAGGTAAACGGGGAAGGGACCACGATCAAAGTGGTGGGAATCTTGTACAAGTCTGCAATAAGAAGCGGGGCGGCCTTAAGAGCCGGGATTTAGCGAGTCCGCAATAAGAAGCGGGGCAGCCTTGAGCCGGGATTAACTTGTACAAGTCCGCAATAAGAAGCGGGGCGGCCTTAGAGCCGGGATTTTACAAGTCTGCAATAAGAAGCGGGGCGGCCTTAGAGCCTGAATTTAGTGGCGAGTCTTTAACGTCCACGTCTGTTGTCTGTGTGTTCATAATGGGATCTGAAGTATCTAAAGTGCGGTTGGAAGGGTCTTTAGAAGACCTGCTGAAAGCCAATGGAACTCCACTAAAAGCAAAAACTGCTCGGGCCTTTTTGAATACAGTGGAAAAGGCGGCTCCATGGTTCCAGATGAAGGCTTTCTAAACATACCTCAATGGGACCACTTAGGGGAGGATTTGAAGAAACAGGACAATAAAACGCCTTTGCCACCCGGAACCCTGGCAATATGGACCTTAGTCCAGGGATGCCTGGTGGGGCCTAAACCCAAATGTGAATCAGCTCTACAAGAGGGAGCAGAGGCATTGGAGGAAGTGAAAGAGGAGAATTTGTCTTTGCCATTGAGGACCCGGTGCAACAGGCGAGACATTATCACAAGCTGTTCCATGTGAATGCTTTAACTCTTCGCCTCAAATTTAACATAACAAAAGCACTGGCACGGGACACAGTAGTCTCCTGCAGAAATTGCGTGATCTTATTACCTGCACCGACCTTGGGGGTTAATCCTAAGGGTTTGTTACCTAATCATATATGGCATATGGATGTCACACATGTTTCAGAAT
Organism: Mustela putorius furo; assembly: GCF_011764305.1. NCBI lineage: Eukaryota > Metazoa > Chordata > Mammalia > Carnivora > Mustelidae > Mustela > Mustela putorius. Next base: position 76,382,274 of record NW_025421987.1, read on the forward strand.
TTGGAAAGTTAAAATATGTTCATGTCTCTGTAGATACCTGCTCTGGAATAATTTTCGCCTCAGTGCATGGGGGGAGGGGAATCCAGAGATGTTATCGCCCATTGCCTACAGGCTTTCGCGGCATGGGGAAAGCCACGCCAATTAAAGACATAATTTTCCAGGCTACATATTACAACCCTTTAAAGCCTTCCTACAACAACTTGACATTCACTTGATACATGGAATACCCTATAACCCACAAGGACAGGGTGTTGTGGAGCATGCACATCTTACAATAAAAAATGCACTTTATAAACAAAAAGGGGGAATAGGGGACACCTTCAGGTCCCCTAAAGATAAGCTCAACACCATTCTCTTTATTTTGAATTTTTTAACGTTGCACAAAACGGGTAAATCAGCTGCAGACAGACATGCAAGTGATGCTGCTGCTTCCCCTAAGCCTTTAGTACTTTGGAAGGACATCCTCACAGGAAAGTGGAATGGACCAGATCCAGTGTTAGTATGGAGTAGGGGGTCTGTATGTGTTTTTCCACAGGAAAAGGAGGCTCCAATTTGGATCCCAGAGCGGCTGGGGAGTGCAGCCTTGCCTCCAAACACCAGTCATGATGCTGAAGATGCTGATGATAACTCTAGGGATGCTACACCTGCTGTGGCAGACTTCAAGCCAGAGAGCTGTGGGCAGTGGTTAAAGCATGGCTATATCCTTTACCAGTGACTAACTCTTCTCTCATATTCCCTCCTCTCCCTTTGATGCATGGCAGGTCTGTAACTTGCTAGGAGCATGTACTGATATCTCAGCAGTGTCCATGTTAAATGGTGGCAAATTCCTCAACTGTTCTTATAAACAAAATGACTCTAGTATCTTTGAGACAACAGTTAATGTGTCTTGTCCCAATAATATTACTTATCAGCCCACTCCCATATGGGTCTCGCCACCGTTTTTCCTCGTAACAAATGCTAGTGAGCTGAATGATACGTTGAATTGCACTAAGAATTGCTGTCTTTCCCAGTGCTGGAATGTTAGGGCCTTCAAGCTGGCTGTGATTATGCGTATCCCTACCCATGTTCCTATCCCAGTTTCCATTCCAGAGGACAAGTTACCGGTGGTGCTATCCAGAAAGAAGAGAGATTTTGGTATCACAGCCGCCGTTGTGACAGCATTGGCTATATCTACAGCAGCTGCCACGGCAGCAGCAGTCTCGCTTGCTGCAACTATACCCACTGCGGAAGCTGTGAACACCCTTGCAGAAGGAACGGCGGCTGCCCTTCAAACATAGACTCAGATCAATGCACATCTATCTGCAAGCAGAAATCCTGATAGTCAACCAGAGAGTGGATTTGGTTCAAGAACAAGTGGACATATGGGGGCCCTATTGGGACTGGGATGTATAATACCCTTCCCGGCAATTTGTGTAACCCCCATAGCCTATACTAATATGAGTGACTAACAGAATGTCTTCCGACAGCTCTCCCAATACTTGCGGGGGAATTAGTCCGCAGAATTCCAAAACTATACTTAGCACCTGGTACTAGGAATCACAAGGATAAATAACACTAGAGTTGAGCTTGCAACCCTCCCAGAGATAATCAAAACATTGCAAGATGTGTTAACCTTTACGAAACAATGGGCTAGCATAATTGGTCTGATAACAATCCTTGTAGTGGGCTTGATTCTGCTAGTATTTGGAGGCAACAGCAACATAGGCAACAGCAAGCCATGGTGCAGGCCTTGTTAACCATCGAGGCTGGAACATCCCCCCAAATATGGCTAAGTATGCTGGATCGGTAGTCAACGACGGGTAAGATTGGTGGGGGAAATATACCAACCTAAGACAGGACGCAGATCATTGATATCTGCCGTCTGATGATGGGTAAGGATATTCCCCGCCACTGACAACCTAAGACAGGCACAATCCCTGCCATAAAAGAAAAAAGGGGGAGATGTCGGAGGCAGGCCCCTGGCCAGGGCGGCCTCTGCCATTAAAAGATGGCGCCTGGCTAGTTGCCAGGTTAGCATTGCCTCGTAAGACTAAGCGGAACGCCCAAAGAGGAAGGAAACAGCATTGGTTGCTAGTGAAGTTGTTCGTTTAGGTGCACAGCCTGATTCGCTCCCTCCTGTACCCTGCTCGCTGATTGGTCATGTAAGCGTATATACGTGTGTAGACTTGCGGAAATAGAGAGAAGATGCATCCGAACCGGGGCGTCTTGTCGTCCTTGCAGGGCGAGGGCGATAAGGAAGTGTTTCTGGTGTATGCTTTGTGCACTCTGCTCTTGTGTTTTGCCCACTTTTTCCTCAGGTTGGTCCTCTGGAGAGTTTCTCCTTGCTTATAGTGGGGAGTGTTTGGTCCTTGTCGGGTGTGTGGTGAGTTTTAACTAAGTGTTTTGCAGCACTCTATGGTCAGTAGACTTGGTGTGTGCAAGGAGTTTCTTCTGTAGGAGTGGACTGTTTCTGCTGTGACTCTCAAGCACATTTGTCCTAGTTCAGAAGCACCTGCAGAGCACAGTGGGGCAGGATTTGGTGTAAGTGGCTCAAGCCTCCATTATGGGGCACTGGGTGCTCGCTGAAGTCCATCCATGCTAATGTGTGGCAGCGGGAGCGGGGTATGACCTGCTTTTTTCCTGGGAGAGGGGAGTTTGAGCATGCTGCTGTTCAGGAAACCCCAAAGAAGAACAAACAATTTCCCCTCATTTGTCCCAGGCATCCTTCAGATCCCTGTCTTCAGCTTTTCTGTGTCTGAACCATCTACCTGCCTGCTAAGTGCAATACTCCTATGTTTCATCTTAGGCATGCTGGCTTGGTTTCAAAACTCCAAATTTTATGGGACCAGTTGGGCATGGGCCTGCACTGATCCTCTGGTGGAGGGTCTTGCAGCACTGGGACTGGTACCAGTTTGTCCCAGAAGGGCAGTTGCAAGAATGCACAGGGGTTTGGGGTTTATGGTAAAGCTCAGCAAAAAACTAGCATCTGGGTCATCTGCCCTCAGGAAGGGGTCTCTGCTCATATACTAATGAATCAATGGTGCCCATTGGCTCTTGTGTCCCTGGGGAGGCAGTACTACCTCTCCCAAATGCACTCCAAGAAGGGGAACTGTCTCTCCCAGTGTGACCCAAGGGATCCTCAGACCATTCTGCCCACTCCCAGGCTTCTGCCCCCCTTCTCCACTGGAGGACCTCTATGCCTGCTCCACCTGACAATGGCGCAGACTTCTAAAACTTTAGTTTTTGAGCTCCACTGCTTGTGAAAACTTGCAATAAATCAGCCTCTCTGGTTTTCTCCATCAGTAGTTTTGGGGAAGTGTTTTTCTTGTGCAATGTCCTATGCTCTATTCTCTCTTTCTCCTCTCTCCCTGATCAGGGCTCTCTCCCCTCTATAGCATTGGTGATTCTTTTCTCCCTCAAATCACATCTCCATATCTCCTACGTTTCACAATGTGGCCTCCTTTCTCCCTCTAGTTGTTCAGTTTGTTTTCTTAGTCCTCAGATTGATTTCCTGGGTGTTCAGAATGATTTGCTATTTATCTGTGTTTGCAGGATGAGGGAAGCATAAGGTCCTTCTACTATCCTGCCATCTTAACCTGCATTTCTCCATTGCATTTCTAAATATTCTAAAATAGAAGTTAGAAGGCATGAGGAAATAAGCATTGGAAGGGTGGCAGGCAAAAACTTGAATTTATGGACTCTTGTTTGTGAATGATAGAAATTGGACTGGAAACCAGCTAAGGGAAAATAGGATCTATGTGGCTCACATACCTGAGAGGTGTTAAGGGTGTGGAGAGAGCCCAAGGCTACTGCAGTGTTATCAGAGCACTTTCTGTCTCAGCTTTGCTTTCCTTTAGAGACTCTTCATGAAGTGAGGAAGCTGGCCCTCAGCTTCTCTAGGCTTAGAGCTTGTGGAGCTTTACCAATTTTCTCCCCCTTAAGAATTATAATTGGTGGGGCACCTGGGTGGCTCAGCGGGTTAACCCTCTGCCTTCAGCTCGCGTCATGATCTCAGGGTCCTGGGATCAAGCCCCACATCGGGCTCTTTGCTCAGCGGGGAGCCTGCTTCCCCCCTTCTCTCTCTGCCTACTTGTGATCCATCAAATAAATAAATAAAAATGTTTAAAAAAAAAAGAATTGTAATTGGTGCTTTTGGATCATGAATTTGCTTCTGGTGATGGAGGCAAGGCCCTTTCCTAGGTAGTCCTATCATTTTCATATGGATGGAGAAAACCACTTCCGGAGAAGCCAGGGCATATGGCAGGGGGGAAAAAATTTACATGTCCACTGCACAGACTAGAATGCCAGGATGGAAGATATTGAAAGTTACATGAATAGATAAAATCATATGTGTCATGGGAAAAACAAAACAAAACAAAACGTGAAAGTGGTGAATTAAGGAAACATCAAAATTTGTATTTTATATGAAGAAAGTTGGAGAAAAAAATGTTATATAATATTTGGGTGGTTATATTGTCTGTCTATATAAGACTTAAAAAGTCATTGAAATCAATCTGGATTCTCATAGTCTTTTTTTCCCCTTAATCATTAGAGAATCATTTTATTTCTATATTAAAGAGGACTCTACATCCTATTTATGACTGTTTGTTATAGTTACTTAAGACACTCTTCGGTAGGGAAGTTGTTTACAAGTAAACTCACAGTTATTCATGCTAAGTCACCCATTCAATAAACAGAGCTTGGCTGCATTTGCCATTTAACACTTTTCTTTTCTTTCTTTCTTTCTTTCTTTTTTTTTTTTTTTTGGTTCATTTGGTATATTTACAGAGCAGGAAAGAAAAATTCTCAAGTGTTTTTTCCACCTTATGGTCTAGCCCTGTATCAATAAAAAGTGGAATTTCAAGATGTGATCACATTTTAACGGGCTTGTAATATGGTGAAAAAGAAAATTGGCAAAAAAAAGAAAATTGGCAATGGTACAGTTATTATTCTTTTAGTTAATAAGTCATTCGGGAATAACAGAAATATACTAAAGAAAGAAACAAATTACATTGTGCATAAGAGGAAAAGATGAATAGAGGTAAAGAAAACCTGACTTTAATTTTCTGCATAATTAAATTTTGATTTCATGTATAGTCCTCTGATTTTTTAATGAAACATGTCTTTTAGACAGAGAGAAAGAAACTCTTTGAACTACTTGAAATATTGATATTTTGAAAGAAAGTAAATCAATAGTAATAGTAATAGTGATAAAAAACAGTAATAGGAGCACTAAACATTTTTAAAATATTATCCTAATTATTTCAAACATAGGAAACAATCCTGAATGAAGATAGAAAACTCAATGCACAGATAAAACATAGAAATGTAGTATTAATCTTAGAAGAATAGTTTTTGGGTGTAGTATCTGTTTTAGTCCTTAATTCTTTCATGGATATTCATAATTCTTTTATTTTTTTGTTGAAGGAAAATTTCCTGTCTGAAATAGTAAAAATAGAGTAAAAGCTGTTGCAAACAACACCCAAATCTCAGTGGTTTAATGCAGTAAAGTTTATTTTTCATAAATTCTAAAGCAGATGTTCTGGGTTAGTGGCTCTCCTCTAAGGAGGAAGTCAAGGACCTAGGCTTTTTTCATCTAGTGGGTGCTCCATGGTGGTGACAGAGATTTGACCTCATAGGAATGCACATTTGTTCTGAGTATGGACTTGCTTTACCTGCCAATACTTTGGTCAGAAGCACTATTCATGGACTTACAAAACAGTTAAATTCACCATTTTGAAATCTCACACATCACTGTTTTACAGCAACAGAAGTGTGGCAGAATGGCATTCACTGGTCTTTCCATATATGTCCCTGACTGGGATATTCTCCTACAGCATAGAGTGTATGTTTTGAACACATATGATACTGTTTCTCCCCAGGTCAGAATCTATGGCAATTCTTGAATCTCAAGAATCAAGAGGGAGAAATAGGAATTGCTCCTCTCACTATTACACCTAATTACTCATTTGCAAAAGTTTGCTTCCCATCTTTGAAACTTGTAACTTTTCTGATTTAGTGATCTCAGTTTCCAAGGAACTAAGGAGTGTTTCCATCAAGTTACATGACCGCTGTCCCATTGAATTGTAAATTGAGACTGCCATCTGGCCATTTTGAACTTCTCATATAACTAAATTAATGGTAAAAGAGGAGAATATTTTATTGATCCTGACTATTCAAGAAGAAATTAGCCTGCTGCTATACACTGGGCACAGAGAGGACTATATTTGGAACTAAGTGGATTCTCTGGATTACCTTTTAGCCCACACATCTTTAATAGTAAACATTAATGGAAAACTACAGAAATGCAATGAAGATAGAATTACTGAGGCATTAGATTCTCTAGGAATAAGGATTGGAGTCACTCTATCAGCTTAATACTCATAATGAGCAGAAATACTGGCTGAGGTCAGAAGAACATGCAGCAGGTAATGGAAGAAATTATAATTACAAACCTTCTTCTGATTAGTTACAGAAACAATGACTCTAGTCATAACTGTTGCATACAGTACTTTCCGTCTTTCTTCCTTATGTTCTTATTATAAATAAAGAAGGGTAAAGATGGTTAGTGCTTTTACTTTTGTGCTAGGTATAGATATCCAAGGTAGGGTTATAAGTGGACCAGTAGAGGAACTAACCTCACCAATAAATCAATAGGATGATACTGACATTCTTGCATGTGTCTTCTCTTTTGTGGGAGAAGGTTAGAGTATTTTCATTGGAATAAATGCAGAAGCATGAAGTTATTGCTATAGAGGTTAAAAAATGTGAGGAAGGATGGGCACAGATGTTGAGATGACAAAGGTAAGGAGTGCTCTCATATCACTGACTCTGTTCCAAATCCTCTCTTCTATAATGTCTTCTGTAATGCTGGGGCTAGGATAGGTTACATGTCTGAGAAACCAATTCATTTCTGCTAGTAGATGGCACAAAGGGGCTTTGGAAAGTGGAAAAGGAGAGAAGAGACTTTCTTTCTGTCAGCGTGGTTTGAACAGCAGCAGTCAGACACCATTTATTTATTTATTTATTTATTTATTTGACAGAGAGAGAGAGAGGACACAAGTAGGCAGAGTGACAGGCAGAGGGAGAGGAAGAAGCGGACTCTCTGCTGAGCAGGGAGCCTGATGTGGGGCTCAATCCCAGGACCTGGGGATCATGACCGGAGCCAAAGGCAGCCACTTAACCAAGTGAGCCACCCAGGTGCCCCATTCAGACACCTTTTCAAATATGTTTTGTCACCCTCAAAGCTGGACTTGTGCTCTTTCAGGGGTATCAGTGTATACCTTATTAAGAGGTCAGAGTACCATCTCCTGAAATCCTTCCTCTGAGCTCCTAAGATACAATCAGTAGCTGGGAGATGTGTTGTAATAAAGTCTGATTTCATTTTTTGATATTTGATTTCTGACTTTTTTTTTAAGTCTTGCCCTCACTTTCCCATTTGTTCCCACATTTGAACAAGCTAAAAAGAAGGTCTTAGTGTGCCTCTTCCTTTGGCACCAGGGAGAAATTTAAACCTTGCCAATCTCTGTCTCATGCACAGGAATTTTTCCCAGTCCCAATAGAGGAGCCAATATAAAGGCCCAACCCACTCTATCTGCCTCACTCAAGTCAGCACAGACTTACTTGTGCATGCCGTTCTTTCCCCCAGCAGTCCTTGTGTTGGTAATATACTTTTTCTCAAATTCTCTTGTGTGGGGTGTCACCAGATTTTTTTTATCTTACCTATAATTGGGAGGGAGTACCTTTAAGAAGTAACCATAAATATATTCCCCCCTCAGAGGACTAACAACCAAATTACCTATGGTCACTCTGGGCTCCTAGGTTTTGGTAACTCATCTTTTCCCTTTTGTTTCCCTACTATATTTGTCATTTTTACATTACAAATCACCCAAAACTAATGCTTAACAGCAAACACCTACTATATCACAGTTTCTGAGGATTAGCAATGTGGGCACAAATAACTGGATGCCTCTGCATCAAAGTCTTTCACAAGGTTGCATTCAAACTGTTGGCACGCACTGTGGTCTCATCTGAAGGCTTGACTGGGAGGAGGAGAAATCAGTTTCCAAGATCTCCTATATGGTTTCACAGGTTTTGTATCCTTGCCACCTGAACATTTCTCTCCCAAAAGACCATCTCATGACTTGGCAGCTGGCGTTCCCCAGGTGAGTAATCCAAGAAAGAATGGATAAAAGCATGCCAAGAGCAAAACCATAGTGTTTTTATACCCTCAACTTGGAAGTGACATTTCATTATTTTTGATTTATTATGTTCATTGTAAGTATCACTAAGTCTAGCCCATTTTCAAAGGGAAGTTATTGTGCAGGGCATGAATACCAGGCAGTGGAGATTATGGAGGCCATTTTATAATATCTTTGTAACATTCAGTCCTAGAAGTGGTAGTAGTTGCCTGCAAATTTTTCTGAGTTACCTAAATATTCTCTTTCTGCTTCTTTGGTTTCACAGATTACGCACTGTACAATTTTTGCCTTAATATTAAATCTCCTATCTTTAAATAATGTGGTTTATTGTTCCTGACTTGATACTGAGGGATATAGTTCTTAGAGTCCTCTGCCAGAATTTCTCCAACCACCCAGTTCAACAAGGAAAGAGAGCATGCCATACTTTTGTCCACACTCCATTGGTCAGAACCCAATCATGTGACAAATATAACTGTGAGAGAGGCTGAGAAATGTACAGAGTACACTGATATTAGTGAGATTAGCAGTTTCTGTCACTCTGCTTAATTTTCAAGAAGTCATACACACATTGTCAACACCTCCTGGATTCCACTTTCTTGGCTAAGTAACTTTTTCTACACAAATTTCTGCAGAAAATCAAAACACTCTGTAAGCAGAATGAGTCTATTTTTTTTTCTTTATTTTCATTAAGTTTCTCACATTGAGGCTATTAATTTCTCTAAGGCATTGGAAATAGCTGGAACTTTATACAGGTAACAGTTAAAGAAAATCTGTGATTCAAGGATATTTATATAAGAAAGATCTTAAGTTGTTACAGAATTAAAATATTAGTAGTTGCTACTATACAGTATTTTCAGCAAAAGAATAGTGAATTGTAGAAATTCTGGACAATTTATTAGCATAAATACATTGTGCCTTATGTATCAATTTCTTTATTATTGGGGACTTTAAAGTCCTTAGAGAGAAATGAAAATGAATTTCATCTCTCTGTGTGTCTGTTTATCTGCTATTTTCAAATACTATGGATCTTTAGAGTCAAAACAGTTATAGACAGAATTCATAGTTTGGATAGCAGGAATTCTTAATAGTAAACTTCAGAACTTTTGGAGTTATGACAAGGAGCTTATTCAACTTCAGAATAAGTTTTCCAACTTTAACTTTTTGCACCTAGTGGATACTATTTGGCATTTGTTTTCTTTTATAACAATTAATTTTCAGGGGTGCTTGTCTGGCTCAGTCAGAAAAGCATGTGACTCTTGATCTTGGGGTCATGAGTTTGAGCCCCATATTGTGTATAGAGATTACTTTAAAAATTAATAAAAATCAAATTAATTTTTGAACAGGTAATATATTCATATGGCCCTCCGAAGGAAAACAAACAAAAAAACATGCAGTGAAGTCTCCTTTGCACCTGTTCCTCAGTCCAATCAATACATTTGACCCCCATTTACAAGAGTAGCTACTGCTGTTAGTTTCTTCTATTCCCCTAAAGAATTCATGCATGTACACATAAATATAAACATATCTCCTCTTTGTATAGACAAAGGTTATTTTACACATTGTTTCGTATTTTTTTTCCCACTTTATGTATCTTGTATTTCCCAAAACTGTTTACAGAAAAGCTCATTCTATTTTTCTTCCCTGACAACTACAGTTGCATGTAGTACATTCTATTGGATGAATGTTCTATAGCAAATTTAACTACTCTCCCATAGATGGACCTTATAAGGTTTTACATGTGTTATTTCTGTAGAATCAATTCTCGAAAGTAATTTGATGGTTCCAGAAGAATATAATTTTGTTTTAATTTTGTTATTAAATTATTCTCTGTAGGGGGTTGTAATAATTTGCACTCCAATAAGAAATGTATGAGAATGCTTATTTCCTACAATTGGTTATTTTTCCAATGAAAATTTTACTTACCTGAGAATCTGTACTTGTGACATTTTCCAAAACCAAAATGATAAGTAATCATTCTTCAACCCACCTCAAATGTCTGAAAAAGATCAGAGTGCTAAGATTTGAATAACTTTAAGTAGACCTCTTCTAAACTATCTGCAATGGATTTCATAAGTACCTATATGTTGTTGTTGTTGGAGGAGGACCAGGATCTGTATCTTTAAGATCTTCCTCTCTTATTGAGCTGGATTAGCTAGAAATCTTGTAATACAAGGTTCTCTGCTAACGCTTAATTTTGGTTGGAGAGTATCACTTCAGCTTTGATATAGTCTTTAGTAGCATTTCTGAAATTAGTTTTCACAAAATTAAACTTGCTGAGACTATTTAACTATTGCTTCTGTTACGTAGTGGTTTAGCAACAGGTAATGTCAAAACAGTGTTTGGAATGTGGCATGAAATACTTACTACACCGAAGTTTTAAGTTACAACAATATTGTCTTTGCAATCCAAACAATCCTTTCCAATATAATCTTATGTGAAATCTTAAATGAAAATCATATTAGCACAGCAAGATTAAATTCAGTTGTGTAAAAGGAACTTGTAATGTCATCATTTGATATGATTCCTATAGTTTATCTACAAAATACCTTAAAAAGCAGGTCTTCCTGTGCTTTACATTATTAACATTAATTAATGATGGTTTTAAGAGTTTTAAAAGCAAACACTTTTTAGTCAAAATTCTTCTTTGGATAAATTCATGCTCAAAAACCCATGAGCCAAGGTTTAGTTCACAAAGAGCCAAGAGTTCTACTAAAAAGTGCATTCAAGTAGATTCTGATGATTGAGGTATTGTTAATGGGCATACAAAATCAGGTGGCGAGTTTTTATCTCTATGTAAAATAAATGTAATTATCATCTCAGACCCAAACATTTCAGGCAAGGTAAGATTTTTTATCTGAACTGATAAGCAGTTCAGATAAACTGATCTTTTTGATTCCCAGCTTCAGTTTGTATCTACTATTTGTCTAAAGCAAGTCACAAGCATTCATATTTCAGCCAAAAGTTCAAAGGTTCCCCTTAGAAAAGCTTTCTAATCTCTTTGTATCTTTCTCTGTTTTTTGGCCCTTGGTCTTTTTTTTTTTCTTTTTCTTTTTCTTTTTTTTTTTTTGCTTCTTTTTGTTTATGACCTTCACACCATTTAAGGTTCTATCTCTTTGTTTTATATTAATAAAGGTTTAATGATAATCTGTTTGCTTCAGCCTAAAGGTTTAGGAAAACTGAAACAGTGGGATTCTTATCTTACTTAAGGTTTTCCCCAATTCCACAAAAACTAATCCCCTTAAATATTTTGCTGGTGTTTCTCTCTGAAAGAGGCACTTCCAAATCTTTTACCCTGCAGGAGACTTCCTAAGAAATCATTTCAAGAATCTGATAAGAGGTTTTTGTTTGTTTGTTTTGTTTTGTTTTAAACTTCTCTGTTTTCTTTCTTTTGTTTCTATTTGAAAGGCTGGGCAGTAAACCATTTTTCTTTATCTGATGGAGAAAAAGCTTTCTCTAGTCTTTGGTGCTTACAGTAATTAGGGAGTAGAACTGTTTCTGATTTCTATTTCATTCTTTCTCTTTAGTCTATTTTCCTGTTCGTCTAGAACAACTTCTGGTTTCACATCTGCCAATTTACCCTTATTCTCATTAAAACTTCAACTGAAAAACCTTTCTTTCAAAAAGTTTGACCCTACTTAGAGAGGCCTAGCAAAAATTCTTTCCATGCCTTGGTATTAATTAAAACCATGTTTCCACTAGGCAGTTCCATTGTATAAAGATGATAAAATAAAAGTAGATAAAAAGAAATACAGTGAAAGCAGAAACAAAGCAGAGGGAGGGTGAGTTGGAAGAAATGGTTACTTACTTTGTAATCTTTAACTGCATGCTCATTGTGGGTGGATACTCATGTATTAAGTAACTAGTTCGGCTTTTATTTTCAAGTTCACTTCTTAAATCTTTATTCAGATTCCTTTCTTCCAAAATTGACAGGACAGAGGGAACATCATACAGTTATTAAAACGAAGCAGAATACATCCATCTGGCATGCCTTTTAGGAATCCAGCCCACTAAGTTTTGCTATGGGTTTGATGACTCAACCCCCTAAGATGCAGCACCAGGAAGAATTTCCTCATTTTGCAGAACTGCCAAATCTCATTCATTGGAGTGAAGGATCCTCATTTGGGGCTCATTTTTAGTTGTTTATCTATTAAAAAAAAAAAAAAAATTTTTTTTTTTTTTTTTTTAATCTCTCAGCAGAGGGAGTTTGTCATGACTTTCTAAACAGCAAGTAAACATACTCTGCCTTCTTTCTGCCATGAAGCTTCAGATTTTTGGTCACTGCGCCCAGTTTTTCTTCTTTTTCTTCCGTTTTTGTACCTCAGCTACATCTCTTAGCTTTATTTTTTAGAGGCTCCAATGTATTTTCCTCCATTGAAACATTTGTTTAATTTACACCACTTGCTAAAGTTCTTGTTTTATTTTTACATTTTCCTTGTAAAGCTGTTCATCTATAAGCTCGTCTGTATTTATCCCCACTTTTAAAAAATATCGTGATTATTAATGTTTAGTGCGGGCACTATGCCAAGTACCCTCCCAGCATTTTCTCCGGAGAAAGACACCTTTATTATCCTGTTCGACAGATGAGAAACAAAGGCACGGAATCCAAGTAACTGGCATGAGGTCCGATGGCTGAAACTGAAGCTGAGCATTATACCCAGCCTTTGGCTCCAGAGGTAATGCACGTATAGAAAAAAAAAAAATCTTTATAAAGTTTTATTAGACACAGAGAGTATTTGTCAACTATGTGCAAATTAAAAACAAAACAAAACAAAAACCAAACCAAACCAAACCAAAACAAAACAAAACAAAAAAAACCTCGTATCTGTCCCACCATGAGACAAGTTTTTAAGTTTGGGCCACTTAAAAAAAAACCCGTTTCCTATTTTTGAGCCTCTTGCCATTTAACACGGCTCCTCGAGGCCCCTCATCCCACTTCGCTCGGCAAACGTGTCTTTTATTATGACTCAGCCCAGCCCGCTCTTTGCCAAGCGGCTGACGCTCGCGGCGGAGGCGCCGGGGCCGCAGCTCGGGGGCGAGGGCTCGCGCCGCGGCTCGCGCGCTCTCCTCCCGCTTTACGGCTGCTGAAAACCCGGCCCGCGCCCGGCAGCCGTACCGCAGACGAGCCCGCGCCCGCGCCCGCGCCGCTCAGGTAATCGGAGTCCTTCTGTTTTCAAAGTTTTGTCAAAACGAGCTCGGCGCTCTGGGGCGGCGCGGTCCGGGCCCAGCCGTCCGGCCCTCCCTCTCGCCCAGACTGGCGCGGCTGCGGCGCTGGCCGCACCCCTGCGTGGGTCCCGGGACGCCAACCCAGCGTCGGGACCCGGGCGGAGGGGCGCTCCGGCGGCGGGGCGGGGGCAACCTCGAGGGGGCGGTGCGCGGGGCACCTGGCTCCGGCTGCCCCCCTCTCAACTCCGGCACTCGCGGGCCGAAGGAGCCCCCATCCTCTCCTCGAGCCCCCCGCCAACCTCCCGAATCCGATTGTCCTAAGAGCGGAGCCCAGGATCTCCCGAGTGCCCTTTTATGACACGTTCACACATGCACGCACGCCCGCTGGGCTGCCGGACGCGGCACCCTAGCGGGACGCAGGTAAAGACAAGCGGCGCTGCGGACCGGTGTTTGGGGGATGGCTCGCCCAGAGTGACGCCCCGCGTGTGGAATGCCGCTACAGAGGACGCGCAGGATGGCTTTCTCAAGGAAGTTTATGAGAAGTGTTGCAAGAGCAGCCTATGATTAGCGTCTGCGCTGGCTTCTCAGGGTCTGCCGTAGTACACATTTGCCCCGTCGTCTCATTCTTCCGTAGCGCCAACCTCTAGCCCCCTGACCCCTTTGTTTAACACGTTCTTTACATCCCCCCAACCCCCTTTCCCTCCTTTATTGGGTCTCTCATCTTTTGGTGTCTGTGTTCTTTTGTCCTTCGCTGTTAGAATAACAAGTACACGTACAGCATCGTTTACTTTTCTGTCGTCCCTTTCCTTACTGTTGCTTGTGTGCTTGTGTATCCGGCAGAGTAATAGGTCCTGGACCTGTACATGTATGTCCTACTACTTCATTTAGCTCTGCGGAACAGAAGACTTGGGTTGGTTAAAAACTGACCTTAGGAACCTAGATAAATGGTATTGCTTGTTGATGGACTACATCTTGACAAACATAAGCAGCTATGTCATGGGTTCCTGTGATTTTCACTCCATTTAGTAGAATCCAGTAACAGTTCTTTGAATGCCAGTCATGGATAGCGACTAACCGTGCAGGTTAAGAGAGAAACGAAATTCAGTTCTTGTCCTACGGAGACTCTGTATCCAGGAGGAGGGACCATAATGAGTACTGCACTAGTGGTATGAAGTGCTCTAGGTGTATGGGGGGAAGAAGAATAAGGAAAGGGTTGGGTTTTAAACTGGGCTTTGATGTTTCAGTAGTATTTGCCCATTTCTTTAAACTCTCCTAACCATTCTTAACAGGAAGAGGATATCATTCAGCAGTACTTTCACCTGAAACTACTCAGAGCTTTTTCTCCCCTATAATTGGTAGTAATTTCTGATCTCAGGACTTATGGGAAAAACGAAAGTAACTTCAGTTCACAAGAGTGATCCAATGTATTCCTCGTACCATACAAATATTATAAACTTTTATTTTAGGACCAACAAGAATGAAGTGATAAATTTATTAATTATAAAAGCACTAACAGATTCACAGAGACCTTAATATTTATTTGTTTAGTCACTAAACTTATCAAATGCTTGATGTGTGCCAAGCATTGTTTTTTGGCACTGGAATAAAGCTCTGCCTTCTTGGAGTATACGTGCTAGTGGAGGGAGACAATATATATATATATATATATATATATATATATATATGAAATAGAAAAATATGTAGTAAGTGCTATGGAGAAATGGTGTGTGTGGTGTTTGTGTTTAGTGGTTTAAAATAGGATTGTAAGGAAAGGCCTCCAGAGAAGGTGACGTTTCAGTAGACTTAGAGCAGGTGAAGGAGTCAGCCGTGTGATAATTAGGCCAAGAGTTTTCTAGGTGCACAGAACAGAAAATGCAGAGAGCCCACATATGGGTGTGTTCAGATAACAGCCAAGAAGCCACTGTGGATGGAGTAGTGTGGAGGAAGGAGGGATGTAGGATATGTGGTCTTAAATGAAGTAGAGGCTAGATTGTATTACTGGTCTAGTAAGCTATTATAGTGACTCTAGATTTTTCTTGAAGTGATCTAGAAGCCTTTGGAGTGTTTGCATCAGAACTGACAACTATTTAACACCCTTACTCTGGCTGCTATGTTAAGAACAGATTGAAGGAAGAAGGCAAGGGTAGAAGCAGGGGTGCCAGATAGGCTTTTATAATAATCCGTGTGATAGATGATATTAGGTTAGACCAGGATGGTAACAGTGGAGATGGTGAAAAGTTCAGATTCTGGATGTATTTTGATGGTTCAATACGCAGGATTTGCTAACAGATTGCGTCTGGAGTATGAAAGCAAAAGAAACTTGGGAGAACTTCTACTGAGATGGGAAGCTAGCAGGAGAAAAGTATGGCAAGTATTAAAAATTTGGATTTGAACACGTTAAGGGTTAGATGCATTTTAAATATCCAAGTGAGGATGTCCAGCAGGCAGTCTGAAAGCCAGACTAATGATACACATTTGGGATTTTTCAACAACTAACTGATTTTAAAAGTGAAGAGATTGGGTGAATTCTTTAAAAAAAAATGTGTAGGGCTAGAAAACTGAAGAAGACCAAGAATTGAGCCTTGGGGCACTCCTACATTATGAAATGAGAAAGAACAATCAAAGGATTCTAAAAATGAGCTGCATGCTTGGTAATAAAAAGAGTTGGAGAGTGTAGGGTCCTGGAAACCAAATGAAGGAAGCATTTGAAGAAGTAGGAGACTCACCCACTGTTCTAAAGATGAAGATTGAGAATTGACTCAGCAAAGGAAAGCATTGATGACTTGATGATAGCAATTTCCATGCAGTGATGGGTGATGAAAGCTTGTTTGGAATGTTTGAAAAATAGAAGAGAAAATTGAAGAGGGTAATGGAGTATGTCCTTTGAAGATGTATATGGAAAAGATAGAGAAATGGAGGATTTGTTGGAAGGCTAAATGATAGAGAGTTTTAAAGGTGTGTGAAACAATGGTATGCTGTTTTGCTAATGACAAAGAGCCCTTAGACCTGGGAAGTTAATGATGAAGAAGAAGGAGGGATTGTTTTCATGTTAGAGAGGATGCAACAGGAGAGGTTATCTATTACTAGGATGGGCTGCTTATTGGTAGTGGTAAGAGAGAAGGAAAACTGTGGACACAGATGCAGGTGGGGTTGTGTGTGGATGTTCTTTTTGGATCACTTCACTTTTCTCATTGTGACAAGTGACAGTTGTGATACATTAGAAATTTGTGGGAAATACCTTTTCTTCCCATTTGGTTAGTGAATATATTTGGTGAGAATATACTTAGAGATTCTGAAAATTTCCTGAAGCAAAGAAATAAGTGTTGTTGAGGAATTCCAGCCTTGGGTTCTCTTTGGGAGGAGTCTCGGAAAGAAAGTTGAAATTATATAATAAAAGTGAGCTATAGGTGAAGGAAGAAATAAGGTAAGCAAAATCATATCATGAAATTTGGGAAAGGCTGTTATGAAGAAGGTAAAAACATTGAATTTCTCTAATGCTGTTAGATAACTACAGTAAAGTTCTAAGGATATTATCTTCATATCAAACAGATGCCTTAAGTTTTAAGTGCCAAGTGTGATCTAATGGAGAGTGGTGAAATCTACTTATGGATAGATTGTATTAGACCTGGAAAGAGATGTTAGCTAGAAATAGATTTCAGGTTGGATTTTGAAAATGATATAATGAGACTGGATTGGCAACAAATTGGGTGTAGGGAAAGAGCCTTTTGACAACATTACTAATGGATATCCAGCAGTTTGACAAGATGGAGAGAACTGTTGACGTTGGAAATAGGACTTGTTCGAGATGAATTTCTGTCACTTATTTACGGATCATTTGTTTATTGATTCTAATTATAAAACAGGGTTCTGTCTGAGGTCTTGGCAGTAGATGGTGATACCAAGATGCAAATGACATAAACCCTGCCTTCAAATTACTATATCTAGTAGAGAACAAAACCAAAAGAATGTTACACAAGTATTCTGAGAAAATTGATAAATACCTTGAGATGTTTAAAAAAATATTATGGAAATTATCAGACAACTCCAAAGTAGAATAGTATAATGAATCCCAGTGTATTCATCATCCTTTAAAATCTCTCAGTTCTCTGTTGATCTTGTATGTTGTGGGAGAGTAGAAAATGCAGAGATTGTTTCTGTTTGTAGGTCAGAATATGAAGACTTTATAGAGCCTTTCCTAAATGAATAGGTAAAAAGATAGTTGAACTGCATGGTAGTTGGTTCTAGTTCTGTACCTGCTGGGCCAATTTCTGTTACTTGTTTGATCTGTTCATTTTCTTGGTAGAGTGTGGTGTTATTCTTTATCAAGGGGCTGCAAACTATAGCCCTCAGGCCAAACCCAGCTTGTCACCTGTTTCTGTAAATCAGGTTTTCTGGATCAGAACTACATCTATTAGTTTATTATCTGTGTCTGCATTTGTCATAGACCATAGCATTGAGTCATTGAGACAGAGATGCTATGGCTGGAGAAGGCTCAAATATTTATTCTCTGGTCTTCTACAAAATGTTTGCCAAACCCAAATTAGCAATAATAGCTAATATTTTTTGAGCATTTACTAAGAGCTAGCATTGTTGTTTTGGTTTGTATGTATTAACATTTAATTTTCACCAAAACCCTATCAGGTAATATTTCAAAAATGAAAGCCACAAATGCGTAAGTAACTTGCTCATGGCTATATAGTAATAAGTAGTGCACCAGGTAGTAATATTACAGCATCTATATCCTTAACTATAATGCTACATTCTTTTTAGATACATAGGAAAAATATATATGAAAAGAATTTTAGCCAATGAGAGTACGATAATTCATAAATCAATGCTTTGCAGTTAAAGTCCTATGCTTTATATGTATAAAGTCTGTAAGATTCTGATTAATCCTTAATGTATATTACAGTTGAAGAGGTATGAAATCTTAAATATGCCTTGATAGAAAATTCTAGTTTGTCATCATTTTCTCATGAGGCCTTATCTTTGAAAGAATACTTTAAAAATTAAGTAAATATAAAATATAACAATAGGAATCTATTATTGTTTCTCCTGATAATATCAGTTTTTAGGAGTTTTAACCTTTAGTATATGACATAATTGTTTGGTGCAAAAAATTAGAATTTAAGGGCCAAGAATTCTAGTCCCAATTCTGTTCCTGGATAGCATTTGTGCCTGTGTCTTCTTTCACCTTCAGTTTTTTTTTTTTTTTTTTAAACTGAGAAGTGAAGAGGTAGCTCAGGATCATTTTAGTGCCTCTTACAGCTCAAAAATATGATTATATAACTTTTTACATGGTACATTCAAAGAAATATGATAGCAACATGGAAGAATGAGGTTTGTTAAGATAAAAATTTTAGTTCTCTTTTTTCCTTACTACACACACACACAAACATATATAGATATGTATACACATAAATATAAGCAGTTACATATAGCTATAAAATCAATATGATTTTTAAAAATATGTGATTTATAGTCATATTTGGTGTGTAGGCAGTTAAATATCTGTCCTTATGTTTGTCTATTTTTGTTTTTGTATGAAGGAATAGATAATTTTTCCCCCTGAGCCAAAAACATAGGGTTACATAAAAAGTGTGTCTTGATGAATCCTTTGACCTCTATGATCTGGCATATTGTCTCATGTTTTCCTTTGCAAAATTTGATTAATTGCTCAGTTTGTTTGCCATTTAAAAGCAAATGGTGTGCTTGAAATCAGGCTTGTCTGTTTTGCACTGTTGCATAGGATATTGATGTCAGACGAAATTGTAATTTAATTGTTTTGACATTTTGATCTGAGCAGTTCAGATAAGAAAGGTGATTTGTCTTACATAGAAACGTAGTATTTTGAGCTCAGCGTGATTTTCCCTACTTGTCTGTAAGTGTGGTTTCAATGTTTAAAAAAAGCTTTAATCATAATGAGAATTGATGCTGTCAATATTAATTACCAAAATATGGTTTGTTTAGGATGTATTACAGATATTTTTAGATGTTTAGTCATGAAAAACTTTAGAAGAGGATGAATCCTTTAAAAACAGATAATGAAAATTATATACTTTTGACTTTTTTCATTGCATGTAATACCACCTATGAATATTTTCTGTATTAGAAGTGGCATTTTGCTTTTTTACAACCTTGGCATATAAGTATTCATTAACTTCTTCAGTTTTAGGACTTTATTTATTATATTGCTCCAGCCTCATTTATTGGTAAATTTATAACTCTGCATGAGTCTTGTTCTTGTGCATTGAGTCCAATTATCATTGGTGATAAAATAACCTCAAATAATGCATGCCTTTTTTTTTTTAAGATATTTATTTATTTATTTGACAGAGAAATCACAAGTAGGCAGAAATAGGCAGAGGCAGGCAGAAAGAGAGGGAGAAGCAGGCTCCCTGCTTAGCAGAGAGCCTGATGTGGGGCTTGATCCCAGGACCCTGGGATCATGACCTGAGCTGAAGGCAGAGGCTTAACCCACTGAGCCACCCAGGTGTCCCCCACATAGTCCATTTTTAAATGTACTTTGAATTTGTTTATCTTTTTACACTTAGAAATGAGAAAACAAACAAAGTAGAAACACTTTTAAACAAATCATACTCTCCAAGTAATTGTTTTTTTTTCTTACTTTGTTTTGTTTTAATTGTCAATTTAACACATTAGTCAATGATTTGACAATTTTTGGGGCATCTCCTAGTTTTAAGAAGCACTTACATCTTAGTTCCCAGAGGGGACCATTCAGGTTTTTTTTTAAACCAAACCTGAAACGTATTTTCTACTAGGCTTCAGAACTCTTAGAGTGTGTTCAAACCTTCTGGTACACTGTAATACTTTTTTTTTTTTTTGAAATGCTGGTTGTAGAAATCAGTTTGAGATTTTTAATTACATTTAAGTGATAACCGCTTCCTTTATCCAGCCTTCTCAAGTGATGTGAATCTGATTGGGAATGACTAAAGGAGCCTCACAGTCTTGGACTCTTTTCCTAGATTTAATTTTGCTACATTCCCAGAAAACTTTAAAAATAAGATCTAGGTATTTTTAAGCTAATTATGCAGGAAGCCTTATGTATGTATGTTTGTGAAAAATGCCTCAAGGCTTTACTGTCTCTTGTTAAAATGAGAGTGTGTGAATGACGTTTTCTTGGGGAAGCTCTGTTTACAGGGGTACATGGTTCCAAGGGTAAGCCTGTTTTTAGGAAGTCATAGCTGAAATGATAGATCCCTAGCAGTTATTCCTCTTCTAAGAATTTTCCTGAAGATAACTTAGTCAACAAAGGTCTAATGGCTGTTCCGGTATTGGCCAGACAAAATGATTTGTAAATCACCACCTTGTAAATGAAAAGTAAAATGATGATTCTCCAGTTATGCTCTGAGTTGTGTTGGAGGGTTTCAAGCCATAGATAAATATGGTCATATTCTATGAATGTTAGATTTACTAAAAAAGGTTTTTTTGGGGAAAAAGTGTTAATCTTAAAAATAAAATGGCCATCATTTGCAATAACATGGATGGAGCTAGAGGGTATCATGCTAAGCAAAACAAGTCAATCAGAGAAAGACAATTATCATATAATCTCTCTGATATGAGGAATTTGAGAAGTAGGACAGGGGGTCTTGAAGGTAGAGGGGGAAAAGTGAAACCAGATGGGATTGGGAGGGAGACAAACCGTAAGAGACTCTTAATCTCATGAAACAAACTTAGGGTTGCTGGGGGGTAGGAGGGTTAGGGATAGGGTGGCTGGGTTATAGACATTGGGGAGGGTAAGTGCTATGGTGAGTGCTATGAAATGTGTAAGCCTGATGATTCACAGACCTGTACCCCTGGGGAAAATAATACATTATATGTTAATAAAAAATAAAATAAAATAAAATGGTCACTTATTTTACCAGCAAAATGAATTTATTTGGGAATAGCAGAGGAATTACAAATTGGGACACATAAGCGATGGCAAACAATAGGCAGGTCTGGAGGACATAGGTAGAGTAACTGTTATTTTATAGAGAAAATGGAGGCAGTTGGGAGGGGCTGCTGTGAACAAAAATCTTTTGGAGGAAGAGTTCAGGATAGTGATGGTTTCTCATTGGCTGAGTTGTGGCAATTTGTCATCGGCTAGGCTGTTGCTGGACAAAGAGGAAATCTTACTTCTTCTTGCTGGGGTTGTAAAGTGAACTACTTTCTGCCCAGGAATGTAAGGTGAGCTTTGATGGCAAGTTTGTGCATGAGCGCTCTCCCTTTGGGGCTCCCTGACTCCATTTTAAATGAGTGACCCTTTATTAATTTTCACAGTGGTTAAGTAAATTAACTGGTAAATTAAATGTTTAAAAACAAATGAATGTGACTATGACATCAGTGTAAAATACGTGATTTTTTAAAAAAATTCAGACATTAAAATAATTTCTTATTTATATAAGTCTCTCAAATACATTTTCAGATCTCAGTAAAGGATATAGGTTGACATACAGATAGATAGTTTGGTTGTCATGTTCACATCTTGTTTAGTCCCATTAAGCTTATTATATACTATCAAACATTTAGATTATTTGCCATTGTCTGCCTGCTTTGGTTTACTTGCTTTCCTGGTATTTGCCCACACTGATATCTTAGATTTGTGGAAATAATGTTCTTTCTTACTCTTCTATTTTTTCCCCACGCTCCTGGCATTGAGATATTATGATTTCTGATAGGTTTCCCTCCCTTTTTTTTTACTTTTTATTTTGAACTGTAGATATATAGGAACATGGACAAATAGAACAGAAAGGTCCTGTGTTCTCTTTATGGTTTCCCTATAGTACAGTATTAAAACTAGGAAAGAGGCTTTGGTATAACACGTGTGTAAAATTTTATCATTTTATCTCAAGTGTAGATTTATGCAGTTTGTCCCCACAGTCAAGGTGTAGAAGTATTCCATTACCACAAAATCACCCTTAGAGCACCCTGCAAAAGAGATACTAAAAGACTCAGAGATATTTAACTTAAAGAGTTATTCACATTCTTTTTTCTAATTTTTGAGGTATTTTAATGTACATGGTAGGTTATTTTGACTACGGGGCCATGTAAGAAAAAGATACTTCAGGAGAGCTTTAAATAGTTAAAATAGTCATAAATAAAGATAGAGATAGAGTTATTTATGAAAGATTTTGAAGGCTTAATCTAAAGTTTGTTTTCCAAAACTTGTGTTTTGGAAGGCTAGACATTAGACATTCATATGCCTGAAGATAGGGACTATGATCTCTTTCTATCTCTATGACTAATCCTTTTTTGTGTTCTGGAATTGACCAGGTGTAACTTAAAACAGAAAAGGAGGAAACACATCAAAAGAGGGGTCCTTGTTGAAAGTCTTAAGTACCCAACCAGCCTTCTCTTTTCCTGTGGAACCAGAGTTGGAGGAAAATAACTTTTTACCATTATCAAAAAGCACTCTTAAATGACATTCTGCCTCATTTGATTTTTTATAGGTACGAATGTCTACAACAACTACATGAAGTCGCTTACTTACTTTGTTTAACCACATTCTATTAGGATAATTATTCTATTACTAGGGCCACAGAAATTCTTCTTGATAGATTTTCTTAGAAGTATTTCCAGAAAATCATGATCTGGGATTTTAGTGTCACATATTGTCATATGAATAGTGTAAATCTATTGTTAAAGTACAGTTCACATATATATTATTTTAATAGCTTTAAAGATATTTTTAGCTTTATTTTTTTGAAAATATATTATTTTAAATATTTAAAATAGCTGTCTTCTGTCTGGTTTTCAGCTATAATGCACTAAATTAAAGTCTTTTTGGAGTTTTGGTGGTATTATTGAAATTTTGTATTATCATAAACCATTCTTTTTAGGTTATCAGAATAAGGCAAAGAATTCCTATCTCTTTTCTCAGTTTTTGCCTTGTTATCTGAATGTATATCATAATTTTGTTATTGCAGTGATATTTACATATTAGGTCCAGGTTACTGTCATCGTCATTATGTTCCTTATCAATTTTCCAAGGTTAAAACCTTCTTTTTTTCCCCCCACTTGCTTTGTTAATTTTGAGTTGGGGGCATAGAAAGGACAAGAAAGTGAGCATGTTCACCTTGTCAAATGTATTTTCTTCTTTTCCACCAGTTGAAATGATGTAATTTCCCCCCAAATCTTTAATTTCACTCAGAATGAAAAAAACACATTTTAATGGTTATTAAATGCTGAACACTTTTTTTAAGTTAGTAAAAACTGATACTGTGTATGTATAGAAAGAAAAGGTGGCTTTGTTTCTGCATTTACCAAGGATGACATGGTATGTTGCCATCTGTCTCTAACTTCTGTATCAACCCTAATTTGGGAATGTTGGTGTGGATTCTGCTAGTACTGAGGGCGTACTTTATTGTAAATATTATAGATAGTGACATTGGTGAGATTCAAGTGACTCATAATTACCAGTTCTTCCCTTGAAGTTGCTCTTTACTTCATTGCTGCCTGGTATATATCTATAAAAAAACAGCTATTCTCTTATTTGTTCAGTATCAAATATAAAAATCTAATTTTGTGAAGCAAGCAGAAAACTACATAATAGAAGCTTAATGTGTTTGTATTATAATGTAGACATTTTCTTAGTATTTATCCAATTTGAACTCCTCTAAGCATTTTTATGATAAAAAAAATCACAATGTGTTCAGGACAAAGTAGTTATAAAACCTATAAATTAATGTTTGATAAAGAAGGACTGCCATTTTACTAGTTTCCATTTCTGATTAAGGAATTGCTGTTTCTCATGTCTTTTTGGTTTACATATTTTTGGGGGTGGTGGGAAAGAAATCACCCATTTTTTTTTACAACATATTTTGTCTGCATCACTATTCCTTCACTTTGATATTAAAACAGGAACAGCAGGGTGCCTGAGAAGCTCAGATGGTTACGCATGGGACTCTTGATTTCAGTTCAGGTCATGACATCAGGGTCCTGAGGTCTGGCTCTGGGCTCAGGGGGGAGCCTGCTTGCGATTCTCTCCCTCTGCCCTTCCCCCTGCTTATGTGTGCCCACATGCTCTAATATATCTTAAAAAAAAAAATCAAAAGCAAAATCCAAAACATTGAAACCAATAAAACGTTGTTTATTAATGCCGTGCTATGCTAAGTCTAGTGGAAGGATTAAGGAAGGGCTTTGTCGATTTGGTATCTATATTTCACTAGCTACTTTTTAATGCAGTTACTGCACCCTTCTAGGGCACCTGCCTTACGTCATTTCCTCCTTGACTCATTTATGATATGAATGACCAATTTTCAGATTTTAATTTCTTTATTTACATATTAGGTCCAGGTTGAATAAATTCTTTATTTATCTAAATTCTTTGTTTATTTCTCCTTATGTCATTTTCTCCTTGACTCATTTATGATATGAATGACCAACTTCTGGAATTTTAATTTCTTAATTTCTTTATTTAGTATTATGATACTAATAGTAGTCTACTGTACAAAGATTATTGTAAGAATAAATTAAGATGGTATGTGGGGAAACTACTTTATCCTTACATACATGAATATCTTTGGAGTTAGTCAAGTCTGGGTTTAAATCCATTTTCCACCTCAGTGTTCTGCTACTTTGTGATACCTGACAACTTGATTTGCTTCTTTAAAATGGGAATTATTTTATCTACTCAGAAGGTTGTTTTGAAGTTAGATCTGATAATAACGTATGTGAAGTACCTAGTACATTGCCTGCTGCCTAGTACTTAATAAATGTTATTTCTCTTTTTTTTTCTTCCTTCCCTTTTCTCCATTTTCTCATTCTCCAACAGTTTTGGGGAAGGGCATCTGGTGAGATCAGATATAGGGTAGGTGAAAACGTTTTCTGTGTTCTTTGCCAAGCCCCAAAGAAGGGGCTTTCCTTTCCCTAAGGAAAGTCTTTGTTGAGTTTAGTGAGGGGGTTTCCTTGTGGATGAAAGACTGGGGAGATTTTATAAGTCACCATCTACCAACAGTTGTCTGATATATGTTACTGCCACTTCTCTGTTTAAAAGTCTCTGGCAACATGGGGGCTTAAGTGGGTACGAGAAGAATAAATGAAAGAAGATGGGATTGGGAGGGAGACAAACCATAAGTGACTCTTAATCTCACAAAACAAACTGAGGGTTGTTGGGGGGAGGGGGTTTGGGAGAAGGGAGTGGTATTATGGACATTGGGGAGGGTATGTGTTTTGGTGAGTGCTGTGAAGTGTGTAAACCTGGTGATTCACAGACCTGTACCCCTGGGGATAAAAATATATGTTTATAAAAAATAAAAAATTATATTAAAAAAAAAAAGTCTCTGACATCTCACTGCCTTTGGGTGAAACTAAACTTAGCCCACTGAATAAGACCCATTGTAATCTGGCCTCCATTATAGATTCCACCTTTATTCCCTGTCCCTTATCCGAAACATAGTTTTTGATTATAATTCCTCCACCCCCACCCCATGCTTACATGTGTGTATGGAGAACAGGGCACTCTGGCCTGAAGATGGTAAAGGGAGAAATGTATCCAATATACTTGGGGGATGTGTTGGCACTCTTTCGTGCCCACTTGTGTTTTTTGTGGATATTCTACCAGGAATGCTTTTCTCCTTTCTGTAAAAGATAGATAGATTACATATCCAGCAGTAGCCAGTTAAAGTATCTTTTTGTAAATGGCTACAGCCCCATCCCCAGAGCTGGTCACATTCCCTCCACTGTGGTCCTGTGTTCTCTTGTATATATGGCTGGCTTTATTGGCACAATTTTCATGTATCTTCCTCTTATCATCATGTTCTATTTGCCACCATGGGCTGACACAGTGTCTTTTCACCTTTGCCTCCTTATTTGTTTATCATTACATTGCTAGAGAACACTTGCTAAACTTTTTAAATGACTTTATCTTCATGACAAAAGCTAAGTGCTCTGTAATGTGCTGTAACACACATAGCAGGCCAAACCAGAACTACTCCTAAATTCCACCCCCACTCCCTACATGAAGATGTTCTTCCACAAGTAGATTATAATCTCATAAGTGTACTCTATACTTAACCTTGTCAGCCACACAGAATATACCTAGGCTAATAGGCTGATAGGGTTGGTGGGTGAAAATATAACTTTATTATGTCATTCCACTGCTTTTTGCTGCTTAAGCAAATTTGGTGTACTGAAAGAAGGAGATAGATTTATAGGTAGGGAAATTATAGATAGAAAATAGGAGAACATAAATTTATACATAGAAATAGCTTGTCCAAAAGTGTCTGAGAATATCCAGTAGTGCCAGGTTTTGCCCATTTGCAAGCTTATGAAGGAGGATAGCACACCATGTGTGTTGGCGGGGTGGTGGTGGTGTGGAATAGATGGGTGGGTGGGAAAGTGGAGCAGAACGACAAAGATAATGAATCTTAGGGTCATACAGGGGAAGTCTGTTTCTAAGTAGTTCTCAGAGGTACTTGAAATAAGTAGGTAAGAATAACTTTGTGAGCAAGAATCAGGAAGCTTGAGAGTATAAAAGATGTTTAAGGTTGAGCTAACAGAATGGAATGCATGAGGGTCAGTAATAGAATTGGAGTTGAAATTATAAGTGGGCCTCAGGAATGACACCTACTGGGCCCATGTTCATCTTTGGGGATATTTACTGTCCCCAAGTTACATTACACAGTAAGGAGGCATGGGGAAAAGTAGAGGTACAGAAAGACTAAATCAGTTTGGCTGTGTTTTCCCCTAAATGAATATTGGGATTATGGCCTGAAATATAGTTTGTGGACAGATCTAAGAAATATTTTTTTTCTTTTTTAAAAGATTTTGTTTATTTGACACAGACACAGTGAGAGAGGTAACACAAACAAGGGGAGTAGGAGAGAGAGAAGCAGGCCTCCTATGGAGCAGGGTTCAAGCCAAAGGCAGACACTTAAAAACTGAGCCACCCAGGGGCTCTGAAATCTGGGGTTTTTATAGTGATAATAGATACGTGCAGACCATTTGGGCCTAGGATTTGGTTCAGCTCAGTTAACTTCAGTAAACACTAAGAGTTATTCTTGACTGAGAAAAACAAAAGAATATTCTGATTTGCCCTTCACAGAGTTTGTGTTGTAATTAGAAGAGTAAGAAAATAATTACTGAAAGGTAAAATAGTGTTTTGTTTTGCTATTTTTTAAAAATTCAAAAAACTATGGTTTTATCTAAAACACTGATTTTATGACATAGATTGGAGAGATGATTTATTTGATGCTGATATTATTCAATAGTAGTACCTTATAACATTTTTAGGATTTGCTTTTTCAAAAGTTTATTGTGCTTACTCTGTTTTCAGATTGCTCTTTGTTTCTTCTGTTGATATTGAACATGTGAGTGTGAAAAATGAGGTCGGTAACTTGAAAAATGTATTATTTTGTAGAACATCAGCTTTTTGATATAACAGCCTTATTTTATGTGTCCTTCATTGAAGCCACATTACATTCTTCTTTGAAGGTTTTAATTATATAAAACTTATAAATACAAATGTTGGGATATAAAAATCAGTATTTTTATATTTTATTCTCTAGAGAACATTATATTCTTAAAGTATAATTTACCTTAAGTGATCATCTAGTTTATCCCTTTTCATTTTATAAAGACACTTCAAATGACCTGCTCAGACTCACAAAGGTTTTACCAAATGAGACCAAGTTGGGATTAGAATTTGGTGTTCTGGCCCATAATACAGGTCTCTGCTGCTATCCATGTATTGATGTTAAAGAAAAGGTTTTTTTTTTTTAAATTTTTTATTTTTTATAAACATATATTTTTATCCCCAGGGGTACAGGTCTGTGAATCACCAGGTTTACACACTTCACAGCACTCACCCAAGCACGTACCCTCCCCAATGTCCATAATCCCACCCCCTTCTCACAAACCCCCTCCCCCCAGCAACCCTCAGTTTGTTTTGTGAGATTAAGAGTCACTTATGGTTTGTCTCCCTCCCAATCCCATCTTGTTTCATTGATTCTTCTCCTAC
This sequence comes from Mustela putorius furo, assembly GCF_011764305.1. NCBI lineage: Eukaryota > Metazoa > Chordata > Mammalia > Carnivora > Mustelidae > Mustela > Mustela putorius. The sequence goes on from NW_025421987.1 coordinate 76,410,579, forward strand.
CCACTTAAGCCCCCATGTTGCATCACCACTTCCTCATATCAGGGAGATCATATGATAGTTGTCTTTCCACAATAGCCAAACTATGGAAAGAATCTAGATGTCCATCAACAGATGAATGGATCAAGAAGATGTGGTTTTTTTTTTTTTTGAAGTAATGGTCTTCCCGTTTTTTCAATAAGATGGCAGGTGGGCTCAAATGTACTGTCGGTATTCTGCATTATTCTTCTGGAGCTACTCAGGCACTCAGGATTCCTTCCTAATTTAGCAATATATTTTTTCAAGTCTCTCTAATGTTTTTTGGGGCTCTAAAGATCAGAGTAGCGATCCAGCACTCTTTCAGGGCAGAGAGAAACCTCAGGGAATGGTCAATAGAGTAGGGCAGGGTTTGGAAGGAAGGGGGCTGGTCCAGAGGAATGGTTCCCAAGTTTTTTAGGGAATTCCCACTATTCTTTGACAAAATGAGAAAATAAGAATTATGTAGTGATGACAAAATAAAAAGTTGATAACTATACTAATGCTCTATTTTTTTAAAAAACTTTAAAACTTTAAAAAACTAATGCTCTTGTTTTTTAAAAAACTTTGAGTCCATGTAGCCCAAAAAGTGTGGGAGACACTCATCCAGAATCTGCAGTGCTGTTTGGGGAGAAGAGGTCTGGGTAGAAACTGGATGATATGAGGGACTGGATACCTATGGTGAGAAAGAAGCTGAGAGACCGGCACATTTTAAAATGGATGACCGGGGTGCCTGGGTGGCTTGGTGGGTCAAGGGTCCGACTTTTGGTTTCAGTTCAGGTTTTGATCTCTGGGTTGTGGGATGGAGCCCTGAGTTGGGCTCAATGCTCAGTGGATAGTCTGCTTGGGATTCTCTCTCTTCCTTTCCCTTTACCCGCCCTTCCCTTCTCTGGCTCATGCACTCTCTCTCTCTTTCCAATAAATAAATAAATCTTTAAAATGAACAGTATGTCAAATTTGAGGTTAGTGGGGGAAATTGAAAATGAAGGTTATTTAGTTGGCTCTCAATGTCAGTGTTAAATGAGGTTTGTATATGAAGAACATGTAGGGGACAGTGAATTGAAAGCATGCTTATTTGGAATTCTTGGTGTCTGTGTTGGATTCATTCCATAATCTTAACGTAATTATAGAGTTACTGAGTGTTTCACCATCAAAATGGGAACTAAAAATGCTGATTTTTAAAGCATTTTAGGATCTTCAAATAAAGTGTACCACCACTAGCTTCAAAGATAGTTTCTTCACTTAGATAGTCTTTGAAATGGGATTCAACAGAAGTTTTACAAAGTAGTACTAGGGTTCCTAGTGACAGCAGTCTTGTCTTTTGTTCATGTTTTCAAAACCCACCTGCATGTTATATTGTATGTGCTCTGTAATTATGAAGTGATGTGAAAAAATTATTTTTTGGAAAGTTGCCTTAACATGTTAATGGAACACTGGCAACATTACTAAGATTAAAAATGCAAACTGCTTTGCAGAGCTGTGACTTTATAGGACATAAGTGCATGCTGCTAAAGCAAAATGAAAAAGCAAAAAACCACCACAAAAAACACGAAAATGATCCTCCTTCTCCTCTACCGATATTACCTATAAACAATCCACATCAAAAAGGTGATATACTAGGGTGCACTGAAAGTCATGTCATCTGGAATCAACATATGAAATGAAGCATACTAAGAATTGTTTCTGATTTTTTTTCTTCTTCATATTATATAAGCTCTAAATGTGTTTTCCTCTTGGATCAGGAAGAGGAATTCAAAGATCAATTTTTTTTTCCCAAAGATTTCATTTATTTATTTGATAGTCAGAAATCACAAGTAGGCAGAGAGGCAGGCAGAGAGAGAAAGGGAAGCAGGCTCCCTGCTGAGCAAAGAGCCCGATGCAGGGCTCAATCCCAGGACCCTGGGATCACGACCCCAGCTGAAGGCAGAGGCTTTAACCCATTGAGCCACCCAGCCGCCCCCAAAGATCAATTTTATATTTGGTTAGCTTTTATGTTCATGTATAAAAACATGGGTGAGAAAAATGAAAACATTTAACTTTTATTCCTGCTTAAAGTTTGAATAGAAGGATAAATCATGTATTTAAGACTTGTTTACTTATGGGGCGCCTGGGGGGCTCAGTTGGTTGGACGACTGCCTTCAGCTCAGGTCATTATCCTGGAGTCCCGGATCAAGTCCCGCATCGGGCTCCCAGCTCATAGGGAGTCTGCTTCTCCCTCTGACCTTCTCCTCCCTCATGCTCTCTCTCACTGTCTGTCTCTCAAATAAATAAATAAAATCTTGGAAAAAAAAAAAAAAGCCTTGTGTACTTATTGTGTAATTTTCTGAAAGCAAAGTGCAGTTGACCCTAATAACATGGGTTTGAACTGCCTGGGTCCGCTTATGCATTTTTTTTTTTTTTTTTTAGTATAGTGTGGTAAATGTATTTTAACAATTTTCTTAATGTCATTTTCTTTAGCTATCTTTATTGTAAGAATACAGTATATAATACGTATAATATACGTATTATAAGTATTGTATAATAAATTATACGTATTGTATAATATACAAACTGTGTGTTAATCAACTGTTCATTGTATAAGCTTCTTATTAGTAGTTAAGTTTTTGGGGAACCAAAAGTTATATGTAGATTTTTGAGATTTTTGACCATGTGAGGGTCAGTACACTTAACTTCCTCATGTTCAAGAGTCAGCTGTAAAACTATTTAAAAACAGAGTGTGGGGGCGCCTGGGTGGCTCAGTGGGTTAATGCCTCTGCCTTCAGCTCGGGTCATGATCTCAGGGTCCTGAGATCACGCCCCATGTGGGGCTCTCTGCTCAGCAGGGAGCCTGCTTTCCCCTCTCTCTCTCTCTGTATGCCTCTCTGCCTCCTTGTGATTTGTCTGTCAAATAAATAAAATCTTTAAAAAAATAAAATAAAATAGAAACAGAGTGTTACTCTGATTTATTATATTAATTTCAAATTGACTTTAAGAGTTATTTTCTTTGAAAAACATTTTATGTCTATAAATTTTTTTTTGATGATCAAAATAATACGGAATCATTGCAGAACATTCAGAAAGCCTGGAAATATAAAGAAAGGAAATATAAAGAAAGGAAAAAAAATCACCTATTGGTAACTACCCAGATACGCTCTTAAAATCTCGGCATTTTTTTTCTCTTTTATTTTTTTCTTTACATTTTTGGGATCATAACAAATATTTTAACATCCTGCTTTTTCAACATAATATGTATTATATATGGAGAGTATATTACAATATATATAGAATATATGAAATATATATATTATAAAGAGAGCATTTTAGATACTATTTTAAACATTGTAAACATAATTATTGATTACTACATGATGCATTATCTGGCTTGGACACAATAAATCTTTCTCTGTTGTTGGACAGTTACATTCTTTGAATAAATATTAAATCCTTAAATTAATGCAAGTTTGGTTTTTTTTGAGGCTTTCCTCTTCAATTGAGTAACTTAATTGATAAAACTCTTCTTGGGATTAGATTTTCCTTTCCTCCTTTCATTCCCACAGTTACATGCTAGCTAATTCCTGGGCTTTTTCCTCCCTGTTCTTTGTAATCTGAAGAACTCCATGTTTTCTGCTACTGGTATGGCAACTTCAGTTAAGCTGTGGTTGAAGTATTAAGATTGTACATAGGTAAAGTGTATATGGCTCCGTTCTTAAAGTTACCATGAACCTCAACTGGTGGTCCTTATGCAGTTTGAGAGCTATAAGTATACTTGGAGAGAATATATATGAAGATGTTAAATAGAATATAAGGAATGAAGTATTACTTATTTACTGTACAGTTTTAATTTTTTTCTAGTATAAAGTGTTTACCTTAGTTGTATATAAAAAGTGTTTTATACCAATATTAATACTGATGGTTGCATGAATTAACTATTGATTTTTTATGTATAATTTACTTTTTATTGATCTGGGGAGTGCAGCAACAGTTTGTCAGTACTGTATTATAAACATTCTATTGGCTGTAAGGGGCATATCTGAATTTAATAATTATATTCTTTTCAATAAAATTTGTCATTTTGTAGGAAAAGATGTGTTATGGATGAGATTTTTCAACAAAATGCTTGGTCTTTAGATTCCTTGGTAAGGCTATGTGGATTTTTCCCTGGTTTAAGATCTTTTTATTCATATTGGAAAAAAATACTACCACTCTATGCAAAAGTACATTTCTAGTCAAAATAATGTATGTTTCTGGGGAAATTTTGTCAACATTCCTTTTCTTTAACTTGATTCAAATTTATTTTAAAAATAAGCTTGTGAAGTTAAATTTAATTAAATGTTGGCATTATTTCTGAAAATAGTCACAAAATGTAATAAAAGCCAAGGTCTGCATTTTTATTTAACACAGCACTCTGTATGTGTGTTTATGTATGTGTGTGTGTATGTGTATATGTGTGAGTTTATTATTCTTATATTTATGTTTAGATTATTTTAAAGAATAAATAGCTCATCCGGCATTATATACTATGAATTTCACATCTCATTGAAAGAATAATTTAAAGTGGTAATAATAAATTATATGTTTTATGATTGCATTTCACTTTATCATTTTAGTTGAGATGGTAATAATGAATTGTATGTTTTATGATTGCATTTCACTTAGATTATTTTAGGAATGTATCATAGGATGAGATATGATTTCTTCCTTCTGAGGTTTTTATTGCAAAAATAGCTCTGATTTTTAATACTCTATTTAATACCATTGTTCTACTTAGAAGGCATGAGAAAAATATTAGTTTGCACACAAAGAACCCTGGTATTTTCTCCTTAAATATTTCTTCTTGAATTTTATTCCTTATTTCCATAAAGGATAGGTTATTATTAGAGCATTTGTCCTTGTATGTTGCAAAATCCTTCTGAACTCAGCATAAAGACAGCTTTAATGAATAATTAGATAAAATGATGCAGCCACTATCTTTCTAAATGTTAAGAAAATCAGAATATATAACCATTTTTTCCCACAAATCTATTGAAATCAGAAGTAAAATTTCTTTGCTGCTTTTTTTGTTTGTTTGTTTGTTTGGGGGGGTGGGGCAGAAGGAGAAGGAGAGAGAGAATCTTAAGCAGGCTACATGCCCAGCGGGAAGCCTGATGTGGGGTTCAGTCTCACAACCACGAAATCATGACCCAAGGTGAAATAAAGAGTTGGACACTTAACTGTCTGAGCCACCCAGGCACCCCAATCCACAGAGTGTGTGTGTGTGTGTGTCTGTGTGAAGATTTTATTTATTTATTTGACAGAGACAGCGAGAGAGAGAACACAAGCAGGAGGAGTGGGAGAGGGAGAAGCAGGCTTCCCACCCAGCAGAGAGCCCAATGTGGGGCTCTATCCCAGGACCCTGAGATCATGACCTGAGTGGAAGGCAGACCCTTAACGACTGAGCCACCCAGGTGTCCCCATTTCCCTACATATTTTTGAAGTGAAAGGAAAAGCAAAAGGATTGTTTAGAACCAGTGTTAACATGAAATGAAGTTAGCTAAAATAAGCCAGTTAATATTTCAGAGTTATAATAAGGAAGGGTCTTAGAAAATTAAGGGTTTGTTTGTTTTCTTTTTAACTGATTGATTGGTTTATAATGTTAGAGGTGCTAGTACTGTGTAGTTTTAAAAAAATGGCAATTCAGTAATCCTATTTGCTTCATTGTCAGTGTTCTCTCATATCATTACAAAGATACTTGGGAAAAGTCTATATATCTCTGGGCTTTAATTAGGCATGGGAACACGCAGAGTTTAAAAGTAAAAGTAATTGCTCAGCCTCTGATAACTTGCATGCGATGAATCACCTTTAAAAGAATGCTACATAAAACAAACCATTGTATAGAGGAGATAGGAAAACATAGTTTTGTTGCTGGGTCTGCTGGGAGGGATTTGCAAATTTTGTGAGATCCTGCAGAGAGTCAAGCAAAATCTGCATTACTGCACATTATCTCCTGTGGGGAAGAACCAGCAGGACTGCTTATGGTTCTCAACTATCTCTGCTGTATATACTTTTGTCCTACTATGTAAAAAGCTTCCCATTTGCTGGAAACAGTAAGAGTGTCTTAACACTGAGAGAAAAGGATTAAAAAAAAATGAAAAATACCAACTAAATGAGAAGAACCTTTATAGCCAAGCTTGACAAGAATACTGGGAGTCAGGTTGAAGGGTGGTTAGATAAGCTAATATGATTCTGCATAAGGTCTTTTATTTTAAGAAATAAGTTAAACAGTAATAGGTTTTATAGTAGAAAACCTTTTTAAGTTAGCTGTAAAATATTCATTTTAAAGGTAGTTGTTAGATTCATTTTTTTGTGTTTAATTTTATCCTCGTTTCTTATATTTACTTATTGTAATTTCTGGCACTTTTCAAGAGGTAGGATGCCATCTTATCAATAAACCATTTACATTGTCTTAAAATAAAAGCTTATTTCTCCTTCATACAACAGTGGTAGGGTAGTTTGTAAGCTTCAAACAATTTTTATTTCTTTATTTATTTATGTAAGATTTTACTTATTTATTTGACAGTGAGAGAGAGAGAGAGAGAGCACAAGCAGGAGGCACTGGAGGCAGAGGGAGAGGAAGAAGCAGGCTCCCTATTGAATAAGGAGCCCAGTGTGAGGCTCGATCCCAAGACCCTAGGATCATGACCTGAGTCGAAGGAAGATGCTTAACCAATTTTTATAAAAATGAATAAAATTTTTGCAATTAAAAAAAAATAAAACTGTTTTCATGTAACAGAATTGGTCTAAAATAATAGTTGCTCCAGGATTTTAATGCATTAAAGTGAGAACAAATGAAATGATTGATTTTGACAAAATTCCAAATGAATGTTAAATTAGATTAATATATTTGTTACTTTTAATTGAACGAAACATTTGTCATTTTCAAGTAGATAACTTTTTAAGATATCCCATTATAATTCATTTTTCAGATGAAAATTTTAAATTTCAGTGTTTGCCAATATTTTTCTTCCTCTAGTAATTAGAATAAATAAGGTAGATTAGAAAGGAAGAAGTTAGTGACCATGCTGTTACTTTTAAGCATTTTACAATTTTTACTGAGCAGTTGGTTTATATGACAAGGACTAAGAATCTTTGGTATCTTACTTCAGGAGTAATGCTTAAGTGATGAAAAGCTATTGATCATTTTAAAGTATGTGTAATATAAATTTTCATTATAGTTCAAAATAATTTTTTTTATTTTAAAACTTATTTTTATGCACAATGAAGACTTTTTGTTGAATGGTCCTTGTACTAAAGAGATTGGGTATATATGTATGATTCTCTGTGTAGGTGTACTTTTAAAAAAAACAACTGTTCAAGTAATTGATATTGAAAAGTAATTTTGACACAATTATACTGAAGTTTTATCTTTATATATCAATGCAGTTAATGAAAATTGCTAGTGATCTTTTCCAAAACATAAACTATTTTTTTTTAAAGATTTTTTTAATTTATTTGACAGACAGAGTTCACCATTAGGCAGAGGAGCAGGCAGAGAGAGGAGGAAGCAGTCTCCCTGCTGAACAGACAGCCCGATGTGGGGCTCTATCTCAAGATTCTGGGATCATGACCTGAGCTGAAGGCAGAGGCTTTAACCCACTGAGTCACCCAGGCACCCCAGAAACTATGTTTTATTTACTTTGAGATCTCTACATTCAGGACTGTGTCATCTAGCATAGAGTACATATTCAGTAGTGTTTACTGAATGTGTTTCAGTATCTTTTCTCATGAGGTCTTATTTTTCACCAAACTGAGATACCACATTTGTTATATAATTCACTGAAAGTTTCAATGAATTTAAATGTTTCTAAATCCACTTGTTAATTGTATTTGAATTACCATGCATTTCTGCTGTGAGGAGTAATCTTTTTTTTTTTTTTTAAGATTTTATTTATTTATTTGACAGGGATCACAAGTAGGCAGAGAGGCAGGCAGAGAGAGAGAGAGGAGGAAGCAGGCTCTCCGCAGAGCAGACAGCCCGATGCGGGGCTCAATCCCAGGACCCTGGGATCATGACCTGAGCTGAAGGCAGAGGCTTTAACCCACTGAGCCACCCAGGCGCCCCAGGAGTAATCTTTTGAGTAGAACAATAAGGTGTCTGAACTGATGTAGTAAACAAAGGCAAAAGAGAAAAATTAAATTTCCTTACTGTCTAAAGCCCATTGACAAGTCCTTGAAACAGTCAGAGTGACCTTCCTCTGGGAGCTCAGCTGTCTCCGTGTTGACACTTTGCTAAGGGCAAAAGGCAGTCTTCTCCTGACTCCTTACAGTTCTGTGAGTCTACTTCAACATCTAAAAATTCTTCTGGAAACTTTATCTCTGCCCCTCCCCCCCCCATATAATGTTAGCCATCATCCTACAAGCATATGGCCAACTGATAAACATCTGAAGGATCTCATGAGTAAGTCTTTACTAAACAGTAATGAATGACCTTTTCCTAACAGTAGATAGACCTCTCAAGCTTCTGGAAACCTTGTTTCCAGAACACCCTGGAGGCTTGTGGTGTCCCTAACCCCTCCCAAATTGAAAGTATATAATGTATACAGTATAAAATCACAGTGCAGCTCTTTCTGCCCACTAGTCCAGTCCACGTGCATAATAAAACCAACTTTTTGGGCCCAGGATGTCTCAAGAATACCTTCTTGGCCACTGGCTCTGAACCCCAGCATTTTCTACATCATAAACATAATGTAGTTTTCTTTTTTCAAAAATGCTTTTGCAATTTTTTTTTTTTAAATCAATTTTCTGATTATAGAAAAGGTGTTTCTGACATCAGTCTTCTGTTTTGGTCAGTTCTCTAATATTTTCTTATTGTTTAATTTTGCTGTATTTTTATTTCTTAATTGTATTCTTATACCGGATTCCTAAAAACAAAACACACTATTTCCTTTTAATTTTACTTCAGGTTTTTACTTTAATACCTCCACAGTCCAGTCTTAAGAGTGCATATAGGCCCATGTTTGTGTGTGTGTCTGTCTATGTGTATATCTATAGTGATAAGATACTATAACAAATGTTTACATTTGACCCAATGTTTACATTGACTTAAATAAAATGGGAGCTTATTTCTCCTTCACATAATGGTGGTAGGGTAATCCAGGCTTGTCAACATGGTTAGCTTCACAAAGTTACCAGTCCCCAATGCAGTACATTTTATTGTTCTGCAGACTGATAGGGCATTGTTCTTGTTTGCAAGGTTAAATCTGGGTCATTGCCATATCTGTATTCTATTTAAAGAAAAGAGGGAAAGAGCTGAAGCAGAAGAGCAGAAGGAAAATGATATCCTTTAAGAAAGTAATCCAAAATTTTCACATTCCATGGCAAATTGTCCCATGGCTACAATGGAAAGCTGGAAAGTTCAGTCTCTCTATTGGTGGTGGTGTGTTTGGGGGGTAGGCACTCATTCAGTTAAAACTCTGTTACTATACAGCAAAGGAAAGATGGACTTGATGACCACTATAAGTTGCCACAATGCATTTAAATTGTATCCTGATAGTGTTTCATTTATGCTTTTAAGGAAAAGATCAAGGAAGAAGAGAGTTATTTCTGGCTTTTTGCAATGTGTCGACAGTGACCTAGAAGCATTTTATGTTAAGTGTTATTAGGTCTTCCAGTGAGAAAATTGAATCTTAGTGTGCTCAAGGCCTGAATGACCTCATGTAAGGACTTTCCCTTCAGTATCAACCTTAGCATAATTTTGGGTTTGAGGGTTTTTATTAAGGGAAATTGGGTTTCATACACAGGACATCTGGGTGTCCATCGTTAAATATACTGCTTCTTTATGTTAATGATACTGTTACAATTTCCTTTTTTTTTTTTTTTTCACAGCACTTTGGTGAAGTCATAATTCCCAATGTTGCTTTTAATATATTGTCCATTCTCTTAGCTTTAAGGAGTGTAAGACCTATCAGAACATTTTTTTTTTTTTAATGGTTTGTAGTTCTACCTTCAGATGTAAAACTTTTCACATTAAAACACTGGAATATGCTGCATCATCAAAGCTGAGGGAATTCAAGGACCCTCATATATTGCTGGTGGAAGTCTAAAATATCAGTCCTTTGGAGAGCTATTTGTTAATATTTATGAAAATTCCTAAGACATATCCCCTTTAATACAGCAGTTCTGTTTCTACAGATACACTTATACATGTGGCACGATATATTTATAGGGTTATTTGTTACAACATTGTAACAGCAAAGATAGGAAGTATTCTGGGTCACTATCAGTTAGGGACTAGTTAAAAAAAACATGTACTTTTATAAAATGGAATACTATGTAGCTACATAAAATGTTGAAGCCGCTTACTTACTGAAATGAAAAACTCTCTAAGATTTATTATGTGGAAAAAAAAAACAATAGTGTAATAGTATAGAACAGTATATGTGATAAGACTCCTGTGTGAAAAGAAAGGAATAAAATGATACATACTCAAATATGTTTGTAAGCACATAAAATATCTTCCAGAATTAAAAATGTGTATGGTAGAACCAATATATATAAATTTAAGAATTACACCATAAATACCCTCTTAGGAATCCTAATTTTATTCTAATGAAATTATATCTATTTTGACACAGTGAAGGGGATTTTTCTTCATTAAGATAAAAATTGAAGTGTTCATTTTAGAAAAATACGGTACTGATTGGCTAGTTCAATTCTCTCTGATGCAGCAGTTCTCTTCTATAGTATCTCCCCTAACTGGTTATCCCTCATGTTTCTGAATACTGCCATTGATAGGACTCTAATAACTTTCTAAGGTAGCGAGTTCTGTTTATTTAGCTACGGTGAGAAAAGGTCTGTCTGGGGTAGGACAGAGATCTGAGAACTGGATATTACTAATCTGAAGTTACTGAAAAATTAAAATTCATTTCTTGAAAATAAGGGATCAGATTGTTATAAGGCATCTTATTGTAGGAGTGTCTATTCGTGTTTGAGACAGTGAATTCTCTTGCTAAATAGTGTTAGAATTCCTTTTTATGTGAGGCTAAAATCTACCCAGATTTACCTCTTGCATGACTTACATTTATTGGATCTTAACTCTTTTTTACGACTATTATTTAAATAAAAGCCTTTCAGATATTTGAAAAGAGACATTAAAGATCCTTTGTTCTTTTGACTATTCTTCATATTATATAATTTCCAGATTTTATTATCCTGTTTCTCCTGTGGACATTCCTCAGTGGAAATGTTGCAAAAGTAGACATAAGTTTCTAGATAAAATGTCAGTATACAGGGACGCCTAGGTGGCTCAGTGGGTGAAAAAGCCTCTGTCTTCAGCTCAGGTCATGATCCCAGGGTCCTGGGATCGAGGCCTGCATCGGGCTCTCTGCTCAGTAGGGAGCCTGCTTCCTCCTCTCTGCCTGCTTCTCAGTGATCTCCATCTGTCAAATAAATAAATAAAATCTTTAAAGAAAAAAATATGTCAATATACAAAGGATATGCCTTGTTTTAGATGTGTGTATGTGTTTGTTTTAATGCTGACCAAGAGTTTATTAGTTCTTTTGGCACCCTAGGGCACATTGTTGTCTTATTTTGAGTTTGAGGTCCATTGGAATACCAGATATTTTTCATATGAATTTCTATTAATTATTGCCTGTACAGTTACTGTCTCTTCAATACTTCTTATTTTTTATATAAACTATTCTTATAATTTTCTTTTGTTTATCATAGAAAAATTCTTTTAAAAATTTAGAAAAGCAAGAAGAAAGTTCCAAGTTGTACTCATTATAGCCTCTATTAATACAGAATTGGCTATCCTTGCAGGGAAGCAGGCTCCCTGCTGAGCAGAAACCCTGATGTGGGGCTCGATCCCAGGATTCTGGGATCATGACCTGAGCTGAAGGCAGAGGCCTTACCCCTCTGAGCCTTTCAGGCGCCCCTAGAATGGTGGGTTTTAAACTCTAGGATGCTACCCAGTAGTCAGCTATGAAGTCAATTTAGTGAGTTACAATTAGCATTTGAAAAAAGAAATAGAATCATATAAAATGGAAAATATTGTATAGCATTTACAGAGAAAGAGTAAATACTGTTCCATAAAAATATTTTAATTAGGTACTTTTATATATGCATCTGTGCAATGGACCAAGATATACAAGATGTTTGTTGGAGTTGATCACATTGGGAAAAAAAGTTTATCAGTGGATAAACTGTCCTTTTTTCCCCCTTTCCTTCTTTTCTTTCTTTTTCATTTCATTCTTTCTCACCATCCATCTTGGCAGATGTTCAGCCAACTTTGAAACTACCTAATTAAAAGATCGTCCAGCCCACTGTTTTCTTTTGTTTCCACAAGAATTCCATGAAAGACTGTATCATTTTTTTTTCCCCATAGATCTTATATGAGGTAACATACACAGTGGTTGTAAGAACAAAGCCTTTAGTAGAAGAGTGTTCCAGGGTTGAATCCTGTGCCCACAATCAACTAACTCCATGTTTTTGGAGTTAATGACTCAGTTTCTTCATTCTTAGAATGGTGGTAATAATGCTTTTACTCATAGGGTTATTATAAGGGTCAAATGAGAAAATACTGAATTAAAAAATTAAGTTCAATGAGTGTTGATATCACTTTAACGTGTCTTTAATTTTCCAGGTTAGTAATCCTAATAGAAAATTATTTATATCTGGCATGACCTTTTAATGAACTCATGATAACTCTTGATCAAGTGCTTCATTTTATAAGAGCTCACAAATCATCTATCAAATAATTATTTTTTTTTTTTTTTTTTAAATAATTATTTTTAAAAGATGTTATTTTTGGGGTGCCTGGGTGGCTTAGTCAGTTAAGCATCTGACTCTTGATATTAGCCCAGGTCATCATCTCAGCCCAGGGTTGAGAGATTGAGCCCCTCATCAGGCTCCTTGCTCAGTGGGGAGTCTGAGATTCTCTCACTCTGTCTTCCTCTGCCTCTCTCCCCTGCTCTCTCTCTCAAATATATAAATACATCTTTAAAATGTATATTCTAAAAGTTTGCTAGGGATTGTACAATAGTCTCCATTCTCTGTAATTGCTATCCTATACTCTTTGAGAATCATGATTTATTTTATAGTCTTAATTTTCTGGCACACTCAGTGATCAGATCTGTACTTTATGAGAAAATTTTGAATTAGAATTTATTTGGAACTGAAGAGTTAAAATCATTAATTTAAGACAGCCAGGTACTCTGTCTCTTAATTTATCAGCCTTCAGTTAGCTGTTAACCATGTTTATTATACCTTTTCCAGTGTGAAGATCATTCTCCTTAATAGAACTAAATAGGAATCAAATAGTTTCACTTTCTCTATCATTTGTTTCCATTCATTTGGCAAGTATTTATTGAGCAGCTGAGTACATAGGATTGCTCCTAGTGCTTGAGAATCAAGGCCCTGGATATAAGACTTATCCTCAGAGGGTACCAGTGTGAGTGTGTGTGTGTGTGTGTGTGTATGAGTGTGTGTATGTATGAGTGTGTATAGGGGAGAATCAGTGAGCATCAGGGGAAGAAGGAAGGATCACAAAATTCCATTTATGATATTTCTCTTTGTTTTTTAAAATTTCAGGGCCTCTGTTTCTGTGCTTTGTTGTATTCATCATTTCATTAAACTTGAGGACAGAATTATTTTTCTTTGCCAACCATGTTTTCTTGGTCTATTCCACTAGGCATAAGTTGCAGCTCATAGTGGAATGAATCCCAAATATTGTTCAGAACCAGATAAAGCCATTTATACAACCAGCTATTCCTTTTCCATATTTGTGTTTATTTTCCAATATCACTACTTTCAGAGAGATGAAAATACCTAGATTTCAATGTCCTGTAACTTTCTATTTAGGACTTTATAGAGTTCTCCTGACAGAATCTTGTGAATGTGGTACAGTGGAAAGAGCATCATCTTTGGAATCAGAGAAACTTGTGATCAAACCCTGATACCCCCTCCAGTTAACATTGTGATTTTCTCTGTGTTTCTTACAAATTTCAAACCTAAATTTACAAATATGTGGGATGGGGCTAATAATATTTATCTTGATGACTGTTAGTTATCTCCTACTCTTCACCCCACTCTGTCATGCCTGCCAGCTTGAAGCAGTAGACCTGGTTAGTGGTTGAAGGTTGCTGCTACTAGTGATCTCAGCCAGAATGCCAAGAAGCAATTGGTTTATTGTGTTTTGAAAGCCTCTCTAGCAATCTGAGATGATTTGACTTAAGAAAATACCACTTTTTGCTTAATTAAGTCAAAACTACAGGGGATCATTCATCTCTAGTCTCACTTTTCGGTGTGCTAGCCACTACCACATGTTTCTTCCTCCTGGCTAATAACATGAGTCCTCTAATCTTTTTTTTTTTTAATTATTATTATTATTTTTTTTTGAGAGGAAGAGAGAGAGAAGAAGAGAGAGAGTGTGAGAGGGGAGAAGGTCAGAAGGAGATGCAGACTCCCCATGGAGCTGAGAGCCCGACACGGGACTCAGACCCAGGACTCCAGGATCATGACCTGAGCCGGAGGCAGTCGCTTAACCAACTGAGCCACCCAGGCACCCATGAATCCTCTAATCTTAATGAAACTTTATTTCTTCCTAGGAACTCTCCTTATTTTCTGTGTCAGTGGAATTTAGTTTCAAAGTGGGAGACTTGGATCCTTTCCCTTTTATGATTACTCTGTTTACTTGCTAACCTGTTATTTTTTTTTTAATTAAGATTTTTATTTATTTATTTGACAGAGATCACAAGTAGGCAGAGAGGCAGGCAGAGAGACAGAGGAGGAAGCAGGCTCCCTGCCGAGCAGAGAGCCTGATATGGGACTCGATCCCAGGACTGCTGAAGGCAGAGACTTAACCCACTGAGACACCCAGGTGCCCACTAACCTGTTGTTTTTACTGAAAAGGCAATAATGTGTTTAGACATATTTAAGAGTCATTATACATTAGATTCATAATTAAGAGATTGCCTTACCTCATGAGAATGATATAAAAGTTGGCAGAAGTTTTTGTGGGGTGGGAGGGGTAGAGAGGAGAAAGATATAATATTTCCATTTGTTTTGAAATTCAGTATTAGATGTTATTTGAAGAATGTTTTTCTGATAAATTCATATTTAGAGGCTAGTGTAATATAGTATCTCATCCTTTCACAACTCAGCTTAATGGAAATTACGTATGTTCTCTAAATAATGCCTCACTGAGTTTAGTGTATTTCTAGTGAAAATTTCCTCAGGCCATTGATTCACAAATTTTAATTAACAAAGTTGAAATTAAGATTCCTATAAAAACACTGAATGTAGTCATGAGGTTTCAGACTTTGAAAATTAAGGTCACAGGTTTCCATTTATAAATGGAACATTTTCAAGTTGTATTAGAAATGAGATTTTTGATTGAAGAATTAATATGTACTAGTTAATAAGGAATGAGAATTAAAGTGTGTTTTGCCAGAACAATTTTTGTCATCACAGAAAGCGTGAACCAACAATCTAACCTATAAAGGGTGTTATTTGAAAATCAGTAATATTTACATAGTAATTGGTGTGAATAGTGAGTTGGTAAAATCTGTGCTTTGTAGTTTTGTGTTTCTTATAAAATTTTGCTATTGCTTAATTCCTTCCATTTACTTGGAAAAAATCTCCCATCTTCTTGCATTGGTTTTAAACCATCTTTCTTCTCATGAGACTCCTTGTTAGTTTTGCCATAATTGGGTTCACTTCAGCAAATGCTTGTTGAGTCTCTTTGTCAGGCACTATACTAAGCATGTGAGATCTGAAAACGAGTGAGACGGGTGTTTTGCTTTAAAGGGTCTTCTAGTACTCTGTGGGAGAATGACATATGCATTTTTATTATTATATTTCAATTTCAGAATGGCAAAATACCTGAGAATTTTGTTAATAGTATTTATTTGTGGGTGCCTGAGTGGCATCTGCCTTTGCTCAGGTCCTGAGCCCAGCTCAGGTTGTGATCCCAGGGTCCAGGATGGAGCCCTGCATTGGGCTTCCTGATCAGCGAGAAGCGTGCTTCTCCCTCTCTCCCACTTCCTCTGCTTGTGTTCGCTCTCTCCCTGTGTCTCTCTTTGACAAATAAATAAATAAAATCTTAACAAAAAAAATAGGGAAAGCATTTATGCACACACAGGGTGTTACATAGGTGCTCATTGCTCCCTGTTATCACAATCTGATACAGACATTGCTCTTATAAGAATTGGTTATATATATATATATATATATACACACACACACATATGTAACCTATATATATATATATATATTATCAAAGAGACAGCTCAAATTTATGAAGAGAGAAATAATATTTAATACATGGTTTGGACTTTTTCATCGGGATTAGAGAAATGATTAGATTGTCACCTAAAAGTTCATGGCAAAATAAATTCTAACTGGATAGTAGTAAAATTAAAAAAAAGCCACTCATGAAGAAGTAAAATTGAATATTAAATATTGGGGGGAAAGGAATTTCAAAATCTGAAAGCAAGGAAACATGACATTAAGGAGAAGATGGACTGGTTTGATTAAATTAATATTATTTTACGTAAAATCATTAAAAGAGAACTGTAGAAAACAAAGTGGACAATATTGATGTTGCAGTAAATATAAAACACATTTAGAGAAAATATTAATTTCTGGAATGAGTAAGATATATCAAGGATGATCATAAAAATAAATATACTTTCTATATTTGTGAAATTAGTTTCTTTTAGTCTCATAGAAAACTAGTTACAGACACAAAAGTTAGAATAAAATAGTAATTTATGAAAGGATTGACTAAATTTCTAATTAATGATACACTGTTATAAGAATCATATACTCAATGAAATTTCAGCATAAATCAGAAACTCATTCATTCTGCAAACATTATTTGAAGATTTAATGTGTCAGATACTGCACTAACTGCTTAAATGATAAATATGAATAATAAAGAGCTCCTTATCAAGGAATTCATAGCCTAGGGATAGACACTTCTTTACCCCCTTTCTTCTCTTCACTTGGTAAGGCTAGTCCATCAACCCAGACACTCACCTGTCCATACAAAAAATGGCTAATGAATTTCTGGAAGGTATAGGACCTTATAGTAGGTGCAGGGATATTAAGATAAAAAGTGGGACTTTGTCATTAAGGAGTTTAGTCAAGGAGATGGGCAGAGGAAACAGTGCCAGAGATAGCGTTCCAGAGAATAGAGATCTCTCTCTTGAAGGGAACACTTACACTCTGTTGGCGTATCTTACAAGTGAACACCAAGATACTAATACATTTTATTTATTCAGATTCTGTAATTTTAACATAATTAAAATATATTATTCTTTCCAAATATAATACTGTTGTTTCTGTCTTGTAGTTAATTTGAATGAAA
Organism: Mustela putorius furo; assembly: GCF_011764305.1. Lineage (NCBI taxonomy): Eukaryota > Metazoa > Chordata > Mammalia > Carnivora > Mustelidae > Mustela > Mustela putorius. The sequence continues at coordinate 76,427,917 of NW_025421987.1, forward strand.
TAATCAAATCCTTGTGAGAACATCATTACTTGTCAAAGACCCTATGTGAGTTTATTAAGGTATAAGCAGGTTTTGCCAAATATCTATCTTTGTGATTTGTTAATTGTTATTCAAAGGCTAAAAATAGAGAAACAGTCTTCTTTTTGACATGACACAATTATTACTGATAGAATGAAGTGTGTGCAGCAGGAGAGGAGCACAATGTCTGAGAACTTTATAGAGATCAGTTATGATGTATTTTTCCTATGAAGGCCTATTTTCATGTAATATTTTTTACTGACCTAAGGTATTTTGCTCTTCCAAGTTTGTTTTCTTTCCTTTGGTGTTGTTTCTGTCTTGTAGTTAATTTGATCACTCCTCCAGTGTTTTGATTATAATATCCTAATTTTTCTCGAAGTTTATTCAAGTGGTCCATTCACTTTACACTTTAAAAATTTTTTCCTATGGAGGCCTGGGTAACTCAGTCATTAAGTCTGCCTTCAGCTCAGGTCATGATCCTAGGATCAAGTCCCATGCTCTCTGCTGGGCAGGAAGCCTGCTTCTCCCTCTCCCACTCCCCCTGTTTGTGTTCCCTCTCTCGCTGTGGCAGTGTGTCTGTCAAATAAATAAATACAATTTTTTTAAAAGATTTTATTAATTTATTTGACAAAGAGAGATCATAAATAGGCAGAGAGGCAGGCAAAGAGAGAGGAGGAAGCAGGCTCCCTGCTGAGCAGAGAGCCTGATGCGGGATTGGATCCCAGGACCCTGAGATCATGACCTGAGCCGAAGGCAGCAGCCCAACCCACTGAGCCACCCAGGCACCCCAAATAAATACAATTTTTAAAAATATTTTTTCCCCTATACATGTAAGTACTCATAAATGAATATGATTCTTAAAACATGTTTGTATACTATATAAATCTTGAAATAAACTCTGCATCTTGCATGTCAGAGAAATACTAAGGTTAGTTTTTAATGATTAAATGTATTTGAATAATATGTTTAACATATATTTAATAAAATATATTTAAAATAAATGCTCAATAATTGGTTAACTTTTTTAAAAAGATTTTTTTTTTTTTAATTTATTTGAGAGAGAGAGAGAATGAGAAAGAGAAAGAGAGATTAAGAGGAGAGAGATCAGGGAGAGAAGCAGACTCCCTACTGAGCAGGGAGTCTGATGTGGGACCCAGTCCTGGGACTCCAGGATCATGACGTGAGCCAAAGGCAGCTGCTTAACCAGCTAAGCCACCCAGGTCCCCCAATAATTGGTTAATTTGTATAATGCATTACTTGCATTGACTGAAGTGATTTCATGAATTTTACCCAATTGAATTTTGTATTAACTAGCTTAAATATTTTTATTTTATTTTATTTAAATATTTTATTTATTTGTCAGAGAGAGCGAGAGAGAGAGTGCGCACACAGGTAGGCAGAGAGGCAGGCAGAGGTGGAGAGAGAAGCAGGCTCCCCGCTGAGCAAGGAGCCCAATGTGGGACTCAATCCCAGGACCCAAGCCGAAGGCAGCAGCTTAACCCACTGAGCCACCCAGGCATCCCTAGCTTAAATATTTTTAAATGGGAATTACTGAGAAGGTGTTACTGAAGTATTAATCTAGGGAAGGAATGGAAGCCTCAGGGACCAGAAGTCTTTTTGAGGTAGGTCTCTCTAAATACTTCTTGTGGAAATTGACCCCTAATGGCTTATGATCAGGACTAAAGTTCTATAAAAATGAAAGAGCAAAATTACTCACATGTAACTTTGTTACAAAATGTGCATAAAGTCTTGAATTTATGAAATCTTCCTTATGGCCATTCTGTCATGTATTCGGTGTTTGGACCAAATATGGTTTTCTTGATATAGAGCTTGGGTTAGAATCTCATTCTGATGGTTCATAGCTCTGTGCTCTTCCTACACATTTTTCCAGTTTTGTTTATAATAGAGAACACTGAAGGAATAAAACCACATGGCAGAGGTGGGAAGTGAAAAAAATCAAAACTCATACTTAACATGCACATCCCATTGGAATGCTTGTATAGGCACCTTGAGTCACTTTTCAACAGTCACTTGCTGTAGATGTATACTTAGAGATTGACATCTTAGAATCACAAAACATCATGTTGGGTGTAAGTAAGGGGCAGTGATTTGCATTAAGTTGCTGCCTAAATTGGTTAATTGGCTTTCTACAGAACTCCCTTGTTTAATTTGTTTTTGAAATAATAGCAGTTACAGCATTAAAAAACATGCTTCCAGAGCAGGGATTTGCATGCTATAGTTTTGCTGTTTAGTTCTTATTAGGAACCGGTCTGCAAGTGCCCTAGAGCAAAAATTATCCACACGTGGATTTCCTCTGGGGAAGGATTAATCTGGAAAGTCAGTGAACAGAAGAGATTTAGTATTCTTGGTTTATAAACATCATAGAGTAAGAGAATAATTCTTCTAAGGAGGTATACAGGTATTATTCTTTCACTGTTATCCATGAGTATCTCTATGGGAACTGGTAAGGAACAACTGTAGTGTGAAGGTGGTAAGAAGGAAAAGGGGTTTCATAGATTAATGGAGAAAAGTCATTAGCTGTAATCTATGCAGGAAGAGTGTAACGAGGAGTGTATATTACATTTAGCTGAAAAGAAAAATGCTCACTTACTTCAATTATTGATTGTTTAAAGTAAAATATAATTTATTATTTTCCATTTTACCTGTGACAATTTTGTGATCTATTTATGATGTGAAACCTAAAATTGCCTTTAACAATCTGTTTTACAAATATTGATTGGTTTTGTTTTCAGAAGCTTGTGACTAATTTAAAAGGGGAAATATGGTCTCATGTTTTGGGCTGTGTCTTCTGATTTATTTTTATATATAGACATGTGCTGCAATTGTAAGATTTATGGCAATTAAATTTAGACTCTGGAAAACAAGACTTCCCCCTAGTGACAATCTCTAACAGTGTTTCTGAGGATCTAAGCATTAGAAAAACAGTATTATCTTATGTACTGTGAAGTTACACAAATACCTAGAGTCTATGCAGATCACTAATTAAACTATCCATAGTAGATATGGAAAAAATAATGTCTACCATATCATTTATTCAAACTGTGGTAAAAAATGAGTCAGTTATAGAAATCAGATATAATTTGGGGTATCATTTTCCCCTCTAATTCTACAAAAAATGTAGTACTCATCTGTAACCTTATTAAAATATGTTAACAAATATGTATTAGATATCAGTTGAGAAGATATTCAGTGGTAGTATTCTTGGGTATTTAGTAATACATATATTTTTACCACAGATATATCTTTTTTTTTTTACAAAATTGCCAATTTTTGTCTTAAATATAATCTTTTATACTATTTATCCCAGCAATGTAGGAGAATACACTTTTTGGCTCACCTGTGCTAATAATAGCAATGATCTGTCTTTTTAAGTGTTTGCCAGTCTTATAGGTATGAAGGGATAACTCATTGTTATCTTAATGTACAAATCTCTGAGTTTGAGCTTCTGTTTAATGTTTCCCCGCAAATTTGAATTTTCCCTTTTGTAAATTTCTACTTGGTTGCCCTTTTTTCTGTTGAGTTGTTTATATCTACCTTATCAAGTTTTAAGGACTCTTATACCATAGAGTTTAATTGTGCTCTTTAATGGTTTTCCAAAATATATACTTTGCTGATTTTGTTCATAATGTCTTTTGCCTTATGCAAGTTTTAAAGTTTTATATAGTTGAATATATTTTATAATTTTATAATATAGTCACTTTTGATTATGAAAGTCTTCTAAGACTCTACGTTATGCGTACAATATGCTGTATTTTCTTAAGATCTTATTTATTCATTTTACAGACATCACAAGTAGGCAGAGAGGCAGGCAGAGAGGAAGCAGGTTCCCTGCTGAGCAGAGAGCCCGATGTGGGGCTCAATCCCAGGACCCTGAGATCATGACCTGAGCCGAAGGCAGAGGCTTTAACCTACTGAGCCACCCAAGTGCCCAATATGCTGTATTTTTAACAGAATTTTTGTTGTTTTATTCTTTTCTATTTAAGTTTTTAATCCTAAATTTTTAAAGATATGGTATAAAATTATCATCTAATTATATTTTCTTCCATATATATATCTACTATATATTATTTATATATATCCCAAATATATAAATAATAAATATATATCAATATATTTAGTTTTATATATGTAAATATATATAGATATATATATATATATCTGTATATTTAGTTTTGCCAGTTGCCACTTTTTATTAAGCTATTTACTCTTTTCTCCTTATTAGTGAGATTATCTATCTGATAATAATCATATTATCTTCTGCTCTTTGTCTTTTTATGTTAGTTCCATGATTTGATAATAGAGGCTTTTTTCAGTAAATTTTGATATGTACATGCATGTACCTTCTCACATTTTTTTTCTTCAAATTTTGGGCATCTGCAATACACATTTAAGAAAATTTTATCCACTAGGGACAAAAATTGGGATTCTAATTTGGATTTTTAAAAAATATACATAGTAATGTTGAGAAGCAAATTTTTTAATACTAGGAATTCTTATTCAAAAGCATTAAATAACTGTTCCTTTTTGGAAATGTCTTCATATCCTCTAATAAGATTTTAGTGTTTCCCCTATAAACGTTCTATGATCATTCTTACTGAAATTAGTCCTAAGTATTTTATTTATTTATTTATTTTGAGTACTACGAGTGAATTTTTTTATTTTTATACTGTTTTCAGCCTTCTTAACTAATTTTTATTCTGGTAATTTCCTTCCACTAGAACTTTCAATTAAGTGGTTTTTTACTTTACTTAAAAATTTTTTTTTCTTTTCTTTTTTTTTTTTGAAGATTTTATTTATTTGACAGACAGAGATCACAAGTAGGCAGAGAGGCAGGCAGAAAGAGAGAGGAAGGGAAGCAGGCTCCTTGCCGAGCAGAGAGCCTGATGCAGGGCTTGATCCCAGGACCCTGGGATTGTGACCTGAGCTGAAGGCAGAGGTTTCAACCCACTGAGCCACCCAGGCACCCCTAATTTTTTTTTTTTCTTTTTAAGTAGTGTGAGGTTTTCTTTTTTTTTTTTTTTTTTTATAATTTTTTATTTTTATAAACATATATTTTTATCCCCAGGGGTACAGGTCTGTGAATCACCAGGTTTACACACTTCACAGCACTCACCAAATCACATACCCTCCCCAATGTCCATAATCCCACCCCCTTCTCCCAAACCCCCTCCCCCCGGCAACCCTCAGTTTGCCATTTTATATGTGGTCTGGTAAGTTTGGCAATAGTAATGCTACCGTTTGGAGGGAGTGCACATTAGGATTTATACTACTTGGCGGGATCACCCATTATTCAGAATAGAAGCTTTAATTCACAAAGAGTATTTGAGGTGGGACACTTGGTTACTGGACTGGTTTTGCAAGCATAGGCAAAATTATAGTTGTATTAGTTATATTATTAACTTAGTTCCACATTATGTTTTGTTCCCTACCTAGTTATATTTTATGCATCTCTTAACCTCATGTATGATCAATCATTAATTTCGCCTTTTTCATCCCTACTCCCTGTTTACCTACTAATTGTAGAAACCTCAAATGGTAACATTAGCTTGAAATGATCTGAAATTATCTAGTCATATGACATCCCAAATGATGTCCAGAAGAATGTGTACCTCCAGATTGTTTCAAGTCTCCCCCCACCAAAAGGTTTCAAGAGACCTGTCACTTCTCTTGTATTTACCTCATTCCCCAAACATATGTAAGCTGTCCTTAGGCTCAACAGGGCAAGGCAGCTTTGGGAACAGTCCTCTGCCTTCTGATTGGGCTGTCCTTCTGACAGAGCCTCTTTTTTTTTTTTTTTAAGATTTTATTTATTTATTTGACACAGAGAGAGAGAGATCACGAGTAGGCAGAGAGGCAGGCAGAGAGAAAGGAGGAAGCAGGCTCCCTGCTGAGCAGAAAGCCTGATGTGGGGCTCGATCCCAGGATGCTGAGACCATGACCTGAGCCGAAGGCAGAGGCTTAACCCACTGAGCCACCCAGGCGCCCCTGACAGAGGCTCTTTTGCCTCAAACCCTGTGTCTGCGACATTGGCTTGCTGCTCAGGTGTACAGGCAAGTTTGAGATCAGCAACATATGTACTTGTACTTTCTCATCAATCTCATTGTATCATTTTATTGGAAGATTTTTTATGTGTAGATTAAAAAAATAGAATGAAAAGTATCAAAAATAAATTATTTGACATCTGATTATTTTTCTTCACCCATAGCCCATAACCTTCTTGGAATATTACTTAAAATAGGAAATACACATATTTTTCCCCTCACATTAACCACTCTTGCCTCTCCCTCCATAATCTTGGTGTGATTAGTGCTGCAGAAATAAAATAAATAAATAAATAAATAAATAAATACACTAAAATAAATAAAATACACTAAAGGATCCTTACGAGAAAATAAAGAGGGGTGCCTGCATTGCTTGAAGGGCTGTTCACAGTGGTTCTTTTCATTGGCAGAATATGTATTGACACTTCTGCCTTGGACATAATGAAGAACACAGATAGTTAGACATGTGGGCTGGTCATGGCTTTGCTACTTACTTACTAGATGGTATAATCAGTGATTCTTCAACAGTATCTTTCCACAGTTTTTTTTTTTTTTTCCCTTAATCATTTTGGGATTATGAGCTCCTTTTTGATTATGGGATTATGAGCTCCTTTTTGATTATGGTGAGAATATAAAACTTCCCAAGAAGATGTCCACATGTACATACACATAATTTTGCATGGTATAAAATTTGTGGGAGTTAGCAAATGTCTTGAAGCTTGCCCATTGACTGATATGGTTCTGTTCTATCTAGCGTGCATGACTTTAAGTATTTGTTCTGATACTACTTATTTTATCTTTCTTAATCACTTAAACTCTCTGACCTTCAATTTTTATCTATAGATGAATATATTGGATCTAATGACCTCTAAAGTCTGTTCTAGCACTAATATTCCTTGAGCTTCAGGCAAAGGTTATTGTAATATCACAGTCAACTTGATGAAAGCAGTGTATTCTTACTATTCTGCAATTATAGAGCTTACCATAATTAGTGTTTGCTATTGATTGAACTCTTTTGCATTCATAAATTGTGCTTAACCTGATTAAATAGATGTTTATCGAGTACCGAAGAAGTGCAAAGCACCGTGTAGTGCTTATAAAGTTGGGTCCTTGCCCTTAAGGATTGTAAAATGTAAGTTTAAAAGATGAGTAATAAAATGAATGCTTAAGAGAGATATGAAGTGTGGGGATTAAAAGGAATAATTGCCCTTTCAATAATTTTCCCGAGATTGGACAATTTCATCTGTAAAGGGCCAGATAGTAAATATGTGGTTTTTTGGACCAAATAGACTGTGTCATAATTACTCAACTCTGTATTGGTATCACATAGAAGCATAGACAACACCTAAATGGATGGGTATGGCTGTGTTCTAGTCAAACTTTATTTATATAAACAGGTAGCTGGCAGGACTGTAGTTTGCCCACTCCTGAAATAAAGATTATGTTCATCAAAGACCACTTTAATAGAGGTTATGGGGGGTATGTTATGAAGGAGTGAAAGGCATTTGGATGGAGTAGAAGCAGTATGGCAAGAATTCTTGGCTGGGAAGATAACACGATCAAAAACTTAAGAATGTTTCAGAAACATATCATTTCAGATGGAGAACTAGTTTTATTTGTATTATTCAGTATTGAAGAGATTTCATGAGAAAGTTTATCCATTGTCATCAGTCTCGGGATGTTCAGACTTTTTTAACATTTTAAATGTTGTTTTTCTGCTGTTTGCATTGGGGAATTTGGTGAAGGATGGATGGCTTGGAGAGTTGTGGGCGGTTGCTTTGTTTTAGATTTGGCATTTACTTTTGGTTAAGGTAATCAAGAGAGAAATCTCTTTCAAAATTTTCTATCGCATTGTTCATGGATTGATACATCTCCCTTAAGAGTTTATTCAGATATAATTGCATATAATATACAATATACAACACCTACTTAAAATGTATTTTTAAAGGTTTGGATTTGTTTATGCATTGTCAAACATCACAACAATCAGGATAGTAAACATACCCATCCTCTCCGGACATTTCTCCATGCCTCTTATTAGTCCCCCACCCTCACTTTTCTTGACCCTTTTCTTCACATCATCAAATGGCTACTGCTCTGCCTTCTGTCACTATAAATAATATATATATATATATATATATATATATATATAATATATTAGTTTGTATTTTCTATAGTTTTACGTAGATGGAATCTTATTGTATGCACTCTTGAAATTCATCCATGTTGTAATTTGCGACAACAGTAACAATTTCATTCATGTTTGGTCTTATAGTTATTACTAGTTTTTTTTTTTGTTGTTGTTATTATCCTAAATAACACTCTATGAATGTTTGTGTACAGATCTTTATATTGTTATGTGATTTTTTTTGAGGGGGGTGGTAAATACTTAGGATTAAAATGACTGAATGTTATTGTAGGTACATACTTAACTTTTTAAAGAACGTGTTAGGATTAAAATGACTGAATGTTATTGTAGGTACATACTTAACTTTTTAAAGAACGTGCCAGACTGGTTTTCAAAGTGATTGACCATTTCACATTCCAATTAGCAGTGTATGCGAGAGTTCCAGTCCCACCACATTCTTGCCAGCAGGAAAGAAAACAAGAGACTAATCTCTTGTTTCCCCCACCCCCATCTTTAAAAATTTTTAATTTAAATTCATTTAATTAACATACAATGTATTACTGGTTTCAGAGATACAGGCCTGTGATTCATCAGACTTATATAACACAAGGGCTCATTACATCACATGCCCTCTTTATTTTTTATTTATTTTATTTTTATTTTATTATTAACATGTAATGCATTGTTTCTTTCAGGGGTACAACAGGTCTGTGATTCATCGGTGTTACACAATTCACAGTGCTCACCATAGCACATACCCTCCCCAATGTCTGTCTCCCAGCTACCCCATCCCTCCCACCCACCTCCTCTCCAGCAACCCTCAGTTTGTTTCCTGAGATTAAGAGTCTTTTATGGTTTGTCTCCCTTTCTGGTTTGTCTTGTTTCGTTTTTTTCCTCTCTTCCCCTATGATCCTCTTGTTTCTCAAATTCCTTATATCAGTGAGATCATATGATAATTGTCTTTCTCTGGTTGATTTATTTTGATTAGCATAATACCGTCTAGGTTCATCCATGTCCTTGCAAATGGCAAGATTTCTTTCTTTCTTTTCTTTGATCATTGCATAATTTTTGTATATATATACTATGTCTTCTTTAGCCATTCATCTGTTGATGAACATCTAGGCTCTTTCCATAGTTTGGCTATTATGGATATTCCTGCTACACAAACATTCAGGTGCATGTGCCCCTTTAGGTCACTACATTTGTATCTTTAGAGTAAATACCCAGTAGTGCGATTGCTGGGTCGTAGAGTAGCTCTATTTTCAACTTTTTGAGGAACCTGCATACGTTTTTCAGGGTGACTGCCCCCGCTTGCATTCCCACCAAGAGTTTAAGCAGGTTCTCCTTTCTCTGCATCCTTGCCAAAATCTGTTGTTTCCTGACTTGTTATTTCCAGCCATTCTGACTGGTGTGAAGTGGTATCTCATTGAGGTTTTGATTTTTATTTCACTGATGCTGAGTGATTTTGAGCAGTTTTTCATGTGTCTGTTGGCCATTTGGATGTCATCTTTTTTTTTTTTTTTTTTTTTAAAGATTTTATTTATTAAATTGACACAGAAAGAGAGAGATCGTAAGTAGGCAGAGAGGCAGGCAGAGAGAGGGGGGAAGCAGACTCTCTGCTGAGCAGAGAGCCCGATGTGGGCCTCGATCCCAGGGCTCTGAGACCATGACCTGAGCTGAATGCAAAGGTGTAACCCATTGAGCCACCCAGAAACCCTGGATGTCTTCTTTGAAGAAATTCTGTTCATGTCTTCTGCCCATTTCTTGATTGGGTTATTTGTTCTTTGGGTGTTGAGTTTGATAAGCTTTTTAAAGATTTTGGATACCAGCCTTTTATCTGCTAAGGCATTTGCAAGTATCTTCTCCCATTCACTCAGTTGTCTTTTGGTTTTGCTGACTGTTTCCTTTGCAAAAGCTTTTAATCTTGATGAAGTCTCAGTGTTTCATTTTTGCCTTTGTTTCCCTTGCCTTTGGAGATGTGTCTAGCAAGAAGTTGCTGTGGCTGAGGTTGAAAAGGTTGCTGCCTGTGTTCTCCTCTAGGATTTTGATGGATTTCTATAACCACATTTAGGTCTTTCATCCATTTTGAGTCTTTTTTTGTGTATGGTGTAAGGAAATGGTCCAGTTTCATTCTTCTGCATGTGGCTGTCCAGTTTTCCCAACACCACTGTTGAAGAGACTGTATTTTTTCCATTGGACATTCTTTCCTGCTTTGTTGAAGATTAATTGACCATAGAGTTGAGGGTCTGTTTCTTGGTTTTCTATTCTTTTCCATTGATTTATGTGTCTGTTTTTGTGCCAGTACCATAGTGTCTTGATAATTATAGCTTTGTAATAGAGCTTGAAGTCCAGAATTGTGATGCCACCAGTTTTGGTTTTCTTTTTCAACATTCCTGTGATTAGTCTTTTAAACTTTAATCATTCTAATTGTTTTATAGTGGTGGTGTCATTGTGATTTTAATGTGTATTTTTCTAATGTCCAATGATATTTAGCATGTCTTAATTTGCTTATTTGCCATCCACGTATCTTCCTTGGTGAAGAGTCTGTTCACATCTTTTGCCACATTTATTGGGTTGTGTGTATTCTTATTAAATAGCTTAAGAGTTTCTTATTAAAAAGTTTTAGAAATTCTTTATGTGTTCTGTATATGAGTCCTTCATCAGATATATGGTTTGGAAATTTTTTCTCCTGGTCTGTGGTTTGTCTTTTTATTTTTGTGTCTTTTGAATAATAGAAGATATTAATTTTGATGATACACAGTTTATTATTTTGTTCTTTTTGAGTTTGGGCTTTAGTGTCATATCTAACCTAACCTAAGGTCACAGAGATTTTCTCCTTTCCCCTCCACTTCTTACCAAGATTTTGGGCCAAGAATTTTTGCTTAGGGATATGATTTACTTAGAGCAAACTTTTGTATATGTTACAGAGTATAGATTAGAACCTTTTTTTGTTTGCCTATGAATTTACAAATTTTGTAGCACCATATACTTTAAAGTCTATTCTTTACTGAATCAATTACTTTTGCAAATTTGTCAAAAATATTTTGTCCATATATTATTTTTATAATCTAAACTATTTGATTGATTTGCTTATTTTTGTGCCTATACTATACAATTGTAATGTAGCTTTCTGACAAGACGGGAAATCAGGAAGGAGTGACTTAACCTTATTGCTTTTGTTGACATTGTTTTGGCTATTCTGAGTTCTCTGAGTTTCCACATGAATTTTAGAATCAGTTTTTCAATTTCTATTAAAAAGCCTATTGGAATTTTGGTTAGGATTATATTGAATATACACATTAATTGGGGAGAACTGATATCTTTCTACTGTTGAGTCTTTTGACCCATGAACAAGAATTGATATCTTAAAGCTATTGAGTCTTTTAACCCATGAACAATTTTATCTCTACATAGTTAGGTCTTCTTTAATAAACAAAGTTTTCAGTATACAGGTCTTGCCCATATTTTACCAGATTTTTCCCTAAATATTTATATTTTTGATACGATTGTAAATGCTATTCTGTTTTATTTCAATTTCTGTTATTTATTTCTAGTGCATGTAAATAAAGTAGATTTTTAAATATTAAATTGTATCCTGAAACCTAAACTCATTTTTTGGTGCTAGTGGCTTTTTTATAGATTCTAGCAGCTTTCCAAAATAGATGATCATGTTTTTAGTAAACAAAGATATTGTTACTGTGTCATCTAATCTAAATGTCTTTTATTTATTTTTCTTGTCTTATTTCACTGGCTGGAACTTGTTGAATAGAAATGGTGAGAGTGGATATTCTTCTTTTGTGGTGATCATTCAGACTTTCATGTAGGCTTGTACTGTTAAATATGATGTTAAATGTAGACTATTTTGTAGATATGCCTTATCAGATTGAAGAAATTAATTTCTATTACTAGTTTGTGAAAATTTTTATTAGAAAGGAGAAATGATGTTGGATTGCTAAAATTTTGTTTAGAATTCTCATGGATAAATAAAAATATTAATATTTTAAATATGATAAATATTTAATAAATGGTTGTTAATTAAAACTATAGTTTAATAATTATTAAGCAGTTTTATATAAAATATAAATAAAATATTAATTTAAAAATTGTTAAACATGATTACAATTACTAAAATTTGTTCACCTGTGCTCCTAAGGATTATTGGTCTATAGTTTTATTTTAAAGCTTTGTTTGATTTTGAGATCAGTGTAATGTTGGCCTCATAGACTCTGTTGGAATATATTCCCTTTTTCACCTTTTTAGATAGGTTTGTGTATAATTGATTTTATTTCTACTTTAAATATGTGGTAGAATTTGCTAGTTAAGCCATCTGGGCTGGGCGTTTTCTTTTCTTTTGTTTTCTCCTACAGATATAATAGTTTTACTTTTAGGGTTACAGCTATGATCCATTTTCTTTCAATTTGTGTGAAGTGTTTAAAGTCTGTGACTAGAATTTTTTTTTTTTTTTTTTTTTTTGGTATGTGGATGACCAGTTGTTCCAGCACAATTTGTTGAAAAGACTCTCTTTGCTCCATTGTATTGCCTTTCATCTTTATCAAAGATGAGTTGATTTTATTTATCTGCATCTATTTATGGGTTCTCTACTTTGTTCCATTGATATATTTGTCTATTCTTTTGCCAGTACCACACAGTTGTTACTACTGTAGCTTTATAATAAGCCTTGAAGTTGGGTAGTATACCATCTTACTCCTCCAATTTTGTTCCTGTCCTTCAATATTGTGTTGGCTATTCTGGGTCTTTTACCTTTCCATATAAACTTTAGAATCAGTTTGGTGGTATCCACAAAATAACTTTTTGGTATTTTGATTGGGATTGAGTTGAGTCTATAGATTAAGTAGGGAAAAACTGACATATTGATAACTTTGAGTCTTCCTATCCACTTACTTAGATCTTTGATCTTATCTTCTTTTTTTAAAAAAATATTTTATTTATTTATTTGACAGAGATCACAAATAGGCAGAGAGGCAGACAGAGAGAGAGAGGAAGCAGGCTCCCTGCTGAGCAGAGAGCCTGACATGGGCTGGATCCCAGGGGAGGCCAGAGCCAAGACAGAGGCTTTAACCCACTAAGCCACCCAGGATCCCTGATCTTATCTTCTTTGTGAGAAGATTTTTAAATACATAATCCCTTTAATAGATAAAAGTCTATGCAGGGTTTTCTATTTTTCTTGAAGGAGCTCTAGGAGTTGCTCTTCTTGGGAGATTTTTCCATTTCACTTAAAAATACTATTAAATTTTACTACTGTCTTTTTTTTGTTTGTTTATAAATAGTTTACATATTATGCAATTGTTGATATGAGGAAGGGCTTAAATTTATCACCTTATTATTTGTTTTTTATTCTTTCCATCCTTATTTTGATATCCTTCTTTCCTTTATCTTTCTTCTTTTGGATTGAGTATTTTTTAAAAAATTATTTTATACTATTTATTTATACTATCTAAATTGGCTTATTATCATGAGCTATAATTCTTCATTTTTTAATTTTACTAGTTACTTTAGAATTTACAGCATACTTTTTTCAACTTGTCAGAGTCTACCTTCAAATGATATTATATCACTGCATATGTAGTATAAGAACTTTGCAGTATTCTGTTATTTTTCTCCTCCAATTCTTTATGCTGTTGTTGTCATATATTTTACTTATATACATTATATTCTCCACAATACCTTCTTCTTTTCTCTTTCTCCTTTGCTTTCCACCCCTTCCCTTCCCTTTCCTTGCCTTGTCTTCTCTTTTTGGTTCTCTTTCTTCTCAGTTTCCTTTTGCATAGTTACCATTACTTTGTTTTCAAATTCACCAATTTTTTTTTTAAATTTATGTAATCTGCTGATAAACTGATGTGTACTTTTCAGGCATTATACAATTCATCTTTATAGTATGAGTTGTTTTGTTTTTAATGTCTTCTGTTTTTCTTAATGCTTAAGGTGAGGTTTCTTTCCTTTTATTTTCTAATATAAAATGTATTTCTATTTCCCTCATCAGCTCATTTGGGCTTTTTTTCATAGATCTTATTTTTACATTGTTTAGAACCCATGTTATATTATTGGGTTGCTTTAGATCTCAGTTATATTTTAAGTAGATTATTAAATGATAAAGTATCTTTTACCCACATACCTTGTCATCCATTTTTATTCTCTTTCTTTTCTCCTAATATCTATTCATAGTTGTTTCTATCAGTACTACCCTTCTGATTCTCATATCTCTTTTTTTTTTTGACAGAAACTGACAGTTGACAGTTACCTGGACAACTAAATGCATGATTTCCTTCTGTTTTGTTCCTAACTCAGTTGACTAGTGCTATAGAGTTATTGCTGTAGTACATGGCAGACCATTTATTCCCTTTCCCCAGGCTCTTATAACTAATAAATTTGATTCCAACTGGATCTCCTCTAATAACAAGTTTATTATTCTTTTTTCCGTTTTTCCACTGATGAGTTACAGAGCTCCTTGAAGCCTGGAAACATATGATTAAATAGCAACAAATGAGGAATGTAGAAATTCAGAAAGGTTTCAGTATGGCTAGTAGTTTTAAATGCCTTCATAAAGGGGATTAAATTGAGCAGATTAAACATTTAAGTAATAAGGAATAAATGAGAATGACAATAAATGCTGCCTGTGTGATAACTTTTAATATTATATGAGAGAGCATCTATAAGAAATGAATTGATTTTCCATTTGACTAACTTCTTCAGAGATCATTTTTAGAGTTACATTTACCTAACACTTCCCATTAACAAAAGAAAAATAGTTCCTAATGTAAATTTAAAATTTTAAATAGTGTCTTCATGGGCTAAGACCAACATTTTCTTCTGGAGAAAGTAATCTCTACAATTAGAACATAATTAATAGAAAACTATGATTTGATTTGCAAATCATTAGTTTTGTACATTAGCATTCATTCAGTGAGTAACTTTTGAATATATCTACATAGGATATGAATTGGAGGTCAAATTCAATCTGCAGATTTGGTCTCTTTGGCCTGTACAGCACTTGAAAAAATATTTGAGTTTGTGGCTCACATTTAAAGTTCAGGTGATTTCATATTTAACACTGACTTTCTGGAATTTTTAAATAAAAAGAACCATATGATTTTACCACACTAGTTTGCCTTCTTTCAATGGAACAGTTGGCTGGAGCAGCATAGCAGCTGCCCACTTTGAGTAGGCACTTCTTAAATCACTGTATTTCTTACTCATTTATGTTGTTTTGCTGGCTATGATAGCCATTTGAGACTGTGATCCTTGATGTTCTGTGTGTATGATCCTCTGAGAGATACATGATGGGTATTTCCAACAATAATATTAGAGGAGATAAATGTCATGCAAGGAAGAAAATGATAAGCTATGTAAGAAAGGCTAAAAACCTTTTAGTAACATTGTTTAGCCATTACAGAATACTAGATTCCCAAATAGTTATGCTAAGCAGCCATTTCCTTTTCCATATTTATGAACAGTTGTGCACAGCCTTAACTATAAAACTATGTCCAAAATCTGAACCTGCCCTCATAAGAATGTTGGAGAAAGAACAATAATAGGAGGAATGGGAAAGCAAATGATGCAATGTATATCTTTTTCTTTTTCATTAAGTGTTCCAAAATGTTGTATATAGACTGATAGCTAACATTTTCCTTTCATTCCTTTTTTTTTTTTAAAAAAAAAAACTCAACTCTATCAGTTAATCATTTATTACCATTGAAACTTTTAGCTTATATAAAAATAGCTTACATTAAGTGGGCATCAAATATTTTTTCCATGTACTACCTCTTCCCTCATTTTCTGAGAAAGTCAGCTTTCCAAGAAACGTACACACATATGAATACTTCACTTTATCCATGAGGCCTGAACAGTAGTTGATACCTCTTATGCTTGACTTTTGGCCATAGTCATTAATTCAGTGATCCAGGCTGGGCCAGTAAGAAAACTTTTTTTCTGGTATATTTTATTTTATTAATTTTTAAAGATTTTATATATTTATTTGAAAAGGGGAAAGAGAGAGAGCATAAGACCAGGGGGAGGGAAAATCAGATTCCCTGCTGAACAGGGAGCCTGATAAGGGACTAGATCTCAGGATGCCGGGATCATAACCTGAGCTTAAGGCAGACGCTTAACTGACTGAGCCACTTAGGCACCCCTTACCTGGTATTTTTAAAACAGTTTCAGGGATAGGGATGAGTGTGGTAGAATATTCCTTTTCTTTCTGTCCCTGAAGCTTAGAGAAGGGAAGCTAGGAAGCTGCTGGTGCCCGTGTCTCTGAGAAGGTAGGCAAGGTCAGTCCATAAGAGGTGGGAACAGACCCAACCCAAAGGAGAAACACAGTGGCATAGTACACAGTCCTGTCAGTATCTGTGTCATTTGGAAGCCAGCTCCATCATTTATTTTTCATAGTTCACATGAACCAAAAACAATTCCCGCTTTGGTCTCAGCTAGATGGAACACCTGTCATTTGCAGCCAAGATACTTCTGATTAGTACATTACTATATTTTTTCAACTTTAATAATAGTTTAACAATTATTTCTAATGCCCATAACTTCAAATAATCTAAGTGTTTATGGAATTCAGAGAAGAATAATACATAGGCTTTTCTTTCAACGAAGTCTAGAAAGGAAGATTACGAAAATCCACAAAGCTAGAATAATTTAGAGTCATATGAACCATACAAGAAAAATATAATTAAAAGAGGAAGCAATCGTTACGTTGAGGGAGTTGGTTTTCAGGGGGTTTCTTGTACAACGTGGCATTTGAGGTAGATTGGATTTCTGTTGGCAGACGTGGAGGAGGCATTTCATGCCCAGAGGAAAGAATGAAGAAATGCATTAAGTTTGGAAGCAAGGAATATTTTTCAGTGATAATAAATGATACAGTTTGGCTGTAGGTGGCTAAGATGTCTAGGCTGGATGGGGAAGACATGGCTATATTGTAGAGGCCTGGGATGTGAAGGTCAATTTGCTTTATTTTTGATTTTGTGGACATGGGGGAGAGAGTATTGAATAGTTTTGAGTGTACATATGCCATTATCAGAGCTACATTTCACAATCAGTTTTGCAATAGTGAATCACCTGGATTTATGTAAGGAGAGCCATCATATAAATTAGCTTGGTGGATACTATAATTATCAGTCTTAGGAGTGATGATGATCTGCAGTGTATCTGTGAAAGTAGCACGGACATGAGAGGGATGTCAGGTAGAAATATGTTGGGTGAAGAAGAAATCAAAGGAACCTCAGAAGTTTCTTTTTTAAAAAAATATTTATTTATTTGACAGAGAGAGAGAGAGGGCAGGAACACAGGCAGGGAGAGTGGGAAGTGGAAAGGAAGAGGGAGAAGTAGGCTTCCCACTGAGCAGGGAGTCTGATGTGGGGCTTGATTATAGGACCCTGGGATCATGACCTGAGGCCAAAGGTGGATGCTTAATGACTGAGCCACTTAGACACCCCAAAGCTCGGAAGTTTCTGATACAGGTGATTAGTTTGCTGGTAAAACGAATAGCCAATGAAGATTAGAAACCCTGCCAACTTCTAAGCTTTAGTACTCAAGCCACATATATCACTTATATATTACTTTAAGTAAAGAACTAAGCTTTTAGATCCTGATGCAGTTTTTCTTTATCTTTACCTGTATAATCAGAAGACCAAATAATTTGGAGTCAGCTGGATTTGGTTTTAAGTCTAGACTGCTGTTTTATAGCTGTGAGACTTAGATATTTAACTTTTTAAAAATCTCGATTTTGTTACCTCTAATATGAATATAATAGGGTTAACCTGTTATGTTACTCATGAAAATTAGGCAAGGTAATACATGTGAAACAACTGAGAGAGTGCCTGGGATATAGAAGTATTCAGTAAACACTTTGCCATAGGCATTGATGTGCTCCTAAGTCTTTACAAATCCATAAGTCACTCCTTAATAAAGATGCAGTGTGTGAAAAGCCTCTTTCTAAACAAAAAGTGGAAACTATTCTCAATTTTTTTCTTTCTTTTTTTTTTTAAGATTTTATTTATTTATTTGACAGAGAGAGAGAGAGAGAGATCACAAGTAGGCAGAGAGGCAGGCAAGAAAGAGGCGGAAGCAGGCTCCTTGAGCAGAGAGCCCAATGTGGGGCTCAGTCCTGGGACCCTGGGACCATGATCTGAGCCAGAGGCAGAGACTTAACCCACTGAGCCACCCAGGCACCCCAAGTATTCTCAATTTCTTATCTAGGGTATTTGGAGTGCATTTCTGGCTTACTTTTTTTTTTCCTTTTTTTTAATGTCATGGCAGTCCTCAAATTTATGTCACTTTTGCCTCGTCTCTATAACTTGGTTTCCACCTTTGTATCTTGATTCATATTCTCCACTGTCTCTAAACCCTATTCTGAATCAGGGTAAGCAGCTGGTTTCTATACCTGTTTACTTAACTGTCATTGACATTCACAGACACTCCATCTCATCCTTTGAGGCTGCTTTTCATACCTCTTCAAACTAGATTGATTATATAAAATCCTTCCATAGCTAACTAACTTGACTTCGTCATTATTATGGTTTACAAACACTTGATATCATTGTCTACCTGTGAGATTTTAGCTTTTTCCTCTCCTAGTCCATTATCACCTTTGTTATTGATATTGATGTAAATAGGGTCAGTGTTTCATTGATACACTGTATCTGTCATCAGGATGTTGACCAGCCATTTCTCTTTCATTGACTTCAATGAAAGCCAATGAAAGAGCCTTTCATTGATGGTTACTGGCTAAATCTCGTATTATTTACTTAAAAAATTTCAGGTGATTTCGATAGCCCTACCTCACACTATATACAAAACTTAATTTAAAATAGATTAGATACCTAAATAAAAGAGCTAAAACCATAGAACTCTTAGAAAAAAACACATAAAAATAATAATTTTGAGATCTGCAGTGTTTTTTGAGATATGACACGGAAAGCACAAACAACAAAAGAAAGGATAGGTTACATCAACATTTAAATTTTTTTTAAAGATTTTATTTATTGGGGCGCCTGGGTGGCTCAGTTGTTTAAGTGACTGCCTTCGGCTCAGGTCATGATCCTGGAGTCCGGGATCGAGTCCCACATCGGGCTCCCTACTCGGCAGGGAGTCTGCTTCTCCGGCTGACCTCTCTCCTTTCGTGCTCTCTCTCTCTCAAATAAATAAATAAAATCATTTAAAAAAATTAAAAAAAAGATTTTATTTATTTTACAGAGAGAGAGAGCATATGCAGGGGAGTGGCAGAGGGAGAGGGAGAAACAGGACTGGGGAGAGAGAAGCAGACTCCCAGTTGAGCAGGGAGGCTGACAGGGGGCTTGATCCCAGGACCCTGAGATCATTACCTGAGCCAAAGGCAGTTGCTTAACTGACTGGACCATTTAGGTGCCCCAATATTTAAAACTTTTGGCTAGCAATTATACCATCAAAATACTGAAAAAAAAAAAATCCATGTTAAGGGAGAATATATTTTCAAATTATATATTCAAAATGGGACATATCTAGAATATATAAATAATTCCTATAACTCAGTACTAAAAAAAGACAACTAAAAATGGGCAAAAAGTCTGAATAAACAGTTCACCAGAAAAGATATACAAGTAGCCAGTAAGCGTATGAAAAGATGCTCAACATCATTAGACATTAGGAAAATGCAATTCAAAATCAAGTAACATACTACTTTATACCCACTAGAATGACTAATTAAAAAGTCAGATAAACAAAATGTGTTGATGAGGTTGTAGAGAAATTGGAATCCTCAGAGGCTGATAAGGGGAATACAAACGGGTACAGCTGTTTCGGAAACAGTTTGGCATTTCCTTCAGTTATTCAATATTATCTTTCCATATGACCTGGGAATTCACATGCTAACAGTATATTTAAGAGAAATGAAAACATGTCCATCTACACAAAGACTTGTACAAGAATGTTCATAGCAGTATTATTTGTAATAGCCTAAAAGTAGAAATAATCCCTTTGTTTATCAGCTGATGAATGGATAAATAAAATCTTGTGTATACATTGTAATATTATTTGGCATTAAAGAAATGAATGAAGTTTATGATCTATTCTACTACATGGATGAACCTTGACAATTTTATAGTAAGTCAAAGAAGCCAGTCAGTCACAAAAGAACACATACTGTGTGATTTCATTTATATGAAATGTTCAGAATTGGTAATTCTCTATAGAGACAGAAAACAGATTATTGGTTTACTAGGGCTGGAAGAGGGGGAGAAAAGGAATATGAGTTCTTTTGGGAAGGATGGAAATGTTCTCAAATGACTGTTATGATTGTTGAATAATTCTGTGAATTTTACATTGAATCATATACTTCAAGTGGGTAATTTTACTTTATGTGAATTGTCTTGATGATCTTTTTAAAAAAAGTCAAGAATCATTGGTTTCAAGTTTGGAGGAAAGGGGCAGTCTATAATTTTCAATAATGTGGAGAGTATAGAGGAGGAAAGCTTAGACAAATTGAAAATAATCGAATGAATTAAATAAGTAAGGGGGGAATGTTAGCTCCTGTCTGATGGGTGGAGAGCCTTTCTGTTCAGAGAAAACACCTTTGAGAATCCTTTTTTGAGTTTCTCAGTGAGTAAAGTGGAAGTTGTGTTTTTATTTCATTATTAGTAAAAATAAGCTGGCCAGTTTATTTATTAACTGGCCAGTTAATCTCTTCATACTTTACACTTATGCTTATAAAATAGTTAGTGCAACCTCTAATCTTTTTTTCCCCACCTCCAGACTTAATTAAAATTTGAAATGGGTTTTGCATTATGAAAGGAAAAGGAGAGTTATGTACTTTAAAAGTATCTTATAGGTATGTAAAATACTTATATTTCCCAGGGCTATTGTCAACCAGAATGAGTAAACCATTCTCTAGGAGCACTTAGGCATAAAAGATGAATCAACCATATAAGAACATTGAGACACTGTCTTGTAAGAAATTACTTGTAGAATGGGGTTTTGCTTAGAAGAATTATTTTTATCAGTTTTGTGTGATTGATATACTCTCAGAAAGCATATTATGAACCTCTGATCACCATAACCTGTGTTAATATTGCTGGTGTTCTTTTTTCAACTCTGTATCATTTTTCACCATTATATCAATTACCGAATCTTGTATCTGTTGTCCATGATTATATAGCCATCTGCCCCATGCTCTACTATGCTCTCCAGTACCTTTTGACTATGTAACAGTAGCAGTCGGAGCAGAAGTTGTAAATCTTAGAAGCTTCCAGTAGTCAAAGTACACTCTTAGACTTAAGCTGTTCATTAACATAGTTATGTAAAAAAAAAAAAACCAAAACCCAAATGTGTACTTTATACTCTTAAATATTTCATATTGATGGTACTCTTTAAATAATTTATCATGATAATTGTAAACTGTTGCATATTGACAGTTGTTTTTTGATGTCACCTCATTTGTTTTTCTTCAACATGTATACTATGTTTAAATAAATTAATGTCAATTTAATGTATAGCCGATATCCTCAAGAATTAGTCTCAGCTGGTAATTTTACTTAGATGTCCCTTCTAAATGATTCTTTTTGTCCTTCATATTGTCCTACCATATCCTATAGTCTTGTGTTATAATAGTCCATGATTATTTCTCAAAGGGAATGTTTATATGAGTCATTGTCTTTCAACATATTTTCCCAAAACTTTTGATCATTAAACTCTGTATCAAATGTATAAAAGCACTTTTACCAGAAGAAATGTACTTTTTTCTTTTTTTATTAGTATATGTAAATATATTAATACATATTCTTATATATAAATATATTTAAAGGCTTATTCATTTGAGAGAGAGAGAGAGCGCATGCAGGGGATGGGGAGAAGGAGAGAGAATCTCAGGTAGACTCCATGCTGAGCATGGAGCCCATCAGCTTGATCTCACCACCCTGAGATCAGGACCTGAGATGAAACCAGGAGTGAGGTGCTTAACTGACTGTGCCACCTAGGCAGCCCAAAGAACTCTTTTTCAAATGCATGTTTCTTCAAAGTCCATCTAATTGTCTTGAGTCTGTTGTTACTTGGTGTATTTAAAATACAGATATAATGATGTATACTTTTTTAAATTTACTAGTTCAGAATACCTGGACACCATTTAGTAAATGAAAAATTACATGTTTTGAGTTTTGTCATTGAATCTGTATCCAAGGCAATTTTCATAAATTAACATATAAGTCCTATAACCTGTTTTGGTAAGTTTGAATTTTCTAGAACTAATTTTCAAGAAAATAAAGACTGCTGGAATATTCAGCATTGCTGAAAGTAATTTTGGAGTAGCAAAGGGCATGAGGGATACCTAACATAGGTATTTTTGTGTGCTGAAAGCAACATTCATGTGCATTCACAAATCCAAAAGCAGTCTGTCTTCAGAGAATGGGTGAAATTTGTCTAAGAAGTCTGGAAGGTTCATGGTTTTCAGCTGTACAAACATTTCCAAACTCAAACTGAATTTACATTAATCTCTTCATTTAAATAAATGTTCTTGTGTTATTTCTAGGCCACCTTTGACAGCGCCAATTGCAGCAAAATAAGACAAGGTAGAATCAGAGTCTTTGGGCTTGTGGAGTTGCAGAGGGATTGAATCCAACCACTTCCTTTCCCAGGTGAAGAATTGAAGTATGCATTATTTAAGTACTAAGTACAGGGCAAATTCAATGGTTAATGGCTGAGCCAGGACTAAAATCAGTCCATTTGTTCTTTCGACTTTGCTGTAACAGTTGAGTTTCAAAAGCATAGTTAGACACCTTAGGGATTTTTCCTTAATAAAATGTTTTAAAGGTAATAAAAACTACTCTGAAAAAATATGGTTCATTATTTAGAAACAAAAGGCTGAAAACATAACTGAAACACAACTTTTTATGTGTGAAGATAGATATTATGCGCTGAATTGTATGTGCCCTGCCCCCGCAAAAAAAAAAAAAAAAAAAAAAGATTCTGTTTAAGGTGTAACCCCCAGTACCATAGAACATGTCCTTATTTGGTATAGCATCTAATCACAGAGGTGATTAGATTAAAACAGCGGTCATTAGGGTGGGCCCTAATCCAGTATGACTGACATCCTTATAAATTTGGACATAGACAGAAGAAAGACCATGTCAAGACAGAGAAGATAGCCATCTGTAAGCCAAGGAGAGAGGCTTTAGACAACTGTAAAGTTAAAGTTCTTGTAATTGTTTTTAACAAATGCCTTTGGGAAAAAGGCTTTTCCCACTGTGTGAGATATGATATAGGTCAAATACAGAGGAGCTTGAAGTGGGTCTTCTAGGAACCACAAAATGGGTCATATCATGACATTGCCCTGGGAATGAGAGTTTGAAGATACTCCAGACCCATGCTGCTTTTTTTTAGAGGTGGCCTGTCTTCTGGTATTCACCACAAATGTGGGCTCTTAGTTTTCAACTAATGGGAGAAAGGAGTAGGGCAAATTCAGATTCCACAAGGATCACTGTTTTTACTGAAATCTGTTATTTTTCTTGAATAAACACTCCTCAAAATGCTGCCAGCCTTTGGTTTTCTGAGTTTTGAAAAAGTTGATTCTAACAATTTTGCCAGCTCTCGTTGGTTTTATGTAAGAGAGAGTTTTTAGATATTCTTACTCTGATTTTCACTGATGTCACACCATTTCATGAATTTCGTGTAACATGTATTTAATATCTTTTAATGCAGCATGTTTCCTAATTTCCCTGTTACTCCTCCATTGAGCCATGGGGAAATTAGAAGTATGAATATTTTGGAGATTCTAGATGTCTTTTTGGTACTGATTTTTAAATCATTCGTGTTATGTTCAGGTTATATGTTTAGCTTCAGTCTGTATGTTTCATTAAATATTGTTTTAAATGTATTGCTAGAAATATGGACAAAATATACTTAATTGGAAAGGAAATAATTGGGGGAGGGGAGACAAGTAAGGTTTTTTTTTGCAGTTTTTGCCTAAGCCATGAAGGAGTGGTAGCTTCTATTCCAAATAGAAAATGTGTCAGGGAGAGTGTTTTATGGAGTATGGTTACAGTATATGCTAAAATTTGAGAGAATTAAAAAAAAAAAAAAAGCAGGCTGACATGGAGAACTTGACAAGGTCTCTAAGCAGGGTATTTAAAAGAGCCTGTAGGAGATGTAATGGGTTGCTGCACACGAGAATGGAAAGGACACCAAATTTTAATTACCAAAAACCTTATATTTTAAGGTAAAAATCTGAGTTTACTTGAATGTAGGAAGCTACTAATAGGTTTCAAGCAAGAGTGAGAAATGATTAGATTTACTTTTTAGAAAACTAATTCTTATGTCATATGAAGGAACAGCTAGAATGGGAACAGTTAAAGGTAGGGAGAGCTGTGAGTTCTGGCTCAAATTGATAAGGGCCTGTAAGAACGGAATGACAGTAGGAATAAGGATGATGTAAATTTGAGATGTTTATGAGATGTATTTGGGTATCCTTATTCAGTAGATCTTTTTAGTAAGGGAGAGGAAAGTTTAGTAAACTTTCTGGATTGGGGACTGGATAAATTATCTTGCTCCTAATCCCAATAGTTAATATAGGGAAAGAAGCAGGTTTTGCAGGGAAAACACTTTATTTAGATTTGAGATGGAGAATTTACTTTGTACAAACTCACGTTCACTCCAGTGGCAGCTTGCCTCAGTCAGCAGTATGTTATTAGACCCCAAAGACTACTGTTAAATCATTTAAAATGCTAAAAGTTAATGTAATAGTGTTATTAATTTGAGAGATTCTTATTAGTTAGCCAAAATATCTTATATAGATAAGTGATATCTGTATCTATGTTTATATATCTATATCTATCTATCTATCTATCTGTATATATATGGCAGCAATACTGAGAGAAAGTCTTATTAATTTATTGAATTTGTAAAACCCTGGCATCTACTTTTAAATTCAGAGCTATTTTGGAATAACTGGAAGATTGATCAGTATATATGGAGTTTCTCAAGGAAAGCTAGATTAAAAAAATTGCCTTAGTATATTCACAAGAGAGACGATTCTTAAGTATGAATTTTTCATTTGGGAATGGTCAGGGTGGCCATTTGTTAGATAGTTCTATACATCAGTTCAGTTCAACAAACATTTGCTGAGCATCAAGTATACACAAGACAGTATAAGTTACTGCATAGCTTTGTCCTTGAAACACTTATATTCTCAAAACCTTCTGTATCTTCTAATTTCTTCCTTGAGTATTCTGGCAGACTGTTCAGTTTCTGAGATGCCAGTAGGGCATGAGCTACTGGTGTCAGATATCGATCCGCTTGCAAGGGCTGCCAGAACGCAGATATCACACAGGTTGTGTTTGGCACTTTGACAGGAAGGGCAGTATAAATGGACTGACGGAGAGTTTATTGAGTGGTTACACAGGGGATATTGAATATTTTAGAAAATCTGGGATTAGGGATTGCAGCTGTCTGTCTTTTTCTGCTGCAGTTAAGATTTTAATACTTAATAAGAGACAACTTGGTGTGATAGCAAAAACAAATAGCTGGGACTTGAGAGATCCTGTCTCCAATTTAGTACTTGTGAGCTGTGATTCAGTGTCAATGGAACTGTTTCCCCATCCATTAAATGAAGTGATTGAACTAGATGATAAGTGGTTCTTCTCTATGTATGCACAAAACTCTGCTTACAATTTCAAGAAGTTCATAGAATCACTGAGGTGTAACCACGGTCTACAGATTTGTGAGCATAGTTACTCTGTGACCTCTTTGGGCCTTTCCAGCTCTGACATTTTCTGATTGTATGACGTTTGTGTTCTTGAACCTCAGTGATACTTTCTTTTGGTTCAGCAGCTGTTGGCAGGAAGACGTGGCCCCTCTGGCTCTTTTAAGGTGGCTAATGAATATTCAGCAGGCAAGCTGTTGATTTGTTCCATAACCTCATTAGATATCTCTCAGTGTTTCTCAGCTCAGTGTCTGTGCCTACTGTCTCTACTACCTGAAATTTTCTCATTTGATATAGTATAAAAATATTGAACACTCTTGAAGCACTAAAAATGCCAAGAAGAAAATGTAACTTCCATTAGCAATTTGGCTTTCTCCATATTGACATTAGATGTTGATAATATTTGACTCATTTCTTGGCTATTTGCATGATCATCAAACTGTAAAGATTTATTTTTCCTTTGCCTTGATTGTGGGACAGAGATTTCTCTCTTCATGTTAAAGGTATGTATTCATTGATCTCAGCTGATTATGTATATTATATATACATATATAAATATAAATATATACATATATAAACATATACCCCAACACATGTACATATTCATTGATGCCAACTTATACTGTGTGTGTGCATATGTGTGTGTATGTATGTATGTGTGTATATTTATTATATATATCAATATAGGTACATCTTTTTTTTTTTAAAGATTTTATTTATTTATTTAACAGAGAGAGAGAGAGAGAGAGAGAGAGAGAGAGAGAGACAGTGAGAGAGGGAACACAAGCAAGGGGAGTGGGAGAGGGAGAGAGAGAGAGAGAGAGAGAGAGAGAGACAGTGAGAGAGGGAACACAAGCAAGGGGAGTGGGAGAGGGAGAAGCAGGCTTCCAGCTGAGCAGGGAACACAATGCGGGACTTGATCCCAGAATCCCGGGATCATGACCCAAGCCAAAGGCAGACGCCCAACGACTGAGCCACCCAGGCGCTCAATACAGGTACATCTTAAAATTGGGTAAAGGAAAGGATTATTTGGCCATCTGTATATTTAGATGGGATCTCTTCAGTATTCAAGGTTGGAATTATTAATGTTTTAAATGTCCTCTGTTAAAACAGTGTTAAATTCTAGTTTTCATCTCAGCTTATTCCTGTGGTTGACCTTGATGAGATCAGCTACAGTTCTGTTATTTTGATGGATACTGTAATAATAGAATAATTAAATTACATGCAATCCAAATTGTGTTAAAATACTTCCATTACTGTTCTTCTTTACCTTCATAAAGTTCCAATTCTTGTGGAACTCCTCAAGGGCTATAATAATTGTAAAAAGTTAAGCATGAGTCTGTTGGTAGTAAAATTTAGACTGAATATGTTCTTTAATGAATTAATTATCCTAAGTAATCAAAATAATGAGACCAGCATACAGATGCATTCTCTGTCCTAGCCCCATTATTTAACTATTCTCTTACTTTCTCATGAATAAAAAAGTGAATTATTTATTAAAGCTATTTATAAAAACCTATACTTTCAGATTCTTTTGTAGAGTCTTTTCTTAACATTTTATCATTTTGCCAAAATATTTTAATATTTTGGAAATGTAGATGATATGCACACAGGTAATACCTTTCAGAATCATTTCCTTCTCTTTACTTTTGAAGGGGCATATCATTACTATATATTCACCTTATATTTATATTGACATCTGTCCAGTCCTTGAACGTTTGTCAGTAGGTCCTAAAAGGAGAAGATTTTTCTTTGTAACTGAATTATCATTTTATTTTATTTTTATATTTATTTATGAGCGAGAGCATAGCAAAAGGGACTGCAGGCACAGGGAGAGGGAGAAGCAGGCTCCCCACTGAACAGGGAGTCTGTTGTGGGTCTCCATCCCAGGACCCTGGGATCATGACTTGAGCTGAAGGCAGATGCTTAACCATCTTGAGCCACAGAGGCATCCCTATCTTGTTTTCTTAATGTTACTGTTTACATGTAGTTTAGAAGTTTCTTCCTTTGGAAAGCTATTTTTCCCTTACCCTGCATTGTTTCTTACCCACAACTCATTAGGTATGCCTCCTCCTTGGTCACAGTATGCCTTGAACACACCTCTGCATATCTTTATTATTGTACCTGCCACATCTTTTGAACGTCAGCTTCAAAATGCCTGTCTTCCCCACAAGACCATGATGTCCTTGATGTTGGTGACTCATTTTTATTTATCTTGTTATCTTAGTACCTGGCACAGACTGTAACACTCAATAAGTATTTTTCGAATGAATAAATAATAGTTCCATTCCTTGCTGATTGCTTGTGATGATTATGAAAACTAGAGGACTTCAGTTAAAATAAATGACAATGTATGGGATTCTAACATTTTTCAGTGCTAGAGTGTTTTATGTCAAAATCTGAAAGATGAGCTTGGCAAAAAGTATCTTTGGAATGAAAATGAACATTTTTTAAAAAAGATTTATTTATTTGAGAAAGAGAGTATGCAAGCAGGGGGATGGGCAGAAAAAAAATCCTCAAGCCGACTCCCAGTTTAGCACAGAGCCTGACTTGGGGTTCAATCTCAGGACCCCAAGATCATGACCTGAGCCAAATCAAGAGTTGGCCCTCTAGCTGACTGAGCCTCTCAGGTGCCTGAAAATGAACATTTTCAATGCACATGTGTTTAGTGGTTCAAGTGAAAAATCACTGAATACTAACATTTTAGAGGCCTTTTTTCTTTTTTATCTTTTAGAGCATTATTGAGGTATAATTGACTTACAATAAGGTATATATATATCAAGTATGCTTGATATAAGTTTGTAAAGTTTTGACATGTAAATATACCAGTGGAGTCATCAGTACATTACAGGGAACATATCCATTAGGCCCCAAAGTTTCCTTGTGCTTGTTTATAATACCTCCTTCCTGCCCCTGCCCCTACCCCTACCCCTGCCTTCATTTTCTGGGAAAGCACTGATCTCCTTTCTATTATTATATATTAGTTTTCATTTTCTATAATTTTATGTAAATAGGTCATATGGTATGTGCTATATTTGCTTCTTCAAGCGTAGTTTAGGGATTCGTTTGTATTGTGTGTATTAATAGTTCATTTTCTTCTTTGTCGAGAATATTCCATTATATGAATGTGCTACAATTTACTTCCCTATTGATAAACATTTGAGATCTAGTTTTTGGATCTTATAAATAAAGCTGCTGTGAACATTCATATACAAGATTATATCTGGACTTATGCCTTCATTTCTTTGGGGGAATATCTAGATGTGGAATGTCTGGACTATATGGGAGGTATATGTATAACTTTTTAAGAAACTGCCAAACTGTTTTCCAAAGTGGTTGTATCATTTACATTCCAATCAGCACTACATGAGATTTTCAGGTCTTCCAGTTTCTGTGGGCAGGCTTTTTAAATTTTACCCATTCTGATAGAAATATAATGGTATATCTTTGTAGTTTTAATGTGCATTTCTCTTATGACTAATGATGTTAAGTATCTTTTGCTTATTGCTGTCCATATATATATTTATTAGTGATGTGCTTGTCTTAATCTTTTGCCAAATTTTCAAGGATTTTTTTGTTGAGTTGTGAGAGTTCGTCACGTGTTCTAGATACAAATTTTTTATCATATAGGTGACTTGCAGATATATTTTCCTAGTCTGTGGCTTGTCTTTTCATTCTTTTTGACAGGGTCTTTCTAATAGAAGTTTTAAATTTTGATTAAATTGAATTTGTCATTTTGTTCTTTTGTGGATTATGCTTTATCAGTATCATACTAAGAAGTCTTTGTTTATACCAAGCTCACAGAAGTTTTCTTTTATGCATTATTCTAAAAGTTTTAATATTTTAGAATTTAGGTCTATGATCCATTACGAGTAATTTTTATATGTGGATTAAAGCATGGATCAACTGTCTTTTGTTTGTTTGTATATTGATTTTCAATTGTTCCAGCATCAGTTTTTTTAAATTTCAAGGTTTTATTTAAATTCAAGTTCATTAATGTATATGGTAAATTGGTTTCATGTTCAAAATTTAGTGATTTATCCCTTACATACAACACCCAGTGCTCATCACAACAATCTGGCACCAATTGTTAAAAACTGAATTATCTTTTTTCCTTATAAAAAAATCAATTGTCCATATATATGTGTGTCTTTTTGGAATATCTATTTTGTTCCATTGATCTATTTGCCTACCTCTGTCTGAGCCAGACCTACAACTTTGTTCTTTTTCAAAATTGTTTTGCTTAAATTAGGCCCTTCACATTTCTACATGAGTTTTAGACTCAGCTTTCAATTTAATACAAAAATCTGGCTAGGATCTTGTTTGGGATATGTTGAATTATATCAATTTGGGGAAAATTGACATCTTAACACAATTATGTTTTCTGACCTATGAACAAGGTATGCCTCTTTGTTTACAGATATCTTCTTTAATTTATGCACTATTTTAAGTTTTTATTTCATAAGTCTTACACTTTTGTCATTAATTTTCTAAATATTTCATATTTTTATGTGTTTTAAGGCATTATTTTATAAATTTGTATTTCTGATGATTCATTGCTAGTTTATAGAAATATAATTTATTTTTATATATTTTATGTTGGTCTCAGATCTTATATAACATTCTAATAATCTCATTATTTCTAGTTTTTTGTTGTAGATCTCATTGGATTATCTATATAGATTTTCATATCCTGTAAGATTATTTGCAAAGGCAGTTTTAATTCTTCCTTTCTAATCTGATGCCTTTTATTTATTTTAAACTCCTCATCCCTCTCTACATACTACACACATACACACATACACACACATACACATACCTGCTCTTGCTAAAATCTCTAGTTGTGTATAAGTGATGACAAACATCTTTATGTTTTTCCTGATCTTAGGAAGAAAATGTTCATTCTTTCACCACTAAGTATACTGTTAAATGGAGGTTTGTTTGTTTGTTTGTTTTTGGTAAATGCCAACAATCCTCTTCTATTCCCATATGCTAAGAATTTTTAGCGTGAGTGGATAAGGGATTTTGTCATGTGATTTTTTTGTGTCCATTGAAATGATCATCTGTTTCTTTTTCCAGTCTGAAATATTATGAATTGTATTAATTACTGTTTAATTGTTAAGCCAGCAGTGTATTTCTGGGATAAATGAATGAACCCCACTTGATCGTCATATATTGTTGGATTTTGTTGGCCTAAATTTTGTTTTGAATTTTTGCATTTATTTACCTGAGGGCATATTGGCCTTGATTATCTTTTTCTTGCAGCATAAAAATAGTAGAGTAATGATAGCCTTATAGAATGAGCTGGGTAAGGGGTGTCTGGGTGGCTCAGTGGATTAAGCCTCTGCCTTCAGCTCAGGTCATGATCTCAGGGTCCTGGAATCGAGCCCTGTATCGGGCTCTCTGCTCAGTGGGGAGCCTGCTTCCCCCTCCCTCTCTCTGACTGCCTCTCTGCCTACCTGTGATCTCTGTCTGTCAAATAAATAAATAAAATCTTAAAAAAAAAGAATAGAATGAGCTGGGAAATATTCCTTCTCCTCACTTTTCTGTAAGGTTTTGTTTGGGGTTGAGATTATTTCTTCCTTAAGTATTTAGGGGACTTTTCTCTTTTTCTTATTTTTTTAAGATTTTATTTATTTATTTGTCAGAGAGAGAGAGAGGGCGAGAGCGAGCACAGGCAGACAGAGTGGCAGGCAGAGGCAGAGGGAGAAGCAGGCTCCCTGCAGAGCAAGGAGCCCGATGTGGGACTCGATCCCAGAATGCTGGGATCATGACCTGAGCCAAAGGCAGCTGCTTAACCAGCTGAGCCACCCAGGCATCCCTAGGGGACTTTTCTAATGAAGCCATCTGGATCTGGATTTTTACTTGAGGGTAGGTGTTAGCTACAAATTCATTTTCTCTAAAAGTTAATTTAAATGGCTATTTCTCCTCCTTCTCCTTCTCCTCCTCCTCCTCCATCCATCCTCCTCTTTCCCATCCCCCCTCCTCTCCCTACCCCCTCTTCCTCCTCCGTCTATTTCTTTTTATTATTTAAGGAAGGGTGAGATGGGGTTGGGGGTTGGCAGAGGGAGAGAGAGAATCTTAAGCAGGCTCCATGCTCAGTGTAGAGCCTGACATGGGGCTCGATTTTACAATCCTAAGACCATGACCTGAGCTAAAATCAAAAGTCAAATGCTTAATCAACTGAGCCACCCAGTGGCCCCTAAATGGCTATTTCTTGAGTGAATTTTGACAGTTTGAAATTATTTTTTTCTGTTTTATCTAAGTTGTAGAATTTATTGCCATAAAGTTTTTCATGATATTCTCTTAATTATTAACCGTAGCATTTGGAGTGTGCTGTATCTCTGATTCCTGATAGTGAATTTGTGTCTTCTTTTTCCCTCAGTCTTTTTTTTTTCTTGATTATTTCAGAGAATCAGTTTATGATTTCATTGAATTCTGTCGTTTTCTGCTTCATTGATTTCTACTGTATTCTTTCATTTCTTTTACTTAATTTAGTTTTAACTTCCTTTTCTTTTTTGAAGGAGTTATTACATTTTTAAATTAAAGGTTACTCCTATAGGACAGATATTTTGTGATCATGCTGAGTTTAATTAATTTGGTTTAGTTTCATATTACAGCTTAAGAAGAAAATTAGAAAAGCTTAAGAGAAGGTTGCTTGTTTCTCCTCTGGAGCAGTGTGGAAGACTTTACTGCATGCTTAAGATCAGTGTTTTCCTCTCCATTCATTTTCCATGCCATTTTGAAAGTAGACATATGTAACTGAAATGCACTGTCTGATTTGCAAAGTATATATGCGTTAATTTCAAGTTTATCATGCCGAAAGAGCATTGTTCTAAATTATTATTTATTATTTTTGTTATAAAAATTTAATAGTTACAATTGATGTCAAATTTATAGTCTGGCAATTCTTTTTTCTTCCTGTTTTTGAGTTTTTAATAAGATTGTTTTCTAAAAACCTGTCTTACAAATTTTTTTTAAAATATTCTCTTTAAAAACAAATAGAAATTAAGACATAAACTTACCTTAATACAACTGGTTTAAAATTAGCCAAATTCAGTCAAAGTCAACCAAAAGTTCTGCACTTAGCAGTAGCAGTTGATCTTTTCTTTTCCCAAAGATAGAGTCAGTGAAGACAGCTGCTGAACGAGATGGATGAAGATTATAAGCCACTACATTGTATAGCTTCCCTGAGTAAGGCACCTACTTCTTTGGTAGCCATTTGTGGACAGTGATAACAAAAGAATAGATGTCAGCTCCGGGCATTATGGTTTCTCAGGAACTCTGGGGTTGGGTGGATGTATGTGCTGTCTAGATGGTAAGGAGTCTCTGGAAACAGCAGATCTTCCAGCAACCAGTCAGCAATTCTGTAGTCATCTTGCTCATTGATGGAAATGTTTGTCAACTTCAGGTACAAGTGCACAATGCTTTATGAGTGAAGGAAAAGTACAGGCCATTCACCTATCTAGAGAATACTTCTTCCCTTAGGTGTATGAAAGTATATACTTCCCCAAATCTAGCTGTTCTCTGGCATAGCAGAGAGGCCCCCTTTCTCTTTCTCAGGACAGCTGATAGCACCATATGGGACTTGGTGTAAAGTACCATTGCCACCAAACTTCATTACTAATGTGTATAGGCTGTTAAAACTCTAAGGCCTGTGAGCGCTGGCAGTCACAACCCTTATGATATTGTCATGACAGAGCCTTGCTATGTGTGGCTCAGCCCAGAAATTTCACTAGGGTGCCAGTCAGTTTGTTTGTAAACATTTTTTTTTTTTTTGGATATGTATAGGTAGAAGAGTCTAGGAAACAGACTGGGAAAAACTGGTTAGAGAGGTAAGAGGAGAAAGAGAAAAAGTTATTCTAAAACCAGGAGAGAGCTGTAGAAGAGGTGGGATTGACCAGGAGCATTAAATACTGTAGGAGGTCAAGTAAGACAATGAAAACCTGGCCTTTAAACTTAGAAACTTAGAAGTCATTTAAATGATCTTAGCAAGAGTAATTTCAATAGTGTAGTTGAAGTAGCAGCAAATTGTAAAAGGTCCCAGGATGCAAAAGGGGATGTGGAAACAGGAAGCATGAACAACTCTTATAGGAGGCAATTCGTAGGAAGGGAAGAAGTAAGCACAAGTTAAAGGTAGGATTTTTATTACAAAGGGAGAAATGTGAACATATTTGTGTGATGCTGTAGGATGGATCCAGTTGAGAGGAAGTTGATGAGGCAGGAAAGAAAAGATCATTGAGAATATAAAGACCTTGAGTGATTGAGAGCAAATGGTATTTAAAGAACAGATGGGAGACCAGCCTAAGGTAGAAGTTTTTTCCTTTAGGGCATGAGGAAAAGATGGCACAATTATAGATAAATCTATCTCCGGGGAAACGAGGGTGAGAAAGATTCTCCCTGATAGAACTATGAGGAACTATCTGCTGAAGGAGAAGAGGTTAGGGAAAGGATACGATGCCTGGAGAGTGTAAAGGACATTAGGGAGAGTCACTAAAGGCAGTAGAAAAGGTAGCCTAATCAAAGGGTAGCTCAGTGGCCATGGGAGCTTAGCTCAGGTGAGAGGCAGTGTATTTTTAGCATGATGTTCTACATTAATCTTTAGGAATCTGGGCACATGAGCATAGGGGGCAAATAAAGTTCTGAGAAAGGTTTTCAGTTAGCAGGGCTGGAGCAGAGGGAATGGATTCTGACAAGAATTTTGTTGAAATGATGTACCATAAAGTCTAGATTAGATCAGAAGGAATTTCGACAGGGACATGGTAGGGCTGGGCGTGCGTGTGGGGGTGATGACCCGCAAGAAAGTAGAGATGGTCAGAGCATCAGAAACTTCAGTGAGTCTCAAGATCAAATGTATCAGGAGGAATGGAGTGAGATTTTTGGAATGAGGAGGGCTGTAATCACTTGGGAATTTAAGCTGTTTCCGGGGATGGTGGCCAGGCTGTGACCCTGGGAATGGACTGGCTGAAGATGATCAAATGTTCAGGCTGCTGAAGATAAGAAGCTCAGAGTTGAGATGTCTTACAAATATTTAGAGCTGTAACTTAAGAAGCTAAAATTTTTAAATGAATTTTTTATTTATCCAGAGCCATGGGGGTTTGTTTCTTCCCACAACTCAGCAAAAGTGTTGGTGGGATCACATTGGTGAATCTCTCTTTTTTAACTTTGGCCTGTTAAGTATTATTTAATCAACAATGTTGCTATGCAGAAATGTCCATGGTTGTTCTCAGTAGGGTTGTTCTCAGTAGGTGAGACAAATAAATCTAAAAATGCCACTTGATCATGGCGTAGGATTCTTTTAATGTATTGTTGAACTTGTTCTGCTAGTATTTTGTTGAAGACTTTTGCATCTATGTTCATCAAAGATCTTGCTCTCTTCCCTCTTTCCCACCCCTCCCCTCCTCTCGTCTCCCCTTCCCTTCTTTCTTTTTTTTGTATCCTTGTCTGGTTTTGATATTAGGATAATGCTGGCCTTATAAAATGAGTTTGGAAGCATTCTCTCCTCTCCAGTGTTTTGGAAGAGTTTGAGAAGGACAGGGATTAATTCTTCCTTGAATCTTCAGTGTCATTCACCAGTGAAACCTTCTGGTCCTGGGCTTTTGTTCATTGGAGGTTTTTGAATATTGAGCCAGTCTCCTTACTAGAAATGGGCCTATCCAAAAATGTGTTATAGCCAAACCAAGATAAAAAACATGCTATAAACTATTCTTTGGCCTAAGAACCAAGCAGATATATGATTAGAGCTTTTTTGTTTTTAAACATAATGGAATTAAACAAAATATGGATAAATTATACTTTGCTCCTTTCTCTTTGCTCATATATATATATATATATATGTATATACATATATATATATATTTTTTTTTTTAAGAGAGGGAGAGAGACAAACAGGCTCCATGCCCAGTGTAGAACCCAGTATAGGGCTTGATTTCACAACCCTGAGATCATGACATGAGCCGAAATCAAGAGTCAGACACTTAACCAACTGAGTCGCCTAGGCACCCTTGCTGATTTTTTTTTTTTTAATTCCCGTTTATGGCAAGGGATCTCTGAAGGATGTTCATATTCAAAATTCATGCAGAATCATTCACATGTCAAG
Source organism: Mustela putorius furo (assembly GCF_011764305.1). Taxonomy (NCBI): domain Eukaryota; kingdom Metazoa; phylum Chordata; class Mammalia; order Carnivora; family Mustelidae; genus Mustela; species Mustela putorius. The sequence continues at coordinate 76,463,904 of NW_025421987.1, forward strand.
GGCAGAGATAAAGGAATGTGGCTAAGGACAGACAGCAGAGGATGGGTGGGTGTAATTATGGAGCTTCGCAGGTCCAAATCTGGGCCAGCAGGCTTGAAGCCCAGGAGAACTAATGCTGCAGATAAAGCCTGAAGGCAGTCTGCTGAATTCCTTCTTGATCTGGGAGGCTGATCTTCTTTGTTCTACTCAGGTCTTAAGTTGAGTGGGTGAGAGCCACAGCAAAACCAGTGGCCAGGTCTTTATGGTTACTTCCTTCAGGTCCTTATGCTTATAAATTTCATGAACACAAGGACTCCTTCCATACCCGACTTCTCACAAATGTGACACCTGGAAAGATGCTAGGTTGCATTTGGTCATGATTCATTTATGCCATGTACCTTTGGCATAAAATCTCTAAAATCTCTATTTTCACATATTCTTCTGCCTCAGGTCTTCTGCAGCATGGGTGTCCACCTCATCTATGCTGAACAATTTTGAACATAGAGGAATCCCCAAGTCAGTGATTCTTAAGTGTAATTCATACAGCAATATCAGCTTCACTTGTGACTTGTTCAAAGACAAAAATATTTTTTCTTTTTAACTGCTCAAATTTTTTCCTGCTACCCTGACTACCTGAAGCACTTCTTCTTGAAATGCCATTGTATACATTTAGTAAATGTATTATGATAACTTATATAGCATTTTTGATACACCATTATTTATGGTCATTTGGTCATATCCCAAATCTTTTTTCTTAGCTCCATTTTTCATTAGTAAATAATTTTCATGCCTATTACTAGGTATTACTATGTATATATAGTATATTTTATTGTTTTGAATAAGGGAACCTGTTAATTGGGGAGAATAATAATTTTCCCAAAGTCTCAGTAGCATGTTATGCTTTTCTAAGTGTTGTACACAAGTCTGAGGCACTCAACAGACTTAATATAAATAAATAATTTTGGTATTTTTCATATGTTCAGAAAACTTTGACAGTGTATGAGGGGTGGTATGGTCATTGAAAAGCAAGGGAAATTAAGGGAAAATGAATGCCAAAGCAGCTGTGACAGAAGTTTCTTGAGCTTGATCACCTCTTTCTATGCTATTTAATTCTGGTGCTACTTAAATGTAAGCACTCTTGTCCATTTCACAAATCTTCATTGCCATCGTTATATTCAGAGGCAGAGTGCTATGACTTAGTTTCCGTTAATATAGTCATTTTAGCATTGAGCTTGTCTGCATTATAAAGTGAGGGTTACATGATAGAGCTACATTCAAGAGGGAAGACTGAAGTCCAGAGAAATCTTTGGCCTTGGGTGAGATTTCCTAACTTTATTTCTGCTAATGATTTCTGGCATAGTCTCATGAATAAAACAAGGCACCTAGATGCTTTTCTTAAAAAAAGAAAAAGGTGGAGTATAAGGGAATAAGGAAGTATTTAGCACGCCTAATCTGTCCGATTTCTAAAAATTGATGATAAGAGTTGTAGGGCATTGAGGACATGTAGGGCATGAGGCTTTGACTCTGACCCCTCAGGTGGTATGCCTCCGTTCTATAGCAGTACCAAGGAGGTCTGATATATTCTGTCCACATAAGGACTTTTCAGATGCTGTGAATAATCCTTGATATGTTTTTCTTAAGGAAATCTAACCATAACTTAACTATTTATGTTTTCCTTTCCCTTACCTCAGTCAATGATACAAACAAACAAAAATTAGTTACTAAAACCAACATTTATCCTAAGGGATAGGTAATATTAATTTTTTATTTGGTTCCATTTACCTCATTGATAAGAAATGTAATTGTCCAAATTACTTTTGCTTCAAAAATGCCTTTTTGGAATTTTAATTTAATAATTAGACTACTTAAAATAAAAAAAAACAAGATTTATGCGTATTTCCCTTAATACTGAAAATGCTATTTTAAAAAGAATGCAGTTTTGAACAAACGAAATTATCTTGAATTGATGAACATTTATGGATTGTCTTGTAATGTAAGAACAACAAAACTGCCTTCAAAAATTTAATAGTTTTATAGGAATAAAAAGATTTCCAAGTTTTGACTCAGCATTTTCCTTTTATTATTAGAATATAAAGTACTTCTCTTGTAGTAGGCCTTCTAACAGAGTGTATGCCATCTATGTTTCCTATTACTTACTGCTGGGATGAATGATTGTATGCTATTTTGTCTTTCAGTTTTCAGTATTTTCTTTGGAAGAGTCAAATCAGCAATTTTCAAAATATAAATAATGAATTTTGATGTTATTTTTCAAAGATAGGAAATTTTAGAGGTAGGTTTCTCTGTAACTTTTGCACCAAAAGCTGTTACCTTAATGCATAGCAAATCTGGTCTTTCTTTTTCAGTGTTACTGGCTTTTATAGAAGAGCAAGCCAGACTGTTTCACTTTTTGCTTGAAATGGGGCCTGCCTGGTAGGACAAGAGTAGACCTACTTTTAATCTTTGGTACCTTGTTATTTATGTCTCTAGAGCTTTAAAGAAATAAAGAAAGGAAAGGAGAAGTCTCTTCCTCTTCTCCCATTTCCTCCTACTTTTCTTTTTTTTTTCCCTTTTTATTCCCACTTCAGTAGCTGGTAGAAAAAACAAGGTTCTTATTATCAACTATTTGCTATTTGATAGTCTTTTCGTTATTCGTATTTATCACAGAAAAACATTTTGTTAAACATTTTTATTATCTATCTATCTATTTATTTATTTAATTTTTTGAGCGCACGCATGCATGAGTGTACTTGCATGCGCATGTGTGAGGGGCGCGGGAAGGACCCAAGGGAGAAGGGGAGAGAGAATCTTAAGCAGTCTCTCCACCCAGCACAGAGCCTGACGCAGGGTTCAATTTCATGACCCTGAGATCATGACCTGAGATGAAATCAAGAGGTGGACATTTATTAAGGCACCCCTTATTAAATGTGCTTATTAAAACATCTAAAAATTCATTAATTAATTCATTATATTTAAAATGATTTTACCATCTTTGTTATTTTGCCTTTATTATTTGTATTAAAATAACTTATTTTATCTTAATCTTCTTAAAACTTCAGCCTAACCTATATATTGCACAGATTAATAAAGATGGATATTTGATTTTATCATTTTACCAGTCCTCTTTCTTAAAAAGTTTAGATTAGAAACTTCACCTCTTTTTTTTTTTTTAAGATTTTATTTATTTATTTGAGAGATAACACTAGAGAGTGAGAGCAAGCACGAGGAAGGCGGTGGAGGGAGAGGGAGACTCTTCAGGTCTCCATCCCAGGACCTGGGATCACCACAAGATGCTTAACACTAGAATACTGTAGTCAGTTAAAGGAAGCTCTTTGCCATGCAGCTCTTCAGTCAATTTGCATGTTTTGCCAGTGGCTAGACCAAAAAAATCAGTAAACAGTCTCATTTATATCAAAATTATATTGTGAGGTAAATATAATGTTCTATGGTGAAATAGTGTATAACTCAGTTTTGTTTAGGGGAACAAAATATTTTACTACACAATTTTACAAGACCCCAAATTCAGATGTTCTGGGGGAGAGTAGCAATTTAATTTTCCTTTTAAATAATATGGTAATGACACACATAAAGAATTTAGGGAAGAACTTAATGGTTATCCTAGCAAATAGTTGCCCTAGTTTGGTATTCCAGCTTGATACTACCCTAGGTGCAACTGGATACTAATGACCTAATCAAAATAAGTTAGGGGAGTTGGTGATTGAAGTAGGCATTTCTTAGTTTTTTCAGATTAGAGTTGACTTGTCTATTAAGTCCCCACTCCAGCTACCCATTTAAACATTGTCTTTTGATTTAAGGAGTATTTCCAAACTCAGATTTGTTCTGTGATTTCCTATATTCCATATATAATATTCTTAATGTTTAAAATGAATTTTCTTTCCTCTTTTACTTGAGGGAATAACAGCTTACCTATTTAGTGCTCACTATAAGCTCATTAGTGAATAACATGCTGAAAAGAGATTCAGAAAGAGTATGGATAGAAGTGGTCATCATCAGACTACTGGCATTGGTTTTATGGAGGTAAAGAAGGAGGAAGGATGCCTCAAAAATAGTTGCCATCTACCTAAGATTAGCTCTTAATTCATTAATAGTAGTACAAGTTTATTTCCAACCCATGTCACTGGACATCTCTGTATAAAGAAGTGTTTTCTGTTCTCACAAATATTTTCTTTAATCCCAGCAAACAGTCTCATAAAGGCATGAAGTTGTCAAAGAAGAATCAGTCCAAACCATCTCCACTCAGGAAATGTTTCCAAGTGTATAAATTGGTCATAACATCAACTCTATATACAGAAGCCAGCACTTAAAAAATTTTTAAAATATAGTATAGGTCATTACTGTTATCCAAACAGTCTGATTACGTATCTTCAGCTGATAAGTTGTCTCCAATTGAGATCCATTTTGTAACCTAATATTATGGAGTGAGGGGGGAAATCCCTTTGTAAAAATTCTCCACTACTATCTCCATAATCTCTACTTCACTGAGTTTCATCCAAGTGCGAAAATGAAAAATTATAACCTGCCAAGCATCAGTGGCAGAGTGAAATGAAAAAATTGTGAGTTAATAACAGTGATGCCTCAAAAAAATTTCCTGGCCAATTTAACATTGCTTCATCCAAGGTCACTTCCCAGAGCTGATTATTTTTAGTAATTTGCAGATGAGACCATTCTACCTTGGTCATGGTTAGTGAAGATCAAGAAAATGCCAGAGAAGGTTTAAGACTCAAGGTTATCTGTCTTTCTCAAATAAGATGCAAACCACAGTTCCACTTTATTTTCTTAAGACCCAGTAGAAAATAATTTTCAAAGAAAAGAACCTTATAAGATCTTTTATTGGAGATACAAAGTCACAATGTAAAACACGAGGGGTAAGGATAGCAGAAGGACACTATTTAGTAGGTCCTTAGGTAGAATTTCATGTGGCAAAGTAATCCTCAAGATATTTTCCTAGGATTTTTAGTCTAATGCTTAAAAAAACAACCTACCGTGGATTGTATTTTGTGTAAACATTGATTTACATGTCTAGAAATTTGCAGAAAATTTTCATTACTTTTTCTTGCTCATTTTGAAATTTGAAGTTACATTATAATCATTTAAAGTCTTATTTTTTTACACATAAATAATTCAGATATTATAGACAGATATAAAAAAAGAAAGCTTTCCTTTAATTTTGCTAATCACTGATAACTTTTATTGATTTTTAGCGTAACTTTCCAGACCTGTATATCTCTGTGTGTAGGTAAGGAGAGAAACAGATGAGTAAGAATATAGGTTGTTTTTTTTTTTTAAGATTTTATTTATTTGACAGACAGAAATGACAAGTAGGCAGAGAGGCAGGCAGAGAGAGAGGAGGAAGCAGGCTTCCTGCTGAGCAGAGAGCCCAATGCGGGGCTCGATCCCCGGACCCTAGGATCATGACCTGAGCCGAAGGCAGAGGCTTTAACCCACTGAGCCACACAGGCGCCCGATAGGGTTTTTTTTTCTTTTCTTTTTTTCTTTTTTAAGATTTTATTTATTTGTGTGAGAGAGAGAGAGAGCGCACAATCCGGGGGAGTGGCAGGTAGAGGGAAAAGCAGGCTTCTTGCTGTGCAAGGACCTGAGCCAAAGGCAGACGCTTAACCAACTGAGCCTTGCATGTATCCTAGAAGATAGATTTTTTTGTTTTAAATGAGCTCACAAAGAAGGCATACTCATATTTTACCTAGCACCTCACCCTGGGTATCTTTCTATGTCAATAATTATTGGTTGCATTTTTATTTTTGATGGCTTCAGATTGCGTTTGTATCATCTAATATTGATGGACATTTAGAATAGCTTTCTACCATATGAATAAATCTGAAATAAATACAACTTCTTATATATATTAGATTATAAAATAATCTGATTTGTTAGATCAGAGACAAACCATGAGAGACTGTGGACTCTGAGAAACAAACTGAGGGTTTTGGAGGGGCGGGAGGTGAGGGGGTTGGGTGAGCCTGGTGGTGGGTATTAAGGAGGGCACATATTGCATGGAGCACTGGGTATGGTGCATAAACGATGAATTTTGGAACACACACACACACAAAATTAAAAAAATAAAAAGATTGATCTGATTTAAAACTGAAATGATGACGATGTAGACATATGACGCTTACTGCAAAATGCTCTCTAGAAAAATGGAAGTATGTTCTTCCAGTAGCACTTCATTGTTACAAGGGTATTCTTTAGTTAGGTAGGTGAACTTTGATATCTCAGTATTGTTTTTGTATGTTTATTAGTGATGTTGAGTATATTTTCAAATATTTAGTAGCCATTGCACTTTTTGTGAATTTCTTGTTCATTTCTTGCCTTCTCCCCCATTAGTATAATCTTTTTCTTATGACTGTTTAATAATAAATATCTTTTAAAGGATATTATTAGTCTTATCTCAACTATTTAATTTTTTTTCTATATTGTCAATTCTAATTTTATTTGTATTTCCTCCAGTATCTTCTGTCTGTAGAGCCATGCTTACAAAAGCTTGTCCAAGATGAAGCTATATGACTAATTACTTAAAATTTTCCTCTGTTACTTTTTTATGTTTAATGTTTAATCCATAAGGAATTTGATCTTAGGTATGGTTTGAGACAAGAGTCTTGCTTATTTTATTCCCAGATAGCTAGGCTATTGACATAATACCACCTCATGAATAGCCCAGCCTTCCCTATTGATTTAGAATGCCTCAGTTGTCATAATGCATGTTTATCACTGCCTTCTGAGGTGTTTTAGGCATTCCATGATGTGCTCTTAGGGAATGTTGTTCAAGATCTGGAAAACTAAGTAACTGGCATTCTCTTCTTACCTTCCTTATATCTTCATTGAAATATCTGTGACTTTTTTCTAATTCTTTCCATATTTTAATGCAGTTTCTTTTTTTTACTGAGATACAGTTGACCCAGAGTGATTTGATATTTGTAAATATTGTAGAATTATCACACTAACTCTAGTTAAAATCCATTATCATATGTAGTTACAGATGTGCAGTTTCTTCTTAATTTTTGAATATGAACTTTATTGAAGTACAATAAGTCTATGTACTGTATAATATATATAATCAATAAATTTGTTTATGCCGTGACTACATTCAAGATAGAGAATGTTTCCCTTACCACAACAAACCTCCATCTGGCCTTTGTAGTTGATCCTTTTTCTCTACTGCTGGCCTCTGACAACTATTGGTCTGCTTTCTACACATAGTTTTTTCTAAGAGTTTATATAAATCAAGCAGTGTAACAGGTAGTCTTTTATGTCTTTTTTCCACTCAGCATTATATTTGTGAGATTCATCCATGTTGTTTGTGCTTGAGTAGTTTATTCCTTTTTAATCATGTGTAGTATTCAATTATATAGATATACTACTATTTGTTTATCCACTTACAAATATCTGGGCATCATGGATATAGCTGAGTTTCTGGCTATCATCAGTATAGTTACTATGAACATTCTTATACAGGTCCATGTATAGACATAAGTTTTATCTCTCTAGAATAAATACCTAAGACTGGGATTACTGGGTTGAATTGTGTGTATGTGATTTTTATAAGAAACTGCCAAATGGTTTTCTTAAGTGTCTGTACCATTTTTCTTTCACATGAGCAATATATGAGAATTGTAATTGTTTTTATATGCTTGCCAGTACTTAGTAGGATCAGTCTCTTTAATTTTGCCATTCCACTGGGTGAGTAGTGGTATCTCATTTGTGGTTTTAGTTTGCATTTCTTTAATGGCTAATGTCCTTTGCATTTCAATAGAACTTATAGAAGCAGTTTACCAACTTCTACAAAAAAACCTGCTAAAATCTTAATTTTGATTTTGTTGAATAAATTTGGAGATAGTTGACAATGAATAACATTGAACCTGTTTATGAATATGGTTTATGTTTTTATTAATTTTAGTCTTTAATTTGTTTCAACAAAGTTTTATAGTTGGCAGAGTATGTTTTACAAAATTGAAAATATTATCCGTACATGTTTCATATTTTGATGTTTTTTGCAGACACACTAAAATTTAAATCTCTAATTTTTATTGTTCGTGTAAAAATACAATCAACTTTTGTATGTTTAGCTTATCCTATATATTTGTTAACTCATTTATTAGTTCTAATAGTTTTGTGTAGATTTCTCAGGATTTTCCACATGAACTTTTTAAAAAAGATTTTATTTATTTGACGGAGAGAGAGATCACAAGCAGGCAGAGAGAGAAGGGGAAGCAGACTCCCTGCTGAGCAGAGAGCCTGATGTGGGGCTGGATCCCAGGACCCTGAGATCATGACTGAGCTGAAGGCAATGGCTTAACCCGATGAACCAACCAGGTGCCCCCCTTTTTTTGTTTTGGAAAAAAATATTTTTCTTCTTTCTTTTCAAATTGTATGCCTTTATTTCTTGTTTTTGCTTTATTTTGTTAGTTTAGATGTTCAGTACAATATTGATGTATACATGGTAAAAGCAGTTGCCACTTTTTTGTTTTTGATCTTAAAGGGAAAGTATTCAACGTTTTCATTATTTCACCATATAAGAATGATATTAGCTATAGGTTTTTCAAAGATGCCATATTAGTCTGCTTGGACTGCCATAATCAAATACCACAGACTGGATGGCTCAAACAGCAGAAATGTATTTTCTCATAGATCTGCAGGATAGGAGTCCAACATCAAGGTGCTGTTAGATTTGGTTTCTGGTGAGGGCTCTTTTCCTGGCTTGCAGATGGCTGTTTTCTTGCTGTGTCCTCACTTGGCCTCGTCTCTGTCCAAGGGGCCAGGCAGAGAGACAGAGAGGGAAGGGAGGAGGAATGAATAGAAGGAGGGAGTGAGGAGGGGAAGGGAAAAAGAGAGAAATATGTAGCTAGTCTTAATTGGATTAGGGCTCCTCTCATGACTTCATTTAATCTTTTTTTTTTTTTTTTTTTTTTTTTTTTTTTTTTTTTTAAAGATTTTATTTATTTATCAGAGAGAGAGAGAGGGAGAGAACAAGCACAGGCAGACAGAATGGCAGGCAGAGGCAGAGGGAGAAGCAGGCTCCCCGCCGAGCAAGGAGCCCGATGTGGGACTCGATCCCAGGACGCTGGGATCATGACCTGAGCCGAAGGCAGCTGCTTAACCAACTGAGCCACCCAGGCGTCCCGACTTCATTTAATCTTAATTATCTCATTAAAGGTCCTGTCTCCAAATACAGTCATATTAGGGGTTGGAGCTTCAAAAAATGAATTTTGGGGAAACACAGTTGAGACCATAACATAGATCCTGTATCAGATTGAGAGGTTCCCCCCTTTTTAAAAAAGATTTTATTTATTTATTTGAGAGAGAATGAGATTGAGAGAGAGCATGAGAGGGGAGAAGGTCAGACAGAGAAGCAGGCTCCCTGCTGAGCAGGGAGCCCCATGCGGGACTCTCTCTCCTGGGACTGCAAAATCATGACCTGAGCTGAAGGCAGTCGCTTAACCAACTGAGACACCCAGGCACCTGAATGCTTCCCTTTTATTTCTAATTAGCTTAAAATATTTATCATGAATAGGTGCTGAATTTTGTGAAATGCTTTTTGGCATCCTTGGGATGATCATATGTTTTCCTTTTTTAAAATACGTTAGTATGGAGAAATCATGTAATTCATTTTTTGAATGTTAAACCTGCTTTGCATTACTTCGTCACATTTTGTATGCCTTTCATATATTGCTCTTTAGGACTTTTATTTCTTATATGCATTTATGTCTAATTTACATATTATATATTTTAAATATTAAAGAACTAACTTTGCTTAAATTTTGTTAGGGATTTATTTTCATGTCTGTGATCATAAAAGATACTGATGTGTAGTTTTCTTATAATGTCTGTTTGGTTTTGGATTAAGATAATATTGGCCTCATCATGTGAATTGGGAGATTTTCCTTCATCTTCTATTTTATGAAAGAATTTACGTAGAATTGGTACTATTTTTTACCTAAATATTTGATAGAATTCCTAGTGATGCTGTCTTGGCCTGAAATTTTCATTTGGAAAAGTTTTAAAATTTGAATTTAATGTGTTTCTTTGATAAGGACTATTTGAGTTATCTGTTTCATGCTGAGTCATATCTTTCAAGGATTTTGTTTTCATCTAAGTTTTTGAATCTATTGCCATATGATTGTTCATAATTTTATTTCCTTATAGACTTAATTTGTGTATAATCTGAGTAATGTCCTTTCTTTCATCCCTAATATTGGCAATTTGTGTCATTTCTCTCTTTCCCTTGATCAGTCTGTTTGGAGCTTTATCAACTTTTTAAAAATTTATTTTTATTTGTTTTTTGAGAAAGAGAGAGAATGCAAGTTGGGGGAGGAGTAGAGGGAGAGGGACAAGCAGACTCCACACTGAGCATGGTGCCTGATATGGGGCCTTGTCTTGAGATCATGACCTGAGCTGAAATCAAGAGTCAGAGCTTAACTGACTGAGCCACCCAGGGCTCCTGGAGTTTTGTCTATTTTATTGATTCTTTCAAATAACTAGCTTTTGGTTCCATTGATTTTTTCTATTGTTTGTATATCTTCTATTTTATAAATATCTACTTTTACCTTTATTATTTTCTTCCTTCTGTTTATTTTGTGTTTAATTTCCTTTTTTATTCTTTTTTTAGTTTCTTAAGGTAGAAGCTTAAGGAAAATGATTTAACAGTTTCCTTCTTTTCTAATATAAGTATTTGATGCTGCATGCTTCCTTCTAAGCACTGTTGTAGTTGTATCTACAAATTATGATATAGGGTGTTTTCATTTTCTTGCAACTCATATATTTCTTAACTATTATGATTTTTTTCCCTTTTGACCTATGTGTTGTTTAGTAGAGCATTATTATTAGAGTAATACTAGTGTCTGATATTTTGGCTCAGTCAGTTAAGCTCTGACTCTTGATTTCAGCTCAGGTCATGATCTCAAGACAAGGCCCCATATCAGGCACCATGCTCAGTGTGGAGTCTGCTTGTCCCTCTCCCTCTACTCCTCCCCCAACTTGCATTCTCTCTCTTTCTCAATATGGTTCTTCATGGTGATTGTTCTACATGCACTTTAAAAAATATGAAACGTTCTACAAATGTTAATTAGGTCAAGTCAGTTGATACTATTACTCAAGTCTCTATACTTACTTTTTTCTGTATTTGTTCTATCAATTATTGGGAAAGACATTTTGAAATATATTCTATAATTGGTATTTTTCTAAGTTATCTCTAAGTTCCATCAGTTTTTATTTCATGTTTTTAAAAAGCTTCTATTAAATGCATAAACCTTTAGGAATGTATGTCCTCTCGTTGAATTTAGCCATTTAACACTATGTAATTATCCTTTTCATCCTAATTTTAATCCATTGCTTTCAGATCTTCTTTTCTGGTGTTGATTTAGTCATTCTAGCTTTTTTTTGATTAGTGTTCGCATGTTACTTCTTTTTCTATCTTTTAAATTTTAATCCATGTGTTTTCATATTTAGAGTAATTTTTGTTGGTATGTGGTATATAGTTACTGTCCAATCTCTACCTTTTAGACTTTTCAGACCACTTTCAGAACATTCTAAGTTATTATTCTATGTTTGGATTTACTTTATGTTTTAAAAAGATTTTTTAAATTTATTTGAGAGAGAAAGAGAACTCAAATAGCGGGAGAGAGAGAGGGAGAGGGAGAAGCAGACTCCTGGGTCAGCTGGGAGCCTGAGGACGTGAGGCCCAATCCCAGGACCCTCAGATCATGACCTGAACCCTAGGTAGATACCTAACTGACTGAGCCACCCAAGCCCCTCCTGTGTTTGGTTTAGATCAACTGTCCTTTTTTTTTTTTTAAATCAGCCATCTTGATATTTGTTTTCTACTTCTTCTTCTTCTTCTTCTTTTTTTTTTTTTTTTAAGATTTTATTTATTTATTTGACAGAGATCACAAGTAGGCAGAGAGGCAGGCAGAGAGAGAGAGGGGGAAGCAGTCTCCCTGCTGAGCAGAGAGCCCGATCCAGGGCTCGATCCCAGGACCCTGGGATCATGACCTGAGCTGAAGGCAGAGGTTTTAACCCACTGAGCCACCCAGGCACCCCTGTTTTCTACTTGTTATCTGTTCTTTGGTACTTTTCCCCCTCTTTCCTCCTTTTTTTCAATAAAGTGAATATATTTTATGATTCCATTTTGTGTTTACTGTTTTTCCCATCTGTACCTTTTTGTTTTATTTGTTTAGAGGTTACTCCAAAGTCTGCATTATTTTTAACTTACTGGTTCACTATCAAATATTGTGTTGCTTCATGTAAAATGTAAGAACCATGTAAAAATAAACTTCCATTTCCCCATTCCTTCTTGTTTTTTTGCTTTTATAATGTTACCTCTCCATATGTTATAAACTTTTTAATAATGCACTATTATTTTTGCCTTAAATGATTATCTTTTAAAATGATTAAAATAGGAAATATTATACTCTACCCCTATAGTAAATAGTAAAATTTACCATTTCATAACTCTTCATCTTTTATGTAGATGTACATTTCCACTTATATCATTTTACTTCTACCTCAAGAACTTCCTTTTGTGTTTCTTAAGTCCTGGTGAGTAATTCTTTCATTTTTATTTGAAAAAGTATTTATTCAGGGGCACCTGGGTGGCTCAGTGGGTTAAACCGCTGCCTTCGGCTCAGGTCATGATCTCAGGGTCCTGGGATCGAGTCCCGCATCGGGCTCTCTGCTCAGCAGGGAGCCTGCTTCCCTCTCTCTCTCTCTGCCTGCCTCTCCATCTACTTGTGATTTCTCTCTGTTAAATAAATAAATAAAAAATCTTAAAAAAAAAGTATTTATTCAGTTTAATTATTGAAAAACATTTTTATTAGGCTTAGATTTCAAAATTGATGATTTTATTGTTTGTGGGTTTTTTGTTTTGTTTTGTTTTGTTTTGTTTTTTATTTCAGTGCTTGGAAGTATCTGCCATTGTGTTCTGCCAGTTTCTGATGAGAAGTTGGCTATAATTCTCATCTTTGTTCTGTAGTTAAGGATGTCTTCCCACCTCGCACCCCTGACTGCTTTCACCAAAGCCAGACTTTTTGGAGTTCCTTTTGAATGTCCTTCAGTATTCTTTGAAGTTTCTCATTTATAAATGGTGGAAATCTTTCTCCCAAATGCTGTGAGCTCTGAGAATTGTTTATTCTACTGTTTTCCAGTGATTCGTTCCCCGGCCTCGAGTGATTGCTACTCACATAGGGCAGATCACTAGCCACCTAACTCCTGAGGGAGACCTCCATGCAGATTTTTAGAGCTTTCTCTATCTGTGCAGTGTCAGTATCCTTGGTGGTCTTTCCCACAGATTAGCTGCCTTGGCCTTCCCAAACTCCAATCTATTTCCTTAACACAGTGAAACAGTTGCCGTGTATTTGGCCTTTTTTTTCCAAGCTACTTCTTGGAAACTACTTTCAAGTAACAACTGGGGCAAACCTAAGACTCATCATTCTTGTTCCCTTCCCTCTCTCTTAGAAGTCTTAGTTCAGTGTTACTGTTGTTCATATCTGAAAACAGTGTTTTCATATATTTATTCTGGTTGTTTTTTTTTTGTTTGTTTAAAGTGTAAGTCTGGTTTTTGTTACTTCATCTTTACTGAAGTGGATGCCTAGAATTTATTTTGAACAGAGTATATAGTGCCAAAATATGAACTTGAATTCCAGTGATATGTTGATATATATACCTCTTTCTGTTTCTGGATTATTCATTCTGTTATTTGTCACCAATGCCTCATCAATTTAATTATTTTATCTGCTTTTAATGAATCTATATTTCAGTTATATTTAGTTTTAAAATTATGCAATTAGCATGCTTCTAACATTTAATTTCTGATGTTTCTTAGGATATATCTTGTTTTTTGTCTTTTTTTTTTTTTTTTTTTAAATATTGGTAAGATCAGCTGGAGCCCCAAATCATGTCCTGTGGAAGCCCATAATCCCTTGCAGAGGTAGAGTAAAAGCTGTGTTTCATATTGTCACTATTGTTTTCTATGAGCTCCTGCTTTTATTGAATAAAATCGGTCCAGAGATCTTCTTGTCATCTTGTGCCTCCTAGTTTATGCTCTGCTGTATTGACCCAGATGTGAGACTCAATTTCATTTACAAAATCCATTCACATAGGGCATATGAGATTACATTTTATTGGATGTCTGGATTTGGGAGGACCAGCATTGTGATTTCATAATCCAAACAATTTCACATAAAATATGAGACATCCCTGTTTTTAAAAGTCTATTACCTCAACATCAGAATTTTATTTTACCACTGTTTTTAACCCCATGCCCCATCTATGTCTAATTAAGTCTTGTTAATGTCTTCTTTTCTCTTTCTTTTCTCAGCTCTTGTGTCTCTATGCACCCACCTTTAAAATTCTAATGTGTTGCAAAAATGTTAAGCTTTCTTTTTAGCTGTATTAGAATGTACTGTACTAGACCCTTTGGTTGCTTTTACCCAAAGTGAATCATCAATTATTTATTTCTAAATTCTGGTGCCCACTGTTAAGATAATGAATTTTTCATCTCACTGCATTTGTAAAATGATGCTTTATATTTCTATTTTAATTTTTTAAAATTGAAGTTGTATATTATTCCTAGGAGATTTGATGGATATGGTGGCACTCCAGATGCTTCTACCTTAATCATAGTCTTGTGTGTTTCATAAGAAAATAATTAATCATGCGAAGAGCCATATGAAAAATATCTCCAGCATATAGCCAGTTGCAACATAAAGTTTGATTCAAAGCATCTAATATGAAATGCATATATTCATTTATACCCATGGATTTAATTGAGGATTACCTACATTTTTATTTGTTTGATTATTAATACAATTGGTTAGTTACTAAGTTGTTATTCAGTAATCTTTTTTAGGGAGATTACAATGAGTTGTATGCATAAAGAGGTTATATTGTCTATATATTATTCATTGAAACAGTTTCAAATTGGGCTCTTTTTTCATAAGAGAGATGTTTGCTATCACCTTATTGCTTATTGTTTTTTCAAAATTATATAAATTTTATTTTTTATTTGATTATATTATGTTTTATTATCAACTGCTGGACAGAATAAATTACAGTTTGGAAAATAACAGTACTCCTTTTTTATTCAGTAATATTACTATTGTGTGGATTTTTACTCTCCAAATAATTGCTTGTATGTCCTCATTTGTAAATTGCTATACTAGGTACCATTAGTCAGAAGAAATAGTGGTTTCCTATTTCCAAGAATGTTAGTATCTAGCTGAGGTCATAAAATAGTCACCTGTAAAATTACTTAGAAATTATTAGAAATAATGTTTACAAATGAGTTCAAACTTAATACTCTAGATAGATTTTGGAACTGAAGCATTGAAGGAAATGACAAAATGCAAAGACATTTTACTGAATGGGAGAAGATATTTGCAAATGCCATATTCAATATGGGGTTAATATCCAAAATATATAAAGAACTTATATAACTTAACACAAAAAATGAGCAACCCAATTAAAAAATAGGCAGGGGACCTGAAAAGACATTTTTCCAAAGAAGAAATACAGATGACCAACAGGCACATAAAATGATGCTCAACATCGCTAATCATCAAGTAATGCAAATCAAAACCACAATAAGATATGGCTAAAACAAAACAAAACAAAACAAAACACAAGAAATAATGTGTTGACCAGGATGTGGAGAAAAAGGACTCATGCACTGTGGGTGGGAATGTAAATCGGTACGGCTACTGTGGAAAACAATATGGCAATTTCTCAAAAAATTAAAAACCAGAATTCCATATGATCTGATAGTTCCACTACTGGATATTTACCCAAAGAAAACAAAACCACTATTTTGAAGAGATAGATACACCTATATGCTTATTGCAGCATTATTTATAATGGTTAAGATGTGGAAGCAATCCCATCAATAGATGAACAGATAAAGAAGAAATACACACACACACACACACACACACACACACATCTACACACAAGTATTATGCAGCCATAAATAAAGGATGAGATTTTTGCCATTTGTAGCAACATGGATGGACCGAGAGGGTATTATGCTAAGTAAAATAAGTGAGACTGAGAAAGACAAATACCATATGATTTTACGCTTGTGGAATCTATAAAACAAATGAATAAAAAAACAGACCAGAACTATATATAAAGAGAACAAACTGATGTTTGCCAGAGGGGAGAGTGTAGGGGATAAAAAAATAGGTGAAGGGGTAGGGAAGATAGAGACCTCCAGTTATGGAATGAATAAGTCACAGAAATGAAAGGCACAGCAAAAAGAATATAGTTAATGTTTGGGAATAGCTTTGTGTGGTGACAGATGGTAGTCACACTTGTGGTGTGCCTAGCATGCTCTATGGAGAAGTTGAATCAGTGTGGTGCACCTGAAACTTATGTAATATTTTGTGTCAACTATAGTTAAATAAAAAAATTTAACAAAAAAAGACAGGTTGATCCAAGTACCACTTTTGTTATCAAAATACCATAGAACATTTATTATTGATTTCATACTAATCTGCAGTATTGACAAATGAAAATATATTTGTGATCATGCTTTATTCATTGTCTCCCTTTGTTTTCTCTTGGAACTTTGTAAATGTTACATTCCAGGAGCAAGTACTTTTAAAATATTGTCTTCCCCCACCCCCATGCTTCTTGTCAGTATTCTGATAGCAATCTTAGTTATAGGCTGTTAATATATTTTGAAAATTGCATGTATTCAGACATCAGTTATGAATCTCTCCATTTCCTCCACTGCTACATATATCAAAGGGAATACTACCCACCCTCAGACTCTATTTTTTCTTCCTGTGGAGAAAGGAAATTACTACTTTGACATCAGAACATATTAGCTCCCCTTCAGTTTGCAGACACTTGAGTCCTACGTGATAATTCTACTTTACTAACCAAGAGTTAGGGTCTATCAGTCCTTTACAGAATGACGGGAACAAACAACTCATTTCTTACAGTTGCCCTAGGAGAACCACCTCACTCAATATATATCTTAATAGAATTCATTCGGATTAATTTGAAAGACTTCCTAGGAAACTATTTATTGAACAAAAATGATTAAAATTGATCTGTGTACTGTTGTCTAATAAAAGTGGTTTATTTTTGTATTACCTTTCTTTTAAATCATGGGTATGTATAGTTTGAGAACAACCCCTATGATACAGAGTTCTCTTTTTGCTGTATTTCTACTAATTTTTCACTTGATGAAAGGAGAAAATTATGAAACAGTTTTTTTATACTTAATGAGAATGAAATTCAAACTTAAGTCGTTTTTATAAAAGTTATATACTTAAAGAATAGTAACTTCTTTTTGAAATTTGAAAACAAGTCACAAAATTTGAAAAAATAACAAGAAATGAATGAATTTAAAAACCTAATATTTGAGGGGCGCCTGGGTGGCTCAGTGGATTAAGCCGCTGCCTTCGGCTCAGGTCATGATCTCAGGGTCTTGGGATCGAGTCCCGCATCAGGCTCTCTGCTCAGCAGGGAGCCTGCTTCCCTCTCTCTCTCTCTCTGCCTGCCTCTCTGTCTACTTGTGATTTCTCTCTGTCAAATAAATAAATAAAATCTTAAAAAAAAAAAACCTAATATTTGATAATAGTATTACAACTCCTAAATTATTCTGTAGGCTTTTTTAAATGTATATTTTAAAATGTACATATTAGCTAAGAATTGTGAAAAAGCTCCCTTGCTGTGGTTACTTTGAAAATTAATTAATTATTAATTAATTTTAAAAGATTTTTATTTATTTATTTGACAGACAGAGATCACAAGTAGGCAGAGAGGCAGGCAGCGAGAGAAGAAGGGAAGGAAGCAGGCTTCCCGCTGAGCAGAGAGCCCAATGCAGGTTTCAAACCCAGGACTCTGGGATCATGACCTGAGCTGAAGGTAGAGGCTTTAACCCACTAAGCCACCCAGGTGCCCCTTAAAATTTATTTTTAAATGAATGTAGCTTTCCTATAGTAAAGTGCATATGCTTTCAATGTTGATTATGACGTGGAGTTTTTTCAACCTGAAGATTGCTATTTTACTTAGTGTTCTATTAGAGAAAATGAACAAAATTTCACATTCCAAGTAAGACTTGGATTTTTGTTCTTTTTTGGGGAGAGCTTATCATTTGCTGATTAGTATATATTACAAAAGGGACTGCTCATATGCCAGTGAAACATTTTGTCAAAAAGAACCAATATGGGGTAACTGGGTGGCTCAGTGGTTAAGCGTCTGCCTTCAGCTCAGGTCATGGTCCCAGGATCCTGGGATAGAGCCCTGCATTAGGGTCCCTGCTCAGTGTGAAGCCTGCTTCTCCCTCTTCTAGTCCCACTGCTCGTGTTCCCTCTTGCTGTGTCTCTCTCTGTCAAATAAATAAATAAAATCTTAAAAAAAAAGCAATATGATTTTCATCTTTAATTGCAGTACTTCTGAAACAAATTATCCTAGCAGTTCCTTTTCATATTCTTGAAATTATATTTGCTTCTAAATTTAATTGAAAATAAGTGTTGATACATATATTAGGATTTTTTTTTCTAGTAAGGGAATATAATATGGCAAGTGTTTCTACTTTTATGTTGGACATTCTTTCTTTTTTCTCAGTTTTAAAACATTATACCTAAAGAAAATCTAGATAAGCTACTTAGCTAATGAATAGCTGATTTTGCTTTTGATTACTTTTGAGAAGCTTTAAATTCCAGTTGAAAATTTTTGAATTGTTTTTTCTTTCTTGAAGGGAAATTTGATTTGGTTATAAGACCAGATTGGCACAAAGTAATATGTGGCACCAAGCTAAAATAAATGCTTTTTGATTATACTTTAATTGATGGTCCAGTGGATTATTATTCCATTATCTTGCTCACATCCTTATACATGTTTCTTTTTAGAACTTTCCAGTAGGTTTCTGTCACTCACCGATTTCCTCCTGAAACTAGAATTATCATTTAAAAAATAACTAAACTCAGATGTCTGTAGAAGCCATGGAATTAAAATAGATGAAGTGTAAAGATGATCTCTGGTAACTAACATGTAACCTCACGCTGGTGAGTAAGTGAGGAGTTGTGGGGAATCTCTAGAAAACTGGAGAATAGATGCTCTATTTAGGGGAAGTAATCACTAACAAGCTTCAGCCAGGGTTTTTGTATGGGTAGACAGTTGTCAAATCTTCCAATTAAATAGAGAAGCTAAAAATCTCTCTCCGTGTGTGTGTGTGTGTGTGTGTGTAATTTCCTGATTTTTAAATTTTGGCAGATCATTTTCAAAAAATACTCTATGTACAAATGCTGTTTGGCACTTCAACTACCTATGAACTAATTGCTTTTGAATCGCTCATTTAAAGATTTGTCTTTAAAAATAAGACTTCGAGGGTGCCTGGGTGGCTCAGTGGGTTAAAGCCTCTGCCTGTGGCCCAGGTCATGATCCCAGGGTGCTGGGATCGAGCCCCACAGTGGGCTCTCTGCTCAGCGGGGAGCCTGCTTCTTCCTCTCTCTCTCTCTCTCTCTCTCTCTCTCTGCCTGCCTCTCTGCCTACTTGTGATGTCTGTCAATAATTAAATAAATAAATCTTTAAAAAAATAATAAGACTTTCCATCTAATAATGGTTTACGCTTAGTTTTATTTTTTTCATGCAAAGTGATTTTTTAAAAACATTTTTTTTAAACACCCTATTTATTTGACAGAGAGAGACCATGAGAGAGGCAATACAAGCACAGGGAGTGGGAGAGGGAGAGAAGCATGCCTCCTACAGAGCAGGGAGCCCGACGGTGCTGGATCCCAGGACTCTGGGACCACAACCTGTGCTGAAGGCAGATGCCTAACGACTGAGCCACTCAGCCTCCCCTAAAAACACATTTGATTACCAACTTTTAAAACTCATCTAAATATAAACCAGGCCCAAGTTTGGTAGGTTGGATGGCCGGCCAGTTAGAGACCATCTCTTTCTTCCTTCAACATCTACAAGTCCATTTCCTTTTTTGTGCCTCTAATGTGTTGTGCCATCCTTATTCCTCAAAACTAGTTAATCAACATATCTAGCTAATTCTGTCTTCTTAATATCTTTCATATCTGTTTGCTCTGTTATCCATTTCCAGAGCTGACATCCATCCCCACATCCATCTCAGCTACTTTTGTTAAGCCCACCATCCTATTTCATCTGTTTGATGCCACTGTTTCCTAACTGCTGTCTCTGCTTGTAGTCTTTCCAGATCCATTCTTCACACTTGAAACAGAGAAATGGCCTAACTATAAAGTAAATCACAGTCCTACTTCAGATCTTTCAAGTATTCTCCATTGACCTCTGCATAAATTTAATCATCTTAAGACTTGCAGGGCCCTTTATTTTCTGATTTTTGATTACATGTCTAACTTCATCTCTTGCCGTTCCTCTTCAATATTCCATGTTTCAAACAGATTGAATTCCATCAATATTTATGTTTTCTTTTGTTAATAGGTCTTTATAAATGTAGTTTTCTAACCTAGGCCTCTTTTCTGTACCCATTCTGCAGCAAATTGATGTGCAAAGGGAGAGGATAGATAAAACATTAAAAAAGTTGAGCACTTGATTAAAAAAAGTTGATTAAAAAAGTTGACAAAAGATTGTCCCAGTTGCTCTTTCAAAGACCAGATGCTGGACATCTTTTTAAGAAGCAGACATTTCAAGAAAGCACACATTTTAAGAAAGCTGTCCTTACATGACAAGTCTCTTTGTATTCTGGGTTTTTTAAGGCAAAGTCTTAGTGATTTGAATTATCTAGAGTAGGAAAATCTCTGACTCCACAAAGGCATATCATAATCTTTGAGTTAGCAAGGTAGCTCTCTTCTTCTCTTTGTTCTCTCTGTTTCTGTCTCTCTCACACATGCCACACAACCCACCAACAAATTGACAAACAAAGATAGATTAATGAGAGTTTGATTAGGATCAGTAATCATGGCTTACCCCAACATTTGGAGAGAGAGCTTAGAGATTGTATATTTTTAAACATAAGAATAACATTTTCAAAGCAAATAATTTCCTTATAAATTATTGAAACAAGATCATCCAGAATTTTCAACATTAAGATCAAGATTAGCCCTTGGCAAGTTGTTGAAATTTTGTGAATTTAAGACAGGTTTTGTTTGTTTCTTTTTCTGTTTCCTGTCTTTCTTTCATTGTCTGCCTCTTACCTGCCTGTTTTCAGTGTCCCTTTCAAAAAATGCCATGTACAGTGGCATTCTGTGTGTCCCATAGAATGCCGTGGAATTATTATGTGTCCTCTACTTTGTCCTGATATTAATAAAGCCAGAGTTTGAATGGACTGTTTTTGTCCATTTAGTCATATCACACTAATTGTGAACTTAGAGGCAACTAGCTCTGTTAGGTGATGAGATTGATATTTAACAAACTCATTTGTTTTATTAAAAATGCTTTGGCAAAAAAAAAATGCTTTGACAATAGCAGTACCATTGGGATCAATGTAGAGTCTCCATGAGGAAAACAAATAATTCATATACATAAATCCTGGTTATACCTAATAAATTCAATTTTTTATAGTCATAACTCATATTCCATCATTTTAGTATAATTTTGGCTTAATGCATGTCAAAAGTAACCTCCCTAAAGGTGGAGATCAGTGATGGTCACCTAATGAAGTATTCTAGAATTTTTGTCTACCTCTCTCTTGTGCAAAAGTACTTTGTTTAAGCTGTCCAGTAACAAAGATATGTAACAGGTTGGTTTGAGTTTAAAAACAGAACCTAAAATAGGATGACAAAAATGGAAGAATAACTGCTTAGTGCTAGCTGGATGAATTGAAAACAGATGAAAGACAAATTCTGTCTTATGGGATTTTGCTGTGCGCTGGAACTAATCACATTAACTCTAACCCACCTGAGGCTTTATGCTGCCTATTTATCTCATCTATGGGATATTCTTTATTTATGACTCTGCTACTCTTATGTTGACAGATCACTGCCAACTTGGGCTTAAATATAACAATATCATTATGTTTCTTATTATTTTAGTCATCATTATGGTATGATTCTGTACCATTATTTTACTTTTCTCTCTTTTCAAAGTTAGTTTGGGAACAAAGTAAAAAAAAGAACAATATGTACTTTGTTCTCTCTGTATTGAGATATAATTGGCACAACTTTATATTAGTTTCAGATGTACAAGGTAATGATTTGACATTTTGGTATATTGCAAAATGATCACCACAGTAAATCCAGTTAACATCCGTCACCATACATAGTTACAAAATTCTTTATTCTTGTTATGAGAACTTTCACAATCCACTCTCCTAGCTACTTCCAAGTATGCAATACAGTATTATTTACTGCAGTCACCATGATGTAAATTGCATCCCTATGACTTACTTATTTCAGAAGTGGAAGTTTGTACCTTTTAACCCCCTTCACCCATTTTCCTACTCCTTACCTTAGGCAACCACTGATCTATTCTCTATATTTGTAACCTTGTTTTTGTTTGTTTGTTTAAGAGTCCGTATATAAGTGAGGTCAAATGGCATTGATCTTTTTCTGTCTGACTTAATTCAGTTGGCATAATGCCCTGAAGGTCAATACATGTTGTTGCAAATGGCAAGATTTCATTCTTTTTTATGGCTAAAAAATATTCCATTGTGTGTCTGTGTATATATGTATATTTCTTTACCCATTTGTCATCTATGTATGGACTTTTCGGTTGTTTCCTGGTCTTAGATATTATAAATAAATGCTAAAGTGAATGTAGGGGGTGCATATGTCATTTCATATGTCCTTTCAAAGTAGTGTTTTTATTTTCTTTGGATAAAATGTTTATTATATTATAGTTCCACTTTTAATTTTTTGAGGAACTTCCACACCGCTTTCCATAGTGGCTACACCAATTTTCCTTCTCAGCAGCAATGTGTAAGAGTTCCCTTTTCTCCATTTACTATTTCTCCCTATTTCTCCAAATACCAACACATATTTATTGTCTTTTAGATAATAGCCATTTTAACAGGATTGGGGTGATAATCTCACTGTGTTTTGATTTGCATTTCTTAATGATTAGTGATATTGAGCCTCTTGTCATGTGCTTGTTGGCCATGGCCATTTGCACATATTCTTTGGAAAATTATCTATTTGGACATTCTGATAAGAGAAAATGACAAAACAAAAAGACTTTGTTTCTATGAATATGATTGGTCTCTTTATTCCTTTTTTTGTTCATATGCATGTCTTTCTATTTTTTCCTCTCTTTTGAATTAACCAAAGTTCTTTGAAATATGATCTGCTTCTTTGTGATTGTGTCCAATGTTACATCATTAATATGTTAAAAATTTTAGTAGCATATGATTTAGCTACATTAAAATATGTCACCACCTCCTTATTTAATCACAAATATCTCAGATGGCATTCAGTAATACAATTCTTTTCTATCTTTGGTGTACACATAGTGATAAATGATAATAATTTCTATGGCACTTTGGGAAAAATGGAAGAAGGAACTTGCTTTAAACTGGAAGTAAGAAGATGGCGGGAGGGAAGGGGTGTTCAGCCTGCCTGGCCCTGTAAGGCTTGCAGAAGTCTGAAGGGATTATGGAAACTTACTGTAGTCACAGACAAGGTAGAAAGCTCTGTGAATTGAAATAGCTTACTAGTTGTATACAAGTAATATGTTCAGATGAAAGTGAAAAATTCAGTCTTCCAGAGAGTTTGTTTTTATGACTAATCATAACTGGGTTTATTTTTTTCACATGTGATTTCTAGCACATAGGAGAAACTCAAAGTTATATAGAGAAGCCATTTAAATGTTTGGATTTATTTTTATCTTTTTATCCAGATAATCCAGATTACCCAGATATCTTTTAACATAACTACTGTTTGCCACTTCTATAATTAAAAACAAACAAAAACCCTGATTAATAATAACAGCTACCATTTCAGGGGCACCAACTGCATATCAGGCCCCTATTAGCTTATTTAATCTTCATAACATCCCTGAGAAACAATTCTGATTTTTATCCTTATTTTACATAGGAGTCTGAGTTTCCTAAATTATAAATAATAAAAGGAAAAATGGCCTAGTAAGTAGTGTGGAATTAGGATTTAAACAGGCTGATTCTAAAGCCAGAAATAAATGTGTTTGTCATGTCTATAAGGAGAATTATTGACCCATAGCAGTTGTTGGATAAATGATTTTGTGTCTCCAGTTAAAAGCTTTCATGAGGTTCTTTCTCTCTCACCATCTACCTCTTTTGGCTTATACTTTCCTGCATTTACCTCCAATTCTTGTTTCATCATCTTTCCCAGTAGTGACATTTTCTAGAGGGTAGAGCATACTGGTTGTGCCTTCCTTTGGACACTGAATCATGGCCTTGACCTCATTAGCATTTGGAGCCTAGATCACTTGCTTTCAAATCCTAGCTTTGCTGCTTAGTAGCCATGACTACTATGATTATAAAGCCATATGACTTTGGACAAGCTATAGAACTTCTCTTTGGTAGGTTTCTCTTTATTTTATAATGAGAATAATAATGCTATCTGCATTTTAGAGGATTGATTTGAGTATTAAATGATTTAATAAGTGTATAGTATTTGAAATACTGCCTGGGTTATAATAATTTATTAATATTTATTATTGTTATTGTTATTTGTGAAAACTGGGTCATGATCTTTTTTTATAACTTTTCTGTAGGAAACAATAGTGAAGTAAGTCTGAGTAGACTGAGGTTTTTTTTTTTTTTTAAGATTTTACTTATTTATTTGACAGAGATCACAAGTAGGCAGAGAGGCAGGCAGAGAGAGAGGGGAAGCAGGCTCCCCGCAGAGCAGAGAGCCCAATGTGGGGCTTGATCCCAGAACCCTGAGATCATGACCTGAGCCAAAGGCAGAGGCTTTAACCCACTGGGCCACTCAGGTGCCCCTTAGTAGGCTGAGTTTTTAAATAGCTAGTGTGTATTAGTGTTATTTTATAACATTGACATTTTTATTAGCGGTTTATCCCTGGAATAATTGAGGACTATAGTATAATTACTAACATTTTCTGTCCAGAAGTTGAGTGTATTGTGATTGAAGGTGTATTGAAAGGAAGAAATTGTCATGATGCTTAAGGATACTTGTACTTGATTAATAATAATTTTGTTCTGTTCTACTTTCTGATGTAGCGAAATATCTGGATTTCTAGGAAAGGGGTAGAAAATTGGGGCACATGTGAGTAATACAAAAATGTCTTTTATTTTTATCTTTTTAAGTGTACTTAAGCTTTTAATTGTCAGAATTTGATGTGTGGACTTGTCAAAGTTATTTCGGTTGCCAAGGAAATTCACAACAGGAAGAGTTTTATCTATTGGTGGCTTCTAAGGAATCTGTCCTACTGGTGGGAGGAATTTGGTTAATATAAAACAATAGCCAATGAAAGCACCCATTAGGTTTTTTTAAAAAATTATATTTAAATATAAGTGTTTCTGATGCTTCCTAAATTTGGAAGTATAAGGGATTTCAGGGTGTATCTGTGAAAATTCTAACTGATCTCAGTTCTTTTCTTGCTTTCTATTTCATATGGAAAATGGGATCCATCACTTCTTAAAATGATGAACTAACTAGGGATTGTCAAGCTACGTTCCGCAGCCCACATCTAGCCCTCCAGCTGTTCTCATAAAGTTTTGTTGGGGTTTCAGCCATCCTCTTACATATTGTCTATGGCTGTTTCACAGTGGAGCAGCAAGGCTGAATAGTTGCAACAGAGAAGGCCGGCGAAGCCAAAAATATTTACTATCCGAACATTTGCAAAAAAAGTTTGCTAATCTGTAAAGTAGGCAGATCTGAATACACCCATGAGAATTTATTTCAGCTTGAAGTTTCATACTTTCTCTGTGGGGAAGATGACCTGTCCTTACTAGACTTTACTAAAAGCATCAGCTGTGTTGACTGAAAGTGTCTATTGTTTCATTTGTTATTCTTTTCCTTTCATTTATATTTTAAACTCCTTTAGTATGTTCAGCATTGTAGGAATATCTTTATAGAAGATAAAATACTACAAACATAGGAAATAGGAAATGTGGCTATTAATATATTGAATGGGACAATTGATTCATCTCTCATATGATCATATTATTTTGTGAAACTTTTAACTGATCTGTTGAAGCAATTTACTGAGGTTAAGCACATTGACTTAGATAATTCTTGTGACTTGAAAAGAAGTAAATTTATGAAAAGAATAAAATATGGGTATTAAGAAGCAATGAAACAAATAAACAAGCTATCATGAACGTCATCTAGTTAGTTTCCCCATAGCATCATTAAAAATAAAGCTATTGATGTTTGTGCTTATTTGGCCTTATGTTTGTATGCTGGGTTGCTTTGTTCTCAGAATTCATCACAATTTTCATCACATATTCTTTCACTTTTGCTCATTTAGTTCTAGCGTTTTTAGTCATACTTTCTGTGACTCTGCATAGTTTTTGGATTCTTTTAGTTCTGTCTTAGTTTGGAGACCAGATGTGAGATCAGAACTCAAACAGAGCTCTCATCAGTGCCCAAGTGATAGTGGGATTACCTTCTAACCCTGCAATCTTGTGAAGAGGCATTGTGCATCATCATTATAATCAGCAAATAAAACCCTTATGAAGGCCACTTCCCTAAAGTCTCCTTTCTCTTTTTAAATGTAAATTTGAATAAACACTGGGAGTGGAATTTACTAGAAGCAGAATCTGATGAGAGTTAGTCCTCTGTAAGGATTTCAGAACTTCTTCTAGTTTATTTGTAGGTAAGTATAGTTTATCTGCTCTGGGGAGATGGTGTTGATTATTTAAAAATCAGAGATAAAAGAAGAAACCCCAAAGCAAGGTGATTTATTTACTTTTTGGTAAATTTGATTCTGTTTTGTAACCTTTGAAACATGGATTTTATGAGAGATAGTATTAAAATTTATACTCCCTCTAGAGTGTGTTATTAATCATTATTGCTCTGCTGGGCCTCAGGATTACCTGTCTGCATTGTAATGCAGCTTTCCTTAATATTTACAATTGAAATACCAATGGTTCTTAAGACATCTCATATATTTCTATGAATGAAATGGGATTCACAAGAAATAAGGGCTTGCCTCCAGAAATAAACTGCAAAATATTAAATTCCTCTTACAACATTTGTAGAAACTTTTAAACCAATGCTAATTTTATACTGCTGAAATGAAATGTCTGATTCTAATGGTTGTCCTTTAGTGGTCCAAAAAGTAAATGAAATTATTATCTAAGGATAGTTATAATAGAAATAAAAACACTAAACAATATGTACTTGCTCTTCTCGGGCCTCTGCTAAGTAGTAAGTGATATGGGGATGTCCCCAAATCAAACTTGCCCATGAGATTTTTCAGTTCTGCCAAGTTCTTAACACTATTGAGAAGTTAGTCTTATTAAAATTTTCTGTAGGAAAGGACAGTTGGGTATAAAGATTGCCTAAATTTGAAAGTAGTAGGCAAAAATACCTTTTTTTGGTGGAGCTTTCCCACTTGAATCAAATTTCATCATTTATTGAGTTCTATTATGATTCAGACAGTACAAGATAGCATTGTACTTAGGAGCTCATAGAATTGTGAGGGAGACAAAACTATACACTAAGATTTCTCAGACTGTACTGAGAGAAAAATGCCTTGAACACGTTTCACACTGTAATCTATTCTGGGGGAGGGAATGTTCTCAGAATTTCTCCCTTTTTTTTTTCCCCAGTACTCTTTCCCTTTTTCACTGAACCCACTTAGTTTCACCATTTTTACACTTAATTGGTCCTGCACCAAACTATAACCCCCATTGGCTTTTGCAAGAAATTCATCACATTATACATGCCATGGTAATTATAAATTTAAAATTAATTGAAGATTTGGTGGGTTATGTGGGAAGAGATCACATCATGGAGACTTCTGTCAGCTCCACTTTCTGTTTTCTGCTGTCTCATCATTTCTGATGGCTCCCCAAAGTTCTAATTCCTAATACGTTGTTTTCTTCTCTGTCCAGCAAAGACTATCAAGGAGAGTCTGGTTTCCCCCTTCCCCACAAGATTGCTGGTGATTTTTTTTCATATTGTTGAATAAATAATACAGAAATTGCAGATGGGATGAAGAGAGGGAGAAGCAACACAAAGGAACTTAGAGATTTTGGAAGCATCCAGATTTAAAATGTCAAATTGAAGCATAGTGATTATAGTATATGTCACTTTAAACCTTCATAGTAGATTTTGGAACAAATCCCTTTTAATCTTGTTCCAACTGTGTGGTTGACAGTAAAGCATCATTCTAAAGTATCCCTAGTATTTTCTGGGTCAGGAAATTACTACTTTAGAAAAAGAGAGGACATTTTGAAACCAAAATTATGATCTGGACATTTAATAATAAGATGTACTACATTCAAAAAATACAAGCTAAAAAAAAAAAAAAGAAAGCTACATATAGAATCCATTAAAAGCAAAAACAGTTATTAGGAAATCATGTGATTGTTGTGGTTAGATATTAAAAAACATTTTTTCTTCACTTTAAACACCATATGGTTGGCAACAATTAAAAAAAGCAAACACATGCACGTATTTGTACATATGTGCTGCAGAAAAATATATTTTAATTTTGTACATTGTTTGTGTATAAAAAACTAGAACAAATTAATACTTTTGAAAAAAGTGTTTGACAGGATCTGCTATTAAATTTCTTATATCAAAGCACTGGGTGTGGTGCAAAAACAATGAATTCTGTTACGCTGAAAAGAAATAAATTTCTTATATCACATGTTACACAGTATTTCTTAGTAAAAATAAATGTTATAAAGCTATTTAAATAAAACTAAGAATTGTCTAGTTTGTAAGAAAAATTGGGATGTTCTTCACCAGTTGGTTTAGCTCATAAAGTATTTCAAAATATAAGCAATGAAAGAAATTTTTTACCTAAATTTAGGCTTGGGATATGCCTCTTTTTGTTTGTTTAATACTGTTTGCGATGCTATGTAAGTTTACAGTGCTTTGATGCTACTTGAATTTATTTCATATAACAGGTCCAGAAGTGGGACAAGTTAATTCAGCAGCTGAATGACATTATCATAGGCTCTGTTTCTTTCTATCCTTCTGCTCTGCCATCCTCAAGATGTTGGCTTTGTCATCAGACTAACTTCCTTCGTTCCTACAAGATGACTACATCAGTTCTAAGCATCATATCCATATATAGCAGCAGGGAAAAAAAACATTTTGTTAGGAGGATGGAAACTTTGCTAGGTTCCAGAACACCTTTCTTTTCGTCTTTGGCTCAATATGGATAATTTTATATATATCCGTAAATCAATCACTGGCAAAGCAATTAGCACCACTGTGATTCACTGAGCCTAAATCAAGATTGTGCTGAATCTGGGCATAAGCATCCTCTTCAGAGTTTCTTAGGAAAAAGACACCTAAGGTGAATCAAAGGCTTTGCTTAGCAAAAAAGAGGAAAAATGGGTAAAAAGCTAACAGAGTCTACTGGAGAAACAGTATCCAGCTCTAGGCCAGTGCATCTAAATCCTGGATGCACATTAGAATTACCTAGGAAGCTTTTAAAAAATATTTTTATTAATTGGTGTGGGTTACACATAGATACTAGCATTCAAAAAATGCCCCTGGTGATTTAAATGTATAGCTAAGTTTGGAAACCCGTGCTATAGGCAAACTGAAGATGGAGTAAGGAGACAGAAACTTTCATGAGTCTGTGTATACATCGATCTGCTCAAGCTGCTTTTCGGCTTTCTTGAAGATTATCTGAAAATTAAACATTGTCCAGCTGGGTAAAATTACCATTCCGAAATCTTAGACCACAGTTAATTTGCCAACCTTAAATGGGGCTCTCCGCCATATTCACTGGCCATATTCCAATAATGTATACAGTTTGGGTACTTAAAGTACCCAGATAGCTTTCCTAGCCAAGCTAATTTTATTTAGGAATGTCAGTCCCATTTTTGTGATGAGAGAACTGAGTTGCCAAGAGGCTATTAGTGGAAGAGGTAGAACTAAAGTTCTTACAGTAGTATCCTGATAGCCAGGGTTTCCTCCTTATGTTTCCTACTTATGTTCTTGTATTTGAGAAAGGTATTATTTGTATGATACAATTACATTATAATAGGTATACCACTTATTGACAACTTACTATGTGTGAGCCAGGAACTGTGCTAAGTGCTTTATCCCTTTCCCAAACATTTGTTAATCATAGCAATAATTACATGCAATAAATATTATTAACTACTTTAGGGATAACAAAATTGAAAATGAAAGCTTGTTACTTCTCCAGTGTCTCTTAATTAGTTCACTTCTCTGGAATCTAGAATTTGAATCCATGATGCCGTGGGTTGCATTGGCATATAAAATGCCAAAATGCATGTTCTTTTTATTTTGCTGTTCACAGAGATTTGATTTTCTACAGCTTCCCAGTTCAGTAAATACCTGTTAGTTGACTAGTAGGTAATAGATGCTGGGTAGCCCTGGATTGGATTGAGTTTTCCCTGCACATTATAATTTGCATTTTTTTAGAAGTATTTTTCCAGTTGCTTTGTAGCTATGCTAAGTACTGTGCATATGATCAAAGAACAATTGAATGGATAAATGAAATGGAATCTTTAGACTGCTTAGTTTAGAGTTGCTCAAATTA
Source organism: Mustela putorius furo (assembly GCF_011764305.1). Taxonomy (NCBI): domain Eukaryota; kingdom Metazoa; phylum Chordata; class Mammalia; order Carnivora; family Mustelidae; genus Mustela; species Mustela putorius. Next base: position 76,494,489 of record NW_025421987.1, read on the forward strand.
TAAGGAATAGTGAAACTACTTTGCTGATAATTTCCTTTCTCTTAAGAACTTAAAATACTCCCCTGGGGATAAAAATACATTATATGTTTATAAAAGTTTTTTTTTTTAAAAAAGAACTTATATATTAAAATTGCAGGCTATTAAGATGTAGCTTAAATGGCACTCCCTAATATCTTCAAACAAATTTTGAGTTATTGGAGAGTGTACCTTGACTTGTTCAGTCATACTCCATAATGCTGTTTTTAATAAAAACAATACTCTTTTAATAAAAAGACATAGTTGGTCTGTATGGCTGACATTTATTTAGATGCTTTCTTTGCAATTTTTTTTTCTAATTGAAAGATAAGAGGAGAATAAACTTGGCAGTAGCTATTAAGAACTGGGCTGGTTTAGTTTTTCATAGAGATAACATTTTCCAAATTACTGAATTATGATACTGAAAATGAAGGGCAAGCTCCTTGTTGGGGGGAAAGTGTTAGAGTAGCCCTAATGCAGAATCTCATTAAAGCAACTGTCAGGATTTCTCTATTTTACCATCGCCTCCCCTATTCCATAAGAAGCAACTGTCGTTTTGAGTGAGTGTCCTGCCAAAGAGGCATTTACAAATAAATGAAAAATGTCACAATTGATTTCACTCCTTCTAGAATACTGTGTGTCAGCTTTGTCACAGACTGTCTTTATTATTCTCTGTTTTAGATCTCCCAGCTGGACATTGGAAATAACTTTTGATGGTTTAGGTCTTCACTCATTTGACCCCAGGTAAGCCCTCTATCGGTGACCTTTTACAAATATTAGTAAAACTGTTTGAACAGTTAGAGAATATAAAAACCTCTCCCCCTCTTTCTCTCTGTAACTGCTGTTTTTGTCAAAAAGTATTCAGATGTCAATATCATTTACTTACACTTTTGAACACTGCAGAGAATTATTCCATGCATTACAAAGCACTGTAAAATTATGCAATTATATTTCACATTCTCTTCTTCAGTACAATGGTTTGTTGTTATCATGTTTATCTAATAATGCTAATAACCAGATTACTTTTAAAGAAGATATATGGTTATACATTTCCCATATTTTGAAATAGATGTCTAGATTTTTAAATTCTCTTGGATACGTATGTCCTTCATATGATTTTTATATAACATTATTGATATACATTCATTATTGCCATCACCATGAAACAGTCCACTGACACTACTGCCATCATGCTAACCTCACTGAGGTCTTATTCTGAGCCACATACTGTGCTAAGCAATTATACAAATTATCTTATATAAATGTATCAGTGGTACTTGAATCCTAAGTTAATATGGATTTGGAAAAAAAAGCAACTAATTAGAAATTGCTAGCAGCATTTTTTATTATGGATATTAAATTAAAGGAAAGTAAATCTTCATATAATTATACTTTAAGAGATTTTAATCAGTATAATTAGTTATAGATTGTGCCGTCATTTGAGATTATTTAGCTTTCTACTTGAAAGATCATGGAATGGACCAATTAGTAATATTCTGTTTCTCTTGGAAAACAGAAGTTGAAGTAATCATTCATTTAACAAATATTTATCGAACACCTATTATGTGCCCTTTACATTGAAGACATGATGGTGAAGAATATGTATGTAGTTCTTAAGACTTTAAGAGGTAGAGGCTGTCAAAAAATAGACAGGTACAATGTAGTGTGATGAATGAAAACAATAGGGAAAAGCATGAAGTACAGTAGGAGAAATGAAATGAACATCTAAGCCTGACTAGGGCTGAATTTTCAGGGAGTGATGTGGCAATAGAAGATGGAGTAGTTTTACATTTTAGTTGCAGGGCAGTTGTGATGTCTGAAGTATAGTGTTAAAGATAGGGAGCTATGTCTGAAGAATTATGAAAGAGGCAGATCATGTATGTCCTCATGACCCATACTTAGGAATTTAGATACAGTTGTGAATAGTGGCAGTTAGGCTAGAAAGACTTCATCTCATATTAGACCTTCTCTTCATATCAGGCTGGTCAAGTTCTCACAGCACTGGCTTATTACTTATAATAAAGGAGGGCAGGCCATTCTTCCTCCTTCACACCTATATAAATAAGATATATTTCCTAGAATAGAAGGTCTGATGAATGAGAACTTGGGTTAATTCACCTTGTTTTCTTGGTATCTATTGTAGTGGTTTTCACATAGTAGGCTGTCAATATTTATGATGTAGGATAACAAAATTGAATGTAAAAGTCTGGAAAATGGACAGGTTGATCTACCAGAGGCTTCCAGCAAAGACTGAATACTTATGATCATATCCTCTTCTTTCCCTGATCACTTGTCATAAATGGCAGAATTCTTTTCCACATCTCCTCCTCATTTTTAGATTTAGAATAAGAGACTCCATCAAAGTAAATCAATATAAAAAACAATTTTTACAATAAACAACATGTCAACTTGTAAGTAAAAAATATGTCAATAAATTCTCTTTAAACTAAAAAAGGTTTGGAGGAAAGTAAGAATAAGTGAAGAGAATGATTTTTAGTAAAAGAAATAACAATATATCCAATTTTTATTTATTTATATTTTAACTCTAGAAAATACATAGTCAAATACATTAAAAAAGCTTTCTTTTGGAATGAGAGAGATGAATGGTAACTACAATTTTATGAATCATATATTGTAAGATAATGTATCAAGAAGATAAATTTTACTTCCTATGTAAGCAAAATAATTTAATGAGGGGACTTTAAAAATTATGGTGATTAGGGCACCTGGCTGGCCTGGTGGGAAGAGCATGCAACTCTTGATCTCAGGGTCATGAGTTTGAGCTCCACGTTGGGTATAGAGATTACTTATGTAAATAATTTTTAAAAATATGTCAATTAACAAATCACACAATTACTTTAATAGTGTGAAGTTGGCCTAGGGGAGTCAGACCTCAATTGAAAATATGTGTGTGAACTTTAAACTCTCCCAAAACTTAACTACGAATAACCTGCTATTGACTGAAAGCCTTACAGATAATGTAAAATCTATTATTACCACATATTTTGTATATGTATTATGTACTATATTCTTAGAATAAAGTAAACTATATGAAAGAAAGGGTTATTAAAATTATAAGGAAGAGAAAATATATTTACAGTACTGCATATAAGTGAGCCATTTCAAACATATGTTGTTCAAGGTTCAACTGTATATTATTGTATAGTATGGACATCTTGCATTCAGTTATAAAAGTAGATTCTTACCACTTTTAGACACTTTCCTTTGACCAGCTTTTCTGGCATTATTCCTTTAAGTGTGTGGTCTTATGGTCATTTTTCTGCTAGATTGTCCTTGTGACCAGTGAAGCATTCCTGAGAATTTTTTTGTGTGTGACCACATCTAATTCTGGAAGGACTATGAACACTCACGCAAAGCTGCACAGATTAGGAGATCAGCTTTCATGTCTTTTGGTGTCCTAAGGATAAAGAAATACAAACTGGTAGTTTCAATAAACCCAATAATTTTGGCATGACATTTAAATTATTTTTTTTTCCAAAATGAAAAAAAAATTTTAAAAAATACAAAACCTTTTTATATAGGATGTTTAAGGAATAAAGAAAATATAAACAAGGATACCAGGTTGCATTTACAAAGTGTCAACCTTAGTATAATCTGTTGTCCATGAGGTAATGGCAGTATTTTACAAAATGAAGAAGAGGCAGTTCTCAAAGAAATGCTGCCTAGTGTTATGGAATAGTGGGCATTCATCTGGCTTGCTATCAATCAAAATACACATTAAAAAGAGCCACATTAAAACAAATAAAATGAAGAGTAGAAATTGAAAGGAAAAAAGTAAATGAGTAGAAAAGAAACAGAAATGAGAGCAATAAAACTGGGAATGTTGTGAAGGGGATCAGGATATGCTGTCCCTAAATTTGCCTCTTTGGCATAAGAATTTGAGCTGAAGGTATTTGAGTTCCTGAAATCTCCTATCTGCCTAAAAGCAGAGCCTTCCGAAAGAACTCAAAAGTCATTACATCCCTTTCTACAAAGCAACTCTAAGCTTACCACACCCAAACAGATATTACCACAATACTATCATATCCTCCATTTATATTTCTCAAGGCCCTTTTATTTTTCAAAAAAATGATTTGCTTTTCCATAGCAGACCTTTCTCCCTCTCCTTTTCCCTACGTGAGTTAAGTACATAGACCTCAAGTTCTAACCTCCCCTTTGAGTTACTCATCTCTGAGTGTTCCCTTGTGTACACCCAGTGCACATGCTAAAGGACTTTTCTTGGTTTTCTTTTCTTGATCTCTCATTTGTCAGCCTCATTTACAGGGCCCTGGCCCCCAACTTCAGACATGTGGAGGGCAAAAGACTTCTGCCCTACAGTTGAAGCCTTGGGCTTCATAGCACATAGACACAAGTATTACGGATTCCACTTTAGGAGTGTTTAGCATAGGAATTTCTTCTCCATACCTCCTAGGTCAGCACTTGATCTAAGGTAACTTTTGTTACCTGATCTCAATTTAGCACTCCTGCCTCTGGTCTAAACCTGGTCCAAGTGAAATATACTAACAATGAGGAAGTTAATGGTGAACCACAAAGGCATTCTAAATGTCCTCATAATGCCTCTAAAATGTGTTTTTGTTTTGTTTTTTAAGCAAAAGTGATCCTCTGTCTTTAACAGCTATAGGGTTCTAATATATAAAATAAAGATTGAGTTACGGTTCTACTTAGGATGGGTTTACATCCCAACAAACCCATCAATAAGTTGAAAATATCCTAAGTTCAAAAGGTATTTAATACACCTTACCTAAAACATCGTAGCTGAGCTTAGCCTGCTTTAAATGTGCTCATAACATTTACATTGATCTATATTTGGGCGAAATAATCTAACTAAAGTCTATTCTATAATAAAGTGTCGAATGTCTTATGTAATTCATTAAATACTGAAAGTAAAAAACAGAATGGCCATATGGGTGGAAAACGGTTGTAAGCGTATGGATTGTTTACCTTCACAATTGCGTGGCTTGCTGTGCCTGCCCAGAATCAGAAGCTGTGGCTTGCTGTGCCTGCCCAGAATCAGAAGGGAGTAGCATACAGCATATCATTAGCCTGGAAGAAAATTAGAAATCAAAATTTGAAGTATGGTTTCTATTGAAAGTGTATGGCTTGCTTTCACATACCATCTTAAAGTTGAAATATTTTAAGTTGAAACTTAGTAGTAGGTCAGGGATAATCTGTGCTTTCTTTAATGTAGAAAAGAGCCCAAAGATGTCAGCCCCCTATCCGTAATACCTTATTTTATATATAGAGAGATATGTATATATATCTATATCACTTTTAACAACAAATAAGAATTTCTGATAAGACAGAAATGATGATTTCCTTGGCTGTAAAATAAGAGATCAAACAAATCAGAAAAATTACTAACTCCTTATATATTCAGAATAGGGAATGAAATACAAAGTTCAATAAATAGAATTTCTTCTACTAAGAGGGGGAAAAAAAAGGCAGAAGGTGTAGCCAGGCCTGCCAGGGGGATGGGTGAACAGCTACCGGCTGGACCTGTGGCCAGAGGGTGGCTTCTGGCAGGGCCAGGCTGGGGTAACAGCCCGAAGCCCAGGCGGCTGGGTTTCCGGGTCATTTCCTAAGCTCGCTCTGTCTGTTGGTTTCCTTCTTTCACTTCCACCTTCCAACTCCGACAGCACCTGTTCTATCCCATTACCTTGGCAGGCAGCCTTATGTACATTTTAACAAAGTCTCTGTGCCAAATGTTGTCTTTAAGTTACCAAAGGCAGTTGTTAAAAAACCTTGCAGAGCAAGCAGGACAAAACAAAACAGTCTTCTGTGGAAGCTATTGATAGTCACACATTCCACTGGCAGGAAGACCTCTTGTGAATTTTACACACGATATTAAAAGCCGGCTGTTGACAAGGAAAACTTTAATTGTTTTTAATTGTCTCGACAAAGGGTTGTAAATCTCCTCCATGCCATTGCTGTTTATTGAAGGGCTGTTCATGCTAACATGCCCAATTTGGCTTCTCTTTTTCATTAATATAGCTATGCAGATTTTCAGGAACTGAGACAAAAGCAGGGGTGTGTGTGTGTGTGTGTGTGTGTGTGTGTGTGTGTATTAAGATAAAGTTTTTTCCCAGCAATACAGCAAGACACATGACAACTTGTTGCCTGGATACTAGGGATCTCACATGTGAGTTTTCTTAATAATAGGTGTTTTGATTTTTTTCTATGGAAAATTCAATAGAATTTTCTTCTTTTAAGTAATTGTGACCCATCTATGTGCCATTTGCCATATGGAGATGGAAGGGGAGCATTAAAATAAAACTTCTCTCAAAACAGGAATAATGTGTTTTTTTTTCTGGGACACATATTTGTTCTACTGGAAGCAGGGTTTTGTACACAGTAGAACTGAAACTTTTCTCACATTGCTCTCTCTTACTGTATCGCTATAATTCCAAACTCTTATTAGTTTTATTTATAATTTTATTTAAATATTATTGAATATTTGTTCCTAAAATATTAAAATTCAGGTACCATAAATTTCAAAGAAAACTTTCAGAGGCTTCTTCTTCTCAATATCATGTACACCATGTTACACATTCCATTTGTTTTAAAATCCATTTAATTTTAACTCAGAATGAAGTAAATTAAAAATTATGAAGAGGATTTAGTGAAGAATTTTGTAATAGATTATTTTTGATTACCATATATATGAATAATCTTTTGTTAAATTTTAACATACTGGTCTAATTTCTTCTAAATTAGAAAATTCGAACGTGTGCCAACATTGATTGATATATGCTAAAGCCGAGATTCAGGTCAAAAAGATGAAAGGCAATAATTAAGTAGCATGAAGGTTAATAGTTTAGGGACTTGACAACTGTAAAAGTAAAATATGTTTACTTGGTAAATTTAAAGTGGGTTAATCAATCAGCCATTTAGCATATCCTGATTATGTGGCATGTGTATAAAAATGCATGGGGTGCTATGAAATGTATTTTTAAGCATTCAAAAAGCTGTACTGGACTCTATTTATGATTTTAGGTATTATGGAATGTAGAGTTAAATATGTTTCCTGCTGCGGAACTGTCTACAATTGTAGGAAAACAAAATTGGCACTGAAAAAAAAGGATACAATTAGGGAATAAGAGCATATTTAAATAAGTGCTAATTTGAGGTGAAAGCATGTTTATCAAAGTCCTTAGAGAAGGGTTAAATATGTGTGCTGTGGAATTTTCAGTGAAGGCATGTTAGAGCCAATATGGCTTGACTGGACTGTGACAGATGGGGAGAATTTGAGTAGATGAAAGAGGTAAATAGAAACCTTGCTGGGGTGACCAACAATGTGAACTACAAAAATCCTTTGCAGGTAAGGTTAGGGAGAATGGCAATGCAAGAAGCAGATCTTAGTGACTGGAACAGAGGATTTGTCCTGGACAGTTACTGGATTTGAGGAGAAGTAGGTAGGGTGAAGGTCTTCACAGCTAGGCACCGTCCTTTAAATCTAAACAATGGACCCTGTCAAGTTTTTGGGCTGGGAGTGTCATTATGAAGACAGGTCTTCTGTGAAGGGAACCTAGGCTGGGATTAGAGGCAGAATGGTTGGCTAGGAGAGTTGTGGATATTTGTGTGCAAGAAGAGTAGGCTGTGTGCGGGTATGTTGGGGGAGTGAATGAAGAAATACAGTGTAAGTAATTAAACTATATTTTACTGATGCTTATTTCTTATTTACAAATATAGTATAATAATTAACACATTCCAGAGACAGTAATTAGCAATCAGGTTAAATTACTTTGATTACTTCTTTTGCATTTAATGAAAAACATTTTGAGAAAGCTATTTTCCAAGGTGTTTTATAGGTCCTCTCAATACAATGTCTGTTTTTTGCTTTTACTTCATTCTCTCCCTCTCTCTTTCTCTTTCTGTCCCTTATCTCTCTTTCTCTGTCATCTCTTTCCATGTTTTCCTTCTAAAAGAACAAAATTTTAGGGTGAATTTAATTAAATTATTTTTTTAATTAATCATTTTATGTAAGTATTATCTAAACAGTCTTAAAATTATATAGGCTTGGGGCGCCTGGTTGACTCCATGGGTTAAACCTCTGCCTTCAGCTCAGGTCATGATCTCAGGGTCCTGGAATCAAGTCCTGCTTCGGGCTCTCTGCTCAGCAGGGAGCCTGCTTCCCCCTCTTTCTCTGCCTGCCTCTCTGCCTATTTGTGATCTCTCTCTCTGTGTCAAATAAATAAATAAAATCTTTTAAAAAATTATATAGGCTTAAAATGAAAGAAAAATAGCTATCTTCTAATACTTCTCTCCATTCCTACTTCTCTAAGAGAGGAGTTTCTACTGTTATGATTTTTTCTTCTGATAGTTCTATGCTTATAATAACAATCTATAAATTGTTATTATCCATTGACTTACTTTATAAATTGTTATTATCCATTGACTTCTTGTTTTGTTAGTTGAGACTGTATTTCTCTAAGATCACATCCCAGCCATCCAAATTATCCTCCATTCTAAATACAAAGTTACATCACAGTTGTTTGTTAAATTGTTGGTTTTTACATTTATAATTACTGAGTATCATTTATTTCTGAACCAGTACATGTATGAAGATTGTTTTTTGTTTTTTTCTTTCTCACAATTTTTTTTCCTATGTTTTCTTTGTATCTGTTGGTATTTGTTCACCCCAGTGCTCTATGACAGGTCTATTAAATGCCTATCGATACTATTTTAAAGTGATTTTTTGTTGTTCTTAGGGAAGTGTTCCCTTTAATGCCTTTATTATTGAAAGCGGAAGCCCAAGTGAAGAATTTAGTCCTTACCTTAGGAAATGAGAGTAGTGACAGAACCCAGAGGAAACTAGAAAAAGTGTTCTTCTGAAACACCAACAAAGTAAATTCCTCTTGAGCTTGATGGTAAGAGAGAAAGGTTGGGAGTGAAGAAGGGAATGGATTTAGGCAGAACTCATGAAATAATCTATTAGCTACACCAAACTGTTTTTGTTTTTGTCCTGGAAATACTCCTGTTGTGTCCCTTCATCCTCCTGCATCGGTTTTCACTGCTGTTTCCGGGCCCTGTACACTGTAATGCTACAACTTTTCTCTCCTGCTTTTGATTTTAGGATCTTATGTTACCTTTATCTCGTTCCTGCCTCCTGTGGCTTTCTCAGAAAGGGTGCTTGGGAAAGTTTTTTGACTGCTCACTTATCTGAAATATCTTTACTCTCTTTTCATGCTTGATTGGTAGTTTTGGTGAACATAGGCAGCTTCCTCTCAGAATTTTCAAGCCTATGTTATCTTGTAGTGTTTCTGTTGGGATGTCAGAGGCCATTCTGATGGTTGGTGCTGCTATTCGTAGGAAATTTTATGATCCCTTTTTGCTTTTTCAAACTTGTCTTTAAGTCTTAAGTTTGGTAATTTTTTGTTCTTTTTATTATTGTCTTTGTTATATTATTATTTCTCTCTATTTCTGCAACTCCTATTGGAAAAAAAAATGCCAGTTATCCTGGATTAATTTTCTGATATTTTTCTTTTTTTTTCTTGTTACTTTCCATTTCTTTTCATTTCTGGTGGTTTTTAAAATTTGTCTTTAATTATAATTTTTATAACTTTTAAGAACTTTTAATTCTGTGATCATTCCTATTTTATGGTATGCAGTTCTTGTTTTATGGTACACTATATTTTGTCAACATATTTTTTACTCTGCACAGTCTGTTTCCTTTTGATTCCCACTTTCTTCATTTTATTTATTTATTTATTTGTTTGTTTGTTTATTTATTTGTTTTACTCTTCTTTATGTTAGAAGCATTCCTCACATATTTAATAATCTCTAAAGGACTATTTTAAGAATGAGATACTAAACGCTAATAACTGTATGCTTCTTAGGTGGAGTTTGTTTCCTGATGAGCTTCACTATAGAATGTGTAAAATGGTGACAAGCAATCTTTTTCATTTTTAGTACCCAGTCTCTTTCTCTCTCTTCTCTCTCTCTCACACACACACACAGGGTGTAACAACCCAGAAAAGTAGATATAATTCCCACTTTCAGAGTTGAAGAAACAGAGTCAAATGGGATAAAACAGTTTTTCAAGGTTACCTATTTCATTAGGCGCAATATTCTTTTTCTTCGTCAGGTTTATATGGCTCAAAATCTCACACTCTTTTTAAGATATCATTGCTTAATCTAATTTTTTTCTTTTCTGAGTTCTGAATCAAGTGGTATTATGATAAAATTTGGTGAAGACAGTCACAACTTTTTAAACTGTGGATTACGAGTAATTTAACTTGAGTGTAAGTACATTTTGAAATGTTCTCTGAAGCTTTTCAGTTCATAGCAGTTAAACAAAATATTAGAATAGTAAATTATAAAGGAATTAGAAATGCTTCACAAGTTTGTATTGAAGTCACCACATTCTTGAAGCATAAAGCTAGAAGTGGAAAAGGAATTACCTTCATAAACTGCGGAGTCAAATAAAAAAAATGTATTTTTTTGGTCTTTTGAGCAAGTAGTTTGGTAATACATATCAATAGAAGTTGATGCCTCTGACTTTGACCTCTAATTTTAGAAATTTTTTCTATAGGAGGAGAATAGAGGTATGGATAAAACTATAGATAAATCTTCAAAATTATGTCCATTATTAAATATGTAAACATAAAATTAAAAACAACCTAAATTCCTACAATGGGGGAACTTTTAAATAAGTTATGGGGAAGCCATATTTTGGAGTATTATTTAGATCTGAAACATGATGCTTTCAAAGGGTACTTAAAATACCATAAGGAAATGTCTGGTGTGTTAAGTGAAAAAGTGGAATGCCAAATTGTACTCAAAGTACAGTGCAGAGTAGGTTAAAATTCATGTACATATGTATAGAAAAAAAGGCTGGAAGAAGATATACCAAAGTGCCCACAGTATTTGTCTCTAGATTCTAGAATTATTGGCAATTTACATTTTTTCATTGGTGCTACTCTGTAATTTCCAGATTTCCTAAAATAACTATGAACTATGTATTACTTTAGTAATAATAAAAGTGTATAGTCTTTAAAAACACTTAAAGGAAAGCGAAAAACTTTCTGTGGTCTTTTTGCTGTTGAGGGTGAGTGAAGCTAAGGCTTCTTTGGTTCTCCCCTATGATCATATCATCATCTGGGGATTGTGCTAATGTTTTCTGTTTTCTGCACTAGATTGTCTTTAAGAATTTCCTAATTTAGGAGAAGGAGCTGACCTCTGTCCTTTTTATTCTTTTTTTGTTTTTCTTACCTATATTCTTCCATTTTCTATACCTCAACAATTCATCATTGGATTATCATAAATATGATTTGTCGCCAATGTACATTTCCTAGTTATTATACAATTTTATTTACAGTGTAATTTAAATATGATTCATACACAAATTGGAACTGGTTTCTGAAATATTTGTAAAAAATCTATTAAAGGTTTCCTCGTGACAAATGTTATGTATGAGAAAAGTTCAAGGTGTATAACTGGGTGTTATGAATAAACAGTAAAGGGAAAATCATCCTGATTACCTGTAATTAATACTGGTCTAGCTTTTAAACTATTTTTTAGGTAAACAGTCATTTTATGTAATTTAATTACTAATTACAGTGATTTTAAACACCTGGGCTCCCTTTGCATAATCTATAAAAATCTTCAGGAAATAACAATTAATACATGCATGATGTTGAAATGAAATGAAAACGGTGGGATCTAGACATTGCTTGCACATTTATGAATCTCAGCTATACCAAATTCTTCTAGAATAGAAATGTTATAAGCAGCGTTACCAGTTCTGTGGACAATTTTAATGACAAACTTTTTTTGGTTGGTGATTTAAAAATGTATTTTTAAATTCAAAGCTCACGTAATTTGGCTAAATAATTCTTATAAGAGTAGGCAGTAGACACTGTGTTCTTGAATATTCAAAAAGTGAAATGTGTATTTTCCTTCTGTAATCACTGTGTAAACATTTATTAAGTAATTTAAGGACTAGAGTCTTCCTCATTTTACTAAAAATGAAATTATAAAACCTATTGGCTGATATTTTATAGAATATAATGAAATTTATAGAATATAATGTAAAAGTAGTGCTTAAGGACAGAGAGAACGACCATCCTTAGCACAGCTTCCTTTATATAATCTGGTAAATTAAATGATACAGTTTTCTATTTTTGACTCTATCAGCCCCCATAAGTTAAAGAATTTTATGTTGGGTCTGATTCATAATTAATTATGTTTGTTAGCTTATAATTTTGGAGGGGAGCTTTTGACTTTAATTTTTTAGGTTTCACTTAGATGATTTTGCACTTTTATTCACAGGAATGAGATGGACCAAGTAAGTGGCCTCAGTATTGTGAGGAATGACTTTCTTAATTCAACTCCTGATCTGCCTCAAAACTATCACCTACTTTGGTTCCTTCCAAATCCCATATGTGATGCCATTTTCCCATTTGGTAATCTTCTCACAGTTGTGATGCTGCCTCATGTGTAGTTTGTTTACATTATCAAAGAAAGAAATTTTTCTAATGGTCTCATCCTGCATCAGAGTTTAAAAAAAGTTATAAATTAAAGCCACTGACTTGTTTTCTGTTGGCTGAAATACTTCATCCCCTTTGTTAAGTAGGTACTTTTTCTTTTTCTTTTTTCTTTTTTACCATGTTAAAGGAAAAAAAAACAGTTAATTTCAATGAAATTTAGTTTATGTAAAGAAGACAATTAAAAACACTGACAATCTTTAGATCATTATCTGTGTTACCTAGGGTAAAGGCAGACATCTACCAAGTCTTTAATTGTGAGGTAGAAGTGTATAAAGTATGCTTGCAATGTTTCCAATTGAACAATTTTTTTTTTCAAAAAGTAAATTGTATTATGTTGTTCATCTTTCTGGGACAAACATTTACTTTTTTCCTTAAATAAGCAGAGAATCCAATAGATACTTTACAACATTTTAAGTCATCATAAAATTTATGTGATAACATGAATGTTGTTTGGCAGTCTTTATTTTTTATCTATTAACTTACGGTTGCTTATAGAAACCATGACTTGGATAATACAGGATTTCATAGCCTGTTTGTGTTTTAAACGTTACATACTTTATTTTTGACAAAAGTCTAAATGTGTCATTTTGCCCTTGACTTTAAACAGAAGTAAGTTCATTCAGTTTTCTGTTGGTGCATTACTTAATGACAACGGACTTTTTGTAGTGATGTATGACATAAAAGGCACTCCTTGTTAAATATTTCCCAGTTTAATGTATCTTTAGTGCATGGTTAATCAACTCTTAGATGCTGAGGACTTTTGCATAGTCTTCACATACACTTTTAGCTTATGTTTACATAGGAAAAATTTATATTTATCTAAACTTAACACATGATTTTTGAGAAAGGCCTGGATATAATTGTTAGAATATCAGAATCAGGTTTATTCCCTTCACAAAACATGCTAACAGAAGTGATGTATTTCTTGGGTGTGGCTGATGCTCAGGAGCCATGATACTGCATCCAAATCAACTGTTTGCTAACTGTTGTATTAATCACCTGGAAATCAGGAATCAATGTTTTAAGCGGTTCTTATGCTACTACGATAGTTTGCCACTTACAGTTTTACTGTGTTTTATGAAATATATTGCATATTGGGGTTAATGTGGAACACATACTAATATTTCCTATTTAATGCAGCAGGAAAAAATCTTATCTTTTTCGTGTCTGATTTTCAGGAGCTTAGTATTAACTGACATCCAGTGGTAGGTGCCTGAAGTCTATTTTGAAAGTCTCAGATGGTGGAAAAGACATAGGCTTTGGTATCCATAATCCTCAGTTCAGATTCTCCCACTGCCACATAATGTATACTTGGATCAGTCTTTTAAGTGTTTTGAGCCTTAGTTTTCTCCTTTGTAAAATGAGAGCACTAATACTTATCTTTTACAGTTATTTTGAAAATTAAAAAAATATGCATAAAATCTTTTAGTGTCTTGCACATTATAGTCACTATGTTAGTGAAGGCTATTATGATTACTGATTCTACATTGATTAACTATGTAAAGGTTAATAATGCCACCTTTTCTCTAATGCCTTCTAGTAGATGGAGCACTTTCATATATAACATAATTAATCTTTCATCCTAAATTTCTGAGAGAAATCTTACTATTATTATTAGCATCTCCTATATTCAACTGAGGGAGTTAAAACTCAGGAAGGTTCATTGATATGGCTAATAAATGATGAAGTAAAAATGTGAATCTACTTAATTTCCTTTTTTTAAAAAAATATTTTTTATTAAGATATAATATATTATTAGCCCCAGGGGTACAGGTCTGTGAATTGCCAGGTTTACACACTTCACAGCACTCACCCTAACACATACCCTCCCCAATGTCCATAGCACAACCCCCCTCCCTATCCCCCTCCCCCCAGCAACCCTCAATTTGTTTTGTGAGATTGAGAGTCTCTTATGGTTTGTCTCCATCCTGATACCATCTTGTTTCATTTTTTCGTTCCCTACCCCCCATACCCCCCATGTTGCCTCTCAAATTCTTCATACCAGGGAGATCATATGATAATTGTCTTTCTCTGATTAACTTATTTTGCTCAGCATAATACCCTCTCGTTCTATCCATGTCATTGCAAAAGGCAAGATTTCATTTCTTTTGATGGCTGCGTAGTATTCCTGTGTGTGTGTGTGTGTGTGTGTGTGTGTATCACATCTTCTTAATCCATTCGTCTGTTGATGGACATCTAGATTCTTTCCATAGTTTGGATATTGTGGACATTGCTGCTATAAACATTCAGGCTCACATGCCCCTTCGAATCACTACATTTGTATCTTTAGGGTAAATACCCAGTAGTGCGATTGCTGGGTCATAGGGTAGCTCTATTTTTAACTTTTTGAGGAACCTCCATACTGTTTTCCAGAGTGGTTGCAACAACTTGCATTCCCACCAACAGTGTAGGAGGGTTCCCCCTTCTCCTCATCCTTACCAGCATCTGTCATTTCCTGACTTGCTAATTTTAGCCATTTTGACTGGTGTGAGGTGGTATCTCATATGGTTTTGATTTGTATTTCCCTGATGCCAAGTGATGTGGAACACTTGAAACTTCTAATTTCAAGTTGTCTGTTCTTTTTACTATAAAATATAAATTGTTTTAAAGGTTTTTATGTTATTTATTTAACAGACAGAGATCACAAGTAGGCAGAGAGGCAGGCAGAAAGAGAGAGGTGGAAGCAGGCTCCCTGCTGAGCAGGGAGCCCGATGCGGGGCTTGATCTCAGGACCCTGGGATCATGACCTGAGCCACCCAGGTGCCCCTAAGTTTATTTTTTTAAATACTTATTTATTTATTTGAGGGGAGAGTGAGAGAGAGAGAGAGAGCAGGAGTGGGGAGAGAGAAGCAGACTCCTGGTTGAGCAGGGAGGCCTTGTGGGGCTCAATCTTAGGACCTTGAGATCATGACCTGAGCCTAAGGCAGACCGTTAACCATCTGAGGTACCTAGGCACCCCTAAAATATAAATTTCTTATTAATAACTACTAACTTCACATTCTGGGTGATAAATGTATTTTATTTGGCCTTAAGTTTTTATTAGAAAGATAGATAGATACATGAATAAATGTTTAGCAGAACCAGGTATTAGTTTTTACTAAAAATCAATAATGTCTGAGGGTTCCCTTCTCTACATCCTCTTCAACACCTGTTGTTTCTTGTGTTATTGATTTTAGCCGTTCTGACGGATGTGAGGTGATATCTCATTGTAGTTTTCATTTGTATTTCCCTGGCTGTCAGTGGTGTTGAGCATGTTTTCATGTGTCTTTTGGATATCTGGGTATCTTCTTTGGAAGAATGTCTATTCAAGTCTTCTGCCCATTTTATCATTGGATTGTTTTTTGGGTGTTGAGTTTGATAAGTTCTTTATATATTTTAGATATCAACTCTTTATCAGATAGATCATTTGCAAATATCTTCTCTCATTCCATGGGTTGCCTTTCGGTTTTGTTGTTTCCTTCTCTGTGTAGAAACTTCTTATTTTGATGCAGGCCCAATAGTTTATTTTTGCTTTTGTTTCCCTTGCCTCAGGAGACCTATGTAAAAGGAAGTTGCTCCAGCTGATGTCAAAAAGAAGGTTACTGCTTGTGATCTCTTCACATTTAGGTCTTTACTCCATTTTGTATTTATTTTTGTGTATGGTATCATTCTTTTGCATGTGGCGTCCAGTTTTCTCAACACCTTTTGTTAAAGAGACTTTCTATTGGATATTCTTTCCTGTTTTGTCAAAGATTAATTAACCATATAGGTATGGGTTCATTTCCGGGTTTTCTTTTCTGTTCCATTGATCTTGTGTCTATTTTTGTGCCAATACTGTACTGTTTTTATCACTTCAGCTTTATAATATAACTTAAAGTCCAGAATTGTGATGCCACTAGCCTTGCTTTACTTTTTCAGGTTTGCACTGTTGGTGGCAATGCAAACTGGTGCAGCCACTCTGGAAAGCAGTATGGAGGTTCCTCAAAAAGTTAAAATGGAAACTCCCTTATGATCCAGCAATTGCACTGCTAGGTATTTACCCAAAGAATATAAAAATACTAGTTCAAAGCAATACATGGACCCTAATATTTATAGAATCATTTACAATAGCCAAATTATGGGAAACGGCCCAAGTGTCTGTTGACTGATGAATGGATAAAGAAGAGGTGATGAGCACTGGGTGTTATATGAAGTATGGAATCACTGTATTGTACACCTGAAACTTATATTATGCTGTATATTAACTGGAATATAAATAAAAACTTTAAAAAAATCAGTAATATATAAAGCTGTTAGAACTGGATAATTCTTATAATTGCACAGTGATTTATGATTCCCTAGTGTTTTCACACGCTTTAACTCACTTACGCACGCATAGTGACAGGTGGGAATCTATAATATAGATGTTACAGACGATGAACCTGAGGTCCTGAAAGGCTGTTTTTTCCTGAAGGTGACACTGGTAGTAAAGAATAGAATTTTGTGTCTTCAAGTAACAGATTTTGCACATCAGGTTTTACATGAGTGACCTAAATTTTATTTTATTTGGCATTTACTGAGTAGCTGTTAATGTATAGGATAAATATTGTTAGAAATGCAAAAAGAAACTAGGCAAGCTCTTTGCCTTTATTGATTTTAAAATGTGGGTAGAAGTAAGACAAAAATGCATATAAATGGCCAAAATGGAAGGTATTATTAAAATAATTGGAAAGTAATTATAAAAATAATTTTTAAAATAATTGGAAACATAAGTCAAGTATGATGGGACATGGAAGAAAGCAAAAGAAAACAAATTTAGATTGTATATTTTGTCAGTGAAACCTAAAAGGTGTTACAGTTTATGTGGAAGAAAACTAGAAGTGACTGTATTTTTCTTAGAATCTAATTCTATGAAAAACTGCATTTTTGTTCTTAAAGGGAGTATGGATTGTAATGAGGGCACTCTACAATATGCCAAAATTTATGATAAGAAATAATTATTAAGATAATATAATTACCTATTGGTGCTTAATGGAAATGCTTATATATTCATTAAGTTTAGAAAATGGAAAACCTAGTTCTATTTTAATTCATTCCACTTATGTTTAGGTGTGATTTAGAAATAATTAGTTTTAATAATATTTTTGAATTTGATGTTATTATCTTCATCTAGGACATTTAACTCAATATTACTTTAGGTAGTATATTAAGAAAGGGATAAAATTCTTCCTTTGCTTTCATCTGTTTCTGAAAAACTTGTGGTTTGGAACCAGAGTCATTTTCTATTTCTTGTGATTAATTCAGGAAACTAGCAGTCTGAATAGTCTAAGTACATTCTTTTCAGTAATGGTGATTTTTATTTTTATTTTATTTTTAATTTTTATTATTATTATTTTTTAATTTGACAGACAGAGATCACAAGTAGGCAGAGAGGCAGGCAGAGAGGAGGAAGCAGGCTCCCTGCAGAGCAGAGAGCCCGATGTGGGGCTCGATCCCAGGACCCTGGGATCGTGACCTGAGCCGAAAGCAGAGGCTTTAACCCATTGAGACACCCAGGTGTCCCTGTTTTGGTTTGTTTTACATTTAATGGTGTTAGTGATAAGTGTTAAGTAGTTCTCTGTCAAATAATAGTGAAGACTGTTTATTAAATTTGTTCATTTAAATTTAACTAATAATGTTCTCCTTGCTATGTTTTACTTATGTATTTTTTTTTAAAGATTTTATTTATTTATTTGACAGACAGAGATCACAAGTAAGCAGAGAGGCAGGCAGAGAGAGAAGAGGAACCAGGCTCCCTTGCTGAGCAGAGAGCCTGATGTGGGGCTCGATCCCAGGACTCTGGGATCATGACCTGAGCTGAAGGCAGAGGCTTTAACCCACTGAACCACCCAAGCACCCCACTTATGTATTTATTAATAAGATTTATATATTTATTTGAGATAGAGAAAATGCATGAGCATGGGAGGGGGTAGGGGCTGAGGGAGAGAATCTCAAGCATACTCTCTGATGAGCAGAGAGCCCTAGGCAGGGCTCCATCCCAGGACCCTGAGATTATGACTTGAGCCAAAACCGAGAGTCTGATGCTCAATGGACTGAACCACCAAGGCGTCCCACCTTGCTGTATTTTACATGTAAAGTAGAAATCTCTGTGCTTATAAAATAATGTAAACTGATATAGTTCATGAAATTTTATAACTGCATGTAACAATCATGTTCTAATTTACCTAATTTACAAATACTTTAAAAATAGTTATATGTTGTCTAGTAAACTAAAGAAAAAATGAAAACTCAACCATTCTTTTGCCACCCATTATGCTTATTTATCCTACCATCTCTCTGTATAAATGTTATCATATCTTTCATGGTTTTCTCTCTCAGTTATTATATTGTTAATATCTCTTAATATTATTAAATATTCTTTTATAACATAATTTAATACTTGAAATCTAATTGATATACTGTGAATAAATTTAATATATAAATTAATAAAAAATCTTTTTTGTTGAACATTGAAGCTTTCTTTTCTCTCCGTTCTTCCTTCCTTTCTTCCTTTTCTTCCCTTCTTCTCTCCCTCTTTTTTCGCCCTTCCCCTCCCTTTCCTTCCTTTTCCTTCCCCTCCCCACCCCTCCTCTATCCTTTCCTCCCCCCTTTCTCCTTCTCCCTCTCTCTCTCTTTCTCTCTCTTTGTGCCATTAAAATATCATAAAACATCTTTTCAGCAGAATCTATGAACACATTCATTTACATTAACTTCTTAGAAGCAGGGTCAAGAAGTCAAAAGATATGTACATTTTTAAGGTGTTTAAACTCTTGTTGCATTTTTCTCCAAAATGATTGTACCAATTTATATGCTTATATTTATGGTGCTTTTTGTAATTCAAAATTTTATTTTTACATAGTCTATCTCTTAATATTTCATTTACGTTATTTCCTTTTGGTAACATGGTTAGAGAAGACTCATCTTCACTGTGTGTGTGTATATACATATATGTGTATATATATATAAATATATATAAGTGTATATGTGTGTATATATATAATATATATATTTATATATCGATATATATATATAAATAATATTATATATATAATTTTTTCCTTCCAATACCATAATGGTTTGATTTCATCTAAACAAGATGCTCTATGTTTCTATCTCTATTTCTGTCTCTATGTCTATTGCTATCACAATAGCTGTAGCTTGTGTCTCTACCCTTTGGTGCAAATAGAATTTATTCTGGGCTGCTCTTTAACACTACAATGGCTATGAGAATGTTCTCAGCTAACCATAGGCTTAGGGTTTACCACTTTCCAATTACGTGTTTTAGAAGCATTGTCACTTATGATACAGAGACTACAGTGATTATCCTGTTTTACAGATAAAGAAACTGAGACTTAGGGATAGGGGCAAAAGCTAAGTATCTATGGCTTCAATGCCTGTTATCTTAACCAGGAAACATACTTTTTAAAAAAAAGAGAGAGAGAGAGAGAGATAGTGTGTGCTACACTGATTGAATACTGTAATAAGTATGGTTGAATAGGAGATTTCTTGAAGAAGGGATTGACTTTGATGATT
Source organism: Mustela putorius furo (assembly GCF_011764305.1). Taxonomy (NCBI): domain Eukaryota; kingdom Metazoa; phylum Chordata; class Mammalia; order Carnivora; family Mustelidae; genus Mustela; species Mustela putorius. The sequence goes on from NW_025421987.1 coordinate 76,514,543, forward strand.
GATAGAAAAACTCAAGAGGCAAATAAAAAGGAACTAGATAGAATTCCTGCCTTCTCTTATTTAAGCCCAATCCACTGCATGTTCCTAGAGTGTATGTAACCACTTTTTTCTGTCACTTCTATAGCACTCTTTCTTCCAGATAGTTTAACTCATTTGTCATCAGGTAACTGTTGAATAAGATCTTCTCTTAATATAATAAAATGTAAGGCGATAGGTGATTGCATTCATTATGGAATTGTGAGCAATTTTAGTTTGGGTGTCAGGAAAAGGAGTCTGTAGCAATTGAGGCTAAAGGTATGATGTACCACCTACGTGAGTTTTCTCTCTGCTGCTGTGTTTTGTCCTTCTATGAGAAAAGAATCTGAATATTTTAGGAGATTGATGATGACTTTTCTTACATCTTTAGCAGATATTACAGTTGTGTTCTTTTTTCCTTACAATTCAGTATTCTTATTTGAATATTTAAAATCATTAGACAAATAGATAACATTTCTTTTTTCTTTGGTAGCTCCTCATTATTAAAAAAAAAATTTTTTTTTCCTGTCTTAAATAAAAAAGAATGCACTACCATCGTTAAAAAAGAAGTATTTAAAAGTATCATCTCACTTTCACATCTGACAGTTAACCTGTTTTAATATATGGAAATCACTATACAATTGTGTAATTTTTTCTCAAGAAATAATTTATAGGGACACCTGGGTGGCTCCGTTGGTTAAGCCTCTCTGACTCTTGGTTTCAGCTCAGGTCATATTCTCAGGGCTAGTGAGATCCAGCCCTGTGTTGGGCGCTTCGCACACAGGCTGTTGGAGATTCTCTCTGTGTTTCTATCTTCACCCACTCCTCCAACACCCCCCTCAAATAAATAAATAAATCTTCTAAAAAAATAATTTATATTAAAGATAGTGTAATATTGATGAAGGGCACTTTCTTCGAGTATTTATTTTTGAAAAGCAAAAATCTACCAATTGGATAATTTTCACAGATTTTAAAATTTATAGTGCACTTTATTGAATTATATTTTGATTCTATAACAATCTTTAATTACACTATAAAAACAACCTTTGAAGCCACATATTTTTATGCGTGTTAAATATTAATAACGATGCTTTAAACATGTTTCAAATTATGTTTTGTTTTGGCCTTTTTATCCTGCTGACAGAAACTCAATTTTCTTAATCATTGACCAACATGAAATTATAGATCTATAAGCAACATAAACCTTGTGTATTGACTTTTAAAATATGCAACGTTTATTTTCAGCAGCTATGAATGTTGCCACATTGAATGTAAGAAAATTATTTTTAGCAGTTTCCTCTCATGTAATATCTCCTGAATTTTATTTAAATACCGCAAGGGTTTATTAGGCTGTTCATGTGTTTGATTAATATAAGTAGGATTTCTATGTTAAAATGTGAGGTATCTTTTTAAACTCTAGGGATCACTTTCTTGATTTGCTTTTTTATGTTGTAAATTTTTTTATTACAGTAGAATTCTTTAGAAGGTACTTCTTCATTAGGTTTTCAGTAAATATGCCATGGATTTTTTTCTCATTTGTCATATTTTCTTATGGAGAAACATTTTCTCCCAGTCACAAACTAATCTCTTAACATCAAGTGGTAGGAATCTGAAGGAATCTGCACCACTGGTTGGCACCATTTTTATGTGTTGTTTTTTTTTTTTAATTGTCTTTTTGCCAGGAGGATGCCATTATCATCCCTTGGTTTGATGATTTGCTCAGAGAAATCACATAAACTATATTATTTATACAGTTGAGGCACAGTGAACATTGTTTTTAGTTCTGAGAATGGTGGGAACCCTCCTAAAATCCACATTCCATCTGTACCACTAACACATTATGTCTTTGAGCAAACCCCTTTTCCTTTCTGTCTTCTCTCTCTCTCTTTTTTTAAAGATTTTATTTATTTATTTGAGAGAGATTTCAAGTAGGCAGAAAGGCAGGCAGAGAGAGAGGAGGAAGCAGGCTCCCTACAGAGCAGAGAGGCTGATGCGGGGCTCAATCCCAGGACCCTGGGACCATGACCTGAGCCGAAGGCAGAGACTTTAACCCACTGAGCCACCCAGGCGCCCCTCTATGTCTTCTCTCTTAACTAGAAAGATACGCTAGGTAATTTAAGAAATAATCCCTAAATCTCCAGTTATTAGAATCAGCTTTATTTAGGATAGTTTTATATAGAATAGTTTAAATAGAATAGAGCAGAGTGAGTTTTATATAGATTTGTTTCTTAGTCTATATGTATCAATGGGATCCTTTTTAATTGCTTTTTTCTCTGACCCCCAAAGGTGATTTATTATAGACGAGGTTTAGAGGCTTCCGTTGTTTTGATTTTTCCTACTTTTATAATTTTCACATGTAAATGTAAAGTTGTATTTTAAATGTTATAAATTCAAAGGGAGAAATTAAGTCATGGACTGCATAGTCTTAAAGACAAAGGTGACAGGACAAGTATTTAATTCCCATTTAACAGAGGAAAGGCACTGTAACTTAGAAGGAATAATTAATCTGTAAATGTCTGCACAGCTAACATATCCTAGAGCTTAATGGAATATGGTTCTAAATACTCAACCGGATGATTTTTGAGGGTAGATACTTACTTTAAAAAAATATATTTGAGCATGATTGACATAATACTGATTTCTTCTCATGTATTGTCAGTGACTAGAACATAGGAATGGCTCAGTAAATATTAGAAGGGTAATAGTTATATGAACTTGAAGCAATATCATCCTCTCATTCAACATTTTTGAGAACATAGTTCTCAAAAGCTTTCTCCATTCAAATATTCTACTATGTTTTGATTAATGTTTTTTATAATTAGCTTTGGTGCTCTAGTTCCCCTGGGACCTGGCTTTTGCTGTAGAAATTTTATCCTTTTCCTTTAGGACATTAGCTTCTGCCTTTTTCTAGCAGTTTCTTCTCTTTCTGCCTTTCTCAGGTTACTGGAGGCTATAGGGTAAATTATAAATTTCACTTGGTCTCCTGGTCCACTTTCAAATACCATTCTGGTCTAGAACAGAGAAATATCTCCCTTTGTCCCTTTTCAAACCATCACTGAGATAGATGCTCCCAAACAGCACCATTTCAAAGAAAACCGTATGATAGAATAAAATAAAGCAATTTGCCATTTCCAGTGAAGATCAGTAACCCCTCTGGTGGAAAATGTGTTGAATTGTTCTTGTAAATGAAAGAGAATTATGGTGCTATTGTATTATTTCTTCTAATGCTTTATATATCCTGTACCGACATTTTTCTTTTTAGTTAGTTGGACTTAAAGCATAGCTCTTCAAATGCATTTAGAAACTTTTATTTTGTTCAAATTTCTTTTACAATTTTGGAAAATTCTTCCTTAATAATTTTCCTGTTTTGAAAATATTTCTCTAAAGCTACATGGAAAATAAGCACTGTAACTGAAATTTTGGTATGAAAAAGTACCTACTAAATTATTGCAAAAGATGCATTTAATTGAGCATAGAGAAACTATTCCATACTGAGACTATTTTATGTTGACAGCAAGACTCTATCTTTTGGAATTATATCATTATCGTTTCAGTACCATATTTAACATGTTAAATTTATAATTCTCTACTTAACTCAACTATTAACTATTAACTATTAGCTATCAACTATTAGCTATAAAGGAGGCATTTTTAAGTACCACTAATTTGAAGTTATATGATTAAAACTATGCATACAAATTTGGTGCTTTGAGATTATGAAAGAACATGTTAATTAGTTAGTAATTGAAAATACAAGTAGCCTTACAGTCATACTACTGAAATGGTGATATTTTTGGATCACTTGAAATAGTAGATTTAAGAGATTTGGAAGCAGTAAGTTAAGACAAAAGGCTCAGGAAAAGAAAAATATGTGAAATTTAAGACATATTTCCCAGTGAAGCTATAGAAACAAATGACATAATAGCACTGTAAGATACCTAGGCTTGAGTAGAACTTTTTTTTTTTTAATTTTTTATAAACATATATTTTTATCCCCAGGGGTACAGGTCTGTGAATCACCAGGTTTACACACTTCACAGCACTCACCAAAGCACATACTCTCCCCAATGTCCATAATCCCACCCCCTTCTCCCAAACCCCCTCCCCCCAGCAACCCTCAGTTTGTTTTGTGAGATTAAGAGTCACTTATGGTTTGTCTCCCTCCCAATCCCATCTTGTTTCATTGATTCTTCTCGTACCCACTTAAGCCCCCATGTTGCATCACCACTTCCTCATATCAGGGAGATCATATGATAGTTGTCTTTCTCTGCTTGACTTATTTCACTAAGCATGATACGCTCTAGTTCCATTCATGTTGTCGCAAATGGCAAGATTTCATTTCTTTTGATGGCTGCATAGTATTCCATTGTGTATATATACCACATCTTCTTGATCCATTCATCTTTGATGGACATCTAGGTTCTTTCCATAGTTTGGCTATTGTGGACATTGCTGCTATAAACATTCAGGTGCACGTGCCCCTTTGGATCACTACGTTTGTATCTTTAGGGTAAATACCCAATAGTGCAATTGCTGGGTCATAGGGCAGTTCTATTTTCAACATTTTGAGGAACCTCCATGCTGTTTTCCAGAGTGGCTGCACCAGCTTGCATTCCCACCAACAGTGTAGGAGCGTTCCCTTTCTCTGCATCCTCACCAGCATATGTCATTTCCTGACTTGTTTATTTTAGCCATTCTAACTGGTGTGAGGTGATACCTCATTGTGGTTTTGATTTGTATTTCCCTGATGCCGAGTGATATGGAGCACTTTTTCATGTGTCTGTTGGCCATCTGGATGTCTTCTTTGCAGAAATGTCTGTTCATGTCCTCTGCCCATTTCTTGATTGGATTATTTGTTCTTTGGGTGTTGAGTTTGCTAAGTTCTTTATAGTTTCTGGACACTAGTCCTTTATCTGATATGTCGTTTGCAAATATCTTCTCCCATTCTGTCAGTTGTCTTTTGATTTTGTTAACTGTTTCCTTTGCTGTGCAAAAGCTTTTGATCTTGATGAAATCCCAATAGTTCATTTTTGCCCTTGCTTCCCTTGCCTTTGGCGTTGTTCCTAGGAAGATGTTGCTGCGGCTGAGGTCGAAGAGGTTGCTGCCTGTGTTCTCCTCAAGGATTTTGATGGATTCCTTTCGCACATTGAGGTCCTTCATCCATTTTGAGTCTATTTTTGTGTGTGGTGTAAGGAAGTGGTCCAATTTCATTTTTCTGCATGTGGCTGTCCAATTTTCCCAGCACCATTTATTGAAGAGGCTGTCTTTTTTCCATTGGACATTCTTTCCTGCTTTGTCGAAGATTAGTTGACTGTAGAGTTGAGGGTCTATTTCTGGGCTCTCTATTCTGTTCCATTGATCTATGTGTCTGTTTTTGTGCCAGTACCATGCTGTCTTGATGATGACAGCTTTGTAATAGAGCTTGAAGTCCGGAATTGTGATGCCACCAACGTTGGCTTTCTTTTTCAATATCCCTTTGGCTATTCGAGGTCTTTTCTGGTTCCATATAAATTTTAGAATTGTTTGTTCCATTTCTTTGAAAAAGATGGATGGTACTTTGATAGGAATTGCATTAAATGTGTAGATTGCTTTAGGTAGCATAGACATTTTCACAATATTTATTCTTCCAATCCAGGAGCATGGAACATTTTTCCATTTCTTTTTGTCTTCCTCAATTTCTTTCATGAGTACTTTATAGTTTTCTGAGTATAGATTCTTGGCCTCTTTGGTTAGGTTTATTCCTAGGTATCTTATGGTTTTGGGTGCAATTGTAAATGGGATGGACTCCTTAATTTCTCTTTCTTCTGTCTTGCTGTTGGTGTAGAGAAATGCAACTGATTTCTGGGCGTTGATTTTATATCCTGACACTTTACTGAATTCCTGTATAAGTTCTAGCAGTTTTGGAGTGGAGTCTTTTGGGTTTTCCACATATAGTATCATATCATCTGCGAAGAGTGATAATTTGACTTCTTCTTTGCCGATTTGGATGCCTTTAATTTCCTTTTGTTGTCTGATTGCTGAGGCTAGGACCTCTAGTACTATGTTGAATAGCAGTGGTGATAATGGACATCCCTGCCATGTTCCTGACCTTAGCGGAAAAGCTTTCAGTTTTTCTCCATTGAGAATGATATTTGCGGTGGGTTTTTCATAGATGGCTTTGATGATATTGAGGTATGTGCCCTCTATCCCTACACTTTGAAGAGTTTTGATCAGGAAGGGATGCTGTGGTTTGTCAAATGCTTTTTCAGCATCTATTGAGAGTATCATATGGTTCTTGCTCTTTCTTTTATTGATGTGTTGTATCACATTGACTGATTTGCGGATGTTGAACCAACCTTGCAGCCCTGGAATAAATCCCACTTGGTCGTGGTGAATAATCCTTTAATGTACTGTTGAATCCTATTGGCTAGTATTTTGTTGAGTATTTTCGCATCTGTGTTCATCAAGGATATTGGTCTATAGCTCTCTTTTTTGATGGGATCCTTGTCTGGTTTTGGGATCAAGGTGATGCTGGCCTCATAAAATGAGTTTGGAAGTTTTCCTTCCATTTCTATTTTTCGGAACAGTTTCAGGAGAATAGGAATTAGTTCTTCTTTAAATGTTTGGTAGAATTCCCCTGGGAAGCCGTCTGGCCCTGGGCTTTTGTTTGTTTGGAGATTTTTAATGACTGTTTCAATCTCCTTACTGGTTATGGGTCTGTTCAGGCTTTCTACTTCTTCCTGGTTCAGTTGTGGTAGTTTATATGTTTCTAGGAATGCATCCATTTCTTCCAGATTGTCAAATTTGTTGGCGTAGAGTTGCTCAAGTATGTTCTTATAATAGTTTGTATTTCTTTGGTGTTAGTTGTGATCTCTCCTCTTTCATTCATGATTTTATTTATTTGGGTCCTTTCTCTTTTCTTTTTGATATGTCTGGCCAGGGGTTTATCAATTTTATTAATTCTTTCAAAGAACCAGCTCCTAGTTTCGTTGATTTGCTCTATTGTCTTTTTGGTTTCTATTTCATTGATTTCTGCTCTGATCTTTATGATTTCTCTTCTCCTGCTTGGATTAGGGTTTCTTTCTTGTTCTTTCTCCAGCTCCTTTAGGTGTAGGGTTAGGTTGTGTACCTGAGACCTTTCTTGTTTCTTGAGAAAGGCTTGTACCGCTATATAATTTCCTCTCAGGACTGCCTTTGTTGTGTCCCACAGATTTTGAACCGTTGTATTTTCATTATCATTTGTTTCCATGATTTTTTTCAATTCTTCTTTAATTTCTCGGTTGACCCATTCATTCTTTAGAAGGATGCTGTTTAGTCTCCATGTATTTGGGTTCTTTCCAAACTTCCTTTTGTGGTTGAGTTCTAGCTTTAGAGCATTGTGGTCTGAAAATATGCAGGGAATGATCCCAATCTTTTGATATTGATTGAGTCCTGATTTAGGACCAAGGATGTGATCTATTCTGGAGAATGTTCCATGTGCACTAGAGAAGAATGTGTAATCTGTTGCTTTGGGATGAAATGTTATGAATATATCTGTGATGTCCATCTGGTCCAGTGTGTCCTTTAAGGCCTTTATTTCCTTGCTGATCTTTTGCTTGGATGATCTGTCCATTTCAGTGAGGGGAGTGTTAAAGTCCCCTACTATTATTGTATTATTGTTGATGTGTTTCTTTGATTTTGTTATTAATTGGTTTATATAGTTGGCTGCTCCCACGTTGGGGGCATAGATATTTAAAATTGTTAGATCTTCTTGTTGGACAGACCCTTTGAGTATGATATAGTGTCCTTCCTCATCTCTTATTATAGTCTTTCGCTTAAAATCTAATTGATCTGATATAAGGATTGCCACTCCTGTTTTCTTTTGATGTCCATTAGCATGGTAAATTCTTTTCCACCCCCTCACTTTAAATCTGGAGGTGTCCTCGGGCTTAAAATGAGTTTCTTGGAGGCAACATATAGATGGGTTTTGTTTTTTTATCCATTCTGATACCCTGTGTCTTTTGACAGGGGCATTTAGCCCATTCACATTCAGGGTAACTATTGAGAGATATGAATTTAGGGCCATTGTATTGCCTGTAAGGTGGCTGTTACTGTATATGGTCTCTGTTACTTTCTGATCTACCACTTGTAGGGCTCTCTCTTTGCTTAGAGGACCCCTTTCAAGATTTCCTGTGGAGCTGGTTTGGTGTTTGCAAATTCTTTCAGTTGTTGTTTGTCCTGGAAGCTTTTAATCTCTCCTTCTATTTTCAATGATAGCCTAGCTGGATATAGTATTCTTGGCTGCATGTTTTTCTCATTTAGTGCTCTGAAAATATCATGCCAGCTCTTTCTGGCCTGCCAGGTCTCTGTGGATAAGTCAGCTGCCAATCTAATATTTTTACCATTGTATGTTACAGACTTCTTTTCCCGGGCTGCTTTCAGGATTTTCTATTTGTCACTGAGACTTGTAAATTTTACTATTAGGTGACGGGGTGTGGGCCTATTCTTATTGATTTTGAGGGGCGTTCTCTGAACCTCCTGAATTTTGATGCTGATTCCCTTTGCCATATTGGGGAAATTCTCCCCAATAATTCTCTCTAGTATACCTTCTGCTCCCCTCTCTCTTTCTTCTTCTTCTGGAATCCCAATTATTCTGATGTTGTTTCGTCTTATGGTGTCACTTATCTCTCGAATTCTCCCCTCGTGGTCCAGTAGCTGTTTGTCCCTCTTTTGCTCAGCTTCTTTATTCTCTGTCATTTGGTCTTCTATATCACTAATTCTTTCTTCTGCCTCATTTATCCTAGCAGTGAGTGCCTCCATTTTTTATTGCACCTCATTAATAGCTTTTTTGATTTCAACTTGGTTAGATTTTAGTTCTTTTATTTCTCCAGAAAGGGCTTTTATATCTCTCGAGAGGGTTTCTCTAATATCTTCCATGCCTTTTTCGAGCCCGGCTAGAACCTTGAGAATTGTCATTTTTAACTCTAGATCTGACATATTACCAATGTCTGTATTGATTAGGTCCCTAGCACTCGGTACTGCCTCTTGTTCTTTTTTTTGTGTTGAATTTTTCCGTCTTGTCATTTTGTCCAGATAAGAGTATATGAAGGAGCAAATAAAATACTAAAAGGGTGGCAACAACCCCAGGAAAATATGCTTTAACCAAATTAGAAGGGATCCCAAATCGTGAGGGAGTAGAAAGGGGATAAAAAGAGGTTCAGAAAGGAAGAAAGAAAAAAAAAAAAGAAAAGAAAAGAATTAAAAAAAAGAAAACAAATAAGAAAAATATTAAAATGAAAAAATATATATATTGGATAAACTATTTAAAAAATGTTAAAAAAGAAAAAGGTAAAAGTTAAAAAAAATTTAACCAGAAGGCGAGAAAAAAAACAAATAATGAAAAAGAAAAAAATTAAATTAACTTCAACACTAAAAAAAATCACAGGGAAAAAGCCATGAGTTCTGTGCTTTGCTTTCTCCTCCTCTGGAATTCTGCTGCTCTCCTTGGTATTGAAACCGCACTCCTTGGTAGGTGAACTTGGTCTCGGCTGGATTTCTTGTTGATCTTCTGGGGGAGGGGCCTGGTGTAGTGATTCTCAAGTGTCTTTGCCCCAGGCGGAATTACACCACCCTTAGCTGGGGCCGGGGTGAGTAATCCACTTGGGTTTGCTTTCAGGAGCTTTTGTTCCCTGAGCGCTTTCTGTAGAGTTCCCGAGGACGGGAATAAAAATGGCGGCCTCCTGGTCTCCGGCCTGGAGGAGCCGAGAGCCCAGGGCCCCACTCCTCAGTGCGCCCTCAGAGAACAGTGCCCAGTTACTCCCGTCTGCCTGACCTCCGGCCGCGCTCCGAGCTCACCGAGCCTGCGACCGGTTCAAGGTAACCCTGAGCTGTGCGCTTACTGTCAGCTCTGTCTCTGTAGCCGGCTTTCCCGTTCCAATACCCGCAAGCTCTGCGACACTCAGACACCCCCGATCCCTCTGTGACCCTGCGGGACCTGAGGCCACTCTGACCCCGCATGGGCTTCGCCCCGGTTTAGCCTCTGGAGCAATGTCCCTCAGCAGAACAGACTTTTAAAAGTCCTGATTTTGTGCACTGTTGCTCCGCCACTTGCTGGGAGCCGCCCCCCACCCCCCACCCCGGGTCTATCTTCCCGTCGCTTTGGATTCACTTCTCTGCCGGTCCTACCTTTCAGAAAGTGGTTGTTTTTCTGTTTCCAGAATTGCTGTTCTTCTCTTCGATCTGTCGATGGATTTTCAGGTGTTTGCAATCTTTAGATAAGCTATCTAGCTGATCTCCGGCCAGCTGAAGTAGTCTCAGCCTGCTACTTCTCCACCTTCTTGACCGACATCCTTGAGTAGAACTTTAATTTTAATTTTATATTTATGGTCTCTATGCTTCCACTTTATTTATTATTTTAAATCAATAATATATTTGTAGTGCTTTTGCATAGTTGCCTGTTGGTAAGGCCACAATATTGCACACCTCAGAGGTGCTGTTCTCTTTGGAGTCTGTATAAGTAATCCCTGCTATAGCTATGCAGGAGGAAGCAGTGATGATGGGAACATGCTGTCTTGTTTGGCATCTCCTGACAGAATATCAAGGATAGAAGTAGTCCTTCTGTAAAGTTGACACACATAAAGATCATAAATACTTCAGTCATGTTATGAAGTCATTTTATAGTATTCACTACAAATATTTACCATTTGACCCTTCTGAAGCTAGGTGATAATTCTAAAGTGTCTTAATCTATCTTCACATTTAACTAAATTGTACACACAAGCACAAAGTCACATCTCTGCATAACTCAGTAGTTCATGCTTTAATATAGAACGGCTTTATTTGTATAATGACTAAATAATTTTTAAAGTAGATTTAACAAGATATATAAAATAAGTACATTTTTTTGGCTGAAATTATTTTGTTAATTTTCTAGTTTTCCCCTGAAGTTTTACTTGAAAGGGTGTCTGTATATCGAGTCTTTTATCTATTTGCAATTAATTTCTTGTTTATAAATGCTTAAGTTATAACATTTTTCCTGGTGCGCTAGAGCATATCTTTAGCATGCTTATTATTTCTTTCCAGATATTTGTAGGTACATGGAATATACTTTACAGCAATATAGCAAAGATTTCGGGGCACCTGGGTGGCTCAGTGGGTTAAGCCGCTGCCTTCGGCTCGGGTCATGATCTCAGGGTCCTGGGATCGAGTCCCACATCGGGCTCTCTGCTTAGCGGGGAGCCTGCTTCCTCCTCTCTCTCTCTCTCTCTGCCTGCCTCTCTGCCTACTTGTGATCTCTGTCTGTCAAATAAAATAAATAAAATCTTTAAAAAAAAATATATAGCAAAGATTTCAAAAGAAAAATTTCAGTAATAAATTTAGGATATACTCTTAAAAATTCATGATAGTTTAAAAATTAAAACATTCTAATATGTTATCAGGATCAGGAGGGAGACTGTCATAAGAGACTCTTAACTCATGAAACAAACTGAGGGTTGCTGGGGGTTGGGGGGGTAGGTATAAGGTGGCTGGGTTATGGGCATTGGGGAGGGTATGTGATATGGTGAGTGCTGTGAATTGTGTAAACCTGATGATTCACAGACCTGTACCCCTGGGGGCAAATAATACATTATTATGTTAATAAAAAATACAAATATAATTTTATATAGGAAATCTTATTTCCAAAGAATCTGGGAAGCTTTCCTTTGATTATTAGAAAGATTTATTTGGATTAAATTATGGAACTGTGCCTAACTAAAACTTAATTGAGACTAATATAAGCATTTAAGGTTACAGATGTCCTTATTGATAATAAGTCTGCTGTGTTCTACAAGTTATTATATGCAGTATACTTTTCATTACGATTTAGTTTCTGATCCATGAGTTACTCAATTGTGGTTTTCAGAATGTATGTTATGTTTGTTGTCTTGCTTGTTTTTACAAACTTGTAATTAATTTCACTGCAATCCGTGAAGGTGCTCTGTTTTGAAATTTCTTGAAACTTACTTTTGGGTCTAGACTGTGGTAAATATTTGTTAATATTCCATGTGTGCTTGAGAAGAATGTGTATTCTCTAATTGTTGATTGCAGAGTCCAATGGTTTGATTAAATTAATTTTGCTAATTTTATTGTTACATATTTCTGACACTAATAATTTTAATTAGCCTATTGCTATTTGAATGAGGTATGTCAGTCTCTCTCAATAGTGTTGATTTGCTAATTTCTCATTTAGTTTTTCTCAGCTTGTGTTTTGTATATTTGGAAGCTTTTAAATTATGTGCAAATAATTTAGAATTGTATATGTTATCTATTTCTAGCCAATTGAAGTTCTTTCTTGCTTTATGTTGGATTGATGAAGTGTGTGTTTGTTTTTTATCCCATTTTCTTCCTTCTCTGGTTGGGAACTTTTATTTTGTGGTTATTCTTGAGCTTTACCATGTATATTTAAAATGTAAAGTAAATGATAATTAAGGACTGGGATCTTAGAACACTTTGATATGATCACCGTTCTGATTTACTTCTAATTTTCATTTTTTTAAATTAGATTTTAAAATGTCTGCAATTTTATAATTATCATTATATATAGATGGTATTCATGTGGATTTATTTACATTAATTCCAGAAAGTTTATTCAAACATAGTTCTGTATTGGTGATAATATACTTTTATCATGTTGAAGATTTTATTTTATAGTTTCCTTGCTTTCATTATTGATGTAGGATACTTTGCTCCAGTATGACTGCTATTCATTTTTTGAGGATTTGACTTGCTTTTTTCACCTCTTCCCTAGCCTGTTTATCTCCAGTTTCAATGTAGTGTGCCTCATTGTGGATTCATTTACTTGCTTTTACTATCTGGACGTTTTTAGTTATTACCTCTTCAAATACAGATTCTTTAGCCTCTACACTCTCTCCTGGTTCTCTGTTTAAAATTATCTTAGGTCTTCTCCTTCAGTCTTCTATATCTTTTCATTTTCCCCGTCTTTTCTTTTTAATCTTGTTTGCTTTTTGTTTCTTCAATTCTGTCTTCATTTTCACTGATTCTTTATTTAGTTCTGTGTAATCTGTTGTTGACACATCCTTCTTGTTTTATTTTTAACTATTGTATTTTAATTTCTAGAAGTTCTGTTTGGCTTCATTTCAAGTCTGAAATTTGGGGAGTCTGTTATAGTGTTAAATAGTTATTAATTTTAACAAAACAACAAAACAAAGGTCATGTTTTATTGACAGTAGGATTTACCCTCCCTGAAATCCACTCTCATAGGTACATATAAGATGCTGACAAGTTAATGCAACTTCCAGTAGCCATCTGATTTCCAGTGTTTTGAGAACTGAGCATGTCATACTAGTACATACTATATTTTCTTTGGCCATCATGGCAGAATTAAAGATTGGCATGGCAGAAATATATGTATTTAGGATAGGTTATGACACAAATAATTTGATACTATTCTGGTTTGACCTAAGCTATGACAGTTTATATGTTATTAAGATTTTTATTATATTTTTGGTAAAGTTAAAAATATAAAATCATACAAAGATTTATATTGTATGTATTTTTTAAGTAAGGAGTTAAATAAGTTTAAAGAATCGTTAACTTAAAATGAATGTGTGGTTTCCTTGCATGACATTTTTAAACAGTTATTGTAGCAATTAAAAAATAGATATGTATTATTTCTTATAGAGTACATAATGTCAATTTTTTTATTATACTAAGACATCAGGCACTGAACATCTGATTAGAGCAGTTTCCCTAGTCTATCTTGTTTATGCTTAATTAAATTGCAAATTTCACTACGTTTTACTTCTGATACATTCCAAGTATTACCTTTACTTGCATTTATTTCCAGAATCTTAAGTACTTGATGCAGTAATACTAAATGAGTTATCAAACTTGACAATAATATCAGCAGACAATCTGATGTAGTCAAATGACTCAGGCAGTTTTAAATCATATTTCTGCCTAAAGATAAACAAACTATATGACCATATGTCAACTGTTTAATCTTTTTGAATGTCAATTTTGTCACTTATAAGATGAGGATAATTGTATTTCTGTAAATATTAAAGAAAAGAATCTTACATAGTTCCTATTGCCAAATATTTTTTCCAAGAAATGGAACTGGTGATAATTTTATTATCATTATTATTAGTAAATGGAAACTTGCAAGATTTTTGCATCCTCTGAATATATTTTCTTTTGAAGTTTACATAAACTGTACTATATGATGTGAACTATAAAGTGAAAATTCCCACTATGTTTGTTTGGTATTATTTCTCTGGGTTGATTATGGGGGTTTATAGCCATTTTCAAGTATGACTTCATGTAATATTGGAATTATGGCGTGTAGGTAGTGTCTACCTGTAAGTGCATTTTAGTGTTTATGTTATTAGGAGCCTCCATTTCTTCTTTTGGAAAACAAGTAGATTCATTTGTTCTAATGTTCAGAAACAGACTAATTTATATTTTTTATGTTCTCCATCACTACTAAGTTCTACTTACTGGCACACCAAGTTAATAACTTAGTTAATGATGCACATTTGAATTGAATACATGCTCTTCAAAGATCACCAGCTTAGGTGTTAGGAGTTACTAGATGGCATCATTTTTAGAGGTTCAAGAAAGTTTTGTTAGTAGAATAGCATAGATTTAAACTCATTTTTAAAAAAAATCAGTGATGGAATTTTTTGCCATACCACATCGCCTGTCATGAAACATGGTCTCTGTGCTGACATTTAATGTATATAGGAAAAGTTTAGTTACAATAAGTGATATAGTGAAAGTTCAAAACTAGAGAAGATAGTGGGAAAGGATTGTGGCAGGAAAATACTTGATTAATTGACAGATGAGGCATGCTTTAGCAATTCCAAGAGCAAAACTGTAACTTGTTCTGTGACTTTATTAGCTCTGTCATGTATCTGTATTTCTAGAATACATCTGTTCTAGGATATGTCTTGTCATCTCATTTAGGCTGTAAGCTCATGTGGCTGGGAACTATGATTTTTATTTTTCTGTATTCCCATAAGATGTAACATTGGGCACAATTGCTGAAAGTGCTTGTGGGCTTAATCATCATTATAATTATTTCTTTTTTAAAAATACACAATGGAATACTATGCAGCCATCAAAAGAAATGAAATCTTGCCATTTGCGACAACATGGATGGAACTAGAGCATATCATGCTTAGCAAAATAAGTCAAGCAGAGAAAGACAACTATCATATGATCTCCCTGATATGAGGAAGTGGTGATGCAACATGGGGGCTTAAGTGGGTAGGAGAAGAATCAATGAAACAAGATAGGATTGGGAGGGAGACAAACCATAAGTGACTCTTAATCTCACAAAACAAACTGAGGGTTGCTGGGGGGAGGGGGTTTGGAAGAAGGGGGTGGGATTATGGACATTGGGGAGGGTATGTGCTTTGGTGAGTGCTGTGAAGTGTGTAAACCTGGTGATTCACAGACCTGTACCCCTGGGGATAAAAATATATGTTTATAAAAAAATAAAAAATTAAAAAAAAAAGAAAAGAAAAATTTTAAATGCCCCCCCCAAAAATAAGGATATTTTCCAAGATATAACTGAATTAGTCTTAATATAGGATACTTTTAAATTATACTATAATTAAATCTATACTGAAACGTTTTCAACATCTTGCTTATAAAAAATAATCACCTACTGCATGCTTCTCACCTTCTCCTTCTCATACACTCTCAGTTATATATGGGAATGTAAATTATCTCTATTTCCTAATGATGAATTTTTTACAATTTTAGTCATCAAAAAATATGCCACCATTATTTACTCATATACAGTTCATGAGTGTTACAAATTATAGTACAAAAATGAAAGGATTGTAATATTTGCTATCAAAAATTGCAGAAAAGTACACATTACCTGCACATTATATTTGTGAAGAGTAATTTTATTTGTATATAATTTTCTATAAGAAATACTCCTTTTAATAAGAAACAGGTATTGGTCCAAGCAGAATCATTAAATGTGTGAAATTAATAATTTTGTTAGTATAGAAATTAAAAAATACTCATGACCACATTTAAAAAATCACCTATTTGAAGAATAAATTATATATTCCCATTCTAAGTGTGCAGTTCAATGAATTGTGACAATATGTGTATCCTTGTAATTATTATCACATATTTACAGTAGCTGTTTTATAATCCTTGTCTACTAATATCATATCTGTCATTTCAGGATTGTTTCAGGATTTCTGTTGTCTGATTTTTCTCCTGGTGATGGAGGGCATTTCTCTGCCTCTTTGCATGTTTAGTAACTTGATTAAGTGATTGTGTTACACTGCTTAATTTAAGTTTTGTGGTTTTAAAAATTGTTGAATTTTGTCTGTCAGGCAGTTAAATTAGATAAGTGGTGTTAAACAGGTTTAAAGTATAGTTTATTCTAGGCTGCTTTACCTCTACTGCTATGGTATGATATTTTTGGGTTCTCAACTGAATGCCTGAGGTTTTCAAAGATATCTCTATATTCTGACTAGTTAGAACTTTGGGAATTGTTCTGCCAACAGCTTGCCTTGCTTGTTCTTTGCTCAGCCATATAGAGTTTCACCCTATATGTGCACAGCTTATTATTGAACAAATATGTCAGATGCTCCCTGTGCAGTTTCATAGGGTTTTTTCTCTGTGTAACTCCATCAACTATTACTCTGCCTTCAAATTCTATTTTTCCTATCTTCCCCAAACACTATTTTCTGTTTCTTCAAATCTGTGAGACCTCTTGCTTGGTAGGTTTCTAATTTGTCATGTTATAGTTTGGAGTCACTTTTGTAACATTTGCTGATTTCCATGGTTTAAACATTCCTGCCTGGCTAATTTCAAGCTACCAATGTGACATCACTGAACACAGGATTGGGGAGAAATGAGCGCAGTCAGGTCTTGTGAGCTAATAATGCAAGCTGGACCCAGTAAATCACAAGGCTTAGAATTTATGACAGTTAATTATCTTTGTGAAATAAAGTACTTTTTTGGAGGATGTATAATCACTTTTGAGTTATAAATTTTGAATTATTTCCATGTTTGCTTAGGTAGTTTCTTCTACATAATTTCTTTTCATCTTCAAACTAAGTTGTGTCAATTGATATTTTTCTGAGTTGCATTAGACACCTTCTAACAAGCTTTTTAAAAGAAATTCCAAATGAAGGGAATTTAAAATAATTTCATATGAATTTGATAAATTTTTATTGCATCCATAATGTTGTATAAAATTGTATCACTTATACAGTGTTTTCATATGCATTCTGTTTTTTTTTTTGTCAACTTTTCTCTTTATTTCTAGTATCATGAAAATGGATACAAACACGTTACCATTTTTTTACGTTACCATTTTTAGGAGAGCAACCTTATACTTTGACAGAATTGGTAAGCTCAGACGCTCTTCAGGAAAGTAAATATGCTTTATAAAATAAACAAAATGAAAAAAAAACAAAAAAAAAAAAACAAAAAAAAAACTTAAAAGCAAACCAAGCTGTGTAGTTTCTTTTTGTTTCGTTTCCTTTTTTTCTTTTCTTTTCCTATTTCTTTCTTTTTGGAGGGAGAAAGTGCACAAAAAAAAGTTGGGTATGTATTTCAGCATGGATTCACTTACCCATTCAATCCTTAATTCATATTTATTATTTGCCAATTGTGTGCTAGGCACAGAGATAGGCAGTGGGTTTAAAGTGTTGAAATAACCATCATTGAATGCTAGATACTCATTGTTTAGTAAAATAGGTGGAAATTAAAGAAGCAGATATACAAATAAAATATTATAAAACTTGGAAATAAGTACTAAGAAAGAAAATTATGTGAATGATTTTGATTTTATGGATGTATTTGCTTTTGAGTTAGATCACTGATAGATTATTGATAGAATTCTTTTGGGTTCCATTAACATTAAGATATAAACATGAGAAATGGAAGAAATATCTAAATATTTCTATTTACAAATTATGCATACCATATACATATAGTTTAAGATAGTTTATATTCATGTATATACCTGCAAATGCATAACACTTAAGCTGAAGTTTCTTTACTTAATTGCATTATATTTCTTTACTAATTTTAAGTTTAAACCCTCAGGGAGTATAGCCATTTTGTGATTTTGTTGATTGCTTAATACCTTTGCTGCCATCCTTTCAAGAGAACTTATTAAATATAATATGATTACTAAAGGTTTAATTGGTAGCTTGTTTTATATCCTAAGAAAAATAAAAATAATTATGTTCTCATTTCTATGCTGCTGCCTTTACTTTTATAGTCAAAGGCATTCTGCAATGTGTTAGAATAAAATATAGTACTTTTAATCTGGAGAGACAGGTTTATTTTTTCAACTGGAGATGTCTTAAATGACTATCATAAACTGTAAAAACATTTGAGCAGATATTAAACATTACAGAGAGCTTGAGGGAAAATGCTTAAATTTTTCTTGGTGGCTATTGCAGAGGTTAGCTTATGATTAGATAGACAACTGTTCAGATTTATAAAAAAAATCAAGTTGTCTAGATGCTTTAGTATATATAATACAACATATTTGACTAGGAATAACTGTAATGGAGAGTTTAAAAAACTTTATTCTTTGCTGTTGTGTTCTTTTTTTTAAAACAAGTATATGATTTAATAACACAATTTTAGAGGAATATTCATTTGAGAAATTGTAAATTGTTATAAATAAATGTTAGAGTTTTACTGATAATGACATAAAAGATTATATTTACTGACCTGCCAGCAGATGTCAAATATGAACAAAAGCAAGTGTTGGAAAGACTGAACCAAGAGTAGGTAGGAACTGGAGGCTACACTTGCGTCTACATGGTTTGCCATCCCAGGATACTTGTCAGTTTGCATAGTGTATGGTGGCTGGGATCTAAGAATAAAGTTATGTGTAAATCAAATCCTTGGTTGACCTCTGGAGTACACATAATATGCTATTCTCCAGAATACCTGCTGGAAACCAAAAGCTGAAAGATTAAAGGATTTTGTAGAAATTCCAGATGTTGCTCAATAAGAAGGTATGATTTTTAATCTAGCCAAATAAACTATCTGATAGAATATAAATCAGCCTCTTCACAGGATGTTAATAGATTTGAGTCTCTGCAATATATCTTCCACAATTTATGTTACAGAATAAAAACTTACTAGCAATATGAAAAAACAGGAAAATATTACTCATAATCGAGAAAAACCGTAAGTAGAAATTGACTCAGATGAACTAGATGTTGAAATTTGTTGACAAGAATTCTAAATTGGCACTGGTGAGTATATAGGACTTTTTAAAGAAAAATACGATTCTAATGAGTGAAGAGATTGAGAATTATAGAAGAGAAATAGAAACTATTTTTTTAAATGGGAATTGTGGAACTGGAAAGTGCAGTATATATAATGAAAAATTCACTGAGTGGTTTCAAGAGCAGTTTAGGAATGCAGAAGAAATTGTTGATAAGTGTGAAGATAAATCAATCAGAATTATTTAATCTGAAGGACAAGGAGAAGAAAGGATAAAAATAGAACAGATGCTCAATGACCTGTGGAGCAATATTAAGGGTCTAATTTTTTGTGTATTTGCTGTCTCAGATAAAGAGAAAAGAAATAATGGAGTATGCCAAGTATTTGAAGATATCCTGGCCAACAAGTCTTATTTTTTTGTGGAAATAATTCATTTTCAGATTTAGAAGTTTAGGCAACCTAACGGGAAATATGAGATATAACACATATAGATGTATTATTGGCTAACTATTGAAAAATATGAAGGGAAAATACTGATAGTAGCTAGAGAAAAACGACATTTTAAAGATGGGAAATATGGCATAAACCATTGCCGACTTTTCATCTGAAAAAATAAAGAGGCAGCAGACAGTGGAACAGCATCTCTAAAGCACTGGAAGAAAATAAAAAGCATCAACCCCCAATTTTGTATCCAATGAAAAAATCCCTCAATTTGAAGAAGAAATAAAAATATTTTTACTCAAAAAAAAATTGAATGTATTTGTCAACAGCAGATCTGGATTATAAGAATATTCAAGGAAATTCTTCAGGTTCAAGAGAATAACAGATTGTAACTTTGATGTAACTTTGATGAAGAATAGCAGAAATGGTAACTATGTAAGTGAATATAAAAATGTGTTTTTTCTTTTTTAACAGCCATATAAAATCATAAGAGACTTTCTACAGGATTTGAGTTATTCAGGGTACCAAAAGGCATAAGTATAAGTTCTGTAAATAAAATTTCATCAAAACTAAAACTTCTGGTTATCCTAGGCCCATTTAAAAAGCAAATATGCAAGCCATAAACTGGGCAAAAATATTCACAAAATATATACTTGACAAAGGATTTGTTGCCCAACTGAGGAAAAAAAAAAAAGATAATTGAAAAATCAGCAAGAGATCTGAATGTAAACTTCACAAAGAAAATTATGCACATAGGCACATTTAAGTAAACAAAACCAATTATCAAGGAAATGAGAATTAATCACAACAATAAAAAGCATTTAAAACCAACAAAAAGAATTTTTAACAGCCTTCTAGATCCAGCATTACAAAACTGTGATTACTATGAAAAAGTATTATGGTGACTGGGTATATACATATGAATATTTTTGAGCTCAGCTTTGTATTAGTTGGTAGTCATACCTCAGCTCCTTAGATGGTTGCATGCATGATCTGTTCTTATTCAGACATAACATTTGCCGTGTGTGACAGAGAACCCATGTACCTTATTCAATTTTGTGATAATATGTCCATTGAAAGGAAAAGAAACCCTCTTTTTGCCCCTTAAAAATGGTTGTTTGACATTCCCAGGTATCTTAAAACTGGTTTGAAAACACATGCTTACACACCACATTATAAATTAGTTGTCTGCCCACTTGAAGCTGTGAGATATGTCAACTGTATGTGTCTCTCCTTAATAGCAAATGGGCTTGAGGACCGAGAGAACTGAGCCCTGAATGAGATGTCATTTGTAACTTTTGTTTGATTCCCACACGGAGTTTTCATAGTTTATAAGGAGCTAACCCGCATGGAAGTCAGTTTGCAAATTATGCTAATCCTATAAGAATGAGTCCATCTCCTTCAAAACTGGCTCCTGAGTTATTCAATTTTCAGTGTTAGTTTTACACTAATTTGAGCCAGACCTATGCTTGAGAATTCTTTTTTTTAAATAAGATGACAATATGTTACTAACTAGAATTTAAATAAAACTTAGAAGAAAAAAATGACATCGGTTTTCATTTTCTTGTATTTATATATGCTATCCATTTGCTCTTAATCCAGGTTTTACAATTGCATTTATGAAATTTTTAACATTAAAATGTAAATTTTTAAACACTTTTTTTATTCTTTATATGGTGATAGTGCTGAATTCTAAATAATTTAGGTTAACTTTTTTTTGCCTTAGTGGTGATGCTCTTTTTTCTTTTTTCTTTTCTTTTTTTTTTTTTAAGTAGGTTCCACACCCAGTGTGGAGCCTGGACTCATGACCCTGAGATCAAGAATTTCATGCTCTACCAACTGACCCAGCCAAGCACCCCCCTTTTTTCTATTTTTTTCTATTTATTTTATTTTTATTTATTTTTTTGCTTATATTAACATATAATGTATTATTTTCCCCAGGAGTACAGGTCTGTGAATCATCAGGCTTACACATTTCATAGCGCTTACCATAGCACATACCATCCCCGATGTCCATAACCCAGCCACCCTATCCCTACCCCCTCCACCCCCCAGCAACCTTCAGTTTGTTTCATGAGATTAAGAGTCTCTTATGGTTTTTCTCCTTCCCGATCCCATCTTGTTTCATTCTTTCCCTCCCTACCCCCCATGACTCCCTGCCATGCCCCTCAAATTCCTCATATCAGAGATATCATATAAAAATTGTCTTTCTCTAATTGACTTTTTTCACTTGGCATAATTCCCTCTAGTTCTGTTCATGTCGTTGCAAATGGCAAGATTTCAACTTTTGATGACTGCATACTATTCCATTGTATATATATATATATATATATATATATATATATATATATATATACACCACATCTTCTTTATCCATTTATCTGTTCTTTCCATAGGTTGGCTATTGTGGCCATTGCTGCTATAGACATTCGGGAGCACGTGCCCTTTCGGATCACTACATTTGTATTTTTAGGGTAAATACCCAGTGGTATGACTTCTGGGTCAAGGTGTAGCTCTATTTTCACCTTTTTGAGGAATGTCCATACTGTTTTCCAGAGTGGTTGCACTAGCTTGCATTCCCACCAACAGTGTAGGAGAGTTCCCCTTTCTCCATATCCTTGTTAACATCTATCATTTCCTGACTTGTTACTTTGAGCCATTCAGACTGGTGTAAGGTGGTATCTCACTGTGGTTTTGATTTGTATTTCCCTGATGGTGAGGGATGTAGGGATGTTAAGCACTATTTCATGTGTCTGTTGGCCATTTGGATGTCGACTTTGCAGAAATGTCAGTTCATCTCTTCTGCCCATTTCTTAATTAGATTATATGTTCTATGGGTGTTAAGTTTGAGAAGTTCATTATAGATTTTGGATACTAGCCCTTTATCTAATATGTCATTTGTGAATATTTTCTCCCATTCTGTCAGTTGTCTTTTGGTTTTTTTGACTGTTTCCTTTGCTGTGCAGAAGCTTTTGGTCTTGGAGAAATCCCAGAGGCAATTTTGCCCTTGCTTCCTTTGGCTTTTGGTGCTGTTTCCAGAAAGAAGTTGCTGCAACTGAGGTCAAAGAGGTTGCTGCCTTGTTCTCCTCAAGGATTTTGATGGATCCATGTCTCACATTGAGGTCTTTCATTCATTTTGAGTCTGTGTGTGGTGTAAGGAAATGATCCAGTTTCATTCTTCTGCATGTGGCTGTCCAATTTTCCCAACACCATTTGTTGAAGAGACTGTCTTTTTTCTTTCTTTCTTTTTTTTTTTTTTTAAAGATTTTATTTATTTATTTGACAGAGATCACAAGCAGGCAGAGAGGCAGGCAGAGAGAGAGGAGGAAGCAGGCCCCCTGCTGAGCAGAGAGCCCGATGCGGGGCTCAATCCCAGGACTCTGAGATCATGACCTGAGCCGAAGGCAGCGGCTTAACCTACTGAGCCACCCAGGCGCCCCGACTGTCTTTTTTGTATTGGACATTCTTTCCTGCTTCGTTGAAAGATTAGTTGACCATAGAGTTGAGGGTCCACTTCTGGGCTCTCTGTTCTGTTCTGGTGTCTGTTTTTGTGCTAGTACCGTACTGTCTTGATGATTACAGCTTTGTGAAGAGATTGAAGTTTGGAACTGTAATGCCACCAACTGGTTTTCTTTTTCAACATTCCTCTGGCTATTCAAGGTCTTTTCTGGTTCCATATAAATTTTAGGATTATTTGTTCCAGTTCATTGAAAAAATTGATGGTATTTTGATAGGGATTGCATTAAATGTGTAGATTGCTTTAGGTAGCATGGACATTTTCACAATATTTGTTCTTCCAGTCCAAGATCATGGAACATTTTTCCTTTTTTTTTTTTTTTTTTGTCTTCCTCAGTTTCTTTCATGTGTACTTTATAGCTTTCTGAGTACAGATTCTTTGCCTCTTTGGTTAGGTTTATTCCTAGATATCTTATGGTTTGGGGTGCAATTGTAAATGGGATTGGCTCCTTAATTTCTCTTTCTTCTGTTTATCTTTTGGTATATGGAAATGCAACAGATTCCTGTGCATGGATTTTATATCCTGATACTTTACTGAATTCCTACTTGAGTTCTAGCATTTTAGAATGGAATCTTTTGGGTTTTCCCATAAAGTATCGTATCATCTGCTTCTTTGCCTATTCAGATGCCTTTAATTTCTTTTCTAATAGCATGTTGTATACCAGTGGTAATAGTGGATATCCCTGCTGATTTCCTGATCTTAGGGGAAAAGATCTCAGTTTCTCCCTTTGAGAATGATACTCACTGTTGGTTTTTCATAGATGGCTTGGATGATATTGAGGTAAGTACCCTCTATCCCTACCCTATGAAGAGATTTGATCAAGAAAGGATGTTGTACTTTGTCCAATGCTTTTTCAGCATTTACTGAGAGTATGATATGGTTCTTGTTCTTTCTTTTATTAATGTAGTGTATCACATTGATTGATTTCAGCTATTGACCCAACCTTGCAGCTCAGGAATAAATTTTACTTGGTCGTGGTGAATATTCCTTTTAATGTACTGTTAGATCCTTTTGACTAGTATTTTGGTGAGAATTTGTATATCCTTGTTCATAAAGGATATTGGTCTGTAATTCTCCTTTTTGATGGGGTGTTTGTCTGGTTTTGGGATCAAGATAATGCTGGCCTCATAAAATGACTTTGAAAGTTTTCCTTCTATTTCTACTTTTTGTAACAGCTTCAGGAGAATAGGTATTAATTCTTCTTTAAATGTTTGGTAGAATTCCCCTGGAAAGCTGTCTGGCCCTGGGCTCTCGTGTTTTGGGAGATTTTTGAGGACTGCTTCAGTGTCCTTACTGATTATGCCTCTGTTTCTATTTCTTCCTGGTTTAGTTTTGGTAGTTTATATTACTTTAGGGATGCATCCATTTCTTTCAGGTTGTCAAATTTTCTGGCATATAGTTGCTCATAATATGGTCTTATAATTGTTTGTATTTTGCTGCTTTCCAACGGTGCATGGGAGAAGAATGAGGCACAAACAAGTCAGCTTCAAGAGAACGGGAGCACAGGTTGGCAGTTGAGAAGACTGCCTCCCGGCACAACTCCTCAGTCCTGTATTTATTAGATACAAGGTAACAATCAACAAGGAGTTAATGGAGATTATAGATAAGTAAAATAAGCCTGATCAAGCAGTATAGGATTTGTGGTTTTGTAAACACATTTAAAGGAATTATCTAATTAACTACAGGTGATCTCTGGAAAAAGGGAGATAACAGAAAAAAGAAGCAGGGTTCGTTCCACCCTGAGCAGGCTGGGTGTTCCCAGCTGCTCGGCTTCAAGGATGTATATCATCCTCTCCCCCAGAGGCCTGTTGCTGGTACATGTTCAAGCATGTTTGGTCAGTACATTGTTCTGAGAGACGGTTACAGTATTTCTTTGGTGTTGGTTGTGATCTCTCCTCTTTCATTCATGATTTTATTGATTTGGTCCTTTCTCTTTTCTTTTTGATAATCCTGGCCAGGGATTTATAAATCTTATTAATTCTTTCAAAGAACCAGGTCGTAATTTCATTGACTTGTTCTATTGCTTTTGTGGGTTTTTTTTTGTTGTTGGTTTGTTTGTTTGTTTTTTGGTTTCTATTTCATTGATATCTGCTATGATCTTTATTATTTCTCTACTCCTTGTTATTTCTCTTCTCCTGCTGAGTTTAGGCTTTCTTTGCTGTTCTTTCTCCAGCTCCTTTAGGTGTGGCATTAGGTTGTGTCCTTGAGTCCTTTCTTGTTTCTTGAGAAAAGTTATATTCCTATATACTTTCCTCTTGGGACCACTTTTGCTGCATCCCAAAGATATTGAACAGTTGTGTTTTCATTTTAATTGGTTTCTATGAATTTTTAAAAATTCTTCTTTAATTTCCTGGTTGATTTATTCATTCTTTAGTAGGATGCTCTCTAGCCTCCATGTATTTGAGTTCTTTCCAACTTTCCTCTTGTGATTGAGTTCTAGCTTCAGAGCATTGTGGTCTGAAAATATGCAGGGAATGATTCCAATCTTTTGGTACCAGTTGAGACCTGATTTGTGACTCATGTTGGGGGCATAGATATTTATAATTGTTAGATCTTCTTGTTGGACAGACCTTTTAAATATGATATAGTGTCCTTCCTCATCTCTTATTATGGTCTTTGGCTTAAAATCTAATTTTTCTGATATAAGGATTGCCACCCAGCCTTCTTTTGAGGTCTATTAGCATATAGTATTCTTGGCTGCATGTTTTTCTCATTTAGTGCTATGAGTATATTATGCTCATCCTTTCTGACATGCCAGGTGTCTGTGGATAGGTCTGCTGCTAATCTAATATATCTCCCATTGTATGTTACTGACCTCTTGTCCCGAGTTGCTTTCAGGATTTTTTCTTTCACTGAGACTTGTAAGTTTTACTATTAGATGACGGAGTGTGGACCTATTTTTATTGATTTTGAGGGTTATTCTCTGTGTCTACTGGATTTTGATGCTTGTTCCCTTGCCAAATTAGGGAAATTCTCTACTATAATTTGCTCTAATATACCTCCTGCCCCCTCTCTCTTTCTTCTTCTGGGATCCCATTAATCAATTATTGTTTTGTTGTTTTATGGTATCAGTTATTTCTTGGATTCTCCCCTCATGGTACAGTAGTTAGTTGTTTCTCTTTTGCTCAGCTTCTTTATTCTCCATCATTTGGTCTTCTATATCACTAATTCTATCTTCTGCCTCATTTATCCTAGGAGTAAGAGCCTCCATTTTTTATTGTACCTCATTAGTAGCTTTTTTGATTTCAACTTTGTTAGATGTTAGTTCTTTTATTTCTCCAGAAAGAGATTTTATTTCTCGAGGAAGGGATTCTCTAATCTTCTATGCTTTTTTTTGAGCCCAGCTAGTACCTTAATAATCATCATTCTGAACTCCAGTTGTGACATACTGCTAATCTCATATTGATTAGGTTTCTAGCCATCAGTACTGCCTCTTGTGCTTTTTTTCTGTGGTGAGTTTTTCTGCCTTGTCATTTTATCCAGATAAGGATAGATAAATGAAAGATCAAAATACTAAATGGGTAGCAACTACTCCAGAAAAATATACACTAGCCAAATCAGAAGAGACCTGAAAATGGGGGGAGAAGAATGAGGGGGGAGAAGAAAAAAATATGTATTAGGCTGGTGAAGAGAACATAGCCACACACTTGATTTTGGGTGTATTTTTGTCTGTTAGAAGAAGCTACCTCCCAAATTTTAAAGAAAGAAAAACATATATATATATAAATAAGGGTGAGCACAATGAAGGGATGAATTATTACTGTAAAGATGAAAATTAAAAATATTTTTAAAAAGGAATTGATAAGATAAGAAGTTGGTTGAAAAAAGAAAAGAAAAAAAAGAAGAGAAAAGAATGTGACCAGGCTGGAGAGTAGAAAAAAGCCATGCACCAGATTTAGGGTATATTTTTGTCTATTAGAAGACATATCCCAAAATTTTAAAGGAAAAAAATCTATATGTCTACAAAAAATAAGGTTAAATACAATGAAGGGATAAAATACTACCGTAACAGGGGCACCTGGTTGGCTCAGTGGGTTAAGCCGCTGCCTTCAGTCATGATCCCAGGGTCCTGGGATCGAGCCCTGCATCGGGCTCTCTGCTTGGCAGGGAGCCTGCTTCCTCCCCTCTCTGCCTGCTTCTCTGCCTACTTGTGATCTCTGTCTGTCCAATGAATAAATAAAATATTGTTTAAAAAATTACCATAACAATGAAAATTTAAAAAGATTTTTAAGGAAGTATTGATAAGATAAAATAGTTAAAAAACATTACAATAGGTTTTTGGAAAAAATTAAAAAATAAAATGAGGAAAAATTAAAAAAATTAATTTTGTAAGACTAAAGGATCATTGGAAAAAAGTCATGAATTCTATGTGTTGCTTTCCCCCAGCTCTAGAGTTCTGCAGTTCTCATTGATTGGTGAACTTGGTCTTGGC
Organism: Mustela putorius furo; assembly: GCF_011764305.1. NCBI lineage: Eukaryota > Metazoa > Chordata > Mammalia > Carnivora > Mustelidae > Mustela > Mustela putorius. The sequence continues at coordinate 76,542,139 of NW_025421987.1, forward strand.
TAGATGTTCTTGCTCGTCTTCTGGGGAAGGGGCCTGTTGCAGTGAATCTCAAATGTCTTTGCCTGAGGGGGAATTGCGCCACCCTTGCCAGGGGCCAAGCTAAGTAATCGCTTGGTTTTCTTCTCAGAAGCTTTTGTTCTGTGCTTTACATATCACTCTGGAGTACTGGAATGAAAATGGTGGCCTCCCAATCTCTGGCTCATAGGTGTTGAGAGCTTGGAGCCCCACTCTTCAGTGTGCCCTCAGAGAAAAGCAGTCAATCACTCCCGTCTCACTGGTTTCTTGCTGTATTCCGTGCTCACTCATCCTGTGACCAAGCTTTTCTATGTCTGGTGCCCAGCCTCACTTGGAATCTCCAAACCCAGCTGATTCCTGCAGCGCCCTCCCACACTATTCCTCCCGGAGGAGGAAGGTGAGTCTACCTGGATCTGCTGCTTGTTGGGTTCCTGTTTGAGGAGAAGTGGTCTGACAGTGATGCAGATCATAGTTTAAGGTAATCTGAACCCACTCGGCTCTGTCTCTGCAGGCAGCTTCCCTGCTCCAATACCTGGGAGCTCTGCCATACTCAGGCACCTGTGTGTTTTTTGTAACTCTGCAGGTCCTGAGACCACACTGTCCCTATGAGGGCTCCACCCCCCGCTTAGCCTCTGGAGTGACATCCCTCAGTGGAGCAGACTTCTAAAAGTTCTGATTTTGTCCTCTGCTGCTTTCCCACTTGCCTGGAGCCAGCCATCCCCCCTGTGGTCTATTTCCCAAATGTTGCCTCAGATTTACTTTTCCACATGTCCTGCCTTTCAGAAAGTTGTCAATTTTCTGTTCCTAGAATTGCTGCTCTTCTTCTTTTCTCTATCCTGTTGTGTTTTAGCTGTTCAGAATGGTTTAACTATCCAGCTGAACTCCTGGGACCTGATGATATTTAGGTCTCCTACTCCTCTGTCATCTTGCTCCTCTCTACATTGCCTTTAGAAGATATTTCACCTTGGTGATTCTGAGACAGTTAACTAATATGTATTACCTCTTTAAGCAAATAAAATCTGAAGAATCAAAAAGGTACATTTTAGACATTAAATCTGCTTTTTGCACAGATTATCTCTTTATTTTTACTGAAATAGCTATTTGGTTCTGAAATCAAGTGGATAAATCAGACTTAGCTTTTATATCACTGGACTTCTAAGAATTTCTTGTTTTAAATAATTGATGGATCTTTAACTTTTTTTCTGCAAAAAATGTGTAAGGATATAAATATAAGTAATTTTGCAGAAATGTCTAAGAGCAAAGGACCATTCAACTGAAAACACTTTATGGAGCTACTAAGTAGTCATGGTAACAAGAAGTTACACTCTTTTAAACATTTGTAAATTTTTTCATGTGGAAAGGCTTTTAGTTCTTAATAATTGCTATTTTCCTCTCAAAATTATGTCAAAAATATTTCCAAGATGAGAAACAAATGTATGGCTCATTTTAATGGTTTACATTAGGAAATTTATGTAATTGTTTAAAAGGCAGACTTATGGAAGAATATTTGATGTATAATAAACTGCACAGAAGGTATATAACTTGTGAAATTTTTACTTTATTTGTACACCTGTGAAATCATCATTACAGTGAGGATAATGAATATGCCCTTAACTCCTTTTAATCCCTCTCTCTTACTACTCCCTCTCTCACCCTTTGTTCCCAGGTGACCAACCACTTAGCTGCTTGTGATACTATAATATTGGTATTCTTTCTGTATGTCTTCTTTTAACTCATACAATCATTTTGAGTTTCATCCTTGTTATAGTGTATTTTAATATTTCATTTCTTCTTTTTCTTGAATAGTGTTACATTGTATGTAAATCCCAGAATTTTCTTACCCATTCACCTGTTGAAGGGTATTTGGGTTATTTTCAAATCTGGGGTATGAATTTTGAGTACCGGATTTTTGTATGGTAATACACTCTTATTTCTCTTGGATAAATATTTACATGTGGAATGGTTGATTATATGATAGGTGTATTCTGACTTTTTAAGAAATTACCAATTCCTAGCAGCAACACATGAGAGTTCTATTTCTATTACCTCCATATCCTCATCTCAGTGTTTGTCTATTCTAATAGTGGCAGTGATGTCTTGTAGATTTAATTCACATTTCTTTAATGGTAATATTGTTGAGCATCTTTTCATATGCTTAGTCACTGTTTTCTTTGGTGAAGTACGTAAATTTATCCACTTAAAAATTGTGTTTGTTTTCTAATTATTTACCATCGAGAAGTCTTATATTCTGGATACAAGTACTTTATCAGCTATATGCTTTACAAATATTTGATCCTGACTATGACTTATCTTTTTCATTCTCTTAATCTCTTAATGGTGTTTTTCAAAGACCGCAGTTCTTTGATTTTGATGAGGTCCAGTTTATCAATTTGCTTTCCCCAAACATTGGATCATTCTTTTGAGGTCATATTTATGAAGTCTTACCTAACCCCAAATAACAACAGTTTTTCTTTTGTTTTTCTTTTAGTTTTTCTTTTGTTTTAAATTTAGAATACACTTTGAATTAGTTTTTGTATATGCTGCTATAGATAAAAATTCATTTTTTTGCATGTGGATATATATTTGGGTATCTATGTGATAATTTCTGCACTGAATTGCCTTTGCACATTCATCAAAAATAATTTGTCCATGTATTTGTGGATCAACATCTGCTTCTGTTTTATTCCACTTGTCTATTTTTCTTGGTGCCAATATGCAAGCCTTGATGCCAATACACAGAATATTGATTACTGTAACTTTGTAACAAGTCTTAAAATCATGGAATTCTCCATTTCTGTTCATTGCCAAAGTTCCTTTAGCTATTAAAGGAACTATACAATCAGTTTTTACAATCAGACCTTTATAATCATTTCTTGGGGGAATCATATCAAATACTTATCAATTTGAGGAAAACTGACGTTTAACAATGTTGAATCTTTTAACCCATGAGCAAAGTAACTGTATTTATTTAGGTATTCTTTAGTTACTTTTTGTAGTGTTTTTTAGTGTTTGGGGTACTTGTATTTTGCATTGTTTTGTCAGATATATCCCTACGCATATGATATTTTTGATGCTGTTTTAAATGGTATTTTTAATTTCAGTTTGACTGTTACTAGTATATATAAATCCATTTTTATATTAATCTTATATCCTGCATCCATATTAAAATACTTATTCTCATATTTACAGAAAAAACTTTTACTTTTTTTTAAACATTTTATTTATTTATTTGAGAGAGAGAGCATGAGAAGGGAGAGGTCAGAGAGAGAAGCAGACTGCCCATGGAGCTGGGAGCCCGATGCAGGAATTGATCCCAGGACTTCGGGATCATGACCTGAGCTGAAGACAGTCACTTAACCAACTGTGCCACCCAGGCACCCAAACTTTTACTTTTTAGACTGGTTTTAGTTTCATAATAAAATTGAGTCTCATAAAATTATAAAAATTTTTTAAATAATTTATAATAAAAAACAAAGTATTTTCAAAATAAAATTGTACAGAAAGTACAGAAAATTTCCTTCTATCCTCTGCCCTCATACATGGACAGCTTCTCCCACTGTCAAAATTGTCATAGCTTTTTAAAAGTTTTCTCTTTTCTTCTCTTTTTTTTTTTCCTCGTGCTTCTTGTTCTTGGGTTTCTTGAGCTTTTTAGATCTGTGGGCTTATATATTTCAATTAAAAAATGGAGAATGTTTGGCTGTTATTTCTTCAAAATTTTTTCTATATTTATCTCTGTTCTCCTTTAGAGTATTCAATTTCATGTGTATTAGGCTACTTGTAATTATCCCACTGGTTGTTGATACTCTATTCATTACTTTTAAAAAACCCATTTTCTCTTTATGTTTAATTTTGGAGTTTTACCATGATATGTCTTTGGCGTACTAATTTTTTTCTAGTGCAGTGTCTGATCTACCATCAGTTTTATCAGTTGTATTTTTTTAACCTCATATGTAGTTCTTATCTCTAGATGTTTGATTTAGGTTTTTTTGTGTATCTCCCATGTCTCCTTAACTTTTGAATGCATGCAGTACAGTTACAACACATGTTTTAGTGTAATAAAGCAGACTGAATTTAGAATCCAGTATTAGAGGTTGTCTTCTGATAAGCTGGACATTAATGAAATTTGCAAAATTATAGAACAGTTCCACTCATATTACTAAACATTTTCATAAAAAGAGTCTATATTAATATGTGATGGGTTCTTGGGGTGCCTGGATGGCTCAGTCAGTTAAGTGTCTGCCTTCAGCTCAGTTCATGATCTCAGGGTTCTGGGATCGAGCTCCATATTGGGCTCCCTGCTCAGTGGGGAGTCTGTTTCAACCTTTTTCTCTGCCTCTCCCCTTGCTCATGTTCTCCCTCTCTCTCTCTCAAATAAATCAATAAAATCTCTTAAAAATATATATGTAATGGGTTCTTACTGCTTTTTAAAATGAGCTAAAATATTTAAAAAATTTCTTAGCTTTAATTTCCAATGTAGTAAATATTAATAGATAGAACCCTCATAAATGAAGACTCTTTGGAATATTCAGTACTTTAAGGGCACAAAGTGGTATTGAAACTGGAAGTTTTGAGAAGTACTGTATGGTTATCTATTTGCACATTCCTGTATGCTGATTAGTAACACTGAAATCATGTAGTTGCCATAAGATCTTATTCTTTCAGTAGCCCAAAAGCCTGTACTAAGATTTACAGATAAACTATACGCTATGGTCTGAATGTTTGTGTCCTGCCTGAAATTCATATTTTGAAATTTTAATGCCTAGTGTGGTGGTATGAGGTGATGGAGCCTTTGGGAGGCAATTAGGTCCTGAAGGTGGAACCCACATGAAGAAGATTAATGCCTTTAAAAAAGAAACCCCAGTGAGCTCCCTTGCCTCTACCACAAGTGAGGACACAGAAAGAAGTTTTCAGTCTGAATTCTGGAAGATGCTCTTCACCAGAACCTGATCATTCTGGTGTCTTGATTTCAAACTTCCCGGCTTCCAAAACCATGAGAAATAAATGTCTTTTCTTTAATCCATGTAGTCTATGTTATTTGTTTTAACAGCGTAGTAGAGTAAGACACTATAGGGAAGTATTTCTTCATAAACTTCAGAACTCTTAAATTCTAATGGGTCACATTTACTTAACCAACAATAGTACCATTCCGAAAGTGTCCGGGAATAACCTTAAAGAAGTGGGAAGTAAGCATGGAATAGAAATACCATGAAATTTGAAGGCTAAAGCCTTAAATTCTAGCTCTCAAATTTATACGTTGCCTCTTAATAATTCCATCCCTTGAAGCATTTATCAGTTTGTTTATTCACTTTCAAATGGGTCAAATTGACCAAGTACCTGAGGGGCCTTCTGAGGATTAAATGAGACAACGGAAGTTGTAGTGTTTAGAAAACTATTGCAGTGTACCTATAAAAGTTAAAGATTATTCCTGTTTCTATCTCAACTTCTCACTTAAAATAGAAATATGAACTGAGATAATGTTTTACGTTCTGGCTACCCTAGGGAAACTTTTAGGTTTTGTGTTTGTTCACATTTAAGTATGACCATTAAATCAAATCATTATCTTATGTGGTACATCAAATACTTTTTAAAAATTTTTTCTGGTGAAACCAAATGCTACAATTCACTGAGATTTTGACCCAGTTATGTGTAGTAATGTTTATTTTTTTCCATAGCTTTTTATGTTTTTCTTACAAGTTGAAAAAAATAGGTCATTTAGTATTAAGTCTTAATATGGTAAGCAAATTAAAATATAATTTGCTTTTTTCCCTAGTAATAAGATAATTCCATAACTGCAGAAGATACTGAGTTTTTTCTTAGTTTGCTTCTTCCGTATTTGTTCTTTCCTCCATGCAGCTTGTTTTAACTGTTTTTTTTTTTTTTTTTTTTTTTGTAAAATTTGTTCAAAGAACTTAAAAAGTATTATTGGATTTTATTTTATTAAAATTTTTTTTATTATGTTATGTTAGTCACCAAACAATACATCATTAGTTTTTTTTAATAGTGTTCCATGATTCATTGTTTGCATATAATATGCAGTACTCCATGCAATATGTGCCCTCCTTAATATGCATCACTGGGCTAACCCCTCCCCCCACCACCAGTTTGTTTCCCAGAGTCCATAGTCTCTCATGGTTCATCTCCCCCTCTGATTTCCCTCCTTTCATTTTTCCCTTCCTTCTCCCAATGTCTCCATGGTATTCCTTATGTTCCACAAATAATTGAAACCATACGATAATTCTCTTTCTCTGCTTGACTTATTTCACTTAGCATAATCTCCTCCAGTTCCATCCACATTGATGCAAATGTTGGGTATTCATGCTTTCTGATGGCTGAGTAATATTCCATTGTATATATGAACCACATCTTCTTTATCCATTTGTCTATTGAAGAGCATCTTGGCTCCTTCCACTGTTTAGCTATTGTGGACATTTCTACTATGAACATTGCAGTGCATGTGGCCTTTCTTTCAGTACATCTGTATTTTCAGGGTAAATACCCAGTAGTGCAATTGTTGGGTCATAGAGTAGCTCTATTTCTAACTTTTTAAGGAACCACCACACTGTTTTCCAAAGTGGTTAAAAATGGTCAGAAGACATGCACAGACACTTCTGTGCATACAGATGGCTAACAGACACATGAAAAAATATTCAACATCATTAGCCATCAGGGAATCAAAACCACATTAAGATACCACCTTACAGCAGTTAGAATGGCAAAATTTGACAAGGCAAGAAACAACAAATATTTGAAAGGTTGAGGAGAAAGGGGAACCCTCTTACACTGTTGGCGAGAATGCAAGTTAGTATTACTGGATTTTAAAATATGATTGCAGATAGTATTTATATCTTTACTGTTTCTAGAAAATTGAATCATGTGTTTTGTTTTAATTTTTTTAAAATCATGTGTTTTAGAAGGAAAACAGTATTGCTTTCATCAGGAGTAGATATGTTTTGAAATAGCAGTACATTTTCTTTCAGATAAGAAGATAAAGGACTTTTACAAGGCTCATAAGAATATTATTTAGTTGGAAATATTTTAATGAAAAATCCAGAATTAAAATCTTAAAATATGTATTGATCTTGATAGAACTCTTTAGCTAAAAGTATAATAGATAAGAACCACATATTAAAAAGTACAACAAATTATAGTGTTTATTTTTATTTTTTTGTTTGTGTATTTGTTAACCATTTTCTATCTTACTTTAGAAATCTGAAGGAAAGAACATTCATAGTTGAAAGGGGATTTTGGAATAGTGGCAAGTATAATCACCATGTAGTAAATTGTTATCAGCTTCACCTCTACATTATACATCTTTTTATATCATTCCATAGAAGAAACTTGGGAATTAAGGAAGTAAATAATGGCATGCAGAATAATGTCAACAAAGATATGGAAGATAACAAAATGTAAATATTACAACCTCTTAGAAGTTGACATATCCAGAAAGGACTAAACTTTATGTTTGAAAATACTTTTAACAAAGTATTTGTATCAAAGTATTTGTATTTTTTTTTTTTTTGCTGATAATTGTTAAAAGACTTTTTGTGAGAATTATGATAATTACAAATATGGGTCTTACAGCCTTGGGTATTTGATTAAGTATGGAAGAAAAAAAAGACTGTATTCCACAGTCTTTATCCTCTAGTGTTCAGTGTTTATGGGTGAAGGAGATAGATCAAATGCCATTTTAGCAGTGAGAGGGGTTATAAAAATATGCTAATACACCTTAGTGTCATATCTTAAGAGGCATGTCTGTTTCAGTTTAATTATAAAATAGGTATAATAAACAAATCATATTATTAAATTGGTATGTACTTTGGATGAAAAAGATCATTTATCTATTTGAGATGTTGAAAATTTATGTATTATCTCCTATCAAGGATACTAAGCAATTTCATTATTTTTTAAATATATTCTTTTTAAAATATTTTATTTATTTATTTGTCAGAGAGAGAGAATGAGAGAGCACAAGCAGGCAGAGTGGCAGGCAGAAGCAGAGAGAGAGAGTAGCAGGCTCCTTGCTGAACAAGGAGCCCGATGTGGGACTTGATCCCAGGACCCTGGGATCATGACCTGAACTGAAGGCACTGGCTTAACCAACTGTGCCACCGAGGCATCCCTGCAATTTCATTATTTGTAACTCTACTAATTTGCTTTTATAAGAGTGTAAGTGAAATTTATGAAAATGAAAAGTGAGTTTTTGAAAGGATGTAATTTTAATTCTTCACTTTTCTTGACTCAATTTTGGATTAGATTTCCAAAAGCCTTAGTAATTTTCTTAGCTTTCTTCAGCTTTAGAAGGAATGCAGACTCAACATGGAAGCTCAGGCTTTTAAAAATCATGTTTTTTTTTTTCTTTCTTCCCTCTCTTTGTTCTTTTTTTTTTTTTAAAGATTTTATTTATTTGACAGATGGAAATCACAAGTAGACAGAGAGGCAGGCAGAGAGAGAGGTAGGGAAGCAGGGTCCCTGCTGAGCAGAGGGCCCGATGCGGGGCTCGATCCCAGGACCCTGGGATCATGACCTGAGCAAGGCAGAGGCTTTAACCCACTGAGCCACCCAGGCACCCCCCCCTTGTTCTTATCCAGGTCCATTATACAGTATTATGGAGGTAAGGCATCAGAAGAGTAAAGAGATGTCACCTCGAAAACAAATAACTAAAATAGTTCTCTGTGACTACAAAGAAACATTTATTAAGCATGTTGTTAACCACATTTATTATGTGTTAGGGACCATAAAAGGTTACATGATATATAAATGAGATAATCTACCACTGCTAAATGGATCTGTCTGTCCAATAATGTAGTTAATAATGATATCTGTCTCTCTTCTTGCCCAGACATATATATATATGAAGAGATTTGAATTGACTAATTTGTCTTCCCTCATTTTACCTCATTTATCAGGCATTTAACATTTGCAAATATTAAAATTATCTTTTAAAATATTATGTATATTCACTGATACTATACCATAGATTTTAATTATGGAAGAGTTTTCACCATCTTCTCTCTTGACTCTTTACATAAAATTGAGTTTGATTGTACTGAATTTGTAAGTGATCAGCTAACTAATGATTCTAACTTTCATATCCAGAGGGTTTAGTGATAAATTTTTTAAAGTCTGGAAGTAAAAATTCTTTTATTAATTTTTACATCTTCTTCTGTTTCTGTTACATTTACTTGACTTTTCACTCAGCCTTTAAAATTCAGAGAGAGTGATTTCTAGGCATCATTTCTTATGTGCAGTTTTTCATATCATCCACATCACAGTTGCCCACTAAATGAATTCGATTTTCCCTGGCTATGAGAAGAAACACAATGTTATTGAAACAACTTGTGTGTCAGAAGTCAAGACTGCTCACAAATGTGGCATTCTTCTAGGCAGAGACTTTATAGATATGAAATTAATAACTGTGCAGGTCTTGAAGAGGAGAGCACCTGCCCCAGTAAGATTTTGCTTGTGATCTGGCATGTCATTGTGTTGGTGATGGAAAGTAGTGTCAATACTTGCTTTCGAAGACAATCCATGAAAGTAACTTTCTAGAACTCAAAATTTTATAACTCCTATCTTGGTGTGCTGAAGATGAGGTGCTGTGCAGTGCTAACTGTTAACCTTAAAAAAAAAAAAAAAGAAGGAGAAGGAGAAGGGGAAGGGGAAGGGGAAGGGGAAGGGGAAGGGGAAGGAAGAAGCCATTTCTTTTATCAGCAAAATGAGTTTATTTGGGAATAGTAGAAAACTAATTCAAGACAAGCAAACTGTGGTGAACCATAGGCAAGTCTGGAAAACAGAGGAGAAAGATTTGCTTTAATAAAGGAAAAGGAGGGAAGGGCTGTTATAGCTTCTCATTGGCTGAGTGTGGTGGTTTCTCATTGGCTGGACTGTTGCTGGGCAAGGAGAAATTATTCCTTCCTTCTGTGAGGGAATGGAAAGTAAGCTTCTTTCTTTTGGGGAGTACTTAGGTATGCTTCTTACAATGATTCACAGTGTGTGAGAGCTCCCATAGGCAGGGCTTCCTAACTGGATTTTTCATGAAATTTCCTTTGTTTACTTTCACGTTTCCCCTTTGATCAAGATCTTTCCTCAAAAGCATTACTGATGATGAATGGAGTGCCTGGGTGGCTTCATTAGTTAAGTGTCTGCCTTTGGCTCAGGTCATGTTGCTGGGGTCCTGGGATTGAGCCCTTGTCAGGCTCCCAGCTCATCAGAGAGTCTTCCTCTCCCTCTGCCCCTCCCCTGCTTGTGCTTACTCTCACTCTCTTTCTCTCTCACTTAAATAAATAAAATCTAAAAACAGAAAAAACAAAAAAACAAAAATAAACATTGCCATTGAAGTATCAAGTTTTTTTTTTTTTTTTGTATTTAGTGGTTTCATCCCTTGGTGCCATGAGGAACCTATTCTAGTTGTCGTAGCCCATGTGGGAGGGGAAGCACACAGGTTGGGAGCCTCTGAAGCTCCATTTGAGTAACAAAGAATAATAGGAGGAACTCTGTCATGTTTACCATCTGAGGTACATACCAAGCACTGGAGATCATCTTGAAGCACTCAGCTAACATCACCCCAGTGGGCACATTATTTCTACAAAGGTTTGACAGACAACAGGTACAGAGCTTAAAAAGGATTATGCAGAATAAGATGAGGAGCAGACATTCTACAGGGAACCATCCCAGTCTAAAGGGATCTTTTGTAAAAGAAATGCAAAAAGGAGTTAGCCCATTTATAGTTACCCTGGATGCAAGGGAACAGATTGAAGATCTCCAGCAACTTGAATAGATCTGAGTTTCTGGTGACAAATCCAATGGTTGAAAGGTTTTTCCCTTTTGCAATAGATTGGGCCAAGGAAGAGAGGGAAAAAATAAGGTAAGAAGCCACAGTGAGAAAAATGATATTCAGGCCCAGTACAATCATCTTGGGAAAGCTATTTCCTTCAGCTGTTATCAGCTTCAATTCCTGGAAATCTTTATTTCCAGTCATCAGCTGGTCTAGTCAGAATTTGGTGCTTTCTTTAGGTGGGACACAGACCAAAGAATCTATTCCTTGGATTTTAGTGGCACAAGGGTTGGTTCCTTTACAATGGGGTTGAAGAGAGACTTTCTGGAGATATTCTTTCCAATAGATAAAATCTCCAAGGTGTATATCATGTTTAAAGTCTTTGTCTCCTAGAACTATGCTGCAGAAAGATTGTTCTACTAAAGCATGGCTATTCTTATCAGAAACAGTTAGGTCTTTACAATATTAAAATATATCTCCCTTTACCAACTGTGGATTCAAAGAAGCAGGAATCAAGTGCATTGGATATTTTGTGATTTTCTCAAAGAGCGAGAGCTGATACATTCCAAAAGGATGGTGCTATATTCCAAAAGGCCAAAGTGCCTTTGGCCAGAGTAGTAGAGGGATTGCTACATAATTTGTCAGTTGGGTCTTAATAATGCTGTTAGTATGTTTGACTAACCGTGAAGATTGAGAGGGAAGTATAAAGCTGGCCAAACTGCATAGACTTATGGAAGCACTTGACCCATGAAGTGAGTTCACCAGTTACTCAAGTTTGAGGTGGTTCACCAGGTAGGAATATGATATTTAAAAAAATACAGATCATTACCAAGATATTCGTATCCATGAGACAGAGGAAGCTGTATAAAGTCCATTTGCCAAACCTCAGCTGGTCCGTTGCACAATGTAAAGTGTCCAGGAGCCAGGGCATAGTTTTTCTTGAATTGTATTTCAATGCAGGTGAAGCCAACAAAGTAGGCACTCTTTGTGGCCTTGTTAATGCTTTCCCACCAGTATTGGCTCATTAAGGTTATCATTTTATAAGTAAACCAATGATTCAGTGCATCTGTAATAGTCAGTGATGGGAACCTGAGAGTCTGCAGGACAGGATTTTTATTTGGTCCAAGCCAGAATTTTCTTGTTCATTCAGGCAATAATTATTAGATTTCCAATTTTTTTTCCCTTTTCTGGGGCCAACAGATGTTGGGCATCTCTCATCAGTTTTTCTAGAGTATTATTTGGGGGGGAATATCCCTCTGGACCATGGCAGACATTTGGTCTTTTGTTCCTTTTAGAGCAGTGTTCTTTGTAGAAAGATCAGTGAGATGGTTTACTTTCTCCTCCAGGGATTCAGGTTTGGAGTTTTAATTTTATCATGCTAAAAGTGAGGAGGCCACTCCGTTTCCACAGTATTCCAAAGTTGTATTTGAAAGGCATAGCCACTGTCAGTATAGATATTTGCAGTTTTGTCCTTGGTTAAAATGCAGGCCTAAGCAAGAACGTAACAATTTAATGTGTTGGACTGATGTAGCTGAGGGCAAAGGTGTTGCCTTGATGACTTTGAAAGGCATTGCAATAGCATACCCAGCATAATATTTACCATTTTCACCTTTTAATAAGAGCCATTGGTAAACCACAAAAACCCAGCATTATCAGGAGGTGATCTGTTAGAGTCAAATAGTCATGAGAAGTATACTACAAGAAAGAGTTAAGTGAGTAGATGACTGGTCAAAAGGTATTGAGTGTGATAGAAGAACAGGATGGAAAGGCCAAGGGCAGGGGTGTTTATCAAGCTTTCCTTTAGGGCTTTAAAGGTTAAGCCATCCTGATCTTCCCCAACACAGGCATACCTCATTTCATTGTGCTTCACTTTGTTGCATTTTGTAGATAACTATGTTTTTTATAAAGTGAAGGTTTGTGGCAACCTTGTGTCAAACATGTGCAGTTGTGCCATTTTTCTGACAGCATTTGCTCACTTCCTATAGAGATAAGAGTTAATTTTGGTAATTTTCATAGTATTTCAAACTTTTTTAATATGTTGATCTCTGATCAGTGAATTTCTCTCTCTCTCTCTCTCTCTCTTTTTTTTTTTTTTTGAGAGAGGGAGAGAGAGAGAATATGGGGGCACAGGGGTAGGGGCAAAGGGAGAGAGAATCTTAAGCAGGACATGGGGCTTGATCTTACAACCCTGAGATCATGACCTGAACTGAAATCAAGTCAGATGCTTACCTGACTGAACCACTGATGTACCCTATGTGATCAGTGGTTTTTGATGTTGCTGTTGTAATTGTTTTGGGGTTCTATGAACCACACCCATATAAGAGAGCAAACTTAATCCATAAATGTGTGTTCTGACTCCAGCAACTGGCTGTTATCTCTTCCTCACCTCAGGCCTCCCTATTCTCTGAGACACAACAATATTAAAATTAGGTCTATTAATACTCCTACAGTAGCCTCTAAGTACTCAAGTGAAAGCAAGAATCATATGTCAGTCACTTTAAATCAAGAGCTAGAAATGATTAAGCTTAGTGAGAAATGCATTTTGAAAGCTAAGATATGCCAAAAGCTAGGCCTCTTGCACCAAACAGTTAGCTAAGTTGTAAATGCAAAGGGAAAGGTCTTGAAGGAAATTAAAAGTGCTATTCTGGGGAACACCAGAATGATAAGAGGAACAGCCTTATTGCTGATATGGAGAAAGTATGAAAGGTCTGGACAGAAGATCAAACCAAACAAACTGAGGGTTCCTGTAGGGAGGGGGTTGAGAGAGATGGGGTGACTGGGAAATGGACATTGGGGATTGTATGTGCTACAGTGAGATAAATAAATAAATAGAATAAAGTGATTGTTTTAAAAAATGAAAGAAAAAAAAGAAGAAGGAGGAGAAGGAGAAGAAGAAGGTCAAACCAGCGACAATATTCCCTTAAGCTAAAGTCTAATCCAAGGCAAGTCCCTAACTCTAACTTCAATTCTCTGAGGGTTGAGAGAGGTGAGAGTGCTACAGAATAAAAGTTTGAAGCTAGTAGATACTGGTTTATGAGGTTTAAGGAAATAAGGTGTCTCCATAACATAAAGTACAAGATAAGGGAGCAAGTGCTGATGTAGAAGCTACAAATTATCCAGAAGATCTAGCTAAGATAATTAATAAAGGTTTGCTGCACCTTATTTTCAATGTAGATCAAATAGCCCTATACTGGAAGAAGATGCCATCAAGGACTTTCATAGCTGGAGGGGAGAAGTCAACACCTGTCTTAAAAGCTTCAAAGGACAGGATGACTCTCTTGTTAGGGGCTAATGCAAAGGGCAAATTTTCCTTTCAAGCCAGTGTTCATTGACCATTCTGAAAATCCCAGGGCCCTTAAGAATTGTACTAAAACTATTGTGCCTGTGCTCTGTAAGTGGAACAACAAAGATTGGATGACAGCACATCTGTTTACAACATGACTATTTTAAGCTCACTGTTGAGACCTACTGATTAAGGGGGAAAAAAAATTTCCTTCAAAAATATTACTGCTTTTGACAATGTACCTGGGTACTGAAGAGCTCTGATATACAATGAGGTGAATGTTATTTTCATGCCTGCTACATCCATTCTGCAGCCCATGGATCAAGGAGTCATTTTGACTTTCAAGTCTTATCATTTAAGCAATACATTTTCTAAGGCTATAGCTGCCATAGATAGTGATTCCTCTGATGGATCTCAGCAAAGTAAATGGAAAACCTACTGAAAATGACATCTTTCCATATACCATTAAGAATAGTTATGATTCATAAGAAGAGGTCAAAATATCAACATAAACAAGAGTTTGGAAGAAATTGATTCTAACCCTCCTGGATGAGTTTGAGTGGTTCAAGATTTCAGTGGAAGAAGTAACTACAGATGTGGTGGAAATAGCAGGAGAATTAAAATTGGAAGTGGAGCCTGAAGATGTGACTGAGTTGCTTTAATCTCGTGATAAAATCTTAATGGATGAAGATTTGTTATATATGGATGAGCAAAGATCGAATGTACTCCTTGAGATTGAATGTACTCCTGGGGAAGATGCTATGAATTTGCAGAAATGACAATAAAGGATTTAGAATATTACATAAACATAGTTGATAAAGCAGTGACAGTGTTTGAGAGGATTGACCCCACAGTTTTGAAAGTTTTCCTATGGGTAAAATGCTATCAAACAGCATCACATGCTACAGAGAAATCATTCATGAAAGGAAGCATCAAATGATGTGGCAAACAACACTGTTGTCTTATTTTAAGTAATTGCCACTCAGACTTTCAACAACCACCATCCTGATTAGTCAGTAGCCATCAACATCAAGATGTGACCCTCCACCAGCTGTGATTATGATTTGCTAAAAGCTCAGATGATGGTTAGCATTTTTTATCAATAAAATTATTTTTAATTTTTTAAAGATTTTATTTATTTATTTGAGAGAAAAAAAAGAGAGAAATAGTGTACCTGAACTGGATGGAGGGGGAGAAAGAATCTGAAGGAGACTCTGTGCAGAGTGCAGAACCTGACACGAGGCTCAGTCCCAACACATTGAGATCATGATGTGGGCCAAAACCAAGGGTTGGCCACTTCACCGACTGAGTCACCCAGGTGCCCCAATTAAGTATTTTTAAATTAATGTATGCACAGTTTCCTAGATATAATGCTATTGCACACTTAATAGACCTCAAATAGTTTACATTTATATGCACTGGGAAACCAAAAAGTTCATTGACTAACTTTCTTGTGGTATTTACTCTATTGTGGTGACCTGGAACCACACCTCTGATACCTCTGAAGTATGCCTTTATAAATAAGTATTAGAATATAATCTGCATAGAAAAAAATGTGAACTCATTGCTATGAAGAGATGAGAAAAGGAGGAATTTATAAATAATATGTGTATTAGTTTCCCAGGGTTGGTGAAACAAAGTAACACAAACTAGGTGGTATAAACAACAGAAACTTATTCTATTATATTTCTGGAGGCTTGAGCTCTGAAATTAAGGGGAAACTCTGTTACAGGTCATTCTCTTGGCTTTTGGTGTTGCCTAAAATGCCTTTTTTGGCATTCTGTAGCTATGGTCATATCATTCCAGTTTCTGCCTCCATCATCCCATGGTGTCCTCCCTGTGTGTCTTTGTCTCTGTGTTCAACTTCTCTCTTTATATAGGGCATTAGATTTATTAGATTATCATCTACCCCTACTCTAGTATCACCTCATCTTAATTTGATTACACATGCAAAGACTATTTCCAGACAAGGTCTTATTCACAGGTTCTGAGTGGACATGAATTTGTGTGTGTGTGTAAGTGTGTGTGTGTAACCACTACAATGGGAAACCCAAAAGATGGCTAATAGCAGGTCCGTGTCAAATTTTTCATGTGGGTGTCATTGTAACTGGAAATCATATTTGCTTGGGTGTTTGTGAATGCTTGGTTCTAACCAGATACAGTAAGTAGTACTCTCTCATCCATGGGGGATATGTTCCAAAACTTGTGGTGGGCATCTAGTCTCAAATAGTACCAAATCCTGTATATATATACCCACATACATATACACATATACCTATGTATACTTTCATATGCATACATACCTATGATAAAATTTAATATTTGAATTAGGCACCACAAGAGAATAGCAATAATAAAGAAATAGAACAATTATAACAATAGTGGATGTGGTCTCTCTCAGAATATCTTGTTGTTACTCATCCTTCTTCTTGTAGTGATGTGGTATGATTAAATGTCTTTGTGATGAGATGAAGTCAGGTGAAAGACACACATATTGTGACATAGTGTTAGGATACTCTTGGCCTTCTGACAACATCAGAAGGAGAATCCTCTGTTTCTGGGCTGCATGTGACTGTCCATAGGTCCCTGAAACTGTGGAAAGTTTCACATAGATAAGGTGGGATTGCTTGAAGTGTTGAAGGTTGGCAGAGTGATGTGAATATCCTCAGAAGAGAGGAAAAATATCCTGTGTGTAAAATCAGATGCAATGGGGGTGCCTGGGTGGCTCAGTTGTTAGGTATTTGCCTTTGGCTTAGGTCATGATCCCAGGGGCTCTGGGGATCAAGCCCCACATCATGCTCCTTGCTCAGCAGGAGGATCGCTTTTCCCTCTCCCACTCCCCCTGCTTGTATTTCCTCTCTAGCTTTCTCTTTCTCTCTCTGTCAATTAAATAAATAAAATCATTTTTAAAAGATTTCATTTATTTAATTGACACACAGAGAGAGAGATCACAAGTAGGCAGAGAGGCAGGCAGAGAGAGAGGGGGAAGCAGGCTCTCTGCTGAGTAGAGATCTAATGAGGGGCTTGATCCCAGGACCCTGAGATCATAACCTGAGCCAAAGGCAGAGGCTTAACCTACTGAGCCACCCAGGCATCCCAAAATAAATAAAATCTTAAAAGAAAAATCAGATGCAATAGTTAATATTCATCTATCTATGGCATTCCATATCTTTAAATATTCTTAACACTTTAAAATATAACAAAAATCAAATAAACTATTTTAATAGGTAGTAGTGACTTTTTTGGAATAATTACCTCATACACACATACACCTATATTACATTTTGCCTCACACTTAAATTTCTGTATTTTACTAACATTGTATGTTTTACTTCTACAAATTAAACTCTATTTTTTTTTTTTAGGGATCAGCAAAACAGTATAATAAAATGCAAATGGCACAGAACAATATGTAAGAATATAACAAAAAATGAACAGTAATAGAGCCCAGTTAACTAGAATTTCTTCCATGAAGACGTGGGGAAATCCATAAGATGTAGATCTGCTGATATAAAATTATACGTTCTCATCTGAGGGATTATCCAGCAGTTCTGTGGTTAATACAAATGAATGCAATATGAGTGTCCTTAACCAGAGTCAACCTGATTTCATTAGCCTGAGTCAATTTCAGTTTAAAAATTGTCAAAATTTTAATATAAAGATTGATCTTATTTTTAATATACCTCATCTTTCTAAGGGTTATATTCATAATTTATATAATTTATCATGTGCATGCTTTATTATTAAGGTGCTCAACTACTCTTTACATAGTTTCTTTGTAACATTCATCACTTAGCAATGGTAAGCACTGTTTAAAAGTTGCTTTTTTACTAACCCCATCAGAAGCAGAGAGACCAGACTGAGTAGTGATTCTTTGCCTATTTATGCTTCAGGGTTTAAAAGGCCACCTGGTAGTTTAGAAACAAAGTGAAAAAGTAGAGGAGAGAAAAACAGTAGAAAAAGAAAAGCAAAAACATATGGTGAGGAAGTGTGATACCTGACACTACCTAATTTCCTTTAGTGAATATTTCCCAGATAAGGCTTTCATATGAATTTACCCAGCTAATCCAATTGATTAAAACGTAAAAACATCAGTCAGATTATTATTTCTCTCTCTAATGTGGTAATGGAATTAATCTCCTTGATTCCATAAACACATTTCATCATTTTATTAGTTTAGAAAATTAAAAACTTATGGCGTGAAAATCAAGCTCACAACTTTAATGAGTTTAACTTTTTTCTCTCAAAGTGTGAAAACTTTTGCTAACCTTTTTTCTTTTTTCTTTCTTTCTTTCTTTTTTTCTTTCTTTTTTTTTTTGCTAACCTTTTTTCTTAATAGACAAGCACATCATTCACTTAGGGAAAGTTTTTTGTGTTGGCATCTCTGTTCTTTTGTTTTGATGAATTGCAGGTTTTTCAGACTATATACTCATCACATAATTTTCTGACCTCAACTGTACTTCTCAGAAAAGGACAAGTAATAAGTAATAGAACTGTTCATAGGGCTTTAAAAAGTTGCACTTAAAGGGGTGCCTAGGTGGCTCAGTTAGTTAAGCTTCTGACTTAGGTCATTATCATAGGATCCTAGGGTTGAGCTCTGCATCTATTCCTGCATCCAGACCCACGCCCCTTGTTCGTACACTGTGACTTAAAAAAAAAAAAAATAGTGAAAAAAATAGAGATGTAGTGATTTATTTCAAAAGTTTAATATTAAACCAAGGCGTCTGAGTGACAGTCTGTTTAGCGTCTGACTCAGGTTATGATCTCAGCGTCATTAGACTGAGACCTGCATCAGGCTCCTCGCTCAGCACGCAATCTGCTTCAGAATCTCTCACTTTCTTCCTCTGCTCCTCCCACTTGTGCTCTCTCTGTCTCTCTCTCAAATGAATAAATCTTAAAAAATATCTAATAAACCTATCTAGATCCAATGAGTAATACAGATGAGAGGCAGTACTATATTATCATTAATAAAAGAGATACTGAACTAGAGACATTTCCAGCTCACTACATGTCCTGGGGCTAGAAGAGTCAGGAGAATTAGGAAGGAAAGAGAGTGCACAGAAGATACAGTTGCCCATTGCACTAGAGCACATAGCAAATTATTTTCTTTGTATTAAGGCCTATTGAACTTTAAGAAAGCCAAAGTTATATTATAGTTTGAGTCATAGTTTTTATGCAGTATTACTTTTGTTGGTTAACTCTTCTTTCATGAGATAGTTTGATTTACTTATTTTTCCCAGTCTTCTTTTTGAAACAACCAAAAGTAAGGATGGGGTATGCTGAATACTTTCAGAGTTACATACTTGGGGACTGCTATTCCCTTCTCTTGGGTTGTGTGCCTATCAATTACTCATCTTATTGAAAACCAGCAGACCCTTGATAATTAAGAGAGCTTATTCTGAAGCCTTTTGTATTCATTGGTTTTGATTTTTGTCCTCAAGCAATTATCTGAAATAATGGTAGACAGGTAAAGAACTCTAATCCTTAAAGAAGAGAGCAAATGGATAAATATAGCAAAAAGAGAAAGTGTTAAATTGAGAGAAAGGTGAAAGACAGAAGAGAGGGGAATGTAAATAAACATCAACAAGGGAAAAAGGAGTAAAACAAAAAAAAAAAGATGGTGAAGCTTGGTGAAAATGACAGAGCTGGTGTGTTTAATCATGTTTCCTTGGATAAAGATTACCTTCCTGCTTTTTACTTTGGCGTTGTTAAAGTTCTATTTAATGTGAATGACATTATCTGAAAGCTTCCTTTAATTCTAATCTCCAACCAAACATAAGCATCTGGGCATTTGAAATTATTGCTTTGTTTTCTATAATAATAATAGCTAACATTTGTGTAGGGCTAGCTGTATGCCAGCCATGATGCTTTGTGCATGGCACATACATTCATTTGATCTTCACAATCACCTACGAGTATGCTCTATTATTATCCCATTTTAGAATTGAGGAAACAAAGGCAGCCGGACAGTAGGGTATGTTTGTTGGAAACCCATATCCACATTACACCAAGCACAGGAACGTTAGGTTGTTTTGTAGGCTTCAAATTGCAGGCACGTTCTTTTCAATTTTGTCTTCTGAGGCAGTCACCTCATTTACACCTGAGGGAACTCAGTGTCAAAGAAGAAAAGGGATTTCTTCAGGGACTGCAGTAAGTAGACTTTGCAGAAAGTGAGTCCTGGGACTTCACTTAGGTTTCCTGATCTGTAGTTCAGTTGTCCATCACTGAATTTTGGTGCAAATCAACAGAATCTTATTTTATTTTTTCTTTTCTCTTTTCCTTTTTCTTTTCTGTTCCAGCATTCATTGTTTAGGCACCACACCCAGTGCTCCATGCAATACGTGCCCTTCTTAATACCCACCACCAGACTCACCCAACCTCTCACCTCTCTCCCCTCCAAAACCCTCAGTTTGTTCTTCAGAGTCCATAGTCTCTCATGGTTCATCTCCCCCTCTGATTTCCTTCAACTCACTTCTCTCCATCTCCCAATGTCCTCCATTTATTCCTTATGCTCCAAAAGTAAGTGAAGCCATTTGATAATTGACTCTCTGCTTGACTTATTTCACTCAACATAATCTCCTCCAGTCCTATGCATGTTGTTACAAAAGCTGGGTATTCATCCTTTCTGATGGAGACATAATATTCCATTTTACATATGGACTGCATTTTCTTTATCCATTCCATCTGTTGAAGGGCGTCTTGGCTCTTTCCACAGTTTGGCAACCGTGGCCATCGCTGTTATGAACATTGGGGTACAGATGGACCTTCTTTTCACTACATCTGTATCTTTGGGATAAATACCCAGTAATGCAATTGCAGGGTCACAGGGTAGCTCTATTTTTAATTTCTTAAGGAATCTGCACACTGTTTTCCAAAGTGGCTGCTCCAACTTGTATTCCCACCAATAGTGGTGGGAATAATCTCTTCAAGTTCCATCCATGTTGATACATTTTAACTTCACATTCATATCACCATAATCATTGCACATTTTCAGCTTACAAATTTTCATATGAATTCTAGAAATAATCTGCCTGTTGGACCAAAGTGTGCCAAAATACCTGGAGGAAAATCAACATTTTGACACATGAGAAATTCACTCATCTTTTTTGGCCAGAATTTTTCCTATGTCTGAGAAAGCACAAATCTTTTTTTTATTAAGAATCACCTCCTCTTTCTAGGCAAAACCTGTATTTTAATCTATTTATATATGTAGGGCATAGTCAGTCTGTAATACTACCATCAAATTATATCTGCTTTTATAGCAGCAATGAAGAATGATCATCTATTAGAAGGAGCAAAACCATTCATCAACCTGTAGAAATATTGAACATTACAAGGATATCTAATATCTAAAGAGTTCATCCTGCCTGAGAAATATCAATTTAAAGCCAATAACTTTATGATGACTAAAAGGCCAAAACATTCGATTAACTTTAAGAAATAAAAGTGTAAACACAATTGTTGATAAATTCACAATTAGTTTTCCAGCATTTAGGGACAACAAACCATATTTCTTTTATTTTTAATTGGAGCAAAATAATATAGCTAATAAGATATCTACTCTATTTTGTATATAGGAATTTAACATAAATATAAAATGTTTTTCTCCCATTCTGTGGTCTGGCATTATAAAGGTTTTCCAACATTAAGCTTACTTTATTAATATTGAATCTCAGGCTAATGAAAATAGTTAATAAGGAGGAAATAACATGTTTAAAAGATGAATAGTTTTCAACTTCCTCTACAAAGATTTATTTCCAGAATTGTCTTTTTATACTGTACATGCTTTTCTTAAGGCATTTTGGCCTTGGCCTTGACAGTCATTAGATTTATTTGAAAGGTGGTAGATTTCATCTATTCCAATTTACTGATGAAAACATATATCTTGCAATGGTTAATTATAAATAGAGTAACCCCTTAATTAGTGCTACTGACCATATTATTATTCCCTGATATTAAAACAGTATGGTAGCTTTATCAAAATAGCAAGGGATTTTATTGTAGCTAAGACTTGCGGAATAATAAACACAGTCAGAAGTCAGCCTTCTGAATTGTATCTGATACGTACTTAGAGTACCATTGGCTAATTAGCTGTTCAAAGTGCATGTGTAACGTTAACTAAGGCATTGCAAGCTTTTGGACACAGACGTTTCTCACTATTAGTGTTCTTATCACTGTTACTCTCTTATATAATTTTTTGCTTCATGGGTTTAGGAGATGTTACAGGGGAATTTAAGAATACTTTCTCTCTCCAAAAGAACAACTTCCTGTTTTTGACTTAATTGCCTTTCATTTGTGTGCCACGTAGGTATGTTTTTGAAAAACATAAAAAAATAGCAAATTAGCTGTTAACTTAGGAGTCACATTTCACCGGAGGACCTGGTACCTAAGAAAGAAATATAAATTCCTCTTTCAGTTCACCGACTTTCCCTACATCTGAAATATATAAGGTACTTAAGCTTCGGCTGGTAGTTCATTTCAGTTCTATATGCATTTACTGACAAACTTTTATGAACCAGAATCTTTGTTAGGCTCTTCAATCAGAAAAATAAATAAGACATGAGAAGCATTCCGTTCATTGGGAGACGACAGATCAATAACCACATAACAATATGGTGTGGTGCTATGGTAGGAATATATATGTAAGCCTATACTCAGCCTACATAGGCCATGTGATCTTTTTGAAGTTTTGTTAACATTCCATAGATCAGGAGTTAGTAAATGTTTTCCATGGAGAGCCAGATGGTAAATATTCACAACCTTATTCGACATATGATCTCTATCACAACTATTCAACATTCCCATTCCCATTCAGCTCAAGTATGGACATCCACAATAGGAAGGAATTAGCCACCTCTAAACCACTAGCATGAGCAATCATGCTACCATAGTACCTGCTGCTAGATTACTACCCATTTACTCTTCACATCACGCACACTTTATTCTTTCTCTACTTCATTTCTTTTTCCTTCCCTATGCTTTGTTGAATCGATTATCATAATCAGACATGCTTATAACACTGAAAACATGGAGATTTCAGTCCCTTATTTCATGATAAGACCTATTGATAATAGTAGCTAGCATTTAAAAGCTTTTTTTAATTCAAACCATGCTCAATTACAAGTCATTTAGTCCTCAAAACTACCCTGTGAGGTAGATATCATTTTCATTTTACATGAAAGTAGGCCTTAGAGAGGAGAAGTGATTTGCTCAAGATTATGCAGCTGGCCAAAGACAGAAAACTATATGCTAATTGTACTGTACCGTCCATGAACTTTGAAATACCATAGCATGCACAGAAAACTCGAGTTCCATCTACGGGATCAATAGCCAGGGTGGCCATTTAACATACTCCCTGGTTTGGTACTGAGAGATTTCTCCAGACAGGAGACGTTCAGTGCTAAAACCAGGGAGGTTCTGGGCCAATAGACTTGGCATCTTCATTGCAATGCTTCTTATACTTGAATGTGCATTGGAATTAATTGGAGATCTTGTTAACCAGCTTCTGATTTAGATTCTGTGGGTAGGTCTGGGGATGGCCTGAAGATCTATTTTTCCAGCCAGCTCTCAGAAGATGTGGATACTGCTCATCTGTTTCTACTCTGAATAACAAGCATCCTTGTCCATTCTCAGGGCTCACCCAGTCCTCATCAGTCAGAATCTGAACATTAACAGATACCCCAAGTGGTTCACATACTCAAGTTTGAAGAGCTCTGTTCTAGTCCAATCTGATCATTGGGAGGTAATCTTTACCTCTGCATATTTTTCCTGCTTTCAGTGAACCTTTCTGAATACCAGCAAACCATGTGACACTTTCACCAGTCTGCCTCTTTCACCTTTCTGGAAGTTCAGACATCTCTTTCTTGCACATTTACCTATTGGCTCATTCCTTTTTCCCCCTAATACCCTGTAACTTTCTTGAACCCAATTATTTAAGCTCTGTGTTGGATGTTTGTTTCTGTTTCTATTATTCTATGAAAGAAAATTAGTCTACTTGAAGAAAACAGATGGTCAGCAATAAAGGGGGCCTTAAAATCATTTACTTTCGACTGTAAACCTGTCCATCAGAATAAAGTTTATAACATCATGACAACAGTAAATTACTGTCTCAGAATTGTTCCCTTATGGCACCCTAAAAAAAAAATTAAATGAAATGTATCTGTACTCAGTGCTCTCTCATGTCAAGACATTACTTTTATGTAATGAAAAGGTTATAGGATTGTATTTTTAGTTATTGTTTCTGTTTTTATATTGTAGGCATTTTTCTAAGTTACTTACCTTTGATCATTGAATATCCATAATGACTCTGTGAGGTAGATACTCTTATTATCCCCATTTATCAGGTGGAGCAACTGAGTAGAAAAGCACTAATAATTGTCCAAGATCAAAGAGTATTAAGTTGCCAAATCAGGATGACAGATCCAAGTAGTTTAGGTCAAGAGCAAATGTTTTTAACAACAATACTACATGTTGACTTTATTTTAGCCCAATGTTTATTTCCTTCATAGCATTGACCATAGTTAATATCTACTTTTATTTCACTTTTAATCTTCGTTCTCAAGAATTTAACCTCTTTTTGAAAAGGGATTATATTTTTCTGGTTCCCTACTATGAGTTCCTGGCACATACTAGTCTCTCAATAATCTATATTAAATGAGTGACTAAACAAGAAAATTTTGTTTGGTATGTGGTCTATATACATTCAGAGTATAATAGACCAGAGAAGGAGGAAGAATAAATCAGCCTGGGCAGTTGGATTATCCTAAAATACTCTTGCTTAATAAATGTTGGAACTTTGGATGCTGGGTTGATACCTTCATACATCTATGATTCAAACTTTTATCTGAAACTATTAAAAGTCTCCATTTTAATAGTTGTAAAGGGCTTTTCAAGAAGCCATATATATTTTTTAAATTGATACTTATTTGTACTTATATATAATTTAATGTGTATATTTTAGTTTAGCTTTAAGAATCAAAATACTAATTATTAATTGGTTTTAAATAAGTATTTGGGCTTCTTTGGAAATAATATTGTTGGCCATAAAGATCTTCAGAACATTTTTAAAAAATCATGCTTTCTAAGTTAATTTGTAAGATGTTATAACAGCATTTGACTCAAAGCAGTCAACTGACTTTGTGACACAGCTTGAAATACCTACTGTGGTTATGATGTGCAGGATAATAACCTTAAAAACTTCCACTGCTCTGAAACTAAATCCTGTGCTTCTAGCTTAGTGGGCTCTCTGCTCGTTATCACCTCATTTCTTCGTTCATTATTGTTCCCACCTGGAATGCCTTTCCTTTAATTGGGCCTCGTTGAGACCTTGAAGCTTGTTAAGGCTTACCCAGAATCCCCCAGTGCTTACCCAGAATCCCGCAGTGCTATGGAGCTTTATCAAGAGGATGCCACACACACTGGTACTTGTTTTTTCTGAACTCTGGTGCTTTTACCTTTGCCACAACCCATGATGCCTCGGTTTCGTGGTATTTCCCTATTCATGTTCCCTTTTTATTTGTTTTGAGTAATTTAGTCTCCATAACTAGGTCATACTTTGTAGAATGCAAGGATTGTGTCTTATACATCCCCGAGTTTTACCAAAACCAGAGCTGGACACACATCATCGGAGGTGCAGGAAATAGTCATTGAATTTTTCATTGGATTAGTATCTAAAGTCATATGTGTCTTTTTTGTTGGTGTTCTGTGGAATGTTGTTTATCTAAAGACTCATGCTTTCTAAATCTGTTTCTAAACCCTAATACAGGGGGTGGAAGTCCTTTTTTTATTTTATTTTTTTTTCCTTCAAAGAACATAGTTCTTTGTGATTGGGAGTCTGAGGTAGAAGAAAAGCACAGAGAAAAACTATTTCATCTTTCTGCTAAGTGTACAAGGCCCTTGGAGCTTTTAACAGCCACCTCTAAATCAACTGAACAGATATTTTACTAAAAGATAGGATGTAGTTTCTGAAATACTCAAAAGTTCCTTGTTAAATTATTACTGTTTACATTTTACATTCAAAAAAGCCCAAAACATATATGGAAATGTTTTTATTAAGTCTTTTCTTTTGGATGCTCTGAGTACATGACTTAGACGTTCTTATGTGTGCATAGCTTTGCAAGTATGACTATCCCCATTTCTTATAGGTATTTAAAAAAATTTTTGGCACAATTTCATGTTTGTGAAACTTTTGTTTAACCACAGTTTTTGGAAAGATGATTAACTTTATACTTAGCCCATTATCTCAAGTAGAAAATTAGATTCTAAAGGTAAGTAATCTGTGAATGCAAATGAAGCATTCTGGGATGCCTGTTCACTTCCTCAAGTCTCACACATGCCTGGTTAATGTCTTTTATAGGGTGAAAAATGTTACTTTAGGGCCAGAGAGAGACCGTAATGTCTGTGTAACCTGTTGTACTGCTAGTAAATTTTGGATTAATTTACTAGTAAATAAGAAAAGCCTGAGAGTCTAGGATTAAGTAGGTTGTTTTAGGTCAAAATAAGTGAGAAAAGTGAAGTTCCAAAAAAATATTTGCCCTCTAGGCTTCAAGAGAACATATGAGGCTAACCCAATAGTAGAAAAATCTTGGGAAGAAAAAAGAGGCACATAAACTGTCTTCAGGCAACTGAAAAGAGTTAAGGAGATGGTGAAAGAGGTATCAAGTGAATACCCTGGTCTATTTCTTGATGGGGCCAAGAAATAGTATCCAGCTGATGATCATGAAGTCTCATTCTGGGATAGATTTAGGTCTGGGATGAGATTTGAGGAACAAGCCCCAAAGAGATTCAGATCATCAGGTAAGCTTGAGAAGCACTGATTTTTCTCATACTTCACGAGGCCTGGCCCCAGGCCAATTCTGGAACCAAGAATTCAGGCAGAAGTTTCTTAGACTGACTAAGGAAAATCAGGTAAGTTGGCAGTCTCCCAGTGACCCAGTCAAAACCAGACCCTGTGGTGGTGGTATCTTTGTGTTCCATTTTGAGGAGTTAGGGGTTTATGCTGTAGGGGAAAAAAAGCTCTAATCTAGCTAGGCTGGAGTGTTCAGTTACCCAACCTGCTATATTCCATATAGTTCCATACCTGGTCAAGCCATCAATATTTAGTCATTAGAAAATTTTACTTTTTTATTGAATAAACTGAGTTGTCTCAGATCATTTAAAACTCACGTAAAGAAAAGGGTTTTTAGAAGGATAAATCGTGTATGTATATTTTATCCTTAAATATAAGTATTTTGTGAAAAAAGTTAAGCCCCAATTTAGCAAAACCCACAGTATCTCTGAGGCATTCCTGTAACAGGGTCAGTTGTTTTTTATCTTCTTAATTTTGGGTTCTGGAAAGTTCAGGATGCCATGATCTAAATGTAGCTCGTTTCTGAGATTGTTTGTCAAATGCTGGACCCAAGTTTGAGCAAACTCTAGTTTTTCCTGGGACACTGTATCCCTTTTATGGTTAGAAGTTTTAACAGGTGGATATGATTTTCTTGCAGAGGGGCCTGAATTTAAATCAACTTTTTAAAATTTGTGAGAAATAGGACTTTGGCTTCCAAAATAAAGGCCAAGAGGCATTGGCTGGTAAAGAATGTGCTGCATACCTTAATTCAGTGAGAAATTGTTTTTAGTGGGACTAGTGCAGGGTATAATGGGGCCTTGAACCTGAAATCTTGTTTTACGCTTATGCCTTACTGCTGATCCAAGAGGGACAGACGGTTCATCTCTAGAATTGTCAGGTGGAACAAGTGAAAGATGTTGGAGGCTCATTTGATTCACCTGGTTGGCTATTCGGGGAAAAATAAATTCTGGCATGATATTTCTCTAAGAACTCTCCACCCAGAGAGCAAGTAGGGGTAGAGGAACTAAGGAGAACCATAAACATACTCTGAGACAGGCTATTTATAACGGTGGGGTTGAGCACCAGGAATGTAGCTCCTCAATAACATTTCTAATCTAAAGAGTTGTTGCTCCAAGCCAGTTAAGAGTAAAGACTGGGGGAAAAGTCCCTGTAATTAAAGTCCAATAATTGAGAATTAGGAAGGAATTGGAAAGGCTGGTTAGAGGTCTAAATGCACAGGTGCCTTCAAGTTTGTAATAGCTTCTTCCAATGTCCTGGTGTTTTGTAGTAATGACAAAGAACAGGAGGAGTTCGGCTGAGGGGCTTCCATTTTTGGAGTTGCGTTTAAAAATTTTAGTTAAATTTTCTGGGCGAGGGTAAGTGGATCTGCTGAACTAAAGCTAAGGTAGACCTAGTTTCTGATTCCCTATAATAGCCACTGGAATTCAAAATTGGTTTTGGTTAAATTGGTCCAGTTAGTTAAAAATGTTCATTCACATTTGATTTTAAATAAAACTAGCTGGGATTTCAGAAGGGATGACCTGCATGAGTGAATTTAGCAGTTTGAGATCCCAATGTCGGAGAGCTCCCCTGTTCAGGGCTTCCTGCATTTTAATGAGGCTTCCTTCATTTTCATATGCTAACTTCTTTCTTGCCTGGGCTAGTTTTGTTGCATATATTCCTGTGGGAAGGGCTCTTGCTACCCCAACATCCTAAAGGTATTATTTAGCCTCAGAAAATTAAACATCTCTTTCTCATATACCCCAAAACCCATTTTATAAAAATAAAGATATTTTTGTGACTTAAAGATAGTATTTAAGTTTCTAATTGTAGGGGTTTCCACTTGTTATAAATTTGAGGTTTACAGCTGAGCTGTATACATGCCAGTTGTAATAATTAGTTATTAATAACTGGTTGCAATTAGATGAATGTTTTGTATTACTGATGTTTTTATTTGCCATATTCTATACAAAGACAAATTTCTATATCTTGTTCTCAATGAGGATGAAGGGAAAATAGACCTTCATGGAAAAAAAAAATAGATTACATCTGAAGAGCAAAAGGGAGAACGAGGAAGGTTGTAGAAATCAGGACAAAGTAATGGGTTAAAAGGAACAAGTCCTACTTGGTTAAAATTAAGTAAAGCCTTGTTTGTGTTCTTCAACATCCTCTGTATTGAAGTGGAAGCAGTTTTAAGTGTATAATCCATTTGAGTTTGCAGTTTACTCTTATGCATTACAAATAAGTCCATATTTAAAATGTAAAAATGTTTCTATTGCATTCAACTTAATAATTAAGTACTTGTAGAAAGACAATGTACTGCAGTCAGTGTGAACAGGTGAAGTCCAAATAGTTATTTATTCAAATCTCATGGGCTCATAGGCTGTATCTTGATGAATAGACCATCCTTGTAGCTCTGGCCCATTGTCCTGTCAGTGTCCCAGTGTAAGTAATTAGATTCATGCTAATAACATGCCTTTTTTTTTTTTAAGTATATGAAGCAATTTAATTTATTAATTAATATATTTGATGGGCTTTGCAATCCTTTTCTGGGAACCTTCTTTCTTGGTATTACTTTATCCAGAAAGTGTAAGAGTACTTAGAAGATTTTGGGGGAGGTAATGAGTTGGGGCAAAGGTATACAAGTTTTTCTTTGTTGTTGTTTGTTTTGTTTTGCTTTATTTTTTGGCTCGTTTTCTATTCTACTTTAAGAATAAAATATTTATATTGCTTAAAACTCAAATAATACAAGGTGGTATGGAATAAAATATCTGGTCATCACTCATCCATCCAGTCCTTCTAACACTGCCATGGTTACGTTTTTACTTGATTT
This sequence comes from Mustela putorius furo, assembly GCF_011764305.1. Lineage (NCBI taxonomy): Eukaryota > Metazoa > Chordata > Mammalia > Carnivora > Mustelidae > Mustela > Mustela putorius. The sequence continues at coordinate 76,571,867 of NW_025421987.1, forward strand.
ACACCCCCCATTTCTTTATGCAAATGCATGCAAAAACAAATGTATATTCTTAATCCACCCTGTAATATATAAAAGGTAGGATAACTAGAGATTATTCTGGTTTATATTTAACAGTAAATTTTAATTTTTGTATTGCTAAAAACGAAGCATATTCTTTCCTATTTTTAAATTGAGGTGTAACTGACCTATAAGATGATATTAGCTTCAAGTGTACAAAATGGTAATTTGATATTTGTATATATTGTGAAATGATCCATACTATGTCTAGTTAGTAGCTGTCACCAGACATAGTTATACTTTTTTCTTGTGATAAGTACTTTTAAGATTTACTCTTAGATTTACTCTTAGCAATTTACTCTTAATTTTTGAATATTCAGTAGAGTATTATAGCCGCCATATTATAAATTACATAACAATGTCTTCTAACTGGAAGTTCATACTTTTGGACTCCCTTCACCCATTTCATCTACTTCGTACACTTTGCATTTGGCCACTACCAACTGTTTAGTATCTGTGCTTAAGATTGCACATATAAATGAAATCATAGGATACATGTCTCAGACTTATTTCATTTATGATAATACCCTCAGGGTCCATCCATGTTGTTGCAAATGGCTCAATTTCATACTTTATGAAGGAATAATATTCCATTATGTAATATACCACTTTTCTCCATTCATCCTTGAAGAGACACTTATATTGTTTTCATACCTTGGCTATTTTAAATAATGCTGTAGAAAACATGGGGATGAATGTATCTTTGAGTTAGTATTTTTATTTTATTTAGATAAATATCCAGAAGTGAGATTGATGAATCATATAGTAGTTATATTTTTAAATTTTTGAGGAATCTCCATACTGTTTTCCGCAGTGGCTGCAACAGTTTACATTCCCACAGTGTTATAAGAGTTCCTTTTTCTCCACATCCTCACCAACACTTGTTATTTTTGATAATAGCTAGTCTTGACAGTTATGAAGTAATAGCTATTTGTGGTTTGATTTGTTTCCTTAATGATTAGTGACATTGAGCACCTTTTAATGTAACTGTTGGCCATCTGTGTTATCTTTGGAAAAATGTGTGTTCAGATCCTCTGCATGCTTTTAAAGTATAGTCCCCATGCTATACTTTTCATTTCTATGCCCATTTTTTAATTGGAAATATTTTTTTTCCTGTTGAGTTGTATGGATTCTTTATATATTTTGGATGCTAACTCTTATCAGATATGACTAGCAAATTTTTTCTTCCATTCAGTAGGTTGCCTTTCATTTTGCTGGTGGCTTTTTCTTTTTCCTTCCCATTTGCCAAAGCTTTTTGGTTTGATGTAGTCCTTCTTGTATTTTGCTTTTGTTGCCTTGGCTTTTGGTGTCAAATTCTGCCCCTCCCCCCAAAAAAATCATTGCCAAGACCAATATCAAGGAGTGTACTATCTGTTTTCTTCTAGTTTTCTAGCTTCTCTTAATGGTTTTCTGAAACTATAAATTTTTAATTTTTGGTTAACTTTTATTTATGGTGTAAGACTGCAGTCCAGTTTCATTTTTTTGCAGGTGACTATGCAGTGTTCCCAGAACCATTTATTGAAGAGACTGTCCTCCCCCCCCCCATTCTATGTTTTTAGCTCCCTTGTCATAAATTGACCATATATGCATAGGTTTATTTTGGGGATGTTTGTTCCATTGATCTGTGTCTGTTTTTTATGCCAGTAATATGCTATTTTGATTACTAATAGCTTTGTAATGTAGCTTAAAATCAGGGAGAATGATGTCTCCAGCTATATTCTTTCTAAAGATTGCTTTGACTATTTTCAGCCTTTGTGGTTACATGCAAATTTTAGGATTTTCTGTGAACGCCATTGGAATTTTGACATGGATTACATTGAATCTATAAATTTCTTTGGGTAGGGTATATGGACATTTTAACAATATTATAATTTATGAGCATGCTATATATTTCCATTTATTTGTCCTCAATTTTATTAGTGACTTACAACTTTCAGAGTCTTTCATATCTTAGGTTAAATTCATTCCTAGGTATTTTAGGCAATTATAAATGAGATTGTTTTCTTAACTATCAGAGAAATTGTTAATATATAAAAACACAACAGATTTCTGTATTTTTATAACCTGCAACTTTACAGAATTCAGTAATTGTAACACTTCTTGAGAATCTTTAGAGTTTTCTATATAAAATGTTCTATCTGCAAAGAGTGACAGTTTTATTACTTATGCATTTGGATGCTTTCTATTTCTTCTTCCTAATTGCTTGGCTAGGACTTCCGAAACTGCGTTTGATAAACGTGGCAAGAATGGGCATCCTTAGGGGAAAGGCAGAAATCTTATTTCAGAGCAGTATAACAGTGTAATAAATGAATATCTATCTAGATTCTAGATAGATCTAGAATCTAGAATCTAGATAGGTAGATATATCTAGAATACACACACACACACACACACACACACACACACACATAGAAATTTCATGCTGTTCTAACAGCATGCATTTAAGGCATATTACAGCCATTTGGAAGTTTTTCCCACCCCCAACATAGTTAAGTCTGTGACTGAGGGGGATGGATAATAGAGATAGTAAGAAGGTAAAATCAACAGGATATTGTGACTGACTTAAATACTAAGTAAGAGAAAGAGAAATCCAGGCTTAAGCGATATAAAAAAGATTATCCATTGGATTTAGTTGTTAGGTGGTTGTTTGTGATCTTCCAGAGTTAATTTTGTAGGACGATGATGAAGAAAAGTATCTCCATGAACTGTAGAATAAATGGGATTTCAACTAGTGTTGAAATCAGTAGCATTAACTAGTAGACTAGCTGACTGAATATCCAAACCTGTAAAATGTAACATTTGCTTTATTTAAAAAAAAATTTTTTTAAGGGTTTTATTTGAGAGAGTGAGCAAGAGAACATGAGCTGGCATAGGGAGAGGGAGAAACAGGCTCCCTACTGAGCAGGGAGTCCAAAGCAGAACTCTATCCCAGGACGTTGGGATCATGAACTGAGCCAAAGGCAGACCCAGCAACCCAGGCACCCCTAACATATTTGCTTTTATTTTAAGAATTCTACAAGCTATGTTACCAGAAAGTGAACTTAATGTAAAAACAACAAACAAACTGTGGGTACATTTAATAGTCAGAATATACAAAAAGCCTTGAGAAAGGAAAGTATCTCACTGGTAAATAGGGACTACACCCATTTCTGTTTTCCTTTACAAATTTTATCTTTATATGACACATGAAGAAATGTATCATTTCTAAGCCTTCAGTTCTTATTTGATTGCTTTTCAAAATACTTAGTTTTCTAAATTTGATACTTAAGGAATGAAGCAGGCAACATCTATGTTCCATTTTTAGCTAACAATGCAAATGCAATAATTCAGATTTCAAGATGGACACATTGTCCATTGTAGTTTTGCAAAGGCAAGGTAAGCCATATTTACGTCTTTATGATTGTCACCTGTAAATGAAACATAAGGACTTCATATAAGGTTATTAAATAACAAGCAGCTGCCCTAACATTAATGCAAAATGATGGCAAAGTCTGGCGTAAATCTACAACATAACTGCTGCCAATTATATCATTCTGAATTATATATAACTCTTAAACTGTACCTGTGTAGTTTTAAACATGCTGCTCCATGAATCATTTGTTCTATTAAGTTATTTTAATCTTGAATAATCAGCAAAGTACCATGCCATTCTCTTTTTTTACAGTGTCTATGGAGTCTTAAAGATTCTGGAAAGCAATTCACACTTACAAGGAAGAAGCAAGATATTTCAGATAACCAAAAAAGTAACATGGGTTGGTTCAATGTGCCTTATGAAATATATAGTGACAGTTGTCAAAATAGCTATCTTGGAATTGTATTAATATAGACTCTGTTCAAGGGTAAGCATTTACAGTAAGTGTTTTATTACAGCAAACACTGCACTATACTCCTTAGGGTCAAATCTGCAGGCATTTAATTTCAGCAATTGCCATAATAGAGGCATTATGATAATGTCTCAGCCTCTTGAGTACACATCGAGGTTGGATTCTATTATATTTTTCTTTTGCTTTTAAAGCTTTTGTCTATAATCCGCACCTTACTTGTAAAAGCAAGGATTTATATCCTTTTATTTGAATATTTCAAACTTTGTTTCAAAGGTTGAAATGGACATAGTCTAAGAGAAAAATAATGGGCTATTACAGAAAGGGAAATCATTTTCCACAAGTTTTAGATCTTTGGGCACAAGGGACTCATCACAAGGACCACATGTATTTTTTTTTTTTCCTGAGTCCCACCTTCAAAATTAATGAACAGAAAAATGTTTTATATTTCCCCTGGGTGAGCTTAAACTCAGTTATTCTGTCACACTATTGTTCATTGATTTATCATTCTTTTAAAAAGATCTTAATAAGGAGATCATCTTTTATCAAGTTAATAGGCATAATTATTGTCAGCAGGATGTTTATAGTCTAAGGTAAAAAGTAAATTCTTAAGAATTTGGTATTGTAGTCTCATGTGTAGCTTTTTTTCTTTTATCGTTGTTGCCCTACTATCCTTTTCAGTTGTAGCTGATGCACAAATTACCATATGTAGGTGTTCTAAATCTTTTATTTTTTGAAGTTATAGCAAGAGAAATGCCAAACTCATAAATTTTACTTATCCAAAATAATATTTTGATTCTATTTATTGTGAATTTCTAGTATCAGGCTTAGTCAGTAGATGCCTTATGGGCTTGACTTCTAGCTTGCATTTATTTAGTTCACATTTTAAGAGTAATTGGACTCATGCATAAAGCAGTTGACCTGTGTTCTTAAGTTACTTGTTTTTCACAGGCTAAAACTTTTTTTAAGATTTATTTATTTGTGGGGGGAGAGCATGAACTGCTTATATATAAACATATATATTTACGTTGGGATGAGAATCTTAAGCAGACTCAGTGCTGAGCATGGAACCAGACATGGGGCTGGATTTTACAACCCTGAGATCATGACCTGATCCAAACCAAGAGCCGGACATCTGACTATGCCACCCAGGTGCCCCTAAAGGCTGGAACTTTCAAAGTTTAGAGATGTTTAAAAGGAATATTGCTTCTATTTTATCAGATCACTCTTTCAGGAAAACACCATCAGAGTGTTTAAATATTTTCCTTCAATTAAGTATTTAGGATTGCCTTAAGCAAGTATTTAGGAGGTGGGAGTCACAGTTTAAGAAAATGTGTGATAAGGCCATTAATAAAAAATCAGTCTTAGATATCCATAATATTTTTTATTATACTTTAGAAGAGAATGATTGAACAGGATAACTGAATAACAATTCATATTGCCAAAGCTTCCTGAAGACTAACCATAAAATCCATCGACAATTTCTTAGTGTGGCCCATGAATTTGAGTTATTTCCCTGACAGCCTAGTTTCTAGGTAGTCTTAAAAGATATGCCATCCTGGATACCTGGGTGGCTCAGTTGGTTGAGCGACTGCCTTCAGCTTGGGTCATGGTCCTGGAGTCCCAGGATCAAGTTCCACATTGGGCTCCCTGCTCTGCAGGGAGTCTGCTTCTCCCTCTGATCCTCCCACTTCTCATGCTTGTTCTCTCTCACGCTCGCTCTCTCTCAAATAAATCTTTAAAAAAAAAATTAAAAAAATAAAAAAAGAAGATATGCCATCGAAAATCACATGTTTCGGGGCGCCTGGGTGGCTCAGTGGGTTAAACCCTCTGCCTTCGGCTCAGGTCATGGTCCCAGGATCCTAGGATGGAGCCCTGCATCAGGCTCCTTGCTCAGCAGGGAACCTGCTTCCTCCTCTCTCTTCCTGCTTCTCTGCCTACTTGTGATCTCTCTCTCTGTCAAATAAATAAATAAAATCTTTAAAAAAATGAAATCACACATTTTATCTTTATTCTTTAATTCATCTGTGCCCAAAGGTAACAAGAGCTTTAAACATCTGGTATAAGCAAAGTGTAAGGAAGTAGGGTAACTTTTAGAGGACCGTTACCTATGCTGAGCCCCAAATAACGCAATATCTGCAAGGCATGACATGCCCAACTATTTATGAAGGTTGTTAGACCTAGATTGAGAAAAAGATTTGAGGGGATGGGAGAAATAGTAGCTGTATCCAGGTCTGCATCTCTTGAGGTAGTCTGAATTTCACTGTAAAAACTGTACTAGTCAGTAAAATTTGGCAAGTGGAAATACTGTAATTCATCAAATATTTGAGTGTCTACTATATTTACAGGTACTGCCCTAGGTACCAGGGATACTATGATAAATATGGAAGAGAGCAAGATCCATACTTAATGTGAATGGAAAGCAAGAGGTAGCAAACAAGGAAACAAAATGGAATAGTAGCGATTGATGTGTAAGATATCAAAATCGGAGTGACCTGATAATCAGCAACTAGGGGATTCTGTAGATTAAGTCTTCAAGAACAGCCTTTCTGAAGAGGTGACATTTTTGCTTATGTAATAGTTACATAAAGGATCCAATTGTATTTTTGAAGTTTAAAGGAGTTTCCAATTAAAAACCCTCTACTATTGTCTAAATGTTTCTATTCATACCTACCTACTACCCTCCAAATTCATGTTTGACTCCTATTGCCCAAAGTGATGGTATTAGGAGGTAATGGTTTTGGAAGATGATCAGGTCACAATGTAGAGCACTCATGAGTGGGATTAGTGCTCTTATTAAAGAGCCTGTAAAGCTCCCTAGTCCTTTCCACCATAAGGATCCAATGAAAATATGTGATTGGAACAAGGCCCTTACCTTTTCATGGTGGCACCCCTATCTTGGTCTCCCAGCTTCCCCAGCTGTGAGAAACCGCTGCTTATAAACCATTTAGGATTAAATATGGAAATAGATTTTTCTGATAGAGGCCCGGTTGGAGGAAACAGCTTTGATATTTTGAGGAAGTATTATTAGAAACAGAAATGTAAGTCACATGGCCACTGCAGAAATCTAGTTTAGAGGTATAGTGGCTTTAGAAAGAGTGATAATAGTGGAGAGGTAGAAAAGTGGAAGAGTTCTGCACTGAATGGTAGATTAAATTTGGGAGATGAAAGAAAATGCGGAGTCAAGTGTAGTGCTTAACTCTCGATTGGATTAACTGGATTCCGTTTGCCAGAAAATGACTTGGGGAGGAATACATTTGATTGTGGGAAAGGGAATCATGAGTTTTAAACTGAGAAGCCTGTTAGAGATGCCGTGCATCTAATGACACTTGAGTCAGGTTGGCCGGCAAAGGCCAGGGCTGCCGATACAGACTTAGATGTCCCACGGATATATATTTGAAACTATCGGATTGAATGAGGTCACCCACAAGAAACTGAAGATAGGACATCAGTTTTAGAAATCTTGGAGAAGAGGAATCTGAGAAAGAACAGCTGGTGAAGGGGTTGGAGAACCAGGCATGTGTGGGTTACAAATGTACAAGGATGTGTTTAAGAAAGAGGCAGACAGAATAAGTCTAACCCAAAACGTATGCCAAAGTGAAACAAAGTAAATGAGCACACACCCATGCAAATGTACACTATCCCTGGGAATAGTGTGAAGAATAAATACCCACCGATATATAACGTGTCTTTTAGCTATTTGGTAGCTGCTCAACTTCCTATAAACTTTTCACAAAGTCATTTTAAAATTTTGTTGTTAGAGGGACACCTGGGTGGGTCATTCAGTTAGGCATCTGGCATCTGGGGATCGAGCCCAACATTGGGCTTCCTGCTCAGCAGGGAGCTTGCTTCTCCCTCTCCCTCTGCTGCTCCCCCTGCTTGTGTTTTCTCACACTCTCTGTCTGTCAAATAAATAAAATCTTTAAAAAAGATAAAGTTTTGTTGGTAGTACTTAAAATTTATTTTTATCCTTAATGGTTCAACAAATGATCCAGGTGCCTAGCCTAACTTTAAGTGCAGATCTGCATCTTGCATAATAGTTTCCTAGGGAAGGGTACTGTAAATGATTCTGTACCATCTTAGGTATTTGTTCTTTCTTGCTAGCTATGCATTTTGTTGGTCCTTTGTGAATTTTCACTAAATCCTAGATAGGACTGTGTGCATATTGAAGCTATATTTATCAGGCCGACATGATTTCACTTAGTTTAAGCTTGATGAGTCAGTCTGATTATTCCCTGGAAATAGACTATCTTGGTTGTCTTCAAAAACTTCCTTTCTCTTGGTTTTTCAGTTTTACACTTACATTCCTACTCCTTTTTAAATCTAGTATTTCAATTCTATATATAAGTTCATATTTAATAACTCTAATTATTTGTATTTCCCATTCTAAGTGAAAACACAAAGCTTTATTAGTTGCACACATAACAATATGCATAATAACACATACTGAAATCGGGTGTTACTCAGTTTCATTTACTACTGCTATGATTCTAACTGCTGAAGTATGACAAGCAGAGTATCACGCTATGTAGTAATACATATGCTGCAGAAACTCTAAACCCAGGCTGTGCATCAGAATCACTTGAGTTATAAGCAAAACAAAACAAACTCCTAGCTAGGGTTGAGAACTACTACCTTAGGCTATATTATAGGAGTATTAGCTGAGCTCACTATATCATAGAAATCTCCTAAAATACCAATTTCAATCTTCCGCTAGTGAAAGGCAAAGAGCAGAAGCATAAAAATTTTGTTAGCCTTAAAGGAGGAAATAGATATCAGTAACATGACTTCAAATGGGTGAGAGCAAGAGAACAATGCTGATGGATTAGAAGAACATTCTTCTACCCTGTGAGATGTCAAGGTTCAGAATGAGTCATTGTCTAGATTTGTTGTCAATTCAGAGACCTCTGAAGATATGCACCCATGGGATATCAGAATCTCTACTTTGGAACTATAATAGTTCTCAGTCATTAGCTCTCATAGTATTTTTTTTCTAAAGGTCATTCTGCAATCAGAAGGCATTTTTCACTTAATAATACAATAATTCACATTTATTTATTTTTTTGAGAATGCATGGGTGTGGGGGGGGGGCAAGGGGAGAAGGTGTGGTTGGAGGGTAGAGGGAGAGGGAGAATCATAAGCAGTCTCCATGCCTGGCACTGAGCCAGATGCAGGACTTGATTTCATGACATTGAGATCATGACCTGAGCTGAAATTGAGAGTTGGATACTTAACAGTCTGAGCCACCCAGGAGTCCCAATAATTCACACCTGTTTTGAACATTGATAATCTGAAAACCAGAAATAACCACTTTTACATTATTCCCATGTTTTATATCCTTTCTGACTCTTGTACATAGGCAATAGAATATGAGGCATGCATATTTTCTGGTTCAAAACACAGACTCTGGAGCCTGATTGAGTAGCTTTGAATTTTTGTCTTATCGATGATGAGCTGTAGGACTTTGGGCAAGTTACTAATTTCCCTTATGCTTCTGTTTTTTAGTCCACAGAGTAGGAATAATAGTATGTACCTAAAAGGTTTGTTCTGAGAATTAAATGTATTAGTGCATGTAAGATAGTTAGAACAATATCTTGCACATAGGAAGCTCTCTGTAGGTGTTAGCTATATTATATGTGTAAAAAAATACACAATAAAGATTGGATAAAGCCACTTTGAGCAGCTTTTAGTTACAAATTGCAATGAATATTCATCTGTAGATAAAGCAGTTACTTAGCATGGGCTTTGTGTAGGCATTATACATGAAAGTTAACTTTAATAGTATTCTTCTGTATAGATCGCACTGTATTTTATTTTATTACCTCCCTAGTAGTAGACAGCAGGGATTATTTTTCAATTTTTTAATATTAAAGATAAGATGATAGACCTTGTAGCTAATTATGTGCATATACCTATGATAAATTTCTAGGTCAAAATGTATGCAGATTTTAAAAACTTATTTGCTGAACAATTTCCATTCTGGGGACTGTGCCATTTATACTCATATCAGTGAATGAGAATGGAAGGCAAAGATTTTGAGCAAATGTAGTTGAATGAAGCGTAAGTAGTTTCAGAAGGATGACTTGAGCTTTTCAAAACAGATTGTGGCATTGAAGAACAGTGAGGAAATCAAACACTTCTGCAAATTTTTGTTACTGAGTTAATCATCTTGATAAACCTATAACAAATAGAATACAGATCATTAAACATTAAGCTCAAGATGGTTTTTAAACTCTTGTTGGCATTTGCTGTAGAGTGCCTTTTTAGGTAAGCAATCATCTAAATATTTGAAAAGGACACAAATGAAAAACCCTCTTTCACTTAAAGGTTATAATATTATTTGTATCTTTTCACATTAGTTGTCAAGGGGCAAAACATTATGTTTTGGGGAAGAAAAGCAAAACTGAATTCATGGCTCAGATTCAAGACAGGTGCTCTACCACGTGAGCCAGGCGGGCAACATGGGACATGAACTCAGGACTCTGAGATTCCAAAGTTGCATGCTGTACTGCCTGAGCTGTCCAGGGGACCCTAAGCGTATTATTTTCTAAAGCTTCTTACCATCCACAAGAATCATTCAGTCTACGTCTCCTTTTTTTGGTGTTTCTCAGTTAGAAACATGGATTTCCACCCCCGATCCCCACATGGATATATGCAAATATTTATTTATTTATTTACTTATTTAGTTTTTATGTTCAGTTAGTCAAGCTATTAGGCAAGTCTTTTAAAGGACTGTCTTGATAATCAACTCAACTTGATTCTTCTGGTCTTATGTTGGATATGAAAAGACAATGCATTTAATTCACTGTTCACTCCAATGTTAGTAGTAAGAACCAAATACTTACAATTCCACCTTTTGTCACCTTTAAATCTGATATTTAAAACAACTTAGTATTTAGTATCTATCCAATAGGTTATGATTTAAAAAGTCACTCTAAAGCTTTTCTTGGATTTTTTTTTAATTTTTTATTTTTTATAAACATATATTTTTATCCCCAGGGGTACTTTTCTTGGATTTTTTAAAAATTTGGAACAAAACTATCGATTGGGTATACATACAAATTATCTACATGTCTTATAGGTGGTTTTGAAAAGAGAGTTTTGTATTTTACTCATGTGTCCATCTCCTCAGTATTAAACAAAAGTTGTTGGTTATTTAATATCAATAAACCCCCAATGAGATAAGTGAATAGAGCAGTGACCATATTCCTCTTCAGTAGTGTAACACAATGGTTGTTATTTGCATCCTAGTTTTATTGTTCTGAGTTCAAATTCCTACACTACTATTTTCTTGGACAAGGTATGTAGCCTCTAAACCTTAATATCTTTATCAGTACAATGGGCATAGTAACACTACTCTTAGAGTTCTTTAGTTTTTTGCTCGTGGTGATAAAGTGAGGATTGGTTCAAGATAATACATGGAAACATTTAGCACTATTTGACAGGAAACAGGTATTTAATAAATGCTAGCTATAGCTATTTCAGTGAAATACATAGGAAAAAAATCTTTATATTAGTATCATGTTTCCTTTCTCTACATTTGCTGCTGGTATGGACCCTAAAGAGGTGAACAGATTTTCCTCTTCCCTCAGGCACCCCTGCTGTTGCTGTGGGAAAGCAGAACTAAACTCTCTTCAAGAGGAAAGCTTTGATTCATTCCACAGTTGTTCTATAGAGGCTGTGAGGGAGATTGAGACAGACTAAGAACCTTGGCTTATCCTTTAGTGATAGACAAACTGAAAGACACCCAATAACTTTATCATAAATATTGAGATGGACAGAGCTTTGTAAACCTTCCAGTGGTCTTTTGAGAATAGGGCCAGAAACTTTTCAACCTGTGTGTATTTCCTTGTCCCCTAAGACTAAAGGTGAAAAGAGAATTCTACCTGGATTAGCTGGACAAACAGGAAAAAACAGTCCATGACAGAATTATAGCAGACTACATTCATCTTCTATAATAGTTGTTATGAGTATTCAGTATAACTCTTTTCTGTGTTCAGAGGATATCTGCTATTCAGGTAAAGGAGAACTTGTCATTTGCAGTTAGTAGCATACCTGATTGATGGAGCATGGAAATGAAAACTTCCCACCTCTCTAACAGGGCAGCTGATGCTTGAATGAGTTAAATGGACCAAACCAAAAGTGCGAAGTTCACCTTGCACACTTAAAGACCGCTGAAGAATGCTAGTTACTATCTCTAGACTTGTTGGAATATAACAAATTTTGTACTTCTTCCTTATCTTTTAGAAATTTGTCTTTAATTAGTCATGAGTTTCAAATTCTCATGTCAGAAATGTTAGCACAAAATATACAGACATCTTCCAAGAGTAGATCTCTAGTTTGTTTAGTTTGTTAGTTGGTTTAGGAGTTTTGATGTCTTGGGTTTTTGTTTTTGTTTTTGTTATGCTTGGTCATAATAACCCATAAGATGTGAATCCTTTACTTTAAACGGTTACCAAGATTCTTATTCTCTCAGCTGAAATGATTTTTAACATTTTGCTGTATCTCTCACAGGTATCTTAATTTTTAAAAAAACATAGCACAGCATAAAATAAGTATAATAGTGAGTCTTGTCGAAATCTTCATTAAGTGGTATATATGTTGCCGAAGCAAGCACGAAATCTTTCTTAGGCAAATTGATAGATGTTCTGCAATTCATTATGAAGAAAGCTGGGCTGGGGTTTTATAAGACGACTTCTAGACTAATGGAGTTTAAATTTAAAAATGGAGTGTTTTTTAGGAGATAGGGATAGTATGCTGTATCTTTAGGCCATCCAGAGGGAGCAGTACCTAAAAATGTAATTAGAATCCATTATTGGGCAAGGATTGGAACCTGTGCTTGGGACTGAAATACATAATTCTGATACCAAGGGATTTTTCTTAGTCTTTTTCATCTTAAGGTCATTAATCAGATATTTGAGATGAATGCATTTACTTGATCTCATCCAGAGAACGTTTATAGGTGCAACATATGAAGTAATCATTGCAGAATTGTAAAGTTTTCTAATTTGGCTTCTTGCTAACAGATCTTTGCTTCTGGTAAATTCTCATTTTCATCGTTTATTGGAATAATAGTGCCCCTAAAACAACAGTTTTCATCAGCCTTGAGAGTTAAATCTATATTCTACCTGTAGGATCTATTATGATCTACTTTTTTTTTCTTGCAAGAACAAATTGTTTAGCAAAAGATTTGAATTTATTATGCTGAAGTCTGACTATCTGCTGTGTGCATGAGGTTTTTCAGCTTGCCTAACTATCAGTTCTAACTACCAACTAACCAAGTGAGACAGTAAAGGAGTAGGTTAGTGAGATGAGTGTTCAGATTCACTATAGTCAAGGTTTTCAGATTCTTCTACAGGACAGTATGAATAGTCCTACACATTTCTTGGATCTTGAATAGATAATATCATTCATAATATATATTCACACACACACATACACACACACATATATCCCAGAGACCTACCTTCTCCCTATGTTAACCTTCTTAATGAATTATTTTAAAAACAAATTGTGAAGTGACTTTTATCTGCATAAACTCTCTGATCCATGTATGGCATAATTAGGTTCAGGGACAGTTTGCTTAAAAGTAACAGTAATTGACTTTTTATTTGTAGTTAGTACATGTCAGACACTATTCTAGGTGTTTTGAGTTTTAACTAATTCAGCCTTCACTTTGAGGAACTACTTTAATATTCTTAGTTTGCATGTGGGGAAATTAAATCAGATTTTATATATTTGCTTGAGGTTGTATAGATTTTAAGTTAACAGGTCTGGAATCCAGATACAGTCCAGCTCTAGAGCCCACACTCTTAACTCGTATGGCTATATTGCTTTCCAGGAAAAGAAGAAAGCTTTTTATTTTTAAAAGATTTATCAGAGGGCAGGGAATAGGGCAGAGAGGGAATGAGAAGGAGAGGATCTCAAACAGACTCCATGCTGAGTGTGGAGCCTGATGCAGGGCTCAGTCTCATGACCTAGAGATTATGACCTAAGCTGAAACCAAGAGCCACCCAGGTGCCCCTGAAAGCTGATTTTTTAAAAATATGGGTAATGCTAGTTTCTTATTTAGAAATATAAGTTAAAGAGTTTACCATCAGGCTGTGGGTTCTATCACTCAAACTCATGAATCAAATCATTAATTTTCTTGTTCCTGGATGATCTAATACTCCCTCCTTACCTAATGCTTATCTTTCTGGCATGGAGGTTAAGTCCTTCAGTTCTTAGTTAAGATACCCATTATATGCAGCATATTAACACCTTAAAGAGTAATGATGGGTTGAGTAATAAAGCTGCTATTGACTAATGAGACTAATACTGCTAAGTGAAAATTACCCTAGATGCTGACAGTTCTGAGCTCTCTCCCACATTACATAGTCATTGCTATTATAATTTAGTTTACTGACTTCTTGATTTGTCTGTGATATTTACGTGGTTCCAGAATATGGATGTCTAAATTTTATGATTCCCTTAGATTATAAATAATATTGAGTATTTTCTTTATTCAACTACTTTAGGGTAGTATGTTGGAGTGCCTGATGAGCCCAGTGGGTAGAGCATGGGACTCTTGATCTCGGGGTCGGGAGTTCAAACCCTACCTTGGGCATGGAGCCTCCTTAAAACAATAATAGAGGGGTATGTCAAAGTTGATGCTCTGAGGTAGGCATTTTCCAATGCTGAGAATGATCCCGAGTTGAGGCAGCTTTGGTCTGACTTGTATAGGCTATTCTTTCTTCTGTTCTTCACATACGTCATATTCCCAAGAATTACAACCAGTGCCCAGTTTTTATTCCTGAACTGGACTGTGTCTGAGTCCTCTTATGTTTGTGACCTAAACTAGTAAACTAGTCCTAGAATGGACTGTAGAGACAGTGTGGTATATAAGACAGTATTTTCTAGCTTTGCTTGCTAATAAGAATCATGTAGGTAATACAGATTTCCACATCATTCCCTTAGAAATCATGATTTAGTAGACTTAGAGTGAGATGGAGGAATATTTTTCCAGAGATCTAGATTTTGATGATAAGGCAAGCAAAACATAAGAAAATGTTCAAGTTCATAGATCTGCATTTAAATCCCTATGCTACCTCCTAGTGATGAAATTAACTTTGAGACCTAATTTATAGGTACCTAATACAGATGTCAGCTCCTTTTCTTACAACTTTGCAGAGTAAGTAAGCATTCTTCATTGCCAGTTCTTCATTGTTCTGCCACCTTTTAGCATTTCTAATGGTCTAGTGTTAATACTTTAAAACGGGCTTTCCAGAAAATCAAGCCCTTGTTTGCCTATTTGTCCAGTGTAAATACACCCCCTCATGGTAATACACCCCCTCATGGTAATACACCCCCTCATGGCCTCAAGCCACATGTTTTCATAATCAAATACAGTTTTTCTCTGGAGCTTTGTTCCAGTCTCTCCCAACTTACGAAAACAAACATTATTAACAAAAGTTGCCATGATTCCCTCAGATTTCGGTTTATTCCTGGCCCTTTAAAAAAATCCTTGAAAGAGTAGAGGTTCTTTGCATCTTTATTTTCTTACATTTCATTCCTTTGTTTTTAGCATCTACCATTTGACTTCTGCCCCTACCACTTTAAAGAAATTATTTTTGATAAAGTCACACTGCTAAATGCAATGGGCATGTGAAAATCCTTATCTTGCTAGATTTTTCTTTTGCTATTGCTATTGCCAATCCCTCTCTCCTTGATCATCTTCTCTCACCTACTTCTGTGCATGTTACAGGGCTGGTTCTCTTAGACTTTCTGACTGTATAACTAGATGCTGACATACTGTGTTTTATATACTTCTAGTAATTCTGAAATTTTAGCGTGTATCAGAACTACCCAGAGAGTTTGTTAAAATAGATTATTGGACCCCAGATATTCTTATTCTGTAGGTCTTGGGCAGATTATAAAAATACATATTTCTAACCTGTTTCTAGGTGATGCTGATCCTACTGGTCTAGAAAGGATACTTCAAGAATTGCTGCTAGGGTGTGCCAGGGCCTTTAGGAATGCATGTTCCCCTACTGCTCCTGGGGGTAGGGTGGGCGCTGCCGGGAATGTGCAGTGGGTATTTTGGGTCGGGGGTAGTGTGCATCAGTCTGGTCAATGAGAGTATCTGCTGTGCAAGCCAATAAAACTTTTTTTTTTTTTTAAATCACTACTCTATCTCTTTTACTTCCTGTCCCTGTTAATTTGGCCTATAATTTTAGATCTGGGCTTATTCGTCTCTCCCAAGACATTCTGTCTAGGTGAACTCCTGTCTTTTCATGATATTGATACTTAGAGTATCTGACTACAAAAGTGTTTCATGTAGATATCATGACTAACTTCAGATTACGATATGTAACTATGTGCTAAACATCTGTTGAATGTTCCATAGGAATATGCCTTGCCCAGGGTAAGTCACTGGTGGAGCTGAATTTGTTTCTAAGTCTGTTTGCATCAAATGCTTCTGCTTTTAACCACTTTATGAGCCTTTCATCCTATTTATGATTGTACCGGTTTAGTTTTCTTTTATCTTTGAGATGATAAAACCTTCTGTGTCATAACTCTCAAGACCATCCCCAAATCTCCTATTTCTGGAGAATTCACAGGATTCAGTGTAAGTTGTCTTTATGGCTCTGACTTATTACCAGGAAAGGAGACCTAACAAAATCAAGAAAGGCAAAAGGCACATGGCTAGAATCTAGAGGAAACCAGGGATGAGAGCCTCTCTCAGGGGAGTCTCCTAGGACATACTTAAGTCTTCCAGCAAGGATTTATAACAACATGGGTGAAGTGTTTTCTGCTAGGGAAGTTCACTGGAGACTTATTGCCCAGGGTTTTTGTTGGCGATTGACTACATAGACCCCCTGTGCCTAACATAAACCAAGATTCTAGTGTCCCAGAGGATCACATGTTCACGATTAAGTTTATCATTTGCAAAAACCATGCAGACACAGTCAGCTGTTACAGGGAAGGCTGAAATTGAAGTTTCCAGATGCCAGGTAAGGGCAAACTTTGCAAGCAGGCCTTTGTAAGGATAGTAGTCTCAGACCTATTTAACTCTTTTTTTGCACCTTTTCATTTGCCTTTTAATATAAGATCTTTTCCCCTCATTCCTATCTCCACACTGAAGCAGAGTGAACCATTTAAAATGTAAATCTGATTTTATCCTTCCTTGGCTTAAAACCCTTTGCAAAGTATCTATTATAGTTCTGAATAAATGGGATAAAACAGATTCACAGGGAGAAATCTTTGGGATCATAATTATTGTAATTACTGTGTTCTGATTTTATAATATGAGCTATCCCTCACTCTTTTATTTAAACTTAGGATTCTTAAAAGCTTTCTACTGAATGAGGTGGTTGGCAATACCCTTCTCCACCACTGCTCATCTTTTGGACAGTGTGAATCTTTCCTGGCTTTGAGTTGCATTAACAACTTAAGTTTTACACTCATAACACTAATGAATTTCTCTCCTAAATTATTTGTGTGCAGGCCTCATCTCTATATTATAAACTCTTTGAAGAAATGACCCATGTCTCTTCCTCCAATTAATCTTTCAATAGCTAAATATTTAGCATTTAGCTTTTAATATACATGTCAAATGAATGAGTGGATGACTAAGAGTGAAAAATAATGGCCTGTATTTTATCCTGAAAAAGTTACTTGTCTAGTTTTACCAGTAGCCGTTTATAAAATTACTCAGATTAAAAAATTCTTAAAGAACCTAAGGATATTTAGCTACAAATTCTTTTTTAAAGGATGTATTCATATACTTTTGTCCAGTTTCACTAAATTAGTGCACTATTTTACTCTTTGCATCAAGTTTTAAGTACTTAGAGAGTTTTCATTTTCTCCCTTTAAAAGCACATTTCAGTAGAAATTGTTGCTTAATTAGGAGTGTGCTAAATTATATATGCAGAACTTACTAAGATTAAGTGAAAGTGGTAGACTACTTAGCCAAATAAACCATTTCTTGCTATCAGTAACTTAGTTCTCAAGTGATGTTTTAATACTATGGGTCAAAGATATTCCCAGTGTCCTGATAAAAATTATGAAATTAAACTCATAATACCGATTTTTTTAATCAGGTGGAGTCATATCTTGTGTATATATTAATAGTAAGGTTAGGAATGCCTGGGTGTCTCAATTGTTAAGCTTCTGTCTTCAGCTCAAATCATGATCCCAAGGTCCTGGGATTGAGTCCCACATTGGGATCCCTGCTCAATGAAGAGCCTGCTTCTCCCTCTTCCCCTGCTTGTATTCTCTGTCAAATGAGTCACTAAAAAAATAGTAAAGTTAAGGGCTCTGAGATATGGATAGCAAAAGTTAACCAAAGCGAAGTTGACTCACAGACATTGCTAGCTTATATGTGTAGGGGGATATGTATGAGTATGTATGTGTATATTATTTATATAAATATAAAATTATTAAGCAAATGTATATACTTAAAGATATTATCAAGATTTCATATGCTTCTCTCACTTTTGAAATGCTAAAGGTGGAATGTTAAACTCCTGTCTATTATGTGATAAAGGATTGAGGACATGCCGTCTGGCAACCATAAGCCTGTTGTCTCTGGCTACAATATGGAGATGTATGGTAGCAGCGCCATGTGCCATTCTAATGGTGCCTTATCTAGTCTACTGTGACAAATAATTCTACTCAGCTTGTCAGTGGTGACAGCTGAGACTTTTTGCTTAGATGCCTTGACAGTGCTTGTATTAAACAGCTAGAGCCATACACTCCATTAAGTTTCTGTAAAATGAACTGTCTGCTTCTTGCTGTTTTGCTAATAGTGGCAGCCGTTGTAAGCTAATCCTCTCCAGTTGTGGATTGCTCGACCGAGTGCCTTCACTCATCTACAGGTAGTAGATCTCAGTTTTAGCAGAGTGGCTACAAGGCTGGTGGTCATGAGAGGAAAGACATAGATTATTCCATAGGAAATTATTTTTAGCAGTTACTTACTCTAAATTGGGCTACAGATATGTCCCTAAATAGAACACTGACTTTAAAGAGAGTGAAGTGACTGTTTCTTTTCTAAGCAAATGATTATTCATAGGCTCTTGGTGCAAAAGACACATACATCAGAGGGGTGTCTCTGAGTAATTATGTCTACATTTATGTGTGCATTAACGAAAGCCAGGTGTAATAAGGAATATATATTTAAACTTAAAGGAAAATATTCAGTTTCTTAAGCAGAATCACACCATTGGAAATACCGATACCTGATTGTTTTGAAATATATTGGGGAAAGTATAACTTTGAATTGTCTTTAATGAATAATAATTCCTTTAAGCTATTTATTACATATATATATTGTACTAAATTACTCTTTTGTTCCTTTATTCTTTCCTCCCCAGAAAGACAAAGATATAAGTGTGATAATCTTTTCCTAGGTGTTGCAGAGACTACTCTTGTCAGCATATACTTTGAATTTAAGCCAGTGAAATCCATTTGTAGCCAGCATTCTCTCTCCTTGTCATCACTGGGCATTATCAGTGATGTAGTAAGTCATTGAAAAAGACCCATAATGACATAAGCATTCATAGGGTTGAACATTAATTTTGATAGTTGAGAGAAAAATTTCATGTAAGGTTAACATTTTTATTTAATTTTGGGGGAAAAATAGAATACTAAAAGCTAAGTCCTTACAATATATAATATAATAGCCCATTATAATGCCTCATGAGATATATTATGTTTAACAGCACTTCAGTAAGTTATGAAACTTCTGGTGTGGTTTCTGAACTATTTGCAGTTGTTGGTGATTGTTTAAGTTTGGAAATTAAGTTGTGTTCTTGTACTCAAAGCTCTTTGATCTCTAGCGTAGAATGAAAAAAAATTTTAGTGGTATATGAGCAATTCTTAATGTATTATCTTTGTCCTGGGATATATAAAATCTGAGTTAGTGTTCTAAAGAGGAGGAAGGATTATATTCAACTGGATTGGGGCATTGCATTAGAATTATTTTAAAAAAATTACATTCAACTGGACTATGCTGGAATAAAGCATTCTCCAGTATAGAATTTATTAAGCTTTCAAATGACACAGCCAACAATTAAGATCTAAAAGCAGTAATCTTACAAATAACTTCGTGTTCTGTAATAGTGCATTTGTTTCATACAAGGTCACAATTTCCTGCTATAGGCCATTTTCCAGGCAAGGTTTCCCCAGCACAAGGAAAATTACTTTATTGTAGGAGAAAAGGTTTTGATCTGAAAGTGGACCCAGAAAACTCATGCCCAAAAGTCTAGGTGCACATTAGCTGGGAAGAAGGTGTTGGGTGACTTTAAAAATGTGTATCCTTCATTTTAGAGACTGGGAATGTGGTCTGCTCTTTCTCTGTGACCAAAATGCCATCTTAGAGTGATGGTTTATAAACAGCACACACAGATCTTTGCTCCAAGCTCTTCTGCTGATGGTTCACTTTAAAATGTTAGTTGTGCCAGCAATTGATATTTGTCCTCATCCACTCCTTCTGTTAACAAAAATAGGTTGCAAGGTTCAGGATTGGAGAGTAGTCACCAAATACCGCCACCGAGAGGATTCAGAAAAATGTCTTTCTGGGTATTAAGGAAGATTTTTTAAAATATTTTGAACCCAAGGAAAAATCATGGAAGAGTCTGGTTTGCTTTTCTTAGGGATTGATATTATTTGTTACATTAGCAAAGCTTGTGCAACCTGTAACTGACCTTTTATGTCTGATCTTTCTCACTCCCTTTCCTCCTATTGCTTCTTTCTCTTTTTCTCTTTCTTAACCACACCAGGGATTTGTGCCAGGATATTCTTTTTAAGAGAAATACCTAATATGTAAGAGGCACTTAAGATTTTTAATTTTTGTATAAACAAATCTGTAGCTGTATTAGTTTCAGGTATACATCCTAATGATGTGATATTTTTATATAATATGAAATAATACCCATGACAAGTCTAGTTATCATCTGTCATCATAAAAAGTAATTCACTATTGACAATATTCCTTGTGCTACATGTAATAATACAAAATATCCCTAGATTACATCCTTATGACTTATTTTAATAACTTGAACTTTGCACCTCTTAATCCCCTTCACCCATTTTGCCTGCCCTCCTCAACACTCCCCACTTTGGTAACTAATAGTTTATTTCCTATATCTGAGTCTTTTTTGTTTGTTCACTTGTGTTTTTAGATTCTACGTATAATTGAAGTTATATATACTTGCTGTTCAGTTAGCATAATACTCTCTAGTTCCATCCATGTTGTCATAAATGGCAAGATTTCATTCTTTTTATGGCTGAATAATCCATATATATACACATGTGTATTTGTGTATATCACACCTTTATCCGTTCATCTATTGATGGACACTTAGGTTGCTTCTGTATCTTGAGTATTATAAGTAATGTTGCAGGGAGCATAAGTGTGCAGATATCCATTTGAATTGATGTTTTTGTTACCTCTGGATAAATACAAGTGCGATTGCTAGAATGTATGGTAGCCCTATTTTTAATTTTTTGAACTTCCATACTGTCTTCTATAGTAGCTGCATAGTAGCTGGGTTTATATTCCCACCAAGAGTGTATGACTGTTCCCTTTCTCCACATTCTTACTGACACTTATTTCTTGTCTTTGATAGTAGTCATTCTCACTGGTATGAGGTGATCTCTTTGCAGTTTGAATTTGACACTGAGTACCTTTTTTGTGGCTGCTGGCCATTTGTCTTCTGTAGAAAAATGTCTGTTCAGACCTTCTGCCCACCTTTTATTTGGGCTCTTTGAGTTTTTTTCTGGTATTAATTTATATGTTTATATACTTTAGATTTTATCCCCTTCTTAGATGTATGATTTGGAGTTTTCTTCTCCCATTCAGTAGGTTGTCTTTTAGTTTTGCTGATAGTTGCCTTCACTATGCAAAGGATTTTTATTTTAGTATAATCCCATTCGTTTATTTTAGCTTTTGTTGCTCTTGCCAGAGGAGACTGGCCCAAAATATTATTGCTAAGACTGATGTTAAGAAGCTGTGTTTTCTTCTAGGGATTTTATGATTTGGTGTCTTCAAAACTTTAACCCATTTTGGTTTATTTTTGTATATGATTTAAGATAGTAGTCCAGCTTTGGTCTTTTGCATATAGCTGTTCAGTCTCTCTGCGTCAATTACTGAAGAAACTATCTCATCCCCACTATATATCTTTCTCTCCCTTGTCATAAATTAATTGGCCATAAATGCATAGGTTCATTTCTGGGCTCTATTTTTTTTTTTTTTTAATTTTAAATAGGGAGAGAGCACGCGACTGAGCATAAGCGGGGTGGGGGTGGGAAGGAGAGGGAGAAGGACAAGCAGACTCCTCCCTGAGCATAGTGCCTGACAGGTTGGCTCAATCCCAGGGTTCTGAGATCATGACCTGAGCCAAGGGAGGATGCGTAATCAACTGAGCCATCCACTTGCCCTGGACTCTATGTGCCCATTTTTTGTACCAGTACCATACTGTTTTGATTACTGTGGCTTTGAGGTATAATTTGAAATCAGGGAGTGTTACTCCTCCAGCTTTGTTCTTCTTTTTCAAGAATTCTTTGGCTATTCAGGATCTTCTGCCACCCTATGTCTTTTGATTAAAGCATTTAGTCCATTTACATTTAAAGTAATTATTGATAGGTACATACTTACTGCCATACTGTTTTTTTTTTCTGGTTTTATAATTCTTGTATTTTTCTCTTTTGGTCTCTGCTCTTGGGGCTTAATGGTTTTTAGTGTTCCATTTGGACTCCTTTTTATTTTTTGTGTATTGTAGGTGTTTGATTGGTAGTTATCATGAGTTCCTTTATATTTTATGTGTATTAACAGTCTATTTTAAGCTGATAGTCACTTAAGTTGGCAACTCAAGAGCTGGTTTTATACTCTTCTACCCCACACACTGTGTTTTCTTTAATATCTTTTTATTTTATCTCAACTACTTATTTTAGTTTTAGCTATCATTTTTGTCTTTTAACCTTCATACCTGCTTTTTTAATTGTTTGATTCACTGTTTTTACTATATATTTGTCTTTACCGATGAAATTTTTTTATTTCTAGTTCTGGCCATTTCTTTTCTGCTTAAACAGGACCCTGCAATTTTCCTTTAAGACCAGTTTGATCATTTTTATTTATTTATTTTTAAAAGATTTTATTTATTTGTCAGAGAGAGAGAGAGAACACAGGCAGAGTGGCAGGCAGAGGCAGAGAGAGAAGCAGGCTCCCCGCTGAGCAAGGACCCTGGGATCATGACCCGAGCCGAAGGCAGCATCTTTTTTTTTTTTATATATATATAATTTTTTATTTTTTATAAACATATATTTTTATCCCCAGGGGTACAGGTCTGTGAATCACCAGGTTATCATGCTTAGCGAAATAAGTCAAGCGAAGGCAGCATCTTAACCAACTGAGCCACCCAGGTGTCCCAAGACCAGTTTGATCGTGATGAATTTCTTTAGTTTTTGCTTGTCTGGGAAACCTTTTTTTCTTTCCTTTAGTTCTGAATAAACTTGCTGGTAAAGTATTAATTATACATTTTCCCATTTCAGCACTCTAAATATCCTGGTACTTTCTTCTAGCCTCTACATTTTCTGCTGAAAAATCAGCAGATCATCTTACAGGGTTTCCCCTGTATGGGACTCTCTCCTTCCCCCTGCCTTTAAAATTGTTTATCTTGAACTTTTGCTATTTTAATTATAACATACCCTGGTGTGGATCTTTTTGTGTTCAGCTTGTTTCTGATTCCTGGGCACAGAGGTTGTTTCCTTTCTCAGGTTAAGGAAATCTTCCAACTATCACTTCAAATAGATTTTCTTGCCTGCCTTTCCCTCTTCTTCTTCTGGAACTTGTATAATGCAAATGCTAATATGCTTGATATTGTCTCAGAGGTCCCTTGATCTATCCTAATTCTTTTAATTCTTTTTTTCTCTTTGCTGTTTAGCTCTGGTGGTTTCTCCTACCCTGTCTTTTAGATTCTTCTATGTCCTCTAATCTGCTGTTGATTCTCTCTAGTGTATTATTTATTTCAGTTACTATATTCCATGCTGATTGAATTTTTATATTTTCTCTTTGTTGAAGCTCTCGCTGAGTTCCTCTACTCTTAAGTCCAATGAATCCTTCTGACCATTTCTTTGAACACTTTATCAGGTAGATTATCTTCTCATGGTGGGTGGGTGGCTGGAGCTGGTGTAGGCTAGGGGTCCAGGGCATGTGGGGTGGCCTTAGCAGGCAAGCTCAAATGCTTGGACCCTGCTCCCATCTATGCTATTAAGGTGCAGGAAGGAAAATTAAACAATGGCTTGCCGGTGATTCTGACCCCACAGAGTTCCAGGAGTTGCCTGACCACTTGGGCGACAATCTAGGATGGGTAGCTGGATTTCCTTTGCTTATAGTCTATTTATCCTTTAAACAGATTTTTGTTTTTCTTTTTGCCCCTGGATAGGCGAGTCTTCAGTGATAGCCTTCCCTACTGCAGGTAGCCATGGTGAGGGGTATTCTCATTATTATTGTTTCCTCATCTCTTCCACCCTTCTCCAGTGGTCCCTCTATCATTTTTTGTGCAGAAGCTGTTCAATCAGCCTTCAGTTCTTGTAGGAGTAATTGCTCTGTATGTAAGTATATATTTGGTGCATTAGTGGGAGGAGGTGAATTCAGTGTCTTCTATGGCACCGTTTTGGCCATGGTTTTTATTAAGTCAGTTATAACCCTGACCCTTAGAAAAGATGTAGAATACATGAAACTAAAGTCTTATACAGTACACTGAAAACGTTCTGTGGAAGTTTAATACCAAGGCCCTGAAATCTAAACAATGTATGTACTTCTATCAGTTGCTTAATAACCTAATGTAAATTACATATGAACACAAGGTTTTTTGTTTTTTTTGTTTTTTTTAGTACAAAGTAGTCCCTAATTTGACCTCTGACACTCAGCTGAATTTAATTATGGAGTGCTCACAGGATATATCACAGTTCTTGATGTTACAGTTGTGTGGGAGAACATGTTTTGTTAAAGGTATAATAGATCAGATGGAAAATGTAAAATGTAATACTGCTTTTTGCTAAGGGATTTATCCAAATACTTTACACGTCCTGTTGCCTTCTTGAATGTAATCTAAATACAGGATGCTTTAATGTGAATGTGGGGGTTGAGTGAAGACCTGTAACATTGTACTTTGTGGTTATTTAAGTAGAAATAGCAAGGAATACTTTTTACACAGGCACTGAATGATTGTTGACTGTCAGCTCTGTATTTTTTGTGGTC
The DNA here is from genome assembly GCF_011764305.1 of Mustela putorius furo. Taxonomy (NCBI): domain Eukaryota; kingdom Metazoa; phylum Chordata; class Mammalia; order Carnivora; family Mustelidae; genus Mustela; species Mustela putorius. The sequence goes on from NW_025421987.1 coordinate 76,596,986, forward strand.
TGTGACCATTCAGAGCCATCATGAATTTAAATTGGAAGCTGCAATTTCTAATATGTATATACTCCCTCAATGAGTGAAATAAGAAGCTGTCTCCTCTTTGAGTTTTCAGAATTCACACTACTTGGGTGTTAAATCTGATGCCAAAAACTCAGGAATCTCCTTATACACAGCGTATCTGTTTGGGGACTGCCAAAAAGGTGGATAGTAAGTTTCTCACTAGCAAAACTGATACAGTAATTGCCAGATGCTCCTAAGCTGGAAAAGTATATCCCATAGATATCCCCATAATAAAATCTTACCTGATTTTTATTCTTGGTATTCTTGATTACTTGTATAGAAAGTTAAATTTCAATATATATACATTTAGATTCTCCCATTTAATTATACATTCTTATGTACACCCCAAGTGTTCATATTGGTTTTTTATGTACCAATAGTTTTTTTTTAATTTTTTTTTAATTTTTTATTTTTTATAAACATGTATTTTTATCCCCAGGGGTACAGGTCTGTGAATCACCAGGTTTACACACTTCACAGCACTCACCAATGCACATAACCTCCCCAATGTCCATAATCCCACCCCCTTCTCCCAAAACCCCTCCCCCCAGCAACCCTCAGTTTGTTTTGTGAGATTAAGAGTCACTTATGGTTTGTCTCCCTCCCAATCCCATCTTGTTTCATTGATTCTTCTCCTACCCACTTAAGCCCCCATGTTGCATCACCACTTCCTCATATCAGGGAGATCATATGATAGTTGTCTTTCTCTGCTTGACTTATTTTGCTAAGCATGATACGCTCTAGTTCCATCCACACTGTCGCAAATGGCAAGATTTCATTTCTTTTGATGGCTGCATAGTATTCCATTGTGTATATATACCACATCTTCTTGGACCATTTCCTTACACCACACACAAAAATAGACTCAAAATGGATGAAGGACCTCAATGTGTGAAAGGAATCCATCAAAATCCTTGAGGAGAACACAGGCAACAACCTCTTCGACCTCAGCCATAGCAACATCTTCCTAGGAACAACGCCAAAGGCAAGGGAAGCAAGGGCAAAAATGAACTATTGGGATTTCATCAAGATCAAAAGTTTTTTTTAAAAATTTTAATTTTTTTATAAACATATAATAAATTTTTATCCCCTGGGGCACAGGTCTGTGAATCGCCAGGTTTACACACTTCACAGCACTCACCATAGCACATACCGTCCCCAATGTCCACATCACCCTCTCCCAAAGCCCCTCCCCCCAGCAACCCTCAGTTTGTTTTGTGAGATTAAGAGTCACTTATGGTTTGTCTCCCTCCCAATCCCATCTTGTTTCATTGATTCTTCTCCTACCCCCTTAACCCCCCATGTTGCATCACTACTTCCTCATATCGGGGAGATCATATGATAGTTGTCTTTCTCTGCTTGACTTATTTTGCTAAGCATGATATGCTCTAGTTCCATCCACACTGTCGCAAATGGCAAGATTTCATTTCTTTTGATGGCTGCATAGTGTTCCATTGTATATATGTATGAATAGTTTTAAGGGGATATAGTTTTAAGACTTTACTGTTTCACACTGAGTAGTATTTAATGTAAATGATCTCTTAGTATCAAAGGTAAATGACTAAAATATATAATTTTTAATTTGTTTCATTTGCCCATTTAACTTCTGGGGGGTGGCTATTGAATATTCTGTAAAGTCCCAGAAATACAAAGATGGATAAGACCTAGTTCTTAAAGCACTAAATCTAGTGGGAAGGGGTTTTAGTCAACCATTTTAGCACATGAAGTTCAGTTTGATTGATAAAACATCCAAATTTTCTTTTTAAATTAAATTAAATTTATTTACTTGACAGAGACACAGAGAGGGAACAAAAGCAGGGGGAGCGGGAGCAGAAGTGGGAGCAGGAGAGAGAGAAGCAGTCTTCCCACTGAGCACGGAGCCCAGTGTGGGCCTTGATCCCTGGACTCTGGGATCATGACCTGAGCCGAAGGCAGCCACTTAACGACTGAGCCACCCAGGTGCCCAAAACATCCAAATTTTCTTATCTAATTCAGTATTTTTAGATATAGAGAGAAATAACGTTCTAGGTGCCAAGCTCTGTGCTACTCCTGTACCTTAAACACTAAAGAAAATTCATAGGCTTTAGAATTTCATTACAAGTCAGTTTTATAGGGATAGAAAAATCTTGGTTATGAGGACAAATTATACAATTTAATGTAAGAAAGTATATCATATTAAAAATGCTTTACCAGGGAAAAAATTATTTAGCACAGGAATGGATTTGACCTGTCAATCCAATTTGGGAAAGTGATAAAACTACATGTAAATAATGGAATTGATCTGTCCAAAAGATCACCGGATGTTATTAGACCTACATCTATAGTATAGTTTTATTTCTATGATAGATACTAATAAAGGCTGTTGTTTCTTGAAGGCTTAAATGAAACGTGAGTCTGTGGTTCTGCACAAAAAGCTACTAATTGAGCAGGGGCAAGAATCAGGGCTGATTTGCCTAGATTAACTTAGAAACAGGGTGGGGTACGGACATATTTTCTTATACTACTTGAGTTTTTAAATCATACTATCTACTAAGTCTAGATATAGTGGATATAATCTGAGGGGAATTATGTGAATTTTTCCTCTAAAAAGGATTATAACTAACTATTCTCCATCTTTACTGAGATTAAAAGAAGAGGAAAAGCATCTTAAATTGTAGAAGGAGAAACTAGTTTAGACATGAAGGGGAAAGTTTTGGTAGCATTAAATCCAGAACTGGCTCTCTAAGAGGTTTTAAATTTTTCTGGATGCCTTTAAGAATGTACTAGATAGTAACTCAACATGGATGGTTTAGGTATAGCCATTTCTTGAAGGGTATATACAAAATGATTTTCTGAGGTCAGTACTGCTCCATAATTCTGTGCTTTCATTACCCATTTTAAAATTTGTTCCATAAATTGCTTGTCCACTTTTAGTAAATTGCTGTATTTCTTAGAGAGAAGGTTGGATAAAGATTGTCATAAATTCAGTGATGCTCCACTGTGGCAAAGAGGTAGAAGTTAAGTATCAAAGTATTAAATCCTGTCAGTTCTCCATGATCTCCATCCACTGGGGCTTTAAAATTTTTTTTTCATTCACTCTGCTTAATTAGGTATCCTAGAAATAAGATTTTTGTTGACATAATGCAGCAGTACCTTGTAGAAACGGCTTTTGAGTTAACAGTTGTTTCCTACCTTAAGGATTCAACCTTGGGTTGATCTACTGAAACTGATCAAGAAACACATAAAAGTTTCTGCAGTATTATAGGCTAAAGAAGAGTGATATCCTATCTTTTTTGAACCAAAACTTTTAAAGTTTGTTTTTTTTTTAATGGTTTCTACTTTGATCACAACCAAATAGAAGTTCAAAAACACCTTGAATGTCCCAATATAATTCTTTAAAAAAAAATCTTGTCTATCCACATATCCATTATAAATTCAGGGAACAAGCTGATTGTTGTGGAGGGAGGTGGATATGTGAAAGAGGGGAGGATAGAAGCTTCCAGTCATGGAATGAGTAAGTCATGGGAATAAAAATACAGTATAGGGAATATTGTCATTGCAACTGTACTAACATTGAATTGGTGGCAGATGGTGGCTACACCTGTGGTGTAGAGCTGTTGAATCACTGTACTGTATACCTGAAACTAACGCAGCATTGTGTGCACACTATATTCAGAGAAGAGTTAATTCTTACATATTATAAGAACAAACTCTTACATGTACTTTAAGAACCTCAGTATTAATCAGTTTTAAAAGCTATTAACTCTTAGGGAAACTAAAGTAAAAGCAACAGATATTTGAGAAACTTAAATAGTTACATTAACCATTGAGTATGACAGAAACTTAAGGAATAAATAACAATGACCCTTGCTAATTATTAAAGAAAAACAACAGAGATAGCTCAGAATAAATGTTACCTTTATAACACTCTGGCTAAGGTCAAAGCAGAAGCAGTTCGTCATAGATAATGGAATTAGATTTATGCCAGTATTTACTAATGGGGACACAGATGGACAGACCACATTGCTTCTACTATCTTGTTGCAGATGTTTGGTGACAATGTCTAAATTGAAAAACATATATTCTCTTTAAATGTTGAGCATGGTTTTCATTTGTATTCTACATTTGAAATTAGCTTGAACACCCTTTCCAGTTTCAGAACCGTGGGTTTTGACTTTCATTGTTGCCTTTCTATGTTTTCATATTTGCAATTGAAAAGTTGATGCCAACTTCTGTAAAACATGTTCTCCTCCATGCTGGGATCCTCTATGCTAGTAATGTCCCTGGAGCATGTGCTTTAGTTATAAGCCCTGGAAATGGGAACTGATAACGGAAATACTGGCCCCATATACAACAGGGGTGTTAGCCTGTATTTCTGTAATTAGGAATGTGATTAGAAATAAGAGAGGCTTTTGCTCTTCAATTTCAAGCCATGAAATGAAGGGATTTGAGTTTGTCTCACTTTTGGCAGATGGCAAATTTCAGTCCCACTGTGGCTTTCTCAGTCTGGCCACAAAGAGCCTGTTCTTTAAATAGGTTTTCCAAGCAAAGAGTAACTGTGCTTTCATCTCTTTGTAACCACAGCTTGCTTTTTAAAAATAATAATTTCCCTGATTGTCTTCTTATTCTTTGCAGGTTTTTTTTTTTTTTTATTCTTCTTTTTCTTCCTACTGTTTCGGGAATTTTCTTTCTATGATGTAAAGCATAAAAGAGCAAGATAACATTTGCCAGAGTACTTACTGTATAAACTGTACATTATATTATGCTGTCACCCCTTTAGATAGCAGTAAAAAGTTGGAAAGTTTTGCTTATGTTAAAAAAAATAGTTGGAAAAAAAATACAGGCTTTTGGGGTGGGGGGTCAACATCATTGTCCAATGGAACATCTCAGGACCAGCTAAGACACGGGGTCTACCATGTGTTTGTGAGTTGCATAGTTCATGAGTTGCATGTATTGCTCACTAATTCTCTTGTGAGTCCTATGAAGCTGATACTACCATTGTCCCCATTTTATAAGTGAGGGAAGCACAGCCCTATATCTAAAATGATATAGAATGCATATTCTCTATCACTATTCTATATCGCCACCCTATATTTCAAAGTGCCTCATCCAGAGATAAGTTTTTCTTAAGTCGATATTAATTCATTTTATCACCTATATTAATCCTCTTTTATTTTACAAATATTGATACCCACTATGTACCAGACATTGTACAAGTCTCTGGGAATGCAAGCATAAATGAGTCTAGTCTCTGCCTTTGATATGCTCATAGACTAAATATTAACAGTGCCTGAGATTATGGAAACTAAAAATGGGTACCAAGTCATCCTATATACTGTACAAATGCACAAGGGTGCTACAAAAATTTTGGGGGGAAACAGCACTATTAGATATTATATGAACCTCGTTCAATTTATATGTATCTTCAAGTGGCTACAATATTCATACTCTTCGAGGGGTTTTGAACTAACCCCATATTAAATAGAAGTATTCAGTATTTGACCTAGAATACTATAAAAACATTTCCAAGAACACCATAAACAGAGAAAGTTTAGGAATTTCTGGCCTAAGGAAGGCAGTTTGATATTTCAATCAGAGTAATTTAAAGACCCCAAAAGATTAAGCCAAGGAACTGTCATGGGAGCTTATGATCCAGGAGAACAAAATGGGACTGAGAAATGATTATAAAAATGATCTCCAATTGGGTACACAAATACTTGTGTATTTTCCTCACAAAGATACTTAAATAAATCTCATTTTAATGAGCTTGAGTGACTTCAGGATAGTAGTTAATTTGGATTCAAATTATGAAATATTTTTAGGGACTAGGTCAAAATACTTTTAGTGAGCTAATTACATGATTCGGCTTATGTCTAAATAATAAAACCAAAATGGGCCATCAATCTTATTAATTTGAAGATGGTATTTTTTGATGCCTATTCTGCTTTTAACCTTAGGCAAACTGAATGTACTGAATGGGAGAGCAGATTATGCTGTCACCTTAAGAATATATGATTATAGCATCTCAGTGGATGGTTAGACATCTCATAGAAAAATAACTGTAAATCTAAGGAAGGAGATGTATTTGACAGTCCAATGTCTACACACTTTTGGTTTCCTCTAGCTCAGAATTGCTGCAAGCTTCTTTAGTAATTTGAAACCTGGAACATGTTGAAATTGCTAGCAATGTTCCCCTAGCTACTTTTTCATGAAAAGATGATTATGTGATGCTAAGAGGATTTGTTGACAAGAAGGAGAATTTTTATTGCACAAGTCTGCTTTCAAGGAAGAAAAAGAGAGTCAATGGAAAATAGCAATTGGATCATTTTTTGAAAGATAAGAGATTACCACTGGGACTTGTTCCCATTATCTCAGAACTAAGACTTAACTATAGTTCTCATCACCAAATGAAGGGCAGTGAAGGATGAGAAAACGATCAGGGAGAACATATATAGGAGAAAACCATATTTTGGAAATGTAACATGCCTGGTCTATAGATGCATATGTAAAGCATAGGGTGGTGGCAACATAGAAAATATCTCTTTGATGAAGAGAAAAATCTTAGCTCAATCCTTATCTCCAGTTTATTTAGAAATACCACCTTGACCTTGTTTAACTTAACCTTGTTGAACTTCAGTTTCCACAGCTATAAAATAACACTGTAGAAAGGAATAAATAAGACAATACAGATTAAATACTTAGGATCTAGCCCGGTCTATAATTAGCCTAATCAGTCACTGATACACAGAATAGAAATTAGCTTTTTCTTATAGAGAAAAGTTTGGGAGTTATAGCCCTCACCTGTAAGGTGGCTTCATAATTTTAGTAGCATTCAGCTTTCTGCTTCACCATCCTTGGCATGGGACTTTGAAGATTTCATCCTGGTTCAAGGAGGTCTAGTCCTCAGACTCGGATTGGAAGTAGGAGGAAGTGGGGGAAGCATGTGACAGCCATCTATGCTCCTTTAAATAAGGTTTCCTGAAGCTTCTATCCAATAACTTTTTTTTTTTTATTAACTGAATACAGTGACATGATATAACTAGTCTGGGAAATATTGGCCATTATCTGGGCACATGAGTTTTTGGAATTAAACAAGATGCTATTTGAGTGTCTTCTTACCATGAAGAACAAACGTAGGCAATGTATATTTCCTCACATAAGCTTTAAATAATCCTTTAGTATGAGCCTTTATCTCTTTATTTGTAAATGGAATATAATACCTGCTTTCTTGGATTGATTAGAAGATTAAATGAGATTCTGTGTGCCAGTGTTACATCATTTGTTGAATAAATAGAAAAACATTAATGTTTCGATTGTATTAGGTACTATGTAACAACTTTTTAAAGATTACTGGTAAGGGAAGAGAGAGAGAGAGAGTGCAAAAGCATGAAAACACACACGAGTGAGAGGGGCAGGAGAAGAAGAGAGAATCTCAAGGAGATTCTCTGCTGAGTGCAGAGCCTGCCACAGGGCTCAATCTCATGACCCTCTGATCATGACCTGAAACAAAACCAAAAGTCAGCTGCTTAGCTGACTGGGCCACCCTGGTGTCCCTCTATAGCAACTTCTAAGTGTTTTTTCCAACTGCTCTGATTTATAAATCTTGTGAATCTGTCTTTGATGTTTTATCAGTATCTTAACATTCTCATCAATTTTTTGACTGATTCAGGATCTGAATGGTTTTTTAAAAGATTCAGACTTGTACAATGTAAATAAGACACAAATTACTTCATATAAAACTTTCTGAAACAGTCAAAAGCATTTGGAAATTTATTTGTATTTGGAAAAGTATTTGGAAAATAGGTTGATTTATTTAGTTGTAAATTAGGATTAGCAATATGTTTAACATGAAAATTAGAGTAAAATTCACATGTGCTAACATTTTACTGAGCATAGTATGAAAGGTTCAGAAAATGGCTATTTTCAAGATTTTAAAAAAATATTTTACATTTAAAATCTTAAAATTGATGAAGCAGTTTACATATGCATAATATCTCACTTCTTCATAATTGTATTAATTTATAATATTTGGCAGGGAAATGGGAATTGCTCAAGGAGCCATAGGTAATTTTAGAATTAACATAAATTCTGTTCCAAGTCCCATGTACATTTTATTCCAGGACTGTCATCTGCATTTTGAATGTCAGATATATAATCATTGGCATCATGTGGAGATGAGACTTCCCTAGTCCTATGTCATAAACCTAAAAAGTTATTTCAGAGTAACTAATAGTTACCTGGATTCCATTTTCTGAAAGGCAGAACTATGATCGCTTCTCTTTTGTAACTCTGAAAGCACTTTGTTTGTAGTCAAACACTATTGAGTGCTATATTTGCTTTTTCAGGCTGCTAATCAAGGAGGATTATTTTAAATTAAGTGGTTTATTTGAATTACTGTTATATCTTGACATTCACATTGGTGGTATTTAGGGACATTATATTATACTTCAGAAAGTCTTTGATAACATTTTTGTGTAGATTGAGGTACTGAATATTCCTATAGAATGACCTAGATAATATCCTCAGAATTCTTTTAAGTGTGATTTATTGCTGTAAAATAAATTCAGATCATTCCTTTTTATTGCCTGTGGTATTCATAAAATATAAAAACAAAAGCCCATAAAATATGGAAGTTTTTACCTTTTGAAGGCATTTTGTTTTGTATAAAACAAAACCTGAAATTTCCAAGTAGTAAGAAATTTCAATAAAATTTGAAAATATTTTAAACATTGGAGACCAGTTTTTACCCTAAATAATCAGAAATATATACAAGGATATATATATTCATTGAAATACATTTGTTTTTATGAAATGTTATGTTGGAAATGATGAACTATATATTCAGCTAACTCCAATAGAGGTATATAAAAATACATTTATATGCAAACATACTTTATTTGGAAAAGACTAGAAGACTATCTCCCACAGTGTTAATATTTTTAAGTGGTGTGATAAAGTTTGAATATTTTTATCATTTATGCTTTTATGTATTTTTCAAAGTTTTTATAATTAAAATGCATTCAAATATAAATGAAAGTATAAAAATGTTAATTTTTTAATTAAAAATATTTGCTGAGTTAAAAATATTTGCTGAGTACTACTAGATAGCCCTATGTATATGTACAAATAGATAATTGTTTTTGTAATCTGACCAAATGGAGATCATATACTACATTGGATAGCTCTTTAATGCCCTCTTTGGGCATTTCACTTTTGAGACTACTTTTTTGTATAATATTTGCAAATCAATCAACATGATACATTAATAAAAGGATAAGAACTATATGATATTTTTAGTAGTTGCAGAAAAAGTATTTGACAAAGTACACATCCATTCATGATAACCCTCAACAGAGTAGGGGGGTTGGAGGAAACATACCTCAACATAATAAAGGCTATGTATGCAAAAACCAATAGCTCATACCCTAAGTGGGAAAAACTGAGAGATTTTCCTCTATGGTCAAGAACAAGACAGGGATGTCCATTCTCACCACTGTTAGTGCAATACTGGAAGTTCTAGCCTCAGCAATCAGACAACAAAAAGAAAAGGCCTCTCAATTGACAAGGAAGAAATAAAACTTTCACTCTTTGTAGATGACATGCTATTCTACATTGAAAACCCTAAAGACCCCCCACCAAAAACTTGCTAAAACTGGGTGAATGAATTCAGCAAAGTTACAGGATACAAAATTAACCTATAGAAATCTGTAGCATTTCTATACGCCAATAATGAAGCATCAGAAAAAGAAATGAAGGAATCAATCCCACTTACAATTATACCAAATCCAATAAGATACTGAGGAATAAACCTAACTAAAGGAGTGAAAGACCAGAATGCTGAGGACTATAGAACAGCGATGAAAGAAATTGAAGAGGACACAAAGAAATGGAAAGAAATTCTATGCTCATGAATTGGAGGAACAAATATTAAAATGTCTGTACTTCCCAAAGCATTCTATACATTTTATGCAGTCCCTATCAAAAATACCACCAGCTTTTTTCACAGAGCTAGAACAAACAATCCTAAAATTTGTATGGAACCACAAAAGATCCTGAATAGCAACCTTGAAAAAGCAAAGCAAAGTTGGAGGCATCACAATTCAAGACTTCAAGCTATATTACAAAGCTGTAGTCATCAATAAAGTATACAATTGGCACAAAAACAGACATATATCTCATTGGATCAGGATAGAGTCCCCAGAAATAAACCCACAACTATATAGTCCATCTTTGACAAGGTAGGAGAGAATATACAATGGAAAAAGACTGTCTCTTCAACAAATGGTGTTGGAAAAACTGAACCATTTTCTTATACCATCCACAAAAATAAATTGTAAATTGTTGAAAGATCTAAATGTGAGATCTAAAGCCATACAAATCCTAGAGGAGAACACAGGCAGTAACCATAGCAGTTTCTTTTCAGATAGGTCTCCTGAGGCAAGCGAAACAAAAAGCAAAGATAAATTATTGGGACTTTATCAAAATAAAGTTTCTGTGTAGTTAAGGAAACAGTCAACAAAACTGAAAGGCAATCTATGAAATAGGCCATTTGCAAATATCTTCTATCTGAAAAAGGGTTAATATCTAGTATCTAAAATATATAAGCTTATAAAATTCAACACCCAAAAAAGGAACCATCCAATTAAAAAATGAGCAGAAGACATGAATAGACATTGTTCCAAAGAAGATATACTGATGGTCAGCAGACACATGAAAATATGCTCAACATCACTGATCATCAGAGAAATGCAAATGAACACTGCAATGGAGATGTCACCTTACACCTGTCAGAATGGCTAAAGTTAATAACACAAGAAACAGGTATTGGCAAGGATACGGATTAATGGGAGCCCTCTTACACTGTTGGTAAGAATGCCAACTGGTGCAGGCACTCTGGAAAACAATATGGAGGTTCCTCAAAATAAGAGAACTGCCTGGGATCCAGCAATTACACTATGAGGTATTTACCCAAAGGATACAAAAACTAATTCAGTGGGTACCTGGGTGACTCGGTTAAGCATCTGACCCGTGATTATAGCTCCGGTCATGGTCTCAGGGTCCATAGATAGAGCCCCACATCGAGCTCTTCAATCAGTGTGGAGATTCTCTCTCCCTCTGCCTCTCCTTCTTCTTGGGTGTGCACTTGGGCATGCATGAGCGCACCTTCTCCCAAATGAATAAAATCTTAAAAAATATATACTAATTCAGAGGGTATGTATACCCCAATGTCTATAGCAGCATTATCTACAATATCCAAATTATGTAAATAGCTCAAGTGTTTGACTGATGAATGAAGAAGTGGTATACACACACACACACACACACACACACACACACAATGTATATTGCTTAGCAGAAGAAAAGAATGAAACTTTGCTATTTGCAAGGACAATAATGGAGTTAGAGCATATGACGCTAAATGAAAGAAGAGAAAGACAAATGCCTTATGATTTCATTCATGTAGAATTTAAGAAACAAGTATGAGTACTTCCTTAAAATATTTGGGTCAAAGGCTAAAGTCAGTTTTAAGTTTGAATGTATTATACACTCTTGCAAAAAATTGTACCAAACATGTATGGATTTTTTCTGTGCCTTAAAGAAATTCTGAATGTTGTAATGGGTTTCATCTTTGTTTGCCAGATATGGAAATTGCTAATCCTATTTTCAGTTCCATTATTTGGATATAATGAAATTGAACTACATTTAATTAATTTTGACTAATCTATTCATAATCTTGCCTAATTTTCTATTAGTATGTTGGGATTTTAATCTTGGTTTAAGAAGTTTTTTGTGCATTAGATACTTTCAATTTTTTTGCCTTATTTTTCATTTTTAAAGCTGTATTTGTAGTAACCTTTTTCCACACATTATGATTTTCTGAAATAGTTAAATATATTGTAGTGGTTAAATATTTTCACGATTGTGGATCAGGTTCATAGAGGCCTTTATCACCAAAGAGAATATGAAAGTTATTCTTGTATTTTTAAATTTTAATATATTCAATGAAATATTTTTCTTTCTGGAATTTCACTGAAATAAGTAAAGAAAATTATTACTTTTACTTTCCAATGGACAAATAGAATTAATAATTTTTGAATAATGGTCTTATTCCAGCTGATTTGTGGTGCAAATTTTATATATATTTCCTTGTATATCTGAGAATTAAAATCAGATTGTTAGTGTGAATAGTTAACAAAGGTGATTGATTTTTTTGCAGAACTATTAGTGTCCACCTTTTACTTTCATTCTTTCACTCATGTGGTGCCAGTTTAAGAGCCTACTTATTAGTCTCAGATAATCATGGCTCATGGTTCCTGATCTCAGGAATCTCAAAATTGAGACAATTTATATTTATATGCAAATTAACAAGTATGACTCTATCAGATATCAGTATTGTGGATAGAATATTGGGATAATGAAGTAATAAATCATTTCAAGAAAATTTATAAAAACTTCTCCTTACACCTGTGTTATAAAAAGTCTTTGTTCCTCAAGTATTTCAAGATACAGGGCATAGGGTATTAGAGTTGAAAATCTTAAAGATTACCTGTTTCTGTCCCCTTATTTTGCATGTAAGAATTGGGCCCATAGAAGTTAAATGGCTTAATCAAGAACATACTGAGTTAGTTGCAGAGGTTGAATTGAAATCTAGATTCCCAAAGGGTCCTTGAATTTTGGTTTATCAAGATGATTCAGTAGTATGGAAAAAAAATAATGGTGGCAGAGCTATTGTTTCCTCCTCTTCCAACGTTTTGTAGCAGTTTTTTTTTTTTAAGTTATTTCCGAATGAATCATGGTTTATTGTGCATTATACAGAACTCTGAGTGCCCACTCCCAACTCTTCTCATTCACTGATTTTCTTTTTAAGCATACTGGTTATCCTCACTCTTAGATTAGTTCTTCTCTCTACTGTGATCATATAACGTTTTAAGGAATGTGTGTCTGGAGAGATGACTCATTTTTTTCTTCCTGTGTATATTTGTAAGATTTCTAATAGTTAGCCTTAAAATATTTGTGAGACTGATGATAGAGAAAAAAGACAGGATTAAAAACACAATTGTTCTTAAATTTGTTTTTAAATCCTACGTCATAGAAATTAAAGAATCCTCGAGAAGATTTTTAGTCAAATGCTAATATTGGGTATATTGCACACCATTCTTATCACAAATGACCTACACCTATGAGGCAATATTATTACTTAGGAACAGTTATGTTTTTATATAACAAATTGGCCTTTGCTGTGCAGGGAATAAAATATTACAGAGGATTTGTTTTTAGGGTCCTAAATGAGTCCTATAACTGATTAATTAGGGGTATATGACCTTCAGTTTCCATGCCCCTAAGATGAGGGGTCAACAAGTGCTAATTGTTTCAGAATAGAGGAAAATTAAATAGCTTGATCATTGGCTGAAGAATTTCCTTTTGGGGGGGGCTTGTCTTATTTGCCTTAGTAATTCTTTTTTTTTTTTTTTTAAAGATTTTATTTATTTTATTTGACAGACAGAGATCACAAGTAGGCAGAGAGGCAGGCAGAGAGAGAGAGAGAGAGGAGGAAGCAGGCTCCCCGCCGAGCAGAGAGCCCGATGCGGGACTCCATCCGAGGACCCTGAGATCATGACCTGAGCCGAAGGCAGCGGCTGAACCCACTGAGCCACCCAGGTGCCCCTGCCTTAGTAATTCTTTAGGGGCATTGACAGAAGCACTTTTAGTTTGCATGCTGTAATAGGGATTGTTAAAATGAATTGTATGACAATACTTTTGAGCTTGTAATTTTATACTGTAGTATGTTTATAATATACTTTTAGTATGATATAAGAAGTAAAAATCATTTTTTAGGAAGGTATATTCTTTTTTTTTTTTTTCAAGAGAATATTAAATCGTTTATTGATTACACATGATAATGGATGATACACAAGCTTTAATCCCATCTATAATTTTATCTGATACCATAATTCAATTTAGATATATTGCATAGGATGTGCCAACAATCATATTAATAACCAAATAAACTCCAGGACTTTGCTTGGGTGACCTTTTAATGGTGAACTCCAGGTCACAACACATTAACTGTCAGTTCAACTACACCAAGGTTTGTGGAGACAATGGCTTCTGTGCCCAAGCAGTTTGCAAATAAATTTCGAATGGAACCTGGCATCACCCTGAAGGAATTCTAACTTCACACTGTTGGGGTAGTATACCAAGATGGCTTCAGAGTAGACTAACTTTACACAGCACATTTAAAAAAAAGACACATTTATTCAGCGTCATGATCAGACTATTACATTTAGCAATCAACAGCATGGGTGCAAAAAAAAAAAAAAAAATCTACATTAAAACCCTTTGTTGGAATGCTTTACACTTTCCACAGAACAGAAACTAAAATAACCTGTTATACAATTAGTCACAAATACAGTCCTCGAGTTTTTTTGCCCATACACATGAGTATTGTCTAAAACATGTCTTCTTTGTAGCAGCTAGGCCCTGCCACCACTGTGCTTGGCTGAGTTCACAAATCTGTTGTAACCTGTAGCTTCCCTGTCACTTCTCTGGCTCTCCTCTCCTGCTAAGCTTTGTTTCCTGGCAGTAATTAAAACCTTCTGCCACTGCCATAGCTGCTGCTGCTGCTGGAACCACCATAGCCACCTTGGTTTCGTGGTTTGGCGAAGTATTGGCCTCCACCACCATAAGGGCCAGAGCTTCTGCCTCCAAAATTGCCTCCTTTCATGGGTCCAAAATTTGAGGATTGATTGTTGTAATTGCCAAAATCATTATAGCTTCCGCCACCTCCAAAGTTGCTTCCATCATTACCAAATCCGTTATAGCCATCCCCACTGCCACCATATCCACCACCACCTCGACTGCCACCAAAGCCACCTCGACCACTGAAGTTTCCTCCGCGACCAAAGTTGTCATTCCCACCAAAACCACCTCCACGACCACCACCAAAGTTTCCAGAACCACTTCGACCTCTTTGGCTGGATGAAGCACTAGCCATCTCTTGCTTAGAGAGCGCTTTCCTTACTTCACAGTTGTGGCCATTCACAGTATGGTATTTTTGAATGACAATCTTGTCTACAGAATCATGGTCATCAAATGTTACAAAAGCAAAACCCCTCTTTTTGCCACTGCCTCAGTCAGTCATGATCTCAATCACTTCGATTTTCCCATACTGTTCGAAATAATCTCTTAGATGATGTTCTTCAGTGTCTTCTTTAATGCCACCAACAAAAATCTTTTTCACAGTTAAGTGGGCACCAGGTCTTTGAGAATCTTCTCTTGAGACAGCCCTCTTTGGTTCCACAACTCTTCCATCCACCTTGTGTGGCCTTGCATTCATGGCTGCATCCACCTCCTCCACAGTGGCATAGGTGACAAACCCAAAGCCTCTGGAGCGCTTGGTGTTCGGATCTCTCATTACCACACAGTCCGTAAGTGTTCCCCATTGCTCAAAATGGCTCCTCAGACTCTCATCGGTTGTTTCAAAGCTCAGACCTCCGATGAAGAGCTTCCGCAGCTGTTCAGGCTCTTTGGGAGACTCTGACTTAGACATGACGGCGGTGGGAGGGGAGACTTTAACGATGCTTACTCGGCGGCGTCCACAGGCAGAAAGGGGAAGGTATATTCTCTTCGATTTTAAATCTGATACCATGCCACCTTTTTGTATTAAAAATGGCAGTTCCCTTCTGTAGGGACTGTTCTTCATCTTTGTTGTGGGCTTTTGTTAAAGGGCCCTATATTCGCTTCTTACCGTGTATATATGCATGTTATAGAGACAACGTGAGTCCTATGCATGCAAAACCAATGTTCAAATAAGCATATAGTTCTTGGTAGTAGGCAAGAAAATGAGTAATTTCATCCTGGACCACAAGTGGACTGATTAGCGCTGGAATTCTGAAGTTGAAAGGATAGTTATTAGCATAATGTTATGCATAAGGAATGTGATAGATGGCATATTATATTGCAACTTTTAAAGTGATATTTGGGGCAACTTTTAAATGTATATGTTACCGTGCTTACTTTTTAATTAGCTTTTCCTGTAGCCTAAATGAAAGGTAATACATTGTGAATAAAATGCTTACTCATTTAAAAAACAAACCACACATTTCTGCAACACAAATATAATTTTTCATATTGTTGGTAAACTAAAAGATTATTTACAACTCCTTTAAAGTAAGACTTAATGATTATTAATCATTCAGTGGACTTGCCCTGAAGTCACTCTTTAGCTAGTTAGGTATTTTGTCTTTTTACAAAGATGCAAAAGATAGTTCTTAGGGTACATAAGAGCTCTTTATCTATCCTTTCTGGAGAAAACCTGGGTCATGAATTTTTTACCATCAATCATGTTAAAATCTAGAAAAATTTAAGTGTTCTAAATTTCCAGCTCATTTAAGAGCTAGTATCCTTTGCATGAATTTGTGATACATTTGATTATAAAATATATGTTTCTAGATATTTTCCCTTCTCAAAAGGACAGGAGTAGAAGAAAATATTCAGACATTTGGATTATGATTCACTGTTCCTTTTCCATCCTGTATTCCTTTTTGGTATTCTCAGTCACTACCTTTATTAAGATTTTTGACTTAGTCATAACTTAGTGTTAAAGAAACAACTCAATAGGAGAAGGAGATAGACAAAATTGATTGCATTAGTTACTTCAGTAGCTTCTCTATGTTAATTTGATAACCAGAAAATTGGAGTTGAGTTATAGTCGGTATTGGAAGCTATAGCTTATCTCTAGGATGTTCTCTTGTGACATGTTTACAAGTAGTTCTTTAGGTGGGATCTGCCTCATAAAGCTAATGAGTCTTGCTAGTGGGACTTCTTTGGGTTCAAGTACATAATTTCCAGTTTCCTTAGGAAAAGAAACCCTTCCACTTGCACTTTCATAATTTTTTGGTTCTGCCTTACACTTACCACTCCAGAAGAGCTCACCATGGCATGATCATGCTTTTCTGTGACCGTCTAGGGAATACCATTTTCACTTCCCATAGATTCTTGGCATACTGTTAATATCCTTTCATCAGATTCTTTCTCTTTCTTGGTTATGTATTTTTATCTGATAATATCTTCTGATTTATTCCACAATATCCCATATCTAATTCCATAAAGAGTGAAAAAAGCATTTATATAAAAAGAAGAGTTTTGTCAAATTATCTTTCCAAAGAGTTACCCAACTATATTAACTATGCAATACCAGTCTTAAAATCCCCACCAATGTTGTTATAACTTTGTCACTCTAGTCCAGGGGAGTGGTGGGAAAAGAGTTAGTTGGAAAAATAGGAGTGACTGGATGATTTTCTTTCCTATTTCCTATGGCTAAAATATTTTCTTCATAAGTTTGGTTTCTGAATTTAACCTTCTATCTGTTCTAGCAATGACAATACATTTTCCTTAAGTTCCTCAACTGCTGACTAACCTTTGTGGCTGATTGTTTGGAAGCAGAAAAAAGAATAAGTATATATATGGGGTGTGTATAATGGGCAACCAAATTACTTGACTTTATTTTCAGAATAGATGAGAGAAAGAAGAATGGAAAAATAAACAAGACAAACACGACAGAATGAATGTATTTATTATATATGTGTTATTTGCGGTATGAGGATTTTTTAAACATCTTTGTTTCACTATTCATATAAAGTACTTACATAAGCTTAAATATTGTATATAACTTTTTTGGTCTCAGCAAATGTTTCATGACATTAAGGTTATTGGGTAGGAGGGAAAACTAGCTGTGACATCTGTCAACACATTGATTTCCAGGGTTGATACAGATGGTCTGAGCTAATCCTTGGTCTCCCTCACCACCCCATTTGTGTCCCATACAAAGTGTATGACCTTCTTAAAAGAGGACCAGTCATGAAGGGTATTTAAAAGGTGTATATCTTTGCTATAACCTTTAGACATTCATAATTTATTCAAAAACAGATAAATCTGCAGAACAAAGAGACAAACTTCAGTGGGAATGATTCTTTTTCCTAGAAGCAGTATAATGACTAGAGAGGATTGAAGTTGGAGCATGCACAAATCTTCTTGAGCAGTTAATTCAGTAAATCACGTTATCACTTAAGCCTTTTTTCCTAAGAAAATGGGCTAATATCTACAATATTTGCAAAGACGAAACATTTTCATTGCATCAACCTTTTTGGGTATCTGCTATGTACCACACACTGCTGGGAACGGGACTATGGTGCTGAAGAAAGCATGTAAATAATTTATATGTATCTGTGCCCTCATGGTGATTGCATTCACATTTGGGAAGATAAGCAATTAGCAAATCGTAAAATATATATTCTGCATGATAGCGACAAATTATAGGAATGTAAAAAGCTAATGGGGCACATAGAGAGGGTTCCAATTTTAAGTAAGATAAGGGAAAGCCTCATCAGGATAATCTTGAGCAAAGACTCAAGGAGGTGAAGGAGAGGCACTAGATATCAGGGGGAGAACTATCACATTAAGTATAATAATTTATATAAAATTTTTAGTACAGTTCCTGGTTCAAAATATAGTTAAGTTCTCAGTGTTATCCAGTATTATGAAATAAACTTGACTTAAAAAAATTATTTTAGAGAAAGAATAAACAGGTGGGGCATAGAGAGAAGGAAAGAGAATGTCAAGCATCCTCCATACTTGGCGTGGAACCTGACATGGAGCTCTAACTCATGATCCTAATATCATCACCTGTGTGGAAACCAAGAGTTGGGTGCTTAACAGACTGTGCCACCCATGCACCCTAAATCTAGCTTCTTAAGAAATATTTTTTGGTGTAAAACTTATGGTTTAACTCTGTCATGCAACTGAGCTGACAGTACTAGTATGTCATTGCTTCTTTGTTACATGTGAACATAATGCAAAGAATAGGTCAATCTTAATATCTTGTCAAAGACAACCTAGTTGTTTCAGACACACTATTTTTCACAAGACTTAAATGCCTTTAAATAGTGGAATAGGAACTATTCTTTAAAAATTCGTACAGAAACTGGTAAAGCCAAGTTTTGTTTTTATTAGAAGAGTCTTTTACAACACTTAAAGCTTGTTTTTACCTTATTATAGGAAGAAATCTAAAAATAGATGAGTCTTAAACATTGACTTTTATCCATCCTGAATTTCATGGAGCATCCAGAATGATGCATCCTTCCCTTCAAATATTTATCCATCACTTCCAGACAAGTAGTGTATGAGGCAATAAATAACAGACAGCTAGAAGAGGAGAAAACAGTTTTTTAATGCCTTGTGCTTAAACTGTCACTCTGGCAGGAAGTAATAACTGAATGCTGCATTATTTAAGGCAAGGTAATAGACTACTTCCTTTTAGAGGCAAATTACTTTGGGACCAGCTGCCGTACCCTGAGAAGTCAGGGTTTCCTCAGTGAAAATCTAGAGTTGTAAGGTTTGATGTAAGTTGATTGGCTACTGAATCCTAATGCTTTACACACCAGAGAAGAATTTCCTTTGAGGCTTCTGGTCATCATTTATCATTAAATAAATAGTCTGGCCAAGTGCATGCTTTTCCATATGGTGGACAGTAGGGTGTACTACAAAAGCATAAATTTGGAGTGAGAATGATCTGTACTTGACTCTACTTACATGATTTTGGATAAATTGCCTAATAACTTGGGCTATGGATTTCTTTCCCTGTAATATGCAAGTAGTAGTACTAAATTAAGTTGCTGAGAGATTAGGTTAAATAATGTATATAAAGATTTGGACTTCTTTTTCTGGTGTCAACAAATATTTATTTACAGATTATTTAAAGCTTTCAAGTTACAAACTCAATATGTAGCATTTTAGCTGTTGAGTTTTAAGAATGGGTCTTTCTAGTTTCTATGACCTGTTATGGAAGGCATCAGGATGGTAGTGTTCTTTCCTGTCCTCTTCATTCCTTTGAAATTTTTTTTAGTCATACATAGATTATAGTCTCAGAAGATCCTGTTCTACCTGACAGCTGTATATTAAACCTCGACCCACACATTTTGTGTCAAATTTCTGCCCAGTTTTTAAAATACCTTCTGAGTATGAGAGCAGGGTTGTAGACTCTTCTGTTGTGCATAGTAATAATGTTGGTTGACAGGATTTGGGCCCAAGTGCCAGTATGTTAAAAATACAACTTCTATTCAATTTAATCTTTGTATTTTGTATAAAGAAATCCACTATTGAATATGCTTTGCTCTCAGATATACTTGTAATATTTCATGATTTACTTGTGGATGGTAGTCATGTTAATTTTCACATCATAACTGCAGAGTGCAAGGCTTTCATCTTCTCTTTCTTTTTTTTTTTTTTTTAAAGATTTTATTTATTTATTTGACAGAGAGAAATCACAAGTAGATGGAGAGACAGGCAAAGAGAGAGAGAGGGAAGCAGGCTCCCTGCTGAGCAGAGAGCCCGATGCGGGACTCGATCCCAGGACCCTGAGATCATGACCTGAGCCGAAGGCAGCGGCTTAACCCACTGAGCCACCCAGGCGCCCCTCATCTTCTCTTTCTAGTGGCAGTTATTTCCTTTGGTCTGTGGGATAATAGGCCAACCTGGGCCAATAAGTAGAAAATGAAAAATAAGTAGAAAAGTTGTTGTGCTCTTCACTTTTTAATTATTAGAAATAAATCTTTATATATGATTAGTTTTTCTTTTTACTCATTACAATTTTACCATTTTTCTTGATGTGCTATCAACTTAAATTTGACAGTATTTACAATGTTTCAAGATGTTGGAGAATTTCAGTGTTATTTTATGTTTTTATTTGGGATTATAATCACTACAGGTTCTTATCAGTATTTTATAAAATTAGACTTGATTTCCCCTGTTGATACGATTTTAAACACTATTGACAAAAATGACTTTGCTGCATATTTTATGTGTAGTCCCAAATTTCAGTAACATTTTGAACATGTAAACACTTAAATTTCTATATTTTATGTTAAAGAGTCTCTGATTCTATGTCCAGTGTAGGTTTCACTTCACGAGAACTTTGAAGATCAGAAATAAAATCATTGGCATCACGTGGATTGGATTACGTGGATCCCATGCCACAGCCTGAACTGTTAATTTCTGAGTGATAGTTACCTCGAGTGCACGCTCTAAAAGGCAAATATCATACTTCTTCTGTGGCTTTGAAAATGCCTAGTTATCAAGCATTTTTTTGGGGGGGGGCTATCTCCTTATTTTAGAAGTTATTAAGTAAGGTTCTTTTAAATTAAATGGATTATTTGAAATTCAGTAGTTTATTTGAAACACTGTTAGAATTTGATGTGCACATTGATGTTGTGTATACCAAGGAATATTATATTTTTGCAGTCTCTTTAGTAAATGTTATACTTCCTAAATGTTGATGGTATTTTTATGTGGGATCTGAAGAAGTAAATAATCATAGATAGAATGATCTAGATAGTATCCTCAGAACGCTATTGCCATAAGTTTCTGTGATGTAATGGCAAAATCTTAGGATCTTTCCTCTTACTGTCTATAATGTAAATATTGTCACTGAAAACAGCAAGATATTAAAATGCAAGTGTTACTTTTTTATCTTGAAACTATTCTGTTTTGGGCACCTGGGTGGCTCAGTGGGTTAAGCCGCTGCCTTCGGCTCAGGTCATGATCTCAGGGTCCTAGGATCGAGTCCTGCATCGGGCTCTCTGCTCAGCAGGGAGCCTGCTTCCCTCTCTCTCTCTCTCTGCCTGCCTCTCTGTCTACTGTGATCTCTCTCTCTGTCAAATAAATAAATAAAATCTTTAAAAAAAAAAAAAAAGAAACTATTCTGTTTTAATTTTAAAGGCTCCAATTCAGTGGTGAACTACTTTAACTTTTGTTTGAGAAACTCTGTCTCTAACTTTGAATGACAACCTTTTGGGATAGAGTATTTATCACCACTAAACCAGCCTTACAAGAAAACTTAAGGGAAACTGTTTGGAAAGAAAAGAGATTAATCAGGAATAAGAAAATTAAGAAAAAACTTCACTGTACATACAAACATAATAGTAGCTTAATCACGTATACAACCAGTATGAAGGTTAAAGCACAAAAGTAGTGAAATAAACTGTATGTATAAAAATCAGCAGGGCACCTGAGTGGCTCAGCCTGTTAAGCATTTGCCTTTGGCTCAGGTCATGATCCCGGGGTCCTGGCATCCAGACCCACATTGGGCGCTCTGCTCTGCGGGCAGCCTTTTTCTCCTTCTCCCTGCTGCTCCCCCTGCTTGTGCTGTCTCTCTCACTCTCTCTCTCTCTTTGTCATATAAATAAAAATCTTAAGAAAAAATTGGTCAAGAGGTTTACAAAATAAAAAGATATAAAGCATGATGTCACATACATAAAATACGGGAGGGGGAGAAAAAAATAAAACCCAAGTAGTTTAAAATTTTTTCTCTTAACCTAATCAGAAAATACACAATTTATAATGTTCATTGAAAAATATATTTGAAGAATATCCAAGTATAATGGAACAGTTAATTTATAGCACATCCATATGTTGGGCATTAGAAAACTTTTACAAATATTTTATAAGATTAGTTTGACAGGAAATGTTCACAATCTACTATGTTAAAAATAGAGAACTACTGATGCACCTGGGTGGTGTAGTCAGTTAAGTGTCAGACTCTTGTTTTGGGCTCACACTGTGATCCTCAGGGTTGTGGGATTGAGCACCTGGATGGGCTCTATGCTCAGTGCAGAGACGTCTTGAGATTCTGTCTCCCTCTGCTCCTTCCCCACCTGCTGGTGGACTCCCTCTCTCCCTCTCAAATTTTTTAATAAAAAGATTACTATTTGGGCCGGTACAGCTCAGCGCTACAGCTCAGCGCTACGTGGAGCAGCTCAGCGGACTGCATGGAGAGGCCAAGGGCGGTCTCTTCCACAGGGCGGCGGCGGTGGCGCCATGAAGAAGCGATTTATGTATGATGATTATCAGGAAACGAGTAAATGGCTTCTGTGCTAAACCAAGCACCGACCTCAAGTGGCGATTATCTGTGGCTATGGGCTAGGGAATCTGGCCAATAAATTAACGGAGACCCAAAGCTTTGACTACAGCAAGATTCCAAACTTTCCACAAAGTACAGTACCAGGTCACGCTGGTCAACTGGTGTTTGGATTCCTGAATGGCAAGGCCTGTGTGGTGATGCAGGGCAGATTCCACATGTACGAAGGCTACTCGATCTGGAAGGTGACATTCCCAGTGAGGGTCTTCTACCTTATGGGTGTGGACACGCTAGTGGTCACCAATGCAGCTGGAGGACTCAACCCTGAGTTTGAGGTTGGAGATATCATGCTGATCCGTGATCACCTCAACTTACCTGGCTTCAGTGGTGTGAATCCTCTTATGGGGACCAATGATGAAAGGTTTGGACTTCGTTTCCCTGCCATGTCCAATGCCTATGACCGGGATATGAGGCAGAAGGCTCACAGTGCCTGGAAACAGATGGGGGAGCAGAGAGAGCTAAAGGAAGGCACCTATGTGATGCTGGCAGGCCCCTCCTTTGAGACTGTGGCAGAGTGTTGGCTGCTGCAGAAGCTGGGGGCAGGTGCTGTTGGCATGAGCATAGTTCCAGAAGTTATAGTTGCAAGGCACTGTGGACTTTGAGTCTTTGGCTTCTCCCTCATCACTAACAAAGTCGTCTTGGATTATGAAACCAAGGAGAAGGCCAATCATGAGGAAGTACTGGAGGCTGGAAGACAAGCTGCAGAAAAGTTGGAACAGTTGGTCTCTGTTCTTATGGCCAGTATCCCACCACCTGCCAAAGCCTGTGAGCTGGAGTGATCTGGCCTTTCCCTAATGGGATCCAAGTAGCTGCTGTCTACTTTGGTCCCTTGCTGGGGGTCACGTGCCTCTGCCCTTCAGTAGTAGGAGAAAGGAGAGGAAGATCCCTGTCCTTCACCTTCACCATTTCTCCCACCAGACCATTCTGCACAGGCATTTTTTATCGTTACCTCAAATCATTTATCAGTTCCCTACCTCCTTCTTCAGGAGCTAGAGCCCAGCCCTTGCTGTGTCTATGGCGGGGGTGTGACTTGGGCTGTTGAACTTGGCACAGTAGCTACTGCTGTCCTTCTGATGTAATGCATTCACATTCCTGGGGACTCAGTTCTGACTCCTCCAAAGCAGGAGAGCCCCCCGTAAGGGCCATCACAGTCCAATACCCCTAGGACTTTTGTATTCCCATATTTTGAGAATAAAAAGAAAGATGAAATTTTAAAAAAAGATTACTATTCAACTTTGTCTCAGTTTTGATTTCTAGGAATATACACATGCACACATATACATATATGCATATGTATTTCAAGATTTAATAAAACTGAATATTGATTTCTTCTGATAATGCTATTTTTTTCAAATCATAGTTGCAATGATGTCCTTATTGCAAATTGTTTTATATACATTCCCAAATATCAGTAATCTTTTGAATTTAAGGATGCTTGATCTTAGTGATTCTTTTGAGCAGTGTGTAAGAAATAAAAAGGTAATAAATTCTTAAATTACTAAACCTTCAAATTGGTCATATTTTTAAACAAGAAAATAAGTATCAGTAACATATTAAAAGTCCTGTTTTCAAATAAAATCCTAACAGGTTGATTGAATTTCATACCTTCAAACAGTCGCTTTTTATTGCCATGTAGATGAAATCTATATAAAAATATTTGCTGTGGTTTTGCTTATTCAGTGTGCAATGTGAGCTTAGTGCATTATTTTTTTCCTAAAGATTTTATTTATTTGAGAGAGAGAAAGCATGAGCAGCAGGAAGGGATAGAGGGAGAGGGGGGAGCAGGCTCCCCACTGAGCAGGACTCTGGAGTCATGACCTGAGCTGAAAGCAGACACAACGCACTGAGCCACCCCCCTCCCCCTTAGTGCATTATTTTAACCACAGTGGCAAGATTTTAGGATTTTTCTGTATGGGCTTCTTGCAGTAGGTAACAACAGAGTGTCTAGTTTATATCAGGTTCTTTGGTAAACCATGGAAATAAAGAAAAAAACAAATTTTTTCTGTTAAAGAATTTAGTAAAGAGCAGTTTCCTAACACAGTACTTCATTGTTAATATAATAGTTCATATAGGGAGCTGTAGAACGAAGTACCCTAACTCTGGGGTTGTTAACAAAGACTAAACAGAGTGATGCGTCTGAGCTGAGGCTGGAATTGAGTCATGGATAAGAGAAGAGGGTCAGGAGTGTTTTTCACACAAAAACTGACATTAACTGAAATATAACCATGACACTAGGAGAAATTACAGGAGGAAGATCAGGCTTAAACATATTTATCAACAGTATAAACATAATTAAGGTGACTGTGAAGAACATCTGATCATAGACTTGATAAAAGTGTAATATGCATTTGCATATTAACACAGGACTCAAATATTGGTGAAGGAATTATTCTGCTTGAGTGCATTTTTCCAATAAATGTTTAGGGAGGATGCTTTAATTTGTCCTCAATAAAAAAGTACACTTCTTATTTTTTGCTTTATTAAATATGTTCTTTTGTTTGGAGTTTTTAGAGTTTATATTAATACAAATACCTGTTTTTGCCCTCTGCTTTAATACACTTTGTCTCACTGGACTATTTAGATAGAATTATTTGCCCTTTCTTTTAAGGGCTCCAAATTGCTCTCATTTTTGCACTTATGATTGCTCTCATCTCCTTCCTGTAACTTTCTAACATTCCTTTTCTGACCTAACACCTTTGACTTGATCAGCTTTGGAAATTAAACAAATTACTTGAAGTGGGGACAGAAGGAGAGAATTTCAGGCAGACCCCCTGCTGAGGGTAGAGCTCAACCAGGGCTCCATCTGGGGACCCTGAGATCATGACCTGATCTGAAATCAAGAGTAGGCCACTTAACTGACTGACCCATCCAGGTGCTTCAGTTAGCTTTGAACATTTTTGGTGCTCCTTTGGCTAGTTAAAATTCTTTATCAGTAATCTTGTTAGCTAAATTAAGGTTGTGAAGCTCACAATAGAAACTAATTTTGGATAATTCTAATAATTTAACTTTGTTCACATGCATAAGTTTCTAGAGAGCTCTTTAATAGGATGGAGCTTTCCATATCCTACATTGAAAAGGGAACTCTAACTAGGACCCAGGGGGACACATGGTTCTTATAAAATAATTTGAAAAACTATGTACTTTCTTGTATACTTTAAAATTCACATCTAAATTTTTTGTGTCTTATTTTTGCAAAGAACATAATTTCCTGTTACTATTGTCATTATTTATATGCAATGGAATATAAAAATCATAATTTGACATCTAACATCTAAAAAAAAATACTTAAACAATTTTTTATTGAAAAATTTGCATCATTTCTTCATCTTGAAATCATGTTAGGCAACTGGTGTTCAGAGGTCCTGAGGCATATGTACTTTGTTCTTAAAGACATTGGGGGGAGGGTATGTGTTTTGGTGAGTGCTGTGAAGTGTGTAAACCTGGTGTTTCACAGACCTGTACCCCTGGGGATAAAAATATATGTTTATAAAAAATAAAAATTATATTAAAATCTTAAAAAAATAAAATAAAATAAAATAAAACCTAAAAAAATAAAAAAATTAAAAAAATGTCATTTTGCAACCTTTTTTTAAGGTTGGCTTGCTACTTGGAACTCTTTAAAAATGTATTGGGGAAGGAGAGGTTGGCATATAGCTTGATTTAGTCTAGAAATGTCAAAGGCTGTGAAACTCTTCTTAATCTTGGGTACCCATCAGAAAATCCTAACAATTTGTCTGCTAAACCCCTGTTCTAAGTCCCAACGCTTAACTGCCTCTCAAGTAGACATATGTGCCAGGCAGGGCACCAAGTTAGAAAAAAAAAAAAAACACAACTGGTCCCTTTTTAGCACTGGTTCAGAGGAGAGGGGTTCAAGAGATCTCCAACTCTTTAAGGTATTATGTGGTACCAAGGAGACCTAGTACAACGTGTTTGGGGGAGTAGTAACCTGTCATCTGTAATATCTTTAAGCAGGTAAAACCCAACAGATCCATGGTCTAGAAAGATAATCTAGCCAGTGTGTCTGGCACTCTTGGCTTTTGCTTTTTCAATGTCTGTGACTGTATATGCTGTACTTTCCATATGAGTGAGACATAGGCAAGTCAATTATGGTGGCCTGGCATTGCTTGCTGCTGGAGG
Source organism: Mustela putorius furo (assembly GCF_011764305.1). Taxonomy (NCBI): domain Eukaryota; kingdom Metazoa; phylum Chordata; class Mammalia; order Carnivora; family Mustelidae; genus Mustela; species Mustela putorius. Next base: position 76,624,131 of record NW_025421987.1, read on the forward strand.
GAGATTAAAAGACTGGGGGTGATTCACTGAATAGAGGAAGACCTTCAGCTCTTGAGAGCTTGGGCTCTGGGATTGAATTCTGAAAACAAATCACTCAAAGAGTTATTAAAAATGCATGCTGACACATAGCACACCAACCCACAGTTTAGACTCTCTAAATTCAGACCACCTGTAGTGTGTACTATAAAAGCTCCTTGTTTTCTCCTCCTCTTCCCTGGGTTAGGAACCATTGTCAGATTGCTTATTGTCTGGATTTTTTCAATTAAAAAAAAAAAGCATATTATGACTCCAGGGTAAAAATAGCATTTCATTGTCTTTAAAATACAATTTTAAGAAAGTTTTAATACTACTATACCCTCATTCAAGATTTACACAACGGTTATGTATAGACACTGTTTTTAGCTCAGGTTGTAGATTCCCTGCTCACAAACTATTCTTAGTGGCAGTGGGATGGCTGAGTACATGTTGTTGAAAAGAGAAAACATACAAGTAAACAGATAAGATAATTCTAGATGAGGAATAGTTTGAAGAAGGGGAGAACAATGACCATGAAATGTTGACTTTGAAGTATATAGAAATTTTCTATGATAGAAACTTGCTATGATTTCTAAATTTTCTGTGATTTAATTTTATTGTGTACTGCTTTCAGAGATACTGTTATCAAGTATGATAAAATAAGTCAATTCCAAGTGCTTGCTATCTAAGGGTTGCAGTGTCCTACTGCTTTTTAGGTAGATCAATGAAGTCACAAGAGACCTGATGATTATAAGCCTTGAACCTAACAGTAGTTAAAACAAGGGGAATACATAATAAAGAATATATCAAAAAGGATGGAGTTGAAAAGATTCTATATGTATTGTTATAGATAGGAGGCGTTTCCCTTAGCTCAGTTAATCAAAATGTATCAGTTACCACCATATTCATTCATGGTACAGTGTTGTGCTATTTTTAGTCTTCTATATTTTAGTTAGCATTAATGGAATAACTTATGTATTAGACACTATAAAATATACATAAAATAAAATTTATAGTTGATTCTCAAGTAGCACAGTACATAGTATTAAAATCCAAAAGCTGACTGCCACTATGGGTATTTTAGATCTTTTTTTTCCAGGAAAAGTTAACTTTATTATTTTTTTTTGTTGTATTATTTTTTCATCATAAGTGTACTCTTTAAACCCTTTCACCTATTTCAGCCTTCCCCCTCCCCACTTCCCCTCTGGTTAACCATCAGTTTGTTTCCCACAGTTCAGAGTCTGTTTCTTGGTTTCTTTTTTTTTTTTTCCCTTATTTTTGTTTGCTAAATTCCACATATGAGTGCCATCACAAGGTATTTGGCTTTCTCTGACTTATTTTGCTTATCATTATACTGTCTAGCTCCACCCACATTGTTGCAAGTGGCAAGATTTCATTCCCTTTTATGGCTCAGTAATACTCCATTATGTATACTTAATATTTATATTTAATATTAATATTTATATATATCACATCTTTATTCAGTATTCAATGGACACTGAGCTGCTTCCATAATTTGGCTGTTATAAATAATCCTTCAGTAAATGTAGGGGTGGGTGTATCCCTTTGAATTCATGCTTTTGTAGTTTTGGGATAAATACCAAGTAGTACAATTACTTGATCATAGATAGGTTTTGAGGAACTTCCATACTGTTTTCCAGAGTGGCTGCACCAATTTTTATTCCTACTAACAGTGCAAGAAAAGGGTTTCAATTTCTCCACATCCCTGGCAACACCTGTAGTTTCTTACCTTGTTGACTTTAGTTATTCTGGCAAGAATGAGGTGATATCTCCTTGTGGTTTTGACTTGCATTTCCCTGATGATTATTGAGTTTCCTTTCATGTGTCTGTAGGGCCATCTGTATGAAGTGTTTGTTCACATCTTCTGCCCATTTTTTAGTTTTGTGCTATTTTTAACCAAAAATTTACCTAAAATCATCTTAAGAGTAGCTTCTTAGTTGGTAAATTGGCTGACATTGAGATATTGGTATGGGTTAATGAAAGATAAATGATACAGTATTTCTGCTCTCAGTTTATAATCTGACAAAGGGTATTAAATCTGTATTCAAACATCTTTGGTGCAAGAATGTTTATTTGACTCAAAGAGAGGATAGATCAAATGCAATGAGAATTCAAAGAAGCGGGAGCTCATTTCCAGTAGGAAGGGTTTAGGAAATCACCACATAGTGGGAGAAACTGAGGAAGATCTTCAAAGAAAGGAGCATATCACTAGGTAGAGAATGCAATGAAGGGTCAGGTAGAAAATGGAGAGTGAATTTAAATATGCAGCTGGGAAAGTATAAGTCTAAAACACAGACTGCAATTACTAGAGCTCAACAAGAATAATATGAACAATTGTGAGGAAGTTTTGTTGATATTGTGCGCAACCTCAGGAATATCTCCCAACTGGAGCCTGAGACTCTATATAATTTTTCTCTTATGGATTACAGATATGATTTTTAAAACTATGATTATTGTCTGTTTAAGCAAGGTGTGCTAAGATATTTGTGGCTCCTTTGAAAGATAAGCTGCACATCTGCAAAATGTCAGCAGAACAAATGTCATATGTAAACTCCATTGAAAGTACTCTTGGTTTAATAATTATGTTTGCTTCATTTATTTTTTTAAAGATTTTATTTGTTTGAGAGAGAGAGCACACATGTGTGGGAGAATAAGTCCTGGGCAGAAGCAGAGGAAGAAGTAGACTCGCCAGCAAGCAGGGAGCCCAGCATGGGGCTTGATCCTAGGACTTGGAGATCATGACCTCAGCCAAAGGAAGACACTTAAACACCTGACCCAGGTGCCCCAAATTATGCTTGCTTTTAAGATTGTTCAGATATTACATTTCTAAAAGATATGGCAGGAGACCTCAGATAAGAGTTATAACTGAGGGGCTCAGTGGGTTAAGCCTCTGTGTTTGGCTCAGGTCATGATCTCAGAGTCTTGGGATCTAACCCACTTAGGGATTCCTGCTCAGCAGGGAGCCTGCTTCCCCCTCTCCTCTTCCTGCCTCTCTGCCTGCTTGTGATCTCTCTCTCTCTTTCTGTCAAATAAATAAATGAAATCTTAAAAAAAATAGTTATAACTGGATGCAGAATCGACCCTTTGTCTGCCATGGGGGAAGCAACAGAAGGATAGAAAGCCTTCTCTTGCACCCTGGCAGGCTCTCAAAGCCTGGGCTATACAGCAAGGGCAGTCCTTGCTCATTCTCTCATTACTGAGAACAGCTCTAGCTCTGCAGCCAAGTTCATGCGTGTACAGAACCCAACATCAGGCAGCAGGCAGAAAGAGTACAAAGGAAATCTGGGCATTACTGGGTATCATATAAATGAAGGAATAAGTAGAGAATGCAACCCATCTATATTTCTTTGGTGTCTTGTAATTATGTCTTTGTTATAACAAACAACTGACATACGGTATAATCGTGGCAGTCCCTAAAATGTTTGTGATCAAACTTCAGTGAACTTAAATGCTAGACTAAGGAGTTGAATCTTTAACAGTTACCTGAAGAATTGGCACCCTTTGTTTATGCTGTTTCAGTTACAAGACTGACTTAGGGTTGTGTATTAAGAAAATGTATTTGATGTTTATGTGAAAAATGGGTTTGGAGGAGAAGAAACCACAGGGTCTATGCTCATGTAATTAGTAATATTTTCCCCTTAGACAGTTTTCTAATGTACTCTAGAACTTCTAAAGATAATTTGTTTTTTATAAGATTTTTTTCTTCCACATGAAAGAAGATACTGGGTCGATGTAAATGTATTTTCTAGCAAGGCCATCATACATTAAATAGGTGTATTTTCTTATATCAGCCTAAGAATTTCAACCTTATACACTATGACTGGAATATATAATTTATGCATATATTATAGGGAATTACAGTTTAGGATGGATTTATAATGATATTGCCATCAAATTTTATGGATCAGTGGAGATTATTAGACTTTCTGGAGCCATGCTGTTCTTATAAAGGCCTTAGGTATAGAGTGAATATATTATTTCTTTTTGTGAACCACAAGAGTCTAGATAGGGGATGAAAGTGCAATCTTTCATATTATATTACTCAGTATGGAAAGGAATCTTAGAAGTTTTCCCTATTCCTAAATGTGTGTATTTCTTAATGAAAGAATTAGAATGTGGTCTTTCAACAGCCCTGGAAAATCAGTTTATCTGTCAGTATTCAGCTGAGATACACACCGAATAAAATACTAAAATACTGAAGTGGTTCTTATTGAGGTTTATAATGAGAATTACTGGGGAGTTTAAAAAGAAATTATTGAGCACAATTCTTAGCTTCTGATTCTTTGGTTCTGGTGTGGCTGTGGATTCTGCTTTTTAAATAGGTCAGGTTTGAGAACCACAGCTGTATTTGGTTAGGGGGTAGTGTGCAATAGAAATATAAATGTAATAGGAAATAGAAGATAGGAACTTCCTCTTTTATTTGGCTTTCTGTTTTGTCAGAAGGAACACATTCAAAACTAGGTGATACTTTCAAAGCTAGGGAATGACAAATGAAAATCCATATAAGCAAAAAAAAAAAAAATCAAGAATGAACCAAGTTTTCTTTTTCTTTTCCTTTCTTTTTTTAGACTTATTTTACAGTGTGGTGGGGAGGGAGAGAGAGAATCCTCAAGAGACTCTTCTCTGAGCACAGAGCCCAGCACAGAGCTCCATCCCAGGACCCTATGACCTGAGCTGAAATGAAGTGCCAGCTGCTTAACTGGCTGAGTTACCCAGGTGCCCCAAGTATTTTTTAATTGTAGTAATATATGACCTAAATTTGTCATTTTAACTAAGGTTAGGTGTACAGTTCAGAGGGATTAAATACATTGACATTGTTCAGCCATCACTACTATCCAACTCCAAAGCTTTCCTTTTTCAGAACTGAAGTTCTGTATTCCTTAAACAATAATTCCCTAATCCTTCCTCTCCCATATTCCAGCAGGCACCATTCTATTTTCAATGAATTTGCTCTAGGTCCCTTTATATAAGTGTAATCATAAAACATTTGCCCATTATTTCACTTAACATACAGCCTTCAAATTGTAACCATGTTTTACCATGCGTGGGTGTTCCATTAATTTTTTTTTTTAAAGATTTTATTTATTTGTCAGAGACAGAGGGAGAGAGAGCGAGCGAGCACAGGCAGACAGAGAGGCAGGCAGAGGCAGAGGGAGAAGCAGGCTCTCTGCTGAGCAAGGAGCCTGATGTGGGACTCGATCCCAGGACCCTGGGATCATGACCTGAGCCGAAGGCAGCTGCCTAACCAACTGAGCCATCCAGGTGTCCCGTTCCATTAATTTTTAAGGCCTTAACTAATACTCCATTGCATCTATATGCCACTTTGTTTATCCAATGAGATATTTAGGCTAACTTTTGGCTATTATAAATACTGCTGACATGAACATTGACATTCCAAATCTGTTGGAGCCCCTGTTTATAATTCTTCTGGGTATGTACTCAGAGTGGAATTGCTGGATCATGTGGTAATTCTATATTTGACTTTTTTTTTTTTTAAGAAACTTCTGTACTGTTTTCCATATCAGTCTTACCACATTAATTCCTAATAACAGCACACAAGGTGAAGCAAGTATTCTTACCTCTCCAATAACATAACAACTTTTTAATAGAAACTACCTTTTGATTCCCCTATATTTTTTACCCCTAAGGCCCTGGTATGGTGTTCACTATATGCTAAATACATCACAAAGACTAAAAATAAGCAGTTATTTGCTAACACCCAGATGCAGAATATTTAAGTAGTTGTAAATCCAAGTGTAATAATTTAGTTTGGGTGCATTGTCTGAGAGTCAGATATGATTCTGGAACAAATAGAAATGAATTTAATCCATCAGTGTTAAATTAGAACATTTCTATCACCAATACAATTGTATCAGCTTTTTTATTGTTGTTAATGTTGACTGCTGTTCTCCATAACTTTTGAACATTACCTGTATATCATTAACTATTATGTGTGTTTTGTATGTCATCACCAATAACCATGAAAATGTAATGTTTAGGCAGCTACAAAAATCTGAAATATTTTCAATAATGACAAGGTGGAGAGGTATTTATGGCTGTATAGAAATAGGTATCCTTGTCCTTTGCTTTTTCTATTGGCTACCAGTAGGCTGAGACAAACTTAACATTCAAACTCTGCAACTACTTCTTAATTTTAGCAACCTGATTGAAAACCTATTAATCATTTTTTGGAAACAAATGATATATATAAAAGAATGACTCAATGAATGAATGAGTAAATATAACTGAAGCATAAAGACATTTATTTCTAAAATTTATATTTTCTCTTGGTTGCCAACTTTGGATTAAACTGGAATGTACAGGGCCCTTGGGTGCTCAGATGGTTCGGTGTCTGCCTTCGACTCAGGTCGTGATCCCGAGGTCCTGGGATCGAGTCCCACATTGAACTCCCTGCTCCTCAGGGGGCTTGCTTCTCCCTCTGCCTCTGTCTCTCTGTGTCTCTCATGAATAAATGAATAAAATCTTAGAAAAACACTAAACTGGAATGTATAGGACTAAATGGAGAAGAACCAGGATTTCAGAATGAATCTCACTTATCCTGCTCTTGGGTTTAGATTAGATTTTGCACTCTTTCAAAATATGTGCTCCTGAGAAATGTTACTAGTTACTAGTTTAGTCTTTAAAATGGTATTTATTACTAAAATGTTAAGTCCTTCAGTGAAGCATTATTATTTCCAAATTCATGAATAAATAAAATATATAAAATGTGTCTAAGAGAAAATATAGTAAAATATGATTTTTGGATTTAGTTTATGAAATGAAATTTAAATTGTTACTGTAAGCTTGTACTAGACTGGAAAAAGTAGCATATAAAAAGTTTCTTTATAATTAGTCCTTTCTGCTTCTGATTAAACAAATGGAAGAAATTTATATTTAGGTTGTAATATATCTTACTTATAAATAATGATGACATAGCACATATCAATCACTGAATGCAGTCATCTTTATGGGTTTTATCTCAGCTCACATAATTTATACTGCCTTCAAAATTGGCTCATAAATCCTGAGAGATTTTTTTCAGCATCTACTATTTATGTAAGGATCTGTGTCCATTATCAGTTTTAGGGAGTATATTCCTCCCTGAGGACAGTGATAATTGCTTGGAAAACATTTGGGGCTTCAGTTGAAATTATTATTTAGAAATATTTGGGGTCTTTGGAACCTGAAAGACTTGGGTTGTAATCCTGTCTCTGCCATTAGTTTACAGGCTGTGAGGCAGTGATTAAGTTACTCAACCTTTCCTGAACTTCATATATATATTATATATATATAAATATATATAACTAATGTTATAATATATATCTCACAGGGTTATGACAGGACTCAGTGACTTATTATGTAAGGCTCCTATTTAAGATAAACATTTAATACACAGTAATTATCATGGCTAAAAAAGATAGCAAACTGTATTTACTATTTAACAGTTTTTAATGATGCTTCAAATAGAAATATATGAGAGTACACAATGGAAAACATGAAAAGCATTTTTATATAAAAATCACATATTGTTGAGTGGTAAAATCATGTTTGCCAAAACTGTAAAGAGCCAAAGAAAAAAGTGCAAGAGATTTGTTGTTAAATGAAAGTAAAGGGTTCTTTCTAACAATGAATTTTGATCAAGTTAATAAAGTCCATTAAGTAAATGAAATGCCTCAGTATTCAGTAATGAAAATAATTGGCCAAAGGGAAATCTATTTGTTGCATAGAAATACATTAATACATGACAGCATAGTTGTTTTGCATAATGTGTGTGGTAATACCCCTCCCCCCCATAAGACCAAACATATGTAGCACCAGATTCTAAGGATTCAGAACTGGATAAACAACACCATTACTAGACAAGAGAAACAAAGTCAATGAGTGAGATGTAGCACTGTCAAGAAGGAAAGCACGAAACTGGAATTTTTACTTACATGCTAGGAATGAGAATTGTTTTTTTAAAGCTTACTCAGAAATAGAGGGGTCCAGTGTTTAAAACTGAATATGCATTCAAGGGAGAATTTTACTGAAACAAAACCAATATTAATAAATAATACAAAAATACATTTAAGATTAAGGTTTTACCATGAAATTTTAGGTAACAGTGATATTTAGATTTTAGTTTTATAATCCTTTATCATAAAATTACTTTAAGCTTAGTTTTTTATAACTCAACATTAAATGTTTAAAACTTATATGTAGTGTGTAAACCTGGTGATTCACAGACCTGTACCCCTGGGGATAAAAATATATGTTTATAAAAAATAAAAATTTAAAATTAAATAAAAAAAAAAAGAAAAAGAAAGGCAAAAAAAAAAAAACTTATGTGTAAAAACATAAAATGCTTAAAATGTAAAAAATTAAAGTTTATTCTGAAAGCAAATATTTTTTTCTACCTGGAAATAATGGAACTATCCTGCTGGCTCTGTATCTTTAAATAATGTAAATTGACATTTTAAAAAAATATTACATTTGATTAAACTGTCTTTAGCACAAATGGATTGGACATCAGTAACCCCGAGTTTGATAATGTCTTCTCAGCTTGCATTCTAACATTCACTGGTTTTTAATTGTACATTGAAGTCACTGTTAACATTTGCAGTTGCTTTTACTACCTATTAATCTCAGGACTTGAAATTTTGTTTAGGAATATGTTACACTTTACAGATCACTTTTTTATATTAGAGCTTTAATAACAAAATAATACTTTATGTATATGTGGCCTTTATCATTTACAAAGCTTCTTCATGTATAATCTCATTTACTTCTCACAGCCGTCCTATAATATGGCAGGGGATTACTTTCACAGTTTTATAGGTGATGAAATTGAAGCTGCATGAGGATAAATTACTTGCTCAAGGTTGCATTGGTAGTAATTACCAAAATTGAGACTTGGATGCACTATCATAACTGGTTCGTGTAGCAGAATTTAAAAAATCAGATGCCTGCAGTGAACCAGGAATGGAAACAAACGAGTGAAGTCCACTAAGCACAGGAGACTGGGGAGTGATGTAGTTAACTGGGAAACAGACGCCCCGTCCTAAGGGAGCAACAGCGTTTTGGGTGTAACTTTGTGTTATCTTGAATAACTCTGGGTGTGGGGTTGCCAGGCTTCTAATTTAAGAGAAGCACACCATTCAAATTTCATGAAATGCCTTTGTTTTAAATATCAGCAACTGACTCAAAGTTGAAAAAAATACCTAAGCAAGACAAATCTGAAGATTGATCTGGCTGCCAATTTAAAGCATGTTGTCATAGTCTTCATTCTTTAGGGGAACCCGTGAGGAAGACCTGATATTTAAGTGGCTAGGGTAAGATGGTAGAGACGTCCCCTTAAATCCCATTCTCTAGTGCTGAGCCAACATTTATGATTAAGGAGGTATTTAGTAAGAATTTTTGTCATTCTGACTTCCTTGGTAGACTATTTATTCTTTCATTTGTTCAACCCAAATACACTGCATGCCAACTATGTTCCTGGCACAGTGATGCAAAAAGGAATGCTATATAGTATTAGCTCTCCAGTCTCAGCCAAAAACCTTCTAGCCATCAGTATGTTTCTGCACACAGGTGCCAGAAGCAAAATGGAAGGCTTTATTGTGAAGGTAGCATTTGGAAATACGTAACAACCTGGATTTTCTGAATCGGTTTTCTAACCACACTTCTACTGTGTTCTTCTTTGATGCCACAGAAGGCTTTCGCACATGTACCTTTATCCAAAGATAGATTAGCTTTTTGAAAATTAGGAAATGCAGAATTAAAAAATTACAATTGTATATAAACTCTTAATGTTTATATCTGTAGAGGTAAAATACATGTGCGTATAGATTCAGACTGAAAGAAGAGAGGGAGAGAAAGATGAATTGCATTGAGTCCAGTAATGAAAGCTTGTGATTGTATTTCTTTGTTGCCCTTCTGTCGGAGAGTTCAGAACCTAATTTGATTTACAGTCTCAGTAGCTAGTTTGCTATACCTGTGGGTTTTTCTCTTCAGTCATGATTTTCTAAACATATACATGCCTTTATATATCTTTCCCTTACATGCACATACATACTAGACATAGGAAATCTGTGCTCTTCATAGTTTGATTGCTCTGATTATTTGATTTTTATTTTCAGTATCTGGAGAAATCCCGTGTATCTTTGTTTCAAGTTCTGTTTTATTTTTATAAGAAACCAGCTAGAAGGGTAGAGGGAAAGAACAGGAGAGAGAAGAAATACACCATACACACACACACAGACACAGACACGCACACACGCACACACACACACGGCTAAGTGGAGCATAAACTGGTCAGGATTTTCTTAAGTGGCAGAGTAAGTTCATGTAGGAGACGAAGAAGATAAGACCTAGGGTTCTATTTCTCATCTTTTAGCTTAAAGAGGACATTATTTTAGACTGAATATTGAAAACTTGCTATTCTGTCAAGGCATTATCCATATCTGTCTTAAATGCAAAAGAACATTTCTTAAATATTTTCTGAGAAATAGAGACAAGTTATAAAGTACATAAATGAAGAAAAACTTACAAATCTAGTGTGATAAATCTGTTTCAATGTAAGCAGTAAGTCAATAAGTCAATTGTAATAGCTAGGATATCAAACATTTTTAAACTATTCATCCCATGCAATGAACTTCTGAAGGTGGTAGAATATGGTCCAGGGATTGGGAGGGGGAATTTTCTACTGATAAGATCCTGTGTGTTTCTGTGTGTACACACATGTGTGCCTGTATTTGTAATTGCTGTGAGGGATTTGGGATGTATGTTGTTTCTTTTTGTTGTTGTTGTTGTATGTCTTTTGATTTAACTTCTGCAGTATCACTGTTATTTTTAACAAAAATGAGATCCCATTATTTATATGGTTTTGTAATATTTTTTCATCTAAAATTTGTGTGAACATTTCTCTAGGATAATATGAACTACATTATCATATTTGTTTGTTTGTTTGTTTATTTTTGTGTTGTGTTAGTCACCATACAATACATCATTAGTTTTTGATACGGTGTTCTAAGATTCATTGTTTACATATAATACCCAGTGCTTCATGCAATATGTGCCCTCCTTAATACTCACCACCAGGCTCACCCATCTTCCCACCTCCCTCCCCTCTAAAACCCTCAGTTTGTTTCTCAGAGTTCAGTCTTCCGTGGTTCATCTCCCCTTCCAATCCCCCCCACCTTTACTTTTCCTTTCCTTCTCCTAATGTCCTCCATGTTATTCCTTATGTTCCACAAGTAAGTGAAACCATATAATTGACTTTCTCTGCTTGAGTTATTTCACTCAGCATAATCTCCAGTCCCATTCATGTTGGTGCAAAAGCTGGATATTCATCCTTTCTGATGCCTGAGTAATAGTCTATTGAATATATGGACCATATCTTCTTTATTAATTCATCTGTTGAAGGCCGTCTTGGTTCTTTCCACAGTTTGGCTATTGTGGACATTGCTGCTATGAACATTGGGGTACATATGGCCCTTCTTTTCACTAAATCTATATCTTTGGGGTAAATCTGTAGTGCAATTGCCAGGTTATAGGGTAGCTTTATTTTTAATTTTTTGAGGAATCTCCACACTGTTTTCCAAAGTGGCCACACCAGCTTGTATTCCCACCAACAGTGTAAGAGGTTTCCCCTTTCTGTACATTCTCTCCAACATTTGTTTTTTTGCCTTGTTAATTTTTGCCATTCTCACTGGTATAAGATAGTATCTCAATGTGGTTTTAATTTGGGTTTCCCTGATAACTAGTGATGTTGAACATTTTTTCATGTGTCTGTTAGCCATTTGTACCTCTTCATTGGACAAGTGTCTGTTCATTTCTTTTGCCCATGTTTTGACTTGATTATCTGTTTTTTGGGTGTTGAGTTTGAGAAGTTCTTTATAGATCTTGGATATCAGCCATTTGTCTGTAGTGTCATTTGTCAATATCTTCTCCCATTCCATGGGTTGCCACTTTGTTTTGCTGACTGTTTGCTTTGCTGTGCAGAAGTTTTTATCGTGAAGTCCCGAAAGTTCGTTTTCACTTTTGTTTCCCTTGCCTTTGGAGATGTGTCTTGAAAGAAGTTGCTTTGGCTGATGTCGAAGAGGTCACTGCCTATGTTCTCCTCTAGGATTTTGATGGATTCCTGTCTCACATTGAGGTCTTTCATCCGTTTTGAGCTTATCTTCGTCTACTGTGTAAGAGAATGGTTGAGTTTCATTCTTTAGTACATAGCTGTCCAGTTTTCCCAGCACCATTTATTGAAGAGACTATATTTTTTCCACTGGATATTTTTTCCTGCTTTGTTGACGATTATTTGACCATAGAGTTGAGGGTCTATATCTGAGCTCTCTGCTCTGTTGCATTGGTGTATGTCTCTGTTTTTGTGCCAGGTCCACACTGTCTTGGTGATCACAGCTTTGTAATAAAGCTTGAAATCAGGCAACGTGATGCCCCCAGCATTCTTTTTCAACATTTCCTTGGTGATTCAGGGTCTTTTCTGTTTCCATACAAATTTTAGGATTGATTGTTCCAGCACTTTGAAAAATGCCAATGGTACTTTGATTGGGATGGCATTGAAAGTATAGATTGAAGCAGAAAAAGCATTTGACAAAACAGAGCATCCTTTTCTGATTAAAATTCTTCAGAGTATAGGGATAGAGGGAACAGTTCCTCACTGTGAAAAATCCACAGTGAATATCATTCTCAATGGGGAAAAGCTGAGAGCCTTCCCATTGAGATCAGAAATATGACAAGGATACCCACTCTTGCCACTATTCTTTAACATAGTACTAGAATTCCTAACAACAGCAATCAGACAGAAATAAATAAAAGGTATTCAGATTGGCAAAGAAGGAGTCAGATTCTGTCTCTTCATGGATGACATACTTTTTGTGGAAAACCCAAGGACTCCACCCCCAAATTACTAGAACTCATACAACAGTTCCATAATATGGCAGGATACAAAATCAATGCACAGAATCTCTCGCTTTCTGATACACTAAAAATGAAACTGTAAAAAGGGAAATTAGAGGTTTGATTCCTTTTATAATACCACCCCAAAACCAATAAGATATCTTGGAATAAACCTAACCAAAGAGGTAAAGTATCTATACTCGAGGAACTACAGAACACTCATGAAAGAAATTGAAGAAGACACAAAAATATGGAAATGCATTCCATGCTCATGGATTGGAAGAATAAATATTGTTAAAATGTCAGTGGTGCCCAGAGCAACCTGTACTTTCAATGCCATCCTGATCAAAATGTCTGTTGTTTCTAAATCAATATTCTTTGAAATGCTCTGTTAAAAATGTGATCAGGTAAGTGTGCAAAACACTATATTACCTATTTCTTCTTGAAAATGTTTACATATTTGGGGCTCCTGGGTGGCTCAGTGGTTAGAGCCTCTGCCTTCGGCTCAGGTCATGATCTCAGGGTCCTGGGATCGAGTCCCGCATCGGGCTCTCTGCTCAGCAGAGCCTGCTTCCTCCTCTCTCCCTCTCTCTCTCTCTGCCTGCCTCTCTGCCTACTTGTGATCTGTCTGTCAAATAAATTAAAAAAAAAATAAATAAAAATCTTAAAAAAAACAGAAAAGAAAATGTTTACATATTAAAGACTTATGAAAGTATGCCCACCATGAAGAAGCTGTTGAATTTAGTTCAGCCCAGTCATTATTTGACTATTGACCCCTATTCTCCTAATAGTTGTGTTAACATTTCACTAAACTAGTATTCAAAAGAAGACACTGGGTAAAAATAGCTTTGAAGGTATAGAATTTCTCTTAAACTTATTTCCTTTTGGCATGATTATAACAGCAAATGGCTAGTAATGGTTGTCATTGACAACTATTGCTAAAAAGTGAATTTATGTTATAGGATATGTAAGTAGAGAGTCTCAGCTATTTATAGAAATAAACAATGGAAAATATAAAAAAAGTGCTTTAACATACCAACCTTCAGTGAAGTTGTTTTTCTTGTTAGGTATAGCCATCAATCATTTGATCATGCTCTATAAAAGTAATTCCATATACAAATAATTTACTGTGTTTAGCCATTATTTCTACACTTGGCCCCATTCACTTACTTCACTCTTTACTGGGAGAACAACTGATCGTGTTCTTGGATAACATCTTTGGTATTCCTGTACCTACTTCTTTGTGGGGGGGTAGTGTGGGGGACAAAAATACTCTACCTCATGTTATTTTTAGTCATATGTCCTGTTTTTGTTTTGTTTTGTTTGTTTTGTTCTTTAGCTTTTTATCACTTTGGAATTGTGCTTCTATTTAGAACATGAGTTAAGAACTGTTCATCAAATTTGGTATGTCCATGTTGTGTCATTGAACCAAAAAAATTCTGTTCAATTGTTCTCAATGCTTATAATTAAGCTCCTTGGTAACCAACACACAATTGCTCCTTAATGCCAGTTTTAGCTTCATCTAGGCTATTGGCCTTTATAAAGTTAATTGAGGACACAACTCCATTTATTCTGTAGCCTATCTTAGGGTCAAGTTAAACCCTTGGGTGGATATATGCAGTCCATAATAAAGTCAATACTGCTCATGAATAAATGGTGATAGGAAAAGACAACAGAGCAAAGTCAAAATAATTTTTGTTTCTCCCACTAATAGCTCTTTGCTTTGTATAGCATTCTTGAAAATCTGGTTATATAACTGATTTTTTTTTTTTAATCAAAGCAATAATGTATTCCATTGCTTGAGAGGAAAAAAACTGGGACAATAATAGTGTTAAGTGATTTACCAAATACGTGATTAACAATGGGTTAGAGCTCACATACACTTTTTTAAAAAAATCTGATTGTGGGGTGCCTGGGTGGCTCAGTGGGTTAAAGCCTCTGCCTTTGGCTCAGATCATGATCTCAAGGTCCTGGGATTGAGCCCAGCATCTCATTGGGCTCTCTGCTCAGTGGGGAGCCTGCTTCCTCCTCTCTCTCTCTCTGCCTGCTTCTCTATCTACTTGTGATCTCTGTCAAATAAATAAATAAAATCTTAAAAAAAAAATCTCCTGATTGTGCTTTTTCTAAAGTTAGGCTTTTTTTTTGGTCCTTAAAATCATGTGCAAAGGGCATACTCTATTTTCTAATTTCTGCCTACTAAGTGTTTGAATTAGTGGTTTCTTCCCTCAAGTTTAAAATTTCATTCAAAACCTTACTTTTTAACCTATGACACACATATATGTATATATATAGAAAAGCAAACAAATCATATATTTTTAACTCTGTGAAATTTCAGTGAGTACATCCTGGTAATCCATCACCCAAATCAAGAAACTGTATATTACCAGCACCTCAGAAGTCCTTCCCATACCCATTCCAGCCACTAGCCCTTTCTTCCTAAAAATACCAGTATCCTGAATTCCAACATCATGCATTTTGCCTTTGTTACTTTATATAAATAAAATTAAGTTGAATTCTTTCGATCTACTTCATTTACATTTTTGTCTGTGTTGATGCAGATAGTGAATCCAGAAACATCCACATAGAGATGTCTTATCAGACACCTGGGTGGCTTAGTCAGTTAAGCGTCTGCCATTGTCTCAAGTTGGGATCCTGGGATCAAGTCCCGCATTGGACTTCCTGCTCCACGTCACTCTCTGCCTCTCTTTCTCTTTCTCGCATGAATAAATAAAATCTTAAATAGACATCTGATTTATGAAAAAGATGACACTGAAGGACAGTAGAAAATTGATAAACTTTCTTCAATAAATAGTGCCAGAACAATTGAATATTCATATGGGAAAATAAATGTTGACTCTTTATACCATCCACAGATCCATTCCAAATAGATTATAGGCTTAAATGTGAATTGTAAAACAGCAAAGATTCTAGAAGATCACTCTGTTAATCTGGGTTATCTGAGAAGCAGATTCAAATAGGATTAGAAGTATAAGATAATAGAAATACATTTGAGAGAAAATAGAAAAATGGCAAGGAAGAGCTACCAGATTGTAATACTGGTCTGACTGTTCAAAGGAGAGAAGGAAGAAGTTGTGTGGGAAAGTATTAGACTGCACCGAAGTTTTTGTTTTGTTTTTTAAGATCTTACTTATTTGAAAGCACATGAGCTGTGGGGAAGGGCAGAGGAAGAGAGAAGCAGACTCCCCACCAAGAAGGGAGCCTGATGTGAGGCTCAATCCCAGGACCCCAAGATCATGACCCGAGCTGAAAGCAGATGCTTAACCATCTGAACCACCCAGGTACCCTGACTGCTGTGAAGTTCTAAGGAAGTTAAGCAAAGTTGATGTAGTTTTCCAGTGAAACCCATCCATTAAGAGCAGTCTCAAAACCCATAGGAGCAGGCCTGCTTTGGTTATCCCTGTCACATTTTGTCTACTCCCAACTAATGACTATGGGAAGCACAGCCAAGAGCGGGGGGAGAATACAAAAACATACATACAAAACACCCCAAAACCTACTTCATTCAATTAAGAATTTTTGTAAATCAAGAGGGAAGGAAAACCACAGGATGAGAAGATATTTGCAGTTATACATAGTCCATAAAGGAACCTCATATAGCAAAAGTAAAGAATTTCTACAAATCAAAAAAATAACCAAATTGAAAAATGGGCATGAGTCTTGAACAGGTAGTTCACAGAATAGAATATTCAAATAACTTTAATCATATGAAAAACGTATTCTTTACATTGCAAAGAAATGCAAATAAAACCCCATTAAAATAATACACATCCATCATAACATTTAAAATACAATGTTTGACATGAATGTGGAACAACTGGAAATCTTGTACACTGCTGAAGAAAATGTTAATAAAACCATTTTGGAAGACGGTACCTACTATAGAGGAGTATATATATTCCTTAAATTCCTACGTATTTGGTCCTAATATACATCTACAACAAGAGTGTTCACAGCAGTGTTGTAAGCAACACAATGTTCATCCACAGAATAAAGTGCAGTACATTCGTAGGAGAGGATGCTATGAGTAATAAATGTAAACAAGTGCTGCTTTCATTATTTTATCATTTTGGAGCTATTCCCTATTTTCATGTTTTTGTTCGTAGGGCATGTTTTAAGGTGGAATAAGTGCAAGGGTTTCTGTCCTTCAGGAGTTTACAGTTTCATAAGAGAGAAAATATTTATTTTAACATTTTAATATTTTAATTTTTAATTTAAAATTAAATTTAAAACTTAAAAATGTTTAATATTTTAAGTATAATGCATTAATTGGTAGGAGAGGCTGAAGTTAGTGCTGTCACTTCAATGCATGCAGTGATTTTCTTATTGGTGGACCTAGATTTCATAGGGAAGGTAACTTATGAGCTGATTCTTGAATTATGAATTGCCTTTATATGTGTGGACATACCAGACTTTAAATTAGTGTTTAAGGAAGTACTGAACAAAAAGTTGCAAAGAGTATTTGCAGATAAAAAATGCAAGGTCTTTGTGATGAGCCAAACATAAATAACTTGTAAACTGAGGTGTTAATATTGGGGAAATAGTAATTCATAACTTTAGGGTCTATGAAAAGTGTCTGTCTTGTTTTCCTTGCCTACTTCTACATATTTTCTTTGATTCTCTGGCATTTTGAACCTCTGTGAATCTGAGAAATTAAGTGAATACACAGCCTTTTTTTTTTAATCATTTATTTCCAAGAAAACAGCTGCAGAGTATAAGATTTATTTTATCTAACCTTATCCTGGTGTGTCAGAGTATATAATAGTGGGGTGATTTACTTTTTGTGTGTTAAATATGTGGATTATGTTCTTGATTCAATTTTTCTTTGGCATATAGAAGAGGAGAAAGGGGTCAAACCCTTTTCTTAAACTCTGCTATACTTTCTGATAATCTATGAAACTGTCCATGTCTCAGCAAGTTCCACAAATCCTCTTAAGTTGGTGAGGTGCACATGGGTGTTCAAAAAATGGGATCACTGAATTAGGAAGTATCACCAGAAATAACGTACAGAGAGCATTTAACTTTTTAAAGCTGCTTTTTTCCTGATTTTTTAAATCAAAATTAGAGATTATGATAAAATCAGTGACCATCCTAAAATTAAGAATCTTATGTCAATTTGGAAAAGGGTAATGGTGTTACTAGAGAGTTTTCTTTTTCTCAGATGTGATAATTATCCCTAAGAAATAACTTAGCAGACAGTTGTCTAATACAGGACATGTGGCAAAAAAAAAAAACAACAAACCAGACCTTAGTATTTTACTTTTTTTTTCCCCCAAACCTTAGTATTTTGGTAAGCATGTCAGAAGTGTACATCTGAACTAAACTTTTCCTTTGAAGAACTCAAACTGAGCAGCTGCTCCTATGTTGCACTATTGTTCATATGGCTCACATCTTTTCAGTTGAGTCATAGTCTCACTTGAACTGCTTTCAGGACCAGTCTGTAAGCTTTGTAATGAAGTTATGATTTTATCTTCCCTTTACTTTTGACCAAAAGTATTATTACATTGATTGGCTCTGAATATACAATTTCTTAAAATCCAAAATTGATAGAGTATAAATGGAATTTACAGTACCTGTGAAGACATTATCAAATAGTAGTAAATAACAAAAGGTAAGTTTTTATATTCCTAGATAAATATTTAGAACATTAAGTCATTTAAATTGTATTCATTAGAAAAATTCTATACTTGCCTTAGAGGGCCACTTTAGACTAAGTAAATCTCAATAGGTGTTCTCTCAGAGATGATTTTGAACTTTCCTCATATGATGCTAAGGATTCTGTAAGTATTATATGGTGAAAAATTAAGAATGAAGTGTTTTCATAATTGACAGGTAATGAGTTATATTGGTCTCTGAATATTTTTAGATTATTAAGATTTCAGTAAGTTTACAGCATAACACTGACATAAAGTGAAAAATAGAATAATTCAGGTAATTTAGCATACCTTTTGCTTTATAATGAAAACGTAGTTTATACATTCAGCTATCTAAACTTACACTTTGTTTAGCAACTGAACTTATACCATTTACTAATGAAGAGGATTTAAACAACTATATTTTATCAGCTTTAAAATACAAAATACAATTGTTTTAAAACACATTTTGACATCTCTGAAATTAGGACAGGCTCTGTGATCAAGGGTGTTGTAAAATGGCTAGCTTTCAGGCTGAAATTTTGCATGTACAACTCTGCTTATCCATGTCATCGGTGTTCATTAACATCTCTTCAACTGAGTTATATGTATTAGTGGTATTGTACACATGTTGAGTTTAATTGTTTAAAATACCTTCAGATATGTTACACCATGATTGGAGATTGAAGTTACTGTGTACACAGAAAGGGATGGCAAAACATAGCTGAGCCTACATTTAATATCAGTAAAGCCAGTATCCATCATTGGAGGAACAACCACGATTGAGTTTATATTTTCTTGCAGAGTGACGACAAAGTACTTTTCATGGACCAAGAAAGGAAAATATCCTGAAGTAGTTGGTCTATTACATTTTGTTACTAAGATTTATGCAAAAGGATGGCTCATCACGTACAGAGAGTTGGAACTGAGGGAACAAGAAATTGCCAAATC
Organism: Mustela putorius furo; assembly: GCF_011764305.1. NCBI lineage: Eukaryota > Metazoa > Chordata > Mammalia > Carnivora > Mustelidae > Mustela > Mustela putorius. Next base: position 76,643,657 of record NW_025421987.1, read on the forward strand.
TCTCAGAATAGATAAAAGGAATTTCAAAGCAGACAGTCCATTATGACTGATTTATGTATTGTGCAAGTTGTTGAATTTATTTTAACAAACTTCCTACTGGCTTTGAACAGAAGCTGCTTAACTTCCAGCAAGACATGATTCAGTTGAAAAAAATGAAAATTCAAGTGCCATCAAATAGGGAAACATCTCCAAAGCTCACAGAATTGGTGTTAGCCACTTGGAAGAAAATCCTGGAGACAAAAATGCAGTATCATTACTTTCGATGGGTTGGGACATTGTATGAAGAATTAGGAAAGTTTACAACTCTGAATCAAAAAGATTCAGAAAATTTGGACTCCAATAGTGAGAAATTTGGGGAATACTTAACAAATTTATGCAGCATATTGGGTTTACATATGGACAGGCTGATACATTATTAAATTATGCATAAGTGATAGGTTCAATAGATATAAAATGTAAATTCTTTTTTTTTTAAAGATTTTATTTATTTGACAGAGAGAAATCACAAGTAGATGGAGAGGCAGGCAGAGAGAGAGAGAGAGGGAAGCAGGCTCCCCACCGAGCAGAGAGCCTGATGCGGGACTCGATCCCAGGACCCTGAGATCATGACCTGAGCCGAAGGCAGCGGCTTAACCCACTGAGCCACCCAGGCGCCCCTAAAATGTAAATTCTAAATGATAAGCATTGTCATAGTTCATCGACCATTACTTAATATAAATGGTGCATCTACAATGGATAGCATCTTGAGTTGGAGATACAGTGTTAAAAATAAAAGAATATACATAAATGCAGTTTTAGGGTAAACATCACCCTGTCATTAGACTCCATTATAATCTAGCTATATGCTCTACTTCATTTTTTTGCATTCCTTTTGTGTTAAAGTTTCAATAATCAAAGATATCCTTTCTAAATCAAAGATTTTCCATTGAACTTTACTATGTATACGTATTTGTATAGATTTCTCAAACTTAGTGAAAAGTGATTCCAATATTTTGCTTAATTTTTAAAAGATTTTATTAGAGTATGCATGTGCACAAGCAGGGGGAGCAGCAGGCAGAGGAAGAAGCAGTCTCCTTGCTGAACAAGTAAGGACTTGATGCCAGGACCCTGGGATCATAACCTGAGCCAAAGGCAGACACTTAACCAACTGAGCCACCCTGGCATCCCCAGTTTGCTTTTTCATGTTCTTGATCTGTTCATGTATGATCTTTGTCAAATACTCTATGTATGTGCACTTATAGGCAATGTACCTCTAGTAATCATACTCTCAAGAATATTGATTTCTAAGAAATATTAAGAACCCTGTTTCTTTTGGTGTTTTTTTTTAAATCCAGAATAATTGCTGTAGTCAAAAGACATAATGTATCAGAATGGAAAAAAAAAAAAAAGCCCTATGTATATGTTCCTACAAGAGACTCAATTCTGACTTAGTCACCTGCAAATTGAAAGTGAGGGCATAGAGAAATATTTAACATGCAAATGGAGTTCAAAAGAAGGCCAGTGTAGCAATACGTATGTTGGACAAACTAAACTTAAAATGGACTGTAAAAAAGATAAGGGAATTACATAATCATAAAGGGGATAATCCAGCAAGAATATATGAGTTGTAAATATTCACCCAAGAAGGGAGCACCCAAATATATAAAACAATGCAAACATAGAAGAACTAAATGATAATAACAATAATAGGTTATTTTAACATCCCACTTACATCAATGGACAGATTATCTAAACAGAAAACAAACAAGGAAACAGTATCTTTGACTGACACACTGGACCAGATGGACTTCATAGATATATTCAGAACATTCCATCCTAAAACAGCAGAATGGCATTCTTTTCAAGTGTACAGGGTACATTTTCCAGAGTAGATCATGTATTACGTCACAAAACAGGACTCACCAAATATAAAAATGTTGGAATCATACCATGTGACTTTTCTGACTACAACACTATGAAACTAGACGCCATCCACAAGAAAAATACTGGAAAGACCACAAATACATGGATGTTGAACAACATGTTACTGAACAATGAATGGGTCAACCAGGAAATCAAGATATAAAAAAAACATGAAAATAAATGAAAACACAATTGTCCAAAGCCTTTGTGATGCAGCAAAAGTCCTAGGAGGGAAGTATATAGAATATAGTCCTACTTCAAACAAGAAAAATCTCAAATAACACAACCTTGCATGTTAAGGAACTAGAAAAAGAACAATAAAGCCTAAAGCCAGCAAAGGAAATAATAAAGATTGGTATGGAAATAAATGATATATAAAACAAAAAAAAATTACAGCAGATCAATGAAACCAGTATCTGGGTCTTAGAAAAAATTAATGAAATGGATAAACCTCTAGCCAGACTTATCAAAAAGAAAAGTGAAAGGACCCAAATAAAATCACAAATGAGAGAGGAGGAATGACACCATAAAAATGCAATTGTTAGAGAAAATTATGAAAAACTATATGCTGACAAAGTGGATAACTTGGAATGAATGGACAAATTCCTAGACATTTATAAACTACCAAAATGGAAACAGGAAGAAATTGAAAACTTAGACCAATAACCAGCTAAGTAATTTCAAAGAAATTGAATCAGTTAAAAAAACAACAAAAAACTCCCAACAAATAAAAGTCCAAGGCCAGAAGGCTTCATTGAAGAATTCTACCAAACATTTAAGAGTTAATATCTATTCTCAAACTATTCCAAAAGATAGAAAGGAAGGAAAACTTCTAAAGTATTCCTATGATGCCAAAACCAGACACCACTAAAAAAGAGAACTGCAGACCAATATTCCTGATGAATATGAATGCAGAAATTCTCAACAAAATAATAGCAAATTGAATTCAATAATACAGTAAAAATTATTCGCCATGATCGAGTAGGATTTATTCCTGGGTTGCAAGGGTGGTTCAGTATTCACAAATCAGTGTGAAATACCACATTAAAAAAAGAAAGAATAGGAACTATATGATCATTTCAGTAGATATAGAGAAAACATTTGACAAAGTACAATATCTATTCATGATAAAAATCCTCAACAAAGCAGGTTTATAGGAAATATACCTTCACACAATAAAGGCCATATATGAAAAACCCATAGCTAATATTATCCTTCATGGGGAATAACCAAGAGCTTTTCCTCTATTAAGAACAAGCTAGGGATTTCCATTTTCACCAGTGTTACTTATCATAGCACTAGACGTGCTGGCCACAGAGTCAGACAATAGGAAGAAATAAAAGGCATTCAAATTGGCAAGGAAGGAGTAAAACTGTCACTATTTGCAGATGATATGCTTACTCTATATAGAAGCCCCAAAGACACCACCAAAATGAATTGTTAGAATTGAGACACAAATTCAGTAAACTTGCAGGATATAAAATCAACGTACAGAAATCTGTTGCATTTCTATACACTAATAATGAACCAGCAAGAAGAGAATAAAGGAATCAGTTCCATTCACAACTGTGCCAACACCAAGAAGATACTGAGAAATAAACTTAACCAATGGCGTGGAGGACCTGAACTCTGAAAACTATAAAACACAGATGAAAGAAATTGAAGAGGACACCAGGAAAGGAAAGAGGTTCCATGCTCACAGATTAGAAGAACAAATATTAAAATGTTTATAATATCCAAAGTACTCTACACATTTAATTCAGTCCCTGTCAAAATACCACTAGCATTTTACACAAGCCTAAAATTTGTATGGAACCACAAAAGATTGCAAATAGTTAAGCCAACCTTGAGAAAGAAAAAGCTAGAGTCATCACAACTTTGGACTTCAACTTACATTACAAAGCTGTAGTGATCAAGACAGTATGGACTGCCACAAAGATTGACACATAGTTCAATAGAACAGAATAGAAAACCCAGAAATGGACACACAACTGTATTGTCAACTAATCTTTGATAAAGCAAAAAAGAATATCCAATGGGAAAAAGACAGTCTCTTCAACAAATAGTGTTGGGGAGACTGAGCAGCAACATGCAAAAGAATGAAACTGGACCTCTTTCTCACACCATCCACAAAAATAAATTCAAAATGGATGAAAAACCTAAATTTATGTGAAATTTGACATAAGTTGAACCATAAAAATCCTAGAGGAGAATACAGGCAGTAACCTCTTTGACATAGGTCATAGCAACTTCTTTCTAGATACATTGTTGGAGGCAAGGGCAACAAAAACAAAAATAAACTATTGGGATTTCATCAAATTAGAAAGCTCCTGCACAGTGAAGGAAACAATCAACAAAACTAAAAGGCAGCTTTTAGAATGGGAGAAGATATTTCCAAATGACATACCTGAGGAAGGGTTAGTATCCAAAATCTATAAAGAACTTAGGAAACTCAACACCCCCAAAATGAATAGACCAGTGAAAAATGGGCAGAAGACATGAGTAGACATTTTTCTGAAGAAGGTACATGGATGGCCAACAGACACATGAAAAGATGCTTAACAGCATCAGGGAAATACAAATCAAAACTACAGTGTAGGGGAGGAGTCAAGATGGCGGAGAAGTAGCAGGCTGAGACTACTTCAGCTAGCCGGAGATCAGCTAGATAGCTTATCTAAAGATTGCAAACACCTGAAAATCCATCGGCAGATCGAAGAGAAGAAGAACAGGAATTCTGGAAACAGAAAAACAACCACTTTCTAAAAGGTAGGACTGGCGGAGAAGTGAATCCAAAGCGACGGGAAGATAGACCCTGGGGGGAGGGGCCGGCTCCCGGCAAGAGGCGGAGCAACCGCGCACAAAATCAGGACTTTTAAAAGTCTGTTCCGCTGAGGGACTTCACTCCGAAGGCTACCCGGGGCAAAGCCCACACGGGGTCAGCGTGGCCTCAGGTCCCGCAGGGTCACAGAAGGATCGGGGGTGTCTGAGTGTCGCAGAGCTTGCGGGTATTGGAACGGGAAAGCCGGCTACAGAGACAGAGCCGACAGTAAGCTCGCAGCTCGGTGTTACCTTGAACCGGTCACAGGCTCGGTGAGCTCAGAGCGCGGCCGGAGGTCAGGCAGACGGTAGTAACTGGGCGCTGCTCTCTGAGGACGCACTGAGGAGTGTGTCCCTGGGCTCTAGGCTCCTCCGGGCCGGAGACCAGGAGGCCGCCATTTGTATTCCCGTGCTCCGGAACTCTACAAAAAGCGCTCAGGGAACAAAAGCTCCTGAAAGCAAACCCGAGCGGATTACTCACCCGGCCCCTGATAAGGGCGGTGCAATTCTGCCAGGGGCAAAGACACTTGAGAATCACTACACCAGGCCCCTCCCCCAGAAGATCAACAAGAAATCCAGCCTAGACCAAGTTCACCTACCAAGGAGTGCGGTTTCAATACCAAGGAGAGCAGCAGAATTCCAGAGGAGGAGAAAGCAAAGCACAGAACTCATGGCTTTTTCCCTGTGATTTTTTTTAGTCTTGCAGTTAATTTAATTTTTTTCTTTTTCATTTTTTGTTTTTTTTTCTCGCCTTCTGGTTAATTTTTTTTTAACTTTTACCTTTTTCTTTTTTAACGTTTTTTAACTAGTTTAATATATATATTTTCTCGTTTTTATATTTTTCTTTTCCTTTTTAAAAATTCTTTTCTTTTTTTTCTTTTCTTTCTTCCTTTTTGAGCCGCTTTTTATCCCCTTTCTCCCCCCTCAAGATTTGGGATTTCTTATAATTTGGTTAAAGCATATTTTCCTGGGGTTGTTGCCACCCTTTTAGTATTTTACTTGCTCTTTCATATACTCTTATCTGGACAAAATGACAAGACGGAAAAATTCAACACAAAAAAAAGAACAAGAGGCAGTACCGAAGGCTAGGGACCTAATCAATACAGACATTGGTAATATGTCAGATCTAGAGTTCAGAATGACAATTCTCAAGGTTCTAGCCGGGCTCGAAAAAGGCATGGAAGATATTAGAGAAACTCTCTCGAGAGATATAAAAGCCCTTTCTGGAGAAATAAAAGAACTAAAATCTAACCAAGTTGAAATCAAAAAAGGTATTAATGAGGTGCAATCAAAAATGGAGGCTCTCACTGCTAGAATAAGTCAGGCAGAAGAAAGAATTAGTGATATAGAAGACCAAATGACAGTGAATAAAGAAGCTGAGCAAAAGAGGGACAAACAGCTACTGGACCACGAGGGGAGAATTCGAGAGATAAGTGACACCATAAGATGAAACAACATCAGAATAATTGGGATTCCAGAAGAAGAAAGAGAGAGGGGAGTAGAAGGGATACTGGAGAGAATTATTGGGGAGAATTTCCCCAATATGGCAAAGGGAATCAGCATCAAAATTCAGGAGGTTCAGAGAACGCCCCTCAAAATCAATAAGAATAGGCCCACACCCCGTCACCTCATAGTAAAATTTACAAGTCTCAGTGACAAAGAGAAAATCCTGAAAGCAGCCTGGGAAAAGAAGTCAGTAACATACAATGCTAAAAATATTAGATTGGCAGCTGACTTATACACAGAGACCTTGCAGGCCAGAAAGAGCTGGCATGATATTTTCAGAGCACTAAATGAGAAAAACATGCAGCCAAGAATACTATATCCAGCTAGGCTATCATTGAAAATAGAAGGAGAGATTAAAAGCTTCCAGGACAAACAAAAACTGAAAGAATTTGCAAACACCAAACCAGCTCCACAGGAAATCTTGAAAGGGGTCCTCTAAGCAAAGAGAGAGCCTACAAGTGGTAGATCAGAAAGGAACAGAGACCATATACAGTAACAGTCACCTTACAGGCAATACAATAGCACTAAATTCATATCTCTCAATAGTTACCCTGAATGTTTATAGGCTAAACGCCCCTGTCAAAAGACACAGGGTATCAGAATGGATAAAAAAACAAAACCCATCTATATGTTGCCTCCAAGAAACTCATTTTAAGCCCGAAGACACCTCCAGATTTAAAGTGAGGGGGTGGAAAAGAATTTACCATGCTAATGGACATCAGAAGAAAGCAGGAGTGGCAATCCTTATATCAGATCAATTAGATTTTAAGCCAAAGACTATAATAAGAGATGAGGAAGGACACTATATCATACTCAAAGGGTCTGTCCAACAAGAAGATCTAACAATTTTCAATATCTATGCCCCCAACGTGGGAGCAGCCAACTATAAAAACCAATTAATAACAAAATCAAAGAAACACATCAACAATAATACAATAATAGTAGGTGACTTTAACACTCCCCTCACTGAAATGGACAGATCATCCAAGCAAAAGATCAGCAAGGAAATAAAGGCCTTAAACGACACACTGGACCAGATGGACATCACAGATATATTCAGAGCATTTCATCCCAAAACAACAGATTACACATTCTTCTCTAGTGCACATGGAACATTCTCCAGAATAGATCACATCCTCGGTCCTAAATCAGGACTCAACCGGTATCAAAAGATTGGCATCATTCCCTGCATAGTTTCAGACCACAATGCTCTAAAGCTAGAACTCAACCACAAAAGGAAGTTTGGAAAGAACCCAAATACATGGAGACTAAATAGCATCCTTCTAAAGAATGAATGGGTCAACTGGGAAATTAAAGATGAATTGAAAAAAATCATGGAAACAAATGATAATGAAAATACAACGGTTCAAAATCTGTGGGACACAACAAAGGCAGTCCTGAGAGGAAAATATATACTGGTACAAGCCTTTCTCAAGAAACAAGAAAGGTCTCAGGTACACAACCTAATCCTACACCTAAAGGAGCTGGAGAAAGAACAAGAAAGAAACCCTAATCCAAGCAGGAGAAGAGAAATCATAAAGATCAGAGCAGAAATCAATGAAATAGAAACCAAAAAGACAATAGAGCTAATCAACAAAACTAGGAGCTGGTTCTTTGAAAGAATTAATAAAATTGATAAACCCCGGACCCGACTTATCAAAAAGAAAAGAGAAAGGACCCAAATAAATAAAATCATGAAAGAAAGAGGAGAGATCACAACTAACACCAGAGAAATACAAACTATTATAAGAACATACTTGAGCAACTCTACGCCAACAAATTTGACAATCTGGAAGAAATGGATGCATTCCTAGAAACATATAAACTACCACAACTGAACCAGGAAGAAGTAGAAAGCCTGAACAGACCCATAACCAGTAAGGAGATTGAAACAGTCATTAAAAATCTCCAAACAAACAAAATCCCAGGGCCAGACGGCTTCCCGGGGGAATTCTACCAAACATTTAAAGAAGAGCTAATTCCTATTCTCCTGCAACTGTTCCAAAAAATAGAAATGGAAGGAAAACTTCCAAACTCATTTTATGAGGCCAGCATCACCTTGATCCCAAAACCAGACAAGGATCCCATCAAAAAAGAGAGCTATAGACCAATATCCTTGATGAACACAGATGCGAAAATAATCAACAAAATACTAGCCAATAGGATTCAACAGTACATTAAAAGGATTATTCACCACGACCAAGTGGGATTTATTCCAGGGCTGCAAGGTTGGTTCAACATCCGCAAATCAGTCAATGTGATACAACACATCAATAAAAGAAAGAACAAGAACCATATGATACTCTCAATAGATGCTGAAAAAGCATTTGACAAACCACAGCATCCCTTCCTGATCAAAACTCTTCAAAGTGTAGGGATAGAGGGCACATACCTCAATATCATCAAAGCCATCTATGAAAAACCCACCGCAAATATCATTCTCAATGGAGAAAAACTGAAAGCTTTTCCGCTAAGGTCAGGAACACGGCAGGGATGTCCATTATCACCTCTGCTATTCAACATAGTACTAGAGGTCCTAGCCACAGCAATCAGACAACAAAAGGAAATTAAAGGCATCCAAATCGGCAAAGAAGAAGTCAAATTATCACTCTTCGCAGATGATATGATACTATATGTGGAAAACCCAAAAGACTCCACTCCAAAACTGATAGAACTTATACAGGAATTCAGTAAAGTGTCAGGATATAAAATCAACGCCCAGAAATCAGTTGCATTTCTCTACACCAACAGCAAGACAGAAGAAAGAGAAATTAAGGAGTCCATCCCATTTACAATTGCACCGAAAATCATAAGATACCTAGGAATAAACCTAACCAAAGAGGCACAGAATCTATACTCAGAAAACTATAAAGTACTCATGAAAGAAATTGAGGAAGACACAAAGAAATGGAAAAATGTTCCATGCTCCTGGATTGGAAGAATAAATATTGTGAAAATGTCTATGCTACCTAAAGCAATCTACACATTTAATGCAATTCCTATCAAAGTACCATCCATCTTTTTCAAAGAAATGGAACAAACAATTCTAAAATTTATATGGAACCAGAAAAGACCTCGAATAGCCAAAGGGATATTGAAAAAGAAAGCCAACGTTGGTGGCATCACAATTCCGGACTTCAAGCTCTATTACAAAGCTGTCATCATCAAGACAGCATGGTACTGGCACAAAAACAGACACATAGATCAATGGAACAGAATAGAGAGCCCAGAAATAGACCCTCAACTCTACAGTCAACTAATCTTCGACAAAGCAGGAAAGAATGTCCAATGGAAAAAAGACAGCCTCTTCAATAAATGGTGCTGGGAAAATTGGACAGCCACATGCAGAAAAATGAAGTTGGACCACTTCCTTACACCACACACAAAAATAGACTCAAAATGGATGAAGGACCCCAATGTGCGAAAGGAATCCATCAAAATCCTTGAAGAGAACACAGGCAGCAACCTCTTCAACCTCAGCCGCAGCAACATCTTCCTAGGAACAACGCCAAAGGCAAGGGAAGCAAGGGCAAAAATGAACTATTGGGATTTCATCAAGATCAAAAGCTTTTGCACAGCAAAGGAAACAGTTAACAAAATCAAAAGACAACCGACAGAATGGGAGAAGATATTTGCAAACGACATATCAGATAAAGGACTAGTGTCCAGAATCTATAAAGAACTTAGCAAACTCAACACCCAAAGAACAAATAATCCAATCAAGAAATGGGCAGAGGACATGAACAGACATTTCTGCAAAGAAGACATCCAGATGGCCAACAGACACATGAAAAAGTGCTCCATATCACTCGGCATCAGGGAAATACAAATCAAAACCACAATGAGATATCACCTCACACCAGTCAGAATGGCTAAAATGAACAAGTCAGGAAATGACAGATGCTGGCGAGGATGCGGAGAAAGGGGAACCCTCCTACACTCTTGGTGGGAATGCAAGCTGGTGCAGCCACTCTGGAATACAGCATGGAGGTTCCTCCAAATGTTGAAAATAGAACTGCCCTATGACCCAGCAATTGCACTATTGGGTATTTACCCCAAGATACAAACGTAGTGATCCCAAGGGGCACATGCACCTGAATGTTTATAGCAGCAATGTCCACAATAGCCAAACTATGGAAAGAACCTAGATGTCCATCAACAGATGAATGGATCAAGAAGATGTGGTATATATACACAATGGAATACTATGCAGCCATCAAAAGAAATGAAATCTTGCCATTTGCGCCAACATGAATGGAACTAGAGCGTATCATGCTTAGCGAAATAAGTCAAGCAGAGAAAGACAACTATCATATGATCTCCCTGATATGAGGAAGTGGTGATGCAACATGGGGGCTTAAGTGGGTACGAGAAGAATAAATGAAACAAGATGGGATTGGGAGGGAGACAAACCATAAGTGACTCTTAATCTCACAAAACAAACTGATGGTTGCTGGGGGGAGGGGGTTTGGGAGAAGGGGGTGGGATTATGGACGTTGGGGAGGGTATGTGCTTTGGTGAGTGCTGTGAAGTGTGTAAACCTGGTGATTCACAGACCTGTACCCCTGGGGATAAAAATATATGTTTATAAAAAGTAAAAAATTTAAAAAAAATATATGCACAGAATAAAAAAAAATACTACCTTGTAGTTTTCTCACCTGTGAGAAGGACCGAATCAATAACACAAGAAAGTTATTGGTGAGGATGTAAAGAAAGGGGAACTTCTTGCCCTGTTGGTGTGAATGCCAACTGGCACAGCCACTCTGGGAAACAGTATGGAGGCTCCTCAAATAGTTAAAAAGAGGACCACCCTACTTAGTAATTACACTACTAAGTATTTACCTAAAGAAAGCAAACATATTAATTCAAAGGGATACATGCATCCGATGTTTATAGCAGCATAATCTATAATTGCCAAATTATGGAAACAGTTCAAATGTCTATCGACTGCTTACAAGATTGAATCCTTAAAGGGTAAGGGCAATGGCAGGTTTTTTTTTTTTTTTCTCAGATTTCAGCTTAACAGTTATTACAGGATAAATATGCAGGTTTCTTGTTTGCCTCTTCAGATCCATTCTCCTCTCCGCATGCTCTGTATCCTAAGAGACTGTGCTTAAAGAACTGCATCATCTGCTCACTAGCCTTCTTGCTCTGCTGGGTTCAGCCAGTGGAAAAGGGAAGCAAGAATTTGGTGAGTATTAAGAGAGCACTCAGGATGTTTATCATTAACCCTTATGGGGCTATATTTGACAGATGAAAGCAAACTCTTCTACCTATGGCCACTCTCTTGTCATGTGGTCCCATTTCAACAGCCCTCACTCTTTTTTTTTTTAAATTTATTTTTATTTTCAGCATAACAGTATTCATTATTTTTGTACCACACCCAGTGCTCCATGCAATCTGTGCCCTCTATAATACCCACCATCTGGTACCCTGACCTCCCACCACCCTCCCCTTCAAAACCCTCAGATTGTTTTTCAGAGTCCATAGTCTCTCATGGTTGACCTCCCCTTCCAATTTCCCCCAACTCCCTTCTCCTCTCCAACTCCCCTTGTCCTCCATGCTAATTGTTATGCTCCACAAATAAGTGAAACCATATGATAATTGACTCTCTCTGCTTGACTTATTTCACTCAGCATAATCTCTTCCAGTCCCGTCCATGTTGCTACAAAAGTTGGGTATTTATTCTTCTTCTACCGGACATTGGGGAGGGTATGTGATTTGGTGAGTGCTGTGAAGTGTGTAAACCTGGTGATTCACAGACCTGTACCCCTGGGGATAAAAATATATGTTTATAAAAAATAAAAAATTAAAAAAAAAAAAAAAAAAAAAAAAGTTGGGTATTCGTCCTTTCTGATGGAGGCATAATACTCCATAGTGTATATGGACCACATCTTCCTTATCCATTCATCCATTGAAGGGCATTTTGGTTCTTTCCAGTTTGGCGACCGTGGCCATTGCTGCTATAAACATTGGGGTACAGATGGCCCTTCTTTTCACTACATCTGTATCTTTGGGGTAAATACTCAGGAGTGCAATGGCAGTGTCATTGGGAAGTTCTATTTTTAATTTCTTGAGGAATCTCCACACTGTTCTCCAAAGAGGCTGCACCAACTTGCATTCCCACCAACGGTGTAAGAGGGTTCCCCTTTCTCCACATCCCCTCCAGCTCTCACTCTTAATTATGTTCCAATAACACTGCCCCTCTCCTTGCCCCCTTTAAAGCCCAAGGGCTTCCTATTGTCCTTAGTCCTTGTGATGCTTCACTGTTGCTTCCCTTATGCTACCCTTACCTCTCTCTAATGCATCCTCTGTTCACTTCTGGGACTTTGCTTGCAACCATTGGTATTCAGTTTTTCTTCTTGAGACAGAATTTTGAATGTAAGAATCTGAATATACAGGCTACAACAAGCCTTTGCATTAAAAAAAATGCCTTTTCTAGGCCATTAGAAGTGTAATATGTAGCTATGTTTCTAGAATCCTTTCTAATTTTATTTTCAAATGTATATAATAATGTTTTAACTATTTTCAAAAAGATTAAGAGAAGGAAACTTTATTTAAATGATGTTTATGAATTTAGTTACACTATTAGTCAAATACCTCTCCTTAGTATTTTTTTGTTATCTTTTTTGACTGACAGAATGTAATTTTCACTGAATAAGGTTAACTTATTCAGTGCTAATATATGCATTTTTTTTCTTACAGGATCTTAAGATACTCTGATTGTGTTCATTTTTACATTGGAAAGTTATTTATATTCATTAGATATAGAAAACCAAGTCACCAAGATAGAGTGATTTATTCAAAATCATAATATTTGTTAAACATTTGTAGTCTGGTTTTTAATGTCAGTTTGGAAAGGTCTTTATTCTCATTTTATTACCATATACTGCATCTCTGATGATGTGAGGGAATGCTATATCAATAATTTCATGTATAATGTCAAGAGTTAATTTTTGGATGTTTTTTATTCTGTCTGCATTCATAATAGAAATTCATCTGAAATAAGTCATTAAGAAAACACTGTACTTTTTCAACAAACAGGAAGGATATATTTTTGCCTTATTAAAACTATGAAAGTGTATTCATTTTTGGAGTAAGGGCTATAATATCCTATATTAAATAAAAAGCCATTGACCTAGAGACCTTTTTATAAACATAATTAGTTTATCTTAAAAGAATTATTATGTTTGAGCCTGTAATTCTTCTAGGTTATTAATAGGAAAGCATTATTTAGAACTGTCAGGAAAATCAATATTGAAACACTTACATACAGGGTAAAAATGGTACCATTATTGATGGTTATTTGATAGGGAAAAGTGTAGCCTCTGCATGTATAGAGGACTCATTTTCAATTAACTATGCTTAAATAGGAAGACTCCGCTTCATTAAGGTCTTTGGCACCTAAATTGTTCATTTGTTTGTGGTTGGAACATAATCTATAATTATTTTATGAGGTAAATCTTGGCCTTGCCCATAGTTATTTCCTTAGGTGGCATCTCTTCAGGATGGGTTTAGATTAAAAGTCTTTAATATCAACCCCAGAGTCCACTTACTTGATTTTTCATCAATAATATAGAATGTTATATTCCACTCTTAGAAAATATTGCTGAATTCATAACTACCCAATTTCTGTGAGTAAGTTACTTAATATTATATGGTAATTATTTGAAGGATATGCAGTTTAATTCTTTTGGCTTATTGGTGCTGATTCAGACTTTTTTCTTAACTAACACCCTGGAGAGAGAGAACATTTTCTACTTAGTAGCTCTTTACTGTGGTGACTTAGAGCGAGAAGGAACCCCACATGGACAGGACATATCTAAAGGGTGGGAACATGTGGAGTTCCTGCAAGGAGCCCCGACGTCTTTCGGTAATACTTGTATTTCCTCTCCCCCAAGGTGAGACCTGAAGATATAGTGACACATTGGGCTATTGCTCAATCTCAGAAAAAGCCTGTTTCCTTATCTCTACTGTAGAAATAAAAATAAGACAAAATTAGGGATATTTTGAAGATTAAAGAAGTTAATTTATCATAAGCTTCTATATTATAAGCTTCGAGTATCTTCTATAGGGTAAACACAGTATATGCTCTCAGTTGGGATTATTTTATAGCTAATATCTTAAACTTCAGCTCAGATAAAGCTATGTTCTTAGAAACACTTTTACTGAACTCCGTGGTCTTAGCTTGAAATGAAGAGTATAAGCAGGATAAAATTTCCTTCTGTTATTATAAAAAAGTTATTGAGGAGATCATCAAAATTAGTTTCTCCTTTATGAGGACTCACAGGAGAAATTTTGAACAACTTTATCACACTCCCTTTCCTTATGAATCAGAGAACTTAAATCATAATTTAACCTTTTCTAGATGACTCATGGTTATTAATAATACCAATTCATTGCAGAAATGGGGTTGTGTCCTGAGGTCTATTGAGTTGCAAAGAAATATGTGGAGATGCAATGGGGGAGGGGTAGTTGGGAGGTAGGAAAAGAATAAATGAAACAAGATGCGATCAGGAGGGAGACAAACCAAAAGAGACTCTTAATGTCACAAAACAAACTGAGGGGGCTGGAGAGAGGGGTATAGGGAGAGGGTGGTGGGGTTACGGACACTGGGGAGGGTATGTGCTGTGGTGAGTGTGGTGATATATGTAAACCTGGCAATTCACGGACCTGTACCCCCTGGGGCTAATAATACATTATATGTTTATAAAAAAATAAAAAAAAAAAAAGAAATATTTGTCCCAGTAGTGTTGAGTGAGGCAAGATAACCAGACTAGACTTAACAAAAACATTCCTGTTATAAAACTTGGAAATAGATTGCTTTCCTACAAACCATCTCATTGTATAAAAACTGAGTCAAAATCCTAATTTTATAAGGTGTGCAGAAATTCCTTTCATGAAAAATTTAGGTTGACTGTATTTTTATTACATTATAATTATTTGCTGTGGTGCTTATTTAGGGCATTGTGTAGGGCCATGTTGGGTATTCTCTGTGCTATTACAGTTGGGCAATATATAGAAGGCAGTAAGTGGATAGTATCCCTTGAAATTGTTCCAGGCACAATCTTCATAATCTTTTAAGTGGATCTGCATGTATTATGTACTTATATCTCTATGTTTTACATAGACTATATTCATATAATAAAGCAAGAGATTTTTTTTGTAAAGCTATATTGCTATCACATTAGGTGCTTTTCTATAGCAAATTTTAATATTAAATAACAAAAATGCCTTACAAATATTTTGTCTAAATTAATATTGTTTAACTATATATTACATTGCCCTTAACTAACAAACATACCTTGAAAAAATGAGAATTGAATGTCTATCTAAATAGCCTATTATGGGAAAAAGACCATGCTTTCCCATTGAAGTTACATTGAACTTTTTAACAGTGAGTAAAGTACAAATAAGATGAAATGGATCTAAGTCTTTATATTGTTTTCCCGAACATATATATTTTTCCAGTTATGCAAATAATGGTAAAAAGTAATAGAGACCTTTGTTTACAATATTTACCATGTTGGCCAGATGCATTTCAGCTAACCTCAGTGAAATGTGACAAAAAATACACCATTACTGAGAAAATACTGTAAAATCAAAGATAGTAGTCATAATGGAATGGAAAAATACATGTAAAATCTAAATTAAAATGATTAATAAAATGGCACTACTTCTTCATATCTCTTAAATATTTTATTACCCCCCCCAAACTCAGTCTTGCATTACATATTCCTACGACCACTTGACATAATGAGTATAAGAGCACTGAATTGTGGCTAAGCAAATAGTCTCACATTGACTCTAACACTTCATCAATACATAAATCATGAACTATGAGAATCTTTTTTTTTTTTTTTTTTTTTTTTTTTTAAAGATTTTATTTATTTATTTGACAGAGAGAAATCACAAGTAGATGGAGAGGCAGGCAGAGAGAGAGAGAGAGGGAAGCAGGCTCCCCACTGAGCAGGGAGCCCGATGTGGGACTCGATCTCAGGACTCTGAGATCATGACCTGAGCCGAAGGCAGCGGCTTAACCCACTGAGCCACCCAGGCGCCCAACTATGAGAATCTTTTAATGGAGTTTTAGAAGCATAGTCTCATACCAATAAGCAATTAAGG
Source organism: Mustela putorius furo (assembly GCF_011764305.1). Lineage (NCBI taxonomy): Eukaryota > Metazoa > Chordata > Mammalia > Carnivora > Mustelidae > Mustela > Mustela putorius. The sequence continues at coordinate 76,660,007 of NW_025421987.1, forward strand.
ATTTTTAATGACTACTTTCAAATATTAACATCAATTGATATGAACATAAATATTTCATTCTTAGACATTGTATTAATATAAAGTGCCTTTTTTGGTGGCATCGGTTAAATATTGTATGTGTTTTTAAATGTTTATATGTATATGTTATACATGCTATCCATTTAGTGTGTCACGGTGGGCAGTTTAATGATCTGAATGTTTAGTTTCTGGTATTTGGGTTGCATGATAATTCTGTTTGGTGCTCTTATCTTTGGCAGGTGCTGTGCTGTTGCTGTATTGTCTCGTAATTTAAGGGGAATATTGATTTACTATCTCCCTGAGTTGAGTGTATTTGGCATTATATATGCCAAATGATGCAAATTTTTTCAGCTCTTCAAGTTATTTGATAGATCACTGGAGCCAACAAAGTCCCCTAGGTCTTCATTCTGTCTTTCAGAGCTTAAGACCGAGGAATTTATAACGTGCCAAACAATTTGTACCATAGCAGAACGTTCAGTTGCTGAGCCACAAGGCTGGCTTGCTTGTTTTCATTTTGTAAATATCAGTACCAGTTTTCATTTCAGGTAGACTCTAAACTCAGTCTTGTGGAAATTGTGTCCATGTTTTGAACATTTATGCACTAATTCTCAGTAGACTTGGAAGAAAGAGGAAATTAAAATTAGCTGATACACAAATTGAGGGAAGGGTATTTTCCTTGGAATTATGACCCTTATGTAGAGATTTTTGGCTAATAGTAAGAAAATAAAAGAGACTGATAGCCCTATGGTTATGGAAGGAAAATCCTGGATTTCCAGTGCATAAGGATCTCATTAGGCATGGGGTCACGTACCTAGATTCTGGGCCTTGCTCTGTATCAAGTTATTGACTGAATTGAGGGAAGATTGCTCCTTTAGGACTCAATTTCTTTCTGTATGATGTAGCCCTCATTCATGAATTTGGGGCAGAAAATGTCTATGTTTTCTTTGGGCTCTAATAGTCTCTATAAGCAACACTGTGCAAGGAATTTAAATGTCTTTACTAAACTCCCTTGGGATTAGATAAGAAGGTATAGTAATCATTTTCTGGATTTCTGCATATATTCTTATTTCATAGATAGCAAATTAACTTTTTAAAAAACTAAATATTTTACTGAAGCACAACATCCATAAAGTATGCCAATTAAAAATGTTAAAGATTGAGGAATTTTCTTTTCAGGATAAAGATTATACCATGAATTCTCTACCTGTCAGAAGGTAGAATATTATTACTCTAGAAATCATCAAAGGTAGCAATTTATCCTGATTTTTAACAACATAGATTAGATAAACCTTTTATTGAACTTTATTAAAATGAAAAAGGAATGATACTGTATATGCCTTTTTTGTGTCTAAATTTTTTGTTCAAAATTGTTACTGAGATTCACTTATATTTCTCCTGGATCAGTAGTCCATTTGTTTTCATTATTACATATTCCATTGGAAAAACTGTGTCAATTTATGTTGTTGACAGCTTTTTGATTGTTTCTATGAATATTAATGTGGTGGGTATTTATACTCATGCCTTTTAGTTAATATTATGATGAATTTTGGTCGGAAATATATACATAGAGTGTTAGGCTATACAATATGTGTATTTTCAAATTTAGTAGAAATCAGGAGGTTTTCCAAAATGGATGTTAAATTTTACATACCTGGCAATGATATATCATGCTTCGCATCACAACATTTCCTTATAAACACTTGGTATTGTCAATCTTTAATGTTAGCCATTCTGGTGGGTGAGAGTGTTTTTTTGTTATTGTTATTGTTGTTCAGGATAGCTAATGAGATAGATCAACCTTTCCTATGTTTATTGGGCATCTTTTGAAATTTAACTTTTGAGTCCAGAAAGGCAAACTTTATCAACGGATTTGCAGTGTAATAATCCATTGTTGGAAAGTTTATATTCCTTCAAGTTAGCTACCAAAAAAAGTTTTGCTGCTCTTAACCTAAAAAGCTATGAAATTGTGGAAATCCCTACCCCAGCCATATGGTAGCATTGGCAGATGATGATACAACTTTTTCAGAAATATCTCAGTTCAAGGCAGCCCCTTCCATCTGGGAAGAGCCCAAATTGTTATAAAACGCCTTCTTAACTGATTCAAAATCTACCTTTTCATAATTTGGTCTGATAACCCAAATACTGTTTTTTGAACAATGCAGGGTATATTGATACTCTTTCCTATCAGTTGAACCTTCACATATTTGAACAGAGCTATCCCTCTTGTGCTCTCTAGAGTCTGTGTCTGAAGGCTGAACCTTGTTCTCAGAACCATTTCCCATTTGTCTTGCTTTCTAGATCATTCATTCACTCTTCTATATATATTTCTATAGAGATACTTGAATTTGTCATTGACTTTCCAAATCTGTGGTAATAAAAGTTACATTTACTTTTCTATAGATCATCCTAAAATATTGAATCCTGAACCCACCATGATCTATAAGCTGTTGTTAATGTTCAAGTTTAAATAAGTATTATAATGGAAAGCAGCTCTACTGTCACATGAAAAAAATATTCTATAGAAATGAGTTATGATCAGAGCCAAGGACATAGTCCATTTTTATAATAATATAGCATGTGGATAATCAAAGTGGTCATTGAAAGCACATGTATGGGTGTTTGCAGTCCTATCCACTTTGCATTAGTAGGATATGAATTTTAGGCAAATGATCTTATTTTATATATATCTTCCTTAAAAAGCTGGTTTTCTATGTTGAACATGACAAAAATATGAAGTTAACTAAAAGTATTTGTACATTGGGGCATAATATATGCAACCCAGCTCTAATGTCAGGTATTGTTACTTTTATTTGTTGAACTCCTCCTGTGGCATATTCTGGTCTTTATATATTATTTCAATTAATCTTCACAGTGCAATTATTGCAGTTTTACAGGAGAAAGTAGCTGTCAGTATCTTGCTCAGTATCATAGTACAAATCTTCAGTGAAGTAAAGTTTGAAACCAGGTTTGTGAAATTCAAATGTCCATGTTCCTTCATGCAAATTTTGCTCCTTTGCATATGCACATATCTCTGTTTTAGCTTCCTGGAGAGGCTCCATCAATTACCATAGATTGGATGGTTTAGAACAACAGAACTTTACTCTCTCACAGTTGAGAAGCTAGAAGTCCAAAACTGGGTTGTTGGCAGAGAAGATTCCCACTGGAGCCTCTGAAGGAGAATCTGTTCAATGCCTGTCTTTTACTTTCTGGTGGTTGCTGGCAATCGTTGGCATTCTTGGTTTGTAGATGCATCACTCTAATCTTTGTCTTCACATGAAATGCTTTCTGTGTCCAAATTTCTCTTATAATGCTACTAGTCATTGGATTTAGGGCCGCCCTGAACCAATATGACTTTGACTTAACTTGATTACATCTGTGGAGACCCTTCTTCAAATAAGGTCATATTCATAGTTATTGGGAGTTGGGACTTCAAAATATCTTTTGAGAAGACACAGTTCAATTTACAGCATGTTTATATAAAGGAAAATACACAATATACCCTGATTTTTATTTGGATATAATTAGCATGTAACAGCAAAATAGCATATAGGTATCAGATACTTTTATTAAGTCAAACAAAGATTTTGATAATTAACATTCTCATTAAACTGTGTCTACACAGTAATCATAGATGTACTATGATTGCCAATATTAAGAGCATGTACACAAATGATTTTCAACTATTTGCAAGCACTAAAAGTGAAATAAAAGTATTAAGTGTTTATAATTATTCAATTGTTATTTCTGAAACAACTACAGTGTATTCTCTAATTTAAAGATAACTATACTCCAGTATAAAATTTATTATTTTTAAGAAAGTCAATGTCTTAACAAGACAGTAAACAACATGTGTTGGAGAGGGTGTGGAGAAAGGGGAACCCTCTTACACTGTTGGTGGGAATGCAAGTTGGTGCAGCCACTTTGGAAAACAGTGTGGAGATTCCTTAAGAAATTAAAAATAGAGCTTCCCTATGACCCTGCAATTGCACTACTGGGTATTTACCCCAAAGACACAGATGTAGTGAAAAGAAGGGCCATCTGTACCCCAGTGTTCATAACAGCAATAGCCACAGTCACCAAACTGTGGAAAGAGCCAAGATGCCCTTCAACAGATGAATGGATAAAGAAGATATGGTCCATATATACAATGTAGTATTATGCCTCCATCAGAAAGGATGAATACCCAACTTTTGTATCAACATGGATGGGACTGGAGGAGACTATGATGAGTGAAATAAGTCAAGCAGAGAGAGTCAATTATCATATGGTTTCACTTATTTGTGGAGCATAAGGAATAACACAGAGGACATAGGGAGATGGAGAGGAGAATTGAGTTGGGAGAAATTGGAGGGGGAGACAAACCATGAGAGACTGTGGACTCTGAGAACAAACTGAGGGTTTTAGAGGGGAGGGGGTGGGAGGGTTGGGTAAGCCTGCTGGTGGGTATTAAGGAGAGCATGTATTGCATGGAGCACTGGGTGTGGTGCATAAGCAATGAATTCTGGAACACTGAAAAGAAATAAAATGAAAAAAAAATATATTGAAATTTTAAAAAGTCAATGTCTTTATAGATAATTTCCTTTGAAGGGTAGCTTAAAATTTATGGTTTCCAGTTGTCACTAAATGATTTTATTTGAGTGTAATATTTGCTTTCTTAAAATCGATGTGGAAATAACCTTTGAAAGCACAAATATGCATTTATGGATACAACTCCAGCACAGCAGAGCTTTGGCCATCATTTCTCTTCTTTTATAAAAATACTTGATTGTGATAAAAAGTATATAACTAGAATTGATCATCTTAATGATTTTTAAGTGTATAGTTGTGTTAAATATATTCACATATAACAGATCTCTTAAACTTTATTTTGCAATCCTGGAACTATACTCAGTGAACAACAGCACCTGATTTCTCCCTACCCTCAGTCCTTGGCAACCATTATTCTACTTTTTATTTCTATGAGTTTGACTAATTTAAATTCTTCATTTAAGTGGAATCGGCAGGATTTGCATTTTTGTGATTGGCTTACTTTATTAGTGTAATGACTTCAAGGTACATTGATGTTATAGCCCGTGACAGAACTTCCTTACTGTTTAAGCCTTAATAGTATTCCGTGGTTTATATGTACCCCATTTTCTATTTTACATTTATCTGTCAGTGGATATGGATTGCTTCCATCTAACTGTTGTGAGTAGTGCTGCTATGAATACAGAGGTGCATATATTTATGAATTATCTGATTTGTGTATACATTATTCAAGTAATAATATAAGGATATTCTAAACTTAGTGATGAAGGTAAACAAGAGACAACTGTGATTCCCATATTCTCAGTGCTTACAACAGTGCATTTCATTGTTTACTTTTTTTCTCCCACATTGGATAATAAGCTAACCTTTGGTTCTCTACCCTCCAGCCTTGGAACATAGCCATTTAAGTAGAGTAAAAAACTTAAAAGGGGAACAGGGCTGCAAATGCCAACAAAAATCTGTTTACTCAAAGGCACTTTGTCAAAAGATGTGCAAAACATTTTACTGGTTCTATCGATGTTCAGCATGTTTATTGAGAGCCTACGATGTGTCAGACTCTATTCTTTAAGAATAGAACAGTGAGTAAATCAGGAAAAAGTCCCTGCCCTTCTGGAGCTTATGTATTTTTGTGAGACACATGAGTGTCTTTGATGGTGGTGTCATGGTGACGCCTCTGAGTATTATACGTTAGGGAGAAATACTTGTTAAGAAGAAAAGAGTTGATAAAAATAGGAAGTGTTAGAGGGCATCATTTTACATAAGGTAGCTGAGAGGCCTTACTGAGGTGATTTTTGGTAAATGTTTGATAGTGAAGGGGTGAATCATGAGGTTATCTAAGAGCATTTCAGGTAGTAAGAACATCAAGAATAAGGTCCCTGTGGTTAGACCAAGTGACAATGTCACTGTCACTCAAATAGAGGGGTGGGAAGACAGGGGGAACAAATAAAGTCAGAGGGAGCACAGGATTTGTAGGTCATTATAAAAACTCTGGTTTGTACTCTGATTGAAATGGAAAACTATTGTGGACTTGTGAGCAGAGTGGTGACATGTTCTGACATAGGCTTTCAAATAATCGCTGTGGCTGCTAGATTGATTAGAGCCGCCTTAAAGGATGGCCACTCTCCATTAATGGGGTGTGAGTATGTGTGTGTGAGTGTGTGTATGCAATTTTTTTTTATGAAAATAAAGGAGTCATTTTGGCATACTGGAATTAGGCCAACAAAATACTTCTTGCTGAAGGAATTTCAACATAGATCACTAAATAGATCTTACAAGCCTACTTTATGGAATTATTCAAGGTGTTGGGGCTAATACGTAATAGCATATTCTTCCTTCAAGAACTACAATTTGATTGTGATACAAATTCAATTTCTAAATTAATAATAATAAATTTTTCGTAGTAAGAATAAATACTATGGCGACGTGGAAGAAGAAACATTTGATTTAGACTGTGGTATTCTCGGATAGCTTCATGGTTGATGATATATTCAACTTGGGCCTTGAAAGAATAATAGAAAATTGACAGGTTAAAAAGGTAGAGAAACAGGCATTCCAAACCAAGACACAAAAATGCTTTGTTACTGTAGGTACTGAAAATATACAAATACTGTGATATTTGTTCTTAGTTTTGAGGGAAAATGTCCCTCTTAACTGTGAGGGAAAAAGTCCCACATTTACCTAATCACCCTCCCAATTTTCCATCCCCCCCCCCATATATTTGTGATCTTTGTATTTTTTAAAGAATTTCCAACATAATACTGAAAGTATTTATTGAATGCTAGCTTTTTGTGTAAAAATTCAAAAATTCACTCTGGGCCCAGAGTAGGTGTAGGGGAAGCAAATAACTGGGTTGATGAAGGGAAGGCTGTATTTTTTACACTATCATTTTTCTCCCCTTCTAATTCTTCTCTCCCCCCGACTGTTTCTGCTGTTTTGTCTGACTCCTCTCACTCCAGAGTCTGCTGTAATCTGGGTGTAATTTTAAGTTCATGTTACTTATATCTATAACTGGCATTTTTTTTAAACAAGATAAACATTTTATAAATTGTCTAAAAAATTAAATATTCTTGTTTCCTGTGATTTAGTTTTTGTGATTTAACTTTTGGTCTGTCCATTTATTTTTTAAAAATATTTTTGCTATGAATTCATAAAAATGCTGTACGCTTGCCTTACCTTTATTAAATAGCAGTTCTTGAGTGTATAATGTGGTCTTCAAAAGATTTTTTTTTCCAGCTAGTGACTTTTGGAGGTAAGTATTCTCTTTTTAAATTTATTGTATAGGAGAAAAAATATCTACGGAAGCTTTGAGATTATTTCTTGTTATGAAGAGAAACTGCTTAGGGATGACATTTGCACTTGAGAGCTGCTGCAGTAATGGGTTCACCTAGTTAACCTTCATCTGAATTGTCATCTTATACGTTATCCTATGAAACAACAGAAGAAGGAGAAAATGTTAATAAGGAAGCTTTTCAGGATTAATTTTTTTCATTTTCAGAAAGTGAAGTGTTCGCCACTTTCCATGTTAAATAAGGTTTCTTGCTTGGCAACATAGGCTTTGCTGCAGTAATTGTGCGCTCGCAGCAAATACTTGATGGTGGAGAAGACAAGTGCAAAAAGCAATTTTTGCAACAGCCAACCAGAACAGCCTGTTCTGTTCCCAATAAATTAATGGATTTAACCTTGCAGCTGTAGCAGTGTTATTATGCAAATATACTCTGAGTATTATGAAAGCCAACTGATTCTCTATAGAGAAAGTTGTTTCTTTCTTCCTCAGAATTCTGAATGACTAGATAATTGACACATTGTATAACCATGTTAAGTGAAGAAAAAAATATTTTCAGTAAATCTACTGAGTTTTACTTTATGTTTCAATGTTTTCAGCAATTTACTGAAGCTTTTACTTAGAACAATATGATTTAGCACAGTAAATTCAAGTGTCCACAGACAACCTCCTAGAGAAGGGAAGGAAGGAAAAATATTGTATGGCTCTTTGTGTTATGTTTTTAATTCAGGCAGAAATTAAAATTTTCTTTAGTGTTATTCAAGTGTAAGGGCCTGATTGTACTGAATATCTTCGAAGCAATGTATTTGGATTCTGTCCATGATAGACTAGAGAACGATGCACTAATTACTTGATCAAGTTGATAGCCACTTTGGTGTTTAAAGCTGATCTTCTGATACCACATATAAAACACTTATGGTTGAAAGTTCACACTTGGTAATTGACCACTTGTGAAGATCACTGAAAGGGCTCTTCACTAGATTGAAGTTCCATGGCTAATGAAATCTTAGATTTTTAAAAATATTTAAAAAGAGAAAATATAAGAGTGAGAACATTGATGGCTTCATTCTGGTAAGGCTCTAGCCAGCTCATGGGGAAAATGTTGATCTTGGTCATCAGTTCAATTTTCTATGAACACTGTGCATATATTATGTTTTGTTTTGTCATGGCTGATACTCACCTTAGGTGAGCTTTATGCTATTACGTGATATAAAATCAATTTAAAAAATATTTAAAGTGTTTTGAAACCATTCTGTACACAGATATTAAGGATTATAATAACTGCAGCTGTATAGTTGAAAGACCACTACTTTAGAATCTGAAGTCCTAGATTTTTTTGCTTTGGTTTTTCTTAACTTCTTAAAAAGTCTTCATCCAAAAATAACAATGCCTGAGAATACGTTTAAGTGAGAACAGATTTAAATACATGTGGAAGAGCCTTATAAACCTTAAGTCACAAAATAAATATATTATTCTTTAATGATGTTACTTTATACTTACGGTCTTTATCTTTTAGTAAAATATTATAAACCAGCATTTCACCACAAGTTAATAATTCTTGCATTTGCATTCCAAACAAAATGTCTTAAAATTTGTATCTGTTTAAAAATTTTTATTAAATCATTCCAGCAAAGTAAATATAAAAATTAACAATCAAATTTGATAACTGTAACACATTACCATTACTTTTCAAAAAAAAATTGTCATGCATACCCTTTGCACTGTTTACCATGCAATCAATTTTTTCCTTTATTTTTTAAAGTATCCTGAGTACTTCTGTGTCTACTATTCAGTTTCTATGTAAATGCTTCTCCTCTGTCATATCTCTGTTTTCCTCTAGTCTAGCAGTAGACTCTAGGGATTTGTTATCCCTAGTGCACTTGGGATTTGTTATTTGCTTTTAATCCTTAGAGCTTGACACATATGTTTGCCTCCTTGAACAGTACATTGTTTAGTTTTCATGCCTTTGGACTTCATGAACATGTTGAATTTCCAATCTTGGAACTTTTTTTTTTTCATTTAACATTATACTTTGTCATTCATGTCATAATATTAATTAACATTATTTATATAGTATACATATCATGCATATTATGTAATTAATGTTCATCTCTATTATATTTCATTGAGTGAATATACCATTATTACTTTTTCTCTTGTCTCCTGGTTTCTTTTGAGTATTTTTGTTCCTTTTTAAAAATATTTCTAATATGGGCTGATTCTCATTTTTCATGGTAGTTATGTTTTATAAATTTGATTAGAACACAGAATTAGCTAATACTAAATCATTGACTCTAGGGGAAATACAAGGTTGGTTTCTGGGAGCCTATGGTCACATTTTCCTCAGTCAATTAATACATAACCTTGTTTTATGTATGTTTCTATTTAAAGACACCTTATGTAATTTATATTGTTGATTCATTAAGAGTGGACTCAGGCCAGCAACACTATAACTCAAGACCAAAGGAAGCTTATCTAACACATGGATGTTCTCCATGAGGCACAGCATAGCTTCTTATACTTAGTAGCACCAGACAGCACTTTAATACTACACTTGGGGACCATTGTAGACAGAAAAAAACAGAACAAAAATGCAAAAACAAGCAAACAAACAACCCCCCCCCCAAAAAAAAGCCGACAACAACAAAACTTTAAAAGTTGTGCCATTAAATAGACTACAAAAAGGACACTTGTTTGCAGTATGAGAGCTGAAATAAGCAGAGGGTCTCTTTTTCCAACCTCAGGTGAGAATGGATACATAAGTCGATGTAAATTTGCTATTGTGTACATGTATATATTTTTGAATGGTAACAAAAGCACAGCAAGTTACAAATAAATTTTAGAGAATAGGTGAAATCACAAACAGGGAATTCATGAATGAGACTAGACAGTGTATATTTTACTGAAGTGCTTCTCAAACACTGGCTTAGTAAAAGTCAGATTTCTGTGCCCACCCCCTGAGATTTTGTTTAGTGAGTCTGGAGTAGGGCCCTAGAATTTGAATTTCTAACTATTTTTTGGGTGATGCTGATAATGCCAATTCATGGAACACACTTTGCAAAGCTCTTCCCTTCTTTCTTTCTTTTTTTTTTTTTATTAAAAAATTTTTAAAAATACTCAATATAGCAAACATATGCCAGGCTATTAGTTACCAGGGTAGAATTTAGTGATTCATCAGTTGCATATAACACTTAGTGTTCGTTATACCAAGTGTTGTCCTTAATGCCTATCACCCCTTCCCCCACTCACCTCCCTAGCAATCCTGTTTGTTTCCTAGAGTTCAGCATCTCTTTATAGTTTGCCTCCCTCTTTATTTTCATCTTATTTTTATCTTTCCTTCCCTTCCTTACATTCATCTGCTTTGTTTCTTAAATTCCACATATGAATGAAATCATATGGTATTTTTCTCTGACTCATTTCTTAGCATAATACCATCTAATCCCATCCATATAATGGCAAACAGCAAGATAACATTCATTTTGATGGCTGAGTAATATTCCGTTGTACACAACACACACACACACACACACACACATACTACCTCTTCTTTCTCCATTCATCTGTTGATGAACACCTGGGCTCTTTCCATATTTTTGGCTGTTGTGGACATCACTGCTATAAACATTTGGGGTGCATGTGCCCCTTTCACATCACTATGTTTTTGTCCTTTGGGTAAATACCTAGTAGTGCAGTTACTGGGTTGTGTTGGGTAGTTCTATTTTCAACTTTTTGTGGAACCTCCATATTGTTTTCCAGAGTGGTTGTACCAGCTTGCATTCCCACCAACAGTGTAAGAGGGGTCCCCATTCTCTGCATCCTCGCCAACATCTCTTGTTTACCAACTTGTTAATTTTAGCCATTCTGACTGCTATGAGGTGCTGTATCATTGTGGTTTTGTTTTGTATTTCCATGATGCCGAGTGATGTGGAGCATTTTTATGTGTCAACGATTTGTAGGTCTTCTTTGGAGAAATGCCTGTTCATGTCTTCTGCCTGTTTCTCAACTGGATTTTTTGTTTTTTTGGGTATTGAGTTTGATAATTTTATAGATTTTGGATACTAGCCCTTTATCTGATAATACATTTGCAAATATCATCCCCCATTCCATAGGTTGCCTTTTGGTTTTGTCAACTGTTCCCTTTGCTGCAGAAAAGCTCTGTGAAAAATGCTGGCGGAATTTTGACAGGAATTGCATTGAATATGTATATTGTGCAAGGCTCTTCTTTGGCTGCTTTTAAGTTTATTTCTTTGTTCTTCAGTTTTACTGTTATCTGTCTAGATATAAATTTGTTTATTTACACTACTTAGACATTGTTGAACCTCCTCAGTCTTCGGTTGGTATTGTTAATCAGTTCTGAAGCATGCTCATTCCTTACATATTCTAACTTTGTGTTTTGGTTTTTTCTTTCTTCATTTGTCATTCCAACTCAATTTTTAATTTTCTCTCTCCACCCTTTGTCTTACTTCCTCTTCCACATGTCCTGTTTCCTTGCCTATGCCGGATTGTGGATAATTTTTTCATATATATTTTCTAGCTCACTGGTTCCCTCTTCAACTCTGTCTAAACTGCTTAAAAACTTAAGGAGTTTTTAATTTAATTATATTTTTAGTTGTGAAATTTTTATATGGTCCTTTTGCATATCTGCTGACTCATAATAGGTTTTTAATCCCTTAAATTTCTATAAACCTATTAGACATACATAAATTATATTTTAAGTCTGATTCCAACTTTAAATTACCTGTGTGAGTCACATTTTTGTCTCACACTATTGTCTCACACTATTTTGTCTCACACTATAGTGCTGCCCTAGCAAGTGAGCAGCCTTCCTAGACAGTGAAGGAAAGGATTAAGTTAGAAGGGCCATGGGAACCTGTAACCAAGCACCAGATTTGAATTAACTGAAATTGATTGAAAAGCAGCCCTTTGGACTTCTTTTACTTGTAACAAGTAGGAAAAGAGATACATGAAGGGGACATAGACAGTGAATTAATACATATATCTCTACGTAATACACTATCAAGTCATGGGAAATGCTATGAAAAAGCAAGGTAAATTGATAACAGAATAATTGGGACAGAGAATGTAGTTATAAATTGTTAAGGGAAAATCTCTGAGGAGTAATTTTAGCAGAAACAAAGTAAGAGTGAAGTCATATGACTTTCTGGGAGAGAATGTTTGTTGAAGATAGAATGGTCTGTGCTTTGACTTGGGGAAAGTGTTCTTTCACACAGCAGTGCCATCAGTGTGACTTGTAACAGTTCTTGAGGAAACATTCTGGTAGCAATTATTAAAAATTTAAAATACTTGGGGCACCTGGGTGGCTCTGTTGGTTAAGTGTCTGGCTTTGGCTCAGGTCATGATCTTAGAGTTCTGGGATAGAGCCCCGCTTTGGGCTTCCTGCTCCTATCCCTCTGTGATTTGCTCTGTCTTGCCCTTGCTCTCAAATAAATAAACAAATAAAGGTTTAAAAAAATTAAAATATAAACTTTTGCCCCACAATCCAATTTCAGAGACTCTGTTTTATTGGGGAAGGCATGGAATACATTAGTATGTTTTATATATGTATACTGATGATTATTGTGGCAGCATTTTAAAAAATATTTTATTTATTTATTTGACAGAGGGCATGCACCTGCACAAGCAGGGGGAGAGGCAGGGAAAGGGAGAAGCAGGCTCCCCACGCAGCTGGGAGCCTGATGGGGGTTCAGTCCCAGAACCCTGGGATCATGACCTGAGCCAAAGGTAGCTGCTTAACCAACTGAGCCCACCCAGCTGCCCCTGTGGCAGCATTTTTAATGGCAAAAGACTGAAAGCAAAGTAAATATCAGTAGAAGTTGGTAGCAGAAAAAAATACATCACATCATGTAATATACAGTCACAAAACAAAATATAGATATAATTATTAATATCAGAGACATCTGTGTGTCATTTTTGAGTAAAAAAAAAAGATATAGAAAACTATATATATTTTTAACAGATGCAGAATAAATTCCTACAAATGAGTAGGTGTATAAATTTAAAAATGTATATCTAATTTTATCATTAAGAAAAATAAGGTTTGCGTATTGAGTTATTGATATGAATTACTGGTGAGGGGAACAAGATAAAATAGATAATGCATTACAGATTTTCGTGGTATGGTCACATTCAGCTTTGTAAAATTGTATACACCACATAAATACAGAACAACATTGACCTTCTACTATCCCTTGGATCTTTACAAAATATGGTTCTTGAGCAAAAAAGAATTCTAAAAATATTTGACAGGTTACATTTACTTATTAGAAGCTAATAAACTTAAAATCAACACTCTAAAAAAAAAAAGAAAAAGAAAACTAATTTAAAGATCCTGAACCAAAAACCTATTAAACTCACTTAAAAAAAAACAAACAAAACAAAACAAACTTGTATACTTTATGGAGAACAATTTAATGAAACATTTTCTAAAGTAGCCTCTGGATTAAAGAGGAATTTTGAATAATCAAAAACAAAATATGTTACTACAAAACAATACTTTGTATATACTTAGCATTAAGTACTGAATACAATATTCAGTACTAAAATAGTACTGAGAGAAAATATATAGCTTTAAATATTTTTTAAAGACTGAGTACAAGTAACTTAAACATGCTAATTAACAATAAACCAATAAAAATAAAGCAAAAGGTAATTAGGATAAAACTAAATATGTGAAACAAAACTAAATGTATAGAAAAGATAAACATCATTGGTGCTTTGAACATATTGAATAAAAAAATAAGCCTAGTTTTAAAAATAAGATGCATAATGAAAGCAAAGTCAGGGTATTAAAAGAGAAAACCATAGTACAGAAGACTTTAAAAAATAGATATTTCATATATATATATATATATAAATATAATTTATTTATTAGAGAGAGAGAGCGCGCACATGTGCTTGTGTGTGTGAGCTGGGGAAGGGGCAGAGGGAGACAGGGAGAGAATCTGAAGCCGACTTCCTGCCAAGCATGGAACCCAAAGCAGGCCTTGATGCAGGGCTGGATCTCATGACCCTGAGCTCATGACCTGAGCACCAACCAAGAGTTTGACACTGAACTGAATGAGCTACCCAAACGCCCCAGGAGATATTTCTATACAAAGTTGGAAATTAAGAGAATTACAAATTTTCTAAATTCTAAATGTTCAATATCTTTTGATTTGCTAATTGCAGTCTTCTAGTAGAGCATGTTCCAGTAATGGAAGAGATGGGTTTATATTGGGAAAATCAGAAATGCAACAGTATAATCTACTATAGCATCGCATTAGCATACAGAACACCAATGAATTTATGTATAGAAATTGGGAAGCATTTGATAAAATGTATGAGCACTTTTTAACCATTTGCACACATTTTGGAAATTGAAAATCTATGTACAGTATGAATCAAGAGAAACTGCCTAAACAGAAGAAAGACTTTTTCTAAAAATCAGTATTTAGGTGTTAAAGTATTTACCTTTATAATGGAAAGGACTAAGACATGAAGGTCAATTATTAGCACATTCATTCAGCATTGTTTTTTAGGTTTTTGCTAATGTAATCACTACATATATCCATGTAATAGATGATAGTAATCATGGAAAAGAAGAGACAGAATTTTTATTTGCAGATAATTCAGTTGCATGCCTAAAAAAACCTAAAAATCAGAACAAATAAGTAGAGTAAGTAGATTAAGGCAAATATTCAAAACTTCATCCCTCTTATTTTTACCATCATGAACTTTTAAAAATTGAAAAGGAAAGTAAAAAGATCATTCATAATAATGAAAAAAGTTGTAAAACATTTACAACACTTAAACACATTTCACACAAATGGCCCAGAATCCCAATCTTCACTTTATGATATTGTTAAAGAGTAGAAAATTATGTGAATAATTGTAGATACTTGATTGATATGAAGACATTCTATGTTTCTAAATGGAGCGATTTAACATTAAAATCAGTCCCAAATTATAATGGTGAGATCCCATTTTTTCAGTTTAAGACATAGGTGGAAACAATGGACTGTTCACATTTGTTACCTAAAAGTAGTGGGATTAGAAGGAGTAGGGGAGTGATACTTGGACTTTATATCTGTTTTGACTGGTTTCAATTAGCCTTTCATTTTTGTCAGAGTAGGAATTTTTGTGTGGTCTTTGGGTACATATAGACTCTATGCTTATCCATGTTTATTCTTTGTTTCTAACTACATTTTCTGGGAAAGTCATCTTACCTATTTAAACCATCGATTTCTGCCCCTTTAAAGTGAGCTTAATATTCACTTTACTCACTGGGTAATAACCCAGTGGTTATTCCTGGGGCATCTGAGTGGCTCAGTTTTTGAGAATCTGCCTTCAGTTCAGGTCAGATTCCAGGATACTAGGGTCAAGACTCACATCTCTGGCTCCCTGCTTAACAGAGAGCCTGCGTCTCTCACTCCCTCTGCTGCTCCCCCTGCTTAAGCTTTCTCACTCACTCTCTCTCTGGTTCAAATAAGTAAATAAAATCTTTAAAAATATATTAATGGCTATTATCTCCATCTAGGTGAGATGAGGATTAAATAAGCTTATGAAAATCTAAGAACATTACTAGTTTAGCAGAGTGGGTAAGTGGAAGCCATTCTGTCTTTGATAATAGGGGTTTATTCTGCTAGTGCTACTCCTCCAATCTGCTCCTGTTTAATATTTCCACCCACCACCCCCAGTCAGCTGTTGTGTAGAGGAAAGGACATTGCATTTAACTACATGAAACACTGAACTTAGGAAGTTAGACCACTATAGGATTGGTATAATACTGCATAAATAATGTTTAAAAAATAGCTGACCAAGCTGTTAATTTTCATAATTTTTTATTATAGGCAGCTTGACAAATTTACATCTGTGATTGCTTATAAAATTGTTTAACCAGTCATGTTGTTAGAATTGCAATGTTGCTATCTCTTGACTTACATGGATACCTGTATTGTTAACTTATCTAAAATAGACAACTGGTATATTATTTGACTTCATAATATTGATAATGTGTGTTTGCTCATTTCCAAAATATCTCATTTTTTTAAAAAAAATAGGCTCCATGCCAACATGGGGCTTGAACTTATGACCCTGAGATCAAGAGTCTTATAATTCTCTACTAACTGAGCCAGCCAGGCGCCCCCAAAATATCTCATTCTTGGAGCACACAAAAATATAGAATAACAAGATAATTTCTACTGAAGGATAATTTTTAAAAACAGTTTAATAATTAAAAACCACTTCATAGCAATTTCTTTTATAATTTTTCGGTGTTATGAAACTTGTTTTCTTAGTAGATTTAAATACACTTTGATTACATCATCTGCGATATATATTTAGCCTTAAAGTTAATTTCCCATTTAAGAGCATCTCAATTTCAGACTTGGGTGGCTCAGTCTTCTGAGCAGCTACAACTCTCAGGCAGTCTAAGCCTCTGCCTTAGGCTCAGGTTGATCCCAGGATGCTGAGGTCAAACCCCTAATGGGGGATCTCCCAGCTCAGCAGGGAACCTGCTTATCCCTCTCCCTCTGTCTGCCTACTTGTCCTCTCTTTCTCTTTGTTAAATAAATAAAATCTTTTTTTTTAAGATTTTATTTATTTGTTTGATGGAGAACACAAGTAAGCAGAGAGGCAGGCAGAGAGAGAGGAAGGGAAGCAGGCTCCCTGCCGAGCAGAGAGCCCAATGCGGGGCTTGATTCTAGGACCCTGGGATCATGACCTGAGCTGAAGGCAGAGGCTTTAACCCACTGAGCCACCCCAGATCTTTTCTTTTTTTTTTTTTAAAGAGCACCTCAATTTGAAAGAAAATATGTTTCCTCTTTAAATTTAAGCTCCCAAATGCTTAATAAAATCATGGCAATCGAGTGTTCTGTGGTAGCTACCACTTAGGAAGATCTTTTGCCCTGTGCCCTATTTGATTCCCCAGGCATGTCTCTTGTTTCAGTGACCTTTCTATTCAGAACGGCAATACTTTAAGTGTATTTGTTCTTGTTTTTATATTTTTGTTTGTGTTTTGTTTTGCCAGTTGTCTGAAACAAGTATTTCAGAAAGGACTCTTGATTTTGTTGCAAGTGTTATAGTTTCACAATTTACTTGACCACCAGCCTATGAAGAAATATGTCATTATTATAGCTCATCTCGTTTTCCTTATTTTATTTTAAACTTAGAAGTTGAATCTCAGTTGGCAGTGTATGCTTTTGGGTGTTTTGAGCCAAGTTCAAAATTGCTGCCCTAAAAAAAGTACATGCGATGACATGTTACTTAGAAAATAATATAAATATGCATTTTGGTCATGAGAGTAAAAAAATTATGTAATAAGTGGTACAAGTGGATTCGTCATCCATTGAAGGTATATATTTAAAATGTAAACACTTGATGCTGTAATTATACTAGTGAGGAGAAACAGACCTGGAACCCACAAATCTACCTTTATGTATCTTACATTCTAATGGGGATAGTAGTATTGATCAGGTAAAATCACACAGGGAGGGATAGGACTCCTCAAATAACCCAAAGTTAGGCTTAACTGAGAAAAGTGTATTATTCGAGGCAAAGGAATGGGATGAGGAGGAGGGACTGAATGAATGCTGAGTGAATTGTCTCTATGAGACAGAGGGAAAGCAAGGAGAGAGATGTTAGATGTACCCAGGGGCTGAATGATCTTGCAGAAAATGAAAACTGTGACCCAAGCAGAACCAGTATTTGGGGTAAATAACTGTTAAGATTCCTTCTTGTCAATAGCTATCCACAACAGTTCATCATTATCAGGGGTCTCTGTGTACAACAAATACATACACTCATATCTTGCTGTCTGTATGACATTTAAAACAAACATTTAAAATTGTGCTTGTAATTGAGAAGGTTGTAATTACTCTGAGGTGTAAATTTAGATATCCTTTAATTCATTTCCTTCTTTTCCCGGAAAAACCTAATAAAAATTTTAGCTAACTATTTCCAGATGAACCTGAACATTTTCGTATTAGAAATTTAACTCTCTCTCCATAGTATCAACAGTATCATTATACTTTGGCTATCATCGAACATTAAAATTAATTTCTTATTTTTAAATTAATGACATTTAAAATTTAAATATTGCCTATAATTTCCACGGCTCATAAAGAAGTACTTGATATCTAACCAACTTGCATTTGAATAAGCTCTTCTGTTACTGAACACAAGAATTTCATGCTTGTTAGGAGCCAGAGTTAGAAGCATTTGGGCTTCAGAAAGTGTATGTGTATGTATGTGTGTTTGTGTGTGTGTGAATATATAAGTACATATATATAGGCAGATATATTTATATATCATGCATTGGTTCCTCAGTTCCTTCTAAAATGGGTCCTCTGTTGTTTTTATTCTTGGATATAGGATGTTGCAGTTATAGAATTGAAGACAATTATTATCTTGATAATTGAGTATACTCTTGTGTGGGGATGTGTACCATTTAAATATCTCAACATCAGTTTATCGATTTTGTTCAGGGTCAAACTTAGAAACACCATCAATAATCTCAATACAGGAATATGCTGTGCTTGGTACAAAGTTTAAATATTTAGTCACTGAGTTAACTCCTACAATGTCAAGGGGTAAGCACAATTAATAGGATAAGTACCTGTGGTGATACTAAACAAGAATTAACAAATAGACTTGTGTTATTTAATGTCTTTTTCATAGTATTTGTTTCTCTTGTAGTGTGCAGACATGAGAAATCATTTTTATGTTAAATTCTGTATTTTATCATTGTTAGAAAAAATATTAAATTTTGAACACTAAATATATTTTACTTATTATGGCATGTCTATTTGGTGTTAGATTCAGAAAGAAGCCCGAGTGCCCACTAAATAAAAAATTCAGGAGAAATAGAAATTTAACCAGGGTGAGAGTACCAAAAATGAACCTATTATGACCACTTATTTTCTCTAATTTTAGTATGCTTTATTTCAAAGTTGTAATACAATAAAAATGTCAGGTAGATTAAGGGTAGTAACTAAATTGTAAAAGTACCAAATACTACACAAACTTTATTTCCTTAATGCAGTTATTATATATCTACTTACATAGATACATATATAGTGAGAGAGAGAGAGAGAGAGAGAGAGAGGGGTGCATACAGGAGCTTGCTCTTGGTAGAGATACATATAGATGTGTGTGTATGTAATTAGAGGTATTTCTTTCTAACATTTTTCAGCTATTTAGTGTTTTTTGAACTTTGCCGTGGTAATAGAAAAGAGAAGAATAATATAAGTAACTTTTATAAAGGAAAATGTTAGTTCGACTTGACAATTTTAATCTTGCTTTAACACTAGAGACTGATATTCATCAGACTGAGCATACAATTTAAGGTAGAAATGAGAATCCTTTTACCCCTTTTAGTAAATCCTTTTACTATAGAGTGTTTGTTCACAGCTTGGGTTCTTTAAAATAGCTTAGGTTTTAAGATTATATTAGGGAGAGTTTTTAAAGAAAAATTTATACTCATTTCAATTTTTAATTAATGATTAGGTTTCAATCATTTAGGGAATATATAGGCTTCAGTTTTCTTCACTCATATGCAGGTACCTATTAAAAGAGTTTTGCTGTTTCAGCCAATAATTTTGCATGTTAAAATCATATTCTCTTATACAGAACTTCTTTCTATATATTAGATTCACAGTTTTCTAAGATCCTGAAATTAAAATTAGTATTGTTACAGAAGCTTTATATGTCACATTTTTAGAATTTGGAGATCCAGATGGAGTAACTAATAAATATTACCATTACTTGATCAACAGAAATTACAGGTTAATTAAGCACATCTAAATAGTTATTCAAAACCATAAGCCTTTGCAAAATACCAGTTTACACAGTTAATCTGTTCTTTGATGTTTCCACTATAGATGTCTGTTCACATTATAAAATTGAATAAGTTTTGTTAAGGTACTTTAAAGAATTGCATGTAATCATAATGAATGAAGTTGAATTTCTTTAAAATGCTCAGATTTAACAATTCTAAATATCCTAACCTAGATTAGTGAAATGTTTTCTGTAGTTTCTTTTGTTTGTTTGTTTTTAAGATTTTTATTTATTTATTTGACAGAGATAACAAGTAGGCAGAGAGGCAGGCAGAGAGAGAGAGAGGAGGAAGGAGGCTCCCCGCTGAGCAGAGAGCTAGATGTGGGGCTCGATCCCAGGACTCTCGGATCACGACCCGACCCGAGCAAAAGGCGAGGCTTTAACCCACTGAGCCACCCAGGCACCCCTATTTTCTGTAGTTTTAAAAATGTAATCAAAAGTAGTATTTCAGTTTTCTACTTGTCTATGACTGATATGGCAGTTTATTGAAGAGGCTATCTTTCATGATTGTGCTCCATAATTTGTAGATGGTACCCGTGCATATGGCAGTTAGGTGTTTATTAAACATGTGGTTCTTTTAAAACTCAAGACACATTCCTGGTCAAAATTCTTGTAAAACTATGAATAGAAGTGTATTTCCTTATCTTTGTAAGGAACCTGACTCAAACCAACAAGCTCTATCATTAACAGTGAGATATTAGGTAAAGTCCCATTAAAGTTAGGAAAAAAAAATAACAAAAATGATTTTTCCATCACCTGACCACTAGGATAAAGTGATTCTTAGGGAAAAAAAAATAAGTACTCTGCTTCTGGATTGTTATCCTTAGTTAAAATATGTTTCCTTACTTTATAAATGGTTACTAGAGGTAATGTTTAATGGCACAAAAAGTTTTGGAATTTGAGACTAGCACTAATTGGATGTTTAAACTTGTTCAAGACAACATGTTACCTTCAGAGTCTTCTCTAAATTGCTTATGTCAAAAACAACAAAAATCTGACATGGAGTTGTCACAGGAACATCCTGAGGATAATAGATATGAAAATATTTGAGTAGCAGGTCGATAATAGATTTGGCATGATTATTAATGGTGAAAACAAGATGTACAAGTCTTAATTCATTTTTTGTTAATTATGAACCTGTTTTATTTCTACTTCATGAACTGTACATTCTGATGGTCAATTAGTAGTATTCTCTCTAGACATGCTGCATTTTCTGTCTGCTCTGCCCTGACTTTTTTGTTAGTCTTTTTTCTATACCTGGATTGCCCTTTTTCTATGATCTCCGTTCATCAAAATAGTCCTCAACTTTCAGGATCCATAAGAATACCAGTTGTTCCATGAATTGTCCTACACTTACCTCCTTTACTATTTGGAGCAATCTCTTCCTTTTTTACCTGGCACAGGGATTTTCCCTTTCTTAATAATTCAGCCTGTGATTCTCTTACGTCTCCAGACTAGTCCGTGAACATCATCAGGGACCTTGTTAGACATGCAGAATCCAAGGCCACATCGCAACCAAAATCAGGAATCACCGAGGGATTCCTATGCATATTACAGATTGGGAAGCAATGGCCTAATTAATTATAATTTCCTTGGGAGGGAGAACATAGTGAAGGGAGAGCTTCTCTGTCTTGTCTGTGATCCAATGATTTGCACATAATAGATGTTCAGTAAATGTGTCTTGAGTGGAATTTTATTTTAAATATTTTGAAGTCAGAAAATCAGTATCAAAAAACTCAATTTCTAGGAAAGGATGTTCTAAAGTCAGAGCAAGAAGAAAGCTATTCATTATTGATGCTACTCACGTCAACTAATCAATATTTCTTGGTCATCAACTACTGTACTTTTTCATGCATAAAATATTAGTATGGATCCTTGATCTTATGAAGAAAAATCTTCAGTCTAACCTTCACCTTCAAAGAATTCATTTAGATAACTGAATCAAAATGCAGTTGCTTTGTCATCTTTGTAAATATTTAATATATGCTATTAGAAGTCATGACAGAACTTTAAGGCATTGTGCATCCAAAAATGACTGGTAAATATCAAGATGTGATTTCATTAAATTATTTAAACAGATCAATTCATTTGTCTTGATTTTCTATAGAATGGTGGATAAAGTCATTTAAGGAGCAATTTCTCATTTATAATTGAAGTTTGGTGATTCTATACTGTAAGAAACTTTATGTTCCAGGGTGTGATGTTAAATTTTTATTTTTTCCCTTACAAACTTATTTAAAAGGTTTTTCTGTCTAGAATTCCATCAAAAATTTAAAAGGGGTTTAAGTACCATTAAGTCACATTCACCTGCCTGTATACACTAATTGCTTTGAGTTAAATTAACCACATCCCTAATTGTAGGTGGTTTCTTTCCATTGCCTAGAAAGTTGCTAGTCTGCTTCTCTCTGCTATCAGCTAATATGTGCTTAGGGAACAGAAACTAATTTTAACATTAGCCCAAGCAAAATGTAATTAGGACGGCTAATCTGCTGAAAAATACCCCCAGTAAAAATCTTTCTTATGTAATGCCATTTTAATGGAAATGACATTTTTTAGAAATGCAAGTGACAAAAACTTGAATGATGCCTTGTGAGCCTTTTATTTAATTTTGTGTGTTGCCTAATTTGTTAATAAAGGGAGAATAGGAGCTCTCCACTCTTTCTATTTTGGATACAGAATAGATTTTAAAATAGAATTCTTAATGTTCAGTTTTACTTAGGATAACTTTAAAATAATAAACTCGAGTAGTCCTAATAGATCTATAAAAGGGTAGTAGTATGTGTGCATGTATGTGTGCGCGTGATTACCACCATAAGTAGAAGGACTTTGGTAATTACGTCATTTTTTTCATCTTGATCCTTTCCATTAATGAAGATGATTGAAACTGGCTTTTGCTTGTGTGACTTTCCTTTCATTTTCTTTTAAAAACAGATACTCTGAATTTGGGATTTGGGTATTAAAGGCAATTTAAAAGGATTAATAGTTCTTCTAAAAAAATAAGTATGATTACTTCCAGAATTTATAAGTTCTTCATTTATACTCAGATCTATATTAAGCGTTTTAGGTTTTGCTTGTTTAATTCTATAACAACCATGTGAGAATGATATTATATTCATTTCCTAGATCATGAGACTTAAGCTCAGGGATATTAAGACACAACTGATAAATGGATTAGTTGGGATTTGACAGTTTCCATAAACTTTAAATGATTGTTTTTTGTAATTTTTACCTGTTTGGCTGTCTCATTGGAATGAGGCTCTGAGGAGCTCCTCATGCTGCCATTCTGGGTGTTATCTGTTACCTATATCTTTTAGCCCAAGAGCATCATAGAAAATTGCTCTGGTGCTAAGGTACTATGAAAAGAGAAAGTTTGGGAGCCTTTATATTAGGACAAGTTATTAACTTTATCCACATCTCAAAATTCACATCTTTAAAAATAATGAGACCACAACAATGGTTTTAGGGTTACATTATATACATTTATGGATGTTCCTGATATATAAGAAAGCAATAACAAATTTGACTATTTTTTATTTATATCTCATGTATATATTACACACACACACATACATGTAAATGGCATTTAAAATATTTTAATTATAATTTTAAATATATTTTTCAAACTTTGTTCCATTTTATTCCCTAAATCAATCTGATGAAAGTATCTTTCATATAGAGTGTCCTATTTGTAGAGACACAGGTGAACTTGTGCTTTTCATGAAATTTGACAGATAGATGGTAAGTAGCACCAGTGAAAGAATGAAAATCAATGCCTCTGCATTCCTTTAAGCCTGTGATCAAAGTAGAAGCCTCAGTTTATGATATCTCTCAGAGATTAGGACCCAGTAGGCAATAATGACCTACCACTGCCCTTGGGACCATTGGGTCTTCAAATCTGGTCATTACTCACCAGGATTTCGTTGGTCTTGATCATTATTGCCTAATTTGGGTACATTTAGAACTGAATGCCAAAGCCCATGCAGCTTGATTATATGAAAGCCTGCTGTTTTTATGACATGGAGAGCTTACTACATTTCATTTTCTTAATTTATGTCAAACTTTCAAATGTTTTTACTTAGTAGAAGTAGTCTATAGGGTCCCAAGTCTTTCTAAAAACACATTTTTATCTGGAAGCTCTGAGAATATTTTCTTAAATACTGTTTAGAAAATATTCTTCTTTTAGCCCTTCATTACCAAGAAAATTTCCAACTCTAGTAATCAAAATCTGTGACCAGAAAGCTAATGCAACTCTTGTTTTTTACTGGCAATAATTCTAAAATTTATATGGAACCAGAAAAGACCTCAAATAGCTAAAGGGATATTAAAAAAGAAAGCCAACGTTGGTGGCATCACAATCCCGGACTTCAAGCTCTATTACAAAGCTGTCATCATCAAGACAGCATGGTACTGGCACAAAAATGTAAACAATACAGTTATGTATTATTATGAAAGCTTAGTGTGACATGTCTTTGATTGGCCTTTAAGCAATATAAAAATTCTTAGTTGCTATTCAAAACTGAGGAATTGAAGAAATAAGAAAGGGAATAAAGCTGATTAGAGTATGGGGGAGAGCATTTTAGGAAGCAAGGGATATAGAGAATAAGCAATGAAGATTAAGAAAATTCAAAAGTCAGTACAGCACGGATAATGTTTGCATGGTTTAGTGTGTTATAAATAGAATTTGCCTTTCAGGGTCCCTCTCTGGTCAAGAGTCACTCAGCTGAAGAAAGGGGGCTATACTACCTACTTTACATGAAACAGGTTTAGTATAAGGATCCTGGGGAATAGCATAGAACCCAGCTACTAGTAATTATTATTGGGCCTCATGGGGAGTGGAAAACTGTAGTTGTTTTTCTCTTTGGGGGCATATCTTCTTTCTTTGCACATTTTTCCTATTCACCTTCACAAACTGGGTGTCTTTGCAAGGCCTTCAGTCTGTGCTCTTTCATAATTTCAGAAAATATGTGGCTTTATCTTGCCTACTTGCCAACTTGGATGCTTTTTTGTTGCACATTTTCCCATCTCTTCTCCAAAGATCATTGACTTAGAATCAGTGAGCTGATTCCAAAATTCGGGTAGGATATAATTGGCTGAATTTGTATAAGTTTTCTGCTCTTAGTCTAATTATTATGACTGAAAGGATGAAGTCTGTTATGTTGGGCTATTTTTATAAGTGTTGTAGGTAGAAGGGCCCTCTAAGAAAAGGAAAAACACCTTTGCATGCCTATTATGTGCTGTCCGGTAAACTTTGTGAGGAAAGAGATCAAGTCCAATTAATTTCCTTTCCCAGCACTTTGCACAGTTTTAAAATTAATATAGAATGAAAGGATCTTCACTTCAGGGACAATTTGCATTTCTGCCTTCAGGAGGCATTACTGTTGACACAAATAAAGAAAAGGTTCCAGTCTTTTCTCTTTTGGTGGATATCATTAAGGTGATTTTTGTCCTGGAACAAAGGTTAACAGGTTTTTGGAAAGTGGACTTCATTGAGCAAACTTTGAAGACATTTTCTCAATCTCAGAATAGAGCAACAATGACAGTATCACCTATCCATTGTTGTAGACCAGTGATTCCCATGCTATTTTTACTAATAATTTTTTGCCAAAAATTTACACAGAACAAAAAAATGCAAAAAATGGAATTCATAGAGCAGAGGTTAAAGACCAGCCTCTACACATTAACCTTATTTGTTTCATTTATCCTCCAAGAAGTCCTCCCCCTACCCTAGAGGTAACTCTGTGGAACTACAAGGGTTCCAGAAACTAGGATTTTTAAACCACTGCTTTTAGATTAGAAGCAAGGGTCTTTAGTCCAACTGGCTCACTGTTTGAATTAAATGTAAAAGATTTTGTGAAGACACAGAAAAGAGTTTTATAGTCTACTTCCTCCCATTGCTGCAAGCTTATTAGGTGAAATTTATTTAAGGTAAAAATCAATTTATTTAGTGAATCTTTACTGAGCATTGTTTGGTACATTTTGTGCTTCGCATAGAAATTTTGAATAAGATAGGACCTCTATTACCTTATATCCAGAGTCTAAAATAGGATTGTATATAATGAGAACATTTTTATTTCATTACACTTAATGCAAAAATGGACAGCTACTTAGAACCATCCATGGAACCATCCAACTAGCAAATATTTTGGTACACGGAATTAATTGGGAGTTCAGAATCTTTCACTTTCATCTTTTTTTGAGCAATGAGCACAAGACCATTGTTGATATAAACACTGGATCTTTTGGTTTCTTTGGTGCTTTTGATTATTCTTCCATTCCCCAATATGACTTGAAACAGTGGTTTCCCCCCAAAAAAGGGAAATTATCTGAAAATTTTTATTATTTACACCATTAGGATACTGTAACATTTTGGGATTGAAATGAAAAGAAGTAAATCTTTCTTCTTATATTGGAAAGGTATTATAGGATTTTTTGGTTGTGAAAATGCAATTTTGAAATAGCAAAAAAAGTTTAGGCTCCTGTTTATGTTAGTCTAATAAATTGACATAAAACTGCAGATATTAGAACTGAAAGGGAACTTTGAATTCTTTGTAGGTACTGTGATTGCCTACCAAGTACCCATTCATCACTTCTTAATTTGCAACAGAATTCCAGTTTTGTTCTGGGTGGAAATATGCCCAACTTTGGCTAATGGATCTTAACCCCGGGGATGTACCATCTCTCTAAGGGACATTTAGAAATGTTTGAACATGTTTTAGAGAGTCCAAAGGATTGAGAGATAATAAGAACATTCAGTGCCCTTGGGTTATAAATTCCAGGTGTCCAGGAAAATAAAGTGCTATTCTGAATAACAAATAATTTTCCAACCTAAAATATCCCTTAGGATTCTCAAAAGAAACACTGGCTTAACCAAATCCTGCTAATCATGCTGTTCTCTTTGTCCATCTTACTTTTTGTTTAGTATATATATGGTGACCCAGTTCTGCATAGTGAGATACAATGAAGAGTATCCTAGAGGGTGAATGTGATAGGAGACATTAGGGAGAAAAAATTCTTGCTGGTATAAAAGAGATATGACTCTGTATTTACCTAACCATGTGTAATACTTGGAGATACAGCGGCAGTCTAGCAACAAGAAAGACCAAAATCCACTGGCCAAATTTAGAAGAATAAACATATAGTGGCACCTGGGTGTTTGTTGATAAGTATAACATTTCTTGTTGTATGAGTGCTGGACTTCTTTAAGTGAGGGAACAAAACACTGATTCTTGGTTTAAGCTATGAACTAGAGTTTTTGATACCTATAGTTTCTAAAACTCTTGACAGATACAGCTATTACATAGTGCCTGAACTTTGCCTCACTGCCTATCTCCTTGTTTTTGAAAAAGAATATTAAGGGTTAAGCAGGTATAGTTACCCCTAAAAATGTTAACTATTTACCTAACAGCATACTTGAAATACAAAAAACATCTTTCTCCGTTACTAATCTAAGGTTCTCAAACTGTGGTGTATAGGATTTCCCCCCTATTTTTTGGTGAAAAGTAAAAGGAATTTATAACTGATTGCATTTGAAATCTAAACATTAAAAACCATGACATTAAAAACCAATATTCTGAATATATTTTTAAGTTGAACAATTCTACAGAATTTATCTTCTGATTTAGAAGGGTAATGAAAACAGCCTTTCCTAGAGCAAGTCTTGTTAAATTCTCCTTCAGGAGGTACAACAGAACTCCAAAGCAGTCAATTTTAAGAAGGAAAAATAAGGCAAGTCTTCTAATTCAGTAGAAACATTTTTTAATTTCAAAATGTAAAAGCATTGATAATTTGTCAGTTGTATATCAAATGCATAACTGAACAAAATTCTAAAATATTTTTCACGATTTAGACTTTGTAGTAAAAAAATTGCATGAAAACACAAAGCTTTTAGATGATAGCAAAACCAATATTTTACTCTATACTGAGAAGTTCATCCTTACAGAGCAATCATTGCACCTTGATGGAAGCTAGTAGGATAGAGAGAAAAGTCAAAATAGGATATTTTCTTAGAAAGATGATTAAATAAGCAAGCACTTATATGAGAGATTTCAACCTTATGTACCACCTAAAACTACCATAACTTAATTTTTTCCTGTGCCTAGTATTCTGTTAAAAAGTATACATTCACATTCACAGAGGCATAATATCTATTAGAAGATCTTATGGTGATGAATTGAAAGCTTCAAGCACTGAGCACTTTAGCTCAGATTGTTGAAAAGTTGAAACATTCTTTTTTCACACCCACTAAACAGACTTAATGACAGCAAGATACAAGAGCAAGCTGAAGCTGAAAAGATGGTGATGCATATGATTGCAGAAAGAAAATCATGCAGTTTTAGAGCAGGAGATATAAGAGATTATCTAGCTGAGCATTCATCATATATAAATAGTTTCAAGGACTCCTTTAAATGAAAACAAGGCATCATGGACCCCTCAGGTTCACGTACATTATACGTATTTAAGTTTAATAAGAATAAACTTGAGACTACATGTTTTTCCTAAGCTTACAGTTTGTATATAATCATAATAGAAATTCCAATATATAACACCAATAATAAAATTAAATTTATTTCATATAGTGCATAATGTTTTCCTGAAAGTACATCATTAATGCTGATTTTAATACTAGAAAAACAAAGTCTCAGTGTTTTTCATTTGATCTATTTTTATATATTTTACTTCAGTCACCTTTGTTTATGATTATATTGGTTGTAAACTCTCAGACTTTATCTGACAGTCATTTTACCTTTATTCTTGAAAGAATTTTACTAGTTTTATTTCTGTAGATAATCATTTCTTCCCATGATTTTGAAGTTACTATTCTACTGTCTTCTGGCTTTCATATTTTTACTGGGAAGTCTACTATCTAACTATTATAGGTCTGTCTTTTCTCTTCGATGGTTTGAACATAATCTGTTTTTGAGATTCTTTAGTTTTCTTATTGTGTCTTCAAACTTTTATTTTTTATCCTGACTAGAATGCATTGTAATTCCTGTATATTTAAAATCATTGCTTTTCAAAGTTGTGGAAAATTCAGAGCTGAATAACTCTTTAAATACTGTCTTTGTTTTATTTTCTCTCCTTGTGACACCACATAGGTGAATATTAGCCTTGACAGCTTAAAAATATTTGAAACTCCTTAAATTTTATATCATCTTTATTCTCTTTGATGCATAATTTCTTTAGGTTTATTATCACTTCTTTTTCTCTGTATGCAGTTGAGTCTAGGCTGGAATTTAGCCACACATTTTTTGTTTGTTTCAAGTTTTTAAGTTCCAGTTAGTTAAAATATAGCATACTAGTAGTTTCAGGAGTAAATTCAGTGATTCATCACTTACCTGTAACACCCAGTGCTCATCACAAGTGCCTTCCTTAATACCCATCACCCATTTAACCCATCCTCCTGCCCACCTCTCCTCCACCAAACCTCACTTTCTTCTCTATAGTCAAGAGTCTGTTTTACGGTTTGCATCCCTCTTTCTTCACTCCTACATTCATTTATTTTGTTTCTTAAATTCCACATATAAATGAAATCATATGGTGTTCATCTTTCTCTGATTGGCTTTGCTTAGCATAATGCTTTCTAGTTCCATCCAAGTCATTGCAAATGGCAAGATTTCTTTCTTTTTGATGGCTGAGTGATATTCCATTGTGTGTGCATGTTCGTGTGTGTGTGTGTGTGTACACACCCCACATTTTCTCTATCCATTCATCAGTGGATGAACATTGGGGCTCGTTCCATGATTTGGCCATTGTAGATAATGCTGCTATAAACATTGGGGTGCATGTATCTCTTTGAATCAGTATTTTTGTATTCTTTGGGTAAATACCTACTGGTGCAATTGCTGGATCATTGGGTAGTTCTATTTTCAAATTTTCATGAACCTCCATACTGTGTTCCACAGTAGCTGCACCAGTTTTCATTCCCACCAACAGTGTAAGAGGGTTCCTCTTTCTCTGCATCCTCACCAACATCTGTTGTTTCCTGTGTTGTTAATTTTAGCCATTCTGCCATTCTAAGGTGATGTATCATGGTAGTTTTTATTTGTATTTCCCTGATGATTGATGTTGAACATCTTTTCATGTATCTGTTAACCATCTGTAGGTCTTCTTTGGAAAAATGTCTATTCATGTCTTCTGCCCATTTTATAATTGGACTATTCATTTTTTGGGTGTTGAATTTGTTAAGTTCTTTATGTATTTTGTATACTAACCCTTTATCAGATATGTCATTTGTAAGTATCTTCTCCCATTCCATAGACTCCCTTTTGGTTTTGTAGATTGTTTCCTTCACTGTTCTGAATGAACTTGATAAAGTCCCAGTAGTTTATTTTTGCTTTTGTTTCCCTTTCCTCCAGAGACATATCTAGTAAGAAGATGCTCTGGCCAATATCAACATGGTTACTACCTGTGTTCTCTAGGACTTTTATGGCTTCAAGTCTCACATAAATTTGGGTCTTTCATCTATTTTGAATTTATTTTTGTGTATGGTGTAAGAAAGTGTTCTAGTTTCTATTGCTTACTGTTGTCCAGGTTTCCCAACACCATTTTTTGAAGAGACTGTCTTTTTTCCACTGGATATTCTTTTTTTTTTTTTTTTTTTTGCTTTGTTGAAGACTAGATGACCATGGAGTTGACAGTTCATTTCTTGGTTTTTTATTCTGTTTCATTGATCTATGTGTGATCTATTTTTGTGCCAGTGTGAGTCCATACTGTCTTGATCACTATCACAGTGTTTTATACACACACACACATACATACATACATACATACATACTTACTTACTTCTGGACTTTACCAGAATATATTCTGGTATAGTGATATTTGGTTTATCTGTCTATTTAAACCGGAATATATTCTGGTAAAGTCCAAAAGTGTTATGCCTCCAGGTTTGGTTTTCTTTTTCAAGATTGCTTTGGCTTATTCAAGTCTTTTGTGGTTCCATACAAATTTTAGAATTGTTTATTTTGATTCTGTAAAAAATGCTAGTGATATTTTGATAGGAATTGCACTGAATGTGTAGATTGCTTAAATGTAGTATGTACATTTTAACAATATTTGTTCTTCCAATCTATGAGCATGAAATGTCTTTCCATTTCCGTGTGACATCTTTAATTTCTTTATCAGTATAGTTTTCAGAGTACATGTCCTCTACCTCTTTGGTTAAGTTTATTCCTTGGTTAGGTTTGGTTAGGTTTATTCTTTTGGTTTTGGTGTAATTGTAAATGGGATCAATTCCTTGATTTCTCTTTCTGCTGCTTCATTATTAGTGTATAGGAATGCAACAGATTTCCGTACATTGATTTTGTATCAAGTGACTTTGCTGAATTTGTGTTTCAGTTCTAGCAATTTTTTGGTGGCGTGTTTCTGGTTTTCTATGTAGAATATGATGTCATCTGCAGATAATGAAAGCTTGATTTCTTCCTTGCCTATTTGGATACCATTTATTTCTTTTTGTCTGATTGCTGTGGCTAGGACTTCCTATGTTAAATAATAATGGTGAGAGTGGACATCCCTATCTTGTTCCTGACTGTAGAGGAAAAGCTTTCAGGTTTTCTACATTGAGGATTGTATTAGCTGTGAGTTTTTCATATATGGTATTTATGAGGTTGAGGTATGTTCCCTCTATCCCTACTTTGTTGAGAATTTTTATCAAGGGTGGATGCTGTACTTTGTCAAATGCTTGTTCTGCATCTATTAAGGGGTCATGTTAGCCATATATTTTTGGTTAAAGCAGTTATATATTTTATTTCTAAGGTATAATTTGATTGGTTTCAACTCTTCCTGGTAATTTCTGAGAATAAAGTGTTGGGTTCTTATGTTACCAGAAGATATTTCTGTAAATGTATCACATGTAGTTAACCTATGATGTCTAGCTATAAATTCTAATTTATAGTATCTTGCCTGGTATAAAACTTTTTTTATTGTTTCTGTCAAATATCACTGAAAGATTCTTGTTTTTGGTTTGTTAGTGAACATTGTGAACTTAAAGATAGCTAATATTAACCTTTGGAAAATCTAAGGTTCTGATTTGGAGATGCATTTCTTTGGAAAATACTGCATTTACTATTTGGGGTATTACCTTAGGAAAACTTAGTTCCACTGTAGGGATCCAAACAGAATCTGGGGGTATCAAGTGTAATTCTTTTTCTTTGCATAGTCATTGGTTGGGAGTATATGTTTGAATTCTCCCTCATATCTTCCAGAATGCTTATTGTATTTGTTGGTTTATCTGTCTATTTAAACCTTTGTCTTCTGAAACTGTCAGTATGACAAAAATTATATTTGGTACAAGATCCAGTTGTTTCACTGAGGATATGCTTTAAGGTTATCTTTTTCACTAAATGGCTCAAAGTGGAAGTTTCCTAGGTTACTGCATTTTTGCCAATAAAATTCTACTTTTTGCAAACAACTGTACAATTATAGAAATAGTAAAGATGAATTTTTAAAAATAGCACCACTTTGAAGATAACTTGACTAAAATAACTTTATGTTACACATGGAATATGTAGCCATTATAGTCAGATTAAATCTATTTACATGGTCAAAATTGTCATCAAAATATACTTTTTCAGTTATTTGCATAAAATGAGTTCATTCATCTTAATGGAACAGCCATGAGAAAACAACCCCCTACTCGTAACCAGGTTCACTTGCCGCACTGAGAACATGCCAAAGTACATGAGCTTTCATCATTAAAATAATTTTATTTTGAATGCCTTCCTATTTTCCAGACATAGTCTAGGTTTTGGGGTTACTGAGATTAATGAAGTCTACTGTCACATCGTACTTAACATTCTAGTGACGGAAAATAGAGCCAGTGAATAAAGAAACAGGACAAATTGGAACTAAATGCAACAAAAAAAATAGGGTTATATGATAAAGAGTGAAAGGGGGTATAATTGATTATTTGGACTGTATTACGGTGATGACTTCACTGAGGAGGTAGGTGTTGATGATTACGATCTAGGGAGAGTTAAAACAAATGCTTGAGCATGCATGATGGCCCAGAGGGATGATGGAGCTTGACATGTTCCCAATGGAGAAAAACAAAAAAAAGTCTGTGTGATTGCAACATGGTGATCTATTCTTGAGAGTGTTATGACATTAAAGAGAGAGGGGGGAGACTTCAAATCACAATAAAGTATTTGGATTGTATTTTAAGTGCAGTGAGAAGATAAGAGTTTCAATTGGTTGAATCATTATATATATACATATTTATAATTCATAATTGTACATTGTATATTAAACTTTAATATAATTTATACTTACATTTTAAAATTACATAAAATTAGATAAACATCATATTAATAAATATCTTAACATTATATTAAACTTTATCTCATAAGGACTTAAGTACTACCACTGAGAACTCTTGAGAGTTTTGCTAGAAAAGGGAAAGGAGGTTGTGAGCTAGTCAGCTACCTGACATGATAACTCCTGATTATTTTCATCAGATTAAATATATGGACAATTTATTCCAAGGATCCTTTAGTCTTTCCTTTTGAACAGCTTTATTGATATGTGTAATTTATCGTATGCTTGTTTTATATCTAAAATATACAATTTGTGATGTTTTGACATATCTGTACAGCTGTGGATCCATTATCACAATAAGATATCCATTACTCACAAAAATTTCCTCATGATCGTTTCTGATCCTTTATTCCTGCCCCCTTCCCCAGTCCCAGGAAATTACTGATTTGCTGTCACTATTGATTAGTTCAGTCACTATGTATTAGACATTTATATAAACTGAGTTACTCAGTATGTACTCTTAAGTCTGCTTTCTTAGAATAATTGTTTATGGAGGTATCCATGTTGTATTAAATATCAATGGATAGTTGCTTTTTATTGCTGAGGAGTATACCATTCCCTGCATATATTGCAATTTGTTTTTCCATTCACCTTTTGATAGACATTTGGATTGTTTTCACATTTTGGTTGTTACAAATGAAAGTACTTTCACCTTTCAGGTGTTCTGAGTTCAGGTGTTTGTATGGACATGTGTTTTCATTTCTCTTAAGTAAATACCTGGGAGTGGAATGGCTTGATCATTAACTCTTTTTAGGAACTACCAAACCTTTTCCCCCAAAGTAGTTGTATCATTTTCATTCCCACCAACAGAGTATAAGAGTTCCAGTTTTTCAAATATCCAACATTTGGTATGGTCAGTCTTTTTAATTCTGGTCATTAGAGAATGTATGTGATGGTATCTTGTCATTTTAATTTTCACTCCTCTGTTCAGTAATCATGTTGATCATCTTTCTTGTGATTATTTGCTTCCATATGTCTTCTCTGGTTCACATCATTTCTTGTGTTTTAATCAGTATTGCAGTGTTATCCTAGTAGCAGGTATTACAGAAAAGAAAATTTAACTTCCTTTTAATGTTGTATTTTCTGTTAAGGTAAGTTATTAATCCAACCATTCATTCAACATGAGTTAAGTGAGTACCTAGTTCAAGCACTGGGCATGCAATAAGAGTGAGACTATACCTGCTCTCAACTATCAGATACGAAAATTTTCACTTAAAATCCAGTGATTATAATTTTATAACTGTAAATTTCATTTTCATTTAAAATCCAGTAATTATAATGTATTTCCCTAACTGGCAATTTATGATTAATTTTTGTAGATGTTTTCTATAAGGTTAAAAGGTAAGTAGCATACTAGTCCATCAGATTCTGCCTCAGATTTCAGAGCTCAAACTGCCCTTGGGAAAATAGATAACTAAAAATTATGATAGCAGAAAAGTAATTTACAAATGAGAAGTATTAAAAATAAATGTCCAATAAGTATCGAGGGAAGAGTTCCTGGAGGAAGTTGGACTTTTAGCTTTTAGTAATAAGAAAATATCAGTAAGAAAATAATATGAAGAGATGAAATAAGTGAGGTAAGAGGCAACAGTATTCTTTGTTTTTAAAAAGCAAAGAATATGCTGGGTCAATTGGACTATTTACCTGTGAATCATGAGTTTAGGATACACAGTGTTATCCTGACTACAGGCATTTGATAATAGGTGAGCAATTTTTGGTAGTTTAATAGGATTTTAATTGTTTTCATTAATTTTTAAAAAATATTTATTTATTTGACAGAGAAACAGAGATTACAGGTAGGCACAGAGGCAGGAAGAGAAAGGCGGAAGCAGGCTCCCTGCTAAGCAGAGAGCCTGATGAGGGGCTCAATCCCAGGACCCTGGATCTTGACATGAGCCACAGGCAGTGGCTTAACCCACTGAGCCACCCAGGTGCTGCAAGGATTTTTAATTACTAAGATTATCCTGTAGATTTTGGAAACTCAGTTAGGGTATAGTACTCAGCATAGAAACTAAAAAAGATAGAGGGCTGAGTATGTCAGTAAAAAATTTACTTTTAACCTTACGGACATCTTTTAAGTATACTCTGCTTTGCTCTGGGAATTTCACTTTTTCATTTGCTGTATCCTCTAACAGCTAAAACAACATTCTGAAATCTGGGGAAGTGTGATCTCTGGCTTCTAGGATAGGAGAATTTTTAAAGTCTGTCCATGTTCTATGCTGGACTGAACACTAAGTACTTTAAATTAGAAGCTCTCTGGAAAAGGATAGTCTGCTTTATTTATCAGTTCAGAAGTCAGAGGACATGGGCTAGGAGATACTGATAATACTTATTCTAATGGAATGGATTAGAAGATATGGAAGTTTCAGGCTGAAGGTCATTTGCTCACTAATATATAGCTTTTTTTTTTAACTTTTTTTCTTTTTTTGTTTGTGATATGATAAAGTGTTCCAGTGCTATCCATTTACTACAAAATTGGGACCTTGGGAGAACAAAAAGGACAGGAATAATTGCATTTTATAAATTCCTGTTTTGTGCAGTTTCAAATACAGACTTTAAAAAAAATTGTAATCAGAGTATTCTACAGTCCATTAATATAACAAGAGGATTCTATTATAATTGAATGAAGAATATTCACTTGAAGGAAAGAGGAGTATTTTATTAGAAGTGATACATTTTTAAATATTTTTGATTGGACATTGACACTTTGATTTATTACTTATAATGTCATAAAAATAGATTTGTTTATAATACCAAAAACAGACAAGCTGGAGGATAAATGAGACTAGATTAAAGAATGCATACACAAAAAGAGTATGATGAAAATCAGATCTAAACTTTGGCAGATAGAAAGAAAATCATTAATTTATGCCCTGTGAATTGACTAGATAATACCAGACCTATTTGTTTCATAGTAGTTATTTTCTGAAGAGTGTAATCTTTCCTGTGACCTATCTGAATCTACATATATACTTTAGACTGAATGTTGTGTTGCCTCTAAATTCATAATTTGAAACCTAATTCTTAATGTGATATTTATTGGTGGAGCCTTTGGGAGGTGATTAGGTCATGGAGGCAGAGCCATTGTGATTGAAATTAGTGTCCCTTTGAAGAGGGCACGGAAGAACTCCACCTGCTTTTGCCCTGTGAGGACATTTATGAACCAGAAAGCAACCTCTCACCAATCACCAAATCAACTGGCACGTTGATCTTGAACTTTCTACCCTCCAGTACTGTGAGAAAGTAATTTATATTTATAAGCTACCCCATCTATGACATTTTCATATAGCCTATATCATCTATATCCATATCTATATTCATATCCATATCTATATCTGTATATCTATAATCATCTATATCACCAAAACAATAGCTTACTGTTAGAGAGTCCTAATATATTTCAGGACCCTTCCCATGAAAGAAGAATTCCTTTTAAAATTTCAGTTCTGGGGGCATCTAGGTGGCTTAGTTGGCTGGGCACCCAATTCTTGATTTTGAATCAGTTCATGATCTCAGAGGTGTGAGATTGAGCCTGGCATCAGGCTCTGTACTCATTGAGGAGTCTTCTTCCTCCCCTGCCCCCAACACTGACTCACTTGCTTGTTTCCTCTCTCTCTCTCTCTCTCTCAAATAGATATTTTTTAAAAAATTAGTTTTGATTTGTTAAACTGTCAGTTATGGTGTTGGGTAAGGTGAGAGGTGGGTATATGATCCAGCTTAAAAGGCCATTCTTTATTATACTTCAGATATACTGAATTATTCTGTTAACCTTTTCATATGGCTACTAACAAAGAACTAGAATTCAGGTGTCAAGGTCCCTAATTTGGAGTTCTTTCTATTACAGTACTCTTCTTCCCAACTCTTTCTAAACCCCCATTCCACTTTTAC
This sequence comes from Mustela putorius furo, assembly GCF_011764305.1. Taxonomy (NCBI): domain Eukaryota; kingdom Metazoa; phylum Chordata; class Mammalia; order Carnivora; family Mustelidae; genus Mustela; species Mustela putorius. The sequence goes on from NW_025421987.1 coordinate 76,697,370, forward strand.
AATTCTTTTCTTGTTCAACAAATACATTTGTTATAGTGTAAAACTTAGCCAAAGAAAGTGCCTGTTATCTGAAAATAACTGGTATGAGTAAGAGTCTAGTTAGTGTAAAAACATAGAAAATACCGGTAACTTTAAAAAAAAAATAAATCCTCAATTGATTTTTGGTCAATTATTTTGTTTTTTTTGTTGTTGTTTTTTATTTTTTGTTTTTTCAGAATGAGGTACTCTTTTTTTTTTTTGATTCCCTGTTTTTTTTTAATTTAAATTAATTAGCAAATAATATATTTTTGGTTTCAGAGGTAGAGGTCAATGATTTATCCATCTTATATAATACCCAGCACTCATTACATCAGATGCCTGCCTTAATGCCCATCACCCAGTGACCCCATCCCCCACCCTATCCCCTCCAGCAATTCTTAGTTTCTTTCCTATGATTAAGATTTTTTATGGTTTGTCTACTTTCATATTTCATCTTGTTTTATTTTTCCTTCCCTTGCCTGATGCTCCTCTGTTTTCTTTCTTAAATTTCACATGAGTGAGATATTATTGTCATTCTCTGATTTACTGACTTTGTTTATCACAGTACCCTCTAATTCCACCTACGTCATTGCAAATTGCAAGATTTTATTTTTTTTCCATGTTTGAGTAATATTCCATTGTGCATATATACCAGATCTTTTTTATCCATTCATCTGTTGATGGACATCTGGACTCTTACCATACTTTGGCCATTATGAACTTTGCTGCTATAAACATTGGGGTACAGGTGTCCCTTTGGATCACTACATCTGAAGGGTTCCCCCTTCTCCGCATCTTTGCCAACATCTGTTGTTTCCCGAGTTGTTGATTTTAGCCATTCTGACTGGTGTGAGGTGGTATTGCATTGTGGTTTTGAGTTATATTTCCCTGACACTGGGTGACAGCGTTTTTTCATGTGTCTGTTGCCTATCTGTATGTCGTCTTTGGAGAAATGTCTGTTCATGTATTCTGGCCATTTCTTGATTGGATTATTTGTACTTTGGGTTGGGTTTGGGAAGTTCTTTATAGATTTGGGGTACTAGGCCTTTAGCTGATAAGGGATTTGCAAATATCTTCTCCCATTCTATCCTTTGTTTTTTGGGTTTGTTAATTATTTCCTTTGCTTCTTAACTTGATGATGTCCTCATAGTTATTTTTACCTTTGTTTCCCTTGCCTTTGGAGAGGTGTCTACCAAGAAGTTGCTGTGGCCAAGGTCCCAGGGGTGCGGTGTGTTCTGCTCTGGGCATTTGATGGATTCCTGGCTTACATTTAGATCTCTCATCCATTTTGCATCCCTTTTTCTGTATGGTGTAAGAAAGTGGTCCAGTTTCATTCTTCAGTGCCTGTCCAATTTTCCCAGTGCCATTTGTTGAAGAGAGTATCTTTTTTCCATTGGATATTCTTTCCTGCTTTGTCAAAGATTAGTTGACCAGAGTTGAGGGTCAATTTCTGGGGTATCTGTTCTCTTTTATTGATCTATGTGTTTGTTTTTGTGCCTGTACCATACTGTCTTGATGATTACAGCTTCGTAATAGAGCTTGAAATCCAGAATTGTGATGCCACCACCTTTGGTCTTCTTTTTCAATATTCCTTTGGCTAGTTTGAGGTCTTTTCTGGTTCCATACAAATTTTAGGATTATTTGTTCCAGCTCTGAAAAAAGTTGATGGTATTTTACTAGGGATTGCATTGAATGTGTAGATTGCTCTAGCTAGCATAGACACTTTAACATTTGTTCTTCCAGTCCATGAGCATGGAATATTTTTCCATTTTTTTGTGTCTTCCTTAATTTCTTTCATGAGTATTCCATAGTTTCCTAAGTACTGATCCTTTGCTTCTTTGGTTAGATTTATTCCCAGATAACTTAAGGTTTTGGGTGCAATTGTAAATGGGATTGACTCCTTAATTTCTCTTTCTTCTCTCTCATTGTTAGTGTATAGAAATGCAACTAATTTCTGTGCATTGATTTCATTTCCTGCTACTCTTCTAAATTCCTGTATGAGTTCTAGCAATATTGGGGTGGAGTGTTTTGGGTTTTCCACTTAGAGTATCATCTGCAAAGAGTGAGCGTTTGACTACTTTGCTGATTTGGATGCCTTTTATTTCTTTTTTTGTTGTTGTATGATTGCTGAGGCTAGGACTTCTAGTACTATGTTGAACAGCAGTAGTGATAATATACATCTCTGCCATGTTCCTGACTTTAGGGGAGAAGCTCTTAGTTTTTTCCCCATTGAGAATGATATTCATTGTGGGCTTTTTGTATATGGCTTTTATGATATTGAGGTATGTTCCTTCTATCCCTACACTGTTGAAAGTTTTAATCAAATGCTTTTTCCTTATCTATGAAGAAGAACATTTGGCTCTGGTCCTTTCTTTTATTTATGTAGTGTATCTTATTGATTTGTGGATGTTGAATCACCCTTGCAGCCCAGGAATAAATCCCACTTGGTCATGGTGAATAATCCTTCTAATGTACTGTTTGGATCCTATTTGCTAGTATTTTGGTAAGAATTTTTGCATCCATATTCATCAGGGTTATTAGTCTATGGTCTATTTTTGACAAGGATGCTAAAATCACTCAATAAGGAATGGATGGTCTTTTCAGTAAATAGTTTTGGGACAATTGGATATGCTCATACAGAAGAATGCAGTTTAATCCTTACCTCATAGTATATATAACAATTAACTCAAATGGATTATGGCTTAAATTTAAAGGTTAAAATCATAAAACACTTAGAAGAAGACACAAGAGTAATTCTTCATGACTTGGAGTTCCACAGTATTTTTTTGGATATGACACCAAAAGCGTAAGCAACAAAAGATAGGATAGGTAAATTGAATTACATAAAAATTAAAACTTTGTCTTATAAAGGAAACTATCATGAAAGTGAGAAGGCAATTTGCTGAATGGGAGAAAATATTTGCAAATATGTTTCTGATAAGGGAATAGAAATATACATACACACATATATATATACACAAATAAATATAAATGTGTATATAACATGAATATGTATGTATATAAAAGTGGTATATTAACTATATTCCATAATATAGCTAGCTGTATTACATTGCATCATTTCCTTTTATTATCAATATAAAATTCTCTAGCTTAACCTTCTAAAAACTTAAAATTATACATAATATAAGGAGCCATAAGCAATTCACCAACAACTACCATTTAAAGGAGTATGGATAAACTAGAGATTTCAAGTGATTTGTGTGGTTTGATTTCCTGTTTCTTATACCCACCTCTCCACCTTCATTTTTCTGTCTATTAGAAGCTGTGGATATAATAAACAGAAAAGACAAAATGGAAACAATGTCTATTTAGCAAAATAAAGGCATTTTCCATTGGGAAACTCCCCTAGTCCAAACAGAATATTAATTAAGCTATGAGTTAAGCAATTAGTACCCCCTACAGTTTATTACTTGGCAGTATGTTTCTTTGAAGTTTACATGCTTGATCAATTGAAGTAATATCACCTAGTTGATGTTTTAAATCAAAATTTCATCCAAAGTGTGCTAAATTTAAATCCATAAATCTGATCTGAAAAATTATAATCCTCCCAACTTTCTTCACCATTTTTTTTTTAAGATTTTATTTATTTGTCAGAGCGAGAGGGTGTAAGCACAAGCAAGGCAGGCAGAGGAAGAATCAGGCTCTCTGCTGAGGAGGGATTGCCTCTCTGCCTGATGTGGGACTTGATCCCCTGACCCCGGGATCATGACCCAAGCTGTAGGCAGACTGTTAACCAACTGAGCCATTCAGGCATCCCTCTTTCATAATCTTGACAACAATCCCTTAGTGGTCTTTATGCTGATAACATTTCATTACAAATGAATGTCTTTTTATAAATCATAAAACTTTATTTTATAAATTTTGAGTCAAATGTTGAAAAGATACTCTCTGGTTGTAGATTTGTTCAAGTATCTGTTTCTCAAGAAAAAAAAAAAACAGTGTTTGAGTTACTTCATATATGAATTTTTAAAAATGAATTTTTCAGGTTTGTTTGAATTAATAGCATTGTATGTAATTTTACTGTGTTTAGGACTGTGGATTTAAAGGATTCGGAGTGTGAACTTCGAAGAAGGCATCTTCGAAATGGAATTTTCTGTTTGATTTTTCAAATTTTTTTTTCTTTAGGAATGATTTTATTTTTTAAATAAGGAATTACATTATTTTAATTAGATCTTTTAAAAATATTTTTCAATCTGTAGTGTGGAAGACCTAGTCCTTAACCTGAATTTCTCAATCCAAATGTTTCCTAAATAAAATTCAGCCATTCATAGATAGGTACAAGGTTGCAAGTGTATGATGTATGTAACTAATTCTTTATTTAAATTCAGCCTCGTTTGTACGAGTTTTGAGATGCCTTGGACAGAGGATGAAGTGCAAGGAATATTAATAGGATAGAAAATAAAAACAAGATAAAAAATACAAGCTTACCATCCCACGTCCTACAAACTCATTACTCAGTAGTCAAATTTGATTGTAAATTTCCTGGCAGTTAAAGTGAGAAAGGAGACCTGATCTCTTCCATTTCAGTCATTGTTATAATTTAAAAAGTATATCCATTCCCGTTACTTGATTCTTAAAGAAATGTCTTATAAAGAACTTTATATAGGGAATAACAAATTATATGGTAATGGTGTTTTTGTAGTGACAAATTTCTTGGATTAAAGAAAACCTAACACAGAAACTTAACTCCAGGAAGATGAATCTAGGTTTCTGAAGGTAATATAATCTAAATTTGTAGTCTTCTGGTGGTTTAACTTGTTTCAAGAGAAGAACACAAATATGTGGAAGACTGGCTAGATTTTTGTTTCTACAAATCATTTTTCATAAACCTACTTTATCAGAGAGATCAAAATTTCTTTTCTAGACTGGACCCAGTTAAAAACTCTATAGATAAATGTCTTGGTATGTTGGCTATTCTGGTAAACTTTATTATTTATTTACAAAGAGTCCTCGATACTAGCAGCCATGTATATTTCCTGGAACTTTTTTGTAGCCAGGTATAGAAAGAGAATGTGAAGATTGGAAGATGTTAAGATGGACTGGCAACTGTTTCTCAACCTCAGGAGAATTTGTTCCTTTTCATAATGAATTCATGTTGTTACATGTTGAATTGAGGTGTAAACTTCCATTTGTGTGTCCCTCCTTTTGAGGAGTATATCACTTAAAATTCTTTTGCTTATCAATAACAGAAAATGTTCAAATAAGTATAAATATTAAAGTGAATTTATTGGATTATGTGGTAGTCAGAATTCTGTGAAGAAGCCCAAGATTCCCAATCCCTGGTATATATTGTCTCCCAGTTACTTCATTAAACATGAGTCTAAATACTGCTGTGAAGGGGTTTTGCAAATACAACTAAGGTCTCAAGTCAGTTGATTTTATGATAGGGAGATTATCTGGGTGGTTCTGAACTAATCACATGAGCCTTTTAAAAGTAGTTTATTTATTTATTTATTTATTTTTTCTGACTGGCTGAGGAAAAGAGATTGGAGGTATCAATGCCTGCTTGAGGATAAAGGAGGCTATGTAGAAAGAAACAATTGAAGCAGCTCTAGAATCTGAGAGAAATTTCTGGTTGACAGGAAGGAAAAAGAGACCTTAGTCCTACAACCACAAGGAATGGAATCCTGATAATAAGAATGAGCTTGATGTTGATGAACTGGATTTTTAGAATACCAAAATATACTCAGCCTGGCCAGAAACCAGAAGATTGATTTCAGCTTTGTTATATCCTAAGCACAATGCCTGCCCAGAACTTTTGAAATACCAGAACTGTGAGCTACCAAGTGGGTGTTGTTTTAAGCTGTTGTTTGTGCTAATTTGTTGTGTAGCAATAGAAAACTAAAACAGCTAGATCACTGAAAATTCCAGTGGAGGGGGAGGTGATCTTCAAATCTGATTTATAAGAGTTTGGGCTTCATTCCTCTGAAATTCGCATTGCTCTGTCCTCATGTTTTCTTCCTAGGGGAAAATTGGCTGTAGCAGCTCCAATTTCAAACCTATATCTCCAGTTTACTCCAGGAATAGAGAAATAACCTCCTCATATATGTCAGCACATACAATCCCTAAACTACCTTCATGATTAAAATTGGTCCAATCAGTGGGAAACCTGGGACTCTGTTGCTGAAGCAATATTGGAAGGCAGATTTCAGAAAAGTCACTTGAGTGAGAGTATATAAAATGTTCTACAAATTTCTCATTCCTCCACTCATTTAAGTAGGTGAAAGTATTTCTTATGAGAGGAGCCTGATTTTTCAGCTAACTCCATAACAATAGTAGAACTATACTTCCCATATGTTAGTTCTTATTAAATGGAATACTGTTTTTCTACTTTTGGGTAAAATTCAAGGATATTTCTAGTACTTGACTTTGGTGTTTCCCAGTTTATTTGCCCACTAAGTATAAACTTCCAAAATACTCTAATTTCTCATTAAAATCTGACTGTCATCCATTCCATTTTCAATGACAAGTCTTTATTCTCCCCAAATTATGGACCATTTATCTTACTAGATATTCTATAAGACTATATTTCTTTCTTGGTAAATCAGAAGTCTTCACTTCTCGAGGCAATTTTCTGCATGAGAATGGTATAGCAATCTATCACAGTATGTAGAATTTTTCCAGATAAATAATTTTTTTTCATAAATCTGATTGACTTTTTTTTTAATCCTTGACGTCAGATATAAATTCATTATTATCTAGACTATATGAGTTATTGATTGTCAATATAACCTTAAAACTACTTTAAAAATCTGGATAGGTCAGAATGGTCTCTTGATGAATTTTTTACTAACTTGTAATGGGATAAACAAGTGTTTAGTGTATCTTGTCCACTTTCTTATATATTAAGATAATTTTTTCAAATGAATTCTGTTATGCCCTCTAGCAGTATTTTCATTCCTACCCCCAACCCAGCAGCAATCCATAGAGAAGAGAAAGGTAAGCATTTGCCTTCATATTGGTGACAACTTTTTAAGGTCAAAAGCTGAAAATGTCTCTTATTAGTCTATTGACTTCTATCTAATTACTGTCTTAGAAGAATGATTTAAAATAAACATATTCCAAATCCAAATCAATTTTAGAAGGTGTTCTTCTGTGTTTACTGAATTAAACTTAATAAATAATTGTGGTGAACCAGTGCTTCCGGATTCCTAGGCAGGCATTTTGCAACCAATTTATCTTAAACTTCAGGAGTTGTACTGGAGCAATGTTGAGGTTATTGTCCATATTTGATCATTAAATATGCTTTGAATGTCCTCATACTCAAGTTATCAGTGCTATTTATCTATTGATAGAACTAGCCAAGGATTCTTTAAGAAAAGGTGGTATTATCACATATTTTCTTACCTTATCCTTCTCTGAACTTAAAAGGCTTGATGTTTAAGTATGGATAGGCATTCTCAAATTTCATTAGGGAATAGGTTTTCTACTCTTGGTGTGACTGACAGTAGAACATATTAAATCTGTCTATCATTTATACCCATAATCAGCAAGAGTCTAGTTTTAAGAAATACTGTGTATAACTTGGGATTAAGCTAGTGGTTATAGAAAAAATTCTTGCATGGTATTGTTTGGCTCCTCCTCAGTTCTTCTTAGTGCCTGTGTGAGAAAGAAATAAAATAAAGCAGATAATAAAACATGTTACTTTACTCACGAAGGACCTGGGGTTGGAGGGAGTGGTGTTATGGATAAGACTTACCACGTGGCAGTGTCCTGCCTATGAGTTCCTATTGAAAATATTTTTCCTCTCTTTCCATTCTAGAAAGAGCTGAGATTTTCCTAAATAACTAGCTTGAGGTGCCTGTGTGGCTCAGTGAGTTAAGCCTCTGCCTTTGGCTCAGATCATGATCTCCGGGTCCTGGGATTGAGCCCCACATCAGGCTCTGCCCAGAGAGAGATCTTCTATTTGAAAAGGTCATCTCTGATGGAAAGCACAGGTTTAGGAAGATGATCTATAGAAAGGTGAGCTAGAAAGATTTACCTATTTAGCCAACAAGATTAGCCAATTAACCCAGATGATGAGTGACTGAGCAGATATCTAAAGCAGATTATGATCACATCTATTGTTCATTGTATTTGTTTCCTCCCCACCCCCCAAAGTTGGCTAATCTCACATCCTTTAAGTAATGAGGGACAGAGTTTCAAATATGATGATCTAGCAAGACTGGTCTAAATTAGCAGTTTATATCAGCAAAAGGGAGCATTCTGTGCTTGTGTGTTACATTACTAGACAGGTATAACAAAGTATATAGCAATTAAAGCATAACAGATGCATACTTTTTTATTGTATCATAATAATGGGGACTCTGTTAAAACAGTGATTCTCCACCTTGGATTAAAAAAAAAAAATGTCAGCCCAGTGTTCATTTAAAAAGAAAAATAAATTACTGGCAAAAGTCACCTAATAAGAATCTCTATGAATATAGCCTGGAAATTTATTTATCTATATATCTATCTGTAGCTATCTAAATGATTTTGTAACATTTAAAAATATGTATAAAATCTTGAGGGCTGCCTGATAAGAATGACTGTGTTAATATGAATTATCAAGACAGAATAAAAATGTCACTGAAAACCTAGCTCTTGATCCATCTCTGAATTGTTAAAGAAATGCTGATAGCCCTATATGTATTTGAAACATTCATATTCCCTAATATACAAATAAAATGAGTGTGAGAATTTAGAATTTTTTTCAAAGATTTTGTTTTGTATAAAAACAGAGAAGAGCATGGTACATTTGGTTTTGTAATATGGGAGTTGAAAATGACTTTTCTTCCTCAATGGTCTGAAAACCAAGACTGTTTAAAATAGAGCTCATCTTTAGAAGTGGGATTTTACTTCCTGAATACTAATCTGAAGTGTTTAATGGTAGAAAGAGGAGGAAAGAGAACAGGCCTTAGAGCAGCATCTTCCCTCGTCTTGCTGGTGACTCAATTTTTTTTTTTAATTGTGCCAATTCCCAGAGAGACTCATTATAAAGCTGAGATTGAAGGAATAATTAATTCAGGAAGGTTGATATTGGTTTTGATGCACCAGAGACTTTTGGTTCGTCTGCTGAAGTGTGAAAATAATGCTGTGGACTGCAAGATAGGAGGAAGGAGAAATGACATGCCAGTCTTCTTGTACACATCTAACAATATACAAATTTAAAAATACCTTCCATTTGTAAGAAAACCTTTTTTAATTAGAAGAAGCCTGGAAAAAGATCAACCATTTAGTCTTTCGGTTTAGTGGGCCAAATGTGTCCTTTTCAGGGGCTCATGATAAAAGGTGCCTGAAACTTTTTTCTCTCCACAATTCTAAAATATATTCTGTGTAGTAATTACAAGTTCAGGATTTATATTTCATGTATCATTAGTAACTGCCCCTTGCAACTGGTTTCAAGTGCTCATGATTTCCTTATGGAGTGCAAATGTGTAGTAAGATAATGATGCTTTATTTACTTATTTTTAAATAATTTATTTATTAGAGAGAGTGAGCAGAAACAGAAGTAAGGTATGGGCTGCTGCAGAGGGAGAAGGAGGCTCCCCATGGAGCAGGGAGCTGGAGGCGGAGCTCAATCCCAAGACCCTGGGATTTGGACATGACCCAAAGGCAGCCCTCAGAGCCCCCCAGGTGCCAGGACAATGATGCTTTAAAGCATTTCTTTAGAAATTTAAAACTTATAGAGCATTATTTTTTCCTCCAGGGTCTATAGATACATGTACAATGCAGTTGGTTTGTTTTTGTAATTTTTTTTTTTAAACAAGAACTCTCCTTCTTTAGCTATAGGATATGTCACTGAAGAATTGTGCAATGAAGCACTCTATTTGGGGGGTTTATCTTTCACGTTGCCTATCTGAATTTGAAATCATATATTGCTTACATGTTCACAATAATTTTCATAATCTATATCATTAAAATATTGATTTATATCAACTCTGATTTGAGACTATTCTGCCATTAATTTCTTTGAGGTTATTTAATAACTGTAATTAGAAGTTAAAGCCCTGCTTTGTGAAATTTAAATGAAGTCCTAGAAATTAGAGCCAAAGAGCCTATACCTTCATTATTTATGACACAGAAGCTGAGAATCAGAGGTGAAATGATGGTAACAGTATTTAATAGCAGAACTAGGATGAGAAACTACCTTCCAAAAAAACAGAGGAAAAGGACTTGTCCTTGAGTGTCCAATTTTTTGAATTTTTTGCCTTGGGAGATGGATATAATCCCCACTGAACAAGATAAAGAAACAGAGGTTCAGGGAGGTTAAATAATTTAAAGTTCCCATAATGGTGAATTTTAGAATTCAGATTAGATCCCTGTCTAAATCCAGACCTGTCTCTTACCAAATCCCATGGAATAGCAGTTCTCTTTTAGCCACAAGACTTGTAGAATCCTGCAGTCAGCATAAATATGAGAATAAAATAAGTGGTATTCATTAGGCTAGATGATTTAAATAAGTCAGCTGATTATAGAGGTATGAAGTCAGTCATTTTCAACTCCCATATTACAAAGCCAGAGAGCAAGAAGTGATAGAAGGGAAGAACTAAAGGAAAAAAAAAAAAGTCCCTCTCTTTCTCCCCAACTTCCCCTTTCCTTTTTCTTAAAAATTTTTTTTCTTCTAGTTGAAGTCATTCTGACCCTGTATGCCTGTGAGATGTCTGTATTTATCACTGTAAAATCATCACTATGTAGTGTTCCATGTAAGATGACTTGAGTCATGGAGAAAGGTAGTTTATAATAAGCAACTTCCATTTCATGTAACAGAATACAATTCATTAAGAAACAGCTCAGTAAAAATGTTAAAACTTGTATTTAAGAATACCCAGATTATTTTAGAAATTAAATTCTGTACTATTTCTCCTACCAGCAACACTAAATAATATTAATAGGAGGTGGCGTGGATTAATTTTCTCTTGAAAATCTCCAACCTCTTTATACACTTATGTTAGAATTACAGAAGTCAGAATGTGTATATTTTCTTTACAAATGGTCCTATGCAATTTTCTTTAAGATGTAAATTGACTGCCAATGTGATTTTAAAAGTGGTTGATTTTCTTGATATCAAAAGAGGCATGTAACTTTAATGTCTATGAGCTACCATTCATGACTTATGTTTCTTATATCATGTAAATGCAGGGCTTCAAAATCAAGGAGGTGAGGTGACTGATTAAAAACTATAAGTTATAACACCAGTTTTCTTCTTCATATTAGCTCGGAGCTATCATCATTACATGTCTTGACTGCTTGTTAAATCTTTTGATTATTTTTCACTTTTAATTTTAATCCTAAATATACCTGAGAGATAAGGTGAGATAGAAGCAACAATATCCTCCTGAATTTGAGATGTTTGAAGCAATAGTACATTTAGACAATGGATTGATGTGCTAATACATTCTCTCAGGAAAGCTGAGTCTATTTTAAAGTAATCTTATTAAAAATATCCAGATATAATTTGCTTTATGACAGACAATACAGCTTTAATTTTACTTTAAACAAAAGATTCCAGAGGATTCATTTTGATGTAAGCTTGTATTAAAGTAACATTTGACATGCAATGTAATTTATGGTTAGTTTTTTTTTTTTAACGGTTTTATTTGTTTATTTGAGAGAATGAGAGAAAGAGAGCGCCTGAGAAGGGGGAGGGTGAGAGGGAGAAGCAGATGCGGACTCCATCCTGGGACTCGAGGATCATGACCTGAACTGAGGGCAGTTGCTTAACCAACTGAGCCACCCTGGCACCCTTGTGGATGGTTTTTGTTTGTTTGTTTGTTTTTAAAGAAAAGATATTCTCTTTTTTGAAAATATGGTTTTTAGTATATTTTTGAGATTCTGAAAGGGAGATACTGATGTGGCTATTAATAAAACATTTCTTAGCAGTAAAAGTTAGAACTAATTTATTTTGTATAATGATAAATTATCCAAGATCGTTATATACATCTATATTATGACAGCTATATATGTAGATGTAAGTAGATCTATATATGGATGTAAGTAGATTGTATATATGGATATATATACTTATACCTCAATAGAAATAAAGATATAAATAGGAAATAAAGATAGGAAATAGAAATAGAAATATGGATATAGTTCTATATATGGATATATATACTTATACCTCAATAGAAATAAAGATATAAATAGGAAATAAAGATAGGAAATAGGAAATAGAAATAAAGATATAAATAAATATAAATAGATCAAACTATTTTGTTAGCCTGGAACATTGCTAATTTAAACTTTCATAACATCATATATTTTAAAGATTGAAACAAAATAAAACATTTTGCAATTACAGTGATGGAACTAAAATTTTGGAACTCAACCATGAGATGTTTGTTTATCTGCAATGTCATAAATGAAAAAAATCATCATCATTACAGAAGTGGGCATTGGGAATACAGATGGTACAGCTGTTGTTCTTTAATTGTGACTAGATTAGTAAAATGCAGTTTTTACAACTCATTTAAAACTTATCACTGGGGAATACATTTTAGTACCACTTAGGGTGTCTTTTGGTTAATAAATTCTTGCCTTTTGAGTGTAAGTATTTGGCTTCAAATCCCAGATACAAGTTTATTAAAAATTGTAATAGTTCTTAGAGACTATAAAATGAAATGAAGTGCACAAAATGTGTGTTTCCGGTGCTTGACTTTAAAACGATTTTTTACATGACTTATTTCAATATTTTTAACTTAAGCAGACTGTTGTTGAATTTAAATGATTATTAAATATTTAACTAGAGTGAGAAAGAGCAAGTAAGAGAGGGAGAAATAGAGGAGTATATTATTTTTGAATAAAGTATTTTTTCAGTTTCTTGTTTTTTTTAAAGAATGTGTGTCCCATATTAAAATATTCTAATAATTAGAAATCCGAAAAACATTTATATAAATCAGGCTGTAACTTTAAATTTTTTTTTTTTAATTTATTTGACAGAGATCACAAGTAGGCAGAGAGGCAGACAGAGAGAGGAAGGAAAGCAGGCTCCCTGCTGAGCAGAGAGGCCAATGCGGGACTCGATTCCAGGACCCTAGGATCATGACCTGAGCCGAAAGCAGAGGCTTTACCCCACTGAGCCACCCAGGGACCCCAACAGGCTGTAACTGAGTTGTAATTTAAATCTGAGTTGTAATTTAAAGCATAGTTAGTGTGGTTTGTAAGAGATTTGTGGAATATTCTGTGATAGAATGTGTAAGAGGTGATAAAAGTATACTTTTTTTTTAACTAGAGCATTTTGAATATAACACTGAGTATTTCTACATTAAGCATTATTCTAAATGTTCATCTTCATCAAATAAACAGATGTGAGAGAAGAAAGTCTATATTAATGAACAAGTCCCCTTATTGAAAATTCAGTGTTTATGGCCAATGAGGTAAAAATTTTTGAGGCAGTGAAGAAGGAGCTCAGTGAAAAGAGACCCCGAATTTTATAATTTTGAATGGGATCTGACCTAAAAGAAAGGCATGGCTTCATGCTGGTATTTTCTCTTCCCTTACTAAAATAACCTTTTATCTGGATAAAATAAGTTTAACAGTATGGAGGGGAGCTAGAAGCCACAGAACTCCACACTAAAACAGCTGCAGAAGCTAACAAATGAGGCTGCCATAGTCTCGTGGATGCTGACAGAAGACAGAAGACTCCTGGAGTTACTCACAGGAGAAGCAGAAGTTAAAGCAATTTTGCTGGTTGTCCAAGCTCAAAATACCGTAGGTACATGTCGAGTGCCTGCTGGAGCCTGCCTGAGTCGTGGGTATGCTATGGGTACGCCACCCCTGAGGGAACCTGAACATGAGACCCACCACTTTTCTAGCCATCTGTCAGCAAGACTTTGACCAGAGGGAGACCAGGTGAATTGCAGAACTACCTGATGCATTCCTGTGATATTAACTCACTTCTCAGAATTTCACGTTCATAAACAATTCTGAGAAGTGTCTTCAGTCAAAGAACAGCCAAGGCCACAGACTCAGCAAAAAGAGTTGGAGCATAATAGACCAGTGTGGATTGCCTCCCTACACTTTTCTCCACCTATTGTTATCCATTGCTCCCTCCTATTTTTACTTGTAACAACATCTGCTCCAAACCTCATTCAACTCACATTCTCCAGAAAGTCAAAAACTCTGAATCCTTGATAGTCCCAGGAAAGCCATGGTCCTTATCTCAAACATTTGTCCTCTTTCTCTTTGGAGGTACTGTGGTGTGGTGTGGTGTGGTTTGAGGAATCCTTCACCTTTCCTGAGGGGTCCAGTATATTGCTAATACCCACTCTATCTTTTCCATTCCCCTTCTTTACAAGGAACCCTAATTTTTCAAACATTTTCTCAGACTTTTACCCTAACATATTTTGCTTACTTAAGAAGTTATTAATAAGAAAATAGGGAAATGCAAATTTTTTTGGCAAGGATCTTTCCTAAGAGTGTGTAGTCTAACAAATGTTATTAATAGAATAAGTTGGCACATATAAATATAATGGAACTAAACTTAGTTAAGTTGGTTACTTTGGGCTTTAATTTTAAAAAGCATATAATTGCTTTTAAAATCAAAAGCAATGAATATTCAGTAACTTAAGTGGAAGGGTCCTTGGCCTGGGTTGTCTGATTGTAGATGATGCTACAGTCAGACTAAGTGACTGGTTATTAGATAGATAATCTTTTTTTTACCTCAGCAACTTTGATGTGTCTGTGTGAAGTCAATGCCTTATTGAAAGGTCTTCCTAATGGACATTTTTTCTTTAGCCAACATACACATATATTTAATACTATTTTCATGGAGAAGAAGATGGGAAATACGTTCTATATGAGAGCCAGAGAAAACAATGGAAATTCTGGGGTGCCTGGGTGGCTCAGTGGGTTAAGGCTCTGCCTTCAGCTCAGGTCATGATCTCAGGGTCCTGGGATCGAGCCCTGCATAGGGCTCTCTGCTCGGCAGGGAGCCTACTTCCTCCTCTTTCTCTCTCTCTCTGCCTGCCTCTCTGCCTACTTGTGATCTCTCTCTGTCAAATAAATAAATAAAATCTTTAAAAAAAATGGAAATTCTGTTTGAAGAAGACTATTCTTCATGACAATTTCTTTCCCCTTGACCAAAATTTTGCTTCCCTGAAACTGGCTGTGTTTTTGATGTTAATACTGATTGTGAAGGTGTATGACAAATCACATATTAAACTAAAATATGAAAGTCTTGCTCAAATAAAAGAAGTGAGGTGTAAGGTTGTAATTAAGAGCTATTAATTAAGAATTAACCTTTTGGAAATCCACCTCTCATAGCTGCACAGCAAGTTGTCTTTCTCATAGTGTGGTCATAGAGGACTATATTTCTAAAGATGCTGTATGTTTTTATGTGCTTTTATAACTTGAAATAGACTGATAAGCAATTGGGTAGTTCTGAGACAATTCTAAAAACTCTGTAAACCCTTTGGCATATTTTAGTAAGCAAATATTGACATGGTAATCCCAAGTTCATATTTACATGTATTTTACATTTTTTAGGAGAATATTGTTATTTTAGAAATAGGCAAGTGAGAGATTAGAAAATATTTGAATTCTGAAGGATTAGAGATTAAGAAAAAAATATTTATCACAAATATTTATCACAAGCTCCCTAGTGACAGGGAATATCTTTTATATATTAGATTTATTTATTTCATTTATTATGAACATTCAACAAATACGTATTGATGATATTTTACCTGCCATCCTGTGCATCTAGTGTACCAACTTTGTTAAAAGTAATTTGCACAACATTTATGTGATTTTTTTTTTAATGGAATGGTAGACCTATTCTTCACTACATTTTCACAATTAAATCCATCCTATAAAAATGATAGTACATGTACTGTTCATAATAGAGTATATAATATCATCTTCAGTGCTTAAAATTTGCCACTCCTTAGAACCCCTTGAGGAAGTTAAAAATGAAGATTCTGGGGCCCACCCATTCAGATTCTCATTCATTGGGACCAGGAATCTGACTTCTCACCAAAGGCAGAGTTGATTCATGGAAGTATTTTTAGAATACACCAAGAAGTGCTACTCTTTAATATTTGAAGAGAAAGTCATTTGCTAACTTGTAACATGTTTTTATTTCTAAGGAACACGTGTTGATTTCATCTTTTTAGACATGCACCTTCTAAGCACTCTTCCGGGTGTACTTCCCACTTTCTACCAAAGTGTTGTTTCCACATTTTCTCATTTAATTACCAGTAAAAATGTGTCTTGGGAATGAAGCCTTTGGCTTTGTGAAACTATAACTGAATTCATCAAGCGTTAGCCTTCTGAGATTAGTACTAAAAATAACCAAAAACATGGTTTTCTGCTTAAAGTGTTTAATTCTGTTTTAATTAGAAACATTCCTCTTTTATATACTTAGTACGTCTTCACCTTCATTATTTTTGAGAGTTTTCAGTGGGTCATCATAACTATACCTGTATTTGCATATTAATACTAGAAAATTCTAGAGGTAAAGACATGATTAAATTTCAAGGATCATCCTGTACCCAAGGTAACATTTATAAACCAATTTGGAATTTTTCCTGTAAGGTATCTGAATATAAAAGGTTAACAAGTAGGGATTTACTACATGTTTCCAGCTAAATCTAAATATTAGTGCAAAATTGCCTTTTTTTTTTTTTTGGTGGTAATCATCCAGATTTCAAGAGAACTATTCTTTGTGGAGTTAATTCCTGTGATGTGGTTTGTTTAGGAGAAAATTATGTCAACACACACATTGTCAGAAATATTTCAGAAATGCTCTGATGAAACCATGGTGATTTTGGCCAGTGGGCACAGAGCCTGAGGCCTAAGTAATATGTGTAATGCCTCTGTGAAAATGATTGTTTCTAAAGCAGCACAGTAGGGATGACCAGTGTTTGCTTGCTTGCTTGCTAGCTTGCTTTTTTTTTTTTTTTTTTTTTAAACTATATTTGTTTCCCTACAGACAGATTTGGGTGGATCCCTCTGAATGAAAGAACAGTCTGGAAGTTGTATTGCCTCATGGATTATCTACCCACTATTCTCAAACATCTTTACTGGCCCTTTTCCCTCAGCCTACTCTCTGTTTAATCAACTGCAATCTGGCCCCTCCTTTCACCACCACATTGAAACTACTCCCACTAAGTCACCAATGGCTTTCTAATTGCTAACCCCAAAGGAAACGTTCCAAGTCTCAGTCAGTGCTGTGCCAAGCCATGTCGGAAACTGTGGTAAAAGGAAAAAGGCGTGCCCTGTATATGCTTATTAAGATATCCTCCCATATTTTGAACCAAGCAAAAAAAAGTAATAAAGCTCTAAAATCAAAAAAATATGATTATAAATAAAGCCCATGCTGTCCAATTTATTGGCACACCATTATCAACCCCGAAACCGACTCAGTGGGAAAGCAAAAGCTTTGCAGGTCCAGGAACTGCAGGCTGTTATGATGCACAATAATGGATGGTAATAAAACACAAAACCACAACCTCATCTTCATTTAAAATTTTGAACTTTTGTTTACCATGGATTATTTTGCATTAATTTTTTATTTTTAAAAATAATGCATTTTTTATATTTTTATCTTGATTACTGATTGGTGTCCCTTAAGTTGTTTTACCCAAGGTTACTGCTTTATTCACCCCTAATTCCAGCCCTGCTCATGGTACTTAGCCTCTTTGCACACTTATACTATTTTTCCTGTCTCTGAAATCTATCCCTTCTGAGTTTCTGTCACACTGCTGTCTTCTGATTTCTTTCATACATCACCAGTATCCCTTCTCAGTATCTTTTCTGGGACATTCTTTTCTTTCAGCCCTTCAGTATTTGCTGCTTTCAGTAACTCATCCTCACTGCTCTTAGCATGCTGTGGTTTATACTTCTCCTGGCTGCATCTGCTCATTTCCAGTGCTATTGCTTTTTTCCACACCTTTGTTATTTCATGGCTGAACAGTTGCAATAGGCTGCTAATAAATTGCTCTTATTTTCATGCTGGCCCCTCTCTGATGTACAATGAAGGCAGAATGATTTTTTTCTAAAGTGAATATGTAATTCATTTGTTTATTAACCAAATATTTATTATTATTTATTTTCTGCACCAGGCACTGTGTTAGATTCTAGGAATAAATCAGTAAATAAAGGCTATACTCTCCTGAAACTAGTATGTTAATTTTATTTGAATATTGCTGTGCCCTTATTTCAGAGTTGTATTTAATTTTTATCTAAATATGTTTGCATGATGGGTTTGGTGAGAAGGGCATTTCCCCTATTTCTCATATTTTGATTATAGAAATTTTTGAATATTTATTATCTTCTAATCAGTTGTATATAAAGTGGTGGAAGCCTAATTCTGCATTGTAAAAAAAAATTTGTTTCTATTAAGGAGATGGAAATACTCTCTTGTTAGTACTTAGGCTTGTCTTTCAGACCTAGAAATACGAGATGCAATAATCACCCTTTTTCTTGACTATTTCTGAGTCAATAGGTTTTACACGTATTGTTAATTATATCCCAAGTCTCGGCATGTATGTGCTGCCATTGCCTTTAAACAAATTGGAATCCAGCATAGCGACATGTTTTATTTAGCTCACCCTATCTGTGTGCTTGATTTAATTTTATTCAGTTTTTTTTTAAAAAATGAATAGACTTTATTATTAGACTTTATTATTAATAGTATGTCATTTCAGGGTCACAGCAAAATTGAGCAGAAAGTGGAGTTCCCATGTACCCTTTCCTCATGGATGTATGACCTTCCCACCACTAACGTCACACCCCAGAATGGTACATTTATAACAACTGAAGAACCAAAAATGACTCATCAGTTTCCACCAAAGTCCATTTTTGATCTCTGTGGATTTTGGCAAAAGTATAATATTTTGTTTCCACCATTATAGTATTGTACAGAATAGTTTCACTGCTCAAAAATCCTGTGTTCCACCTATTCATCCTTACCCCCCCCCCCAAGCCCCTGGCAATCACTGATCTTTTTACTGTCTCCATCATTTTGCATTTTCCAGAATAATATATAGTTGGAATCATACAATATGTAGCCTTCAGATTGACTTCTTTCACTTGGTAATATGTATTTAAAGTTTATTCCTATGTTTTTGTCTAGATATATCACCATTCATTTATCTGGTCAGATACATCTTGGTTACTTCCAAGTTTGGGCGTTTATGAATAAAGCTATGAATATCCATGTTCAGGTTTTTGTGTGGGCATAAGTTTTTACCTCTTTTGGGTAAAGACCAAAGAGCACAATTGTGGAATCATATGGTGAGAGTGTGTTGAGCTTTGTGAGCTATTGCAAACTGTCTTTCAAAGTGCTTTATTATTTTGCATATCCACTGGCAATGAATGAACATTCCTGTTGCTCCATATTCTTTTTTTTTAAGTATTTTTTTAAGACTTTATTTATTTATTTGAGAGAAATCAGAAGTAGGCAGAGAGGCAGGCAGAGAGAAAGGAGGAACCAGGCTTCCGTTGAGCAGAGAGCCCAATGCGGGGCTCGATTCCAAGACCCTGAGATCATGACCCGAGCCAGAGACAGAGGCTTAAACCACTGAGCCACCCAGGAGCCCCAATTGCTCCATATTCTTATCACTGTTGTCAGTGGTTTGATTTTAGCCATTTTAACAATTATGTAATGGTATTGCATTGTTTTCATTTGCAATTCTCTAAAGATGTATTATGCACATCTTTGCATATGCTTATTTCCACCTATATATCTTCTATGGTGAGATGTCCAAATCTTTTGCCCAATTTTTCACTTGGATTGTTCATTTTCTTCTTATTGGGTTTCTTTGTATATTTTGGGTAACAGTCTTTTTGCACATTTTCTCTTCATAGCTATCTTCCAATTCTATTGACAGTGGCTTTCACATAGAAGATTTTTTATTTTAGTGAAGTCCAACTTACCATTTCCTTTTTCATGGATCATGCCCTTAGTATTGTATCCTAGAAAGTCACTGCCAGACCCAAGTTCATCCAGATTTTCTTTTATGTTAAATTCTAGTTTTATTGTTTTACATTCTATATTTAGGCCTATGAACTATTTTGTTAATTTTTATAAAGCTTGTAATTTCTGTATCTAGTTGGTTTTTGTTCTGTTTTGTTTTGTTTTGTTTTTTGGTTGTGAATATCTAGGTGTTCCAATACTATATGCTTAAAAGACTATCATTTCTTGAATGAATTGTCTCTCTTTGTCAAAGGTAAGTTGACTATATTTTTGTGGTTCCATTTGTTCCTTTGATCTGTTTGGTTTTTTTCACCAATACCATGCTGTCTTGATTGCTACAGTTTTATTTTAAGCCTTGAAGTTGGATAGCAACATTTGCAACATTTGCAACCTTTGCAACATTTGCAACATTTGCAACATTTGGTGATTTGCAACAATTTGCCTCTTTTTATCAACTTTAGAATCCATTAATATCCACAAACAAACTTGCTGGGATTTTGATTAGGATTGCACTACATCTTTAGGTCAAGTTGGAAAGAACTGACATATGGACAGTATTAAGTCTTCCTATCTGTGAAGACAGAATAGCTTTCTATGGAATTCTTTGATTTTGTAGATCAGAATATTATAGTTTTCCTTATATAGATCTTATATGTATTTTTGTAGACTTACCCCTAGATACTTTTTGTGGTACTAATATAAATGTTATTTTTTTTAGACTCAAATTCCACTTGTTCATTGCTGGTATATTGGAAAACAGTTGTCTTTTTTATTCTCTTTCCTATAATTCTTCCAGGAATTTTTAATTGATTATTTCAGATTTTCTACATAAAGTAACCATATCATCTGTGAACAAAGACAGATTTATGTCTTCCTTTCTAATCTGTATATATGTTATTTCCTTTTCCTGTCTTATTACATTAGCTATGACTTCCAGTGTGATGTTGAAAAGAATTAATGAGAGGGGACATCCTTCACTTGTTCTTGATCATAGAGGGGAAGCATCCAGTTCCTCACCATTAAATATGATCTATAGGATATTTAGATGTTCTTTATCAAGTTGAAAAAGTTTCTTTCTGTGCCTAGTTTGCTGAGAGCTTCATCATGAATAGGTGTTGGATTTTGTCAAGTATTTTTCCTGCATATATATACACATATATATATATATTCCCCCCCTCTAGTAGACTATTGATGTAATGAATTGCATTAATTGATTTTTGAATGTTGAAACCAGTCTTGAGTATCTGGAATAAATCTAACTTGCTCAGAGGGTATAATTTTTATACAGTGTGTTTAAAAATAAAATTGTGACAAACCATAAAAAAACTCTAAATCATAGAAAACAAACTATTTACTGGATTGCTGGAGGGAAAGAGGGGTAATGGGATGGGGCAACTGGGTGATGGACATTAAGGAGGGCACATGATGGCATAAGCCCTGGGTATTACATAAGACATGAATCACTGACCTCAAGAAACCAATCCATTAGTACATATAGTACATTATATGTTAATTGAATTTAAATTAAAAAATAATTTGTAACATTTAAAAGTTGAGACCTTCCCGAAATATATTTAGGGCTTCTTTGAAGAAGAAGAGTGGCCATCCTTAAACTTATTGTCCCACATGGCAACAATCTGCTGGAGCTCAGTAGCTATTGCTACTTCCAGCTTTACCACAGTCTTTGCAACTCTTCATTGCTTTATGTCCAGTGGCTTCACTAATTTGCCTTGCCTGCCTCAGATGAACTCCAGCATCCTCAGGCCTCGGAGCCAATGGCCATGCTCTAAGTGCTTATGTTACTTGGCCATTGTGTTGCCTGAACCTTTTCACATTGTTGAATCTCTTCATTCCTTTGCACTTGTAACCCTGTTACATTCTTCCCACTTCTTTTACATGGATTCTCCTCTTAACCTCCTTTTAAAAGTTGGAGTTCATTAAAACCCCATCATTAACCTTTTTTCTCTCTCTACTCACTCAGCATAGGCAATCATCCCCTTTTGGTGGTTTTTCAGATCCTAGGCTCTCTGCTCTTCTCCTCTGTACATACTATTGACTTTCATTAATATTATTAATATTTTGGGGGGGGTATATAAATTGTCCCAAGGAACCATGGAAAACATCAAAGTAATAATGACTTGTGACAGGCCTTTCATGGATTTGAAATGATGATAGTTGGAAGGAATGCAATACATTGATAGTCTGGAAATGTGTTCAGTTTATTCTCACTAGTCTGGTCTTAATATTAATTGGCAGGAGAATAGATGAAGCCCTCAAAGCACCTACTTAGATAATAGTGAAAGACTGTTCTGAAATCAAACATGATCTTAGAGACCAGTCTGGAAAGAAAATAATATTTAGATCTTATCCCATAAGATCTAAGATCTTAAGATCCAGTAAAGGGAATGTAGTAGTGATACATACTATGATGTGATAAATCTCAAAAATATACTAAGTAAAATAAGCCAAATATGTGACAAAGGTCACATATTATTTAATTATAATATTACGTGTTCAAAACTGACCAATCGTTGGTTTCCTAGGGCTAGGATTGGGAGTGATGGTTGACTATAAATGGGCATTGAGAACCTTTTTGGGATAAATAAATTATAATGATGGTTGCATTATTTTATAAATTTACTAAAAAAATAATTAAATTATACACAATGGTTGTGTTATATAAATTATATCTCAAACCTATTGAAAATAGCAATAGCTAGTCTTTTTCTATGCACTTATAAAGTGCATAATATAACCCTATGAGATGGTATAATTAATATGATTTTCCCATTTCACAGATGAGAAAATAGGCCTAAAGTTTAAATGACAAGGTCATAGAGCTCATGGTTTAGCTGGAACTGAAATTTGGAAAGATCAACTTATAACTTACATTTCTTATTTTTTTGAGTTAATTGACCAAGTAGCAATTATTCTTGAAGCATCAGGTAGTTTATATTTATGAATATCTGGCAGGGGTGGTATCATTGCAGGTGTGAAATCCAGAAAACCAAAGTGGCCTGATGGGCTGCCTTACTGCGATCAAAAGCTGAGTAACTACATGTGAATAGGTGTGTGATCTGAGAGGGAAAGGTCAGGCTTCTTTTAACTTGGGTGAGAATAATCACTTATTTTCCATAATTAAGCTTAAGAAGGAACGGACTGATTTTTAGTAGTATTTTGGTAAATATATCCCATACCAAGAACCTATAGCTTGTCACTCTGTTTTTTTCAGATATTTTCTAGACTGATCTAAAATCTCCTACATTGGTCAGTATACACAGTAGTAATGGTTAATAGTAATATCTTGTAGTTACTGAGTGATTACTCTCTAATAGACTGTGTGTTTTACTGCTGTTAACTCATTAGTATTTACAAAAACCGTAGGAACTGACTTCTACAGTTATAATTTCTCTTCATTTTTCAGATGAGGGAACTGAGGCATAATGAGACTAAGTTACTTATTCAAAGATAAACCAGCTAGTAAGTAGCAAAACCAGGCTTTGAGCCCAGGCAGTCTTCTTTGGTTCTCAGTAATTAATAACTATAATAAGCCTATATCTCAAGGCCATAAATCCTAGAAGAGACAGTCCCCAGAATGGGGAATGTGTTCATTTATTCATTCATTTAGTATTGATTATCAGCGTTGTTATGCATTATACTAGGACATTGCTGATAATTAAATATGCTTTTAACTATGCAGATTTTATGAATGAACATGCTGTCTTTCAATATGTCTTTTCCTTGAATTTAATACTTTGAACTAATCAAGAGGAGTTTTTATGTTTTAATTATTTTTTATCCCATATTCTTCCTCCTTTTGAAAAACATAAAAACAATATGAATTTAACATCATAGAATAGTAGTAAGAATAATCTTCAGAACATTTTCATCTCACTATTTTTTAATGTGTGTGAATGTAAAAGAGGAGCAAAAGAAAAAAAAATAGTTCGTTTAGTACATCCCACTAGTCATTCCCTATGAATAATTCCCTATGGTATTTTGGCAAAGACAGGGTCTTGTCTAATTTTAAATGACTCAATTGAAGCTTCAGCTGGAGGTTGATTCTAGAGGCTAATGGACTTGCTATGAAAGGTTTCTAACATTTAGCCTAATTTTCCACTCCTTAAAATTTTAGAACATTACTTCTAATTACTTTCTGTAACCTACTCAGCCTCTGCAGCCTCCTTGGTTCACACTATTTGTGACTCACTGTCCTTCTAGATAGATATTATGTCTCCCTACTGTGAATTATTTCTGAGTGAAGCAAAGTTTTTATCTTTGCATAGACTGGTAGTTCCTATATTGAGGGATAATTGTATATGCTTCTTTTTTTAATTTGTGCTGTTATGCATAAATGTACCAAATTATATATTCATCTTGGATTTAAATTTGTGAATTTCAAATCTTTGAATCTGAATCCTAACAGTCTGAACAGTGCCCATTTACTAAATTCGTAGGTGTGAAGTCTAGGTCCATATTACCAAATTTTCTAATACACAGCAGATCTGAATGCTTTTTCCTGTTTTCCATAGATACACATCTAAATAAAAACACTCTTAAATGGCTATTGAATAAACGTTTATATAGAGTTTAGGCATATGAAGTCCATTGCCACTTTTTAAAAGAGAAATGATGATTATGTGGAAACAATGATTTTTTTTTTTATGACTAAGAAATGTGAATTTTCTAGAAGCTGTCAGTCAATAGTATTCTTATTGATTGACATGCTTCTTTCCACCTTTATGTAGAAACTCTTCAATAGGCTAAATAATTTTATTGTTTGTTTCCTGATACAACTGCCAAGCTTTCAGCATTAAATAGGCAAGGTTCTTACCAGAAGAAATAACTTTATCTTGCTCGTCTTTTATCAATACCTTGCCATTATATTTTGTGTATTATAACCCTTTCACATCATAGCCATAGCTGCCAGTGCTAGTCTGTGTTCTAGACAGAAACAATCAAGAAGGGGGATTTATTGTAAAGTTTAAACATCAATGATTTTGTGGAAATTGTATATATTATAGAACATAATATATATTGTTTTTTTTTTTTTTTCAGGGGAAATGCTGTCTAGTTACTACCTTCCACAAAGATTGGTGGTGATTTTCCTTTTTCTACTCACACACTATCATGGAAAGTGTTATCTGGCCACATGTGAGGCTCAGAGCTGGGGGATATACATGTTATAACAAATCCTTGATTAACAGAGGCCCATACTGAGCTGCAGTCTGCTCTCCTGTGTCCCTGCTGAGAATTATTGTGCAAAGGTTTGTCTTGACAGGCAGTCCTATAAAAATTGGAGCTTATCTGCTATATTGCTTTGATATTTCAATCTAAATTGGATAGATTTTACACTTTGACACTTGGTATATTGTCTTTCCTTTAGATATACAGCTTGTGGGTGTATTAGCATTTACTGAAAGTGCTATAGCAATTCCCATATCAAAGTAATGCTGCTCCTTGGTGTTCTTCAGAGTAAACCCAAGATGTCACATTTCAGGGCAGGTAAAATATAATTGATATCCTTTAATTACTTAAATCTATGTACATACTAGTATCAGTTGAAGAAGCTAGGTCTGCCACAACCAGGTCAAGTCATGATGGACAGATGCTAATAAATACTCCTCTTTTTATCTAATCTGTAGTTCCCAAATTGGAGCAGACATTAGAATCATTTGGAGGGCTGGTTAAAAACAGAGATTACTGTCTCCTCCTTCAGAGTTTCTAATCTGGAATCTGATAGGGCCTAAGATTTTACATTTCTGACCAGTTCCCAAGTGATGTTGGGAACTTCTAGTTTTGGGATCACAATTAAAGAATTGGGTTCTAGGGTACTGTCTAACTTCAGAGCTTAAAGGCTGTGAATGGACCAGATCTCTTCTTGGGCCCATGCTGGAGAACCACTGAACTAATATGCTGATTGGCAAGCATATTCTGTAATGGAGCATATGGTAAATATTATAGGCTTGTGGGATATACAGTCTCTGTTGTAACAACTGAATTCTGCTGTTATAGTAGGAAAGCAGCCATAGACAACAAAGAAACAATGGATGTGGATGTGTTGCAATACAATTTCATTTACAAAACATGGCCCATGGCCTATAGTTTGCCAATCCCTGATCTAATTCATCAACAAGTAACTTGTATCTTTCCTAGCTCACAAGATATCTGTATCCTGTATAGTAGCCAGCAACTACATGTCCAGCTTTGAGCTGGGAACTCTGGGGGATATATAGGAAGTATAAATCTGATTTTTCTACTCTTTTTCAAAAGATTAGTATCGTATAGTCTTGAGACAATTTAAATGCCTAAGCTGGAATAGATTTCATGATATAGGTGAATCTTGGAGAATGATTAGAAACTAGGCAAAAGAGAACAAAATAGATGTCTCAGAAAGGAAGGCCAAAAGAGAAAAGGTATGGAGGGAACACTATATTCTCCCAAAGGACAGCAAGGAGATTTGTGATATGGAAAGGTTTAGAAATGTTAAGAATCACAGATGCCATTTAACTAACATTTATTGTGCATACTCTCTATACTGGCACAGTGATAGGTCCTGGGGACATAGTTTACCAATGCATAGTCCTTGCCTTCAAGTGTCTCTGGTGGATCAAGATATTAAAGAATCCCAAAGCCATCTAAAGTATTCGAAGTTGGTAGTCTTAGCTCATGGTGGGCTTTCAATGGGTATTAAACTGAAAATGAAATTTATGATTGACATTGGGAATTTTTGTTCTTGATCAGAGTGGCTTGAAGCTTTTAGGAAAAGTCATCCTCCATAAGGTAGTAAAATGATAACCATGTAAAAAAACAATTGTTACTGATAATCTCACAGAAACTTTGCTAAGATGGAGAATAGTATGTGTTGGATTTTTGTTTGTTTTTATATATTGTGCTTACTAAAATCCAAATTAGTGTATTATGTTTTTATCAAGCCATGATGAGAACTAAGGACAATTTCCAGGTAGTTTTACTGTTTTGTCTTTCTGATAAAAGTATATGCTCTTTGATACTCTGTATAAAGAAAAAAAAAATCCTTGGACAAACGGAGCTCTTTATTTCGGAAATTTATTCCTAAAATGCTGGATGTAAGGTCCAGGTAAAGTCTATTATCAAATAAAACATTTAGTAGAGCTGATGATAGGAATGGTGTGAGTGTTTGAATGAGATGATCTCTAAGCTTCCTTCTAATTTCAGTGTTTTGAGTTTAGATGATATTTGAAAGATCCACAAGGAGCTAATTCAGACAGGTTTCCCTAAGAACCTGAGAAAATCACATCCTGAATAATGCATTTCAATACTTGAAACTCGATTTTATTTCATTTAGTAAATAGAATCATGAATTTGTGATTTAAAAAAGCAAGGAATGATCAAAGATATTATGTTAGACAAGATGAACTATGACTTTTCAGGATCTAAACCATTCTAAACATTTGATTTTTTAATCAAATGTAGGGATGCAGATGACAGCATGCCATTTTTATCTAGTTAGATACCAAGAGAAAGGTAAGGGGCAAATTCCTGTGTGACTTAGATTTCCTGTGATTTTCAGCTTGAAAACCCAAGTCTCTGTGAGCATGCCAATACCATTTTTAAAATGGCTTCTCCATTTTTAATGTTATGGTAGAGCAGAAGCCTACATTTGTACTAAGACAATAATTGATTGCTTGCACAGCCTTGCCCATGGGTAGACTTGAGGCACTTTTAAGTAAAAATCGAGAATTGAGTAATTATCTTCAGTCTTCCTCATTTCATAACCCTTTTATTTCCTACAGATGAGATACTCTGAAATATCCTGAAAATCTGTGTGCATTTGTACGTGTGTGCATATGTATTTGTACTGATGATGTAATGTCACTAATCTTGAGCCAAGGACTTTATTTGATAATAAGTGGGTCCAAAGAGCTTATCATTTCTGTATTGACCAAGTTAGGTTACTATTATCAAAAAGCTCTGAAATTGGTGAGAAAAGAAAAAAAGGAGTTGGATGAGACTTCAGAATTGGATAAATCTACAGAAACTGCCTGAAGCATTTTTCCCTGAAAGCAGAAGGAATTTAAGATACAAATACAGAAATTTAATTTTATCCTGTATGGTGGTAGTTGAATACTTTATGACACTTGATTTCCTATTATGTAAAACTTACAGGAGATGTATGATTTTGAAATGTGGGAGAAAAAAAATTAGGAAAGTGAAGAGAAAGTAAATAATACTGCAAGTTGACTTTGAAATAAATAATTTATTTTGGGGGAATAATTTTAAAAGGAGGATAAAAACACTGTAGTTTTCAGATATTGCAAAGCTAAAATCAAAATCTAAAAAATAGGGGAAGAAAGTTAAACAGCTCTATTATTATGGCATAATTAATATCACAGCCCATAAATACAAAATATAGAATATCCAATCTTAGCATTAGGAAATATAAAGTAATAGGGAAAGTCCATCATAATGGAAATACTTTATTTCCATTATTGAGCACCTAGTATGTGTTAGACAGTGTGCTAGGCACATTGCACACAGTGTCTCTACTTTGACAATAGTTCTTCAAATTACCTATTTTCATCCAAATTTTAAGTGAAGAAATTAGTAAAGAGTTACAGAAATTACCCACAGTCACACAGGTGTTCAGTGGAAGAGCCAGGCTTTCAGTCCGAGCTATGCTGTTTCTACTACACATTTATTTCTTTGGTTAACCCTTTCTCCCCAAAGACGTAAGAAGTCCATTTATGTCCAGGTATTTGTTTTCTTGTGTATTTGTTTATTGTGTTTGGTAGTACATGGCATAAAGAAAATATGCCATTTAGGCTAGCTAAATTAAGGCATAAATGTAAACACAGAGAAATGAAAGCAAGAGAGAAGAGTATTTGTGTGATTGGTAAAGTACACTTGTCCTTTAAATGCAGTTTTTTTGTTTTGTTTTGTTTTGTTTTATTTTGTTTTGTTTTGTTTTTAATGTCTATACATTCTTGCAAAATAGAACAAATGATTTCAGGCTGCTTACAATAAAAAGAACTCTAAAAACCACTGACTAAAGAATGAAATTCAGGCGCCAACAGATAAATTATCTAATATAGCTCCCAATTTAAACTGATCACCTCTGTTTTTTGATTTATGAACAGGAAATGAGCTTTGACTGTTGGGGACCTGGATGAAGAGCTCTGGGTTCAACTTGTTCGAGTCCAGTAGCCTACAAAGACCGTCTGGTTGCACAAGGATCATTCAATTGAAGTAAGACCTAATTACTTTAATTAGAATGTAAGACTTTTACTCTTGAGTCAGTTTTCAATAAGATGACTTGGCATGCATCTGTTATGTGCCAAAAGTTGCTAATTTTGATTTTTAAAAAAAGGAATGAGCATTTTTCTGTATCAAATTCTTATGTATTTCAATTTCTGTTCATTTGTTTATTTCATGGACTTGAATCCTTTTCTTCGGATATCATTATCTAAATATTTTAATTCCATGGTGGTTGTTCAAATTGGTGCAATTTTCTTGCCTTTGTAGTATCAAATCATTTTTGTACAACTATAAATGTTATTGTAAGTAATCAAATTAGTCTCTCTCTCTCTCTCTCTTTTAGTTTAAATTGACCCACTGATTTTACTAAAAAATGACAACAATGCAGTTTGTGCCATGATTCAGCATGGCTTTGCATTACTTATTTATTTCAAGTTTATACAAGTTAACTTTTTGGAATATCTGTCTGTATGGGGTCACATACAGTCTGTGAACTTCCAGTTATATGTTAGAGTTTTAATATATGTTTAAAGAGGGTTTATTGTTCTTCCTGGAATACTCTTACTTTGAGGGGATGATGCTAGTGTGTAATTGAAATGCTTTTCTGTAAAGCGCTAGCACAATTAATGTTCAAATGCTGGTTCAGGCTTACTATGCAGGAAACTTAACATGGCACAGGTGATACAAAGACCCAAAAGGCACCACAGGACCAAGAGCTAGGAGTTCTGAGCAGACCCAGCATGGCCACCAACATACTTTAAGAACTTGGACAACTTATTTAACCTTCTGAGTATTCCCATAGACCTGAATTTGAAGGGGTCAGATTAAATCAGGGAAAGGTGACAAATTCATATGTCTTGAGGTCAGGCATTTAATGCAAATGTATGAAGTCTGTGGGTGTGAGACAGTAAGGAATGGTTGCCTGTGGGGAAGGAGGCTGTGCCCTCATAAAGCCATTCAGATTCCAAAGTTTTAAAGCTGGACAAAGAAGTAAATTGTGTGGTGTGGGAGAGGGGAAAGCCAGAGGAGAATTAAATTTGGCCCCCCTATTGAATGAAGTCTAAGGTCATTCCAGTTCAATAGATGGTTGTAAAATTTTGTGACTATGTAAAACACTTAGAATTTGTCTAGCATCTGTTGAGCTTTATATGTGTTCCTTTTTAAGTAACTGAAGATAAGTAAAATAAAAAAGTTTTCAGTTTGAATTTCCCCTTTAATTGTACATTAGAATTAAGAGAAAAAGTGATTTGACCATAAAATAGTTAAATGATTCAATAGTTTAATTTTCTGAGGTGTTTTTTGTCTTTGTTGTTGTTGCTGTTTTGTTTTGTTTTGTTTTTTAATCGATTGACCTGGAATGAGAATTTTGAAGCTTGTACTGTAGTCCAAGAATAAAACCTAGCCTATAAATTACTGGTTAACAACTTCTCTACTAGTGAGTATTTTCACTAAAAAAAATCATGTATGCATCTAAAAGAGAGTCTTACAACCTATTTGTGACTAGTTTCATATTCTTTAAGGAGTGTTTTGAAGTTGTATTTTCTTTTGATTAATATTTTAATGAATCTTTTAAAACAAATGTTATTTTATATGGAAAAATTATAGTTGTAGTTAAATTATATTTTCTAACATAATTTTCTAGATCCATCAGTTTTTGCTCCTTTTGTATTTTCCTTTTTACAGCAATGGCATATATGTATTTCTTTTTATCACATTTACTGACTTTTAAATCTATATTTTAGCTGAGAAAATAAGTACTTTTTATCAGATGCTAATGGCAATTAGGCAGCAAGCCTAGTGGAAGATGGGAAGTGGGCCAAGTCAATATACTCTGGAGGTCTTATCTATTCTCTTTGGCTCAATTTAAGTCAGAATTTAAGTCTACAAGAAAATTGAACCCATGACTATGGGGAGCCATGTGTGTTATCTCAGTGACAAAGGGACAATTAGAAGAAACCAGAATTTTTATACCTTTAGTTGGAATCTTCTAATAGTTTTTTCTTTCTGTATTACTTGTAGAGCTTTTCATTTCAGGATCATATGCATATCATATGCATATCATTTACTTCATGTATGATTAATTTTGAGAATGGGTATATTGTGTGAGGCATGATTGTATCTTTCAGCTAATTTTTTCCAAGTGTTAGTACAAACTGTTACTGTCTTTAAGATCTGTATCCTGAAATAATGTTTAAAATTTTTTATTAGATGTTATAATCCAGCCATGTTGTAATGATTTTAAGTATTTAGTGTTAATTTCTTTGATAGACAAGTCAAACCTGAAGTACTTAGGTGTTAATACTCAAATGGATTAGAACTGGTTAGATCTGTTCCTTGACTGACCCAATCTGACATTAAAAGTATAAGATCTTTTTTTACCCCCAAACATTCATGATGTCCTCTGATGAAGGCTCCAGATATTGTGGAAAATAAGAATAAACATATAAGGGGGCGCCTGGGTGGCTCAGTGGTTTAAGCCTCTGCCTTCGGCTCAGGTCATGATCCCAGGGTCCTGGGATCGAGTCCCACATCGGGCTCTCTGCTCAGCAGGGAGCCTGCTTCCTCCTCTCTCTCTCTGACTGCCTCTCTGCCTACTTGTGATCTCTGCCTGTCAAGTAAATAAATAAAATATTTTAAAAAAAAGAATAAACATATAAGTAAAAACATTAGCAGATATAATTTAAGGTAAGCCAAACAAGGAGGCTTTCTAATGATGCTATTTCACATCCTATCATCTTGTTTTAGAGAGGCATTTTAAAAAAATTACCAGCGTGATTAAAAATATTCTTTTTTCTCTTTAATGAACATACTCATACATGTTTATGAATAAATTCATGAATGTTTATCTTCAGTGCTTTAGTAACACATAGAGTATATGGACAAAGTAGATGTTTAGACAACAGACTCAATTATTCCTTTATTGTCTTTTTAGGCTTATAGAATTAATGACAAGAATATCCATTCTATTGCTTAGATCACTGATTCCCAACATTAAAACAAAGTAATGAAAACTCTAAATTGAGATAGTTAATTGCCACCCTTCTTGTATGTATACCTCATCAGTGGTTCTGAAACTAAGAACCCTCAGATTTTAATTCCTTTCATGCGACCAAAGGCTTTGATACTCAACATAAGTTCACCTTTAGCGTTTGACATTTGTTATGCAAGGCTTTCAAATGAAGTGTTTAATTAAAATTAAAGTGCCATTGTTTTTAATAGCCCAGAAAAAATGGGTATGAATTAAATTAAAAAAAAAAAAGACATGATAGTAGATTTAAGAATACTGTAGCTCCTGTGTGAATACTGGAGTTGTTTGAAAAAATTTTATAAAACATTCTTATTATCAAAATCTAATTTAAGGTTTAATGATGCAGTAAAGTTGAGATGTTCACAAAGAAACCAGAATAATAACAGTAAAAATTTAGCCATAGCTTAGTACAATCTAACCAAAATTTTCTGGTCAATTAGATTTGATTGTGTTAAAGAGTGACAAACTACACAAGTAATTAGAAATCATGCATTAGTGAGTGGCTGGATACTGGTGCCTGTTAAAGGCATTTTTATGCTTCCTGAGGTTTGACACCCCTTCCTGGGTCTCTGTAAACCAAAGTACATGCAATTATCACACTCTTTATTTTTCTTGAGAAGGTTCTCACTAAACTGTTTAATAAATGTGATTTATTCCAGAATTTACTCTCTTACTTTTCTTAAGAGGCAACCTTTGCTTAGGGTACAAGACTAATAATAATAATAATAATAATAATAATAATGGGACAGTTAAATGACCTAATAGAAGCATATATATGTAAAAATAAAACCTAGTATCACAAATAGCCTTATCACACTCAGTAGCTTTGCATTTCTAACCCAGTGGGTTTATATAGAATCTTACCAATGCTCTAAGTCCTTAAATGAGAGAGATAGGGAAAAGCGCTGATGGCACCTTGAACTTGTCCTGATCTGTCCTTAACTACTACCATAGCTACAATGTAATTTCATCTAAATAATGGTTTTCTAGTTAATCTCAGCATGAGATCAGCTTTGTTAAGAAAAGATTTGTAGTCTATTTCTTGTAAAGGACATTTTAATCAGTAAAAATTTTTGTTTGAGCTATATCATATACTTAACTAATATATAATTTATGAAATATTTTAAATATTATAAATATTTAAATTTTATTGTACTATTACTAATAAAAATAATTTTTGTATTAGAGTGTATCCTTAAAGCTGAAGTTATATTACTTTTTTATATTTTCTTTACAAATGCATTTCTCTCAGTACTCACTTGAAATAGCTTCATTTCTAAAGAAATAGAAAATGACAATATTCATGTAGGGAGTAAGAAGTCAACCCTTAAGAGCTAAGTGATATTTTGAAGGGGAAGACCTTAATTATTAACTTTTAATTCTTTATTTAATTTAATGTAATTTAATACAATATATTTGAGAGAGGATGCATGTACTCAAGCAGGGGTGGGAGCAGAGGGAGAGGGACCAGACAACTTTGTGCTGACCTCTGAGCCTGATGTGGGGCTCAACATTGGAGCTGAAAGATCATGACCTGAGCTGAAATCAAGAATTGGGTCTTCAACCAGTTGAGCCACCCAGGTGCCCCCCTTTTTATTTTTATACAGATAAATCAATTGTTAAATATTTCTTGCCTAATTTTGTAAGTTTTTTAAAAGCTTTTTGCATATCATTTTTGAAGTAAATTTCAAAGATCCCAGCTTTTAACTATATTAATCAGCTTGGCAGCAATTCATTTAGTACTTGATGCTGAAAAATATCTTTACACAAGTGGCTTCATTTTCTTATTTAACTTAAGGAAGTTTCTTGTTAACTTACATGGTATAAATTTCATACTTGTGTATATATTAAGTGTTTTCTTGTCCTTGAAATATCTTTTTATATTTACATTTCCAAGAAAAATAATTCTAAAACTGGTTTTCTTTTTTTAAGCTAAATGTTCACCCTTTAAATGAAAGGTTGTTTGAAACCTACAAAATTTATTCTCTTCTTTATATATAAAATGTGTAGCATATTAATATTTATTTATTTACTTATTTATTTTTGAAGATTTAATTTATCTTTCAGAGAGAGAGAGCGTACACAAGTAGGCAGAGTGGCTGGCAGAGGTGGAGAGAAAAGCAGGTTCCCTGATGAGCAAGGAGCCCGATGTGGGACTCGATCCCAGGATTTTGGGATTATGACCTGAGCTGAAAGTGGCAGCTTAACTGACTGACCCAGCCAGGCATCCCAGCATATTAATATTTAGAAAATAAATTATTCCCTAAAATTTTTCAATAATAATTTCATAGAAATATTTTTGGTGAGCCTATTTTGTATTTCAGTTACTATCTTGGGTACTAGAGGAACAAAGTTAATTATGATATAGTAATTTCCCTCAGGATGTTTACTGTTTATTGAGGATACAAATAATTACAATAGACTATGCTAAGGTAATGTGAGCATGTAAAAAGTAGCACAAAGATAGGAATATTGTTTTGTATTGTTTTGTTTTGTTTCTTAACTCTCAAGTACTTCTACCCTAGATCAATCTCTTTGGCTTCAGATCAAATACAAGGGTGATTAATATTTTAGAGAGCCAACTGAAGGAGCCATACCATGCTAGTCCAAAACAACCAATATAGCATAAGAATTACATGCATGTGTATTATTACCTTAATATTCAAATATGGAAAATAGGTATTTACATGAAGTTATATATTATTTTTTATTTACTTTTCTGTTACATAATTGCTATTTTTAAAATTAACATATAATGTACTATAAGTCCCAGGGGTACAGGTCTGTGAATTATCAGGCTTCCACACTTCACAGCACACACCATAGCCCATACCCTCCCCAATGTCCATAACCCAAACACTCTGTCCCTAATCCCCTCCCCACCAGCAACCCTCAGTTTGTTTTGTGAGATTAAGAACCTCTTATGGCTTATCTCCCTCCCAAACCCATCTTGTTCCATTTTTTCCTTCCCTATCCCCCACACCCAACACTTTGACTCTCAAATTCCTCTTACCAGGGAGATATATGATAATTGTCTTTCTCTGGTTGACTTATTTCACTCAACATAATACCCTCTAGTTCCATCCACATCATTGCAAATAGCAAGATTTCTTTTTATGACTGCATAGTTATTCATTGTGTGTGTGTGTGTGTGTT
The DNA here is from genome assembly GCF_011764305.1 of Mustela putorius furo. Lineage (NCBI taxonomy): Eukaryota > Metazoa > Chordata > Mammalia > Carnivora > Mustelidae > Mustela > Mustela putorius. The sequence continues at coordinate 76,732,733 of NW_025421987.1, forward strand.
TATATATATGCCACTTCTTCTTTATCCATTCTTCTGTTGATGTACATCTAGGTTATTTCCATAGATTGGCTATTGTGGACATTGCTGCTATAAGCATTTGGGTGCATGTGCCCCTTTGGATCACTACATTTGTATCTTTAAGGTAAATACCCAGTACTGCGATTGCTAGGTCATAGGGTAGCTCTATTTTCAACTTTCAAAGTTGAAAATAGAGCTAAACTTTGAGAAACCTCCATGCTGTTTTCCAGAATGGTTGCACCAGCTTGCATTCCCATCAACAGTGTAGGAGGGTTCCCCTTTCTCCGCGTCCTTGCCAGCATCTGGTTTTTTTCTGACTTGTTAATCTGAGTACAGATTTTTTGCATCTTTGGTTAAATTTATTCCTAGGTATCTTATGGTTTTGGGTGCAGTTGTAAATAGGATCAACTCCTTAATTTCTCTTTCTTCTGTCTTGCTGTTGGTGTGTAGAAATGCAACTGATGTCTATACATTGATTTTATATCCTGACACTTTACTGAATTCCTGTATGAGTTCTAGTAGTTTTGAAGTGGAGTCTTTTGGGTTATCCACATAAAGTATCATACCATCTGCAAAGAGTGAGAGTTTGGCTTCTTATTTGCCAGTGCATATGCCTTTTGTTTCTTTTTGTTGTCTGATTGCTGAGGCTAAGACTTCTAGTACTATGTTGAATAGCAGTAGTGATAGGAGACATCCCTGCTGTGTTCCTGACCTTAGCGGAAAAGCTCTCAGTTTTTCCCCATTGAGAATGATGTTCTCTGTTGGTTTTTCATAGATGGCTTGGATGATATTGAGGTATGTACCCTCTATCCCTACACTTTGAAGAGTTTTGATCAAGAAGGGATGCTATACTTTGTCCAGTGTTTTTTCAGCATCCATTGAGAGTATCATATGGTTCTTGTTCTTTCTTTTATTAATGTATCATATCAACTGATTGACTTGCAGATGTTGAACCACCCTTGTAGCCCAGGAATAAATCCCACTTGGTCGTGGTGAATAATCCTTTTTAGTGTACTGTTGGATCCTATTGGCTAATATTTTGGTGAGAATTTTCACATTTGGGTCCATCAAGGATATTGGTCTATGATTCTCCTTTTTGATGCGGTATTTGGTTTTGGGATCAAGGTGATGCTGGCATCATAAAATGAGTTTGGAAGTTTTCCTTCCACTTCTAGTTTTTGGAACAGCTTCAGGAGAATAGGTATTAATTCTTCTTTAAATGTTTGGTAGCCTTCCCCTGAGAAGCCATCTGGCCCTGGGCTCTTGTTTGTTGGTAGATTTTTGATGACTGCTTCAATCACCTTACTGGTTATGCGTCTGTTCAGGTTTTCTATTTCTTCCTGGTACAGTTTTGGTAGTTTATATATCTCTAACGAATGCATCCATTTCTTCCGGATTGTCAAATTTGCTGGCATATAGTTGCTTATAATATGTTAATTGTTTGTATTTCCTTGGTGTTGGTTGTGATCTCTCCTCTTTCGTTCATGTTTTTATTTATTTGGGTCCTTTCTCTTTTCTTTTTGGTAAGTCTGGCCAGGGGTTTATCAATCTTATTAATTCTTTCAAAGAACCAGCTCCTAGTTTGCTGATTTGTTCTACTGTTTTTTTTGTTTTTTTTTTTTTGGTTTCTATTTCATTGATTCCTGCTCTGATCTTTATGATTTCTCTTCTCCTGCTGGGTTTAGGCTTTTTTTGCTCTTCTTTCTCCAGCTTCTTTAGATGTAGGGTTAGGTTGTGTATTAGAGACCTTTCTTATTTCCTGAGAAAGGCTTCTATCACTATATTATTTTCCTCTCAGGACTGCCTTTGCTGTGTCCCACAGATTTTGAACAATTGTGTTTTCTTTTCATTTGTTTCCCTGAATTTTTCCAATTCTTCTTTAATGTCCTCATTGGCCCATTCATTCTTTAGTAGGATGCTCTTTCGCCTCCATGTATTTGGGTTCTTTCTGACTTTCCTCTTGTTGTTGAATTCTAGTTTCAAAACATTGTGGTCTGAAAATATGCAGGGAATGATCCCAGTCTTGTGGTATCAGTTGAGACCTGATTTGTGACCCAGGTTGTGATCTATTCTGGAGAATATTCCATGTGAACTAGAGAAGAATGTATATTCTGATGCTCTGGATGGAATGTTCTGACTATATCTGTGTCTATCTGGTCCAGTGTGTCGTTTAAAGCCTTTTTTTCCTTGTTGATCTTTTGCTTACATGAACTGTGCATTTCAGTGAGGGGAGTGTTAAAGTCCCCTACTATTGTTGTATTATTGTCGGTGTGTTTCTTTGATTTTGTTGTTAATTGGTTTCTGTAGTTGGCTGCTCCCATGTTAGGGGCAAAGATATTTAAATTTGTTAGATCTTGTTGTTGGACAGTCCCTTTGAGTATGATATAGTGTCCTTCCTCACCTCTTATTATAGCCTTTGGCCTAAAAATCTAATATATCTGAGATAAGGATTGCCACCCCTGCTTTCTTTCGACATCCTTCAACATGGTAAATTGTTTTCCACCCCTCACTTTCAATCTGGAGATGTCTTTGGGTCTAGAATGAGTTTGTTGTGGACAGTGTATTAATGGTTTGTGTGTGTGTGTGTGTGTTTTGTTTTTTTTAATCCATTCTGATACCCCGTGTCTTTTGGTTGGAGCATTTAGCCCATTTATAATCAGCACAACTATTGAAAGTTATCAATTTAGTGCCATTGTATTGCCTGTAAGGTGACTTTTACTATATATTGTCTCTGTTCCTTTATGGTCTACTACTTTTAGTGCCTCTCTTTGCTTAGAGGACCCCTTCAATATATCCAGTAGGGTAGGTTTCGTGTTTGCAAATTCTTTTAGTTTTTGTTTGTCCTGGAATCTTTTTATCTCTCCTTCTATTTTCAGTGATAGTGTAGCTGGGTATAGTATTCTTGGCTGCTTGTTTTTCTCATTTAGTGCTCTGAAAATATCATGCCAGTTCTTCCTGGTCTGCCAGGTGTCTGTGGATAAGTCTGCTGCTAATCTAGTATTTTTTACCATCATATGTTACAGACTTCTTGTCCCAGGCTGCTTTCAGGATTTTCTCTTTGTCACTGAGACCTGTCAGTTTTACTGAAGGTATGTGAACCTATTCTTATTGATTTTGAGGGGGTTCTCTGTGCCTCCTGGATTTCGATGTTTGTTCTCTTTGCCATATTAGGAAAATGCTTTACAGTAATTTGCTCCAATTTACCTTCTGATCCCTCTCTCTTTCCTCTTCTTCTGGAATCCCAATTATTTTAATATTGTTTTGTCTTATGGTATCAGTTATCTCTTGAATTCCCTCCTCATAGTCCAGTAATTGTTTGTCTCTCTTCTGCTCAGCTTCTTTATTCTCTGTCATTTGGTCTTCTATATCACTAATTCTCTCTTCTGCCTCATTTATCCTAGCAGTAAGAGCCTCTATTTTGTATTGCACCTCATTAATAGTTTTTTTTTTATTTCAACTTTGTTAGATTTTATTTCTTTTATTTCTCCAGAAAGGGCTTTTATTTCTCCAGACAGAGTTTCTCTGATATCTTCCATGCCTTTTTCCTGCCCAGCTAGTACCTTGAGAATCATCATTCTGAACTCTTGATCTGACATGGTACCAATGTCCGTATTAGTTAGGTACCTAGCCTTCGGTACTGCCTCTTGTTCTTTTTTTTGTGGTGAGTTTTCCCACCTTGTCATTTTATCCAGATAAGAATATATGAATGAGAGAATAAAATACTATAAGGTTGGCAAGACCCCAGAAAAATGTATTCTAACCAAATCCAAAGAGACCCCAAATTGGGGGGAGATGAAAGTGGGTAAAAAGAAATTTAAAAAAATTAAGAAAATTAAAAATATATATATGTATATATATTTGGTGAATAGATTTGATTTTGGGTGTATTTTGGTCTTTTAGGAGAAACTACCTCCCAAAATTTTAAAGAAAGAAAAACTTACATATATATACAAAAAATTGGGGTAAACATGATGAAGGGATGGAATATGACTGTAAAGATGAAAATATTAAAAAAAATTCTAAAAAATGAATTGATAAGAGAAGTTGGTTGGAAAAAGAAAAAAGAATGTGGAGAGAATTTGCTCAGGCTTGACACTAGAATAAAGCTCTGTGCTAGATTTAGTGTATATTTTGATCTATTAGAAGAAATTGTATTAAAAAATGTTTTAGAAGAAAAAACCCTATATGTATACAAAAAATAAAGTTAGGTACAATGAAGAATAAACTATGACTATAATTATGAAGGTTTAAAAAGATTTTTTTTAATAAAGAAATTGTTAAGATAAACTAGTTAAAGAATGTTAAAAGAGGAAAAGTTAAAAAAAATTAGAGAAAATTAAAAAAAAAATTAACTAACTTTGCAAAACTAAATAATCCTGGGGAGAAAGCTATGAATTCCATGCTTTGCTTTCTCCTCCTCTGGAATTCCACTGTTCTCCTTGATCAGTGTGCTTGGTCTTGGCTGGATGTTCTTGCTGATCTTCTGGGGGAGGGGCCTCTTGCTGTGATTCTCAGATGTCTTTGTCCAAGGCCAAATTGCACCGCCCTTGCCAGGGGCCAGTCTAAGTAATCTGCCTGGGTTTGTTCTTGGGAGCTTTTGTTCCCTGAATGCTTTCTGTAGAGTTCTGGAGGATGGGAATGTAAATGGTGCCTTCCTAGTCTCTGGCCTGGAGGAGCCAAGAACTTGGGGCCCCTCTCCTCAGTGTGTCCTCTTAGAAAGGTCGTCAAACACTCTCATCTCCCTGGTCTCCAGCTGTGCTCTGAGCTCATCCATCCTGTGACTGGGCATTTCTGTGTCTGGCACATAGCCCCGTTTGGAGTTTCCAAACCCAGCAGATTCCTGCTGCTCTGCTCTTCTGGTGGATGAAGGTAGGTCTCCCCAGATCTGCCACTTTTGGGGTCCCTGCTCAAAGATCAGTGATCTGACTGTGCCATGTACCACAGTTTAAGGTAACCCTGAGCTGAGAGCTCACTCCTTGTCTCTGTCTCTGCAGCTGGCTTTCCTAATCTGATATCTGCAAGTTCTGCTACACTCAGACATCCCAATCCTTCTGTGACCCTGTGGGTCCTGAGACCACACTGTCCCCATGATGGCTCCACCCCCACTTAGCCTCTGGAGTGGAGTGATGTCCCTCAGTGGAGCAGACTTATTAGAGTTAGGATTTTGTGTTCTGTTGTTTCACTGTTTCCCAGGAGCCAGCCCGTAACCATGCAGTCTATCTTCCCATCACTTTGTATTCACTTCTCCGCACATTCTACCTTTCAGAAAGTGGTCGATTTTCTGTTTCTAGAATTGTTGCTCCTCTTCTCTTTGATCTCCTATTGGCTTTATAGGTATTTGGAATGGTTTGATAACTATCTAGCTGAACTCCTGTGATCTGATGTCATCTCAGTCTGCTACTCCTCCACCAACTTGACTGGAACCCACATAATTGCTATTTAAACAGAATAGCATTAGGATAGTTAAAAGTGTCGATTAATGCTTTATTGGACTAATGGAACAAATAATATGTATGAAATAGAACAATATTTTTGTTTCATTCTGTCCTCTGATAGAGTAATTAATTTTAACTATTACTTGAATTTTTATTAGATATTTAAATTTTATAGATGATTATGAACTTAATCATTGTGGAGAATTATAAATGGAGAATTTAAACACAAAAGAACTAAGTAAACAGATGTTACCTATATTTAATGCAGAATAAGGACATATTTTTCTATCCTGTGATACAATAGGATATTTTTATTCTTTGTTTCCTTTCTAATAACACTTCTTTTAAGTGTCTAAGTATTTAGGGAAGTATTTAGTGTCATATTAAAATTGAATATAGGTACATGTAACATTTTCTTTGATTTGAATCTTTGCCTTCATCAAGGCCTTATCACACTAATTTTTTTATATCAGATCAAGGTGATAATACAGGTTAAATATCCTCTCAAACAATTTTTTTTTTTTTTTAGATTACTTTGGATTTAACTTAAAGCAGTAGCTATTTAGACTCATTAGAATTAGATCCCAGATCTTTTGATTCACTTAATATCTGCAGGCTTGTTCTGGCAGACATGCTATGTCAACCAGGAATTTTGCTTGTATACATTTACCATATAGGATAGCCTGTCAAAAATATTCATCATTTTTGAAAACTTCAGAGCATATTGATTGGCAATATAAGTTAAACCTGTCTTCTTCAGGGACAGTGATTTTAAAGTACAGAGATGATATGAACTTGGATATCCAGTTAATACTGGATTTCAAATAAATCACAGTTTTAGTAAAGAAATAGTCTTATTTAACTTAACTTACCTTTTTTACCGATTTTTTTTTTTTTTGGTAGGGGTGTGTTTTACAGTAGTTTCTGAGTTTTTGTTTCAGCATTAACAACTCAGGTGGAATCCGTTTTTTTCTAGATTTCTTATGGCCATTCAGAGTGCATCATTTAGAGAAACCAGCCATAAATGTCTATTTTATTTCAATCCTTTTCTTCCTACCTTCAATGTATTTCCAAATTAGATAAAAACATTATTTTTGTCCCAGACTTTCAAAATTAATTTATGGCAGCCCAAGATTTCCATCCTTTCAAATGGCCAGTAACAACAATAGCCATTTTGTAGTTTCATGTCTAAGGAGAATATATAGCTTTATTTCTATAAAGTCCAACATCTCATTAAGTACTCATGGACTTTTACATAACTGAAAAATGATCAAAAGCTTTCATTATAAAATCCTCAATTTCACAGTTAGGCAAAACATACATTCTTTGAGCGGTGTTGCATGTAGGGTTTACAGGGCATTTAACAGTTAACATTTTTGCATTTTCTTTGGCCAGAAGTTTATAGGCTGATTAGGATTTGTCAAAATTTACGTTTACATAGTCTGTCAAATATGTACATAGAGAAGTGTAGTAGTCAGAATAATCACCCTGTGAGATGTTCAAGTCCAATTTTTGGAATTTGTGGATATATTATGTTACATGACAAAAGGGGGATTAAGGTAGCAGATGGAATTAAGTTTGCTAATGAGATAACTTTAAGACAGGAAGAATATGGGCATCTGGGAGGCACAGTCAGTTAAGCCTCCAACTCCTGGTTTCAGCTCAGGTCATAATCTCAGGATCCTGAGATCAGGCCCTGCTTTGGGCTCCAATGCCCTATGCTTAAGCTTTGCTTAAGACTTTCTCCCTCTCTCCCAGCAACCCTTCAACTTTCTCACTCTCAAATAAATAAATCTTTAAAAAAAAAAAAAAAAAAGGAAGACTATCTTTGTTTATCCTGGTGGCCCCATGTAATCACAAGCTTCTTTAAATATGGGAGAGGGAGAGAGAAGAGTCCATGTCAGAGTGATGTGATCTATGAGATTCAACCAGCCACTGGTTGAATTCAACCAGCCACTTGTTTTGAAGATTTGAAGAGGCACAGGCAAGGATTGGAGGTGGCCTCTAGAAGCAGGAAAAGTCAAGAAAATATATACTCCCCTAGAATCTCCAGAAAAGAACTCAGTCATGCTACTACTTTGATTTTTAGCCCCAATGCCTTGATTAACCCAGTAATACTCATTTCAAAATCCCATCCTCCAGTACCATAAAATAATAAATTTGTGTTGTTTTATGCTATTAAGTCTGTGGTAACTTGTTACAAGGCTATAGGAAATTAATGGGCAAAGTCTAGTTCTTATTTGGGTAAGATATTAATATTCTTTGTTTTATGTTTTCTGTGGTTTCATAATATCTTCATAAAAACCTAGAAGAATATTTGAAACTCCATTTTCTAAAACAAAGCACCTAAGAACTAGAGAAAACATTTTGTTGTTGTGATTCAGTGCAACACTAAATATACTGAGAAAAGTGTGTTTGTTAATCAGGTCCAGTTAAATCTGGTTTACACTATAATAGATCAATCCATCTATTCAAAATTTCTCCTGTTGTTTGCCTACATAGCTGTAGTCTCTGAATCAAGAAGTGTAGCTTTATTTATTTTTATAGAATAATCCAGTGGATCATAGGATGTGCATTTATTCTTGTGTGTGCCCGGAGGCTAATATAGTGAGTGCTCTGACTGAGCATTGAAGTAATTTGGAGACTTGGAAAAAACAAAATAAAGCATATGACTGATTTATAAGTACTCAAATGTTTCATCTAGGACTTGTGAAATTTTGATTTCCTATTGCTTTTCTTCTGCTTTTCCACCATGCCCATTCCCAAATTCCTTTCTGCCTATTGTATAAAATGCTCTGTCTTGGTTAAGTATCTCCCTAATACAATTGCATGTCTTTCTGTCATTAAAATAATACAATTGTCTGGGTTATACTGACATTGGTATTATAATCATTCTCATTTCATTATCTAAACTCTTAGAAAACATGGTCAATGTATTCACAATGTTAAAAATTAAACTAGCATTGCCTCAATGGAAAGCATACAATTAATCCACAGGAAAGTGAAAGATGACTGTTAATGCTCATGATTACAATGCATTTAGGCTGCACATAGAAGTCACATCACTCAGTGCTGACAATGATTGTTTCATTTTTATGAACTGCAAATCACAGTTGCCAACTAGCAGTTGGGGAAAAAACAATGACAGTAACTACTGAGAATGGATAATCTATGTCCTCCCCATTTGAAACTAAATAGAGTGTTATTTATTGCTTCAATTTTTTGAGCTGCCATATGGGTTTTGTACTTTTTCCCTAAACCTTCTCTACCCATTGCTGAAAACCAACATATTTTGCAACCCAAGAAGTGGTTTCTTGGGACATGGGGATTTTAGTGCTCAAACCAGAGTAGTTCCAGGGAAACCTGAATCAGTGGTCATCCTAAAACCAGTATGTAGCTTTAAGATATATTTGATATTCAACATACCTAAAACATAGTCTCCTCATATGTGCTTACAATGTATTTTCTATCTTGGTGTATTGCTTTAGAACTGATCAGGAATGTAGGAATCATCATATTTTTTTCTCTTAGTCCTTTTTCCAATAATTCAACATTTCCTATGACTTATATATTTTAAAAATACTTTATTTATTTGAGAGAGAGAATGAAAGGGGGTGACGGGGGTGAGTAGCACAGGAGGTGGGAGAGGGACAAGCAGACTCAGAGCCCCACAAAGGTCTCCATCCCAGAACCCTGAGATTATGACCTGTCCTGAGGGCAGATGCTTAACCAACTACCACCCAGGCCTCCCAGCACTATGACATTTTAAAATTCTTTTTTCATTTTTTGAAAATTAAATGCTTTCTCATTGTTCCAAAAATTCTACATATGAAAAGATGGGCAGAGAAAAGTCCGTTTCCTTTCCACCTTGACCAAAGTCTTTCCAGTTTCCATCCAGGTTAAAGTAGTTCTCACTGTTATTAGTTTCATATGCATCTTTATGAATATAAATGCAAATATAAATACTGTTTTTTCCTTTGTCTCCCTTGTCAATAATCACTAATAAGAAGAATGGGCACCATATAGCATAATCAGAGGTTGTTAACAGTTCTGAAAATCATCTGGGTAAATATTGCCAGCTTACTACCCTGAGGGTAAAATGAAACAAAACAAAACAAAAAAACCTCTGCTCCCTGGTTTTTGTGCTCTATAGATTTTGGCTTTACCCTCTAGAAGGATCTTCCATTTCTATCTTCTTCCTTTTATATAAAGAAAGCAGTGGAAAGTATCCATTTATTGGTGGCTGAGCAGTTTTCCCTGCGTGGTTCCTTCCCAAAAGAAAGTCGGAAGTCCAAAGATATTTAATATGTCTTTTCTAGTTATAGTCTCTTTGCAAATACAATTCTAAATATCTTTTGTCCCCACAGAGTGTCTTTTTCATCAGATGTATTTGACAAAGGCCATTTGACTCTCTAGGATATTATGCGCATACATTTACATCTTGAAGTCATCTGTAGTTAGTAACAGTTTTACCTCTTCCTTTTCAAAATATACATTTATAACTTCTTTTTCTTAATTTTCTTGGTTAGTATTTTTAGTTCAGTGTTAAGTAATACTGATAATGAGGGCTTCTGTCTGGTTTCTGATTTTGTTGGTCATGATTCTGGTGTTGCTCCATAAACATGATAGTGGCTTTTGGACTAAGCTGGATTTATTTTATCATATGGAGGAAATTGCTATCAAAATATATTTTATTGAGTATTTTAATAAAAAATGGTTATTGAATTTTGACAGGTGGTTTTTCAGCATTAAGACAATAAAATGTTTCTGAGATACATTAATATTATAACACAATTTGTTAAAAGATTTCCTAATATTGAAAATTCTTAGATTCTTAGAATAAACCTCACTTAGTCATGATGTATGATTCTTTTTGTGTATACATTGATTAAATTTGCTAGTATTAGAATTTTTGCTTTAATATTCATGAGTGATATTTTTATGAGGGTTTGAGTGGGTATTAGCAATCTTTGTTTTACCAGGAGGTTTTCTTCTTTAGCTATAATATAGAAGAAAGCTTAGAAGCTTTAAAATTGTTTGATCTTTAGAGACTTAAAAAAAAATTCCCCGTGAAATCCTTTGGGATTGATATCTTAGGGTTTACTTAAGACATTTTTCCCTATTTCTTCGATGTAAGACAGATCTCCCTATTTCTTCTATGTAAGTCAATCTTCAGATTTTTCCATCTCTTCTGTGGTCAGTTTTAACAAATTATATTTTCTTAGAAAATTATCCATTTAATTTGGATTTTCAGATATTTTTGCATTGTGTTTAGCAATATACTCTATTTTTTAAAGTTTATTCTTTGGTTATTTTTCTTTTATAACTTGTTTTTGTGCATTTCTATTTTTTTTTTTTGCCAGATAGGTTCATTAATAATTTTTTCTTTCAAATAACCAGCTGTTGAATTTATTAATTCTATCTTCAGTTCTCTTATCTGCTTTTTAAAAAATCTTTTATTTATTTATTTATTTTTAAATTTTTTATTTTTTATAAACATATATTTTTATCCCTAGGGGTACAGGTCTGTGAATCACCAGGTTTACACACTTCACAGCACTCACCAAAGCACATACCCTCCCCAATGTCCATAATCCCACCCCCTTCTCCCAAGCCCCCTCCCCCCAGCAACCCTCAGTTTGTTTTGTGAGATTAAGAGTCACTTATGGTTTGTCTCCCTCCCAATCCCATCTTGTTTCATTTATTCTTCTCCTACCCACTTAAGCCCCCATGTTGCATCACCACTTCCTCATATCAGGGAGATCATATGATAGTTGTCTTTCTCTGCTTGACTTATTTCACTAAGCATGATACGCTCTAGTTCCATCCATGTTGTCGCAAATGGCAAAATGGCAAGATTTCATTTCTTTTGATGGCTGCATAGTATTCCATTGTGTATATATACCACATCTTCTTGATCCATTCATCTGTTGATGGACATCTAGGTTCTTTCCATAGTTTGGCTATTGTGGACATTGCTGCTATAAACATTCGGGTGCACGTGCCCCTTTGGATCACTACGTTTGTATCTTTAGGGTAAATACCCAATAGTGCAATTGCTGGGTCATAGGGCAGTTCTATTTTCAACATTTTGAGGAACCTCCATGCTGTTTTCCAGAGTGACTGCACCAGCTTGCATTCCCACCAACAGTGTAGGAGGGTTCCCTTTCTCCGCATCCTCGCCAGCATCTGTCATTTCCTGACTTGTTGATTTTAGCCATTCTGACTGGTGTGAGATGATATCTCATTGTGGTTTTGATTTGTATTTCCCTGATGCCGAGTGATATGGAGCACTTTTTCATGTGTCTGTTGGCCATCTGGATGTCTTCTTTGCAGAAATGTCTGTTCATGTCCTCTGCCCATTTCTTGATTGGATTATTTGTTCTTTGGGTGTTGAGTTTGCTAAGTTCTTTATAGATTCTGGACACTAGTCCTTTATCTGATATGTCATTTGCAAATATCTTCTCCCATTCTGTCGGTTGTCTTTTGATTTTGTTAACTGTTTCCTTTGCTGTGCAAAAACTTTTGATCTTGATGAAATCCCAATAGTTCATTTTTGCCCTTGCTTCCCTTGCCTTTGGTGTTGTTCCTAGGAAGATGTTGCTGCGGCTGAGGTTGAAGAGGTTGCTGCCTGTGTTCTCCTCAAGGATTCTGATGGATTCCTTTCGCACATTGGGGTCCTTCATCCATTTTGAGTCTATTTTTGTGTGTGGTGTAAGGAAATGGTCCAATTTCATTTTTCTGCATGTGGCTGTACAATTTTCCCAGCACCATTTATTGAAGAGGCTGTCTTTTTTCCATTGGACATTCTTTCCTGCTTTGTCGAAGATTAGTTGACTGTAGAGTTGAGGGTCTATTTCTGGGCTCTCTATTCTGTTCCATTGATCTATGTGTCTGTTTTTGTGCCAGTACCATGCTGTCTTGATGATGACAGCTTTGTAATAGAGCTTGAAGTCCGGAATTGTGATGCCACCAATGTTGGCTTTCTTTTTCAATATCCCTTTGGCTATTCGAGGTCTTTTCTGGTTTCATATAAATTTTAGAGTTATTTGTTCCATTTCTTTGAAAAAGATGGATGGTACTTTGATAGGAATTGCATTAAATGTGTAGATTGCTTTAGGTAGCATAGACATTTTCACAATATTTATTCTTCCAATCCAGGAGCATGGAACATTTTTCCATTTCTTTGTGTCTTCCTCAATTTCTTTCATGAGTACTTTATAGTTTTCTGAGTATAGATTCTGTGCCTCTTTGGTTAGTTTTATTCCTAGGTATCTTATGGTTTTGGGTACAATTGTAAATGGGATGGACTCCTTAATTTCTCATCTTATCTGCTTTTTTTAAATAATTTGTTCTCTTTTGTTTCATTGCAATTTCCCATTCCTTTTCTAATTCTTATAATAGATTCCTAATTTATTTTTATTGATTTTTTTAAGGACAAATTCTCAATAATGATTCTTCTCTGAGTAATAAGATTAACTTTTAAGAACTACATTTTGCAGGAGTGGGAGCTACATAGTCCATGCCAAAAAAAAAAAATATATATATATATACACATATATATGTATATATATATATGCACATGTACATAAACATGCATATGTATGTGTGTGTATGTATGGAGTTATATAGAAAGGCATAAAACAACATGACATGTTTTGCTGGAGCAAAACATTTCAGTGGGATACTAATTGTCGATTAAACTTAGCCACAAATCACAGAAATCCTCTTTATAAATGTAATAGTATATACTCTGATATTAACTTTTTCCATGCATATAAGATTTGTGAAATATAATTATGTATGTGTCTGTGTTTTGTATACACATCACTAATAATTTGCTAATAATTTTACTTTCTTGTTGATCCCATTTTCCTTTTAGGATTTTATTCTAAAATTACTGAGGAGGGTTAAATGACCTTGTGAGTTTTGAATTTTCTTCTCCTTTTTAATCTTAAAATGCATTTTCAGTTTTTATTTATTTATTTATTCATTTTATTTATGGAGGGTGGAAAGCAAGTATTGCTTCCTAAAATCATAGTTTCTATGATTGTCTATTATATGTCCCTCTGACCATTAGGTCACCAAGAAGGAATGGATGACACTATTGTAAGGTAGGGGTGTGTGTGTGTGTGTGTGTGTATGTATGAGAGAGAGAGTGGATTCTTCAAGTTGTTTACATATGTACTCTCTTAGCCACTAGTCATACCTGTTCCAACAAAAGTGACTGCTGTGGACTAAATTATGTACCACAGAATTCATAAGTTGAAGCCTTAGCTACCAGTGTGATGGTATTTAGAAATGGGGCCAGGAAGGTAATTAGGTTTAGATGAGACCATAACAGTGAGTAAGAAGAGACACCAGAAACTTCCTTTTCCACTCACATGCATCATGCATGAAGGGAGGTCCATGTGAGGACACAACAAGAATGTGGTTATCTGCAGCCCAATGAGAGAGCCCTAATCAGAGCTGGACCTTGCTGGCAGCTTGATCTTAAACTTCCAGTTGCCAGAACTGTGAGGAATATATTCCTGTTGTTCCTGTTGTTGAAGCCCCCCAGTCTATAATATTTTGTTATGGCAGCCTGAGTTCACTATTATGTCTTTTTCAAAGTAGTAAGAAAATAATGGTTTTTACCATTGTAGTGATTATAATGAGAGATAGGCAATTTTGGAAAATGATTTTCTTTGGTCTGATACATATGTTTTTTAAATGCATATCAAGAAATATAGTAAACAGTATTGTGAGTTTATAAAATGTAATAGAAAGATTTTGTTTCCAATTCAGAAATCATTACTTAATATGCTTAAGTAGATCCTTTGATATTCATGATTCCAGTGTGAATGAAGATTAAGAAAATATTTCCATATATGCAAAATTACAGTACTTTTTTTTTAATATTAGAAATTTTGACTTGCTTAACGTTAAGACATGCTTCAAAGTAAGTTGGGTTAGAATGTGGTTATCATTAAAAGAGGTTACTTTGGGATTAAGACCTATAACTGTTTTTGTTTTGTTTTGTTTTGCCTTTTTTTCAGTCTTGTCTCAAGGGATAGGGAACTCTCAATAATTGCATCTGAGGATGCTTTTTACATTTTATATCACTTAGTCCTTACTACCACTTTTTGTGAGAGGGTTTTTTTGTTTTTTTGTTTTAAGATTTATTCTTTGAGAGAGAGAGCATGGGCACACTGGAGAGCGGCAGAGAGAGAGAGAGAGGAAGAATGAGAATCCCAAACCAACTCCCTGCTGAGCATGGAGCCTGATCCTGAGCTCAAACCCACAACCCTCCCACCCCCATCCAAGATCATGAACTGAGCCGAAGTCAAAAGTCAGACACATATCCCAGTGAACCACCCAGGTGCCCCTGTGAGAGGTTTCACTATCTTTATTTTGCAATAAAAAAAAAACAATAAAAATGGACAAGGGCGTTTTCCTAATTTATATAACTAGAATGTGGCAGAGTTGAGGTTTAAATTATTTCATACCCCTAAACATTAAGGGTAAGAATTATTTCGTTGTTATTGATGGTGTTTTTTGTTTGTTTATTTGTTTGTTTGTTTTTAGTATGTGGCTAATGAGCTTTTCCATTAGGTTAGAAATCTGGTCAAATTAAGATCTAACAAAGTTGTTTTTCTCCCAGTGTTAACTTTGATACATTTTTGGGAAGTACCAGGCATATTCTTTTTTTCCTTTTTTTTTTTTTTTCTTAGTACCAGGTATGTTCTTTAATGAAAAACTTGGAGCTTCTTCTGCTTTGCTTGTGTCCTAAACATACATTGTCTGCCTCTGAATAATCCAGTTCTGCAAACTGCCGAAGAATTTAGGAGTAGGACACATGGGAAATTCTTAAGAGAACATGGACATATTTCCTATTCCCAATAACTATTGGAAATTATTTCCTTACAATAATTACTTTATAAAACCACAAAATGAGTAGTTCATTCTTGATTTCAAGAATCCCTAAAGAATCGGGGCGCCTGGGTGGCTCAGTGGGTTAAGCCGCTGCCTTCGGCTCGGGTCATGATCCCAGGGTCCTGGGATCAAGCCCCACATCTGGCTCTCTGCTCAGCAGGGAGCCTGCTTCCCTCTCTCTCTCTGCCTGCCTCTCCATCTACTTGTGATTTCTCTCTGTCAAATAAATAAATAAAATCTTTAAAAAAAAAAATAAAAGAATCCCTAAAGAATTTCATCAAAGACATTTACCTAATATATAATAAATTGCTAGAATTTGTAATCAAAATGTTTGCTTCTCCACAGTTCTTTTATTATCTATAATTCCACTTGCTGATATCTTCTCAAATATGAATATGCGTGGTCATTGTTCTGCTGTCACAATTGCTAAACAGTAACTTTGTTCATAGGTCCATTGTGTAGGCAGAGATTCTAAGTTTGTAGCCTGTTGTGTTTATTGATCTATTTCTTAATAATTCTATATCAGGCAATCACACAGTTCACAAATTGGGAGGGAAAAAACACATTACCCATGCATTTAGAGGTTCTACTAAGAATGTTAGCTTTCTCTGTTATGTAGAATGATTGTAAAGCACCACAGTGAGACTTTTAAACAAATCAGAATTACAGCTTTCTTGTTCTAAAATATAAATGTTTCTTTAAGGAATCATTTTGGTATTTGCCTAAGGTTGTTTTCCTCTTCAGTTTGAATAGGATATGAAATTTTCTAAGTCCAAATTAGGTGATTAGCCAAGCCATTTTCAGTAATGATCAGTCTTTGCTCTCAAATGTGCTTTTTCCATTTCGTGGCCCTGCTGTGTCTGGACTTCTGCTATATATTCTGGGCCAGGCAGTATTCAGCTATTCTGATGTCACCTCTGCTCCATCTACTGGAATAATGATTTTTACTATGTATACTCTTTAGTAAAATCACTATTTTTATAATGGCTTTTTAAGAAAGTCAAAACCATGGTGCCTAAGAGCATTAAAGTTATTTAGTTAAATTGAGAGAACTCTGGACAGAATTAAGATGAAACTATTAAATTAATCCTATTCTTTTATACTCAGATATATGCAGACAATACTGTCTTCTGTCATGGAAAGATAGAGCACTGCGTTGCATGGAGGGAGAAGCTGGCACATGAGGGCAGGGAAGTAGGTGAATTTTGAAATAAAGCTCTTACTGCAGTGTCTGATTTGTTCAGACTCCTGATCTCACAGCCACGGTGAGCTGTTTGTTCTCAGACATGCCCTGATCTCTCATGTCTCCTTGCCTTTGTCCATGTTCTTCTTTCTTCTTAGAGCCCCTTTCTCAATCCTGCTGACTTGGAAAACTTCGATCTCCTATTTTTCAAGGTTCCGGACAGTTCTTTTTATGTGTCTCCTGACACCTCAGGCTTAAAGAGCTCTCATCTCTGTCTTCCTATGGTAACTCCAGTATATTTCTCTTTTAGCGGCTTCATACAAAATTGTCTATGTACGTATGTCTTTTTTTGTTAGACTCTATACTCTTGGAAGGCGATGCTATTTTGCTGTTGTTATTTATGATCAACTGCTTTTGCTAAAGAAGCGAAGTTCCAATACTTGGACATCACCTTACTTGCAAAGTGCTTGAATTTAAGTACTCAAATCCAGAAAAGTTAAGGCAAAGCATCTTGGTTCTACATAAATACAGTTGCAATATTTTTGGTCAGTAGCAGCAGTGAGGCCATGTACAGGGATACAATGGCTAAAGCAGCCAATGAGCGAAGGTGGGGTATAATTGAGGGAATGGATCATGGTGAAGGGGTCCTCCGGCTACGTGTTTAGCCAGAGAGTCTTTGGTGACTAGACATGACTTAGGCGCATTTTGAAAGTACAAATCTGTGGCATGTGAGATGTTCGCTTTCTCTGACCTTTCAACAAAATATTTAGTCTGCCTTGTTCACTGGTGATTTTGCTGCCCAAGGATATTTTGGGGAAACAAAAAGTGATGCAGTGGTTTTCCTTCATGATTGACCTGGGGTGAAAGCAGAAATAACATGTTAGGGGGTTAGCAAGGCATCCAGTTTATAGTGAAAACCTTAATACTAGCTCAGTGAATGGCTTAATCAAGGAATGGAGAATGCATTCTTAGCAAAATGCAGGAGGAGCCAGTAAAGTAATTGATTTTAACTTTTTTTTTCCTCCAGAAATTGAAACTTCTTTAAAATCAGCAAGAGAGGGGAATGACACATAAGAAACTGAAGTGTTACCACCATTATTCTTTCCAGCTGCAGTAAGCAGAGGTGACAGGTTGGCACTAAGGGTGCCAACTACTTCCCTGAACACTCAACAAGTCATAGCACGAACCAGTAAAAGCCCCTGGCTTGGTTCCTCTTAGTCTTCAAAAAGAGACAACCACAGAGCCTTAGTTCTGCATTTTAGAATCTTTTCTTTCTCTCTTAATGAAATACAAACCTCCCCAGGATGTAATATATTTTATTTTTTCAAGGAGGCAGAATAATGATTTACTGAAAGATGATGGAAGTCTGTGTTTGGATCTTTGTACCAATACTTTCTTACCTCTGTTAATTACCTTCAGCATAATTAACAGAATAATATATAAAACTAAACTAAAGTCAGAGATATAATAAATGCTCAATTACCTTTCTTTTTGCTCCTCTGTTGCCTGCACTCTTGGAATAAGAAGTCATCAGCGGTATTCAAGAGGGCACACTGAGAGCTGGTGAAGTACATGTAACAGGAGTATCCTAGAGACAGGGATGGATACTTGAAGAAGGGAGCCTCTGGCTTAGTAAAAAACTCTCTTCTTTCCAGTTTTGCCTTAAGCTTGCCTTTGGGGTAGTCTTTTGCCTTGTAATTAGCTGCTTATAGTGGAAGGAAGCCTGTTCAGGAATGCAGCTTAATGCTCGCCCATTCCCAGTTTAAATTATGGAGATTGCTATAGAGTGAATGTGCCCCCCTAAAATTCATATGTTTAAATCCTAGCCCCCAAGGTGATGGTATTAGAGGTGGGGCCTTTTGGTGGTGATTATGTCATGAAGGTGGAACCTAAGGATTGGAATTAATGCCTTTGTAAAAAAGAACCTTGAGAGTTAGCTCACCCTTCCACCATGTGAGAACGCACACACAGTACTGTCTATGAACCAGAAAGTGGGTCCTTACCAGACACTAAATCTGCCAGCATCTTGGAGCTTGGATTTGATCTTAGAGTTTCTAGTCTCTAGAACTGTGGGAAGTTTCTGTTGTTGGGATGAGTCCTGGGTGATGAATCACTGGATTCTGCTCTGAAACCAGAGCTGCATTGTATGTCAACTAACTTGAATTTAAATAAAAAATAAAATAAAAAAGTTGTTTATGTTGTTTATAAGTCACCATTGTGGTGTTTTGTTACAGCAGCCTGAATGGACTAAGAGATATTTCCAGATTGTTGAATCACTTAAAGTTCTTATAATGTGGATAACTATTCAGTCAGTCTAGGATGGTTTTAATAGCTTTTCATTTGCATCATGAAAAAGTGATACTTTTTTTGTCCTGCTGCATCACTTTATTAAAAATATAAACAACATTTTACAGTAGGATTAATTGCTTGTTTCTTATTGGGTCTTATCCAGACTGTTTTCTTTATTTATAAAATCCTTATGTCTATAATTTATAATAGGTTTTAGAAAAATGTGTGCACAAATAATAATGCCAGCAGACATTTAGTGATGATAGTAGTTAGTCCACATATTTTTTTCTTTTGTCAGTAGAAAGCATAAGAGTTGTTTCTCGAGAAACTTAGAATTAACTAGAAAATCTGTTCTACATTTATGCTATCAAAATTATTTGTATATTTGACAGCTGGGATTAGTCTACTATTTGCATTATTCCATAATGGCTGCTCTCAATGCTATGCTGTTAATTTGCATTCAGTCAGTTTATTTGGAATGATTTAGATGTTTTAAATGTATTTGTTTTTAGACAGAGGGAAAAAAGGATCATGTATCCTTTTCACAATTTACATAAAAGACCCAGATGCAAGTTTATTTGGTTGTGCAAATTCTTCCCATGCTTTTTAAGAGACAGAATTC
This sequence comes from Mustela putorius furo, assembly GCF_011764305.1. Taxonomy (NCBI): domain Eukaryota; kingdom Metazoa; phylum Chordata; class Mammalia; order Carnivora; family Mustelidae; genus Mustela; species Mustela putorius. Next base: position 76,752,195 of record NW_025421987.1, read on the forward strand.
TCATTTCGCACCCAGATTAATTTGAACATGCTGTGTTGCCTTCTTAAGTGGGTGAAGGTGCAGTTAGTTATAAAGATGCTTGTGTTTCCTCAAAGTCTCTTGTTAGCTCTTGGAAAAGAGGAGTATACAAAAGGTAGCAGCAGGAATTGTGGATACTACAAATATTGACAGCTTAGAGGTTCATATAACTTTCCCTTTCCAATCTCAGATTCTAAATCCTTTCCACAGTGGCACACAGTCGTCTGACACCTAGTAAAAGCCAGTAAGCTATTTATAAAAAAGCAAAACAAAAACACCAAAAAACTAAATCTGGAATAAAAGATATTTTAACAGTTTATATTAGAAAAATATCAAATTAAAACTTACTACATGACATGTAAAATAGATCATTTGCAACATCCTAGAGGCAAATTTTGAGAGCATCTGCTTGGATTATGTGTAAATTATTGTATTTATTATGATTTATATTTATGTTTGAATTTATATTTGAATTCTCTATCTCATGTCATACTTTGCTGGTATATATGTTTCCTTTTTTAAGAAAGCTGCACATCTCTGGGTCTATTATGTTCAATATTATACCTTCTGAATCTATAGTAATATATCAAGTATTTTTTAAAGCCCTGTTGAATTTTTTTAATGAAAGAAACCAATATATATCTTCCAGTTTATTTGGGATCTCATATGTACTTGTTGAATAATTTATGTGGGATCTTATATACCTACTGAATATTTTAAAATGACTTTGAGGTCATTTTGGTACATGAAAACATTTTTCATTTTAAAGTCTTATATAGAAAATGTAGTAATTAAAAATATTTTATAATATCAAGAAACAACTGTGACATATTTTTGAAAGAAAATAATTTGTAACTTAGTATATTGTGAAAGTTCATGATTTTTTTCTTATCTTGTGGGAGCTGGTAAATGAAGGAGAGGGTGTTAAATTGCAAAGAGAGAAGTTAAGAGACACTTAGTTGAAACAGTTTTAAAATTCACTATTGCAGGGGCCCCTGGGTGGCTCAGTTAGTTAAAGCCTCTGCCTTCGGCTCAGGTCATGATCTCAGGGTCCGGGGATCGAGCCCCACATCGATCTCTCTGCCTAGCTCTCTGCCTACTTGTGATCTCTGTCTGTCAAATAAATAAATAAAATCTTTTAAAAAAAAAAGTCAATTTGTATTTAAAAGCAAAAAAATTCACCATTGCAACCATTTGAAATTAAATACCCTACTGAAAAAGATTGGGAGTTCAGTAAAATCTCTTACCTTATTTGTCTCATATTTAAATGCTGAGAGAAATCATTGTTGTGCAATTGTAGTACTATTGCCAGGAGATAGGGTCATTTTTCTTTCATTCAAATCTTGAAATGATTATTCCAGACTCTGTAATTTCCTGGGTAGATTACTGCCACTTGTCCTTGTTGCATAGCCCACCTGACAAAGTACAGTTTAAGCTTTTAATTTTTGGCAAAATAGAATATTTGTCTTTTTGATTTGTTTTGTTTTGTTTTAATAAATACCCAAAAATTACAGTCTAAAGATAAGTTGAGATATTTACATTACTTAGCATATCACAGGTAATACATATGCTGTATTTCTGATTGTAAACAAGGTGTGATATGGTTTTGATTCATTTTGTCTTCCTGAACTTCAGGGTCAAATTTCTAAAGCTTGGCATGAGAAGTAAACTTGAAATAAGCATCACTTACATGTGCAAATCGGGTAATTGCTCACACAGCTACCTACCAATTAGTCACTTATTGATGCAATTAGCTGGACGTACAGCTAATTTGGGGTAAAGAAAAAATATGTCAGCTCAAAATGAGAAGAGACTAAAATTTGGCTTACTGGTTAGTTTCACTTAGGATAAATAGTCCTTAGTATCAGGCAAAGAGTAGTTCAAGCATAAATTTAGAGACTGAAGGTAGTACCTAAAAATATTATCAATTGTTCTGGTTCCAAATAGTTAGTAGTTCTTGATCTGATCTTGTAAGTAATGATTTCTTTGAGAAAATGTGGGTCATTTTTATTTTGTCCTCCCATTTATTTGTTTGCTTGTTTTTTAAATTTCAGTTTTGAGAAATAGCTAAACATAAAATTAAACATAAAAGTGTACACCATCCACATAAAATTAAACATAAAAGTGTACACCATCCACCTGTAGAAGGATGCTTGGGTTGCTTCCATATCTTGGCTGTTGTAAATAATACCAAAAAACCCCAGGGTGCAAATAATTCGAATATCTTGCTTTCACTTGTTTTTGATATATACACAGAACTGGGTTTGATATGTAATATGGTGGTTCTATTTAATTTTTTGAGGAACCTCCATATTGCTTTCCATACTGAGTGTATCAATTTACATTCCCAAAAACCATGCACAAGTGTTTCCTTTTCTCCACATCTTCACCAACACTTGCTATCTCTTGTTTTTGGGTGTTGCTCACTTTTAATTAACATATAATGTTTTATTTGTTTCAGGGGTACAGATCTGTGATTAATCAGTCTTACACAATTCACAGCACTCACCATTGCACATATGGTCCCCAATGTCTATCACACAACCACCCCATCCCTTCCACCCCACTCCCCTCTAGCAACCCTCAGTTTGTTTCCTGAGATTAAGTCTCTTATGGTTTGTTTCCCTCTCTGGTTTCATCTTGTTTCCTTTTTCCTTCCCTTCCCCTATGACCTCTATCTTGTTTCTCAAATTCCTCAAATCAGTGAGACCATATGATAATTGTCTTTTTCTGATAGACTTATTTCACTTAGCATAATACCTTCTAGTTCCATCCACATCGTTACAAATGGCAAGATTTTGGTGTTTTGATGGCTGCACAGTATTCCATTTGTGTGTGCGTGTGTGTGATATTTTCTTTAACCATTCATTTGTTGATGGACATCTAGGCTCTTTCCATAGCTTGGCTATTCTGGATATTGCTGCTATAAGCATTCAGGTGCATGTGACCCATCAGATCATGACATTTGTGTCTTTAGGGTAAATACCCAGTAGCGCAGTTGCTGGGTTGTGAGATAGTTCTATTTTCAACTTTTTTGAGGAAACTCCATACTGTTTTACAGAGCGGCTGCACCAGCTTGCATTACCACTAAATGTAGGAGGGTTCTCCTTTTTCCAAATCCTCGACAACACCTATCTTTTCCTAACTGGTTAATTTTAGCCATTCTGACTGGTGTGAGGTGGTGTCTCACTGTGGTTTTGGTTTGTATTTCCCTGATGCCAAGTGATGTGAAGCACTTTTTCATGTGTCTATTGGCCATCTCGATGTCGTCTCTGAAGAAAGGTCTGTTCATGTCCTCTGCCCATTTCTTGATTGGATCATTTGTTCTTTGGGTGTTGAGTCTGATACGTTCTTTATAGATTTTGGATACTGGCCTTTATCTAATATGTCATTTGCAAATATCTTCTCCCATTCTGTCATCTTTTGGTTTTGTTGACTGTTTCCTCTGCTGTGCAAAAGCTTTTGATCTTGATGAAGTCCCAGTAGTTCATTTTTGCCTCTACTTCCCTGGTGGTGTTTCTAGGAAGAAGTAGCTGTGGCTGAGATTGAAGAGGTTGCTGCCTGTGTTCTCCTCAAGGATTTTGATGGATTCTCATACTGAGGTCTTTCATCCATTCTGAGTCTATTTTTGTGTGTGGTGTAAGATAATGGTCTTTTCATTCCTCTGCATGCTGCTGTCCAATTTTCCCAATACCATTTTTTGAAGAGACTGTCTTTTTTCCATTGGACTTTCTTGCTTTGTCAAAGATTAGTTGACTATAGAGTTGAGGGTCCATTTCTGGTCTCTCTATTCTGTTCCATTGAGCTATGAGTCTGTTTTTGTGCCAGTACCATATTGTCTTGATGATTACAGCTTTGTAATAGAGCTTGAAATTTGGAATTGTGATGCTGTCAACTTTGTTTTTCTTTTTCAACATTCCTCTAACTATTTGGGGTCTTTTCTGGTTCCATGTAAATTTTAGGATTCTTTGTTTCAGTTCTGTGAAAAAAAAAAATTGATGTTGTTTTGATAGGGATTGCTTTAAAGGTATAGATTGTTCTAGGTAGCAGCGACATTTTCACAATATTTGTTCTTCCAATTCATGAGCATGAAACGTTTTTCCATTTCTTTGTGTCTTCCCCAATTTCCTTCTTGAGTACTCTATAGTTTTCTGAGTACAGATTCTTTGCATCTTTGGTTAGATTTATTCCTAGGTATCTTATGGCTTTGGGTGCAGTTGTAAATAGGATCAACTCCTTAATTTCTCTTTCTTCTGTCTTGCTGTTGGTGTGTAGAAATGCAACTGATGTCTATACATTGATTTTATATCCTGACACTTTACTGAATTCCTGTATGAGTTCTAGTAGTTTTGAAGTGGAGTCTTTTGGGTTATCCACATAAAGTATCATACCATCTGCAAAGAGAGTCTGGCTTCTTACCTGCCAATTCAGATGCCGTTTGTTTCTTTTTGTTGTCTGATTGCTGAGGCTAAGACTTCTAGTACTTTGTTGAATAGCAGTAGTGATAGGAGACATCCCTGCTGTGTTCCTGACCTTAGCGGAAAAGCTCTCAGTTTTTCCCCATTGAGAATGATATTCTCTGTTGGTTTTTCATAGATGGCTTGGATGATATTGAGGTATGTACCCTCTGTCTCTATACTTTGAAGAGTTTTGATCAAGAAGGATTGCTATACTTTGTCCAATGCTTTTTCAGCATCCATTGAGAGTATCATATGGTTCTTGTTCTTTCTTTTATTAATGTATCATATCAACTGATTGACTTGCAGATGTTGAACCACCCTTGTAGCCCAGGAATAAATCCCACTTGGTCGTGGTGAATAATCCTTTTTAGTGTACTGTTGGATCCTATTGGCTAATATTTTGGTGAGAATTTTCACATTTGGGTCACATCAAGGATATTGGTCTATGATTCTCCTTTTTGATGCGGTATTTGTCTGGTTTTGGGATCAAGGTGATGCTGGCCTCATAAAATGAGTTTGGAAGTTTTCCTTCCACTTCTAGTTTTTGGAACAGCTTCAGGAGAATAGGTATTAATTCTTCTTTAAATGTTTGGTAGCCTTCCCCTGAGAAGCTGTCTGGCCCTGGGCTCTTGTTTGTCAGGAGATTTTTGATGACTGCTTCAATCACCTTACTGGTTATGCGTCTGTTCAGGTTTTCTATTTCTTCCTGGTACAGTTTTGGTAGTTTATATGTCTCTAAGGAATGCTGTCCTGACTATGGCTCCATACCCCTTCTTAGCCTCTGGAGTGATGTCCCGCAGTGGAGCAGTCTTCTATAAGTTCCAGTTTTCCTCTCTCAATTGCTGGGTGCCCACCCCCCCCATCTGTCTTCCCATATATCGCTTCAGATTCACTTCTTCTCAAGTCTTACCTTCCAGAAAGTGCTTGTCCTTCTGTTCATAGAATTGCTACTATTCTTCTCCTCTATCTTCTGTTGAATTTGTAGGTATTCAGAAGGGTTTGATAACAACCTAGCTGAGTTCCTAGAACCCAATGAAATTTAGGCCTACTCCTCCACTATCTTGCCTCTGTTTGTTTTTGTTTGTTTGTTTTGTTTTTGTTTTGTTTTGTTTTATGCTAGGAATTCTTAAATTCTTATAGTTATCCTAATCAATAAGGAAATTAGTAAGATTTCAGAAATAGAGTTCAGAATTGGGAATCCCAATTCTTCTAATATTGTTTCGTCCTGTGGTATTACTTATCTCTCAAATTGTCCCATCGTGATCTGGTAGTTGTTTATCTCTTTTTCTCATCATCATTATTCTCCATCATTTGGTCTTCTATGTCACTAATTCTCTCTTCTGCCTCATATATCCTAGCAGTAAGAGCCTCCATTTTTTATTTCATGTCATTGATAGCTTTTTTATTTCAACTTGGTTAGATTTTAGTTTTTTTATTTCTCCAGAAAGGGATTTTATTTCTCCAGAAGGGGATTCTCTAGTATCTTCTATGTTTTTTTCAAGCCCAACTAGCATCTTTGTAATCATCATTCTGAACTCTAATTCTGAAATCTTACTAATTTCCTTATTGATTAGGTCCTTAGTAGTTGGTACTGCCTTTTATTCTTTTTTTTTTTTAAAGATTTTTTATTTATTAATTTGACAGAGAGAAATCACAAGTAGATGGAGAGGCAGCCAGAGAGAGAGAGAGAGAGAGGGAAGCAGTCTCCCTGCTGAGCAGAGGGCCCGATGCGGGACTTGATCCCAGGACCCTGAGATCATGACCTGAGCTGAAGGCAGTGGCTTAACCCACTGAGCCACCCAGGCGCCCCTGTACTGCCTTTTATTCTTTTTCGGGGGGGTGGTGAGTTTTTCTGCCTTGTCATTTTGTCCATAGAAGACTAAATGAATGAGAGAACAAAATGCTAGAAAGGTAACAACCCCAGAAAAATGTGCACTAATCAAACCAGAAGAGACCCAATACTGAGGGGGAGGGAAAAAAAAAAAAAAGAGGAAAAAAATGATTAGGCTGATTAATAGAACAGAGCCACACACTTGATTTTGGGTGTATTTTGGTCTGTTTGAATAAACTTCCTCCCCAAATTTTAAGGAATGGATATACAAACACACACACACACACACACACATACATACATACACATGATGAAGAGATATAATATGACAGTAAAGATGAAAATTAAAGATTTTAAGAAAGGAATTGATAAGTTGGTTGAAAAAAAAAAAAAGTTAAGGTGATCCAGTTGGAGACTAGAGCAAAGCCATATGCTAGAGGTAGGGTATATTTTGGTCTGTTAGAAGAAAATGTATCCCAAAATTTTAAAGAAAGAAAATCTTATATGTATACAAAAAATAAGTTTAAATACAATGAAGGGATAGAACAGGACTATAAAAATGAAAATTAAAAATTATAAAGGTCTTGATAAGATAAAATACTTAAAATAGCTTAAAATAGAAATGAGGAAAATTTTTTAAAGAAGAAAAATCAAAAAGAAAAAAATAGCAAAAATAAAAAAAAATAACTTTGAAAGACTAAAGTATCATGGGAAAAAAGCTACAAATTCTATGTGCTGTATTCCCTTAGCAGTGGTGTTTTGTAGTTTTCATTGATCAGTAAGCTTTTTCTTGGCTGGATGTTTTTGCTGTTCTTCTGGGGAAGAGGCCTCTTGGAGTAATTCTCAAATGTCTTTACCCGAGGTGGAATTGCACCGCCCTTGCCAGGGCCCAGGCTAAGTAATTGCTTCACTTCGTTTCAGTAGCGTTTGTTCCCTGAAAGCTTTCTGTACAGCTTTGGATGATGAGAATGAAAATGGCAACCTCCCAATCTCTAGCTGGAGGAGCAAGAGTTCAGGGTCCCACTCTTCAGTGCACCTTCACTCCCCCATCTTCAGCCTCACTCTGTGCTCACCCATCCTGTGACCAAGCATTTCCATCTCTGGCACATGGCCCATCTGGAGTCTCCAAACTCAGCAGATTCCTGCAGTGTGCCAGTGGAGGAAGTATCTGCCCGGATCCCTGGATCTGCCACTTGTGGGGTCCCTGCTCAAAGAGTATTGGTCTGACTATGCCTCAGATCATGGTTTAAGGTAACCCTAACCTGAGAGCCCCTCTGCTCTGTCTCTACAGCTGGCCTTCCTGCTCCAATACCTGGGATCTCTTCTGCACTCAGGCACCTTGGTCTTTCTGTGACCCTGAGGGTCCTGAGACCGTGCTGTCCTGACTATGGCTCCATACCCCTTCTTAGCCTCTGGAGTGATGTCCCGCAGTGGAGCAGTCTTCTATAAGTTCCAATTTTCCTCTCTCACTTGCTGGGTGCCCACCCCCCCATCTGTCTTCCCATATATCGCTTCAGATTCACTTCTTCTCAAATCTTACCTTCCAAAAGTGCTTGCCTTTCTGTTCATAGAATTGCTACTATTCTTCTCCTCTATCTTCTGTTGAATTTGTAGGTATTCAGAAAGGTTTGATAACTACCTAGCTGAGTTCCTAGAACCCAATGAAATTTAGGCCTACTCCTCCACTATCTTGCCTCTGTTTGTTTTTGTTTGTTTGTTTTGTTTTATTTTGTTTTATGCTAGGAATTCTTAAATTCTTATAGTTATGTGGTGATATCTCATTTTGATTTTGATTTACATTTCCCTAATGATAACTGATAATGAGCATTTTTTCATGTACCTGTTGGCCATTTGGTTCTCTTCTTTGGAAAAATGTTATTCAGTTCTTCCCATTTAAAAAAAAAAAATCATCTTAGACAGAAAGCATGAGGAGAATGGACATAGGGAGAAGGAAAGAGTCTTAAGTAGACTCCAGGCTGAGTATGGAGCCCAATCTGGGGCTTCAGCTCACCACCCTGAGATCACAACCAGAGCTGAAACCAAGAGTCAGGTGCTTAACCCACTGTACCACCCCTCTTCTCAATTTTTAAAATGACTTTTTTCTATTGTATGAGTTCTTTGTGTATTTTATATATAAATCCTTATTACTTATATGATTTGCAAATATTTTCCCACATTCGGTAAGTTGTCTTTTTATTTTGTTGATGGTTTCCTTTTCTTTGCAGAAGCTTTTTAGTTTAATGTAGTGCCACTTGTTTATTTTTGTTTTGGTTGCCTTTGTTTTGGGTATCAAATCCAAGTAAATGTTGCCAAGACCAATGTCAAGAAACTTATCCCTATGTTTTTATCTAGGAGTGTTATGGTTTCAGGTTTAATGTTCAAGTATTTGACCAATTTTGAATTAATTTTTGTATATGGTATAAGGTTTCATCTTGTTGTTATTATTATTATTATTGTGATTTTTTTTGCATGTGCTTGCCCACTTTTTTTAACACAATTTATTGCAGAAATTATCCTTTCCCTATTGTATATTCATGGCTCTTTGTCATAAATTAACTGGCCATATGTAATCAGTTTATTCCTTGGCTCTCCATTTCTTTTTTTCTTTTGAACCACGTTTCTTTTTTATGCCAATACCATCCTAATATTTTACTTACTATAGTTGTGTTAAATTGTTTAAAATAAGTAAGCATGATGACTCCATCTTTGTTCTTCTCTAGATTGCTTTTATTATTTGAGGACTTAGTCCTTTCATATATAATTTAGAATTGCTTTTCTATTTCTCTAAAGCAAATGCCATTGGAATTTTGATAGAAATTAGTTGAATTTATAGATGGGTTTGGGTAGTATGGACATCTCACAACATTCTTCCAACTCATGAACATGATACAGCTTTCCATCAATTTGTGTCCTCTCTGATTTTTTTCATCAGTGTTTCAGAGTTTTTAGTGTATAGCCCTTTCGCTTCCTTGGTTAAATGTATTCCTCAGTATTATTATTTTTGGTACAATTGAAATGTAGTTATTTTCAAATTTTATTTTTTATTATTTATTATATATTTTATTATCTTTCTGGTAGCTTGTTATTAGCATATATGAACACAAATGAATATTTCCATAGTGACTTTATATCTTGCAACTTACTGAATTTGTTTACTCTAATAGTTTTTTTGGTAGAGTCTTTATGGTTTCTATACATAATGTAATCTGCAAAGTTTTTTTCTTTCCTAATAGATCCCTGTTCTTTTCCCTCCTCCCCTTCCCTTCCTCTCCACCCACTCCCCCTTATCTTTTCTCTAATTGGTCTGGATTAAGACTTCCAGTACTATGCTGAATAAGAGTGACACGAGTGGGATCCTTATCTTGGTCCTATAACTTAAAGTAAAAGGTTTCAGATTTTCACTATTGAGTATGATGTAAGCTGTGGACTTACCATTGGCCTTTGTTATGTTGATGTATATTCCCTCTGTACCCACTTTTTAAGAGTTTTTATCATGAATGAATGTTGAATTTTGTCAAACGTTTCTTTCTGTATCTATTCATATGATATCATTATCCTTCATTTTGTTAATGTGGTATGGCACATTGACTGATTTCCCAATGTTAAACCATTATTTCATCTTTTGGATAAATACCACTTGTTCATGGTGTGTGATCCTTTTAGTATGCTGTTGAATACTGTTTCCTAATATTTTGCTTAAGACTTTTATGTCTATATTCTTCAGTGATATTAGCCTGTAATTTTCTTTCCTTTTAGTCCTTATCTAACTTTGGTATTGGAGTAATGCTGGTCTCATAAAATGAGTTTGGAAGCATTCCCTCTGCTTCTATTTTTAAATAGAGTTTGAAAAGTATTTATATTAATTATTTAAATATTTGACAAAATTCACCAGTTATGTCATTTGGTCCTGGACTTCTGTTTATTGGCAATTTTTTGATTACTGATTTAGCCTCCTTACTAGTAAGTTGTCTATTTAGATTTTCTATTTCTTCATGATTCAGTCTTTGTAGATTGTATGTTTCTAAGAAGAAATAGATATCTATTTCTTCTAGGTTGTCCAATTATTTAGTATATGATGGTTCATAGTTTCTTAGGATTCTTTGTATTTGTGTGGTTTCAGGTGTAATGTTTCTTCTTTCATTTATAATTCATTTGAGTCCACTCTTTTTTCTTTAATTTAAAAAATGTATATTTATTACTGAAATATAATTGATGTATAGCATTATATTAGTGTCAGGTATACAACATGTCGATTTAACAATTCAGTACATTACTCAGTGCTCATCATAGTGACTTTAGTCACCATGTCTTTCTTTTTAACATTATTACAGTATTACTGACTATATTCCCTATGTTGTATTTTTCATTTCCAAGAGTTTGTACCTCTTACTATCCCTTATCTATTTTACCTGTTCCCTACCTACCTCTTCTCTGTCAACCACCAGTTTATTCTCTGTATTTTTTTCATTTGTTCATTTATGTTTTTAGATTCTACAAATAAGTGAAATCATATGCTATTTTTATTTCTCTGACTTATTTTACTTAGCATAATATCCACTAAGTCCATTAATGTTGTCCAAATAGCAAGATCTCATTCTTTTAATGATAAATATTCCATAGTTTATACATACATACATACACAACACACACACACACACACACACACACAGAATTAATCATATGTATTCATAGAATACATACATCCTCTTTTTTTTAACTCTTTATCTATCAATGGATGCTTGAGTTGCTTCCCTGTCTTGGTGATTGCAAATAATGTTGCAATAAAGAGTGTATATATATTCTTTCAAATTAGTGCTTTTGTTTTTTGGGGGTAAATACTTAGTAGAATTACTGGGCCATATGGCATTTTGAATTTTAATTTTTTTAAAAGATTTTATTTATTTATTTGACAGAAATCACAAGTAGACAGAGAGGCAGGCAGAGAGAGAGAGGGGGAAGCAGGCTCCCTGCTGTGCAGAGAGCCCGATGCGGTACTCGATCCCAGGACACTGAGATCATGACCTGAGCCGAAGGCAGCGGCTTAACCCACTGAGCCACCCAGGCGCCCGAATTTTAATTTTTTGAGGAATCTACATACTATTTTCCACAGTGGTTCTACCAACTTACATTCCTACCAACAGTGCCCAGGAGATCTCTTTTCTTCACATCATCACCAATACTTGCCATTTCTTACCTTTTTTTTTTTTTTTAAAGATTTTATTAATGTATTTGAGAGAGAGAGAGCATGTAGGGGCAGGGAGGGGAAGAGAGAGAGGGAGAAGGAGAAAGAGTCTAAAGCAGATTCTGTAGTTGAGTGGAGAGCCTGATGCAGGGCTCAATCCCATGACCCTCAGATCATGACCTGAGCCAAAACCAAGTCAGAAGCTTAACTGACTGAGCTACCTAGGTGTCCCCATTTTTTATTTTTTTGACACTAACCATTCTAACTAGTGTGAGATTATCTATCAGGATTTCCCTGATGATGAGTAATGTTGAGCATCATTTCATATATCTATTTGTCCTCTGTATATCACCTTTAGAAAAATGGCTAACGGTGCCTTGGTTCATTTTTTAATCAGATTGTTTTTTAGTGTTGAGTTGTATGAATTCATTATATATTTTGAACACTAACCCCTTATTGGATAATTTACAGATCTCTTTTCACTTTCGGGAGGTTGCTTTTTTGTTTTGTTTCAGTTTTCCTTTGATGCACAGAAGCTTTTTGGGGGGAGTAATCCCACTATTTTAATTTTGCTTTTGTTTCCCTTACCTGAAGGGACATATCCATAAATATATTGCCATGTCTGATGTCAAAGAAATTTCTGTCTCTTACAGAGTTTTATGTTTCAGGTCTCACATTTAAGACTTTAATCCATTTTGGGCTTATTTTTGTGTATAGTGTGAGAACCAGTTTCATTCTTTTGTATGAAGCCATCCAGTTTTCACAGCATAATTTATTGAAAACAGTGCTTTCCCCCATTGTATATTCTTGCCTCCTTAGTCATAGATTAATTGACTGTATGTAGGTGAGTATATTTTTGGTTCTCAATCCTATTCCGATTATCTGTTTTTATGCTAATGTCTATTTTTGTGCTGCTAGTGCCATACTCTTTTGACACTATAGCTTTGTAGTGTGTCTTGAATCTGGGATTTTGGTATCTCCAGCTATGTTCTTATTGATTTTTGGCTATGTCAAATCTTTTATTTCATACAAATTTGTTTGTTGTATTATTTCATACAAATTTTGTATTTTTTCTAGTTTTGTAGGAAATGCTATTGGTATTTTGATAGTGATTGCATTGGTAAATTGCTTTAGGTAGAATGGACATTTTAATGATATTCTTCTATTCCATGAGCATGGTATATCTTTCTATTCATGTCATCTTCCATTTCTTTCATCAATGTCTTATAGTTTTCAGAGTATAGCTCCTTCACCAGCTTGCTTAGATTTATTCTTAGGGATTTTATTATTTTCAATGCAATTGGGACTGTTTTCTTAATTTCTTTTTCTGCTGCATTGTTATTAGTGTATAAAACCAGCAGATTTCTATATATTTTTCATCCTGCAACTTTACTGCATTTATTTATAAGTTCTAATAACTTTTTTGGCAGAGTCTTTAGGGTTTCCTATAGTTAGTAAATCAGGAAACAGTGACAATTTTACTTTTCCCTTACTGATTTGAGTCTTTTATAACTTCTCTGACTGCTGTAGCTAGGACTTCCAGTACTATGTTAATTAAAAGTGTTGACAGTAGACATCCTTGCCTTGTTGCTGATCTTAGAATAAAGGCTTTCAGTTTTTCACCATTGAGTTTGATGTTTTCGGTGGGTTTTTTGTATATGGCCTTTTTATGGCTTTATACTAAAGCTAACTAATCAACTTCCTCTCTCCCCTGATTTATATTCCTTTTAAACCCAATTTGGTGAGAGTTTTAACATGAGCAGATGCTGCATTTTGTCAAATGATTTTTCTGCATCTATTTAGATGATCGTATGGTTTTTATTTTTTCTCCTGTTAATGTGATTATCACATTGATTTGATAATATTGAATTAACCTTGCATTACTGGAATAAATCCCACTTGATCATGGTGAATAGTTCTTTTAATGTATTATATAATTTAATTTGCTAATATTTTGTGAAGGATTTTTACATATACTTTAAAAAAAATTTTTTTTTTATTTGACAGAGAGAAAGATCACAAGCAGGCAGACAAGTGAGCAGAGGGGAGGGGGGAAGCAGACTCCCTGCTGAGCAGGGAGTCCCATGCGGGGCTCCATAACAGGATCCTGGGATCACAACCCAACGCGAAGGCAGAGGATTTAACTCACTGAGCCATCTAGGTGCTCCTACATCTACTTTTATCAGAAATACTGGATGTAGTTTTCTTTTGTGATGCCTTTGCTTTTGATGTCAGGTAATGAATCTGGTAATGAATCAGGTAATGAACCTCAGAATGAATCTGGAAGTTCTCCTACCACCACCACCACCACCACCACCACCACCACCACCTCTTCTTCTTTTTCTTCTTCTTTTTCCTCCTCCTCCTCCTCCTTCTCCTCCTGTCATAATTTTTTTTTTATAATACTCTAACAGTCCTTTACATTTCTGCTCTTTTGATTGTGATTTCTCCTCCATTTCTGATTTTTAGTCCTCTCCCTCTTTTTCTTGACGAATCTAACTAAAGGTTTATCAACTTATATTTTCAAATAACTGGATTTTGATTTTATGAATGTTTTCATTTTGTATGTGTGTTTCTGTATGCATGGTTGTGAGAGGGTTTTGTTTCATTTATTTCCACTCTAATTTTTATTATTTTCTTCCTCATACTAGGTCTGTGCTTTGTTCTTCTTTTTCTACTTTCTTTAGGTGTAAGGTGAGTTTGAAATTTTTTTGTTTCTTGAGGTAGGCCTGTATTACTATAAAATTTTCAACTGCTTTGGCTGCATCTTAAAGATTTTGGATCAATGTGTTTCTATTTTCATTTATCTTCATGTGTTTCTTGGTATTGTTTTTATTTTTTTGTTGACCTTAATTGTGATTGGATACTTTAGTCCATTTACAAAATAATTATTTATCAATAATTCATAATAATAATTATTAATGGTGGCTTATTATTGGTATTTTAGTAACTATTTTTGGATGCTTTGTAATTCCTTTCTTTCTTTCTTCCTCCTTGCCCTCTTTGGATTTGATTATTCTCTTTAGTCTTATGCATAGATTGCTTTCTCTTTATCTTATGTGTATCTACTATATGTTTTTGCTTTTTGTTACCATGATGTTTATATAGAATATTTTATATTCATGACCATCTACTTAAAGCCAATAGCTATTTAACTTCAAATGCATACAAACCTCTATGATTTTACTTTTTCTGCCCCCACACTTTGTTTTTGCAGTAGCAATTTACATCTTTTTACTATGATATCCATGAACAAATTATTGCTGTTATAGGTATTAAAATTTTTTGTGCATGTTTTAATTTTCATAGTACATTTATAAGTGATTTGTCTGACACCATTACAGTAAGAGTATTATGAATTTAATTATATATTTACTTTTTCAAATGAGGTTTATACTTTAATGTGTTTTCCTATTACTAATTTTTTTTTTTTTCATTTTAGTTTGACATCCCTGTAATGTTTCTTGTAAGCTGATTTAGTGGTGATAAACTCCTTCAGCTTTTGCTGGCTTGGAAAACTCTTTCTCTTTCCTTCAATTCTGAAGTACAGCTTTTTTGGGTAGAGTATTCTTGTTTGATAGTTTTTTTCTTTAAGGAATTTGAATATCTCATGCCACTTTCTTCCAACCTGCATAATTTCTGCTTAAGTTTGCTGAAGGTCTTATGAGGTCTTGTTAATAAGTTATTTATTTATTTATTTTTTGCTTCTTTTAAGATTCTCTCCTCACTTTTTAAAAAAAAAAATTTTTTTAAGATTTTATTTATTTGGGGTGCCTGGGTGGCTCAGTGGGTTAAGCCGCTGCCTTCGGCTCAGGTCATGATCTCAGGGTCCTGGGATCGAGTCCCACATCGGGCTCTCTGCTCAGCGGGGGGCCTGCTATCCTTCCTCTCTCTCTGTGATCTCTTCCCTTCCTCTCTCCTACTGTGATCTCTCTCTGTCAAATAAATAAATAAAATCTTTAAAAAAAAATATTTTATTTATTTGAGAGGGATAGAGAGAGAGCAAGCAAAAGCACAAGGGCAGGGAGAGGGAAATCAAACTCTCTGCTGAGTAGGGAGCACAACATGGAGCTCAGCCACAGGATGCTAGGATCATGACCCAAGCCAAAGGCAGCTTCTTAACCAACTGAACCACCCAGGCACCACTTAACTTTTAACAATTTAATTATGATGTTTCCTGGTGTGGGTCTCTTTGGATTATTTTTATTTGGAATTTTCTAAGCTTCCTGAATCTAGATGTTTATTTCTTACCCTGAGTTAGGGAAGTTTTCAGGCACTATTTCTTTAATATTTCTTTCTTTAAAGTTTTTATTTAAATTCCAGTCAGTTAACATACAGTGTGATATTCATTTCAGCTATACAATTTAGTGATACAACATTTCCATACAACAGCCAATGCTTATCTCAAGTGTACTCCTTAATCCCCATCACTTACTTCACCCATCTCTTCACCCACCTCCCCACCGCCTTTGGTAACCATCAGTTTGTTTTTTATAGTTAAGAGTCTGTTTCTTATTTTGCCTCTACCCTCCTTCTCTCTTTCTCCCCCTTTGCTCATTTTTTTAAATTTGTTTCTTTGAAAAATATTTCTGTCTCTTTTTTTCTCTTTTCTCCTTCTGGACACTTACAATGTGAATATTGGTCTTTTTGATAACATTTTATAAGTTTCTTAAGCTATCTTCACTCTTTTTTTGTTCATTTTTTTTCTTTTCTTATTGGAGGAATTTCAATGCCCAGTTTTGGGTTCTTTGATCCTTTTATTTGTTTTATTTAGCATTTTTCAGTTCCATTATTCTATTTTTCAGTTGTTATTTCTGTTTAATACTTTTGTATAGTTTCCATATCTTTGCTGAAATTCTCACTTTGCTCATGCATTGTTCTCCTGACCTCAGTGAGCATCATTGACTATTATTTTGAACTCTTTATCAACTAAACTACTTATCTCCATTTCCTTAAGTTCTCATTCTGGAATTTTGTTTGGAATGAAAAAAATATATATATATGTGTGTGTGTATGTGTGTGTGTGTGTGTGTGTGTATGTGATGTATATATATACATATACATATTTGATTGTCTTTCAAATCAAATCATTGATTGTTCAAGCCATCTTCTTTGTTCTTCCTGGCTCTCAGTAGCTAAAGGTGTCAAGACCCATTTTGATGTTGGTATTTTTTTGTTTGTCCAATGTGTAAGAGTAATTCAGCTTGTTTATCAGTTTCTTTCTGATGAAGTTGCTTCATGTGTCTCTATATATTAGGTATGTCCATGGGAAAAGGTGAGTTCAGGAGTATCTTTTATTGCCACCTTGAACCAGAACTTGTACACTTTGCTTCAGTAGTTCTCAACAGTATATAGCCAGTTTCTGGCTATGAAACATGGCAGAAGATAGAACTATGAGTTCTAGCAAGCCCCCATGATTCCACTGTGTTTTTTTTTTTAAAGATTTTATTTATTTTATTTGACAGATAGAGATCACAAGTAGGCAGAGAGGCAGGCAGAGAGAGAGGGAGGAGGAAGCAGGCTCCCCGCTGAGGAGAGAGCCCTATGCGGGGCTCGATCCCAGGACCCTGGGATCATGACCTGAGCCAAAGACAGAGGCTTTAACCCAATGAGCCACCCAGGCGCCCCTCCACTGTGGTTTTATACTGCCTCTTAAGTTTTAAAAACAATCACATAAACCATGGGCCCTATTTCCTTATTTGTAAAATTAAGGCTCACAAAGTTACTGTTAAAAAATAATAAGACAATATATAGTAATCATATCCATTGCTATTATTTACTGACCTGTTACTTGAGTACAAGTACTCCAGGTATTAAGTAATTCAGGTATTATCCTATTTTTACTCTCTGTACTATCTTTTGAAAATATAGTGCTTTGTTTTTACTTTACAGATTAGGAGACTGAAACTTATAGGTTACCTAATTTGCACAATATCACACAATGTTAGAAGTTAGATCCTAATTTAAGTTTGGCCAGTTTCTGAGCTCAGCATCCTTAACAGTTACCCTCTACTCTATTACCATCTAAACCAGAACTTGGCCCTATATAGTTGACTTCATTAAATTATTCCTTTTTTCTCCAGGTAGCTATTAAGGGAAAGAAAGGGTGGAAAGAAACTTACTGATTTTTTTTTTTTTTAATTTCAGAGTGAGTCCTGTACATTATAATTGAGGCCCTATGGTAGATAAACCTAATCTAGGGTATTAGTATATCGTCTCTGAGTCATTTTGAGGCAATTCTTTAGCATTTGTTCCTCATATACTGAAAATTATTTAGAAAATCTGATTGATGTGTGCTGTTCATTAGATATGAAGTAATAATTTTAATAACTATAATAAGAAATCCATTAATGGAAAAATATCATCTTAATGCCATAGCTTTAAAAAACTAAAACCATTAATAATTTTTAAAAAGCATTTTCTTAACTGAGCTGTACCATTATGATGTATAATTTATAATATTTATCATTTATAATATGATATTTGAAGATTTTTGAAGAGAGATTCCAAATAATGACTATGAACAAAGAGATGTAGCTACAGTTTCAGGGGAAATTAAAGCAATGAACAATAACTTTGTCCCTAAGTGTTCCTAGTTTTTGAGGTATCATATGTGGTCCTGTTATGAACAATTCACTAAAGCATTGGATTGACCTCATTTTATTATATTAAATGTTCTACATTGATGTATAGATTTGACTATATCTTGAAAATGTTTCATGAATTTAAATTTCTAACTGTTCAGAGGAATATATGAATATAATAATTAATATAATGAAATCTTAGGATTCTATGCACTGAAGCAGATTTTTAAGAGAGAAAAAAATGTTGAAGTAGCATTTATCAAAAACTCATTCTTTGCAGCAGCAAAAGCTCAGTGAATTCACAATGTATCTATTATTAATGGGGTAGAAAATGAAAAAATACCTATGAAAATCGTGAAGTTGATGAAAATTATAGGGTGGAACTGGAATTTTTTTAAAGATCTATACATCAGTTTTCTGGTTGGAAAAGTAATAGTAGTAGTAATAATTAAAAAAAAAAAACAAATAAAATTCCCAACTGTTTAAAATTGATTACATTATAGAGATAGTTGGGACTAAAGCTAACTAATCAACTTCCTCTCTCCCCTGATTTAAAAAAAATATATAAATATGAGTATAGTTGGCATACAGTGTTACACTAGTTTCAGGTATATAAGATAGTGATTCAACTTCTTTATACAATATGGCATACTTATCACAGGTATAGTTATTATGTTTCACCAGACAGTGCTATTAAAATATCATTGACTATATTCCCTATGCCGTGCCTTTTATTCCTGTGACTTATCCATTCCATAACTGGAAGCCCATATCTACCATTTCCCTTTATCCATTTTGTATATTCCCTCCCATTCCCCAATTCCAGCAACCATCAGTTTTTTCTCTGTATTTATAGGTCTGATTTTTCTTTTTGTTTGTTCATTTTGTTTTTAGATTCTACGTATGAGTGAAATCATATGGTGTTCATCTTAGTCTCACTTATTTTACTTAGCATAATATCCCCTAGATCCATCCATGTTGTCGCAAATGGCCAAGATCTCATCTTTCCTATGACTGCATAAAATTTCAAAAATCCTCAACAAGGTAATTGGCAAATCACATTCAACAACACATTAAAAGGGTCATTCACCATGATCAAGTGGGATTTATTACAGGGATACAGAGGTAGCTCAATATTCCCTCTCCCCTGATTTTAAATTAGGAAACTGAGGCTTAGAAAGAGAAAATAGAATAGTAAGAGTTTTTTAAAAGAGGAGAGACCATGGAAACCATCTAATCCAATCTACTCTTTATAATCCAGAAAGGGTGGAAATTTTCCCAGAACACTGAGGTAATTACTGCCAGAGCCAGTTCTTTCCACTGGCCACCTTCTATCTATTATCTGCTATATATATATACAGCATATGGTTTGTGTGTGTGTGTGTGTGTGTGTGTGTGTATGTCTATACACATACATACATACATAAATGTTATATATATGGTTTAAATGTTATATATATATATAATTTTTTTTAAATTTTTATTTATTTGAGAAAGAGAGAGAGAGAGATCACAGAGCACTAGGGAAAAGCAGACTCACTGCTGAGTTGAAAGCTCAATGTTGGGCTCGATCCCAGGACCCTGAGATCATGACCTGAGCCGAAGGCAGATGCTTAACCAACTGAGCCACCAAGTCACCCTACTATTTACTATTTTTAATCAATGTTAGGATTAAACATCTTTATTCATTCACCTGCTGGATCCTAAGTAGAATTATCAAATGATAATTACTGTGCTTATAGGTACCATAGTTCATGATCATTTGTTTCAATGCATAGTTTTAATCTTGGCAACTTTTAAGGTGCCTGGATGTCTCAGCTGGTTGAGTGTCTCTTGACTTCAGCTCAGGTTTTGATCTCAGGTTTGTGAGATCAAGCCCCACGTTGGCTTTTCTTTTTCCCTCTCCCACTGCCCTCCCCCTGCATGTATGCATATGCATGCTCTCTCTCTGTCTCTCAAAACAATAACAACAACAAAACAGCATAATTTTAATCTAGGCAGCTTTTGTGTTCCATATGTGAAATTCCATTCCCTATGTCTTAAAAATAAAAAGCAAACAAAACACAAATATCACATTCTATTAGAAGGTCAGTGTTGACAATTCTTTTGCATGCATTTATAGAAACTGTGATCAGTAATAAAACTGGTAATCAGTAGCTTTTGGTTTAGATGAGGATAAGGACATGTACTTTGGCAGTAGTTGGGGCAAGGTAGAGAACGGGAGAAGTTTAAGACCAATGATTAAACAGATAGAGGTAGAAGTGGTAATCTTTTTATGGCGTGTTCTTATAACTACGAAAAATCAGGGGAAACTTGTTTATATTTAGAGAGATAGTCTAAAGGAAATGGGGACAAAATGTATTATGAAGAACTTAGAAGTTATACATGTACAGATTACTTGCTACTTGTCTTTGTTTCTTTTCTATTTCTGTGACAACATGAAAAAATAACACAGATACATATTAAATGGCCAGGAAAATAAAAGCCAAACAAGTGACTTAATTTGGAATGAGTAACACACACACACAGCTTGGCTACTCCCTTAAAGATATTAGATACTAAACCAAGTGGAGAAGATTATTTAAATAGAAAACACATTTTTTGTGAAATGCTTGAACTTATAGTGTCATCTAAATAACAAGTTTCATTACCAGCATGGAGAGAAAATGTTGGGTTTAACTTTTGAGGTTCTAAGTAAATAAATAAATAGTAGTACTTTTTTCTTCTTGTCAAACCCTTCTCCCTTTTACTTGTCTTCACCTCTCTGCACTTGGCCTTATATTAAGAGGTGAGCAGTTTTTCGTGGTTTTGAAATTTTCAGAAACGTGTTATTTTTATTACAGGAACTGAAAGTGTTGGGATAGGAGTAAACACTAGTTGTTTGTGTCTTTTCTAGGTTAACGGACAATGTTGCATAAGGTCAAGATTTTTTAGGATGAACCCTTATTTATTTTTGAGTGCAGCATTTAGGGCAGCTTTGTAGATGACCTAAGTTTTTATACTCACTATAATGTCATTGTTGGCAAAATGACAACATGAGAAATTGTGTCATTTTCTACTGCTTGAGTTTTCACACGATACAACACCTGACTGCCAGAATGAATGCAGTATCCTCCCCTAACAGTGTGATAGTGAAAGGAGTCAGCAGAGGAGAGAGAAAGCCTCCTGTGTTCTGTTCCCCAAACTTTATGAGTAAATTACGGTTGCCAGTTTGAATAATTAATCATACATGAGACCTTTGGGAATAGCAACCTTAATTCTATTGCTGGGCCCACCTCAAAACCATCTCAAATAAACAACCTTCAGTAGTTTTACAGCTTTGGCATTTTGTTTTCAAATTGTTGTATTAGTGTTATTTCAGAGGCACCTCAAAAGAAAGAGAGTTGTGCTTTTGCTGGGAATGCCTCTTGATACCAACTTTTTCTTTCTTACCCCGTTTGGCTGCCATTATTCAATGTTTGCATTCAGGTTTGTATCAGTTACCTTCATGGGGGAGTTTTGCTTTCCAGAAGATAGTGCCTATCCATCCCTTGCCCATGAAGTCTGGGATTTAGAAGTAGTCATTCTGAAGCCGTTATGCTAATGTATCCTCCCTGCTACCACATTCACCTCATCTTTCCGTGAATCCTTGATGGTTGTTGCTTCTTTCAGTGTATCTCCTAGGCGCTCGTAAAGTGTGAATCAGAAGATTATATATGGGATGGGCCAGGGTAGCTGGTCAATAATCAAAGCGATAAAAGTAATAGTTTCTTTTTCAGGTAACATCACCTTTTATCATTACCATTATTTAAACACTAGTTTTACCCTCTTACCTGCTTTATATTTAGAGTCTTCCTTTGACACATTAATTTAACACATATTTATTGAGTGTCTGTTTTGGAACAGGTGCTGTTCAAGGTATTTGGCATATGTTGGGGAACAAAATTGACAGAAATCCTTGTCCTCTGGGTGCTTATATTCTATAGCAGGGCTAAGGGAACATAAAGGCTGAGCAGGCTGAAGTTACCATGTGTGGGTCTTAGGCAGAGTCCACATGTATACCTGTGCATTTGGTGTGCTACATAACTCCTGGGAGTACTACTTACCTAATTGTCCTTGTGAATGATGCTGCCGGGGATTGCATACTTTATAGCTTGTGCAGCCCTGGGTGACAGTTCTGGTGTTGGGCCAGGTTTCAGTAGAGCCACCAGCTTTTGGTCCAGTGCCACATGTTTCTTGAGAGTGGACAGGCCTGAGTTTTCTGAAAGACTTGGTGAAAATTAAATACTAATGAGCACACCGTGGTTGCAAACTTGCAGAAGTTGGAGTTGACTTCAATTAAATTGAAATAATTGAATAGCAAATGATATCAGAGGATATAAAACTTTTCAAATCTCCTTATATCCTAGTGAGAGACATGGCCAGGCCAAATTTCCTGTCTAGTGTGAGATCTTTGTAGTTAACCTTAACCAGACTGCTTTTCTCACCAAACACTTGGAATTCTAGCATAATTACCTTAAATTACAAAAACAGCCTTTCACGGGCCAGGTCACCTGGATCTGACATTCAAGTTCTGAATAGAATTTCTCACTGCCCATCAAGCACAATCATACCACGTTGTCTTGAAGTTGCAGGATGCTGACTGCAGAGGCTCTTGCCAGGCACTGTCCAGTGCCATGTCAGTGCTCAGAAGGGGGCCATGTTTGCTCGCACATGCCAGAAGGGCTGAGCCTGGCTACCTGTTCCAGGTCTTACTTCATTTTCTCCCAAGACACAGTTCCTGACACTGGGGTATGTCTACATAAATGTCCAGTGGTTGACTTTCTCTTGGAATTTTTATTTTTATTTCTATTTTAGTGATCTTCCCAAAGTGGATTATCAGCAATGTCTAAGTTCAGTTGGATTAGTTCCTTTATTCTCTTTCACATTTTTGTTTTCTTGTGAAGCTCTTGATGCAGACCCGAATGAATGAGCAGAAAATGTTTTGGCAGTGAAGTGCAAAAATTCTCATCATATTGAAAAGTTTGTGATTGTAATCTGGGCCGGCAAATAAAGCCTCTGCCCATAGAACAGGAATATAAAAGGAAAGAGACCTATTAGAAACTATTACCTTAGGGCACCCAGGTTGCTCAGTCGGTTAAGGGTCGGACTCTTGGTTTCCACTCAGGTTATGATCTCAGTGTGGTCAGATCAGCGCCCCATCAAGCTCTGTGCTCAGTGGAGGGAGTCTGCTGGAGTTTCTTTCCTTCTCATTCTCCCCTCAGCCTGCCCTGCCCTGCTCACGCAAGCAGGCACACACATTCTCTCACATAAATAACTAAATCTTTAAAAGAAAAAACAGACACTGTCACGTCAGTTTTATTCTGGGGTTTTTTGATATAGGTTATGTAATAGCCGTGGAAGAAGCAAGTCACCTGAATAAGTTGGTGGAAGTAGAGATATAAGAAGTCTCAGCGTCTACAGAAAATCATTCTGGCCAATTACTCTTTATTTACTTTAGCTTTAGGAATTTCATTTTACTTTCTTTAAGTCAGAAGATGATAAATTGGTATGGAGAGGCAGTGTTTGATTTGGCAGTACATTCAGTGAGGAAATCATGGATCCTTTTATACATAAGCATAATTAGATAATATAATTATACAATAATGTCTTTAGATGGGAGATGGTGCAATTTGGTGGTTAAGAAAATGAACATTTGAGCAAGATAGAATTAGGTTCTTATCTTAACTTTGCCAGTAACTACTGATGACCTTGGGCTTGTAACATTAACTCTGAGCCCAGTCTCATTATTTATAAAATAGAAATTAAATAACTAATGTAGGGATGTTGTCATGTGGATTAAGTTAGATAATGTAGGACACATTCTCTAGTGCTTGACTCAAACAAAATACTTAATTGTTGCTGCTATCATTAATTATTTGGAGATACCTTTAGAAGGTTTTAAATATAATACTATTTTTTTTCTGGAACAAGTTAAATAGATTACTATATTTTTGTCTCTGGTATGAACAAATTAAAAAATATATTTAAAAGTTTGAAAAATTTGCTGATCCATCCAAAAAGTCTTGGCTTCTCTAGTAAAAATTTATTTAGTTCTCTCCATTATAGCATTATGCTAATGTCAAAAATCTTTTAAAAAATTGAAGTTATTTATTTATTTATTTGTAAAGATTTATTTATGTATTTATTTGACAGACAAAGATCACAAGTAGGCAGAGAAGCAGGCCGAGAGAGAGGAGGAAGAAGGCTCCCCACTGAGCCTGATGCGGGGCTCGATCCTAGGAGCCTGGGATCACTACCTGAGTCGAAGGCAGAGGCTTTAACCCACTGAGTCACCCGGGTGCCCTGAAGTTTTTAGTTTATTATTATGGGAATAATCTTTTAATTTATTATCATGGGAATAATCTTTTAAGTCTTTGATTTTTATCATCTGCATTTTTAATTTTGTTGGTACTTTTTTAAAAAAAGGTTTTATATTTGCAAGTTAATGCTACCGTGTTTTTGATAAATTAATATAGTATGCTTTAATTTCATTTATTTATCCCTATGGGTTGTGTTTTGAATTTGGGGATGAATGATTACAATGGATTTATTTTTGATGTTTATTTTTTAAAAAAAGCAACCAGAGGTATAAAATTGATGTTTTGGTTCCTTGGATTAATTTAAGAGTGTTTTCATTTTTTTTTCTAAATATTCTATATTCTTTGCTTAGAAGTCTTTTTTTGCTTGTTTGTTTCATGGGTTTACTGTCATTTGTTATTTAAATACCTTATTAAATTATAATATTACTTTAGAAAATGTAGCCTATAACATTGTTCAGATTTTTTTTTTCCCTCTACCTGGTGGGATAAAGGCTAAATTTTAAAAATGTTTTAACATGTTGGCAGAAGAATTTCCTGTCTTCATTGTTTGAATAAAGTCATTTATTAGTTTGGTTGATCAGGAAAAATAGAACCAACAGGATATAGAGAGACCTATAGAAAGAGATTTGTTATAAGGGGTTTACTCACTTGATAATAGAGGCTGAGAAGTCCCACAGTCTGCCGTCTGCAAGCTGAAGGCCCAGGAATGGCAGTGGTATAGTTCTAGTCCAAACCTGACATTCAAAGCAGAGACTATGATGGAACTCCCAGTCTGAGTCTGAAGCCTGAAAACCAGAGGGCCAGGGGTTTTGAGACCTGGGTCATGTCCTAAGGCTAGAGAACCAGGAACATGTATATATGAGGGCAAGGGAAGATCAGTGTCCCAGCTTAAGGAGAAAGTGAATTAATCTTTCCTCTACTTTTTGGTTCTGTTTGGGCTTTTGGCAGATTGGATGAGGCTGGCCTGCATCCGTGAGGGGGATATTCCTTAGACTCCAATTCAAATGCTGATCTCTTCAGAAACACCCTCATACAGATGCCCAGAAATAGTATTTTACCAGCTACCTGGGCATTCCTTAGCTTAGTCAAATCGACATATAAAATTAACCATCATGGGCCATGAGTCCAGTTACATATGTAAGGTACTTTCTAAAAAATAAAGTATGTATTTAGGCATATTATTGGTATATCCATTAATTTCCTTAATATTTTAAAGTGGGACCAAAGATGGAATATTAGAATATTTCAAAATATTCTTTAAATTTGTAAGTTATATTTTTCAATTTAACATTTTAGAATATGATTTATACTTAGCTGTGAGGTCATAGCAAAGAAAACATAGAAAATACAATTTGGATGTTTCTATATTCTCAGTTTTCTCTAGTAATGTTTTTTTCCCTTTTGTGGGAAACTTTATTTTACCTCTTTGAAAACAAATATAATTTCCCTCTGATTTCTTACATTTTTCAAAAGTTTTATTTAATTTCTTCCCTTGAGAAATTATTTTAAAATACTTAATTAGTCTTTATACCATATCTAAACCCTGTTGTCTATTATGTCTTATCTTACTATTGAGAATAAAAAGCTTTTGCTTTCCAACACCAAAGTTTAGGATACAGAGGCCTCCATATTTTTCCATAAGTTGGAAATTACGTATAATTTTCTATGAGTGTTATCATGAAAAATATTAGATGCCCAACTTTTGAAACTGCATATCAACATTTTCTATGAATTCATATTTAAAATAGGAAATAATCTTATGTTAAACCTATCCAGATACTCATTTTAGCAAAATCACAAGTTGTACATAAAAACATGCTCAGATATCTGCATGCATGTGTATGAAAGGAACTATGCAAAAAAATACACAAGCCTGTCTCTGAGGAATATTATCAGTGTGCGTTCAAAGAAAGGAAATAGAAACTTGATATTAGATTTTTACTATATGCACACTGCCAGTTTGGAGTAGGGTCCAACATGATGAAAGAGTGATGGCTAATCGCTAATGATTAGGGATTGACCAGACAACACATATTGTTTTGTTAACTTTATAAAAACAAACAAACAGATAGCACTGCATTGGAAGTTTGAAGGCCTGGAGTCAAATTCTACATAAATTGGGGGATTCTGTTAACTTCTTATCTATAAACAGACAGGGTTGGTAGTATTTTTTTTGGGGGGGGGTTGGTAGTATTTTATAGATTAATGAATTGCATGTATTAATGAAAAAGAAATTGAAATATTTCATTTTTCCAAGACCCATTTCATAATCAACCCTTTTGTTTGAAGCAAATGACTTCCTAAGTTTATAAGCATTAATTTAGAACCTACCTAGTCTCAATTCCTGAATTTCTTTTGATCAAATATATGGGTATGTATTTCAATCACTCTGGCCATTCATTCATTCATTGTGCTTTTTAAATTAAATACATTCCTCAAGCCCAGCCCTCTGTTGGGTGTCAGGGGTGTAGCAGATCTCCTGGATTGCTAGTGGAAGTGATATAAACATAAGCAATTGAAAAATACAAAAAATAGAATAAAACTGAAGTATAATAAGAACACTTCTGAGGGAGTTGGGTAAAGCTTTAAGACAGATGTAACAGGGGTGCCTGGGTGGCTCAGTGGGTTAAAGCCTCTGCCTTTGGCTCAGGTCATGATCCCAGGGTCCTGGTATTGAACCCCACATAGGGCTCTCTGCTCCGCAGGGCTCTCTGCTCCGCAGGGAGCCTGCTTCCTCCTCTCTCTCTCTCTGCCTGCCTCTCTGCCTACTTGTGATTTCTCTCTCTGTGTCAAATAAACAAAATCTTTAAAAACAAAAAAAGATGGATGTAACATCAGAGATGTGTACTGATATAGTAAATTTTTACTGAATGCAATATATGGTTTTGCCCAGCACCCGGTGTCATGCCAAGAACATGGTTGTTATTGATAGAATAAAAGATGGAGAGGGTAATATGCTGAGATTGGAAAGCATACAAAAGTATGTTTAGGATATAGAGACAATGGGTGTTGCTAATAGTTGCATCAGATTTGGAGAGGAAGTGTCCCTAAGTTAACCTGAAGAAGTAGCTTTGAGACTGATCAGATGGGCTTTGTGTGCTTTACTAAGATGTCTAGATGGTATCCTATACCACATACCAGAGGCATTGGAGGTGTGGCAGTAGGACAGAGAAATCTTTGACCTACTTAGGGAAGAAACTACTGGAGAGATTGCTGTAAGAATATCAGAGGACAAAGCTCTGATAGAATTTTAGAGGGAGATTGAAGAGAAGTGGACATGTCAAGAGCCATTTCTAGAGTAAAATGGACATTTGATGACTATATTAAGAGAGTGATTGAGAGATAAGGAAAAGATTATTCACTCCATGCACACATTCAACCTTTGATCTACACTCTATTAAACCCACATTGCTAGATGTTGGTGTAGGTACACAGAAACAAACAGGACCCCATTTTTTCCTCACAAAATGTATTGCTTGGTGTTTCTGATTTTTGTAAGATTCTGGTGTTTTTTTGATTATAGCAATAATTGATTAATGCTCTTAATATAGAGAATAAGACTAAGCTTTTTGCCAAATATAGAAATTAATCAGTGGGTTAAGTCTGATTGTTCTCTTGAAATCTTCAGTCTTTGTCTTCAGTATCTTGTGGTCACTGAGCTGGTATACTATTCTGTTTCTTTCTAAATTGAAATATTTGTGTAGCATTTTCAAGAATAATTTATTACTGCATTAGAAATAGGAATGTATTACCCCCCAGATTTTCATTGCAGTTTGCTTTTGAATATTTGTGAATTCAAATTGAGTAGAGAGGGTGTTAATTAGTGTGCAGATTTTTTTAATTGTCTATAATAGGAAGTTAATTGGTGTTTTCCTTAAAGAATGAATTTAAGTGAATGTGATTTGAAAAGTATGGTGTTGTTAATCGCGCTGATCCAAGTAGTAGAGACTATTGATTGAGTAAAATAAGCAGTTTTGATTGTTTAACTGCAGGCTTTATTCAGGGAAACCAGAATTAAATGGTGCTAATGATTACAATACTTAATACGTGATAGCTCTGACCTAACTTTGGGTGTATTTTTTAGAAAAATAACTCATTAAAGGGACCTGAGTCTACGTATTCTGACCCTTTGTTATCTGCCCACTGTATTATTCTCACTATCTCACTTCATCTGCTCCCAATACTATTCATCTAACCCACAACTGCTTGCTGTTGGAATCCCTTTACTCTGCAAGTGGTCTTCTTATATAGAATGTTAAAAATAGGTGCAACTCTAGTTACCTTCTATGGCATCCATGTGGTCCAGCAGAAACTCCTCTATCCTTGCTGTGCCAAATGGTGGAAATATAGGCTGACCCACTGGTATGCCTTACCTTCGCTCTACTATCTCCAGTATTCTTTTCAGGCTCTGAGACTGATCTGCTACCTATCTGCCCAAACATATCTAACAGGGAATTGGAATGCCTGAATCCCTTTTTTGAAAGCATGTAGTCTCTCAGTAATGCCACTCTTAACTGCAGCCTCTCAGTGTGAACAGGGAATCTGCACAAAGCAGAGGGCTTGATGACAACCCTATTCCTTCACAGGTTCTACAGAGGAGATAAAGTAATGGTTTGTGGTAGCAGGGACAGTTTTGCCTCTTTTTAGTAAGCCCATGTCTTGTCCCTATTCTCAGTACCTTAGAGAGTCATTTAAATGTGAAATACTTAGCATCTTTGACAGTTCTGCACCAAAAGGAAAATACTGACATAATATCCTGTTGCAGGTATATACTTTCATATGCACCTATCTAAAAATAGATTCTAGACACCTTTAGCTACTATAGTCGCAGAAGGAGTAGAATGTAAACTTCCAAGCAAAGAGAGAATGCTCCCTAGGCTTGGCTTTCACTCTGTCTGAACTCAGGTTGAAAATTAGAAGTTTATACAAATATAATTTAATGATTTACAAATTTGGTTCATCTGGTTTTCACTTCAGTTCTCCCAAGTGGAAGAGTTATTTTCCTCTCTACTCATCCACTGAGAAATGGCAACTGTCAGTAAAGAATGAAAGCATGCCCTCCCACAGTCCCCTAGTGCCATTGTATGAACATAGTTGAAGAAAATAGGAAAGAGTGTGAAAATAAAATATTGAATGGCTTTATTGAGATATACCTAAAATTTATCTATTTAAAGTATATAGTTCAGTATCTTCCGTTATATTCAGAGTTGTACAACCATTACAACAACCAATTTTATAACATTGTTCTTGCCCCTCAAAAATAATCACACACCCATTAATAGTCACTTTCCATCTTCTCTTCCACCAAGCCCTGGAAACCACTAATCTACTTTCTGCTTCTAAAGATTTGCCTGTTCTGCACATTTCATAAAAATAGAATCTTACAATGTGCAGCCTTTTGTGACTGGCCTGTTTTACTTAGCATGATGTTGTACATGTTGTGGCATATATCAGTATCATTCATTTTTATTGCAGAAAAAATACAAATAAATTTTTAAAAAATCTATTGAAAGTTATTTTTTCCACAAAGAAACTTAGAGATGGAATTAGACATGTAAAAGACTTATTGATAAGTAATACCTATGAAAGGAAAAGAGCAGAAGCAGGATTGTAAAAGGGGGCTATCAGACCATGATGCACACCCTGCATCTTGGTGGTACCCCAGAGCAAAGACTGCCCATTGGAAGAATATCCTCCATTGAGAGGGAATGGCCAGGCTCTTACACCACTGCCTAGTTAATGATCGGTCAGGAGCTTTCCTGAGAATAAGACAAAACACTGAGGCAAAGCTGGATAAACCTTTCAGCTAGATTCTGTTAGCAAACCCCAGTCCTGCAGCTAGACAGCAAGTCCTTTCTTAAAGAGCAGTTTGAGTGTCACATCTCTGTTGCTAACACGGCTAAAATAAGCACCTGTTAGAAGAGCTCCAGTTGTCTGGGCATGTACTCAGAACATGCTGGATTCAAAATAAGCCTCCATTGCATATTCATTTGTTGCCTTCCCTCCCGCAGCACTTGGATGACAGAGGCTCTCACCTCCATACTTCTGGAGTCAACTTTCTTCAAGTAGGAATTTTTACATACAGTAGGAGCTCAATAAATACTGTTGATCAACAGACCTAAACAAGCAAGGAAAACATTTCTTTTTTGGATCCGAAGTCTCCTTTTATGGCACACAATAAAAGAGCCCCTTACCTCTTACAACTCTACACTGAAGTGGTCTAGAGGATTACAAAGTATATACAAAAATTTTCTGGAAGCTGTTAGGTGGCCTCATCGAGAATATACAACCGGAGTAATGATAACACAGAAATCATGATTCTGTGCAATGCTTACAGCACACAGCACATAGGCAGACATAACTGGCAGTAAATGGTCATGTTTAGGTAATAGGTTTTAAAGACTTACACCTTTCTTAACGCTGTAGCTCTATGGCTCCAGAGCCACTTCTTACTGAAATCTTCTTATGAATAACTATGACCATATGCTCCATCCAGTCCCCAGGTGCCCAAAACCTTCCCGAATTCCACATACCTCACTGTGAACTGAGAAACTAATCTGTACTCCCTCAGCCATGAAATTTGCCACTCAGAAAACTGCATATTCATAATTCGAGAACCTGTAATGATGCATTGTAACTGACAGATGATCTAATCTCTAGGCACATATTGCTTTTAGTTTTACTTATTGAAGATGGAAGAGATTTCTCTCATTTCTGTGATGGATCTTTGTATACTTTTTATGAATCATGGTGACAGTGTGATAAAATTAAGAAATTCCATTGATTCAGTTATGAGGGGCTTCATTGCTCACCATGCATGATAAACCTGCATCACTGTTTGCACATAATATACATATTTAGGGACATAATTCATTTCAGAGTGTATAGCACACTGTGTGATCATAGAGAAAGCCTTTTAAAAAATTTTTTCTTAAATTCCTTTGAGGCAAACCCAATGGAAACAGCTTTGTAAAATAGTGGAAAGCCATATAACATGAAGAATTAATTAACTAAAGTTTATTCTTCCAGCACTTAATTATTTTTAAAGATTTTATCCAAGAAAAAAATACAGAAGTCACAAGTTATGGGGTAGGAGCAGCAGAAGAAGGGGAAGCAGAGTCCCCACTGAGGAAGGAGCCTGATGCAGGGCTCAATCCCAGGACCCTGAGATCATGACCTGAACTGCAGGCGGATGCTTAACTGACTGAGCCACGCAGGCACCCATTTCAACACTTTAATTTCAGTCACAATAAGAAGTGATTATGTGAATTTGTCAACAATCATAATCTTTCCAAGAGACAGAATATTGCAGTTTCATTCTTGATAACTTGGATACCAACCCAGAAAACACTGTCTTACATTCTCATAAGGAACCTCTCTCTAAAAAATACATTCAATAAACAGAATATTTTGACCAAGGCACATGGATATTTTAATGTTCATTTTAGCTAAAATGTAGGTAGTATATAAAATATCATGATACAACTCTTTGCTACCCAGTGTCATCCTTTCTCTGTTCTGACACAAGGAAATGGTAGAAATTAGTAAATAGAACTAGAATTCAAACCCATCAAATAGTTTGAAAAATAATGTATTCATACTTAAAAGATTGTCAAGTGTTACAGGAAAAAAAATTACATTTTGATGATGGTGAAAGTCATTATACCTCACATGTACATGGAAGCCTGAGCAACCCTATATATATATATATATATACCGTGAGAAAATAGTAACTTGGCTGTTAAATTGCTGTATTCCTCATCTTGATGAGAGAGTTGATATCCTGAATATTAAAAGTTAAAGGAATGAAAAAACAGCAAAGGATATCTCAGTTCCAAACCTATTCTGCTCAATGTGAACTTAAGTCTGTCTACTTTTCTGCAACTTGAACCTCTCCTTGCCATATTATATTCATATGCACATTATACTCAGTGTCCTCTCCATAGTTCAATGGTGTTTATCATCAGTTTTCTTCTGAAAGTTGACAGACAACTATAAGGAAAATCAAGGTGGTCTTTGAATGCCAAATAGTGACCTCAAAAAGGCACATAGACTACTGTATTATGAGAAATGAATATACATATCTGTTAGTGTTGATACAGTACTAACATTCCAATGCTATACCGATCATACAGATTTTTAATCTGTATTGAATGAATACTTGCTGTCTGCCTATTGGTACTGTGCTGGGTACAAAAATATGTCCTAATGGAGAGACATTTTACACTCACTAGTCATTCAGATGAATGTCAAAT
The DNA here is from genome assembly GCF_011764305.1 of Mustela putorius furo. Lineage (NCBI taxonomy): Eukaryota > Metazoa > Chordata > Mammalia > Carnivora > Mustelidae > Mustela > Mustela putorius. The sequence continues at coordinate 76,784,866 of NW_025421987.1, forward strand.
CCTGTTGTTGGTGCCAAAGTTTAAGTGTCCCTTATGAGAGAGGGCCTAGAAATTGTCTTAGATGATTAAAGGGGATATCCAGTTTCGTTGAGATAATACTCATCATTACCTAATCTGTCTCAAAGCCCATGATATCTGCTAGTATAGAAGCAGGAAGAACCTAGATAGAGCAACTAATGTAAGTTAAAATGATAGCCGCATTTGACCTAAGCATGAGGCACAATTACAAAGTTGGAACTGTTCCACTTTTAAGTATTTTTTATTCATTCAACAGACATTTACTGGGACTACTCTGCATGAAGTTTCGTTCTGTATATTCATGTTTAGTAAATAAAACATACACTTCTCATCCTTGGAAGCCAGAGTGGGGTGGGGAGCAAACCAAGATGAGCATGGACCGGTGGTGGGGAGAATGGCTGTTGGACCAGTCGTCTCCTGTAGTCTTGCACAGTGCTGAGTATCATTGATCCCATATTAACACTAGTTAGCAAGGCAGTATATGGTAAATGCCATAGGTGAAATATAAAAGTAAATTCTATAGGGATTAGAGGGGAGGGGAAGTATTGAAGTATTAATGAATAATCTTAGAAGGCTAGTGATTAAAAGGGGATTTGAAGTGAGCCTCGCAGGGTGGCTAAGACTTAATATAAAAGGAAATAGTTTAAGGGGAAACAAAATGAGTGAAGAGCTAAAGAAACAGTTGCTCAGTGTGTTCCAGAGGGTAGTATTAAGCATTCTGGCCACAGTCATGATTATTGTAGAAGAAAAACAGGGATTTAGGCTAGAGAAATGGGTAGGATCTTTGCATGGTGTAGAGGGAATGCTTCTCTCCTTTGCTGATGGAAGTACAAAAGAATACCCTCTGTGTTCATTTGTTACTTAATATTTTCTGCCCTAGGAAAGAGATCAGGGTCACTATTTTCTTTTTCCAGCATCATTAATACTTCAAATATACTTAAGCCTTTTCTCCTAGGGAAGTGTAAGGATAGATGTGCATTGTGTTTGACTGTCATCTACTGGTTTTGGTTCACTGCTGAGATAACCGTTTACTCTTATTCAAGCTGTTAAAGGGCTAGTTCAAAAACAGGATTTAAGTAGGAAATAAATGATCCAGAGAATGACATTGCCCCTCACTGAGTACAAGGTTGCACTTCACATAAGGGTATTTTCTCCCCAGTGAAACACAGTTCAAACAGAAGATAGAGAAGAAATTAATGCAAAAGTAATTTGTGTCTCTGTGTTAAATAGACAATTCTCTCGATTTTCAGTGATATTTTTATTGCTGTGCTGGCTTTTACACAGTTGTCCTGCCTGCAAAAATAATTCCAATATTTGTGTTGACGCAAATGACAGAAGATGAAAAATTTATAGAAATCTGTGTTTACATATGTATTTATATAGATGTGTTAAATGCAAATGTAATTTTTATGAACTACACACTGAGTTAAGCACTAATGAAACTAAGCTAGGGAATGGAATGAGCACATTCTATCATGTTTAAAATGAAGGTGCATGGTGTCTCTCGGCTGTTTTCTCTCTTATTTCTTTTTTCCAACCAAAATGTGTTTTCATGTAAAGATGAGCTGAACATCCACATGGCCAAAAACTTCTATACTGCCAATTGATGGAGTCAACATTAGTTTTCCATTCGTATTTTTTAAACTATTTGCTATATTTTAAACATTTATTCCTTCTGACACTTCCATGTTTAAATGCGGAATTGAAAATAGAGCTTTTGTGACTTCTTACTTCACAGTCACAGCTGGGGTGGAAGTATTTACTAGAGTATGTTGAGGGACTGAATTTCTGAATTTCTGCTAAAAGAGCATACCTGATAATGAGGATTATTCCTTGGCATGAACGGCCAATGAATGCTGTCCCAGAATTAAGGGGTATTTCACTCTGCACTGAAGAATTATGGTTAAATCCTAGCCAGTTCTGATCCTTTGCAGAACTTCATCGCTGGGATTAGCGTTCTTTGTACTTGGTATAATCAAATAGTGTGCATTTTGCAGCTGTGGCAAACTCAGTCTCTAGGCCAGATTCAGCTCACAGTTCTGATTCTTTTCATCGGCATAGGGCTTTCGTATTTTTTTATTCTGAATACCTCAGGGAGTGCTACCACTGTCATGTTTATTTCTTAGGCTGCTCTGTTCGGAAGCATCACCATTTTCTGGCCCTAAAATTATTGGTGATCAAGTCTTCTGCAGTGGCTGGAGAGTCTGTTGGAGAAGGGCTGTAGCAACAACAGATTCTCAGTCCTACCCTATTGAATGCTTATGCTGGAAATTTCAGAAGGCACCCAGTGTATCTGTCATTTAAAGAAGTCATCCTTGACTGGGGCAGCTGGGTGGCTCAGTTGGTTGAGTGTCTAACTCTTGAATCTGTCACCATCTCGGGATTGTGAGATTGAGCCCTGCATCAGATCAGGCTCAACGCTCAGTGGGGAGTCTGCTTGAGATTCTCTCTCTCTCTCTCAAATAATAAACAAATAAGTCTTTAAGAGAAATAGTCCCTGACTATTCTGATGTACAGGCAGCATTGGGAACTATTGCAATAGTGTTTCCCTGGGTAAGAGGAGTCATTTGCCTCCATAGATACACTAACTAAACAGTATACATTAATTCAAAGCTTAGACTGTTGCAGTAATTCTCAAAGGGGAAAAAAAAACCCTCAATAAACAAAAAACAAAACCTAGATTTAATGATTACTAGTGCTAAATGTCTTATGTGTGTTATGATGTTTACTCTACTAATGGAAAGTTTTCTTCTTACCATGTCGGTTTCTAGACCTTGACCTCTCTGTGATAGCATTCTTCCACTCTTTGCACAAGGCAGGGCCTACATTCTGCCCTCCTACCCTGGTTTCTACACATCACAGAAATTAATTTTTCAACTAAAATTATTTTGTTTACTTTATTCCTCTCCTGGAATGTAATCTTCATGAGGATAGATCTTTGTTTTATTTATTTCAATATTACATGGATCTAGAATAGTGGCTGCTCCATTATCAGAACTGAGTAGATATTTATTAATAAATATATCATCTTCCTTAACTTCCTATCTTCCTATAGTGTCTTCTGTTTCCTTTTCTTTTGGTTAGAAAATTCTAAGACTTTGAGGCCAATTTTTTATTGTCTCTAAAGAAAAAAAACTGCAATATTTTTGTATTTCCAAAATATTATCTTAGTTGTTACTGTTACTGTAGTTATTAACATCCAATATGGATTCTCCTGATACACAGGGATAATTTTAAGAAGAATAAAATGATAAAGTTCCTTGTTTTTAAAATTTTAGTCATTCTTATTTAATATCAACTTTGCGTACCTCACAGAGGTAATGTGAAAATTAATGTCTGTTTAGTAATTGCAAAATAGTAAAGCACCCTGTATCCCTAAGGGAAAAATAGTTCTATAAATGCACATAATTAGTATTATAGTTTTCTCATTTGTAGAACACAGAGAGAAAAATACCTATTCCTATTCACAAGGGTATTATTGGGATTAATTAATTAATGTTTACAGAGCAGCCAGAATGTGGGGGGGAAACACATTTTCTTGCTATTTATAAGTGCATTTCAAAGGCAAAGAGGCAAATTGTGTTTGCAATTTAGAGTTATTTACTTATTTATCTTGAATGTTGGGATAAATTGCACTTGTCCTCCTCAATCATGTACCGGATCCTAATATACTATTTTCTTTTTTAACTTCTATACTTGAGCAGACACTATAGCCCTTTAGGTTCTGGAAGTAACCAATTAATGGATAATGTATTATTTCTTCTTTTCAAAAATAGCTCATTCTGAAAAACATGCAGGTTATTTTGTCCTGTTTTATTTTTCCTGTGTTGACATAGTACACTTTATTATCCTTTGGGTATGATTTTATGTAAAACCACTGAATTTTGACATTTTTTATTGAGACATGTGGTTTTGATGCTACTATTTTGGTTCTTTACTGTGAGTATTACACTTGATTTCATATCGCTGCATTTCAATTGAGTGGATTACTAAAATGTAGGTTCTGAAAGAACGAAACAGAGACAGACTATAGTCATGTTTCTTTCCTGCCCTATTTTTTTATTTTGTCTTCTGCTACTTGAAGTCCTTTTTATTTTTTTTAAAGATTTTATTTATTTATTTGGCAGACAGAGATTAGAAGTAGGCAGAGGGGCAGGCAGAGAGAGAGGAGGAAGCAGGCTCCCTGCTGGACCCTGGGATCATGACCCGAGCTGAAGGCAGAGGCTTTAACCCACTGAGCCACCCAGGTATCCCGAACTGCTACTTGAAGTCTTTAAATTAAAACTAAGCATTGGTGATTTTTTAAATGGGTTCCAAATGTGAATTTTGGCTCTAAAACTTGTCAGAGTACTCTTTCCCTATTCAATTTTGCTTCTACATTACCTCTTTACCACTGCATTTTCAGTGGAATACAATAGACTCTTATCAGTTGATATTGATCTTCTTTTCCTAATTTATTGCATATCACACACAACTAGTGATTGTGTAAAGGCACAGGGATTACATGATTAGCTGTGGTTTCTTTATACTGACTTCTAGTTTCTTAACTGGTACCAAACAACCAGGCCACAGTCAGGAGCTCTAGTTAAATTAACATTAAGTTGCTATCTGGTTATTTTTGCATGATCCTTCCTTGTCAGAAAGCTTTGTAAGAAAAGTAAAATTATGCTTTTGTAGAGAGAATGATACTCTGTTATGTATTTTCCTATCAGACATCAGTTATCCCTCCCTCTATGACAAGTAGCCCTGAGTTGTTTTTTTTTTCTGGTTTTCTCTTTTGTTCAGGAAACGTTTTGCTAATAATGGATAAAAATTTTAGGGAAGATAATACATGACGAAGAGGAAATATCATGTATAAAACTAAATTGTAAAGCTACATAAATGGCACAGGTCCTTGGTGGGTTGAAGAAGAAACACAATATTTGTGTGAAGGTTAGGGGTAAGGATTATGCCCTTCTATCATAATAAAGACCAAAAGAACATCATTCAGTCTCCTCCTGTCCTTGAGATATATAAATTAAATTTGCTTCTTCTCTAGTGCCTTATGAAATAAATACAGATATTCTGATATGTTGTTAGAACATCTGGTTAATTATGTCATTGTGATTGGTACATGATGTATAAAAAATCTGCAAATCAAAAAAATACAGCCCAACTTTAATTGGCTAATATATTTGGCTTTATATTACTTTAAGGACACATGAAGCAATGAGATTACATCTTTGGGCATTAGCGTTGAATTTGAATTCTTTACATATGATGAAATTTTTAGGCTTTTTATTGCTCCCTCCAAACTGACAAAATATTTCACAAGTTAAGGGAAACATTGCAAGTGTAATGAAAACACAATGCCCAAGACTGCATAAATGCATCTTGTTTTATTTACATTTCTAGATGTTGCAAAGCTAAATTACTGGATTTCTTCCTTGTTTTGACAGAGCCATGCTGAAAAGTAACCTAATGCTTCTTTTAAGGTGCTTTTAACTAGAGCTGGAACTACAAAGACTAGAAGGAAAGAAATATGCCTCAATTAACACACGGTTTTCCAGGAATGTGCTTTGCTGTCTTGACCACAACATTTGTTAGATTATTTAATTTGTTATTTTTAACCTTTAGAATAGTTCAGCAGAAGATGGAAATGTACCATCATGCATATTTAGATAAATATTCATGTCTTTAAGATAGATAAATCTCTGTGTAACTATTGTCTTGTTCTGTGGCATATACAATTATTTGCTTGGCTAGTTAGTGTGTTATGAGCTCATTTATATTCAGGTAAAATGGTGTCACCCACTTCTAAAATAAAAGGTTCTCTATCTTGAATCCCCATGTTGTCCTTATACAAATGTAGGATAGGAGAAAGGGGAACATAGCAATATGCAACTTTGATTAAGAGTGTATTTGTCTATAAACCTCCATCACATTATATGAAGAGACTGCAGTGTAACTCAGTTTTTGGTTAAAGAGTCAATGTCTGCCTTTACTTTTTGTGTCATACACCATATTTACTTAAAGTCACTTGTGATATCATTTCTATAGGCTATGTACCCCCAATAGTTAGCAAAATACTGGATGGGATAAAATAATTTCTTGTTGAATATATGTGTTAAAGATGTGATAGTAAATTTAGAAGTCATATTGGGAGTTTGTTTTGAGGGGAAAAAGCATAAAAAATGAAGTCCCTGAGTATTTTAAACAAAGATTAGAAGGCTCAGTGGATTGAAATTCTCACAGTAGAGAATCACAGGTTTCAGTGAACTTTATCAACTGGACCAAATATGATACATTTTTTAAGGCTCATGCAGAAGTCTCACGGTCTATTCAACTTTTAAGGCTCATGCAGAAGTCTCACAGTCCATTCAACTGTGAGAATAATCCTTTAACTCAGAATTGCTAAATGATTAGTTTCTTGTTTGCTGTGAACCTTATTGTCTATATCCCCTGTTCAAGCAATTAATCTTGTACTACCTTGCAATGTTTCTTGGGTTATGCTCTTGTGTAGTTATTTGGCTCTTCCATTGTTCATGGCCCCATGTTGAGCATATCCACAAGTAAATTATTGAGGTAGAGAACAAGATGTGTGTGTCCAGGTGTCTATGTGTGTCATAGTATGCTCTGAACTCCATAAAGGTTTTAAAAATATATTGCATATTTGATATTATTTTAAAGAGTTCCATCAGACTCAGTAGTATAAAATAGGAAAGGACTGCATAATATCCACTAAAAGAGTTACTGCTGTATAATAATGGGAAGCCTATCACAGATGAGAGCTGATCCTTGAAAAAGAGTTGAAAACATGAAGGGAACTTATGATCTTAGAAGGAAGATGAGTTAGTGAGTATTGACCAGGAATCAGGAAAGGGTAGTAATATGCAGGACCTTAACAAATCACATTTTATCGTAAGTATGTGAAGTTTTTAAAACCTTTGAATATATAAGTATATTAAGAAATTCTGCTTATCTAGGCTTATCTGTTACCAAGCTGATTTCCTTTGACTGCTAAACTGATTAGAAGAAATATGTATTATTGCTAGGGGTAAATGAAGAGTGGGTAAAATAAATTGCACAGCAGAGACATATTTCATTTACAGATTTACGACTTACTGAACATTAGATTTAGATAACACCAGAGAAAGGTGGCATCATAGATTCCCATGAGCAAAAGTATCTGAGAAGGCAACCTAAAAAAATGGAAAGGAAGTCAATGTGCACATTAATGGAAGAAAATGATTGCTGTTGTAACAAGTGTATATTACCATTGGAGGCAAACTCATACTATGCATAAAAATATGATCATTGTTGATGAATAGATAATTCATATTAGAAAATCAGCAAAAGCTAAATAATTTAAAATGCTTGCTATTTTTTAGCTCCAATAATTCAGAAGTAGCTCAGTGAACAAAGTTACAGACTAGGGGTTGTTGGATAACTCTATAAGTTGATGGAATGAGGCTTAAATATGTTTTTCTAAACCTGGTCAGGACAGATATCTTAATGATAAGTAGGGAATAAATCTTTCTGCATTTTTATAAAATCAGTGATCGACTTGGGTGTCATTTTTTTAATGCATAAGCTAATATTACATGTGCTTTCTAACAATTTTTATGGCTTTTACTTAAGTATTTGTCTCAACCTAAATTAGAAAAGAAGAAGTAGATTTACTTGGTTAATATCCAAAACATGTAGTTCAGAATCACTTATAGCATTTGCGATATGAAGAATAGGTCATAGGTAGAAGATAGATGATAGGCACATATGGATAAATTTCCATGTTGTTCTCTAAGGTAGACTTGAAAAGTGGCATTAGAGTATTAGAGACCTAAATTCTTGGAGGCCCTATCAGGACCCATCTTGGAAAGCTGATAGGTTCTTCCTTTAAATTCCTAATGGAGAGGGAAAAAAAAAAAAAAACCAATTAAAGATACTAGCAGCTTTGACTTTAGCCCAGAGGAGCCTCAGCAGAACTTGGAATCTTAGGCCCAAAAAAACACAGGAACAGAGCACCTGGATTGTGACATTAATGTGTTATTACTTAGTAATATTATTGAGTAATATTGATCACCCAAATCTATTTTATTAAAGAGAGGGATGAAATTAAGAAAAAGGCTGCTGTAAAGTACTTATATTTTTAATATTTTCAAACTGAAGTGAACCAAATACAGATTTTGATTAAGTACAACAGAAGGTCTAACTGAGACCAGCTTTAGCAGGCATCACTTCTGATAACCTAGCTTACAGAGCCCCCTCCTCCTGCTCAGGATATTTTAACACATTCTTGTGAAGCTCATCCTGGGGAAGAGTTTGAGAGGTTTGTGTTTCAGAAAACAGGAAAGATCACAAAAGGATGCACTAGGTCTTAAGTAGAGAACTTAAGTTTAAGTTAGGGCCTCTAAGTTTAGGATTTTCTTGGGTACTGGAGACTTATTCTATCTTCTACTGATAAGGCCACTGTCATTATAAGAAAACAGTCTGGTGGCCAGCTGGAGAACTGGAAGAGAACACAGCTTACAGTATTGGTGTGGTGGCTTCTATGGATGACTACAGGTGTTACCTATTCAGGTAATTTGTTCTCTTCCATTTCTTTTCTGTGCCTTTGCTGCTACCAAAGAAGGTTAAGTCACAGGACTGGATTAAGGCTGGGTATGGCAGGAAGGGAGGACCAAGACTCTGCAAGGTGTTACTGAGTCTTGTCAGTTGTGACTTAAAGATTTCAAGTAAATTCTTTAAAAATGTAATTATTTGAAAAAGCTGTGAAGCATCCTAACTAGATCCATGACTCTTAAAAGGAGCTCTTTTGTGAAATGTCACCTAGAAATGGTGCTAAGGATTAATAGGAAGTCACTAATTGATTTAAACACAACCCAAACCTAGAATTTGTTTTCAGATTAGTATTTAAGGAAGTGAGCAGGACCTCACATGCAAAAGACATGAGAGTCACAGAAGTGGGTTTAGGAAACTGCTTTCTAGTAGCAGCTAGTATTTAGCAACAACCGCAGGGAACACCCAGCTGGCCAACAACAAAGAGAAGTAAACCGTGGAATCTGTTGCTGAAAGCACTACAAAAAGAGGGTGTAGCATTGAACAGAGGTAGAGGTACAACCTCAAGATCAGCTGTCACAAAGGCCCTCTGTGTAGTGCTAGCCCCTCGGTCTGACTTCAGAGACATTAGATGGAGCGTGTGGGCCGGGGGACCTTGTCATTCAGAGTGTCAACTTTGACGTGTCTCTTTCGCAGTACTAGTCACCCTTGAGGAAAGAGAGGATCCTGGGCATCTCAAAAAGCTGAAGACTACTCTCTTTCACTGTATCCAAGGACAGAGGTTGAATGACAATCTTACATATTCCTGAGGGAAGCCAAGTGGGATTTCCTGGCCGTTGTAAGGACAGACATAAGCTCCAGTTTACTGGTGTAATGTGTAGCCTTGGAAAGGGTGAAAATCAAAGAAATGTCTCTGTTTGTTCTGTTCCTAATATTGGTACTATAGCTTATTATAAAACTGGTAATTTGCATGAAGACAATATGGCATGCTTTATCTGACTTGATTTCTTTCCCTCCATTATGTGGTTTATTAAAAACAATAATTTGTCATACATGTATATAAGAGGTAATCATTGTTTTTCTTGTAGAAACATTTTTGTACAAGTACACCACTATGCAGAAAAATGATAATTTGTAAATCAACAGTGTCCCAATACAATAAAGTACATCCAGGAGATACTCCAAAGAATGTTGATAATTTATTTAGATTCAAGGACATATTGTCACTTTTATTATTATTTACTACAGTTTTATATTTCCTTTACATATGCTCCCTGATAGACATTGGTGAGATACAAGGTACATAGAAACAAAGGAATATCCTATAGGAAAATACAAAGTATATTCTATATTTTGAGCTCTGGTGTTTGATATTAGGGTTTATTAGCTTTGGAGTGGTTGTCAAAGGAAACAGCAGTTGTGAAAGAAAAGAGTGTTGAAATGAGAGTTATTATATCCACTGCATCTCAGGAAAGTTCCTGCATGAGGTAAAAAATTCAAGTTCCCTGAGTGCTTTGTTATTTTGTATATTTTGGACCCTTCCCATGAGAAATGATCATGAAATACGTTGGTAATCATTCTAACACCCACCTCAACATAGACCTAGACAAGCAGAACCCTGCCTGGGGCTACCTTCTTTTCAGACCCTTCTCTGGACATCCTCCTACTACATTCCTCCCAGAAAGACATGCCCAACTGAGCCCAACTCCATCTCCCTTCTGTCCTCAGATACCATGCAGTTGGTACCAGGGAGCTAGAAATTCCCTGCCCCAAATATGCCCTTATTGTGCTATCTGGCCCTGCTCAGGCTCCTTCCAGGATGTGTCTTAGAGGCTGGGGGAAGAAACAGGGAGAAACCAATAGAGCTCAGTTGCAGCTGGTCATCTCAATGCATGTGCCAGACTTCAGACTGTTCTGATGGAGACTAGTTTGGGAAGAGAGTGGAGTGAGGCTGAAGGTCTCAGTTTATACTCTTCTCCAACCTTGTACATGATTCCAAATACTAAAATTAAGAACAAAACAAAAAACTGTCAATTATTTTTGGGTTAAATATAACATTAACCTGTTTATGATTAAATGAAAGAGAATTAAGATTGTATGAGCTGACTCTTAAGAGAAAATGAGTTCATTTTTCAAATAGCATCTTTTGTTTTTAGAATAATTGTGTTTGTATCAGTACTATACTTAACTGCAAATTGTTAATGCTTTCATCCATTGAAGAATTAGAAAATTCTATAAACTCATTATTAATCAATTCTAGTAATAAAACTAAAAGCAAGCAAACAAAAAAATTCCACAGTCAAACCGTAAGTAATGCAGTTGTACTCTTTTCATGTAGCCTATGTCTAATTCGCAGTGAGGTTTTATTTAAAAAAAAAAAAATTGAAATAGGGATTATATTCTTTCCATTTGTTTTTATCCACTCCTAAAAGTATTCTGTTTACTCTGGATTAGCTTAATTACCATATCTATGTGTTTAGTGTAGCACATCTTCACAAGTGGCTACTCAAATACTGTGAAGGTATTACTTAGGGGTTTATGATGATGTAAGTCACTGCAAGACAAAGAATCAAAATGAAGGCAATGCATAATAATTTTAGAAGCTATTAAAAATAATTCAGAGGTTGCATAGAAACTAAGTAATCAAAATAAAACAAGTTTCAGTTGTCCAAAAAAGAACTAAAGTTTATGATCAAGAATTTGGGATGTGGAAAAGGTGAGAAGAAGGCCTAAGAATCAAGTTATAGAACAGGAAATAATGACTCAGCAGCACACTGTGTATAGGAGACAACCATGGTAGAGAATGCTTTCATTTTAAATGGTATTGAAATTAGTGACATGGAAATGACTGTGAGAAACCTGGGTAGAAGATAGCAAACTTCTAGGGAATAAGGACTTGTAGTGAGCCTAGGTAGAATATTCATTTTGAGTTATCCTTCCTAAAATAAATCCTCTCTGTCTAGAGTATAAATATCTTCTATTGCCAATGCACTTCTTTTTTAACTAAGCAGGGTTTTGGATTGATTTATGTAAGTTAAAAATAGTCACTTTATCTTCTTACAAAATGTGTCATACACATTGAAATATGAAGGTTCATTTTGAGTCAGTGGAACCATTCTACTTAAAAGGCATTCACATGAATAACAGTGTCCTTACAAGCATAAGCACTTAGTGCATCATGACAGATAAAGGTTTTAAAGAAATAAACAGTATCCCAATTTGTTTTGTCTTGGTACATTCTTTTCTCTTATGAGATAGAATACTTTATTTGTATTGCTATAAGTTTTATATTAATCATATATATTTTATGGTAATTTGTCTCTTTTTAAATTCTATTAGCTTTTATATATAAAAACAGTTTTCAAATGGCTTTTTTTTTTTTTTTAAACAACACAAGCCAGTTAGAGACTAGTAATGGTGAATAACTTCTAACAGAATTACTTCAGGTTATTTAACAGTATCCTTTGTAATATATTCTATTGATTATTTTATTCATTTTGATTCAGAAAAGTTATTTATAAGGTGAAATATAAGGTGGGTATTATGATAAGTACTAGGTAAACTCTGTAAATAAAATACAAATCACTGCCAAAGTTATGGTCAAATCATTTGTCCAATGGTAATCCTGAGTGTAGTAAGTCATATGATGCTTTTGGTTGAAGTCATCCAGAATCACTGGCTGTTTTGGACAACATTTTACTATATGTATACATAGTCCTCCCTCCCCAATTAAAAAACAAAGCAAGAACAAAAACCCAAGTATTATTGAAAATTGGTTGTTTTATAATGAATTTATTTCTATGGCTAGCTTTCCCATAAAGAAGACATAATTACTTATATCAACTAAGATAGTGTAGTTATTTTAAAGAAGTATTTATATTAGTCCTAAGTTTGTTTAGGTCCATCACATCAGACACAAAAATTCATTATCTAACTGGATACTTTTATAATCTGCATAGAAACAATTTAACTTGTGCAGGTTGAGAGATATACTTGAGCCCATTCAGATTCAAAATGCTACTACCTTGTTCCTCAAAGAAATTATTTGGTTTAATAATAGCTTTTGTTATACAAGAAAGAAAAATAAAGCTTGGAAGTATCTAATGATTCTAGTACAGTTACAGTTGCTGAGCAACTAAAGAGGATGTGAGAAGTTTAGGCTTCACAGTCACAAGAAGCCTAGTTTTTAGTAGTGATGGATTCATTTTCTTTTCAAAGCAAAGTATATGGAAAACTGTATGATTTAATGACACTTTTAAATATATTTAACGTTTGATGATAAGCAGGTTAGATTTAGTGTGCCCAATGTTACCCCTCTAACATTTACTCAATAAATATGTCAAACTGCATTAACTATTTTACTGTGTTCTTTCTTTGGCTTTAGAAGTACTAGACAAAATTACAGTTTTACAAAATAGAATTATTGGTTATATAAAGCCAATCCAATATATGCTAATAATATTTGGTCATATTTATTCTTTATATTCTGACCCTATTAGTGAAGGATGAGGGATAGGAGAGAATAGAGAAAATATAAGAATAAAATAGAGAAAAAGAAGTAGTTTTCTATATCCATTGATACTCAGTTGCTGGAGGCTAGTAACAGTTCTCTTCTAGAGTCATCGATTGGTTGCCAACCATGTATCTTTTTCTGTATTTAAGTTTTAGGATCACAGAAAATATACACTCTGCCTCAGAGACTATAAAATGTTAGACACAGTGGTCCTTCCCATGTGGTGCTTAGTATCCAACTAAAATTTTTGATTTAAAAATTTTTCTCATTATTTTTATTAACACAAAAATTTAATGTATTTTTGAGTTGCTAAGAAATACAGTGCAATGAACATCCAATAGTCGTAGTATTACAATGAAGGTATTGCTGAACCTTTAATATTTTTCTGTCTTGATTTGGGGATTTATTATCTATTAGAAAACCAAAATTATTGTCTATAGAAAATCACTGTTTTCATGAGAAAATTTGCATCATAGAAAAATTAAACATTAGATTTAAAAAAGAATAAATATTTTTTATAATACTGGGGAGGGAGCTTTATTTATTTAAATTAAAAATTGAAATTACTAGTCCTGCATTTTTCAGTATGATTATTTAAATGTGCTATAATCATGTGACTAATTGAATATATGTATATAATTTAATTTCCTGAAATATTTTTATATGCTGAGAATAGTTTAATGCCAAAAATTGGCATTTTTCCATCTAATGGAAAAGAAAACAGATATGGGTGGGGTATCCGTGAGATGATTTCACTTCTCTGTTATTCTTTTTGTATGTTTTTGGGGGAGGTCACAACAGAAGTGGTAGAATGATATAAAATCTAAGTGCTGGTCAGTTGCGGTGAAGTTGGCATTTCTAGATCTCAGTTCTTGCGAAGATCTAGTTCTTTAAGCAATTATTCTATTAATTCAGTACTATATGTTTAATTGGGGAAGCAGGTAATGATTGTAAGAATCTGTCCAGTTCTGAGACTTTGTACAGTGTCTTTCTTAGAACTAAAATTGTTTGCAGAAAGAAGACCACAATTTACTGGGTTTCTTTGTATTTTTGTGTCTTTTTTTTTTTTTGCACTTGACATCATTTGTAGTTACTTAACAATTAGAACCTAAGGAATAGAATGTGCTTTAGGAAATAGTAGGATCCTTTAAATTAAAATTTGAGAACAAAAAGGAACAAATGGTCATCTGAATGTTCTATAATGCCAACATGAAAATAGACTGACAAACCTTTAATAATTGAAAGAGATACTGAGTAATTAAACTTTCAAATAAATTATAAATGGCTTAGACATAACATTAAATGGGACATATCCATGCAACTCTCAAAAAGCAACTAACTTACCTTAGATGAAGAAATGTTACTTTTCCTTCACTGCTTTCTCACATATCTTTTAATATATGGTACTTTTTCATAAGTAGGATAGTAGTAATTACTGAAAAGCCACCTAAGTGATGTGGAAAATGGTTTTAAATTAGAATAGTCTTTCCAGCTTTATTGAGATATAGTTTATATATCATACATTTTACCATGGTTTTTTAGAAAAGTCATAGGATTGTGCAATTGTCACCCCGATCTTATTTAGGATACTTATCCTCCCCAAAATAAATTCCACAGCTGTTAATAATTGCTCCCCATCTTCCATGCACATTACATCTCCCCCTGCCCCAGGCTTAGTTCGGGGCAACCACAGGTCTACTTTTTATCACTCTCTCTAAAGGATGTATTTCAAACGATTATTTAGTTGCTCTAAATTTGCTTTTGCTTGTTTTAGCATACATACACCTGAGTATCGCTTGTTGGTTGCTGTCCAGTTTTTCCTAGAACAGCTTGGCACAAAACACAATCTTCTAGCACTATGTATGTTATCTTATTAACTACAGATACCTATCAAGGCTTTTCCTGTTTTAATAGTAATATGGCTTGTTAACATTTCAGGAATTACTGTGTATCAGCTTGAGTCTATTTTATCAAGCCTTCTTTGTATCATTTAAAAAATCTTTACTCACTAATTTTCCTTAGGCACTTTGTTACAAAAGCATAGCCATCTTATTGCAAAAGAGAGACCACTCTCTAGAGAAGACCATTGGAAAACCCAATGAATTATTTGATTAAAGTTTGCCATTTTGAACTATATTGATATTTTGAGAACAAATGAAAATATAAAACAATTCACAACTTTTCGAGAAAAAATTTGTTTCAATTACATTGATGCCTTATGTAAAAGTATATTTTGAACTAAATGACTCTCCTAGTTCTCTATAACATATATTGGGCCCAAATTATCCTATTAATTATCAAAGTGATTACGCTAACTTCATTTCTGATTATGTACCAGTATCTTCTCTGCTTCTCTAGCAGTGGTAGTTAACTGTTAACTGGAAGTTTATAGTTTAAAATAATTGAGGATAACCATAACAGCCTTCACTTACTTATTGGATGACAAATTACTTGTCAGAACCTTTCTATTATCACTAGCCATTTGTCACAGGTTGACCTTCCCCCAAAGCTAACTTTAACATGGAATTTAGAGTACAGGATGTTTGGTACAGGGTCCCCTGAGGGTTAATACCTGTGGAAGGGAGGAAAGGAAAGAAGAGTGGGTCAGAGGAGGAATCCAACTGCTCCATAGTCCTAAGGACAGCCTTAGCCAACATCACAGGGAAATCTGGGCCTAGCATGGCCCTTGAGAGTTGCCCTGAGTTGGGCCTAGAGGAGAGACTTACTATTTCCATGTAAACCAGTCATTCAGTTTGAGACACCCAAGACATCCTGTTGAGCTATGTGGTTCTCTGCCTCTGAGTCTAATCTTTGAAGGCACTTACAGGTGAAGGCTGTCTGCTAACAGCATTCCCAGGAGTGGGAGCAATAAGCTCTTTCCCGAAGATGGATCATAAATTTAATAATCCCATAAATTCTGTATGGAAAATATTATTGTCCCTATTTTACAGAGCGCAGAACTGAGACTTTTCTAGTTATACAGATAATGATTAGCTAAAATGGGATTGAACCTAAAATCATCTAACTCTTGAGCCCTGTGCTTTCTGCTGTATTTCAATACTTTCTACAGTTTTTGTGTGGTGAAACAATTTTCAGACACCGGTTTTGTTTGGTTTTGTTTTTAAAGAATTCTTTTTTTTTTTTTTAAGTTCTGTTTATTTATTTAACAGAGAGAGACACAACGAGAGAGGGAACACAAGCAGGGGGAGTGGGAGAGGGAGAAAACAGGCTTCCCGACAAACAGGGATCCCAGGACCCTGGTATCATGACCTGAGTCGGAGGCAGACACTTAAGGACTGAGCCACCCAGGCACCCCAGACACCAGTTTTTTGTTTGTTTGTTTTTGTTTGTTTGTTTTTTAAGCCATGTATAGCCAAACATCTTCCTATTGATTTGAATATAGGTAATTTACATAGCCCTTTCCTTCTGGATTGCAGTTTATAGCATATTTCCTCAGATATAATTCAGATAAGGTTTTGGGTCCTTATAGATATTTGGTGAACAAGACAGGATAAGCATCATTATTCCAAATTATAGATTAGTGAACAGATACAGAAGTGATTAGATGATATTTCACAGTCAGAAGATAAATGAGAAAACTTAAAACTGAGCTTGAGTGTTCTAAGCCCTGAGTACTCATCATTAAGGATTCATTCATTAGAAATATGCTTGTGTATTTTAGTGTTTCAGCCTTTATAGGACTTGAAATTATATTAGCTCACACTCACATACTAGGTCTTTATGAAGTGCTGCCTTAATTAAATTAGAATCTCTCTTACATCAGCATTTTTACTACCCTACTTTTTTTTCCCTTCATGAGTACTATAATAGTCATCCTTTGATACATTCAACTTCTGCTTCTAGTTAACAAAAATGTATATAGAAATTGCACAGTGAAGTGAAAAAACACTGATAACTCCAATGGATAGGACTTACGTTTTAGTAATAGGTTCTGGTTCTTGCCCATACAATGCACTCAACTGTGTCCAAGTTGAAGGATGAGGATAATAGCCATCCCCATTTTATCAGATATAGCATTCACTGGATGCAGAATTTAATTTGTGCTAAAATACTCTTTTCCTGTTTTGCTTTTTCCCTGTACATATTTTTTCTTTTGTAATTTGCTTGTTTGATTTGTGGCAATGATGATAGCTTCAGTAAGTCTGTCTTCCATGAATTTTCACTTTGCAAGTATATATAAATAATTCGAATAGAAGTAGAAATGAGCAGAGCAGACTGTAACAAAAAAAAAAAATTATTTCCCTTGTTCTCTTCGGCATATTATTTTCAATAGTGGGTCTTACTTTTTCCTCTTTGGCTAGATTATAGGTAATTACTGAAATCTGAAACATTCTCAAAGATACTTTCAATTTAAAATAAATCTAAAACAAAGGTAAATTACTATATAGCTTTTTTTTTTAAGTTTATTTAAATTGCATTAGTTTCAGGTGTACAATATAGTGATTCAACACTTCCATACATCACCCAGGGCTTATCACAAGTGCCCTCTTTAATCCTTATCACATATTTAACCCATCCCCCCACCACTGCTCTAGTAACCATCAGTTTGTTCTCTATTGTTAAGAGTCTGTTTCTTGGTTTGCCTCCCTCTCTCTTTTCTTTGCCCTTTGCTCCCTGTATCTTCACATAGCCTTTCTTCTGTCTTTGACTGTGTCCAAATTTTCCTATTTTTATTAAAATACCAATCAAACTGGATTAGGGCCTGCCCTAATAACTCCATTTTAAAGCTTCTCTCTCTCTCTCTCTCTTTTTTTTTTTTAAGATTTTATTTATTTATTTGAGAGAGAGAGAATGAGAGAGGAGAAGATCAGAGGGAGAAGTAGACTCCTTGTGGAGCTGAGAGCCCGATGCGGGACACCATCCCGGTAGTCTGGGATCATGATCTGAGCTGAACGCAATGGCTTAACCAACTGAGCCACCCAGGTGCCCTCTAATAACTTCACTTTTAACCAGCTCTGTAAAGAGCCCATCTCCAAATAAGACATGTTCTGTGGTATTGGGCATTAGGACTTCAGCATGAATATTTTTGGAAGATAATTTAACCCATTAACACCTATTCTTGTACAAAAATGTTGTGTTAAGATTATGTTTTTTTAGTCTTTTCAGAATTTTTCTAAATAATGAGATTTTTCAGAATACTTTCTATTACCTTTATACTATATTAAGAAAAATTTCCTAAGTCTCAAACAGTGGTTTGAAACCTAATCATTTAATCAAAGTTAGCACTAGAGCTTAAGGAAGAATAACTGGACTGAATTTAGTCTTGCCTCAGCCATTAACCATTGAGTTTGCCTTGGACACGATATTTAAATAATCTGTATGTCAGTTCATCATCTAGAGAGAGGGAAGTCTGTGTCAAAATTTACTCTTTTTATAAGGACATCATTCATATTGTATTAGTGCCCATATTAATGACCTCATTTTCACTTAATTACCTTTGTAAAGGCCCTATTGTCAGGTAGGGTCATGTCTGAGGCATGAGATTGAGTTTTGGGGGAGATATAACTCAGCATTCAACCCATAATGGCCATCTAGACTCATAGATTATTGAAACAAACATTGGGCCTGGTTCATACCCCATTCATTGTCAAAATATATGCCTATAGATTATGACTATATATATAACTTTAGATTGTAGAGCATAGTACATATACCTCAGTGATAAATACAGAGGTAGATACATCCTTGCTCTTTTTCATCTTCCTCTTTCCTTCTTTCCTGCTCTGTACACACAATCATCCCTTTTTTTTTTTTTTCCCCAAAGATTTTATTTATTTATCAGAGAGAGAGAGGGGAGAGAGCGAGCACAGGCAGACAGAATGGCAGGCAGAGGCAGAGGGAGAAGTAGGCTCCTCACCGAGCAAGGAGCCTGATGTGGGACTCGATCCCAGGACGCTGGGATCATGACCTGAGCCGAAGGCAGCTGCTTAACCAACTGAGCCACCCAGGCGTCCCTACAATCATCCCTTTAATAATCATGGGTACATTACCAACAAGGCCACTTGAGACTTAGATTAAGTAATTTGCCAAAGCCCCCACCTTGTGATAACCCAAGCAGCAGAATTTGATTTCTAATTCAATGATGTTAGGTTCTTAAATTTTTTCCTTTAACCGCTATTTATTAAGACCTTCTTGCTTTTATCTTATTCAAGCTGGTTTTTTTCATATTCAAAGGGAAAATGTTTAAAGATTCAAAATTCACATCATGATAATCTAAAACTGAATACCTTCTTGTGTTTAAAGTTCAACTTTTGCATTAACTTATCTTGCCATCTTTTTCTGTTTTTCTATTCTCTGCTCCATTCTCTTTATTACTTTTTTTGGAATTCCTATCCAATGGATGTTGGAACTTCTGGATCTATCCTCTACGTCTCTTGACCTTTATTTATTATCTGTTTGGCCATTTGCTCTGTGTCCTTAGAGAATTCTTCAATATGATCTTCTAGATTGCCCATTCTCTCTTCAAGTCTGTCTATTCTGCTATTCAGAAAACTATTGTTTTTTTTATTCCCAAGACCTCTGGAAGGTAATTTTTAATATTTGCAACTTCCTCCTGCAGCTCTCTGAGGCTGTTAATTACATTTCTTCCAAAGTTTTCTTCTGTTTCTTGTATTAAGGCTGTTTCTTTAGATGTGCGCTTACCTGTCAGCTGAGTTTTGTGTTGCTCTTTCTCAGTTTTCCTTAAAAACTTGGTAATTCCTGATGGAGTACTAAAATTTTTACTTAAATGCCTTTTCTGATTAACAGAACTTATGTCTAGTGATTTTGAGGGAGAGGCCAAAGTCAAGGTAGGACAATCTGTCCCAACTCCTTGGTTTTTTTGTACAGCTGTTTCCTCTTTATTCTGGGTTTTTGTACCATCTGGTGTTTCACCATTTTTTTCTTCTCAAAGTCCTGAGCCAAATAATCATAGGCAATTTCTTTAAGTCCTTCTGAAGCCTCTTTCTTCTCTATTTGGGAAGCAGTCTTTACACTTTCTACCTCTGAGTCCTCTCCTTCCTTCCACAATAAGACTACTTCCATTTCCCACTCTGAACCTTCTTCTTCCTCCATCTCAGAATCTTCTACCTCTTTAATTGAAACAACCTCCAAGCCATTACTGTTTTTTTCTTCAGCTCCACATTTTGTATTTACCACAGAATGATGCTGAAAGGCTGAACCTTCTCACATAATACTGAAGCTTTTTATTCTCCCTCCCCCTCCAGCCCTGAAGTCTCCTCTTCATCCTCTTCCTCCAGCTCTAAAGTCTCTTCTTCATCCTCCTCCTCCAGGCCTGAAGCCTCTTCTTCCTCAACCAAGTCTGAAGTCTCTTCTCCCTCTGCTTCCAGCTCCTGAGTCTCTAAGTTCTTCACCTCCTCTGGCTCTGCAACCTTTACCTCTTTAACAAATAGAAAGCTCAAATCATCACTGGCTTCCCTCTCAGCTCCATGCTTTGAATCTAGTAGAGTTTTTTCCACTTTTTCTTGAATCCCGTACCTTCTTCCTTTATTTTTTCCTTTTGTGGGAGTACATCTTTCAGTAATTTGTTCAGAAATGGTTTTTGGCTAGTAAAACTGCTGAGACTTTGCATATCTGCAAAGGTTCTTACTTCATCATCACACTTAAATATTAATTTAACTTCACATAGAACTTTAGGTTCAAAATCATTTTCCCTCAGAATGCTGAAGACATTACTCCATTGCTTACTAATGTCCAGTGTTGCTGATGAAAAGTCTGCTGCCAACGTGTACAGCTTCTTCATCTTCTCTGGAGGTGTTTAGAATTTTCTCTTTATTCTTTGAGTTCTGAGGGACTTTTTCTTTGACCAGTTCATCCTCTCCAATCTCTCGTGTTACTTCCATATGGATGCTACGTTCTTCGCAATTGTTATCTAGATTGCTTATGGCTTCTTCCACACTTCCACACTTTTGTGATTTATCACAGGGCAATTCCTTACCTTCATCTGTACTATACTCTTCAGCTTTGTCTAATTTGCTACTCAGCTAACTTACTTTTCTTTTAGAAGTCAACTTTTCAGTAGCTTCAACTATTTCAGAGTTTTCCCCTACTATCTTCTCTATCAAGAGAATGTGTGGCAAAACCTTTTATTTGTTGCAACTCCTTTTTGGGACTGGAGTTATTTGTATTTTTCACTTAAGGCATTTTACTCTCTACTCCTAACATTTCCTTTAGGTCCTTTTTAAGGGATTCCTTTATCTCATCAACCATTAAATCCAGATCTTCCATCAAGCCTTTAAACTTCATAAGCATCACTGCTGACATGTCTTTGCATTTTAAATCTAATACCTAAACCATCTCCTGGTCAGTTTCTATCAACTGAATTCTTTCCCTGTGGGTGCTATTTATTTTCCTGTTTCTTTTCAAGTCTAGCAATTTCTGACTCTACAATGGACATTGTGGAAATGTTGTTTTATTATCCTGAAGAGTAATTTTTGTTCTTGGAGGTCTGCTAGACTCCTCCAAAACTCAATAATCTTTAAAATATATTTATCCAGTGACGGCGGTTCACCTGGGAAAAGTTCTCTGCAGAACAGCACTTGGTTTTCCCCTCAGCTGTCTCAGTGCCGGGAAAAAAGGGCCAAGCTGAGGATGCACCCGAGCTTCAAGGCAGGAGGAAGGCTATTCAAGCTGTTTTTATCCAAGCCTTGACAGTTCTTTGCTTACATTTTATACTACATACTGTCTCAAACCAGCACTGGAATTTCTGAACCAGCTCAGTGATTTTCAGAAATACATTGGTGTGGGTAAGCCACAGGCCTGGTGGTATTAAGTACAAACATACATTAGAATATCTGAGGATTCTTCATATTTTGGAGAAAACCAATATAAAAAGTGTAAGTATTATCATGTGATAATATTTTAGTCCATACCTCTAGTCACTGGGCATTAGATAAGGGGTACAAATTTAAGCTGATAAATTTGACTTTAGCTCTTTTTTATTTCCTTTTGTGGCAGTGTTAGAGATAGCAAACAGAATTCCAGAGAAAGGGTGGGGGCGACAAATTGAGTGACTGGATAATCTGCTGGAATGAAATAAAATGAAAAAATCACCTGCAATCTTAATATTAAGTCTGAGAATTACTAAGTTGGTGATTTTGTTATAAGGTACGCGGCAAAATACCTCTGCAAACACCTTGTATGAAAATATGATAATGTGATTCTTTTTTTTTTTTTTTAAGATTTTACTTATTTATTTGTCAGAGAGAAAGGGAGAAAGAGTGAGTGAGCATGGGCAGTCAGAGTGGCAGGCAGAGGCAGAGGGAGAAGCAGGCTCCCTGCCGAGCAAGGAGCCCGATGTGGGACTCAATCCCAGGATGCTGGGATCATGACCTGAGCTGAAGGCAGCCGCTTAACCAACTGAGCCACCCAGGTGTCCCTGATAATGTGATTCTTATCAAAAGCTCTTGAAAGCACAAATTGATATGACTACATAGTAATACAATTAAAAACAAATACTTTCCATAAGAAGATTAGGAATATTTATCATTCTTCTTAGAGTAATGCATTTAGAATTTTAATTTTACAAACATAGCTTTTAGCTTTTTATAAACCCTCAGTTTACCTCCATTGTTAATCAGCATTTTAGAATTATTTTCTAGGTCTCATGGAAGTTTATCTCTTTAAAATAGTCTTATCAGGAAAGTTGTTTTTTTCGAATTGTGGATAGCTATCTGATCACCGTCAATAATACACACATTTCCATATATTTCTACAGTAACTTTAGTTCACAGAAAATATGTGATTTTATTTTGCTCTTCAAAATGCAACTGCCTGGGCTTCTTTTCATCTGATAGCCATTTCGGATTAGTCATTGATTTGTCTCTGTTGTCTGTACCAGGTTGCAGCCTCTTAAAGGACACAGACTGTGCTCTTTGTTACACATCTTTACCCCATAGTGTCCTTTGAAATGCCAAGAACTATGAAGTTGTTTAATAAGAATCACTTGGATTGATTTTTATCTTTGCAACAAGTAAGGAAGACGGGTGCCATTTCCTCTGACTTTAATATGGTCAAACACTCCTGGAGCAGATATTAGGAGCCCTATCTTCAGCTTCCAAGTCCAATTCTGAACCCATTAGCTTAATGCAGAGCCTCTTCCTGGAAACTCCTAACTGCAGACATGAATGAAACACATTCTGTGTGTAAGGCCTGAGGTCCTAACAGCAGCTTTCTATGGCCAGCTGGAATTTTCTTTGAAATTACGCGTTTTATCTTTAAGAATTCTATAAATATTACTTTGCCTTGGTTATATCCATTTGAATATAAAAGTAACATTGTATATACTTAACATCAAGTAGAACAGTTGTACTGGGAAGCTGTGCCGCCTTTATCTTGTAGTTCTGTTATCTCCTTCCTTTACCTGTCACACCTGGAATATGCATGCCCCAGTTTAAGAAGCCCTGTTGAGATCTTTCACAAAAGTCTCTTTGCTTTAAGGTTGACTGTAAAAATGCTTCAGATATCAAAATTCACATGGATAGTACAAATTCATGAGGAGGTCCTTAGTCTAGGAGATAGAACATTGACTTTCATGGAGCCCTAAATTTGAAACTATTGGAGTCAATGAAGGTCACACTGTGGGGTGAAGAGGAAGAGAAAGGGGCAAAGGAAAGGCATGTTTTTGGTCTTTTACCCTTGCTTCAAACTGAACAGCCCCATTCGCATCTGCTTTTAAGATTTTATTTTGTAAAAAGCTTGCTTTTTCTGTCTTTGTTTCTTTTTTTTTTTTTTAACCCAGTGAATTACATAGAAGAAATAAGGCAATTTTAACAGAAAATTTTGAATTTCTTGAAATAACTGAATTTCTTTATTAATTTATTCTTCACACTAGCTTTTTTTTTTTTTTCAAACAAAAGTCTTATAAATAACAAGCAAAAAGGAGCTAGTATGTCCAAACTAAATATCACAGTGACTTAGAGCTATAAAAACGTCACATGTGTATTCTAGGCCTGACTTCTGACTCACAATCATGTCTTTTCCAGATGTCAAATAGCTTTTTTGTTCAACTCCTTTCAGTAATGGGAATTCACATCTTTTGCTGTAGCCTACAATATTGCTGGATACCTTTCCTTGTTTGTAAGCTCTCTTAAAACTGAACCAGAAACCTCTTGCCTATGGTTTTTGCCCCAAGCTATATAGTCCCATACTCTACAGAAAAGCACAGAAGACAGGTATCCTTTATCTACAAAGTAATCCTCCAATGGAGGCAGAATTACTATGAAATTGATACACCTTAAGCTTCAAGCATCTCATGTGAACAAACCACTTCCAAAGCATTGGGAGGGGACCCAGGAACAGTCTTGAAGGTCATGTGTTTTTTTTAGATTAGCCAAAATAAGGTATTTTAATCAAGAGTTAGGACAACTCTTCTTCAGCTTCTCCTCCATTACAGTGCTCTTCATTTGTGGTAGTGTTGGAGGGGTTCGAGAGGCTCAGGGGCAGGTTGGAGACCTGGTTATGGGATGCTTCAGTTGAGAATGTTTTTAGTTTGGGCTTAGCAGAGTATGTTTATGTACTCACATTAATTTTCCTTGTTTTTTTTTTTAAGTTCTTGCTCTCCATTCCAATACGTAGGAGTGGCTCCTAGGAAACTGCTACTTCTAACTGTGCTAGAACACAGACGTGTGGCCAGAGGTCATAGCATAATATGAACATGTCCTAAAATGTCTCACACCATAAGTATGTGGGTCATGGATGTTTGAATGCATGAAGTCAGAAGTTAGTTGATCAAAATCTGTCTCATCAACACGTGTAAAATTGTTATGTGGAGGCTTCTCTAGTCAGTGTATTCTGTTCTCAGGAGTATACCCTGTAATGCAGCATATGCAATTATAAATACAATATATATTTTTTCATTTCCTATTAAATTGAACAAAATATAATTCTTCAGAATTCCTATGTTTGTGTTATATATAGCAATACTATAAATCCCGAGTATAGACAGGATAGCTTATTATGTATGTGCTACTGAAGCAAGCACTAGATGGGATAACTTATTAATGAAAGAAACCTGACCGAGGTTTTCAATAATTTGTTAACACACCTAAAAATTTATAGATTTTCAATGATGACTTGTGAAACTGTCAGAAACTCTTCTAAAATATCATTAACAAAAAATAATTTTTAATCAAACATGCCAAAAAAACTATCTCTCTATTCTCTGTATAGAAAATATTGCAAAATTGTTGCCATAGAATAATTAAAGAGAAAATCAAGAATATACAGCCAAAAATGTAGGGGCAAATGTGCTATAAAAGTGTGGTAGGCAGTTAATAAAAAATAGTATCATATTATTTTTCTGAATATTTTTATAAATGTGGTTTAATTTTGTATTTGAAAATTTTGACCTCTTTTGTCATTTTAAATATTCACCTGAATAACTGATTTTGCATTTTGTAATTTTGTGTTAATTTTCATCAAAAGCCCCTCCTTCACAAATTGCATGACCTTTAGAAACCAAACAACTAATTCGTCCTCCAAATATTCAGGAACAGCACTTAGGTCTTTGTTGTTTCCCCAGGTAGACATCGTCAGGCTCTTTCCAGTATGATGATTCTTTCCATATTTTTCATCAGTCACTGATTCATGGCCTGTTTGCTCATTAGCTAAGGCCCTACTTCTCCTAGAAGACTGGGGATGAGTGGACTTTTTAAATGCTTGAGTGAAGGCACAGGACAGCTTAGTAAAATCAGTCCATGTCCAGGTTTGGCATCAAACATACGGAGGTGCCAGAATTTCAAGTTATTAATCCTATCATGTTAGACAATATATCTTACCTTTACTTTAAGATTCAGCTCCCTTATCTGTAAAGATAGGAATGACAGTTCCTAGCTCAAGTTTGAGCAGTATAATGAAAAAATAGGCATGTGTCACCTAGCTCAGCCCTTGGCACATAGCAGATGACCAGGTAATGTTTGCTGTTCTTTTTATTCATGTTTAAACAGAAACACATGCTCTCCTCTGTAACTTTCACAGAGACTGGAGAAAGTTTGATTACATTTTCAAAGAATGTAACATTTCTCATTTTGCAAGTGATGAAAAGCCAGTTTTCCCTTGGTAAGCTACCAGACAGATTGAGCAAATGAATCACTAGTCACTGAAACCAAGCCTAGCTAGGCCTGGAGGAGTTTCAGGCAATTATACTGAGTTCTGACTTCCCAGCGGACCTTGTAGTTGTCAGCTGATTCCAGAAGCTTATGGTGGAACTTCTGGCATTTCTCTGGGCCTTCTGTGTTTAATGCTGGGCAAGAAGCCAATTATCTGGGAGGAAGATAAGAATATGGGATGTTGTTTAAACTAATTTCTTTATATATGGATTAATTACCCAGGCTGAGAACTATCAATAACTTTACCTTCTGACAGACTCTCTTTTGGTCATTCCATGTTTAACACATAAAACGGAAGAACAGCTGGGGAAGAAACAAATGGTTATTTTTAGTTGCGTTGAAAATGAGTTTGAAGTGAGGGAATGAAGTCACAGTTAAAAATGGCTGCGATAATAAATATAATGTTAGTAATAAATGACACGTGTATTTAAATTTTCTGTGATCACGTTCCCACTGCCTAGGGGCACCATAGTCAAATAATGTATAGGCAAGAATGACAAAAAATAAGTGAGTTGAGTGGGCTGGGTATAGAGAAATAGTTATTTCTGATAAAAATGCACACATACACCCTGTAAATAAAACACTATGTGAGAGCTGACAAACCTGGAATGGGGAGGCCAGAGGGAGGGTGGTGAACCTAATAGCTCCTGCCTATTGCACAGGAGCTACTCTGTTTCAAAGGATTTTTGCCATGTGAAAACGTGGAAGATTTTTTTATTATTATTATTCAGCAGTAAAGCTGGAAATCTGGGATTTTATGGTAGATCATAAAATATAAAATACTGGGCCAGCTTAAAATGAAAACAACACCTTATGAGTCAATTACAAAGTTTGCCAGGGCTGATCTGGCTTCAGCATCGATTTTGTAACCTCTGCCCACAAATGAGCTGCATAACTGTCACAGGAACATGTAGCCCCAGGCAGGCACTGGGGTCAGGGACAAGGGAGAATGCCAAAGAAAACCAGCTCAGAGAAGTGACTTACAGAATGAGCTGTGTCTTGATGAATATGTGGTATATCATATACCTGTAGATACATTTACCTGTCGTATGTGTAAGTGCATCTCGAGTACAGGGAAATGCATGTGCAAAGGCAGGAGGCTTGATGGTGGGCCTTGTTCTTAGATAATTAAGAGCATCCATGTGGGTACGTCAAGGATGTGGAGAAAACAACTGATGGCCTACATGATGAGGGAATGTACAGCATGGGTGCTTTGGTTTGGTTCTATGTTCCGCTAGCAATTTCGTTTTAGTCCCTGTGTCTGTACCAAAAGTACTTAATATTTCTTTCTTGATCTATTGAGAGTGAAAAGACAGAATTTTTCCCAAATAAATAGGACAAAGAAGGAAAGTGACTTACTTACCTACACTGACCCATGTATCCCTGTTTTTCCTCTTAACTATTATAACACTGAGGTATACTTTATGAAGGTAATTTCTGTTAAAGGTGTTAAGAGGATGTAAAAGATGAAAGTAGTTTATATCTTTGTAAATGTATGTTTTTGAAAGATTTACTGCCATCAGAGTAGATATATTTTAAAACCAGATTTGTTTGCTCCCCCCCCCCTCCCAGTGTCTGGGTGTTTTTTTGTTTGTGTTTGTTTTTTGTAAAGATGTAAGATAAGCTTCTTTTCCTTAAAAAAAGAAAGAAAGAAGAAAAGAAAAAAAAACTTGCAGTTTTTCTCATCGAGAGGTTCTAATTAAAATGTTCCATTTGAAGGACTTTTTGGCCAACCGAAATTCTTATTAAGCAAATGCTTTATATTCCTTGCTGGGGTATAAGGCTGCAGTATTCCTAGCGGGAAGATTTGCAAAGTACCACCAAGCCCAAATATATAGCAACATATATAATTTCAACACCTTAAAGCATAGACTGTTCCAGAATTTTTTAATAAGTAGAAATATATTGGTCAACAGATTTTGTATATATCACTTTGCAAAAATGAAATGATACTTTAACATTCTCTTTAAGCAAGAAGAGTATGTCCATCTAGTAGATATAAGAACATTCCCATTCTCACAACCCTCTACTCTTTATCTTAACGAAAGAAAATTTAAGATTTTCTCTATAACACAAATTATTCTTTTTGCAATATCATTTTAGAATCTGCTTTTTTTTAAAATCTTATTGGAAGCCAGTAAAAACTTTTAGTGATTTCTAGAAAATAAACTTTGTATAGTTATTTTATTTTAAACAAAATATCAACTCTTAAGATCTATAAGCCAGATGGATTTATTGTTCCATGTTTAACACTTCCTATTATTTTAAGGATCAGAGTTATAGAAGAGTAATCATCATACTAATTTAAATGGCTTATGAGACTGAGTTTCATAAACTATTGCATATTTTTTATGATTACAATTACATGTAATTTCATCCAGTGATATGTCATTCATTTGTTACATTAAAGCTTTAACTGGGGTGCACTCAGGGTGGCTCACTTGGTTGAGCATCCAGCTCTTGGTTTTGGCTGAGGCCACAATCTTTGGTCTTGAGGTCATGAGATCAAATCCTGTGATGGGCTATGTGCTCAGTGGGGAGTCTGTTTGAGATTTCTCTCTCTCTCTCTCTCTCTCCCTCTGCCCCTCTCCCTACTTGTGCTCTCTTTCTTTATCTTGCTCTGTAAAATAAATAAACCTTTAAAAAAGATTTTTTAACAGAAAAGTTAGTACACATAGATTTTGATATTTTAGTTTATAAAATATTAATTATAAGGAATCATTATATTTTTAATGAACTCATAAGAAGACATTATAAATGTATACCCTTTCTGACAAAAGAATATTACTGATAATTCCCTTTCACAAAATTTCTGAGTAGCATTCTGATTTTGACTATGAATTTAATTAGTATGCTTAAAATTAAAGTTCTGAAATATAATTAAAGAGTTCACATTTCAAATGTATGAGTGGATATGACTGGTTAGTTTGTGAATTAAATTTTTAAGAGCTATACACCTATACCTGCAGATATTCACAATAGTTTATGTATCATGCATCAACATAATGGATTTTACTTTTTTTTTAAATTTTTTATAAACATATATTTTTATCCCCAGGGGTACAGGTCTGTGAATCACCAGGTTTACACACTTCACAGCACTCACCAAAGCACATACCCTCCCCAATGTCCATAATCCCACCCCTTCTCCCAACCTCCCTCCCCCCAGCAACCCTCAGTTTGTTTTGTGAGATTAAGAGTCACTTATGGTTTGTCTCCCTCCCAATTCCATCTTGTTTCATTGATTCTTCTTCTACCCACTTAAGCCCCCATGTTGCATCCCTGATATGAGGAAGTGGTGATGGATTTTACTTTTAACCAGTGAAACTGATAGTTAATTTAGTATAATTGCCATGAGCAATATAACCATTATAACCAAAATAACCAATATAACTGAGCAGATAACCAGGAAATCAAAAGTGAACTGAGCAAGCAAACTATCTGGTTATTGTTTATGGTATAGAGACCTTTGTGTCTGCAGTTGGAAGAGTAGACATTTAGTAATGGCTGTGCTTTGTTCACACATGGAACCAAATGGCAATAATTTTTTTTCTAGAATGGATAAAAGAAAGACAGTCAAAATGATTTCTTTTATTAGACATATATAAATTATTTTGAAAATAAGATTTTTTGATTAATAATTCTTATTAACTTTGTGGGGAAATTTTATTTCACCTAGTGAAGAACGATAAAACCAGTATTAAACCTGACTATTTATTGCCACAGTTCTCATGGCTTAATATGTAACTACTCCTTTGCTTCAGGCACAGTGGCCTTCCTTCAACTGAACAAAAAGACCTAGTTCGTTTCTATCTCTAGGCTTTCTCTCATGTTCTCTCACTGTCCTCCAAACATTTCTGTGGCTGGGCTCCTCAAATTTTATATCTGTTTCTAATGTTACTTCTATAAACTACTACTGACATCTTGTTATTCTTCCACATCACATCCTGCCCTTTTCTTACATAACCCTATTATAGCTAGTACTTGTTTGTTTGCTTTGTTCTCCTCTGTGTCTGCAACTGGAATGTAACCTCTATGAGAGTGTCAAAAACTGTATCTGTATACCCTGCACCTCATACAGACAGCAGTAGAGATTAAAAAAGAAAAAAGAGTAAGAACCACATTGCTTAGTTTCAATCCTGGCTCTGTCACTAGCAAGTCTTCAGGCAAGTTTCCTCTCTTTTTGGGTGTCGTCTGTAAAATGGACATTATAGAACAAAGATTATGTGAGTTAATATATGTAAATTACTTGGCACATAATGAGGCCTTATTAAATGTAGGAAAGCTAAATATCATAGTTTCTGGTAAATAGTAAGTAATCAGTAAACATTTACCGAATGAATGAATGAATGAATGAATGATATAATAGAACTTTGGTGTCAGAAAGATACTAAAGTCTCTTCAAATACCATTTCCATCACTTAGGATCTTGGCAATGCTATTTGTTTTTGAACCTCAGTTACTTAGTGTATAACATAGTGTTGGCTTTTTTGAGGTTTTTGTAAGGATGCAATGATGTGTTCTTTATAGCGTGTGCTATGATTTACTATTGTTAAAAAAATAAATTAGAAGCCCTAGATCTCATTCTCATTTAGGACTGTCAACAGCCCTGCCCGAGGCCATTTGTACCTGTTGTTGGGATAATTATCTTTAACAGTTCTAGTTATTAAAACCGTTTGGTTATAAATAACAAAACCAATTCAACTAGCGTTAGCCTAAATAAATTAAGAAATTTTAAAAAGCACATTTATTATAATTAGCAGATTGAGCAAGAATCTTTCATGATATGTTCACAACCAAAATTCATTGTTGTTTTCAGTTACCCCTTTAACATAGCTGAACTGAACATGGTTATGCACATAGCTCCTGACATTACATGTTATAAGCCTAACTTTAATTCTCCTTCAGTCTCAAATCAAAATTGCAGGGGGAAAAAAGTCTCTGGTCTTCTACTTGGAGTTTTATGTACATACTGGTTTGGTCAACTATTACCTGTGGAGTGAACTATATTGCATAGAACAAAATGTTCTTCCCCTGTGGATGTGGGGAATAGATAAGAGAAGATCACTGAGATTTGGGAAAACATTCCAAAAGTTATTTGTAAATCTTGTAATAACGGTTAAGCAAACACAATGATCCGTATTAGAGCCAAAGTTTGTTGAGAGCATATTACGATCAGGCCCTGCATTATCATATGGAATTATGACCTTAAGCCCCTATGGAGGCTCAGGTATTTTCTCCATTTTAATGAAAAAAAAAGTTGAGGCTCAGAGAAGTGAAACAATTTGTACAAGGTCATACTAGGATTAAGTAGTGGCCAGGATCTTAATCACATTTATCTGACTCCAAAGCCCATCAAGAAGATCTCAGTAGAATGATATCCACTGCATAATTTTAACAAAAAAGTGTTTCAAAATGGTCTGTACATTGTTAGATTTTAATCTCTCTATTCATGCCTATACCTCTGCATATAATTATATCTTTCTACATCTATATCGTGTCTATATTTACCTACATACTCCTCCTTTTCTCTCTCTGGGATTTATATTTAAAGGCTAATACTGGATACTTCTTTTTTACTAAAAAAAGATTTTATTTATTAGAGAGTGAGTGCACAAGCTGGGGAAAGGGGTAAGGGGAGAGGGAGAAGCAACAGACTCCCTGCCCAGGGCTCCATCCCAGGACCCTGAGATCATGACCTGAGTCAAAGGCAGATGCTTAACCCACTGAGCGACCCAGGCACCCCAATACTGGATACTTCTGAGAATGAATTAATTTGTTATTGAAATTCTATTTTTTCTGTCTATATTTTTGTTGGTGATAATATACTAATGATTATCAGAAGATGGTGTTTCATAAAGAATAGGAAACATCAAGCTACTTTTCTTATTTTGCTAGTTCTTTGGAGAGTGACAGTTTTTCCTTAGGTGGCTTCTTGTCTGCTTTCTTCCCAGCTCAAACAGAATAGTCTTGCTGACCTGCTGTTTCTCTTTTCTAACTAAAATTCCCCAAATCAACATGGTGGCTAAGATACTTGTATTAGTTTTTATAAAAGTATGAGTTTATAAGAAAGAAGCTGTGCAATATCTACTGAGTGACCTTTATCTCCCACTGACCTTCCCATAAATAGAACATCTGAGTTTTATTGTTTTTTAATTATACCACAGTTTTTCCTCCTAGGCCCCTTTAAGGAATTCTAATTAAAGTTTACAAAAATTTCTTTCCTTATTAACTAAATTTACTAAATACTTATTGACTATTTATACACATATAGATATTTGTTTTATTAGCTATTTACCAACACTAACGAGCTCAGGTTCTGTTTATAAACATCAGAGACATAAAGTATAGATAAATTGTGTGGATATCCTTGGCACTTTTGAAAGCAAAGTTTAAGACCTCTTTGATCTTTCTAATTTATTTTGAAGAACAGGAATCATAAATAAGACTTTTTTCCCTCAAATTGGTAAATAAATGCTTTATTTTTATTCTAAAAGTAATATATAACTAGTTTTAAAATATTAAAAAATCAAGGATGCAAGGAAGAAATTAGACAATCACCAGTAATTCTGTAATATAGGTATAGTTGTATTATTTTTAGCATATGTCATGACAAAAATATAATGCAGCAATGTGTTGGATCTTTTGTAAGTGAATGAGTACTTCTGCATAAACAGTTTTAGATTATTCCACTATACTATTATATGATTAATTTTAAAAATCTGTTGTTAGTCTTTAAGAAGGAAAGAGAGACAAAGTATTTGAAGATAGCAACAATGGAACTTTTTTTTCTAGAATTTGATGAATATTATAAGCTGACAAAGCTAAAAATATCAACAAACTCCCAAGCATGATAAACACAAAGAAAATTCTACCAAGTCACATAATAATCAAATGGACTAAGAATGAGTGCAGAGAATACATCAAAGCAGCAAGAGGCAAAAGACATATGGTATACAGAAGATAAAGGTTAAGAAAAACTATAGAATTTTTTTTTTCTTTGACAGAAACTATGTAAGCCAGATAACAAACAGGGAAAAAAATAAAATGCTGAAAGAAAAAAGAATGTTTTTAATTGGAGGGGAAGGGCAGCGAAAGGGAGGGGAATTCTAGAGGAGGCTCCATGCCCAGCATGAAGCTGGACTTGGGGCTCAGTGTCATAACCCTGAGATCATGACCTGAGGTAAAGTCAAGAGTTGGATGCCCAACTGAGGGAGCCACCCAGGCTCCCCAAGAAATATTTCAATGTATAGGAAAAAAAATTACTTAAGGACAAAAGCTAAGCAAGGACTTTTTTCAGATAAACTGGGAAAATTTGTTATCCTTGGACAAGAACTACAAGGAATGGTTTGGGTTGGGTTGGCTGCAACTGGGCTTTTTTTACACTATGGTCACAGGGTGGGCTGCACACACTGCATCCTGCTGGGGACAGCTGGTTGCCACGTCAGCTGAAGAAGTAAGCGGAGTGCTCCACCTGCTTCGGGTCCATGGCATCTGCCTTAGGCAGCAGCATCAGTGAGTCATGCAGCTTGCTGATCCACAAGGGCGATTTTTAGGCAGTAGGAAACTTAAACATAGATCTACATGAAGGCACAAACAGGATGTAAATGACATTTGTATGCCACCAGCAGTGAAAGAGAGTATGATAAACATTTAAAAAGTGAACTTGCTTTGCTAAGGGCAATTTTGTCTTTATATCGGAAAATTTCTGAACTTACATTGAGATTGGGCACTTAATGTAATCATCTTTAGCTCATTAACAAAATTCAAATAAAGCAGTTCTAGCATGTTAATTTGGTGGTAAAGATGGATTATTATATCGATACAGTTGAATGTATTTACATACATTTGGACACTGAAATTGGAAAGAGCGCTCAGGTGACTTTGTTAGTAAAAAGCCAAGGGTCATGTATTTAAGTGCTTTAAAGGATAAACAAGAAACAAAGGAAATAGAGCTATATAAAGAAATTAGACTCACTGGAAAATGAATAACCACTAAACTCATTCAGATTCCACTTTTTAAAGAAAGTTCACAGACAAACAAAAGTGTCTGAGGGCAGATAAGTGCAGTATTTGTGATGTCATAAAATAACCCTTAAATTAGAAAGTAGAGTGTTCTCTTTAATTTTAGCTTTAATAATTTAAATTGCCTTCCAAGTTTCTTGATGCTTTGTTTTCACTATTTAACTTGTGTTTTAGTAGGTGCTAATAGGGGTAATTCAATCTCAGATCATTTCTTTAAACTGTTGTGAACTTTAAAGTATTATAATTTTCAATTTATCACCAATCTGAAGTAATAAAGGAGGGTTGTTTTTTTTTTTTTTTTTTTTTAAGATTTTAGGAAAACTGAAGAAAAGAGGTGTAGGAGAGGTAGAGAGCTTTTTTCCTTTGTTCTCCTAGGGTCAGTGGCTGGGGACCCTGCAAATTAAACTGGCAAAACACAGAATAACAGGAGGAAAAAAAAAATAGATTTAATTACATGCATAGACACTGGGAATTCACCAAAGAATGTGATTCAAGGAAACAGATATTTGAGGCTTATATACTATTTTAGGCTAGACAAAGGAAAATTTCTGTAAGGATTTCTGTAAGAAGGAGGGAAATTATGGGAAGGGGAGTAGAAGGATTGTACTCTAAAACAAGGGTTATTTAATGGTTTGGTTTTGTTTTTGGTTTCGGATGGGAATTATTTGAGGTACTAAAAGTTGTCTCCAGAGTAGTTCCCTTCCTGGAAAGGGAATGGGAAACACTATTACTGATGGAAATTTCTGTCCTTCTTGTAAATAGAAAGGGGAGAAGGCACAGAGCTAATTGGGTTCAGCTCAAAACAATCCTCAAGCCAAAGTGTCATAATTTGAGGTGGAATATTCTGGCGCCTTAAGAAGGAAACTGAATACTAGTAACATTTTTAATTGATAATCTCCCTCACTCTCTCATTTTAAAGATTTTAGGAGAAAGATGAAATATAATTTTTTTCAATTGATCAATTACCAAGTATTAAATGCTTATGAATCTGGCAGATCTAAAAACAGCAGCTAAGAAATGCTTTCAATATCTGCCTTGAGAATTGGAAGATGGGGCCATATTTGCCCAGCTTTTTAAACAAACAAACAAAAAATGTTTAGGAAATAAAAATTGATGGGTTAGTCTATAGGAAAACTAAAGGTTTTAGAACAGGTATGAGGGAATAAAATAAGTATTTAAAGGTAGCTTTAGCCAAGGCATGTCTAGCTCTATTTTTATGTTTATTCATTCTTAAAATTGCTCACATGCAAGTCCTTTATTGTTCATGGTGATCAGATACTGTAGTTCCCAGTGTTTTCCTGAGCTTCTATTTTTTTCCATAGATTTTTCTCCATTTAGCCCATTATTCCATAAAGTCCATCCAAAGAAGCTGTGTTTATCTTTCCTCATTTGTTCTGTGCCTTTTTTTTTTTTTTTTTTTTTCCGTTTTGTAAATCTGGTCACCATAGAAAAGACAGCCAGTCACTTTAGAGAAAGTCTATTTTAAGTACTAGCTACTTAGGGAGAGGTTGAAGACTTTAATCCTTCCCCTCCTTTTCTCTAACAATGCTAGCTGGCGGGAAGTCAGCGAGAAAGTAGAAGAGGAGCTTTCAGAAAGAAAACATTCACACTAGAAAGTAGTGGCCCATTATGATGCTGAACAAAAGTAGTTCTCCTGGAATCTTTTTTTTTTTTTCCCCCCTTATGAATGCTTCTTACACCACTTTGACTATTCAAAAAAAGGAGGAAGGGGAAGAAGAAAAACATTTAAAAAAAAAAATCAAAGAAATGTTATATAACAGAAGATACCCTAATTTCCTTTGATTCCTCATAATTAGTTATTCTTGACTACTTTTGTTCATATTCATGAATTGAAACTAAGGCACTTAGTGTTAAATTTAATGAGTGATTGCTACAGTTACTGTGTTCTGATACTAAGATGTTAAATGAAAGGGATAGAATGTTCTAAAGACAATGAGAATCCGCACCTTTTACCTCAGCTTCACCTTCGCAGAGAAGGCTGTTACCCCCTGAATAGCTGTTAAATGTTGTTTTCTTTTAGTTAGTATTTGCCAAATTTCTACAGCACAGTTGGCATTAGTTGTTGTCTTGCTTTTTTTTTTTTTTTTTCTTTTTTAAAAGATTTTATTTATTTATTTGACAGAGAGAGGGAACACAAGCAGGGGGAGTGGGAGAGGGAAAAGCAGGCTTTCTGCTGGTCAGGGAGCCTGATGTAGGCCTGTATCCCAGGACTCTGGGGTCATGACCTGAGCAAAAGGCAGAGGCTTAATGACTGAACCACAGGCGCCCTGTTGTCTTGCTCTTTCAGGCTATTATGAAGAGGCTGAAGACCAGAGACATTTTACCTTTCAGTATGAAGGACTGGGATGCACTTATAACATTATCAGAGGTGTTCAAGCATTCTTTGATATGCAGATGAGACTTCCTTTTTGAATAACAGTCATATCAGGATGTTTTGAGCAAATAAACTTATCTCCAAGGTAATATCATTTAGGCATTCTCATTGCATTTTAAAAGGATAAGAGAAATCATTCTATCAATTTGGTATTCCTATTAAACCTTGGTGTTTTAGGGTTTTGACTGGAGACTTTTTCCAGCCTTACTGGAGATACTTAAGTGTCCTGATAATCTCAAATTGAAAAGTCCCCCATTCTATGTTGTCTCAGGCAGTTAGCATGTATCTTCCTTCAATGCTTTCCTCAGGGTTCCTCTTGAGGGAGTTTTGGCAGCGTTTGTGGAATAGTTCTGTGTAGATTAATCAAGTATTTGTGTGTGTGTACTTCATTTTATGTTCCATGATACTATTAAAAATACATTGAAACTTTACTGTTTTCTCTTTTTCAAATGATGCTTGGATGACAGTCATAGCTAGTCTTCCCACAATCAGTAGACTCTCATGGATGAGGCTGAGATTGCTAGTAAGAGGATATTGCTTTAAAATCTTCTGGCATGTAAACCAAGATTTCGTGAGATCCTCATAAAAGGTGTAGAGGTCACTATATACTATGATTACAAGCTTGTATTTAATGTTGTGTTTTAAAGTTCTACCACAGTCTAGAAGAGTGTTGTTCCCAATAGCAAATTAGACTGCTTTGTAGCATCCCTCCCACCTGACTTTCAACTCGGCACCTCCATGGGTCTGTTATTTTGGGGTGAGTCAGTGTATATCTTAATCATGTGAAATAACCTATAAACCACCAGTAATTGGTAAGCAACTCTGTTGTATGTGCATGTGTGTGTTAGCATATAATTTATATAGTTCCTTTGCTACTTCATTTATTAAGACTATAGTAGAAAGATCATGAAAATGATGATACTCTCCTTGTCATCATTACTTATTTCCTTGTTAATAGATATGTCTTATTACTACTGAAAGTAGTAGTTACTTTCTTTGTTCTCCATCAATACAAATTTTCTTAAGATTCTGCATGCCAATTTTATGAAAAAGAGAGAGAGAGAGAATTAAAAGCTTAGGTTATTTTTGCCCACAAGTCAATCCTGATACAATGCACTGAGTATGCTTTAATTTTTTTTTTTGACCAGCTATATATAAATTCACAGGTATAGAAAAGTCAATGTAGTTATGTATTCAGCTATTTGGAATTCAGATCAGATGTGCTTAGGAATGTCAGAGAAGCCTAATTTCGATGAACTAAGTCCTAATGGGAGGTTAGGAGTCCGTGGGAGGGTGGTGATAATGTATCAATACTATTGAGTAGGCTGTGGGACCAGTGAACACACGTGAGTATGGAAGTGGCATGACTGTTTTAGGAAGATCACTCCATCTGCTAGATGGCTCTATAGTTACAGAAAGGATGGATTAAAGGAAAGGGAGAATTCATTTAGGGAGTTTGTGTCTTAGTGAGAGATGATGATGGTGGCCTTACCTAGAGAATATGGAAAGTTGAGGTGAATTTCACTGACAGGAATAATTGTTAGGACTTTGTGATTATTTGGGGAATATGGGAGAATAGAGTTAAGGATAAATAAGTTTCTCTCTAGGGCAGCTGGGTAGATGGTAATACCTAGATTCAGAATAGAGGATGCGGAATATGTTCAGCCAGTATTCCTAAGCATCAGAAAATATTATTTATTTCTACCCTTTCTTCCTGTACAGAATATGCATTCTCTCCCTTTCCTATTTTAGAAACAGACTACTTCTGGTAGGACTCAAAAGTACTTAGCAGCTGTAAGGATCAGACAATACCAACTAGAAATTCTTGAAAACCATCAAACAACAGAATTTAAGCTTCAACGAAGAATCTTTAAACAAAAATGCTAAGTGATGAAATGCCAGGTCTGTTACTAAATGTGTAACATTTTACCTACACAGGGCTCCATGCTTTAGAAGACAGTGCCACCATTCAGAATTATGAATAACTACTTCATATTTTTTTTCAAGTATTCATATGTATCTTCCCTTGAAAAACAGAACTACATAATCACTTTAATAATTACCCATGACAAGTTTAAACTTCAACACTGGTTTCTTCCTGTTGTTTAATTTCTACA
Source organism: Mustela putorius furo (assembly GCF_011764305.1). Classification (NCBI taxonomy): domain Eukaryota; kingdom Metazoa; phylum Chordata; class Mammalia; order Carnivora; family Mustelidae; genus Mustela; species Mustela putorius. Next base: position 76,823,599 of record NW_025421987.1, read on the forward strand.
TAGAACCCTCAAACTCAATGATAAAAGATAGCATTTATAACCTTTTCCTGTGGCCACTCTCTCCGTGAAGTTTGCTTTAGAAATCGAATGGTAGAAGTACAGAAAGATGATATGGTTGTGAATGTTGTTTTCTCTTAAGTCATTTAAGTTGTTTAAAAATGTGGTTGGTAATTTTTATAGCACTGTCTTGGAATGTACATAAAGAACCCAGTCACTCTCATCACTTTCTTTCCAATATTCCAAAAATGTCGATAACTGTATGATTAGCATTCCTTTCAACATGCAGTAAGCTATTCTGGCTAATGCTACCAGTGTTTATTTTTGGGAGGGGTGTGTGTGTGTGTGTGTGTGTGTGTGTGTGTGCGCGCGTGTGTGCGTGTGCGTGCACGTTAAACTAATGCAGTCACTTTATAGGTATTCTTTATTTCCCTCTCTTTTTTGAAAATTCTCATAAATGTCCTCGTCTCTGTTATCCTTCTAGCTCTTAAATTATTTATTTACTCTTGCAGGTAAACCTAACTAGTCACCCCTCTTCTTTTCACTTTTGCAATTTAATTTGGCATTTTCCCCTAGTGAAATATATTTTATCATCTTCTTGCTAGTCTATGTCCTTCTTTTCTTTGAGATCCTTTAGCTCTCCTTTTGTGATGATGATAATCTTGTTCATCTTTACAAAAACCATGGAAGGCAGTTAGTATGTGTCAGGAACTATGCTGCCTTGCACGATTTCAGGGATAGTGGTGGGGACAGAAGAGGTCTGTCACACAATAGCTCCCAAGGACAGAATAAGCAGTACGTACAACACAGTGTGAGACGAGCCATGGTGGAAGGAGAAGTTCTAAGTTGTTAGGCATCTGGCAACAGGAAGAGGAAGCCTCAACCAAGATTAGGTTCAAGAAGAATTCCTGCATGTGAATTAGACAAAGGGAAAGTGATGAAGGAAGAAGTTTTTAGACCTATGAGGTACCCAAGAGGGAGAGTGAGTGAGTGAGTGCATGGCGCTTTATAAATGTTGAAGCTATTTCAGTATAACTGAGTGTATATTTATGTTACTCTCTGGGCAATGACAAGTACTTTTGGGGTTCCTGGTGTTTTTATGCTTTTCCTCTGCTCAAAAATAGGACTTCTCTATGCTGCTTTCATTGTAACTTCACACATGTATAATTCAACTGGTAGATAATGAGTATTTTAGACTGGTTATTGACTAATTTCAGGTGCCTGAAACCAGTATGTAAATACATTTCCAAGTTGTCATAATGAGGGAGGATTGTTATGTGTGTTCCTCCTGTTGGGGGAAGTCCAAATGTGATGATTATAGTGTTTTATTTGCTATCATTCAATTTCAGGTTACATTTGGTAAAGTATGTAGCACAGTATATATGTTATATTATGCAGTTGTACAAAGTAAAGACTATTCTGGAACAAACAACAACTTAGATTTTTAAATCAGAGGTTTTAGTATTTATAATGAGAGAATGGGGCTTAGACAGTAAATGTTCCAGATCAATTTATAGATGAAGAAACTAAGACCCAGAAAGGTAATGAAAGAGAGAACTGTAAATTAACTGTGGTGATGATTTTTAAAAATATTTATTTATTTGAGAGAGAGAGCATGCCCACAGTGGGTAGGGGCAGATGGGGAGGGAGGGAGAAACACAAGCAGAATCTATACTGAGTGCAGAGCCCGACTCAGAGCTTGATCTCATGGCGCTGAGATCACGACCTGAGCTGAAACCAAGAGTTGGCCTCTTAACTGTGCCACCCAGGAGCCCCTGTGATAAGGACTTTTTTTTACTGTCACATTTGTTTTCATTTCTAATATTTCTGAGAATAACTATTCTAGTTGCTTACCTTTTCTGTTTACATATATAATCAACTTTTTCATTAATCAGCTAAGAAACATGGTATGCAGATTCTTTCCAAATTGAAAATCAAAGAACCGTCAAAGGAGTAGGTGTTTAAACTTTGGATTTTTTTTTTAACCAGTCTGAACAAAGTTTAAATTTAAGGAATTCTAGAGGGAGAAAAGAGAGATTATTTTTTTATTCTGAATATCTTATGGGAGACAGAATTTAAATAAATTGATTTATTTTTGTGATCTATGTCCTCTCTCACTTTTACAAATGAACAAAAGATAAATCTCCAATTTGTTGCTTATCTTTGCTGGAGATTATTTTTTGCTTGAAGTACACTAGTTTAGACTAATACTTTTTCTGTTCCTCGTCAGAAGGCAATGCAAATATTTTTGTGAAAGTATCTTTTCACAAATGAGGACTTTGAGACACTCTGAAATCAGATCGGATCATTTGTCTAAGATCCCCCCGTTAATAAGTAGAGAAATGACATCAGGACCTAGTGACATCAGTGTTCTTCCTGGGCATACTTTGCACTTTCAGAGGGAGGAGGGACAAGAGGAGAGAAAGAAGGAAGAAGACGAATGGAAAAGGAAGAGGAGGGGGGTAGGAAAAAGTCTGCCTATGTTCTGTATATCGTCTGCCATTCACAGTGTTTAGCACAGACATGATTGCTTTCTTTCAATCTTCACTAAAAATCTTCTAAAATAGACATCATCCCCATTTTACAGTTGAGGAAACTGAGACTCAGGGAAGGAATAGCCCTCACTTACAGTTCCACAGCTAGTACTGGTGGTACTCCAAGACTGTCTTTCCATGACGGCACAAAACTGATACCCGTGCTATTCCTTATGTCTCTGTATTTTTTTTTTAATGAACATTGCAAAATTCACTTTAAATTTTTATTTCTATAAGAGAAGCATATCGGAAACACTAACAAACAAACAAAACTCTGGCTCTGCACGATGGTGTGTTGGTAGTATCGACGTTCCAGGAAAATGTAAATATGTTTTAGACTAAAGTAAAAGTAGAGAATTAAAAGTTAATACCAAAACTGAAACAAAGCCACATTTTGTGAAACACACATTAATAGCAGTGCATCGGATCAAAGGATGTGATCTCATTTCACAGCAAAACAGGTCCTGCAAGCCCAGGTAATTCAGGAAGCAGAATGGTAATTATTCACAGAAGAAAGCAGGTAGTATACTGTTACAGTACCACAGTAGAAAGTCAGAAGGTCACCAAGCTTGCAAGGTAACTGACACAACTTGAAACTGCTTGGCCCCCTTTAAAAAGAAATTATAAAATGGGAGAGAATGAAGCAAGTTTACCTAACACATCTTTGCAAGGTAAGTGCCAACAGCCTCTGAAGTGTTTCCAATCAGAAAATCAAGCAGTTTCTATTACGGAGTTTGTGTGTGTGTACATGCGCGCTCACGTGAGCTTGTGTGTGCCTGCTGAGTTTCAAGGTGTGCTTGAGGGTGAGGAAAAGTGAGCTTCCAGAGAAGCTGGCTGTCTCTTGGGCTCAACAACTCAACCAACACAGAAACCCAGATTTGTGGAGAGTGGGGAAAGTCTTATCTTTATCCTCCAATGGAATGCTGGAGAAATGGTGTGACCAACTTGTAGTGCAGATCTTTTCCAACATTGACCAAATACTGCCTTTTTTCTCTGCTTGAGGAATTTTTATTTGTAATCAAGTTTACTGTATCTGGGGTTTACCAACTAAGTGTCCTTATATTAATATATTAATATAACCATTTTTATAAAGGTAGACAACAGGATCTCAGGGGAGAGCAAAGCAGTTGGGGAGAGGGGATTTATTTTACAGGTCTTAATCAGTCAGATACCTTTGTTCTTTGAAGGGATTGGCTTTGTTGACATTGGCTTGACTGGGCTTCTATGGTTAGGCTTGTTGATAAAAACAATATAAGGTTGCTCACACATTTCACTTTTTTTGAGTGAGAAAACTTCCTTTTTAAAACAAATACAAAACTAATATAATGCTTATTTGTTGCTATGATTTCTAGTAGTCTAATGTCTTGTGAATTGTCACCTTTACTAGAGACATTTTGTTCAAGATATTTTTTAATCGACTGCTAATGACATTTTCATTTAATTATGTTTTTGTGATGCTATCATCAAAAAAATCCCCAGACCACCCAAGTTTTCTATTTAGTGTATAATCAAACATGTAACTACATCTGTGAAATATAATACATAGGACAATAACAAGATGATCATAGATAGGCATGGTCATAAAGTGTCTGTTTTTTTTTCTTTCTCTTTTTCTCTCTCTCTCTCTCTTTTTAAGATTATATTTATTTATTTGACAGAGAGAGATAGAGAGAGGGAACACAAGCAGGGGGAGTGGGAAAGAGAGAAGCAGTCTCTCTGCTGAGCAGGGAGCCTGTTGCAGGGCTGAACCCAGGACGCTGGGATCATGACCCCAGCCAAAGGCAGAGGCTTAACTGACTGAGCCACCCAGGCACCCCAAGCATCAGTTTTCTAAAGTTAAATTATCCTCCAGAATCCCTGTGTTTTCTATTTATTTTCTTTAATCCTTTCTTCACTAAACCTGCTTAAGAATCCCAGAATCTTGGGACGCCTGGGTGGTTCAGTTGGTTCAGCATCTGCCTTTGGCTCATGTCACAATCTATGGGTCCTGGGATCAAGTCCCACATCGGGCCCCTTGCTCGGCCGGGTTCCTGCTTCTGCCTCTGCCTACTGTCCTCCCTGCTTGTGCTTGCTCCCTTGATTGTACTCTCTCTCTCTCTCTCTCTCTGACAGATAAAATCTTAAAAAAAAAAAAAAAAGAAAGAAAGAATGAAAGAAAGAAAAGAAGTTATCTTAAGAAAAAAAGAAAAAAGGAAAAGAATCCCAGAATCTTATTTTATTTCTGTATGTTTCCGAAAAGCATTTTGTTAAATACTGCATAAAGTGCTATTATCCGGGCATGTGGGTGGCTCAGTCAGTTAAGTGTCTGCTTTCTGCTCAGGTCATGATCTCAGGGTCCTGGGATGGAGTCCCAAGTCAGGCTCCTTACTCGGTGGTGAGCCTGTTTCTCCCTCTCCCTCTGCTCCTCCTCACCTGCTCATGCTCACACTCTCTATCACTTTCTCTCAAATAAATAAAATCTTAAAAAATATAAAATGCTATTATCAAGCACTTTTAAAGATCAATAAAAAGTTCTTTTAAGCATCCTATTGAAGAAAAACAGCTAAAAGACTTATTTAGTTTAATTCTATGAAATTATTCACTTATATGTGTTTTATATGTGTTTTATGGAGAAAATGATGTTATTATGTATGTGCTTATACTTTTTAATGTCTTTTCTTGGAAAAGTATATGGGAAGTATTTAGGTTGTTAATATTGTTCATATTAATGATGATTTTATGTAAAATACACATAAGTATATGGAAACCACCTGAATAGCCTCTCGTAGACTATGCGGTGTGTCACCCGTGTCTGTGTTCAGAGATTATAGTAAACTGAGGAGTAACCAGACTTCGTCTCTTTGTCAGAACAATGGGTAATATTTACCTCTTATTTTAGAGTCCTAGAATGTGTACAGATTTTCTGTTTTGTTTTTCTGTTTTCTCTGGCAGTTTTATGTATGTTTTGTTTCTGGTAATATGTTCCACTGTAAAAGGGTGACTATATGTATACGTGCATATACACACATACACTGACTTTCAGAATTAATAATTGGTATATAGCAGAAAAAACCCCAAAGTTTTAAAAAGAGCTATAGTGAATACTTTGTATGTTATGGTTTGAGTTAGAAATTCACGTGCTAGCTCCATAAACCTCTGTAGCTGGGGGATGCTTGTGAGCTCAGTTCTGTCTCCAGGGGTTTTTCCCTTGTGGGTCCTGTGAAAACTTTTCAATGAGGAAATGAGGACTGTGTTCTGTCTGAGTTGCAGTATACCCTTGGCGGGTCTACTAATAGTTCAGATCCATCTTTGGAATATTGTGATGCTTCCATTCCAGGTGTATTAGCCTTAAAATTATTAAGTGAACTTAGTAATCAGGAGAGAGCTAATGATAAGTGAGGGTACTTCACTTTAAATTATTTCCGGATTTTTTTTTTTTTTAGTTATAGAGGAAAGTATTGTGGGGATAATTTGTAGCTTCACGTGTGCAGAGGTAAGATATTTGGTGAATTTAATATCTTAGAAAACAAATCAAAATATTTTCTGGAATCTTCGGTTATGGAATGTTAAGCATTATTTTGTTTTCTGTGCAATGCCCTGTCCTAAATTTCAGATTGAGTTTAAAAATTATTGAAGTAAATGAAAAAGGCATTTTATGGTGTTTAATTTTGCCTTTAACTTAGAAATATTTATAAAAATATTCTGAAGTTCTCTGAAATAATACTAATTATTATTAACTCATCTTAAAATAAGCATGCTCTCACAGAAATGACAATATTTAAATACTTTGTTTTATACATTAAATAAATAGATGACTATTTTTTGGTTATGAAGGTAGTAAGTGATAGCAGATCATCATTAGAACTCTATCATGTACTTTGAATAGTGGTTTTCTTAATGCCACATGTCTAGATTATGACCATGTCTAGTCACAACTTGGAGGGCTGGTTGTAAGCATTGTCAAAAGAGTGCTGTTTCCTGTAGGTTTTATACCCAGAAGCCGGTTGAGAGTACCCTAGTTAGTGCAGCCTATAAGCTATCTGCAACTGTGGTATTGGGAACCTGTTTTTTCCCAAATGAAAATGAAGTTGTTCCAGGGTTATCTTCAGCTACATGGGAACAGATCTCAATTATCTTTTCAAACATAAAAAGCAATTTCTTCCTTTCAGTCCTAGTGAAAAGGAACTCTACAGAGAGTAATGTGAAGATTTATATGAGAAGGCTCTTAATAGTCTCAGTATTCATAAAATAGAATGACCTAAGACAGGATAAAATCCTAGATTTCTTTTTTTTCTTATTTTTGAATATATAAATAAATATATAAATAATACAGTAATAAGAATGGGGGCAAATGCTTTCTGAGCATTGTATTTACTAAGGAAGGGAAGCAGTGTTTCCTTGCACAATCCCTGAAAACTTACATGTGCCACCGAGTAGCACCTGGTCAGTTTGTGATAGCAGTGAAATGAAACAACAAAAGGGTGGCAACTTCCTTCCAGGCAGACAGCTCCCTGGAAAATTCCTTAGGTTAAGATTTTTCCCGAGGCCCCTTACCTATATTGCCTGTCAGGAAGGACATGCATTTTGTATTTTAAGATTCTTAGTAACAGGCAGGGCACACTCTAGCAGGGATTATATGAAAGGGAAAGAAGCTATCACTATCCAGTTAGGTCCCTCACCCACCGAGCCCCTCCTACCTCAGCAACTCAGTCCACATGGGTTTTTCCATTTTATTTTCCTCTTCTTCCTTGATCAAATCGTGTCCAAAGCCACCTGCCTCTTTGGAAAGAGTATGTTGTACAAATTCATTTCTGGAATGATTTCAGTAAAAGGTTCAGTTCAGTGCTGAGACAACCTCGAGACTGGTGTCTTCGAATGGGGGTCTCACCTGGACTGCTCAACACACCCTCGTCACTAGGTCATCTACTTACAGTGGCTCAGATGTAAAGCCCCCCTTCCTCCACCAGTTCTTCTTTGTCTTTTAGATCTAGGAAACCCCTTCTTTAGAGGCTATAAAAGACTAGAGCTCAGGGGGAAAAATGTCTCAAAGTACAGAAAAGTTGGCTAAACCCTATGGAACCCAAGGCCAGTTGTAAAGAATCAGTCAGCAGAGATGAGAGGACTTTTCAACAACCCACTGAAGGAGAATTTGGCTGTCAGAGTTAGGGAAGAAAAACCCTGTGGAATCTTAACATTTTCAAGGTATGAGGGAGCTTAAAGGGCCTCAATCAAGTCTGATATTTTTACTTTGTAGAGTAGCAAATAGAGCCTATGAAGGTAAGAAAATTACCCTTGGTTTCTCAGAAGCAGTTGCCAGAACCCAGGTCTCCACCCAGCTGCCCAGAGCCTGTAATTCACAGAGGAATTTGGCACATTACATTCTGGAGGCATTCACTTTCCTATTTCAAAAGGGAAAATCAGGCTTATGAATGCTTTCAATATTGATACATTCTTAGTTTCTATAGTTATGGCCTGGAAAGAATTGTCCAGTATTCAGTTAGGTTATTACGGAACTGGTCTGTCCAGCCTTGCGATTTTTCTTAACTCTATAAAAGTTACATTGGCTTTTAAGACGTTTGCTTGACTTTCATCATAGCCAAGAGGAGTCAGCTTGAAAATCCAGACACACATGCATTGAGTGCATCATGTTTCTCATGATACAGCCTTTTTTTTTTTTTTTTTAAGAAATTATACTTATTCTGCTGGGCTATGAAAAGAATAAAAAACTCTAGGAAGGGAGGTGCCTTAGTGTCTGTGCTTCTAAATTGCAGCCTGAGGGCAACAGTACTGTATACCCCAACCCGTCATACAGGTTTGGTGTACATGTTTACTCTCTGTGGTGGAAAAGTATCTCTGCATTCATCATCGTAAACCGTGCCTGTGAGTGCCTTGAAAACTTTCTAAAACGCCAAAGAGGACTGACCAGTTTATGACTCTTCCTTTCCAGCCTATAGAACTTTAGCAGCATGTTTAAGTAGGAGAAGTGCAAGACGTTCTTGTGGGACTTATCCATGTTCTAGGAGAAAGGCTTCCTCTAGCTCTAACCGATAGGTTGGAACACTTGAAGAACCGAGACATTTTGGAGTTGAAATTTATATATTAAGGCAACAGAGTGTTTTGGAGTTGGAACTTCCAGAAACTCTGCTGAAAAGACCTTATTTTCTAAGGATAAATTTCAGCACATTTGGAGCAAGTAAAATTGCAGAAAATGTCAAGGCATGAAATCCCAGGTGAGTCTGATCTGAATGGGTTAGGCAAAAGTGCCGGTGAAGATGGCTGGGGTATTTTCCCCAGGTATCAGGCAGAGAATCCCTGGAGTAGGCAAAGAGATTAGGAGATGAACTCTGAAATAATGTGTAAGAAATAGTTAATGAAAGCAGCAAAACCGAACCAAGGACCTCTTTTTCTTGTCTTTCAAAATGGAAATAAGATCTTATTAGAAATAAACCAGCAAGTAGTGTACTTGAATGGAACATGAGATAAATGTGGTTAAAAACAGTAGTCACTTAAAATCTGCTGCTGGGGGAGAGGCCAGTTCTCAAACACTTTGAAATTTAGAGTTTGTTCATAGACTTTTGAATGTTCTGAAAGCACGGTTTAATCCCCTTTGATTTAAATGGTATTTTATGGCACCGAAATTGTTTTTAAAAGAAACATTTTAAGTTTCAATTAAAGTCTCTATAAAATCTTGAAAAGAAGGTGATACATACCTACAGGATGACTTGATTGTTTGAACATTATTATTAATAATGTAATTAAATTTTTTCCATACATTTAAAAGGTTAGATCTGTCTTTGCATCTGTTTCCTTTCCTTAAAGAAATAAAACAAAGGGTGCAAGTAATGATCTGATGATTGCACATGTATAAACACCTTATAATTACTACATTGTATGCCTATTCACTAGTTTTGGAAAGAGTTTAAACAAATTTAGCTAATTGAGTAGGACAGCAAGCCAACCTTTTTTTATATCACAGTTTTTGGGGGGAGGATTAACCAAGCATATACTTACTATTGCAAGGTATTATACTTGCTACATAAGTGAAGGAAAAACAGGTGCCTGATGAGATTGCAAAGAAAGTATGATTAGTATGAAAACCCTTGAAAGGGTATTGAGCTTTAGTTGGATCCCTTGAGCTTCTAATGTCTCTTCAGGAAAAGTATGTGTAAATAGTTTTATTTGCCAGGGCTATTTTGGTGCTTTGTGGGTAGATGCTTAACCATCTCCATAGTTGAACACTTTGAGAGGTGCATTCAAAAATGCCTTTATAATTAATTGACATGAAATTCACCTGTTCTCTTTAAAACCCATGATCAGTGTAATGCAAGATGTGTATTGTATGCCAAAAAAAAAAAAAAAGAAAAGAAAAGTGACTTAGAGAATAGTACAAAATCCTATCTACTAAAGAAGCCCCAAAGAAAAGTATCTTGAAAAGTAAACTACTGAGCTTAATGCAATTCATATAAACATGTACAAGTTGTGCATGTACACCTGTTAAGCAACACAGTCAATTTTGCTCTGTGACTTCAGACCTTAGTAAATGATTTATTTTTGAGAACTGACTAAACTCTTGAAACAATTCCATCTCTGTGATTCTTTTGTCTTCTCAAAACTAAGTTCCTTTTTTTGTTTGTTTGTTTGTTTGTTTTAGATTTTATTTATTTGTGAGAGAAAGGGAGTGGGGCAGGGGGCTGAGGGGCAGAGGGAGAAGCAGACTCCTGATGTGGAGCTCAATCCCAGGACTCGAGTGGGGATCATGACCTGAGCCAAAGGCAGATGCTTAACCAAATGAGCCACTCAGGTGCCCCCAAAATAAATTCCTTTGAAAACGAGATGTGAGAAGCAGAGAGAGCTGAAGTGTCACTATGCTGTATTTTCCTCTTTGTTTATGGACATTTAATGTAATCACAGACAAGTCCTATCTTCCTTTAAACTACTAATAAATCTTAAAAAAAAATCTTTTTCACATCAACATTTTTTTTGGTGGTCAAAATATGTGTTGCCACAAAAGGCGAAAGTTGCTTCTACTCTTGCCAATTGTTATAAATGTAGATATTATCTAAGAATTTATAGGGAAACCTAGGAGTATATGGAGAGTTTCATAGAGGAGGTACAATGTACACTGGCTCTGACACTTTTGGAAAGTAGAGTAAGTGGCTAGAAAGAAGAAAGTCTTTCCTGGCAAAATAAATAGCAGAGACAGGCATAGAAATTCTATCTACCCATTTATTTACATGATTTATTCTCATCTTATTGAAAACAAAAGGATTTTCCCAAAATTAATACTTTGAAATAAACTATAAATAAGTAAACATAATAAAACATTAGATTAAAATAAGTTAAAATGTTGTATATAAAATATGCACCAGAACATTCTAAACAGCTACCAAACAGGTCACAGATTTGTTTTCAAGCTTCCTGACAGCCAAAAAAATGTAAGAAATTGGCTTTAAGACTTTGGTGGTTCAGATGATATAAAAATGTTTCAGTTATTCAAGGGTTCCATATAGATGGTGACAATAAGAATAATTGGTATAGATGGCAGGGGTCAGGCCTAGCTAGAAGAGAGGAGTTTTATTAGGCAATACTGAGAAATAAAGCTAAGAATTATAGAGACAAAGAAAATGGTATTATTTAACTCATCTTGGAATCTTGCAATGGATGATTCTCTCTTGAGCTCCTTAAGCTGTTCCACTACCCTACCAGACATTTGTCAGAAAAAAATTTATGCAGAAAATACCTCAAACATGTAATAAAAATCTGAAAATAAAAAGAAAGGAAAAGAAAACAAAAGAATAGTTAAGAAATAGACTTAATATCTAAATGTTTACATGATTGAAATATTAACTTTATTAAAATTTCAGAATATAAAAATGCTCATTTTGAAAATTAGGTTGCTATATATGTTTTACAAGCATATGGTATTACTCAAGTTTCTCTCCTGCAGTTTTTACTGGATTTTATATAGATCTTTTATGTTCATTTTGGTTAACTAAAGGGTTCTATACATTTACTATGGCAGATTTGGTTGGGGATCGAGAACTAGTTGTGCAGGGACAGAGAATAAGAATAGAGAAGAGCACATTGGTAATGATAATATATATGTTGCATTGTAAACCTTCTTTAGAAACTGCAAGTGCACTGAGGTTATGGTATTACCCTAAGTTTCTATTTTTGATATGAGTAAGTATGAATTTCAGTGAAAAAAGAAAAATAATGATAATAATGTTTTTATTTGTAAGCCTGAGTTCTCATCAGTGTTAGGTCCATATTTTATATTCTTTTAAGTTTACCATTTACCTTCTGTGGATTTCTTTTAGTCATTATAGTTCTTCTTGATTTGAAAACTTAGAGTTTATATTTCTAGGAGTTAGTAATTAGCAAATTATATTTATCAAAATACTCTTTTTTTTTTTTAAGATTTTATTTATTTACTTGAGAGAGAGACAGTGAGAGAGAGCATGAATGAGGAGAAGGTCAGAGAGAGAAGCAGACTCCCCATGGAGCTGGAAGCCCGATGTGGGACTCGATCCCGGGACTCCAGGATCATGACCTGAGCGGAAGGCAGTCGTTCAACCAACTGAGCCACGCAGGCGTCCCATTTATCAAAATACTCTTATATGTCTTGATAACATAATCCACAAGAACATTGCCACTTAGTTAATAAAATGTTCTGAAAGGTAGTCTTGACATGAAATTTGTATTTACTTATGCTGATTTGATAGTAAATAGTTTGTCTTTATCATCACATACATATAAAAGGGGAATGAACTAGAATTTATTGGGAACTAAGACAAAGCAGATATTAACTAAGATTATTTGAATCTCACAGAAATTTTGACCTTTCTTTCACCAACAAACACACCTAGGTGTTTGAGATCTCAAACACCTGCCTATGATTTCTTTTTGTCATTCAGTTGTCAGATCAAATATCTCAGTGATACCTTCTCTGGTCTTTCAAACTAAAGCAGCTATTCTATCTTAATATCTGATTTTAATTCTTTTAATAGCTTATCATGAACCATTTCTTAAATATTTTTGTGTATTGCCTATTTCTTGGCAATAAAATTTTGTCTCTGGGATGAGAAACCATAACTGACTTATTTATTTCTGTATTTCTAGTGCCCCAAACCACACTAACACATACTGTATTTTCAGTAAGTTTTTTTTTTTTTTTAAGATTCTATCCATTTATTTGACAGAGAGAGAGACCCTAAGTAGGCAGAGAGGCAGGCAGATAGAGGGGGAGAAGCAGGCTCCCCACTGAGCAGAGAGCCCAATGTGGGGCACGACCCCAGGACTCAGATCATGACCTGAACTGAAGGCAGAAGCTTAACCTACTGAGCCACCCAGGCATGCCCAAGTAAGTTTAATATGATTAGAAAAACAAACAAACATAATATTCATACTATCATTCCTGTGTATCTATGCAATTTACATTTATTCTAATATGAAAATTAGTTGAGCATAAAGTAGCAATCACTTAACATGGTAAATATAAAAAAGACACTTTTCTAGAAGAAGAACAATTGACATTGAGCCTATTCTAGGAGACTGGGTACAGTGTGTTGTTGAATTTGTTCCTTCTTATTCCTCTAGTTCTGTAACTGGCTGAGGTTACCTAGATGAGCTCTCAAAGGGTTTTAAGTTGTGCTGATAGAGGAAAACATGTATTAAATATATACCAAATGTGTACCAAGAGTGTTCCAAGTGTTCAATATATTTAAGCTTCAAAACCATCCAATGAGGAAATATAGACTCAAATGCAAATAATTATATGACTATATCTTTGTTATTATAAAAAATGCTGCCTTCCTGATCAGTTTTAAATTTATCTTCATTATTTTCCCTGATCACATAGAAATGGAACACTTAGTTCACATAATAATGGTGGGATTTGACAAAATTCAAATAAAATAAATTTGAGAGATACTTGAGGTTAAATTGGTGTTCACTTGTACTGAGTGCAGCAGAAGGAAGAGCTTGTGAAAACTGGGTTTCTGGCGTTGGTGACAAAGAAAATTGTCCTGTTAGCTGAGGTAGGGGATGCAGGTTGGGGGACAGTTTAGGAAGAGAAATAGGGCATTATTCTAAAGAAAGTGATTTTATTTTTTTATTTTTAAAGATTTTATTTATTTATTTGACAGAGATCACAAGTAGGCAGAGAGGAAGGCAGAGAGACAGAGGGGGAAGCAGGCTCCCTGCTGAGCAGAGAGCCTGATGCAGGGCTTGATCCCAGGACCCTGAGATCATGACCTGAGCCGAAGGCAGAGGCTTAACCCTCTGAGCCACCCAGGTGCCCCGAAAGTGATTTTAAACTGTAAGTGTTATATATTGATGAATATTCCAGGACTTAAATTGCAAAAAGAAGGCTAAGCCTTGGGAGAAAGTACTGGGATGGAATTAAAGAGCTGGAAATTACTAAAACTGAAGTCCTATGTGCCACTGTGGGTGGGTGAGATTATACAAAGATAGATGTTAAAGGAGGACAGGAAGACTGGTGATAGAAAGCACTAACATCTGAAATATGAGCAGAAATGAAAGAAATGGAGATGAGGTGATGGGGAAAAAAAGAAGATACAGATGACAGTGTTTGGAGGGCAATGCAGAGTGGGGATTTTCTCTAGAAAGAGTGAAAAAGATGAAACATCAAAATAATCAAATAGACAGGATCTAGTGACTCAAAACCAACATAAAGGTGGAGCATGAGGAAAAAATGATTTGAGAATTATCAAGAATGAGAGCAGGGGTGCCTTGGTGACTCAGGGGGTTAAAGCCTCTGCCTTCAGCTCAGGTCATGATCTCAGGGTCCTGGGATGGAGCCCCGCACTGGGGCTCTCTGATCAGCGGGGAGCCTGCTTCCCCCTCTCTCTCTGCCTGCTTGTAATCTCTGTCTGTTAAATAGATAAATAAAATCTTAAAAAAAAAAAAAAAAAAAGAGAGAGGAAAGCTAAAGGCAAAGCTGTAAAGTTAGGCTGTAGGAGTTGTTCAGTGGTTATGCTATGGGAAACGGCCACAGCTGGAGAGTGGGAGACAGAAGAGTGAACGAAGGAGCTAGTTCCATCACCACAGTACTAGGGGTAGATAGGATTTTCACTTTTCACAAATGAGGAAGCAGTGTCTGGGGAGAAGGTGAAGGCTGTGTCTGATGACAACAAGGACTTGAGCTCATTGAGTAACTTTATTTTATTTTTTAAGAGATTTTATTTATTTGAGAGAAAGAAAGCTAAAGACAGAGTAAGAGCAGAGGGGAAGGGGCAGAAAGAAAGGGAGAAGCAGACTGCCCTCTGAGCAGGGAGCCTGACCATGTGGGGCTCTGTCCCAGGACCCTGAGATCATGACCTGAGCCATCCATGTATCCTTGTTTATTTTTTTCATTATCATCAGAGTAACTTTAAAGAGCAGGAGGGCAACTTTCTATAAAGAAGACTAGGAAGAGTGGATAGGGTGACATATTCCGAGTTACAGAGTAGAATGGGTGATAGAGCTTATACCAAGTGGACTGCATCTTTGCGGTGAAGGACGAGTGCATCCAGCCCGCAGTTCGGGAGGGGCTACATGTGGGGTGTTGATTCCATGAAAGAAAAATAAAGGGTTTGGTCTAAGGCAGTCTTAGACAAGTCACGAGTTAGTTCCAGTGCGTATGGGAAGGCAATAGGAAAAAAGAAAATGCTGGCTGATTATTAAGCCAGTTTTCATGGAGATGAGAGCAAGTGTGTGTTGCTGGCTTGCATAGAGAGTTGGAGATTGTTATCCTGGAAGATTTACACTTTAACATGTAGCACCACCCAGTAAACCTACTCTAGCTAGTCATCTTCAGAGTGCATGCCCCTGGATTATGGCAGAACTGGAAGAGGGAGTTCATTTTATTATAAAACCATCCAGCTTTTGAAAAATAATGGAACACCCCATTTCACTGCCAGTAAGCTTTCATAGTGCTATCTTCTCATTTATGTAACATTTGAAAAGTGCCCATATATGACATTGGCCATATTACATAAATATGACAGACCTATGAGACTTTGGGATGATAGAGACCCACTTCCATTTGGCTCCATTTGAAGAAATCAAAATAAGGTTGGATCAGTTTTTATCTGCTCAAAATTTTGAGACCTTTGGATAGTGATTCATAATAGAGATTGTATGGTTATGCTATTTTCGTTGACAATATGAAAGGGGCAAGTAATAAAATTGGGCATTTAGCTAATAGCAATGAGAGACAAAGTTACAATTTAAATCTAATATATATTTGACTTCATTGTTTCTTAATCACTACATTTCCCAGGTGTACCATTTGAAAAGCGCTAGCTTTAAAACAAAAACACAGGGCCACCCAAAGAGTGTTTTAAATAATTTTCATTTATATCCATATACAAAAATTGGTGACTGTTAATTTTTCTTACTTGAAAGAATGTTTTATTCCTGGTTCATTCTATAGCTGATATGTCTGCTTTTCTACAGATAATGTATTTTGCTCACATAATCTCATGCATACAAATAGTGTTTCCTGTTTGGTACACCCTGATTCCTTCTGTCCTACCTACACACACATCCTTATGATATTTCCATCATACCTGCATTCCTGGGACTTTTATGGAAGGTGATAAAGCTCTGAAGAAGTAGTTTGAAGTAAATGGGTTCTACTAAATTCAAGAACGTTTTGACCATTAACCTTCAGTTTGAAGTTTTAGGTGACCACAAACTGGTATAAAGGAATATAGATTTACCTCTACAAAATACACTTTAAAAATGGTTTTAAACAATTGATGCTTTGCTGATGTAATGGATATTTCCTCTTCAGTGTTTTTAACTTAACAAATTACATGTAAAAGCCATAAAGTCCTTTATATTATCCATAAACATAATAAAAAATGTTATACCACATAACTTTGACTTAGTCAATAATTCTAGGCCTCGCCTTAGGGTTTAAAGAGAAAATTATTCCTGTTACACATTTTAATTATGCTATAAACTTTGGGAAATAGCTATTGATCTTCAGCATCTGACATCAGAAAGTTGTTTTTTTTCTTGTTCTGTAGCCAGTGAAAGTATGACATATAGACTCAAAGAGAAGAATTTCAGAGGAATCGAAGATAGTACATGCACAATAAAGGATATTTTTGCTCGTATTTTTAGCTTAAATGTTAGGAGATGTGAAGATCATCTCCTCTAAACAACTTTCTGCTAAAATTAGGATCACACATTTGAGTTAAGAAATATCTTACCTTGTTTTAAGAAAAAGTTATTCTGTCATGATACTCTTGATTATCTCTTATATTTTAATACAGAAATAGGAGGACTTAATTATGAACTTTAAAAAAATATGGTTAAAGTTTTCCAAACTTACACAGAGTGATAAATGTTGCAGTTATCATTTTAGAAGTAATTACTTCATAATTTTTCATGCTGAATTGGTAAAATGAGTAAAGACCTCTATTAAAATTAAATTGGTATCTAACATCAACGATGGTGATGACGAAGAGGATAGGTACCATATGCTGAACTTTTACTAGGGGGTGGGCATTGCTTTGGACACTTTAAATGGCCACATTTAAGCCTCACATCCACCTTGTGAGAACTGGTCTCAGCTTCTCCATTTTACAGAAGGCTCCAAGAAATTATGAAACTCATAGGAGTAAATAGGAACTAAGTGGTAGAGTTGGGATTCAAACCTAGGTCTGTAGGACTGCTGTAATGATGGTCTTGAATAGATATGGACTTCTTGTCATTTTCACACAAGTTGGAAATTTTTTCAAATTCAGAGCACTTAATGTAAGTAGATTTGTGTTTAAATTTGAATGTATCGAATGTATGCAACTGTTTATTCAACAAATATTTATTGACATATAATGTACCAGACATATTATTAGGAACTACTGAAGCTACGTTCAATGTGTCATGCACACAGCACCTCATAGTCTACTGTGTTTGTGTGTGCGTGTGTATCACTATATTTATATGTATATAGATAAATATATATCTATCTTATATAGATAATGTATCTTGCTTATGGAGCTTCAGAACTCTCTGATAACATTGTAGAATTACTCTGTCTCAAACTTTGGAATCTAATTAAAGGTATGGTCATTTAACTTGGATACTGTAATGCCTTGTGTGGTCAGTTTGGAGACCTCAGTATCTATGTAACGCCAGTCATTAAAGATGCTATTTTGAGAGCATCAGCAGGGAATCTCTATAGATCTTTTTTGCCACCTTCTCACAGTGGGAACTAATATGTAGTAATCTTCAGCCATTTCTTCCCTACCCTTTTCTTCCTAACCCACAATGTAATTAAATCCCTTGATTAAAGAATCTGTTAAACATTCCATGTGCATAATGCCCTTAATAGTGGCTCTAGATTCAATGGTTTGCACAAATGAATTTAATTTAGCTTTATATTAGAAAACCCCTTAAACTCAAAACATAATTTTTGAAATATAGAAGTCTATTTCTTTATAAAGAAAAGTACAATTTTCTCTGAACTAGGCTTTAATTTGGAGGCTGCTATCTAGCTTCGCCTAAAACTTTTGCACATATGGGGATATCATCTTGTAGGGATAAATAAGTTATAAGCAGTTAATTGTTAGAAATGTCAGGTGTAAGCAAAATTTTCAAACTCAGTTTAGTTATTTTTTATTTTTTAAATTTTGAGAGAGGGAGAGTGTGAGCAAGGGGAGGAGCAGAGGGACAGAGAGAATGTCACCATATTCCACGCTGAGCATGGAACCCGACATAGGGCTCGCTCTCACAACTCTGAGATCATGACCTAAGCTAGTATCAAGAGTCAGATGCTTGACTGACTGAACCACCAAGGTGCCCATCAAACCCAAATTTATTTTTTTGTTTTAATCTTCAGCTTTGAAGAGAAATCAATGATGATATAGATTGTCAAATGCATTTCTTGAAGGGTATACATTGAGAATTATGAGACATGAAGTGTCTTAGCCAATTTAGTGCCTCTGAAGAAAAGTTAGTCATGGGATTTAGGCATTTTAAAAGGAGATATAAGAAGGCTACTATATGCAAATTACTAATCCTGTGGATGTTATTTAAGTCACCTGATTTTACTCCCACAATAGTATCTAAAACCATTATTGTGACCATCTGTATACAAGTCTTCATGCCTAAAAGAAAATAAAGGAACATTTAAGCATAGATGTGATATTTGATTCCTTCTTAAATGAACAGTTCCCCAGTCAAATAAGTGGACACTTTAGTTCAGGTACAAGAAACCATTTGTACAAGGGCATTGTAGAATGACTGGTGTCTTTGAAAATTTTCAATGATTACTTCCTATTATGTATCCAGTAAACATCAGTTATGGGGGTGTCGACTTTGTTTTTCTGGAATGGCGTAAACCATGTTTACAATCCACTGATTAGAGTTGAGTTTTAAGGCTAGCTAACTTTTAAACAGAGTAGATGGTTGTATGCTGTTTTCACTTCATCTCAGAACATGTATACCCCTATAATCTCAGCTTTTTGCCCATCCAGATGGCACGTGAGCCCATGAGCACATGTCAAAGATGTTAACCACAGTTTAGATGAGCTGCTTTTGTAGCAAGCACCAGATTTTCTTCACAAATATGAGACGAGATCGGGCGCGTTCAGGGTGGTATGGCCGTAGACTCTTCACAAATATGAGAACAGAATATCAATTCCTCTTGACTCCAGTCTCCCCCACTGATCCTTAATGTGCCACGTTAAAATACTTGCATAGTGGACAAGAAGGCAGCATGGGGATTTCCTGACCCTCTTTCCTGCCAAATTGACAGGTTGCATTGCAGCAGGTGCACAGCAAAGCGATTAAGAACGTAAAGGTTGACAAAACATGTGTGATATGACTGCAGGCGGTTTATGTGAATGACATGTCATGGCAAATATTGGCCTCAAGAGATTACAGCTAGGGTTCTGGGGTATAAGGACAATCTATATGCATATAAAAGCATCATTGAGTTGGTGAGTGCTCAAGAAAAAAATAACTTTGACTGGGAGTCTACATCAATGGAGTACATTGCAATTCAAGGTATATTTTTTGCTACTTAAATATTTTACAAATGTCCTATTTATATGAGGCAATGCGATAAACATCTGTCTTGGGAGATGTGATTTTTTGACTGCTGAACAACTCACTCAGCTGCCAGGAGGACCAAGAACCTGGTTTGTTAAAATTCATGATTGGAAAAAAAATCCAATGTCATCCAATTCAGTTTAAGAACACGTGGAGCCCTTGTTGTCAGCCTCTCCGCTTCTGGGATGGCTGACATTTTACATGGAACAAAATAAACTTAATACAAGTGTTGTTGCCTTGCTCAGTGATTTTCAGAAATATTCAAGAAGCAGGAGTTAAAAAGTAGATTTGGATGACAAAATAAACATTCACTGTGTATGTGCACAAACATTTGCATAGAAATTTCCACAGACAGAGATATGGACTGCCCAAAATCTTTCCGTGGACCCCCAGCTGAGAGACCCAGATTAAGGATTTGTGTGTTCATATGCATTTTTTAAGAGACAGGGAAATAGATTTCATGAAAGGATTTCATAGTCTAGATAGCATTAAGACGATTTCTAAAGTCTTCTCTCTATCAAAAAATTGTGTAATTTACTTCATATCCCAATACATTCATGTTAAGACTTATTAGCTTCTCCCCAGAGAAACAAATATCTATATCTTAAGAAAAAAAAATTCTATGGGTCCCTTGATTGTGACTAAAATAACTCTAATTTTCTGTATAAAAATGTAATGCAAAGAAAATTTTCTGCACTTTTTGATCAGCACTTAAAGGCAATCTCAAAATAAAATAACATTACCAGCATGTATTAAGGTAGAGTGTTATTTGCCTATTTTTTTACTTCATATGGACCATTTAAACTAAATGCTGTCTATAGATATAAATACTTATGAGAAATAAAAATATCTTTATAGTGCTTATATTAATACTTGAATGTTTTGACTTTTGGTTACTAGTTCACTTACAAATAAATTAAAAGGAAATCCTGTAATCTTTTGGAAAAAAAATAAAATGTTTGTTTTGAGGCTTATATAAAAATCTAGTATTTTAACCAGATTTATTTCTATCATATGTGTTGTAATATATGCCATATATTGATTTTGATATAATCATATGTTAATGGCACACACAATCTTAGATTTCAGCAGCATGATGCATTTTACACAAAAGTGTTAGAATCTCTTCTCTTCATTATGACGTGTGTAGGAATAGGGTTTGAGTTCTTATGTGGAAGAGTCCATCAGAGACAAACAATGAGAGAGGCAAGACCCATGAAAACAATTGTGGAATAACTGAAGCTTTTTTTTTTTTTTAATTTTTTTAAATTTATTTTCAGCATAACAGTATTCATTATTTTTGCACCACACCCAGTGCTCCATGCAATCTGTGCCCTCTATAATACCCACCACCTGGTACCCCGACCTCCCACCCACCCTGCCCCTTCAAAACCCTCAGATTGTTTTTCAGAGTCCATAGTCTCTCATGATTCACCTCCCCTTCCAATTTCCCCCAACTCCCTTCTCCTCTCTAACTCCCCATGTCCTCCATGCTATTTGTTATGCTCCACAAATAAGTGAAACCATATGATAATTGACTCTCTCTGCTTGACTTACTTCACTCAGCATAATCTCTTCCAGTCCCGTCCATGTTGCTATAAAAGTTGGGTATTCATCCTTTCTGATGGAGGCCTAATATTCCATAGTGTATATGGACCATCGAAGCTTTTGTTTTTCCTCTTCAGCTTATTTGCTACGCTTCCTTTCTAATATGGCTAATCATCCTTTAGCCTCTTTCCCCTCTGTCTCTTCCATCATATAACTTTCTTATGAAACTTTAGCATAAAATGATCCAATAAAAATCTTCACAGTAAAATGTTGTATTTTTACATGGTGTAAAATTTCAAGCGTAAGTTTTGTGGCAGTATCTGCTCTACACCCTTCAAAAATACAACAGATGACATCTGTTGAGATTTAAAGTTAAGTCTTATTTTACTGGCCTCCTTAACTTTTCCTCATTCACTGGGTCATACCTAGAATTCCCTAGCTTGAAAATTTTTATAGCAAAATGAATTCTATTGACTATGTTACTGATTTTTTTTTTTTAATCTTTCTCTGTTACAATGCATTTTAACAGTCATGTTTTGAAGGATGGCCTGAAGGGAGCTTTGGACTGGGGTCTTAGTTGCGTATTGTCTTAGCGCGGGCTGCTATAAAGAAATAGCATAGGCTTGGCGCCTTAAATCCCAGACAGTTTCTCACAGTGCTAGAGACCGGGAAGGCCAAGATCAAGGCGCCTACAGATTCCTCTCCTGGTGAGAACCCTCTTCCTGGCTTGCAGATGATTCTTAATGTCCTTGTACCACAGAGAAGTAGAGATCAATCCTGTCTCTCTTCCCTTTTCCTGTAAAGACACTCATCAAATCACGGGGCTCTACCTTCATGACCTAAAATAAACTGAATTACCTCTCAAAGGTCCCACTCCAAATGCCATCATTTTGGAGGTTTGGGTGTTGGCATATGAGTTTTGAGGGGACATTCAGTCCATAATTTGTGCTGTTCCAACAAACTACTCAGACTCTGACCTCTGCTTTCATATATTTGGCATCTATGCAGATACTCCTTTCCCTCCTTTGTCCATCAAATTTCGTATCTTGGTGATTCAGTACAATACTAAATCACCAAATTTTACGGAATCAGCAAATTTATGAAGTTTATCAGTGTATTCTTGAGCCAAATTGAATTGCTCTCTGGTTATCTTGAATAGAGTCCTCCTTTTATAAATCAGCTTATTGAGTAAATAGAGATTTCCTCAGTCTGTTCTCAGTTTTCAACTCTGCCAGTATTAGACATCTGGAAAAAGCCCCCTCACCCCACACCCTGATGCACAAAACAAACAAAAAATACCAAACCCAACCACAAAATAAAAATATCATTTTGAATATAACTGTTTACTTCCAGGTTTGGTTTTATTACCTTTCAGCTTTGTTTCAGGGGATTCTTTTATTATAAATACATTTTCCTTAGCTTAAAGAGCCATAGCTTTTAGTGCCTATAGCTATCTTAAGTGTTTGAAGATATGTAATGTTGAATATAAATTAGAATTTTAAGTAGAATTGCAAGGGAGATATACGAGAACCAATAAGTAGTAGCTATAAGGCAAGAGGTTTAGCTGAAGATAAAGAAGGACTTTTATAAAGTTTAAAGATAACATGAGTTTTCTTTCTAAGAAAAACAGAAATTTACTATAATAAGACAGTAAATTCCTTATAAACAGAGCTCAGCATTTACTTGAATTACTACTAATTAGGAAGATATAGAAAAGACTCATGGAGTTACATATGATGATTTTAGGGTATTTTAAAACCAAGAGTGTTCTATTGAGATGTTAGTATTTATGTATACATTTGACGGAAAGTCATCTTGAAGAATACAAAGTGATATAATGGAACTTTCAAATTTGGTTACTTAGCATTTGATTTTGAAATGACTTTGCAATTAAATCTGAATCTATAATAGAGTGATAAATATGTAGGCACAATGTAATAAGATCTTCAGGAATAAAATTTATAAGATATTTTGATGAAAAACAGTATTTAAATGATTAAACATAATACTTGAACTGAGCATGTAGTGAATTATTGATTGCTAAATGAGAACCTGGATAAAAGATTTTGACGTATTAATGAAAATTTTTTTCCCAAGTAAATTTTGATATCATTATTATTTGCATCTTAATGGAATTGGATCAAACTTTTTCTATGTATTATGGCCTAGGCAGCAAAAACTTCCTAAGATTGCATGAAAGAACATGTTCCTGTGAAAAATCTATATTGCAAAAACCTACATGTTCTGGATTAAGTGTTTAAAAGCACCTTAATTTATAGGTCTTGCTGCCTGGGATTACACATCTCATGTTACTCTACATCTGGTGTCTGTGATGATTGCTTACTTCATTTATAAGGACGTGTCTGTGATGATTGCTTACTTCATTTATAAGGACAAAATGACCCCAACCTCTTTCTCTCTGGCAATAAGCTCAACATGTTCTTTTCTTTCTGTCCCTCTACAGCAAGAAAAGGTTCATTCTGGTTTTTCTCACCTTCCCATTACCCCCACTGTTACTCATTAAAGAAGTCATATGTGATATTCTCCTTCTCATAATTAGTATGCCTTAGAAGGGACATAGGATAAAAAATGACCAGGAAGGTAATAGAGGAACTATGTGTTTATTTGTTCTTATTAAAAGAATGCATAAAGAAGAGAACTCAAGTGCAGTGCCACACGTGCCTGCAGGCCTTTTGCTGCCTTCAATGTTTATATAAAATTCAGTATTAGTATGGTGCCTCCATCTCAGTAAGCATATTTAGTTTAAGTTATTTTATGTGATTATGTATGAAAAAGATTTTTAGTTTTTCCAGCACAGGATAAACCAAAATAAGCCAAAATAGTATTGGTTGTTTGTTTGTTTGTTTATGGAAGCATAAATGGACTTCTACCATACAATTACAATTAGAGCTTCCAAAATATTTTATATATGGCCTTCTAAATTTACTAGTATACACACTAAACACATGTCCCTTATACTTACTTTATTCATCTTTGCTAATGAGGCTTACAGAGTGAGTAAAATATGTCTGTTTAACTAAAGAACACCTTATATAGACTATATCTTTAATTGCGAAGATGAAAAAGAGACCCAATTTTGCTCCTTCTTAACCTTGTCAAAGTCAGACTTCCGGGTTAATCCACTTTACTGTAGATCAATCAACGAATATAGTCTTCAGTCTAAGTGCTGAAAGAATTAGGACCTTATTTTCAATGACTTTGCCTTTAACATATGTATACTTAATTGGCTTCTGGCTATGGTCTCCTAACATGTTTTTTGGTTTGTTTTAGTTCCTGTATTTCTGTTTTTTTTTTTTTTTTTTTTTTTTGTCTTGAGGTAACACTGCATTAACACCTTTGAAATCCAAATTATTTTCTTTTCCATATGATTGTTAAATTTCTATGTATTAAGTTTTTATATATCTAGCAATATATTCGCAATATATTCTATATGATAGCTTCAAAGGAATTTTAAATCTGTATTTTTTAATTCAAGTGAATTAACAGGTTCATCTTTTTTTTTTTTTTTTTTTTTTTGTCTTCACTTCTCATCCTACCAGCTACAACTCCATTTTTCTTACTTCCTTCTAGCCAGGCTTCTTTAAATAATTGTCCCTGATGGCTTCTTCCTGTTTTTCCCTCCTCCTTTAAGTCCATTCTTGTCAGGCATTTGCTCACACCATTTACCAAAAGTACTTTTATCTAAGTCACTAATTACTTTTCATCTCTAAATCCATCAGCAAATTCTTAATCCCTATCCTACTTGATCCCTGAGCAGCCTTTGACAGTGTTGATTACTATTTCCTCCTTCCATTTTTAACCTTAGAGTGTCACCCTTGGCAATCTCCTTTGCAGTTGATCCACTTAGACCCACTCTTTCTAAGTTGGAGTACCCAGGAGTCAGTCCTTGGCCCTCTCTGTTTTCCCTTCCTCTGTAGTGGTCTTATTATCAGCTCTATGTTAACAGCTTTCAGCTCTCCATTGCCGCTTCTGGTCATTCTTCTGAACCCTAGACTCATATGGCCAATTATGTACTCAGCATCCCTACCTGGATATTTAATGCACATCTCAAACTATGCTATACATCTGATAGTCTTCCCCAAACCTGCTGTGGTATACCACATTTCAGTAGGAATGAACTCCATTCTCCCAGCTGCCTAGCCTTAAAAAAAAAAAAAAAAAAGCATAAAACAACCATAAAAACTCTTTTTTTTTTTTAATAGCCTGCATTTAACCCACTGGGAAATGATAATGTTTATGCCTTCAGAATACATCCAGAGTTTGACTACTTCTTACTTCGGCTAACACCACCATGGTCTCAACTACCATCATCTCTTGTTTGGAGTATTTCACTAGTGTCATACCAGTTTTCTGCTTCTATCCTGGGCCCCCTTACAATTTACCATCTACATAATTACAGCAGCCATCCTAGAATATGCTTGATATGCTACTACTTTAAGGCCCCTCTGTCTGGATTGTTTTTCTCACAGAAAACCTTTTGGCTTGTGTCCATCACCTCCTTTGCCTTTGCTTAGATGTTACTTTCTTCATCAGGTATATTAGTTTCTTAGGGCTGCTGTAGCAAATTGGTATAAACTGAGGGGCTTAGCACAACAGAAATTTATTCTCTCAGTTCTGCAATTCAGAAATCTGAAATCAATGTGTTGATAGGCTGCCATAACAAAATACCATAGCATAGCTGGTTTATAAACAACAACAACAACAAAAATATTTATCTCAGTTCTGGAGGCTGAGAAGTCTGAGATCAAGGCAAGGACAGATTCCTTATCTGGTGAGGAGGGCCTGCTTTCTGGTTCATAGATCACTATCATCTTCTTACTGTGGCCCCACAGGGCAGAACAGGTGAGAGAGTTCTCTGGAATGTTCTTTATAAGGGTACTAATCCCATTCATGAGGTTCCACCCTCATGACTTAATGACCTTCCAAAGTCCCACTTCCAAATACTGGAGATTAGGCTTCAAAGTATGAATTTTGGTGGGGGGGCTTTAGGGGGAACACAAACATTCAATCTGTAGCAATAGGGTTATTTCCTTCTAAAGACTCTAAGGTAGAATCCATTTACACCTCTCTTCCAGATTCTGGTGTCACTCCTTGGCTAGTAGCTGCATATCTCCAGTCTCTTATCACCATCTTCATATGGCCTTCATCTTTGTGTGAGTCTGCCCAACTCTCCCTCTGCCTTTCTCTTATAAGGTCATCTGTCATTGGATTAAGTGCCCACCCTAAATCCAGGATGATCCCATCTCAAGATCTATAACTTAATTATTTCTGCAAAGATCCTGTTTCCCAGTAAGGTCACCATCATATGTTCCAGGTAGACATATGTTAGGGGGAAGGTGAAACACTAATCAACCTACCACCTCACATGGCCTGTCCTGACCATTTGTTTAAAAACTATAGTATCCATTTACCCTTTCTACTTTTTAAATTAAGTCAATAATCTCTAATGCAAAATCTTTGGGGCTAGATGTGTTTTGGAATTTAGGCTTTTTTTTTTTTTTTTTTGCATTTTAGGAAGATTAGATGGTACATATTATATATAATATACTAGCCTTAGTAGAGTTTGGGCATCACATCATTATTAAACACATGAGCATTTCTGAGGAGAAATATATGGCTATTGCATGATGAGATAGAAAAATATATATATATATACACACACACACATATATGTAACTTTACATCAGTTCAGGTCAAATTTTGATTTGACCTGATTATTTGATTTGACCTGATTATTTGATATGACCTTGATTATTCTGTGCCAAGAAGCTTAAAGAAAAACTTGGCATCTTTTTGTTTTTTACTTGTTCACTGTGTTGTCTATCCTTTATAATTTGTCTTCCAACTATCTGACACTGGATAAGGGCAGTGTCTTTGTCTGTTTTACTCCTGATGTATCCCAATCTGTTAGACTATCATCAGCATAGATGCTTAATATTTGAATGAACGCCTCCTAATATTGCTTGTTTCAGGAATGTTCCTCTGGAAATTAGGGCCAGAGATATAAGAGGGAACAAACAAACAAACAAACAAAAAAGACTCCAAAAGTAATAGAAGGGAAAATGCTTAACTTACCTTTTGGATTTGCTGTTGCATCTCATTTTATATATGCCAGATTTGGTAAATGAACATTTATGAATTAAATAATAGAATTATATAAACAGTTGTACTCGTTAAGAACACCTTCATAGGGCGCCTGAGTGGCTCAGTGGGTTAAGCCGCTGTCTTTGGCTCAGGTCATGATCCCAGGGTCCTGGGATGGAGTCCCGCATCGGGCTCTCTGCTCAGCAGGGAGCCTTCTTCCTCCTCTCTCTCTCTCTCTCTGCCTGCTTCTCTGCCTACTTGTGATCTCTCTCTGTCAAATAA
This sequence comes from Mustela putorius furo, assembly GCF_011764305.1. Classification (NCBI taxonomy): domain Eukaryota; kingdom Metazoa; phylum Chordata; class Mammalia; order Carnivora; family Mustelidae; genus Mustela; species Mustela putorius. The sequence continues at coordinate 76,851,114 of NW_025421987.1, forward strand.
ATAAATAAAATCTTTAAAAAAAAAAAAAGAACACCTTTATGGTGACAGATTTTATACATGAGAACAATATTTGGTTCTTTTTTACTTAAGGTTTAATAGCTTTTGGGAAATAATTCAGGAAACAAACTGTGGTCTTCTTGGATTTACAGTGATACCAGGACACATGATATTCCCTCTATATTTATGTTGGACATCTGAATTTCAAATTCTTTATTTGCTACTTACTTTCATAATCAACACTATTTCTTTCTCTGTGTCTTTGTGGGAGAATTCCTAATAAAACTGCAAAAGTATTCAAACATTGTAGAGGACTTTATTTTATATTTATATTTTTATTTTTTAGGAGGAGTAAGAGAGAAAGCATGCCAGCAAGCTCCAGGGAGAGGCAGAAGGAGAGGAGAGATAGCATCCTAAGTGGGCTCCACACCCAGCATGTAGCCTGACCCAGGGCCTTACTTATCTCATGATCCTGAGATCATGACCTGAGCCAAAATCAAGAGTTGGACATTTAACTGACTGAGCCACCTAGGTGCCCCTAGAGAACTTTAAAAATAGGTTTTAGTTAGTGCTTATAGGTAGGTTAAATTTTTCCTTTTTTCTTTTCTCTTTTCTTTTCTCTTCTCTTCTTTCCCCTTTCCCTTTCCTTTAATAGTATGTCCATGAAACAATTATTTAAGCATGCACCGTCACACATAATAATTAACTTGCTATGGGATATCTTTGTATATTGTAAATATTTGGTTAAGACCTAAGGTACCAATTGAAGAGACTATTTTTATCAGTCTTTCCAGTAGAATAGCCATATTCTCCTGATGCCAGACTTCACTATAATGATTTGAACTACATATGCAAATGTAAAAGCCATACTAATTTTTTCCTGTGCATCGCATCTGGAAGACTTTTAAAAGACGAGTGCTTCTAAATGTTGATAATAAATCAAATTGATAAACAGTTGACTGTATTTCAAAGGTAAGCCTCAGCTGGACTCCAGCTGACCCTGAACTTCACCGGTTCATTTCCCCTTTTCTATTATCGTTTCATTTCTTTTGAGTCTTTAAAAAGTTCTCCACCTCCTCTCCCTTCCTTTTACAGGTAAGCAAACACATACACCTGCCAACCAAATAGACGATAGACAAATACACAAACTATTTTTAACTAGACCTCTACTGTAGTTACTAAACTATACCTCTCTGTCTTCAGTTAGTTCCAAAACCCTGATCCTGTAGCTTATATAAAGAGCTTCCAGTTATAAATCTGCTCTTTGCCTAGGCCTTATGCAGTCTGATTTCCACTGCTAATATTATTTTGGCAATGTCAAGGAAAAGGTTGCTAATTGTAACACTAGAAGTTTGCTCCATACATCTTTCTGTCTAGCAGCTCAACACTGAGCACTATAAGTGTCTAATTAATTGAACTTGATTTAGATCTTGGTTAATCTTCTGATCAGTGTCATCAACATTTAACTAAATACTAAAAGATTGCTTCCTGAGCGTCTATGATTACTGTTATATAGACTGATTAATATCTTTATTAATAGGCTACCATATACATTCCTCAAATGTACCCTTGCCATTTATTTCTGGGGCTTAAGTTGAAAGAGCAGAAAGACTTCCACTTTCATCTGTTCACATATATTTTGAGCACCTTTCGTTGTTGTGGATGTGGGCATGGTGCCAGGGTGGGGGTGGGGGATACATATGATATCTCACATGGAGCTTGCATTTTAATAGAATGTAACAGAAGGGAGATAGACAATTAACAAAACTACACAAGCATGAGATTGTATCAGGGGGTGATCAGTATTAAGGAAATATAATGGGGTCATGGGTCAGAGAGGGATCTTTAGATAGGATTGTCAGGGTGGCCCTCTTAGAGAATGTAATATCTGACCTGACCCCTACATGATGGAAAGAAACCAGCTATGTGAAGATCATGGGGAAAAGTCCCTAGAAGAGAAAATTGCAAGACTAAGACTGAAAGTTTTTGAGGAGGAAAAAGAATGTGAGGGAGTCTGGAATGTTGTGAACAAGGACAAAAAAGCCATGAGACGATGCAGTGAAAGAGTAAGCAGTGTCTGGGTAATAGAGGGTTAGGCAGCCTTAGAAGTTTGGGTTAGATCCTTAGTATAATGGGAAGTCATTAGAAGATTTAAAAAGTAAGGCAGTGACATGAGCTGATTCATGTTTTTGAAAAGATCACTCTGGCTTTGTGTGGAGAATAGAAGAAAAGGAAAAGGAGCAGCCCCCCCCCCCCCCCCCGCAAAAGGCTTGTCTATTTGTAGTTTGAAATGTAACATGTTAGAAAGCACAATGACCTGCTTTTGTATGTACCACTCATTGAGATTTAGCCCTTAGCACTTGGGCTATCACTTGGTAAGCATTCAATAAATATAACTAATGGTCTATAAATGCAGCACAGAATTAATTAGCTTTTTTTTTTTCTTTCTTTAAAGGATATGTGCCCAGAACAAATGCATAACCATATCACTTTTAAATGAATTTAAATGTGACGTCTCTCAGATTATAGACTCACCTTTGTAAGGAAGCACATGAAAATAAATTTAAATGGTTATTATAATGGATTTTCATTCAATCCCTCAAATACTTGAGTGCTTAGTGTGTGCTACATACTCTGCCAAAGTAAATCAGATATGAACATTTCCTTCAAGAAGCTTGTATTAAAATTCAAAGACTTTAAAAAAAAACACGTGTTTTTATGACTCTGATAAAATTTGCTTTTATCAGTATTAACAATCTAATTACATAGTCACACACAAATTTTTTTTTTAAGTTTGAGAGAGAGAGGGGTAGGGAAGCAGTAGAGGGAGGAGAGAGAGAGAAAAAAACCCAAGCAGACTCTGGGCTAAGCAGAGAGCCCCACACACAAGTTGATCTATGACCCTGTGATCATGACTAGAGCCCAAACTAAGAGTCTGACACTCAACTGACTGTGCACCACCCAGGTGCCCCACAAAAATTTGTTTTGAATTACGTTTAAAGACATGCATTTCATGTTGCTGTAGTACTTCTTTGACAAGTTCAGTTCTTTCTTTTTTCTTTTTTTTTTTTTAAGATTTTATTTATTTATTTGACAGAGATCACAAGTAGGCAGAGAGGCAGGCAGAGAGAGAGAGAGAGAGGAGGAAGCAGGCTCCCTGCTGAGCAGAAAACCCAATTCAGGACTCGATCCCAGGTCCTGGAGATCATGACCTGAGCCGAAGGCAGAGGCTTAACCTACTGAGCCACCCAGGCGCCCAACATGTTCAGTTCTAAGTGGGAACCAAAGCAGTTCTGTCTTTTCCTCAATTTACTTGATCTCCTCTATTTTGTTTTGTAAGAAAATGTGACAATATCAATTTTTATGTTCCTATATTTAACTTCTTTGCAGTCATTTTTCTACATAATTTTTATGTTTAAAATTATAAAATACTTAAAGGGATGATCTCAGAAGCAATTTTGCTATATGCTGCCATATTGCCATTTTCTTTTTTCATTGTCATTTTTTATATTGAATGTATTATCCCCTATACAAGTTTATATATATATATATGTATATCCCCTATACAAGTATATATATATATATATATATATATCCCCTATATAAGTGTGTATATATATATATATATCTCCTTCTTGTATCACTTTCAACTTTTATTCACGTAGTCTATTTTTTAAGACTTATTTATTTGTGAGCACAGGGCACAAGGGCTAAAGGAGAGGGAGATTGAGTTTTAAGCAGACTCCAGGCTGAGTGCAGAGCTGGACAACCCAGGGCTCTAAGATCATGACCCGAGTTGAAACCAAGACTTGGACACTCAACTGACTATGCCACCCAGGAGCCCCTCACTCATGTAGTCTTGATTGGTAAATTTGTTTTACTTTATTGAATAATTATTTTTCACATTTACATCTATTTTTCAAGCAGTTTGAGATTTGCATGGGTTTCATTTATAACTAAGAATAGTTATTTACATTTTGTTCTGTTATTTCAACATCAAGCAATTTATACTTTCATATTATGATGGTGATTTTGTTTCATTATTTTATCTCCCAAGCAGTTAGAGAATAATTTTTATTATACTGAATAGAATGTGTTTAACATAACTTCATATATTACAAATACACCCTGTTGCCTTTTCACACAAATACTTTTGACTGAGTAATAGACATTTCCCCGCAAAACCCTTAAAGACAGTGCTTAAGTGGTTCATAGTATTTAGTAACACAGATGCAGAATCTGAGGTAAGCATGCTTTTGGTTTCAAGCATAGATAACTGGAGGGATTGTTCTTCTATCTTGAAATTTATAAATGTGCAGTATGGTACTACTCTCAGTTTCATTTTTGGGGGGAACTTGAGCATTTTAATCTATATACTTGGGTCCTTCTGAAGTTTGGAGAGAGGTGATTTTATAGATGTTTTTTCTCTTTTTTATGGCTCTCCTTGAATTTCTGTTAAAAGTAGGTTTCCTCTGAAAAAATAATGAATACTGCTTTTCTGAAAATAAATAAATTGAAAAATTTTTTAAATAAAATAAAAGATAAAAAAAAAAGTAGGTTTGCTCTTATACCCTTTCTGAGACTCTAATTAATCCTTTACATCATTGTTTACTGTTGTTTTTCCTAGGAGTTCTGGGAGAATTTCTTGAGTTCATCTTGAGTTGGTCTTCTAGTTCACGTCTTTGATTTTCTGTAGTACCCAATCTGCTAATCACTTTATCCATTATGACTTTAAATTTGAAAAGCACCATTTTTATTCCAAACAATTAGTTCTGATATATATGGTTACATTTCTAATACTGTTTGCTTTAATTTCTATGATGGAGCATTCTATTAAATCTTATTTTAGCTGTGAATGAAAATGTATGTATTTCTCAATCTCTTGATATAAATGCTTCATATGCATCCTGTAGCCCTGACCCAGCAGGCTATCCCTTTGCAGTTTCTTACATTGCAGAATCTTCTCAGACATCTGACTTCTGTCAGTAAGTTTGGTCAAAGATTGGAGTGTTATCTGCTCACATTGTTTTCTATTATTTCCCAAAATATGGAAGATAGGTACAGAGTTAGTGCTCAGAAATGGAATTTCTTATTCTAAATGGTCTCTCTGTACATTGCCAGACTTGCTGTAATGTTTATAGTATGATGAATATCCCATACCACAGACAAGATGCTATAGTGCCTGGCATTTCTATCATATTGACAATGGCACTTCAGTGCATGTTGTCAAGCCCCTGCCAGGCTTTTGCTTGTTCTAGCCACTGGCATTTGAAATGGTCTTTGGTACTTCCTTGAATAGATGCTTGCTAGTGGAACCAGTGAGCCACAGTGAAAAATAACTTATCTGTACAGAGTCTAGTTGGTTCGTGTTCTGTCTATTCTCATCTCCAGCCTTTTTGAATGAACAGATTTTTGTGGAGATCAACCAAAGCCTACTCCGCTTATTTCTCAGGCAAAATAATTTTACTCAGAAGTAGCTCAGAAGATTTACCCTCATCGTCTTCTTTAGCCTCGTTCCTCCAATCTTGAAAAGCTTTGTTGTTTCTGGCTTAGGAATGGCACCGTTTCTTGCTTTGGGGCCCACATCATATGTAAGGTTTCTTTAATTTTTATATACCAGTATTCATTTTTAATGGGCATATGGAACAGAGGAGAGTAGACACCTGTGCACATATATAAACATCTGGAAGTCTCAATTTGAATTAATTTTAGAAATATAAACACTCATTTTCAAATTTAAAAATCTGGCAAGAGGCGTAGCAGTCCAATATGATATGTTTGCATTAAAATTACCATAGAATCCAATTAAGATATTGAAGTAATATGGTAAAGTCTAGGAAATATTGCCTCTTAATATTCAGAAATAGTTCCATAAAGCTTAGCAGTATTATGTTATTTTTTTTTCTTCTGGACTTAAATGATAATACTTAAATGATAACAAGTGCAAACAAGTGGTGATGTTTATGAATATATTGATTCTATGTTACCTCCTGTTCTTCAAAGTATAATTTCAGGCAGGAGTCAGTGATGCTGTAGGCACAGTAAGTGAAGACTACACATTTACAGAACTTGGTGGTGAAGGTAGTGCATCCAAATGAATTGTTTAGGAACTTGGCTGATTTCATTTTGTCCATCAGGACTTTATACTATTGGCTGAATTTTAAAATTGTAGTAGGAGGGTTTTTTCCCTTTTATGCATTGTGGGTAAAAAAAAGTATATTTTAGCTCCTATTTCACAGAGCCAAGTTTTTTTTTTTAATTGTTACTTTATTATTACATTAGCTCCCTGGATTTAAATTCAAAAGCATGATATTATAAAATAATACCAATCAGACTGATATTTGAAGGACCAGTTGAAGCTGGACCAAAAAAAAAAAAAAAAAAAAAAGTAGAATCAGAAAGTAGAAAGATGAAATAGGAGATTGTTCAATTGTCATAGTGAAGTAGAATGCTGTTATCAGTGAGTGCCCCCGTCTTTGTTCAAATAGCAGACTTTGACTCCATTCCTTGTTGATTAGATACCTTCCCTCTTTGGTACCTTGAGTGTTGCTTATCTGTAGCTTTTATTATACCAAAGTTGTCAGTTTACATTAAGAGAAAAGAATGGATTTGGTTCTTTTCAAATGAGATCCAAAGAGAGAAGCTGACATTTGAAAAATCTGAATTAGTGACCCCTATCATTTGTGGCATTTTTTATTGAGTTTACCAACCTTGCCCTGAGCATTTGTATTCTGTGCTTATGTTCCATTGTCTACCAGTAACCAGCATAAATATGTAATTATATGGTTTGTTTTATTGTAATAGATTTCAAAATACTCTATTATTATGGTGCTGTTTGAATTGTGTTTACTATATCAACATAAACATATAAATTGAGTCAAATTATTTGCTTGGTTAACTGCAAACCACAAGTTATTATGTGTTGTCAGTTTCAAAATGTTGCATGACAATAAAAGCATTTGATTCCCTTTGTTCAGACTTGAACCTCAAAAACTTTGTAATTATTTCCTGTAGTATCTTAGGCACAACTTTTGGAGAAGCAGTAGACATATACCGTAGCACCATTCAAGGGCCTCACATAACTATTTCAGCATGCTTTATAATTCCCACAGCGGCTAAATTATATTTTTTGTAGTTGTTAGTTTCTGTTAAATTCCAAAGTTATTTTTCCCCTTCACCTAAACCTCTGACTTGTGCTACATTCACAAAAACAACTTTACAATTAGAAAATTTCAGGTATTTTTATTTAAAAAAGTTAGCATTCCTCATGTTGCTTCTCTACTTTGAGTTTTCATTAGGTAATACAATCGTACTTTAAACTGCTCTTAGTCTATTAGGCAACTAAATTGTTTATAAACCTTGCTATTTTGAAATCTTTTTTAAACTGCTTCTCCTCAGGGTTTTAAATAAAGACACACTAAAGGCTGTGGGATTTATCTAGCTTCCTTAGCCATCTGATTCTACCACCTGCCTTTCGTTTCCTGCTGACCACCATTGTCTGCCCTGTGTGTGCCTTTCTCTTCATTCCCCATCTTTGCTTCTCTGCCTCTAGTGAATGAAAAGGGCAAATTTAAATTCAGATCCAACATTCGGAGCCAGAAGACAGAGAATATTTCATTTTATAATCCATGCATTAAAAAAACATTGCATTAATAATTGACAAGACATGACTGAATTACCTTGCATTTCCATGAAAGAAGAAAAGAAGGCACTCATGAATTCAATTTATTATTTTAATTGTTTTTTTTTCCTGATTTTACAATTCTCTTCTTCCTGTATACCTGTAGTTAACGAAGAACAACATCTATGTGATTATGTGAGAAATCTCTGTCACATGGGTAAAAGGACATTCTTCATAATGCTAAAGCAACTGTGAAAGGAACCTCCTTTCAGTTTATTGCAAATGCAACAGCAAGTCTCTCTGGGTCTGGCAGCTCAGGTGTGGGTGTGTGATATATTCGCTTTAGTGTTTCTGAAAAGAAATGAATAGGGAGAAGTTCACTATAGCATTCTCCATATGAGCCCAAGCCACAATTTCATACTGCATATGAGCTAGAGATCATGAATGTCCTTGAGATATTATATCATTACTTTCTAGAACATGGTCTGTAACAAGACAATAATACTAACATTTTATTGTAGTATAATAAAACAGAAGATGAATATAGGAACAAGAGAATATTTTTTTCTTTTATACTAGACATTCTTAGTTGAAAATATAATCCATTTACAATGTGGGGTAGGGTAAATTTATAATGAAGAATCTTATAAATCACTCATTCATTGAGTAGTAGTAGTTGATGAGCTCCTATTACATGGCTCCAGGGGATACCAAAATAAACACAGTTATCATCCAAGATAAGTTCAAAATCTATTGTCAAAGACATATTTCATTAGCATGAAAATGGCTATATGAGGGACGCCTAGGGGGCTCAGTCAGTTAAGCCTCTTCCTTCAGCTCAGGATCTCAGGATCCTGGGATTGCAGACTCCTTGCTCAGTGGGGAGCCTGCTTCTCTCTCTGCCTGTTTATATATTTCTCTCTCTGACAAATAAATAAATAAATAAAAAGAAAATGGCTACATGAAACTAGTATTTTCATTGAGGAAGCTGAAGAAGTAACTATTAAGATAGGGCTTTGAAGAGAAAAAGCATAGTTTTATGTAGAAAGAATATTTCAGAATGAAGACATGTTGTGAATAAAAACAGAGAAATGTGGAAGAGTACAGTGGTTAAGGGAATAATGAAATGCCCATTGTGACTAAATGTAATTTGCCTGGGAAGCAATGGCTAAGAAAAGACCAAAGTGGTGAAGACCAAATTCTTTATATGCCACCACATCCTTGCTAGAAATTACATATCAGATGGTATTTGTTTATGTATCATTTCAGCAGCTTATAGGTAACTATATATTAACTAAGTCCTGCTTTATCTTAATTTTGTGAACAACAATTACTAAGTAAATATAAGAGAACCAAAGATTATATCTTTAATATATTTACATATAGAAATCAACCACTTGGAGAATTCAGTTATTCAAAAGTATTTTCTAGGTCCTTTGACTTTTGTCTGGCTGCATGCTCTAAGACCAGAGCTCAGCCAGGTCATGCCCTGTGAATCAGGCCATGGGCATCCTCATGGCCATCTTCCATAAGTACTCAGGCAGGGGAGTCGACAAGAACAGGCTGTGATCCAGAAAAAGCTCACCATTGGCCCAAAGCTGCAGGATGTTGACATTGCAAAGCTGATGGAAGACCTGGATGGGAGCAAGGACCAGGTGGTAAACTTCCAGGAATATGTCACCTTCCCTGGGGGCCTTGGCTTTGATCTACAATGATGCCCTCAGTGCTGAAAATAAATCAGGAAGGTGGAGACAGCCACTATTTGGCTTGCTTAAGTCAAATATAGTGGTGGGTAATTGTTTAATAAATACCTTTTTTGGGGTCCAAAAAAAAGTATTTTCTGATCATTACTTACCTAATACTATCTCCTGGAGATACTATTTTTCTGTTAAATAAAAAAATAAGAATTTTTTCTGTTATCATAAAAGAATGTCTCTCTCAAATATTAAACTGCAGGGCAATACCAGTAAATGGAAACTAAAAGTATTATAAATTAATTCCATGATACCACCAATTGAATTAATTTTATAATGTAATATTTCACTTATTGGAATAAAAATTTAGTAATGTTAATCATTCCTAATAAAATTAAGAGTAAAATATTTTTGACATATTAAGATATACACTCAAGGTATAAAGATACTAGATACATACAAAGGGCAAGAACTAACCTAGGACTCCTGTTATTACTATTAATAAGAAAAATTGCTTTCTAATTTTTTTTAAGGAAATGATATATGAAAGAGAAGTGAATAATATATATAGGAAGAGAGGAGATAAAAGCACGATTATTTGTATGTAACATAATTTTTCGTACTAACTCCCAAGGCATATGCATAGGTGGCTCAAAAAGAACAACAGAATGAAAATTCAAAACCATTGCTATGTTCCTGCCATCTTTATGTTAAAAAAAAAAAATTCTAAACACAATAAAAAAGTTAACAATTTGGAAATAAGCTTAGCAAGATATGTATAGGTTCTTTAAATAAAATGTTAAACACTAATTTTATATATTTAATTTTGATAAAAATGTCAGTAGTTTTTTAGAAGCTTCAGGACCAAAAAAAACCCCACCAAATTGTACTATTAAAGAAAATACAAAGGGTAAAGAAAATATTGACGAAACTATAAAACTAGTTCAACCTGGTGCATTTGCAAGACACCAGCAAATAAAATGTTATGTAACTGTCAAAAGAACAGTCAAACTAACAGAATTTAATAAATTACCTGAAATTGGATGCTATTATCGATCAAAAGGACAAAGGTAGAATTACAATTGGTTATTTTGGAATTATTTTGGAATTGGGATATTAACTCCTAGTTTTCTAAAATAATTTCAGATTCTTTAAGGTGTTAATTATTTTTTAATCTACAAGAAATAGGGGCACCTGGGTGGCTCAGAGGGTTAAGCCTGTGCCTTCAGCTCAGGTCACAATCTCAGTCCTGGGATTGAGCCCCACTTTGAGCTCTCTGCTCAGCAGGGACCCTGCTTCCCCCTCTCTCTCTGCCTGCCTCTCTGCCTACTTGTGACCTCTCTCTCTATCAAATAAATCTTTTTAAAAAATCTACAAGAAATAGAAACTAAAATAAATATATATTTGCCTACAAAACTAGTAAATAAATGCAGCACTGTTGTTGCTAGGATAAATGAAAGCATGCACATTTCAAGAAGGTAACCATCAGTTGGTTTTCTATAGTTAAAAGTCTGTTTCTTGGTATGTCTTTCCCTTTTTTTCCCCTTCGCTTGTCTGTTTTGCTTTTTAAATTTTTAAAATTCTGCATGTAAGTAAAGTCATAAGGTATTTATTTTTCTCTGACTGACTCATTTCACTTAAAATTACACTTTCTAGCTTCATCCCTGTTGCAAATGGCAAGATTTTATTCTTTTTGATTGCTGAATAATACACACACAGACACACACACATACATACCACATCTTCTTTATCAACTCATCTATCAAGCAACACTTGGATTGCTGCCATAATTTGACTGTTTTGGGGTAAATACCCAGTAGTGCAATTACGGAATCTTAAGGTAGTTCTATTTTTAACTTTTTTTTTTTTTTTTAAGATTTTCTTTTGAAGTTATCTCTACACCCAGTATGGGGCTTGGACTCAACAACCCCAGGATCAAGAGTTTTATGCCTACTGACTGAGCCAGTCAGGTGCCCCTATTTTTGCTTTTTGAAGTACCTCCACACTTTTTTCCATATTGGCTGCACCAATTTACACTCCTATGAAGAATGCATGAGAATTCCTATTTTTCCACATCCTCTCCAACACTTAATGTTTTTTGTGGTTTTGATTTTAACCATTCTAACAGGTGTGAGGTGATATCTCATTGTGGTTCTGATTTACATTTCTCTGATGATGAGTGATATTGAGCATCATTTCATGTGTCTGCTTTATCATCTATACATCTTCTATTCACATATTCTCCTCATTTTTTAATTAAATTATTTCTTTTGGGGGGGGATGTTGAGTTACATAATTCTTTGTATATTTTAGATACTAACCCTTTATCAGAGATGTCATTTACAAATATATTCATTCCCCCATTCAGTAGGTTGCCTTTTCATTTTACTGTTTCCCTCCCAGCAGAACCTTTTAATTTTGATGAAATACCAGTAGTTTATTTTTGCTTTTTTTACTTGGTCTCAGGAAACCTATCTAGAAAAAAGATTGCTATGGTCAATGTCAGAGAAATTACTACCAATGCTCTCTTCTGGGATTTTTATAGTGTCATCTTGCACATTTACACCCTTAGTCCCATTTGTGTTTATCTTTGTGTATGCTGTAAGCCAGTGGTCCAGTTCCATTCTTTTGCATGCAGCTGCCCAGTTCTCCCAACACCATTGGTTGAAGAGATTGTCTTTGCCATTGCACATTCTTGCCTCCTTTGTTTTTGTTTTGTTTTCTTTTATTTAAAGATTTTATTTGTCAGAGAAAGAGAGAGAGAGAGAGAGGAAGAATGAGTGAGGGAAAGCACAACCAGGGGGAGTGGCAGGCAGAGGGAGAAGCAGCCTCCTGGCTGAGCAAGGAGCCCAATGCAGGACTGGACCCCAGGCTCCTGGGATCATGACCTGAGCCAAAGGCAGATTGTTAATGAACTGAACAACCCAGGTGTCCCTTGCCTCCTTTGTTAAAGTTTAATTGACTGTATAATTGTGGCTTTTTCCTGGGCTTTCTATTCTATTCTGTTTATCTTATGCATCTATTTTTGTGCCAGTGCCATACTGTTTTTATTATTACAACTTTATATTGTAAGTTGAAACCTGAAATTCTGATACTGCCAACTTAGTTTTTCTTTTTCAAGATTGTTTTGGTTATTCTGAGTCTCCTGTGGATCCATACAAATTTTAGGATTTTTTGTTCTAGTTCTGTAAAAAATGTTGGTATTTTGATAAGAATTCCATTTAATCTGTAGATTGCTTTGGGTAATATGAACATTTTAACATTTATTTTTCCAATCCATTAACAGGGAATATCTTTCTAAATGTTTGTACCATCTTTAATATTTTTAATCAGTGTTTTATAGTTTTTAGAGTACAGGTCTGCCACTTCCTTTGTTGAGTTTATTCCTAGGTATTTTATTATCTTTGGTGTGATTATAAATATGATTGCTTTCTTACTTTCTCTTGTTTCATTATTAGCATATAAAAATGCAATTAATTTCTTATATTGATTTTGTATCCTGCAAACTTACTAAATTCATTTATCAAATCTAGTAGTTTTTTGGGGAGAGACTTCAGAGTTTGTGTGTGTGTGTGTGTGTGTGTGTGAGAGAGATACACAGATCATCTGCAAATAGTGAAAGATTTACTTTTTCCTTACCAATTTGGATGCTTTTTGTTTCTTCATCTTGTCTAAAAGCTGTGGTTAGGACACTCAGTACTATGTTAAATAAAAGTGGTGATAGTGGACATCAACTGTGTTAGGAGAAATACTAATTTTGTCACCATTGAGTATGATGTTAGCTGTGGCTCTTTCACATATGCCCTTTATTATGTTGAGGTATGTTTCCTCTAATCCTAAATTGTTAGAGGGTTTTTATGATGAAAGGATGTTATATTTTGTCAAATGCTTTTTCTGCATCTATTGAAATGATCATATGCCTTTTGTCCCTTCTTTTATTGATGTGATGTATCACATTGATTGACTTGAGAATATTGAATCAACCTTGCATCTCACAAATAAATCCTACTTGATCATGGTGAATGATTTTTTAATGTGTTATTGTGTTCCATTTGCTAGTATTTTGTTGAGGATTCTTGCATCTATGTTCATCAGAGTTGTTGGCCTGTAGTTTCTTCTACTTTTTTTTTTTTTTTTTTGTATTGTCTTTATCTGCTTTTGGTGTCAAAGTAATGTTGGCTTTGTAGAATGAAGCTTATAACACCTTTTGCTGTATTTCAATGATTCTGGGCCATTGTGTTTTCATTTTTATTTGTCACCCTGTATTTTTTAATTTCCTCTTTGTTTTCTTGGTTGATACATTAATTGTTTAGTAACATGATATTGAACTTCTTGTGATTAATTTCTAGTTTCATACCACTGTGGTCAGAAAAGATGCATAGTATGACTTTGATCTGTTTGAATTTGTTGAGACTTGTTTTGTGGCCTGGTATGTGAACTGTTCTAGGAAAGGTCCTATGTGCACTAGGAAAGAATGTTGTTTCAGGATGGAATGTTCTGACTCTATCTGTTAGATCCATCTGGTACAATATGCTGTTCAAAGCCACTGTCTCTATGTTATTTTCTGTTTAATGATGCATCCTTGATGTAGGTTGGGTGTTGTCATCCCCTACTATTATTGTATTACTATTGATTGTTTCTTATATACTTGTTACTTACTGCTCTATATATTTGGATGCTCCCATGTTCAGTAAAAAATATTTGTAGTTGTTATATCTTGTTGTTGGATTTTACCATTTATGATTATGTAGTGTCCTTTTTTGTCCCTTGGTACAGCCTTTTTCTAAAAGTCTATTGTGTCCAATATACATATTGCTACTCCAGCTTCCTTTTTACTCCATTTGCATGATACATGTTTCTTCATCTCGTCACTTTTAATCTGCATGGGTCTTTAGGGTTGAAATGAGTCTTTTTTAGACAGCACATAGATGGGTCTTGTGTTTTGTTTTGTTTTTTATCCTTTCTGCCAGAATATGTCTTTTTATTGGAGCATTTTGTCCATTTATAGTCAAAGAAGTTATTAATTCTGTGTATTTATTGCCAATTTTTACTTGTTTTATGTTTTTGTAGTTCCTTTCTGTTCTTTTCTTTTCTCGTTCTTTTATGATTAGTTGGTTTTCTTTAGCAAAATACTTGGATTCCTTACTCTTTATTTTTTGCATATCTATTACTGTTTTTTGATTTGTGGTTGCCATTTAGTTCTTTTATGACATCTTATGTGTATAGCAGCATACATAAGGTTGGTGGTTGCTTAATTTTGAAACCATTCTTTACTCTTCTCCCTTTCACATTTCAGATATTTGATATCATATTTTATTTTCTTTTATTTTATGCTTCTCTTGACTTTTTTTTTCAGATGTATTTAATTTTCTTGCTTTTGTACTTCTTTTTTTCTTACTCCCCCCCCCCCCCCACTCATAAAGTACCCCTTACATTTCTTGTAGGGCTGGTTTAGGAGTCGTGATTTTTTTTTTTTTAAAGAATATTTCTTTATTTGTTAGAGAAAGCATGTGCACAGACAGTAGAGTGGCAGGCAGAGGGAGAAGCAGGCTCCCCACTGAGCAAAGAGCTGGATGTGGGACTTGATTCCAGGACCTTGGGATCGTGACCTAAGTCAAAGACAGATGCTTAACCAACTAGCCACTCAGGCATCCATGGACATGAATTCTTCTAACTTTTGTTTAGTAAACTTTTGATCTCTCCTTCTATTCTGAATGATAGCCTTGCTGGATAGAGTATTCTTGGCTGCAGATTTTTTCCATGTAGCACTTAGAATATGTCATGCCACTTCATTCTGGCCTGCAATGTTTCTGCTGAAAAATTGGCAGATAGCCTAAAGGGATTTCCTTTGTATGTAACTCCCCCCTCAATCCCCGGCACCCTTCAAAATTCTTTATCCCTACTTATTGCCATTTCAATTGCTATGTTTCTTGGTTTGGACCTCCTTTGGTTGAATTTGTTAGGGGATCTCTGTGCCTCCTAAATCTGGATCACTCTTTCCCTTCCCGGGAAGTTTTCAGCTGTTATTTCTTCAAATGCACTTCTGCACCCCCCCCTTTCTATCTCTTTTCCTACTGGTATCCCTATAATGCAGATGTTATTATGCTTGATGGTGTTGCTAAGTTTTCTAAGTCTTGTCTCATTATGCAGTATTTGTCTCTCACCTATTCAGCCTGTTTGCCTTACATTACTCAATCCTCTAGATCACACTGACACATTCCTTTACTTTCTGTAGCCTACTATTTATTCCATCTATTGTATTTTTAATTTCACTTATTGAATTCTTCATCTTTGATATGTTATTTTTTATCTCTTTGTTAAGGGTCTCACTGATGTCCTCTACTCTTTTCTCAAGTCCCTTGAGTATCTTTATGATTATCACTTTAAATTCTCTATCAGTCATATTACTTATTTCTGTTTTGCTTATATCTCCTGCTATGATTTTGTCCTGTTCTTTCATTTGGGACATATACCTTTGTCTCCTTATTTTGTCTACCTCTCTGTATGTTTCTGTGTGTTAGGAAAGTCATCTACATATCTTTCTCTTGAAAGTATTGGCTTTATAAAGAAGAGATCCTTAATGCCCTCCAGTGCAATATCCACTGTTCACTAGAACCCTGTTCAGCAGCTTCAAGTAGTCTCCTCTTTGTGTTGCTTGCACCCAGCTGTTGTGTCTGAATTACTTTTCTTTTCAGTCTAGTCTTCTGCAATTCTTTGCCTGTTGAGCTCTGTGCTTGCTGTCTGTGTTAGTGGTACCCAGACGGGCCAGCTCTGGTGGGGAGGGGGCTTACCTAAGGGGTAGCTGGGGACAGGGCAGCAGTTTTAGCAAAATTTGCATTGAACTTCTGGTTTTAGGCCATATTCCCCAAAACTGGGACATGGTGGAGCTGGGGGTATGTTGTATTTGTGCTGAGCTCAGGACCCAGGCCAGCAGACTTGGAGAAAATGAGTCCTTAGGAGAATTTATTGGCATGGTGTTATGCTAGCAGGGTAGGTAGCAAGTGTCTCTGCAGCATTGACTCCCCACAGGTGGCCCTGTGTTTATGCTGCAGGCCGGGGGAGGAAAATGGCATATGTCAACTCTTTTATTCCCAGAGAAGTCCCCCAATATGCTCCAAAATCCATGCAACAGATTTCTCTTTTGTTGCCTCAAGCATTGTGCAAACTGCCACTTCTATGTTCTCTCACCATGGGCATGGGTTGCTGTCTCTTTAAGGGCAGGAACCAAGCTATCACTTGCCCTCCAGGCTCCTGTAGTGCTGAGCCATCTGACTTATAAAGCTCCAACTTCCAAGTCTACAGAGTTACACAAACTCATGGTATTCAGCCCTTCTGGTTTTCAAAGCCAAACACTATAGAGATTTGTCTTCCCCATGTGGGCTCCCTGGTATGAGGAACCATTTCTCTGCCTTCTCTGCACCTGCAGCTCCATACCAGGGGGAGCTCCCCACCACATTTTCTGCCCTTCCCAACCTCCAGTGTACCTTCTCTACATTTAGTTGTAGAGCTTGTTCGGCCAGTCTTCAGATTACTCTTTAATTTATTTACATAGATGTGAGTGATACCTAGTTGTAAACATGGGATAGTGTGAGCTCAGGGTCTTCATACTCTGCCATCTCTCCAACCTCTTGCTCATTTATCATATTTTTTAAGAAAACAAAAAATTATAAAACCCAATACTGGCAGAAGTATGTGAGCATATTTTGCTGATAAAGTATAACCAGAACAATCTTTTTCCTAGAAGCTTGTAAACCATAAATTTAATTCATATTGATGACCTAAAAATCTTGTACTTTTTGTCTCAATAATTTCACTTCTGGAGATCTTAATATAACTTTCCTAAGGTATTGTGAAACTTTATGAGTATATGCTCATTATTATTGTTAGAAAAAATAGAGGTAATGGATAATTAGGTCAGAATTCACTCACTTTTTACTT
This sequence comes from Mustela putorius furo, assembly GCF_011764305.1. Lineage (NCBI taxonomy): Eukaryota > Metazoa > Chordata > Mammalia > Carnivora > Mustelidae > Mustela > Mustela putorius. Next base: position 76,868,364 of record NW_025421987.1, read on the forward strand.
TTTGGAATACTATTTAATTATTAAATTGGCTAAAAAATAAATACACACCTATACACATGTACATACTATACACACAAATAATCACATATATATATATGATTATGTAACTATAAACATCAGAATTGAAATAGAGTATGTACCCTATGCTTACATTTACATGAAATATTGTGTGGAAGAAAAAGACTAGGAGGAGATAAATTAGAAGTATTACTTCTTAGGTACTCAATATGCTGTTGAAGGGTATTTCTGCTTTTTTTTTCTGAAATTTTATAGTCTGGTTATATTCTAATTTTTAGATAAATTTAATAAATTAAATGTATTTAGTATTTATTAGATAATTAATAATAATTACCTAAATTTTAGATAAATTTAATAAAGAAAAGGAATAAATGGAGGGAGAGAAGGAGGGAGGAAGAAAGAATTGTGTTTTATTCCAGTAAATATAATCTTTATTGGATTAAGTGAATTTAAGATGCTATACTAATGAATAGTTTGAAGAAGGCAAAGAGGGTAGTCTGTGATAACTTTGCTCTAAAAAGTAAGATCAAAATTGGTCCCTTTATTTTCTCATGAAAAAGGATAGTTCTGCTTCTATATATTTTTTTCCCTCTTTGTATTTTTAATAAAGAAATATGTCTGTGTGTAGCAGCAGAGCTCTAACATTAAAAATACGCAGGCATCAGGAATATCAAAGAACTATATGGGAAAAAAAATACAATGACTTGGCTATTATTCCAAATCATCTGTTTCATTTAGTTTGTGGCACTTTCTGGAATTTGTAAGTCTAGTTAGTAATCTACCCTAGCTTTCTACTTCTAAGTGTATCCTCCAAATGAGTTTAGCTTTTATCAGAGCTCCCCAGATCTATAGACTTTAAGTCCATATGACTTAGGACTAAAAACATGTTTATAATTTGGAGTAAAATAAGATTATGTACTCAAAATTTAATATGTGTTTTCACTTACGAGTATCCCTTAGTATCTTAACGCATCAAAATTACAGGTTTGCTTAACACATGGGCACAACCCACGACTGCTTCTGAAAATTGTTTTGTGAATTTTACAGGAGGGAAGTAGATTTTGTGATATCTAGAAGGGAAATATGTCACACATGATTATCTTTAAAGCAAATGATAATTCCTGCCTTGTTTCATTGTAGAGTAGGTTAGAGAAAATGTATCCATAAAATACCCAGAATGGATCCTGGCTTGTTTTAAGTGCTCCCAACCTAATAGTATCTACTAATATAATTATTACATAAAAGAAAAGGGAAGTTCAATTAAAGTATGTTGAAACAGAACATTTGAATTCAGACTTAAAAATAATAAAAAGGGAAGAATCTCATGATTAAACATCTATATAAGAGAGTAACAGGCATATGGGAATCAAGTGAATATAATGTTAGGTTGGATTAATACTAAATATCTATATTAAATATAGATATTATGGAAATATCTATATTAAGGAAAATACTAGAGAGACTTGTCTGGACTTTCCAAGTAGTTTTTGTAAACTTAAATGATACTTACCTGCCAGTTAATAAGTTAGATTTAGAAATACTGTGGTCAACTCCAAACTTATTATTCTTATTCTGGTATGTTGACAGATGCCCCAGAGTGGGGCAACATTGGTGGCAATTGATCAAAAAGACATTTTAGGTGAAAAATATTAAACAAATAAAACAAAACAAAAACGCAAAAGAAAACAAAAACTTGTATGGAAATAAGAAAGTTGGAGAGCAAGTGGATGGGATAGAATGGAGAATGCTACCAAATGGATAAAGAAATAGTCTTACCTCTATCTAACTTTGATTGCAAAACTGAGACTAACAGAAATTATAGGTTGGCAGGTATGCATAATATAAAAACTATTTCTAGTTGTTCATGTTCCCCAAAAAGGAATACATTTACTAAAAAGGTAAATCCCTATTGTAGAATATGAAAGCAAATACTTCATATCTTCTCTGCAGGGATGTTTTATACTAGCCTTCTGCTAAAACTGCACAGCTGGGCTAGGCCCTTCCACCCTTAATTCTAACTCTAAATTCTAGTACTCTAAAACAGTGGTTATTAGCCAAAAAAAAGTCAGGAAATACTCCATAATTTGTTTGGTAGGCATCAACAAAAATGATTGTTTCCTTAAACTTCTTTAAGAATTTAATAGTAATAACTCAATAATCTGTAGTGTTCTAAAGTTTTTTAAATACTTGTTTGCATATTATCTCATTTAATCTACCTTTTGAAATTCATTAATTTCAATTTTTATTTCCAGACTTTCTTTTTTACTTCTTCCAATTTATCTGTTTATAACTTTACCAAAATTTGAGATGAAAATACACAATGTTCACATTTTGGCATTGATTTTAGAATCTTGCTGACATTTTGACTGATTTTTCTTTCCCTAGAATACAGTGGAAGCTCTTTTATTCAATTTTTCCACTGAGGGCATTTGTTGACTTATTGGGAAAGTCATTTTAAGTGAGAAATCTTTAAAAATGATGCATATATACCTAAATTTTATATCTATGTATCAGTCTATCTATATGAATCAGTGAATATTTATTTATTAATATTTGGGGCCCATTGATTGGATTTCCACATATCCTATCTTCCTTGCAATAGTCACATTCAAATCATTTGCAGTTTTGTTAATTTCATAGTGAGACGTAACGCAAGAAAATTTTGAAGCAATCAGAATGAAAAATGCTTCTGGATCCCCCCTCCTTGTTTTCCCTAACCACTACTGAGTATCAGAATACTTCAATTGCAAATAGCCAAACAACTCTTTCTTTGGCTTACATAAATTTCCTTCTCTCTATCCATCTTTTCTTTCTTCTCTTCATTCGTTCCTTCTTTCCTTTGTCTTATTGAATAAGAAGTCTAGAGGTAAGTGATGGGTGAAATTAGAATAGTCAGATTCTCTCTTAACTTCTCCTGGACTTGCCCCTGTAATCAGTCACAATTGGGTGTCACAGGTCCCAACATTAGGATCATGTTCTGGAGACATCTTCCCTCTTTATGACGAAAGCAAATTTTTCTCACTTGCAACCAGTTTATGAACCATATGTCCCATTGGCCAGAATGGTGCCAGATGATTATATCAATTTGCTAGTATTTTAGCTAACTCCGACCCTATGAAGTCTCAGAATGAAGAATGGTGCTGGGTTAGCAAAGCAGCAGTATCTGTCGATCCTTTCTGAGTTTTTCTAAAGGTCTTGACCTAATTTTCATAGAGTCGACTACTTCTTCTTCTTCTTTTTTTTTTTTTTTAAAGATTTATTTGACAGACAGAGATCACAAGTAGGTGCGGTGGGGGGGGGGAAGCAGGCTCGCCTCAGAGCAGAGAGCTGGATGCGGGGCTTGATCCCAGGACCCCGGGATCATGACCTGAGCCAAAGGCAGAGGCTTTAACCCACTGAGCCACCCAGGTGCCCCAAGTTGACTACTTCTTTTTGTACTCATCTTTTATTAGTATTTGTAGAAATTAAGTTGCATAATTACAATATTATATACAGTGGCAAATAAGTGTTTTGAGAATAATATAAGTTGATTTTGACATACATCTCACTGATAAGATCAGAAGTGCATGGATATATTACAAAATTACTACTAGCTGGAAGGATGCAGTATTTCCTGAAAATTAATTGAACATATTTTAGAGGGAAATTTATAGGTAACCCAGGAATGGGATTAAGTGGCGCCTGGCTAAAAAAGTTTAAAAAGTTAAAATGATCATTGCTAGAGTAATTTTTCATCATAATCATCACATAATTTTATACACACACACACACACACACACACATATATATGTAATGTTTAATATGTATAGAGAGATGCTTAATACCCCTTTGAGCCTATAGGGAGTATAATGTATAGTTTTTTTAAATGTATAACTTACAATCCTTAATTTAAATCTAGTCTTTCAGAGCAATGTAAAATAGATAATTCCATTTATCTATGAGCTTCTCAAGGCTCTTGCCTGGATCTTATTTGACTTGTATCTCTAATAAGCAGCATGTATCCAGTACATGAAAAGCTCTCATTTCAAGTTGCATTGAATGATAATGATGATGATGATGAACAAAATCTTAGAATATCATATTGGATGATATGGTACCAACTTAGTAAGAAACTCAAATAATTTATTCTTATCAATTTCATGTTTATAAGTTCTCTCTATGTTTGAGTGACACAGTTACTTTGGTTTAACATTCTAGGATTTGGTATTGTTTACTAGGTAAGTAAATGCTAAAGCCCACCCATTTCCTCTATAATCAAATGTTCCTGCACCTTACTAACAATCCTAGATTATTTGGCTAATTGCAGAGAAGGACTACTAATGTCAAAGACAGCAAGAATGTACTCTTAATCGAATATATAATAATAAAAGTAATAGTCTGTAAATATTTAAGTGGGAGAAAATGTTGCATACTTTTTTTGTTAGAGACCAGAAAACTTGTGCCATTTCCTTTTACAAATGAAAGAGCTTCCTATTTCTGTTAACAGCTGTTACTTTTATTTTGTTGTTCCCATACTCTTTATAGCTTGAGGCAATAATTCACTCAATTTATGTGAAATAGTTGTATCACCAGTTTTGCTGCTCTATGTATGTTCATGGGGTTTGGTGAAGTTCTAATTATTAAGTTCTATTATTACCTTATATGGAATAAAGGTGGTTTTAGTTTTAAATTGTCTAAATTCAGGGTATGTCACATATATAACATTAAATCTTTTGTCCATGTTCCATTTATTTAAGTCTTTTACATTCTAATTTATTGTTTTGTCTGATATTGATTTGGAAATTTTCAACAGCTTGAGCAGAAAATCTGCATCTGGGAAAACATAAGAAATTGACTGAAATGTCTGATACCGAGCCTGAATGGATCTCTATTGTATTACATCCCAAGAATGTAGAAGAAGCAGCTGATAGTTGAGATGGAGCATATAAGGAATGTTTCTTAAAATGTGGTTACTGGAGCTGACAAATCAGTGTTATCTGGAGTGTTTATTATAAAGCAAAAAATCTGTGTCTACCCCCCAGAGATTTAATTTATTATAACTGAGGTGTACCTGGATATTTACTTTTGTGCATAATTTGATCTTAAGCATCCTAAAGGTTTGAAAAACAGATCAATTCTCCATTTCCCACCACTTATCATATTAAATACCTAGGAAGTAGCATTAGATTTGTGCCCATTGAAATACCCTCATTTATAGTTTAAAACTATGATATGGTCAGAAGGATACTTCTGAATGTTGTACAAATAGCTGACTTAGTGCATTATATATCACTCAAAGCTCTTTGAATACAAATGTATATAAGAAGTTATTTTAGAACTACTGACATGGGGGTGCCTGGGTGGCTAGGTTGGTTAAGCATTTACCTTTGGCTCAGGTCATAATCCCAGTATCCTGTGATCAAGCCCCATGTTGGGCTCTCTGCTCAGTGGGGAACATGTTTCTCCTCCTTCCTCTGCTTCTGCTCCCCCAGCGTGGGCCCCCCCACCCAGGCAAATAAATAAATAAAATCTTAAAAAAAAAAAAACTTATTGACATGACGAGATTTTCATTAAGGGTGAATAATTATCATTTTTCATTTAATAAGAACTGTGCAATCAATATCTCTGTATCTTTTTGCTTTGACTTTACAAAATTGCTTTAAGTAGCCTCTAAAATGATGTCCAGTGATCCCTGCCTCTTGGCATTCACACATTTTTTAAAACCCTTCCCTCAGAAGGACTGGACTTAATGACTTGCCTCTAACTATTAATAGATACAGCATGAGTACTGACATGTCATTTCTGATATTAGGTTATAAAGTGACTGTGGCTTTTATTTTGGGTGCTCTCTCTCCCCCTCATTCTGAGGGAAGTCAAAAGCCATTTTGTAATGTGCCTTGTTGAGAAGCCCACATGGCAAGGAATTGAGGGAGGTTTCTAGCCAACAGCTAGTAAGGAACTGAGGTTCTTATCCAACTGCCTACAAAGAGCTGAATCTTCCGAACCAGCATGTGAGTGAGCTAGGGAGCAGAACCAACTACAGCTGTGCTTCAGATAGGATCACACCCCTGAACAATTTCTGACTGCGTCCTCATGAAGAACCTTGAGCCAGAAGCCCCAGGGAAGTCGTGCTCAGATTTTTAGTCCATAGGAAATATGGAACAAAATATAGTTGATGTTTCAATTTCCTCAGTTTTTGAGTAATTTGTTTTGCAGTAATAGAAAACAATTTAGAAGCTAAGAGCTTTATTAATCCCCTCATTCCCATTTCTAGTATCATGATTTTTTTGCTTTCTATGTGATCTCTGATTTTTTTTGTAAATACTTTATTTTATTATCAGAAGTGAATTTTATTTTAAACTGCTCAGTCCTTTTAAAAAAATAAGAGCTTTATTGATTAAAAAAAATTGCACTAATAGCTCATAATTCTTTGGGCCTAGCCGGTACAGCCCTCTTCCAATTTCTATCACTCAATCTGAATCATAATTGCAAAATAATTCATTTTTTAAAGATTGAGAGAGAGAGAAAGGAGCTGGGGGAGGGGCAGCCAGAGGGGGGAAGCAAGTGTCCTGCAAAGCATGGAGCCCCACATGGGGCTCAAACCTGGGACTCTGAGATCATGATCTGAGCTGAAGGTTAACTGCTTAACTGACTGAGCCACCAAAGTGCCCCTCATTTATTTTTTTTTACTTGAAAGTTTATCATGATCTTTTTGAGAATTACCTTTTTTAGTACTTAGGCCAAAATTATAATATCCTTTATAGAACTCTAATACTAGAATCTGTTTTAAATATTCTGGACAGCAACACTCTTGTTTTATAGATGAATAATCTTTGGTCTGTAAGAAAAAAAAAAAAAAAGATGAAGTGATTTACCCAAGATGAAACTACTGCTTGATCTGAAATGTAATGACTCTTTTCTAGTGTTCCTCTGATTCTTTGATCATAAATCTACTGGGCGATAGAAGCCAATGTTCAGAAGACTTTTGGGAGATGAGCAGTATCTAGCCTAGGACTTGAACTGTGTCTTATATAGCTTCCAAAATGGTATAGCCCATTTTTACCAATATTTTAAAACTGTTTTCAAATTTCCCATGGTTTTATATGCTGCCGAAATTCTACATACCCCTCCCTCCATTTCTCCCTTCCTCCTTCTTACTCTTTCTTTTGTGTGGATATTTCTCATTTCTAAACATTTAACCAAGTTTCTAGTGTTTTGCTTTTCTATGACAGCATCTACAAAGATGTTGTTCTACTATTCTTCAGGAACAAAACGTTAGTAGTGTTAATAGCATAAATAAGATTGCATATTGGATCTATTATATAGAAAGTACTTTGGATTTATTTTTAGGTATACACAATGGAAGGAAGATTGAGATAGAAACGCTATTCTAGAATAAAATTCCCTGCATAAAAAGCCACATTGTTAGTAGATGACTAGGTTTAAAATTTGGAGGAAACTATTTTACATCATAATGTTACTATGAATGAAATTTTAATGACATAATATGTAAGAGTATTTTTAAAAATATAAACTGCTTCCCTAGCCCTAAGTAATAATATATCTTATTTACATCAATTATCTCTGTTCAAAAGACAGAAGCTGAGTTTGTTTTGGCTTGGAATAAATTAATATCCTCCATCTTTCTGTTTATTTTGCAAGAATTGACTGCCTCTCTTGCTAGTTTTATGTAAGCTCATGGAAGGTTCTGGAATATCTCTCTGGTTGTATGTGGCAGTGGAGTTATTAGACAGATAAATGCCAGGGAGTCGGGATTTCTTCTTCATCACCATGCACCATCAAAGGCATTATTCTCATTTCTTGTTTAAACAAACTTGCCCTAAACTCCCATGCTTAAATTAAATCAAAGTAGTTTTAGAGCTCAAGGACAGAATAAGTCCTATAGGAAAGTGGGACAAAGGAAATCAGGTTCAAGAGATGGAAAGTTCAGACTGGCCAGTATCTTTAAAATGTCAGTGCTGTATAAAAAGGCTTTATAAGCCATCAATCACCCGTGGCTCTAGAAACAGGCAGGTGGCTATAGAAATTAGTCTTTTTATCACTAAGCCTTCGAAAATTGTTTTCAAAGTAAGCTGTATTTGAGACCACTTATGGTAAATCTAAGGAACTGAGAGAAAGATGGAGGAGGAATTTCTAGTAAGATCCTGGTAGTTAATGGAAAAGTAACCCCTGGTTTTTCTAAGTAGTAGGGCCACATTAAACAAAAATCCCTATATTTATTTTACTTTTATGTTGAAATTGGACTTATTTACTAAAACAGGCAGGATTTAAATCTGACTCTCTTATACTTTTTACACATTTGAAACAAGATTAAAAATTAATATGTTTCTTTTTTGATCATGATAACCAATTCATAATCCTAGCAGTAGCCATTCAGTTCAAAGTAAAAACACAAAACAAAACTGCTGGCTTTCAAGAGCAGAGGAATCTCAAAAAGAAATGGCTAAAGGACCTCAATGGTATAGGAAAGCTTTGCAGATAAGCGTAAAGTAGGTTTTAAACGATTTATTTATTTATTTGAGAGACTGGGGGAGAGAGAGACAAAGAAAGAGAGGAAGTAGGGGCAAAGGATGAGATTCCCTGCTGATCCAGGAGGCTGAAGACCTGGGGTTCCTTCTCACAGCCCTGAGATCATGACCTGAGTCTAAACCAAGTTATCACCTGGCACCCCAGGTGACAACATTTTATTAAAGAGTGCTAATCAGAGAAGATGTTCACCAAGAAATAGAGGAGATAGAAAGTTTTTTTTTTTTTGATAGCTAGTTTTAGGAATAACTTTATATATAAAACATGGTAATTGTCAAAAATTTTAGAAAATAAAAAAAAAAAGTAATAAGACCAAAGCAAAATCATCCATAAGTTGGTAATTCAGGTTTTTAAAATACCTATTAATATTTTGGCATATTGTCTTTTGGTCTTTGTGTGTATAACATGTATTTTAAAATAATATTTGATCATTGCTTATATAATAGAGAATTATCATTTTTTTATAAAATTTTTTTTCAGGTTATTAAATGCAGGTCTTCTGAGTGGACTAGAAAAAAACAAAGCATTTCTTAGCTTTGGGGTAGGGACTGAAGGATAGGCAGTAAAGGTGAGAAAATAGCAAATAGCAATTGAGTTTTATTCAGTGAAGGATGGGGTAATTTATTTGGTTTAAAAACAGCAGGTGATAAAATTCCATATTTGAAGGGCAGAGATATGACCTAGCCCTACAGGCCAGGCAGGATGACACTCTGATGTGGTGACAAGAAGAATGGAGAGTGTGCGCAGGGCCTCCGTTCACACCACATTGATACTATGTGACACTTCAGCAGTCTCAGGTTTGCTACTTACTAGTCACTTGGCTTGATACTCCCTTTACCTTGTTTCTTTGTGTTTGAAATAAGACATCTGAAAGATGGGTCCAAAATCAGTAATGTACCATTTGAAGACAAATCTATCCCAGACCCCTTGTGTACCTCGGAGGAGGCAGAGTCCATGAACACTTTCACAAAACTGAAAAGCGCTGTGCAAAGGACACACTCAGGAATATGAGCTGCCAAGGCCACACTTGTATCTTTTCATCTTGGGGTTCCCTCTGGCCACATCAATAGACACACAGAATATGCTTTGGAAATGCTTGAGATAGTAAACAACAGATAAGTTTGGAATGGAATTGGCATCCTCCCAAAGTCTTGTTTTGTTTTGTTTTTAGATAAGAATGTGTTTTCTGAACTGGATTGTGATAGCTACTAGTTTTGGTCCTCTAGCAAATAGTTTTCTTCCTTTTTTTTGTGAATCTGGCAATAGAACAAATTGATCTGCAGGTTTGGATATGTGACTCAGTTCCTGCTCACTGCCTTGTCCCCTTTGGTTGGACATAGCGACTGTCCAGAAGTGAGAATAGAGTGCAAGCAGAGGAAATTCATCAGGTATCTTTGTGAAGCTAAATGTTGTGGGGAGACAAAAAGACTTTTGCTTCTGGTAAAGATGGAATAGCAGGGGCTGGAAGTACCTTCCTGCTTTCCTGCTTGAAACAAACAAACAAAAATATACATAACATATGAAGCTAGAGCTCAAGACACTGGACATCAGGCAGTGAAGGAAAGCCATCCCTGAATAAACAGGAAACAAAAGAAGGGCCTCCTGAGACTGCCCAGCTTGCTGCCTGGAGAGAGATTCTGGTTTGCTCTGCTGGGAGGGGACACAGGAGGGGCAGAGCCACCTCCCAGCCTTGAGGACTTGGGAGTTGAGGGCTTGGAGAAGTCTAGATTTGTTTATATTCCTTTTTATTGTTAAGCTACTTCAACTTAGGTTTCAGCTATTTTAAAGAAAAGTGACTTACTATCCCTTCTTAAATTTTATTTTCCTATCCATTGCCCTTATTCCCAAGTTCCTTTTATTTATTTATTTATTTATTTATTTATTTAAGGGTTAAAGCCAGTTCTGTCCACTGAGTTCCTTTTTCAAAGTCAGTCATACCTCAAGCACTGCTGAAGTCACATGTTAAGATCTGACAAGTGCCCTTTTCTATGTAGCCTTAAGTACGTAAGCTGCAAGAACCACAGCCTTTAGAGTGATTTTTCAAATTAAATTGTTAAAATGCGTTTTTAACGTAGTACTTTCTGAAAAATCTATTCTTCTGCCGACAGGCTTACAGCTATCTTCTGTTAGGGCTGGAAATTGACTTTCTAGCCACTGACACTTGACAGGATGTTTATTTTCCCCTTATAACAATTGCTAATTGTCCACCAATTTCTCTTCTCAGAGAAATAACGAAGGTCAGCTGTGATGAACTATAATTTCTGGAGCCTCTCTCTGACAATTTCTTTATATACATATTTGATATTGGTAATTCATTTCCCCAAAAAGGAAAAAAAAATGAAGACAATCAGTGCAAAATGCTGTCAAGGGTGGGGCAGTGAGAAGATAAAGGTGTTTGCATGTTATTCTCAACCTGACTATGAAAGCCATCACCCAGCAAGGATGGGATGTCAGCACAGTTACTTTTTTTTTTTTTTTTAATTTCAAAAAAGCTCTGCAGCTTCAAGATAAAATGTAACCTTGCAGTTGCTAAGGTAACTGGAACACCCCCCCCCCCAGGAATAGCTGAACAAATTAGGTGAGGAAAACTTCTGTAAATTGTTAATACATGGGTGCCCTAAGGCTGCAATAGCTAAATGGTTCATTGGAATCCTAGGTAACCAATATGTGGGACAAGTCACCTAAAAGATATATCTGGTGTTGATCTGATTAGTTTCTTGAGCAATTTAATGCAAATGGTAACATCGTAGTTACCCCTCCTTTTTTAGTTTTGACAACCTTTCTCCCCTTTGTTAATGTTATGCAAATTAATGGCTGTCAGTGGCCCTAAGACTGAGGCCCTGATAGAAAATTTTTAGATACAATAAAATACGACAAGGTTAATTTAATTGTTGGCAATGGTCTACTTTATGATCAGCACATATTTAGAATTCTATGTTGATATTTCCCTGTTGTTACTGTTCCCTGGGGCTTTCTTGTTGTGTGGCATCATTAATCTCTCATCATTCTACTGGCAGGATTATTTGTGAAAATATTTTGGAATTAGAGACTAATGGTTTTTACATGAGAATCCACTTGTTATGTTTGCTTTCAAAGTATCCCAATGTATTTTGACATTAAAATACATTGTTAGTATCTATGATATTTCATGGTTTCCAAGATGTGCATTTTCCCATGTTTTAGTATCCCTGAAATTAGGATGAATGTTCCAATTGATGATACCTGACAATTGCCATTAGCCACTTCTTTACTTTTAAAGTATTTTGTAGTACATATAATAAGCAATGATGTTATAGACTGGTTGGGATATAATATTATGACTTACTGGTTTGAAAAATATTTGGTAAAAGTTGGTGCCATAAACTGTTTTCACTTTGTCTTACCAAGTAGTATATTAACAAAACATGATTTTCTAGGCTCATCTTTGAGATAACCAGCTATCACTGCAGTGTTGTTGATATAAATGTTTTAACCGGCAAGTGTTCTGTGGATTATTTGGATATTACGTGACCATCTCTCACTAACTTCCTGTGTGTACAAAGCTTTAAAACAAACCAGTTAACAAAAATGAGTTCACTCTGAATACTCTAAGGAGGAAAAGCTGTGTTTGCTAGTAATTTATGTTTCATTGATTTCACCTCTGTCCTGTGGCTAGGCATCTGATTGAGTAGTGATAGGCATTGACAGGATACCTGTCCTGGACTAGAAGCTCTGCCTTCTGGTGCGCTTTGGAGACAGATTCCTCCAAATCAACTCATTCACTAGTTGTGTCACCTGGCAAGTTTTTCTTCCTCAAACTGGGATTCTAATCTAATAATTTAGATTAGATGGGATTCTAATAATTTCACAGATTTGATTATTGTTCAAAGATTAAACCAAATATATTGTACCATAACTGGTACTCAGTAAATGGTATTTTCCTTTTTCTTTTTTCCTCTATACCTACCAATTCAATTGAGTTGATTTTTCTGTTGTACCAAATTAATGAAAAAAAAAGGAAATTATTACTATAAATATTTTACAATGTGATAGAAATTTTTAACTAGGAAATGTTAGTCTTCTCTTGGTTGGAAGGTTTCCAGAACCAAAACAGTTGACTTATGAAACCCAAACTGAGGAAAGTAAAATTCTAGAATTAGTCTTCAAAATAATTTTATAATCTCGATAAGCAAGTGGTTATATACTTCTTATGCAGAAAGTTAAGTTTTTCTGGTTTTATATTTTATTCCATTAAAATCACATTAGAGAATGCTAGTTGGTGCCATACAGAGTACAAAGGGTGTGGGTTTGGTAGGGAGATAGAGCTGCAAATAGATATTACAGATGTAGTATCATTTTGAGTGTAGCTAGCCTTGAGAGTTGTATAAGTTACTTCATTTTTTTGAGCCCCAGTTTCCTATAGCTGTTATTAGACTAATACTATTGTTGGGAGAATAGAAGGTAGATAATGTAGGTAAAGTGTTAAACATAATCCATGAGTTAGAATAGGTAGTAAATAAGTGTACCTTCAATATCACAAAAATTTTTTCAGAATGGAAAATTTTCTCACATAGGTGAAATTCGGTTATAGTAAACTCCACAGGACATATTTATGTTTTTAAAGATTTTATTTATTTATTTATTTGAGAGAGAGAGCACATGTAAGAGAGCTCAGTGGGAGAGTGAGGGGGAGAAGCAGAATCACCACTGAGCAGAGAGCCTGATGTGGGGTTCGATCCCAGGACCCTGAGATCATGACTTGAGCCAAAGGTAGAAGCTTAATTGACTGAGCCACCTGGACACCCCCAGAAGACATTTTTAAATGCCATCTTATTAAATATGAATGCACTGGAGGACCAGTTTCCAGTCTGCGGGAGTTTGGGAATAAAATGAATGCCCAAATCTTTGTAGCTGACTGACAGGAACTTTTAATTTAGTGAGGGAATAAAGGTCTATAACCATGCACATGTACTCCAGCCCTATAATTCAATTTTGGATGTTTTTGTATATGAGTTTTGATGAAAAGTCTGGAGTTTAATAGAGTTTTACTTGTTTTTTGGAATGTTTGAGATGGCAAAAGATACAGGGAGTTAAGTTTAATTGCTACTCAATAGACTTAAATAAAAAATAAAGATAGCTCTGTTATAGATTAACTCTATAAACTATCTAAACTAGTTGTAGACAAGTTCTAAGCATTCTAGAAAGTAAGATGATATCTGAAAAATGATACCCGATTGCCTACTTACTGAAATTGAAATGGTCAAAATATAAAGCTTAGAAAATTTTTAAAACAGTGAGTTGGCTAAATTATTTCATGTGAGTTAGTGTATTTGCTGGATGAGCGGAGTATATTTCAAGGGATGACAGCACAGGAGATGTAATATTGTCTTCTGTGTTATCTTGGTGATAAAGCTCTTCTAGGTAATTTTTGCCCTTATCATTTAAAACCATAAGGGATTGGTGATTAAGAGCCAGGCTCTGGAATCAGATGGAGGTTGCTATCTCACCTTGGTTAATTGACACAGTTTGACATTGGAATATTAGGAAACTTTCTAAACCTTAGTCTTCTCAACTTTAGAATAGGAACAACTTCTTAGAGCTGTTGTGAGTGATAGAGTCTGATTTTGAACCCAAGCAGTCTGGTTCCAGGACACAAGCCATTGACTGTATTTTGTTTTAAAAGATTCCACTCAGATCATTTTATTAGAGAAATAGAAAAGAAAACAAAAATAGGTCAATAATTTTAATTGATAAAACGTTAAAATGTATCATACAATAAATACTTCAACAATTTTAGAAAGAAAAAATGTAACTAACTAAATATAACTAACCTAAATTTTGACTCAATCAACCTTAAGAGTTTATGGTTATAGCTTATACTATGTTTTAGATATTATAGTTCATTAAATCAGTGGGGTTGAAAATGCAAAATAATATCTGCAGTCTAATATGTAATGTTTAGTATGTGTAACTATATTCAATTTCGTATGTGATACGCTTTAGTACTTTTTCTGCCTGATCACCAGTCCTGGTTTATGTATGGTGGTAAAGAGTGTCAGGCAGCAGTTCTCATTTGAAACTTTATTTATAACAGGCTGAGAGCTCTTTTAAAATTAAAAATTTGATTTAATTTTGTTTCAGAAATTACTTCCAATTTTTCAAATGTAAATTAATATCAATCCATAAGTGAAGCAGAAAAAAATTGAATTTTTATATGGCCTATTTTTTAAAAAAAGTTACTGATGTGTTCTTCAAATGATTCTCAATTCTTAACTGGCTATGAATTTAATCGAGAACTGAACAACTTGTTGATGAAAAGAAAAATAATATCAGTGATAGCTTATTTGCATTATGCTTACTGTGTTAAAGCACATTATACATTTAGAGGCAAAATGGTATATTAAAAATGCTTGGTCACAGCTTTCATTCAGTGACTTTGAACAAAGATCTGAAACTGAATATAAATATAGTCTAAGTATAGCTTTGCTTGTTTAAGATGTTCTTTAATTGTAGTAACATGTGGCCTCAAAAATATCCCATGGGTTTTATTTTAGTCACAGTGCAAAATACTATTAGTTTAGTTGACTACTTCCAGCACAACATGACCTTGCTTAGAGAAAGTGTATAACTGTCTTGTCCACTGCAAGTTGTTTTATTAAGTTCTTAGAAAGTCTTTTCTAAACCAAATGGGATTAACTATTTGGAACTTGTACTTTATGGTCTAATTAAAAGAAAGCTGCACTTCGGTCTTTCATTTGTTTTAGATCTATTCCTTTGTCTTTTTTGAACCATCAACTTCAGCGAATTTAGTTGCACCTTGGCTCCAAAGATATTTATATGTAACACTGTTGAAATAAAGATCCTATGGAGCCTTCATCACAATTTTCTGAGCCCAACTGATAATTTATTTTGCATAAAACTGAAAATAAAATTGAGTGTCAAATGCCTTTAAGAATGTTTATGTAATTATATCTATACTGTAAAATACATATTAAATACTTACAATAAAAATAAAATATGCTACTTAACAAGTAAATAGGAAGAGGCATATTTTGAAAGCATTCATTGTGACACTTAATCAGTGTTACCATGTAGCATATTTGATTTCACGTTAAAAAAAGGATGTATGATTATGAAAGCATATCAAGTATAATAATTGTCTCTTTAATCAAAACAATATTTAGCATGTGCTTAATCAGAAGAGATTAGTCACTTATAATCCAATCTAATAATTTTATAAGTCAAGGATAAGGATAATACTTGGAGAAATAATGAGAATGAGAACACACTAGGTTTTGGGAGACTACTGCAAAACAACATTTTTGGAGTCAGACAGATGTGGGATTATAACTGTCCTTAATCTTGGTACAAACTTGAACAATTTATTTAACTTTTCTGTACGTTGTTTTCCTTTTATGTACAATGTAAAAACAAGAGAAAAAGAAAGAAAAAAAAGCCCTTGTGTCCGTTAGCTCTTGCTCTGTAAGTATACATCACAATACTTCTATGACTTGAAATAGTAGGGACTTATTACCACTCACTAGGTTCAGCTCAGCCAGGTTCACCCGTGGGTCTGTGGTCAGTTGTGTGGATCAGGTAGGTCATTTTCCTCATCTAGGGTCTGGTGGTTGGCCGACTGAGGTTTGGTCTAAGGTGACTGCAGCTGGGACAGCCGGCCTCTCTCTCATGTGATGGCACTTCCTTCCAGCAGTGCAGCTTTGGCTTGTACTCAGAGCAGAGAGGAGGCCCAAGAGAGTGCAAGGAGGCTGGGAGGTGCCTGGGAGCTGGCATCCCGTCATTCTGCTGTGTTGGCCAAAGCAAGTTACACAACTCGGTGAGATTCAAGGAGTGTGAAGCAGACTCCACTTCTTAATGGGAGTAACTATAGAGTGGCACTGCCAAGTGTGTGGATCAAGGAAGGAGAAAAGAGTTATGACCATTTCTGTAATGTACCATAGTCCCTATCTAGCAATTTACTATTGTCCTTGGAAGAGTATTTGGCAGAAAATGTGTGTCCAGTAAACTAATTTAATTTTTAGAATAAAGCCAATTAAATTCTTAGAATGTTTTTCTTCTTTTTTTTTTTTTTCTTTATGAAGGCTGCAGTGATTAATCATTTAATATTTTGCAAGTCTAACTTCTAAAGCAGTAAATAGAAAAAAATCAAATATGGCAAAATTTTCTAAGAATTCTTGGGACATTTTACTTTTAG
Organism: Mustela putorius furo; assembly: GCF_011764305.1. NCBI lineage: Eukaryota > Metazoa > Chordata > Mammalia > Carnivora > Mustelidae > Mustela > Mustela putorius. Next base: position 76,885,099 of record NW_025421987.1, read on the forward strand.
AAATACATTTTCAGAATCTTAGAGGTTAAAACATACAATTGGTTGGAAAATACTTTCATTTGGAATGCTTGGGTATGGAAAGGAGCTTTCCATTGTGCCATTTGTTTATTACTACCTGTCACATCCTTCATTTTTGGTGAAAGTATATCATGAAATATAAGTAGTGTTATTAATAGGATAAGTTATCTTTGCTTGTTTAAAAGAAGAAAAAAATAAAGCTTTAAAATGGCAAAAATAGGACCCAGTTCCCATTTATCTCCCAACCCTATTTCTTCTCATATTAACAATGTATATACAGTGCGTCTTTCAAAAGACTTGGAAATTAACACTGGTGCAACACTATTAACTAAACTACAAATCTTATTTGAATTGTATAAATTTTTTTCCCTAATGCTTTCTTTTCTCTGATCCAGGATCTTATCTAGGATCCCACATTGAATTTAGTTGTTACTTCTCTCTAGCTTCTCCACTTTGTTGAAGTTCCTCAGTTTTTCCTTTTCCTTCATGAACTGGACACTCTTGGTGAGTGCTGAGGAGTCATTTTATATAAAGTCCCATGATTTGGGTTTAATTTTTCTCATGACTGGAATAAAGTGGTATTTTTTTTTACAGTAATACTACTGAAATGGTACTGTATTATCAGCTCACCAAATCAAGATTTATGATGTCAATATGTCTTCTTAGTGGTGGTGGTAATCTGATCACTTGGTTAATCAGATTTCTGTAAGCTTTCTCTCTTATAGAGTTACTATCTTTCCCTTTTTAGTAAATATCTTCAGGGAAATACTTTGAGAGGTACACATCCCAGGTGCTAGTTTCTGAGCATTTTCCCATAAAAGGAACAAAGACTCCTTGGAAAAATGGTTGATTCCAGGTGGGGCATGCTACATATAAGAGGAACCTAAAATATCATGTGGTAGGAGAGTCTAAAACCGGCTCAGAAAAGATGGGGCTTGTTGAAAAAGCATGGGTGACTAAGGCTAAAGCAATTTGAACAAGAAAATAAGTGCTAGTTTTAAATATTAACCCACAGAATTAAATATGCTTCATGAGTCCATACTGATATAAATATATAATTGAGTAAATATGCAGGGTAGATATCCTAGCTTGGGCTGCTCTAACACAGTATCATACACTGGTTGGCTTAAGTTACAGCTATTAATTTCTCATGGTTCTGGCCGCTGTGAAGTCCAAGGTCAGGGTGCTGGTATGGTTGAGTTCTGATGAGAACCCTCTTAGCTAACAGATAGATGCCTTTTTTCTATATCCTTCCATGGTGTTCACCTTTCTCTTCCTCCTCTTAATAAGGTCACTAATCCTGTCATGAGGTCACCAGTTTCATGAACTCATCGAAACCTAATTGCCTTCTAAATTTCTGACCTCCACATACCTTCATGTTGGAGGTTAGGAATTCAAAAAAATTAACTTGGGGCAGAATCAAACATACAATCCATAGCAGTGGAGAAGGGACACAATTCTCCTTTCAGTAGAATTTTGATTAATAAAAGTAGAAGGAAAGGGAAAAGAAACAATTACCATTAGGCAAACAACATAGTAATGATTTTTGTCCATCAGTGGATCTTAGAATTAGCAAAAGTTTGAGGAGAAATAGGAATTGCATTCTAGCTTTCATTTTTGAAACTGATAAAAATAATTTTCTAAAACATACCAGTGTTTCCTTCTCTGTATAGTTTTCTTACCACATATCTAAATACCATAATTTTTCAATGCCCTGTTCTTAAACAATGAGAGAAAATTACCCATTTTTAAAAAATTTGCTCCTGGCTGGGCACAGACGTATAGAGCAACAACAACAACAACAAAATCAGGTTCCTTGGTGCTTTTCAACATTTTCCATAGTTTTGTTAGATTGGCATTGCAGGTATAAAAAACAGAACTTTAATTCCTGCTCTCTTTTGGAAGTTCACCGGTTCATAAAGGCCCATGTCCTGTCTTCTGGCAGAGTGATTATTAGATGAACACATGCTGTAATGACATTCGTAAGTCTAACCAGCTATGCGTGGGATTGAGGAATGGGATTAGATTTGTAAAAAGCAGTATAAAATGGAGGAAAAAAAACCATAATGGTAACTTAGTTGCTCCAGAACACTATTTTTTGTTCATATTTTTTTGTATAGAGGAGGTAGAAATATTTTAAGACTTTAGACAGCTATAGCCATCATTGCAATTTTCCATGAATTGTTTCCTTTATTTTTATAGAATTAAGGGGATATAAATGAAATTGAAGAGGAAAAATCCTGAAATTTAAGTTAAATTTTTGAATCACAAAATGTAAGAGCTTGAAGGAGGCTAGAAATGATTCAGTTCAGCATATTAATTTAACAGATGTAAAAATTATAAAACAGAGGTTAAGGAACTTAAAAGATTTGCTGTGGTCTTACTCTTTGAAGTCTGTAGAGATCTAATCATGATTAAAGAAGCTGGACTTGCTTAGAAAGGTGTACAACTTTATTTTTAGAATTAGTTATTATCAAACAGACATTGACAACAAACTAATGATAATTTGATAATAGTTTTAATATTTAGCTTATCAAATTATAAAGCATAGTTAAATTATAATACTCATAGCTTAGTATAAATTTGTAATGACAATAAAAGGCATTAGTAATAAGTAGCTGTGGGAAAAAATATATATATATATTTTACTGGTTAATATAATTTAGAATAATGCTTAAATCCCCATATTAATATCTTTGATATTACTTTATTCATGAATGATTCCTCAATTAGTTCACATGTACAATGGAAAATAAAACTCAGAAGGTCCCTTGTTCATATAGAACTTAGAGTCAAGTGGAGAAAAAGCAATAAGAAGTAGATAATTATTTAATTTTCATTTTTAAAAACTGTTATATGGCAGGCATGCATCTTTTAGGAGATGACACTGAGCTATATTGACTGAAAAAACAAAGGAGCCAGTCATGGGAAGGTGGAGGCTGAGCCTTCCAAGGAGGGCAGCGGCTTGTACTGAGTGAGGTGTGAAGGCTGGAAAATGGGCAGTGCGTAGGAACACGGAGAGCGGAGGAGAAAGTTCATGGTAGGTCAAGTTAAAGAGTTTGGATTTTATTTCAAGCATAACAGAAAATCATTGAAGGATTTTAGTGAGGAAAGTTTAATGTGTTTAAGGAATTATTCTCACTGCTATATCAGGGAAATGATGAATTACTTGGGTAGTAAAAGTATCCTAGTATGTTCTTCACCTCTTCACTTTTTTTTTAATAATTATTCTCCACCTCTTCCAAAAATTATAAAATTATGCTTATAGAATTGCCATTGAAGAATTGTATAGCTTTAATAACCTCTTTAAGTGTTATGTGTTAATAAATATGTATGTTTTGAGCATATACACATACATGACAGTATGATTATATGAATATATATGATACATGTTCTAAAAATAAAAATAAAGTAATTCTATTTTGCTATGATTTGATGCAGAAAATACCTTTGTGTATATGGGTTTAAGGCTCCCTTTCAATAATTCTTTCAGTTAACCCCATTGGACTATTTATGAGTATGGAATTACTGTCCTTGAATCTTTTTATTTTTCCTTGCTTTTCAAAATATTTTTATGTATGCAAATGAGCAGGTCAATCTAAATTATAGTCCTGTCCCCATTTGCCTACTAGTTGTGTAACTTTGGTCAAATTAATAGCACTTCTTTTTTTTTTTTTTGAGATTCTTTAGTTTTTTCTCTAAAGTGGTACCTACTCCAACAGATTTTTGTAAAAAATAAATTACACAATGAATATAAAGAATTAAACATTATATATATTCAATAATGTTATTTTAAAATTTGTTATAGATGGATACAGTGAAATCTTTTAATCTTCTGTGTTTTGTCTTTCCTCTGATCAAAGCCATCAGTGTTTCTCTCTTACTGCATTTTGCATAGATTCCTACACACTTATATTTCTTGCCCCCTGAAAGAAGTCTGCATCCAATAGACTTGCTGTATCTAGCAAGGACATAAAGGAAGGGAGACTGATGTCAATTTAGAACATAAAAAGAAATAAAATAAATAACATTACCTGTATTGCTTAATTTTAAAAGTAAACAATTCAGAAGTTCAAGGTCAAAGTCAATTGTGACATCTTATAAAACCATGGAAAGAATAGATACATTGGGTGTATTTTTGTAGATTTTATTCCCTAGAACGAATATATATATATATATTTTTTTATTTGTATAGTATACACCTCATATAGTCTTTTTTGATGCTACATACATCAACTATAACTAACAGAGTTATTTTGAGTAATTCTTTCCAGAAAAGATAGAAGTGGTTATTTTTATTTCTTTTATTTTTTTTATTACTTGGCTCTTCATCAAATCTCATTAATATGTCTTGGACATAGTCTTGAAGCTTTCTATAGAACTTTAACCAAAATAGATAAATTGAAATATGGTATGAACATCTTTGAATAATTACACTGTATAGTATAGTATACTTTATATATTAAGCAAAATAATTATTTGAGGTCTCCTTTAAGATAAATATTTTAAATGTTCTTTGCATATATCACAGTTATATATTCCTGTTAATCAGGTATTTGGAGGGCTTAACCAGTCATGATACATGACTGACTCTAAGACTCTGCCTGTGCACCACCTAAAATCACTAATGACCAACCAATCATCAGTGCCTGGACCACAGTTTGAGAAATAATACAGTTGGTAAAATGATAATTCATGTAAAGTAACATACAATGCAATGTGGAATAGAGGTGAAAATCAAACTATCTGCTTTTGATTCCTGGATCTAACAACTCAGGAGCTTTGTGATCCAGGGAAGTCATATAGCATCTCATTTTCTCACTTTTCCATCCATATAATGGGAAGGATACTGTATCATAAGATTATTATGAGGATTGAATGAATTGAATTGTGTAGAGTGATTAGTTTCTGCTACTGAGGGAAAAGTCCAGTAGCATTTACTGTTATTGTGAGGGACATTTGTTTTTGTCAGATGAAAGTAAAAAATGGTTTATTATTAGAATTCAAGGGAAAGAAACAGATCACCATGGGACATCCTCATTGCAGCACTAGAATGCTAACTTCCTCTTCAAGGGTAGATGAGATTATTAAAGTTCGCTGGGTCGTAACAAAGATGTGGTGGTGGGAAATTAGAAAGTATTGAAGGGACGCCTGGGTGGTTCGGTCGGTTAAGCTGCTGCCTTTGGCTCATGTCATGATCCCAGAATCCTGGGATCCAGTCCCGCATCAGGCTTCTTGCTTGGCAGGGAGCCTGCTTCTCTCTCTGCCTCTCCCTGCTGCTCTGCCTGCTTGTACTCTCTCTCTCTCGGACAAATAAATAAAATCCTTAAAAAAAAAAAAAAAAGTGTTCAAGACACCATGAGATTGCTGATTTATATAGAGTGGAAGCTTCTTGCAAGTGCATAGTGAAAGAAGAGGTATGAACACCAGGTTGACTTGACCCTATGTTGTGAGGAATTGAGGCCTGAGCAAATCGCTAGCCTGTGAAATAAGGTGACTTCTCCTGCATGACGATTTGTTATCTGTTTTTGCCTTGACTTTTGTAATTCGAAAGTTCACGCTTATTTTATCAGGTAGAAATGATTGAGGAAACTCAACTTCAGCAATTTTTATGTGTTTTTGATAGATGAGATCAGTCCAGTGGTAACAGAGTTGTGTGTTGAGATGAGTTTTTCTTCTGGTGGTATTTTAAACATGTTCACCAATGTCAAAGATTCACAAGTTATTGGAAACTTTAAAGACATAAAATTATTTTTGTAATTTCAACCCCTGATGGAGGCACGCAGTGCAGCTTACAGCGTCTCTCTCACCAGAACTGCAGAGTCTAACGTTTCATTGCTTTCTCCCCAGGAGGAGCTGCATTACCAGTTAGGATACATCTAACAGCATATCATTAAACAGGCACCATCAGATCATCAAAACAAAGAAACTGCTGAAGCTGAATTAGATGTTCTCACTCAAATAACGAATGTGGTGACACTGTACAAAATCGAGACACTAAGCAACGGCACAGACAGCCCAGGCTGATTTCTTATATTTCCAAACATTAGATTACTAACTGTTTGTATATCTTGACTTAATTTTTCTGTATCTTTGCAAGTATCAGAACCACTGGCTGAGAAACATATGAGAAGAGGTGATTAGGATAGAAATTAAATCTACTGAAATTTAACGGTATCGAAATAAGCAATATGTCACTGGACATATTGCTTCAGTACTGATTGGAGAATTACTGCACTCTCCTTAGCTTTCCACACACTTAGAAACCCTGCTGGATCATGGAATTCCTTTATGCTCCACAGGCATGGTGTGTATGCAATAGAATACTGTACTTTGTTCTCTGTTTCTGGTGAATTTCTTTTAAGGTTTTATTTATTTATTTGACAGAGATCACAAGTAGGCAGGGAGGCAGGCAGAGAGAGAGAGAGAGAGAGGAGGAAGCAGGCTCCCCGCTGAGCAGAGAGCCCCATGCAAGGCTCCATCCCAGGACCCCGGGATCATGACCTGAGCCAAAGGCAGAGGCTTAACCCACTGAGCCACCCAGGCACCCCTGTTTTTGGTGAATTTTGCATGAACTTTAACACTGCTTAAAATTCCCAAAATTTAATTTTGTAACTATGACTTATAGCAATATATCCAAGATCACCTTTACTGTGTTATGTAGAAAGCATCACTTCAAAATTTATAATAGAAAAGATAATGTGCCTGTTGGCTTTGCTGAACCTTGGTGCCTTTTTTGCTCTTCTAATTAAGGGTATTTTGTTAAATAATAAAGTGGTTTCTCTTTAAAGAGGGAATTATTTGGAACTTTAGTTTTCTAAAATCAGTTATTTTTTTCCCCATAGTTTAGACACACTTTCCTTTTCAAATCCTTGGTAATGGAGATGTATTTTCTCTACTTTGAGCTCCTCTTTCTTTCATGAGTTCCTGTTACAAATAGGTCTTTCAGTTTCTTCTGGGAATCTCTTTATGATCTTGTGAGCATTCAATTATTAAACTGCACCAGGTTTTTGAGAAGATGAATCGTGGCTCCTCATTGTAGATCTTGACAGTTAATTTTTATAGGTTTTAGACCAACGACGTTGTTCTTTTTCAAAGCTACATCATAAAATGTCATTTTTTTTTTTCAGGTAAAATAATCTATATAATGTTGCCTTAGCCTGTGTGTATGTATCCATTAGAATAGTTTGGTTAAATTTTTGTTTATTTGCTGTGTATCTTCTCTGAAAAGGCAATCTTTTTGCCATATGAGTTAGAATAATTGATGTTGTTCAAAGATACTTGCTGTAGGGTATCTAGACATATTTACTCTGGGTTATCTTTAATTTTTAAAGAGAAATGAACTCCCAAATTCTATGAATATACTTTCTTTTAGTGATAAATACACCAAATTGATATAGTGCCCATATTCTGATCTGTACTTTAGAATACAGCATTTAGTCTTGGGACCTAGATAGAATTGGGTGCTAGCATTTAAAACGTTTTTTAGCCTTGGCCGTATATTTAACCTCTTTATGTGTTTTATGGTATGCAAACTTGGGTAATTTTTTTCTTTTTTTAATTATTCTTAAATCTCAGTTCCACTATTGTGAACACACTGTTATGTTAGTTTCAGGTGTACGATATAGTGATTCAGCAATTCGGTGTGCATTACTCAGTGCGTATCATAAGCGTTCCTTAATCCCCATCACTTATGTCACCCCCACCCCCACCCCTATCCCTTCTGGTAACCATTAGATTGTCCTACATAGTTAAAAGTCTGTTTCTTAGTTAGTCTCTCTCTCTCTCTCTCTCTCTTTTTTTTTTTTTGCCTTTTTTTTTTGTTTGTTTCTTAAATTCCACATATGAGTGAAATCATATGGCATTTGTTTTTCTGACTTATTTCCCTTTGTATTATACCCTCTAACTCCATCAGTGTTATTGCACATGGCAAAATTTCTTTCTTTTTTATGCTGAATAATGTTCCATTGTAGATATATACCACTTCTTTAGCCATTCATCTATCAATGGACACTTGAGCTACTTCTGTAATTTGGCTATTGAAAGTAATGTTGCAATAAACCAAGGGGTGAATGTATCCATTTGAATTAGTATTTTTGTATTTTAACCATTGTGAATCTCAGTCTCCTAGTCCTTGAAATTGTAATAAATGTGTGAAATTGTGATAAAACATGGGTTACTGATAAAACAGAGATTGATATATTATTTTAACCAAATGTGTTGTAAACTTCTGAGCATTGTGTCTGACACATAAACTTGCAAAAATTTGTCCACTCCATTTATTCCACAGATATTTAGTTATACTATTACTTATATTCTTAATACTAGTACTACTGACAACAATGGTAATCTACCTCCTATTTTAAGCACCTAGAGTAGAATTTCTCAACCTTTTGTGTTCAAGTGAATCTCCTAGGAGTTTTTTTTTTTTTTTTAAAGAAAATATATATATATATAAATTCAGAGACACAGAGGGAGAGAGAGAAAGAAGACAATTCATAACCAAGTGATTCAGATTCATTATGTACAAAATGGGTAACATAGTATCCATGTTTAAATATGAATCCAGACTACTTTATAATGGCAGCCCTCAAATCTTTGGGAAACTCTGAATCTAGAGTAATAAATGAATACTTAAGTATTTTCAGTTTCTTATCTTTTTTTTTTTTTTTAAGATTTATTTATTTATTTATTTGTCAGAGAGAGAGATCACAAGTAGGCAGAGAGAAAAGCAGAGAGAGAGGGAGGGGGAAGCAGGCTCCCCGCTGAGCAGAGAGCCCGATGCAGGGCTCGATCCCAGGATCCTGGGAAGGCATAGGCTTTAACCCACTGAGCCACCCAGGCACCCCATTCAGTTTCTTATCTAATAACATCATTACAAAGCTTTAGGTATACTTTAGTTGGCTTTAGGATATATTGAGTTTATTCATTCAAAAGTATTAAATCCCAACTATTTGACAAGCATTGTGTTAAGCACTACGGGACTCTAGGTTTCACCCACTACCTGAAAGGAGAGTGTTTCTAAAAAAAACTTTTGTAAGCTGAAATGGCATAAGGCAAAGAATTAGTTACTATTAATGCATATGGAAACATTTTTTTAGTGTTCCTACACCTAAAAAATCACCTGTCATAGGCTTTCCTGCCACCTTAGGCTACAACATCTTAGGATCCTAATGGATAAACAAGAATCAAGATAAAGCACAGATGCTCCCAGACACAGGTGCAAGCTAATGGAGGCTTGGTACTGAGATGGGGAGTGTAGTTCCCATGGAAGGAGCTTGGTGGGCCACTCTGGCTGCTGAGGGTACAAGCGGTAATGGCTCTGCAAAACAATGCTGAACACTATTTTTGTGTTTTGCCTTTTTTCATAAAATCAAAACTCCTTTTCATATTTCTCTCCCTTACCAAAAGTAAGCACTAATGTAGGTCTTTTGTAAAAAGCAAAGTGGTGTTATTGGAACTTTTGAAAAGTGAGGGATACCTATGGTGCTTAAAAAGAAAAACATCATACTTGTTCCAAAGAACACACAAGCTAGTGAAAAAAACAACTAAAAAGCAATAAAAAAAATAAAATTTGAAGAATATTATGATAGAGAAACAGTATTATTTTATGATCTTCAGTCTTTTTTACCTGCCATCCCCCCGCCCCCTTTTTTAAAGATTTGACAAAGAGAGGGTGCACAAGCAGGGGCAATGGGAGAGGGAGAAACAGCTCCCTATTGAGCAGGGAGCCCAATGTAGGGCTTGATCCCAGGACCCTGAGATCATGAACTGAGCTGAAGGTATATGCTTAACCAACTGAGCCACCCAGGTACCCCTGCCATCCCTTTTGCTAGAGCATTGATATGTGATGAAAAAGCATGACCACCTAAAGTCATGTAATCTGTGCACTATGCAAGAATGAACACACACACACACACACACACACACACACATATGTATATAAAATGAGTACAGCGAATGCACTGTCCTCCCTAGCATAAGATTAAGGTCTTGCTTTTCTATTTGTAGGGTATTAGCCTATTGAACTTCAGACATTTCTAAAACTGAAAGGATCCACACATTCAGGGTTTTCTTCAAAGTTAATTTGATATGATTGTTCATAGAGAGCTTGAAAAGTCAGCTACAGATGTTCACTTTCATATATAGTATTGTTCTCACTAAATAACCGTTTGTCCAATGTTTGGCTCTAAAAATGTTATTAATAAGGGACTATCTTGTAGTTGCCTCAGTGTTCTTTAGAAAAGTTGGAAACCTATGGCAGATGCATCAAATTATCTCATATTCATATAGAATGAAAGTATGGTTCATAATAAAAATTCTGTTTCATGTATCTTTGACATAAACTGTTAGCAATTAAGAATTAAAACAAAGCCTCAGAAATATAATGATTATTTATATCATCTTCTATGAAATACTTTGATCTTTTACCTTTTTAGTACCCTGTTTTAAAGTATGCAGTTGGTTGGTAGTGGTGGAGGTGAAGGAGGCAATAGACTCGGAATTAACCTTTGAAGTATGTACACACAGATTCATACACAGGGGCACGCACATGTAGTTTGTGACTTGAAAACTTTTGAGTAATGGTAAATATAGAAATTCTAGTAGTATACCTTTGAATAGCACAGATATGTTGTTATGTTCTTTTAAGCTTGCTCCTCTGATGTGTACCCTATATAATATATTTCCTCTGATGTACAAACTAGCTAGTGGGAACTCCTCTTCCTATACTCTAAGAGGATGATGAAGCAGGTTATCCACTTGAACCTCGTTTTATAATCACTTCTAATGTATAATCACTCCTAAAATTATAAGATTAATAGATATCTAGAAAGTATGATTAAGTCTAGCAAACTTTAAAAATTAGGGTTAAGATATTTTGGATCCTTGCCACATTATTTCTGCTTTTTAAAAATTTTCTATTTCTTTTTTACATAATTATGGTAGGACCATGGTAATGGTTATTCATTTTGCAAAAATGATATATAGAAAAGTAACGCTGTGTAACCTGATGTTGTGATTAATGGATTGTATTCTGAAGGAAACAGTGCTCTAGTGCTTGGAAAGCTAATTAATACTTTGGTAACTCAGATTATCTTTAAACCTAAGGGTGAGTGTTCACTATTCATAATTTAGAATATTTGGTGAAATTGTTCTTTCTGTAACTATCTTTGTCTGTTTTAGAGTGCAAAATACCTACCCTTGGACACTGACTATTTTGTTATAAAATGCCCCTGACTTGTTTCCTTTAGGTAAAGTCATATATTTAATGTAGCTGATTTTTATTTCTTTATGACTTTTTTTAAAGATTTTGTTTTTTTGAGAGAGAGAGAGGAAGAGAGAACGCATGAATAGGCAGAAGGGGCAGAGCGAGAGGGAAAAGTAGATTCCCTGCTGAGCTGGAAGCCTGACATGGGGTTCCATGCCAGGACCTGGAGATCATGACCTAAGCCGAAGATAGACTCTTTAACTGGCTGAGACATCCAGGTACCCCTGTAGCTAATTTTTAAACAGAAGTTAAAAAAAAAAATAGATAAACGAATTTATCAGCCAATCGTAAGTCCTACTCACGTGCTATTATTACTAAAGATCCCTTGATAAAGTTAAACCCAAACTAAGGTTCTGAAGCAAGGGTCATCTCAAAATAAAAGCTACTGTTAGGATTGCTTTGGCAATACTTTAATTAGGTTCCACATGATTTGAGACCAAAAATCCAATAGTTTTTGTTCCTTACTCTCTTTGTTTTTAATTCACTTAACAGCGCTTTTCAAAGTCAATGGAATGACTCTCTCGAGGCGGGGTTCAGCAAACTACACCCCACAGGCCAGGTTCATCCTAATGTCTGGTTTTATAAGTTTTTATTGAGACAGAGTCACACCTATTTGCTCTTTTATGGTCATGGAGCTAGAGAAAGGAATAACTTGCAATTAGGTATAAGGAAACTTGTGGGGGTAACAGACGTGTTTAATCTTAATTGTGATGATAATTTCATGGGTGCATAAGTGTGTCAAAACTGATCAAACTGTTGATTTGAAACTTGCGCTGTCTAGTGTCCTTCATTGGACCTCCGAAAGTTGATTTTTTTAAAAAAGAGGTGTAGAAACAAAGATCGAGTTTAGAAAAATAAAACACACAGAATGTACACCCAAACATTTTATCATTAAGTTTTCAACAGATATAAAATTATTCAATCAAACTGCCATAAAAATTTTTAACAATTTCAACATCTATACCTATTTTGCTGGAAATTCCTTAACAACACTTTGTTATTAATGAGCATCCCACAAAGCACTCTTTGAAGAGCACCATTCTAGGAGATAAAAAAGAAAGTTGATGGCAGCCTTATACCTCATGGATATTAAAATTTGTATAAAAATGAAGCAGTTACATAACTATAAGATAGGCTATAGTATAGTTCCAAAGACAGTGATTTAGGCTCATCAATAGACAATAGAATGAAAAACAGCAAGGTTTTTGAAAGCCATCAGGCTGGGATTCCAACTCAATTTCTTTCATTTTCCTTGTCTTAGAGTGTAGGTGAGTTATGAAAGTGCTTAACTTCAGTTTGTCATAGGAGGAAATGATAAAAATAATATGTTCTTCATGAGGCTGTTTGTATCTCTCCTTGGCAACATGCATGTAGTAAGTATTCAATAAATATTTGTTAGCTGAATAAAGAGCCTAAAAAATTGCAGTTCCAGAGTTGCTAAGCAACTTGCCAGAATCTAGTAGTTACTGACTATTGCTTATCTCCTGCTGCTTTGCGATTCTTGTCTGAAGGCTGATTTTAAAACATTTTCTTATATGTCAGTCATTTAATTAAAAAAAAAAAAGGCTGAGTATTTTAGGCAATATTTGCAAAATTTAGAGGTAACTTCTCTGTACAACTATTTTAATTTCTAGGTTACATGTATGCCAGAGACAGAAATATTTCTTTTGTAAATAAATATGCTTTTTTATAGGATATAAAAATATTTCTTTAAAAAGTGTATATATTTCTTAGCAATTAATTGCTATATTAAGTTTACTGAGTATGTATGAAGTGTGATTTCCATGGTAATATATTGTGTCAAGTAAAAAATCATCTAATTTTGGGGGATTTTGGCTTTCCATAAAACAGGGATCTTACCAATGTACCAATGTTAGGAACAAATGTCTCAATTTCTTCATTTGTAAAAAAGCAGTAATGGGAATTCTTTACATACTTGGTTCTGGGTCAAGCTCTCTTTGTGACATAATCTCATTTAATCATCATAACTAACCTGCAAGGTTAATACTGGTACTGCCATATTATGGAGAAAGAAATAGGCTTACAAAGGACATTACATGTGGGATGGTAAACGGAGAAGCAGAGATCTTCATTCAGATCTATTTGCCATATTTTTTGTTCTTCCATACTGTAATGCCTATTATATGAGGTTCTTCCCATATTCCTGTTTGTCTCCTGAATCTCTGAGAAAAAAATTTGGTGGCAGAATGAGTCACAACACCTTTGTAAAGCAAAAGTCTGGGCGGCCCTAATTCCCTGAATTCACCGAGGTTTTCCAAAGATATTCTTTAATAGAATTCTCATACCTTTGGAGTGCTTGTGTCTTTAGACATTCAAGACTGAATAAATGGGAATTGAGCATGACTTGGTTTTGTAAGTTAAAATTCCTGAAATTATGGCCAATTAGGATTTTTTGATTAATTAGAAGAATGGAGTTGGAGTATCTCCCGAGGATTTCCTCCTTCCTCTCCAAATTCTTTAGAACAGGATAGAAAATACAAGGTGCAATCCCATAGATACTCTCCAGAACAGTCTGACATGCATTTCTTGGATTCTTTTCCAGGTGCCCAGAGCCTTCCAAGAATTTGAGCTCCTTGATATTTTCTTTTATATTTTAGTGTTTATCAGTTGAATGCCATTTTATAAAAAATAGTTAATTCCTATATGTTTGGCCTAATATAAACAGAATCTTTCACAAAATGTCCATAATAGTACCTATGATAGCATATTTTGGAGTCATACTGCCTAGATTTGGATTCTGTTTTCCTGATTCCTGTCTGTAACTTTGGGCATATTAACCTTATAATACCTCAGTTTTCTTATCTGTTAAATAGAGGTAGTACTGACACCAGTCTTTTAGGGCTGTTCTAGGATTGAGACAATATTTTTAAAACACTTAAGACAGTGCATGGTATAGTATACAGTGAGTGCTGAATGTATTTGCTTTCATTAATTAGTTTCACTTATACAGATCTGGAGTATTTTTATGATTCTGCTTTTTCACTTTTGTTGAACAAAAGAATAAAGAAAATAAAGAAAAAGGACATATTTCAGGAAAGGAGGGAGGGAGATAAGAAGATGGAAGTAAGAAGGCAGAGATAGATGGGAAATTGGTCAATTGGGAGCACACTGAAGTTTCTTCTAGTCTAACATGCTTTGACATTCAATGAAAACTATATTCTTGCAATTTTATATCATCCATATTTGAATATGTATATATTTCTTAGACAAGTTGATTTGCTACTGAATCTTAGTGCAACTCACTAATAAAAATAAACATTTAAAAGTTGTGAAACTAGAACTGTCACATAATGCTTTCCCTTGACTCACAACCGTATAAATCCTTGATATATAACTGTGCTTAAATAGGGTAATTGCCTTGTGCACAGTTAGAACATCATAACTTATCTGCAGTACATTTATCTCCAGAAGGGTCAAATGTATAATTTTTCTACCACATGATGCTGATTTTCCTCTATTATAGTTATTTTGGCCAGGTTGTAGGTTAAAAGCAACTCTGAACATTTCCTCTTTTCAAATCCAGCACAAATGCTTTCTTTGCACATGATTACATGTTAAGTTAGCACAACCCTTATAAGGGAAAATTTATAAGGCTTCCTGGAAAAGCAGCATTGGAAACTGCTATTTTATGATTTCACTTTGATCAAATTTATAGGCATAATCTGAATATGACCTTTTTCTAAGATTAACAATTCCTTCCTTAAATGCTGACCGTGGTAAGGAACAGTAGTGTTATAATTCGAATTTTTAAAAATTTCCTGGGTGATGCTGTTCTTTTCAAGGACAGATATAAGCAGAAGGTGGAATGGAATAGAATGAAAATGAATGAATTTGGGAAATGGAATTTAGGAATTTAGGAATGGAAGTACCATTAGGAATTTAGCTAATGGTACTTCTCTACAGCTTTATGGCTCTTATTAAAAAAGTCACAGTACTGTATCACTAAACCCTCAACTAAATATAATTCTTTGAAAAACAAAATATGGATTATTTTAGGGTTTCCTAAAATATCTTTGGAGTATGAACATACATATCCATGTTCATGGATGCCCATTTAGAATTCTAATTTTTTTAAATAATTGTTAAATTTATCAAAGTCATTTGGAATAACATTGAATAACATTTGTTTCCTTTGCTTTTCTACTTACCATTACTGCTTAAAAATTATCCCCAAACTGAGTGCCTTAAAAAACAAAAATAATATTATTATTTCTCATGATTTCTGTAGTTAGGAATTTGGACAGGGAACTATGGGAATGACTTTCTTCCATGATGTCAGAAGCTCCAACTGGGAAGATTTTATGGCTAGGATGACTCAATAGTTGGAGGCTAGGATCATTTAGAGGCTTCTTTGCTGGTATGTTGGGCAGTCAATGCTGGCTGTATGTGGAGTCCGGACCTGGCCTATCAGTTTTAATTATGTACTTGTAGCCCCTACATTTAGGCTTCCTCACAGTATGACAGCAGGGTTGCAGAAGTAAGTGTCCCCAGAGAACCAGCTGGAAGTTTTATTGCCTTTTATGACATAGCTTAGAAGTCATATAGTGCCACTTCTGCCATTTTACAAGGCTGCCCAGTTTCACTGACACAACCTCTCAACAGGAATGTTAAAATCACACTGTTAAGAAAAACATGTGCAGTGGAAGATGTTGTGGTAGCCATCATAGGAAAATGCAATATTCTATACCAGTATAAAAGAGAACAAAGTCCATAATCAGCCATAACTAGCTCTTCTTAATGTATTTTGTGGCTCACTGAGTTTAATTCTATCAAAAATCTCAGAATTTGGACTAGGAGCCATATCTTAACTGAACCATGGTGTCAACATGTACCATCATTGCACTGTGCCTTTTACAATGCATGTGAGTATGACCTTACCATTCATTGTAGACAATGAAGTGTTCTGTCCCTTAGGACTGGGCCAAAGTAAACAAACAAAACCACCCCTAGCTACAGTAACTAAACATCCAACAGAAGAATATGCCTTTATTACTCTCTAGTCAGGGAGGTGTAAAGCAACAGTAATACACCAAATAATTGCTTACTGGGTAGCCACACCAGTCCTAGGGTTCCTGGGCTCCTCCTCCTTTTGTGCTGGTGTTGAGCAGCAATTCTCAAATTATTATCCACTCATCACTTGCATCAAACTTGAGAGCAGGGATTTCCAAACTACAACCAATAGGCTAAATCTGGCCTGGAGCTTGTATGGCTCAGTTTGTGAAGTGTGTTTTTTACATTTTTAAAGATGCAAATAGTAACAAAAAAAGATATAAAACAAAAAGAAACATATGTGACAGAGACCACAAAAGCATAAAATATCACTGTCTGGCCCTTTAAAGAGAATTTGGTGGCCCACTATTCTAGCATACTTCAAAAAAAATGCAGATTCCTCAGTTTCACCAAATCTGAATTAGGGATGAGAGGTCAATTTTTAGAATCTACATCTTTGAAAACTTTCCAGATTTTTTTTTTTTAATGTCTGCTGGATTTTGAGAACCACTAATTTTGGTTGTCTGCATTTGACTAACTAAGTGTTTTTTATTATTAGATATTGCTTTGTAAAATACAGACATGATTCAGCTCATCACAGTGCATCATGTTGTAGCATAGCCAAGAAACATTAGTGAATTTAAAATTAGGTGAGTACTCTTTCCTGAAAGTAAAGATTTTTTAATTTTTTTTTTAATTTGGACCTTTTTTTTTTTTTTAAAGATTTATTTCTTTATTAAAGAGAGAGGACTGGGAGGGGCAGGAGGAGAGGGAGAAAATCCCTTAAGCAGATTCCCGGCCACCGAGTGCAGAGCCTTCCATGGACCTTGATCTCACACTCATGACCTGAGATGAAATCAAGTCAGACACTTAACTGACTGAATGACCCAGACACTCCTGCACCTTGACATTTTTTACATTTTCTTGAGGTTTTTGTACTGTTCTTGAAGACTCTAAAAGCCCTTTATTAGTTGACATGAATTGTAGAAAGCATTCTTCTAAAATATTAAGGTACACAACATTGTTTTCTTCAACAATGAAATAATGTTAATATTGCCACTATGAAAGATTATAGTATTATAGTATGGCATATTTCACAGTCATTAGTGTTGTGGAAAAATCATTAGTGAAATTGAAGGGTGGGGTTAGTGAAAGTAAAATTTAAGCTATAAAACAACATGTAACATAATTCCATTTGCATCAAATAGCTAAATATATCTATATCTCTTTAACATCTATGTATCTGTCCATCTACCTCTTTGTCTACCTTCCTTTCTACCTATCTCTTTAGATAAAGGATAGAAGGATAGAGAAAATATTAAGAGGAAGTATAGAAGGATATACCAAAATGTTAAGAAAAAATTTGCTAATTGGTACTTTTTCATTTTTCTATTCTGTAATAAGAAAAAGTTATATAAAAAAGAAAGCAGTGCTTAAAATTTCAAATTATTTAATTTCCTGAATTGATTATAAGCCTCTACTTTAGGTAGAAAGTATTTAAAATGGATACAAATTATTTGCATAAGTCACTTTCAGTTGAGGTGTGAATGTCATTTTCAGGAAGCAAGACTAAAGCAATTAGATTAAAGTAGTAATGATTACCTTTTCTAGTTGCAACAGCAAACAAGGGACAGCCTTCTAAATGATTTCATAAGAATTAACCTCCAAGGTCACATTATGAAAGGCTATAGTAACAGTAAGACCCAACAGAGCTGACTAAAATGAAACAAAAGCAAAAACAAAGGCTGATTGGAATTATTACCTCAAAGGGTGTGGAGGGAGATTATGTTTAAAAAAACAATATTTCATGCTGATACTAATAAAGTACCTGTGTTTTTCTCTAAATCTTTTTTTTTTTTTTTTTGACAGTTAATGACAAGGCTGAATATCTTTAGCTAAACTTTATATAAAGAATTTGGGTAATAAAACAAGTTGCACTTAAATAGCTTTTATTTTTCTTTGTACTTTTTGGCACAAAGATATCTTCAACTTCAAATGCTGTAATCAAACTTGTGTTACAACATTCTTGCCTCAAAGTAGCTTTATAAATACCTGTTGGTTAATTATCTTGCTATTATCACATTTCCTTCCTTACTGCCATACTTTCTTCTTTCTTAAAAACCACTAGTGATGTCTAATATCATTTAAGTCTGATTCACAGCCTTGTCTATTGATTCCCTGCTTCAAACCTTTTGTCCCAGGCATACCAAACTATTTTAAGTTTTTGAATCTAAGATAACTTTTATAATTTTTAATTCATAAAGTAAATTCAAAATTCATAATTTTATGCCTTTCACCATTTTTATCTTGAATGCCCTTCCCTTACCTAATTCATTTACCAAAGCCATATTCATTCTTAGAGCTAAAGAGATTTCCTCTATAAAATTTAAAATTTTCTTTTTTCAGTCTCGAAATGTTCTCCCCCCTCTTTTTTTTTTTTTTTTTTTTTTTAATATCATGAATCCTCCAGATTCTACTTGGTAGTAACACTATTATAATCTGTTCCTCTCTCCAACATGATACTTATCATATTACATTACACTAATTTTTGCTACAACATTTGAAGAAGGTTCTTCTTTAAATTTTAGTCTCCAGCACTCAGAACCAACTAAGCACACAATAAATATTTGTCTCAAGAATTAATCAATATTCTTCTTCATAACTTTTTTACCATTAAACATTCTGCCTTGATTACGTAATTCTCAGACTACAGTTCAAGCCAATTGCTTTACCCACACATTTTACACAGAAATTGCATGTGACAGCAATTTCCCTATCATCTCAGAGATAAATGAATAAAGAATAAAGCCAGAGGTGTTTGCCCCTGAATATTGAGCTTGGTGTGCTCATCCGTTGTGACTGCTTTTACTCTGAATCATACATTAAGAGAAATGATGAGCCCTGCCCTCAATCTAGTGAGGAAGGCAGACGTGCACAGGTAGTAGAGGGACTATTTGATTGAAACATGGTAATGGGAAGACATTTAGGAAGTTGCTTAAGTGGTTGTATATGTAACCCACAGGATTTAACCTTCTAATTTGTAGCCTATGGTGTTGCTTGTAAAAATGACAGTACCATAGTCTGTGCTAAATTATCTAGGTCTGGGTGTAAGGATAACAGGTTTGGTCAGTGGGTAGGGGAACCATATGTTACTGAGTGCTTAGTACTAAGTTTACACTTAGAGGTCAACTCATAAATTTTAATCACTTAAGTGCCTTCCCTTTTCACTTTCAAAAGGGTCCTACTGATACGGATAAATAATATATCATATTAGAGATGAGCCATCTCCTTAGTAGGAGATTAATAATATGAGATCATACTATTAAGAGGTAATATTCATTTAGGATGCTGAATATGTTTTCACATTTAATCCTAACTACAGCTGTGTGGGGAGTTATTAAGATCCCAGTTTTACAGAAGAAACTGGGAAAAGTTTCAGGAATGTACAGAAATCCTATGGTAAATAAGAAGAAAGGTTTAAATGAGTTCTATTTTCAGAATTTATAACCTCAAATGTTGTACCACACTGCTTTCTGATTAAAGCCATTTTATTTAGGGGTGTCTGGGTGGTTCAGTTGGGAGAGCATCTGACTCTTGGTTCTGGCTCAGGTCGTGACCTCATGGGTCCTGAGATGGATCTGGGTGGGACTAGGATTCATGCTCAACAGAAGGTCTGTTTGAGATTCTCTCCCTCTGCTCCTCCCCCAGCTCATGCGTGCCTGTATACTCTCTCTCTCTCTCTCTCTCTCTCTCTCTCAAATAAATCTTAAAAAACAAAAACAAAACATTTATTTAGGTAGCAAAAGTATATGGAGAACTAGGATTTTAGGAACCAGATACATCATTCATTCATTTATTCATTATTCATTTATTGACTATCTACTAGGTGCCAGGCAGTGTCCTACCCACTAGGAACACATTAGTAAACAAAATCTCCACTCTGATGCAGTTTGCACAAATTTCAGGAATTGATTTTTTATGTTATATTTTCATGGCATCACCTTGCAGATATTTTGATGAAAGTCAATGAAGCCTCCTATGGATACTGCAAAAACAACAACAAAAACAAGTTTGGCTCTGAATTGGATGGGAGGATGCAGCCATGAATGTATTACATATAGATGATGAATAGGGTCCATTCCCCTGGACTTTGGCACTGGACTGTCATTTAACTCAGGAAACATTTATCAAGTATACATTCTGTGCAAGACCCTGTGATGAACTTTCCTCTACAGCAGGCTACCAAGTTACTCTCAGAACAAGAAGAGAGATACATCTCTACCCCATATTTCTATTATTTGTAAGTGGGATTAATCACCTTTTAATTACCTTTTTAAAATATAAACACCAAATGCACCCAGAAATACAGAAACATGTACTCTGTCCCCAGCAGCTAGGTTTCAGAGAAATTAAGATGCTTCAAGAGAAATTCTAGCAAGACTTATACCTTCTTACATAATTGTGTTTAGAGAAAAGCTTTCAGGTAGACTTTAATGTCACTGTTCCTTGGCATCTATTTAGACATGGCCTTGGCTTATTCTACCAAGGGTTTTGACCCTATTAGCTGTGATGCATTTAGCAGAAGGCTTATTTACAATGCTCTTCTTGGCACATGCACTGAAAGGGATCAAGCCCACTGTTATAATCATGCAGAGTAAGTACTGACAAATGAATAAGGACACTGGAGAATTTTAAGCCTACATGTTATGTTTGGGGCATTTTAATTGCCAAAAAATTTAGTTGTTTTCCACTCTCACTACTTTTAAACCATTTGGGAAATGTTATGCAGATGTAACTTGAATACAACTGTTTGTAGCACCATTAAAGGTTAAATTTGCATAAAAATTAATTCATTAAGTGAAAATTGTACTATATTGAGGGTGCATTACCTTGTGATTGACTAAACTCCATTTTATAGATTGACAATGAAACAGTTGCTTTTAGATAATACTGGTAAATAAATATCAGGAGAACCCTATTAAAAAGAATCAAAAAGCTGAGGAAGTCAAGCCATCTGGACAATAACCTTGTGGTTAAGTTAGGCTAAGATACAGTATATTGTATGTGTCTAAAGTGAAACATATTTGCTGATGTATTTGTTCTTTAAGTTCAATGAAATATAATTTAGTATGCTTAGTAAATAATTCTCTAAATTGAACTAGAGAAAATAAAAATGAAGATCAGAATACTATAGAGAATGTTGAAATGATATGAACATGAATATTAGCCTAGGAAAATGGGAATGGGAAAATTCAATGACCTGAGTGGTCTTCTGTTACTCTTCTGTCACTAGAATCTGCTGGCTTAAAAGACATTGAAGAGAAGTTCACAAAACAATATGTGATTAAATGCTCTCTACCTTAAAAGCTAGAGAATATGTCTTCTGGATAACTCATTAAATTTGCGGATTCAATTGTGGTTAGCGTAGTTTTTTGAAATTTCTATGTCCATTAACAAAAACATACTATTTATCTCTTATAAAAGGCTGCTTTTAAAAATGCTTCCTGAATCTAAATGCATTTGAAAGGGTGAAATTTATTGCTTTTATAAAATGTAATTAGAAACATTTTTTTTCTTACTCCTAGAAAAGGTTGAAATGGTACAGTGAAAAATTATGGCCTCCATGGACCATCAGTTGCTATTGTCTTGTATTTATTATACAGAACCGTTTTTTGAAATAAAATTACAAATGTAATTTGCTACCAACTTTAAAAGTTGGCTAGTATACTATATCAGGAGATTCTACCAATTTCCACTGTTACTTAAAAAACAGTCTTTCTCATTCAGTGCCAAATAAAACAAGTTTGGAGAAGGTTGCCAGACTGATCTGCTCATTGAAGACCCTGAGGTTCTTTTGGGCTTCTCATTGTTTTAAAGCATTTTAAAGCATTTGTTTTGGATATTTAAACAGATGCCTGTTTGGATATTCTCTTCAAGTTTGCCTTTAAGTTTTGGAAAGTAGTAAAGGACTTGAGGATATAATAATAATTTACTTAGAGATCAGCCAGCAAGTCCAATTCTTTGTCTTTAGTTCCTGCTGAGAATAAATGATGATACCCCTAAAACAGAGACACCGGCTGAACAAAGCTTGTCTGCCAGTCGCATGCACACCTTTGTGAGAGAGGGTGGTGTGTGGACAGGTGTGAAAGAAAAGTAGAGCTATCAGAGCCCTGGGATCACGGCTTCTGAGGCAGATTGCCCTTAAAGGGTAATAGCCGATTTGTTTTGTCTTGTGTGTCTTCAGCTCTAGGGAGGACCTTCATTGAGCTGAGGTCCTTGACTGACACACTGACGGAGTGTGAGATGAAAGGAGCATCTCTAGACAAAAAGGATTGAGATGGGGATTACTGAGGTGAAACAGGGTCATCTTTGGTAGCAATTCTTTAGAATAAAGCAAAATGATAAAAGATAATTTATATCTTAAGGATTTTAGCTCCATTAGCAGTCACCACTTTTGCTCTTTCCTCCTTTCTGTAGCTTCAGTCATTCTGCTGTGGCTCTCTCTGTTCTGTTATTTTTCATATAAGGAGTGTTTAATGGTTTTGTTTTGTTGTATCTTTGGTAGCATCAGTTTAGGTCAAAGAAATCTTAACAACACCCTTTCCTCATTCTAGAGAATGGTGTTAGTCCCTTCAACTCTGCCAAGAGAGAGAGGGATAAAGCAACTGGGAGACTCAGCCTCGTAGATGGAGGACAATGACAGCCAGGAGAGAACCACATGAGTCTTCTCTCACTCTTTCTTTCTCACCTGCATGCTCCCAGAGCAGGAGGCAGCACAGTGATTCTGCAGGAGGCGAGGAGGATGGACAAGGAAAGGAAAAGCTCCTCTTCCCTGGGGGCAAATAAGACAAGGCCAGGCCTGAGCCCGGGGAAGGCAAGAAGCTTGTTGTCTGTGAGATACACGTTTTGGTTTTGATTAGAGTGAACATTCTAATTCTTAAAATTAGGTAGTTAAATGATTCTAAAACAACCTAAGCCATGAATTATGCCCAAGATACATCTGGAAGCTGGGAAGGGAGACCCCACAGGAAGTTTTCAACTGTGGTAGGAAAAAGATAATGACTCAACTCTACCTGTTGAATCCATCCCAAGAAATATGCTGATGGCCAGTGTAATATTTGGTTCCTTGATTTATTTTCCGGGTTGCTTTGGAATCTTGAAATGAATCCCATAGTAACTTGAAGGGGTGGCAAATTGGTAGTTTCATTCTACTGGCTACTTCGAAGGGAAAAAGATGAATAAGGAAGTCCAGTGAATTGAATAAAGGAGGCTTTGAGGATCAGCGTGTCTAAATTAGATCAGTAGGGGAGAATGAGTAAGGTGGGAGGGCCAGGATTCTGTTTCTGTCTAATTAATTCATGCCCCAACTTGCAAAGTCTACATCAACCTTGACAAACTAATTTCTTCTCCATCGCGGCTAGAGTTTGCTAATGTAGTTTCCTTTCTCTGGGACATCTTTTACCTTGCTGACATATGCACAACACCTACTCACCTAGTGCATCACATCTTCCTTGTAACCTTTCACCAGAGCATAGTCCTTTCCCCCTCCTTCCTGCCCCGCCCTCAGAACGAACTGCTTGGTTTTTGTTCCAACATTGAACAATATCCAGGCTTCTTTCAGAATTCCTTTATTGTTTTACTGTGACTGTTTGTTTATGAGTCTGTCTTGGCCTAATTACTGCATGAGCTCCTTGAAGACAAGGACTGTACCATATTTCTATTGCATTCCTAAAATGTAATACCATATTTAGAATATATTGGATGAACACAACTATTTATTGAGTAAACAAAGGATATATTCAAAGAATGACTTTGTCCCCAAATTGAGAGGACACCAGGTAGGTGAACACCAAGCAAGGATAAGATTCAGATATTATTACTCAAGAGATTCCAACATTTGTTAATTACTTTTTTTTCACTTCCCTAGAGTTTAAGATTCTATTACTTCATTAGTTATTGAAATTTAAATTTAAATGGAGTAATTCAGTTACTAATTGCATGTGTGTCCAAATCTATCTTCAGTTTGCTTTTCCTCTGTGAACCTTTTATGCGAAACAGATCTTGGCATGGATTATGTAGTTGAAATAACAAAACTGCTAGGTTTGTATATTTCTTTTGTTCATTGTTTTCCTTTTTTCTTCCTGCATTACAAATAGGGTAATGTGTTTGTTTAAACTGGGATAAATTTTAATTCTTGATGAGTTCTTTCAATATTTAGACAACTTACTTTCAATCAGTGTGGAGTTGGTAAAGACTATCTTGTATAGTCATAGTGAATGTAATTATATCAGTTGTTGCTTGTAGATGATATGATTGCTTGTATTCAGTTTGTTATATGAAGCATTTTAAGCACTTAGCAGTGCAATCAATTGTTTATATAATAACTGTCTTTCAAAAAGCAATTATTTTCAAAGTGTTGGTGTGTTCTCTTGAAATATAACACACAATCTCCTTATATTTGTGTTTTGACACCGAAAGAAAAAGTCTAATTCGGGAAATCGTGATATGAATTTGGTGGACGTCTTTCTTGAGAGTGAATGTGACAATAGTTCCTTAAAAATTCTTTCATGATATTGAAATGACATTGAAATATGGCAAGTTTTAATTTGTGAAAACCGGACCAATTGTTAACTGCTTTTGTACTACATATGTGTTTGTTCAGGACTTTTAGAGATGCAGCTGTTGTGATGTTATTGGTAAACTGTTTCAGAGCTATTCACAGGGCACATAGGAGCAGAGACTACCTGAAAATAGGTATTGCAAATGCCTTGAAATCAAGTAAAAACAGATCCTAATCTTGGAGCTTATTATTTTGTAGGTAAAGCATATCCTGTTCATGCATTGTGCTGCCTGCTACACACAGGTCTTAGAAATGTACAAGTGCCAATTTTTCTAAGGAATTATACAGAGGGGCATTAGTGTAGCAATTCCCCAAACTGTAACAAGGTTGTTGGGCATGATGCATGGTGAATCCCTCTCTCAGGTGATTCACTAAGGTCCCTGGCAAAATGTACAGACAGGGTATGTTCATTAAATGATGACCTGAAAAGATGAAAGAAAAGAGATTGAAAAAGTTTAGCATGCTTTTGTGGAAGCCTACCTGTTGCATGGTAAATGGTAATTTGTTACTTCCAGACAAAGTGAAGTCATAGAAGCCTTGAGAACAAAGATTCTAAATTTCAGTGATCATATGCCCAAAGTAATGCCTTTCTCCAAATGATTTAATTGCTTAGAGGGCTTAAGCACTCATCCTTTAGTTAAATTATGTCATTTTAAAAGGCAAACCGGTCACTTAGTTTTGTTGGGAGTATCTCGTGCTATTTTATGAGTTGATATTTATTGCTTTTGATGAGATTTGTCTTTGCAGCAAATTCTTAAGGTTAATTGTCCCTCAGAGGGCAGGCTCATTCTAAGTGACTTTCCTGGCAAATCCACTATGGGTTTTATGTTGATATGATGAGGGGAATCTTGGGTGGGGGGTGGGGCTGCTGAACTGATGTAGGCTCTGCAGTGGATGACAAGGAGTACCTGGAGTCTCCTCCACAAGTTCCGCTTGAAGATGGGATGAACCGCACATACTGTCAGGCAGGAAGTGGTAGTGTCAATATTCTGTATTAACCATATTGTTTACTTTGGGTAAGCTACTTAATTGTTCCAGTTTTTCAGGCCTTCACCTGTAAAATAGGTGGTTGAATGGAAGATTATATAAGGTCCCTTTTAGCTCTGTTCTTCTGTGATTGGGAATTAGATCCTACCATAGTTGTTGAACAACTCTGACTCCTTCTTCTTCTAGAACACTACCATTTCCAGTTTTTCTTACATTAAGTGCCTGTATGACTGAGCTCTAATGATGAAATGTAATCAAAAGTGTAATGGGGCACTGGCATGGCAAGGTTGGTTAAACGTCTGCTTTTGATTCAGTTCGTGATCCCATGGTCTTGGGATCGGGCCCTGAGGAGGGCTCCCTGCTCAGCGAGGAGTCTGCTTCTCTCTCTCCTTCTGCAGCCTCCGCTCACTCTTGCTCTCTCTCTCCATCAATAAATAAATTAATTTTTTAAGAAGTATAATGTGTGTCACTTCTGGTCCAGGGTGGGGTTAAGAAGCTAATATACATTATTTTGGCCTCTCTTTGTATTCCTTTTGGTGACCACAAGGCCAAAAAAAAAAAAAAAAATGACAAGTTTACAAGACAGGGGTAACATATCCGTTAAGCAACATTTGGGGGAAGAGTTACCCTTTGATCAAGAATATTTATTTGAACTTGATGTGAATAGAAGTGATTGTGATTTGAATGTTTATCTATGTTAAGTTATTACTCTAATAATTTGGGACTATCTAATTAAAAGAAAACGTGCCAGTCAGGAGTCTTCTGTTTTATCTGTCCATTTAGAGAATCCTAAAGATCACCACAGAACTACTGGAACTAATAAATTCAGTAAAGCTGGAGAATGTAGCATTAACATACAGAAAACAGTTGTGTTTCTATATGCAACAACAAAACATCTGAAAAAGAAAGAAAAGCATCTAGATATTAATAGCCTTTATGGGAAAACATTTCAGCTGCTAAAGAGACAAGAGTTTTAGACATAGATGGTATTAAGGGAACAAATGCAATTTTTTCCCCAAAATCTATCTTCTATAACCTGTTTAACAAATTCCCTGAAAACTACCCATAATGCAGGGTCTATCTAGCTAACCTGAATGATAGACTTGCTTTTTAGAAGAATAAAATCAAATACTAGAAGTTACTAGCACATTTTTCAATCTTATAAGTATACATTTTAATTAATTCAACTATGCACTGTTAGTATTGCCAAGTACAGAGCAAGATTTAATGTCATTTTGTTAGAAATCTTATTATGCAGCAGAGCTTAACTGAAAGTATGAGGAAGTGTTTACAAGATGCTGAATCTTGTAAACAGGGGCTATCGAAAAAGGCTGAAGATTATATGCTATTTTATCAAAGGGAGAAGAGACCTAAAGATTATAAAAATTAATGTGCATAGAATATTGTAGATGATGCTTAGGATAAGCCTAACAGATGAAGATAAATAAGCACCCAAGAAAAGTAAAGAAGTTATCATGGAAATTATTTCCTATAATGAAAATTAAAAGATCTCTTAGATGGACACCCAATTTAAAATACATTTTTGTAGGCAAAATTAAGAAAAAATTTGTTGATCCTTTGTAATGTCACTTAAAAAGCAAATTTAAAAGAAGGAATTCCATACTGGCTAATTGAATTTAAATGAAAAAAAAAAAAAAGAATTCCATGAGAACCCTGGAAATGATAACAAGTTGATTAAAAGTATTGAGTAAGATGGTGTGAAAAAATGTTTTTCCTATATAACTGAAACATTGACGGGGAAGGAAAACAATGGTAGAATATTAGATATTTGAACTAGAGGGGATGGTATAGATTTTGTTTTAATTCTAGTATCCTATCCTTAAGATGAGGAAACTGAAGTAAAGATTAAATACCATGCTCATGGGATGCCTGGGTCACTCAGTGGCTGAAGCATCAGGTCATGATCTCAGAGTCCTGGGATGGAGTCCTCACGGGGCTCCTTGCTCAGCAGGGAGCCTGCTTTTCCGTCTGCCTGTCGCTTGTGCGGATAAATAAAATCTCAAAAAAAAAAATGCTTATATCCTAGAATTCATGACAATACCAGGATTATATTTCTGTGTATTAGTGACTATTTGAGGGCATGAGAGGATATCTGTCAGGCTTTCCCTCCATCTCACAGAGAATTATATCCTACCTTTACCTCTGATGGTGGTGGTGATAGTGATTATGATGATGGTGATGATATATGTGTAAGATATTATTATGAGCCAGGCACGGATTTGGATGTGTTATGTATATTAACTCCTCTTGTTCTCACAATGTGCCTGAACCCACTGGTATTGCCTTTCAGTACTCAGATCCTATGTGTTCTCCTACATCACTGTAACAGGGTTGGTCTGTGTGATGTATCATAGTGTGTCACTTCTGACATTCGGTCATGAAAGACACTGAGGCTTCTGTCTTGGGTGCAAACTCTAATTCTCTGCCTCTGTCTCTCTTGAATTGTTCACTCTGGGGAGGCCAGCTGCCATATCATAAGCAGCTCTGTGGAGAAGGCTGTGTTGTGCTGAAGTGGCATTGCTTGCCAACTGGTATGAGTAAATTTAGAAGAGGATTCTAGGGCCCTGGTTAAACCTTCATGTAACAGCAGCCTCAGCCAATAGCTTGAGACATCATGAGCCAGAGCCACCTACCTAAGCTGCTTAGAAATTCCTGCAATGTATTTTAGACACTCTTCCCAGCTGTCTTAATACCAAATTATTGTTTGCTGCATTCATTGTTTCTAGTTTGTGTGACATGTCATTTTTAAAGGCTACACTTAAGAGTTTGCCTCAATTATGGAAGAAATTTTGCCTGTAATTTCAAAATAAGAAAGTCTCACAAATAGACCACAGATAACATGAGGCAGAAGAGAGTCGTGATGTAAGTTACCGACACACAGAAATTAAAGAGAGGTGAAGGAGTGGGATGCATTAGCTCAGAACGGTGCTGAGGATGGACCCGTACCTCCAACAGATAATTGCCTTTTGTCTGTTAAATGGGAGCTGAAACCTGTTTCCTTGGTTACAGGGGACTTGATGCTCAATAGTCAAAAGTAAAATGATTTCGAGAGTGTTTGTTTCATAGTTGAGTGGGCTAAGAGAAAGTATCAGCTTTCCTTGGCCTAATGTAGTCTCTTTATATGACTCTGGTGATGTCAAGCTTAGCATATTATCTGGCTTAAATCACTGATACTCAGCAACTGAAGATATTGGAAAATGTGTGTTTCATGTGACCTAGATACAAAAAAGAAAAATCAAAACTGATTTTGAGGAATAGTTCATGAGGAACATTTATTAATATAAATACATCAGTCACATGACGCTAGTGATAGTTTTTTAAAAATAATTATGGATTTGTATCAGAGATATTGGCAGGAATAAATGAGAACTTTTTAGCTGGGCTGGAAATTTTATTTAAATAGAAAAAAGGAAAAGATTAGAAAATAAAACATTGAAAAGTTAAGTCAGATTGGATGCATTTTTAATTCTGTTTTTAATTTGACCTTATAGTTACTAGTACCCTGTGAGATATGCTGTAACTCTGGGAAGCCTTCCTAGGCTCCTTTGGCATAGTTAGTTGACCCATCACCTTTATCCCCAAATATATGGCCTTAGACATTGGTTTCATGTCTGTCTCTGATTATGTCTGTCATGGTATTGTTAGCTAGTGGAAACGAAGTATTGTTTATCTTTATATCACACTGTGTATGCATTGCTTGGCACACATTAGGAGTTCAACAAAATGTTAAACAATTGAAAGATAAAAACAGTATTTAGAAAATATAGCAATTCATATTTTTTAAGTAATTTTTAAGTAATCTCTACACCCATCGTGGGGCTCCAGTTTAGGACCCTGAGATCGAGTCTCAAGCTCTACCAGCTGAGCCAGCCAGGTGCCCTGAAATTCATAATTTTTTTTTTAAAGATTTATTTATTTACTTTTAGAAAGAGAGAATGTGAAAGTGTGTGTGCTTCAAACAGGGGGAGGGAGAAAGAGAGAGAGAGAGAAACTTAAGCACGCTTCACACCCAGTGTAAAGCCCGACATGGGGCTCAGTCTCACAACCCCAAGATCGTGACCCAAGCCAAAATCAAGAAATGAATACCTAACTGACTGAGCCATCCAGGCATCCTATAAATTTTTATTTCACATATAGATGGCTGCTGTTATAGACTGTTAAGTTTTGTAGAAATCTATAATGCCAAGAAAGCAAAGGTTCAGTAGTATTTTTTTTCAATTTTTTAAGTGAAGAAAGAAGATAATTACAGCATTTTCTATCAATACAAATAATTTTGAAGGTCAAATTTACCATAAGTAACAAACATGGAACATCTCATAATAACTAGTTCCTTATACTATTTTATATGTTGTTTTAATCTTGCAAAAAAAAAAACTACCTTTATGAGTTTTTTTTTTTTAAGATTTTATTATTTGACAGAGATCACAAGTAGGCAGAGGGGCAGGCAGATAGAGAGGGGGAAGCAGGCTCCCTGCTGAGCAGAGAACCCGATGCAGGGCCTGATCCCAGGACCCTGGGATCACGACCCGATCCGAAAGCAGAGGCTTCAACCCACTGAGCCACCCAGCCACCCCCCTTTATGAGATTTTTAAATAAAATTTAAAGTTATTTAAAACTATTTAAGTTATTTTATATTTATAGTTATTTACATTTTTCAGAATATTTTAAATGATCCAACCCATTCTTTCTTCATATATAGTGGAATATTTATTCATTTATATAAATTTCTAGTGTACCTATTTTGTGCCTAGCACTTTTCTAAGTACATATTCTTCAAAATCTAGTGCCTGGTATGAAAAACTTCCTGTATTCATAGAGCTTACATTTTCATGGTGGGAGAGAGAAGATGAAAGTACGTAGAAAATCAAGCATACTTATTTGGACATTCTAAATTTAAGAAGCCTAATAGATTTGCGTGGAAATGTTGAGAAAGAAATATACATATCTAGAGACTAGCAGATCAGGGCTAGAGATAAATAATTGGTATGTAAAAATATAGTGATCTATAAAGCTCTGCTACTAGATAAAATCACCTAGAGAGAGTGTGACATTGAAAATAAGAGAAAACAAGAAAGATACATGGACACTTCAATATTTATAAGTCTGGCAGAGCAGGATAATCTATTAAAAAAGACCATGAGGTAGGATGATACTAAGAAGCCAAAGGAGATTGGGGGAGGAGGAAATATTACAATAAGAAGAGAGTAGCTTGTGCTGTGAGAGGTATCAAGGACCAGGACAGAGAATTAACCACTGGGTTTTATAAGATGATGGTCCTGAATGACCCATGTATTCCTATTGCTACTTACAGAAGGAGTAATACCACTCTTAGTAATACCCACTCACTTAGAACTTCAGCCCAGAAGCTGTTCTAAATGCTTTATAGGTATTAAGCAATTTAATTTAATATATAAGAACCATCTTGTTGGAGTGATGATTACAAATACCTAATTGGATTGGCGTGAAAAGGAAATGGAAGTTCTTGTATTAGTTATCTATTGCTACAATTAAAAAAAAAAAAAATCCCAAACTTAGTGTCTTAAAAACAGCAGCCATTTGTTATCTCATCATCTCTATGGATCAGAAATTCAGACATGTTTCACTGGCTAGTTCTGCCTCAGGGTCTCATGAAGTAGTAGTTAAGACTTTGGATAGGGCTGCAGTAAGCCTGAAAGATTCTCTCCTACGAGAGCTCAGTCACAAGGCTGTTGGCAGGAGGTCTTAGTTCTTTACTGGCTGTTGGCAGCAGTCTACCCTTCCTTGCACTCAAACCTGTCCACAGGGCCGGTCCCAATATGGCAGCAGGTTTTCCCACAGAAGAAGAGATCTGAAGAAGAGAGATCAAATGTGCTACTTTCTATGACTTATTCTCAGGAGTTATATAGTATTTCTTTGGCTGTTTCCTGTTCAGTAGAAGTGTGTCAAAAAGGGGATTCCTAAGGAAGTTTATGCTCCACCTTTCGAAACAAATGTCAAAGAATTTTGGACCTATTTTAGACCACTATCTCTGTGATAAAAGAATCATTTCAGTTGTGTATAATTATTTTGAGAGTTTTCTTTTGAAAAGGGTATCCAGGAGAGGCTATATTAACTGAAATGAAATGTGGAACAAAAGGGTTTTTGTCCGTTTGTTTGTTTTTAAGGACAATATTAAGACCTTGTTTATATTTATAGGAATAAGAAATCAACATAAAGGCTTTCCAGAGGTCCTGACCAGGTTTGGTGTGAGAAAAGATTCATACAAGAAGGAAGGAGTGGGGATGCTTCTTTCACAGAAATCAGAGAGGAGGTAGACGATGGCAGGAGGGGACAGTTTTATGGAGGGAAGACAGAGTCATTCTTACATATCCATTTTCTTATATAATTATTTGGGGACATAGTAGGTGAGTATAGCAGTACAGAATGAAAGGTAAGGGGGAGGGGTGCTGGGATTCAGGATGTGTGTTAGGTTGGAGAATAGGAAAATGAATTTACTAGGGAAGGTATAGTAGGACTGTCTGGCTTTTGTGAGTACCATCTGAGATTCATGATCATAAATACAAGTGAGTCCAGTCAGCACATTTGTAGAGATTATGACTATTTTAGGCTAGATCGTTATTACCACAGGCCTGAATTATTACAATAGTTACCCAACTGGTCTTCCTTCCCACAAGTTTTTCCTGCCACGGACATGCCGATCTCCTCAAAATTCTTTTCTTTATAAATTAAGCTCTAGGCGAAAAACTTTCCTCTTGATCTTGAAGGCCAAATGCTTAGATTTTAATCCCTAGGCCTGTCATAATATGACCTTAAACTGTGTCTCCAACCACAGCAAATAATGAAATATTTTTCCATTGGGCAGTACATTTTGTGTTTTAATTACACATTTTGTATTTTAGAGTGGTTATCCCAGCAGTTGTATGGAAAATCTTTTGAAATAGGGCATAGCCAGATGGAGTCGGGGGTACCAGCAAGGAGGCAGTGGTAGTGAAATGTGATGATGATCTCAGTCAATGCATTCGCAGTGGGGGAAAAGGTGAGCTAATGAGGATGAGAGCTGTTAGGAAGTATGCTATCTTGAATACAGGGACAAAGTAATAGGGAGGTATTTAGAATCACAAATAGAATTTTTACTTATGTATGTGGTGGTAACATTCAATGAGAAACTGGATTGAAAAGTGATGAGGAGGAGAAAGGTTAGTTCAGTTTAATGCATACACACCTTGAAATTCTTTTTTTTTTTTAATTTTATTTATTTATTTGACAGAGATACAGCGAGAGAGGGAACACAGGCAGTGGGAATAGGAGAGGGAGAAACAGGCTTCCTGCAGAGCAGGGAGACAAAGCAGGACTCAATCCGAGGACCCTGGGATCATGACCTGAGCCAAAGGCAGCCACTTAACAACTGAGCCACCCAGGAGCCCCGCACTCTGAGATTCTTAAGTAACAAGTATGTGTAGATGCCCAGTAGGCACCGGGAATATATGTCTGAAGTTTCAGAATAAGTTTAAAAGTAAGGATTGTATAAAATCTTTTAAAAAGGTTGGGGAGGGGAACACCTGGCTGGCTTTTTTGGTAGAGAATGTTACTCTTGATCTCAGGGTTGTGAGTTAGAGTCCCACATTGGATGGAGAGATTACTTAAGAATAAAATCTTAAAGGGTGCTGGAGTAACTCAGTTGGTTTCGTGTCTGCTTTCAGCTAGGGTTATGATCCCAGGGTCCTGGGATGGAGTCCTATATCAGGTTCCCTGCTTAGCAGGGAGTCTGCTTCTCCCCCCGACCCTCCTCACTACTAGTGTGTGTGAGCACATACTTTCTCTGTCTCTCTGTCTCTCTCAGAAATAAATAAAAGTCTTTAAACAAATAAAATCTTAAAAAAAAATGGGTGTCATAGTTTGGGACTCATTAGCCCTGAAGTCATAGATTGGGGGTGTCTTCATACACTCAGAATGTGTGTGTGTGTGTGTGTGTGTGTGTGTGTGTGTGTGAGAGAGAGAGAGATGATATATGTTATAGGATTGGAGGGGTAATTGTGTATGTATGAATGAACTCCTGGAAAAAACACATTTAAAGATAGAGGAAGAGATTCCAATAAAAAAGAATGAGAAGTGATAGCCTCAAGGGGTAGGAGAAATAAAACAATTAATAGTATGATGGAGGTAGTGGAAGGAGTTTTTAAGTCTACCAATAGTTATATTTAAGAAGAACTAGAACACATTAGACATAGTGGTTCTTGTCATGAGCATTGGCTAGCATCATCAAGAGAACTTCTTAAAAAAAAAGAAACGAAACTAAAAAAGCAATATCTGGGTCATATGAGTGATCTAATAATCAGAATAACTAAGCTATGGACAATAGAGATGCCTTTTTGAAGCTCCCTGATGATCCTATTAAAGATTGGCTGATAAGATCTGCTGAGATAGTGATTCATCTGTCTATATATTTCATATATTGTATGCAATAGGATGAACATAAATGGAGTAAGGTTAAGTTTCATGTGGCAATAAACCTTGGATAGTACTATAACCATGAAAGGATAGCAAATATAAGCTAGCTCTGTGTGGTACATTGGGGGGAAATTCATTATAGAAATTCCTTTTAACCCTACATGTACTCTCTTTTGCAGTTTTTCCTTTATGGCCCTCTCAAGAAGTACAGTCTGTTTCTTTACCTCCATAATTCAGGCTGGCCTCATGATTTGCTTTGACCCACAGAACGTGGTAGTAATGATATGTCAGAAGTTCTGAGCCAAGACTTCAAGAGACTTTGCAGCTTTTGTTCTCATTTCTCTTGCCTTTCCGAGACCACAATGCGAAAAAACCTAGGCTACTCTCCTGAGGGAAAGAGACTCTTGAAGAGAAATATCTTGCTGATAGCCAGTACCATCCTGCAAACATGTCATGGGACCACTTTGGGCAATCTGCAGTCCCAGCTGGAATACCTGATGACTGCAGGCAGATGGGTGACCCCAGGAAAGACCAGCAGGGGGGACTCCCTTCTTAGCACAGACTAAATAGCTAACCCACAGAATTGTGAATGGACCCAATGGTGCTTATTTAAGCCACCAGATTTTGAAGGAGTTACTACATAGCAGCAGATAACTCATTCCTTATATAAGAAATAATTACCAATCTTTAGATGTCACTGACCAACCAACCAGTTGTAAATCTTTCCATGAAGAGATGTTTTTGATGTTTTCTGCCAAATTACCTTTAAATTTCCCCTGATGACCCAGTACTATATCTGAACCATTAGAGTGCTTCTACACTACTATTTGAAACTTAATTCTTTCATTTTGATGCACTTTTCTCATGATTTGTCCTCCCAATGTTATTTCCCACTTCCCACTTTGTATATATAAATAGGATAGCCAGGGATGATTACTCTGGCTGCTGCTGTTACTGCCACTACTGCTACAATAAATACAAAAATTGACTCACTGAAATTTCACTATTTGTTGGAAGCACACCTATGAGTTTGGCCTTCCTATCTGATTCTGTTCTAACACTGTGACCTTACACAATTTTTAATTTATTGATTTACTTTTCCATTTGAGTATAGTTGACACACAGCGTTACATTAGTTTTCATTGTACAACACAGTGAGCCAAGGTATATGGTATGTCGTGCTCATAGGGGTAGCTACCATCTGTCACCCTGCAATGCTGTCACGGTATCATTGGCTCTATTCCTTATGCTTTACCTTTTATTGCTCTGATTTATTCATTCCACATCTGGAAATCTGTATCTCTTGTTCTCCTTTACCCCTTTTACCCATCTGCCCATTCCCCTTCCCTCTGCCAGTGTTACAGCCTGTCTCACAGATGAGGAAACCAAGGCTTAGAGTGGATAAAGTAACTTGCTCAAGACTACACAACTAGTGAATGGCTGGGAGTGGATTGACACAGGTTTGGGTGAATCCACAGCCTAGTTCCCTAATCATTTTAGAAGTCATTGAGTTTTACATCAAAAGCACTTTCTTTCCTTTTGTAAATTTGTAGAAACACCAAATTTTGGGCCACTATATATTATAATATTAACACTGTTTGAGGGCAATATTAACACTGTTTGAGGGGATTATATATATATATATATATAATCCCCTCGAATCTTGATATTCACCCTATGTGATATGTATCATTTCTACTTTTAGGGCACATAAAACGTGGAGACACATAATTTCCCAAAGGTTATACAACCAGGAACTGGTAAAGGTAGAACCTAACATTGGTCTGTGGGTTTCCTAAGCCTCAAAGTCTTTCTATTATGCTACACAGACTTTTTCTTTGAATTTATATCCAATGATAAGCACCATTTTATTTCTGAGAGTCCTAGTTCTTCTTCATAGGATAAAGTGCTAGCTAGCAACAATTCCATCTTCTAGGCTCTCCTCTTAAATGTCCTTTTCTCAGAGATGCCTTTGCTGATTTCCCATATTACTTTGGGTTTCCCCATTCCTTAAAGCCAAGACACTTGCTTGCTCCTTTAAGTAACACTCTTCATACTTCTAATTAGACTCTTTAAATTTCTGTCTCTCCCACTAACCTTGAAATCTCCATGAAGATGGGAATATTTTATCTTTGTGTACAGTTAAAATCCAGGCCTAGCCCTAAGCCCAGATGGAGCAGTCCCTCAAATAAACTTTGTGAATTAATTTATGGATTTTTAGATGACTGGTAGGCCTGGGGAGAAAAAAAAAATTGTTTATTTAAATTGATTATAACTTAAGATCACATAATACAGTAAAAGTCTTGATAACAAGAATAGAATAAATACAACTATGAGATGGGACAGTGCTTTTAGGACTTAAAGGCCATGTTCATGTAAATTTTCTATGCTTCATTAAAAATCCTGGAGACCACAGAAAAATTACTTGCTGGCTTTTTTCTTATGTTGTCAAAGTATACATCCTAGGCCACTGTACTCCAAGAGTTTAGTATTGACTACGGGTTTGTTTATATGGACACCTATCAGTAGCAGATGATAAAAAATAAACTAGACCAAAACATAAGGCCTTGATACCATATTGCTGTCTTAATAAAAGCAGAATTAAGGGAAAGTATTTAAAAATAGTCACCTGTTCCAATCAAAAAAGGCAGCCAGATACTGAGCCGATTAAAATAAATTTAAGTTTTTCTATCATTTATTATCACTTCAAACTTTTTTGTAAAATAGCAATATTTAAATCAGCTAATCACTGAGATTTATGCCTTCGTGTCTTAGTTATTAATTCTGATGACTACAAAGATGAATAATTTCTCTTTTGGAAGAGATAACCCCAAAACAGATGAGTTGGAACCAGGTAGAGAAAAGATATTACTGGTTTTATTATTCAGTTTCATATTAAAGCACTAACACTGCATAAAGCCAATCATAAGACCACATTTTAATATACTCAGAAATAATTATTTCAAATAAATACATAAATGTGAA
This sequence comes from Mustela putorius furo, assembly GCF_011764305.1. Lineage (NCBI taxonomy): Eukaryota > Metazoa > Chordata > Mammalia > Carnivora > Mustelidae > Mustela > Mustela putorius. The sequence goes on from NW_025421987.1 coordinate 76,922,436, forward strand.
AAATATAATCTATGTAAATCTATGTAAATGGATGTTTATAGTGAATTAGTATATAACATTACTGAGTGGATTGCTTAGGGTTTCATTAAATGAAAAAGACTAAAGACCTGGGTTAGTAAAAAAAGCTCTTTTGCTCTATTTCAGTTGCTTTAGGTTGTTAATCTGGTCCAAGATGATCAACTTCTCATTAATCATAATAATTAGAGGTAGATTTACTGAGCATTAGTGTAATTTTCAATCATGCTAATAGTTGTGCAATCCTCTGTTCATTAATATAAATGAGGTAAATTAGAACCATGACATTATAAAGAAGAGGCAGAAGCTGTGGGAACTTTCATGGATCCTCCCTAAACCCCATTAATTTAATTGTAGTATGTTGTTCCTCAATACTTATTTTCACTCTCTTTATTTTCCATTGCTAATGGTTCTTCAGATTGGTTAATGAGCATGCTAACCTCTTAATTTAAGTGACTGCTGTGGCGTGGTCTAAATCATACATACTTATCTTGTCTCATTACCTTTAACCCTTTCTCACATGTTCAGTCGATAGGCATTTATAGAGTAGTCACTCAGGCAATTTGGAATTAGATATATCAGTATGGTACAAAAGAAATAGGAGACATCTCATCTTCCAGTAGATCATAGTCCAGAAGACATTATGGATTAGATTGATATTATTGTTAAAAATATGAAAGCAATTCCAAAGTAAAAACTTCTCTCTTCATTATGACCTAAAAATTCTCATGTATATTCCAAAGATGGCAAAATAAGCTCCCTTCTTCAATTCTTATATTTATGTAGAGAGCCCCAAGGAGGATTTTCCGAAAAACATTACCTAAAATAAGGTCCCCATTATTATGGTAATTATCATAACTTTTTCCCCCTTAGTAGTACTTACTGAATTTTAGAGTCAATATTTCCTTTTGTGATTATTTGTTAACTTTCTTTTCTTTCTTTTTTTTTTTAAGATTTTATTTATTTATTTGACAGAGAGAGATCACAAGTAGGCAGAGAGGCAGGCAGAGAGAGAGGAAGGGAAGCAGGCCCCCTGCTGAGCAGAGAGCCCGATGTGGCACTCGATCCCAGGACCCTGAGATCATGACCTGAGCGGAAGGCAGCGGCTTAACCCACTGAGCCACCCAGGCGCCCTTAACTTTCTTTTCTCTAGGTTGGGCAAATTGAGGCCAAGGACTGTATCTCTAAACTCAATCACATTCTCTGGCACATTGTGATGCCCAAATAATATTTGTTGGTAAATTAGTGAGTGGTCTACTGTATTTGTGGTGCTTATTCAGAGAACAAATCATAAAGACGTGCTCAATCTTAGTATCTAGAATATGACCATGTTAACCTTTTGGATAAGAGTCTTGAATTGAACCTTAGAAGGATATTCCATTTAGTTAGGAGATATAATCATCCACACTAGGAAGTTTACTTTTTCAAGTCTGTTTATTGAAGAGAAAAACCTCATGAGTTTGGGAGGAAAAAAGTCTCTGGACCAGGGACTTCTTGACCCCAGCTTTACTAGGTATATGGATGTACAATGAGTGATCTTCTCATTCATTCACTGAGCAAAAATTTTTGCCATATTTGTGCTAGACACTGAGAATGACCCTAGAGATATCATACATGACAAGGCTTCTTTTTTAAAAAACTTAATCTGACTGGAGAAACAGTTGAGCTCTCCTGACTCTCACATGGCAGAACTGGAACTTGAACTTACTGCAAAGGCTTCAAGTCTATGCTTGCCCCACTAAAACACACAGCCATTTCAAAAGAGCTTAGACTTCACTAAAAGCAACAGCATTATGTTCTAGTGAAATTTAAGTACAAAGAGGCATATATTCAGCATTTTTGTTTGTTTAGTGTGGCAAGGAAACGGACTACGAATTTGGAAGTGGGGGTAGAGAGAGAATGAATGCATACCAGAAGACTAAATAGGAAGCCATTGCTTAACCTGGCAAAAGGTGACTGCAGTAGCCCTGGAAATGAAGGGGAAAGGGAACAAATGAATTCCAGAAAGAAACTCTGTAGGTTTCAATGACAGACAAATGGGGTAAGGAGAGATGTAGGTGAGAGAAGGGATGGAGCTAAATGAGACCTCCTGTTTGTAGCTTAGGCACCTAGGAGGGACATGTTGCCATTCACTGAAGTAAGGAATATATGCTGAGAACCAGGTTGAGGAAGGAGTAAGTTTCAGATTTTGATTTCTTTATAATAGTGTAGGGACAGACTGAAAGAGGCCCTAAGTATCCTTAGATATGATAGGCATTTTTCTGCCTGTATTGTTGCTGTTTGCTACCATGACCATTGCTGCTGCTAGTCTTCCCACTTTTCAATATTTCTTCTCAGCTAAGCATTGAGATAGGTTGTTCCATGTGTGTTTTCTCACAGTCCTTACAACAAACCTATGAGATGAATGTTCATCTTTATTTTATACTGAATAAACAAAGGCTCAGTAAGGTTAAGCGTTGCCAAATAGTGTTGCTAAATGTCATGAAATTAATGAATGTCGGAGCAAGGACTCAACCCAACTCCAGTGCCGGTGCTCTTTCCAGGGCCTTCCACCTACTCAATTTCAAGCCATTTGTGTTTGAAGAACTTGGGTCATTCAGGTTTACTAATTTGTCAAGTGGGGATAATGATATTTAAATCAGAAAGTGTGAAACTGAGGTATGCTACAAATGCTAGCATGTTATCTCTGAAAACCTCCTAATTTTTTTCATGCCATTCAATATTAATTAATTTAGAGAGTTAATTAATTTCTAGAAAATAATTTGATTAAACTATGGATTATAAGTGGTTTGTAATACCAGGCTACAATTTTCTTGAGAATGCTTAATTTGTCCTCTATTTAATGCTTCCAATAGAGAGATGATTGTTATCATAGACTTTTAAAAAGCTGAAAATGAATAGAACTTTGCAGATTATTTAGTAGTTGTGTTTATATGAAGTAACAGATCTAGGCAGTTGCAACTGACAGCCCTGAAAGTCGCATCCGGAGAGACTACATAATATATTAAAGTTGGTAGCATCAGCATCTTTGTCCTAGTGATGAACTCCCCAGTTGGCTATAGTCCCTACCACTCCCTATTTTATTAATCCCATTCACTTTTCACTCATTTTTCTTCCTAGCTCCCTAGTGCTTATGTTTATGACACCTAATCTAGAGACTTGTTCAGTACTGTAAATTAATCCTACAGGAGAAAATATAATCTGTGGCCCAAGATTTATTGTTTTTGATCTATTAAACTTGCCACTAACTTTTTTCTTATCAGTTAGCTAGGACTAACTGATATGTTTTCTTAGAATCTGGAAGCCCAAGATCAGGGTGCCAGTAGGGTTGGTTTCTTCTAAGGCCTCTCTCCTAAGTTTGCAAATGGCTGTCTTCTCATTGTGTCCTCCTTTGACCTTCCCACTATGGACATGTATTGCCAGTGTCTCTTCCTCTTCTTACAAGGATACCAGTCATGTTGGATGAAGGCCGACCCCTGTGACCTCTTTTAAGCTTCCTTGCCTCTTTAAAGGCCCTATATCCAAACACAATTATGTTCTGCAGTTCTGGGTGTTAGGACTTTAACTTATTTTTTTTTTTTTTTTAAAGATTTTATTTATTTATTTGACAGAGAGAAATCACAAGTAGGCAGAGAGGCAGGCAGAGAGAGAGAGAGGAGGAAGCAGGCTCCCTGCTGAGCAGAGAGCCCGATGCGGGACTCGATCCCAGGACCCTGAGATCATGACCTGAGCCGAAGGCAGCGGCTTAACCACTGAGCCACCCAGGCACCCAGGACTTTAACTTATGAATTTGGTGGAGGACACTATTCCATTAGTAACCCTTGAGTTTTTTTGAATGAGTAAAGGAAGGTTATTTTGAACTGGTTGGGACTGTGCTTTGCTTGAGAAAGCCCATTGCAATGTTTTTCTTACCTCCATTATAGCACTGTTTTGTATTACACTAATTTACATACTTGTTTTATCTCCATTACAAGTTGTAAATATCTTGAGGGCAAAAATTATAGTTGTGTGCCTATTATAGAATATATCTTCAAGAGGGAATTACTTAATTAAAAGAAAAAAATGACACGTTCACTCTCAATTTGACACTCTGGTCAATTTTACTTGGATTTCAGCAAGGAAGAAGAGTAAACAATTGTTTTAGAAGAAAGAATTATTATTTTAAAGTATTGAGATAAAATTAAACATGTGATTTAATCAGTCTTACTAAAGTTGAAGGCAGTATCTGATTTCAATGAGCTGCATATGTTTATATCAAGTTTTTTTATAGATGGCTATTTTATGTAAGATTAATGTTATAGCTCTAATTGATATTTATTATAAAGTACATACATTTAAAAAATTTATGTAATTATGGTTGTAGGAAAATGTTATTAAGTAAACCTTTTACCTTTTGCCTGATTGAAGAAATTATTTCAGGTTTAATTTTGCATTTCCAAAGCCTTAGTAGGAATGGTATGACCTCTTATCAAGTAAGTTGGACCACCCAGTGGATTTATCTATAGTGAAACATATGGATGGGAAAAAAAGCATTAATATTTAAGTATTAAGGTGCATTTAATTTGCCACTGACCTAACTTTGTCACAAAAGTTTTCACAAGTTTCGTCTGATTAAGTCACAAAGAAGTTAATGAAATATATGAAAACATAGCTTATGTTTTTTATTGTATAATTGCTGGAACATTGCTTTAAAAGTGTATAGCAATGATGGTTTAATATTATGTCAACCAATTCCATACCCATTCCTTATTGGTGTTTTGCAGGGTTATTTATAAAATAACTTTACTGATAGTTGAAAATATCAGCTTTTTACTATCTAGCTAACTTTACAGCACCTGAAGGATGAATGTTTTCTGACTCTTTGCCTCTCCGTTGTTTGTTTATACATTTCTTAATTTAGCTAGCTGCTTAATAAAACTTTATTGGGGGCCTTTCAGGTATAATATTCTTACTAGCTGTATTATCTGGGTAAATCCCTGAACCATTAATGAGCCTTGGTTTTGTCACCTGTTAAATAGGGATGTTAACGCTTCCTATGGCTTTTGAGGGGATTAAATGAGCTCATGTTGTGACAGTTCCTAGACGGGACTGGACATAGAGTAGGGACTACCCCAAGTGTTATTTTCTCCTCCCTTCCAATCTGCTCCCAGAACCTATTGTTTTACTTGTGATTGTCCAGAATTTAATTATAGCAGAATTTTGTAACTTTAAAGTTGGAGAATATTTTAGCAATAATGTTGTTCATCCTCCCCTTTTTTGAGAACTTGAAAATGGAACTAACCTAGTCAGAAAACACCACTGTTCAACTGGAAAACAGTTAATTTAATCTTACTCAGTTATTTTCCTTGATCATTATAACATTTGGTACGGTCAGTGGAGAGAAGGAAAGAAAAGAAAAAGGCAAAAATTTAAGGCATGTTGGCACTATATTTCTTGTGACTTTTGTGGTGTCTGTGTGTCTATGTCTAGTTACTTGGGTTTTTCTTTTGTGGGGTTTTGCTTGTTTGTTTGTTTGTTTTATCTCTGATTAAAAGAGAAAGAGACTCATATCAATTCTCAAAATTGACATAATTTTTAAAATTTTGCTAATTTGGGAAATTAGGGAAACTTGCTTTATAATCAATTTGGTTTTAAAGCATTAATTACCATTTGGAAGAAAAGTATTTGCCAGTTTTTTGCCAGTATTTGCCTTCATGACTGGTACACTAGCATCAGGTTGGCATCTGCCTTTACTTAATATAGGAATTGTGCCATAGACAGAGCTAGGAAAACAGCATGTTTCATGTACTAGCAGGCTGGATTTTATAGTCACTGCCTTTCCTCCTAAGTGGCTTAAAAGCTCTCTGAAGTTGGTTTGATATGTTTCTGCTTGTGCCATCTTCTTCACTAGTTGGGGATAATAATGATTATTAACTATGACAGTAATAATGTTATTAGGATAACTAATAATTTCAACAGTGCTTATTGGAAGAAGTACTAAAGAGCATCTATATGGACTATACTAATTTCCAATCCTATTGAAAATAAGACATCATTGTTGTGCAAGGAAGAACTCTTAGATGGTCTCCAAGATTCCTGCCTCCTGGTGTACATGAGTAATCCTTTCCCTTGAATATGGGCAGAATCCTCAAATAAGATGAGATAGTTACCACCTTGATTATATAACAAATGGTGGTAGAGTAGTCCCTACAGTGTTTTTTTTTTTTTTTTTAAGATTTTATTTATTTTGACAGAGAGAGACACAGTGAGAGAGGGAACACAAGCAGGGGGGAGTGGGAGAAGCAGACTTCCCACTGAGCAGGGAGCCCCATTCGGGGCTTGAACACAGGACCCTGGGATCATGACCTGAGCTGAAGGCAGATGCTTACAACTGAGCACCCAGGAGCCCCTCCCTGCTTTGATTATATTGTGTTATCTGGATGGGGGATTAGAATCAGGGAAAGGCTTTCCTGATGTCCTAGAAGAAAGTAAACAACCATTTGGGGCTGCCTACAGCGACTATATGGTAAGGAAATATGAGTAGCTTCTAGTTGCTGAGATCAATCCCTGATTGACAGCTACAATAGGGACTTCAGTCCTATAGCCACAAGGAGCTAAATTCTCCCAACAAGGTGACTAAACTTGGAACAGAACGTCTAGCTCTAAATGAGAAATTCAGTATGTCTAATACCTCAATTGCAGGTTTGTTAGACCCCGATGGGGAGGATCAACCTAAGGAAAACTCAGACTTTTGACCCAAGGAAACAGATAAGAAATGTGTGTGGGGTTTTTGTTGTTGTTGTTGTTGTTGTTATTTGTTGTTGTTGTTTTTAAAGATTTTATTTGAGAGAGGAAGAGAGAGTACAAGTAGGGATGATGGGAGGGGTAGGGGAGAAGAAAGAGAATCTCAAGCAGACTCTGTGCTGAGCATAGAGCTGGACATGGGGCTTGATCCCATGACCCTGAAATCAGGGCCTGACCTGAAAGCAAGAGAGAGTTGCTTAACCCAACTGAGCCATCTAGACACCCAGAAATGTGTGGTGTGTTAAGTGAAATTTGTGGTAATATGTTATGCAACAATAGAAAACTAATGATTGTGTAGTATAAATATGATAGACATGGCTAATCCTATACTTTTATACTTAATTTGATCCATTTCCTTTTAAAATCAGTATTCATAAGCATGATAAGGACAGCTTTTCTTTTATGATGGATTTGAAAGGAATTTTGGAAAACAGTGATAATTAGTTAAAATTTCTTAAAACTATCTTACAGCTTTGGAACATAATTTCTAGAAGGATATTCTTGTAATTTAGAAAGTATGAGCAACAATTGAGCCTATATTTGATCTTTTAGTCATATTCACAATTATTTGTTTTAATGCAAGTCCAGTTTGTCTAGTGTGTTTTATACGTATTGTATTGTTTTTATGTTTCTAAGAGTGCTCTGAGAAGTACCATTTCCTGTGTGTTTGTCTTGGTTTGGTGACTGAGCTGTTGATTGTAAAAGCAACCACTTAAGCAGAAATGACTGTTCATCTTAACTTATAAGAATGTGATACTGATAAGACCAAGCCCCTATTTGTGTGCCAGTTAGAGTTGCTGTACTCTGTAGGATGCAACTATTTAGATATCTATACTCAAATTCCATTTTCTGTCTTAGGGAAATCACCAACAGTGTGCACTCATCAAATGGCTTATCTTGACATGGTTGTAAATGAAGTATAGCAAATCCTTTTTAGAAGCCCACAGAAATTCACTGTGGGACACCAAAATGTTTTAATTCCTTCCTCTGTCCCAATGAAGATGTAAAAAACAAGTAAATATTAAGAACCTAAGTTTTACATTTTTCCCTTCAGTTGAACTCTAGGGTGTGGTAGAGGTCTTTGGAGGGTCCATCAGCTGTTGCTATCCTTTGTCTGGGAATTTATTCCTGTTGCCAGCTGCAAAAATTCCCTAAATCTTAAGGCAGCCATCTAGAAAATGTCCACACTGACAAGTCTACTCTGGAGGTTAAGTAAACATACATGAGATTGTAGGCAATTTTATGGATAGCACATCGGACTAACAGACCAAATTGGATGTAAAAACAAAAACAAAACAAAACCCCCCAAAACCCAAAAATCAAAGCAGCAACAGCAACAACAACAATAACAAACTAAAGTTTTAATCAGCCCTAGGGGAAGCTTCTGATTGGATAAACACTGTTATTGTTCTTCTGGAAATTTTTATGCTTTTACCAAATTGTGATAAAAAAGATAAAAGTAGATGGGGCACCTAGGTGGCTCAGTGGGTTAAGCCTCTGCCTTTGGCTCAGGTCATGATCCCAGGGTCCTGGGCTCTAGCCCCATATCAGGCTCTCTGTTTAGCAGGGAGTCTGCTTCTCCCTCTGTATCTGCCTGCTTCTCTGCCTACTTCTGCCTACTTGTGAATTCTCTCTCTGTCAAAAAAAAAAAAAAAAAAAGAAAAAAGTAGAGACTTTGAATTTCATGTTGATGGGGACCATGCCAATTGTTTTCATTTTTGTATCCCCAGGGCTGAAGACAGTGTTACAATATACAGGTGTTCAGTAAATATTGAACAAAAAATCTGAATTATAATAATGGCTTTTCTTCAAATGAGGTGAATGATAAAACATGATGTAAAGGAGCTTGTCTAATGATTGCATTGTGACAATCCTTCCATATTTTGGCTTAATTTTACCTAAGAAGCATATTCACATCTGATCTCTAAAAGCACTCTGGGTAGTTTTGAAGAGGGATGAAAGATTATGGAAATGAAACAGATAGCCTTTCCCTAAAAAGCCACACTTTCTTATTGTTCCCAGTCAAAGCTTTTATTCTTCCATGTGATCACAACTCCAACTGTATGTTTACTCTACTCCACTGAACCCTGTTTATGCCTTTGTTTGTATCATAAAGCATATAGAATAAGGTTGAGAAGTAAAAAGTACAGGCTTTGCTGGTAGCAGTTTTTGACTCTTGAAGAGAGATTTTTATATCTGCTAGGATATATTTATGGTTCCTGCCCAAGACAGCCATCATTTAAAAAACAATCTGTTACTTTTAAATTACTGAGTGCAAAAAATATTTTGAAAAATAAATACATTGCTGAGTGACTTAATTTTTAGAGGAATGATTGATTTTTCCTCTGGCATTTTAGTGAGCCCTATCATTTGCAAACCTAAGTAAATAAACTACACAAACACTTAAATTAACTAGAACAAACAAACTGTAGGGGCTCCTGGGTGGCTCAGTGGGTTGAAGTCTCTGCCTTCTGCTCAGGTCATGATCCCAGAGTCCTGGGATGGAGCCCTGCATCAGGCTCTCTGCTCAGCAGGGAGCCTGCTTCCCTTCCTCTCTCTCTGCCTGCCTCTCTGCCTACTTGTGATTTCTGTCTGTCAAATAAATAAATTTAAAAAAACCCCAAAACCAAAAAACCAAACTGTTAATAATACATATGCTAATACACAAAACTGTGCTAATACACACTTTTTCTAGTGGCTATTTGAAAAATCTTGACACCAAATGCTTTGAACTATGCTTATTTAGTTTACTAGACATATGGATAAATTATTTTTCTAGAAACATGTAACATAAATCTATATATAGATATAGCTGATCAACAAAGTCAGTTTTTTTATACAATTGTAATTTAAAAATATTAATCTACATTCATTGGCAATTATTGAGAGCATTAAAATCTGGGGAGGTGGGGTACCTGGCTGGCTCAGTCGATAAGCATCTGACTCTTGATTTTGGCTCAGGTCAGGATCTTGGGGTTGTGAGATCAAGCTCCAAGTCCGGCTCCATGTTGAGTGTGAGCCTGTTTAAGATTAAGAACCTGTATGTCCCTATAGCTGCTACCTAATAAAATATGCAATGAAGATATGAAACCTAAATTATATAGGGTTTTCCTCATAGCTATTTCACCGTTAGCTTTCATAACCTGTATTTCTTGTTTTTCTTCTCTCTCTCTCGCTCTCTCTCACACACACACACACACAAACACACACACACATGCACACATACATACACACCTATTCTTTAATCTACACTTGCCTTGCCTGTTTTCCAAGACGATGTTTTGCCCTGTGGCTATAATAGAGAAACAGCTGTGGTTGAAGATGTCACTGTCTCTGTTAACATCACCTGCCTCCATAACAACTCTGATTCATGTTTTAAATAAATGTGTCATGACTACGATTGCATTATTATCAGGTGTGAATGGATAAGAGTCTCAGGGAAAGTGTTAAAGATTTTAAAGGCTTCTGAGTTTCAACATGAAACTTTGATCCTCTTCCCTTTTCCTTCCGAAGCTGGAACTATTAAGTACCAAATAACTTTGGTCTTCTTCCTTCTCCTCCTTTTTTCCATTCTCTTCTCTCGTGCCTTTCTGTCTTCCCCGTTTTGTTCCTTCTCTGTGATAGAATGGCTTTCAGGAAATATTAGTAAGATTGAGGTGAACAAAATTTCTTCCACCTTCATTACTTATCTCTCTTCTCTAGCTTTTGTGTATAACAAATTGTGGTGTGGATTGGCTGGTGATTTGGTGAACCAGAAATGAAAGAGAAGAAAATGAGAAACATGGGGGGAACGTCTGTAGGGAGAAGTGGGGCAGTGCTTCCTGAAGCACGGCGGCCAAGTTCTAAAGTGGGCATGCTTATCTATGACAGTACAAAGTGTGGATCGTTGACGGTGGGTCATCAGGAATTTCTAAAAATTCTAAGACCTGAATATGTTTATAGATTGATCATTTTTTCTTAGGCATATGTGTAGGGGAAAACACCTTCCTCCTACATTTCTCCTTCACTCCCTCATTACTACCACACTCACAGGACTTCTGACACGCAGTATGTGGGGGGTTTTCCCCATAACAAGCAATTCCCAGTGACACCACCTGGGTGTCCTACAGTTTAATTTGGTTTTGGCATCATCCACCTGGAGCCTGTCCCCTCACTCCTACTTCAGGTGCTAATCCCAAGCCTCCTGTGTTTCTAACCAAGTGCTACAAATCAGAGGTTCCTACAACCCTTCCTCAGGTTTGATTCATTTGCTAGAGCAGCTTACAGAACTCAGGAAAACAGTTTACATTCTGTTTACCCGTTTATTATAAGGGATATAGTAAAGGATACGACTGAATGTCCAGATGGGAGAGATGCACAGGGCAGTGGGCCCGGCCCTTCCGTGCGCTCTCTAGGCTGCTCTCCTTATATCTCCACGTTTTCACCAACCCCAAAGCTATCCAAATGTCATACCATTGGGATTTTTGTGGTAGCTTCTTCAAGAAGGCAGGATCAATTAATTCCATTTTCAGGTTTTCTCTGCTGTCTGGAGAATGAGGTGGTGGAGGAGCTCAAAATTTCAGTCAAGGCTTAGTCTTTCTAAACATTTTTTTTTTTTTTTTTTTTTTTGTCAGAGAGCGAGCACAGGCAGACAGAGTAGCAGGCAGAGGCAGAGGGAGAAGCAGGCTTCCTGCTGAGCAAGGAGCCCGATGTGAGACTTGATCCCAGGATGCCAGGATCATGACCTGAGCCGAAGGCAGCTGCTTAATCAACTGAGCCACCCAGGCATCCCATGGCTTAGTCTTTCTAGTGACCAACCCCTACCCAGGAGCTATTCAGAGTCCCAGCAAGAGTTTCCCCAGAGAATAAAAACTGACTGCTATTACCCAGGACTTTCCAGGGGGGTTAGGAACTGTGTCAGGAACCAGTATCAAAGACCAAATATTAGAACAAAAGATATTCTTAGTGCTATTATCACTTAAGAAATTACAAGGAATGTTAGGAGCTCTGTGCCCAAGAACGAGAAGTAGAAACCAATACATATTTGTTTTTCCTATCATCTTACAGCATATTTTGGTTGTATTTTTATATTATCAAATTTTAGATCTCTTCACATTTTAGAGACATCTATAGTATGAAATATTTTTAAATATGTGAGTATTTAAAGTCTGAATAATAAGTGAATCTGTTCTTTATGCTCTAATAAGGACAATGAGTTAATAACATGAATATGTAAAAAGAGAATGCAATCTTACTTAAATTTAAATAACATTTAAATTTAAATAAATTTAGACCCCTTAAAAAATCGTAGTATATAGTATTGGAAAAATTCATGAAAACTCCAAAGGTGGAATAAGAGTTCATTACACATATTTGTGACAATAGGATTTTTCAAAAAAGTAACTTTTTTTCTAATTATAAAAGTAACATATGTTCATTAAAGGAAATTTGAAAATGGCGAACATATAAGGAATAAATAATCCTATCGCTTAGTTTTAACCACTGTTAACATCTGTGTATTTTTGTTTATGTGAATATATATATAAATATATATTTATAATATATTTTTAATCTTTCTTAGTAAGGCTGTCCAAGTTTTTCTTTAAGTTATTTATATTCACTTATGTTTATATTCATGTATATTACTTATCACACTATTTATGCAGTGCATTTATGTGCATCCCTGCATTCCTTTTATTGTGATTTATGTTAGGAGAGGAATTGGGAGCAAGTACAAGTAAGAAAAATATATGGCAAAAAAGTGCTCATTAGGGTTTGGGTCCCAGGTGAACCCTTCCCAGATCTGTGACCATTAGATTACGTCATTCACCTTCTTTTTTTTTTCTTAACTTAAATTTCTTCATTTGTAAAGTAGTATAGTATAGAGATTAAGGGAAAGGGTAAATTTTAAAGATACATCTCAATGCTTGGCATATTTTACATAATTATTTAAAGCTACTTACTGTTTTATTATTGATAGCAATGGAATGATGGATATTGTAGTCAAATCATCCTCTTGGGGCACCTGGCTGGTTTAGTCAGTAGAGCTTGCAACTCTTGATCTCAGGATGTGAGTTTAAGCCCCACATTGGGTGTAGAACCTGCTTTAAAGTAAAAAGAAAAAAAAAATCATCCTCTTCTAAGAAGAAACAGGATGCAAACACTTTGTTTTAAAGACGATTTTAAATAACATTATTTAACAGAAACTTCTCTGATAAATATGCCAACTTGCCTGTAAAAAGAGAAAATAGCTTACAGACTTATTAAAAGATGATTGCCTCAAAAGATTCAAGTTATGGGCTTTAGCATATATTTTTCTTAGTGGAGGAGAGTTAAGTTATGAATCCACAGCTCATAAAAGCTTGGATATCTCACTTAAGTGATCACTCAGGCCTTTTCATTCTGCTATATAAGTATCTGTGGGAGTCTCCCCCAACCAGGTCTCTTCATGGAAAAGAAATGAGCACAGTAAGCATAGTTAGAAGACTGCAGACCTCAAATACAAGTGGTATGACCTAGGGATACCTATTAACCTTCTTAGCTAAAGACTCAGCCTCCTTTGTTGAATCGATGATATCCTAAAAGTTCATTGAAAAAAGTCTATGAAATAATGTAAAAATAATATATCACTTAGGAAGCAGTTAACCACTAACTTGCCAGGCATCCAAAACATCAGTTCTGGTCTGAATTACTGTTCAGCTGACATAGTTTCTCATGTATATATATGAAGTCATCTTTAAAGCAATATTTTATTGATAGTATGATAGGTTTATGGTAGAAAATCTCAGGTCTAAGATCAAGGAACTAGAATTTGGTCTCATCAGAGTAGAAGGGCCATGGGGTATTTAAAGAAACTGGAGTACTTGACAAATTTTCTACAAAATATATCTTCAGGGCAACCTCTAGTGGAGTGAATTTTAGCTTAATTTAAGGCTTTGAGACCCTCTTCTTAGGTGAAGTCATTTATTTAACTCTGATATGTAAAATAAAGGTGTGAGACCCACTTCAGCTTTCTTCCCTCCCCACTCTCATCCTATACCAGGACTAAACCCCTAAATTCTATAGAATTTAGGTGAAAAATACTGGTCCAGGATAATCCAGTTTTATTTGAAAGTTACCACCTACAACCAGGGAAGATAGTCAAAATATTTAACCACTAATAGGCCATGAACACTGACTACTCGCAATATATGCCAGCTATGCACATCATGTAAGGCTCTATTGGTGCCTAGGGGCAGGAATTCAGACTTGCCTATAATCAAGGGTTTTATCCTTGGAATATTAAAATGATTTGATTATATATGGCCAAAATATTAGATTTCTGTGAAATATTAAAAGACCTGGCAAAGCATATTTAACACTCATACAGTTTTAGTAGGTGCCAAGCACTGTTTTACATGCATTAGTTCCCATAATTTTTACAACCATCCTGTATCCACACAATTATTATGCATTTTACAGATGAGGAAACTGAGGCATAGAGAAAACTGAAATACAGAGGTGAATAAACTCACACAAGGATGTACTAATAGGGAGAGGAGTCAGAATATAAACCAGGAAGTTTGCTTTAGCAAACTATCCTATGCTAGTTTTATCATTAAACTTGCCGGGCTATTTAGAAAATATGGTGGAGTTAAAAAATTTTAAGTTGAAAATTTCTCTCATGTCTCTTTTGCTTACATATTATTTAAAATCATTTGGTCAATTTGGGGGCACCTGGCTGGCTCAGTAGTAGAGAATGCTACTCTTGATCTCAGTGTCATGGGTTTAAGTCCCATATTGGGTATGGAGTCTAAATAAAAAAAAAATATATATATATATATATATATATATATTTAGTCAATATTAATGTCAGTTTTTAATTATTGTTGATTGAAGTGCTTGAAGATAGACCTGCATACTAGCAGATGAAAATCCCAGCATTAAGCAAAATGATTTGTTCTTTTCTGTAATATAATTTTTTAAAAAGGTATGTTTGTTGGTATACATGAGAGTGGACAGGGAAAAATCTATTAATTTTGATTAACCATGCTCCCTTAACTTTATTATAAAATACATATTTTCCCCAATAATAGCAAAAATTATTGTCATACATAATAAACTTTGGAAGGTGAATTTATTTCCCTAATATGACTAAGATCAAAGCTTTAAAAATATCATTAGTTTTTACATATAATTATACATTTAATTATAAGTTATTCTAAAATACTAGGAAATCCCATTATACTAATAACTCAGAAAAGGAACTAATTACCTTTTAGAATCAAAAAGTCTTGAGAAGACCCAAGAAATGATACAGTAGGTTTCCCTGGAAGCACATATCTTTGGTGTATTTTTTTGTAGGCAAATGTTAAGTTTATCTTTTTTTTTTAATATTTTATTTATTCATTTGACAGACAGAGATCACAAGTAGGCAGAGAGAGAGGGGGAAGCAGGCTCCCCACCGAGCAGAGAGCCCAATGCGGGGCTCTATCCCAAGACCCCGGGATCATGACCTGAGCCACCCAGGCGCCCCTGTTTATTTTAAAGGAAATATTAACAAGAGAATGTCTGATGATAAATAATTTCACTTTCTATCTCTGTGAGTCAGGAAATAATTCACATGAATGCTTGGAATTTTTTTCTTTTTGGGTGGAAGGAGACAAAAGGGAGGATTATGATCACTCAGATGTGTTGCCTATTTAATTCATAAAAGAAAAAGTGTTATCGGGGTGCCTGGGTGGCTCAGTGGGTTAAGCCTCTGCCTTTCGGCTTAGGTCATGATCTCAGGGTCATGGGATCGAGTCCCACATCGGGCTCTCTGCTCGGCAGGGAGCCTGCTTCCTTCTCTCTCTCTCTCTGCCAGCCTCTCTACCTACCTGTGATCTCTCTCTGTCAAACAAATAAATAAAATCTTTAAAAAAAGAAAAAAAAAGAAAAAGTGTTATCTTAAGACAGTTTCTAAGACATTCTTTTGAATGTCTTAATAAACTGGTTTTGGCTCTCTTAACCTTCTTTTGTAGCTCTTATTTTCTTCAAAGCATTTTTCTCCTGTCCTTTGAAGTCCTCTAAATTTTTATTTGTCCAAATCTGTGTATTCTTCACCTCATCACAGCATTGTAATAAAAGACCAGACTTACTATGATTGAAATTTTATTTTTTTTTCTTCTGTAAGCATGTTGTCCACTCTATAATATAAATATATAAAATACATAATGATATTGTAATCTATTTTAGCCAATTTAAATATATTTCTTAAAAAACAAAAATAATGAGGGGCACCTGGGTGGCTCAGTCAGTTAAGCCTCTGCCTTCAACTCAGGCCATGATCCCAAGGTCCTGGGATAGAATCCCAAGTCAGGCTCCCTGCTCAGTGGGGAGTCTGGTTCTCCCTCTCCCTCTGCCCCTCTCTCTCTTTCTTTCTCTCTCTCAAATAAATAAATACAATCTTTAAAAAATAATGCAAATTTAGTGGATAGGAATGTAATAGAACGTTACAATAAAATATTATAACATAGATTTTATATTATAAATATATATTCTTCCATGAAAAACTGCTTAAGTCATTATTGAATTGATGTGTTTGTTGGCATTTGGGATTCTGTATATCTTAATGAAGCAGTGTTCTGCCTCTAACATTCATAGGAATCCATCATTGTACATTTCTGATGAAAATCTTTCCGTGGCTCCACATTATCTTCAGGTTAATGTCTAAGCTCTCCATAGCCCAAGAACCTTAAAATTTGACTACTTGTGACCAATTTGACTTTATGTATTACCACTATTCCACCTCCTGAAGCCAGGCTTATTGTCTTTTATCTCTGAGTTTATAGACTAGACTGGCCTTTCACTTCTTACTCAGTATAGTTGCTGCCTTCCTTTGGAACCCACCCCTGATCTCCCAGGCTATTCTAGTTTGTCCTTCTCATAGCACATAGCACTGTGTATTTTAATTCCTATTTAGTTATCTGTCCCTTCAGCGGGTCTATAAAGTTCTCAAGAGCAAAGACTTCTGTTTCATTTACGGTTGGATTTCCAGAAATTCATATATAATATATGCCATATCAGAGGCATTTGTTGATTGGATGCATGAATTAAAAATGATGATTATAATTGTAACCCTCAAAACATTGAGAGATCATTAAATAGTTTCCAAATCAAAAAAGAAAAATAAAATTGTTATGAGTAGTTTTAATAAGGATGCATTTCTTTATAAATATGCTATCTAATATTTAGAATAAAGATAACTTTTATTAATTGGAATATTTGCTTGAATGAGAGAAAAATTTTCTGAGGGAGGGGAGGCAGGAAAGATATAGGAAAGAAGGGTTGTCTTGTAATACAGATAAAAGCCTCTCAGATGATGACTGTCTCTGGGAATAGTTCTCTTGCCGGTTAGGACCTATCTTTACAAATGGAAATTTTCTTTGTAAGTTAAATTATTTTATATGTGGAGTGTAGACAGGGGCTCCTGGTTGTTTAAGAATACATTAATTATTAAAGATATTTTACCACTGTGAGATAGGGGAACAGCAACTATTAAGCAATAAAAATACTTTTTATAATTTAATTTAATTTAATTTTAATTAACATATAATGTATTATTTGCCCCAGGGGTATAGATCTGTGAATCATCAGGTTTACACATTCCCAGCCCATACCCTCCCCAATGTCCACAACCCAACCACCTAATCCCTCCCCCCAACCCCCAGCAACCCCCAGTTTGTTTTGTGAGATTAAGAGTCTCTTATGGTTTGGGGCACCTGGATGGCTCAGTGGGTTAAGCCTCTGCCCTCAGCTCAAGTCATGATCCAGGGTCCTGGGACCGAGCCCCACATTGGACTCTCAACATAGCATGGAGCTTGCTTCCCCCCTTCTCTCTGCCTGCCTCTCTGCCTACTTGTGATTTCTTTCTCTCTGTCAAAATAAATAAATAAAATCTTACAAAAAAAATCTCTTATAGTTTGTCTCCCTCCTGATAAAAATATTTTTCAGTGAACTGATTACATATTTAATTTCTACTCAAATATCCCCACACCCCTATCCCTGGTTTAACACAAATCTTTATATCCTCATCTATCAAGATCAATCTTGTTAGGTCATCTAATAAGATCATCTAACAAGATCAAACCTTGATCAGCCCCCTCTATCTAATATTGTTTACATCTGACTTTACATAAGCAAATTGAATGTGTAAAATCAAAACCTGCAATAAATGAAAGATTTCATGAACTTGATCTATGTGCTGTTGGCAAAGTGATCAAATTATATGCAGAGCCATTGGTGAATGGTGACTGGGCACAGTGCCTCTACTTTGTTTGATTATACCTGGAATTTAATTTATAAATGTGAGAGAGTGACAACACAGAAGAGGTCAATGCCACTGCAAGAAGTTTTATTACTTACAGTTTCTAAGAGAAGGAGGCATGCCACACCATGTTGGGTCATATGGGGAATTGACAGGTTTGGTCATGAGGGAGATATAGTGAGTGGACAGCATGACCCAGATTGTTTACTGTAGTTTCAAAAGAAGGGCAGGGCAGGGTAAAGAGTATTGGTCTGGTGGGTTTGATAATTTGGGGAGCTCTGGGCCATAGAAATAATCTCTAGATCTCTTGTACCTAGTCCTGGGGTGATTAGGACATTGGGAATAATGGCTTGGTGTGTAAACTAGATAGAAGGGTTAGCTGGGGATTTGAGGTGTAGATTGGTTGGTTTGCCTATCAAAGTCAGGCTGGCAGGCAAATTGTTTACAGTATCCAGGATTAGCTCTCTGGGGGTTGAGGGCAGTCTCTTCCAAGATTAGCAAACTTCCAAGATGGTAACACATCATAAAATACAGAAAATAAAAACATTAATGCATACTACCATAGTCTTCACAGTTTCTCTTCCCACTTTCCTCCCAGCATTTAGTCTCCTCATGCATGCTTATAACCTATACTTTTTTCAAGTTTGGTTTTCTCTGTAGTAATTATAAAATATGCCCAGAAAAGGGATTTCAGATAATAGCAGGGTGGGTGTTGGAAAGTTTGAAAAGACTGCTATGTATTTTTGTTAAGGAATTAAGAGAGGCAAAAAAAAAAAAAAGTTTTGAATATTATTGAGGAGGATTTTTATGTTAATTATATAAAAACCAAGCATTAAATAAAGAATCATGTGTCCTGCTATTAAAATTTTTCCCAAAGAATTAACTTGGTAGTGACTTGATTCATTGTTTGTTCATTGTAAGTATTTAGGGTGCAATTATAACCTAAATTTTTTTTTAAATATAAAATAAGCTCTGGTAATATTTCAACATGAAGTCCTATTCAAACTCTTCCTGGATGTTTAGTATAAAGTTTGGTGATTCACTTAAAGTAGTGACTTTTCATTAGACTTGTGTAATCACATCCTTTGATATAGAATTTGGGTAAAAGTAAAACTTTTCTGAATGAAGCCAGGCTATTAGGGGAAGAGTGAAGAAATCAAGGAGGACTAGTTCTGTGCACCCTCCCTTTATCACAATTTTCTGGAAAGTTTTCAGCTTCTGCAAAATATCTTTAAAAAACTATAGGTTGGGATCAGTGTTTAAAAAGTTTCCTATTCAGTTTTATGGTTATATAAATTTTTAATAACACTGGATTAAGCAAAATTAATAGTTTTTCCCCCCCAATATCTTCTTGGAACTATTAAAATGATAATATGCATTATGGATCTCCAAGGTGACATACAGAATTGTCCACAAGACGTTTTTCTTTCCTTCCTTCCTTCCTTTCTTCCTTCCTTCCTTCCTTCCTTCATATTTCCTTCCAGGTACCTCTTAGGTCTAGTATACTGCTGAATATACTGTGGGAAACTTTGTTCTGGAGAATATAATGAAAGGAAAGTCATGTAAAGTCTTTGTTCTCCACATAGTTCATTTATCAAATTGAAACAAAAACTCTGTTCAGTTTTCTCAAGTTGTTTTGAAGATCAGGTTATATTGTTTTGGGAAATGGGTTTTGAAACTACATTGTCATAAGTCATAAGTTACATTATTGATATTATAGCACTCATCCCTTTTATTGGAGTTTTTTACTTCCATGTAAAACTTCTCCCAGCATGTTATCATCTTAAGTGCAAGATTTTTATCTTCTTCATTAGGTATTCTCAATATCAAATGTAATACCTTATACAGAAGTAAGCTCTGTCATACTTAGGTTAATAAATTGTAAATGGACCAATGATATCTGGACAGTGAAGTATCATTATAGAGTAGTTAAACAGAACTAGGTTCAAGATCTGTTCCTCCTCACTTAATTAGTTGTGTCATCCTGAGCAAGTCACTTATAAGTAGGATGTTCCATAATGATTATGATATGCAAAATGTTAAAAAAAAAAGCTTGAGATTAAAAAACAAAAGTACTAACATTCTGCTCCTTTGGAAACCCAATATGAATAAATCATCAAAATATAAAATGGAGGTTGGCTTTCAAAATGTGTATCATTTTTTAATTGTCATATGTTACTATATATTGGATTTAACTCTGACAATTTATATTGGAAAATTATAACACTTCTTTTATTCAGAGGTCAAATGACAGCAGAGGATTGCCTGAGTGTGTATACATATAGGCAATTTTCCAATTGAACCCAATGTGGTTGCTAATCTACCAAACTTGGACTGACTCAAGTATAGCTTGCTTGAATTTTTTTTTTTTTTTTTTTTTTTTTTTGTGTCCTAGTAAAGCAGTAATTCTCAGAGTGTGGTTCTAGGAACAGAAGTGACAATATCACCTGGGAACTTGTTGAAAATGAAAATCGTCAGGTCTCACTGTCAGATTTAAGGAATCAGAAACTCTATTGATGGGGCCTGGCACTCTGCTTTAAAAAGCTTTCAGCAGATTCTGAGGAACGTCAAAGTATGAAAGCTACTGAAATAGAGAAAAAGAAACAAACATTAATACTTAGTTTTATAATGAGTGATTATAAATGAGCTATGAGTTCTTGAATACCTGTCTGTAAGGAATTTGAGAAATATGAACATGAAAATGTTGAACGCAGAGGTTAAGCATTTAGAATTGAAGATTATTCAAGAACACAGTGAAGTCTGGTGTGTCCAGGTGTGGTGCATTATTTCTCTGTAGAGTTTACAAGATGTAATATAATAGAAAAAATCCTTCTGAATGTACGTTTAGGTCCCTATATTTGGTGAATATTTGGGAAATATTTGTAGAAGTGGTTTACTTTAATTCAGCCAAGATCATTGACATTTTGGAGTGAAATGTTTTGAGAAACTCAGTTTGTCTAATATTAGTGGATCATTAGGTCATACTTCCATATGGAATTGTCATAATACTGGAGCACATTAAACTTGGAACTTAAGGGATAAATAAATAAATAATAAATAAATAAATAAATAAATGGACATTGCTTAGTATTCCGACTCAAACTGAAAATGTTAATTAATCTAATGAAGAGTAAAGGCTGTGTTCATTACTAATCAGATATAAACCAAACAGAATAATAGATTTTGACAAATTATAGAGCTATTTAGTAGAAATGATTTGATGTGATGTAGTGATTTTAGGAGCCATTCACATAGGTTGGTGAAAATGAATCATTCTTTAATTGTGTCTAGCCATTTTTGAATGCAAATATAAAAATAGAATTGTTCCCTTTTCTATCATTGTGGCTGTTTCAAGAAAAACCTTTTGATGTAAATGTGAACTTTGACCAGTGTCCCTGGAATCTTGTACACGACATGTGACCTTAAAATTTTAACTATATGGTTAAACATGGCTGCATGAACATAAGTTATGTCTCTTTTTTTTTTAAGATTTTATTTATTTATTTGAAATAGAGAGAGAGAGAGATCACAAGTAGGCAGAGAGGCAGGCAGAGAGAGGGAGAAGCAGACTCCCCGCTGAGCAGAGAGCCTGATGCGGGCCTCGATCCCAGGACCCCGAGATCATGACCTGAGCCGAAGGCAGAGGCTTAACCCACTGAGCCACCCAGGTGCCCAGTTCTCTTTTTAAAATGGATTTATTTGAATTGCTGATAATTGATTAGCAACTATGACATCTATAATTTTGTTGTCTAGATGACATTAATTTAAGTCCTTTTTAAATAATAAAAATTCATGTTTGAATACTTAGCAGGTTATATATCAACATTATTAGTAATAAAATTATAACTTTATGCATATATATGGATTACTATTAAAAAATAGTACAGACATCACCTGTTCAACATGTAGATGTACTTGGTTATCTGATTAAAAATCTGGATTAAAAACTTTCCATTAACTCTTGGGCATTGACAGTTCTTAGAGTATTATGACATATTCATTAGTGATCCTTCATTCCAATAATTTAAGTGCAGAAGTTTAAGACTTAAAGAATATTTGCCAACTATGATAAAATAAAAACAATAATGATAAGAATATATACATTCTTAATTTAAGAAATCTGCCTTTTATTATTAATATAAAATATCTGGTTTTTTTTCCTAACATAAAAACTAATACTCATCAGATAACACTATTAGGATTTTTTAGACTATAAAATTATACTTGGTAAACTGTAAGGTAGCCTGAATCTTGGAATGTGAAGAACAAAAACCATTAGTAAATCAGTCATGGTTCAAGTTATATCATCACTGAGGATGTAAAGCATAAACCCTGAGAGGAGATAAATGATTAAGACAAGATCAAGGATAAGAATTCTGGTCATGAGTCATAGATGTTTGAGTTAGAAAGAACAATAAGAAACTCTGATATAGGTTGCTGTTCGGTAAAGTATTTTTGTCATTCTATATTTGAAGTGGCTAAGATCCAGATAAGCTTTAATCCTCCCAAGTACCTATATTTCACATAATTAGAACCAGTGAGGAATAAAGAGGAAAGAAAATAGCTCCTAAATTCAGGCCCTGTATTAATTTACAGATAGTGTCCCATAATCTTCATGGCAGTCACGTGATAAGAATGTTATAATCCCCATTTTTTTAAATGGAAAAAAATAACTAAAAACATAAAATAATTAGTGTTTTAATGTCCTAGGGCTGTTGCAACAAAATGCCATGAACTAGTTGGCTTAAACAACACAAAGTTATTGTCTCCTATTGTGGAGGCTAGTTGTCTAGGATCAGGTTATCAATAGGACCACGTTCTCACTGAAGGAACTGGGGAAGGAGCTATTCCAGGACTCTCTCTGTTAGCTTCTGGTAGTTCCTGGGCTTGTGGCAGCATAATTCCAGTCTCCTCATGGCATTCTGTGTGTGTGTGTGTGTGTGTGCGCGCGCATACATATGTCTGTGTTCAAATTTCTCTTTTTTATAAGGACAATAAGCCAATGTGGTTCATCTTAACTAACTGCATGCATCAGCAAGGATCCTATTTCCAATTAAAGCCACATTCTGAGGTACTGGGAGTTAGGATTTCAACAAATGAAACCTTTTTTCGATGTGGGGGGAGCACATCCAGCAAATTGGTAGTGCAGTTAACATTTAATTGCAAATTTTTCTGGTTTTATATTTTTGCATTATTTGATGGCAGAAATAAATTTATACTTTGCTCCATAAAGGATATTTTAATGTGTTTTTCTATTTTTAATAAATTGGAAAAGAGATTAAGGTAAGGTTGTGATAAATAATTTATTGGGAACAAAATCATGTAAAGTTTATAATGCCCCATGATGGATTTGGGCGTTTATGTTGTTAGTAGGTAGGAAAAATTTCACCAGGACAAGGTGATAGTAGTACGATTTTAAAAATATCAATCTCCTAGTAATATGGAAGACAGATAGTAGGAAAGAAAAACTAATCACCAGAAAACAAATTTAAAGTCTCTAACTAAAATCTAAGCTTGAAAATATAAAGCCCTGAAAAGATGGTGCAGTGAGAATGTAAACCTGGGATAGATAAAACCACTTGGGGAAGATATATTTCATAAGACTTGGTTGTTAATTACATGTGGGAATAGAGAAATCAGGAATGATAGAGTTTTATGACTGGACATTGAAGAAGATGGTAACCTCCATATTTAGTAAGAACATTTCACTTTGTGTTTTAATTTTTTAATTTTAATTGTATTTCTGGGTCCCCCCCATTGTCTTATATAATAAATTTCCTTGCTGATTCACTAAGGTAACCTTAAATAACAATGGTTATAAATTCTTTATGGAAACCATAAAAGCAGATTTCCTGCTGAAAAACTATAGTATTATATATAAATGAATCAGTTTCTGTGAGGATAGAACAGAGCGTCACGTAAATGATGGATTGTGGAGTTTGTATAGGAGAATTGAGTTTCTGTGAATGCAGCACTGTGTCCCTTTGATAAACACCACCATCAGACACCCATACCCACTTTGGTCCTAAATTGAAACAATTGATCTAATATTTCTTAAGTTATTGACAACTTAGAATATTTTTGTTGTCTTATCTGACCATATTGGCACAGCTGTGGGCTACTTGGTGCTGTCACATTGTCATGTCTGAAATATATTTTATCAGTGATGTTATTCAATGTGCTGTTTGCATGGTTTCCACTATTAATCCTGATCCAATGAGAAGGAATAAGAAAATGAAGCTTTATGTCTCAAAGGAAATAATTAACACTTTCCAAATGATTTAGAATATTTTAGTTCCAAAAATATTAGATATAGTTGGAGGTTTTTATAAAAGTTTTACAAAACAAAACGAGGGATAGATTTATTTGGAGATAGTTTTAAATAGGATTAGTTTTTTAAGATTGTATATATATGGAAACCTGAGAGGAACTTTTCAAAGCTGATAAAACAGGGAAAAGTTGGGTTGTATAAAAATAGGATAAATTTTATAAGCTAAAGATTGATATAGGGATCGTGTTCTACAGAGGTAAACAGATTGTCACTGCTATCTTAGATCAGTTGCTTTAAGTGCACATTTGAATCATTTGGGAGCTTTTTAAAACAATGCAAATGGTTGGCCCTATTCCCAGTAGATTCTGATTTGATTGGCCTGGGGTACATGGGACGCAGACAGACATCTGCATTGTTTAAATCTCTGCATGTGATTCTGTTTGCAGTCAGAAGTGAAAGGGCACTGCCCTAGAGTTTTTGTCAACTAAGAAATTACATTGTTAAACATTATTCAATAGTAACATTATAACAATATAACATTATAACAGTAACTTCATAGAATCCTATTTGCTATCAGCAATTAACATATTACAATGAACAAAATACAAGCATTTATATACATACTATACACAAATACCAATTTATATCATAATTTACAAGAACTTATTGGGGAGAAGAAAAGACATTAGGTCTATGTCTTTATCTGATATGTCATTTGCTAATATCTTTTTCCATTCCGCAAACTGCCTTTTAGTTTTGTTGACTCTTTCCTTTGCTGTGCAGAAGCGTTTTATCATATGGTTTCATTCATATGTGGAATATAAGAAATAGCACAGAGGATCATAGAGGAAGGGAGGAAAACTGAATGGGAAGAAATCAGAGAGAGAGACAAACCATGAAAGACTTTTAACTCTGGCAAACTGAGGGTTGCAGAAGGAGAAAAAAGTGGTGGGGGAATGGGGTAACTGGGTCATGGACATTAAGGAGGGCATGTGATGTGATGAGCTATGATATGTACTGATTAATCACTGAGCACTGCATCAGATATTAATGATATACTATATGTTGGCTAATTGAATTTAAGTAAAAAAAAAAAATAGCTTTGTGGAGCAGAGGAAGATAAACCCAATTAATATTCTCAGTTTACCATACAGTATAATTATTATTCATTTGTTTAATACATTTTTGTTGAGTAACAACTAGGTAGCAGATACTACTAAATGCTTAGGGTAGAGCAGACAAAAATCCTAGCCTTCATGGAGCTTATAATCCAATTGTGATTTAAAAATTCCTTTGAAATTTAATACCATTGCTTTATTTTCTTTGTATTTCTTCTGAGATTACCTACAAATTTCTCTTTTCTGTAATGATATAAGTCCTTTTAAAAATAAGCATTTGCATTTTGAAATTGAGTATAACAAAAATATATAAAATTATTAATATATGCAATACACTGATATGTCATAATTATGAAAATATTACATGAATGACAAATACTTGGCAAATTCTTACCATCCATAGGTGGGCCCTAAAATAGTTTAGTTCCTCAAAAATGTAGGAGAAAATAGAGTTGGAAGCTTTATTTATATTTGGGGGAGTATATTGTTTAGAGTCATTTTAATTTTCTTCATTCAGCACATGTTTTATTTAAACTTTATGTAAGAACATTAGCTGTCATTCAGTACAATCAGATATGCCTTATATCCTATTCTGAAATTCCTCACCCTATATGCAAAACAACCCAAAGCTGGAAGACAGATGAAGGAGAAAGAAACCAGAAGAGAATAAGAAATTAAAATATGCTTCTGTATGGAGATAGAAGTGATAAAGGCTGTCCTTGAAAATATGTTGATTTGAAACAGAGGAGCACCAGCCTTATTGTTCATTTGAGAAAATAGGCACATAATGATCTTTACAATGAGTTAGTATTATGTTTGGAAACATTAGCATTCAAATTAAGTCCATGTGTAAGATTACTGTGTGTTTTTACACATGATTAAATCAAACCTACAGGAAAGGCAGTGTCTGTATGGAGACAGGGCTTCTTGTCTTGTTTTCCTGTAAGTCTGTACCTGGCAATAGAGCTGAGTTACTGAAAAGCAAGTAATATTAAAATTGACCTGAATAAGTGCAAATTATAAAATAAATTAGCTTACCATCTTTCTAAGAGATACCATGTCTTAAATGGCATACTTTTCTAGAACGATCTGTTAGAACAAGTAATTTTGATATCTAGTGACCTGTTAAAATTTAGTTCAAGGTTTAACAAAATACACCGGTGACTATAAGGATATGACAATGAATATGATGAGATTAAGAACAATTAAGATTTATGGTTTTATCATTTCTATATTTAATGCACTGAGAACCACCTTCAAACTTGTTAAGTTTGACCTACAACTCTTCATAGACAGACTTATAGATTGAATTTTCTGTTATTGTAGAATAAGAACTGGAAAAAGTGAGGATCAGTTATGATAAGATCATTGCTGATTTGAAGCAATGTAATTTCTTGGGTTTGCTAACAATGAACCACTCAAGAAAGTTTTTTTGTCTGTTTCCATGTCCAAAAAATATTTCGAACTCTCAAAGTAATGCTTCTTTTTTTGTGGGGGTACAGATAATATCTATTATTGGGTGAAATGTTCTCTTTATGGATTTTTATTTACTTCATGTCCAATCATAGTAGCTCATTGCATTTTTACACTTATTTTAACAAAAATCGTAGTTTATTTTGGAGACTTGATAATTTCTGCTTCATTTATTTTAGATTATTCCTCCAATTTATAAACATGCTCTTTAATTTTCTAATAGCCCTAAAGTAATAATTACCTTTCTAAAATTTTTCTTAGTAAAAAATTATATCCAAAGTATGGAAATTTGTGATAATTTGCTATTTAGAAACTGAATAAAATGTACTTGTTGAAGAGCATGCTGGTCCGTTTTGGAATGATGGTAAAAGAAATCTATCAAATCTAGCTGTGCATGTCTCTAAGTATCCCATTACAGAGAAACATTTTTATAAATACAGGTTTGTGCGAATCAGAATGTTCTTTTAGATAGACGTGTAGAAAAGCTGTGAAAGAACCATTCTGCCTTATTTTATTTGACGAAAAAGTGTTAGATGTCTGGGACTCTATATGAGATCTCATATTGCCTTCTTGTCCCCTCTCCCACAGAGAAAGAGAATGGGGCATATATAGAACATGGAGGAGTTTTAAGAACAAAAAACCTCCACACATCTGTATTTTATTCCTGCAGGAGAATCTAACTGAGGTGGGAGAAGAGGAAGTTAGGCATATTTATTTTGAAACAAACAAACCTTCCCTAACCTTTCTTGCAGAGAATCCTTAGGATGTGGAATGCAAAGTGCTGTAAAAAGTAAGTAAATTAGGAGAGGTTGTAAGAGTTAAGAAGATTCAAAAGGAAAAATGAGGATTTATGATTGGAGATGTTAGAAGATATTAACAGTAATACACCCATTCACCATATTTTAACCTACTGTGAGGCAGGAAATGTGTTAGATGCTGAGGGATATAGAAGCAAGCAGAAACAGAAGTATCTATCTCATGGAGCTTCTCTTCAGGTGAGTGTTACAGACTCAAAACAAATATAAAATTGCAAATATAACAAATATTACAAAGGGCAGATACACATGACAGGAGAGACTAAGATAAAGAAGTTTCCCAGGTCCTGGAGATCAGGGGAGAGTTCTCAGAGGAGGTGACTCAAGTTGCCTTCATGGAGAAACCTCCCCTTCTGGTAAGGATATTTGTCTCTGCATGGGGCCCATAAGTGGCTCAGTCAGTTAAGTGCCTGACTCCTGGTTTTGGTTCAGGGCATGAACTCAGGGTCCTGGGATCAAGCCCCTTGGCCACTCCATGCTCAGCGGGGAAGCAGCTTGTAGAGTCTCTCTCCTCTTCCCTTCTCTTTCTCCTTCTCAGATAAATAAGTCTTGAAAAAGAAAGAAACAAACAAACAAAAAGAAAAATGCATAAGCTATTGCTATTAAAAAACAAAAGGATTTTTTTTTTTTTTTTTAATGTGAGTGTTAGTTTGCTAGGGGTGCTGAAACAAAGTACCACAAACTGAATGGCTTAAAACAATGAAATTCAATCTATTACAGTTCTGGTTCTGGAGAATAGAAATCTGAAATCAACATATTAGCAGGGCCCTCTTCCTGAAACTCAGGGGGAAACTCTTCCATGCTTTTCTCTTAGCATTTGATGTTGCTGGTAATCCTGGGCATTCTGTGGTTTGTAGACACATCCCTCCAATATCTGCCTGCATCATTCTATCTCCCCGTGCACCTCTGTCTCTGTGTATACTCTTTCTTTTCATGTAGGACATCAGATTTATTAGATTACACATTTATTATCCTACTCTACTCCAGTGTAACTTCATCTTAATTTGATTCCATTTGCAAGGACTACTTCCACATAATGTCATAGCCACAGGCTCGGACTGGACAGGAATTCTGAGGCATGTGGGGTGGGGTGGGGTGGGAGGAGAGATTAGTCACACTACTCAGCAGAAAGCGAAACTCAGAAAATGTCTAAAATAGGTCCACCTCCAGATCTTTTACCTGGGTGTCATTGTAACTGGATATAGTGTGTGAGTGTTTGTGAATCCTTGATTCAGATCATGCACAACAGTCCCCCTTTATCTGCAGGGGATATATTCAGGATCTCCACTGGATGCCCAAAACCACAGAGAATACCAAACCCTATACACACACTGTTTTTTTCCTATGTCTGTATACCTATGATGAAGTTTAATTTATGAATTAAGCACAGTAAGAGATTAGCAGCAGTAACTAATAATAAATAGAAAAATTATAATATGCTGTAATAAAAGTTATATGAATGTGGTCTCTCCATCACTCTCTCAATATATATATATATTGTTGTGTTGATGTGAGATGAGAAAACTCCTACAGGATGAGATGATGTGAGAGGAATGATGTAGGCATTGTGACATAAGATTAGGCTACTATTGACCTGACTTTAAGTCAGGAGGAGGATATTCTTCTAGATTGCAGTTGGTTTTGGGTAACTGACAACACAGAAAGTGAAGCCATGTATAAGGCAGGATTACTGTAGATACTGAAGGTTAGTAAAGTGATGGGAGTACCTTCAGAAGAAGAGTAGGAAATAGTGCTTTGGGCATAAAATCGAAACAATTTACTTAGTACTTACCTCTTCATGGCATTCAATATCTTTACATATTCTTTTTTTTTTTTTTTAAGATTTTATTTGACAGAAGACAGTGAGAGAGGAAACACAAGCAGGGGGAGTGGGAGAGGAAGAAGCAGGCCTCCCACAGAGCAGGGAGAGCCTGAGGCAGGGTTCATCCCAGGACCTTGGAATCATGACCTGAGCTGAAGGCAGATGTGACTGATGACTGAGCCATCTAGGCACCCCTGTATCTTCACATATTCTTAATACTTTAAAAATATAATAACCAAAAAACCAGATAAACTATTTTTAGTAGGTTATAGAAATAATTTTAAAAATTATATTTTATTTATTTGAAAGAGAGAGGGAGAGCATGAATAGGGGGAGGGACAGAGGGAGAAACAGACTCCCCATTGAGTGGGTAGTCCAGTGTGGCTCTCAATCCTGGACTCCAGGATCATGACCTAAGCTAAAAAGGCAGATGCTTAACTGACTGAGCCACCCAGGTGACCCTAAAGATCTTATTTTTAATATACTTCATCTTTCTAAGAATTACAATTTATATCAATTACAATGCATTTGCTTTACTATGTGCTTAAACTGTTCAACTATTCTTTTAATAGTTCCCTTATAACCCCTTTTTCTTGACAATGGTAAGTACTGTTTAAAAGTTGCTTTTGTACTAACCCCATCACTAGCGGAGAGACCACACTGATTGATTCTTTGCCTATTTATGCTTTGGGGTTGACAAGGCCTTGTTTTCATTATCCCATAACATTTGCTGATGCTGGCAATTTAGGGACAAAGTGAAAAGTAGAAGAAGGAAAAAAAAGTGGAAGAAGAAACACAAAAATATACGGTGAGAAAATATGATATCTGGCACTACCTAATTTTGTTTTTAGTTCATAATTCTCAGATAAGTAATTTTAGATGAATTTATGTAGCTAATACAATTGTTTAAAAAGTGAAAACATCAGTGAGATAATTACTTTTCTCTCTAATGCAGTAATGGAAATAATCTCCTTGATTCCACAGACACATTTCTTCATTTTATTTAGAAAATTAAAAAACTTAAGGCATGAAAATCAAGCTTATAACTTCAATGAATTTAGCTTTTTTTTCTCTCAAAATAGGAAATTTCTGCCAACCTTTTTTCCTAATAAGCAAGCACATCATTCACTTAGAGGAAGTTGTTTGTGTTGGCTTCTCTGTTCTTTTCTTTTGATGAATTGCCAGTTTTTCAGACCCCATACACATCACATAATTTCTTGACCTCAATTATACTTCTCAGAAAAGAACAGGTAATGAGTAATGGAATTGTTCTTAGGGCTTTTAAAAGTTGCACTTAAAGAATGAGATAAAAACATATGAAATTTCTGCTAGAACATGTTGTATTCAGCAAGTTTTTGTATCAACTGGATTTTTTTTAATCCGTGCTTTAAATCTTAACCTTTAAATTGCTCATATACTATGACTTAAAAAAAAAAAGAAAAAGAAAAAACAGAGATGCAGTGATTTATTTCAAAATCTGATGATAAACCTATCTGAATTGGGTGAGTAATCCAGACAAGAGGCAGTAAGTACTATATGATTATTAGTAATATGCAAAAAAAATATTGAGCGAGAGACATTTTCAGCTCATTATGTGTCCTGGGAAGGAAGAGCCAGGAGAATTAGAAGGAAAGAGATTGCACAGAAGATGCATTTGCCCATTGCACTAGAACACATAGCAAATTATTTTCTTTGTATTAAGGCCTACTGAACTTTAAGAAAAATGTATGTGTACTACAATTTTTATTAAAGTTTTAATGCAATACAAGCTCTGTTGGCCAACCTTTCTATAATCAAATTGCTTGATTTACCTATGCTCTGAGTTTTCTTTTTAAAACATCCTGAATTAAGGATGGGGTACATTGAATCTTTTTAGAGTTGCCTGTCTGGGCACTGCTGTTCCCTTCTCTTGAGTTGTCTGCCTACCAATTACCCGCCTTATTGAAAACCAGCGGAGCCTTGATAATTAAGAGAGCTTATTCTAAAGCCTGTTTTATTCATTGGTTTTGATTTGTGTCTTTAAGCAATTACCTGAAATAATGGCAGACAAGGAAAGACCACTAATCCTTAAGGACAGCAAATGGATAAAAAAAATAACAAAAAGAAAACATTAAACTGAAAGAAGGAGAAAAGGCAAAAGATGGAGATATAAACATCAAAGAAGAAAGGAGTAAAAACATGAAAAGATGGTGAAAATGACAGAGCCAGTATATTTTCATCATGTTTCTCTGGATAAAGATTATTGCCATGCTTTTTACTTTGGTATCATTAAAGTTCCAGTCAATGTGAGTGACATTATCTGAAAACTCCCTTTATTTTTATTTCTAATCTTATCCAACCGTAAATAGATGTCTGGGCTTTAGAAATTACTTGAATTATATTCTATAATAATAGCTAACATTTATGTAGCTCTAACTACATACCAGGCATTATACTTTGTGCATGACACATACATTCATCTGACCCTCACAACAACACTGGAGGATGCTCTATTATTATCCCATTTTAGAACTGAAGAAACAAAACCAGCCAGACATTGGGATGTGTTTACTGAAACCCCATACCCCCATCCCATGAAACACACAAATACCAGGTTTGTAGGCTTCTGCAGTAGAAAGACTTGTAGAAGGTGAATCCTGGGACTTCTTTTAGATTTCCCGATCTGTAGTTCAGTCGCCCATCACTGAACTTTGGTATAGGTCAACAGAATCTTACACAAAATGTTGATACATTTTAACTTATATCAACATAACAATTGTATATTTTCAGATTATAAAATTTTATATGAATCCTGTAAATAATCTGCATGTTAAACCAGAATCGGCCAAAATGATAGAGATAAACCAACATTTCAACACATGGGAGACTCCCGTTTGGTCAGAATTTTTCCTATGTCTGAAAAAGCACAAATAGTTTTTGTTAATAATCACCTTGCCATTCTAGGCAAAGCCTATGTTAACCTACTTGAATATGTAGGTCATAATTAAAATCCTGTGTGCAATACTAAATTCTTCCTGTTAATGCTAGCAGTGATAAAGAATAATCACCTATTAGAAGGGATAAAACCATTTATCAACTTGTAGAAATATTGAACTTGTACAAGAATAATATCTATGGAGTTCATCTTGTCCAAAAAATACCAATTTAAAGACTATAACTTTATGATGACTGTAACAGGCCAACATATCCAATTAACTTTAAGAAAAAGTGTAACCACAATTGTTGATAAATTCACTACTAATTTTCTAGAACTTAGGAAACATAGTCCATATTTCCTTTTTAATTGGAACAAAATAATGTAGCTAATAAGACAACTACTCTATTTTATATCTAGGAATTTAATATAAATATAGAGTATTTTTCTCCCATCTACTGGTCTGACGTTATAAAAGTTTTCCAAAATTAAGTTTACTTTATTAACATTAAAAAGCAGGCTAATAACAGTAGCTAACACGGAGAAAATTTTATATTTAAAAGGTTAATATTTCTTAAACTCTTCTACAAAGATTTATTTGTAGAATTGTCTTTTTATACTGCACATGCTTTTCTTAAGGGATCTTGGCCTTGGCAGTCATTAGATTTATATGAAATCTATTTGATTTTTCTACTCCAGTCTAGTGAAGAGAGCCTATCTCTTTCAGTGCATCAGTTATTCATAGAATAACCCCTTATTAGTCCCACTGACCATATTATCCCCTGTTATTAAAAAGTTTACTAGCTTTATCAAAATAGCAAGGAATTTAATTGTGGCTAAGACTTATTTGTGGAATATTAAACACACTCAGAAGTCAGGCTTCTGAATTGTACTTGATAAGTATTTAGAGTACCATTGGCTCATTACTGAAAGTGCATGTGTACTGTTAACCAAGGCTGTTTAAGCCTTTGGACACAAGTAGTTTTCAATATTAAAGTTATTATCGAACTCTTATTTTTGTGTATAACTTTTTTGCTCTGTAGATTTTATTATATTTTGTAAGAGGATGCATCAATACTTGCTCACTGAAAATGGAGAACTTGTTTTAGACTTAATTAACTTTCATTCATATGTCAGATAGGTATTTTTGACAAATATCATTTAGCAAATTAGCTGGTAACTCAAGAGTCACATTTCGCAAGAGGATCTATTACCTATTAAAAGTAACATAAATTATTCTTCCAGTTCACAGACCTGCCCTTCATCTAAAATACACAGTGTAGCCAAACTTCAGCTTATACTAAAACTCAGTTCCATATCTATCCATTGACTTCTTTTTCTGAATCAGGTTCTTGTTAGACTCTTGAGACAAAAAATAGGATGTGGTTCCTGCACTCGAGAAACATTCAGCTCATCGAAGGAAAGCAGATCAATAAGCACATAATGTCAGTACAACGAGATACTACGAAAGCAGTATGGAAGTATATGGAAGCATGTGCTCAGCCTGAATATGCCATGTGATCTTTTTGGAAGTCTTGCTAAGATTCTATAGATCAGGATTTACCAAAGTTTTTCTATGGAAGGCCAGATGGTAAATGTTTTCAACTTAACTGAATATGTGGCCTCTGTAACAACTATTCAGCTCTCCCACTATAGCTCAAATCTGGACATACAGTATAGAAAGGAAGGAAACATTAGCCACATCTAAGTCTCTAGTGTAAGTAATCATGCTGGAGAAGTACCTGTGCTAGATTAGTACCTTTAACCTATTTACCCTTCACAATGCACATGCTTTATTCTTTCTCCTCTACTTCATTCCTTTTTTCCTTTCCAATGCTTAATTGAAGCCAGAATCCATTATTATCATCAGCCATGCTCATAGCACTGAAACCAAAGAGATTTCAGTCCTTTTCTTCATGATAAGACCCACTGGTGATAATAGCTAATAACATTTTAGGGGCGCCTGAGTGGTTCAGTCGCTGAAGCGTCGAACTCTTCATTTTGGCTCAGGTTATTATCTCAGGGTCATGATACCAACCCTTGCATTGGGCTCCATGCTCAGCGAGGAGTGTGCTTGAGATTCTTTCCTCCCATTGCCCCTCCCCTAACTGGTGCTCTCTCTAAAATGAATAAAATCAAAAACAGTTGCTAACACTTCAAAACTTTTTTGAATGCAAAGCATGTTCAATTATATTATTTCATTTAATCTTCAAAACTACCCTGTGAGGTAGATATCCTTTTCATTTTACATGGAAATAGTCGTTGGAGAGGAGAAGTGATTTGCTCAAGATTATACAGCTGGCCAAAGACAGAAAATAATATGCTAATTGTAGTGTACTATTCCGAACTTTAAAATACCGTAGCATGCACAGAAAACTCCAGTTCCATCTATGGGATCAATAGGCAGGGTGGGCATTTAACTTACTCCCTGGTTTGTCTGGGACTGAGGGATTTCTCCAGACAGGAGACTTTCAGTGCTAAAACCAGGGAGGTTCTGGGCCAAGTAGGATAGTTTGGTGTCACTATCAGTAGGCTGGGCATCTTCATTCCCATGCTTCTTACACTTGAATGTGCATTGGAATCAGTTGGAGATCTTGTTCACCAGCTTCTGATTTAGATTCTATGAGTAGGCCTGGGGATGGCCTGAAGATCTGTTTTTCCAACCAGCTCTCAGAAGATGTGGATACTGCTCATCTGTTTCTACTCTGAAGAACAAAGCATCCTTGTCCATTCTCAGGGCTCACCAGACCTCATCAGTCAGAATCTGAATGTTAACAGATAACCCAGGTAGTTCACTCAGTCAAGTTTGAAGAGCTCTGTTCTAGTCCAATCTGATCATTAGGAGGTAGTCTTCACCTGTGCATATTTTTCTTGCTTTCAGTGAACCTTGTGACAGCTTTCACCAGTGACTGGCAAACCATGTGACAGCTTTCACCAGTCTGCCTCTTTCCTCCTTCTGTGGGAGTCCAGACATCTCTTTCTTGCACATTTACCTATTGGCTCATTCCTTTTTTTCCCCTAATACCC
This sequence comes from Mustela putorius furo, assembly GCF_011764305.1. Taxonomy (NCBI): domain Eukaryota; kingdom Metazoa; phylum Chordata; class Mammalia; order Carnivora; family Mustelidae; genus Mustela; species Mustela putorius. Next base: position 76,957,940 of record NW_025421987.1, read on the forward strand.
TGTAACTTTCTTGAACCCACTTATTTAAGCTCTGTGCTGGATGTTTGTTTCTGTGGCTATTATTCTATGAAAGAAAATTAATCTATTTGAAGAAATCAGATGGTTAGCAATAAAGGGGGGCCTTAAAATCATTTACTTTCAACTGTAAAACTGCCCATCAGAATATAGTTTATAAGAAGACTGTGACAACAGTAAAATTGTTCCCTATGGCACGAGGAAAAAAATAAAATTTATTTACGCTCCATGCTCCCTCTTGCCAAGATATTGCTTGGGTGTAATGAAAAGTTTGTAGAAATCATATTTTCAGTTATTATTGCTATGTTTTTACCTGTTAGCCATTGTTCTGAGTTACCTTTTATCATTTAATATTCATAATGATTCCAATTGTCAGATGAAACAACTGAGCAGAAAAGTACTAACAAGTTGTCCAAGGACAAAGAGCTAGTAAGTGGCCAAGTCAGGATGAGGGATCCAGGCAGTTCAGATCAAGAGCAAATGTTCTTAACCACCATACTACACATTGACTTTATTTTAGCCCAATATTTCTTTTCTTCAAAGTGTTGACTACCATTTATAATTATTTTTATTTTCATTCTCTCTTCTTGGAAATTTAACTTCCTTATGAAAAGGGATCATGCTTCCCTGGCTCTTTATTATATTTCAAGTGTCTGGCACATACTAAGCACTTAGTAAATATTTATTAAGTAAGTGAATAAATGATAAAGCATTGTGGAGCTTGCAGTCTTTAACATGCAAAGTCTAAGAGGCCACAGAAGAGAGAAAGGATGTTAGTCTAAGGGAATTACAGTATTTCTAAACACTCCTGCCTGCAAAGCGTTGGGACTTTGGAAGTGCGGTTGACACTTACACTGCGTGTGTTAGGCAGACTTCCATTTGAGACTGTTATGAGTCTCCATGTTAATAGTTAAGTTGGAAAGGCCTTTTCAAGAAGCCATATGTGTATATATTATAATTATATATAAATTTATCATAAATATATAAAAATAACATATATAAACAATTAAATATGTGTATTTTACTTTATTTTTGTTTAAGAAATCAATTCTTTTTTTTTTGCTTGGGTTTAAATGAGGCTCTTTTGGAAATAATGTTGCTGCTGTAAAGCATTTTCAGAACATTTAAAAATCATGCTTCCTAAATTAATTTGTAAGGTGTTGTAACTGCATTTAGCTAAAAACAGCAAACTGAGTGTGCAGTACAGCTTGAAATGTTTATTGTGGTTACAATGTGCAGGATAATACCTTAAAAATCACCTACTGCTCTGAAACTAAATCTTGTCCTTTTAGCTCACCAGGCTCCCTGCTCCTTATCACCTCTTTATCTTTGTTCACCAGGAATGCCTTTCCCTTTGATTAGGCCTAGTACAGACCTTGAAGCATTTTAAGACCTCTCCAGAATCCCCCAGTGCTTACCCAGAATCCCGCAGTGCTATGGAGGTTTTCGAGAAGACATCAGGCACCCTGGCACTTGCTTTCTCTGCCCTCTGGTATTTTCACCTTTGCCACAGCTTGTGATACCTTATTTTGGGGAATGAGTCGCCTCAAAGGAGTAATAATAATAATTATTACTTAATTATTTATTAATAATAATAGAAAAGGAGTAAAAATAATAAAGGAATAATCCTTTGTTGTTGTTTGTTATGAGCAGTTCTTGCCTTCATCACTAGATCATACTTCGCTGAATGCAACACATACTTGGTGTTGTACCTTTCTAAGTATTACCAACCCCAGAACTGGACACATATCAGATGGGCAGAAAACATTGATTGAATTATTCATTATTGATTTAACCATTATCTAAAGTCACATACGTGTCATTTGTGTCAGTGTTATGAAGAATGTTGTTTACTCCAGGTCTTTTTGAAGCTACTTAAAGTTGCTCTTAAACTTGCTTCTATCTCATTGATAGGAAGGTTTTCTCTTTTCTTTTTTCTTCATAGAACATAATTCTTTGTGATTGCGAGTCTGAGATAGAAGGGAAGCAGAGAGAAAAACCATTTCATCTTCCTGCTAAGTATATGGGGCCCTTGGGGCTTTTAAGAGCCACCTCTAAATCAATTGAACAGCTATTTTTACTAAAAGATGGGATGTAATTTCTCAAATACTTAAGAGTTCCTTTATCAGATTATTATTACTGTTTGCATTTTATATCCAACAAAACCCAAAACATTTAGACATGTTTTTATTAAGTCTTTTATTTTTGGACACCATGGGTGCATGACTCACTTATTCTTATGTAGGCATGTGTGAATAGCTTTGTAAGGATGAATATACCACTTTCTTATAGATCTATTTTTTTTTGTTTTTTTAAATTTAATTTTGAATTTTAAACAATTTCATCTTTGTAAAATTTCTATTTCCATTTAATCACAATTATGGGAAAGATGATTAACTTTATACATAGCCTATTATCTTATCTAGAAAACTAGATTCTATTCATTTAACAGAGAGAGAGAGAGTATGAGTAGGGAGAGCAGCAGGCAGAGTAAGAGGGAGAAGCGGGCTCTCTGCTGAGCCAGGAGCTGGATGTGGGACTCAATTCCAGGACCCTGGGATCACAACCTGAGCCAAAGGCAGCTGCTTAACAAACTGAGCCACCGAGGTGTCCCTAGCAAATTAGATTCTAACGGTAAATTATGAATGCAGATGAAGCATTCTGGGATGCCTCTTAACTCCCCCAAGTCTTACACATGCCTAGTTAATTTCCTTTATGGGGTGAAAAATGTCACCTTAGGGCCAGAAAAAAGATAGTGATATGTGGGTAAAATGTATTGCACTGCTAGTAAATCTTGGATCAATTTACAAGTTAACAAGAAGGACCTGAGAGTTTAGGATTAAGTCGACTATTTTAGATCAAAATAACTGGGAAGAGGTCCTAAAAAATATTTGCGTACTAGGCTTGAAGAGAACATTGTGAGGCTAACTGGATGGTAGAAAAATCTTGGGGAAGGGACACCTGGGTGGCTCAGTGGTTTAAGCCTTTGCCTTCAGCTCAGGTCATTGTCTCAGGGTCCTGGGATTGAGCCCCGCATCCGTCTCTCTGCTCGGCGGGGAGCCTGCTTCCCCCCCCCCCCTCTCTGCCTGCTTCTCTGCCTCTCTCTCTCTCTCTCTCTCTCTCTCTGTCAAATAAATAAATAATCTTTAAAAAAATACAAAGAAAAGTCTTGGGGAAGAATAACTGCACAAGAAGCCTTCAGGTAGCTGAACAGAGTTAAGGAGATGGTGAAAGAGATATCAGGTGAATACCCAGGTCTATTTCTGGATGGGGCCAAGAAATGGTATCCAGCTGATGATCATGAAGTCTCATTCTGGGATAGATTTAGGTCTGGGAATACAGTTGAGGAACAAGCCCTCAAGAGATTCAGATCATCGGGTAAGCTTGAGAAGCACTGATTATTCTCAGACTTCCAGAGGCTTGGCCCCAGGCCGGTTCTGGAACCAAGAATTCAGGTAGAAGTTTCTTAGACTGACTAAAGAAAATCAAGTAAGCTTGTAGTTTCCCAGTGACCCAGTCAAAACCAGACCCTGTGGTGGTGGTAGATTTGTGTTCCATTTTGAGGACTTTGAGGTATAGAGGAAGGGAAGTCCCAGTTTAGGTTAGGGTTTTAAACCACCAGACCTGCTAGTACTCCTTCTAGTCCCACACCTGGTCAGACCACCATTATTTACAGTCATTAGAAAATTTATATTGTATTAAGCAAATTGAGTACTTTTGGTTCAGTAAAACCTGGTGTAAAGGAAGGTTTTGTTAATGCTATAAAAGTATTCTGTGAAAATAAGCCCAAATGCAACAGTTTTGTGGTACACTTCTGATATATATATTAAAAAAAAAAATCAATCTGATGATGACCTGATGCTAAATGCTAAATTTTCTCTCTCTGCAATAGTAGTTTCAAATTTTAGCTGCCTCAGGACTGCTTCAAGAGCTTATTAAACACAAGTTGTTGGGTCTCAATCCCAGAGTTTCTGATTTAGACCGAGCTCAGCATATAATTTGCATTTTTAAGAAATTCTCAGGTGATACTATTGTGCAGGTCCTAAGACAAGACTGAGAACAGCTCTCCTGGCAGGTACAATGAGAACAGAGGGAGCCTAATTTGTATTGCTTACAGAACTTAGTAAATACAGTATTTAATTTTTGTATTGCCCAAAGGATGAAAACTCCATATATAACAATTATATATATATTAAATACTAATTTGATAATATACCACTAAAAAAGAAAAATGTGTTTTTTAAACCTAATAAAAAGCAGAGAGCAAATAATCCCATTGATGAGCAGTTAGAGTGTAATGCTGATTTGACAGATAAGAAAGGCCAAAATTTTTACTTTGGCAATAATACCTAAAGAAAAATATTTTATTCTGCTTTCTTTGAGAGAAATTAGAGCAATACAGTTGACCATATTTTGATTATTAATGCTAAAATCCATATATATATATATATATATATATACATTTAAAAGGATTAACTTACTGTTTTTGTTCCTTGGTTTTAAGACTTTATTTTTTTTAGGGTAGTTTTAGGTTTACAACAAAATTGTGAGGGCGATACAGACATTTTCCACATACCTTCTACCCCCCCCTACACACATAGCTTGCCCTATTATCACCATCATTTGCTAGATGCTACATTTTTTACCATGGATAAATCTACATTAACATATCATAATCACTCAAAAGTCCATAGACTACCTTAGAATTCACTGCTGGTGTACATCCTTTGGGTTTGGGCCATTGTATTCTTTTGTTTCTTTTTATTGAAAGAAAAATAATTTGATTTTATAACAAACATATGAATCCATAATTTTTCTATATAATTTTAAAATGTTGAAAAGTCGTGTGTGTGTTTTGAATGATTACATTCATAGGTAGATCTAATATGAGATTGTCCAAAAGTAATTTTGGTATTACACAAAAATTTAGATTAAAAGTATTTCTTAAATTCTGTTTTGTTCAATTCGTACTGGCCATACAGTAAAATATTAGAAAAGTTATAATTTTTTAGTGCTTTGTTATGTTTAAGTCCCTCATGTATCATCACACTGTCATAATACCTAATACTTTCAACCTCTTAGGAGCTTGTGGTCGACTCAACTATTTTCTTAAAAAAAAAAAAAAATACATTCTAGGGGCACCTGGGTGGCTCAGTAGGTTAAAGCCTCTGCCTTCGGCTCTGGTCGTGATCCCAGGGTCCTGGGATCAAGCCCAGCATCGGGCTCTCTGCTCAGCAGGGAGCCTGCTTCCCCCTCTCTCTGCCTGCCTCTCTGCCTACTTGTGATCTCTCTGTCAAATACGTAAATAAAATCTTGAAAAACAAACAAACAAAAGAATACATTCTAAATGTAGGCTTTTTAAATTTATAGGAATAATATAGTAAAGCAAAACAAAGATAAAGGGCCATTTAATAACACTTATGAAAATGTTAGCAATTCTTATTTAGCACTGGATTGATGGCTAGTAACATGGGTTTATATTACATATATTAACATGGTTTATATTATATGTATATTTCATAAAAATCATTGTGGGACACCTGACTTGCTCAGTTGGTAGAACACGTGACTCTTGTTGTTGGGGTTGTAAGTTTGAGCCTCATGTTGGGGCTGATAGAGATTACTTAAAAAAAAATTACTTAAGTAGAAAAAAATCATTATAATTTTATAAACAAAGACCAAAACTGTATATATCTCAGGATTTTTATACATAGTTACAACAATTTTTATGATGATAAAGACTTTTTAGAAGTATTTTCATAGAAACTTTGTAATATATAGTACAGCATAAGTTTTAAAAAAATTTATTCATGTGCTCGCTTTGGCAGCACATATACTAAAAAAATTTATTCATTTATTTGACAGAGAGACAGTGAGAGAGAGAATACAAGCAGGGGGAGTGGGAGAGGGAGAAGTAGTCTCCCTGATGAGCAGGGAGTCCCATGCCTCAATCCCAGGACCCTGGGATCATAACTTGAGCTGAAGGCAGACACTTAACAACTGAGCCATCCAGGCACCCCTGTAGTATAGTATTATTAAATATAGTACCCGTAATGTACCTTATGACCCCATGACTTATTTATTTTATAACTGGAAGTTTGTGCCTTTTGACCCTCTCCACTCATCCCTTCTCCTTGGCAACCACTAATCTGCTGTCTGCATCCATGAGCTTGAATTTTTTGTTTTGTTAGATTGCACATGTAAGTGATATCATATGATATTTATCTTTCTTTGACTTATTTAACATAATAACCTCAGGGTCAATTTATGTTGTCACAAATGTCATTTCTTTATGGCTGAATAATATTCAGTTGAACATATATGTACATTTCTTTATGCACTCCATTGATAGACATTCAGATTGTTTTTATATTTGGGTATTATAAATAATGGGGCAATGAATATGTTGGTGCATGCATTTTTTAAATTACTTTTTTAAAACTTCTTATAAATATCTAGAAGTGTAATTGCTGGATCATATGCTAGTTCTATTTTTAGTTTTTGAAGAATTTCTATACTGTTTTCTATAGTATATAGAAATATATATATATATATATATATATATAGCCACTTTCTATAGTGGCTGTATTAATTTATATTCCCACCAGTAATGCCCAAAGATTCTTTTTTCTCCATATGCTCACCAACCCTTGATTTGAGATGATACCTTATTGTGATTTAGAAAAAGGTTCAGATCTTCTTTTCTTAAATTGTTTTTGTGTGTATGTTTTGTTTGCTGTTGAGTTGTATGAGTTCTTTATATATTTTGGATACTAGTCCCTCTTAAGATGTGTTATTTGTGAATATTTTCACTCATTCAGTCAGTTACCTTTTCACTGATAGTTTTCTTTGCTGTGCACATTTTAAAAATTTTGATATAATCTCATTTGTTTATTTCTGCTTTTGTTGTCATTACTTTTAAAGTCAGATCTTAAAAGTCATTACCAACACCAGTATCAAGGAGCTTACCAGCTATGATTTCTTCTAAGAGTTCATGGGTTCAGGTTTTACATTCAAGTATTTAATCCGTTCTGAGTTAATTTTTGTGTGTGATGTAAATGGTACAGTTTCTTTTGCAAGTAATTGTCAGCTTTTCCCAATGCCATTTATTGAAAAGACCCTGCTTTCCTCATTGTATATTCTTGGCTCCTGTTGTAAATTAATTGATTATATATGCATTGACTTCTGAGTTTCTGAGCTCTCTGTTCTATTCCAATGATCAGTGTGTCTGTTTTTTGTTTGTTTGTTTGTTTGTTTGTTTTTGTTTTTTAGATTTTTAATTAATTTATTTAATAGACAGAGATCACAAGTAGGCAGAGAGGCAGGTGGAGAGAGAGACAGAGGAAACAGGAAGCAGGCTCCCTGCTTAGCAGAGAGCCAGATGTGGGGCTCCATCCCAGGACCCTGGGATCATGACCTGAGCCGAAGGCAGAGGCTTTAGCCTACTGAGCCACCCAGGTGCCCCAATTAATGTATCTGTTTTTATGCCAATACCATACTGTTTGGACTACTATAACTTTGTAATATAGCTTCAAATCAGGGTGTGTAATGCCTCCACTTTTGTTCTTTCTCAAGATTTCTTTGGCTATTTAGGGTCTTTTGTGGTTCCATACAAATTTTAGGATTTGGGTTTTATTTCTGTGAAAAATATAATTTTTGAAATCGAGATTGCTTTGAATTGGAGGTTGTCTTATAGTATAAACATTTCAACAATATTAAATTTTTCCAGTTCATGAGCACAAAATATCTTTCCATTTGTGTTAGTTTCTTTCACCAACATCTTATAGTTTTAAATGTATAGGTTTTTCACTTCCTGGCTTAAATTTACTTGTAGGTGTTTTTGTTATTGTTGTTGTTTATTTTTCTTTTTGATTCAGTGGTGAATGGGATTTTTCTTAATTCTTCTTTTTGATAGCTCATTATTAGTATATGGAAATATAACAGATTTTTATATATTGATGTATTGATTTTGTATACTGTAACTTAATGAATTTGCTTATTTAGTTTTTTGTTTGAGCCTTTGGGGTTTTCTACATATTACATGTCATTTGCAAATAGTGACTTTTATTATTTCCATTCCAATTCAGGTATCTTTTATTTCTTTTTCTTGGCTAATCACTCTGGCTAGGACTTCCAACACAGGTATACCTTGTTTTATTGAACATTGCTTTATTGCACTTCACAGACATTGTTTTTACAAATTAAAGTTTTGTGGCAACCCTGCACTGAGCAAATCTATTGGTGCCATTTTTCCAATAGCATTTGCTTACTTCACATCTGTCACGTTTTAGTAACTCTTGCAATATTTCAAACATTTTCACTGTATTTGTTATGGTTATCTGTGATCATTGATTATAGCCCACTGAGAGCTCAGATAATGACTAGCATTTTTTAGCACTAAAGTTTTTTGTTTGTTTGTTTGTTTATTTTTAAGATTTTACATTTTAGAGACAGAGTGTGGGCAGAGAGGAAAGGGGAGGAGTTGGAAGGAAAGAATCTCAAGCCACCTCTGTACAAGGGTTTGATCTCAAGACCCTGAAATCATGACATTAGCTAAAACCAAGAGTCAGACATTTAAACAACTGAGCCACCCAGGCACCCCACAATATAGTAATTTTTAAATTAAGGTATATATAGTGTTTGCTTTTTGTTGTTTTTTGTTTTGTTTTAGACCTAATATTATTGTACATTTAATGGGCAAGAGTTTATTTGACTAACATTATTGTGTCAGTCACTTTTACTTCTTCTAGAAATGAATACACGGTATCTTTAATCTGTGCCTGAATTATGAATAAAAGTGGAGAGAGTGGGTATCCTAGTCTCATTACTGATCTTAGAGAAAACGTTTTCAGCTTTCCACTGGTGAGTGTGATGTTAGCTATGGGCTTCTCATATATGGCCTTTACTATGTTGAGGTACATTCTCTTCATATCCATTTTGTTGATCGTTTTTATCATTAGCAGGTGTTGAATTTTGTTAGATCTCTTCCTGAATCTCTTGAGATGATCATAAGATTTTATGCTTCAATTTGTAAATGTGATGTATCGTATTGATTTCTGCAAATGTTAAACTGTCCTCCTAGTCCTGAAATAAATTCCACTTGACCGTGGTACATCATCCTTTTAATATATTGTTGAATTGGGTGGTAATATTTTGTTGAGGATTTTTGCACCTATGTTCATCAGGGATATTAATCTCTAACTTCTTTTGTGGGATGCCTTGCTGGTTTTCATAGTAGGGTAATGCTCGCCTCCTTAAATGAGTTTGGAAATGTTCCCTCCTTTCCTATTTTTGGAGGAGTTTAATGAGAAGGACTAATATTAAAGTTTTGAGTAAATTTATCAGTCTGGTTTTAGACTTTTGTTTGCTAGGAGGTTTTTGATTACTGATACAGTCTCCTTTTTTTTTTTTTTTTTTTGTAAGATGTTATTTATTTATTTGACAGAGCACAAGCAAGGGGAATAGCAGACAGAGGGAAAGGGAGAAGCAGACTCCCCACAGAGCAGGGGGAGCTCCATTTGGAACTCAATCTCAGGACCCTGGGATTATGATCTGAGTTGAAGGCAGTCTCTTAACCACTGAACCACCCAGGCACCCACTGATTCAATCTCCTTACTATGATTGGTCTATTCAAATTTTCTATTTATTTATGATTCAGGCTTGGAAAGTTGTATGTTTCTAGGAATTATCCATTTTTCCTAGGTTGTCCAATTTGTCAGTGTTTAATTGTTCATAGTAGTTTCCCTGATCTTTTGTATTTCTGTGGAATCAGTTTCCTCTTTTATTTCTGAATTCATTTAAGTCCTTTTCTTTTCTTGGTATTTCTAGCTAAAGATTTGTTATGTTTCTCTTTGCAAAGAACTAGCTCTTAGTTTTGATTTGGTTCTTTGTTTTTGTTTTGTTCTTATTGTCTTTTTAGCCTCTAATTCATTTATTTCCACTCTGACCTTGGTTATTTCCTTCCTTACACTAGCTGGGCTTTGTTCTTTTTCTAGTGTCTTGAGGTATAAATTTTTGAGATTTTTCTTGGTTTGAGGTAGGCATTTATTGTTACGAACTCCCTGTTAAGAACTGCTGTTGTTGCATCAAATTTTGTTATGTGTACTTCCATTTTCATTTGTCTCAAGATTAATTTTTTAAAACTTTTTCTTGATTTCTTTGATCCATTGGTTTTTCATTAGCATGTTGTTTCATCCCTATGTATTTGTGAAACTTCCAGTTTTCTTTTTGTAATAGATTTCTGGTTGTGTAACACTATGGTGAGAAGAGATATTTGATAGGATTTTAGTCTTCTTAAGTTTATTAAGACTTGTTTTGTGGTCTAACATGTGACCTGTCCTAGAAAATGTTGGATATGCACTTGAGAGCCATATGTATCTGTTGCTTTTGGATGGAATGTTTTATGTATATCTGTTAAGTCCATCTGGTCTAACTCATTGTTTAAGGCAGATATTTTATTTTCTGTCTCAGTGTTCTATCCGTTGTTGCAAGTGAGGTATTAAAATCCCCTACTGTAATTGTGTTGCTATTTCTCCCTTTCAGTCTGTTAATACTTGTTTTATATATTTAGGTACATAAATATTACAAATGTTTTATCTTCTTAGATTAACCTCTTCATCATTATTTAATTCCTCCTTTGTTTCTTATTAGTCTTTTTTTGGTCCATTTTGTCTGATTATAGCTTATATTTGTATTACTTTAAGTGTCCTCAATGATAAATGAAAGGATTGGGCTATTACCAGGTAGTCTTAAAAATACTTATTTAATTCATTAATGTCAAGAATTCACTAAAAATATTGATTATCTAGTTTTTTCTTCTAAAAGTTAAACCTAGAATTATTTTTTTTTACAAATAAATAATATTTCTTGAATTTATGTTCATGCAAATTTTACTTACTGGTTTCATATCCAGATAATTTATTAAAATTTTTTTCTTCTGATTAAACAATAAAATGATGCGATAAAAGTGTTGAAGAAATTGATTTGCTGAAGAGAAAAAAAATGAGAGAGAGACAAAAAAAAAAAAAAAACAGACTCAGTGGTAGGGAACAAACTGATGACTACCAGAAGGAGGTGGGTAGGGGAATGAGTTAAATAGGTGATAGGGTTTAAGGAGTGCACATGTCATGTTGAGCACAGGGTAATGTATGGAAGTATTGAATTACTCTATTGTATACCTGAAACTAATATAGCATTGCGTGTTAACTAACTGGAATTAAAATTAAAACTTAAAAAATGAAATAAAATCATGCAAACTTAATGTCGATTACTCATGAATAAGCACTATTTCCATTTGAATATATATGTTTTCAGAAGTTTTACTATGCAAATGTAATTATATTTAAAAACAGAAATAAAATATTTTACTTATAGCTTTAAAAATTGATTTGCTAAAATGTTTTTTGGCTGCCTTTGAGTTTAATCATATAGGGTGAGAATGTTTATGGATGGGAACTTAAACCCATAGCTATAGGGCAGTGATTAAAATTAGTACATTTACAGTTGAGGGATGGATCTTGATTAACCCCATACTGAATATTATTGTAAACTAATGTTATGTAACACATGGTTTTAACTTGGCCAATAATGCTGCTGTTAATCTTTATTCCCTACAGAAAAACTAAGGGGGTGATGGAGGGATACCATTGGCTATCTGTAGTCCAAATAAGTAAAACATTAGACAACAGCCATATGGTCTGAAACTATTTAGCTTTATTTTTATTTACTCAAAGTCAATTATGCCACATCTTCCAAAGGGATAAATGCACACTGGGGAATATTTTGCTGAGAGAACATTACTTTCTAAGAGCCTTAAAGCACTTAACCTTCATTCGGCATCTCCAGTCTGTTCCCATAACTTGTTCTGGTATCACCATCCTGCTTCTGTGTTACTGCTTCAAAACATTTGTTTTGGCAACAAAATTCTCTTAATACAGCTTTTTGTAGTGCCATTTTCTATCTGAACTTAAGGCATGCTTATCTCAAGGGATAAAAATGGAGAAATGGCTTCTTCTGTGTGAAATCATTAATTTATCAGCTTTGATCAAATAGTTTTTGGCCAGCTGAAGGGAAAAGCAAAACAAGTTTTGCTGATGAGATCTTACTGCCCCGTGGCTTTTAGTGGAATATTTTGGTCCTTGGCAGGCTTTACCCTAGATGTCTTTTCTAGTCTTAGCAGCCCTTGTCTGCTGATACGGGCTAGCATCATAGAAGGAGGATGTTCTTGAAAGATAGATACAGGATAGTTCAGCGCATTCAGATGCCACTAGATTGTGATTTGCCACTCGATCCCAACACATAACCTACACGTTGTCTCACTTTTCCAATTATGCACAATTACATTTTATCAGACATTGTATCAGACATTTTATAATCAAGAGACTACTGTCTTTTAAAATATATATTAGTTCTAATTTTTAAAATGGCCAGACTTTAACTTCCTACCAAAATGTTTTAGCTTTTGAGATTTGCAGTACCGCTTGATTTACGATGTAACACACCTCTCATTCTTCCCAGAGTGGATTTTTTTTCCCCTTTGACTCCTAGAACTCCCTTGGGGGATATCATATTTGTACATGGCCCTGTTCTCTTAGCCATAGTGTATGGGTCCAAAGGTGAGCTTCTAACATGATCTTACAGATTCACCCACTGAGGACAGACTAATTCTGGTTATTCCAAGTTTCACAGCTTGAGGAATTTTCTTCCTGGCCCAGTTTTTTGGTCAGTGAACCAATTTCCTTATAGTCACTCTCAGTGAGTTTGTTTTCTGTTGACTATAGAGAAATATCATGTGTAGAGAAAGTGAATCATAAAGCCAATGTTCAGGTAAGTAGAGAAGAGAGAGCAGCTTGATGGTATTCAAATTTGTAATTCCAGTTGTACCTGAAACTCCTGTACATTCTGGCCTCTATTCCAGCTTGGTTGTTTATCAGATACTCTTATATCCTTCTAAGAGTTTTTCCATTTTGCTTTATGAAATCTGAGTTGGCTTCTGCTAGTAATAGACAAGAAAACCTAACTAATACATGGGTATAGCAGAGGGTCTGAGGTCTGAAGTGTGCCATGAGAAAGTGGTCTTGTCCCACTTAGAGTACAATGCTTACATTGTGTTTCCTTTAGGGTGATCCCAGCAGACTACACTATTTGGATACTCTAAGACCTATGCTTTGTGAATCAGTGTCTTTATTAAGGATTGTTTTCATAAAATTAATATGACTTGGGTTAAAAACATGGAAAAACAATAAAAGCTATTACTGTTGCAATCGATATGAAGATTTTCAGCTACATTGTAAAGACTACTCCTTGAAACAAACAAACAACAACTACAAAAACCAGGAATAAGAATGTACAGCAATGCCACCAAGATTAATGAGCGTGTTATGTCTAGAATATACTGAGTGTGTCCAAGCAAGAATCCCTATATGAGAGACAATGGAGAGGGCGCCTGGGTGGCCCAGAGGGTTAAGCCTCTGCTTTCGACTCAGGTCATTATCTTAGGGTTCTGGGATCTCCCCGCATTGGGCTTTCTGCTCAGTGGGGAGCCTGCTTCCCCCTCTCTCTTCCTGCCCCTCTGCCTACTTGTGATCTCTCTCTGTCAAATGAATAAATAAAATCTTAAAAAAAAAAAAAACAATGGAGAGAATGTGGCTAATATCCTTTGAGACATTGTGAGTTAATTCAGAAATGCTTGTTTCTGAATAAACATTTCATAAAGCCACTATTTCAGTAAATTATTTAAAATTATTTTATTCTTTATAATTAATGTGTTAATGCATTATCTTTTTATCCTCCTAGAAAATGATTAGAAAAGTACAGCCCTCATGCTAAATTTGGCCCACTGCCTGTTTTTGTAAGTAAAGTTTTTTGGAAAAAAGCCATGCCCATTCATTTAGTATCATCTATGGCTGCTTTCACACTGTAATGGCAAAGTTCAGCACTTGAGAAAGAGAACATGTATCCTGAAAAGCCTTGATATATTGCGTGACTGTTGATAGAAAAAGTTTGCTGACCTCTGTTCTAAAATTATTTGTTTTTATGTAAGAAAATTGATTTAAATATAAGTGTATTTTTGAAATAAGTTCAACTCTTCAGGAATAGAACCTGTATAAATTTAGAAACAGATCTGTACATTTTATATTTCTTTAGTCTACCACATCTTATGTGTATAAATTTAGATCAATTAATAAACCGCCTTATTCTTGTTATAGCTCTCCTGATTAAGTCTTCCATTTTTGTGAAAAAAAATCTCAGAATTTGAACTACATTTCTGAATGTTTTATAATTTGTTTTATAATTTTATAAACTCCAGAAATGGCCCTTCTTATATACAACTTTCCCTGTTGTATATAGCTCCCTGGGACCTACAGAGGCTGTTCTAAATTCCTTCCTCTCATCTATGCAGATTTCTACTTCTTATGTTCTGTTTAGTCTTGAGGACCATCATGAAATGAATGATTTTTCCAGAAGCTGGATACCTAGCACGGCTTAGGCCATAATCCCATGATAGTAAAGGTTCAGGAATTGTATCTCTAGGTGGCACACTCTAAGGAAATTGGATCATAAATTGACATCTCAGTTAAAATTTTACCTCTGTCATTTATTCTGGAGTGCTATTATTTAAGTTACTTAATTTTTACAAACATCTTTACATGATCAGAAGCATTCATGCACACCTGTATAATAGTGCAAACCTGTATTTTATTGTTCTGACCTCATTTCTTAGGATTCTCTCCTTCCTTTCCTCACATCAGATAGGTATGCTCTCACCTCTTGGTCTTTGCTCATAGTGTCCCTTCAGTCTGGGGTACCTTCTCCAGGATATTTGTGTGGCTTATTCTTTTGTATCCTCAATGGCTTTCTGGGCATCTCTATTGAAAATTAAGCAGACTCTTGCAATGCATGTCTGTATCTATTCACTGTTCATATTTCTTCTTTAGCATTTATCATTCTCTGACACAAAATGTTTTACGGTTCCATTTTGTCTCTTTGAGAAGGAGACAGTTGGCCTCTTTGAGTTCAGAATTTTTTTTACTTTTTGTTTCATGATGTATTCCTGGTATCCAGAATGGAAGGTTCTCTTAAAATAAGGTTGAAGAAATGAAAAAAATGGCATCAACCATTTGGAAATGAATGAATGAGATATACTTTGTAAAGGAGGTAAATGGTATACATTAAATGTGTGTAAACTCTAAAATAGCAGATTTCTATTCTTGCTTATATGGCCAACATTTTACAGCTGCTTGCTTTTTCCATGATTAGAAAAGATTTTGTTGTTGTTGTTGTTTTGTGCAATTGGAGTAGCTCACCAGAATATAAGTAGCCAATAACTTTTATTCCTTATATTTAGGGTTTAAATCTCGATTCTATTTATATTCTTAGGGCCCAGTAATGGAAATATAAAACTACTTTGGCTCACTGATTCTCCTTCTCTCCCTCCTATTCTGCTCTCCCTCCCTGCTGTCCTCTTCAATTTCATAAAGGCCCTGGATCTCTTCCATTCGCCATGCAGTTCAGTAATGATACCTTCAGATTTCAAAGAGTAATTTCTATGTTCATAGTCATGTGCTTAGTAGATTTTTTTCAATAAAAAAGTGTCAAATAAGCAAACACTATATAATTTCAAATAAATCAATTACATGTCTTCTCATGGAAACACAGACTTATAAAGGTCATAATTCAGTACAAAGAACTGAATTTAAAAATCCCATTATATTTTGACACAAGGTTTAAAAGCACACCATTTGGGGAACTTAACACTTCAGTATCATGTTTGGCTTCACTATTTACTATGTGAACGGAAACCATGACAACAACATTTGAAGGCCTTTTTCCAGATTTTTCTATTAATGTATATGCGTGTATGTGTTTTTGAAAAGCTCTTAAGAGAATGTGAGAAACATATTCCAGATAAAACTACTTGAACATTAGGAAAAAGCCTCTCCTGCTATTAGAGTAGGACATTCATTAATCACTGCTCTAGTGGTCACTCTTATGTCACACTTTAGTACTGATTTTTGGTATAGTCTTTGAGACCTTCCTGATAAAGCATAAAGATGCTTAATTTTAGGAAGCACTTACGTGGTATCTGTTTATCACAGCTTAGACACTAAGAAATGTTTGTGCCTTTTCCTGCCTTTCCATAGAGTATGTTTCAGAAAAAAGAATGATAAATCATTTGGTTTCATGGTGTCTGTTAAAAGTCAATTTAGATCTAAATTTCCAATTTTTTTGTTAACATATGCTGAATGCTCATTTTATAGATTAAATAGAATGATTAATTCCTTTTGAAGAAAAGCCTATTTATATTGCTCCAAGAAAAGTCATACTTTTTTTATTAAATATTTTGGTGGCAATAACTTATCTAAACATGTATTATAAAGGTTAAAGACTTTAAAAGTTTACCCCAATACTACACATCAAATGATAACATTTAAAAGATTTATCATAAATCATGCATTCAAATTACAGTTTTATTGGTACAAATCTCATAACTAGTGCTCTCCCCACCCCACCCCAACCCCTAGGGGCAGGGAGGAAGTTACATTTTTAAGTTTTTCCTTACCAAGAACACATAAAGATTTTTTAAAGAAAAACTGCTATTCTGAATAGTATATTTATCTGAAACTCCTTTAAGATTTCTCAGGCAGAAACAAATGATTATAACCTGTATTATACATTTTAATAAAAAGGCCAAATTACACTATTTTCCATTATTCATTAATTAAATACCGAGTGACTATTATATACAAATTTAATTTAGAAATATCTCTGCGTGGTATTTGGGGAATTTTTAAGGGAAAAAATAAAAACTTGTTTCTGTTTTGTACTTTTTTTCCCAACCTTTTTTTTAAATTTTTTAATTTTTTATTAACATATATTTTTATCCCCAGGGGTACAGGTCTGTGAATCACCAGGTTTACACACTTCACAGCACTCACCATAGCACATACCCTCCCCAATGTCCATAACCCCACCTCCCTCTTCCAACCCCCCTCCCCCCAGCAACCCTCAGTTTGTTTTGTGAGATTAAGAGTCACTTATGGTTTGTCTCCCTCCCAATCCCAACTTGTTTGATTTATTCTTCTCTTTTTCTCAACATTTTATGAAGAAGATTTTACAAAGCTATTACAATGTTAGTTAAAATTAATTGAAATAATGAAAAGATGCCAGCTATAATAAGATATTTTTATATTTTTTCATAGAAAATATAGAAAGGAGATAGGTTTAACTTGATGTTTTCTAGACAACCTGATGTTAGCTGTGTTTTATGTACACTTGGAAATGAAATTAAAGAATGCAAAATGTTAGGAGTTCATAAAATATTTCTAATGTTAACAAGGTTTGTGGGTTTATTTGCATCTCCCCTAAAAAAAAAAAAGTACACTGAAGTCATAATCCTTAGTACCTGTGAATGCTACCTGTTTTGATAAAAAGGTCTTCACAGATGTAGTCAAAGTGAAGTCCTAACGGATTAGTAAGAGAGCCATGTGAAGACAGTGAAACACAGTGAGAATGTCATGTCATGTTAGAAACAGACATTAGAGCAGTGGGTCTTTAAGCCAAGAAAAGTCAAGTATTTCTAGCCACCATCAGAAAATTGGAAAGAGGCATAGAACAGATTCTCCCTCAGAACCCTCAGAAGGATTCAACCCTGCCAACACATTGATTTTGGACTTTTTATCTCCAGAACTGTGAGAAAATAAATTTATGGTGTTTTAAGATACCCAGTTTGTGGTAATTTGTTATAGCAGCCCTAGGAAATTAATATAGCATCTCTAATTTATAAAAGATATCCCCTTTTGGCTAATTAAAGAAGAATCTCACTAAACTTATATTGAAAATCACAGAAGATATAAACAAAAGCCTCTCTCATTTCAGGAAATTTATCCATAGGATAAGTTTATAAAATTAATAAACCCAAGATAATGCATAATGCGTAAGACAGGAAACCAAACAACGGTAACTTCAACAAAATAGAAATTTCACAATTACTGGAAGATTTCCATAGGGAGGCATGAAGGAAGGCAAGGATTAACCTTATGCTCCATTTGTCTTGTCCCACTATATTTTCCACATGTTTTCCACTCTGGATCATTGCTTGACTTCTAGCCATCTCTCTCCATTTGTCAGTGAGAAGAAAGGAGATAAAGATCACACCACACACCTCCACTCCCCCTCCCCACCCCTTAAGGATACTTCTCTGAAGCCACATATTGTATCTTTGTTCCTATCCTTTAGGCTAAAAGTAAGTCATATGGCTTCAATTTGCTGCAAAGTAAACTAGGATCTATAGCTTTTCTTCCTGATGGGTATGTGTGGATATGTGCATACCTAAAAATCGAGGATTCTATCAATAATAATTGGTAGAATAATCTTCTACCAATAATGGAGAAGAGAATGAATATGGGGGCAACCACTAGCCTCTGCTAGACCCCCCCCAAAAAATCTAGAAGTAAAGCCCATTATTTTGTAGTAGAAACTTTAATAGAATCATGTTTTACTTTGCGATAACAGTTGAAATGAAAAGTAAGTCACAAAATGAAATGGACCTCCCCCAACCAGAACTCTCAATTCTGTTGTCTAAGTACCTCAGGGATCTTTTGACTTCTTTCAATCTCCATTGACTATAACACCTTTCACCTAGATCGCTGCAATGGTATTTTCCTAATTAGTCTTCCTGCCTCTCTCATCTTGCACCTTGCAATGTATCTTTACCCTTTATTGATTTTCAATATGTTAAAGATAAATTCTGAGATTTGAATATTGCTTACAAAGTCCCGTGTGAGCTTCTCACCTCTCACCCTCATTCTGCCACTCTTCTTTGTGGCCCCTGTGCTTCCGTCACTCTGGGTTTTCCTTGGTCCCTTCATTATTTAACAGCCTCTTAAAGCCTCATCACTGTACCCATTTTTCCCACTGCCTGGACTTTTTGTATCTACCATTTTTACCTAGGCAACTTCTTACTCTTTATTTTTTTAAAATACTTTACTTATTTGTCAGAGAGGGAGAGTAAATGAGAGAACACAAGCAGGGGGGCAGCAGGCAGAGGGAGAAGCAGGCTCCCTGCTGAACAATGAGCCCATTGTAGGACTCCATCCCAGGGACCCAGGATCATGACCAGAGTTGAAGGCAGATGCTTAACCAACTGAAGTACCCAGGCATCCTTCTACTCATTCTTAAAATCTCAGCTTACAATTTATGTTCTTAGCGAACCCTTCTTCAACTCATTTTTTTTTAGTTCAAGTAGGCTCCCTATACAGTTTCTTTGCTATTTTTTCCAATTATCAATCTCTCTTGGAATTTCTTATTTAATACTTTCTTCACCTCCCTGCTAGAGAAGGACCTCTTTATTTTGTTTTCTTCTTGATCTCCAATGCCAATGTAGACTGTGGGGTATATTAATAGTAAGAGCTCACTAATTTTTTTACTAGATTAAAATATTCTTCAATTTTATGAGAAAAGCAGTTATAAATTAACATTTAAAACATTTTTATGAATATTCTGTATATTAACTCATTATCATTGTACATTGCTCTTCAGGCCTCTAACATGAATTCTGTTCTATGAATATTTTCTGAATGAATAGAATTATAAAGGGGTCTGTGTATGTGTGTGTGTGTGTGTGTGTGTGTGTATTATTGTTGTTGTTACTTTTTAATCAATAATATTTACTTCTGTGTGGTAGGCAGGGTATAAGGAGCTAGACATACACTACTGGATAAAACAAGCATTGATATCCTCTTCATGGAGGTATCAGTCTCAGATAAATTATATATCTAATAATTTAAGGGTTTTTAATAATAGAACATGGTACATCTGTATGCTAGAATATTCTGTGGCCCAGTAAAACAATATGACAAACATCTATTGACAAAAAAGTTGTATTACTAAGTGTTACAGGTTCTAAAACACATATGCATTATAAGATTTTACTTTTGTAGAAAGTATATGTGAAAGGATTAAACCCACAATACTAAAAGGTTTTTCTGAATTCCCATTAAAAGTAGTAATCTCTGAGAATTCTCTCTGTCTTTCTGTAATGTATTTCTTTTTAAAAATATATAAAATTACATAAATTTCATTAAATAAGAGAAATATCTGTTTTTAGTATTAGACTCTTGTCATTCAGTAATTAGATGTACATTTGACCTAGAAAAGTCAAATAGCAATTTTGAATGAATGGTCATGTGAGTCATAATGGAATTATGTTTCCAGCATAGAGTGCTTTAGTTAAAGAGGCAGCAGAACTGCCCCCTAGAATGGATGTGGCAGAAATAACTTCACTGAATTAATTTAAATAATTTGCTCACCTTCATTTACATACACACATCACTTACTCCCTATGTCCCTTGGAACTGATTTGTGCCATAACAGGATTGAACTAGGTAAAATAGCTGCTAGTTTCTGAGTACCTGTTGTCTTGTAAGCATCAAACTAAATACTGTGTTCTGCTGCTAATTCTCACAACTATCTTGCAAGGTGGACGCAGGTAACTTGCCCAAGGTTATTCACTAAGTGGCAGACCAGGGATTTGAATCTGTCCAACTAATCCTGGCACAGCATGGATGTCAGCGGGAACAGGGAAAGGTCATGAAATGCTATGCATGCAAGGAATCCTCCTTCCTGGAACCCTTATTATAGTGACAGTGTGCCCTAGTTTATCCTCCAAAGTTCTCAGGAGACAACAGGCTTATTTTTATGTGATTGGTTCTGTGTTTTCCTGACAATATTCTCACCTAAATAATAAGGAATTTCAGAGTTTCTCTGGCTTCATTCATGAGGACTCAAAGTAAGAGCAGAAATATACCAGACCCTTCCCAGAATAATTTTCCTTTAAGGTCCTTTGTTTTCTATCTTGGTTGATGTCCACTTATGACTGAATAACATTCCAATTGCTATTCTTTTTTGGCACTAAGACAGTCTTCTACTCTATTCTGTGCTTCAGAATAAAAAAAAAAAAAATCAGGTTGGACTGTTGCCAAGCCCTCTGTCTACTTGAGGCAGGTTTTGAGACACATGTGCATTCCTTAGGTTTCATAGCTTTTGCTACTAAGCAGAGCCCCTGAAGTTCATTACTGCAGGAAATCAGAGTGACAAGGATATGAAAGGTGGTCCTGCAACACCATCCCTCACTTGTTTAGGGTCTCATAAAACCTGTCAGAAATGATAGCGGCACCCAGTGCAGTCATGCTGCTTTCCGGATAAGAGGTCTCCATGTTTATATTCAAAATTATCAATCATTCTAAATACTGACTCAAGTTTGTCTTTAGTAGCAATATTTCCATTTGCAGTAAAGATGTTCGGGGAGGACTCCTCCATGTTCATGGCTCTTATATCAATGTCAAAATTAGTATATAAAACATCCATCAAATCCACTCACAAGGTGAACTGGGCATGCCTTTTACAAAGTCCTGTATACTTGGGATTTTACTAGGCTTTTTCAGACACCTCTGGAAGAAGGCAAGTTGACAGGTGCGAGGCCATTTTTTCATAAACAGAATACAAAAGTAATAGGATATGGACTAAGAATTCTATTAGTATATCTGTTCAGAGATTTGAGTTCTTCATTTCTGAATTCTACTGGAAATGTTTATAATTGGAAGAAATACTTTGATTTTGTTTTCAGACGTGGTAAACGTAACAGACTGTTCATAAACCAGGGTGAACTACTTAGTGGTTGATGGCCTATTGGAAATGAAGAGTTAAATATGCTTAACTCTGTTTACCCTTAGCTCACGAAGGACAGAAATATTTTAATGATTATGAAAGTAATTTACCAATGGGTGTATCTTTACTACCATAGATTACATGGGATTCAACTCTTTAAAAGTGGTAAGTATGATCTTTATACATAAGAAAATGACTCCTCCCATTTAAGTGCCACAACACTCCAAAAGAGTATAAGTTTACCCAGTGCCTCCACTGCAAATAATGTATCAATGTTTTACACCCATCTTTCTAGTTAGCCTTACACAGAAGAACAACTAGGTCATCTTTATTTCATTCACAGCACTTAGCTTGGCACCTGCCTTGCATTGTGGTAGATGCCGAATGGAGGACAAATCCAGTGATCAACTAGGAAAACAGCACCTGAGGAAATCATTCTGTAGACTAATTTTGTTGTATTGATTTTTACTGTCAACAACAGTATATTCATCTGTCTACTCATCATGGAACTATAACAAATACATTTTTTGGTTTCATTGCTCGTGAACCTTAGTTAGACATGGCTTTGGCAGATTCTAATCAGTGATATGATACAGAACATTGCACATGCACTTATCCTTGCTCCCAGGAAACTAATTGAATCATTAAGTTATAGCCATTAGAAAACTGACCAAATGGTATGATCCTAAGTTATGAGCTTACCAATGATCTAATTTCACTTCACTTACCATTTTCAACCCGTTCCTTCTTTCCTTTTCTCCCTATGGAACCGTGCAAAGCAATTGCAGAGCATGGCTGTATTCTGTGTAAGAATGACATTAATCTGGGCTCCCTGAATCTATGATTAGAAAAGCTGAGTATGTTCTGCAGCATAAATATTACTCAGTAGGTTTGTGTCTTTTTTCTTCTCTGATTTCAACTAATTGCCTCCAAAATTTACATGCCTGATAAACTTTCTCAGTGTTGGCCTGAGATACCTGTAGGTAGAAGCTTTAAGTATATGCTTTTGGAAAGAGGGAGCCTGTTTTTCAGTCCAGGAAATTTGTGACCTGAATAAAAGCAGGAAACCAATCTCTCCTGTTTCCCAACTGAATCCCAGACCCCATCACAGTTTATTACACATAATATGCCCTCAGTTAACATAGATGAGTGGATGAATGGGTGGCGGGATGAATGAATGAATGTTAGAAATTCACAGATTCAATTAGGGCCCGCATGGTATACAACATTCAGGGCCCTCTTTCTGTTATGGGGACTGGCATTAATCTTAGCAGACTCTCAAAGTCATGATTTATATCACTGCAGTAATACGCGAAGGATTGGTAGCTTTGGCTTCTTGCTGGTTTCAAGGAAAAACCAGAAGTTATTTTCAGCTCTTCAGCACTCATGTTACTGTTGATAATGAGATTTGTGAAGAATTTCCTTACCATGAAAAGAATGTTTACTCTTTCCATCTGTAAGTTTCTTTTCTTCTTCTTTTTCTTTTCTTTTCTTTTTTTTTTTAAGATTCTATTCATCCACTTGACAGAGATCACAAGTAGGCAGAGAGGCAGGCAGAGAGAGACAGAGAAGCAGGCTCCCTGCTGAGCAGAGAGCCCAATACAGGACTCAATCCAAGGGCCCTGGGATCATCACTGGAGCCGAAAGCAGAGGCTTTGACCCACTGAGCCACCCAGGCATCCTTACATCTGTAAGTCTCAAAGTGATCTTCAGTGCTTTACTCACAGACTCCACCTGACTGCATTTAATTACACTTGAAAATATGTTATTCTCTGGATTCACTTATTCTCTCCTAATTCCAAATTGGTATGTGTTTTTGTTTTGTTTTGTTTACCTCCCTGATGGACCTGGTCCTGTTTTGGCAAAACCACTCCCCACATCTGCAGGCTGAAACCCTCAGTTATACATCTAGTACCATTGTCACCACCATTGTTGAGACAATTAAAAGTTTGTCCCTGAACTATTAGAGTCCTATCCTACTGGCCCTGCTTGTTTTCAGCTTCTCCCTGTAACAATACAGTCCCTGTCTAATTGCTGGGTTATCATCTCAAAATAACACTTTGATTCAGCCATGCTTCAGTTCACAGTTCTCCAGAGGCTCTTCAGCCCCTTCAGGGTGGCTAGCCAAACTACCTGCACTTAGAATCCATTATGATGGGCCTTGGTTTTTCTTTTCCGTCTGCGTGTCTCTTTCTCCACATCTTCTGTGTCTCTGGGGCTCCTGACCAGGGCTGCCTACCCCCAGCAAATAAATCAGCATCCCCAGGCAGTGTGGTTTGTAAAAGCATATTCAGTATCATTAATACATTTTGTCTTTTGGAGAAAACACCATCATTTTCAGAATCCTGACTACAGAACATAAAACTTGACAAAATTTCCCTGACTGGTAGGAATAAACAGAAGAGGAGGAGATAAACTCTTCTGCACTTTTGTAATTATCAGTGGAAGGATGATGTACCAGCATTTCTAGCAAGTGAAAGAAATTTATCAGAAGGAGAAAGTGTTGACAAGCAGTCGCTATGTGCTAGACGTGCCCAGTTCATTCATTTATTTCTCTGTCCATGCTTTCCTTTTTCTATTTGCTCCCTATTCACAAGATGGTAAACTCCTTATGAGTGGGGACCACGTCTCTTTTGTAAAGCAGTGTTGCCAGGGCCTGATGCAAAGTATATGTGTTCAATAAATATTTGAACACCTATTTCCTGAGCTAACACAATACACAGTACTATGCTACATCTTGGGTATACAAAGATAAAAAGAATACAGCTCTGATCCTCAAATAGCTCACAGGGTATTAGGGACAGCAAACATGGTAAGAATAATTAAAAATCAATGTAAGTGCTATAATAAAGATACATAGAGACTTCAGTGATCTCACAGTCTTTCTCCTGAAGTGCTTCATATTGAACTTGTGGACAAATAAAAGTGCTAAGTCTGTTTCGCTTAGTCTTCCTTTCATTTGCAATCTTCAGAATTCAGACCTTTTTATTTGTGAAACTGCCTTTTTTCATGTCACGTTATTCTTTAACCGTTGGGGGTGGATATCTATATTTGTGTATGTACAACTCAGTTTTAAGATTAAGTTGCAAATTCCTTGAAAGCAACAACTATTTGTCATAATTTGTGTATCTGGGGACATGTAGAATGGGCACATGAAACTTGTCCATAATAGGTGTTTGATCATTGTTTTCCAATTAATAGGTGGAATGCTAAAGACTGAAAAAGAAAAATGTTGCATTTGAAGAACTTGGATATTATAAGGATACTAATAAATGCCTTGAAACTATTAATAGAATGTTCCTGAATTGGGGTCTGGGGGTTTTAATAGAGAAATTTTAAGGACCTTAAGAGGCTACTTGATTTCAGAGAATAGAACATTGAACAATTATCTGAAAAATGGGTTCTGATTTTTGGCTCAGATTACAAACATACAATATAGCATATGCTGTGCTATTAATGTCTTTTCAAATGTGCCTCTCATTCAAGTCTGTAATACTTGGACAGTTAGGGGGAATGGTGCAGTTAAAGGACATGAATGTTGCTGTTTGCTATAGCCATGGGTGGTTAACTAGGTTAAAGCATAGAGTTAATAAGGCCAGGGTCAAAAAATTAATACCCTTTGCAGTCTAGATAGATACCTTTTATTCTATTTCTGGCCAGAGACTAAACACCAAATCCTAGCCTGCCAATTTCAAAGGCATGCTTTAGCTGAATGAGATTGGCTGGGAACATATTGATGGATCAGCAGAAATCAATCTTACTAGGGAAAAGCAGCTCAGAGCACATATTCTACTAGCGTCATTTTAAATGATGCATTTATGAATCCATTCAAAATTTGTGGAGCGCCTACCTTGGGTCCAACTCTCTACTAGACCCTGAGGATATAAAGATGAGTGTGATGCTATATCTGCTCTGGGAGAGCTCTCACATTTTTCTTCTCAGGACTTTGTCTTAGCCCATTCAGGCTGCTATAACAGAATACCACAGTTTGAACAGCTTATAAACAAAGGAATTTATTTATCCCCATTCTAGAAGCTAGAAGTCTGAGATCAGGGTGCTGGCATAGTTGAGAGAGATATTTTCAGTTGTAGATTTCTTATATCCTCACATGCTGAAAGAGGTAGGGAGCTCTGAGAGGTCTTTTTTTTAATAAGAGCACTAAATCCCATTCATAATGGCAGTACTTCCTGACCTAATCACTTTCTAAAGGCCCCATATTCTTTCTTTCTTTTTTCTTTTTTCTTTTTTTATTAACATATAATGTATTATTAGCCCCAGGGTACAGGTTTGGGAATCGCCAGGTTTACACACTTCGCAGCACTCACCATAGCATACCTTCCCCAATATCCATAAACCCATCACCCTCCCCCTGACAACCCTCAGTTTGTTTTGTGAGATTAAGAGTCTCTTATGGTTTTTCTCCCTCTGGATCCCATCTTATTTCATTTTTTCCCTTCCCTACCCTCCAAACCCCCCATGTTGCCTCTCAGCTTCCTATCAGAAGTCTCCACATGCTAACACCACCGTAATGGGCATTAGGATTTCACATATGAATTTGGGAAGGACACAAACATTTAGACCATAGCTGATCTCAAATTTGTTTAATTTTTTTTTTAAGATTTTATTTATTTATCTGAGAGAGAGAGAAATCAGAGAAGTGGAGGGTCAGGGGGAGAAGCAGACTGCCTGCTGAGCAGGAAGCCCAATATGGGACTCGATCCCAAGATTCCAGGATCATGACCTAAGCCGAAGGCAGCCACTTAACCAACTGAGCCACCCGGGGCCCTGAATTTGTTGTTTTGATTGATAAAAAGATTGTGAGATTTTCTTTCTTTGGTTGGTTGGTTAGAAGCTATTTGGACCTAAGTCATTATTTTTATCTGAAAGTCTTCCAATACATTTATCCTATCAAAATATTTTCCAGAACTTAAAAAAAAATGAGTAACATTTAATTCTTTAGGTAAATGTCCTTAACAATCTTTATAAGTTTAATGAGCCACTTGAGAAGACTGATGATACTATAATAAATTTGCTACTATTTAGAAACAATTATAATATTTTACTACATGCTCACAAATGGAACTTCTAAAAAGAACAATACAGGGGCACCTGTGTGGCTCAGTGGGTTAAAGCCTCTGCCTTCACCTCGGGTCATGATCCCAGGGTCCTGGGATCGCACCCCACATCGGGCTCTCTGCTCAGTAGGGTGCCTGCTTCCCTTCCTCTCTCTCTGCCTGCCTCTCTGCCTACTTGTGATCTCTGTCTGTCAAATAAATAAATAAAAATCTTTAAAAAATAAATAAATAAATAAATAATTAAAAATTAAAAATAAATAAAAAGAACAATACAAATAATCAATAGATGTGTTGTTTTGAATTGTTTCCATGTACCAGATACTAATCTGGGCACTTTGGAGATAATATAATGCAAATATAGTTTCCAGTCTGAAGAAGAATACAAATCAGCACTCAAATTATAAAGTAGCATCCATTCAGAATTTTACATATATATGTATATGCATTATCTATATATATACACACACACACAAAATATACAAGACATTTTGAAATTTCAAATGCAGTAGATTTTTCATGATTATAGTGTAATTATTCATATTTAAATTCATGCTTCATTGTTCCTGAAAATTATTTAGAGTGTCTTATAAAGAGGATTCATCTAATAAGAGAGAAAAGAAACTAGTAGGGAAGGAAGGAAGTATGTCTGTCCTAAACTTAATAATTTTATAACTGAGAAACTAATCTGATTTGGTAGCTCCTCTTGGCCATAAGAAAATAAGAAACATTGTTGGCTACAGAGCTTTTATTATCCCAAAGTAGAAAACTGAACCAATTTCTTACTTTTTACTGGCACAAAATTTTAGAAATACTTTGGACCTCAACATGCAGACATGCTGAATAACATAATACTTACTATACATAAAATAAACTTATAACAAATGTGTTTGCTTCTTGACATCAGTGATAAAAGTGAAAAGTTTTGTGGAAGATTGCACGACAATGTGACTCAGTGAGGGCTGAGGTACTGTGGACAGAATATGACACTTTCTGGTACATAGCTTTATTGAAGAGCAGAACTCAGATTTATTAGATGTGAGTTTGTGTTCATATCCCTTTTTATTTTTCCCATTATTTATATTAGCCAGTTCATTGATAAGGTTTGTAATAAAATGCTAGGTATATAAAGTTTACCCAGCAAAGGTAACCCAATTTGGAGGCTATAAAATATGTAGGACTATGAAGTAGCACTGGAAAGATTCCTTAATGTCAGAAAACACTTTGACCATTTTTATTATTATTGGTTATTATTATAAACTACTATATTCTTTTCCATTTCTTCACCCTACACAAACATAAGGATAATAATACCTGATCTGTCACATATTTTTATGAAGTTGAAGATAAATAATATGTATGACTTTTACAAAGCACATAGTACTTTAAAATATAGAATATGTATTTATAAGATAGATATAAATATATATGTATTTATATAATAAAATGTTAAACTGGATCAACTAGTGTTAAAATTATGACTGCCTGAGTTCTCCATAATGATTTTCCATGTCTGATTATAAAAACCCAAGCTTTATAGAGTGTCAAAAGCTCAAGTAATAGAAAAAAAAAAAGGAAAAAAGGAAACAATAACCAAATGTCATCTAGGAGTGGACTACTAAATTGCAAAAAGGCCAAAGTGGATACTTTTTGTCTCTTAACCTGAAATAGGAAATACTTGATAGATAAGTGCCTTTTTTTTTTTTTTAAGGATTTTTAAGTAATCTCTAAATCTAACATGGGGCTTGAATTTATAACACCAAGATGAAGAGTCACATGCTGTACCGACTGGTGCCCCAAGTGATGTCCTAAGGAGAAAATGAAAAATTTGTTTTTCTTTATAGTGATTACATTTTATTAGACGTCTTAGATAAGAGGGAAAAGAAAAACTAAACAGCTCATGGGTAAATTTTTCAATTTTCTCAGCACATTATTGGGTATATTGCAGTGAAAAAGAAACTTAAAAAATCTAAGACATTTTCTTTAGTAGTTTAGGAGAACAAGACATTAGAGTGAAAAAGAACAGTAATTTATTTCTTGCAGTTTTATTTTTTAATAAGCTGAAGACAAGTTGACAAAATTACAAACACTCTAGCAGAGGGTAACAGCTTTTAGTTGTCAGAGCAACATATACATTTCCGAGAATCAGGTGATCTAATGGAGTTGCTGAGAGTCTAAGTGATACACAACAATAAGGGAGATGTGTCTGAGCATGGCATTGCCACCCACACCAGGCATACAAATAGCATTTCATGTATAAAAATGTTTATTAGGTATAGAAATGAGAGAAAATGAGGGTGTCTAAAAGCATCTGTTACCTTTTGAGATGATTTAAGTTAGATAACTAAAATGCTGCATTTAAAAAAACTGAATTTGAATCAAATTGTCACTTTTTCGCTTTGGGTGGTAGTAATGATTGCTTTTTATTCTAAATACTCAAATTATAATCTAGCAGCTTGCTTTTAAAATTGTGTAGAGTGTCTCCAATGGTGGGTAGCAAAATGTGTGCGCTCAAATCTCAGTAATGATGAGGATTTTGATGTGCAGAGTTGAGCACCACATATGAGAAATGTTTTCATTTGTATGTATTTTATCTTGTGGATAATATTGGACCATAGTACTTAGTGGAATGCCATTAAATAATGAGACAGGATAAGGGGTGGTTGAAAGAATCACATTTAAAATCAAACATGCTCTTGGGACACCTATGTGGCTCAGTTGGTTAAGTGTCTCCCTTTGGCTCAGGTTATGATCTCAGGGTCCTGCGATCTAGTCCCGCATGGAGCTCTGCTCAGCTGCAAGTCTACTCTCTCTCCCTCTGTGCTCTCTCTCTTTCTCTCTCATTAAAAAATATAAACATAAAAAAAGTTTTTTTAATCAAATGTGCACAGATGGTAACTCTACTACATTGTAACTATGCGATCTTTACCAAGTTACATGATTTGGTTCTATTTCCTCATCAATCAGAGATAGCATATACCGACAGTGTCACTGTGTGCACAGATGAAATGCGGTATAAGTGCACAGTTTTGGCAACCACTATTATAATTGCCAAACCTTTCAAAAAGCTGTGTAAGTACGAGCTGAATCTCGAACAACACAGGTATGAACTTCATTGGTCCACTTAAAAGTGTTTTTTTTAATCTAAATATGATACTGTAAATTCACTTTCTTTGCGATTTTCATAATATTTTCTTTTTTCTAGTTTGCTTTAAGAATACAGTATATAATACCTAAAACCCTGGTCGAAAGTATGTGTTGGTTGACTATTAATGGTAAGGCTTCTGGTCAACAGTAGGCTGTTAAGTTTTGGGGGAACCAGAGGTATATGTAGATTTTCAACTGCACAGGGCAAGCTCCCCTAATCCCCATGTCGCTCAGCTGTATTATTTCCAACTTGTCATGAAAACATCTTCAAACACATAAATGAATCATAAATGTTGAGTGTGTAAGATTTTAAGAAAAAAGAAAGCACTAGAAATATTTCTTTTAATGAAGAATATATAGGGTCTGAAAAGTTTGGGGGAAATTTGGCTCTGTAAGCCCTCTCTCCATCTTGGTTTTTATCTCTCTCTCATTATATATATATATATGGCTTAAAGCAAGGGAAAAGACTGCCTAGCAAAAGTACCAAATTCCCATATCCTCATATTCAAGGCAAATCAAGTAATGAATTGGGCTCGATATGCAGCAAGAAGCAGTGGAGGCAACTCTGCTGCACTGGGAGCATACTAAAGAGATTCCAGTGGTTATTTTGTAAACTCCTGAGTACAGCTAACATTTCTGGGAGCTGAATTCAGCCTTCAGTCTTGTGTCTGTCCCCAGTCTAACAGATCCTCTGTGTGTGCCAATGATGCAGTAGGAGCCTCCACACTTCAGCAGTTATCTCTGTCATTTACTTGGGTAAAAGAAGAATGGATGGATTTGGAGGTTTGGGATTTGTGTATTATCACCTCAAGTGCCACCCTTGGGAAGAAAGTAAACATTTTGCCCTGTTAACATACCACGTTTGCCACATGTGCATGCACACAAACACACACACACACCACTCCTCTATTACACAAAATCTTTGTTGATTTAATGTGTCATGCCTTTGATTATAGCAGGTGCACAAATATCTAATAAAAAATTAAAATTAATGCCAATGGAGTACTAGAATGAAAAGTGAAATTGTACACCAGTAACTACTTAAATGTAGTTTAAACAATGTAGTTTAAACAGTATTCATGGAGAAATAGTGTGTGAATTCTAGAATTGCAATCCAATTTCAACTACAAATACATTTTCCCACAAATTCTGTACCAATCTGAACTGTTAAAAAAAAAAAGTATGGTTTTATTATGTAATTAGTTCACTTGGAAAGACCTATGTGACTAGATGCTTCAATAAGAATTAGCTCTGATAACCCTGAGGAGACTATGTTAATTCCTGCTTAGAATATTTAAAATGTTTTTTCCAAAATTCTTTGCCTTCACAATGTATCTTCATTCCAACAATAGAAGATATATGCTGTTGAAAGTTATCATGGTCTTAATACAGTGAATTTTCTACCCTTCCCCCACAAAAAAGAGATATATAAAACCCTGGTCAAAAGTAATTTGCTTGCCCTTATGTAGTATTTCATTTTTGGCAGTGACCTGGCTCATGTGCAATACCTTGAAATAGCAAATGGTTGCTTTTAAAGTTTTCAGGTCAGAGCAGGTAGCTATTTTGAACACCTACAGAAAAGCGGCTTCTATTTGTTTGTTTTTAAAGCCTTTTTCACTTGTATCTAGATGGAACTAACCTAAAATTGTTTCTGGAATTATTCGCCTGTAAGAAGGTAATGTAAGTCAATAAAAACAAGGGCCTTTTATCTAGAAGCTGAAATTAACCTTCAGAAACTTTGCAATCCAGATGTGAGCTGCTCCGCGTCAGCAGGTTAGAGCAGCTATCACTTAACAGAGAGAAAGGTTTCCTATGCCGATCAAAAGTAAACAAGGCGAGATGATCCTCATCCTCTTTTTTGATATGTTTGAGTCACTGATTCCTTCTGCTTCAACAACCAAAATACTTTTAAAAGCATCTTTTACTCTGAGGGGAAGTTGGTTTGAAACATGTAATACACGGTAGAAACACGGATACCAAAAATAGCAAGTATACTGTTATGACTTAATAATTTCCCTCATTTTTTGTTTTTACCCTAAAGTATGAAAATCTCTAAATACATACCTAAGTATGGTTGCTACACATTTGACATAAAAGTAAAATAAGAATTAAGATTCCTAATGTGTCCTTGACAGAAGTCAATTTGGAAGCTAATTTTACATTACTTTTTTTTTTTTTAAAGATTTTATTTATTTATTTGACAGAGAGAGATCACAAGTAGGCAGAGAGAGAGAGAGAGAGGAGGAAACAGGCTCCCTGCTGAGCAGAGAGTCCGATGTGGGACTCGATCCCAGGACCCTGAGATCATGACCTGAGCCGAAGGCAGCGGCTTAACCCACTGAGCCACCCAGGCACCCATACATTACTTTTTTAATGATCAAAAGCTAAATGGGTCCTTTTCCAAGTCTGCTGGGTAGTCCTCTGCAAGTTATTTTCTCAGTAAATTAAGAAGGAAAAAATAAAGGCATTTTTCAGACAAAAAAAAAAAAAAAGTAATTATTTGAGGTACATTAATACAGCCAAAGTTTCAGGTACTTTAAATGTGCTAATAAGTTAATATTAATAAAGATTTTTATGAAAATTCTACCTCAGAAGTTCTTTGTAAACATTTTTATACTATTATGTAAACATTTTTATACATTTAAAACAATTAAAATGTCTTCTAAATGACTAAAAGTTATGTTGATGGTATCCCCTAGATAGTATTAAATTCATAAGACAAATCATCAAAAAACATATATGGATATATTTATAATCTAAATGACTTAACTATTACAACTTAACACTTTTTTTGTAAAACAAAATTTGGCAAATAAAAATACCCTGTTACTTGCAAGTTAAAACTTGGTTGAGTCTTAAATGAGTCTTTCACTTTAGTGTATTTCTGTGTGTTCCAACTATACATGGATGTTTCAGGGAATAAAAAATTCTATAGAATATATATTTTAATGGTTTAAAATCTGGGTGTTAATAGGTACCTTTAAGAAGTAGATGGATATGGCATACTGTCTCCAGAAAAAAAAAATGTATGGATAGGTATAAAATGGAAATTTTTATGCACTCTCAAACTGCCCCCTTTTAGTGAAGCCCACCAATGCTCCAATAACCCATGACCGAGAAAGTTTTAGGAAAGGTGTCTAGTGGAGGGGCTGCTAATCCACAGCTTCAAAACTGGTTTTGGTAGTCCAGCCTTCCCACAGTATAAATCATGGGTCTGTCTCATTCTCCCATGTCTCTCCTTTGTTGAACTGCTTCCCTTAACGATCTCCATCCAGGTAAAGCTAAAATCCCCACCAGAACTTAATCTCTGAGACATATTATTGTGATTTTAAAAAGTTGGGATACTAAACTTGAGCCTGAGTGAGACTTCTCATTTTGTGTCAAAGGTTATACCACTCAAGGTTGACCGAAAACACACTTTGACATCTGAGTGGCTCTATGTGGTCTATTGGGAGGTTTATAAGTGAAAGAAAAGCTAGAAACAGCAGGTGTTGGCAGAGCTAACATATCAGTTGCAAATAAACAAACTGAAAATTTCATTTTAGTAAAAGCAGGAGAAAATGGAACTTGATGAAATAACACCACACCTGCAAGTATAAAGTTGTATTTTAGTAGGATAATATGGTTATATTGAAAAATGAAATAGATCTAACTTGAAATAACTTGTGATAAAAATGTCACTATAGCCAAGGAGAATGGAATTCATACCCATTGAACTACATTGAGGTTTCCTTATGCTATAAATGCCGCAAAAGTGATCCTCATTACAAAAGAAGATGTCTCTTTTTCCCCAAGAGGAAAAACACCCAAAGAATCTTTGTGTGAGCATTCCAAAGATCTCTTTAGCATTTTGTATAGGTCATTTAAACGCTTATTTTTATAAAGTACTTTTTCAGGCAATATATATACATGTTAGAAATTAGTAGTTCCTCCAGTTGTAAAACCTTGACATTGACTATAATTGAGGAGGTTAGTGTCGGCGTGTTCATAAGTATTACCTGTCATTTGAAATATGACAGTGCTGTAACTGCAAGACCTTGGGGAGGCTTGTGTGTTGGCATTGCCATCTGACTGCCTTAGAACCTGCCAGACAGTCTTCTTAATGCTTCTGACCCTGAGATAATTAACATGGCCCTAGAGGCTTCTGCCTTTTGCGTTTGCACACTTGTTGTTTAATAAGATGTTTGCTGCTAGCTATGCTTTCCTCTGATTTAAAAATGTACCTTTAAGGAGAATGGTAGTTCAGTCCATTACGTTTTCTATTATAGGTATTACCTTTATGTACAAGTTGCTTTTATGCAGATTTTGTTGCTTCCCTGAAAAATAAAATACCTCCTAATGTTATGTTTTTAATCTTGGGTTTGGTTCCTCTAAATTCATTTCACAGTGAGGCAAATGACCCACCTGAAATATAGGTGGTGACTTTGACAGTTGTGCTCTGTATGTTGTAGATTAGCAAATGATAAAATAGGAGCCAAAAATAAAAGCAAGCTTAAAAACCTCCAGGGCAGATTTGATGGGATTTTGGTTTCTACATTCCCAAGGGCAAAGCAAAGAGTTAAAACAAGCTGCTTCTACTTCCCTTAAGATAAGAGTTATTGATTTACAATTAGTACTGGATAGAATTTGCAAAATTAGTTTGTAAATTCGGAATAACTTTGTAAATCAGGTTTAAGAAACTTAAAGGGAAACCTCTAGTAGTATAAATCTTTAAGAAAGCGTGAAAGTGCTGAGTTTACTATTAGCAAGCTGTTACATTTGTTGAATGTATTTAGCTTATCTAAAGAATTAAATGATTGTGTGTGAATAGTTAATGAAATTGGAATAGTTAATGGAATATACATATGTATGTTTATTGTGGTCCCCCATTATAGAAGTAACACAAATTGACTGTAGTAAATCTAAAAAATATTGAAATATATAAAGTATTAAATACAGAATTTCCTAGGTTCCCAGACACTAGAGGTAATGATTGTTAATATTTTTCCATTCTTTTTTCTTATATTTTTATGTCCCAATTTTTCAATAAATATATTCCTATTTTCCGTATCAGTATTACTCAAATATGTGATTTAATGACTTGAAAATATTCCATCAAATTAATAAAATTTTAAATAGTTAAAAATCATCTATATGATGAATTAATACATAAGAACAAAATTAATCCAGTAAGACTTTAAATGAAATGTCATTTTATATTCATATGAATTTATTTCTATGATTCTTTACCATATTCTACAAACAATAATTTCTCACAGGTGTGCCGGGGTGGCTCAGTCAGTTAAGCATCTGCCTTCAGCTCTGGCCATGATCCCAGGATCCTGGGATGGAGTCATGCATTGGGCTCCCTGTGCAGCAGGGTGTCGGTTTCTTCCTCTCCTTCCCTGGCCACCTCCCCCATGCTTTCTCTTTCTTGATTCTGTCTCTCTTTCAAATAAATAAATAGAATCTTAAAAGAAAAACAAAAACAAAAACAAAAAAACAAAAAACACCTGAAGTCAGGTTCTATTTACTCTGCTACTTCTCAGACTTGGACTTGATCTTCTACCTCCTCACCATTTCATTCTTTGTACTTTGGCAACACTTGCCTTTTTTTTTTTTTTTTTAAAGATTTTATTTATTTGTCAGAGAGAGAGCGAGCGAGAGCAAGCACAGGCAGACAAAGTGGAAGGCAGAGTCAGAGGGAGAAGCAGGCTCCCTGCGGAGCAAGGAGCCCGATGTGGGACTCGATGACCTGAGCCGAAGGCAGCTGCTTAATCAACTGAGCCACCCAGGCGTCCCAACACTTGCCTTTTAATGTACAACCCATGTGCATATTCATTTTTACAGCAGGATACAAATTCTGTGTTGAGTCAAACATAACTGAATCCTTCTCTACTGAAGTTGAAATAAAACCTAATTTGGTAAGAGGCCATGATACCAAACATAACCCCATTTCAGAAATCAAAAATCTAATTAGAATTGTTTATCCCCATCCCAGGTCTCTCACTTTTTTTTTTTTTTTCCTAATCTCTGTTCAGATGACATCAAAGATGCCCTCCCTGAACACCTTTATCCATTACTTTCTATCCCATTACTGTGCTGTATTCTTCATAGCATGCATATATATATATATATATATATATATATATATATATATATTACTGATAACAAGGCGTGAGGACTTAAGAGGGTGAATGCTAGAGCCAGATGTCTAGAATTAAATCTTTGTCTCCTACTTCTTACTTCATAAAAACTCTCTGTGCCTGGGTTCCTTACCTCTAAAATGGGAATAATAATACCTACCTCTTAAATTGTGGTGAGTTAACATAAGCTCATAGAACAATACCCAGCATCAATAAGCATTCAATAATGGTGAGCTATAATATCACATGATTACTATATATTATATATTTCTTTAATGTCTGTCTTTTCTCATTAGATTATAAGCTCCTTGGGTGTTATTTTTTACTGCTATGTTCTTAGCACCTAGAAACATTTCTGGTGCTTTGTAGGTGTTTAAGAGATAATTATTAAATTGTTGAATAAATAATAATAAAGTTGTAATACATGAAGGGTATGAGAGATATATAAATTTCTCATGACCAATCCCTCCCCACTACTTCCCATGTCCAACTCTACCTATGGTCGTCTATTTGAGCACATACATTCTACATAACCTATGCATATGTCAGAAGTTGTTAAATGCAATAGGGGTCATGCAGGAGAAATAGGTGTGAATTGGTAGATAGGCAATGTTAAAGAAGAAAATGGACCTGAAGATAGCTTCAAGTGGGGATAAATGTTGATATGTATGGGGGGAAGAGAAGTATAAAGAAAATTCAAAATTAAGAAACAGTGGTCATATGTAAGGCCACTCCAAGGTCAGCCAGTTAGCCAAGTCAGAGTGTCTTCTATAAGGGAGTCAGATTAAGACCAGATTTGCAGGGACCGTGACAGGGGTTAATGAAGTCTGGATTTATTAACTGAGCCTTTTTTCCTGCCTCAACACTCAAAAGAGGTATAGTAGTTTCTTGTTTGTAAATGTAGCTCAGTAAACATCAAGACTCATTAGGAGGAGTGCGTGTGTGTTTTTTTTATTTCCTAGGCTGTTTTTCCCTTTAGCAAGAAAGTAAAATTTTAAAATGGGTTTGTTTTTAAATGAATATAGCAATGAATATATCAGAGTATTAAGAAATTAGTATAGATGCTTGTTAGAAGTATATGACTTTAAGAAATGTAGACATTTGATTAAACAAAAAGGTGTAGAATTATCTATATTTATGTTAGGGTTTTTTTGTTCATTTAAAATCTGTCAAAGCATGTTTCCTAAATTTCCAGTACCAGAATCATTTGTGAAGCTTACTGAAAATGCAGATTCCTGGGTCACACCACAGACTGACCATACCTGAGTTTCTAGGGTATAACTCAAGTATCTACATTTTAAGAAGCCCCTTCATCTCTTCCAGCATATGCTTTGCTTACCAACATTCAAGAATACATGCCTTTGACTTGTTTAGATAGGACAGGTAAAGCAGGTGGTCCTAAATAAAGGGGAAGCTAATTAAAAGACGAAGGGAAATTAAACAATTTCACTAGGTCAGTAATTTGGAAAGCATGTAAATTCTTTCAATTTATTTTTCATTTCATTTATGGTAAAATGCACCCGTGTAAGTAAATGCTAAAAATCGTAATTAGAATCAACATACCTCTAAATTAGCTTTCAACATTTTATTTGTCTAAACATTACCTTGTTTATCTTTCTGTTACTTTAGAGTATCTTCTGATCATTTTTAATACTCTTTTTATACTTATCATTTTATATTTATTTCTTTTCTAATTATAAATGAAATTATGCTCATTTTTGACAGTATAGAATATTAAAAAAAAATACTGATTTCCAATCTATGCTTTTGTTTGCTTTGTTCTACAAAATCAGGACCACATAGGACATACGCTTATATAACCTGTGTTTTGTTTTGTTTTTAAATACTTTAAAAAAGTATTTTCTTATGTTATAGTAAGTAAGTGTTTCCCTAATGCTCCTGCTGGCCCCAGTATTCTATTTTAGAGTCCGTTCTTTTTCCAGCCTTCCTTTACTTGCTGCCCAACACCACCACCACCCTCCCATAACTTGTATTTTTCTCTTGGCCTTAAGTTGTACTGTGTGTCCTCAGTTCTCTTTCTGAACGGGATCCACACACAGTCACTCCCTCTGTACTGAGCTCATTCTCATTCATTCATGGCTACTGTATCTAAGTCCGCCTGGTCTGCAATATTTCCTGAGACATGACAATAGTGGCCCGGGAAGCAAGACCCTGCTCTTACCTTCTTCTAGCCACACTCCTCCCACCGTGGAGTTAATAAGAGACAGTTAGAAAAGAGACAGTTAGAAAAGAAACAGCAAACTCTTTTTGGATTCAGACAGTTTATTACTTACATAACATAAACAAGATGAACCAAGGTGCCAGCTCCCCATATACCTTGTCCCCCAGGACAACACTGAAACCAAAGGGCCTGGGCGATATGATGAAGTGGGGGCACCTTGTTGCTGAGATGCTCCTTCCATGTGGCAACTAAGCAGTTTATAGCCTGCAGCTGGATCCTAAGTATAGGAGGTGGAAGAGAGAAAGATTCATAATTCAGCAGAATCTAGAAATTAAATTATCTCATGACAGCATCCCTGGAAAATAGAGAGATGGAAGAAAATGGCCTGGTAGTATCTCTTCAGAAGCCACTATACTTTTTATGTTTTACAAGAATCATAGGGCCTTTTATCGAGACTTTGATCAGCCAGGGTTAAGTCTTGCATGCATGGCCTATGTAAAGATGTGCAAGGTTACCAGGGCACCATGGCCAAGTTATTCCCCTTCAGTTGGGCCCACCTAGATCCCTCAGGACCCCCACTCCAAGACCAAGCTCTACGGGTACCTGAATCTGGACTTCCTTGCCCACGTGACCTCATGCCTACTTCTGCTTCCTGTTGGATGGAGACTCTAACCTAGGTCTGCCCTTCCAAGGTAGACTGTATGTTGATATGCATGCCCTAGTGTAAGGGCTGTCTAAGCAGTGGCGTTTGGGTCAACAAAGAGCTTGGTTAAGCATGCCAGGGTATTCGTATGTATGTCTGCAAGACTCTTTTGGGTGCTGGACAGAGCTACCAAATCAGAATCAGATTGTGCAAATGAATGAAGCTTCTGCTGCCTGGGAGGAAGAACCTAAGGAAGACAGGGAGAATGAAAAGTCGAAGTCAAGCCTTTCTTTGCCTTTCCTGTTAACCCTGAACCACTGATAAACCACTGATAAATGTGGGCTCCCCTTGTAGGAAACAGGCTGCTCTCAGATGAGGAGAAAGCAGGCAAGGTGTTTTGACTGTCATTTTGTTTAGAGCCAAAGCCAATAAATATTAGGATAGCACCTAAACAGAAACATGAAGTGAAATACTTAGTTTTTTTTTATTTTTTTTTTTTAAGATTTAGGAAGATACTAAATAAAACCTGCATATTTATAATCTTGGAAAACATATAATAAAACAATACTTTAAAGAATTAAAAAATGATTGTTTCCATGGAGTTATTTTAATGATCTCTGAATTGAGAGAATGAATAAAATAAAAGTAAGTTGACTGACGTTTTAGGTAAGACACACCTAAGACAGAAGTTTATTGTTTGAATCCTATTATTATGTTCAATGTACCTCCTATCTAGTCATACCTGGCACAGTATTCTCAAATTCCAGTGTAGACATTCGATGAGGTAAAACCCCCTGTGTATACTTAAAGCTAAACATTCATGAAAATATCATAAAAATTATATTTTTAGACTAGCTGTCTAGTTGTCTTTATGACTACTGCAAATTCAATATTTGAACATTTGCCACTAAGTCCTTTTTTTTTTTTATTTCTAGTAAGTCTTGATGAACTTTAGATCAGTGGTTCTTAACTAGGTACAAATGGGGCCTTTTAAAAGTAGATCATTAGAGGGCGCCTGGGTGGCTCAGTGGGTTAAAAGTAGATCATTAGTTTCAAATGACCAAGGACTCACAGAATCCAGATTTAGGAACTGAAGACTTTTCATTTTTTATTTATTTTATTTAATTTTTATTTCTTTTAAAGTTTATTTATTTATTTTGAAGAGAGAGAGAGAGCAAAAGAGAGCAGGGTGTTGGGACAGAAGGAGTGAGAGACAGTCCCAAGTAGACACCAAGCTAAGCACAGAGCTGGACCCCAGCACTTGCTTAACTGACTGAGCCACCAAGACTTCTCTCATTTTTTAAAAGTTTCATGTATATGATAACCAAATAATTTATCATATAAACTTGGATACTTTTTTTTTTTTTAAAGATTTCATTAATTTATTTGACTGACAGAGATCACAAGTAGGCAGAGAGGCAGGCAGAGAGAGAGGAGGAAGCCGGCTCCCTCCTGAGCAGAGAGCCTGATGTGGGACTCAATCCCAGGACCCTGGGATCATGACCTGAACTGAAGGCAGAGGCTTTAACCCACTGGGCCACCCAGGTGCCCACTGGGTTACTTTTGAAAGTGGAAGTGTGGTATTAATTGTGCTGGGACAAGAGGTGTAAATTGGGACTATAAAAACTCAGAATATATGGGCATTCTACCTATGGGTGATTGCAGTATGCTACCTAGTCAAACAACGTTCTATTAGTTGAATTAATCACATTATTGTCTAGGAACAGTCTTTTTTCCCAGACAAGGAAAACAATGATCATTCTTCTTAAAGAAAGAAAAAAGAATTGCTCTTTTTTTGCACAGATGTCTTATAATATATTATTATTTATAATTTTTGAAAGGAATTATGTAGAGCTCTTGGGTTTTTTCATTTTAAATGTAGCATATTATTCATGGAGACTTTTATTCTTGAATATCATGAATCATAAAAAAATAGGTAACATGCTGTTCTGCTTTGTATTCTTCATGCTAGAGTATTTTGACCATTTACTGTTATTTTGCTAGTTTTAAACTTACTGGGGACGTGAAGCAGAAGAGAGCTCCTGGTACTCTAACTATTGACAGTTCTATTTGTGAAGTGTTTACTGAGTAACAAGTTTAGTGTAGAGCAATAAAGCCGTATTTCTTACTCCCATACCACTTTCATTTAAATAAACCTGGCTTTGGTGTATATATGTATGCCTTCTTGTTCTTTCATTTATTCATGCTTTCTTTAATTCCTTTAATTTAGAGTTGAATGAAGTTGTGCAAGGTTATACCTGACAGTGTGTACTGACAGTACAGACTTCTTAATTTTGCTTTACAAAGTTTTTTAGATCTTAACATTTATAAAAAGATGCACAGATGTGACACACACAAATGCGCGTGCACACACAAACACACATGTACACATACTCCCAGCCTAGATCTCTCTCATGAGCTCTTAACCTATGCCAATTTGCGTATTTAACATCTCGAATTCATTGTTTCAAAGACTCCTAAAGTAACATGTTCAAGTCTGACCTTACAATCATTTCTTTCCAAACTTCTCTTCCCCCAGTGTGCCATTTTTTAATAAACTGTGCCATTATCCATCCAAATACCTAAACCTCAGAAACCCATTAATTCGTAGACTAATGTAATTGTTTCTCTTTCAACTTACCTGGATGTTTATGAGAACGAGACCATGTTTTGTGGGGGGTTTTATCTTTTTCCTTGTATTTCCAGCATTTAGCAGAATGCTCAGTACAAAACAATCAATCTTTGTGGATTAAAAAAAAAAGCTGTACACGTAATTTCACCCA
The DNA here is from genome assembly GCF_011764305.1 of Mustela putorius furo. Taxonomy (NCBI): domain Eukaryota; kingdom Metazoa; phylum Chordata; class Mammalia; order Carnivora; family Mustelidae; genus Mustela; species Mustela putorius. The sequence goes on from NW_025421987.1 coordinate 76,999,573, forward strand.
TCCTAAAATACTTCTAATGTTATGGCAGCATACTTATGAGTGCTGATTCCTCAGAGTGTCAGTGTGATGCAAAGACAAATGCTGGGATCAGAAGACCTGCCTTTCTCTTTCTATCTATCATCATGTATTACTTCAAGGATCAATAGAGATAATAAATTTGGAACTGTTTTGTGAATGGCAAAGTTATGTATAAATAAATAAAGCTACTTATTCTTAAAGTCTTTTATCATAATTTTATAGGCAAGTCCACAATATGATATTCAGTCTCCATGAAGAATGTTCATTCTTCTCCCCCGCCAAGATATGCAATATAATTCTGCACTAAGATATGCAGAATCCCATATTAAAAACCATGTATCAACTCAGGGCCCAGAACATGTCGATGCCTGAGCATACACCAAGTAACTGTAGATATAGTGTCTGCATGCCACTGCATATTTACAATACATTTTTATTCATTCTTTCTTTCCTGCTTTAATTTTTCTGTCAGCCTGAAAAGTTGCTTTTTATTCATGCCACGGCCTTATTTTCTGCGACTACCACTTGGAATACATTATTATCGATATTTTGCATATCGTGGAGATAGCACTTTTCAGCCTGAAAATTCACTTTTCATGCTGATGCTATGTTTTCTAGGTCTAGTGTCCAGAATACATGATTAACAGCATTTTGGAGTCCACTCTTTTTCACTTGGCACTTCTTAGTCTCAAGATTTTTCAAAATATATCCAGTGTAGTTAAGACTATTGGGTCTGTAAGATGTTGATGTGTAAGGAAATGTACATTCTCTATCTGGAGATCGAGGAAACCGTGTTCTAAAGTCACTGTTTTTTAGGATATATGTTTACAAAATAACTTCAAGTTTTCTTCAGAGCATCCTTTCCCTTCTTCTCCAAGTACTCTCTAAATAGTCATCAACTGCACAGAACTCTAAGGTCTTTGGAATTTCATTAAGATTATTGGAAGCCAATATCAGGATCAGAGTTGTAACTCATTTCCTCCGTGAGTCTTAGTAATCATTTGGTCATGGATGGCACCCAGGAAAGCATCCTTTTAAAATACAAAGAGAGGAGTAACCTTAGAAGTGTGGTTTCCATGCATTTCCTTAAGATGGTTACCCAGTGGCATTGTAGCTTTAGTTAGATGCCCCATTCATTTCTTCCAAGTTTTGTGTACATACTAGGCTTTCAGAGTACATAGGAAGTAGTGGTAAAGTTACATTATATTTTTATAGTTGCTCCAAGGAGAATTTTATTTTGTCTATCAATTTCGGATTTAACATCAGATCTTTAACAGGAATCAAATGTTCAGGATGAGAAGAACGGGTAGAGCGTGATCTCTCCCTCCTTCCTCTCCAATCTGAGACCATCCTGTGGTTTTGAAGTTTGTGCTATATTTCCTATTTGTTCAGATAATCAGACATAAATGCACTTCTTATCTATTCCATGTTTTGTAAGAAGATACTATGACTGTTATCTCCGTGGTAACCCTTAGTCATGAAAATTTGGGGCTGCCACAAAAGACTCGATTTAAATGTTCATGGATGTCCATATAATCTGAAGCCTAGAATATAAGCTGTGTGTGTTTTTCACTTGTAGTTTTTAGAACATAAAACCTGAAATCTTTGAGCATTTATGAAGGGATGAAATTTTAGTTTCAATTGTTGACAGCGTTCCAAATGGCAAATAGATTGTTGGCAATATTAAAGGAACTTACCTACTGCAAGATAGCTTTAGATATTTTTGGTTTCTAGGAATGCACTGATGTAAAATTAGAAGGCACTATGCCTCTATCATTTTAGATATTTTTTTTAATAGGTACAGTTGGTTCTTTGTGTTCAACTCTTGAAAATTTGTAAGGAGATTTTACAATACTGTTTGATATAAATACTGTTTTCTGTAGGACCATATAGTTTGATTAGAGGCATAAAAGAATGTTGATAGATAATCTTACATGTATCAAAATCTAACAAGTTTTAATTTCTTTCTAACATCATTTACTACTGGGTCTTACTTAATTGTTACTGGTTCTGATAGACCAAATTCTTCTCTTTGGAGAAGTTTATTTTTATTTTGGTAGAGTTTTTCCTTGAATGATTCTAGTCACATAAGGCCTATTTATCTATTTATTTTTGATGTTTGAAGATTATTTTGTTTTTCCTTTGTAATAGACTGATGGGTTAGATATTTATTGATTTGTCAGTTTATATTTTATTTCCTTACTCAATTCTAAGTCTGAAGACATTATCTTCTAACATAAAACTTTGCTAAGACCTCTGATATTTGTTTGATTTTGGTTTTTGTTCCTTTGTAGAAAATTGTGTTTTTCACAAAAACCTTTAGAATTTTCTCTTTTCCTCTATACTTCTGAAATTTCCCAGACATGTGAGTCTTATTTTCGTACTGCATAGCTCTTCGTATACATACTCTGAAGATATGAATGCCCTTTTCAATAAGTTCATGTCTTCTTCATTGTCACTGTTATCTTTTAATATTCTTTTTTTTTCACTCATTCAGTTAATATTTATTGAATGCTTACTGTGTGCCAGGCCCTATTCTAGGGCTCTGAGGATATATCCACGAACAAACCAGATGAAACTCTCTCCCCTTGTGGAGTTCACAAGAGATCTATCATGAGGGGTGGGGTTACCATAAATTTATATAAATTCAAGCATACCTAGTGGCCAAAAAACAAAAACAAAAAAAAGGACACACATTTAAGTAGTTCAGTTACTGGTGTTATAAAAGTCTACTGATGCTATGTAGTTTTTATTGCATATTGTATATAATATATTTACTATGTTCATAATATATTCATATCTATGTATCACATCTTTTAATATTCTTATCAAATCTTGAAGGTCTTTTAATTTTTTTTGATATGGTCTTTCTATTATCATTTTTTCTAACATATGGAGACACCTCCTTATTTATTTATCATTAGATTACTAGTTTGGTCTTTACCAGTGTCCATTTCATTATTGTCAAAACTGTGAATGGTCTGAGATTTGTACACACTTGAAGACTAACAAGTTAGCCTGCCACTGTTTCATAGACACTGATGGAAGACACGAGACACTTATATTGGAGACAAAGACGTGTATTATCCATAGCATAGCAGGTAGCATGGGCATCATTATATTTGTGTCAGGTGCATTGCTTGTAAGTCCCATGGGGTGACTATTCAGGCCTTGCAAGAGAGAAATCCTGAGCTTAAAGAACTCGAATCTTTTAAAGTGATCATGAACTATACCTGTCCTCTGCTCCAGAGGCAAACACCATCTCTCTCTTCCAAAGCCATAAGCAAACCTGCCTTTTGCTCTGGAGGGAAGTGCTATAACTATTTTCCAAGGCTTCTTACTATTCAAATATCCTTGAAACAATAGTCCAAAACAAATAATAATCAGTACCTCGTTTCATAAGATGCACAGAAATATGAGAAACTCAAGTATGTGCCATCCACTAATTTTTAGTTTTCAGAATCAAATGTTTCTCTAATGTACTTTCTGTCTGACTCCTTTTTTAAAAAAAAATCCTGCGCTTTGGAGAGGTGGGGATATACAATATCATTTCAAAACATTTTAAGGTAATTTCTAGGATTTATCTTTTTTTCTCTAGCATGTCTGTCATGTGCATATATTACATGGGGAATTTGTTTAAATGCAGTTTCTGATTTAGTAGTTTGAAGCAGGACATGAGATTCTAAATTCCTAACAGAATCCAGGCAATGCCATGCTGTTGGTCCTTGGATAGCAGTTTGACTAGGAGAGATCTTTTATCCTTCTTTCCTCATGAGTCAGTTCTGTTTGTTTACCTTACCTTAGCTTTTTTTACTTTTAACTTTCATCATAAATCTGAGGTCCATATTTATGAGTGAAGGTCTCAGATGAGTAGCAGTTGATCTAAGCAACAATGAAAGTCTTCTCCCCAAATCCCTCTCTGTGGGTGAACTGATTTTAGATTTCTTCTCAGAAAAGGAAATCTTCTTAGTAACAATGGAGTAAGGACCTCCAAAAGTTTGTTTCTCTGTAAAACCATAAGAATAATGTCAAAAAATGTCAAAATCAATTTTTTTCAAAACTCCAAATATATTTAAAGACTTAAACAACCCAGGTACCATGATTCAGAAAAACAGGTGAATTTCAGTAACAACAGCAAGTTTTGTGACATTTTAGCTTTTTCATCCTTTAGCTATTTTCATCCTTCTCGTTCCAGCACTGAGATAGCCTTGAAAACTGTCAGCCCTGTGAACACAATGAAAACCGGCAGCCTAGAAGTCACTGAAGGGGAAAAACTTGTTTTGGAGCCCTAGAAACAACAATCTAAGAGAATTGTTATTTGGCCTTTCTGGTTATCCTAGAAACCTGAATTACCGGGGCTTGCCTTTTTATTTTGTTTTGTTTGGGTTGTTTTGTTGTTGTTGTTGTTTAACTGCATTTAGAGCTTACTTAGTGGAAACAACCTTTTCTCTCAAGGTATTGCTCAGAAACAATCAGGGGCAACTGTTTAATATCAAAGCTACTCAAGGAGGTAGCAAGGGCTGGGGAAACAACAAGAAGCTGACCAAAAGAATTAAAAGGAAAATCTGGGGAATGAAATATGTACTGGCGGCTTTGGGGATGCTCTGACATATTTCTGGAAATCTAGAAGACCACGAAAAACCAAACTCTCACTTCTGGCTTTGTGTTTCTACACAAGCAGGAAGTGAAAGTTAAGCCCATACTGTAAACTGCGTTCCTGAGTGTTAGAGCTATAACCAGGCATGCACATATAGCTCTTTGGCCAAGTCTGGGGAACATATTGGGTCCACCCCTGTAAGAAAATCTCTTTAGATTTTAGATTGAAGTGGTGAGAGTGAACATGCTGGTCTTTGTCTGGATCTCAGGGGAAGAGCATTTAGTCTGTCACCATTAACTGTATTAGCTGTTTCACCACTTCCGTCTAGCATTGTACTGGGGGTTTTAGATAGAGCAATTAGACATGACAAAGAAAAGCCATCTCAATTGGTAAAGAAATAATAAAACTGTATTCATAGATGATATAATCATTATAAATATCAGAGTAAAAAAAAACTTTATTGAAAGTAACTGCTAATGGGTGAGGCATTTCTTTTTTGGGTTGATAAAAATGCTCTGAGACGGGTACCTAGGTGGTACAGTAGGTTGAACCTCTGACTCTTGGTTTTGGATCAGATCGTGATTTTATGGTTATTATCTGAGGGTTGTGAGATTTAGCCCCATGTTGGGTTCTGGGATCAGCCTGCAGTCAGCTGAAGACTCTTGCCAACCCTTTCTCCTTGTGTGCACACTCTCTCTCTAAGATAAATCTTTAAAAAAATATTCTGAGATGATTGCACAACTATGTGAATATAGTAAAACTCTGAATTAGACACTTGAATATGTGAATGTCAAGGTATGAATTATATCTAAAAATTATAAAAATGTAATGGAAAGATGAATGAATTGAAAAGTGTAAAATGTCTGTTAGAGCACATCATTTGAATAGATGACAATGGCTATCAAATTACTAAAGTATTTAGATTTCATTTAAAATAGAAATGGATCTGTTTTATGGCAATATATACAATTGACTGGAAGTTATATCTCTGTAATTATTTAAATTTGCAATAAAAACTGTCAAATTAAAAATGTGTGGAAAAAGAAAAATATGCTTCCCAAGCTTTCCAGAGGTGGAGAGGTGAACTGAATCTCTTAATTTCTAGGCTATGGAGAATGTTAGGATGGAAATGAAAAAAAAGAAAAAAAAATTACTTTGCTAATCAAAGTCCCAAGATCAGCAGTTTGACATTCCCCTGGGAGCTTGTTTGAAATGCAGAATCCCTGGTCCTACTCTGGACCTACTGAATTAAATTCCACATTTAAAAATATGCCCAAAAGATTCTTAGATACCTTAAAGGCTGAGAAGCAAGGCCTTGATACCTTTGACTTCGTAGTGGTTTTGCTGCCTATCTTGCTTTCTGTTTTTCCCCCGTCTCTCTTCTGGGAATGCAGAGTTACCTTAAATTCAGTTCTCCCTACCATGAGCCCTACCTAGATAGAATCAATATTCCCTTTGATGGCACATTTCTGACTAGCAGACAACCAGATTACCAGTTGCTCTATTTTCTCCCAGGAGACGAGGAGAGACCCAATTGTCTCAGCTGTTTCAAATGATAATTTTAAATTCAAATGAATTCAAATGGAAATTTTAAGTGTAGCAAGTTTATATTCATATTGGTTCCTAGGTTTCGTTGATTATCAACTTGGCAATGCTTTTCTTACCTCTCTTTGGAAGGCCCCATTTTTGCTTACCTCTGGGATTTAGGGACCTCATTACCTAATCCTCCCCCCCATCAATCTAATTGTATCTGAATTTCCGCAAGATTTCAGATCCATAAGTGCTATTATTTCTTACTTACCATTGCTGTCCCAGTTCCTTTTTGTTATTATTATTTCATTTTATTGTCTGTGATTTAACTGAGCTTTTAAGAAGAAATACAGAAGCACATTCCATTCTGCCATCTTTACCTAAAAGTCTTCCATGATTTTTAAAATTATATTTGATAAAGCAAAGCAGAATTGGAAATATATTATATTACTAGTGAAATTGATTACTTTCCCAAATGTATGTCTTCTAATTGTATTTGTGGATTATCTGTTTTAATGAATTGTCTGTTATACTTGTTTCTTGTGTTTTTTTCCTTAGAATTATTTTTGAGAAGTTTTTAACATGAGCTGATAATCTTTTTACTTGCCAACTTTGCTATAAAGATTTTATCTAATCTGTTTGATTTTTAATTTTGGTTACCTTTTTGGGTATGTAGAACATTTAAATTTTGATTTACCAAATCTATCAATTTTTTTTAAGATTTTATTTATTTAAGAGCGAGACAGAAAGCATGAGCAGTAGGAAGGTCAGAGGGAGAGGGAGAGTGTAAGTGGAAGCAGACTTCCTGCTGAATGTGGAACTTGACATGGGTCTCCCAAGACACTGAGATCATGATCTGGACTGAAGTCAGATACTCAACTAATTGAGCCACCCAGGCACCTCACATCTGTCCATTTTTAAAGTACTTTAGTTCTCTTCTGTATTTTATGTAACTTCTATGTTTATATACATAAACTATATATTTTTCTTCTACATTTCTCTTTATTCTAGGATATTAATTTGTAAGTATATTTTTCTATAATAGTACATGCAAGGTCTTTAATCCAGCTGGAATTTATGTGTATGATTATTATAAATTAAGTGTTTCATATGACTTTTTTTGTTTGTTTCTGCTGTTACTAACCAGTTTTCCAACTATTACTCATGAAGTAGACCTATTTTTTAAATTTTAAAATTATGCCTTTATCATGTTAGTATCATAAATTTTTCTTTGGTCATAGTTCTATAGCTTCACTCTATAAACTTAAAAAGACTCTCTGAATTGATTATTTTAACCTCTTAATCTACCCATGCTAAGTGAACTTTGTGAAAATGAAAAAAGAAAATACATGTATTTTCTTTAGCAGTGTGGCAGTGGCTGTTGTCAGGAACTTTGATAAGTAAAGTTTCTGGGTTTATTGTTATTGCTGTTGTTATAGTTCTTTTTTTTAAAATTTTACTCCCTTGGGTTGACATGTCTGTAATAATTTCATTCTTTAAAAAATTATTATGAGTGTACCTAAATGAAAGATAGCACATGGCAGGGGAGTTTCTCATATTGAGAACCCATTTTCTAAAAATACTGTGACATTTATATAAACATGCAACTTCCCCTTGAAAAATGTAAAATAAAACAAATGTTAGATAACCTTTGTCAACTTACCCAAGGCCACTGTTAAATTTGAGTGAGTCAGAGGCTTTAGATAAAATTGTATTCAAATTTTTAGCTTACTTTTTCCTTTAATATTTTCACAAAATGATATAGATCAAAGGATGGAATTACCTGACACAATTTTATATGATTAAAGCATAGGTGAAAAGCTCTGGCATTTTACAAATAGTCTATGCCAATTCCTGTATCTGATATTCACTTTCATATATTCACAACTGGCAAATGCCTAGTTTTAAATAACACATTTGTGTGTGACCTTTTAAGAAAATTACCGATGTCTTTGTTTAGAGTGCAGAGGGCATGGATTTCACAGAGCATTTCCCACTAAATGGAGTATATTACTCCAATATCACCGCCACGTTGTCAGGAAGTGGCACTTCATTAAGATAATGTGACCTTTAGAATATTCTTCCAACGTTTTTCTCTGTCTTTGATAGTGGGATTTGTACTTTAATTTCTGTGGCTTTTTGATAAATTGAAAATAAAAAACAACTGAAGGCTATATTCTTTATTTCCTTTTAGTTATACATTGTGTGTATGTGCATGTGTGTGTGTGTTTCCAAAATGGCAAAAAAAAAGAAAAATCAGGTAATGGATTTTTATTTGAACTAGGAATTGTCTACCAGGAAAACATCTTTTAGAATTGAGATCACATTGGCGAGTGTATGCCTATTGTGGAAAGAAAAAAAAAAAAAAAAAGAAGGAGAGAATAGCTGTGTAGGAGAAAGCAAAAACTGTTTTTTTTTCCTCTACTACATTTTTTTTCAAACACTTGCCTTTTTAAAAAATATTTTTCATTTATTTATTTTTGCAAGAGAGAGAGTGAGCGGGAGGGAGGGAGAAAGTGTACAAGCAGGGGGAGGGGCAGAGGAAGAAGCAGATTTCCCTCTCAGCAGGGAACCAGATGTGGACTCAATCCCAGGACCCTGGTATCATGACCTAAGCCAAAGGCAGACACTTAACCAACTGAGCCATCCAGGAGCCCTCCACTACATTTTTTTTTTTTTTTTAAGTTGGGAAAGGTCCCAAAAGCCTTTTTCTTATTTCATGATGACAATGAGATGATATTTTTTTCAGTGTATTTGCTGCGGTAACTTAAAATTGTTCATTTAGAGCTATCATGAAAGTAGAAATACAAATTATAAAACACTTTTATGGAGGCATCAAATTAGGCAATTTAATGGAAAGGGGAGAAGAGCTGATTGCTCTGGTTAGGCCAGAAGTAGCATTTCTCATGAACCATTTATGTCTCACTTGGTTAATTTATAGGATTGAATCATATGGTCATAATTGAATATTTCACTTGAGTGTCTTGAAATATATCTATGGCCAAATGTTTTTGTTTTTTGGTTTGTTTGTTTTTGTTTTTTAAGGAAACCAGAAAGGATTTCTTTTCTTTTCTTTCCTTTTTTTTTTTTTTTAAGATTTTATTTATTTATTTAACAGACAGAGATCACAAGTAGGCAGAGAGGCAGGCAGAGGGGGGGGGGGAAGCTGGCTCCCTGCTGAGCAGAGAGCCCAATGTGGGGCTCGATCCCAGGACCCTGAGATCATGACCTAAGCCAAAGGCAGAGGTTTAACTCACTGTGCCACTCAGGCACCCCTGGCCAAGTGTTATTTCTATTTCAATTTATAGACACTCTTATGTGCCAGAGCATATATTTCTTAATCATAGTCTTGACAGTTGTAACATTGAAATTATCTTTGTGTTATATTTAAAATAGAGAATTTATATTATACCCTGTACATTGGCAGTATTATGTAAATTGACAGAACCAAATAATGGCGAGAAAGCTGAACACAGAATTTTTTGTTCTTCTACCAGATATATGACTTTTGACAAACCATTTAGCTTCCCAAACTTCAGTTTCTCTATTAGAAAAAAAAAAATAATGGTGTGTTAGAAAGTAACAGAAAACCTAGCTATAGGGGTTTTAAAAATAGAAGTTGATTTTTCTCATATAACCAGAAGATAGAAAGTAGGGAGTTTGGGGCTAATGTAACTACTTAATGCTATCATCAGAGACTATCATTTCTGTCCTCTGTGGTTGTGGCCCAATTGTTGCAAGATAGCTGCTTAAGTTCCATGCATCACATCTACCTTCCAGGCAGGAAAAAAAGGAAAGACAATGTTTTTCCTGATGAGGTTTTGCTTGTTCATTTAGAAAGGAAATTCATTCCTAGAAGACTTTTCTCTATATCTCATGAGTCAAAATTATTATCATTTAGTATCTTCTAACTGCAAAAGAGGTTGGGAAATCAAGCATTTAGCTTTTTGGTCTCTATAATAGAAGAAGATAAGGGAAAAGTCTATTGAGAAGGGGTGTTGATTAAAGTAATCTATAATATTGGCCACAATTAAATACTATATATGTAAAGTCTCTTTAATATATTGAAGTTCTGAGGTTCTAGAAATAGTATAAATTCAGTTGAAAGAAGTTAATATTGCCATTATATTTTATTATGGCTGCACCTAATTGAGAATGTTATCTTTAGTAATGAGTACAAGTAAGAGCTAATGTACCTTCAAAAATATGTGGAAAGGATGTGAGTTGTGTTGAAATTGTCATGTAAGGAAGTGCTAAAGGAAGTTGGACTGTTTTACTTGAAGATAGGATTTAGTAGAGACCTAAGTTATCCCAATATTTAAAAGGGGAAATATGTTTATTTTGGGTTAACAAAATTAAGAATCGTGAAGAAGACAGATTTGGGGTCAATAAAAAAGGACTTCCTAAGAATCAAGGCTATAGAATATATTCCTGTTGAATTAGAAATGATCTAACAGTCTACTGACTCCTAAAGATCGAGAATGGGAAATTCTTATAAATGTTTACACTCCCTTCCAACACTAAGATTTGATGACTTCTTTTCCATTTTTTGTTATGCCCTGTATTAGAGTTTCTTCTGAGAAACACAACAGATAGAAAGGGAATATTACAAAAGTTGACATCCTACTGCAAAGGCCATGAGGCAGGAAGAATTCTCTCTTATCTGGAGGAAGGTTAATTGTTTTTCATTCTAGTCAGGACTTCAACTATTTAGATGAGTTTCACTCATACTGGGGGGGGGGGCAAGCTGCTTTACTCATTCTACCTATTTAAATGTTAGTCTCATACAAAAATGTCCTCACAAAAACCTTACCCTGAGTAAGTTTTGACTGGGCTCAGTCTAGTTGATACCTAAAATTAACCATCATATAGTCAGAAATGGATAATTCTTCAATGGTGTATTAGTTTTATAATGCCACATAACAAGTTACCTCAAATTATTTTAATTATCTAAAATAATAAATTTATTATCTAATTCCATGGGTCAGGAGGGTCATAGCTTAGCTGAGTCCACTGCACTGGGTTTCACAAGCCTGCAAAGATTAACCAGGCTACATTTGTTTCTGGAGCTTGTGGTCCTCTAGAGGTGATGGTTTGAAGAATCCAGTTCTTTATAGAATTCTTTATAGAATTGACACCTTTAGCTCCTTAAAGGTCATCTGGAGTTTTGTGCTCTGTGCCCTCTTATCAGACATTTAATATCATAGCAGCTTGCCTCTTTAAGGTGTGCAGGAAAGACTCTTTCTCCAGTCAGCTAAGATAGTCTTATATAACATAAGCTAATCATGGGAGTGACATCCTTTGTCACATTCTATTTTTACAAGCTAGTCACACTAATGGAAGTGAGAGTGCACAAAGGTATGGACACTAGGAAGTGAAAATTATTGGGGTCACCCAAAAATCTGTCTACCACAGATGGTTCTTGGAATTGACTTTTTGAAATACAGTGAAGGTTAAATTTGACTGTGACTTTCATATATCCATTTGGCTCTGAAGCTTAATTAAGGACCCACCAAACAAATAGGAGAATTTTGACAAAGAAAAGAGGTATTTTCACTCTTAATTGTAGTTAATAGATGTTGTTTTGACACTGGCTCCTTTGGACTAGTGAGGACATGATTTTAAGGTCATAGGAGATTATTTCTCATTAAGGTATAATTCATTCAAAAATAACCTAATTAGGAAGGAGCTCTCATGTTCCAGATTCCATTCATTAGGAAAAATAAAAAGGCAGAAAGTAATCAATACAAACGGCAAACATGGTAGGGTTTTAATGAGGTTGTTTTTGTTTTTTTGGTTGTTCTTTGGATTTAATTAATTAATTAATTTATTTATTCATTCATTCATTTATTTGAGAGAGAGAGTGAGTATGTGTGTAGGAGTAGGGGGAGGGTTAGTGGGAGAGGGAGAGAGAGAGAGAATCTGAAGCAGAGTTCCACACTGGGCATGGAGACTTACACATTGCTCAATCTCACAACCCTGAGATTATCCTGAACCAAAATCAAGAGTAAAATGCTTAACCAAATGAGCTACCAATGTGCCCCAATGTTACTTTTTATAGTCCTTGTCAATGAACCAGAGTGCCTGAAATATCCATCCCAATTTTAAATTTATATGGATTGAGTGATGCTCATTTGAAAAGCCAAAGCAACTCTAGATGTATTCCTGTATTTCAAGTAAATGGAATATACTAGTACTTCTTCTACCCAAGCCCCTGCTGCCAAATCTCCAAATATTTTTATGGTAAAGCTAGTAACTCAGAAAGTTCCAGTAATATAGGAGTCTTTCTGCATTTTCCCTGACTCCCTTCACTATTCATACCCTATTGACAATTTATAACCCCTGCACCATCTGGGGAACAGACTGTTGGCTGCCAAGTAGACTCATTAACATTCCCCTCCAGGAACTCTTGCTGTTTAATTAGGCTGTCTGCTGGATTCAGGCAGTGAGAGCCTTAGGTGGCTATGTAACAAATCCATGACTCCATGCATTCAGATGTCAAGGTCACAAAGCTTCCTCCTTATACTCAATGTGAGAAAGGGAATCCAGATCATTGGTTGCTAAATCCAAATCATCAATGACTTTACCTTAAAGGGAACTTTCTGTTGTTAATTGAGACACTAGTTATCTGCCACTGAATTCACAGCTGTCACTACTGTGTTTGACAATGTTCTAACCCTTAGGCCATCAGGTCTAGCCTTCAGGCCAACCTTCTTGGCCAAACTAGTCCATAGTGTCTGTAGAGTACTATCCAAATCCAATACTGAAATTTCCCTGCGCCATAAATAAATGCATCTGATTAATTAAATTCTCTGAGGACAGATTGTTGAGAGTGTTAGCATTCCAGATGCATTTGATTTAAGTAGAATAAATGGTCTTCTTTTCAAATGCCAAATTGCTAAAGTTCTATTGCAAGAAAAATACCTCTCAATTGAATGGTTCTGTTCATTTGAATAAACATTTTCTAATCATCACTAGTTTAAAGAAAAAAGGAAAACAGTAATTATGCAAAATATGTCAGCTTAGGGTTTTCCAAAGGGACAGAATCATCACAAGTATGTATCAACCAACTCAAGTATTTATTGGTAGAGTTAAGTATCCATTTGTTCATCTGTCCATCTATCGGTCCTTCCATCCGTCCACTGATTCATTCATCAAATGTTTTTTGATCATTTGCCTTTGTCTAGGTCCTGGGCTAAGTGCGATGTATATAATGGTGACTCAAAACAGACAAAGAACAAGTCTCCATTCTAGTGGGGGAGGCAATTATTAATCAAATAATCATGAAAACAAAATACAGTCACAACAGTGATAAGTAAACATACCTACTTCCACGAGACCTCATAATCAGAGTGTTGACTTAGTCTGGTGAACAAGGAATTATTCCCTGAGGAATATGTTTGAAATGATGGCATAGGATTGCTAAAATGGGGATAGCTAGGTAACATTTAGGGGAGAGAGATAGAGGGAGGTTTCTGAAAAAAGAAGTACATGCAGATTCCCTGTTGTTAGTGGAGCATGGCACATTTGAAAGAAGGCAGGAAAAATTGGTTTTCAGAGAGGAAAGGGAAGTACAATGTGTGCAGACTAAGGAAAGGCTTCCTGAGCCTACCTAGATTGCTAGTCTTAAATTGTTATATCTATTGGAGCTAGAGAAGCACCTTCCAGGAGTATCCTTAACATGAGGACCTACGTTATTTTCCTCAGGCTGTCTAAGTCTGATCCTGTCTCTTTCTAAAAGAAAAAGAGTGAAGAGACTAATGGCTCAGTTTTACTTCTTTCCACACCTAGCAGTCTTCACTACTAAAGGATGTCATGAATCTTCATAATCCTCATAGTCAACTTAGAGTTGTCAATGGCATTGCTTTAAAATTTGTCTTGGCTGGTAATGTATCAAAATGTTTGGGCTTGAAATAATTTGGGGGATTAAGATTTAATTAAAATAACTATACCTTGTGTGAAGATAAACCTTTTCAAAGCTATTTCACCTGTTTCTGTATTTTTTTCTTCAAACATTTTTTATTAAACCCTCTTTTTTTCCCATTCTACAAATGAAATGAAAAATTCTGTTCTCTCTCTGTTATAATAGTAGTACTTACTATAACATATATAATAAAATATAATTATTTTAGTAATTTTTATTTTGATGATGACATACGTCAGTAATAAGAGGTTAAGATGTTTAAGTAGTTTTAGTTTGTTTACTAAAAAAAAAAAACTAACCCAATTGCATTAATCAAACAGTTATAAGTTCCCTTTTTAAGAAAGAGATGGAAGCTCATCAGCTACAAGGGAAATCATAGTCAAGGTTTGATACATAAAACTCTCTTTCCCTCTAATTATTTCAGTCATAAAAATATTTGTGGGGGAAAAGAGGAATAAAACTTGCTTAGTACAAATAGACTTTCATCTATTTGTTCTCAAATGCTGTGATAGTATTTCTGCTTTATAGGCTTTACTTATTAAAAAAGTTACAAAGTATCTGTCAGATAACCCACAGCTGGAAAATACATATAGCATGGTTTTGAAGATTACTAATTAATGCTTTTACTCTGGAAACTTCTTGAGTTAGTCTTTTTTTTAAGATTTTATTTTATTTATTTAAATAAATAGAGTGTTATGAGCACAAGCAGAGGGAGCAGCAGGCAGAGGGAGAAGCTAGTCTTAATTATATTAATAATGTTATCATATTTATTATTGCTGATATTTATACAATATAACTGGAAAAATGATACAAATACAACTCAAAATTATCTTTAAATGTGAGTATTATAGTTAATAGCTGTATTACACTGGCTATTACATTATATTAGTTACAAGATATAGTACTAGAATAAGATCTGGCACCAGGCTGGACCACAAGCTGTCTGGGAGTTTATAAAGAAATCCTTTAAAAAGTCATAATAGTTTTGAAGTTTTATACATAGTCATGCAGTCATAATCCATTTTTTTTCCTTTTCAATTTGGGAATATGAAGTATTTAAGAAATGAGCAGAGCAGGGTGATAGCACTCATTAAAATGCTGGAAAATATTACCAACGGGAAAAGCCTAAATGAATTGGAATTAGTTCATGTGCAGATGAAAAAGCTAATGGTCTTTTCATAAGTCAATAATAATTTTAAGCAGCAGGGAAAGTGTTTTATGAGCAGGATTGTGATCAGCTGCTTTTATTATTCAGTGATAATAAAGTATGAGGAAATAAATCTAAATTGGAATTTTAAACAGGGAAATATTCTGTCTATTGCAGACGTCCACTGCTATTATGTATGTTTTCCTGTTTCAAGTCCTTGTTCACAAACACCTTAAATGTATAGCCTAATGGTCTTCTCCTAGGTCAACCTGCAGTGATGGCAAAAGAAATGAAGTACTTCAAACTGTTTCATATATGGGGAAAGAGAATGCAAGAGGAAAGAATATTAATAATACCCATACTGGATTCAAGAGACATCTAAACTTTAGACTTTTTTTCAGTCTCAAGATATTTAGATGATTACATTGATTTCTCACAGGTATGCAATAAAATCAGGATTCAATTTATTCTGGCAAATTGGGTAAAAAGATCTATCTCTATATATTTAAAACTACGAAATTACATGTTGTTGCAAACCCAAGAGCTAGTGCTTATGTAATTTTGCTTGTTTTGACCATTCCTAAGTTGTTCTAATGAAAGCTTTGCATTAAAGAAGATATATAGCTGCACTTGGGTAAATTCAGAGCTATCCAGCTATATTCCGACAGATGGGATTTAACCACAACCTGTGCTCATATATCATGGTAATGGAAGAGCTGGAGCACAGATACAAGAGAGATTGGAGCTTTTTTGGGTAAATTTAAGAAAAAAAGTAAAAAAAAAAGACTCTTTACTTTCTGCTATTTAACATTTAAAAACATAATTACTGTGAGAACTGTAGAAAAAGATAGTGTTAACTGTGAATGAAAAGAGAATCAACATCTAGTGCTTTGAATCTTTGGTAATTTAGCCTAACATTTGGAGGTAATGGAAATATTGACTTCATCTTGAAGGAAAGCTGCAGGAGCTTGTTTTGGTTACAAAATGTACTTTGCCATCCTGACAGGATTATTGATAGAGAAAGAAACTCAAGGTCATAGGCCTTGATGTTTTGTTCATTCTATGGTAATCTTATTTCTGGAGATTGTTGGCTCAGCTAGTTCTTAGCTAGATGCTGGGAAGATAAATTTGAACTTGGGCTTGTGACACCATTTAACTTGTAATAATGATTGTTATCAGTGTCTCTCCATCCTCTTTGGAGGGCAGGAAGTTTGGCTATGCGTGTGTGTATTTTTTCCAGCTGTGAATGACATTTAAAATGCCCTGCTATGTCTCCAAAATGGTGGCTAAGAATCATAACTATCCTAGAACTAAAAATGCATTTTTATCATTTAGAGAAAGAAAATGCTACTGAACCATTTTTCTCTAGCTAAAATGAGGCTACTTTGAAAATTTGATTCCATAAGCTTAATCTTAACCAATCATTTGATAAAAACTCTGTAGCTGTCACAAAATTTTTAATCTAGGAAACTTGGTTCGTTTGCCAAATATGTGTGTGTGTGGTGTTTAAAAATTACTTAAAATTATTTTATACCATCTATATTTTTGAAAAATGGAGCAGGATTTTTTTGTTTGTTGAAGTAATATAAATAGAGCATTGATAAGTCAAGCTAGTAGGTAAGTTCAGGGAAAGGAGATAATGGAATAATAAAATAATTTGTTTTTGAAGAGTTTGTTCCTTAAGGTTTTCAGCAGTTTAAAACTCTAGAATAAGATCATCTATATTAAGCAATTATAATAAAATTTATTCAAATTAGTAGATGTTATATAATACCATTTTCAATAACCCTTTTTAAGAATGATCCAAATATTTTTATAATACCCAGGCCCACAGAGTTACTCTGTGATACCTCAGTAGCCCAGCTCTGATTTAATAGACTGTTAAAGCAGTATGAAGGTCAGTAATCCTGTATACTTAGAAACCACGATCACCCCAGAATCTACCTTAGATTCCCTAAAGACAGGAATAAATACATCAGGTAATGAAGTTCTGTTGTGGAGATGGCATTGTTGGTACTGTCAGGTAGAGATCTGCCATGAAGAAAATAGTTAAACTTGGGAAAAGAAAAAAGAAAGGCCTCAAATAATACAGTTTCTGGTTCACAAACATATTAAGAAATTAAGTGATGATACTAGTCACATTCATTTTCCTAAGGCCCAAGTCCAGAATATCTTTTATTTTCAACTGTATCAGTTAGGAAACACAGGGCATGCTCTCATAGGGTAAATATGTAGAAAGGTTTAGGGAAATTGTCCCAGGGCTAGCAGCAAGGAAGCCTTCACTACCATTTGTCTAGGTGACATGGGAAGATGGAGCAGTATTGGGGAAGAAATTATGCAGGAGAAAATGCTGGAGGAACATGGCCTTCTGTTAAGGGACAGAGCCAGCCTGCTGTGACCAGGCAGAGAGGCAGCTGAGGAAATAAAACACTCTGGTCTCACTCTCATTTTGCACAGTGATCTCCTACAGTTGCCTTTCATTTGGCCCGATCTAACTAAAAGCCCGGGCAAGGGGGCTTATTGATATAGCCTGCACATGGAATTTACAAGGGGAGAGAGGTGGAGAAGGGACGGAAGGCCAATATGGAGAGCCGGTGAAAATTCTGCACATGATCCATGCCTAGTGTAGCTGTGTTTGTAAAATTCAAAATCATTGACTCAGCTTTACATGTGCAGAAGACTTTTATTATTTTAAGAATATGATTTAATAACATAGTATGGACAAGTACTTCAGCTAATCATTTATTGATTTAAAAGATTCCTGTTCAACAGTTATTACATACCAACAATACATACTGGTGTAAGAAGTGAGGATAAAACTGTAAGTCTTTGGGGACCTCCGGGTGGCCCAGTCATTAAGCAGTTGCCTTCAGCTCAGGTTATGATCCTGGGTTCCTGGGATCCAGCCCCCCGTTGGGCTCCCTTCTCAGTGGGAAGCCTGCTTCTACTTTTGCTCTTCCCCTGCCTGTGTTCCCTCTCTTTCTGTCTCTCTGTGTCAAATAAATAAATAAAATCTTTAAATTAAAAAAATATATATGCGTCTTCAAAAGAGATTTAATAGGAAAGGAAAGTCAGGATGAGGACAGTGAGGAGACTTAGAGGATTAAGTAACTTGGAGGTCAGAGCTGAGTTTGAATTCTGACTGGGGCATACTACTACTGAGAATTTATGTGATTTACTTTACCACCAGGCACTGTGCTGCCTGAGGGACTCACATGCAGTTCACCAGGCGAACAGCCTGGTACTCTTATTGTTACCAGCACTTCCTTGCTGAAGTTTTAGCACTGAGAATGCAAATAATAACCATTTTAATATACCACTGAACCTTGTAATCTTACTTTAAAAATATTAATGTCTATTATTAGATTTCTTCTGGAATTAAAAAAAAAAACTTAGTGAATCTACATGGAATTTACAAGGGGATCTACTTTTGTTAGATGTTTATGTTCAGATTCACTGATACTCATTAAAACTTATAAAAATGGCACAAGATATGGGTAATCCCTGTTCAAACTGCTGATTCCCTGCCAGAGCCATCCCTGTCACCCGTGATGAGAATGAAGGCTGTGTGACTCAAATCATTTTAGACACATGTTCATGTTTGAAACAAGGAATGTAAGAGCAGGTGTCAGAATACAGTTTTCAACATATGGTAAGCTCTTCTAATGCAGCTGGCTGCAATCTTTTGTCAAAGGTCATAGCGATAAAAAGACATACAGTAGGAAACGGCAAGGTGCTTCAAAAGCACATTCAGGAAACTGCATCGTTAGAATCCTTATTCCCTTAACTAGAGAAAAATCACTCCTTTCATCAATAACAGAGAGTGACTTAAAAGCTAAATCTGCACTTAGTTATGTAAGTTTCCATGTATCAGAAAGCACCAGAGAGATTCAAATCGAGAGAAAGGTGTAAATAACATGGCACAGTGTGACAGAATGTGCTTTGAGATTCAGCCACAGCCCCTCAAGTCCCATGTTCACTGTACTCCAGAGAAGAAGTGGACATTCTGTAATGGCTGAAGTAGGATGGCTGTTCTACCAGGTTCCAGGAGCGGGTGTATGGAGGGAGAGGTTGATGAGAGGGTATTCACATTACAGGGAAAGATACAAAATTGGAGTTTTCACAGAGAGCAAGTGACATCACAGCGACCTTCAGGAGAGAAACAGTTTGATTAACTGTCACCTTCTCTGAGAAGTCTTTCCTCTAAACTTGGGGTAGACTTTTCTTTTGAGGACTCTCTTACCTCCCCACACTATACTCTGGAGAAGGCAAGTCCTTTCCCCAGACCTTGCCCTATATGTCTCTTCTACTTGGCTGTTCCTGAGTTATATATTTTTTTATAATTAACTGGCAATTTAGTAAGTAAAATGTTTCTTTGAGTTCTGTGAGCCATTCTAGCAAATTAATCAAACCTGAGGAAGGATAATTACACACCAACCTAGAGCCAGTTGGTCAGAAGCACAATTGACAACCTGGACTTGGGCTTGGAGTCTGAACTGGGGTAGGAGTCTTGTAGGATTAAACCCTTTCCTATTGGATCTGACACTTTCTTCAAGTAGATAGTGTCAGAATAAGTTGAATTCTAGGACACACAGCTAGTATCCTAGGGGTGATACACTCATTTACTTACTACTTATTCACTCTCTGATGGTCAGAACTGTTGGCTGGTGGACTGCCTTTTTCAATCTGGTTGTGGGCGAGGCGGAATTGCTCCTTGGTGAGTTTGGACACTGCTTCTGTTTCTATTCCTGATAAATTCTTAGTTCAAAAGCATACCTTTGAGTTTAAAATTTATTCTGATAGAAAGGAAGTAAAGACCTAACCTGGCTTTTTAGTACCTAGTTGCTATCTCCCAAGAACATATGGGAGATCATAGAAACACATCTTGACTGATAGTAGAGCCAAAAATTTTCATGAAACTTGTGCTGTCATTTAAGAAGGAATCAAAAGCAACTTAGCTAGGATCCTGTAAAACACGCATGTGACACATTTGCCTTCAATATTTAAACTTGATAACCTTACCAGCATTCAACACTGAATTCTGTTTGCTTACAAGGAGGTTTTTGACTGCTGGTTTGGGTGGAGAAATAAAGATCTTGATAGAAATGTGCTGACAGATCTAGAAAGAAATGTGCTGACAGTTTTCCTCACCTTGTAAAATGCATACTTGTATTCCTAACTCCTTGAAGCAATGGATGTTTAAAAATTTTGAATGGGGGTGTCTGGGTAGCTCAGTGGGTTAAGCCTCTGCCTTCGGCTCTGGTCATGATCCCAGGGTCCTGGGATTGAGCCCTAAATCGGGCTCTCTGCTCAGCAGGGAGCCTGCTTCCCTTCCTCTCTCTCTCTGCCTACTTGTGATCTCTGTCAAATAAATAAAATCTTAAAAAAAGAGAGAAAGGTAACTCTAGTACTTGAACTGAAAGTGAAAATGTCTGAAGAAAACAGTCCCAGAGATAGAGATAGAATTCTTTGGTTTGTAAACATTATCTGAGTTACATTTTGGCATGTTGAATAACCATCCAGTGGGTACAGAAAATTTGCAATCAGAATGCCTCTAGAAAAGGCTGTCTTCCAGGCAAAACTTCACTGGAAGCATACGCCTCTCTAAAATGGATAAACCATTAAGAAAATTGCTAACAAGTTTTTATTGGCTAAAATTGCCATATGCCACATATGCTTTAATTATTTGGAGAGGAGAGCCATCTAAAAACTTTATTAAGAAAAGTCTTAAATCTATAAGTTTTCAAAATATTATCTTAAACCTTTTATATAATTCTATCCAAATGTGTAAATTTTTATTAGAACTTGAACATAAAATTATTAGACCTCTCTGATGATTAGGTGAAATGGGGAATTTTAAAACACTATTAGGTTAGCTTTTATTACACATAATGAGAATCTCCCAGATGGTGCAGAAATCATTAAAAATTAATTTTATAACCACTGGACTTGTCTTAAAGTGTCTTGAACTGATAAGCCTTCTTAATCTTCTAGTGTTGCTCCAGTTCATTGATGAAGTAAAGTGGCTGGCTTTTTAAAATTGATAATCCTATTATAATTATTAAAGTGTAGCACACTCATTTTGCCTAAGGTGTTTAGTGAGTCCCCACCCCAAAGTGTGCTATTATAGTACAGTGACTCAAACATTTTAAGTAAGAAGACATTTTCTATTATAAACTGTGAGGTTGTAGACCCATATTGTTACAGTAAGCCTTTAAGATTTGTTGATAAAGTATAAAATGCAAAGCTATTATGAACTCATATTGATTTAAGGTTGATATGTATTTATCAATCTAAATAGCACTTATATTTGTTTGAAAAATGAGTACATAGTATATATATATATACATATATATGTATATATATATACACACACACAGTGTGATATAGATATATGATCAAATAATTCTTTTTTTTTTCAATAATTCTTACAATGGATTTACTGCCTTGTTAAATATTTTTGATTTTTTTTGTGTGCTGGATCATTGCTCTAGACCTTAAGAAAATATGCAGTGTCAATGTCATTGAAAGAAGAAAAAAAGAAAGAAAGAGAGAAAGCATCAGAAAAGATACTCTAATGGTGGGTCAAAAATGTGTCTATAATCTGAAATGTGCCTGAGGATTTAGTTGGCTTCTTCTGATGTCACGATAGTCCTAGGATCGGGATTCTTCCTGGGTCACTGGAATGCCATTCTGTGCACCACAGAGACAAAGGCACATACATACAATGTCTTATGCTCTAAATGAGTTCAAGTCCCTCCTAAAGGTCCCAATCAATACCATACACTAATGCCACAGAGAGAGTCTGAGTTGTTTTATGGTAAATATTTCTAACTCTTTTTAATTCTGTGAATTGGCTTAAGGTCTTTTAAACACACGACATTATTATTTCCTCCACATTTATTTTTAGAAACATAATCTTACTTTCTTTTCAAAGACTACTCTAGTATGTTTTCTTCACATGTATTTGTCCAAATATCAATTAAAAAGGAAGTCATTCTTTTTTCTTTTTCTTCTTTTTGTATTTATGTCATTTGTGTACATAAAGGTTTTCACATAAAAATCTATAATATTTACATATATATGCACATATATTTTATATACTTGTGAATATTTACATATATTTACATACCTCTAGGGGAGATTAACACCTTTCTAAAGCTCCTGTATAAAATGGGTAATGTATTTAAACTATTTCTCATGCCTTATAGGCTTATCAGGTTAGGTGTCTGTTTATGAACATGCATTAATTACTTGGTTTATCAGCTGACTACAGAATGTCATCAGGCCAAATGTATACAGCTACCTATGCTTGATAGCAACATTGGTCAGGGTGTATATTTGAAGGAAATGAGATTTGTAAAACAGTTGAGAGAAAAGTGAAAGAAACAAAAACAAAGGGGTGATGAAGAAAAAGAATAGGAAAGTTTGAGCAGCACAAAATACTAGAAAAGAAATTATTAGTTGTTCAGGTCTCAAGTTAATTTCTTGAGTCTGGTCCTTACTTAGTATTGAACCAATAATTTTCTAATATTCTTCATACCAGCTGCTATGTTTATTTATTTATTTATTTATTTAAGATTTTATTTATTGATTTGACAGAGAGAGAGAGAGAGCGCACAAACAGGGGGAGTGTTAGGCAGAGAGAGAAGCGGGCTCTCTGTCAAGCTGAGATCCCAACATAGGACTCCATCCCAGGACCCTGGAGTCAATACCTGAGCTGCAGGTAGACGCTCAACCGACTGCACCACCCAGGCACTGCCTCAACTGCTATGTTTTCAACTATATGGTGTAGTAGTCATATATTCTGTCTTTTCCAGAACTATTTCTACTTCATATATTTGACGTTTTTGTCCTTTAAGAATACTTGAACTTGTCAGAGCATTTAGACAAGTTTTGTGATTCAGGAAATATGGTTACAATGTAAAACCCATGACATCAAAATAGGCTGTAGAGTTTTCCATTGAGAATTTATTTCAACTGCCATTTCAGAATACTGAGAGACAGAGCCTTTACCCCAAGGATGACATATAGCATTGTGGTTGGGAACTGGGAATCTTATATCTTAAATTCGCATCTCCACACTGCCATTTAGTAACTGTGATCATAGGCAAATGACATAGCCTTTCAAAGTCTTTGTTTCTCATCTGAAAGCGAGGATTATTAAAAAAAATTTTTTTGAAGGGTTTTAAAATTAAAGACATAGTATAAACTCTAAATAAATGCTAGCTGTTGTTTTTATAGTTAATTTTATTAGACAGCAAATAATTGGATATCAACATTTAAGGCCATGTCAAAGTATGTCTGAAATAAAAATAATAATAATAAAAACTTTCATTAAAAATTTTATTCCTTATTTTGATTCTATATTACTGTCAGAGTTAGCTCTTCAACTTAAACATGAGAATCAGCCTCAGATGCCTGGGTGGCTCAGTTAGTTAAGCACCCAACTTTTGGTTTCAGCTCAAGTCATGGTCCTCATAGGTTTTGGGATGTAGCTACACGTAGAGCTCCATGTTCAGTGGGCAGTCTGCTTGGAGTTTCTCTCCCTCTGCCCCTCCCCAAATCTCTCTCTCTCTCACTCTCCCTCTCTCCCATAAATAAATCTTTTAAAATGGGGCAACTGGGTGGCTCAGTGGGTTAAAGCCTCTGCTTTCAGCTCAGGTCATGATCCCAGGGTTCTGGGATGGAGCCCCACATCGGGCTCTCTGCTCAGCGGGGAGCCTGCTTCCTCCTCTCTCTGCCTGCCTCTCTGCCTACTTGTGATCTCTGTCAAATAAATAAATAAAATCTTAAAAAAAAATGAGGTTGGCCTATCCATCTTGGACAAATACCCACTACTAAAATGCTCATTGTTATAAGTGTCATTTTAAGGTTCTCAACTGCCTTTTTACAACTGATTATAGTCAATAAAATTGACTAGGTAAATATAAGTTTAAAAGTAATGTCCTACTACTTCTTTATAAATAATTATAATGACAATCTTATGTGTGTATTTGTTTCATTTCTGTTTAATTCCTCTAGCTAGATTATAAGAAACTGACTATAGATATTTTAAGACATTTGATACATTTTCCTAGACCGATTTCCAAAAGTGTTAAACTTATTCATACTTATATCGACTGTGTTTCGAGATTGCCAGACCGTTCACAACCTCATTGACACTCAGTGATTTTATTTTTATATCATTAAAGACTATTTGAGGCCAGACTTATAAATTGAATCACACTGTTGCCTTTAGTTTTCAGTTATTAATGAGACACTATTTGGTCATTATTTTCCCCCTAAAGCTAAGTTTTGTTTGTTTTATATTTGAAAGTGTTATATAAGATTAAAGTTTATCATGTTTCTTATTAGAGTTGCTTTGAAAAGGCTCATTTGGTATTCTAACAAAGAAGTAATTGCAACACTAGTGATCTTACAGTTTTGAGATTGGTCATGAGAGTACAGAGCAGCAGCTCTATATTTCTCTTCTAAATCATCATCCTAAGTCACTTTGAAGGGAGTCATACAGATAACATAATGAAATAGCTCTAAAGAGGTTACCACGGTTACTGGTTACCTGGAGCATGTGACTGGAGGCTTCTTCCTGGGTTCATTGTACTAATACAATTATTTATTTGAATTGAAGTGAAAATGTCCAATTGCTGTTTTTAATCTTATTAGTAATATGAATTATATTTTTATTTATTCAGAAGTATTATAAAGGATGTATTTAAATCCAGTGCTATGGTTTTATGTCACATAAATTGTAGTGGCCTGCTTGACCTACAGCTAAATTTCAGTGTTTTATGTTCACTCTTACTCAAGAGGAGAATGAGATGGAAACCAATGGTAATTGTGCCATTGAGTACTCATTATTAGTAGACATCTCACTCATATAAGGTAGTGATTAGAGTAGATTGATGATTATGAGAAAAACCAGTTTAGACTTTGACCATCTATTTAAAACTGAACCTCCCTTCCACCCTCCCAACTCCCTTATATACCTCCACTCCCTATCTCTGTTCAGGGATTTTTTCCCTCTGTGCACCATATTGCATAACTACAGTTGACCCTTGAACAACGTGGGTTTGAACATGAGTTTACTTATACATGGATTTTTTTTCAATAAATATAGTATGGTACAGTAAATGTATTTTCTCTACCTTATTTTTTTCCCTTAACACTTTCATTTTTCTATTTTACTGTACTGAAAGAATATAGTATCTAGTACATTTAACTTACAAGCTATGTGTTAATCAACTCTTTGTTATTAGTAAGTATTCTAGTCAACCATAGGCTCTTAGTTACATTTTGGGGATCAAAAGTTATATGTGGATTTTAATCTGTGTAGGGGGCTAGTACCTTTAACCCCTACATTGTTCAAGTGTCAAATATATATAAATTTAATTTTGTTGTTGTTGTTTAATTTTCTCACTCCACTAGAAGTAACTTCCATGAGGATAGGGGTATTTGTTGTTCTTTTAATTGCTTTATCCCCTGTGTCTAGAATAGTATCTGTCAACATATAGTAAATGTTCAATAAGCATTTATTAAATTAATGAAGGATTTATCAAAAATTATATTTCTAGAAAGTGCAATGAAAAAGTGAAATAGTTGTAACTAATTTTTTTATATTAAATGCTAAATTGTGTTTAACTTTTGACTCACATTTCTCAAAGGCATAGCAATCTGACAAAATGCTAATCAAAGCTATTAAAATGCAAGAGTGTATCTGGTGATATTAAGATATTTTAGGTCAAGTTGTTTTTATATAACAAAAATATTCCCCAAACCAGATTTTCAGTATCTGTTAAATACCATCCTTTACCAACCACTAAAGTTAGGGAGATCTGGCATTCAGAGCAATACTGTCACCTATTTCCTCCTTCCACTCAAGAATTTCAATCTTTGTTATTGAAAATCTCTTTGTTAACTTAGTGCATTGTCTTCCCAACCTTTTTAACTGGAATACCTAAAATATAATTTATTCAAAATCATTTGTGGGGGCGCCTGGGTGGCTCAGTGGATTAAAGCCTCTGTCTTTGGCTCAGGTCATTATCCCAGGGTCCTGGGATCAAGCCCCACATCTGGCTCTCTGCTCAGCAGGGAGCCTGCTTCCCTTCCTCTCTCTCTACCTGCCTCTCTGCCTACTTGTGATCTCTGTCTGTCAAATAAATAAATAAAATCTTTAGAAAAAAAATCATTTGTGGTATGAACACTCCCTAGCTATTTAATTATATTCATGAATTAATGCTAGTTATTTTAGATGGATCATGATATTATATTTAAAAATAATTATCATTTAGAATTACATATTAGAATAGTCATATGTAAAATGGTAAGCCTGAGGTTTTTTGTTTGTTTTAAAAAATAATATGAATGAGTGTGGATGGAAATGTGGATGGGGGTAGATTGATGATCAGTGGAACTGGGTGATGATTACCAGGAGTTCATGCTTGATATATTCTTATTTCTACTCCCATATATATTAAATACCCTCCATAAAAGAAGAAAAACAAGAAGGAGAAAAAGAAGAAGAGGGAGAGGAAGCATGCAAGAAGACAAATGTATTTATGAAGGAATAGACTAGGTATTAGAGAAACACATAAGCAACTCTGTGTAGAACAATTGATAGGAGCGCCTGCATGGCTTAGTCAGTTGAGTATCTATGACTCTTTGGTTTTGGCTCAGGTCCTAGGAAACAGCCCTCCCATGGGCTCTGCTCTCAGCATGAAGTCCATTCATGATTCCTTCTCTCTCCCTCTGCTCCTCTCCCCAGCTTGCACTCTCTCAAAATAATAAATAAAATCTTAAAAAAACAATTTGATAAGATAGGGGTAGTTAACATTATTGAGCACTTATATGTCAAGTGCTATTTTAAATCCTCTAATCCTCATGATAACCGTATGAGCTGAGTTCTATTATTATCACCAATTTTCGGATAAGAAATTGAAATTCAGTGTTTAAGCAACTTGTCTAAAATATAAGTCATGAAGCTGTCAAACTGTTTATGTCACTGAGTCATTGTAAAGTATGCTATTATTTTATGTATCTTTAAGAAAGAAAAATTCCAATTTAAAAAAAAATAAACTTACTGAAAGAACTTTTTTAGGCTTCTTTACACATTTTTAAAATGATCTATCATTCTTTATATATAAAAAAGAAAATATAGATAAGTTCTTCCTGAAATACTTTACATTCAGAGGATGAATCATTTATATTTCTTTTTGACTCAGAGTCATTAATGTTTGTTTCTCCAATGCAGTACCAACCTCTGTGCCGTGAAGAGAAGTAGAGATGCAATGGTCATTAAGTTAATGCTCCATTGTTGTCTGTAGGACTTTCTTCTAAGTCAGTGACACCTATAAAGCAACTTTTGATGCCAGCATTTTCCTGGCCTATCAAAGGTATAAGTGGAGTGTTTTCAACAATGACCAGGATCCTAGTTTTTCCCAAAATGGTCTTTGCATGACCCAGTATCTTGAAACCTTAGAGGAACTATGGTTTTCTATTCAGTCCAAATAATAACTGAATTAGCACATGCATAAACAAGTAAAAATGTGTCACATGCCACCTGGACTAGGATGATTGTAAAGACTCACTGTGAATCCGGAGATATTAAAACATGGAGGAAAAAGTCAACATCTCAGAACAGATAAGATAAAGTATATTTCTTAGCTGGATAATGGCGGTATAAGTGTTCATTATGGACATACAAAATATGATTGTTAGAGAAAGTCATCATAGGGCATAATTTTCAGTTGACCAGTTGACCTGAAAGCGGGACCTGAGCAGTTAGAGGCTTCTTATCCCTTCCTCTGTCTTTGGAATATACACTACTTTGGAATATGCCCACTATTCCCCCAGGGGAACCATTTTAAAGGTTACAGATTTGAGAGAGCAATATGTTGATGAGACCATCTGGATGGCATACATGACTAAACCCATCTGAGGCCTCTATATAAACTTTTAAGATTCAGGCAGGCAGGTATGGAGATTTACTTGTCTTGAGGCTGCCCGAGGCAAGCCTCATATGAACATTCTCTTGCTTATTGAACCTGCTATCTGGGATGGTTTGCTACTTTCTTTGGTTTGTTCTTGTTTTCCATGTATGGAGGCCAATTTGTAAACCAATAGTATCATTAAAAAAAAAAAATGAGACTGGACATTTAGGGCATATTTTTTCCTTGAAAGTTGGGACTTACTTATGCCAAACTTTGTATTTCATACTAAAGAGATTTTTTACTTTAGTTTAGGAATAGGTGTCTAAAGAAAGTTCTTAAAAAGGGCAGAAATGAAACCAAATATGCTTAATTTTAAAAGATAACTCTCATAACAATGTATATGTATTTTTTTTATTTCTTTTCAGCGTAACAGTATTCATTGTTTTTGTACCACACCCAGTGCTCCATCAATCCTTGCCCTCTCTAATACCCACCACCTGGTTCCCCTGACCTTCAAAACCCTCAGATTGTTTTTCAGAGTCCATAGTCTCTCATGATTCACCTCCCCTTCCAATTTCCCTCAACTCCCTTCTCCTCTTCATCTCCCCTTGTCCTCCATGCTATTTGTTATGCTCCACAAATAAGTGAAACCATGTGATAATTGACTCTCTCTGCTTGACTTATTTCACTCAGCATAATCTCTTCCAGTCCCGTCCATGTTGCTACAAAAGTTGGGTATTCATCCTTTCTGATGGAGGCATAATATTCCATAGTGTATATGGACCACATCTTCCTTATCCATTCATCCGTTGAAGGGCATCTTGGTTCTTTCCACAGTTTGGCGACCGTGGCCATTGCTGCTATAAACATTGGGGTACAGATGGCCCTTCTCTTCACTACATCTGTATCTTTGGGGTAAATACCCAGTAGTGCAATTACAGGGTCATAGGGAAGTTCTATTTTTAATTTCTTGAGGAATCTCCACACTGTTTTCCAAATAGACCAAATATGGCTGGAAGTAGTGTTAAGGATCAAGAGAAACACAGTGGGGACAGCACAGGGTGAATTTGAGTGTTAAAAGTAGTATAGGAAACTGGATAAATGACAAAAATCTTCAAATGGTTAATGAATAAATACCAAGCATATCCTTTTATTTACCTCTTCTTTCTGAAAGTCAGTAATTTATTTTAAAATAAATACATGTTTTGGGGCATCTCAGTGGCTCAGTGTGTTGGGCCTCTGCCTTTGGATTGGGTCGTGATCCCAGGATCCTGGGGATGGAGCCCAGCGTGGGGCTCTCTCCTCAGTGGGGAGCCTGCTTCCTCTCTCTCTCTCTGCCTACCTCTCTATCTACTTGTGATGTCTGTCAAATAAATCAATAAAATCTAAAAAAAAAAAATAAATACATTTTTTGATGTCTAAATATAAGAAGTATTTTATTTTAGAGATTCTAAGTTAAGATGACTGATATCTAGACATAACTCGGGAACAATTGACATTATTGTACTTGAAACAATATTTAGTTTTAAAATCTATAAAACATTTAGTTAATGTCTCAAATACAAATATTTAAAAATTATTATTTATTTTCAAAGATACAGTTCAAATGTAGGTGTATAGTACAAGTAATAAGTGTGTGCAGATGTGTAATTATTCAGTATCTATTAAAGTCCCATGATAATTGGCATATGGTGTTATATAACAGTACATAATAACATATGATGACGGTAATTAAGTGCATTGACTTAAGACTTTGTCTTTTAACGACCCTTGGTGGGTACTGAATGAAAGGTAAATTAAAGGTTCATTAAGCTGTGTTCAGAAGAAAAAAAATGTTTTCAAATGGCAGATATACTATGAAGTTAAATGAATTTATTAAGATCTGTTCTTAATGTTTGTTCTTGTTTTATTTGTTTTGTTTTGTTTTGTTTTTCCCCAAGTGACAATACCCCAGAGTATTTGGAGTGTTTTAAGAAATTAAAAAAATTTTATTTTCAATTTATTCAACATTTTGAGCTTTAAATATGTAGAACAATTGGGAAGAACACTGGAAACTTGGCTGTTTCTACATCAGAATGACCTTTAGTATGGTTTTATTTAATGTTATAGTGTCTTAAAGGAAAAGCAAAGCAGAAAGGAAAACAACAATAATGTATGCTGTGGAATTAGACAAAATATCTGCAGTATTTTTTGTGCCATTCATATTAGCTAGCATTTAAACTTATTTAAAAAACAGAATGGTGCTTTGAAGTTTGTACTGAAAGTCAGAGAAAATTACAGATGGAAATATTTCTAACTTTGTTCCTTATTCCTAAAGGTGTCAAGAAGGTATTTAAAAATACAAAAATGTAATGAATTTGAGCTTTTTCATGTATTTACCATACTAATAGCACTATAAAGCATGTAGATAAGGGCAATGCTATTTATTTAGTACTATTATTATAAATGTAATATCAGCATTCCAATTTTTTGGCACATGAATATTTGCTAATAGAGCCAGCTGCTCTTTAAAAAAATACTTCTGATTTTAACACCCTATATTTAAGAACAGGCTTTACTTATCTAAAACAAACAAAAAATTGTAGGGGTATGCATGTTTCTTTTGGGAGCAAACATGAGTATGTGGAAAGAGAAGGGAAGAATTATTAACTTTACCAATGAACAACACATCCTGAAGATGAAACATTTTCCTATGTGAAGGTTTCCCTGGTGTAAGTGTAGTATATAGTTTTACTTCTGTATATATTTTCGGCAACTTTTTTGACTCTAGCCTATATAGACTACCAGAACTCTTACTGGAACCAGTTTATAACATGAATGAATTTGGGCTGGAGTTAAGAGAAAAGAAATTGTATCAAAAGGCAGAGCAAGAATAATAAGGGTTTATAATAAAGTTTTCTTTTTAAAAATAGTTTTATTAAGATATATAAATCACATACTGTAAAATTCACCTATGTGATGTATGTAATGGCCTTAATGTATTCACAGTTATATAACTATCACCATTATAAATTTTAGAATACTTTTATCACTCCAAAAATTAAGCTTCTGTTCATTAGTAGTCACCTGGTCACTCCTCATTTCCTCCAGTCTTCCTGTGCCAGTACTAATTA
Source organism: Mustela putorius furo (assembly GCF_011764305.1). Lineage (NCBI taxonomy): Eukaryota > Metazoa > Chordata > Mammalia > Carnivora > Mustelidae > Mustela > Mustela putorius. The sequence continues at coordinate 77,030,831 of NW_025421987.1, forward strand.
GTCACTAATCTACTTCTTGTTGCTGTAGACGTGCCTATTTTGGACCTTTTGTATACATAGAATCTTACAATATATTGTCTTTTGTGACTGATTTCTTTCACCTAGTTTTCTAGCATCACATGTAGTATGTGTCAGTACTTCAATCATTTCCATTGCTGAATAATATTCCCTTGTATAGGTATACTTCATTTTATCTTTTCATCATTTCATGGATATTTGGGTTGTTTTATCTTCTTGGTTATTATGAATAATGCTGCTGAAACATTTCTCTACAAATCTTTGTTAGATACATGTTTTCACTTCTCTTAGGTATAAACCTAGAAGTAGAATTGCTAGATCATATGGTAACCTTATATTCCATCTTTTGAGGAAGTGCCAGACTGCTTTCCAAAGCAGATGCACCATTTTACATTTCTATAGCTGTGAACCCCAGTCTTTCCACCTCCTCATCAACTTCCTGTCTGTCTTTTTTATTATAGCTATCCTGATATTTCCTGGTGTTTCATTATCATTTAGATCTGCATTTCTCTAATGACTAATGACTTTTAGCATTTCCTCATGTGTTTATTAGCCATTTTTAACAATTTCCTTTGAGAAATGTCTATACAGATTCTTTGCCTTTTTTAAAAAAATAGGGCTGTCTTTTTATTATAAAGTTGTAAGTGTTCTTTATATATGCTAGATAAAGCCCCTTGTCAGAAATGATTTGCAATTATTTCCTCCCATTCTGTGGGTGGCTTTTCACTTTATTGTTGATTTTCTTTGAAGTACACTGTGCTTTTGATAAAGTATAATTTATTTTTTATTTATCTGATTTTTTTTTTAATTTACTTGATGGTACTTTTTGCAACAAAGTTTTGAGAGAAATATCAAGAAAAAATACCCTGGGTCTTAAGTATGTTAAAAGCTTTTTAAAAGTTTTTGGATATAAAGCATCTGGATTACACTAAATGTCTGGGACTAAAGCAGGTGGTGGGATATTGAAGTCAACAAAGTAAAATGAATATGTTAGCTTCTTTCTGAGGGTCTAGAAAAGGGATTCCTAAAGAACCAAAGAATACAAAAAGCCAACTTTAAAATAAGTATTATTATTCATTTAAGTTATGTAGGATACCCTTGATATTTTCTTTACTTGGCTTTCTGTCTTTACCATTTCATTTTTAGTGAATATAAGAATTGTTGTAGTTTGAAGGCAGCATTTTGCATATCTCAGAAATACACAGACTCCTTTTACAGGTTATTTATGTGGGTGCTATAGTTAATCTATTTTTTTACATTTTATTTTATTTAATTTTTTTCAGTGTTCCAAAATTCATTGTTTATGCACCATACCCAGTGCTCTGTGCAATATATGCCCTCCAATTCTACTTCTAGGTTTATACCCTCCTCCACATATGTGCAATATGTGGTGGTTAATACTCACCACCAGGCTCACCCCACCCCCTCACCACTCCCCAAACCCTCAGTTTGTTTCTCAGAGTCCACAGTCTCTCAAGGTTTGTCTCCCCCTCCAATTTCCCCCAACTCACTTCTCTTCTCTATCTCCCAGTGTATTTTGTGTGTTATTTTTTATGCTTTTCTTTTTTTTTTTTTTTAAGATTTTATTTATTTATGACAGAGAAAGAGAGAGAGAGAGAGGAAACACAAGCATGGGAAGCTGGAGAGGGAGAAGCAGGCTCCCCGCTGAGCAGGGAGCCCAATATGGGGCTCTATCCCAGGACACTTAGGATCATGACCTGAGCCCAAGGCAGACATTTAATGACTGAGCCACCCAAGTACCCCCCGTTAATCTAATCTTGATTTTTCCTTTAAAGTCTTGAATTCTTAAACTGGATATTATGCTATGAAAGTAGTTTTTAGGTTTCTATGTTTACCTTAATTCTAACCCTAATTTTGTAAGTTGGTGAGGCTCTAGTTTATCAGTAAGACAACTAGAACATATATATTCATGAAGTTATCTACTCCACCAAAGTTAGCAGTGTTTGCTAATATATTATAATTTAAACTTATCCAGACAGAATTAGAGCTGTCTGGTATTGTGGTTTTCTAGACAAGACATTGAAATATAGGGTATTATTGGTTATAAGAAACTAGAATGTTTGTTTTTTTTTTATCAGACATTCATTTGACTTACTGAATCTTTTGAATTACTGCTTATCAGGGTAGAAAGAATATATTAAAATGGGACTCACTACCTTGGATAGCCTGTGTATGTTTTTTAACTAAGCCTTGGTCCAATGCCTAATAATCTCTTCGATGCATCAAACTCTGCCAACTCCATCATTAGAACTTAAAAGAAATCATACAGATTCTTACTTAACCTTATTGTGTAACTTACAAAAGAAAATATGATTGAATTTGCCTTTAGAATGATTCTCTCTCTCTCTCTCTCTCTCTTTTTCAGTAGTTCTTCTCCATTCAAGGCATGAGATTGAATGTGTAAAGACAATTACAGTACTGCAAGCATAGCTCATATCCCTTAGCTTCTCCCTCAGGGTCCATTACTATAGTTGGCAGGTGAGGCAGCAGCTATCAGTAAATGGTTTCCCGATCTAACAAAGCAATGTCAATACATAATCCCCTCTCTTCCCAGTGATTTTTGACAGTGAATTTAGAGAACAGATGAATGACTGAGAATAGGAAAATGTATTGCTGTTATCATTATAATTTAGCAAAAGGCAAAGTTCATATATACATATAATATATAATGGAAATATGAATTCATCCATTCATTTGCACTTTTCCTACCTCCCACACCCAGCCTGTGACAACCAGCAATCTGTCTCTATATCTATGAATTAGTTTCATATGCATTCGCATCTCACATGCAAGATTTCTTTATTTTTTATGGCTGAATAATATTCCCGTGTGTGTGTGTGTGTGTGTGTGTACCAGTTTCGTTATCCATTATCCATCAATGACTTGTAGCACTAAGGTTGTTTCCATATCTTGGCTATTGTAAATAATGCTACATGATAGTGCATAAATCTTTTGGAATTAGTGTTTTGGTTTTCTCCCAATAAATACCCAGAAGAGGAATTGCTGGCCTGTATGGTAGTTCTAGTCTTTAATTTTTGAGGAATCTCCATACTCTTTTTCATAGTAGCTGCACCAATTTATATTTCCAACAACAGTATATGAGGATTCACTTTTCTCTAGATCCTAACACTTGTTCTTTTTTGCCTTCTTGATAATAGTTATTCTAACAGGTATGAGGTAATATCTCATTGTGGTTTTGATTTGCATTTCTCTGATGATTAATGATGTAGAGAATCTTTTCATGTTCCTATTGGCCATCTGTATTTCTTCTTTGGAAAAATGTCTATCCAGATCTTTTGCCCTTTTTTTAATCAGATTGTTTTTGCTATTGACTTGTATGAGCTCTTTATATATTTTGGTTATTAGCCCATTATCACATATATCGCTTAAAATATTTTCTCCCTTTCAATAGGTTTCCTTTTCCTTTTGTTGATGGTTTCCTTTTTTTTTTGTGCAGAAGAATTAGTTTGATGTAACCCCATTTACTTATTTTTGCTTTTGTTACTTTTTGCATTAAAAATAAATCATTGCCAAGACCCATGTTAAGGAATGTACTGCCCATGTTTTCTTCTAGGACTTTTAGGTTTTTAGACCTTTAATCCATTTTGAGTTAATTATTGAAGTCTTTAATTCATTTTGAGCTAATTATTGCATATGGTGTAAGTAAGATTGTGATCCACTTTCTTTCATTTGCCCATGGCTGTCCAGTTTCCTCAATACCATTTAGTAAAGAGACTGTCCTTTCACCATTGTCACAGATTATGGCTCCTTTGTCATAAATTAATTGACCATAAATTCGTGGCCTTATTTATGAGCTCTCTCATCTGCTTCATTGATCTATGTGTCTATTTTTGTGCCAATGCTTACTGTTTTAATTACTATAGCTTTGTAATATAATTTGATATCAGGGAGCAGGATGCCTCTAACTTTGTTTTTCTGAAGATTATAATTTTTTAATAATTAAAGTACAGAATTAATTACATATAATATTAAGTATAAGCATGTATTCAATATAATATATATTATAAATGTCACTTAGTATAATTAAAAATGATCATAAAATTATGGAGATGAGTATACACACTTTGAGTCCTCTAAGTAAACCAGCTTTGCTAAAAGTATAAATGGTTTCAGTTTTCACTGTGTTACGTGGTTATCCTATTTCACTGTAATAATGTTCTTGATGTTAGCTTTCCTTGCTCTCTATCATCACTTTGTGAAGCACAAATCTCATGGTGACTTTATCCTGGAAGGACCCGCCCTTACACAGGTAGACCATTTCCTTTCCCATCAGTCTACACTTACTTTCTTCTAGTCCCTGGTATTTACCTTTTTCTCAATGAAAAGAGTACGTTCATTGACTCTTACATGCAGATACTCATTCTGAATTCTTGCTTGAGCTCATCTTCATTATTCCTTTAAGTGACTTCTTCATTCTCAAGCCGTATCTATTTTTCAAGCTACAGCTCTAATTCCCATCAAAATTCTCCTTAATTTCAACATTACTGAATTCTTATTTTAAATCCCACAGTTACTTCTTGATTACACTTTAAGTGTGTATATAAGTTAGTTTCATCTTTGCTAATAATTTGTAATTTATTTTGAAGCAATTTCTTACATATTTTGATTTATATTTTTATAGCTCCAGTACTATACTATACATATTCTTATTGCTTAATAAATCTTAAAGGTGATGGTGACTGGCAGCCATTTGTAGAATGTTGACTCTGTTTTAAGAACTCTGCTAAGTATTTGGAATTTATCCATTGAATTCTCAAAGTGACTCTATAGCTATAGTCATTCTGCATGTGAGCATATATATGTATGTACCGGCTAGGAAACAGGATCTTAGAAAAACTAATTTCCTTTCCTAAACTCATGCAGTCTGTAAGTGGGTGTGGCAGTACTGGGATTCATACCCATTTCCATCCTAAACTCCAAGTGACTGACCTTTACTGTGTTACACGGTAAAATTGTTATTTTTTTCTAGTATTGTGATGTCTTTAATGTATGTATCACAGGGGCTTTAAAGGGCCTTCTGGCTCTAACTGGAATGGCAAATTTTGTTTTCGATTATTAGAATCTATATTTTAGGTATATAGTTTATTCTATCCCATTTGGCCCATTAAGTACATTATGCAACTTAATTTGACTATCACAAAAAATTGTCTGAGTTCCAAGAATATCTGATTCCAACTTTAGTAAAAATGTTTCACTTTAACTTGAAGTAATTTCTTAGAGATCTAATGAAAGTTGAGGAACAACATCAATATTATTTATAATTTTGATTTTGATTTAGAAGGAAGATAGGGAGAAGCACTTTGTTTTTAAGAACAGGAAATTTAGTAAACAATGATTGGTTGCTTTAAAAAAGTCAAACTTGATTAGTTTTTTCTTCCCCTCCTTATTTTTAAAGAATAAATAAAAATATTTTCTTTTTTCTTTGGAACAATTTGTTCATGCTTTAGGAGTCATTTAATTAAATTATTACCTGCTGGAGCACCATCTGCTTTTGTCCTAGAAATAAGAAGCATAGCTTTCTTTTACATAGGCTTGGTAAATATGTAGAAGGTGCCAAAAAGCAATAAATATCATCAGCAGATGGACTGAGGCACTTCAATCTCCACACAGTCCGTCCTGATTGTTCTGGGCATAGCTAAATGGATTTTTCTGGATAGATTCCTTTCAAAAATGTATTATGTGCAGGAGGGGAGTTGGATTAATCTTCTCCTATAGATCTCTTCACATCCCCCCCTCCCCAAAATAGAGGACCTGATTTTGTTTTTGACTCTGTGTATGCCTGTGTTACAGACACCAGTTCTCAATGGCATAAGTAAATACCTTCAAAATGTGTTTAAGAGGCTTGAAGTTGATAAGTCCTGGGATGGATTTTCCAGGCACTAACTCTTCATAGGCTGCTTCCTTTCTCCTTCTGTTCTTGTTTCCCCCATTTGCTGGTTACAGTCTTCACATCTGGCACACCACCCAAAAGTTTCTTGGTCCACCCTCTCATTCTGGGATCTGTGTTTTGTTCAGGGAAAAGAGAAATTCAGGCACTTGTAGTGTAAATTCACTTGTGGCTTTACCTTAAGCAATTACATCAGCAATATTTGGGAATTGGGGTGACTGAGTATGGTATACACGTGAGGGTGATTATTTTAATTAGTATTAATGGAATTTTATTCCTTATTAATAATCTTTGATTAATTATATGATACTCATAAATAGTACTTAAAGCACATATTTATGAATTACCTCATTTGGTTTTCACACACACCAATCTAGTTTGACCTAAGAAGAAAAGTGGTTTGCCCTGGGGAGCATAGCTAGTAATTGTGGATTTCGTGATTCCTAGTAGTTTATAATTTTAAAACAATAGCATTTATATTTGGTTTACAGTTTATCAGCTCTCTGTGGTTATAATAGTTAGCATTATTCATTACTCAGCTCTTAGAAATATATATTCATTACTCAGCTCTTAGAAGTATATATCTTTTAAAGGCTGAATGAACTGAAGTAATTGCTATAAGACACATTGCTGGTAAAACAACAATTATCTTACCCTAAATTCTATAATCTCTTCAAGATGCCATGCTTATTTGTAGCCTATTATCTATTGAACAGCTGGAGGGTTCTGGATACTGTGCTAGTCTGCAAAGATAAAAGATAACTAGACAAATAAACTAAAATCAAGAATCTGAACCTGAGCAAATTAGTCAGAGGAAGAAAATGTGTAATGTGTGCCTAGAGGAGACTTGAAAGGGTAAGTAAAGGATGGGAACGGAAGGTTAGGCCCAGATATGATAAAGGTCTTATGTGTCTTGGAAAGGAGTCCATGGAATGTCGTATTAGTTCAGGATAAAACATCTCATATGATTTTAAGCTGTCAAATCACCTGGTCAGATTTCTGGTTTTGAAAAATAGCTTCACTGGTCATTGGTTCTAGTTATTTATTCATTGTTGACAAATAGCCCCCAAATATAGTGGCTTTGAACAACAGCTATTCTGTTATATATGTTTGATGAAGAATATAGGCCGGTGTCAGCTAGCTTATTCTTTTGCTCCATATGCTTGTCACTTGATAAATACCAGCTGGTGGCTGCTCTGGTCTTATGTATGTATGTGTGTGTGTGTGGCACTTTGGTTTGGGTGCCTGAGCTCAGCTTCTTCTCCACATGGTCTCTCCCAGTCAGGGTAAATGGACTTCTTGGCACTCAGTGCTCCAAGAATTCCTTCACTGGAAAAGTTACTCAGGCCTTAATTAGGGTTCTCAGAAAACACTTCAGCAAATAAATATAACACTATTGTTAATCTGTATATTTAAAAACTGTCACATTTAAGTTAGATAATTGCTCTTAAGATATGTGTGTATTCCTGAAAGAGTTTGGATATAAACATGAGGAGATAATGAATATTTAGGAATTGCAAAATGATGGGTTTAGTACAACAAATATTTACCTAGTTAACTAATTATTACAAAATGGTGGGAAATAAAAATATGAATAAGACCTAATTCTTGGAGTCAGAGAGGAAAAGTCTATTGAAAAGAAAAATTTAGAAATTAAAATCACAAATACTGGTATCCAGTAGCTAAGAGCATGGCTGTCAAGTATATTTGGGGAAGCCACAAGCAACTTTAATGAGGCCATAGTGTGGAAACTTACACCTGCGGTGAATGTGTGAGCTTGCTCATTTTTTTCTCTCCTTTTTTTTTTTCTTTCCCAAAAATCGTTTTTTTTTCCTTTCTCCCAAAAGGCTACATAAGGATGGAACTTATGGAAAAATGTCATACTACAAAAAATTGTTAGGAATTGATTGTGGGAAAATTGAGTGATATTCTTTTATTTATTTATTTATTTTAATTTTTAGAAGAATTAAAAATATGCCTTCATTTGATTGCTTTCTGTCACTATAGCAGAGAGGCTAAGAATACAAAATCTGGTGTTTATCAATACACATTAACTAGGTTCAAGTGCTGTGTGTTCATAGTGTTGTTTCTATATTAAACTTGTTTATATAATGTATAATATGTATAATATATAATATATACATAAATGCTTTTTTTAAGAACAAAAGAAAAAACTCCAGCCTAATTTAAACTAATCAAGGTCATCTACTGCTTACAACTTTGTTGCAATGTATGTTCCTATCTTAATTCTGAACTTAATTTTTGTTTTCCACACTCTTATTCTCCTTTTTAGGCAAAATCTACAATATTTTCATTATTTTGAGATTTTAAGTGTCTTAAATTACTCAGGATATGATTAAAGATCTCAATCCTTACCTGGTAAAGGATCGAGGTCTTAAAAAGAGAGAAGGTGGTAAGCAGAAAAAAAAAATAATAATGCTTTTGTTTCTAAGACATATCATTGAAAAAGATTTTATGGGGGAAATATGTAGGTTATAGCTATGGAGGATGATGGGAATGAAAAATACCACCAGTCATAATAGCAAGGAAGTCTTTGTAGAAGTGTTAGGGAGAAAAGGCTTTAGTATTTCCTATACAGTGCCATACTGTGGAAATCCCAAGCAGCAGATATATTGAGTTTTACTAGTATTTTGAAGGCTAAAGATTAAGCATACTTGGCATGCTAATGCAAAACAATCTTTGGCTTGGTCATCAAGTAGTCGTTTCAAATAAAAAGAATCCATTGATTATTTGTAGTTCAGGATATATCATTTTCAATACATAGAAAAAATAGAACAAACTTTGTTTTTTTTAAATTTTATTTATTTTATTTATTTTATTTTTATAAACATATATTTTTAATCCCCAGGGGTACAGGTCTGTGAATTGCCAGGTTTACACACTTCACAGCACTCTGTTTTATTACTCTTCAATGAATGCCTAAGACATTAATAGTGAAATAAGAATGGGGAAGAAAAAAAAAATCAAATATTGGGGAAAGAGGGAAAAAATATAAATAAAAAGGTAAAGGATGCATTGTGGGAAGAAAGAAAATGAGGAGGAAGCTAAAATTCATGTTGATAAAGTAATAATATTTGACATTTTAAAACTGAAGTGTTAGGTGAATTTTAAAATTGTGCATGCATTATTATAATAAACTACCTTTCAAAGGTGTCAATTATATAAAAGTTCTGTTAAATGTTTTACATTTAATGTCTTTGTGAATATTGCATTTTCATGCCTTTTGCCTGACATTTAATTTCATATCAGCATTACTTTTATGTGCCATTGGAGGTCTTCCATTTTTTATAATATTCCTGTTCATAAATAAAATATAAATGACATAAGCAGTGCCTAATATAGTTTTTAGTAAATTGTAAGTTGCTTTAATTTGCCTAAAACAATTAGTGAGCATATATGTAAATTTGTAATAAAAATTAACTTCTCAAACTGTCACACAGATGTAATATATTGCTATAGTATTTCTCATCCTGTTTCTTATTATCTAATACATGCTTTTTTATTTAAAATTGTTGGAAATTATTAGTATTATCATACTTAAAGTAAGGTTACTTAAAGAAAGAACTTGAATTTCATGATTTAAAATAATAATTGTCACCTTTTCTTAAAGACAAAATTCCATTTTTGTATCGGTGAGAAGGGTAGAATAAAATACTATAAGATTATATCCTTGTTTAGCTTCAGATGTATGTAGTTATGATTTGGCATTTTCTTCCCATTAATGTATTCCTACTACTTAGACAAACATCATAATTCACTTAAACTAATTTTTGCCCTAAGATTAAGTGAATTTCTATATAGAATCTTTGTCTTTGAGCTACCATGCTATTAAGTATAATGAATTCCTATCATTGTAGTATTTTGGGTTAAATCACCAATTTTAATTTTCTTTAGCTCATGGTCTAATAGTTCAGAAGATGAATACTAAGATTTTTACATTTAGATCTTCCTTGGTGATCTTTAGCTAAAGAATAGATTTCCAGAATTTATCCAGCAAGATTTGGAATGGCTCATATGATACGTAGTTTCACAGTAATATAAATAAACTGTACCGATGTGTTTTCCCAGGCTGCTTTCTTTTCCACCAGTTAATCACGATATCACAATATATTAACATTTTTTCCTGGTAACATCCTAAAGAAACAAGTATGAAAAGAGCAGTTTCAGAAATAAAAAGCACAGATTCTGGGTACACTAGATTATTCCCCTGGACCTCATGAAGTCTTTTTGTGTTATGATTTTAGGAAATAGCAGTATGAGTTTTAGAATAAAGCACTTCCAGTTTATAGAACCTGTTGATAGTTATTGAAGAGTGAAGATATTTAAAAAGTAAACCAATTAATTACCTTTGAACGTGTGAAAAATAGAGTGCTTAGTGGCCTCATGTAGATAACAGCTTCATATGTCTGTTCCGGGAAAATCCGAAAGCCATAGTCAAAAAAACAGCAATTTAAGATCATTCACACCGGCTGAAAGGATAAAAAATTGCTATATATCTATCAAGCTAAGAGGCTCCTCCTGGCAGATAGCTCTCAAAGAGCCAAGTGGTGATTGTATTGACTGTTAACTCTTGACACCCTTGAAGCCCTCTTAGGCCTGTGTAAACCTCACATAGTAGGGAGTAGGACATGACGGACAGAAGGGTTTTAATGGCTGAAAACAGGTCAGTAGCAGGTTGTTTGTAAACTGTAGCTTTCAAGTTCTAAGCATAGTTGTTTTGTTCTTTGTCCCTCAGCAGCAGGAGAAAAGAGAAATTTTGAAAGTGTTGCTAGGAGGAGACCATGAAGTAGAGGTTGTGGTCTTTTCCTCAGAGCAATGTACTTGGAAGCGGTTCTCCGTGATTCAAAACCACAGTGCCAGGAAACATGGATGCCTGCTGGGGTGCTGTGGAGAGGGGGCAACAGAGATCTTTTTGGGTCCTGGTGTCAGAGCAGCACCCAGAGATCTAAGGGTCAAGGCAGGGCCATTCAGATTTCATGGGCATCGAGACTCCTGGTTTTATTGTCAGATTGGTGGAGATCATTTAATTAATAAGATCTCTGAATTCATTAATATGCAAACCTTGGGTATGTCTAGAGAGTCTGTTGTACTGTTTATTTTTTTTTAAAGATTTTATTTATTTATTTCACAGACAGAGATCACAAGTAGGCAGAGAGGCAGGCAGAAAGAGAGAGAGAGAGAGAGAGAGGGAAGCAGGCTTCCTGCGGAGCAGGGAGCCCGATGCGGGGCTCGATCCCAGGACCCTGAGATCATGACCCGAGCCAAAGGCAGCAGCCCAAACCACTGAGCCACCCAGGCGCCCCAGAATGTTGTACTGTTTAAAAGAGTAAGTTTGGAAATTTGACAGGTTGAGTATTATACTCCAGCTACTTGCCCTTTGATAGCTATGCGAATTTGGAGAAAAGTCAACCTCTAAGCCTCATCTCTACGTCGTCTATAAAATGGTGATAATAATACCACTTAACATATAGGATTATCTGACTAAATGACATGACATTATAAAACCTCAATGTTATAGTAAGTCCTGGCTTATTTTAAGGGGTCAGTGAATCATCTGTTTGCATTTTGTTTTGGATACCTTAATATGGGCATGTTGTTACCTCTGTTTATCAGAATCTAAATGTAAAAGGTTAAAAAAAAAAAAAAAGAGGGTCACAGATTTCTCTGACCGGATAGAGAGAAGTATCTTCATAACATAGAAATCTGCAACCACAAGGAAGAATAACTTAGAAAAAAATAAAATTAAAAACAAACTCTTCAGCCAAGATTGACAGCCTTGTGCATTAACGAGGGAGATTAGGTGAAGGTGATGGAACTTGAGAAGACCCTGAGAGAGCCTTCTTCGCCCTGACTGCAGTGAAGCTAGAATGACATTAAAAGTCAATTATAGTGGCTTTCTTCAGCCAGACACTCAGAATTTATTCTCCTCCACCCTTCTATAATTTGTAGTTTTGTGTTTTCATTTATCTTGTGTGTGTGCATTTCTAATGTAAGCCACTTCAAATACTCTGAAGGTGAAAAGGATGTAAATTCTATGGAAGTATATAAATATTTCTACAGACTACAGAAATATTTCTATAAATAGAATTGATGACAAGGCCAAAAAAAAAAAAAAAAAAAAGGAGTCTAGGTAGAAGCAGATACCAAAAAGGACCAGGAAAGGAGTCCATGGCAGGAACAAAAACTGTTTACATATCACTGAGTAGAAAGAGTTTTGTGATGGTGGTTAAGACTCAGAGTGTATACTCTGTATCATTTTAGTCAATTTTTTAAATATATATTTATTTATTTGGGAGAGAGAGAGAGAGCACTGTGTGGTGGAGAGCAGAGGGAGAGGGAGAAACAGACTCCCTGCTGAGCAAGGAGCCCAACAGGGGTCTCAATCCCAGGACCTAGAGATTGATTGTGACTTGAGCAGAAGGCAGATGCTTAACCAACTGAGCCACCTACGTGCACCTCATTTTAGTCAATTTAAATTAATTCTTCTGCTTGCCAAATTTTGCCTGAACTGAATGATATCATTCTAGTATTGAAAAGCCTTATCATAAATACAGGAACTCAGATGAGCCCAACTAACCATTCAGTTAGTGTGTTGCACGAATTACAGGTGCACACAGGTACCAAAAGAATGGCTGGCCCACTCAGGGAGCTGGCAGGTGGTCATACATATGCAAGCGATGTAAAACAAATTTACACAAACCTGCTGGATTTCATAAAATAATTTTCCTTCAAATGGTTTTGACTGCATTTTTAAATTTATAGCTCATTAATTTGGTGTCCTATAAGCATACCTTTTACATGTCGTTTAGTGATCAGGTAACTCAGACCTCAGAGTAAAGTTTTAGCTTGATACTCTCCAGCTTGATTATCTGCTCTGCCTAAGTTTAGCGTATTATTACCCATTTAAGAGTAGGTTTTGACTCTTCTTCTTCCTAAAAATAAAACACAGATAATTTCCCTTTACTTTATATATACTTTTTATTCAATTAGTGAAGCATGAACAACAAATAATTATTGTCATTCCTTTTATGCAGTTGACACACAAAATTACAATTAAATAAGGAATTCTTAATGCATTTACAGATGCTACAGCAATTGCCAGGGCCACTTCTCAAAGCCAGATAGAAAAAAAAAATCTCATTATACTAAAAAATTAAGGAATTTTTTATAGTTTTATAGTTTTATCTTTGGCCCTGCTCTCAAGTTGAGACCATTACAGCTTTCAACAACAAATATTTACTCCACGAACATGGGCTTTATTTATACAAACGAGGTTCATACTGAAAAATTTATGTCAAATGTTTTTAGCCTATAAGGAATGTTCTTAAATGTAAAAATTCCTCTGGGCACTCATATAGTTCACTGGCACAGCATCTAAAGTAATACTGCATGGAGGTGCATAATGAATGCCTTTTGATGATGCACTGACATTTCTAAGAAATGCCTTTGCCTCGAATCAATCTGCTCAAACCTGCAAATGATTTGACATTCAAAGCTTCAGGAAACACTATACGAACATTTTTTTTTCCCATTGTACAATAAAGATTCAATCATAGAACTGTCATAGGAAATTGAGATTCTGCCTTATGTTTTAAAGTTAATCTGCCAGAGTCATTTATTTATTTAGCTTAAAAAATAACTTCTACAAGTAGGAAAGCTCTTGTATGTGTTTCTAATGCTAATAAGATCTACCCAATCTCTTATATTGTTTGAGTTAAAAACACTGTTAGTATCATCTGAGCCATTACATGAAGTCAGTCACCTGGGACAAACACGGTTTTCTACAACAAACTACATAACTCATGTTTATGACTAATTATCACTAATTCCTGAAACTCTTAAACCGAACTCTTTAGAACTTTGGAGTTCTTTTTGTAAACAGACTAAAAAGAAATTTTGTAATAACAAAATATAGAAGTGGTGGTTGTAAGTGAAATATAATCATAACTTCTATATAAATATTAGCCACATTTCTCTCTTATCTGAGCCATAGCTAATAATTAGAAGACTTCCCATTCTGAGTCCACTGCTCAATTTCTCATTACCTCTAGGGTCTTGTTACTGAAACTTATGGCCTCTGGAAATAATTTAATTTAACTAAGTCTGTACTTTAGAGTTGTAAGCTCCAAATTCTTCTATTCTCTTCAACTTATGTGTCTAGAGTAGCCCTTTATTAGTGGATCACTTACCTTGTATTAGATCTTGTTCTAAGCACCTTTAATAATTTATCTCATTTACTCATAGTAATGCTAAAAATACAGTGCTGTTATTTCCATCTTACAAATGTGGAATTTAAGCATAAAGATACTAAGTAACTGGTCTAAATTTCATAGCAGAGCTAGGATATGAATCAAGTAGTTTGCTTATACAGTATACTAATTTAGAGATTGAAAAAGCAAAGCATTTGCATAATAAATTTCTTCATTGTGATTGCTGAGCAAGAATATAATAGTGCTGTGACCATATTTCTAAGTGGCATTAGTAATATATAACTTTTAAATGAAATTTCTATTTAACATGTATTTATCATCTGAAATATTTGCCAGCCATTCGTTTTGTTAGGCTAGATCTGCAGCAGTCAGAGACTGTATGTTACGTATTGAAATTTCTGCCTGTTTTGTATTCATCTTTTATTTCTATATAATTTATTTAATTTCAGCCAGTGAAAATGTGTGAAAGGAAGCATTCAGAAGTAACAATTTATTTTTAAACTAATCATATGCTCAGTAAGAATACAAATTCATTTTTTATCGATCTAAGCCTGTCATAACCTAGGAAAAAATACCTTTTAGTTCAACTTGTATCTGCTTTCTCTTTTGTATAAGATGATAAGTATATATAAAAGATGAATGTTTTAGTATATTGAATTTTTCAAAACAATTTAGCCTTTGGTGTGGGCCTGGGTGGGAAAGGATCTCACCTAAGTGAAGAAGGGATGTTGACAACATGGAAAATACACTCTCCTTTTCACAAAAATTGCATTTTATAAAAAAGGCTAAGTGGAATAATACAGAATGTAAGGATGCTACAGATATTTCTTTTTTTTTTTTTTAAGATTTTACTTATTTATTTGACAGAGAGAAATTACAAGTACACTGAGAGGCAGGCAGAGAGAGAGAGAAGGAAGCAGGCTCCCTGCTGAGCAGAGAGCCCGATGCAGGACTCGATCCCAGGACCCTGAGATCATGACCTGAGCCGAAGGCAGGGGCTTAACCCACTGAGCCACCCAGGCGCCCCGCTACAGATATTTCTATTTAAGGAAATGTAACAAGCTTCTATGACCTGGTCTACACCTTAAGTATGGTTGACCCTTGTAGAACTCCAGTTTGAACTGCACCAGTCCCCTTATACATGGGTTTCCCCCCTGCCCCCCAAATACAGTGTAGTACTGGAAATGTATCTTCTCTTCCTTGAGATTTTCTTTCTTTCTTTCTTTCTTTCTTTCTTTCTTTCTTTCTTTCTTTCTTTCTTTCTAAGATTTTATTTGTTTATTTGACAGAGAGAGACAGAGAAGGAACAGAAGCAGGGGGAGTAGGAAAGGGAGAAGCAGGCTTCCCACCAAGCAGGGAGCCCAATGCAGGGCTCAATCTCAGGACCCTAGGATGGTGACCTGAGCTGAAGGCAGACGCTTAATGACTAAGCCCTCCAGGTACCCCCCTCCCCTTGAGATTTTCTTAAGGATACTTTCTTTTCTCTGGCTTACTTTAAGAATACAGTATATCCTACATCTAACATACAAAATATGTGTTCCTTGACTGTTATTGGTAAGAATTCTAGACAGCAGTCAGTTATTGGTTAAGTTTGGAGGGGGTCAAAAGTTGTACATGGATTTTCAGCTGTTTGTGAGGTTGGCACCTCTAACCCCACATTGTTCAAGGGTCAACTATATATATCTTTTAGAGAAAGAGTCATGTGACAGATTCTAAAATCTACTGTATATAGTTTTTTAAATTATTCAAATAGACCTAGGGGTAAAATAATATGACAGTATAAATTAAGTGAATATCAGTAATAGAAAATATATGAAGTTTGAATAGCCTAATTATATGATCATATCTAAGACATGCTGATTTTGCTGAAAATTTCTTTTTATAATATATCTTTTCTATTATAGTTGAGAATTTGAAGTTCTGGTAAAAACACTGTTATATTTTCTACTTACCTCAGAGAATAGTTTATTTTATTTTATTTTACTTATTTTTATAGATTTATTTATTTTAGAGAGAGAGTGTGAGAGAGGGAATGAGAGTGAGGGAGAGAAGCAGACATCCTGTTGAACATGGAGCTGACTCCAGGGTCCCCAGGTTTTGATGTGGGGGAGTGATCTCACAACCTCGAGGTCATGACCTGAGTGGAAATCAAGAGTCCAACACTAAGCCACCCAGGTGCCCAGAGCATAGCTATTTTAAGGAAAGCTGCATTCTCTGTAGCGTGGATAAAATAATTTATGCTGACTCGAAATTGAATAATAGTACTTTCATTCAGTAGTTCAGAATTTGGGCTTATTTTTGAAGCATTTATTTTAGAAAAAGTGAAACAAAACTCTCAAGGCAGGGATTTATATGTATTTTTCCAAAAAAGCTATACTATATTCCTCAAAGCAAGGTAGTTTTAAGGATAAATGGTTTTCTAAATTTATATTATATATATATATATATATATATATATATAGAACATGTATATAATATATATGTAACTTGTTTTGCCATATAAATGGTTAAAATGCTTCATTGTTTATGTTCTCACATACTTATTTCCTTGGAAGTTTTCCTGAAATACTGTGGAAGTTGTTTCATCAAATGGCTCCATTTACCTTTGACCCAGTTACTGTTCTCCTAGAAGAGAGAATTTAGGATAAATTTATAAATATGTAATGGGTTCAGAAGCGGTAGTAAAGGTGTCAGGCAGATCCCCAGCATGGTGAGGACTTCATATCTGTATCTGCATTACATTCTAATTGATGGTTCTGTCTGATGTTTGAAAAGCGTTAAATTGCTGATGTACGTGTGATGGAATGCCTATTGTCAGGCTAGAAATGAAAACTCTGCCTCATCACTGCAGTTGGTTTTTAAATGATTTGTGGAGAAATGACTTTGAATGTTTGTATTAGAGGTCATAATTAGAGATCTCGTGTTTCCGTAGTAACTCCTGTGTGCCAAGTCTTCCTTGAGCATAAACCATGGTCTACAGTTTAATTTTTCAAACAACCTTTAAAGATAGAGACTCTGATTCATTAAAATGAAAAGCAGGAGAAATCTAAGAAACCACTTTGGGACAGTATCTAAATAAATTAATCAATAATGCATAAAGAGAACACTTAAAGAAGTAAACATCATAATACCATGGCCAGATAGCTGGGATTTATTGATGGTTAAGCTAAATAAGAAAAAATTGACTAGTGTACAAAATTGCAGTATTTTATAATATATGTTAAAATAGGTTGAATTGTGGGGTATTTAATATTACATTACTGCCAACTTATTAATCTCATATTTTTATAAAACCACAAATCATTTAAAGAAAAATGTACCTGAACATCACTTTTCTTAGTCTAAAGAATAATTCACCTCTGGATCTCAGTTTCCTCTTCTGCTTTAGGAATTTTCCTCTTATGTGTATGGATTTTAGCAAGTCTTTATTTCTGCTACTTTCAAGTTTTTCCTATCCTCCAGTATTTTCTTTTACCATTAAAAAAAAAAAAATTAACCAAGTGTGATTTGGAGCCTTCCTCTACCATTTAATAAATTATCACCTGAAGTAGATGAATAACTATTACTAAACCCAATTATTACTCTCTTTTTCTTTCTGTCTTGGTATGACTGAATATTCAAAGGTTGTGCTTCCTTGAATCATTTTGGAAACTAGGCTAAGCTAAAGGGAAGAAGGGAGGCTCAATGGGAGATGGCCTGAAAAATCATTCCAGAGGCTATTATGACATATAGTATCAAATAAACACCTCATGATAACAGTTGGTGTGTCATGCAGTGTTTTTCTCTTTTGTCTCTACATATAGACTAAATGTAAACAACTAAATCACAACTAGCATATATATGTATGAATGTCCATGGTGAATATCATAAACCTACCCCTCTCCATGATGTCTTACAGACCCATATAATTTCTTCTGCATTACTAAATTCATTTTTTCCAACAATCCTGCCTAATCCTTTCTCCTCTAATACTCGGGATGTTGCTTCTAAATATAGCCTATGCAACACTCAATGTATGTTTTAGGTGCACCGTCTTAATCTAATGAAAACATTATGAAGTTTATATTATTACCATGCCCATTTCATAGATGAAGACCATAGGCTGCACAGAAGCTAAGCCTTTTGCCCAAAGTCACGCTTTCCTAGCTTTTTTCTCTGAATCTCTGGCCCATGCATTCCTTCTTTGGAATGCTGGTAGTTCTGGATTTTTTTAAGTGCCCATGCTCTCTTCATTCTCATTCCTCTGTGTGTTTGTAAATCTTCCCCTTCCTGATTGTCATCCTTTTACCCACCCTGGCCATCCCTAGTTCACTCTTCCTCCTTTGCCAGAAGTATCTCAGAGATCACTTTCTTGGGGAACATTTTCCCATAGTCTATGCTACAGCCAGCGACCCCTGAGTCTCCCTGGCACTGGGCATTTTTTATTTAACATATAAGTTCGTTCATGCATTTATCTCTTATTGAATAGTTCTTTACTTGAGGACTAAGGACCCATTTATATTTGTTTTCATTGCCTATCCCAGAACCTGTCATGCATTACTTCTTGTTATTGAGTCAACTCTGGGTAAGAATGAATCCTAGATTATGAGGTAGCAGAAGAGATATCTAGACAGAATTATAGTTTTTATTGTTTAAGATGAATATTTAATTATGTTTGAATTCTCTGAAAAGTTCAGAACGTTTTAATTAACATGGACCTATGCAAACCCAGATTAGGGTTGTATATACCCATGATTCTGTGTGTGATGCCACTCCCTTTCATGAAGTCCCTGTTTGTATCTTTTTATTAGAGTTTATTTAATTACTGGCCCTAAGGCAGTTAGATAATCAGTTGTCTGTTGAGCTCTGTTCTTCACCCACCACAGTGGGATGCATAGAAAAACCATAAAACATAGCGAGGGACCTTAGAATCCAGCTGGGATGACAAATCTAATACACAGAAAATTTAAGTATAAATACTCCTAATCTGTAGCCATAATACACCAGTGGGTTACTGAATACAGACTAAAGACCACTTGTAGTTAATTAGCCCAGTTAGCTTAATACCACTCTGCAGGATATAACAAACTGTCATCCAAAACTGTGTAGGGGAGAAAATCTCCATCTGCCACTCCTCTAGCAAGGTTATGAAATCAAGCTCTCCTAGCTGGCATAAGGCTTCCCTTTTTGGATGGATGCCATCACAGACTTTGATTTAAAGTTCAGTGATCCAGGCCAATTCATGTCACTAGGTTCACAGAACATTTGGTCTTCTGTGGTAGCCTTAAAGTTTCCAGTCTTTTTGATAACTCATGACGAGGTAACCATACCATATTTTGCTTCTTGTATTTCAATAGTGTTCCTATCCATTGAGTTTTTATTTCTGTTCTACCCTGAATATCTTTTTAAATATAGCTCTTATAAATCATCCCAGAGTCTTTTTTTTTCTTCTTTCACTTACTAAACCACAGCTTTATTGCTTCTGCCCTTAGTTTTCCTTAAAAGTGATTTTGACAATGTGTAAGCTTAAATTTTGCCTTCATTATAATATATTATCCTCAATGCACTTGTACTGACTTTTTTTAGTCTCCTGAGCTTCAAAGGAATGATTGTGTGTATGTCAATTTTATGTTTTCTCATAGTTTCTCCAAGGATCTTCTACTTTATGCTACTTTTTTTTTTTTTTTGTCTTTTCTTCCTATTGTAAACATCAACAGCAAAACAGAAGATTAAATAATTAATGAATATATGGTTTTTCTATAGGGACAATATATTTCTCCTGATTATAATCACTAAAATTTTATGGGCATCTAATTTGGATTGCTGTTTTCTTTTGTTTTCACCATGGTGATTTTCATTATTATTTGTTTTGTCAACCTTAAAAGTAAACAGTCAATTATTTTATCTGCAAATGGTTTTTTTCTTGAATAGCAGAGGAATTGCAATTCAGGACCTACAAACTTTGGCAAACCATAGGAAAGTTTGGAGATCAGTGGAGAGAACTGTTGCTTTACTGAGTAAAAGAAAGATGTGAGCGCTGCTTTGAATGAAAAGTCAATTGAAGCAAAGTGAGAGTTCAGTGGTGATGAGTTCTGGTTGGCTGAGTTGTTGTATTTTCTTACTTGCTAGGCTTGTTGCCCAACAGAGAGAAAATTTTCCTTTCTCCTGCTGGCGTAATAAAGTAAGCTTCTTCGAGTTGGGAATGTAAGATATGTTTCTTTCTGTTGGGATGTGTCATTGGCTGAGGGCAAGGTATGAGATCTCCCCCTTCTGATCTCCCCACTCCAATTTAAATGAGTCTCTTTTATTTTATTTTACAGCTTATTTTAAGAAAACATGCTTCCCTTATTTTCACAGGTAAAAAGATGGCCTATCAGAAGGTGAATGCAGATCAAAGAGCACCAGGGCATTCACAGTACTTAGACAATGATGACCTTCAAGCCACTGCCCTAGACTTAGAATGGGACATGGAAAAGGAACTGGAGGAGCCTGGTTTTGACCAGTTCCAACTAGATAGTGCTGAGAATCAGAACCTGGAGAATCCAGAGACTGCAGATCTCAATCTTGATTCCATTCAACCAGCAACTTCACCCAAAGGAAGGTTTCAGAGACTTCAAGAAGAGTCTGACTATGTTACCCGTTACACAAGATCTGCACCAAAGAGCAACCCCTGCAACTTCTGCCGCCTTTTAAAAGTACTTTGCACAGCCATCATTTTATTTATTTTGGGGATTTTGATAGGCTATTATGCACATAAAAAATGTCCTTCAAATGCTACATCTTCAGCAACGCTTGATCTTCAGTTATACCAAGAGATTCTCGAGACAATCCAAGCAGAAGATATTAAAAAGTCTTTCAGGTAAGTGGAGAAGAAATGGATGTTGGTGGGATGCATTTCCTGGGAAAGATATCTCACAGGAAGTATTGAGTTTATGATTTTGCCATGGTTTAAGATTAGTCCAGCAAGCTGAGCAACAAAGCTTACCAAAATACCCTTCACAGAGAGGGTGCACATTTCAAATTTATGATACTATAATATGAATTTATGATGCTGTTTTATTAATTGATTATAAGAACCACAACTACTGTGGAGACTAAAATATTCCAGGCATTGCATATTATCCCTCTTGGGAAGCCCAGGTAGGCCAAATTGAGATGCAAAGACAGCTGGATATATGTGTAATAAAAACTAGGGCATTAGCCATATGATTGAAAATTTTAATGACACCAGAACAAAATAAACCTCATTTATGAGCTGAAGTAACTGTCTCTCATGGTTAAGAGCTAAGATAAACACAGGTAGTATTTGGTTTCCTGCATCCTTGGGCTTCTCAGTGAGCACTTTTTTTTTTTTTTTTTAAACATCGGGTTCCAAAAGTTTGTACATGACCTCTCTAGCCAGAATGTGTTGATTTTTAAGTTAAATGGCCAGAAAATATTCTTTAACCGGCATTATTCTGAGTTCTTGGGAAAAGTTTCACTATTGCCATATGACTAGTGGGTAACTTGAAACTTTTGTTGCATTGCAAAGGTTATCTTGAAACTTTGGTGAGTTGTTACATTTTTAATGAAATGAAGAATTGGAAAGCAGCTTTCCCGTGTATTTTCCATATGTGCCAAGAAAGGACAGTCCTAAGTGAATCATGGACATAGAGGCGTGAGAGGGATACTGCTTCCCCAGGATAGTCTTCCTATATTGCATGCACTCATTACTGCCAACATGTTAGCATATGTGCATTTTTAGGGATCTTCTAAGGGAACATAACCACTGAAAATGTATCATTGAATCTATGTGCTGGAATATCATGTGTATTGATGTTGGTGAGTTATTATTTTCTTCCTAAAGATCACATCTGAATGACTAATGCCAATTTGTTTGCTGTACCCTTCTGTGTCTGCTATTCATTGTTGCATAAACAGGTAATACGCAGATAAGACTTTCCATGATATTTCCCTATGTAAAATTGTTTATATAGAATTGAGCTGAGAGCTATCCCATTATCTTATAAAGAGTAATTGTAACAGTCATGCTCTAACAGACAACAGAAAACTCTCTGAATATTTAAAGCAGAGGGCACTGAAAGGAGAGAAATTACTCCATCAAAGATAAAAATCTGAGAGGGCATAGTGAGGCAGCCCAAAGAAAAGAAGCCATTACTAAGCCTAGGCTGAAGAGACAAAGGGACTGGGGTAACTTGGTGGAAGCTGTAAATTTCTATATACACAAATGCGGGGGAGAAGATGTAGCTTCAGCTACTGAAGGCAAAGAGAAAGTAAGAAGTACCACAGCTTTTCCATTTCTGCTGTTCTGTAGCATCCTACTGGTTGTCCCACTGGCTGACCCCAGCAGGGTTACTGCGGACTGAGAGCCTGGGAAACTCTCTCTGAAGGGGTCAGCTCCCTGGAACAAGGGAAGTGGGAGAAGGGGTCTATATGCCTTTTGTGGACTAACCAGCCTACATATTTATTTTCTTTCTCTTGCTTTCTTTGCCTTATTTTTCCCCCAGCATTGCAGACAACTTCAAAAACTGATTTATGTCCTTTCTGCAAACACGCAGCTTATTTTAAAATTTTAAATATGTAATTAAATAAAAATATTCACTCATTTCCTCAGAATAGAAGTTGCATGACAGTAAGGCATATTTTCTCCTTTTAAACTTAAAAACCAATAATCTATCTATCTATCTATCTATCTATCTATCTATATATATATGTATTTCAAAGCTAGCTACAAAAATATAACCACTAGCAGTTATATTACCAGGCAGTGTTCAGTGAGTCAGTGAGTGGTTGGATACATTCACAACTGCACTCCATCAGATAGCTGCATATTTTTCTTTATGGAGATAAGAGATTTTTCTTTAATCAATATTTTGGTACAAATATGTTTATAGCAACTTTCTCCAAATAGCATATTCCCATCCCAAAACTACCTTTTCCCTAATAGTCATGCTAACAACGTGCCTTATCACAAGTACTTGCATTTATTAAGTTACCTCAGCATTAACTCTGTATGTCACAGGTTCCTTCCTACTACTACTTTTCACAAATTTATGATCAGTTTTGAGCTCTTATTGGCAGACTGTTTGTTGTGCATCTGTTGCTCTCTCTCTTCTTTACTGGTTTCCCATCTCTGCTCATGCTCTAAGACTAAGTCAGTTCTTTCCAAACATCCCAAAATTATGCAACATAAAAGATACTCTTTTTATAATAGATTATATTGCAGACTCCATGAGGGAGTGAACCAAATTTGCTCAGCCCTGTAATAGATTCCTATTGTAGACAGACATTAAATAAGTATTTTTCTAAGGGAAGAAATAAATGCCTGAATAAGTGAGAAACAGATCTGTATTTAATTGATCAATTATATTATGTATTTTGAAAATCACTTGACTTACCATTTGTATTTTTCATATTATACTCAAAACATTATTAATATAATTCCTACTTATATTATAAAATATATTTATGTTATATATAGTTACTCAGAGGATATGCTGTTTTCTTATTTTTTAAAAATGACAATTCATATCAAAACCAAAAACTATAAAAATGTTAAAGTACACTGTTGATGTCTCAGTTAAAGCTGAGGCTTGAAGACAATTGGTACTGTGTTTCTGATTAGGACCAGCATGCAGAACTTGGGGCTGGGGAGGGTAACATAATTCTCTGAGATGATCACCCGGTTTTACCCTATAAAAGGTTGAAGAGGCTAAGAAATAGAAAAGTGGATACAGAAGACTTTTTTTTTCTTTTCTTTCTTTCTTTTTTTTTTTTTTTTTTAAGTTTTTGAGAGAGAGATGCTAGTGGTGTTAAGTCCCATTTCTTATCAAGGAGGAAGCTTCAAGTCCAGTGAAAAAGGGTTAAATATGACTACTTGGAAGAACTTGATAGCTGCCTCACAGAGTGCCGGAGTCCTACCTAAGAAATCTAAGTAAAAAGATAGACTGGTTAGTTGCTGATAGAAGTACAAAAGAAGAGGTTTTGGGTGGCCTATGGCAGTTTGCTTCTAGGGACTCTATCCAGGCAAACAGACAGACAGAAAATATGAATGTGAATGAATAGGAGGGAGAGAATCACTACGATTGTGCCTCCACCTGCTATTCATATGTTCTGATCCTGATCATCAGTATGATGGTAGTAGGAGATGGGACCTCTGGGAGGTGTTTAGGTCATGAACATATATTTCTCACAAATAAGACTAGTGATCTTATAAAAGGAGGCCCCACAGACCTCCCTAGTTCTTCTACCATGTGAGAACACAGTGAGGAGGTATTCTTTATGAACCAGGAAGAGGGACCTCACCAGCCACTAATCTGCTAGTGCTATCTATGATCTTAGACTTCCCAGTCTCCAGAGCTATCAGAAATGTTTATAAGCTAACCAGTCTGTGGTATTTTGTCACAGAAGCCCAAATGGACTAGGGGCTGGGGAGATGGGAGATGTGGAAGAGGGGCTATCTTACAGATATTTTCCAATAAAGCTTCCTGGATGGCTAAAAAGAACTTGTCAGGCAGAGCTAGAAGTATGGGGCTGTGGAATGAGTAAGTATCAGAGCTGGAGGAGAATATATTACCCACATCAAAGGATGGTGAGAAGTCCCCAGGAGTGGGACAAATGGATCTCCAAAGAACCCACAAGCCAGACTCAAGAGGAAAGGCCAGCTGACAATTCTAGCTAGATTCAGAAGGTACCATGCCATATATGAGGTATCTGTCAGGTGAGAACCTTTTGCTCCCTCTTTACCTATTCTCACTTGCCTCAGCCCTGAAGTTACAGACACACAAAGCAAAGAAGCTGGCTGCTCTCCTTTCTTTGACTTCAAGGCTTCCACTTTAAAGATGGTCAAAAGTGGGAACAAGTTCAAAATTCTGACTACTAAATGACAATGAACATTTTAATTACCCACTAGAGGAACTCAAGTCACATAATAGTCACCAGGGTTAATGGAGTTTTGTTTTGTTTTATTCTAGGAATAAGAAAAAGAAAAAAAAACTAGCCCCAATGAATAAATGTAAATGGAAGAGAAGGAAAGTACTTTATGATTCCATTCCCTGAGTTAAAAGTTATCTAATGTAGAGGATACACATGGGCTATTTTTATGTTCAGTATTATAGAAAAGTACATATATGAATGATCATAGAGAATCATTGATAGACATATTGACTGTATATCCTAATTTAAGAACCTAATTATCCCCTAATAAAGCTCACATAATACATTAACTTAAGCCAAGTACTTGGTATATTGGCCAAATAAAAGAAAACCAATCAGTTTAGTTACACTTGATCCTGTTTGTAGACATGCTCAAGATTAGCATAGGAATATGAAGACCATATTAGTGCATGTGTAAATGTATGTGTGTATATATTAATCTTCTGATTCTCTCGGTCCCTTCTGTCTATGTGTAACTTGTTGCTATTTGAAAAAAATGCCTGGGTGCCTGGGTGGCTCAGTTGGTTGAGTGATGGTCTTCGGCTCAGGTCATGATCCTGGAGCCCCAAGATCGAGTCCTGCATTGGGCTCCCTGCTCAGCTCTGCTTCTCTCTCCGACCCTCCCCACTGTCATGCTGTCTTCTCTCATTCTCTGTCTGTCTCAAATAAATAAATAAAACCTTAAAAAAAAAAAAAAGAAAGAATACCTTAACATTTAACATTATTGGTTTATCTCTTCCACAGAGCTTCTGTGTAAGCGAAGGGCTGTATTCAGATATATAGCAGATACATTCTGATGAGTCAGACTCAAAATAGGCCATTGAAAGTTGTTTCATTCTATGCTTTTGGTGTGTTGGAATAGTAACCACTTAGATGATGCCAGTTTATTGTAAGCATCACATGAGGAGGCTAGGCCCATCCAATGATCTGTGAATAGGAATTATTCACTTGATCAGGTCTTATTAATATAGACTCAGGATCTAGTCCATTCCAGGGACCTCAATAGCCATACTCCTCTGATTTTCACTGAAGTGTTGAAGCACTAAAGTAACTTAGCTCCATTTCCATCTTTACCACTTTTTGTTTGCTTTATTTTTTTTTCTTGTCATAGCACCAGCTGCTCTATACCCCAGTATATGATTCTACTGTTCCTATTCCCCAGAATGAAATGTTATTTTGAGGACCAAAGGCAACTGTGGCCCTGCATCAAGTGTTTATCCTTGGTCTACTCAACTTTGGCCAGCTGAGGTGCTGGTCACCTTGTATAAAACACGTTAACCTAGAGCTGTTGAGAGAGCACTTTAACTCAGAAGAAGCTTCAATGTGGCAGGTCTAATGTTTTATGTATATTATATAATGAAGTCACTAAGCCTTTATCACATATTTATCATACGTATTGTCGAATGAATGACCTCTGTGTGTATGTGTTAAAGATCACAAGCACATTGCTTAGTAAAAGATGTTAACTTCAAACTTTAGTTACCAAATATAATACTATAATAATAAAACATTTGAAATGGATGAACTAAAGAAGTTTAGTATATTTTTGAATGCAGGAATGTGTTGACTTTTGACAGCTATAGAAGCTGTGAAATGGTGAGAAAGAAAACATGTGCTGTATCTTAATTATGCCTAACATGGCATTTTTTTTGTTCTTTTTTAAACGGAAAGAACATTATTGTTTTTCTTACTTACAAGTAAAATATGTAGAGAAAATTAGAATTAATAAAAAGCCACCCATATTCCTATCCCCCTCTTTCATCATTTTCTTTCTTTCCAATCAATAACCAAAATTGTATTATAATACATATATGCCTTTCATATCTACTTTAGAATTTTTTTAACCTACAATATATTTAGAACTATTTTTGATGCCAATAAAATAGATTTAAATCATTATATTAAAATGCTGCTGGTATTCTATTATACAGGTGTCATAAATTTATTGAACCTGTTTCCTATAAATGAACATTTAGGTTGTTTTTACAAACATTCTCTTTTTTAAAATTTAATTTAATTTAATTTTCAGTGTTCCAAAATTCATTGTTTATGCACCACACCCAGTTCTCCATGCAATACGTGCCCTCCTTAATACCCACCAGTAGAGTCACCCAACCCCCATCCCTCTCCCCTCCAAAACCCTCAGTTTGTTTCTCAGAGTCCACAGTTTCTCCCCACTGTCATGCTCCAATTTCGCCCAATTTCCCCCAATTCATGTCTTCTTTCCTTCTCCCAATGTCCTCTGTATTATTCCTTATGCTCCACAAGTAAGGGTTTCACTTACAATTGACTCTTTCTGCCTGACTTATTTCACTCAACATAATCTTGTACATATGCCTTTGCTTCTTTAATTATTCTTTTCTGATAGATTCCTGGAAACAAATCACAGATTCAGGGAGTTTAAATTTGTTTAGTTATTGGCTTTGTCTTGCCAAATTGCTTTTCAGAGCTGCCAAGCATCCAGTCCTTTATTTGTTTTGATAGGCCAAAAATAATGTTGACAAACTTTTTATATCTTAATTGACCATTTGCATTTCTTTTTGCATGTATAAACTACTTTTTTAAGAATTTTCCCCATGGGGGCACCTGGGTGGCTCAGTGGGTTAAGCCACTGCCTTCGGCTCAAGTCGTGATCCCAGGGTCCTGGGATCGAGTCCCGCATCAGGCTCTCTGCTCAGCGGGGAGCCTGCTGCTTCCTCTCTCTCCCTGCCTGCCTCTCGGCCTACTTGTGATCTCTCTCTGTCAAATAAATAAATCAATTCTTTAAAAAAAAAAATAGAATTTCCCCCATGGTCTTTATAGGTTCTTTCCATGGCCTTTACAAGTTGAGAAACTTAAAATAGTCTGTTACTTTATGTATGGTATCCCATCTTTCTGGATTTTATTTAGTAGACACATTCATTAACAAAATAAAATGAACAATAATCTGTCTGGTTTTATCTACTTTTAAATATCTGCATTATCTGGACGAGGCAATATTTTTCATCACTGTCTGGGTTGGTACAAGCAATTAAGTATGAATTATATGATGCTGGGAAATGATCTTTGCAAACATAACGAAAACACCTCATTTTTTTTTTTTTTAAGTTGGTAATACACTCTTAAAAGTGTAGGAAATGTAAACTTTCTTCCGCCCTATCTTGATGAACAAGACCTTATCTGAAAACCTAGGGAGCATTCAATATTGTTTCATATACTTCATATTTTATTAATTACTTGATATACTACGTTGAAATGGATTTTCAAATCTAGTTTTCTCTTTTTCTGAAATGTACTTTTAAAATTCATCTGTTGCTTTGTTGCTTCTCCCCCCTCCCTTTTCTTTTCGTCTTTCACCTCTTCCTGCTCACTCAGTGCCTTTTGGCGACAGTAGTTTATTTAATTAGTAATACCTGTCATTTGAGTGATATCTTTCATAGTACCAATTAAACTTTGCCATCGACATTATTTGGTTATGTTACGTGGCTTTAATGTCATGGAACTAAAGGAGTAGTGAATCTGCTGCTCACATACTGCTATTTTCTGTTATATGCCCCCTCTGTGTCTATGATAGCCATAATCCTCTTTTTCATTGTGCCTAGACCTTGCCTCAGAGTCCTCCTCAAACCAACGTTCTGGGCAGCCTGTGTTAATTGATCAGAGGTGCATATGAAGATTTGCCATTCTTGTCCTATGTTATCCCTATACAGGATCACATCATAAGAATTAGTTCATTTAGGGACGCCTGGGTGGCTCAGTTGGTTAGACGACTGCCTTCGGCTCAGGTCACGATCCTGGAGTCCCGGGATCGAGTCCCGCATCGGACTCCCAGCTCCATGGGGAGTCTGCTTCTCTCTCTGACCTTCTCCTCGTTCATGCTCTCTCTCACTATCTCTCTCTCAAGTAAATAAATAAAATCTTTAAAAAAAAAAGAATTAGTTCATTTAAATTGTATGAATGAATTTCTTCTGGAAAGGGAAAGTTCATACTCTTTTCAGGCCAGCTAAGTGCAGCAAGAACCCTAGACTTATAGCTACTCTATACTTCTAAGGAGACTAAAATTTTAGCCTGCTTGTTAGCATCCACTATATTCAGATGATGACTTATTCTAAGCTGATCACCTGAAGGGAGAAAAATCTCTATTCAAGATATGTAGAAATGAAATCCATTATTCTCTCTTCCACCTAAATTGTGGTCCACCTACCTTCATTTACCATCCCTTGACCTAAGACAGTAAACAGTAGTGCTGCTTCTCTGTCCCATTCTTTTAACCCAGAGACCAGGTTTGTTTACTTCTTATAATATCATTGTCTCGCCTGTGCTCATAGTGTGTCTTCATCTTGTCATCCTTTCCATTTCACATCTATCACCCATGATTTATCTCTTCCTTTGGTTTAAGAGTGTCATAGTCCCTTTATCAAAGAATATATGATTGATCTGGTTTCCTGTTCAACAAAGCTGACAACTACACATTCTCTTCAGTCTTAAATGAAGGAGGCAGTGTAGTCCTTGACTAAAGAAAAGCTCTCTGTGGAGTTTATGGAGGCCCATAAACCATTCATGGTTTTCAGAGCATTAGAAGACCCCTTTAGGGGCTCCCTTCTGAGTGGCTCAATCATTAAGTGTCTGCCTTCAGCTCAGGTCATGATCCCAGTGTCCTGGGATCAAGCCACCCAGCGGGCTCACTGTTTCGTAGGAAGCTTGCTTCTCTCTCTCCCACTCCCCCTGCTTGTGTTCCCTCTCTTGCTGTGTCTCTCTCTGTCAAAAAGATAAATAAAATCTGAAAAAAAAAAAAGACTCATTTAAATTCATGATTTTTTCTTTCTTCTGATGTTACGGGACTTTCACTTTTGCAGCTCTGCTTTTGTACAAATGCAAGGCTTGATGATGGTGATGCAGTCAGCAAGTGTTCTCCTCAGGTCTCCAGATGCACTTTCCAGCCATCTGTCTGTCCTCCTCTGTTGTGCAGTCTTTTTTTGGTCTCTGTCTTCCCTACCTTTTTTATTTTTTTGTTCCTCGCCAATTTCAGTATTAGAATGAGAGCAGAAAGATTGGGAGAAATGAAAAAGGCAATATAGAAACTGGCACTTTAATTGGAGAAAAAGAAGTAAATGTTTAACAAAGGTACAAGTAATTCAATTTATGCAAATAATAACAGAATGAATTTAACAGTAATAGAGTGATAGTTCCTAAAGGAAGTAATTAGCTATTCTATCATTGATCTCTCCAGATAACAAATGTACATTGTCTTAAATATAAACACAAAAAAGAATACATAGTATAAGATTTACTTAATTATGCATAGTATTTTATTGCTGTGGAGTTTGGAGAAAGGAGCTGCTTCGCTCAGAGTTGCTCAGTGTTACCCAGAATGACATCTATTCTCTTAACGGACTAGATGAACAGACCAATGAAAGCTATGCTCTTCACATTCTTTGGGCATTTGACCAGAGCAAGAGCAGCATGCCCCATAGGATGAGTCAGGGTTATTGACAGTGGCTTTTGTCTGCAGTAACTTTATCAATCCTGACCTGTTCAAATACTAGGCATCCTTCGAGGTCTGGCTCATGTTCGTTTCGATCTCCTACCAATTGAGTTCTCTCTCTCCTAGTAACTTGCAGAGTTTCATTTTTTTTTTTTTTCTTTTTGTTTGCATGAAACACTTCTGCTTTGCAGTGGACAAAGAACTATATAAGTCTGGCACAGTACTTGAGTCATAACATGCAAAAACTCAGTAAATCTTTACTGTGGAGAGAATAAACCCAGAATATCTAGACCTTGATAAACCCTTCACTTGCATGTGGTTTCTTTTCTTTTCTTTCTCTCTCTCTTTCTCTCTCTTTTCTTTTTTTTTTTTAAGAAAAAGTAATGTGTGCTTCTGGTTATGGATCTATATTACTGGAATTTGAAATTAAAATCATATCTGTGACTTTAGATATACAATGTAATGTGTATATATATAATATATATATAATATATATATAATATAGTATGACATACACACACACAAATGACTTTGGTTTCTAAGCATATTTTATCTACATTGTCATTGTCTACATTGTCTTAGTCTGTGCTAATTTTTTTATTGTTATGATAGAGGATTTTCTTTTCCCTTATGTAAACATATGCTGAATATCTACTATATTGCAGGCGTTGGGCTAGTCAATTTACATTTTTTAATGATATTCTGTTTAATGTAGTGAATATTCTTTGCCATCAAAAAGAAGTGAAAGTAAAAATTTCACAAAAAGGTAATTTCTGTGAGTGCAGGTTTTATGTTGGTACAAAGTGGATCCCCTTACAAGTCTTTTTATGCTCTACCAAGAAGAGGTTGTCTTAGTCTAGGTCTAGTTCTGCCAGAACACTTGCTTTCTTCCTGCTTTGCTGCTTTCTTGCCCTCTCTGTCCTGTCCCTCCTCCCTCCCCATTCCTTGCCCCACTTTCCCTTCCAGGCACACACAATTTTTTTTTTTTTATCCTTAAAGATACATACTAAGATTGGGTTACTTAACTTCCTAGTAAACACCTATCCTTTTCTTAGCCTTTTTTCCTGAATCTCCTGAATCTATCTGATGTAAAACACCAGGACTATGTTAAATTGTTAAGAATCAAAATGCTGATATTTTAGTTTTTCAAATTTGACTTTTGTTGTATTCTTAGTAGGAGGAATATATTTTACATTATGAAAAGACTCTTTTGCAGTGACAATGGTCAATGAAATTTTTCCATCAAATATATCAAGGTCATCTGTGCTTACTGCCTGCCTATCCTGAAAATGGTTTAACCTTAAGACTTGTCACATATTTCTTCAATCTTTCCTGCATCGGCTATAATGTGCTTTTTCATCCGTTCACTTCTTGATCTTATTCATTCCAAAAAGGGAACAAGATCAGTCAGATGTAGTACAAGGGAAAAACAAACCTTTTTCTCTAAGGATAAAGTATGTCAGTTTCCTGTGGATTCACTTGACTTCCCGACACTCTAGCGACAGAAAAGTTGGTAATGATCACATTTAGTAGAGTGAAGTATAAGTTAAACACAGGAGGGCTGGGAACTGATTACATACTTCTCTCTTTCATGTTCCTTTTTAATGTCAATGAAATCAAGGTTCAAATGGTGAACATGGCCCTTTGAGATATGCAATTTGAAAATCTCAATCCGTGCTACAGAAATTAAGCAAAATGCTCGAAAATTGTGGATAAAAGTATCAATTCTATAATCTCATCAGGGTGGTTACAGGGGAAATTTAAATGAAAATATATGTGAAAATAGATGATATGCATATTTTCCAAATCAAATTAAGTACTTTATTACAGTCACTTAAAAAATTTTCAAATAGGTGTTTCTAGGTGATAGGAAAGAAAGTTGTCTAGCAATTCACATACCTAAAAAGGGGTGATGAAAACTTCTTCTTCATTGCTTCTATCCTGAGAAACCATCACAGAATGGATAGATAAGTTTATTTTCCAAAATTTAAATGGTTATAACCACAATGTAATTGTTAATTTTATGTGTCAGCGTGGCTAGGCCACAGTGCGCAGATTTTTGATCAACATTGTTCTAGAGATTTCTGCAGAAGGTTTTTTTTTTCTTTCTTTCTTTCTTTTTCTTTTTCTTTTTTTTTTTTTTTTTTAAGATTTTACTTACTTGTCAGAGAGAGAGCGCACATGCAGGGGGAGCTGCAGGCAGAGGGAGAAACAGGCTCCCCATTAAGCAGGGAGCCTGATGCAGAACTCCAATCCATGACCCTGGGATCAGGACCTGACCAAAGGCAGGCATTTAAGTGACTGAGCCACCCAGGCTTCCCTGCAAAAGGATATTTTTTAAATGAAATTAACATTTAAATCAGTAGACTCTAAGTAGAGCAGATTACCTTCATTATTTTAATTAATGGGTGAATCTCATCCAATCAGTTGAAGGCCTTAATAGAAAAAGACCAGAGGTTTCAGCAAGAGGAGGGAATTCTACTAGCAAATTGCCTTTGAACTTGAATTGCAGCTCTTTCTTGGGACTCCAGCATTCTGGTCTACACCATGAATTTTGGATTTCTCAAGTGTCTACAGTTGTATAAGCCAGTTCCTTAAAATAATGTCTCTGTATGTATGTATGTATGTATGTATGTACATCTTGTTGGTTTTCTTTTTGTGGAGAATCCTAAGTAGTAGTAATACGGATTTAGGGAGCTTAAATAAACCAATACAATATGGCTGTTTTGTTTTGTTTTTTTCATAGAATAATTTAGTTAGCCTTTAGGGTTAAACTGAACAATATGGAAAATTGGTACTAGTATGAAAAAAAATAGTGCCCATCATTACCTTTATTTTATTAATAAATTTCAGATCTTATTTTTAATGTAATAAACACTGTTAAACTTATGGAAGGATAAAAGCTGAAATTATATTCTATATGTGTAACAGGCATTTCAAACATTTTATCAAAGATTTTAATTTTATCTAGTTTGTGGCATCAAAAATGTAGTCAACTGGCCTAGCAAAAATGCACTTTCCAAATTTTATAAAGTGTCATTCTTATCTGGGGGAAAAGCATTCAACTTCCCTTCCTTTCATTATAACTGGAGCAAATATATTAAATTTTATATGCCTGATTTGGGAAATCAGTTTCTGTCTTCAATAACTGATTGTGTGTTATAGCTGGGTCCTTTACAAATGAAGTGCACTTCTATTGCTTAAAAATTGCTTTCCTGTGCAACATGATGTAGTAATGAATTAAATCCAAATGAGCCTTATATTCACAATGTCATAATATGTAACTTGTCCCCTGTGGAACTTTTTTATTATCTAATACAAGACAAGCTAATGTCTTCCCCTCATGGCTCACTTCTCAGAAGGCTATGCAGCTTTCAGTATTAGAAATAAAGAAAGAAAACTGTGATTTGAGATCAAATTACCTTTTTATAAACTCTCTAAATCACAGAGAGCACCTTAACATGTCCCAAAATATGCAAATCAAATTCTGATAGAACAAGAAACAAAAGGAGTAGTTCCAATTCCATGGAGTACATTTCTATCTGTGAGAGAAAAATGAAACTGAACATTTTTCTTTGAACAGAACTGTGTGCAGGTGGTTTTTACCTTCAATAAAAATAAAATAAGTGTGGGCGTTTTCTCTCTAGTTCTTCACTTGGTTTCATCATATTAACTATTCTGTAGGGAACAACTTGTAAGATCAGCTTGTACCAATATTGTAGTTCAAGCTGCTACATAGATTCAAAAGCTCTAATTTATTAGCCTGATAATTTTTATAATTCGATGAAATGTCAGATATTCCCTTATTACAGCTGCCTTAGGTGTGTCTCAGTGGCATACTGGAATTTGACTGAGTATTTAAAAATGTATCTTACTATTTCATATAGGCAAAAAGCAGAGGGAGAAAAGTGTTTATTTTAGTCCAGTGGAACAGCCAAGATAAATTTTATCAGGTTTTCATAGGCTGCTACTTCTTGTGGTTTAGTGTGTTTTTTTGTTTTGCTTTGTTTTGTTTTGTTTTTTTTCTCTTGGCTGAGGCATCTTGCTCTGTGAACCTTCACTGGATCTGAATCAGTTGCTGCTGGCATAACACATGGTCAAGATGGAAGCCTTCCTTTCTTATTTTAAATAGAGAAACTGTATTTCTATAAGATGGCTCTCTCCTGGTTTTAATTACTGAATTACATTTTAGTCAAATAATTAAAATCATACATGATTATAAGCACATTCTATAGAAAATTATTAGAGAGTTCAGGGAAATATCAAAACCAGCACTGTTACATAGAAAAGAGACATCTCAACTTTCTAAACTGAAGGGTTTGTATTGTTCTTAATTAAATTTATATCCCATTTTAAAAATACTGCCTTAGCCTACAATCATAAGACTTAGCCATTGTGCCTTTTACCATGTAAACTATAGTGACACAAAACTACACGTGTAGTTAAGTAGATAGGGAGGGAGGGAGAGAGAGAGAGATTGACTTTAACTTGAAATGATCAGTTCAATTTCAAATGGACATTTACTAGGTTCCTGAAGGATTGATTAATCCCTCTGCACATCTAGCCCAGGCTGCCTATGGAACTGCCGCCTTGCTTAGCTGTTTGGCGGAGCTTGCCCCTTCTCTGTGCTCTGAAAGACTGCCATAGAGCTCTTCTTCCTTCTAGTTTATGTGCTTTTTGTTGCTACCTTGGCAAAAAACAACCAAAACAAACACACACATACACACAAAGGGAGTAATAAAAAAAAAAAAAAAGAAAGAAACAAACCCACTTCTTAGGAGTGAGTTCAGCAGGGAGCAACAGGTAGGGGGGGATGGTGAGCTTTGACCATTCTTGAATTTCTCTTCATTTGCAGTATTCAACATGGAATTTAACTTGCAAGTAAGAAACCCTGTGCTTCATAATTAAAAAAAAAAAAAATGAAAGAAAGAAAAAGAAAGAAAGAAACCCTGTGCTTCATGGCTGCTTCATTTTAAAATTACTGAATATTGAATCACTTACTTAAAGTTCTGCTTTACTTTTCAAAATAGCCTCATTTCTGAAGATTGCCTCGTATCTCCTAGTTTGTTTTTTCTTGTTTGTTTTTGTTGTTGGTTTCATAAATTTCATATTACACACAGAACTGGTATGGTATAAGTAGTAAGAGAAACATCTTTCTTATAACTCAGTCTGAAATAACCATCCTAAGGATGATATGTTAATCTTAGACTCTTGTGTTCTTAGTTCTTGTTTAAACAGTGGCAATCTTTTGAAAGAATTGCTGTTTGCTAATTATATGCAATTATGGTCTGACACTCAGTGGTGCATGTTAACTTTTTTAAAAGACTGCAGGCAGTATCAGTGAAGAGAGCTGCTTTACAGATTTAAAAATTAAACAAAAATATCCACATTTTTTTAAAACATCTACTTATAGTGCCATTTCATTCTGTTAATGGATAGGGACATAAGATTGGAAGGTGCTCTGCAGTAGCCTTATTCAGTCACCCTTTTGGCAGGAAAAGTCGAGAAGTTGAGACCACAGGATTTGAGGAGGCTTAAGGCAGGAGTTCTAAGAAAGTAGTACCTGTTTGGCAATCACAATGGTAGAGAAGATAGTGATTGCTACCACTGATTCCAGAAATAACTTTTTTTACCCCCCCCACCCCGCCCCCCAGTGCTGGGAATAGGGAAAAATTGAGTGACAGAAAATACGGATAATAAGCATTGCTACCGTGTTCTGTAACCAGGGAAAAGAAACTGGGCATTGTGAGAAATGTCACTTGGAAAATAATTTGCTGATTGGCTGGAGAAAAAAAAAAAAAGGAAGCTGTGAAAATGACATAGGATAATTAAAAAAATTAGGAAAGCTAGACAACAGTTCGGGGTTGAGAGAAACAAGATGAAACAATCAAAATGCATTGTTTTCTTTCTGCCTGGTGATTTAAGAGAGGGCTTCTGGATTGGAAACCTGGGTTAGAAAGTAATCAATAAAGGCAATACTATCGTGAGAATCTAGTCTGGAAAATTCTTATAAGGGAAGAAAAGGTGCTACAGCATAAGCTAATGGGAGAAGGAGTCAACGATAGTCCAGTGGAGAAATGGCTATGTAGCTCCTCAGATGTGAGAGGTCTTTTTTCTATATTTTGTGAAGGCTATGTTCAAGCCCTGGGGAAAAGGGCATGATTTGCTGGATCCAGCCAGAATCTAAATCTTGGAAGCAAAGTAAACACATGGAGATGAATCCAGAGAGAGCTGCAAAGCTTAGCAAAAAACCAAGCACGCTCTAGGTCTCACCTGACCTTGCAAAGGTCCCCAGGACACCTAAACTGCATACTCAGTGTTTGATATAGAGGTCACATGGTAGTTTTCTGTGGATTAAAATATTTAATACAGCTCTGTCATAGGAGTGTTTATGCCTAGTGCTTCTGAAACACAGTGCAGGAAAATAGGAATTTGCCCCTAAAGCTATTGTTGACATCAATATCAACTCAGGTACTGTGCTAGTGATCTAGGTATCATCCGATGATTCCTTTTTCGGCAGCTGCAAGGGTAAGTTTGAGAAAATTAAATAATAAGGACTTGGTTTCTGACTGCTCTTGCATTGGTTTCATCCTGAAGCTGTCCTCACACCTCCACTGTGGTTCGCAAATCGCTTTAACACAGGTGATTTCCTGCAACACTGGAAGCTTTTTCTAGACAACTGGGGAAACACAAATTAGCATCATTCCACACGTATCACTATTACCTGCAGTGCCAATACTGCATTTTTCTAATGGGCGCATCTTGTTCTTTTTAAAATTTAAGTCAAGGGAATTTATATCACAGCAACTCAAACAAATTTGAGATGACGTGAAATCAGTCTGGTTGGGATCAAATCCCTGCTCCACTCCATCCAGCTGTATAATCCCAAACAATTTCTTCAACTTATGATGACACAGTTTCCTCATTTATAAAATGTAGGTAATAATAGTCTGATCTTCATATAAAGGCATAAAAAGTACTTAGAACATAGCATGTGAGAAACAATATTATCTATTTATTATTGTGACTGTTATTTTTGTTAGTGAAAGGTCTTTAACCATCCTCCAGTGGCAGTTCCTCACCGATCACCCTCCTTCATAGGCTGCTTTCTTGGAATGTGGCCCAGCCCAGGTCTGTTCCCTTTCTCCCCTGTCTTCCTCTCTCTATTCCCCCAAATTCATGTTGCTACTTTTTTTTTCTGGTTGTCTTCCAGGGGATGGCTTTAGTCCCGCTTTCCATATTTAAGTATTTTCCTTATTTTACTTTTAAAATATTTTATTTATTTATTTGACACAGAGAGAGAGAGAGAGAGGGAGAGAGAGAGAGATCACAAGCAGGCAGAGAGACAGGCAGAGAGAGGAGGAAGCAGGTTCCCTGCAGAGCAGGGACCCTGAGATCATGACCTGAGCTAAAGGCAGAGGCTTAACCCACTGAGCCACCCAGGCACCCCTAAGTATTTTCCTAAAAAAAGTTCTCTCTCTTGAGAATTTTGATGTCAGCCAAAATAATACTTGTGTTTTGTACCAAATGCAGGGTCATATCTATAAAGCGAATTTTTACACTTTACAAATACATTTAATTATCTTAGGTCTCCGCTTATACAGAGGAAAAATTAAATCTCCTTAGTGAAAGTTGCACTCCATTATTTTGACACAATACAGCAGGAGACCGATTAGAAGCAGAAGTCCATTCTCATTTTTTTTTAAGGTTTTATTTATTTATTTGTCAGAGAGAAATATAGAACACGAGCTCACAAGAAGGGAGAGCTGCAGGAAGAGGGAAAAGCAGGCTCCCCACTGACCAAGGAGCCCAGTGGGGACTCAGTCCCAGGATCCTGGGATCATGACCTGAGCCAAAGGCAGACGCTTAACTGACTGAGCCACCCAGGCATTCCAGAAGTCCCTTCTTAAATGGTACTGTAAAGCCTTGAGAAGTAAGTTAGGAGAATTTCATAGAAATCTTTGGAGCATAGTGGATGGGTAGAAGTTAGTTCTGAAACAATAAGAAATTATGAATAGGTTTTGGGTGGGAGAATTACAAGACCAGATGTGTCTTCTGAGAAGATCACTCTCCAAAAAGATAGATTAGAGACAGGGAGAGACTGAAAACAGGAAGGGCAGTGCAGAGATGGTGTTAAGTCACAGCTGTGACTTTCACAGGAGGCATTTATTGCCATCAGGTGTGCAGTCAGTGACGCATGTGTCGGTGGAACATTAGTGGAGAAGTGCACACACAAAGACAAATGCTGAAACAAGGGGAATAATATACAAAACTGATTTTGTATCTACTTCCCAATTTTGATTAAAATTCTCAGGCTTTGGAACTACATGTGGGTATCAGTTTTTCTTGCCTAGAGTCTGTTAATATCTGTGGAAAGTCTGAGATTTTACTGAGCTACCAAGCTAACAAGTTAGTCTGTCATAATTTCATGGACACTTGCAGAGAGCCCTGAATCAAAGATGGAAGATAGTTTATTACAGCATAGCAAGCAACATAAATGTTGTGTTTGCATGAATTCTTTGAGCTCCACTTCCCACAGGGTGATGAAAAGAGGGTGATTTGACACCTGAACTTGTAGTAGTCATGTTATAGAAGAAGAACTCTGAACTTAGGGATTCTCGATCTTTTTTTCCCCTAAGATTTATTTACTTGTTTGAGAGGTGTGGGAAAGAGGGAGAGGGAGAGAGAGCCTTAAGCAGATTCCATGCTGAGTGCGGAGCTCACGTGAGGCTTGATCTTATAACCCTATTATCTTGACCTGAGCCGAATCAAGAGTCAGACCCTTAACTGACTGTGCCACCCAAATGCTCCAGGATCCTAAATCTTTTTTACTGGATGGTAACCGTTCTCGAGGGAGACAATATATTCATTTTTTCTCCAGGTCTATAAACATCCCTGGCCTTTTCTATGGAGGGGATACTATCTATATCTTCCAGGGCTGTGTACTACATGCAAACCCTTGGAAAGATTGTTTTGAGCAAAGCCAGTCTCATGGGATGTGCCAAAATATGAGAGAACATCTCATGTAGAGTCAAGTTTCATCTTTGGCTCAGATTTGTCAGGACTTAGTAAATTACACTTCAATATATTAAGTACCTGCTTCCCACGGTAGGTAGGTGGTAGAAGTGGAGTTCTCAGAAGAATGCAGTATAATATCTGCTTTCAAAGAGCTTAAAATCTTCTTGAGGGATAAAGAGAATAATATGTCCCAATTGTAGAAATCGACTATTATCATTGTAGTAATACACAGACAAAAGTGTCATCAGGAGAAAGAGAATTCTCATTAAAAGAAATTAAATCACATGGGTGTGACAGTAGTGCTTTTCAACACTTGAATTTAGCTTTATAGCAAAAATAAACTCTGATAAGTCAAAACAAACCTGAGGAAAACCCCGGGCAGCCTGGAAGGGGTAGGAATACTAATAATTTGAAATAGGATTTTGACATAGAGTATTTTCTTTAGTCTATGGGCTACATATTATTAGGCCGATGTGAAACTAATGGATTTATTTTTCATTGTGCTCGATATCTATCTAGTTTCTAAATATGTAGTAATCATATAAGTGTCACACCTTTACTTAGAGTAATTTCGGGCCTTGAAAAACTAGCTATGCTTTATGATATTCTGATGAGGCATTACTAATCACCGGGTGGTAATTAAAAACAAGAAAGTGGAGTGTTAGAACTAAAATAGACATTCTGGGTTGCACTCTAAATCCCAAACCCCTTAGCCATGGTTGGAATGTCACAGTAATGCAATGGAATTTAGATATCCTTAGAATGAAAAATTATGTCTAATATTTGAAAAGACTGGGATGTTACTCATTATGTAGTGTTTGTTTTGTGGGGCAGGAGACCGATTATGATATGTAAGCAATGAGAAAAGTCTCTAAGGTAACATGTCCTGGCTACAGTAATTAATTGCAGCCCACTCAAATCAAGAAACTTCTCACAGTTGTGCTTTCTTTTTAACAGTTCATATGTTTAACTGATCTGTGTCCCTTCCCAAATTTTTATGGTAAACTAAAATGGATTTTTGAAACTCAAGCTTCTATAAATGTGATATTAAATGAAAAATAAAGATGTTTGTTTAAGACATATTGACTAAATATAAAATCTATTTCTGTCAAATTACTTAGATATTAATTATATCTGTTACATATTAGAATTACATTTTCAGAAAGAAATATCTACTTCTACATTAGTTTTTACAAATGACACTGACACCTAGATACAGTTTGAGCTCTTAACAGGAGCATTGGTCTCTCAGAGCCCTAGCAAAGTATAAACAAATACTGTGTTTTTGGTGTGTGTGTGTGTGTGTGTGTGTGTGTATGTTTGCCATATTGGCGCCACAATCTCTTTAAGGTATGTGGTGATTAGCACATGAACTTGGCTTTACTTTTATTTGCTTAAATAAAAGATACTAACAAGAAATTTTCACAAGTTATATGTAAGACTCTGCACATGTGCAAATAACAGATAACATACTTGTCCTAATAATACTTTTATACAAAATCTACAAGGATAATGTTAGCATGAAAGAGATTACTTTTAGGCAGTAAATATAAGTTTCTTTTGTATTTTGATGGATTGAAAATGATCCATTTAGAAAGTATTTGCTAGGTTTATGGGTTGTGAGAATCTCAAGGTTTCTAAGTGAGAGAAAGATAGTAAAGTATTACTGCTTTGATACTTGTTTATTTTGCTTCTCCCACATCAGATTTAAGAATTTCAACATTCTGAATAGCTTAAAATGTTCTCCCAAATTTCAGCAGTGGGTATAGAGAGATCATAGAACTGAAATTAATTGCCTTCTTTGTGTATCAGTAATGAATTAAGGTGAAGGGGATTAAGAGGTACAAACTTCCAGTTATAAAATAAATCACAGGAATGAAAACTACAGCTTAGGGAATATAGTCAATAACATTGTAACAGTGTTGTATGGTGACAGATGGTAACTACACATTTTGTAATGAGCATAATTGTCGAACAACTATGTTGTACACCTGAAATTAATACAATATCTCATGTCAAGTGTACTAAAATATTTTTAAAAAGTAAAATTTTTATTTTAAAGGATGAGTATGCTAGTGGGGCTTGGATAGTAAAGAAAAAAACAAGGCATAATTATAATAAAAGTAGCCTTGGAATAAGGAATTTTCACTTTGTAATCACTGAATGGTGTGCTTTAAAGACAACGGTGGGCAGGAAGTGATAAACCATCAAGTGGTAATAGACCAGTCCACTGTGCCACACACATGAGGACCATGACTTACTCAGTTGTCTCTTTTATTCAATACTCTATAATGTCTAAATCAAAGTTTCTAATGCATTTTTAAAAATGCAAGTTATAAAAATCTGCAATAAGGTTCTGGATCAGTGAGCCCTGTCAGGATAGATTATAGTTCTGCACAATCTCGGCTATAACAATATCATGAAAAATGGGGAATGACACCAGCAGCCCATTTATCTCCTAAGATTACTGCTTTGATGATATTGATTCTTCCTGTGGATCTTAGACTCAAGATTATAGCTCAGGTATGGAGATATAATCAGTTTTGTAAAGTATGTTCTTAAAATGTCCCAATTTTTACCTTCTTGGCAATAGCTATCAAGAAGTTAAATTATTGCTTATAACACTTAGGGATTTTCATAATTAAAATATATTTTGTATCAATTGAATAATAAACTCAAATTCCTAAATTGTATTCCACACATTAATTCAGTGGACATTATTAAGCATTATGTTTATAGTTCAGGAGATATTAGGGCACAGAGAATTTTAAAATCATAAATTGGGCTTCCTGGATTCAAAAACCTCAAAGACTATTAGGAGGTAGGAGATGGGAATTTTGATGAAATGATATAATTTGAATAAAATGTGATATAAACAAGATTTGTGGAAATATCTGGGGTAATAATTGATAACATGGTTTTAAAGGACAGGATAGCTTCATAGAAGGGTGATATGAATCAGAACAAGTTTTAAAGGAGTTTTCCAGGCAGAGAAAGGGCCAGACAAAATTCCAGATATAAGACAGAAAGGTAGACTTATATGGAATATTTGGGAGTGGCCTTGTTTCTATGTAGGATATGTGGAGGTAAGCTGATTTGAGAAAGACGGGGAGTAAGGAGGGAATGAGAGAGGAGGAGGAAGAAGAAGAAAGAGATAGGTACAGGTAGTAGTCAGATTATGAAGGGGTTTATGTGCCATTTAAAAATGTTTTGGGGGTCACCTGGGTGGCTCAGTGGGTTGGGCCTCTGCCCTCAGCTCAGGTCATTATCTCAGGGTCCTGGGATGGAGCCCCCACATCGGGTTCTCTGCTCGGCAGGGAGCCTGTTTCCTCCTCGCTCTCTGCCTGCCTCTCTGCCTACTTGTGATCTCTATCTGTCAAATAAATAATAATAAAAAAATAAAATAAAAATAAAAATGTTTTTGGTTTGCCTTGTTTTATTTTTAATCTGGCAGCTGAGGAGTCTAAGAGATACATATTTTAAAACAATAGGAAACAATGTTTAAAATGGATTATATGAGGAAAAACCATGATGAGGAGGTGAAGGGGGCATTGAAATAATTCAAGTTATTGTTTACATTGCTGTTGAAGGTTGAAGCAAAGCAAAATCCATGGAAATTGAAGAAAAAGAATGAATTTAGATGGTATTTTAGAGGTAACATCATGAGGATTTGCTTTTTAGCAGTTGGCAAAGAAGTAAAGCACTGAGTTCTTCCAGATTATACTTTCCTGACTCTGAGGAAAAGATAATTTTGGGTCAGATTATATATTTTTTTCTATATTTTCCTTGCAATCATTTAACAACCATTTCCTGGGTGTCTATTTTTAAGCAGACCTAATGCTATGGACTATAATGTAATTATGTGCATTTTTTTTTCCTGGCATTATAAACATAAAAATCTATCAAAACAAATCCTCTAAAAGGTATGGATTTCTCAACAGTGTTTGTAGAAGCATCTGGTCTTCTGCATTTAGGCACTCAATTCATTTGGGACCTGTTATTAAACCAGAGAGCTTAATCTCGTAAAAAAAGGACTGTGTGTTGTTCCACTAAGCTAGTGTTCATGCAGTTCTAACTGAAATGACAAGAGTGAAGGCCATTAAAAAGTAATGCTTGAAATCGATCAGAGAATGAAATTGCATTGACCCAAGTATTAATCAATTTTAATAATTGTGTGTTACAATGGTCTTCCAATAAAAAGGCTGTTATTTTCAATTCAGTTCACTTAAGCTATGTCTACATGATTGTAACACAACTAGTTGAAAAGTGTAGCCATTTTCAACACCTGTGCTATAATCTGTTTGTTAGCCTTTTGTTTTCTTTGCAAATTCCAAACAAAACCTGAGTTAGCTAATTGGTTTATGATAAAACTGTCCAAATCAACTCTTGTTGTCATAAAACTATAACCTTAAAAAAGTCAGTTTTCAAATAGAGCGAGACTAATTTGGGCTAATAAAAAAATTAATCATCCAACAAATGGTGTCCTGATTCATAAGTTTTTCATAAAGCTATTAATTCACTAAAAGAATTATTGATGGAGTCATAGACAGCCCTTCTGGTTTCTCTGATAATTTCCTTTTTACCTCGACTTTTGATGTGATATCGAACATTCTGGGAAATGATTATTAAGATTTAATTCTTTCTAGTTTAGGTTGATATCTTCTCTGATCCTGGCTGAAGACAAGTGACAGGTTGCACCTGTTCCCATACCACATGGGGAAACATTCAATAAGTCTGGTCTTGACGATATGGCTAAATCCTCATAGGAATATGAAAGGTGTTAGTGACAGCTAGGTTTTTGATATGGTTACATATTTGGCATCTAACTTGTCTTCGTTTCTTTAACCCTGGACTTGACCCAAGAATGAACACATATGCAATTTTCTGGTTAGAAATTCAAACTCGCCTAATTGCAGTCCCTAGTTACCTCTTGGTCTACAAAGTGGATGTAATTATGTTCATAGCCAGAGTTTGGGGCAAGCTGATGGAGAGGAACTTATCTTGGCTACCTATTCTGAATTGGGAAAAGACAGCACTTTCATTAGTGGACTCCAGTGGTCACAGCTGTACCTACAGAATGTCCCTCCTGATTCCAAAAACTGAAGCACACCCTCTTTTA
The DNA here is from genome assembly GCF_011764305.1 of Mustela putorius furo. Lineage (NCBI taxonomy): Eukaryota > Metazoa > Chordata > Mammalia > Carnivora > Mustelidae > Mustela > Mustela putorius. The sequence continues at coordinate 77,075,524 of NW_025421987.1, forward strand.
TGATACTAAGTGGAAGTGATGGTTCTTTTATGGGAAGGATCCAGATGGTTCCAACATCCAGTTAAAATTCAAACTGACATTTCCATCAATATCACAATTTGTTTATAGTTCTGAGTTAATGTCTTTTACTATTTTAGCTAGCCACCTGGACATCTTTCCTATGTAAAATCTCATACCATAGTCCATTGAGCCAGGACAAGACTGGATTCAAGATGGGCTTTTCAGAGCTTTCCCGCTAGCAACAGATTGGTTTTACTCTTCAACTTAACTGGAATGTACTCTTTTCTTTACCCCACTTCAGAATAGAGGCCAGTGTTTGGGAGGGACTTTATAAAAATAGACAAGACAAGCCCCTGCTACTTTTCACTGGTTTCATTCTCTTGTCTGTGATCCTGCATTTCTTTCTTTCTTTCCTTCCCCCCCCCCCTAATTTAACATCACAGTGGTGACATGTTGCAATAGTGAAAGGGAATAAGAGTAAAAAATGATTTACTGAAATGGTAATTAATTACACTTAGCTTTGTATTATTAGGGGAATTAGTAAAGAGATGGGACACATCTTGTGAATGCACTTTTTTTTTTTTAAGAATTTATTTATTTGTTTGACAGAAATCACAAGTAGGCAGAGAAGCAGGCAGAGAGAGAGGAGGAAGCAGGCTCTCCACTGAGCAGAGAGCCCAATGTGGGGCTCGATCCCAGGACCCTGAGATCATGACCTGAACCGAAGGCAGAGGCTTTAACCTACTGAGCCACCCAGGTGCCCCATCGATGCACTTTTTACAAGCAGGGTTTTTTTTTTTTTTTTTTTTTATCATATATAAGCCCCTGACTATACTGGTACAAACTTGCATTCACAATTGCCTCAGGACAGAATTATATGCCCACTGTTCACCCTAGTTGATTGCCACTTGGCCACTGCAGTCAACAATGATAAGGGTGATAAGGATATGTGATGGGTTGATTGATGTAGTGGAAGAAGTTGATCACATGGATACCAATGAGAATCCTATATTTTGCTTGACTATGAACCAAGCATTGATTCCTCCTATCCCACCCCCTCAGGTCTTATTTTTCTTTTAAATGCTGCTGAGAGGTATGGTGAAACATCACAATATTAAGTTACCCTTCTAAATGCTTATGGATTGGTATGATGAGCAATCAAATATTAAATACCAGTAAAATTGGCTAGAGAGTTTCCAGAAGAAAACTGGTTGGCATATCATTAGACAAAAAAAGAGCCTTGAGCACTGCTGCCTGAGAACTGTTAGAAATTGTAATCTATTAATAACTTAAGTTATATATTTGGAGTCTCCTATTTAATTTGGCTTGCTTCCTTCTGGGGTCTGGGGTTTGGCACAGAGCAGCTTTCTCCTTATTATCAATTCCTACTCCCCCATCCCCACACCCACTATCTGGACCCAGTAAGAAATTTATAGGGACATCATTAAAAATTACTTTTTTAAATATTTGAAATAGGAAGGACAAAAATCATTTGGAAAAGCCCTTAAACTAAGAGAAGAATCTAGAATATGGAGATATTTGTTGATTGTAAGATGCGCAGACTATTGAACTGTGCCAATGACTAATGCAGTTCAGGACACGTGTTAAGCTTATGGATGGTGGTGCTAATAGACATTAGGGCAGTGGTCCCAAGTCATGATTTCTGTCATGAAAGCTTTTTACATTCCCAATGCTTGGCACGGTGCCTGTCCACACTAGTGCTTAGGTGATGATCTGTCCAAATAATGAGTTCTTGACAATGTTCTTGATAGCATCATGTTCCTTGTTGCTTACAGGAACATGTCCAAATCCCTGATCATGACTCCAGAGCATGACCTGGCTCCTTTTTCTATTTCTGACTTTCTCCTTCTGTGGTTTTCAGCTGGGCTACCTGCAGTCGTCCAGACGCAACCTATGGTTTGCTGTCCCTTTGTCCTTGGCACGAGCTGCTGCTTCTGCCTCAAATGCCCTTGTCTGTATGTCTGATGAATACTTACTCACCTTCCAAGAGTCATCAGCCCAAGCATTTCTGCCTCTGTGAATCCTCTCTAGCCCTTACCAAGCTTTTAGCAAGCAGCCAAGAACACAGTGAATTTTGTGTTCTAACAGTATACTAATGCTGAGCATTTAAACATTCTCAAGTATTGGTTTTGTTTTCTTCTACCAAATTGTATGTTTCTTAAGAGTAAGGGGCATGTATTATGATCCATTTTTTTGTTTGCTTTTTGTCCAATAGTATAACACATTTTTCTAATGAAAGGATATTTTTCCTCTTAAAAACATGAAGAGTAACTGTCTAAGTAACTCTTTTTATCAGGTAGCCTGCATTTTCTCCCCATCTCTCATCTTTAGTGTGTTTGTGTCTGTGTGTTAAGTGGACTGTCCAACTCAGTTCCCCTCCTTTTAAATATTTAACTTCTTTCTCTGGACAGGGGTCTCTTCCATGTTCAATAAAAGTCCAGAAACAGGACACAATTAAATCCTGCAGTCTATAAATTCTGTTTTTAGCTTAAAGTAACAGAAAATTTATTACCAGTGGCTTAAGCAAACAAAACAAAATGTTTGGAGCCCTGATGATTACTGTTTGTTGGTTCATCTGCTCAGTGATGCCATCAGGGGCCCAAACACATTGTAACATTATGTTTGCCAGCCTCAATATCTTGGTTTTCTTCATCCTCATGCTTTTGCCTCCCAGTCACAGGAAAGCTACTACGTAGCAGACATCTATGCAGAGTTAAGGGAGCAAGAGCAGCACACCCACCTCAATCACTGTTACCATAATTTGTCATTAAATGATATCATACATGGTAGAATATGTGTCATGTGAGGCACCCAAACAATGTATGAGAGTTCTGAGAATGAAGAGATTATCAGTGATTATAACTATGTTCAGAAGAAATGTTATGAAATGGTGTTATACAATATAGAACTTCAAGGTAAATAAAATTTCAACAGGCAATCTATTGAAGTAGAGAGAAAAGCAGTAAAGCTGTGTATTTAGAAATCAATTAGTTTAGAGATCAGTCTTGCAATTTATGTGTGTCAATATTAGTGTGTCAGTATCTGTGTCAGTGAGATCATGGGGTGTAGTAGATTGTACAGAGAAACACTGTCCAGTAGAAGTCTCTGTGGTGATAGAGATGTTCTATGTCTGTGTCATTCAGTATGGTAGTCCCTAGTCACATGTGCCTGATGAACATTTTAATGCTTGATAGCATTAAAATATTCTATTGTGACTGAGGAATGGAATATTTAATTTTATGGGATTTCAGTTTCAGTTAACATAGTAGCCACATGTAGTTGCTAGTTGCCATTCTGGATAGTACAGGTAAGAGCATTATGGGGCATTGTCAGTTGAATTTGATTCTTAATCTTTTGATCTGAGAAAGCTGGGAGAAGACAACAGGGGATATTGAACAAAGGTGATGTGATCTAAACTATATCATGACAGGAGTACTCTACTGCTTTGCTGAAAATGGCAAGAAGTAGGGAGGGGGGGGGGGGAGGATGTTGCACTGATCCACATGGTAAATGGTGTGGCTTGTACTAGTATGGCATCAGTGGAAGTGGTTTGAAGAGACTGGATTCTGCATTTATTTTGAAAGTCACATGTACAATGGGATAATTACACAGCCATAAAGAGGATGAGATTTTGCCATTCGCAGCAACATGAATGTACCTAGAAGATGTCATGCTAAGTAAAATAAGTCAGACCGAGAAAAACAAATACCTTGATTTCACTCTCATATGGAATCTCAAAAAAACAAAACACATGAATAAAACAATAAACAAAAAGCCAAATAAAACCTACAAATACAGAGACAAACTGATGGAGAGAGGTGAGCAAAACGTGTGAAGGTTAGTGGGAGACATGGGCTTCCAGTTCTGGAATGAATAAATCACCAGAATGAAAGTCACAGCATAAAGAATATAGTCAGTTTTGTTGTAAAATCATTGCATAGTGACAGATGGTAGTTACATTTGTGGTGAGCACAGAATAATATATAGAAAATTTGAATTACCCTGTTGTATACCTGAAACTAATTTAACATTGTGTGTCAACTGTATTCAGGTTAAAAAAGAAATCAACAGAATTCTCTGATGGATTAGATATGGGATATAAGGGAAAATAAGTAATAGAGAATATTTCTCTGTTTTCTGCCCTAACTAGCTAGAATCATGGAAATTTCATTAACTGAGATGAGGAAGACCAAAGGAAGTATAATTTTGCAGAAAAGGAGAAAATTGAATCTTGAATCTGGCAAGTTTGGGATGTCTACTTGACATCCAAGGACATATTTTGAATGTATAATTCAGAATGTCTTCATGTTAGTGGTATTTAAAGTTGTGAGACTCTGAGAGCACTAAAGGAGTGAGTGTAGTTTGAAGAGAGATGATACATGAGGACGGAGTCTTGAAGCAGTCCACCAGCATTAGATGAGGCAGAACCAGCTAAAGGAGACTTAGAAGAACTACTAGTACAGTTGGAGGAACCCAGGCTAGTGAGGGTTTTAGAAGGCAAAGAGGGTAAAATAGTTAACTATGCCAAAATATCCTTGTTATGCATTAAAGAAAAAATGAAGTTGAGGCACCTGGGTCACTCAGTTAAGTGGCTGCCTTCAGCTCGAGTCATGATCCAGGGTCCTGGGATGGAGCCCTGCATCAGGCTCTCTGCTCAGCGGGCGCCTACTTCCTGCTGCCCCTCTGCTGGCCTGCTGCTCTGCCTGCTTGTGCTCTCTCTCTCTCTCTCTGCCAAATAAATTTAAAAAAATCTTTAAAAGAAATATTAAGTGTGGTAACTGACTACTAGAATTAGCAATGTGGGTGTGTATGTATGGGGGTGGGAGTTATTGGTGATTGCAACAAGCATGGTTTCTGGGGAGTAGGGACAGCAAAATCCTTAGTGGAGTGGAGTCAAGAGACACTAGAAGAGAGGAATTGATGGTGAGGACAGGTAATAGAGGTGATTGATTTAGTAAAAAATTTATGTTTTAATAAATTCTGATTGTGCAGAATATAAGCTTAATTTGATAGAGGTGAAGGGAGAAAAAGATATTTTAAAGGAGACATAATTCCTTCCATTGGTTCTTGGATTGGCTCCGCTGTCTCACTCACTGGACACAATATTGGCAATTTCACTGATTTAGAGCTGTCTTGTTAAGTTTATCAGCCTATCAAACTCACTTTTCAAAAGTAACTGAATAATTCCACTTTAAAAAATTCAGTCTTAATTCAAAAACATGTTAAAGGAAAATATTTTCATTCCAAATTAAGAATTATAGCTTATTTTCTGAGAAAAAGTAAATATATATCATAATGGAGAGCTTTACTGCAATTAAACAGAAACCATTTTTTCTCAGCTGCTAAGCAGAACATCTCATCAAGAAAAATGTATTTAATGCATAAATTCATGAAGTTTTTTTAAATTTTACAGATAAAAACATTAAATATTTGCAACCTAAATCTCATACATAGTCTGGAATTACTAAACACGGAGAGTAAATAATTTGCCCAAGGTCATTCAACTTGTTTAAGGAGATTTGTTGTTAGTGTTGTTATTTTTATTTTTATTTTTTTCCATACTGAGACTCCTGAAAATTGAATGTGAGTTCTTGGTCCTGTTTAAATATCATGGCTAATGTTGTGCACATATAAAGCAGAAAATTCTTCAGTTAATGTGAGTCTATTCCATGAAATATTAGGTGAAAATGCTAAACGCAGCCTAAGGAATCCCAGGGTCATTGCTTTGACCTTGGCTTCTCATAAGTATATTTCTAGAAATGTTGATCTATTGGACATTGCTCAGGGATGCTGTTACATGCACTTTGTTTTCATAGGTGTGCCCACCTTTTAAACACATTCTTGAACATTATGGCTTACCATTCAGGAAAGGTAACTATGGTAAATCATTTTTCTTTCACTTTATTACCCTACCCAAAAAGTACTTTGGTTGAAGTCATAGATTGCAATCTGTGCTGTGGTATTTTGAATGAGTTAGAACTTCTCTGGGAACTTGCCTTTCTCTTCTAAAGTACTACTCTGGTAATTTCCAAATATTTCTGAGATTTACATAGGAAATCTATGAATAGTAAAAAGATTTACTTTCAGGATTGATATGGGATACCTGTGGATGTTATAAACTATTTGTACTTGGTCCATAAGAGGGATAAGCCTGTTCCTATTATGTTGTTGACTATAGAGTTAATAGAACATGAAGACGAAGAAATGTTACTTAAACTTCTTTCAGGCAGACTATTCTTTTTTTTTTTTTTTTTTTTTAAAGATTTACTTATTTAGTTTAGAATACAAGAGCAAGTGGGGTGGGGGGAGTAGTAAAGGGAGAGGAAGAGAATATCAAGCAGACTCCCTGCTGAGCATGGAGCCTGACCCCACTCGGTGCTCGATCTCATCACCCTGAGATCATTACCTGATCCAAAACCAAGAGTCGGACGTTCAACCAACTGAGTCACCCAGGTGCCACATCAGGTGGACAATTCTTAATTGGACTTTTTAGTTACTCTTATCTGGAAATATTATTAAGTATTATTTACATTGTTATATTTATGCCGATTATCCCCATTTTAATAATTCAAATTAGCATTGTATAAAACTTATACTATGTTTACAATATAGATTATAAAAAATATATAACATAAAAGATGGAAATAAAACACAAATATTAATAAAAGTGAAATGATATAATTTTAGGCCATCAATTTAACTCTTTATACTCTTACGTGTTTTCCATTTTTATGTGGTTTGCATTTATAATCACAAAACACATGAATAAAAATAAATTTTGTGTGGGATGGATACATCTCTGACTAATTATCCTTCTGCTAGGTAATATAAAAGGTTATCTGGATTACTTTCCTGGATGATGACCTTACATTATTATTAGAGAACAAAACATAAACACAGGAATATCTTGTGAAATAGCTTAAAAAGAAAATACATTAACTATATTATATTTAAAAGATTTTAACTGAAATGAAGTGCTTGCTAGTAATATTAAGTTCAGTGTTTCTTTAGAAGGAAAAATATAGGGTTAACTTAAAGGTTTCCAAATTCTTAGGCATATCAAGAGCACAGCTATCTCATTTTTTCAACCTTTGGGATAAATGAAGTAATGGTTAATAGTTAAAGATTGGTTACTTCAAAGAATCATAAGATCATTTGATTAGTATCATTTCCCCAAATTATCCCTTTTCCTCCCTCTTTTGTGTTTTTAGTAGGCAATTCTAAAATCTGCCAAGATTTTATCTCTTAGACTTTATTCTGTATTCTCATCATTGCACAGAAATTGGAAAACGTCCTTTTATATTGTTTCAGTTCATTTGGAAATTGAATAGCAGGTATAGAGAAATATAAGGAGAATTGCAGTTTCAATATCAAGATTTAGATATAAATGAATTTCACAAAAAGAAGTGTTAGAGGACTACATTCTTTTCTTTGCTTATTACTCTGACCTGTTAACTTCTTTTTTAATACTCCTGAGGAGTCTTTCTTTCATTTGTACAATTAGTGTTGTGAAACTCCATTAAATATCATTCTGAGTGTGGCTTTTTTATTTTTGGTAGATGTCTAGCTATAAAGCTCCAGTGGATTCTTTCTATTTTGGAGTCTTTATAATTTCTACAGATTGATAGGATCATAGAACGCTAGAACTAGAAGAGCCCTTAAATATCATCAAATCCAATGTTTTACTTTTAGTTGACAGAATCGAAGGTCAGAAAGATTAAACAATTTGCTCAAGGTCAAACAACTAGTTGACATCATCTTTAGGCACATAATGCAAACTGTTAATTCCTCAGATAATGACTTATCTGGTATCTGGCTGGTTATTTTCTGTGTTTCTATAGAGTTATATAAAATGAAGTTTGGATGTGTGAAAACATACATATTTGCAGTGACTAGGTCTTGTGTGCGTGCCTGGTTTGTCCACAGAATTTACTTCTGTTTCACATTAGTTGCTCTCCCCTCATTTTCTATAAAATGGGCTTAAGTGCTATGAGACAGAGCAATAAAAAAATTGAGTTCCTTTGGAGAATTATCTTAGATAGCTTCATGGTTACTTGTAGCCAGTGTTTTAGCTATACTTGCCACTTGTTTGTTTCCCAGTTGTGGAGCTATTTGTACATGTATTTCTATTCTATGTGCCAGAAGTGATGATTCTAGTCCACATAAGCCATGCAGTTAATTCACTATCAGTACCATTAACTTTCCAGCTTCTTTTTTGTTCCCTTTCTTGACTGTTTTGTATCTCAAAAATGTACAACTGTCATGCATGCATTGATTCTATGTATCTGATATTTTGATACATTATATTTAATTCTCAAATAACAACAATGGCTAGATACTATTTTCCCCAATTTATAGCATTAGAAGACCTGTTGAGGAAAAACAAAACAAAACAAAAAACAATGGAGTACAAATGTAGCATCCATTTCAATAATTAACAAAGCTGTCCTAAAGATGTGGAGTGGGGGTAGAGTGTTAAGTAGAGGAGTTAAAGTTCAAAACTTAAAAAGTAAGGAAGGAATAAATTCAGTCTGATAGTATATCTCAGGGCTCTTTAACACCTTAACTCCTCCACGGTGAGAGCATGACAAATACCTGTCTACCCTCTGGGTCTTAGCCTGTTGCCACACTCCTGGATTTTCTGGTTAAGTTTAAGGTCAACATCAACATCAGTCTTAACTAAGCACTAGTTCCCAGGGGTGACTCACCCCAAGAAATTCCAGTTAGGAATTAACCTTCAAAAGAGGCAAAAACCGAACTCATTAAATCTTTAAATATACCCTTTGTCATTGACCCAAATCTCTTTTCTAATCCGGTACGCTTGCTCTTCTTTCTCCCTGCTAGGCTGATTCTCAGGTAATAAACAACCAAAAAGAGAAAAAAAACAAAGCAAAAAGCCTATAAATTTTATCAGAAAAATAAGGCAGAAATACATTTAACAAAAGTATTAACTATATAGGTTTGACCATATCATAGCTCAAATCCGAAGATACAAAATATAACCATAGAGAGTAAAAATATGATAGTCTGCATTAACTAATGATTGTTTTGCCCTTTTATCTTTGTTTTCATGACATATCATTGAAATATAAAATAATTGTTTCCTTATGTTATCTGTAGCTCTTTATTTAACAAATAGATTGCTCCTGTCTAACTACTAATGCCAATGATCAGTTTTGTTCAACAAACAGTATCTCTCAACAGTTTAAACTTCTATAATTATAACCTCCATATATATTCTACAGAGCAGATTTTCCCATTGGGAGGAATGAGTTAATTCTCAGTTAATGAGAAGAATTCTAACAGAGCATCATCATTACCTGTGAGAAGTTTGTTTCAAAATCATTTAACATATTTGCCAAGAAAATTGATAATTCGTTGTGTTGATAAGATGAATGGAGGCATATATTTCTTTTTACAGTAATGGGAAGATCCTTGAATTTTCTTCGCTAATATCCCTAGGCTCCTCTCAAAAAATGATATGCATACTAACACATACAAACACAGATTTGTATAGTAAGCATGAATAAATAACCAGTACTGTAGACCTTGTAGGATTTTTCCTGGCATGTGATCACTTTAATAAAACAGCTACCATTTTAGATAAATAAAGTGATTAAAAATTGCTGGTGAAAAATCAGTAAAAATGAAAGATGTAAATCTTAAAACCCAATCTCATCTGGTAACCAGAGCCCCATAGCAATAATATCTGGACTCTGTAGACAATATTTCTCAGAAAAGAGCTAGTAATTTTTGGAAGATCCTATGAACAGTCACTAGAGAATACAGCAAAAGTCGGCAAAAGGTAGATGTCTAAAGAAATTTGGGTCAAGAAAATAAGTGGATATTTAGGTAATACCAGAAAAATAAAAATGGCAGCTGGTCTGAGAGCACAGTTTTATGAGTCAGGTAGAGATTCAGTCCTTCTGGATAATGTTAAGAATAAGCCCAGAGAAGCTTATTGTAATAGCATATAAAATACTAGAACCAGAACGCTAACATAGGAGAAGCTGCTGAAAACTATTTGCAGACGCAAAGTTCAGTTGTTATGGGGAAAGGAATGGAAGTACTGGGCAAAAGGCCAGGCAGGTAAAAAGCCCATATGTTAGATTGGTAATGAAGGTGAACCAACTCCTTAGGGTGTGGAGAGGGAAGGTGAGATGAGGTAGAAGTGAGAATGTCCCAGGGCCAGAGCTCCTGGGTTTTGAAAGAGCCAAAGTTAGACCATTTGAGTTCAAAAGGAAAGGAAGCCTAAGAGAACACAAAGTTCAGGCAGGATATAGGCAGAGTGTGGAGTTGACCTGAGGGGAGGCAGGAAACTCTGAGGTAGCTACTACAATCTTGTGGGTATTCAGTGTATGAGTGTATGTACCTTAAATGGTCATGGGGCATCCTTCGAACAAGATAGGTGAAACCCAACTACCCCAGTGCTTTAAACCTCCCCACGAAAGACTGGTTAAGGCAGCACTGACTGCAGGTGGCAGGTAAGTGGTCCCAGGATTAGACTGGAGGTCTGTTAGGGGACATAGAGCCAGACAGGTAACAGAAAACTTTCCCTTTATAAAGGTAAAGTTGTTCCTTTTTAAGCCATCTATTATTGCATACACTGTGAGGCACATTTTTATAAGTATGTGTGAAGAGACAAATCAAAATGCAGCTTTTTTTTTTTTTTCCTGGAGATGGCTAAATAGGATTTTCACAGTAATGAGGCTATTCTTAAAAAAATGACCTCATACTTTAAAATCTGCTACCAATTAAAGGCTTGATTGATGTAGGGAATTATTTAGCAGATTTACTTTCTGAAGAGTCTGGGTATGAACTACTAACTTCGGCACTTAAAAGTCGTAGTGACCTTGTATTTGCATAAGTTAGTAAAAATTATGATGTTTATTTGAAATGATTCATCAAATAAGGCTTTGGTTTTAAAAATAATTCCTGGAGATATGTACGTGTATGTGTGTGTATGTGTATGTATGTGTCGGTATATATGTGTGTGTATACATATATGTATGTATATATTTTTACATATATATGTGTATTTGTAAAAGGTAAATATATCTTTCGTGGGCAAGGAGAAATATTCATGTAAGGGAATTTCCTTCAGAAACCCTCAGTCAAGCTTTTGTTCTGAGAACATAACTATAGAATTTATAGAAATTGACCCCTTATGAAATATTAACAATACTAAAGATCAGATTATAAAATCTAGTAGTCTTAAGCATGTCTCATTCTTTTCTATTAAAGAAAACTATTTCTCATTACACAGTAATATTCTTCCATTACAGAAAAATTGAAAATGCATATACAGAAAATAAAACATAGTGGGTCACCAGGGTGGATCAGTCTGCCTTTGGCTCAAGTCATGATCCTGGAGTCCCAGAATCAAGCCTCATGTTGGGCTCCCTGCTCAGTGGAATTCTGCTTCTCCCTCTGACCCTCCTCCCTCTTGTGCTCTCTCTCTCTCTCTCCAGTAAATAAAAAATAAAATAAAATAAAATATATCTTCATTAGTCCCACTGCAATAATCATGTTGATATTTTCTTTTCACAACTATGCATACTTCAAGGGAAAAAGCTGCATCCGTATTAAAAATTATTTTACCTGGTTTATTTAACCTAATTTTATATCATTAAATTTTTGTAACATATTCTTCCTAATTGTATTTTTACTTATTCTTGTTAAGTATTATTTATAATGGTACTTACTATATTGTACTATAAAGTGACATACTGTAATTTATTTAACCCTCTCTTATTACTGTATATACAAATTATTTCCATTTTTTGACCTTATAAATATTATTTCTCTAGAACCTTTGTGCATAAATAAATATGTTTTATATTCATTTATTTATTTAAGTTTTTTTAAAAGATTGTATTTATTTAATTGACACAGAGAGAGAGTACGAGCAGGGGGAGCAGCAGGTAGAGGGAGAAGAAGGCTCCTGCTGAGGAGAGACCCCCACTAGGGGCTCAATCCCAGTACCCTGGGATCATGCCCTGAGCAAAAGGCAGATGCTTAACCAAGTGAGCCATCCAGGTGCCATATATTTTATATTTAAAATTGTTTCTTTGGACTAGATTCCTACAAGTAGGAGTACATAATAAAATGTTGACTCAATTCTTAAATCTCTTGATAAAATTATCAAATGTCATCTTTCCAAAAGATATATATTTGTTTATTAATTATACTCAAATATGTGTGTGTTTGTGTGTGTGTGTGTGTGTGTGTGTAATTTTTTTTTTTAAATTTTTTCCTCTAAATCTCTGGGCTAAAGGGACCATGCTAGGGGATTAAGTTGCCTTGAGATAGCTAAGGGGATCTCAAGGCAAAGGATGGGGTGAGAAGTAAATGCCAGAAGGGAAAATAAATGTGAGAGGAGACTGGCGTACCAAGGTGCAATAAGTCAAAGTGAGAATCTAGCAAATTGTCCCAGTGCCTGTTTTAGAAGACTGGATACAGAGACGTGGAGACCAAAAGGAACTATCAAGTAGTGAATGAATATTAAAAGAGCTAACATGGGTTATGGGCAGTCACCCCAAGGCATGGACCCATAATTTCTTGTCCAAAGCCCTTGGGCCAGTTATGTTTTAGATCCAGATGTTGTAGGATTTTTAGATTTGTTTTAGGTTTATATATTGTAGTAATATAGTATATAATACCCCCACAGGGATTTGGGTAATACAGGTAATAAAACACATTAATATTTTTGTAGCTGAGCATTTAATTCTTTGTAGGACATCTTTCAATTCCAAGTGGCCTAATGTCAGTAACAATGAGGTTTTGCCACCAAATGATGTCACTGAAAAGTTACCCAAACTGGCTTTGGTTTCCAAAACATTTTGGATTTAGGTAATATGAATAAAAGATAGTGCATATGTGTTGCTACCAGCAGTTTGGTAAGTGTCTTAAGCTGTTTTCTTTCTTTCTTTTTTTTCTTAAAGAAATAATAGAGGTTTTATTTGTTTGTCCCCCCTTTTCTTTTTACAAATAGTTTTGAAAGGTCATACAAATTAGATATTTTAAGTGTGTTTGGTTAAAAGAATTGAAATATTTCTCTCTCTGAATTTTTCTATCCAATGAGATTAAAAACAAATATGAATCTTCTCTTTGATAATCAGGGATATTTTATCTGAAAGTTTCCTGGTGGAAATTAGATTTTCCAAGCAAATATTTTGATTAACTATTTAGGTGATTGAGATAAACTACCACATTTAGGAAGATAGGTTGATTTACCCTCAGATTTACTCTTTTTTTTTTTTTTTGAAAATTACTGCTTTTCTCCTATTCAAAATATATTCATGTTCTGATAACCATGAATCTTTGTATAATACCTGAAAAAGTGACTCAATAAGGGAATGAAGTTTAAATTCCTCTCTACTTTGTAATTTACATTGTGGAAATGCTATCCTCCCCTTATACATACAATCTGGTCTTTCTTAGAAATATAAAAGTCATCATTAGCAGATAAGAAGGACAGGAGCATGCTATCATAAACCTGGAAGAGGTGATTTATTTCTTATATTTCTGCTATTCAGATAGATAGTTCTCTGTCTACATTATTTCAAATGCTACAGAGATGGTGATTCATACATCTTCCCTTGGGTACATTTTCTTATATTTCATTATTCATATTCAGAGAATTTTTGTTCAACTTCTAACCTAACTCATTCTTTCTATAATTTAAATTCATTACCTCTAACCCTATCTTCATTTGAAACAGAGTAGTGCTTATCGCCAAATTATATCTGTTCCTCTGTCTAAAGACTACATTAGTCTTCAAATTTCATTTCTCCATAGTAAAAAACATTTCCTTAAAATATTATACATTGCAAGTTACTTCTTTACCCTTTGTAGTTGGGTCAAAAGAAAGGTATAAAAATCTAAAAAAGTAACAATAACAAAAATGGTGGAAATTTATTATTCAGTCAACTGGTATTTATCTGGGGCTATCAGGTGGTAAGGCACAGTGTGGAGATGGATAAACAAATGAATAAATTTAATGACATGAATAGATACGACATGAGTCTAATGCCTAGTGGCTTTATAGTCTAGCAGAGGAGATTATATGGATAAATAAAGGAGTTGAAATTTAGACACATCTGAGTTTGAATCTTAGTTCTGTCTCTTATCTGGATGAGAACTTTTCATGCATGACTGAAGCCCCCAGTGCCTAGTTTCTTTTCTTTTCTTCTGCTCTCTTTTTTTTTTTTTTTTTTAAGATTTTATTTATTTATTTGAGAGAGAGATCACAAGTAGGCAGAGAGGCAGGGAGAGAGGGAGGGGAAACAGATTCCCTCCTGAAAAGAGAACCTGATGTGGGGCTCTATACCAGGACCCTGAGATCATGATCTGAGCTGAAGGCAGCAGCTCAACCCACTGAGCCACCTGAGAGCCCCTTCCTGCCTAGTTTTTGAGTAATAATTGTAAAAATCTAGTAGGATCCTGTGAAGATAAAATGAGATAATGCATTCCAAGTGCCTTAGTTCTGGCCCTTAGTATCATGTATAAATTATAAAAGGAACTCTTCATTGAAAAAAAAACGAGTGTCTATTAGGTATCAGGCAGTTATTCATGTGAGTCTGGAGGATGAACTCTGTGTAAGATCATGCCCTGTCCTCAGAGAGCTCATGGTCTGTTGGGAACATTAACTACACAATAGGCAACTACTCCATATTGAAATGAGTGCAAGACAGTGCCAGTGATGCAGGTTAACGGGATGATAAAGCCATATTGAAGGGTCAGGATTAGCTGCCTGACAAATCAACTGAGATTCAAAAGCAACTGGGGAATTAATGAAGCAAAGAAGGCCCATGAAGAGTGCTTAGCACAGAGGGAAAAATATATGCCTAAGGGAAATGTGCCATAGCACAATAATTTCTGGGGATAGAAGTATAATCTTTAGGGGATCATGAACATAAAGGAAGTGGTGTAAGAGAGAATGGAGAATTAGACAGGAGCCTGATCATGAAGGCGGGCTGTCAGCCGTGGGAAGAAATGTGGCTTTGATGTGGAAGTCAGAAGTCAGTTACTGAAGTGCGTTCATGGAAGAAAAGAGAGAAGTGGGAACAGACAAGGGCATAGGTGTGGCGGCGGAAGTTCAGGAAGTTCTGTCTGATATCTTGCATTTTCTCTTTGCAGTAAATCATTCCCTGAGGATGGGATGCAAAGGAGGCAAGGAATAATGGGGTAGATCAGTTTCAGATGAGTGGAGAATGTTTCTAAATGGCTGCAATGGAGTTGGAATTGACGATGGGACCATCAAAGGACTTCAGTTTATCATGGGGGATATAGTTGAAATTAGAGTCCACCAATATGTGGTATGGTAGCTATTGAGGTATACCTATCCAGATTACCACTCTAGGACCAATTGCTGCCCATCTGTGGGGAGTGGGTTTGGCATGTTTGGCTGTCAGCTCCTTCGTCTTCAGCTGCAGATAGCCCCCTCCCTGATAGCCATCTTAATTCTCTCTGAATCTGGAGAATCAGCTGAAAAATTTGGTGGTCTCAACCTGAGAATTTGTGTGATACTTTTTTTGTTCAGCACTTCTCAACTGGCCACACTGAGATACAGATACGCTGCTGCGATCTCAGGTCAGGTTTCTTTCAAGCCGTTGAGGTAGAGAAACACCGGAGGATATAGGCAAGATATAGACAAGTGAAGGGAGTATAGTCTGCTTGGTCATGGAGAAGAGTATGATAATAGAAGATGCCTAAAAGAGAGTAGAGGTCCAGATGATTCCATGAACTGGAAGTAACAGTGGGAGTGACAAAGCCTGACTGACATTCCAATCTGAAGTATTTGAACAAGTATACATTTATTACAATTTAGAAATCTATCATTTCATAAGAAAGTATAAACAAAGCTACTGTAGTATTTAGAGAAGTTCGAGTAACAGACGTGATTAAAAAAACTGATCTGTTACTGTGATGCTGACACTATTCAACCTGTTTTCCTTCCCTTCAAAATTCACAGAGCCTCACCAAGCAATTACATGAACTTGGAGCTAAGTGTTTAATGGTTTAATGTGTTCTGCTTCCAGAGAGTGTTTATTGTGTAACAGGGGACTTCACCTTTTTAGTCAAAAGATTAAGGTATGTTAGGCATTGACAGAAGCATATGAAGATGTGATTTAGGGGGTCAGGAGAACCTTCAACATCCCTCAGAGAACATTTTCTATGTTGTTATTTTCTCTGAAGACTTGAGAATATGGTGTCAATGAAAAACGCCATAGGTGTTTGCATTCTTGCCTTCAGTATTAGTTAATAATTTTCTGAAGTCTTGTTTAGTCTTAGCCCCCACCCCCCACCCCGGTGCCTAGCATAATGCATGCTGCATATGTTCTCAATGTAGATTTAAAAAAATCAATGTTTTGTAGCTATAGCAATGTATCTAGTCTAGTACTCTTCCTGTCTTCCCTAAAATATTTATCCTTTCTCATTTGTGCATCTAAGTCTGAGAAATTTTCTAAATGAATTAAACAATATGGCAATTACCATTGTTAAATTTAAGGTGCTTTAGATTCACATGTCACTTGTGATGAGGAACTTTTGATTCAATCATGTTTTACCTTTAAAATATTATGCTTCTGCTCAGTTATAGACCTTCTACACTTTTAATATTTGATGAGATCTTGATATGTGCCTTACTACTATTTTAACCCCCTCAATGACCTTATGAAGCGGTACTGTTATTTTTCATTTATTTATCTATTTTATTTCACACATCCAGAAATGGAGGCATAGAGCTGTTAAGTGATTGGCTTGAGGCTCTAGCATGGATGGAGCAGGATCTGGGTTTAGACCCAGGAGTCTGCATCCAGAGCCAACACTTTTTTCTGCTATGCTCTGTAACCTCCAATTCTTTTTTTAAAACACAGTTTAAATAATTTCTCATGGATTCATTGAACTGTAACCTATGTCAGGTAACATTTGTGGTTCTAGCTCATCCAGTATTTTATAGAGACAAGCTGGTTCTCTGGATGGGTCTTCATTTCATTCAGTGAGGGTGATAAATCTTCTGTTAATATTTGATTCACACATGATTTTGACTATTTGAAAGGTATTTTAACTTGTCAAATTCTGTTTTAAGAGAGATATGAATACCTGTCATTAGTATTTCTTTTCATCTATGCTATAGAATCCTTTGGTATTCTGTCACATTTTAGCTTTTGTTAAGGCATGATCATGTGTATATTGAAAAATCTTTGTTTTAAAATATGTCTCTAAATTGGATAATTTTATTCCTTTGGAGCCTGGGAGATTTGCCTTAAAAAATCTGTCAGTAAACACAACTGTGTGTTTTGTTTTTGTTTTTGTTTTTGATATTTAAAATGGAAATATCACTTTTATTGACAAGTTAGGGCCATGGACAGACAGCTTCCAGAACAGAAAAAAGACAGTCCCAAGACAACGGAGTGTAAAAATCATAGCAGACAGCCTAATACTCTTCACCCTCATCCTCTCCCTCAGCACTATCCGCTCCGACCTCCTCATAATCCTTCTCAAGGGCAGCCATGTCCTCACGGGCCTCAGAAAACTCCCCTTCTTCCATGCCCTCCCCCACATACCAGTGAACAAAGGCACGCTTGGCATACATCAGGTCAAACTTGTGGTCCAGGCGAGCCCAGGCCTCAGCGATGGCTGTGGTGTTGCTCAGAATGCACACAGCTCGCTGGACTTCGGCCAGGTCTCCACCGGGCACCACAGAGGGAGGCTGGTAATTAATGCCCACTTTGAAGCCAGTGGGGCACCAGTCCACAAACTGGATGGTACGCTTGGTCTTGATGGTGGCAATGGCGGCATTGACATCTTTGGGAACCACATCACCCCGGTACAACAGGCAGCAAGCCATGTATTTACCATGGCGAGGGTCACATTTCACCATCTGGTTGGCTGGCTCAAAGCAAGTGTTGGTGATCTCTGCTACTGTAAGCTGTTCATGATAGGCTTTCTCAGCAGAGATGACGGGGGCATAGGTGGCCAGAGTGAAGTGGATATATATTGTGTGACTTTGGGCAAGATACTTGTCTCAATTTCTTCCCACAAAAGTGTAATACCTTGAAGGATCATAGCAAGAATTGAATAATTATCCACATGTACATACTCATGCACACACACACACACACACACACACACATACACACAGTACCTAGTATGTATCCATCCTGTGGTAGGTGGTCAATAAATGTTCTCCATGTTTTAATGTACTCAAATATATTCAGCTATGTTAATTCATGCTAGGATAAGTTGCAATGTTATATATTAGACAGTAGCTTTGGTTATTCTCTTTGACTGTAAAAATAAATTCTTTCCACTGAAAATGTTTTAATCAGGGTGTGCTTTTTGCTATTTCTGAAAATAGGTTAGCTGCAGAAATGCTAACTCTACCCTGGGCCAGGAATAAACAGTTGACAAAAAGAGCATGACTTTGGCATATCAACAGACATTAAATGTTAAGAGTTCCAGTAACTTAATTGTTGACATTAGGACAAAGAGAAAACAATGACCTAGCATTCACATTTAAAAGTCACTTTTGTAGAGAAACTGGTACTGAATAAGAGAGGTACGTTTAAAATTTACAAAAACACTTTATAGAAAGTAATTAATCAAATCCCAAAGTACATATAAAGAGGCAACTGTCTGGCAACATGGAAAGCATTCCACAGGATTTAGGGAAATAAGTGTTTTAGCAGTTAGGTTTGTTTTTTCTTTAATGATGTAGAAGCTGCTCTCAGTGATTATCTCCTTGCCTAATGACATACAGTTAGTAAATAGTAGAGCCGAGATTCACCGTCAGCTTGTTTAACATCAGAGCTGGTGTTGCCCTTCCTGCCCTCACCATGTTAGCTTGCTCCGTACCTTATTGTAGAAATGACATTGATTTTTTTTTTTTTTGGTCTTCATGAAAAATTAAAGGAAGCTTTCCTAAATTTTCATTAAGAGTAAGTAAGCAAAAATATAAAGGAAAACATTTAAAAGAGCTTAAAAGAACTAAAGCAGTAAAAATATTAGATCTTGGGACTATTTTTTTTTTTTCAGCTTATTCCTGAACCTGAATCTTCCCCTAAGTTCCTACAGAAATTTAGAAAACATTCTTCTTAAATGGTGAAATGAAGAATTAGCTAGGATAACATGCTATTACAAACTGGGATAACTTCTAACTTTCAACTTCATAGAATTTTGAATTATGCAGAATTGAAAGGGAGAAATAGAACCTAGGTTAATTAAGCTTCATTCTTGTAATTTAAAGGTAGCAGGTTTACAAAGCCTCCAGCCTAAGAATGACCAGACAGCAGGGATTTATTATTATAGACATGCCATTCCATCAATTGATATACCTATCTGTCTATTTACCTATCAATCTATCGATGTGTGTCAAGATAAGCCTGTGTGTGTTTACTTTTTTGCATTATAAAAGTAATAGATACTTGGGCCACCTCGGTGGCTCGGTGGGTTAAAGCCTCTGCCTTCGGCTCAGGTCACGATCCCAGGGTTCTGGGATCGAGTCCCAAATTGGGCTCTCTGCTCAGCAGGGAGCCTGCTTTCCTTCCTCTCTCTCTACCTGCCTCTCTGCCTACTTCTGATCTCTGTCTGCCAAATAAATAAAGTCTTAAAAAAAAAAGCAATATATACTATAAAAAGTCTTTAGATTGAGAAATACAAGGAATAAGAGTGAAACCCTTTTATGTTTGAACAGTCTGGAGATAGCCATCGTTAATACCTATGATTATTTCCCATTATTATTCTTAGGAGTGTGTAAGCCCCACATGTGGACTCATGCTACGCACAGAATTGAGTGCTGCTTGTTCTACTTCTTTTGTTGTTGTTGTGTTTGTGTTTGGAGAGCTTTTCAGATCAATTCTCTAAATTCCTGATTTGATTTTTTCCAGCACTAATTCTGGTATTTAACGCTTATGATTTTAACTTTGCCATTGTGTTTTTAAATTTTTTGTCATTTTTACTAATTTTGATAAGTATTCTTCTCATCTCAGTCTAGTGCCTGATCTCCGATAGAATTTCAAGGTTTAAAAGAGACCTTATAATTTTGTATGATTTCGATATAATAGTTTCAAAGTTATCACTAACAAGTATTATACTCCCCCCCCAAATATTCCCTTTTTTATTCATTACCACCATGTTCTTCTTCCCTTATTTATTGAATTATTTTCTCATACATATTACCTTTTAAATCTTTTAATTCATCCTTGGATAGGGAAGGATTTTTGAGGATCAGTATTTGCCAATAAGGATAATTTCCCTTGGACCGCTTACTCTTTTTTTTTTTTTTTCAGCGTAACAGTATTCATTGTTTTTGCACCACACCCAGTGCTCCATGCAGTATGTGCCCTCCCTAATACCCACCATACTCTTAATTTAGGTGGTGCCAGAACTTCTGTAGCCGATGTTTACCATGTTTTGATGTTCATTCACCCCCTCTACAGCAATAATTCCTATGCCTGTTGCCATATTAACTCTCCCTTTAGCTCTCTGGATTTTTAGTTCTGTAAGTTGCTCTTATCTCCAATTTAGAAAAAAAATTCTGTTTCCCAGGTTACCTACTTAGTGGTGTCATTCAATAGATATAAACCCACTAAAAGATCCAGATGTTAAGTATTTTGTGCACACGTTATCTTCAGAATTAACAGTTAGTTTTATAATTTCTGAGTTTAGAGAACATTAGATAATAATTATATCCTACTAGAAAAAAAATGACTTATTCTTTTTTTGTTTGACCTTTCTTGAGCCTGAATTCATAAATCTAGGCACAAAGAATAAGCTATTTAGACTGAAAAAGGGACTTACTTGTTCTTGACTAATTTACTGATAACATACACATTATTTTCTGTCTTACTATCTTAAAACTCCTCTGTAGTTTTTCACCTGAGTTATTACTATTGCAAAAATGCATACTTCCTACTTATTTTGCACAAAATTGTTTTGGTAATGATGATTTACTGTTCCTTATAATAATTGTTGTATTTACAGGTTTGTTTTTTTTTTTTTTTTTACAGAAAGATATTCTAAAACAATTCTTTCTACCATTTCAAAGAATTTTGTGTTGGTTTGAAGGGCATTCTCTCTTTTGACAAATATAATAAAGTTGTTATTAAACCTCTTTTTTATCATTTCAGAAATAGACCTAGAATCAAGTACTGACCAAGTCCTGTGGTTGTAGAAATTATTTTATATGTTTTTGTAGCATACAGATTGGATTAATATAATTCTCTTTTCACCTTTGTCAGAATTTTTATTGTAAAAAATGTGATGCATACTATATTTGGTAATAAGTATGTTTCATGGTTCCCACAGGACAGTTAAAAATCTCACCTTCTGAAATCTCTCTATTGGCTTCTTATTATGAACTGTCTTGAATTTTAGATTTGCTGCATGTGTGTCTATTGACTCATAAGTAATCTTCTACATACAAAATATATTCTGTTCCATTAAAAATTATTTTAGATAATTATTAGATCATGAGAGTCTCCAGCCTACCCAGAGACAAGAGAAGGACTGTGCAAAACAATACTGAATGGTCTGAAATAGCATCAAAATGCCCCCTCTCTACACTAACCTTGATGGGAAAATGAATAAATATCAGTATTGTGCTTATTTGAGTTTTTAGTTTGAGCTTTCCTCTGTCTGCCCTCTGGTGGGACTACTAATAAGTAACTGACAAGCTTTTAAAATAATCCTTAGTAAGAAAATGGATAAGAAAAATATAGATAAATCAGAAAAATGAGATTCAGAGTTTTGCTTACCTTACTTTACAAAGTAGGGCATACTACCTATGAATACTCCTAATAGGATGATGGATCATGCTGATTTTTTAAGAATGACTGCTTCAATCACATGAACTGAGTAGTAAAAACAATGAAAAAGACTCAAAGTTAGTATTTCCCTTCATTGTGTGTGTGTGTTTTCTCTATAATTACTTGATGACAGAATAGTAGAAAAACCAATCACTTATGATTTTGCCTTTTGTATGGGTAAGCACTGGTTTGATGTATCTTTTTTGAAAAAGAAGTTATTTTTAACTGAATTTAATTAAATTATGATTTACTAGCATCCTGTAGACACATACTCTTCTTCCATGATCTGAAATGGATCCACTTATTTAATCACCAAAAAAAAAAAAAAAATGCACAGAATATAAATGGCTTCATTTTAATAAAATTCTTCAATTATTTACATTTGAGGAGATCTCCCTAGGTAGAAGAACTGATTTTGACTGTGGCATTTTTTAGGAAAATGTCAACTAATATCTTCTGAAGTAAATTTAGAGTTAAGAGGAAATTTGTCTTCCAATCTTAGTGAAACATAGATATTTTACATTTAATGTAAATGTAAAAATTTTAAAAATTTTATGGTTATTAATTTTCAACTTAGTAAGTATAAGAAAATAATACTATGCTATACTATCAGTATTTCATAAATTGAAGCCTATTTGAACATGAAAAAGGAAGGACAGTCTCAAATTTTAACAATTACATTTAATTTTATGAAAGTCTATTAAAACTCACTACATCTCCTAATCAACATTTTAATGTCTTCCTAACACTGACTGATTGTGTAACTAGCATTGCAGTCTACTTAAAACATCTTTGCTTTTTTTTTTTTTAAGAAAACATTTTATTTCCATTCTCATAAAGTCATTTGGTCAGTTGCCATGACAGCAGGATGTCATTTATTTGAGGGAAAATGGTGACATATTTTTGGCTTGTAATTATTATTTTTTTTTATTAGTGATACTAAATGTTTGAGTTTTTATTCCTTTCATATAAAGCATAGCTAAAAAAGTATCTATCAGTAGCCCCATAGTAGTGGTTTGAACCTGAACAGATTCAATCCGTCATTAGAGAAAACCATTTCTTCCCTATTGAACAGGATTTGTATGGTAAGGTACTTAAAATCTTGGACTCTAGAAAGCCACCTGCTTCTGCTGAGGTATTCAGACAAAGACTCTTGGAAATTGGCCAGGTTTGTGCAGTGCTCAAACCCATTGCTTACGTGCTTGACAGTAACATCTGGTAGCACAGATGCTGAATTCTAGAGAGCCATAATTATCTTTGAGAGAAGGGAGAAGTTGTCTTACAGTTATTATCATGCTCCTACCGCAGGTATTAGAAAGAGGCAATCATTCTGTACTTCCCTGCCAGCATGTTTTCTCAGTTTTGGAGATGAAATTTCTAGATCGTGTAAAACATTGAGATTAAGAATCATTATGTGGCTTTAAGTGGTACAAAGGTTTCAAAAGAGCATAAAGGATGTGATGAAAATGTTTTGTTGTTTCCAAGTGCCTGTTCAAAACCCATTGAGCTGGGTGCCAAAAACTCATAGGCTAGCCTATTCAAGTAAAGGTTGATGACAATAGCCTCTCTTGGTTTCACACTCTATCCTTGAGCCACTCATAAATAAGACTGTCAGATTTTGTACCAATGAAAGAGCCTGTCTTAGCTTTGTTTATCTCAGCTGTTAAGAATTCCCTTTTCCCATTTTTCTCTCTCGCAGACAGATTATTATTAAAAAGTATATGACAGGTGGCAGTGCATCTACACGTTGTTTGTCTTTTAGAAGGATTATTTTATATGCTGAGAGCACACTCAAAATGATGGTTTGGGATTTCTTGATAACCTTCACCTCCAGGACTCAGAATCTGCGATTTGTGGTTTGGTAGCATAGTAACTTGTTTAGATAGCCTGCCTTAATTTGTACCAGTTTGCCAGAGTTAATGGGAACAAGTAATGGTCATTTTTAAGCAATATAAAGTTGATCAGGGTGGGCATATATAAATTTTACTTCTCTGTTTCTTACTCTGAAGATATGCTTGTAAGACTGGTATTTATTCATTGATGTATATATTCTTCACTTCATCAAGTATTAATGATAGCCTACAATGTGTAAGGCATTCTGGTAGGTGACAGACACACATTAGTAAAAGAAACTGACATAATCCCTGCCTTCCTGTGGTTTACAGGTTATTTACAAGAATTGCAAATTCAAATGCCTTTAGGGACAAGCAGATAAAGAAAATGAGTGAAGCTGTGACTATAAGCCCATAATTAGTGGTAGAGACTGTCACTAAAGAAGAATGCATATTCTACTGGACGGAATTCAAATTCAAAATGTGTTTAAATAATGAGTCATATCTTTTTTTTGGGGGGGGGGAGAAAGGAAGGAAGGAAGGAAGAAAGAAAAACACACCCAGGGTCCGAGCACGTTCTGTGGCTCTCTGCTCATGAGTTTGGGCTTTAGTAATGAACCAGCACTGGGATGTCCTAGAAACACTGAGAAATGTGTCTGCATTTGTGAGCCGATTCTTCCATCTGTCACGTTTCATGCCATCAACAGTGTGCAGTCATGGCCTGGGTGAAATCAACTACAGGGACCAGGATGAGTTCTCCAGTTCCTGTTCACAGAGCAGCTGCATTATAGTGGCTGAATCAGCAGCGACCTTAGGCACTGCCCGCTTGATGCCGTTTGGTGCCCATGCTGATCAGGCCAGGCTGCTGTCTGCCCTGGTCAGGTGCAGCAGTGCTGGCTGACGTTCCTCTGGTTTACTTTACTGGCAACATCTTTTCTGCTTTCAGCATCCTGCTTATTATTCTATAAACTGAGAATCATCTTTCCATTCATGGCAAATATTTCATCCTTTAGAAAATAAACTATCATGAGATTAATTTAGGGTAAATATAGGTTAAACTTCTGCCAAATTAGAAACCATTATACTTTCTTGATTGAGCATCATAGCAAAATAAAAGAAAGAAAAAGGTAACAACACAAATAATAACGGTTTGACTATAAACCCTATATATACACATACTACTCTACCATATCTTATATGGATTACAAAATCTGTGCAAAATCCAGAAATTTTTAAAAGGGTGAAATGTCTTAATATTTCATTTGAAAACTTTAAAAAACCCATCCATATGCCACACATCAAAGGCTAAAACAAGATCATCATCATAATAAATAATAACAATAAAATAACAAATACTAATATTTATTGAGTATCATAATAAATAATAACAATAAAATAACAAACACTAACATTTATTGAGTGTTTATTACCTTCTAGAAACAGTTAACATTAGAGAAATTGAGCAAGGTAATTACCAAATATATTTTCTAACTTATTTTGGAATTAAATAAAATTGTTAATGTCTACTGTATTACCAACATTCTTTTTCATCCTCTAGCAGATTAAAAGTAATGTCCTTCTTATAGTTTGTATTTGTTTTTAATAGAGGGTGTCAATTGAGTAATGCCTCATTACTCTTCTAGTATGAGCTGGATTTTTTTTTATTAAGAGTTTATAAGCATGTCTATATTGTAGAAGGTTATCAGCAGTAATTTCCAAAACTGAACAGAAAAAAATTGGCGTAAGCAACATGATAAGGAGATCTAAGTTTCTATAATACATACAGGAACTTGCAGCTATGTTTCTAAGATCATGAAGCTAGTTTATTTCCTCTTGTCTCTTAGAGACCATCCCATTATAAACTAACCCTAATACAAATTTGTTCCATGATTAAATTATCAAAATATTCTGAAGAAAATGTTACAAAGGTTTTGATGGTTTTCTTCTGCAATGATAAATGATAAATTAGGCCTGTGATACTCATAGTGTATGGATACATAATTCCTAGGGAAGATGAAAGAAAAATGATACATCAAAAATATATATAGAAATAAAACAAGGATTTGCTGGTGATGAGAAAAATAATATGGATATTCAAGAATTGCTACATTATGTAAAATTTAATATATCTAAATAGGTTCCCAAGTAAGTTCTCATTGAAAATAAGTTTTAAAGGTACCCAAAGGAGCCATGAGATTTTTATTATAAAATGGAAATTACATGTTCACAAGTATAAACTTCCTTCCAAGTTTGGAATGCAAATGCATAAATATCTCTTATTTTTCTAGTTTCTTGTTTGAGAACCTGGGTGTCTTTTTTTTTTTTTTTTTTAAGATTGATCGATTGATTTGACAGAGAGAGACATAGTAAGAGAGGAAACACAAGCAAGGGGAGTGGGAGAGGAAGAAGCAGGCTGCCCACCAAGCAGGGAGCCTGATGCAGGGCTTGATCCCAGGACCCTGGGATCATGATCTGAGCCAAAGGCAGATGCTTAATGGCTAAGCCAGCCAAGCACCCTGAGAACCTGGATGTTTTATTAACAGGATGTTTTATTACCATTACCACTTAAAGATTTCCTTCCTGCTGGATTGCCCCAAATCTTAAAGGTTGACATAATTCAAAGGGTAGTATCTGGCTTATACAATAAATGAGGAGAGAAATGGGAGCCTGTGCACAAGCAGGGGGAGTAACAAGTAGAGGGGGAGGGAGAAGCAGGCTCTCTGCTGAGCAAGGAGCCCTATATGGGGCTTGATCCCACGACCCTGGAATCATGACCTGAGCCAAAACCAAATACTTAAGCAAAGCCAGATGCTTAATCGACTGAGCCATCTAGGGGCCTCTAACTGTTGCTTTTTAGTACCATGTCATGGCAATGTTGGAAACTGGCTTGCCTTTCTAACAAAAGATGTTCTCTAATGCATTGAGATGTCCCCCACCTAGAATGATTTAAAGGCCACATTGAATCCATAAAAGGACAATTATACCTTTCCGTCTAACAATAGAAGTTGTCCTCAGGGTAGACCCATCATTCTACATACCATTTTTGGTTCATATATACTTTGCCCATGGGTGCCACTCTGCCATAAGGGGCAAGATGTTATCCCTGGACCTGGCTTGTCCCGTATAATACACCTGGAGCTACTGTCACTGGTTGTATTCTAGGAATTAAGTAACATTAAATTTTATACATTTAAAGCAAAACTATTTAATTGTATCCTCTACTGAGAGGAGAGATCACTACTCAGTATCTAAAATCAAAAAAGTAATGCAGTGCGTGGGTGGCTCCCTTGGGTGGGCATCTGACTCTTGATTTCAGCTTAGGTCATGATCTCAAGGTTTTGAGATCAAGCGTTGCATGGGGCTCTGCTCTCTGCTTGAGATTCTCTCTCTCCCTCTTCCTCTGCTCCTACTATTTCTCTCTCAAATAAATAAATACTTAAAAAAAGTGATGGGGTGCCTGGTGGTTCAATCAGTAGAGCATGTGACTCTTGATGTCACAGTTGTGAGTTCGAGCCCCACATTCAGTGTAGAGATTACTTAAAATATTGAAAAAAAAAAAGATCAAGTTAAAAACGTGAAATAAGAAAGTTATGCTGGCCATGCACAACCTTGCTGAGTAAAACAAACTTCTGATCTCATCACTGGTGAGTGAAGAAAGAGATAGTGGTGCGTTAGCTAAGCCTTAGAAGCTTGTCCACTGGACTGAGTCTACCGATGGTTGGCCGACTGTCCAATGCTGTCACTGATGGGTTGTTACAGAGGCTGTTTGTGAACTGAATTGATTAAAATTTTAAAACTAGCTCTAAACCTAACCAACAATTGGACTTTTCCTAGAAGTGTAAGAAATTTTTAATGCTCATTTCTTTCCTCAACTAATTGAACTTCCCACCTTATTTATGCTAGGTCTTCTGAGGATTTTTCCCTGAATTTATTCAAAATGACTCTGTTGGAAGAAGTCTCCCAAGTGACTTATTTTTCTAACAGTTAATTCCTAGATAATTCCAACATTATATACCTATTTTCCTGAGGACCAAAGGATCCCTATAGTGATTTTCTAGTACCTTATCACTAGAAAAATCACTGTTACACATAAATTTTGTTTCTGTTGCATTGTCCCAGTAGGTTATGAAAATTAAATACATTACTTATAAACATAATAATATGATAAATCACCTGTGTACTCTAGGAAGGTAAATCTTAATTCTTAGAGAAACATCATAGCATTTTAGTTAACAACACAGACTTTAAAGGACAGTTTACCTGCTAAATGACTTTGAGAGGCTTATTTAACCTCTTCATGTCTCTTTTCTCATGTCTCTTTTCTCATGTCTCTTTTCTCATCTGTGAAATGGAACTAAAGTATTACTTTTCTTATTAGGTTGCTATTAGGAATAAATGCATTAATATGTGCAAGGTGTTTAGAATAGTCTTGGTATATAGCATTATAGAATGATAGCATACATTTGTGTTTGCTTTCATTATTGTTAATATAGACTAAAAAACAATTTTTTGCCTGGGTAGTTGAAAAGAAAGGGAAAAAGCTTTGCAATTTGTCATTATGTTTTCTACATTTTTCTCACTTCTGGGGAAAAATGTGGGATATCTTTGACGCCTAAACTGTGAAGAATTGAGAATAAAGATAAATTAAAGAAAATATAAAGGCTCAAAGTCCCAAATATCTATTTACCTCTGATGAAAGCCACTCTAGGTGTTAGAGAATTTATACCAAATCACAGTACTCTCCTAACTTTAAATCCCTGTTTTTGTTCGTTTGTTTTTACAGAGTTAAAATAAGTTCAAAATGAAGAAGAACAACCTTTGGGTAACTGTAAAGGGAAGGAATGATAGTATAGTTGAAGGTGTATAAGGAAGTGAGGACGTGTTCTTCAGATTTTGTTATCCTGGAAATATTATAAGTTGGCCACATTCGTGTGACCTTTAGATTTTTCAAACCCATCTTATTCAGTGGTTTTCCACTCTGGCTTTACTTAACAAGCCCTTGGAGAGGTTTTACAAAATTTCTTGGGCTTACTTCAGATCTCTGGGGCAGTGCGCCCTGGGTATCAGCAGTTTCTGGAAGCTCCCCAGAAGAATATAGAGTACAACCAGACCAGAGAATTACTGAAGTGTAATTCTGGCTAGTGGGCATCTGGTTTCGCAACAGCTGCAGTGATTATTCCTTTGACACTTGCTTTACTAGGTATCAGCTTGTTTTTCTGAATGTTAGCATCTGATACTCAAAGCGACAAAAACAAATTTTACTAGCTATAGACAGAAGCAGCAGAGTCTTGACCACAGAAAAGTAGTTCAGGAAGCTTCTGGTCATAAAGGAAGAGGAGAGCGAGATTAATGGCAGTCTCTATATTGGAAATTATTTCATGGTACTTTAAGTGTGTGGTACTTTAAAAAACAAACAAACTTCTTTTTATTATCCTTTTTTTTTTTCTTGCTGGAACTTGAATATAGCTATGTCATGTGCTTATTATTTATACTTGTCTTAATAAGTTTGTATTGCTCTAGATATTTCTAAGTATTGCATCAAGAAGATGTAAGCAGTGTTTTTCAATGACTGTGCGTTAGAATCATCCAAGGAGCTTTAAGAGATACAAATCCTTGAAACGCATCCAAAACCAGTTGAATCAGAATCTTTGGGTGTGGAACACAGACACTGATATTTTTTGAAGTTCCCCAAATAATAATATGCACCCAAATTTGAGAACAATTTATTTAAGAAATGTGAAGTTAAAAAGAAAGAGAGAGAGAAAGAGAGAGATCCTAAGGGAAAAAGAAGATAATGCAGTTTAAAATTTGACATACTTTTTGAGAGAAAAATAGTAGAATATATTTTTACAGAAAAATTCTAGACTATCTTTGGAGGTGATTGATAAAGTAGTGAGTTCAATTTAGACCTGTTCAAGGAAGTGGAATAAATGGCCCTTTCAGGTTGCTGTTAGAGTAAGGGTTCTTGTTTCTAGATTAAATTGTCAGGAGTATTTATTCTTCAGCATTTTGATGCTATCCTAACACCTGAGTAAAATACTAAAGTGAACCATAGATTTAAAGTGAGACCATAATCCTTTGAATGCATGTTAGACTCCATGTTCTTTATTCTCAGATAAATCTTTAGATAAATAGTTCTACTACCTCAGTGAAGTTAGTATTAATAATTTCCTGCATGAATGAAGTTCATTATTTGAAGATGAAATGTGTGATTAGTATATATTGAATTACATATAATGTGATCAGTGATTGACTATGCTTATTATTTCCTACATGCCATTTTTATTTGAGCACTATGTTAAAATCACACCCCTCACTGGTTTTGAAAGGTTAAAAAAAAAAAAAAGACCCTAGAATTTGGTGTGATAAATTGTTTGATGTAACCTAATTTTTTTTTTTTTTGTATTTTAAAATGTCATTCAATGATGAGATACTGATTATATTACTATTAACTTAAGAATTTAGAACTTCTCATATGGTCATAGATATCATGTATTTGGCTGGGTACAACTGACCTGCAGAAAAGCTGCGAAGGTATATATACCTCTAAAACAACTGTGTCCAAATTAAAAAAAAAATAGAAGTTTTAATAAATTGACTCATTTGTTATATCCCACCGTATTCATCAGGGTCCTGCTGAGAAGCAGAACCAGTAAGGAGATCTATATATGTATGCATATATAACTGTATATATTAGACATATAATATATATATTATATATATTATATTAGACATATAATATAGACATGTATGCATATATAACTGTATATATTAGACATATAATATAATATATATATTAGACATATAATATAATATAATTACATGTATATAATTTCTATGTAAACATATTTATACATATATAACTAATTTAAGCACATATAATCATGTATATATATGCATACATACACATATGTGTATACATTTGTTGTAAGGAATTGAGGCATATGATTATGGAGGCTAACTCCCACATCTGCTATCTCTAAGCTGGAGATCCAGAAAGTTGGAAGTTTGATTCTGGTTCAAGCCAGAAGGCCGGAGAACCATGGAAGCTGGTGTTGTAAACCCCAGTCCAAGCAAAAGATGAACAATCTCCCAGCTCAGTCAGACTGAATTCTTTTTTCTTCTGCCTTTTTCATTCAAGCCCTCAGTGGATTAGATGATGCTCACCCACATTTGTGAGGGCTATCTTTATTTGGTCTATGGATTCAGATGCTAATATCAATCAGAAACGCCTGTGAAGACACACCCAGAAATATGGTTAGTCAAAAATTCTGGCCACCCTGTGGCCTGGGTAAATGACACATAAAATTAAGGATTATACCCACCTCCCTGGGCTCATCAACAGAATTAATTAAGCCATGTCAAAGTCATTTTTCTTTCTAGGTCATTTTTTTAACACCATAATGAAGTTTCTTTACCTAAACAAAGCCACTGTCATTTAGTCTCTTTCCCCTTGTTTGTACTTTTTGTCATTAAAAGAAAGAAGGAGAAATTGCTGTCAAGGTACCTGTCTTCTGTTAGCATTCTGGAAAGTTTGGGAAATGTTTCAGATCTGCTGAGTTTGAAAAGTAAAGTAATTAAAGTAATTCTTTAAACCAAATTCATAAAAATAAACTGATTTACATTAGCCTTGGGACTGCCTACCTCTAGCTGCTACACTTAAATTGATAAAGTCTTGCCAGTTCTGTCACCAGAATGAAAGAAGAGCCTCTGCATCTAGGTAAGATAGAACATGAAATGGAGAGGACAATACTGTGTACTGGGAAAAGCTGGATATTTGAGCTAAATCATGGTTCAAATCTTGGATTCAGTGTTTATACACGATGCAGACAGTCACCAATTTATGACGGTTCAACAAGATTTTTCAGCTTTATGATGGTGCATAAACAACGCACTATTAAGGAGAAGAATTTCTGTTTTTCAAAGGTCCTTCTAGCTGGACTAAGGACCAAACTGATATGAGACAGATTAATAGGAGAAAGTCACATTTAATGGGCATCCATACAGGGCTTCTGCATAAACACAGAAATTCCAAAGACAGGCAAAATGAGGTCTATATATCATTCTGAACTAAGGAGAAGGGGATAGGGATCTGGGATTTCAGAGGAAAGAAATGCATCTCACAAGGCGATAAGAAAAGCATGTGTTTGATAATTAGATGTTTGCCTTACCATATTAGTGGGTCACTCAGATAAAATTTATCTATGTTAATAACTCTTATTCTGGAAAAGACCCCCCAGTTTAGATTTTTCTGTGTGGTTATGGGAAGGACAAAAGTGTCTCTTGAGCCCACAGGGTCTCAAGTCTCTTCAGTTTAAAATAATCCACATGCCTAAGTGGCACATTCTGGGAGTGGGGGAAGGGGCTATCCAGAACCCCTTCAGCACATTCAGTAGAAACCATATTTCAAATTTTGAATTTCACTTGTTTCCCTGGCTGGTGATATGTGGTTTCATATTCTTCATGCTGCCAGACAGTAGTGGCGGTCCATAGCTCCCAGCCATATGATGAGGAAAGTAAACAACTGATTCATTTACAACCATCCTGTATCCATAAAACTACTCGGTTTTTCACTTTTTTATAGTATTCAATAAATAAATGAAATATTCAATGTTTTATTATAATATAGAATTGGTGTTAGATGATTTTGCCCAACTGTAGGCTAATGTAACTGTTCTGAACATGTTTAAGGTAGGCTAGGCTAAACTATGATGTTTGGTAGGCTAGGTGGGAAAATGGATTTTTGACTTAATGATGTTTCTGACTAATGATGTATTTATTGGGATGTAACCTTATCATAAGATCTGTATATCCTTCAGTTATCTAAGCCTCAATTTTATCATCTGTAAAATGGAAAGAATGAGTGGTTATGATTGAGTCATACAATACTTGTAAATAGGCGGACACCACACAGAAAGCATTGAATAATAAATGAGTTCTATTAATATTTTGAGTTTGTGTGTACATGGAAAACTAACAAACAATTCTCAGTTAGTCTCTTTATTAGAAGTGGCTAGAAGACTCCAAGCTTGATCTGGACATTTATTATCCCAACCATACCCATATACTATGTCATAGGATCAGCTTGCTGTCACTTGGCATGCATCTATCCATGATAAGCTAGCTAAAGATGCAGAGGAACAGAGAATGCCTTAATTAGGATTCTCAAATTGACTGTAACCTCCCTTGTTAACTGGGAAGTTATCATGTATCTCAGTTTCTGTCCTTTGGGGTGGATGTAATTTGATGCGATTCCAGGTGGGGATTAAGTTTTTGAAGTAATTCACAGGACTTCAGTTGATTTATGTAAAGAACCCATTCTTTCTCAAGTCGTAAATGCATTGTTCATTTAATTTTTCAAAACCCAGTTTTCCTGAAAACTGAAAATTGACATTTCAGCTTAATACCCCATTCATAACAGCCAAAAAGTCATGGAAGAAGCTTATATTTTCCCTTCGTGGATTTTTGTTTGTTTGCTTAAAGTACTTTGTGGAAGAAAATAGTCTTCCTTTACCTAAGTTGCTTAGTTTTGGACTGTTCTTTAGATATGAAACCAGAATGCAGGTTGCATCATTTATTTCTTCAGTAATCAGATGTTTGTTGTATGCCTATTATATGCAAGGCACGTTTAACCTTGAGCTGAATCATCATCTTTAATATTTCATAACCCAGTGCATTAAGCACATGTCAGTAGGGTTACTGATTTTGTGGCCTCATCTGATGAAAAGGGAAGTCAATCCCGGGTCTGTGTCAAAGAAGCAAGAATACAAACTCAAATGACCCTTTATTGTGGTTTATTATATTCTACGCAGGATAAATATTACCCGATTCTGAATTGGTAGATCAAGAGGCAGGGCAATTACTAGGAGCTCAGAGCTTGATGACACAGTGTGTTGGTGAGGTATATGGTGTGTTGGACCTGTCTGTGAATTGGGGGTTAGAATTTCTGGGTTCAGGTTGTGATGGTTGATTTTATGTCAGCATAACTGGGCCAAGAGGGTACCCAGACATTTGACCAAACATTGTTCTGGGTGTGTCTGTGATGGCTTTTCTGAGTGGACTTCACATTTGAATCAATAGACTGAGGAAAGAAGATTGCCCTCCTCAAATGTGTCTGAGCATCATCTGATCAGTTGAAAACCTGGACAGAATAAAAAGGCTGAGCAAGGAGGAACTCCTCCGGTCTGGCAACTTGAGCTCTTTTGAGTGGTCTTTTCTTACCTTCAGACTAAGACTAAAACATCAGTTCCTCTTGGTTCTTAAGCCTGCTGGCTTTAGATGGAATTTGTAGCATCAGCTTTTCCTGGTTCTCAGATTAAAACTATGTATTGAATCTCCTGGGTCTTTGCCTTGCCAACTTCAGGCCTTGGGACTTCTCAATCCATAGAATTGCGTGAACCAATTCCTTACAGTGTATCTTACCTCTCATTCTCTCCCTCTCTTTCTCTCCATCTCTCTCTCTCTCTCTCTCTCTGTCTCACATACACACACAAACCCTATTGCTTCTGTTTGTCTGCAGAACTCTAATATACCAAGTTTATTCCA
Organism: Mustela putorius furo; assembly: GCF_011764305.1. Classification (NCBI taxonomy): domain Eukaryota; kingdom Metazoa; phylum Chordata; class Mammalia; order Carnivora; family Mustelidae; genus Mustela; species Mustela putorius. The sequence continues at coordinate 77,109,734 of NW_025421987.1, forward strand.
AAATCTTAGGACCGTTGTTTTATTTTCAGAAGAAAATATCAGAAGAGAAATAAGTGAAATAGAACTAGAGATGATATATTTAGCTTTATCAAAGCAAAGAGAGAGCGAGAGAGAGAGAGAGAGAGAGAGCAAGCAGTAAGTCACCAGTAGAGCAGTGAGAAAAATTAAAAGCTGGTTCTATGTTTAACACCATGCTCTGAATCAGAAGACCCTGGTTAAGCTTCCTGGCATTGTCTCTTAGTAATTTTGATTTCAGAGAAGTTTACATTTCTTTTTACTTTCTTTCTTTCTTTTTTTTTTTTTTTAAAGACACATTTATTTAGCATCATGATCAGACTATTACATTTAGCAATCAACAGCATGGGTGCAAAAAAAAAAAAAAATCTACATTAAAACCCTTTGTTGGAATGCTTTACACTTTTCCACAGAACAGAAACTAAAATAACCTATTATACAATTAGTCACAAATACAGTCCTCGAGTTTTTTTGCCCATACACATGAGTATTGTCTAAAACATGTCTTCTTTATAGCATCTAGGCCCTGCCACCACTGGGCTTGGCTGAGTTCACAAATCTGTTGTAACCGGTAGCTTCCCTGTCACTTCTCTGGCTCTCCTCTCCTGCTAAGCTCTGTTTCCTGGCAGGAATTAAAACCTTCTGCCACTGCCATAGCTGCTGCTGCTGCTGGAACCACCGTAGCCACCTTGGTTTCGTGGTTTGGCGAAGTATTGGCCTCCACCACCATAAGGGCCAGAGCTTCTGCCTCCCAAATTGCCTCCTTTCATGGGTCCAGAATTTGAGGATTGATTGTTGTAATCGCCAACATCATTATAGCTTCCGCCACCTCCAAAGTGGCTTCCATCATTACCAAATCCGTTATAGCCATCCCCACTGCCACCATATCCACCACCACCTCGACTGCCACCAAAGCCACCTCGACCACTGAAGTTTCCTCCGCGACCAAAGTTGTCATTCCCACCAAAACCACCTCCACGACCACCACCAAAGTTTCCAGAACCACTTCGACCTCTTTGGCTGGATGAAGCACTAGCCATCTCTTGCTTAGAGAGCGCTTTCCTTACTTCACAGTTGTGGCCATTCACAGTATGGTATTTTTGAATGACAATCTTGTCTACAGAATCATGGTCATCCAATGTTACAAAAGCAAAACCCCTCTTTTTGCCACTGCCTCAGTCAGTCATGATCTCAATCACTTCGATTTTCCCATACTGTTTGAAATAATCTCTTAGATGATGCTCTTCAGTGTCTTCTTTAATGCCACCAACAAAAATCTTTTTCACAGTTAAGTGGGCACCAGGTCTTTGAGAATCTTCTCTTGAGACAGCCTTCTTTGGTTCCACAACTCTTCCATCCACCTTGTGTGGCCTTGCATTCATGGCTGCATCCACCTCCTCCACAGTGGCATATGTGACAAACCCAAAGCCTCTGGAGCGCTTGGTGTTCGGATCTCTCATTACCACACAGTCCGTAAGTGTTCCCCATTGCTCAAAAAGGCTCTCATCGGTTGTTTCAAAGCTCAGACCTCCGATGAAGAGCTTCCGCAGCTGTTCAGGCTCTTTGGGAGACTCTGACTTAGACATGAGGACGGTGGGAGGGGAGACTTTAACAATGCTTACTCAGAAAGCTGTTTACATTTCTTTAGGCCTGTTTTCCCATCTATAAAAAGAATATTTGAGACTGCATCACCAGTTCTCAACCCATTAACATCATGAGTTCTTAATCCATTAGTATCACCTAGGAAACTGAAAATAATGATGTGGGAGCCCATCACCAGAGATTCTGATTTAATTGGCTTGTGTGGAGACTCAGCATCAGCATTTAACTTGATCTATAATTGAATCTATTCTGCAGCTGGGCTTTGGAACTACTGGACTTGATTTTAAGGTTCAAGGTGCCTTATGTGTGGACAATTAGTACAATCATGAACATAGTACTGGAAGACGGTACTAGATCAGTGTAAACACTGAAGTTAATTCAAATAATATTACTGTAAAGTTCATGAAAAGTATGCATTATTCAATTAACAAATGAGTTTTACTATTTCATTATTTATATCTGTTCAGTAGTCAAATCTTGGACATACATGAAATGTTATGGTTACATTTTTATAGGTTTGGTTTTGTATTACTCAGATCATGAATTGCGACACTTGTTATCTTGGGTTCTTTATGGTAGCTGAAAAAAGGGATATAGAATTTGTATTACTTAATTTTTTTTACTAAAAAAAAATGAGGCTAACCATGTTGCTAGTAGTACTAGGTATGTATGGAATAATACAGTATTCCTATTATTTTTAGTATTACATTCAGCCATCATTGTAAATAGAAAATTCTGATCAGTGTCTGGAATTCATAAGTGCAATTGAAATGTACCTAAATGTTTAAAGTAAAAAATATATATATTATATTATCTTAAACAACATTTCTCTTTGGAATTCTGTTTATAGTAATAAATTAGGCAGTGAGGTATGTTCTGCCAAGAAAAAGGAACAAAGGGAGTTTCTAATCAGGAAAAATAAAATTCCTGAAACGGCCAGAAAATATGGATAAAGTTAGATATGTTTGAAATAATTGCAATTTCGTAGTAAATAGCCATCTTCTAATAATATTACCCTAAAAACTATCATATGCTTATTCAAAACAGATTTTTAAAAATGTATTAGAATTGGGGTACCTGGGTGGCTGGGTTGGTTAAGAGTCTGCATTTGGCTCAGGTCATGATCTCAGGGTCCTGGTATCTAGCCCCGCATTGGGCTCCCTACTCAGCAGCGAGTCTGCTTCTCTCTCTCCCTCTGTCATCTCTTTCACTTTTGCTCTCTCAAATAAATAAACAAAATCTTTAAAAAAGAAGTATTGGAATTTTGCTATCAGCAATATTCTGGTTTTGAAATATATGTTAATCAATCACAATGAACATGTGAGTTATTTCATATGTGAACATTTTTAAAACAGTAGTTCATGTTTCAGAAATCAAATTGAGAGATAAAAATATATTAATTTAAGGGTTCAACTTGGATGACTACAAAAGCATAAAGATAGATAACAATAAAATTTTAATGAATTCTCAATTTTATTTTCAATTACGTAATTCGCTACAAGTGTAATAAAAAATATCAACTATTTGTATCAGTAAGATTCTCACAACAAATATAAAAGGAAATCTTAGTTAAAAGTAGTTTTGAGTTTATTGATATTGAGAGAGTAACAGCAAGGAACAAGTTAACCTTGGTTACAGAAGTCCATCTGCAGCAAAAAGTAGCTGATTTGTTACTGTTTGTGTCTAGGCCTGTAAAGATGCCACAACAGGAGATGAAATTGCTTTAGAATTGTAGCCAAGTTTAGGAATGAAAGGTTCAAGAGTTTTGTTTAACACACACACACACACATACCCATACACACTCCTACACACAGATTACAATACACATTTTTGATTCTAGACTTGATAAGATTTTTGACAAGAAGTGGAAATATTTGAAATCTCTCTGATACCTCCATCCTTTGTAGGATCCAACTCATGCAATGCATCCAGGACAATATTTATAGGTAATTCAAAACTATGACATAAAGGAAATTCTTTGGTCTTGACTACATGGGACTACATATGAAGTCTTGAATTAGTAGTAGCACCTAACTGGTTGGAGATTTCAGAAATAATGGGGATGTAGATTTTTTTTTTAAACTATATGATTATTCATTGTCATGAAGGTCACTACTAACGTGGTAGATTTGATTGTTTTGTGTTGGGTACTAACATTAGCCACCAGTTTTAAATTTCTCGTTTGTTTAAATTTATTTTACAAGAATCTAAATATTATAGCATTCTTTAAAAAGGCTTGTAAGTTATGCATATATGCATATTCTCTTTGCTTATAAAAGTATAAGCAGCGTTTAATGGTTTATTATCTAAAAGAAGTAATAATTTAAAATATTTATATCAAGAGAAAGAGTTTGGACTGTGAATAATCTATAAGGGCTTCAAGGTTAAAACTTTTACCTTTCCAGGAGAAGAAAAAGTTTTCAGAAAAATTCATGCCAATTTGGATATTATTTTTCCCTATACTTTATTAGAAGTTATCCATAAACTTAACATTTAATTTTAAGGATTAGCTCCCTACCAATAAATTCATCTTTGCATTTTTGGGAAAATGATTATAGTTAAAACACATTTAGAATTGCTATTTTGGTGGGCTACTTGTGTTGACGAAAAACTGATCCATGACACTTGTCAAAGAATGGTAATTTTGGACTCTATTTAGTGGGACTATCCCAATAGATAACGCAGCCAGTGCAGTAGGGTTTTGAAGTAGGGAGAGAGATTGGCTTCAACTCCAAATATAGCAAGAAAAAATAAGAATTTAGAGCCAAGGGTGGAGAGGCAGTGTTGGTCAGTTGGAATGTTGTCAAGAGGACACATCAGTAGTTATGGGAGATTCTGTTCAAATTGACCTACCAGGATTCTTTGTGAAGGTAGGCCAAGGTGATCAGATATTACCTGGCAGATGATAGGACATGAACAACCTGATTGGTTCTTGAGAGTGATGAGATATTGAGGATGGGGGATTCTGGTTAAATTGACCTCACAGGATTCTTGCTCAAATTAGACAATGCAGAAAAGGATGAGAACGCTCAAAAGTAAAGTCCAGTTGAAAAAGAGTTTAGAGGTGCGTTGGTGGAGTCTGATCAAGTAGAGAATCTTCGTCACTTTTAAATTAAGAGTCAAATATGTACAGGAATTTTACCCAAAAAGATGCACATGGAAGCACAGAACTTCAATTATACCAACCACAAAAAGGCTAATATTATCTATGATTATTTAATTTAAATATTAATTGTGAGGTCCTATGTTCAAACAGATTTTGTGTAAACTATAAACTGGGCTTTGGGAAAAAGGCTATTCAATTTCTTTTTTTCTCTGCATCTCAATCAGGGATTAGCACCATGTCGCCTGTCCCCCTAAATTAAATGCCCTGACCTTTTTCCTATGAGAGAACACATTTTGTTTATTCAAAATGTTTTGTGCCCCCTCCTCTCACCCAGTATATTGAAAATTTACACTGCACTGAGTTGCGGTGTCTGCGCAGATATCCAGAAGAATGCAAACTGCAGACTGAAATCACATCTTGATATTTAATGGGCAGTTTATGAAGGAATACCGGAGGTTTCTTTTTTCTTCAGCTTTGATTGATTGCATCTCTTTCTCATACATAACTAATAGAAATTATTTATGCCTCTTGAGTATATAACATGAGCCAAAAGTTGCACGACATCCTTATACTGTTTGCAAACTCTCTAAGTGATTCTTGCCAGGAACCAGCGCTCAAGGGGAAAGTTAATATTCCGGATACTCCAATAGCTTGATTTGATTTGATTTTCAAAGGAAGCTTTGTCAAGTCAAGGGTATAAGAAAATGTGTCTTGAAAAATTTTTTTCATATTAATTTGTATGTTGATTCTTTGTTATCTTCTCTTTAGATAAGCTGAGAGATCTTTATAAAATTTAAATATTTTAAATGAAAAATGTTACTTTTTTAGAATATTTTCTGAACATAAATATATAAGACTTTACTCTTCAAGCATGCAAATGATGTTTGCATATGAAGAAAGCCTAGATGAAATTATATTTTCTTTTCTCGGGGCTTGAAAAGGAAATCTATTACAAATTATCTCTGTGATTTGATCATGACAATGTATATCATTTCTGGAAAATATCTGAAGTGAACTAGTCTGTACTTAGTTCAAAGAGGCAAGCAAATCTTTGTGTTCTGCTTAAGCTTAAGCTGTGTATGAAATGAAACTGATATTACAACTAGAGGATATAGCAAAGTAGATTTGAATGACTGAAAAGATTTGGCGATTTTTCTATTTTGAAAGTTTTTCCATGATGCAGAGGAAAAGTTCAATATGACTGTGTGTGCTCTTGCTACCTATAGATTATATAAATTTGCTGGAAAACATCTACTGTGTTTTCAAATAATGAATGGCACCTAATTCTAAGGCACTAAGGTGAATAGTTAAGGAAGTAGTTGTTGGCAAAGGTAGCTGCTGATTTCTCCCCTCCCAGAGGTTTCTTTTGGTGTGACATTCTCTTTTAAATGGGGAGGGGGTAGAAATATTAATATTTTGAGGTAGCTTACAAGGAGAGCCAAATACAGAAACTTAACATTAAATGAAATTGGAATAGCAAAACAAAAATAAGTGTGAGGATAGAGGAGAACCAGGAATAGAGCTGAGTGCACATCATAATATGCTAGCCATGTAAGGAGAGAATAGGGCAGAGGCATGACGTTGCATTTCTCCATTTGCTTATTACCATAACAACTATCCATACTTGACTAGTATAAAGAGACCCATGAGTCTGTAACACCAGTATTTTTTCACTTCCTATTACCTTGTAAATTGATTTATTTATTAATCCATCTATCTGGGCTCATGTGGTAGAGTTACATAGTTCTTTTTCTGTGCTTCACTGCACGTTTTGGTTTGTATAACCAGAGGTTTGTGAGATCTGGTTTGTGAACCAGAGGGGCAGCTGCTCCCTCACTGGGGAAGGAAATTCAATGATTCATGATCATACACAGGAAAGAGCAAAGACTGTGTTTGTTCTCCAGGAGAGTGCACAAGATTCCACTCTCAATGATGCAGAAATTTGAATGTGAAACAGGTTCTTTTCTTGGCATTGTGCCAGACGTCTCTAGTTTTATTGAAGTCCATAAAGCAAATACCATGCAGTTTCACATACTTTATAAGGGAAGTTAAAAAAGTGATTGCATATCTTACCATGTAAAGTGGCATGTTCTTTTCAAATCCAAACAACTGGGGCACCTGGGTTGCTCTGTGGGTTAAGCCACTGCCTTTGGCTCAGGTCATGATCTCAGGATCTTGGGACCGAGCCCCACACCGGGCTCTCTGCTCAGCAGTGAGCCCGCTCCCCCCCCCCCCGCCCCTGCCTGCCTCTCTGACTGCTTGTGATCTCTCTCTTTGTCAAATAAATAAATAAAATCTTTTAAAAAATAAAAAATAAAATAAAAGATAAAATAAATCCAAACTTTAAGAACAAATATTTAGTCCATTTCTAATACATTACTTTTAAAATAGCCTTTTACTGTTTTTTAACTAACAAAATAAATGTGTGTGCATTAAAGAAAACTTAGATAATATAGCTACTCAAGAAGAAAAAGAACCAGTAGCATGTTAAAAAAATATATATATATATAAAACATGAAAAAATATAATATGTGTGTATAATTTTAACAGACATGATTTGTGATATGTAAACTTTGTAGGCAATCATATAGGGTGTACATCTTTATAACAAATGTGCTTCTCGTTTCAGCAGTCTCTTCCTCTTCTCAAATAATGATAATAACAAAATAGAGAAACTGGGAAACTGGATTGCAGTAATTAATTTTTCTAAAAAAATGTTGGTTTTTCTATTTATGGAAATTTGAAAGTGTTTTGAGGGGTAGAAAAAAAGGCTCATAATAAATAAACTAGTATGCATTGAAAACTGGTTTATATAAAATAAACATTAAGATTCAATAAAATTTATTTACTCTGAGTAACAAATTACTAACCGGAAGAAGGTATAGAAATGATGAGGAAGTGAGACTATATTGTAAAATAATAAAATGTGTAGATGCGATTAAAAAAAAAAAAGCCACACCAAGCTGTATTTCTATGGTATCCATGGAGCTCACAGTTTGGGGACATCCCTCAGATAAGACTTTGAGAACCACAGTGAGCATTGTCTAATATGTATCCCAAGTCTGCATATCTGTTCCTATATAACTAACTCCCTGAACTCCAATTGAGAGTAACAAAGGAGAGATGCCTGGCAGATTCAGTTGGAAAAGCATGCAACTTCTGATCTCAGTGTTGTGAGGTCAAGCCCTATGTTAGGTGCAAAGATTACTTTAAAAAATAAAGTCATGAGAGAGAGAGAGAGAGAGACCATTAGGAATAGATAAATTATAGACAAAGGTAAATGGATATTATCTCTTTGAATGTACTACTACTACACTACACCTCCAATTAAATTATTTTCTGCCATACCCCCTTGCCACATCTACATTCAGCAAGTATTTATGGCATACCACTCCAGGCTAGGCCGCCTTATACATATGAGGGAAGGAATGAGGATAGAAATGAGAGTTTTGTTCATGGAGTCTTAATTTGGGTCTTAATCTTTTCTTACTCAGTTAACATCTTTCTTCTTCTATGAGGTATTTCCCAAGCAGCTAATCTCTGTCCATGCTTCGAACGTACAATAAAAAATGATCAGTTGTACAATATTACAATTGTACAACTTTTACAGTTGTAAAATGTACAATATTTTAATATCATTCTTGCTCACTAGACCGTGAGTTCTTTAATAGCAAGTTTGTCAGATTAATCTTTGAATCTCCTGTGCCTCAAAGAGTATATAGTCCAAAATAAATTATTGAGAAATGCTTATATAGTCAATGGGTAAATCAATGAATAAACAATAAATGAATAGCATAGCAGAACACACTTAAATATATTCATATTCTAAAATTTGAATTTTAATGTAGTTATAATTAAGAGTTTGTGAAATTGCAAAGGTGTAACAAATCCTAAATCTGGGAAATATACATAATGATGTTAATCCACAAAACAATATATTTGTGTAAAATTTGTAAGAAATGGTTTAGAGTGCTCTCTCCAAAAAGAAAGTAATGAACTCTATAATTTGACCACCAGCTCAAAGCAAACATGCTTCAAGTTCATTCCATCATTTTCTTTCCTAAGCTAAAATTTTATCTCCTGACATCTCTAATTCTGTTGCTAAAAAATGTAAATTCCCAGTCACTCAGATTTTGTACTTCAGTGTTATCCATAATCTTTTCTTCTTTCTTCTCCCACATTCAATGCAAAGATTCAGGATACCCTCCCTACCTTCACCACTAATCAGCTGTTAGAGTTTTGACAATTGCTTAATGTCTTGGAATCCCAAGATTACCTTGTCCGTAAAACAGAGATATAACAATGCCTCCCATTCATGGACCTCATTGGGAAGTAGGGAGAAGCAACAATCATTGCTTGAAAACACTTTCTAACACAAAGATTTATGCAAATGAAAAGGGATGTGATAACAGTGTGTGGTATAACCCTTCCATGTGGAAGTGCTCGTGGTATAAGATCCTACACAGCCCCTGGTGTGGGATGCATTCCCCTCGCTGACTTTCCTTTCCTGCGTCACTCTCTCTGGGGAATGCTCTTCTCACACAGACAGGCATCTCAGATTTAAGAGGTGTGCCTAGTGTCTTCCTTGCCTCCCAATCCCCTTCACTTTGATTAAGCCACCCTCTTTCTTTTCATGGCTATTTGCCAATATTGTTCCATTTGTTCTTCATGCAACAATGTGTGGACATTGGTACCAGCCTCACATTTTCTGTTACTATTGTCTGGCTCTTTTAATATCACCATCTTCAACATCTAATGGACTGTTTTCCCTTTTGTTACTCTTGAAGTTTTTGTTTGTTTGTTTCTTTGTAAATTACCTATTTTAGATACACACTCAGATTGTCATGTACTGGGATTTTTAACAACCACTGCCTTCAGGAAAGCTGTGGCTTAGAACATCACACTATTCTAACACAACTTGTTTAATGTTGATCCCCTTCCATTCTGCATTCAGTTGCACATAAACCTGTCCTGCAAACACAGAAACACACAGACAGCTTGGTTTACATCTCCCTTTGCTTTCATGTCTGGTCCTACTTTCCTGCTTTCCACATTTTTCCAAGAATTTGCCTTCCCATTCAGCCTCCATTCCTTCCCATTGTTCTTCACCCTCTCCACTCTGTGTTCTGCTTCGATCCCAGTGGTAGAACAGTCATAGAAAATCACAAAGTGTCTTCCTATTAGAAAATCCAGTGAATATCTTTGGGTCTTCATCTTACCCATTCTCAGCATTTAAAACTCTTGGTACCTCTTTCCTTATTAAGAAACTCTGTTCTTATTAACTTCCAAGACATCATACTTCCTTTTGTTTTCCATTACTTTCAGCCTTCTCTTCTCTTTCTAGATGCTATCCATTTCTGTGGTTGCATCTCTCTGATGATGACACCAATTACTTACATCTGTCCTTGTTTTCTTTAGGACTGAGGGTTTCTATTGTCATGAATACAATTCCTTCTGACCTCTCATACAGTGTCTCAAACTTCCTCTTCCAAATCCCATAATACTTACCCAGTCTTACCTATTTGAATGGGATCATCTACTGACCAGCTGCTCAACCCCAGCTCACATCCAGTCTAACCACTTCATCCTTTCATTAAACCAACTAAATATGTCTTGAGTCTGCTGCCTTTTATCAAATGTTTTTCCACTTCTTGACTAGGAACACCTAAACTCTTTTAGTGCTAAAGTTTCCAACAGATTTTCCTGCTTCTGTTTTGAACTCTTCTAATATAGGGGTCAGTGAAGTTTTCCTCTAAAAGAACAAATCATAAATATTTTTGTTAATATTTAGCTATACAGTCTCTGTTGCAACTATGCTATCATGACATGAAACTAGTCATAGTGCATAAAAGAATGTGTACATGTGTGGTTTTTTTTGTTTTTTTTTTTTTTAAAGATTTTTATTTATTTATTTGAGAGAGAGACAGTGAGAGAGAACATGAGCGAGGAGAAGGTCAGAGAGAGAAGCAGACTCCCCGTGGAGCTGGGAGACCGAGGCGGGACTCGATCCCGGGACTCCGGGATCATGACCTGAGCCGAAGGCAGTCGTCCAACCAACTGAGCCACCCAGGCATCCCTACATGTGTGTTTTAATAAAACTTTATTTACATTACAGATGGTGAACCCTTTTCATTCTGCAGTTAGAATGAATGCTTTAAATGCAAATAATACCATGTCACTCACCTGCTGAACACCATCTTGAACAACTCCTTGCTACATTTGAAACAAAATCCAAACTTTTTTGTGACTTTCAAAGCACTACATGACTTGGCCCTTTCTTTTCTACTTTACCTGATTGATTCACATCCTCTTCAATCATCATTCTCACTTAAGTTTCTTAAGAATGGGCAACATTCAGGTCCATTTATATAATTGCAAGGCCCAGTGAAAAACCAAAAGGCCCTTATTCAAAACTTATTAAGAATTGAAAAATGCAACAGCATTAAACCGAGAGTGGACTCTTATCATGGGGTCAGGTACAATTACACAAGTTGCACACCCATGAATCCTGCATTTCCACTTTAGAGTCTTTGACTCTGCTTTTTTGAACCTTGAACTATACCCTCTATTGCTTCACCCCTACCCTCCACTACTCCTCTTTAAAGTTTTAATTAAAAAACAGCAAAATAGCAACTTCTCAGACAGGGCTTTTTTTTTTTTTTTTTTTTAAAGATTGTATTTACTTATTTGAGAGAGATAAGAAGTGATCATGAGTGGGGTGAAGGGCAGTGTGAGAGAGAGGGAGAAGATATTTTTTGTTTTATTTGAATGGCTAAACTTATTACAAAATTTAAAAAAATAGATATTTAGAAAATATATTCAGGTCCATTATTTCTCTTCTCTCCAGCATGAGTTTATACATATTTTTTGCTTATTAAATAATTAGTAATATGTGCTATGCACACCAGGTCCATGAAAAGTCTTTGGTGTTTTGCTATAAACATTTGTGAGCTGAGATTTTATGGTCTTTGTTTAAGATTTTATTTCTTCATTTGAGAGAAGAAGCACAAACAGGGCGAGTGGGAGGCAGAGGGAAAAGCAGGTTCCCCACTGAGCAGGGAGTCTGATGAGGGGATACATCCTAGGACCCTGGGATCATGACCTGAGCCAAATGCAGATGCTTAACTGACTGAGGCCTCTAGGCACACTTTTTGTTTGTTTTTAAATATTTTCTTTATTTTCGAGAGAGAAGAGATCACACATGCTTGTGAGCAGGGGAGGGGCAGAGGGAGGGTGAGAAAAATCTTAATCAGACTACTGGCTGAGGTTAGACCCTGACGAGGCTCTACCTTAGGACCCCAAGATCATGACCTGAGCCAAAACCAAGATTCAGCTGCTCAACTGACTGAGCCACCCAGGCACCCCCTATTATTGTTCTAACATAGAATTTAGCATTTTGGTATTTCGTGAAAAACTGAAATTGTTAGGGAAAGAGCACATTCAGATTTTTTGTAGCCTTATGGATTTTTAAAAAGTATAGATCATCCAGATTAATTCTACTTGAATTTATTATCACCAAAACCAATTCCATTAAACCTCAATGAAGAGTTGAGTTGCCATTTTGCCTGATTTGCACTATTGAATTAGATCAGCTACTAACCACTATTTTTAGACAATCCTAAATATAGAAATTTGTTATTTTGTAAATGAGAGGGATATGCTTTCTCCAAATGCTTTATTCAAACACAAGCTCATAAGTGATTTTGCTACTGATTTACTTATTGCTTTTGAAATATTTATACCTACATTTTCCTTTGTTTTGGAAATTGACATATGAGAGAGAGAATTATTTCTGGAGTTTGAGAACAGCTGGGTTTGAATTCTGGTTCTGCTACTTACTAGCTGTCACCATGGCCAGATAATCTAGCACCTGTACATGTTAGGGGTTTTTGTTTGTTTGTTTGTTCTTATGTGGAGTAGTCCAAGTGCATTTCTGTGTAGCTGAGAGGAAGATTCTAGGAAACAAATAAGATGATATACATATAATCTCTTGGCATATATAAGCAATATTGCTATTGATGATAGCATCATGCCTAATGATTTTGTAAGACTCTAGAAACGTGGCTGAAAAATTTTATTTCTTTTGTTTCAATGTGATATTCTCATTCTGTAAGTTTTTTTTTTTTAATTCTGAGTTTTTATTCCTTTTTATTATTTTTTTCTTTATTGCTTTTTGCATTCTGTCCATGATGTATCCCTTGTCATTTTCTGTACCGGCAGTTTGGAAATATCCCAGAGTATATCATTACATAGGTTCAAGCAGACTTTGATGATAGCTATTTTGTTGGATGAGGTCTATTCCATTGATTTGTTACATGTTGCATAGGAATAGATACCTAGAGACACATATTTGTTAACTTACTGATATAGCTTGCAGTTGCAGGTGGTGGTTTATGCAATTTAACATCATTTTCAACTCTCTGGTTGAGAATATTTCAAAGCATTTCCTTGATATGAGTGAGTTCTATACATTTTATTCCCTTATGTTTAACTTTTTACAACCTGGTTGGGTTTCACTTAATAGAAGTGTTCAGATAAGTCTACTTTGTTGACAACTTTTAACTCCATTTAGATTTCGTACAGTATTGCTCTGTTTTTATTAAGTATCTGGTAGGCAATTTCTGTTATATAATGTACTTGAAATGAATTCCTAATTCCCAAACTATGTTTCTTTTTTTTTCTGTTAAACAAACAAAAAGCATAGAATAATAACTGAAGACTCATACTCCTTTCTGTATTTCCACATTAGCACCTTAAGATATATTAGCAAGAGGATTCTCTGTTGAACTCTTTAAAGATTAATTTTGTTATTTATTTATTTTTAAGTTGTTTTGTTTTTATTTTTAAGATTTTATTTATTTGACAGAAATCACAAGTAGCCAGAGAGGCAGGCATAGACTCTCTCTGTCCCTGTTAGGAAAGCAGGCTCCCTGCTGAGCAGAGCCCCATGTGGTGCTCCGTCCCAGGACCCTGGGATCATGACCTGAGCCGAAGGCAGAGACTCTAACCCACTGAGCCACCCAGGCGCACCATATAAATTGTGTTATTTATATAAATATAACATTTGCCCAGAAAAGAAATGAAAGGTGTTCTTATCATCTTCTCATTTGTCACTTAATAGTAAATAATCTGTATTCTTTGACCGTGTAGCTACTACCCTATATATTTATTCAAGAAGGTTAGCAAGGATTCACATGGCGATTCATGCACAAGGATGTTTTCTGAAATATTATTTATAATAGAGACAAATTGGAGATAAATTAATAGCCGATATTGGGGAAAGAAATAAATCATGGAACAGTCACAGACCTTAATGTGATATTGCCATTAAAATGTGAATTCACTGGTACATGTTTAGAATAGAGTATAAAAGCTATAAGGATATAAAATTATGTATTAATTATGATTCAAGTATGGAAAAATAGAGTGTACATGAGAGACTGACTAGCCATAAAACAAAATACTAGGAACAGATATCATCAGAGATGATGATTTTATATTTGCTTCTTACTTACTTTTTTTCCTTTTTTCTCAATATCTATAATAAATATGTGAGAGTTTACAGCAGAAAAATCATCAGTAGTTAAAGTACAATATATAGTCAGGATACTTTTTTCTTGTATGTTATGATACTTTTAATTTCAAGAACTTAAAATTCTTACATCTCAGTTATAATTAGGTTAGGTGCTATTATTCTGCATTTTTATTATACTCCCTTATTAGACATATATTACAGAGAAGCAGGATGCACTGAAACCAAAAGAGTAGACAATTTGATAGAGAGAAGTAACTAAGAGAAGTAACTATAGAGAAGTATTTGGTATAGAGAAGTAACTAAGCAAATCACCATGACATTTCTCAGAGGCACACACTGCTGTCCAAAATGCTTGGGATATCCCATGACATAGAATAAGTAGCAGATTTAAGCCTCTTGCTACTCAAATTGGAATTGTTTTACCATTGCCTTCTAAATGCAGTTGTAGATAGAGTACATTGACTGTACTTTAGCCATCTTTGACAAAATGTACACTTAGAATAACTGTAATAGTGATAGGTAGCATTGGGGATATGGAAAGTTGCATGTTTGTTTATTCCTTCATTCTTCTAAGAAATGTGTACTGATAATCCTCTGCTCTATGTTGCTGACCAGAAGAGCAGAGTCCTTATTTCTTCTGACTATACTGGACCTTGTCATTATTTTAATAACCTATCAAAATATTCGTCCTTGCTGTTTTGTTCTCCTCCTTGTCCAAATGTAATTTTATTGAGTATTGTCATAATTTTATTTGTAAAGCAAGTAAGATAAAGTGAATAGCCATGTTTATTTCATTTATAATTTTTTAACTCTTTTTAAATCTTTTTCTTTTAAGATATTTTAAGCAACGGCTACATGTGACCAAGAAAACATGATCTTTATAGACAGCCAACTATTTTTATCCCATTTTCATTTATTTATTTAAATTTTATTTATTGAGAACCTGTTATATGTCTCACACTATCATTGAGTGGTATGTGAAACAGTGACTATTTCTATTCTAATGCATCTTTATAGTCTAGTGGGGGAATGGAGGTTCGTGTGTTAGTGAAGTTTTTCTGTGCTATATTTATTTCCCTTTGGATAATAACCTTTAAAGGTTTTGCATACATGTTAAATAAAATTGTTACTTTCTGGGTCAAAATAAAAAAATAATGATTAGAAAAGAATTCTTATGACTCAGGTTTGTCTGGTGGTATTCCAGACAATGTTTTATGATAACAAAACATTAAATACTAGCTAAAATATGAAATATGAAAGCTTAATAATTGAGTGCTGAGTAAGCAGAGACATGAAAAGTATCATTTTAAACATAAGACAAAAGATTATAAGGAAGCCATAATCCCCACTATAGTGAATATTCTGGGTCAAAGATTGCATGTATGTCATACCTAACAATGTTGGAAAGTACTGTTAAACATTACCTGTAAAAATCCTTTGTATTTGGTGTGGGAAGGGTACATCCAATTAGTATCTCAACAGAAAAGCCGACTATATTATTCTGATAACTGCTCCAAGGAAATCAAGAGATCTAAATGTCCTTAGAATAGTAGAACTCTCTTTTTCTGGCTTTGTACAATTTCCTATGCATAATTAAGAGATTGATCAATTATATGTCAATTATATATTAATGAAGCCAGAGAGAAGAGAGATTTAGCAAAGCCTCTCAAGGTTATCTCTTCTGAAAAAAAAATACATATACAGTTTATTATATTTTCATATTTAAATCCTTTATAATTAATCTAAGTCCAGCAAGAAGAAAAAAAAATATATATATATCTTGTGCCAAGTATATCAAAGAATCCAATATTTTGAATATCAGAAGTAATAAATAAACATGAATATTTTCTTATTTCTTCTTTCTCTTTTAAGAACTCATAGTCACGGGCGCCTGGGTGGCTCAGTGGGTTAAGCCGCTGCCTTCGGCTCAGGTCATGATCTCAGTATCCTGGGATCAAGTCCCGCATCGGGATCTCTGCTCAGCAGGGAGCCTGCTTCCCTCTCTCTCTCTCTCTGCCTGCCTATCTGTCTACTGTGAACTCTCTCTGTCAAATAAATAAATAAAATCTTTAAAAAAAAAAAAAAAAGAACTCATAGTCACTAATTGCTTAAGAAATAGGAAGATAAGACTT
This sequence comes from Mustela putorius furo, assembly GCF_011764305.1. Taxonomy (NCBI): domain Eukaryota; kingdom Metazoa; phylum Chordata; class Mammalia; order Carnivora; family Mustelidae; genus Mustela; species Mustela putorius. The sequence goes on from NW_025421987.1 coordinate 77,126,124, forward strand.
ACTGAAAATGCTGTAAGGTTGCACAGTCTGATTTCTTTCTTTTTTTTTTTTTAAGATTTTATTTACTTATTTGACAGAGAAAGACATCACAAGTAAACAGAGAGGCAGGCAGAGAGAGAGGAGGAAGCAGGTTCTGCGCTGTGCAGAGAACCTGATGTGGGGCTCCATCCCAGGACCCTGAGATCATGACCCGAGCGGAAGGCAGAGGCTTAACCCACTGCACCACCCAGGCACCCTGCACAATCTGATTTCTGATGGAAAATCATATATGTGCTTTACTGTTTGGACTACTGATTTGACTGTTCAAAATATTGGTAAGTTTAGTTCAGAGCCAACCACTGCTTTGATGATTGAATTATCTTTCCAGTCAGTGATCCTAAAAATCAGTTTCCTACCTAGACGAAAGGTATATACATCCCTGGTTAAGTAATCATTTTACAAACAGTAATTACCCAAGTGGTAACCCTTGTAGTTCCTTAACACTTAATGTCCTATATGAGTGTCCAAAAGCAGTGTAAATATCTGACTTTAATAAAATAATAGTTACTCTTCCCAGCATAAAGAACTACTGAAATTTGAGGAATTGAAAATCATCCTAATCCTTGAGGAACATTCAAGCTTGCCGGAAAAATAAGAAAAAACTTAGATGAATAAGACACTAAATTGCCTATGACCAAGAAATACCATATAATAACATTATCAAGTATAGAAATAGAAAATAGAAAATTCAGATTAGTAAGGGGATTTTGTTGAAAAACTAAGGCAGTAAGTTCTAAATGGCATTTAGGACATGGGTTTTTAAAAAGGAGGCAAGGAACCATCTCCTGACTTCTTAGTGACTTGATACTGACCTTCTGTTTTCACATTAAGGGCCTTCTTGCTTGAGATTCAGACTTGTTTTTTGATGTTGCCGTGGTGCTAATTAGAAATTTTCAAGCAAAGAGCCGACACTATTCTATCTGAGATAGCCATTCTATACTGGCATCTTTTAATAATATTTCCATGAGATTTTTCTAATAGTTTAAGAAAAATCAGAGTGATTTTACCTTAAATTTTAACCTTAATGTTATTCAGCATATTATGATTTGTACATGTTTTCTGAATTTCTGGGCCATTTACTGATCTACATTAGCTAAAAATATAATTTGTAACACTGCTTCATTTTTATGTTGCCTATTGTTCTGTTTAGCTTTCCTCTTGAGTACATTCCAGCTTCCTAGCTGGGAGCACCTTCATCACTGCAAGCTGTATCCATCTCTCTGCCTTCCATGTTCTTAACACAGTATATTGTATCTAGCAGCCATTCAGTAGATGTATTGGACTTCTGCAACTTAGTCTGTGATTTTACAAATTTTCTTTCTAGCTTTCAGTACTTTAATAAAAGACTTGTCAAATATATTGTAATTTTGAAGATAATTCCTCATTTTGTTTTTTTTGTTTTGTTTTGTTTTCATCTCTGGCCCTCCAGTTTCAGATGCTTATGATTTTCTAAGGGAAACAATTATGTCATTGTACTCTTATTCGTTTTTAAGATACTAGCTAGAAAATAATAAATTTTATTTTATTTTTTTTTCAAGAATTTATTTATTTATTTGACACAGAGAGAGAGAGCATAAGCAGGGAGAGTGGCAGGCAGAGGGTGAAGCAGGTGACCAGCAGAGCAGGGGGCCTGATACAGGGCTTGATCCCAGGACCCGAAGATCATGACCTGAGCTGAAGGCAGATGCTTAACTGACTGAGCCACCCAGGGGTTCCAAGAAAATAATAAATTTTAAAATGATTGATGAATTGTTGTGACATACCCCTAATCCCAATTGCATACATTACATGCAAAATGTACTATAAACTGTGAATAAATTTGCATGCACTAATTTATTTTGTGCTTCAAGTTATTGACCAATCCATATAACAAATGTTTTGAAAATCATTTTTATTACAAGTTAACCAGTTTTAACAGGCCGCCTCCATTCAACCAGCAGTTGTATTTATTACGATACCTTGCCACCTAAACATTTTTCATATGTCAAATTTGTTGTTTCAAACAAACATTTTTAGCCACTCCATGTCTGTATATTTTGAGAGATGACAGTGAAGTTTTTGCAGCATTTGTCTCTTAGTTGAAAAACAACACAGTTATTTGAATATATAATTGCAATTTTCACATTGCCCTCAATATATATTTTATGAAAGAATATGAAAATGGAAGAATTATATTACAGACATAAGTAATAAAAACCAATTTCCTCTTACTTACTAAAATAGAACAAAGATGGAAATAATTAAGCCTGCCAAGGATGACATATTTTTAGGCTTCACTGGATACTTACTGAACTTACACAAATGACAGGTATTTTTAACTTTGAAGAAAAATGAGAAAAAATTAAAGGCCATACATAAAATTCTAATAACATATCAATAGAGATTATGTTCAAAAATTGATATATCAACTGGGAGAGAGAGTTTCAATAATTGGGAAACAGAATCCCAGAGAATTAAATCTAATATTCAACTTTTACACATTAGCCTTGCACAATATTAAGAAGATATTGTGGCATGAAGCAAATGAAAATTCCATGAAGTTAATTTTAGAAGCTGAAATGAATTATATTTTTAAAATGTACAATTTTCTTTTCTCTTTTTCATTTTACCCTTGCAAATTTCATGACCAGATATTATAGAAATCTGTTTTATGAAATGTATAAAAATTCTTTTTTTTTTTTTTTAAAGATTTTGATTTATTTATTTGAGAGAGAGTAAGCACAAGAGCGCACAAGCGGGGAAGTGGCAGGCAGAGGGAGAGGGAGAAGCAGGCTCCCTGCTTGGAGCTTGGATCTTGGACCTTGGATCATAACTGGAGCCTAAGGCAGATGCTTAGCAACTGAGCTACCCAGGTGCCCCAAAATAGGTACAATTTCTAAGAAAAAAACTCTTTTGATTGATTAATAAATAGTATATACTGTCATGTAAATGTACAGAGCTAACAGAAGTGAATATTTTTTCTCCCAGAAATAAGGGTGTGTAGTAAATACTTTGATAGGATTTAGTGCCTGGAAGAGAAAACTCTTTCTCATTTTGCTTTTTATCTTGAGCCATGTTTTTTCAAGTTGGGGTGTGTGTTTGTGTATGTGCATGCGTATGTGTGTGTGTATGTTTTGGTTTTTTTGGGTTTTGGTTATTTTAGCACTTCAACTTCAACTTAAAACCATTGACAGCCCAATATACACTTTTAATATGTAAGCAGCTTTATCATTGTCCCATCCAGTCTAGTAAATAACTGCATCCTAGTCTCCCAAGTTCTGAAGATAACTTCTTCCTAAATGATTTAATTCTTTGCATTTGCTTATATTTCTTAATAGTGACCTTTGTTCCTTGAATTTCTTTGTTCTTTAAATTCATTTTCACAGCATCTTAATCATCTAAATTTTTCAGTCCCCTGTCTTTGTTAATTTCATGGGCTTTTATGTTCATCATATTACAACCATGCAGGTGTAGGATGATGTAGGTCTTTGAAATTTGTTTTAGTTTTCGTTCAGAGTGCTTACTGCCCTTCTTCTTGTTTCAATAATTAATCAAGTGAGATAGAAAAATTGAGTTGCCTTTGTCTGCTTCAGTTTCAGTAGTATCCTCTTTTCTCATTTTTGGCCAATCATCTATTTCTTTCATATGCTCACTCAATCTGCACTATTGGAACTAACATTAGGTTCCAAACCTATAGGAATTATCTTAATATTCAGATGTTATACTGGGAAGAGATACATATAGGCACAAAATTCGATGTAGCAGTGAATCACAAAATATCTGCTGTATTTGTAACATGTATCTTCAAATTTTATCTTTGCTTGCTATCTTTTTGTATTCAGGCAGTTATTTATGTGCTAGCAAATATATATTATGATATGTTATTCATCTGGAAAGTGTTTTGAAAAGACAACATTCCTTTTTGATGACATAAAAACCAATTTTTATAAAGCCCATTTTCATCAAAAACTGGTTTATTTGAATCTGTGCATTTCATACTGAATGATTTTTATGTTTGCATGGGTAAAATAATTGTAAATATATCTTCTGTGGCCATATGGCTGTAACTCTTTCATCCCTGATGCCTTGGAAAGTGCTGTAAAAAAAAAAAATCTTATTTTTTTCTGCATTTTAATGAATCATTTCTTGTCAGAGAAATACATAGTAATCATTTATTATGTTATAATTGCAGCTTGTGAGTTCGCTAAGTAGAAAAGAAATACTTTGCATAAGCATCACTAATAGCTCTATCAATCTTAGAGCAGTCTTAGAAGATGACATATATCAAGCCCTAACCCTTTGGTGGGTTTGCACTTAAATCAGGTATTGTCAATGAGCATATTAGAACAATATAATAGTAAACAGAATGCTGTCTCCTCAAACATGGCCACATTCTAATCCCTGTAGTCTTTGAATATATTACCTTACATGGCAAGTAAGTGATTTATATGTGTGATTATACATGTGATTAAGTTAAGAATTTTGAGAAAATATTATTCTAGATTAGTTGGACGGGTCCAATATAATCACTGTGTTCTTATCTGGGTAAGAGAAACACAGAGTCTGAGAATGAAATGTGACTAAGGAAGCGGAAATCAGAGAGAGAAAATGAATTTAAAATACTGTGTTGGGGCGCCTGGGTGGCTCAGTGGGTTTAAAGCCTCTGCCTTTTGCCCAGTCGTGATCCCAGGGTCCTGGGATCAAGCCCCGCATCTGCTCAGCAGGGACCCTGCTTCCTCCTCTCTCTCTGCCGGCCTCTCTGCCTACCTGTGATCTCTGTCTTCAAATAAATAAATAAAATCTTAAACAAAAAAATTAAAAATTAAAAAAATAAAATAAAATACTGTGCTGTGATTTTGACAATAGAAGAAGAGGCTATGTGCCCCGGGAGGCAGGCAGGTTTTAGAAGCTACAACATTCAAGGAAGTGGGTTTTCCCAGAGAGCCTCCATAAATAAGAAGATAGCTCTTTGGACACCTTGATTTCAGTTTTAGCTCCATAAAACCCATTTTCAACTATGATCCATAGAACTGTAAGATAATAAATTTGTCTGTTTTAAACTACTATTTATGGTGACTTGTTTCAGCAGCAATTGGAAACTAATAACAATAATCATTCATGTATAGGAGGATGAATTGTTGGGGGGAAAAGGCCAGCCAATGTTTAATTATGAAGTAGGTAAAGTTCATTCTCTTCTCTCTAATGAAAGAAGAGCCATTTCTCTGAACTTTTTCTTTTTGCCCCAGCCCAAGCATCTTGTCTAAATCACATCTTTCCTCTGTTCCAGGTTGTCTTGTTTGTTTTTCTTTAGGACCTTACTTCCCCCACACCATCTCCATTATACCTCTCCCAGCAACATGAACTTTGTGTTTGATATCTGTGCTTAGAAGTTATAAAGTAGCCATCTGATTTCAGTTTCTCCCATGAGATCTCTGTTGCTGTCTCTTCATACCTACTCTCTAAGCTAAGAAAGGTAATTCAGACTTCCAGGTAGAGAGGATTGTAATTCAAATCTACACAGAGAAAGAATTCTAATTCGAACCTACTTACAAAAAGGAAGTTTAGAGTCAGCAAGCCTTTCTGATCCTATTTCTACTGTTAGGGAACCTGGACTGGATCCTGACAGAAGAACCAGGAGCACTCAGACACCTTGGAGGATGGGAGATTTATTCAATGCCGATGGGCTCAGAGGAGAATAATCTCTCTAGGTCTGAGCCTGGAGCACAAACAAAGGGGGTAGTTCATACACTTTTACTTCTGTATCTGTATCTGTGCCACTCTTGCAGACATACCATGGGGACTAGGGGGAGGGACCTGGAATGGCCCTGAGGCTGGGACTGGGATTCCCCTGCCAGGTTGTTTGGCCATCTTAGAGCACAGATTTCCCTTATCACTATCACTCAATAATAGTATAAAAATATTAGAACTAATCGAATAATGTACTGAGAAGAGTAATAGTAACTGCCTATTTGAAGCAATTGATTAAAATTGTTAAAAGAACAATTCTAATAAATGTAAAAAATTATTGGTGCAAACCATAAGAGGACAAAATATAGAAGGAACACCTAACTTTTTATTTCAGTTAACAACAAAAACAATAATAGGACCTAGTGTATCCAAAACACTGTTCTAAATAATTTATAGGCACTTATTTCATGCTTGAAACTACTCTATCCCCATTTAATATAAGAGGAAACTGAAATAAAAAGAAATCAGGTGATTTTTCCAAGGTCAGGCAACTGATAAGTGGCAATATGCTTAAAAAATAAATACATAAATAAAGTACTGTATACACATACCTCTAAAAAATAGTTCCTGGGGCACTTCGATGGCTTAGTCAGTTAAGCATCTGCCTTGGGCTCCCTGGGTCGTGGAATTGAGCCCCACATTGGGCTCCCTGCTCAGTGGAGAGCCTGCTTCTCCTTTTCCTCCTCACTTGTGCTCTCTCTCTCTCTCAAATAAATAGAATCTTTAAAAAAGTCAATAATTTAATTTGTCCCAAATGTACATTTTAGTCCCCATTATCTTCAATCAATGTCAAATGCAATAATCTTAGATAAACTAATTTGGTCACTTATGTGCAACAAAATTGAGATTGGTTCATCATAGAATTTATGCCCTTGAAATGATCAAGCCAGGCTATTGTGGAGTTGAGCTTTCCTTCTCTCTGAAGATAGCCAGGAGACCCATACAAGTCATGAACTTAATACTAGAATAAACCGTGGGGCGCCTGGGTGGCTCTGTCAGTTAGGAATCTGCCTTTGGCTCAGGTCATGATCCCAGAGTCCTGGGATTGAGCCCTACATTAGGCTCCCCGCTCCACAGAAAGCCTTCCTCTTCCTATCCCTCTGACCCCTATTCATGCTTGCTCTCTCTCTGTCTCTCTCAAACAAATAATAAATAAATAAATAAATATCTTAAAAAAAAATAGAATAAACTGTGGTTTAAGTCAGTGATTCTCAAACTTTAAATACATCAGAGTGATCTAGGGGGCTTGTAAAAAGCAGAGTTCCATCCACATCCCCAAAGAATCTGATTCAGTAGGTCTAGGGAGGTGCCAGGTACTTGTATTTCTAAAAGTTCCTGCTAATTCTGATGCAGGCCAGGGGCTATACTTTGAGAACCACTGCTTTAAATCTATAAGCCATATCAGAACCAATCTGTGAAAGACATAGAATTAAAAAAAAAAACATTTTGGGGCGCCTGGGTGGCTCAGTGGGTTAAGCCGCTGCCTTCGGCTCAGGTCATGATCTCAGGGTCCTGGGATCGAGTCCCACATCGGGCTCTCTGCTCAGCAGGGGGCCTGCTTCCCTTCCTCTCTCTCTGTGATCTCTTCCCTTCCTCTCTCCTACTGTGATCTCTCTGTCAAATAAATAAATAAAATCTTAAAAAAAAAAAAAAACAACATTTTTTTTCTTGACTCCCATTTTAAAATAGTCCTGAATTAGGCTAACTAATGCTACATTATGTTAGAAGATTTGGACACATGATTACCTATTAAAATACCAAGATTATAGATTCAACCATGGGTTTCATATTATGCGAGAGAAATGGCTGCTTTAAATGTCACTTGAAAAAAAAATAAATGTCACTTGGTTAAGTGATTGAAAATTTTAAAAAAGTTATGAATTTTTATAGACACCCTTCACCAATAATCATGGTATTACTCCTTTGTCTCCCTCCCTGATCTGCTAGCCAAACTCTTACAAAGAACTTTTAATATTACTTTTTTCTAGGGGTGACTTCTCGAGTACACAAGAAGTTGTTTTCCTTTTCTGCCCTCTATCACATAATATTTACTTTCGTTTATGTTCTGACTGAGTTATAGTCTAATTTGTTAATTTGTACATCTATTTTCTTTTGTAAAATGTGACCTCTTATTTTTCTTTATAATTCCAAAAACTAGCTCGGGGCAGAAACATCATGGGCACTAAATAATATTTGGGTTAATCAATGATACATAGTGAGTTGTGTCAAACTCTGACCTCTATAAATGCATGCACAGTTGGGGGCAGGGGTAGTATGGTAGTTATGTGTGCTCTTTATCAAGACTAAATTCACCACTCAGTATTATTTAATCAATATTATTTAATCAACCAACATTATCTCTTATTAATGGAGTTCTTCTGATAGAACCAGTAGCAGGAGAAAGTTTGCTGGTTCTCAGAAATTTAAAATACATGCAGATTTCCTTCTTTTGTAACATGAATATCTATCTTAGTGCTCCTGGTTGCTTGGAAACATTTTGAGACAAAAAACTTTACAGCTATTTGTAGGTTCCTTAGATGTGGGTTACTTGCAGAGAGAACTAAGTCTTAGCTACTGTTACATGGCTTTTGAGACAATTGCTGGGATTTTAAAGTATAGCGATTACATTTTTATTTTTATATTTATCATGGTTTATTTTGTTGCACTTAGGCTACTTTATCAGCTACTTTAGCTTGATTTATGCTGGTTCAGAATTCCAAGCATTGCATTTTAAATTAGGCTGACCCTTGAAGAACTGTTTCTGGCAGTCAGGACACTAACACAGTGCTGGGAAGCTTAGATTATTGCTTGTCTTCAAGCACATTCGCTGACAGAAGTAACTCAGATTTTGAGCACATTTCAATCCCTACAAATGTGTTGATTGTTCAGATCAGCTTTTTGAGATTCAGTTAGCAGGCCATAAGGTGTTTGTTTATGGCTGTTTATGAGGAACTTGGAGAAGGTAGTTAAAACCAAGACAATGAAAATGTTTAGCCTGTAGTTAATATGCACTGAATATATTAGAATATATTGACTTAGGTAACTGAATTTGCTGAATTATAATTATGCTTGAATGTCATTGTCAGCTTGGGTTGCTGTCACAAAACGCCACAGATTAGGGGGCTTAAACAACTGGCATTTATTCTCATAATTCTAGAGGCTAGAAAGTCTGAGATCAAAGTTCTAGCAAGATTCTGTTCTGTGAGGGTCCGCTCAACAGCAGGTAGACAGCTACCTTCTCAAATGACAGAAGAAGTTCTGGTGTCTTTGCCTTTTCTTATAAGGGCATTATTACCACCATGGGAACTTCGCACTCATGTCTTCATTTTAACCTAATTATCTCCCTAAGGCTCTACCTCCTAACACCATCAATATTGAGAATTAGGACTTCATTGTATGATTTTTGGAGAGGCGACCCAAATATTCATACCATAACAGTATGTAATGAGGATAGATGATTCAGATTTATTGAATTTTTTTAAAAAAAAGAATGAAAAGAACAACAAATATTCTTTCTCTTGATGTATGAAAATATCTAGTACATGTTGACTATTTCAATATATTAAGATATATTGGACACTATTTCTTGCAAGAGAGTTATTCCTATACCTCCAATACTCTTTTTCATTATTGTGTGTTATTTGGAAATCTGTTACCATTAGAAAGTACAGTAAAAATGGCAACAAAAATAATGAGAATTTTCATGATTGTTTAATGATTGCTGGTGAGATAGTGAAATCAAACCCACAAATAACCTCTCTGGTTTCCTTCTTTGTTCACCTCTCATGCTCTCGTGCAGGATTATCTATTTGTAAATGCTTGGTAGTAAGTAGGAAGGAGACAGAAATTTTAAATGTACACCATTAATTCATAGAATGAGAAAAAAGATTTAGGTCATTTTTCCCAGCCACCATTTAGTTATCATTGTCATCATGATTTATTTATGATTTTAAAAATAATTATAAATATTATTGCTCCAAAATATTTATTATGGGTCAGGCCCATCTATAAATGATTTAATCCTAACAGTGAATCCATCAGGTAGATCCTTTTATTATCCTTATTTTACAGAGGAGGAACGGAAAGAGGTTAAATAATTTGCCTAACGTCACATGGATAGTAAGAGGTTGAGCTGAATATGATCCCAGGTCACAGAACTCTGGAGCTCTTTAAATCAGCATGCTGTACAATTTTCTGGGAGTCAGGTGTCTGAACAAGGGAACATTATTTGTATGCTTCACCTCTCATGACATTTAGAAGCACCAATGTATCTTTAAGACCTATGTCTATTAACATTTTGGAGGAGAGGATAAGGATGTCACTAGACCAAAATATACCCTGGTAAAGCTAGATCCACTGATCTTAATTTTTCTACTTGATATAGTACAAAAACAAACAAACCAACAAAACAGATATTTGAAAATAGCTAATATGATCTCCCTTCAATCTTCTGTTTTCCTGGCGAGGAGAACTTTTACTTTGATAGAGTTCTGAGTCCTATTGTTTTTTCCTCAAACAATAACATTTTATGCATTGTATTGAAAGAAACTAACTTTGAGAATACCTCTTTGGTCACCTGTGGCCATCTTTCTCCCATCCTCAAAATGAGAACATGTGTATTCCAGCCTTTCTGAAGCTCTTCACATTTCTGCCTCTGCACTGTGTTGCTCTCATCTCTCTGTCCTGTTTTCTACCGTTGTCACTCAAGAAGGCATCATATCCTGTACGCCATGCTTGGGGCTCTATCTATGTATTCTTGGGAACTTCTTTAACCTCTTTGCCTATAGTTGCCTGTGTGCCCTAATTTCTTAAAATTGTTGTTGTAGGAAAGAGGCCATTTTGTATGAGAATGACTTTAATTCTGTTTGATTCATTCTCCTTCAGAGCTTCAGAAGTCTTTTTCCCTTTAACATTAAGTAAGGTTTAAGATGCTGATTGGACAGTCAAACCATCCATGTAAATGTGAGAGATAGATTTTGTAAATAATTTAAATCCACAGATGGTGACCCAAATTCATTTTAACTAATCATTTACTCTCTGCTTCAGCTTTTAGTAGTCTTGTGACTATTTAGTAAATTGACTAATTTTTATTTTAAATACAGTTGTCCTTTGAACAATGAAGGGGTTAGGGGCACCATCACCTGCGTAGTCAGAAATCCATGCATAACTTTTACTCCCCAAAACTTTACTAATAGCCTCCTGTGGACTAAAAGCCTTACTAATAACAGCCAATTAACACATATTTTGTGTGCTTGGCATGTTATAAATATTAAAATCATAAGAAAAAGAAAATCTACTTGTACTATACTGTAAAAAAAAATTCCCATATAAATGGACCTGCACAATTTCAACCTGTTGTTTTAAAGGTCAGCTAAGTTATTTTATTTCATATCCCTTCTACTACTCTTCTGGAAGTCCTGAGGAGAAAACTGAAATTTTACCACTAAAATAAAGCAACACTAGGCAGTTGGAAGATCCCAGATATGAGTACAACCATCCCTAAATAAGTGAAGGTAATTAAAGCTACTCTGTCTTCACAGTGTGTTGTAGATTGTTGTCTAACTTGCTGTCTACAGGGGATAGCAGAGAGAACCCTGGCTTTGGAACTTGACTAATTTAGTTGGCATGCTGACTGTCATTGACTAGCCATATTGTCTAGAGTAAATAGCGGGACTTAGGTTTCAACTTTTAGCTTTCAACTTCTGAATGTTTTCTTGTACAAAACAAGAATAATAACACCTATACCTTATTCTAAGGAGTTGATAAGAGAATGTACATTAAGTACACACAACTGTGCTTAGCAGGTAATTGCCTCACAGTAAATGATAGCTGCTGTCATTTCAGTTATGTATTCTGGCTGATATATTTTGGTTGTAGTTTAGAACTCTTCTTCCTTTTGCCTTGGAGTATATAGTATAGGAAAATTCTTTGGTGCTTCCTAACTCTGGGAAGTGACATTCAGTCGCTGAAATGTAGGATTATTACTTGCCACATGTCATGCTGGGAGGAGGCTCTGATGCAAAAATGAGAATTGTAAAACAATTGAAATACACTTTAGACCTACACCTGGAGTACTGGGGAGACCACAGCAACTCTTATCCATTCTAGTAAATTGGGACAACCACTTGATGTTATGTATAAAGGTGAAGGTGTACAAAACATATAAACCAGCAATTTCACTTCTAGTTGAGCACTCCAAGAGAGATTTAGCCACATATTACAGTGAGGAATGCACAAGGATATTCTTAACTGTGTAGTTTGTATAGAAGAAAAAACCAGAAACATGTAAATGTCCTTCTCTAGCTACTTAGGTGAATTGTAGTATATTCATACAATGACAGTGAAAATGTATGAAGTGAATTTTCTGGAATTAGCATGAATGAATCTCACAAATTTAAGACTGAATGGAAAAGAATATGTGCACAAGGGTGCATGCAGCATGATATATTTACATAATGTTTTATATCAAAACAGTATTTCATAGATACATATTATAGTTTTATGTTACATATGTATGAAAGGATATATTCATACATGCAAATCATATCAAATTCAGGATAGATGTTTCTAGTGGGGAGGCCGGAGTGAAATCACGGAACTGGTAATATCTTACTTCCTTAGCTAGTGTTTCTAATATAATTCTTGTAAACCTTTTGTATATCTAAAATATTTAATACAATAATGTTGTGCAATAGGTTAATGATAAATATACAGCAAAAAAGCCCCTGTGACTTGTTAATTATTCCTGTATTTTATTATGTCATCATTCTCCTAAGAATTATACCTTTAAAATATATTATTTTTAATTTGAAAATTAAAAAAAAAATCTGTTTTATACTATCTGGGTGAGATTTCAGTATCAAAATTTAGGGGTTATGTAATTTTTGCTCCCAGTAACCTATCTCTGAACAACTTTCACTGATAATTATTAAGCAGCTGAAGGTGTCTGCCTACAGTATTGAATGGCATAACTTAGTAAGGCATGAGTTTAAATATTTGGCCATTTGAGTGATGTCTGACATATGGCAAATGTTGAGATGAACTTAGAGAACTGAAGTAATAATAATAAAAAAAACCTTTAATTTTAGCATCAGTTTTTTATTATACACTAATCTTGCACATGACTGTTTTCTGAGAAAATTCTCTGCCTGTGGTTGCTTCCCAGCTCCCAGCACCAGTCAGGAATTAACTCCAGTACCTTTGTCAGATGTTCCTATCTTTTCCTTCTAATTGTCTCCTTTTCCTTTGACTTTAGTGTTTGACTAATTTAAAAATAAAATCATTCAAATGTCCCCTTTGTTGAAATCTCTTAGAAAACAACAAGATTTTAAAACATTATTTTGAAATGTTACCTAACAGAGAGAAATGAACACCTAAAATATTAAACTGTTTCTTTATTAAATATAACCCGCAGGCACCGGGCCAGGGGTTGGAGCAGGGAGCGTTCGATTAAGCATCCGACTCTTGGTTTCTGTTCAGGCCATGATCTCAGGGTTGTGGGATCCAGCCCCAGGGTAGGCTCTATGCTCAGGGTGGGGTTTGCTTTCTCCTCCCCCAACCCCCACACTCACTCACACCTGCACATGTGCGCGTGGGCTTGCATGCTCGCTGGCTCTCGCTCTCTCTCAGGTAAATAAATAAATAAATAAATAAATCTTAACAAAACAAAACAAAAACCTTGCTTTTCCTTTATTGCCTTTGAGTTTTAAAATCAAGTACAGAAAACTTCTTTGGCAAAATAGGCTGACCCTTTGGTTACTGCAGGTTTCCTTGAACTGTTTGTCTCTGGAGAGCTGATTATCTTCTCCAACTTTTCACCACCAGGAGTAGGCTTTTTATGTCAGAGACTCAGTTCAAAGTGAGTGAACATCTATTCTAACTTTACCTTAGTTTCTAGTCGTCTGAGCCCTACTAGTTATTACTTCATCCAATAGAAGAACAATAAGAAAGTTTCCTCAAGTGGGGAAAGCAAAAATAATACAGTGATTAAAAAGATCATCTTAATAGTCCTTTAATTCTTTTTTTTTTTTTAAGATTTTTTTTTTAAGATTTTTTTTTTTTTTTTAATTTATCTGACAGAGAAATACACAGCGAAAGAGGAAGCACAAGCAGGGGGAGAGGGAGAGGGAGAAGCAGGCTTCCCCTTGAGCAGGGAGCCCAGTGTGGGGCTCAATCTATCCCAGGACTCTGTGATCATGACCTGAGCAGAAGGCAGACACTCGGTGACTGAGCCTCGAAGGCACCCCATTATTTTCTTTTCTGATGTTTCCTTTTATAGTAAACATTATTTAAATTTTCCCTGCTTGGTGATGTCTAAAAGCTTGTGTCTGTTATGTCAGCCTGGCTACTGCAGTTTTTAGGGCTTTGATTCCTTGATTCCCATCATCAAGGAGACGTGTTTCCATGTTTCACTGATAGCTGTTCATCCATTCATACATGCATCTGATCATTCACTTCATAAAAAAATTTTGAAGATCTATTGCCTTGTATTTGTTGCAAGAATGGGAATAAACATGGTTATAAACAATTTCATGATAGGAAATGCTATAATTTAAGCATTGGTACAATGGTATATGAGGATTCAAGGTTGATTGTTGCCTATCTTTGTGAGTCCTCACATTTACGTATTTTATGTATCGCTTCTAATTATATGTGTTCTAATTTTTATGTGTTTTAACTCTCCAAAATATTGTAAACCTTAGGTTTAGAAAATCTCCATTTTCTCCTTCTTCCTCCACCCCCCCCCCTTTTTACAAGTCCTTGATTAGAATCAGGACTATAGATTATAGAATGAAATTCTACGAAATGATTATTTTATTATGTATGTTTATGTCACTACAAGTACAAAAAGACTTAACCTTTTTACTAATTGGATTTTTTAAAAATTATTTTTCAATATGTTAACTATGGGTAATTAATCCTGGCATGGCTATTTTGTGAGGCCATATGAGAATAATCTGATCAGTAGACTATACACTCATTTAGTAAACATTGATTTCCTTCCATATTATGTGCCAAGCACCATTCTGGGCCCAAAGTGGAGTTGAGGAGCCTAAAGAGATTAGTGAATAGACCTTGCCCTCAAGGACACGATAGTTACATAAATACATCATTAATCTGCAGTGTAAGTGCTTTAATTGCATACAATCACTTGTAGTGTCATCTTATTGCTTCCCTCATTTGTCTTTTAAATATTTCCTTTGTTAATATTTATTATTTCCTGATCTGAGTATATTTATCTGCTCTTACCCAACATGGGTTAATGCATCAAACTGAACTGCTGATTCTAGGTCAGCAAAGATTAATGTTCCACGCATCAAAAACTCTCTTCATTCTGCAATATGTGTTGTTGACTCTGTGATGAGTTCTCTTTCTGTCATTAATTTTGTACTCTGGGAGGCAATGTTGACCCATAATACCTGACTACAATAATACCACAAAGAAACAAAGGAAAAATATTTTAAGCATGATCCTAAAATGCAAATTTTATAGCAGTTCCAGGTGTGTTCATATAGTTGAGTAAACGAAGAGTAATGTAATCAAGTATTTAGGGAATGGTAGAAGTCCTTTGTCTTTATGGAGAGCATCATAACGTCACTGTAGCTTAGCTTCATCAGTAGTTATATGAGTGGGATCTAACACATGCTGGTCTTGGGAATGCTCTGATCTGGGAATGTTTTGAAAATTAAGGAGGGGTGGTTGTTAAAGACAGTGTCAGGAATTTATCCCCATGGGACCTCTATGGTAATAACCCCAGGAGGCATACTCTGAATCAAATGACATGTGTGTGTGTGTGTATATACACTTATACAAGAGTGACGAGTTCTATGCAGAAAAAAAGAGAGATCTAACTCTAGTGGGGGAGGAAGAAAAAGCTTCTCTAAGCAGTTAAGTTTTGGATGAATTCCAAAAGATAGCTATAGTCTGTGTATTTTTATTCCACTTTACAGTAAGCATTATTTTGAGGCAATGCTGCTTAAGGTTAAACCTTTTATGTAACCAGTATTCTCATTGATTTGTCGAAGTGGATGGAAAAAACAAGGCTCTTTTGATCCCCACTTACTAGAATCTGCATGAAGTGAGCAAGACTGTTCTTATCCATTTCTAAGGAAAAGATGGGAGTCAGAACATCCTGATGTAAAGCCTCTTCTCTGATAGTGTAATTGAGCTGTTGTGTAATTGGTGGTCTCCTAAATAAACACATTTATTTCCATCAAAATGAATTTTACAGTTCATTTTAAAAATAAACTGACAGTGGGAGTAAGTTAGATAATTGATTAGTTTATTTGGTAATTAAACCTTACTTAGCTATTTCATATTTTAATTTCCCTTTTATTATCCCTAAAATAGGTAAAACAGATATTGCTAATGCATCAGGCTTTGCCATAATGTTCCTGGAAATTATTGCATGGGTGAACTCCATTTTGTGGCAAGATGCTTTCAAAGAATAAAAATATCTCAGAACTAATATATTTGTATTTATAAATTAATATAAAACTAGTCCCAAAATAATGGCTCATTTAACAAGACTACAGCTTTACTATCAGAGAGTTAAACTGACTTTCTTGGGTTTTTAAGATTCAGAAGGAAGATTTTTAAAATAATTGAAATCATAATTCCTATGTTTTCCTTGGGACTATATGCCCTACCATTTCATTCACAAATTCATTTTCTTTTATCAGTTGAACAGAAGGTTGGTTTTTACCTTGTCACATTTGAATAACTTACTACAGGTCTGTTTAATGTATTTTGTCATGACTTCCTAGGAGATTAGCAGCTAAAATTTGGTTCATACTAAGTGTAGAATGTTCACTGATTTGCCTCCTGAGTTTCAGATGAGTTAGCCATTAAAGGTGGAAGAGAAAGAATTACTATTCCAAGTTAAAAAAATATATATTTTTGCATGCATTTTAATTATGACAAATTCCTACTTTTGTATTTTTTTTCTAATCGTGGCTAACATTGATAATAGCTGTTCCTGGCACCATTACTATTGATTCCTAACCAATGCATATTTCTCAAATCAGTATATTTTGTTTACTGATATGATGTTCTTATCAACATAGCAATAATATTTAACACCATCCCTGGCAGTTTGGACTAGCTCATTATAATATCAACCGGTTTGAGATTTTGGTTAGAGCCAATATAGAATAAAAATTTATATATTTTCGAACTAAAAGAGACCTGGAAGATTTTCTGATTCAGAGATATATGTGGCTCAAAAAAACCAAGAGACTTTTTTTTTTTTTTAAAGATTTTATTTATTTATCAGAGAGAGAGAGGGGGAGAGAGCGAGCACAGGCAGACAGAATGGCAGGCAGAGGCAGAGGGAGAACCAGGATCCCTGCTGAGCAAGGAGCCCTATGTGGGACTCGATCCCAGGACGCTGGGATCATGACCTGAGCCGAAGACAGCTGCTTAACCAACTGAGCCATCCAGGCATCCCCAAGAGACTTTTTGAAGTCAAGCATATATTATTAGATTTGAAATAAGAGTAGTATTCTATTTAGGTTTTTTGTTTTGGGTTTTTTGTTGTTGTTTTATTTGTTTTTTAAAGATTTATTTATTTATTTATTTGACAGAGATCAGAAGTAGGCAGAGAGGCAGGCAGAGAGAGAGGGAGGGAAGCAGACTTCCAGCTGAGCAGAGAGCTCGTTGTGGGGCTCAATCCCAGGACTCTGGGATCATGACCCAAGCTGAAGGCAGAGGCTTTCACCCACTGAGCCACCCAAGGGCCCCCTTTTTTTTTTTTTTTAAGATTGTATTTATTTGACAGAGAGAGACACAGTGAGAAAGAGAACACAAGCTAGGGGAGTGGGATAGGGAGAAGCAGGCTTCCCACTGAGCAGGGAGCCCAATGTGGGACTCCATCCCAGGACCCTGGGATCATGACCTGAGCTGAAGGCAGACACTTAACCAACTGAGCCACCCAGGCGCCCCTCTGTTTAGGTTTTTGATGCTTTGAAAGTCACCTGACTTTTGTGAACTTTATATTTTCCATCTACAAAATGTCAGGGATGCATGTTTAAGCATATTTAGTAGAATAACAATTGGATTAAATGTCAGAAGCCCAAGGTAGATTCCCCTTCTACCACTCATAAGTTATTTGTCCTTTGTCAAATTATTTATCTTCTTGAGCCTTGGTTTCCTTATTGTAAAATGAGACATAAGCTCACCAAACTATGTTAAGTAATGCAGATATAATGATAAGTGATAAAGTATTAACTTTATTTATTTACTTATTTATTTTTGTTTGTTTGTTTTATCAATGAGATCACAGGCTCTTAAGCTTATCTGATAGTTAGAAGATGGGGAAAATAGCCACTCCAGCATTAGCCCTACTTTCAGGCCAAAAAAGATGATAGTTTCTATGAACACCTTACATAGACATTGACTCTTAAATACTATTATAGCTTCTTTGCTCTGATACAGGGGACAGATAAGAAATAATCTTGCCATTATTCCACCTTTTTTCTTTCAGGATCTTTCTCTCCCCTGTCCTTAACTGGTTCCACTCTATGCCACCTACTTTAAGTGTTGCAAACAAAGCCTCCAAAAGTACTTCATGGGAGAGAACCTCCATTGACCATTGCTTGGTTTGGGAAGCCTTTTGAACTCTGTTATTTATCAGTGTGCTGCTTTGAATCACAAAATTGCCCTGCTGTTTCTTGGTCCTATTTTCTTGTTTGTTTTCAGATATAAAGTCAAAGAAACATTGAACAAAAATTTGCTTAGACTACCAAAGATAGAAAAACATTAAATAAAAACATTAATTACTATTTCATGTGAACCAAATGTGGTAAACATGACACCACTAGGACTTTTTAAAAATAAGAATGCTTAATTTGTATATAAGCTATTAGCCCTTACTTCAGAGCATATGTGTGTGTGTGTGTGTGTGTGTGTATACATGCACACATATATATACATATACATATATACATATATATATATATATGTATACCCTGGTGTGACTCCAAAATAGATCCTATGAGTATATGTGTGTTGGTGTATATAAACTGAAATGCAAAAAGCGTCACTGTGAAGAACTTTAAAATATTGAACATAAAATTTATTACCTCATATTTTAGAAGCAGATGTTATTTTTAAAAAGTGATATTTTAAAACTAAGACTTTTAATTAAATGATTTTTACATTGGTACCAAAGTTAACAGGTTGAATGAAATTTTGCTTATGGCATCTGTTGCCATTTTTAGTAGGTGATTAGTCATTTTCTTTTTTCTGCATGTATCTGACAGAAACTCAAACAGAAATGAATCATAGTTTCAAGCTGTTGCTCACCTCATCCCCACCAAAAAGGAGAGCCCTGGAAATCATCCCAACAAATCCAAGACCTAAATTCTGAAAATGCCTTAAGGGGCTTGACAGAAGTATTTAGCAATTTGAAAATTACAGCAATCTGTCACGTCAACTTTTAATGAAAGGTAGCCTACAGCAAGTTAGGAATGATATGGCAGGAAAAAAAAAATCCAAGTGAAAATCTCTTTGTATATTTTAAAACATATTTGCCCCTATAAATATTGAGCTAGAATTGGGTTAACTTTTACAAAGGTAAAGTCATTACTAATAAGGAGTTTATTATGCAGATTAGGTGAGGTTTTTAAAATCTTTAAAATTTTTTTAAGAGAACATGTTAATTTTTAAAAAGATTTTATTGATGTATTTGATAGAGAGACAGCAAGAGAGAATGCAAAGCAGGGGAGCAGGAGAGGGAAAAGCAGACTCCCCACTGAGCAGGGAGCCCAGTTCTGGGCTCCATCCCAGGACCCTGGGATCATGACCTGAGCCAAAAGCAGATGCTTAATGACTAAGCCACCCAGGTGCCCCAGTGAGGCTTTTTTTAAAACCAAGAAATTCATTATTATGTTTCAGTCAATGTGTTTTAACACTGTAATTATTGTATGCACTTTCAAAAATGGTATTTAGTTTGTTTGGATATTTTTCTTTTAAGGGGACCACAGCCTTGTAACTTATTTAGGAGCATCAGATTATTTAATAATGAAGTTTTTCCCTCAACCATGCTAGTATGAGCAACAGATTTAAAATTTAAGAAGCTGCCGTTGTGTAAGAGTAAAGTTTAGTTGGAGTCACCATTTAAACAATATAGTATTATTCCCTCAATGTTTGAATTAAGTGAGACTTTGGCTTCTACTTCTTTTTCTGTCAAAAACTCTGTAATTCCCCACCATAAGTTATCATGTCTTATTTTAAAATTGCTTCTTCTTTAATATAAAGTTATAATATGCACATAGGAAGGTTAATGCTGCATGGAAAATTGATTTATGCCAGTAATGGTGGTTAATTCAAATAATAATTACAAGAGAGAGATGATAGCTCTCCTTTACTCACTATTCATTTAAAATACCTTTTGGAGAACTTACTATGTGCCAGGTGCTATTCTAGTTGCTGGTAGGGATAGGGACAATAAATAAAACCATTCCCTGCACTTATAAAATGATTTCACGGTACTTTTGTTCTATTAGGAGAAGACAGACAGTAAACAAATAAATAAGTAAATATATATAGATGGTACAAAGTTATTAAAAAAAAGGTAAGTTAAGAAAAAAGTCAAGCAGGCATTTTGGGATGATCAGGTGGTGAGGAGGGGGTATGGATAATTTTTCATGTAAGATGCTCTGTGAACGCCATCTGACAGGTGATATTTGAACATAGACTAAATAATAACTGAAGAGTGTTTTAAGCAATTCTCTGGGTTGGGAGCACATTTGGTGTATTAATAGAATGACAGAGTTCTGAATGGTGCCATGTGAGCATGAAGATGATGACATCAAAGAGTAAACAGGATAGAAAATATAGGCGTTTAGAGGGCTTAGATGTTAACTTTGAATGAAAGGAGAAACTTTTAGATAGTTTGGGATGGAGTGATGATATAGGTTTTAAGAGGGTTGCTCTGGCGTCTTATTAGAGAAGAAACCAGCTGGGAAAGGACAATAGCAGCAGAGAAGACAAATTATAAGACTATCAAACATGTAGGTGAAAGAGACTGATTCTTCATTTCCGTGTGTTCATATGGAAGGTGGAGGTTCCCATTTTGAATACATTTTAAAATTAAAACCAACAAGATTTGCTCAAGGCTCATAAATTTGGAATGAGAGAAACTGTATGAGTCAATGGTGACCTCAAGGTTTTGGTTTGAGCATCTGGGAGACTGGAATGGCCACAGCCAAAATGGGAAAGACTGCAGAAAGAGCATGTTTGCCTAAGAGCTGCTTCTTCAGGATCTCTGGTCATACTGATTTTCAGGGTCTTACAATGAATCCAATTGGAGATGCTGAGTGTGAGGCTGGGTATTTGCATCTCAAGTTTAGGAGAGACTTTGGATAAGAGACACAATTTAGGAACAAGCAGCATATTCTTGGCTCATGATCTATCCATGAGCCTGGATAATATCTCCTGGGCCGTGGGTGTAGAAAAGACCTGAGGATGTAGTCATGGGGCACCTCTTCATTCACAGATCCAGGACACAGGAAAAAGCTTGCAATGAAATGGACACTGTTAAGGTAGTCTTGTGTTCTGTTTAATTTTCCTTCTTTTGAGAAGACATTTCTGGGAGAAAGTTTTGTTTTGCTCTACATTTTAAAGACGGAAGTCTTTGTGATTCAAGGACTTACATTAGTTCATGGAGAACCCCGATTTCCTTTGCAAAATTTTTTAATAGGACTTTCATTTTTGGAGAGGGGTATTAAAACCTACCTATCATTTTAAATGTTTATTTCATTTTATTTTATGCATTTCATACCCATGACATCCCCAAAACATAGTAGGTCATAGAAACAAAAAGATAGGTGATATAGGTTCCTTTGTCTCAGGATCCCTGCCCTCTGTCTGGGGGAAACAAGTGTTTACAAGAGTAAGACAATAGGATATAAATTGGTTCTGAGTCAGTGAAGGGTTGAGACTCTGTTAGCAATTCAAGCACTTTCATATAAAACTACTCATATGTCATCTGGAAATGGGATAATAATGCCAACTCATTTTGAGAGATATTAAGATTAAATAAAATGAAGATGAGAGCATCTCATACAGTGATCAATATACAATAAAGAATACAAAATGCAATAAAGAATATACAATAAAGAATGGAGTCTAAAGAGACTTTTTTCCCAAAGTGTTTTTAAGATCAGTATCTGGGTCAATATTGACCTTTTCGGAAAGCTAAGGCAGTTGAGGTGTGTAAGTCACCTTTATGCTGTGTCTAGCCTCCCTTTTACTACTCCCTGATGTGAGCTTTCTGATATATCATCTAGGGAACTCTTCACTCTCTCCTAAACATACACGTAACACCTCTCAGATGCTCCCACTTGTGTTTTGTGTAACCCATGATGTACCTTATGCCCTTTACTGAACAAACCCCCCTCAATCCTCAAGATAGACAGTGACTTTTAGGAGTCCAATGCATGTGACATCCCTTGTTTAAAAACAGTGAAACTTCTAGCCCTGGAGTAAACATTCCTTGGTTCAAATTGTGTGATATTGACCATAATGTGGCTGCGTTTCCTGACTTACAGAAGGAGCATAGAAATTAACTACCACATATGGTTATTGTGAGAATTCAATGAGACTAATGTCTGTAGAGCTCTTGGTACTGTGTCCAGAGCATAGTTAATGCTCAAGTGTTAACTCTTGTCATTATCTTTAGGAGCTCTTAGTGCTTAGGATGGTCTACTGAAATAAATTCCATCCTGACGTAGGTTTAAAATTTCTGGTGTCTTCCCAAAGTGTTATAGATGCATCTGTGTACTTACAAATCCCAAGCTTTTGCCTTTCAGAGAAAGCCATTAGTCCAGTCCTTAAATGCTATTCTAGGATATTTTTTTTTTTTTTTTTTACTCTCCTAAGCAAATTCATTATGCAGGGAAACCCTGGTTTGCACATACTGGTTCCTCAACATGTCCTGTGCTTTCTCATCACTTAACATTGATTTGTCTTCACATGGATCCTCCCTCCTCTCTGTCCATTCCAATTCAAAGCATCCTCTAGATTTCCCATTTCTCATTGATTATCACTTCCACCCACCTCACTCTACCGGAATTTGTCTCTCTTTTTTTGGATTTAGAAAACATTGGCTACAACAAATCTTTAGAAAACCAATTCTTTAACTATAGAGCTGGAAGCCAGAAGACATTTGGGGGTTATCCACTCTGCACATGATATGAGGAATCTGTGGCACAGGAAGTGGACCGATTTGTCCAAGGTTACCTGACCTTTAATAAAATAAACATTACTTAATTTGTATTGAACAGCTACTATCTGTCAAGCATTGTTAGAGATGTCAGTGATAAGGGAGTAGACCAAACAAACTGTCTGACATCAGGAACAGAACCTATGACAAAAATATGAATTCAGGTGGTTTATTTGGGAAGTGACCTCAGGAAGCTGTGTAGAGAAGTGGCAGGTTATTTGAGACATTTTCTTATTAGATCCAACAAAAATAAAACTATGGGTAAAATTGCTATTAGAATTTTCAATCACTTGCTTTCAGTTTCTGTATTTACTTAATAATGGATCAATAACAAAACATTCTCAGAATACACCTTGAATAACACTGGCATAGAACATGTTTCAGAGCTGACCCACCAAGGCTCTACTCCTAGCAAGAGTGAGAAACTCGATACTCAAGATTAATTTTAAACTTAAGCTAAACATTTTCCTACTTAGAGACCTGGAGTTACACATAATTTTAAAAAGAGAAGTCTCTTCAAAATTTTATACTTTAAAAGTGTACTTTTCTTCTCTCATATATCAGTTCATATCTGGTAACCTTTATCTGTAAAAGAAGTATTTAGACATGTACAGTAGTTCATGTAACCATCTCCCCAAATCTGCAACTGAAACATAGAATCAGATATGTTATATGCATATAAATAAATCCACACATATATACATATGTGAAGTCTCCCTGCATATTTATAGGATTTATATACTCATATAATTCCATAATATAGTCAGTAACATTTTCACATGTTTGACCTCCTTCTTCATTTGCCTCCTTGTGACAAGGTTGGAGGGGAATTTCATGACAGACAAGCATGATAACGGAGAAAAAAATTAACAAAAGTGTTGGGCTGGCAGGCTCGCCGGAAAAAACTTTACAAAAAGGACTTCCTAGCTCTCTTGACCGATACTTTTGGTTGTACTGATGGGAAACTTGCTCCTAACCTAGAGTACTTCCCAGTACTGGGAAATTTCATTGTTTTTGTTTGTTTGTTTGTTTTGTTTTATTTATTTATTTTTTTAAGAGCCAATACTTTTTTCTCCCAAACCCCAGAGACTTTCATAAGGTCACCATTATTTTTCATGTAAAAAAAATACAGTGAGCTTTAGTAATTAGGTAGTATCCAGATGTAAACCTTAGGCAAACTGATTCATGCATCTCAAAAATAGAATTTATTTGTTTTATCACTGGAAGCTCAGAACAGAGATTAACTGTAATTCAGTGCGTATTTACATCTGGACAATCTAGATTTACATATGAAGGACTCTTTCAACAAATAGTTTTTGGTTAAGCATTATATTAGATACTATGCAATAGTTTTGCCTTTGAAAAGGGGGCAGTGCTGGCCAGTAGGACCTCCTAATAATGTGTTTTTATGTCTGAAGATAAAAGTGGGGGTGCCCCCTGCCAAAAGAGCATAGAACTTTCTCTGAGGCCTCTTTTGAATGACACTGAAGGTAGAATAGTTTCCATCTCAAGTGTGGCTTTTCTCTCTGGGTTTATGCTTCATCTAGCAGGAGACAAGTTGAACTGTAGTTAGAAATGTCTGCAGGTAGAAAAAGCAGGTTGCATTCTCAACTTGTTATCTGTTTTTAGGAGTCATACAATGCTGATCTCACTGTTGCATTTAATATAAATGTGAGTTAAGTATTTTCTAAGTGGGGTTTTGTAGCAAAGGAAAATAAATTGTTCCTTTAGCTGAGAATTTCTTAAGCAAAATAATGTATCTTAATTGCCTAACATCTTTAAATTTGAAAGCATTTTGAATAAAGCTTATCTTTTGTGCAATAAAATTATTCGATAACCTTTTCTTTTTTAAATATTTTAATGGTACATCTATATTGCTATTTCATGCCAACACTTGCAAAATCCTATAAGCTTATATATTTGTTCTCTGAGTTTTAATTGATTTTTCTCCAAAGACTTTATATCATTAGACATGTATTGTCTGATATTCTAACTTAAAAGGCATTTAAGATCAAATTATTCAATATATAATTAAATTTTCTTTTTTCTTTTTACACTTAAAGATTTATTTGTTTATTTTAGAGAGAGAGAGTGAGAGTGAGTGTAAGCAGGGAAGAAGCAGAGGGAGAGTGTTCTCCTTGCCAAAAACTTAGACATGATAAAATAAGCATAATAACTCATGATCCTTCAACTCAGATTAGTCATCCCCAAATTAACATGAAGTATTTCCATTTAATCTATCTCTATTAATCATTTATGTTTATATTCACACACAAGTGAGAGAAAGTTAAGCAATTTTCACTTAACATTTCGTTGTTTTTCTGTGGTGATACAACTTTTTATAGAGGTCTTAATTCTCGATGATAGGATTTCATTATTTATTTAATTTCCTCCCTATTATTGTATGCTTTCTTTTTTTTTTTTTTCTTGCCATGTTAATTATCATAACATTACAGTGAACATCTTAGTCTACTTTCCATTTTTGGGGGGCACAGAAATTTAATAGCTGGATCAAAGGGTATACATATTTTTATTACACTTGATGAATAAAGCCAAATTGTTCTTAAGATAGATTATATTAACTTCTTCTGTATTCACTGGTATTCTACAAATTCTACAGTTCTACAAATTCCTCTTAAATAACTTCTTAAAAGATATCCCCCACTTGCCAACAAAGTTTTTGTGCTTTCCAATGTCATGCAGTTTATTCTCACAACATTCTTGCAAAACTGACTCTGTTTCTCATATTTTATCTTAAACATGTCCTTTTCTTATATTTTATCTTAATTGCATATTTCCAGAACTAATGTGTATTTAACAAGAATAATTTATATTTTTGAATGACTTTTAGTGCTTCCTCATTACCACCTTGTACTTTTTCTGCTCTCTCTTTAGAGGAGTTCATTTAGGTACTAGGGAGAAAATTACATACAATGATTTTTATTCTTGATATATCCTTATTTCCGTCTTTTCCCTTTTCCCATACTTTAAATGCAGCCAATCTTAGAGTGATGTAGGGAGTACATTTTGCTAGACATCTTGACACCACACTTTACTTCTACCTAATTTTTTCATACTGTGCTAGACTGCGATGTTCTTTTTACATAGGACTTATAAATAATGTTTGAAAGCTTCCAAGGGCAGAGGTTGTATGCCTTCTTCACTATTGTAACTCCATCTACTCACATAAGCTGCAGGCACAGTGTAGGTATCCAGTAGTTATTTAAATGAATGGATGGATGAATGAATAAATGTTCAGTTAGGGCTACCCCATGGATTCACAAATCAGCAGTCACAGATGGCTCTGCCTTTCTCCTATAGTTTCACTAAGATGGTCGTTGTCTCATCCAGGTTTTAGCTTTACTCTCCACTGATATAAATACTGTATTTCATAGTTCTCTGGCTGAGGGGATTGATCAACTCACTGCTTTAGTACAGTAGTCTCTAGATCTTGTTCTATGTGTAGGTGTAAAAAAATCTCTTTTTCTTTTAGTCCACCAGAAGCCTGGTTGCTATTCCCAGTAGACTGGAAGAAAAATAATGTAAGTTAAGCTAAAAGTGATTGCGTAAGCATGGAAATAATCTTTTGCACCCCTGCTTTCCAAAGTCCAGCTGCATATTGTTTCTGACCTGCTCAAAGGCTTTCAGAATTCTTCCCACCCTCCCCAAACTCTATCACCTTAATTTGTTTGAAACTAACTATTATCAGCTGGTTTTAATTTTGCTTAAGCTTAGCTTCACCATTTATTATTTTAACAGACTCAGTGGTCTTTGAATCTTGGAAAAGGTTATTTCCTCTAGTGTGCCAGAACTGGGAACTGAGTTTAGCCTGAGGAATGTTGCTTGTTCCCAATTCAATTTCAAAAACATAATGATTGACATATCATAAGCCAATAGGATGAAATCTTCGCTCACGCAGGTAACCAATTTTTTTTTTTTTCATTTAAGCAACAACATTCCCACTTCAATTGAAGGATGGATACTGTAATACAATGTGTATACCAACAATAAACATAGACCAATACAGATTATTTTCCTATTATTTGTAAGAAGAGGAAATGGTATCCATAAATTATATGAAGAGAATAAAAGCAAAATCACGGTCTAAAACTGCATGTTCCAAACATATATATCAAACATTTCTTCTTAGCTGTTTAAGGATTATTCCCATGATAATCAATTTCTGAAACTCTGGATTCAGTCTCTTCCTCCTTTTCTACTTCCTCTATTAGAAATGGAAAGAATCACTTTCCTATAATGAAAGTCAGGAAAACTAGATGTTAAACTTAACCTACATTCAATGAGTTACCATATCTAATGACTTTGATTACCTTAATGAATTTCACTATATTCCCTTCTACCATTATTCTTTGTTATTGCCATAATTCAGGCCTTTAGCATTTCTTATCCAAATTACTAAAGAGAATCTCTTTCCTTCAGACTTAATTGCACACAGTACTTTTTTTTTTTTTAATACAATACAAGTCATTATTTTGAAATGTCCCTATTACTTCTAAACAGGCAAATTGAAACTGCAAACTACTCAGCATGACTTCTTCAGCCTGATATTTCACTAGATCTCCCCACTTCTACCAAACTTATGTCATGCTAGTATTTTGTTCTTGACTCTTTAATTGGCTCCTAATATCCTTCTCCATGGTCTTTCCCAGGCCAGCTTCTACTAATGCTTTAAAAGATAACACAGATACTACTTCCTGCCTATGGAAAACCATTTGAAACCTCTCATCTACTCCCAATCAGAATTAGGTGAACTCCTCCTGCACTCTCATAACTATCTTTCTCTTTCCTTTTTTCTTTTTCTTTCTAGTAAGGCAGTGTTTTGATTGCTTTCTGAATGTCTAAGATATGCACTCCCTAAGTGCTGGGACCACATCTTTAATCTGTAAAGCCCTCGTGCCTATCTTTCCTGCACCCCAGGATGCATGTGCTCCTTACCAACTTTTATTGAAAACAATGACCACACAAATAGACCACTGACTTAGGAATAACAAATCATAGTTGATAACAATTAAATATTACTGTATATATTGTAGTGTATATGGTTTACTGTAGTGAATGTATTGCAAATATGGCATGCAATTTAACACTGATTTGGAGAGTCCATCCCTTTTACAATCAGATGTAAACTAGAAGAGAATTTTCTATCCAAAGGGAGTAAAAACCTATCCCTAAAAATGAAAGAAATATGAAACTAAAAGTGAGAAATAAGAGGTAAACCCAAGTTACCCTGTCACTCCTCTGTGGAAAAATAAAAATCTACAATTTACTGATTTAGTAGGGTTTTCTTCAGTGATTCACAAACTGGGAGCATCCCTTCGAGCAGAAAGAGTTCCAAAGAGCTGTACAAGGCAAAAGCTTTGTACAGACCAAACTGAGCAGGAACAAGGAAGTTATAGAGGCATTTGCTGATTAATCAAAGCTGAATTACCTTCCTTATATGCAGCTACAGGAAGTCTTGGAGCTGGGTCAGGTAACATACTGAGCAGGCAAGTGCTGATTGGTTCACCTAGGCCTTCTTTTCTGGGAGAACTGAGCACAGAAAATTGACGTTCTCATTTGCTGACATGGGTTTCAGCATTAGTGACTTTATCTTGAGCCTAATGTGGTTGCTTTAACAGTTTGCTTTATACTTTACGTTATAAGAACTTTACCTTATAAGACTCTCTCCATCTTACTATCAATAGCTAAAATGTGTCTCAACCATTTAATGATTCTCTACAAGTTTATTAAAAAATATGGTTTTCTATGGCAAATAATATTAAAACCCCAGATGTTTCTTATTTTAATATATTATGATCATTCTATATACCATGAGTTCCATAGAATAATTTAACTTTTCTTTTCAGCTTCAGATTCTCCATATAGAAAACAAAACATTTTAATAAAGTTTCAAAGTAAATCTAAACTATTTCATACATTCTTTTCATTACATTATTTCTTTACAAACAGAGCTCCACTTAGGTTTTGTTTTTTTTGTTTGTTTTTTTTTTCCTAATCCTTTAAGTAACCATATTCTTTAAATTTGTTCTCTAATTTCCTTTTGTATGCTTCCCACCATCTGTTGTGTGTCTCTTTCTCACTTAAGTATCATTGCTTTACATAGCTAGCTAGATATTCATTCAATTGAAGGTACTTCTTTAAATAAACATTTTTGCAGAACTCTTGTCAAAGGGAACAGCAGAGTGGAAGATTTAGAGCACATGGAGGACTAAATACTCTTGTTAATCCAATTTTCTTCAGAAAGGAGGAGCTTGAACCTCTCTGTGTATTTTTTCACTTTATCACTTATATGACACCTAACATGTTTTAAACACCTACCAATATTAAACTATTTGGTCTGTACCAAGTCCTAATGGTATCAGTACTGATACTACTATTTCTACTTTTTTGAAAGTTGAGGCAGATAAAGTTAGAGTCGCTTACCCAGTGTTTTAGAGGTGAGGATTTAAACATGACCAGCCTAACTCCAAATCTATACTCCTCATCACTCTGCTATGACACTTTCTTGGAAAACTGAATTCTCCATAAGGAAGTGAGATGTGTGGCCGGCTCGTCAGGAGTTACCCTCTCAGCCTTGGGCTTCATTTCCAAATGGTGGTCTCCCGCTAAGGCAACCAGGGTAGCACTGTTCCAGCTCCATTCCTCTTCCTTCAGGAAGAGGAGTTCTTTGTCACATGAAGGTCGGCAAGGCCCTTGTTGATCCTTTCTGATCCATGCGTCTTCTTCCCTTCGTTTGAGTCTGAGGACAGGTCTGGGCTGGAGGTGGAGGAGGTTGGGTGCGGTATGACATGTCACTTTAAGACTGGATAGGGGAGTGAGTTTTGGAATGCTTGACATGTGGCATTAGAATGATGAAGATGGGACTCCTGGGTGGTTAGGTCTGTTAAGCATCTGTCTTCAGCTCAGGTCATAATCCAGGGTCCTGGGATCCAGTCCTGCAAGGGCTCCTTGCTCAGCAAGGCTCCTCCCTCAGACTGCTGCTTCCCCCCACCCCCCTCTCCTCTCTCTCTGGCACCTAAATAAATAAAATCTTTAGAATGATGAAGAATCGTCTAATCCAATTTGCCAACAGACTTCCCACTGAATCAAGGAGATGTTATTTTAGTTTGTGTGGCTAACTGGACTCAGGGGAGTAGAAAGAACCACCATTTGGGAATGATGCCAGATGTTGTTGGCAGCAAAGTAGAGAAGTAGACCCACTGTCACTTTTCAACATGTTTAGACAGGGAGCAGTGTATCTCAGTCACTTCCTTTTTGATGCTCGTTAAACCTACATGGATCTTTAAATATTCAGCTCATGATTCAAAAGAAGAAAGACAAAAAAATGATTGAATATGCTGATACATATTCAAACATAAATATATGCGTAAATATTGCAATTAAATATAGTATTTTATATGTATTTTATATTTATAAAAATAATAGAGATAAGTTGGTATATAAAGGCATTAAATGATATTACAGAACATCAGAGCTTTATATATATATGTTATATACACACATATATTTATATACATATATACATGAATGTATATAGAATAGATATAAATAACATGTAAATAAAACATGTATATATTCATGTTGTATATTATATACATATATATTATATATAATATTTATATGTATATGTACATATATATGTATTTCAAAGTATATATACACACAGGGAAAAATACACATAGTTAAAATATTAGAAAGTAAATGAGTTGCTGCAGCTGAGGTTGAAGAGGTTTCTTCCTGTGTTCTCTTCAAGGATTTTGATGTATCCTTTTCTCACATTCAGGTCTTTCATCCATTTTGAGTTTATTTTTGTGTGTGGTATAAGGAGATGGTCCAGATTCATTCTTCTGCATGTGACCATTTGTTGAAGAGACGGTCTTTTTTCCACTGGACTTTCTTTTCTGCTTTGTTGAAAATTAGTTGACCATATTGCTGAGGGACATTTTCTGGGCTCTCTATTCTGTTCCATTGATCTATGTGTCTGTTTTTGTGCCAGTACCATGCTGTCTTGATGATTGCAGCTTTGTAATAGAGCTTAAAATCTGGAATTGTGATGCCACCAGCTTTGCTTTTCTTTTTCAACAGTCCTCTAGCTATTCAGCATCTTTTCTGGTTCCATACAAATTTTAGGATTATTTGTTCCATTTCTGTGAAAAACATCGATGGTAGTTTGATAGGGATTGCATTAAATATGTAGATCACTCTAGGTAACATAGACATTTTAACAATATTTGCTTTTCTATTCCATGAGCATGGGATGTTTTTCCATTTCTTTGTGTCTTCCTCAGTTTCTTGAGTATTCTGTAGTTTTCTGAGTAAAGATTCTTTGTCTCTTTGGTTTAATTTATTCCTAGGTATCTTATGGTTTTGGATACAATTGTAAATGGGATTGACTCCGTAATTTCTCTTTCTTCTGTCTTGTTACTGATGTGTAGAAGAGCAACTGATTTCTGTGTATTGATTTTATATCCTGCCACTAATTTAATGAATTCCTATATGAGTTCTAGCAGTTTTGGGGTGGAATCTTTTGGATTTTCTACATAAAGTATCATATCATCTGCAGAGAGTGAGAGTGTGACTTCTTTGCCTATTCAGATGCCTCTTTGCTGCCTCCTGATGGTGCACGGGAGAAGAATGAGGCACAAACAAGTCAGCTGCAAGAGCAAGGGAGCAGGGGCGACAGTAGAAAAGACTGTCCCGGAACAACTCCTCAGTCTCATATTTATTAAAAAGTGAATAACAACCAGCAAAGAAGCTGGAGTAGATTACACATTGACCATGAGTCTTGGAGATACATAAGAAGAAAGGCAAAATATGTCCGGTTATGTAGTACATGACCTATAGTGAGCAAGCCCGAACAAAAGGATTGTCTGACTAACGGCTGGCGCTCTCTAGGAAAGGGGAGATAATGGAAAAATGAAGCAGGCAGCGTTCCACCCTGAGCGAGCCAGGCATCCCCAACTGCTCAGCTTAAACAGCGTATATTGTCCTCTGCAACAGAGGCCTATTGCCAGTATATGTTTTTCTTAAGGCTGCATATAAGCATGCTTGATAACTAGTATAATTTCTCATGGGCTATATTTTAAGCACTATGTTATTCTAAGGGACAGTTACACCTTTTATTTCTTTTTGTCGTCTGATTGCTGAGGCTAGGACTTCTAGTACCATGTTGAACAGCAGTGATGATAGAGGACATCCCTACTATGTTCCTGACCTTGGGGAAAAGCTCTGTTTTTCCCCATTGAGAATGATTTTCACTGTGGGCTTTTCATAGGTGGCTTTGAAGAGATTGCAGTATATACCCACCATCCCTACATTGTGAAGAATTTTAATCAAGAAAGGATGTTGTACTTTGTCAAATTCTTTTTCTGCATCTATTGAAAGTATCATATGGTTCTTGTCCTTTCTTTGCTTAATGTGTTGTATCACATTGATTGATTTGTGGGTGTTAAATCAACCTTCAGGGAAATACAAATCAAAACCACAATGAGATACCACCTCACACTAGTTAGAATTGCTAAAATTAACAAGTCAGGAAACGACAGATGTTGGCAAGGATGTGGAGAAAGGGGACCCCTCCTACACTGCTGGTAAGAATGCAAGCTGGTGCAGCCACTCTGGAAAACAGAATGCAGTTTTCTCAAAAAGGTGAAAATAGAGCTACCCTATGACCCAGCAATTGCACTACTGGGTCTTACCCCAAATATACAAATGTAGTGATCTGAAAGGGCACGTGCACCCCAATGTTTATAGCAGCAATGTCCACAATAGCCAAACTGTGGAAAGAGCTAGATGTCCATCATGTCCATCAACAGATAAATGGATAAAGAAGATGTGTGTGTGTGTGTGTGTGTGTGTGTGTGTGTGTGTGTGTCTGTGATGGAATATTATGCAGCCATCAAAAAATGAAATCTTGCCATTTGCAATGACATGGATGGACCTAGAGGGTATTATGCTAAGCAGAAGAAGTCAATCAGAGAAAGACAATTATCATATGATCTTGCTGATATGTGAAATTTGAGGAACAAGGAAGAGGATCATGGGAGAAGAGAGGAAAAAATGAAATGGGATGAAATAAGAGAGACTTTTAATCTCAGGAAACCTTAAGGGACTTTTAATCTTAGGAAACAAACTGAGGGTTGCTGGAGTGGAGGGGGTGAAAGGGATGGGGTAGCTGGGTGAGGGACATTGGGGAAATTATGTGCTGTGGTGAGCTCTGTGAATTGTGTAAGACTGTTGAATCACAGACCTGGACCCCTGAAACAAATAAATCATTATATGTTAATTTAAAAAAAAAGAAGAGAAATGGATATGTTAATGAGTTAGTGACTGGGAAGTTTTCCTTGACGTGTATAAGAGGAGACAGCAAAATGCATATAAAGAATAAATGAATAAGAATGTGAGAGGAGAAAGACAAGCTTCTGAGATGATACATTACACAGAAGTCAATGAATAATGTACGATGAGAAAAGAGGAGTGAGGAAACCTAAACAATATAGGAGAAATCACAGAAAAAAAAATTTTAATTAATGCAATGATAAAAAAATAAGATGAAGAAATAAGGAAAAATTCAAAGGAGTAGAATGATTATTGGGAGAGACACTGATATTAAAAGTACTACATTTGAGACCACAACATAGTGTATAGAACTAAAGGTTTCAATTAATATTTATGAAGTAATGGTTGAATAAACTAGTTGACCAAATCCATACTATGTCTGATTAAATCCAGGTATATATACCAGGCTGAACTTTAACATAATGTTAATACTAACACTGTTTTCAGAAACGATTGGAGGCATTGGCAGGTTTGGAATTGAAGGCAAGTAAATCACACAAGTGGGTATGATGTAGAATAGGTAACTTGAATTTTGATCTTAAGTGACTAATTTATTAAACAAAAACTAAAACAAAAAACAGATGTGGTGGTTAATGACAATCATCATAAGTTGGCTTTAGTTTTGAAAGATTTAATAGTGGATATTTGGAGTGCCTTAATTTCTCCTTACTATACAACAATAGCTTCCCACATCTGGTCTTCAGGATTAAGCATTAATAAAACAAAACAACCCATTTGTATATTTTGGTGGGCAATTCAGGTGATTGCACATTAGAACACATTGTTACTAGGGGGCATTTTTCAGCTTAATTGTAATTTCTCAACATCTGTGCCTCCTAGTTGCTTATCTACACATTTCCTCTCTCCTGTTTCCCCTTGTTTGATTAGTCCTTCATTTACTGCTTCAATAATGGGAGTTGAAAGCACATTAAGCTGAGTGAAACTTATTAAATCTTTCCTTTATCTAATGTTTAGATTTAAGTACTTAAACCTATCTGAAGAAAGGGGGGGATCTCTTCTAAGGGGATCCAGAATTAAATGCAGTAACAAAGGCAGTGATATTTTGTCCTTCATTTGATAGATGAAAGAAAGAATGGACTTAAGGAAAAGGAAATTCTGCCACTGAATATATATTTGAAACCACAGACTCAATGGCTTGAGGAGAAGATTTACTTAAGGGAATATAAACTGAACGAGGACACAGAAACTCTTATTAGAAAGAAATACAAAGTGCTCCAGAAACTAAATGAAAGGAAAGGAAGAAATAGTAGATGACATATATCTTGAGAAACACAGTGTCCCCTGCTTCTTTGTTTGTTCATAGTCTTCCACCTGACTGTAGAGAATCACAAGTATTCAAACCATCCAAAACCCCAGTAAAAGTAATCTCCTTATCTTACCAACACAGACATACCTGGGAGATATTCGGGGTTTAGTTCCAGATCACCATAATAAAGCAATATCATTATAAAGCAAGTCAAATGAATTTTTTGGTTTTCTAGTACACATTAAAGTTGTGTTTATACTATACTATAGTCTATTGAATGTGCAATAACATTATGTCTAAAAATATACATACCTTAATTAAAAAATACTGCTAAAATGCTAACCATTATATAAGCTTTTGACAAGTCATAATCTTTTTGCTTCATTGTTACTTGGTGCTGACTGATCAGGGTGGTGGTGATTGCTAAAGTTTGGGGTGGCTGTGAGAATGTCTTAAAATAGAACATCTGTAAACTTTGTCACATTGGTTGACTCTTCATGAACAATTTCTTTTTTTTTTATTTTTTTTTACGATTTAGTTACTTATTATAGAGAGAAAGGAGGGGCAGGGGGAGAGGGATACAATCTCAAGCAAACTCTGTGATGAGCACGGAGCCCCACATAGGACTAGATTTCACAACCCTGAGATCTTGATACAAGCTTAAATCAAGAGTTGGATGCTTAGCCCACTGACATACCCTGGTGCCCCACACAATTTCTTGACAACATTCAATACTGTTCTAGATCTTTGAAAAAAAAAATACTGCTCTATATCTTTTGACCCACTGTAAAAATTCTCTCAAAACTAGAGTCAGTCTTCTTAAAACTTACACTGTTTTATCAACTGAGTTTATATAATACTCTAAATCCTTTGTTGTCATTTCTACAGTCTTTGCAACAGCTTCACCAAGAGTAGTTTCCATCTTAAGAAACCACTATCTCTTCTCATCCATAGGAAGCAACTCCTTAGCCATTCAAATTTTATTCTGAGACTAGAGTAATTAACACATCTTCAGCCTTCACTTCTAATTCTAGGTCTCTTGGTATTTCTACCACATCTGCAGTTACTCTCTCCACTGAAATCTTGAATCTCTTGAAGTCATTTGTGAGGATTGGAATCCACTTCTTCCAAACTCCTAATAATGCTGGTATTTTTACCTCTTCCCATGAATCACTAATGTTTTCAATGACATCTAGAATAGAGAATTTTTTACAGAAGGTTTTTAACTAACTTTGCTCAGAGGGATCACTATCCATGGCAACTATAGCTTCATGAAATATATTTCTTCTTCTTTTTTTTTTTTTCTAAAAATACTTTATTTATTTGAGAGAGAGAGAGCATGAGAGGGGTGAGGGGCAGAGGGAGAAGCCAACTCCCTGCTGAGCAGAGGGCCTGATGTGGGACTTGATCCTGGGGCTCCAGGATCATGACCTGAGCCAAAGGCAGTTGCTTAACCAACTGAGCCACCCAGGTGTCCAAAATATATTTCTTAAGTAAGACTTGAAAGTCAAAATTAATCTTTGATCCATGGATTGCAGAATTGGTGTTGTTAGCAGGATGAAAGCGATATTAATCTCATTGTTTATCTCCATCGGAGCTCTTAGGTGACCAGGCATATTTTCAATAAGCAGTAATGTTTTGAAAGGAACCTTTTTTTTTTCTCCTCCCCAGAGCAATATGTCTCAACTGTGGACTTAAAATTTTTGGTACACCACATTTATAAATATATGTATTGTCATCCAGGCTTTGTTGTTATGTTTATAGAGCACAAGCAGAGTAGATTTAGCAAAATTCTTAAGGGCCCTAGGATTTCTGGAATGGTCAATGAGCACTGAGTTCAACTGAAAATTACCTGCTGCATTAGTTCTCAACAGGAGAATCAACCTGTCCTTTGAAGTCTGGCATTGACTTCTTTCTAGCTATGAAAGTCCTGCTTGGTATCTTTTTCCAAAAGAAGACTGTTTTGCCTACATTGAAATCTGTTGTTTAGTGTAGCTACTTTCATTACTGATCTGAGCTAGATCTTCTGGATAACTTGCTGCAATTTCATGACATCAGCACCTGCTGCTTCACCTTGCACTTTTATGGTATAAAGATTTTATACCATAAAGATAGCTTCTTTCCCCATGAATCAACCTCTGCTAGCATCAAACTTTTCTCCTGCAGCTTTTCACCTCTCTGTCTTCATATAATTGAAGATACTGAAGGTCTTCTCTGGATTAAGCTTTGGCTTATAAGGGATGTTATGGCTGGTTTGATCGTCTATCCATACCAGTCAAATTTTCTCTGTATCAGCAGTAAGGCTGTTTCACTTATAATTTGTGTGTTCATTAGGGTAGCACCTTTGATTTCCTTCAGGAACTTTTCTTTTTGGATTCACAACCTGACTGTTTGACCCAATGGTCCCACTTTCACCCTATCTCAGCTTTCTAAATGCCTTCCTCAATAAGCTTAATCATTTCTAGCTTCCCATTTGACCTGAGAGAAAAGTGACTTTTTCTTTCACTTGAACACTTAGAAATCATTGTAAAGAGTTATTAATTGGCTTAGTTTCAATGTAGTGCCTCAGAAAATGGGGTTGAGGAGAGGAAAAGAGACAGGGGAACAGATTAGTCAGTGGAACATTTATAAATTAAGTTCACTATCCTATGTACGTGCATTTTGTGGTATCCCAAACAATTAAAATAGTAACATCAAAGATCATTGATCATCATAATAAATATAATAATAATGAACAAGTTTGAAATATTATGAGATATACCAATATGTGACGCAGAGACGTGAAGGGAGCAAATGCTGTTGGGAAAATGGCATTTGAGAGATTTGCTCAAGAAATGTAAAAAAAATGCAGTATCTGCAAAGCACAATCATGCAAAGCACAATATAACAAGATATGCCTGTACTTCTTTCTGTACCAATCTTTGTATATTCTTGGTATTACCCTGTTTGCCTTTTGATGCCTTGTTTCACCAAGTTGGCTCTGTTAATCTTTTAAATGTCTAAGTGGAAAAATCATCTGTTCTGTCTAAACCTGTCTGTTTTGCTGGCACCCATGCCATTGGATTTGCTAGGTACAGGGCAGGAAGTTTTTTTTTTTCTTC
This sequence comes from Mustela putorius furo, assembly GCF_011764305.1. Classification (NCBI taxonomy): domain Eukaryota; kingdom Metazoa; phylum Chordata; class Mammalia; order Carnivora; family Mustelidae; genus Mustela; species Mustela putorius. The sequence goes on from NW_025421987.1 coordinate 77,163,844, forward strand.
TGTTTTAGGCTAATTGGCTGGAGTTCTGCTAATTAGGGTAACAAAAGACAGATTAACAAGAGAAAAACAAGTTTATTAATACTTGCATCATGTATAGAAGTTGGGAGTACTCAGGGATGAGTAACTCAAAGGGTTGGTTCGAACTTGGGCTTATATAGCATCCTAACAAAAGAATAGTAATTTTATAGAGATGTAACAAGACAAAGGAAAAGGATTTTGGCTTTGGGGGGCAGCAAATTGTGCGAATGCAAATATATGGGGACATTAATTGTAGATAAGGGCTAGCTTTAGCAAGGTTTATTATGTAGACTCCTCCAGTGCTGTCTGTGGGCTAAGTTCCTAGACTTGTCTCCAATGATTAATTTCCATCCTTGACAATAAGAGAGGGGAGGGAGGGAAGTTTTACAAATTTATGCCTGGTTTTAGTCAAATAGGAGGAGATGCAAGAGCTTTTTTTATATCTGCTTCTCAATTACTTTCAGCTCAAAGTGGTCCTTATGCCAAAATGTCATATTTGGGGTGGCATATTCTGCCAGGCATCTGAAAGTTTAAGCATGGTAACAGGCACAAGCTTTCATCTTGACTTCTTTGTGTGTGCTTTGTTATGTATTTTCATTCAAAACATGAATAGCCCCTAAATTTTTGTTTTGTTTTGTTTTTTCTGCCTTAGGCAGCCACCAATACCCCTGTCGTTGACATTAGTTGGTCAGTCAGTATGTGGTTAAATGAATCAACTTTGTTATAAAGTAGAATGCCAAGAGCCAACCTTAGTGACTTGGCTGAAACAGATGAATATAATGATTTTGTTTCACCCCTTGAAGAGGCAGCTTGTATTACATTCTCCCAATAATGCATTTTCCCACTAGGCACACAATTCTCCATACTGTTGAATTTAGATAGGGAACTCAATTTTGATAGAGAGGAAATAATGCTATGGAAATTGGGGAAGTGTTTTAATGTCAGAACTAGTTTAATAGATCATATTATTTAAGAAAAACTATGAATCACTTTTGCCTATAGAGTAAATTTTTTATTCTTTGAGAATTATAAGGATCAGGCCTGGCATAGATGGAACTAGCTAGGTTGTATTTTAGAGTGTTTTGCCCTGTCAGTTGTAGACAACCTATATTGTTTTAAAAATTTTTAATCTGTTACATTTTCAGTGGCTACAATATTATTTACAAAGGGATTTCTGACATTAAAAAGCAAAAGCTTTGTTTAATTGAAGAAGAGGCCTTTATTTTGTTGAATGTTTGATCTCTTTTCTTTGCTTTTAATGGGTCTTAAATAGAGGGTATAGTAGGGAACAGAACATCAAAGGAAACATGTTTCTTCTTAAATCAACGTAAAATGGTAAAAAGACCAAAAAAGATGGGTTTCTGCCTTTTCAAGATAGTACACATAAATGTACTGCATTTATTCAGTGACTATAAAAGACACTGCTGAAGATAAAAGCAGTGGGAAAAAGTTAATTCAATACAGAGAGTCTGGAAGTGATGCTATATTCTTTCTACCCAATTACTACCAAACTAGTCAGGGAGAAGTTTATTTCTTAAAAGAGCAGAAGGCAGAAGTAGTATATGGTTATAGGTTTCACAAACATTCTTGAAAAAGACAAAATTTTTTCATGAAAATGTCTACTTGTCTCTTATACAATGAAGAATAGGAGTACTTTGGTAGAAACTTCTATAACTTCAGAAGATCAAGCAAGAAAAAATTATTGATATTTTGTGCATATCATTATATGATATAATGATATAACAAGACAGTAGATTAAGTGCATCCAAGCATACATTAAATAAAATGTACTGCCAGTTTTCAGTGACATGTTACTGAGAATATACACCAGTTATTTGGTTATACATACTTTGTGGATATCTATGGATAGCACAAGGTCCTCATAAGCGATGGTAATGAATGTTTGTTCCATAGAACCGAAGCAAACTTTTTTGCTTTTTTTTAAAGGTCTTGAGTATCTATAAATATGCACGTGGGCACCTTTCTCACTACTTATTTTTTTCCTGAATCATTTTTGCTAGACCTATAATAGATGATAAGATTATAGAAACTAACAAGGCAGGCCCTCTTTTCTGCAAGCTCAGTGTGTACTTGGTAGGAAAGTCAGGAAAACTTCTACAGTACCGTGTGAAAAATATAATTATAGAGTCTTAGGCTGTGTGCTATCATAAAGTATATACTCATTGGCTGGGGCAAGTTCACTTGTGCAGTTGTTGATCTATCCTCTTGTCAAATTTAGCATTTACCCTGAATCTTACTTTCTTTCTCTTTCTTGACTTCTTTCCTCCCTTCAACAAAATATTACTGTTGCATTAAAACAAGTTTCCAGCTTCATGCTTGGTCATGTGAAATGGTTAACCCAGCATTACATTTCTTCTTCTTGACCTCCTTTAGACACAAGGTTAACCTGAAGTGTGCTATGAGACACGAGGTAGATGAATCTCTGATTACCAGTGGTGGTGGGAGAAAGATTCTGATTCTGCTGCCCCATCTGGCCATGTTTACAAAGTGCACAAAACTAGCACAAAGAGTCAGGGGTGGGAGAAGGGGGAGATGGAAGTCAAGAATGATCGATTAGGATTACTTGGAATAAGGGGAGGTTTTAAGTCTGAGCAGTCAGTCTCTAGAGTGTGTGGAGTGGTGTGATCAATTTCAATTTAGTGATTTTATAAACCTTCAATTTAGTGATTTTATAAACCTTTAACTATTAACTTCCTGTTTGGTAGCATTTTTTTCTTATTTTTCAAGAGCCTGTTGTGGAAGCAGTTAATTAAGTAATGAAGATTTAATAGAAAATTTAGCACTGACTTGCCATTTTCCAAATGTTTATTTAAAGAATGATCATGTAACTTGCACATGCTTGTCAGCATGTACCATCTACTGTGGAGCTTTAGTGAGATGAGAATCTTATGAAATGCCCAGAACACAGATCTGTCAGATTAAGTCATAGCTCTTCTAAATTAAGGTACTCATTTTCAATTCCAACTGCTGTGTGTATGTGTGTTCCTATAAAAAGTGAAGCGATAGCTTCTAACTGTTGAGTTATTTACCTTCAAGAGTTAAGTGAGGAGCAGTGCCATTTTGATACCTCTGGTATCTGAGATTTCAAGAGAAAGGTAGTTAATTCCAATAATAGTTCTCTTTTTGCACTCAGCTTATAAAGTTGCAATCAATTCTTGGAGGTTATGTCTGGCCAAGTTGAAACCTTAGACTTTGTAAATGCCATTGCTTATTCAGTTAAAATGTTCAACATTCATGAGAAATTTTTGTTGTCATAATATTATGACTATAAATTTTGGTGACAAATAGCATCATAGTGAAAACAATGTTCACGTAAAATAACTACATGAATTGGTACAGAATTGTATATATGTCTTTGCATGTCCACTGGAAATGTAAAGGTAATTACCAGGAAATAGAAGAGTAGAATTTACAGATTAATAAGGGAAGGAGAAGGTGGCCATCAAAGGAATGGGATAGTACTTCCAAATTTACTGTTTAACAATTGTATAAACTCTACACCCATCAGAATATCAATAATATATATAAAGAGAATACAACTGGACAATATCTGTTGTGGGAGATTTTATTTAAAATATGTAGAGTCTTACCATCCTTGAATATTTAAAAAATATGTTTGTAAGGCAGTTACAAAATCAGTCATGTATTTGGCCACTAAAGATATCTTGCTTTTTTTTTCAAAGAGGTATTTTATCCAAATATAGTATATTGATATTTCACTGCTATCCAATCATAAAATGTTCAGTCACCTAAAACATTATAAATAAATATTAAAAATTGAATCTCCCCCAAATCTATACATTTTTTTTAAAATTATTTATTTATTTGACAGACAGAGATCACAAGTAGGCAGAGAGGCAGGCAGAGAGAGGAGGAAGCAGGCTCCCTGTTGAGCAGAGAGCCCGATGCAGGACTCAATCCCAGGACCCTGGGATCATGACCTGAGCCGAAGGCAGAGGCTTTAACCCACTGAGCCACCCAGGTGCCCCAAATCTATACTTTTAAAATAAGATTTTATTCAAATGAAAAACAGACACTAAAATTATGTTATCTAGAAGAAAATAAGAGAGAAATTATTAATTATCAAAACCTATAGATAGGGCGCCTGGGTGACTCAGTTGATTAAGCATCTGCCTTCGGCTCAGGTCATGATCCCAGGGTCCTAGAATGAGTCCCACATTGGGCTCCTGCTTAGTGGGAAGTCTGCTTCATGCTCTCCCTCTGCTGCTTGCACTCTGTCTCTGTCAAATAAATAAATACACTTAAAAAAAAAAAAAAACCTATAGATAAAAGAAAAAGTTTAAGTCATGAGAGAATCAATCTCAAGTTCTTCTATTGTTTCTTTTAAAAGATTTATTTATTTATTTGAGAGAGTAGAGAGAGCATGTGTGTGTGAGTGAGTGGAAGGAGGTGCAGAGAGAGAATCCTCAGGCACACTCCCCACTGAGCCCTGAGTCAATCACGGTTTGATTATAGGACCCTGAAATCATGACCTGAGTGAAAAATCAAGAGTCTGCTACTTTACTGACTAAGCCACCCAGGTGCCCCTCAAGTCCTTTTATTATTAAAGAAGAAAAAATATAAGATAAATAGGTAGAAGATGAGCAGAAGATAAATAGAAGAATCCAATCATCCTACATAATTAAAAAATAAATATCAAAATAAAATACAGTTAGCTAGGCAGAGGAATTAATAAAGAAAAAATAAAATGAATGAAATAGGAAAAAATCATCTATACATATCTACATTCAAATGCTGATTCTTTGAAAAAAATCAATAAATTATATTGAACTCAGAAAGCCAACTTAAGAAAAATGAAAAAGCTAAGGAAGATAAAATGATATATATGAAAGGAACAATAACCACAGATACAGGAAAGACTAAAATATAAATGATAACAAAATATAAGACAACAAATATAAAACTTAGAGACATCATGATTTTTTATCAAAATAAAAATTATCAAGGACCAAAAATTTTGATCAGTGTAATTGTCTAAAAACAATTGGATATGTGTTTAAAGACCTTCCACAAAAAAGTCCCCAACCAGAAACTTTCATAGCTGAATTAGATCAAACATTTGAAGAAGTGGTAATTTCAATGTTGTTTAAATTATTGCAGGCCATAGTAAAGCTTTAAAAATTTTTCCCATCAATTTTTATGAATCCAACATATAATGCAAATATCTGATAAACAGTACAAAAAGTAAAACTGTCTTCATTTATGGGAAGATTTAATAACAGATACACATTTTTCTAAAATTGGTATCTAAATTTAATACAGCTCTAGTTAGAGCTAAGAGGATATTTTATTAATTGAAAAAAATTCTTAAACTTTATGTAGAAATATAAATACCTGAACAAGCCAAAGAAATTATAAGAAAGGATAATAATGTTGGAGGTTTGCCTTACAGGTGAACAGTCTAAAAATGACATTAAAATATGTTTCTGATAAAAATAGCATATCAGTAGTTTAAAAAACATCATGGAACAGAATAAAAAATGCAGTAAAGGGTGATGTTAAGGATTTTTTTTCTACAGTTAAGTATATATTTCAGTTTAGTACTAATAGAGAAATTTGATAATAAATAGCTTTGTAAAACTAACAAGTATTCCCAATGTAAATTTAACTTAATTTTAACTTAAACCATATAAAATTAATTTCCAGAAAGAATAACACACTTACATGTAAAATGTAAAAAATAATTATTAGAAAAATCTTAGAAAAAATCAAACATTCTTAATTTTGGAAATATAAGGAAAAGGGTCTCAACCTCTGAGGGAAACCCGGAAACTAGAAAAGAAGTGGTAACACAATTTTATAAATATAGCAAAATATATTAAAATTGTCATATATATAGTAAAGATATTAAACATTATAATACTGATGACAGATATATGGCGGATATCCATAATATATAGAGAGCCATTTAAAATTTTTGAGATAAAGCCAAATAAACAAACAAAAGTTAACTAAAGATTGAGTAGAGCATTCACAGAAGAGCAAACTTTAATGGACAAATAAATGTGAAAAGATAACTACTCAAACTCTGTAGTTGTCAGGAAAATGCATGGATAAATACATACTCAGCAATCCCACTTCTGGAAATGTGTGTAAAATAAAATTGCTAGGACATAAAAAAACACATGTACAGGATATTAATTTTATATGGGTAAAAAACTAAAAATGAAGTTAATGAGTTTTAGTAGAAAAAAATCATATACCATAAAGCCTAAAATATTAGTTTTGTGGTCAATAAAAAAATAACATTTTAGAAACATTTCAGATGACTAAGAGGGATTTTCAGAGATGAAATTGAGTATGATAAGCAAGATACAGAAAAATATGTACATTTTGATCTCACCTCTTTTGTCATAAAAACAGTTTATACTTAGGTTTATGTATGTATATATGCATGTGTGTTTATGTGTGTGTTCTAGGAGAAAATATTGGAGAATACATAATATAAATTTATGTAGTTGTATATTCATATTATATATGAAGAATACATAGGTTAACATGGAATATAGTGTAATATGATATGAGTGGACAGGAGGAAATCAAAATAAGCTAAAGGGAAAAAAGAAAGGGAAAAGAGAAAAAGAAAAAAGTCTCCTTAAAATGTTATGAGATGATCAATTTTACATGATCATATATGTATATAAAATTAATAAAACTTAAAAAATTACCCATAGGCCCGTGATTCCTAATCCAGGGTTCTATTATGCCATATGGTCTATATCATTTTAAAAAATCTTAAATTTCCAAATTTTGAAATACTGAAAACTTTCCTTTGCAACTTATCTACCTTTAATATCACCCTGATTTTAGAGGCTGAACAGGATTTCTTTATTTATTGGCATTTTCCATATTTACCATACTGGGTACTATTTTACTAAGACCTAATGCTTTCCATGTTAAAAATTTTATTCACAAGAAATGAAATCTAAACTTTTAAACAAAAAGACCCATTTCCTCTGAGCATCCTTAATATTCTAACCAGGATAGAAATCCCTTATTTAGGCCAAAGGATTAAAAGTTTGAAAGCAATTTGTTTTAGTAAAGCTGAGGTAAAGGGAAATGCTTCAACATAAAGTGATACACATTTTAATTTAATCTATTAAAACTGCCTAGGAAAAACACAAAATAAACAAGGATACTGCAGAGTCTTTATTGTGTTTTATGTACATGCTCAAAAATGCTCTCAAGGAACAAGAATTGGAATAATAGGCAGAATTTGAACAGTGCAAGATTGAGAGGATGGCCATCCAGATGAATGTAATAAAAGACATCCAAGGAGAAGTAGCTCAGTGATTATTATCATTATTTTTTAAAGACTCTACCTATTTATTTGATAGACAGAGATCACAAGTAGGCAGAGAGGCAGGCAGAGAGAGAGAGAGGGAGAAGGAGATGCCCTACCAAACAGAGAGCCTGATGTGGGGCTCAATCCCAGGACCCTGGGATCATGACCTGAGCCAAAAGCAGAGGCTTTAACCACTGACCCAGAGGCTTTAACCCAGGCACCCCACTCAGTGATTATTTTTGATCTAGGTTTGACACTGCCTATGAGACCTAATATATTCTATATAGAGATAGTCTATTTGCCTTACTTTTAGAAACATGCCTTCTATTTTATACTAAAATAATTTGTATTTAAAACATTTGAATACTACTTTAATTGTAAAATAATGTGTGTCGTTTCTATAGATCTTCACTCGTATTATTATCTATATCATATCATGACACGCATTCCCTGAAATAAGAGTATCATTAAAAAGTATCATTAAAAGCAGATCTAGAACATACTGCCTCATGTTCTCTGGTGCCAAGCAAACTCAGTGTGTTTAAATATCTAGGAATCACTTGATTAACAAACAGACACCAAAAAGTAGGTTTGGGGTTTTGTCTGATAGGTAATAAGAATGATTGTAGGTAGTTGTTAAGGAAGTTATGTCACCAAAACAAAATGTCTACTTTCCATGTCCAGAGCCTTTCCTCAATGTGTAAAGATTATAGGGATCAAATCATATTAGAGCTAGTGCTATCTATGACTCAACAATTAGATGTTCACAAGATAATTAATATATCATAATCAATTTGTTAATTGATATATCATAATGAAATGAATATCTAAACCTATTGAAGACAAGGAGACCTACGCATGAGCTGGAGAACAATCTAGATGGGTACTGTGCATTTATGTAGTGTAGCAGGTATGGGAGACAGTGTGATGGATTGTCCAATGGATGAGAACTGAATGGTCACTGGGCTAAATCTTTTATAGGGGTTATGATATTTAATTAATACAATTTAATAACCTATATACTATTATTATTTCCATTTTCCAGTGAAACAACTGAGACCCAAAGAGCTTTAATAAGGGCTCAAGGTCCTTCAGTTAGTAAATGGCAGAATAAAGATTTGGCACATTTTGTTTCCAGAACCATAGTTTTAATTCCCATTAGTGCATTCCCCCTTTTCATATGAACTGTGATATCCCATTTACGACTCTATACCTACGGATTGTAAGAGGGAATTCTCAAGGTTAAATCAAATTTCAGTGTTCCAAAATGGTTTACAAGAGTATGGGAAGAAATTGTGTGAAAATGTGAAAATAAAACTCAATTATCATATTTTAAAAGATATATGTATATTCAATATGAACTGACATGCCTATTTTATACAAATAACAGAAATTATCTTTCAAAGCAAACATCAAGACGTTTTGGGAAGAAATATGGCATTACTTTTACATATAGAGGTTATGTTTAGTATTTTGTCATATATCTGACAGTATTTTTTGCCTAATCTGTGTATTGAATTTATAATATATGCAAAAAGCATGAGAAATTAAATGCATTTCTTGGAGACCAGTCATTGCCACTGTGTTGGCTTTCATAGCAGAGCTAGAAATTGTTCTCTGTCTTTCAGATGAAACATTCCTTTAGTAAAGGATGGCTTCCTGACAGTTATTTATCTTGAAAAGCTATAAACCTTTGGATTAATTGCATGTTTTGTACAAATGTCAGTTACTGATTTAGTTTTGATGGATCTATTCATGTCCTGTCGGAGCTTTAGGTGAGTGAAGGTATTGCTTATCATCAGTCTTCTTTGGCTGACCTCTGAAAAGTAAAAACCAGATGTCATGAGAAAATCATTTTTTTCTTATAGAGCCTTCAAGAGACAACAAACATATTCTTCTTCTGTTTGATAGAACTATGAAGGTAGTATAGATATTAAGAATGAAATCTGAGCTAGTTTTGCTTATTCTTATTAAACATTTAAGTTTAACCATGTAGATCTCAAAATGTAATTAATAAGGATATGATTTCATTTGCACACATTCCTTGTTGACTTGAGATCTAACAATTAGGACCCGCAGTTCAGCAGTGTAGACATTCTTGTGCATTAAGTTGGATCCTTATGTAAAATGTTTGGTTTTGTTGTGCTGATCACTTCACAGTGCACAAATATGCAATGTATTTCTGTCAATTTTGGGGTTTACTAATTCTTCACATGTTTTTGCTACTTTAGATAATACAAATTGCATTCCTATGTATGAGCTGATGCAGTGACTGTGGTTCTCCTCCAGCCAAAGTTACTTTACATCCATGAGCAGTCAAATTCCTACACATTCTCTGAGATTAGTCACTGTTAAGGGAGGAAGATGTGAGAATCTCTATCTCAACCTTTCTGAACCTGAACTTCTTCCTTTTTAATGTTTCAGTACAAATATATTTCAGGATTTTTGAGCATATTGATAAGTCATCATTATTATTGGTGGTAGAATTCATCAATAATCAGAGAAGTACTGCCAGGAAAACATTGGGTTTTTTCCCATGTTAATATTATTTCTCTTTTCCTCTAAAAAGATGCCAATTCTTGAATCACAGTTCTGGTACATCACTTGGGCCTTCCTCTCCTAGGACTTTGCCTTACACCCTTAACTCTTCCCTGCTCAGGGACTAAAGACCTACCTCAGGAGTATAAACCGGTGCAGGAGTCTTGTCACCTACCATCTATTTACCTGGCAATTGACTGCTTCCCTGGATTTCTGCTCATTGTACAATAATAGGTGTCATATCACCAGGCTTTGACCAGCTCTCACACCCATTCTATGGCTCCTTTAATGTCCTTTTGAGAATCTTGGCCTCAGGAATTCTCCATAATGCCCCCACTCACTGTGTCAAAAGTCATTTTAGTTGATGAGCTCATTCATTCTTGGGGTGATATGGTTGTCTCCATACTCCTAATTCATCAGTTCAGTGCTTGGTTTCTTGCCAGAGAGGCTAGTCCACATTTATTCCACTAATTTTTTTTAAATTTTATTTATTTATTTGACAGAGAGAGATAGTGAGAGAGGGAACACAAGCAGAGGGAGTGGGAGAGGGAGAAGCAGGCTTTTTGCTGAGCTGGGAGCCTAATGTGGGGCTCAATCCCAGGACACTGGGATCATGACCTGAGCTGAAGGCAGACACTTAATGACTGAGTCACCCAGGTGCCCTTCACTAAAATTTTTAAAAGAGCCTACCTATTTAGGGCCATATCCCTCTTAAAATTAAAATAATTATTTTGCATACAACACGAAGTAAAACTGTAAGAACAGTTTTAGTCAGACAGGTTGGGTGGTAAGAAACAATAATCCTGAAGAAAAATGTAGGACTAAATGTAATTATTTCTAAATAGAATGATTTCTGGGGCGCCTGGGTGGCTCAGTGGGTTAAGCCGCTGCCTTCAGCTCAGGTCATCATCTCAGGGTCCTGGGATCGAGTCCCACATCGGGCTCTCTGCTCAGCAGGGGGCCTGCTTCCCTTCCTCTCTCTCTGTGATCTCTTCCCTTCCTCTCTCCTACTGTGATCTCTCTCTGTCAAATAAATAAATAAAATCTTAAAAAAAAACCAAACCTTTAAATAGAATGATTTCCATTAATTTCTATGACATGATAACATGTCAGTAGATCCTTAATGGATGAATAATTTTAGTGTCAATTTGTAATCATCCTTTCCAAAGATAACTTAAATGCATTTTGTAGCCTGCCAATAATCTGTCACAAGTGTACTCCTTGGCTTCTTACTTGATTTGTATTTTTTTTTACTTTTAGTATGATAAAAAATAGTATAAATGCAGTCATATGAAAAAAGATGACCAATTCTGAATATTACATAACTTGATTTCCCATTCTCTCATTTCTTCATATATACCAGCATCATTGATATTAAAACAAAATTCAGTATTGCTGTGGTCATTTTCTTTAGCATAATCATGGGTTCCATTAGTTTTTAGGAAAGAAGCTGAATTGTCTCAGGCTTAATGAGGCCTCAAGAGAATATAAAAATACTGTTTACTTAAAAATAGATGCAAATAGTTGCAACAGATGTATGGAATAACTGCAGTTCTTAGAACAGTTACCTTTTTAAGATATGTACTGTGAGGGAGAAGGCCAAAAAACTAAAGAGCCTACTTGGGCCAAGTAGATAATGTAAAATAAAGTGAGTAAGTGCTAGAGTATTGGGGATTGAGGTCTGCAGTGAACTGTAGAACTCACCCCCTTGAAAAATAGCTGAGCATTCCCCCATCCTCGAGGGCTATTGAGAAGCAAGAATTCCAGACTGGTAATGTCAAATCTTCAAATTTAAAAATAATAGAGAAAAGAAAGAGGTAAAAGGGCAACCAGAAATTTTGGATTTTTTTTAAACTCCCAATTTTAAATTTTAGTGAAACATAAGATACGGGAACACCAAATTCGGTTTCAGGGAACAAGCTTTCAACTTCTGAAACATATCTGAAACATTGATTCACACATGCTTTAGGTGTTTTGTGTATTATTGTTTTCATATTCTGTCTACCATACAATTGAATTCAGAGAAAAATCAGAATAATTTTGTTCATTTATTTCTGGCTATATATGTGCTAAGTACAGCCTAGGTAGTCACATATACACAAAACCTACAGAGGAAGGTGTAGAAGAATATTTTAAAAAGGGCAGTAGAGTTCTTCGTGAGAAATACTGAGAAAAGCTTGCCCAGCAACAGCATGTACTCATTTCTAGTTTGCAGTCCTCGCAGAAGCTTTGGTTTTCCAAAAATAACAAGCAGAAGTAGCAACTCTGCTTTGCACTACTTTCTTGCTTAAGACTCAAATGTTTTTGTTCTGTTAATTTCACATGGACCAAAAATTAGCTCAAGTATTCCCAAACAGCATTATTTAATTTGGAAATACATGCATGTATTTTTAAAGACTCTAAAAATAGACTCTGGCCATCCATAAAAAATAATACTAAAGGTGCCAATTTACAGAAGTTGCTTGGTTGGTGCTTATCGCTCCCAGTTAGCTTAACAGAGTTCAGTGTAATTATGTAACATTCTTATGGCTGTAAAAAGAGTAGTGGCCAACTATAAGAAAAATCAGAGCCCCAATTTTAACTATATACCAACTTCTACACTATGTGGCCTTGAGCAACTGTAAGCCTATATGAAAATAAGCCTGTGCCAGTATTTCCAAGAATTAAAGGATTTAGTCTGTAGTGGATGCTAAAGAACTAGTTCATTTCCCCTATGTTTTCCTTCAGTTTTTCTCTGGATTTTTGTCTTCATTGGAGTTTTTATTTGTTAGAAATTCCAAATGTATTGGCTAATGAAAGAAGTATCTTAGTTTGTTTATATAGAAGCCATAGAAATGGTAGTGACTAAGAACAGGGCAGAGGAACATGGATGGGTAATGTTTATGTTAGTTCGACTGCATTTAACAAATAGCCTCACCAAATTTCTGAAAATTATAATTTGTTGGCTAAGTTTTTAGGGTAAAATGAAGCATTCTTTTTAGTTATTTTATATATTACATAATTCAATTATTATATAATATTTTCATATTATGTAAGTGTCCCATAGTAGATGAATTAAAGGAGAAATACCCAAAATGTGTATCAGAGAGTTTATAATTTTTTTCCTTTTGTGTATTTATTTGCTATTGCATTCATTTTCTTATTCGTATTATTTTCTTCTTTTAAATTTTATTCTGTTATGGTTCTAATTGGTTGAAATTGAAGCTAAATCATTGGTTTTTTGCCTTTTTATATATTTGTTAAAAGCAATTCGTTTCTCTCCAAACACTGCATAGCTGCTCACTGTAAGTAGTGCTATGTCACATTTTCATTATCATTCATTTAAAAATATTTTCTATTTCTATTTCATCTTTGATTTACTGATTATTTAGAAGGATTATATAATGTCCAAGCTACTGGGATTTTTTTTTTTTTAAGATTTTATTATTTGACAGAGAGAGACACGACGAGAGAGGGAACACGGTGAGAGAGGGGGAGTGGGAGAGGGAGAAGCAGGCTTCCCATGAAACAGTGAGCTTGATAGGGGGCTTGACCCCAGGACGCTGGGATCATGACCAGAGCAGAAGGCTGACGCTTAACGACTGAGCCAAGGGTGTGCCCCCTACTGGGATTTTCTACTCATATTTTTGTTACTGGTTTCTATCCTAATTCACTGCGTTCAAAGCGTATAGTCTGTATGATTTTAGTGTTTTGTACTTTTTTGAATCTTGCTTGGTAAATGTTCCATGAACACTTACTTAGTTTGGGGGTATAGTTTCCCTTATATGTTAATAGATTCGTTTTCAAAATTATATTATTCAAGTCGTCTATTCCCTGACTTTTCCTTTTCTGCTTATTCTGTCAGGTACTGAGAGGTTCATTAAAATTTACAACTATGATTGCAAATTTGCATATTTCCTTGCTCTTTCAAATTTTGCTTTGTAAATTTTATTTTATTTTATTTTGGGAGGGAGGGGCAGAGGGGGAGAGAGAGAGAGAACATGCTTAGCACAGAGCCCAAGGAGGGGCTTGATCTCAACCCCGAGATCACAACCCCAGCCAAAATCAAGAGTTGTATGCTTAACAGATGGAGCCACCCAGGAGACCCTTTTCATAAATTTTAAAGTCTATCTTACTTAACTGGAAGTCAGGAGTTTGTGTATTTGGTTTAACCATTTATCCAGAACAGCCACACGGTAACTGCTACACAGATATTCAGTGGTTATTTTCATGGGTCAGTGGGGAGGGGAGAGTAAATGTGAGATTTAGAATGGTTATGTACTGACGAAGTCCAGGAGATATGTGAGGGGCCGTTCAAAGTGCCAAAGAAGTTCAGATTCTGCCAGATGGGAGCTTTTATATTCAAAGATGAAAGTATTGATATTTTTGTTTCTTTCTCAATCTGAGAACACGTTAGCTTTCTGTGTGTCTTTCATCACCTGGATTAGGATCACTGATAATGCAGCCAATAGTATGAATCCAGACACATACACATAGAAAAAAGACATCTTTGGCCTGATTCAAGAATTGTTCACTGTCTCTGTTCATACTGGAAAGCTTACAGTTTTCTATACCTTCACTTATTCATCTATCCTCCAGACTTGATGCTGTCAGCTTGTTTTACCAGGCTTTGTTAACTGGCATCTCTATACTGAGGACCTGGGAAATGTATATTTTATGGTGTATTAAAGATGTTCCTAGCCATCTCCCATTACTATCTACATTTAAACAGGGAGTAGAGCAGTGGTTCTTAAATATTTTGGTCTCAGAACTATTTTACAAGCTTCAACATTATTGAGAACTTTGAGTTTGTGTTTATGAAGATGATATATGTCCATAATTACTATATTAGGATTAAAACTGAGAAATTTTGAAAATTACTTAAAAATAATAGAAATCCAGGGTGCCAGGGTGACTCAGTGGGTTAAGCATCTGACTGGATTTTATCTCAGGTCACGGTATCTGGGTCCTGAGATCTGTTCAGTGCAGAGTCTGCTTGTCCTTCTCCATTCCCCCAATTGCTCTCTCTCTCTCTCAAATTAAAAAAAAAAAAAATCTTTAAAAAGATGATAGAAATTTGGCAACATATTAACAAACTAACATTGTATAAAAATATGTTTTTCAAAGAAAACATTAATGAGAAGAGTGGCATTGTTTTATATTTTTCAAATTTCTCCAGTATCTGGATTAATAAAAGACTGACCCACATCTGCTTCTGTATTCAATCTGTTGCATATACTGATTTAGCTGACATATTCTAAGGAAATCTGGCCTAACACACATATGTGGTTGGAAAAGGATAATGTATTTTAAAAGCCTTTGTGGATATTTAAAATCATATCAAAACTTAACAAGTGACAGTTTCTTAATAGTTATGATGTAGAACCTGAAACTGTTAATAATCTTTTCATACTTTATTATATTAAAAATAAAATGGCCAATCTTATATTTTAATTGGGTCTTCTCCCTATGTACACTTTTGTGCCATACATTGCTTACTTGGAAAATATTGCTTCACTGAGTAATGCAGATCTTCCCAATACTGACATACTTCATTATGCAACATTAAAAAAAAAACTGTTTATATTATTACTAATCTCATTGGAAATATTTTTATGGATTACAAATCTGTAAAGCTCATTGTGCAAATGCAAATTTTCCAAAATTATAGTTCTTACTAGAAAGCTTAAGTATTTTCATTGGCACCCAAAACTGCTATTTTCTTCAAGTCCTTCTTTGCTTATTTTTGAGAAATATCTTCCAAATATCAAAAGCCTGATCCATCATAGTTTATTATTTGTTATTATTTTAAGTAAAAATGGTGTTTCATGAAAACTAATACTAGATTACCTCACAGTTTAAACAGGTGCTTTTTCTGGAAACTTACATTTCAGCGTGCAGCAAAAATGCTTTATGTGCATTTTCCATTTTATGGCAAAGACTATTAAAAAGATGTGTGCTCAAGTTTGAAATGTAATAAAATTAGTAAGTTTTAGAGATTCATCAATATCCATCTTATGTGAAACTGACTTTTTTTTTCCTGCAAGAGGATGATAATGGAGGATTCAATGATAATTAGGCAAGTTTGTTGCTACTGTTTTACTTCTGCCAAAGGGCCAGAAGTTTTTTCCACTGTTGCTTCTGCACCATGAATCCGTATTTCAACCCAGTGAAAAAGGCAAATAACATCTTAGTATTATGATAAAAATAATTGTGATGATCTCATAGATAACTGAAAGGGGGCTTGAACTTTCCACACTTTGAGACCTGGATTAGAAGTCTGTAATCCAAAGTGGACCACACTTTGAAAACCTGGATTAGAAACTCATTTTATGAATTACCAGTATTTGACTTGGGACAGCGCAGAGATGCTATTTTTAGACCTCTTTTCTTTATTTCCTTTTTCCTTTCTTTCTTTCTTTTTTTTTTTTTTTTGTTTTTTTAAGATTTTATTTATTTACTTGAGAGAGAGAAACAGAGCCCATACTTGCTACAGATGGGGAGGGGTAGATGAGCAGACTCCCTGCTGATCAGGAAGCCCGACACCCTAAACCAACATACTGGGCTCCATCCCAGGACCCTGGGATCATGCCTAAGGCAGACACTGAACTGCTTTACTGGCTAAGCCACCCAAGAGCCCCTAAATCTCTTTTCTTAAAGCTTGGAAATTATTCCAATATTTTTCTAGGCTAATTTTAATATAATTTAAAACTCCATGTGCCAGATTTGAGTTTATAAACATAAACCACCTAAAACAATGGCAAGCACAGAGCAGACAATCAGAAAATGTTGGGGATGTCAACAGTATAAGTAGCAGTAACTATTAAGGATATTTATTATCAAAAGTATTTGAGTTGTGAATTTAATCTTGCCAACTGGTAGTACAGTTTTTTGATTACCTGTAGGGCATTTTCCTGTTGGGATCATTTTCTCACATTCTTTTTTTTTTTTTTTAACTTTTTGCTTATCTGTATTTACTATCTCCACCCCCTAATGGTAAATATACATTGGTTACATAATAGGGGGGAAAAAAAAAAACCTCTTAAAGAGAGATGATTTTAATTTTTCTATAAAGAATGATCAATAATGAGATTCTTGCTTCTAAATTTAAATTTCTCACTGTGCTCCTATCCTAATATTAAATTGATGACTTGAATAAAAGAAAGAAAACACATAAAAATTTGAATTCAGTGTCCAGAATTCAAAATTCAGGTGTCAGTATATTCAGACATCATGAATGTTTTGAGAAGAAAAGGGAAAGATGGCAAATAGGTCTTTATAAGTCTGTCCATAAATCAAAATTAAGTTTAAGTCATATATATGTATTTTTTTAAGTCATATATATATGTTTTAGGACTTAGGACAGATCACTTAGGAAAGAAAGAGAAAGGAAAGTAACGTTTAGTAGGTGCCTAGAAATTCTAGATATTGTGCTTAAGCATTTTACATAGGTTTTCTCATTTAATGCTCTCAAAAAAAAAAAAAACCGTGTAAAATGTTACTATTTAATATAGTATTGTGTTGAAACTGAGGCTCCAAATATACCAATATGTCCAAGGTCATCTAGCTTGTGTGTAAGAAAAAGAATGTAAGCCCTCTTTTGCTAAATGCAAAATCCAGAATCTTCCCACTCACTATCCTACTCTTCCTAAAGGTCCCATCTCCCCCTTCACCCACTAACCCCTGTCAATCTTTTGTTGACAGTCAACTGTCCAAGTGTCTTGGGTTATTCATTAGGTTCAGTAGATTATGTTCTGGCCCTCTAGGAATAATATATGTCAGAAATATACCAACATCAGTACCACTCAATGCTGCTCAATGCTGCTCATTTTTTTTTCTCATGTGTACAATAGAGATGAAGTACGTAAATGACAGCTTATTCAAATAACACAACATGCAATATGCTCTTCTTGTCAAAACTCTCATTTCCTATCATTTTAGCATTTAGAATTTTCATATTTGTTTCCATACTGTAATGATTTCCAATGGCCAGACATCTCCACAGATTGATTTCAATTCGTTTCATGAATTTGGGTGTATTAACATTTTTTCATGATTTATGCAATTTGTCATGTAGTGAGTATTACTTAATAGAGATTTGACTCTAGGTTGCTGAAATGAGTCTGCCTATGAAGGAACGTAGATATTGTGACAAAATTATATTTTAATATAGTTCTAAAGGCATATTTATTTATAAAAAATATTTACTGAAAATTTGTTGCAGTTACCATTTACCAGGTGCAAGACATTGTAGTTAGAGTTTAAGGATGTGTTGAAAGAGATAAGACTCACTACTTGTCTTTAAAAAGTTTATTCTTCAAAATAAGTAATATTGATTAATTTTGTGTTAATGCCAAGAAAAGAAAATCATGTTAGTGTTTTAGGTACTTAAAAACATTCTGAGTAAATATGCTTATTCTGAAGTATGATTGAGAGTGGACATTTTTTGTTACAATTTTAATGAAATGAAACATTTCTCCTGATACTTATTTAATAATGTGTTCAATTACCTAAAGAAACATTGGATCATGGAGAAGTGATTCTTTAAATCATAAGTCCCTGTAAATATTGATACCACCGAAGTTTATGTCATTGATTTAGAGAACCAAGAAGATGATATTAAATGTTTTTAAATTATTCATTTAAATTCAATTTAGTTCACATGTACTGTATGATTAGTTTCAGAGGTACTGATAAGGGAAATCTGTGTTCTAAAGTGGCTGACCAATCCAGCAGGAGACTCCCAGTGCCTGCCCCAGAGCCATTCTGAGTTTTCCCTCCTGCCTGTCCTGCCATGGGCTTAACAGTGTCACAGATAAGGACCTGAAAGTGTTTAAAATATCCCCTTTGTTTGTGCTCAGGGCTCAGACCTTGGGAGATTCCCCCTCCTCTGAGCCCGCAGGCATTAAATAAACCTCTGATCCTCCAAGGTCTCAGAGTACGGATGGTTCTTCCATCAGGATCCAGTTCATGTTCTGTAACAATAGAATTTAGTGATTCATCAGTTGCATATAATACCCAGTGTTCTTTACATTAGGTGCCTTCCTTAATGCCCATCACCCAATTATCCCATTCCCACCACCTTCAGAAACTACTTGTAATGTCTTACTGATTGGATTAACTTGACCATTTTGTTAGTCTGCTTTTAGATTTGGTTTAGGTAAATTAAGGTATCTTAATCTGAAAAGTAACCCTTGACAGCAATTCTCTCTGAAAAACAGAGAAAAAGTCTCAGAAATTAGACATTATGATCAGATCATGACCTGAGCCAGAACCAGGAGTTAGATGTTCAACCCACTGAGCCATCCAAGCACCCCACTACTATATTTTTAAATTGTAATCCAGGTATGCTAGAGATGAAGTTATATCCTATATGCAAGGGTCGAAGACATAATTATATCACTAGACTTTTTTTTTCTTTTTTTTTCCCCCACCAGGTCATAACAAATGTGTTGGTATTTTATTTTATTTCTCTGTGTTCTGGTTTTTAATAAAACTTACTTACTATTTTGTGACATTGTATTTTACTATCTGCAAAACACAAGTTTGAAAGAAATATGATTAGTTAAATAAATACTCATTGATCTTTATGCTAGGGACTTAGCAGGAAGTCACCAGGTCCATCAGCAACATTTCATAACTTGCAAAGCAGACAGTTATATGTGCCATGTTCTTTACATTAGGTGCCTTCCTTAATGCACCTAATGCACAAAGAGAGGGGATATTAAGATCTCCTTCAGATAATCTACTTATGTGCCAATTTTTTTCTAAAGAAATGTATAAGGAGGAGATTTCTTCTTTCTTATTTAGATGACTCCCAAACTCTGAAATTTGGTGTATTGTATTCTTTGTATTGTATCCTTTGATTTTTCTCAATCATACTTTTTCTCATAACCAGTAAATTCTTTCTTCGAGCTTCACACCATCTGATTGTGATTATTTTACCCAGAATATCTGTGCTTTCTAACACTTGGTATTTTTAGCATTTGGAAAGTGTCTTAACATAGTGAGACTATCTGTTTTTTCCAAAGAGCTAAGTAGTGTAGTAGGTATCTGAAATACTATGGAGTATAGTAGAAATCTGATTTATTTAATCTGGAACATTTTCCATCTTGATTATATTACCTGATTTTCAATTTCCTTAGTTATAAAATGGTAAAAGTATTTGAAAGATTTTTATGCAATGAATCTGTACAATGTTTTCAGTCCTAACAGTATATTTTCAACACATGATTTACAATTAGTATGTTATTTTAGACGGTAAGAAATAGTTGAGTAAGTAATCATGCTTCTATTTGGCACAGTGTTAGTGGCTGGCTAGCAAGGCAGGTGAGGGGATGCTGCCATGTTCTCCTGACACTTAATTTCTTGATATTATTTGTGATGCAATTTTACCACATCTTTTAGTCTTTATATTTCCAAAGCAAAATTAAAAGATAAGGAATCAGTTTATGCTTTAGTGTTTATTCATTTATTTTTTTTATAACAGCTTTATTTGTAATAGTAGCTTTATTTGCAATAGTCGAAAAATGGAACCAAGCTTAGTGTCCATTAACAGGTAAGTGAATAAATGTTGTGGTATCTCCGTAAGATGGAAAACAGCAATTAAAAAAAAAAAAAGTAAATCATTGATATGTAAAAAACAACATGGACAAATCTCAAAAAGCATGCTGAGTGAATAAAGTCAGATAAAACACAGCCCTATTATATGATTCTATGTAAAATTCTAGGAAATGAAAACCTAGTGACAGAAACCATATCGGTCTTCACCCTTTGAAGAGCAAAGGGGCCAGTGGGAGAATTTCATAGGACATGCTTTAGTGTTTAAATTCACTACACACATATAGTACATCATCCACGGAACTTTACTGCATTGGATAGCCAGTCAGATAACAAATTTAAAGAAATTTTTGATTTTTTCATATGCAAAAAAATACCAGCTGGTATAGTATGAGTTCTTGCGCATGTTATTGTGTACACACACAATAAAATCTCAGTGAACTTTAATAAATGTTCTGGGTTTTTCTCAGCTAGTATGTTTCTTTAGCTGTTTTCGTTCCCCATTCATTTACAATGTAATTTTGGCACTCACCCTGGTGCTAGGAATGCTACATGCATCGCTTCCTCCAATTCTAGCATCAGTGTTGTTCTGTGGCTCATCCAGTAGCAGGTGTTGAACATTGATATAAACAGAATTTTGTCTACCAAAGCCAAAATCCTCCCATTTCCAGTCTCCACTGGCCAAAGGAATGCTAATGTAAAACTTCCAAATTCAAGTCTCAGGCATGCCGGTTCCTTATGCTGCCTGCCAAGATTACTGGCCCATGGAAACTCTTATTTTAAAAATTAAGGCAAAGTAAAACTTTCTGTCAAATACCTTGTGATTTTAGGTGACACACTCACAGTTTTGCAGCTTTCTCTGAAATTAGTAAACTGAGATTATGTTGCAGTTAATTACTTAATAACATTTGTCTTTGAATATAGTAAATTACCTAATTATAACAGAACCATTCACCATAAATCCCCAAATACCCATTGGGGGGGGGGACATTAAGAAAAATGGTGGAAAGTTTCAATAAAATTTAGGCATTTTAATATTCTAAGTGATTTGAAGTGGTTAATGACTAGAATCTTTTGATGTGCCTGGGTTGCTCAGTTGAGCTTCTGCCTTTGGCTCAGGTCATGATCCCAGGGTCCTGGGATTGAGCCCTGCATGGAGCCTCACATGGCACCTGCACCCTGCTCCTTGCGCAGTAGGGAGCCTGCTTCTCTCTCTCCCTCTGCCTGTTGCTCCCCTTGCTTGGGGAGCTTGCTCTCTCTGTCAAATAAATAAATAAAATTTTTTAAAAAATTAAAAAAAAATCATTTGTATCAGTAAGACTTTTTCTTAGTGGCCACTGATTTATTTAGAAAAATCTAGATTTAAAGGTCACATGGAACTCACATAGCCCACTTAAGTCTTTTTTGGGGGGAGGACAAGATCAGTATAAATAATTTGACAAATTTAAAATGCAGTTTTAAAGGCAACAGAATTGAAAAGTAATCTTGGGAGAATTGGATTTGAACAAGAATTTATTAACTTATTATTAATTATTTGAAATGTTAGGTAATATGTATTTAAAATATTGTTCCTGCTATCATATTTTAAAGACCAGTGATTTTATGACTATGTGTATACAAAAACTTCATCAATATTTTTCAGGATGCTTTATATAGATATAGATATATAGATACAGTAGTTCTCTTCAGATTACTATAAAGGGGTTTAATTTACTTTTAAATCCAGACAACCATCAAAATATGGAAAACATTTGAAAATCTCTATCAAGTGGGAAAATGTGGCAAAATGATATCACATCAATCATCTTTGAATAAATTATCTACATTATAGGACTGTAGGGGAAAAACAACAACAACAACAACAACAAACATGGATCATTATTCTTAACTACTTTTGCAGAGTTTCCCTGCTTGGGTGTTGTGGAAATAGCAATCAGTATTTATGAAGAATCATGTCTTACATGGAACTTGGGTACTGAGTTAGTGCATTTCTGGTTTTGGCAGTATTTTAGCATTTAAAAATAAGTGTGCTGAAAATGTAAGTTTATGTTTACATAAGTAATGTATACATAAACTTCCTTTAAAACACTACTATCCTCAGCTAACAGAATAGTTAGAGAAATCCCCAAGGGACCAAAACTTAGGAAAGAATGCTATGGCAAATGATGAATCCAGAAACCTAGTACTTTGGGGATTAATAGCAGGTGACACAGGGAACAATGGAAGAACTCTGATTCAAGGAAGAAATAATAAAATTCTCATAGCATTAAAGATATTGAATCAGTAGTTCACAGTTCTTTCATAATAAGAACATCAAATACAGACAATGTTTAGTTTAATTCCTATCTTTCAAAAATTATAATCAAATTCAAACTCTCCCAGTTTAAGAATGACTTCTATCTTTCAAAAATTATAATCATATTCAAGCTCTCACAGAGAAAGATCAAGAAGGAACACTATCTTATTTTCTGAGGTTTGTATAACTTCAAGCCAAATCAGACAGAAACAGTGCTTGAAAGGAACACATTGTCTCCAAATTTACTTCTAAGAATAGACATGAAAATTATAAACAAAATGTTGGCAAAATAAATCACATAATAGCCAAAAATTATAATGCATTCTACTAAGTAAAAGTTAACCTTAGGGATGCAAGTTTGAATGCTAAAAAATTGATTACTATAACTCATCACTTTAAAAAAGGATAATATAATTCTTAATAAATGTATCAGAATTTATAATAAAATTTGATACTGATTCATAAAACATCTTTTATGGGAGGAACATTCTTAACCTGATATTTAAAATATGAAATAGAGGACCACAATCACACCTTATTAAATATTTTATTAAATATTTCCTGGAGGTTTTAACCTGCTAGTAATAACATCTATAAGTGACCAGAAAGGAAGTAATAAAACCCTCATAATTTGCTTATCACACAATTTTTTTAATGTAGAAAATGCAAGGAATTTTATGAGAAAACTCAAGGAATATTATCAATAGTAAGGGAAATTAGCAGGGTTATTTGATAGAATGGAATAGTATTCCTTAGTACCAGCAATCAGAAAAATATTTTAATTTTAAAACTTTTAACATTAGCATTGACTGCTATTTGATATATTAAGCACTTCTTTTTATGTTATTATAAGAATGACATTTCTCTCCAAATTGATGTTCAGTTTCAGGGTACTTCCAGATACAATCTTGACAAGGAAATTGATAAGCTCATTCCATTATTAAAAAAATAGTGAAGATTTCTTGAGGAAGTATAAGTAGGAGGACTTGCCATTCTGAATATTAACATGTATTAGAAAGTCAGACTAATTAAAATAGCATATTATAATGGAGATGAATCAAAAAGACTGATGGAATTGATTGGGGATCCCTGACAGACCCACACACATATGGAAATTCATAAACGACAGAAATGCCGTTACACATTAGTGAAGAGTTTCACCAATGGTACTAGAACGGTTATTCATATGGGGAAAAAAAGTGATACTGAATTCCACTTCATACCCTACCCCCAAAACATGCAAATGCATTCTGGGTAAACACTGAAATATTTAAAAGCAGATTTCTTAAAATGTTAGGAAAAAATGAGAGTCATTTTATCACCTCAGGTTTGAGAAGAATTTCTTAAGCATATCAAAAAAAGTGCATAGACCAATGCATTAATATTAAAATTATACACATTGAAATTATGAATTTCTATTCATCATAGAACAAAACAATAGAAAATGAAAGAGAAGCCAAAAACTGGTGGAACAAAGTATGCTATGTGACCTAAAAAGAAGTTTCTATAGAAAAAACTTGAGCATAATAAAGGCAAAATACACTGTTACAGCACAGACAAGGGAACATAGATAGCTAAATAATACATGAAAATGTCCTCATTATTAATTATGGAAATGTAAGTGAAAGATACATTGGTATATAATTTTATGCTTATTGGTTAGCAGAAATTAGGTATACTGAAAATAGAACCTCTTAAAAGGGATAAAAATATATGCTTATAAAAAATAAAAAATTATATTAAAAAAAAAGTACTAGTGGTATAAAACATTTTGTAAAATTGCATAGCATACCCTGCAACTCAGTAATGGTACTTTGAGTTAAACAAATAATGATATATAATTCCATACCTGCCACATTGGCATAAATATAAAATGATATAAAATAAAGGACAACATCAAGCATTGGTGAGGAATGGAGGGATCAGAACTCTCATGCAGAGCAGATAGTTCTGTAATCAAAACCCTTTTAAGTTTTTTGTCAGGGTTCCTGGCTGGCTCAGTTGGTAGAGCATGTGACTCTTGATCTTGGGCTCCTGAGTTCAAACCCCATATTGAGTGTAGAGATACTTATGTGAGTAAATAAATCTTTAATATAAATATAAATAAATAAAAGCATTTTGGCAGTTCTTAGTAAAGATATACTCCCTCCCTGACTAGAGGAACACTTGCATATGTCTGTCAGGAAATATAAATAAGAATGTTCCTTTAGTTATGTATTTTTTCCTGTGCTCTTTCAGGGAAGAAAAGATGTAGGTGGGGGAAAGTCTCTTCTCATACCTTTCCCATTGACTGAACCTGAAACTGACTGGAAGCCAGTCAGGGTTTGATAAAGGTTCATAAAGGGTAACCTTCTGGGCATGGGGCAGAGGGAGGATCTGGAGGTCAAAGAAAAAATTCTATCATCCAGGTGTTCATAGAAAGTTGATTTACATTGAGTTGTATAGATGTTCTCATAGCTTGTTGCAGTTGTTTTTTAAGTTACTTCCATGTGTTTGTTATTTTCTAATTTTATCTATTTTCTCCTTTTAAAAAGGAAAGAGCTTGCCTAATGAATTATTGTCTTCCTTTCTTCCTTGTATTATAACTTCTTTGTACTTATAATAATGGAAAACTGGGAACAATTTTAAAATACTTATCTTAGGAAATGAATAAATAAATGAGGAGGAATCTCAGTGAAAAGCAAATCACAAAAGAATACATATATTAACTGTATGTATTATATACATATGGTTATTATATATAGTATATATATACTATATTAACTATAATCACCATGATGTAAGTTGCTAAGAGACTAGATGTTAAACATTATCACTACAAAAAAGAAATGAAAGTTACGTGATGTGTGGAGATGTTAGCTAACATTACAGTAGTAATCATTTTGTAATAAGTGTACCAAATTAACACATTGTACACCTTAAACTTCTAACATGTTTCATACCAGTTATATCTCAATAAAGATGGGAAAAAAACTGAATATATATGTAAAATGGCAACTATATAAAAGCAAGCATTCAAAAAATAAGGGATGAATTGTTAAGGCCATATGCATACATAAATATTAAATCTATACAAGAAGGCAATGAGATACAAAAAAAAGAAAAAAGGTCTGGTTGTGGGGGTGGTTACCATAGGACACCAAGGTAAGTGATAAAATAAAGAGTACTGAGGGGACTTCAGTAATATCAGAGATGCTTTATTTCATAAGCTGTGTTGTTTTTCATTATTCTTTATATTTTGTATATGCTCTTTATATATTCAATTTGTTCATAATATTAAAAATGAAATTATAATACAAAAAGTATATATCTTTCAATTCAGAATGAGGTAGAAAATGTAGATAGCCTCTCCTCACGAATTTAAGCTTGGTACTTAATAATACTTAGAAATTCATTACCGATTCTTCAGTTGAGCCCCTAAAGATTTACTTTTTAAGACCATCTTACCTTAACAAATTTAATGTTTTGGGGGGTTGCTTATACCATTAAGCTCTTTGGAACTGAGACCAGCAAAACAAATAGCAGATTAATCATTTTACATACTCAGAATTGGATTCATGCTCATCAATTAGCTGAGTAGAAGAGCAAAAAAACAAAAACAAAAACAAAAACTAATTGAAATTTATTTTTTTTCTATTAATGTTGACCATATAAAGATAAATTTTGTAAATAAAATACGTGTTTTGCAACTCTATACATATTACAAAAGAACATTATTGATGTATTTATCAAAATAACTTTCTCCTCAAACTGAGTAAAGGTGCAACTCAGTTAGTTTACTTGCCCTACCCCAAATATTACAGAGAGAACTTCAGTAGCAATAAAGAGGATGGGGATACAGAAATCAGGATAGGAACAAAAGAACAGGATAGAGACCTAGATGAGGGAGTAAGATATACTAAGCTTCAACTCCCCAAAAATAACAGTTAGCTATCCAAGAATTAAAATAGCCTTGGGAGGGCTTAAGAGTCTAATTAAGTCCAGAAATGGACACGAACTCAACAGAAAAGATTGTAGAGACCAGCTTAGCTGAGACATCCCAAAACGGTTAGGAATCAAGAAGAAAGGTAGAGGCCATCAGTAGCAAGCATACAGTAGATGCCACTGTGGTTCCTAGTGGCCAACTCTGTGGAGGACTCTAGCAATCTTTTCCATAGGGAGCCTCAGCCGTAGATACTCCATAGTTTTCACAGTGGAAACTCCATAATGTTTGTTGGTGCAAACTTCAGTGGCCTGATCCTCAGAGGGCACCAGCAGCTTTCACCACTGAAGTAATCAAAAGCTATCACTGCCACAGATCCCTAGGAGACGGAGATGCTACTGTGCCCTCTTCCAGCAGAAAGAGCTACCATTGCACATGCCTAGGACCAGGGCTGCCACCCCAATCTCCATCCATGCACATTCCTCAACCCTAGCAGCCATGGCTGCTCTACATGTACCCACAGTTTGGATTTGGATATAGTTGACACTTTGTGTATGCCTGTGGCTCATGCTCTAGAGTCTCTGCTGCTGTGGGCTTGCTAGAGCCTGAACCTCAGGGGCCACTATCACTCTCTAAGTGCCTATACTCTAGATCCTGGCATTGAGATTGCTCTAAGAGTGCCCATGCATTAGATACCAATATTATCACCACTGCAAGGGGGCTGCCAGCTGACCAGGAATTAAGAGACACATTGTTGGCCACAATATCACAATGTCCCCCATGGGAGAAAAAGAAGCAGGAAGTTCCCAGAAGTCTTTATTCTCAACCCAACAGCCCTTGTTGCTATTGCTTACCCCATGGCCTTCCCCTCTGAGGACCCCTGCAATCTTATATGAGACAAAATAGCATGTGAAAACTGCAAATAGACAAAGAGGTTCTCTATATAATGGGTTTGAATTCATCAAGATAATGTAACAATCATATATACATGCGCCCAGCATAGGAACCCCTGTATTGAGCAAATTTTAACATACCTGAAGGCAGAAAATGCAATAGGAGTAAATTCCAATACCTCACTTTAAATAGTGGATATCTCATTGAGGAAGAAAATTAATAAGGAAATGCTGGATGTGAACTACCCTTTAGACCAAATGGACCTAATATACATAGACTGAACATTCCATCCAAAGGCAATAGTATATTCATTCTTAAGCACACACAGAACATCTCCATTATAGATCATATGTTAGGGCACAAAACAAGTCTTAAGAAATTTAAAGTCATTGAAATTGTACCAAATATCTTCTTTTTCTAAGATTTTATTTATCAGAGAGAGTGCATGAGCTGGGGTATGGGGGCAGAAGCAGGGAGTCTGATGCGGGGCTTGATCCCAGGACCCTGAGATCATGACCTGAACCAAAAGCAGATGCTTAACCAATTGAAGCACCCACATATTCCCCAAATACATATTCTGGTTATAATATTATTAAACTAGAATTTAATAATAGGAACAAAGTGGAAAAATGAAAATATGTAGAAATTGAACAACATACTCCTGAACAACTGATGTGTCATGGGGAAAAGAAAAGGAAATTAAAAAAAAAAAAGTCCTGAGACAAAAACAGAAACAGAACATGCCCAAACTTATGGAATGTGGCAAAAACAGTTCTAAGAGAAAGTTTATAGAGACAAATACCTACATTAAGGGGAAAAAATCTGAAATAAGCAACTTAATTTTACACCCCAAGGAACTAGCAAAGAAGAACCAACTAATCCCAAGGTTTGCAGAAAGAAGGAAATAACAAAGATTAGAGCAGAAATAAGTGAAATAGAAATTGGGAAAACAATAGAAAAAAATCAGTGACACTAAGAGCTTTCTTTTTAAGAAATAAAATTAATAAACCTTTAGCTAGACTAAATAAGACAAAAGAGAAAACTCAAAATTAGGAATAAAGGTGGAGACTTTACAACTGACAACACAGAAATACAAAGAAACATAAGAAACTACTATGAATAATTATATGCCAACAAACTGCACAACCTAAAAGGAATGGCTAAATTCTTAGAAATAAACAACCTCCCAAGACTGAATCATGAAGAAAAAAAAAATCTGAATTGATGCACAACTAGAAAGGAGATTGCATCAGTAATCAAAACCCTCCAAACCAAGAAAAGTGAAGGATCAGATGGCTTTAGTGGCGAAGCCTACCAAGCATTTAAAGAATTTACGCTAGTCCTTCTCAAAGTTTCCAAAAAGTGGAAACTCATGATCTGAGGCTGACATTAGCATGAATACCAAAGCTAGACAAGAATACTATGAGAAATAAAATTATAGGTCAATACACTGATGAACCTAGATGTAAAAATCCCCACACAAAATATTAGCAAACAGTATCCAACAGCATATTTACAGGATCATACACCATGATCAAGTGGGATTTATTCCTGAGATGCAAGGATGGTTGAAAATATGCAAATCAATAAGTTTGGTACACCATATTAATGGAATGAAGGATAAAAATCTTATCATCTCAGTAGATGCAGAAAAAAAAGCATAAGGCAAAATTCAACATCCTTTCATCATAAAAATTTTCATTAAATTAAGTACAGAAGGAATTCTTTACTAAAGACAAGTTTACAACTAACATCATACTTGACAATGAAGAGCTACAAGCTTTTCCTCTAAGATTAGGAACAAGAGAAAGATGCTCAATCTCTCCATTTCTAGTCAATATATTACTGGAATTCCTAGCCAGAACAATTAGGCATAAATAAACAAATGAATAGGTCTTATTTATATTGGTAAGAAAGAAATAGAATTGTCTGTGTTTATACATGACATGATTATATATACAGAAGAATTTAAAGCTTCCACAAAAAAAAAAAAAAACATTAGAACTTATAAACAAATTCAATAAAGTTACAGGATATAAAATCAATATAAAAAAATCAGTTTTGGGGCACCTGGGTAGCTCAGTGGGTTAAAGCCTCTTCCTTTGACTCAGGTCATGATCCCAGGGTTCTCTGCTCACTAGGGAGCCTGCTTCCCTCTTTCTCTCTGCCTGCCTCTGCCTACTTGTGATCTCACTCTGTCAAATAAATAAAATCCAAAAAAAAAAAAAAATCAGTTCAATTTCTATACACTAGCAACAAACTGTATGAAAAAGAAATTAAAAAAAAATCCTATTTATAATAACACTAAAAATAATAAGACACTTAGGGATAAATGTTACCAAGGAGGTAAAACACCTGTATACTGAAAATTATAAGACATTGGTGAAAAATTTTGAAAAAAAAAAACACAAACAAATGGAAGGCTATCTCATGTTCTCAGATTAGAACAATTAATACTGTTAAAATGAACATACTATCCAAAGTAATCTATAGATTCAGTTTGCAATCCCTCTCAAATTTCCAGTGTCATTTTTCACAGAATTAGAACAACCTTAAATTTGTGTTGAACCAGAAAACCCCTGAATAGCCACAGCAATTTTGAGAAAGAAGAACAAATCTGGACACATCATACTTCTTGATTTAAAACTATATTATGAGACTATAGTAAATAAAATATTATGGTGGGGCATAAAAATTGATGTGTGATTTGGGGGTTTTTTTTTTTTAGATTTTTAAAAAATTTTATTTTAGTTTTTCAGTGTTCCAAAGTTCATTGTTTATGCACCATACCCAGTGCTCCATGTAATACGTGCCCTCCTTAATACCCACCACCAGGCTCACCCAATCCCCCACCCTCTCCCCTCAGTTTGTTTCTCAGAGTCCACAGTCTCTAATGCTTCATTGCCCCCTCTGATTTCTCCCAATTCACTTTTCCTTTCCTTCTCCTAATATCCTCCATGTTATCCCTTATGCTCCACAAGTAAATGAAACCATATGATGATTGACTCTCTGCTTGACTTTCTTCACTCAGCATAATCTCCTCCAGTCCTGTACATGCTGATACAAAAGTTGGGTATTCCATGTTATTCTTTATACCCCACAAATGAAACCATATCATAATTAACACGGAGGACATTGGGAAAAGGAGAGAAGTGAGTTGGGGGAAATTGGAGGGGGAGACAAACCATGAAAGACTGTGAGTTCTGAAAAACAAATGGAGGGTTTTGGAGGGGAGGAGGGTGGGAGATTGGGTCATCCTGGTGGTGGGTATTAAGGAGGGCACATATTACATGGAGTACTGGGTGTGGTGCATAAATAATGAATCTTGGAACACTGAAAAAAATAAAACTAAAAAAAAACAGTTGAGTATTCATCCTTTCTTATGGAGGCATAATATTCCATTGTATGTATAGTCCATATCTTCTTTTTTTAATATTTACTATAAATATTCAAAAATTTAATGATTTTTTAAAAATTTTATTTCTTTTCAGTGTTCCAGAATTCATTGTTTATGCACCACACCCAGTGCTCCATGCAATACATGCCCTCCATAATATCCACCACTAGGCTCACCCAACCCTCCATGCCCCTGCCCTCCAAAACCCTGTTTGTTTCTCAGAGTCCACAGTCTCTCATGGTTTGTCCCCTCCTCCGATTTCCCCCAACTCACTTCTCTCCATCTCCCAATGTTCTCCATGTTATTCCTTATGCTCCACAAGTAAGTGAAACCATATGATAATTAACTCTCTCTGCTTGACTTATTTCACTCAGCATAATCTCTTCCAGTCCTGTCCATGTTGATACAAATGTTGGGTATTCATTCTTTCTGATGAAGGCATAATACTCCATTGTATATATGGACCATATCTTCTTTATCCATTCATCCATTGAAGGGCATCTTGGTTCTTTCCACAGTTTGGCTATTGTGGACATTGCTGCTATGAACACTGGGGTACAGATGGCCCCTCATCTCACTTCATCTGTATCTTTGGGGTAAATGCCAAGTAGTGCAATTGCAGGGTATCTCTATTTTTAATTTCTTAAGGAATCTCCACACTGTTTTCCAAAGTGGATGCACCAACTTGCATTCCCACCAACAGTGTAAGAGGGTTCCCCTTTCTCCACATCCTCGCCAACACACGTTGTTTACTGTCTTGTTGATTTGGGCCATTTTAATTGGTGTAAGGTGGTATGTCTATGTGGTTTTGATTTGAATCTCCTTGATGGCTAATGATGATGAACATTTTTTCATATGCCTGTTAGCCATTTTTATGTCTTCTTTGGAGAAGTGTCTGTTTATGTCTTCTGCCCATTTTTTGATGCGATTATCTGTTTTGTGTGTGTTGAGTTTGAGGAGTTCTTTATAGATCCTGGATATCAGACCATTGTCTGTATTGTCATTTGCAAATATCTTCTCCCATTCCATGGGTTGCCTCTTTGTTTTGTCGACTGTTTCATTTGCTGTGCAGAAGCTTTTGATCTTGATGAAGTCCCAAAAGTTCATTTCCACTTTTGTTTCCTTTGCCTTTGGAGACATGTCTTGAACGAAGTTGCTGTGGCCGATGTTGAAGAGATTACTGTCTATGTTCTTCTCTAGGATTTTGATAGATTCCTGCCTCACATTGAGGTCTTTTATCCATTTCGAGTTTATCTTTGTGCATGGTGTGAGAGAATGGTCAAGTTTCATTCTTCTGTACATAACTGTCCAATTTTCCCAGCACCATTTATTGAAGAGACTGTCTTTTTTCCACTGGATATTTTTTCCTGCTTTGTTGAAGATTATTTGACCATAGAGTTGCAGGTCCATATCTGGACTCCCTACTCTGTTCCACTGGTCTATGTGTCTGTTTTTGTGCCAGTACCATCCTGTCTTGGTGATCATAGCTTTGTAGTAAAGGTTGAAATCAGGCAATATGACGCCCTCAGTTTTGTTTTTCTTTTTCAACATTTCCTTAGCAATTCAGGGTCTTTTCTGGTTCCATACAAATTTTGGGATTATTTGTTCTAGCACTTTGAAAAATGCTGGTAGAATTTTGATTGGGATGACATTGAAAGTATAGAGTGATCTGTTTAATCAAAAATGACCAATGAAAACAGATCCAATCATAAAAATAGATCAAAGCAACAGAATAGAGGACCCAGAAATAAATCTGTACATAATTGGTCAATTAATTTTCAACAAAGGAACAAAAAACAGACAATAGGGAACGAATAGTTTCTTCAATAAATAGTGTTGAAAAACTGGAATTCATATGCAAAAGAATTAAATTGAACTCCTGTCTTTTACCTTTCACAAACATCAACTTGAAAAAGATTAGACTTAAATGTGAAACTGAAACTGCAATACTACTAGAAGAAAACAAACAAAAGAATATTTCTTGACATTATCCTTGCAGTTATTTTTTTTTAAATTAATACGACAACAACAGCACAGGCCACTAAGCAAAAATAAACAAGTGAGACTGTATCAAACTAAAAAGCTTCTGCACTCAAAGGAAACAACAAGAAAATGAAAAGAACCTGTGGAATGAGAGGAAATATTTGCACAATATATGTTTGACAATGGGTTCATATTTAAATATATATAAGGAGCTTACACAATTCAGTAGCAAAAAACCCACAAATAGTCCAATTAAAAAATGGGCAAAGAAACCTTCAAAAAGGTTGCCCAAATGACCAGCTGATATGTGAAAGGTGCTCAACATCACTAATCATCAAGGAATAAAAGCAAAGCCACAATGAGATATCACCTTATACTTGTTAGGATGTCTGTTATTAAAAAACAAAACTGAAAAAAAAAAAGACAAAAAAAAAAAAGAAAGAAAATAGCAAAAACAACATGTTGGTGAAGATGTGAAGAAAAGATAACCTTTGTTAGTGGGAAAACAATATGGGTATTCCTCAGAAAACTAAAACTAGAACTGCTATATGATCCAGCAGTCCACTTCTGGGTATGTATCCAAAGGAAAGGCCATCAGAAGAGATGTTTGCACTCATGTTTTTTGCAGCATTATTCACAGTAGCCAAAGTATGAAAACAACCTAAGTGCTCATGGATGGATGAATGGATAAAGGAAATGTGAGATAGATGTACACTTGAATATTATTCATCCTTTAAAAAAAAAAAGAAGAAGAATCATGCCTTCTGTGATAACATAGATATCTCAGAGGCCAAGTGCAGTAAAACAGAGACTGAGAAAGATGCTGCATATTGTTACTTACATGTGTAATCTAAAATCAAACAAACAAATGTATAGTAGAATCATAGTTGTCAATGGACTGGGGGTAGAAAAAGAGGAGATGTTGGTCAAGGGGATACAAGCCTTCGGTTACAGGATGAATAATTTCTGAGGATCTACTGTACAGCCTGGTGACTATAGTTAATAATACTGTACTGTATACTTCAAATTTGCTAAGAGAGTAGATCAATACACACATGAAGGTAACTACTGAGGTAATGGATGTGTTCAGATTGTCAAAATTTCATAATGTACATGTATATCAAATAATGTTGTACACTTTAAATATATATAATTTCATTTGTCAAAAACAAAAAGCCTCCCCTGCCAAACACACACACAGACATACATACACAGAAAGCAGACCAGTCTTATTCAGAATAAGAAGTGAAATTCTTTCAATAAGCTCTTTCACAAAACAACATGGCATTGAGAATTGGTTAAACTACATATTTAAACTCAATTTGCAGATACAAGGTGTACACTTAAAAATCAGGTGCATTTCTAAAAACAGGTAATGTACAATTGAGAATCAAAAACTTTTAAAGTACCATTTACAAAAAGCTCCAAAATAACTGAAATACTTTGGTATAAATATAATAAAGCATGTATAGGATCTGTATACTTAAAATAACAAGACATGTACTAGCAGATAAATAATGTCTGTAATTCAGCTAATTATATTTTAGCTAGGATATTAAATAAAGCTCAATAAAAGTTTAATAAAAATTAAAAAAACAAAACAAAAAAAACTACATATTTAAAAATTTGAAATAACCTTGGAAAAAATTGGGAAATTACTTATTATTGCATCAATCAGCTTTTAGCTGTGTCAACAGCCCTACATTTTGTCTCCAGTAATGCTTAT
Organism: Mustela putorius furo; assembly: GCF_011764305.1. Classification (NCBI taxonomy): domain Eukaryota; kingdom Metazoa; phylum Chordata; class Mammalia; order Carnivora; family Mustelidae; genus Mustela; species Mustela putorius. The sequence goes on from NW_025421987.1 coordinate 77,198,484, forward strand.
CTATACTATTGTATATGTATTTTTTTTTCTGTTTGTATTCTGTATTACATTTCCAGATGTGTTTCATTTTGGGGTTATTGTGTAAACAGGGCCCTAAAAGAATCAACTGTGTGTGAGGAAAACAGTATGATGAACCAAAATAAAAATAGTATTCACTTAGGTAGCATTTGTATAGGCAATATTATGGATAGCAATAAAATTCTTATAAGAATATACATTTTTGCCAAAAAGGAAACTGGTCCCCTTGCATCCCAGCCCAAAACAAACTTTATTGGATTATTATTTTTAAATTTCACATATCTTATTTTTTTCTAGGTTCTGCACATTTTTTTTTACTTTTTTGGGGGGGGGGCTTCTAGGATATCATAAACAGCAATAGTGTCACTAGATTTTGGCATAGGTGTAAGAATAAATATATAGGCTACAGAAAGCACGCACAAAAGCCAATTTCTTATTGATTTGATAATCTGTGGTTGGTTTCACCATTATATAGTGATTTTGTTGAATATCATTGTGCTCATAGGATTGTGAAATTTGGCATGTCATTTGTATCAAAAGTGTTCTCTGTCTCATTTTAAATAGCAATAGCTATATATTAATCACATAACTCTATATGGAACCGTATTAACTGCAATACAAAACTATCTCCACCAGCATGACTCCTAGTTTTGGAAGAGTTTTGAATGGATTATGTTGATGTCCATAGAAAGATCAGAACTAATAAAAGAGCTAGTTGGCATTAATCACTCTCTTCTCTGCAATCCCATAGTACTTTATTAGTTCTTAATTTAAGAACTTAATTCATTGGGCTTTGATTTAGTTTACTTTCTCTGCAGGCTCATCACCTCCCACAAACTGTGAGTTTCTTGTATGGTGTCCTGTTCCACTCATCTTTCATATCCCACATCTATTAGTAATTGTTCACATATTAAATGGCTATAACTCAACAGAATACTGTTTTTTTTCCTTTTTCTTAGAGTGTTCTTTTTAAATTTCTTCCAGAAATTTGGTACAACTGTATAAAAGTGAAGATGACACAGAAATTTCAAAGAAGATTAAAACCCACTGGACTTCTTTGGGCCTAGAAGATGTACAGTTTGCAAATTACTCTGTGCTGCTTAATCTGGCAGGCCCTTCTGCCAGCTCCGTGACTCTGCGCAGCAGCAGCCAATGCTTTCATCCTAATGGCCAGCCCTGCAGTGAAGAAGCCAGAACCCATAGCAGCCAAGATCTGCTCTACTCATATGCAGCCTACTCTGCCAAAGGAACTCTCGAGGTAATATGACCATTTGTCTCTGTCATTTATAGTGAAATGGAATTAGAAAACAACAGCTTTCATCTAAATTGAACTAACTGGCAAGATGCAACATAAAAAAGTAACCATTAAATGTTCTCAGTGTGGAGGTGCCAGGGAAGGGGAAGGAAGATTTGGATTGGCTGACCTTTTCTCTTGTCATGTTTTGGAAAATGAAAGCATGATAGAAGACTTTAATTCCAATGCGTTGAATATGTGATCGAGTTATTCACATTTTTCTTAGTTGGTATAAGACATGTTCATTTTATTTTGGGGGGTTTGGAAGAGGCAAATTTTAATGGATTGGTATGGACATAAGGGATAGAAATGAAGGCAGTTGTGTTTTGAGATCCTGTATACACCTAAGTAAGGAAGTGGCAAATCCATGTGATTATTCACGGATTTAGGATTTGAAATATAGTGCTCCTGCTTTCTTGACGGAAAACACAGGAGATAAGGAGCCAGGTATAGATTATTGCTTTACTGTTTCTAGCTTAGCTAGTTTTTTGGCTGGTGCTGAAGGGCATGCCTTCCAGAGCCACATACATGAGTTTCAAATCTCAGTTCCCTAATTATCCACTGTTACTTACCTAACTAGGGCTGAGTTCCCTCATCTCTGTGATGGAGATAAAGATAGTTCTAGCTTTATAAGGTTGTTGTGAATATTAAACTAGTTAATATATGGAGACCTTGGAGAACAGAGCCTAGCCCACAGTAAGGACAAAATACCAGTTAGATACAATATATAATTGATCCTGTTTCCTTATTTAGGAACATTTCCTGTCTCCATGTAAAAATACCATTTTAATAAACATACTTAGTTTTTGTTTCACAAACCTTTAGATTGCCTCATTTAATACAAATGAAATGATTATATGTTTCTGATTGTTGTTAATTATTGGCATAGCTTTTTCAGACTGTTAACTCTGATTAATACATTAAGTATTTAAATCACTTGAAGTTATTTCACAGATACACTCATCGTTTTTGTTTTTGTTTTTTGTTTGTTTGCTATTCATTTTAGAGGAGAGTGGGGAGTGAGTTCTTTTACTGGTGGTTTAGCATTTGCACTCCGTTACATCATTCTCTGACTTTTAGTAGAGGAACTGCATATAACTACTACCATGGAAAGCCTTATTATTAATTAAAAATTAATATAATATTAAATGTCTGCAGTATTTCTAGGGCAGGACTCATGTAATTTGATTTGATTGATATATTAGTATTTCTGGTTAGGCTATAATGGGAGAGAGCCTGCCAGCACCCTTTTGTTGGTTCAGAAGCTCTAGTCTCAAGTCAAGAGTCTAAAGTTATCCCACAGATTTTCTTCAGACTCCCCAACTTTCATTAGCCCCCACACATTTCCAGCACCCTCTCTATTCCCAAGTTGATTTAGCCCAGTAATCTCCTTGCCTTGAAAACAAAACAAAACATGTCCGAAGCACAGAACAACAACAAAACCCTCAGGAGCTTGAGTGGGTCCTTGGAATACATTCCTCAACTATTTGCTTTTCAATTTGCTTTGGCAAATTACTATTCCTTGACCTAGGTGATATGGAAAAGCTGTAACATCACAACTTGCATCCCTCTTTCCTCAGCAGGGCCCTCTGATAATCTGCTGGGCCATTGGATTGTTTTTTTTGTGTTTCTTTGTAGCCACATTTCTGAGAATTTTCTACACATTTGTCTCATCAGTTATAAATGTTTCAATTTTCATTGTTGCATGTAAAAGAAACTAAGGTCTACTATAGAATCATAGAACTACTTAAATGCCCTTGAAAACACAAGTCATTTTGGGACCATCTACCACTTATAAATGCTGTAAAATCTACCATTTTTAATAAAGAAAGATTTGAAGAAGCTGCTAAAAGGGAAAAATAAACTTTGCTGGTGATGTAGAAATATACTCTATGGTTGAAATACAGACCGAAATTAAAGGTAATAATGTTAAAGGAATTAAAATGCAATTATGGGTAAAACAAACACCTTGTATTTGAAGAACATAATTTGAGAAATTAACCATGCAAATTAGATGAAGGCACTAACGATAACTATTTTTAGAATTATATTAATAATTCAAATCTATTATACTAAGTACATAATAATTTAAATATTTATATCGATAATCTTATTGATGTTGATTTTTTTAAATTTAAAAGATATTAGCATTATGATTTTCAAAAGCAAAGTAATTTCTAGGTGACTACTTTATATGCATGTAGAATATTTGCATATATTTTATATATAAGTTTTAGACTGATGTATTATTGAAACTCACATATTCTAATTAATAGAGTGCGGGTGATTTTCTGTATCTCTTCAGACCACTCTTAATTAAAATCAAGCTTGAGAGGTTGCTGATGATGATTCAGGCATACCTACTTTTTGATCTTGAGTACATTGTATTTGCATGAATTTCTATCAGGCTCAGCCATTAACAGGTTCTTAAATTATTCTAGTCTGACTGCCAGCAAAGCTCCCCACTACTTTTGCTTTTGACAAGGTTATTTGTAGAAGAGGAGTGCCCCTTTTCTTTGAGGAGCTGTCATGTCCATTCATCATATGACCACTTTGTATAAGCTTCCAATTCTTGCTTTCTGGTAACAGTCTAAACAGCATTTGTGATATCTGAGATCTACTTTGAAAACCTACTTAGTGCCAGCATGATGGATGGTGTACTTTGCAACTTCTTTGTAATTCATTGTGTGCTAGAAAGGTGACATTGTTTACCCCATCATAATGACAGGTGGGTCAGTAGAAGGGTCCTAAGGAGAGTTGTCCTGTCAGATGCAAAATACTTATTAAAATGGATACATAAATAATTTAACATGAGTGAGGTTAGCTTCAGGGAATAAACAGTGATTTATATTTTTATTAAAAGATAAATATCAGCTATAATATCATCATACTGTTAAAGACATTGGTAGTGAGTGCTGACAATGTCTAGTCAGTCTCATAAATAGAATATATGGCCATATGTAATTCCTGTGCAATTATTTCTTTTGTCCTTTGTGAAACCCACACAGATGCAGAAAAGCAAAGGAAACGATTAATATTTAATATAGGTTGGTGATATTTGAGTCTAGTATGTTTATATTTTTGAGCAGAGAATTTGTTTTCACGTAAATATACTTCATAGATTTGGGGATTTTTTTCTGTTAAGTATTATTTTGTGTCTGCAAGTAAAAACAAATAATTTAATTTTATGGAGAAACTTATTTTCAGCAACTCATTAGCCTTCTACAAGATAGATTGTCATCAACACATTTACCACTTATCTGTTTCTCAGAGAGCCTAGAGTTGCACCCTGCCTTATTAGCTACACAACTGTGGGTTGGTCATTTTAGTTCTCTAAGCCTCAGTGTTCTTATCTGTATGGGGGGAAAATAATAGTACCTTAGTTGGTTGTGGGGATGAAACGATACAAACCATGTAGAGTGCGTTGAGTGCACTTAGCACTCTCAAATTGCTAGCTGTTGTTATTATGTGATATAAAATAAACACATTTAAATGGGAGGAATTAAAATATGAGAACTATACAACATGATTTGGAAGTACAAACATGTCATATTGTTGAAATGTAATCTTCCTGTCTTTTGTTTGATATGACAAATATTAATCATTAGGGAGGAAAATGCCTTGTTAAGTATGAATGAATAATAAAATACATATCATATCTGATCATTTTTAAATTTAAAGCTAAAATCTCAAAGAAACTAAGAGTAAATATTTAATCTTTGAATGCAGAATGAAACTTCATGGCAACATAGGCCTGAAGAGCATTGCTTGTCTTCCTTTTGTAAAATATCAAGCCATAGTATAATACATGAAATCTAAACAGTATGTCAAATTGTATCAAGTAGTCTTAAAGAAAAAATAAAACGACTGCATGGAGTCCTTGGAGAACTTGTGTCTATTTTCTCATATTTAGGAAAACTTTGTCTTTCTCTTTTAATATTCTCAAACAAAAGCAAAATTATCGAGTGTTATGGCAAAAGACAGGGCTGTATATGTTTGGCTATGAATGCTTCCTATTATAGATTTAAAAAAATTACCAGAAAGCTAAATAAAGGGAATAGAGTGGAATTGCATTATTTAAATTTTTGTTGTTTGGGTAAGAAGATGAAGCTACTGTCTTACTAACAGAAAAATGTGATCTTGGTACAAGCAGTTTTTCAATGTTGAAAATGACTTTGCATTTTATTTGTTTCCCTTCTTTTTTTCTTATGGAATCCATCTTTTGGTCAACAGTCCACAACTATGAGATAAATGGGTGTGAACACACTTGTATATAATGTTGTTATGTTTTAAAAATCTGCATAAAATTTTTTGGCCCAATATGATCTTCTCTTTTTGGTTTCTTGAGTTTGTGCATGAACCAACTTAGTTAACAAAACAATTCCATAATTACTGCTTTTTTATTTGAACATAATAACCATGAGTTTAATTTCCACATATTAAAGTACATTTTTTTCCTGTATTTAAAATTTAGACAGAAGCATTTACAAATACAGAAGTGACCTATCACAACATGTTATCCAGAGTTAAATCATTTGTTGGAGAGGTTACATCTTCTATTTGGGAAAGAGAACAAAAGCCCATTTTACGAAATAAAAGTTTTGAAACAAAGATAGTTGAATTTAGCTAACTGGTTAAAGTGCAGTGAAATATCTTTCCCTCTTCATTAAAACAAATATGGCATTTTTAGTGAGAAAGTGTTTGACTACAAAGTTCTAATTTGACTAAAGTTATTTCTAAGGATTCTGAATCATCATAATTAAGTGTTATTTGACAGAAAATTCTAGGTTGGCATTTTTATTTTTAGTTTTGACATTATTTAAAGCATGCCACTTACCAAGTTAAGTGATAATGTAGCATTCTTAGCAAATTTAATTTATATTTTAATTTCCATAAAGTACTAGTATTTAAATATGTACCTTATGAATAAAATTTACCTAATTCCAGTAGGTGCTGTGAATTCGATTTTTTCTGAACTAGAAAGATCTATGGAAAAGTCAATCCTGAGGTTTATGTGCTATTTCAGTACACTAATGTAATTGATTTTAAAAGAAACAGAATTCTGTCACATTACTTTCATGGCCTCCAGGAAGAATTCTCTTGAATGAATTTGCAACTCCTTCAATATTCTTACCTTAATAAGTTGAGTATCATTTATTAAATAAAGTGCCCTGTGATTATTAACTTGTTTTTCCTGTCTCACTAATATAAAAAACATTCAGCAGTCAGCAAATACATACTGGATGCCTCTTAAGTGCCATTTACAGGGGACAAAGTGATCAGTAAGAAAGTTCTAGACACTGTCCACATGCAGCTGACAGTCTAATAGCAACAGTTCGGTAAGCAATTGTAAACTGCATGTAAATTGAAACTGCTGTGAGCACTAGAAAGATATTTAAGTATTCTGAACTCTAGTTTCCTCATCTATAAAATTGGCAGAAGTACCTCCCAAATATGAATGTTGTGAAGGTAGACTGAACACAACAGATATGATCTCCTTAGTAAAATGTCTAGCACAGAGGACATAAATTGTTAAGTATTGATTTTCTTTTTCCCCTATATCATGTCATAAACCTGTGCCCACTTCAGTCCTCACCGCCCTCCCTTCCTCTCTCTCTCTCAAAAGCCCTGTGTTCAATTTCCAACTTTCTAATAGCTGAGGGTTTTCTGTAAACTCCTCTGGTCCTCGTTTCTCTCTTGCTTTACCCACCTCTTCCTTCCTTCTACTTCTTACTCATTCTACTTTGCCAAGACCTAGGCACCAGCTGCAACCTAGATCTCTCACGGATACCTGCTTCTTTTTTTCAGCTACCTAGGAAAGCCCTGAGTAATACATTGCTCTACCATGTAAAAGGCCAGGTTCAGGTGCCCCAGTGGTGTGCAGAATGGTTCAAGTCAGCTTGTTCTGGCGAACGGAAATCAATTCTGTGAATCTTTCCCAATTCTGGTTTAATATTTAAACCACAAAATTTATAAATGCTAAACATCAGGGAACCCCCTCCCACAACATACACACTGAGATACATTTTACTAACATACAACTTCCCTGCACTCAATATGCAGCAAGAAACTGTTTTTCCAGTTACAGTATGACCACAAAATTAGGGTAGGGTACATAAAGCCAAGAAAAATACCACAGAGACCACTCAAAAGTCAATAACAATATTGTAAGGGGCAGAGAACTTCCTTCTGGTTTCCATCTGAAAGGGGAAGCGTTTTAGATAAACTTTACCTTTCATACAGAACTAAAGGAAGATCTAGAGCTAAGTTCTTTCCAAGAATTCCCTCAAATTATTTGTCATATATAACCTCTTCTGGGATACTTGGAATATTTTGCAAAATAGCAACTGATCTCCCATCCTCTTTCTCAAGCAACTGAGCCTGGTCCACCGGGCTTCCTGCCTGGACTCTCAACATAGTGACCCTGCATCTGGATTGCCCTCCACCCTGAGGCCAGGAGGCATGGTTGTTGAGTCATTCCAGGTTACTCATCTCCAAAGCAATTAGCCAGTGCCGCTGCTGCTATTTTTTATTTCATTTCAAGGATCTTATTCCTGGTTTATGGCAGGGAAACAGAGTAAATAAGTTAAACATGTGGAAAGTGATGAAGTTGCAGAAATTCTCATAATCAGTTATTGCTGATATTCATGGAAATGTCAATGGAGTAGGATTAACCTCTTTCACATTAATTTATGGTGTCCATTCTCATGATGAGAAGGAAGAATCTAGATCCAGTTTCTCTAGACTATTTTTGTTTTTAGGACTTGTCAACTGAATTGAGCCAAATCTTCTTTTCAATTTATAAATATTTTTAAGTCTCCTTTTTGGTAAAAGCAGACCAACCATCCAACCAAAATACTCTCACCCCTCTCAGCGGCATGTGTACCAGCTAACTCTTGCTCCAAACTGTTGTATATCACCTAACTGTTGTTTTTTCCTTCATTGATAAATTATCTGAAATGCCATCACCATCTAATCTCTACCCCATAAGTAGAAAATCAATAACTCCCTATTTCAACATTTCAGTGTTTTACTCCTTAACATATTCAATGTCTTTGTTTCATTTGATCGAGCTCGTCACTCATTTGTTCTTAACTTCTGCCAAAAAAGTTTTTTCCCCAGGTGAGTGCATGGCTTCTCATTGATTAGATATGATCTCCATAGCAATGCCTAACCTGACAACCTTATTAAAATAATTCCTTATCACCCTCTACTATATTACCCCTTCCTTATTGTTGTTAGAGCATATCATAACTGAAAATCTTCTGATTTGTTAGTGTCTTTGTTTACCTTTTTATAGTTGACCTAACAGGAGAAAGTCACCAGAGCATGAAGGCACCTTTTGCAACTCATTTTCTTCTGTAACTTCAGAAACGAAAATATAACTTGACACATAATGTTGTGGTCATCATGTCAGCAAGCCTTGCATTTATTATATCACTGTAGCAAATACTTTTTCCAGCAAGTGTATATATTACAGTAAAAAAAAAAAGTGATAAAATTGACAAGCCACCTCTTTATCTGATCTTTTTCACCACCAACAGCAAAATGGATTTGTGTCTCATGCTTAATGCTGGATTCAGTTAGGATGTACTATTTCAGCACACTAGCTGGTATCTCTTCTGATTGGTTAGGAGTGCATTTTAACTGATTAACACTTGCATCCAGTTATTAAAGATTTTAAATAGTTAAATATTGTTTAAATAATTTATAGTTTTTAAATATTAATAATTATTTAACATTAAGATATTAAATTTTTTCTATAGCTCCCTACTTATGCCAACCCCAGTTGGTCTTCATTAACTAGATTACCATCCTGAGAAGGAGTTTGAAAAAGCGGTAAATGATTAGTGATGTCTGCCACAGGAGTGGGAGGAAGCAGCATTGATTTTCATGCTCTGGTATGGTGTGGTTTTCATGATAATATCCATGTGATGGAAAGCCTTTGAACGAACTTGAAAAAAAAAAGTACTAATACAATTCTCTGAATTTTGAAATCTTCATAAATATTAATATATTAACGCCTTCTAGAAAAGACAGAGGTAAACATGGGAGGACGTTTTGATTTTACATGTTTTTAATAGACATGAACACTAATTTGAAGAGGAGTCAAAGCTAGATTATGTAAGATAGTAAATTTCTGAAGTAAAACTTGTATTGAGGTGACTGGTATTTCTGATGACACTGTATTTTGTCAGTATGTTGGGTTTACTTACCATTGCCGACTCTGAGTAGAAAATTACTGTTTTAGTCAAAGCAACAATGCTTTTCAAACACTCTGTACATTCAGAATCTGTTAGAGAAGAGCTAAGAGGATCCAGAGTGATTGATTTGGTTGAAAATGTCAAGTCTGAAAAATTTGAAAGCATACACCATTTCATAAGCGTGAATAATTTTTGCTACCTCAAGACAGAAGAGAAAATTGGCACTAGATTGTTCATCATTGTGTAGCACAGGCTACCCACAGGTGGATGGCCCTGTTTAGTCTTCTCTGACCTAGTTATTACCATGATAGTTCTATTTTTTTTTTAATTTATTTAGCTGACCACAGAAAATAACAGTTCTATTCATTTCTCTTAGTTATTCCTTTCTGTTGCTTCTGATCAGGATAGTCTCACCATTTCTGTGTAGAAGCATAAAACCACTAATATAATAGAATATCACTTTTTAATGTTTTGAGTTTTTGTTATTGCTAATTATCTGGTTTATGATTCCTCCTAATCACATATTTTGCCACAAAAGATAATTGTATTTTAATATACAGTGGTTATTTCTAAACTGTGCCACTTTCTCTCTTAGCTACTACCACTATCTACTGTCATTTCAGTACTTTAAAATCTTTAATGAAATGTAAAATATTTGTTTTTTGTTACAGTTGTTGCTATCATTTTATTTTTTTGTTATTAATCAAAAATTAATGCATAGAATTTAAATAAAAATTAATGTTTTTCCCCCAGGTTAAGTAACAATAATAATAATAATTAAAAAAAAAAAACAGAGCTAGTCCATTTTACTTTGCACTTCTCACTTACTTCCTCCTATGTGTCAGGGAAGTCCTCAGTGGAAAAGCTGGTGCATACAAGTGAATAGTTCAACAAGTACATGGGTTCCTGCTCATTTGATGCTTTCTAAAGGGATTAGTCAGATGTAACTTACCCCTTGGTATTTGGACATAAATTAAACATTGTACCTCAACTGTTTGACTGGATGATTTTCTAGTGTGACAGAACACATACTATAAGAAAGGTCCATTGTAGAAACAAGAATGTGTGGAAAGAAATGGCTTGACATTTTATCATATCATTGTATATTGATTTGTGTCTTAGAAAAATTCAATGTGCTTTCTTGCAGCTGTGATTTTTCAGTTTGCTTTAAGGTAAATAGGAAAGGCTTTCAGGAAGGACCTGATTCAAAGACATCTTTTGAAGGCAAAAAGATACATTTTTATTAGTACTGGTCAAACCATGAGAACACTGATTTCTTTAATTATTGATTTTTAATGCAGAAGCCAAAATAAATTTGTATAATGATGCTGAATTGAAGACTATTTTTGTGAAAAATGAAAAGAAAGACCCTCTTATGTGTTAAAATGCTTGAATCTATCGATGTGCTATTTAAAGAAAGATCATTGAAGAGCTCTTTAATTAAAACTGCCATTATTGAGGCAAGCTATTGCTGTTTTCCAATAATGTAAACTAGTATTTTTGTAACTCTCATACCTTTTGGTTTATATACAAACAAAAAGTGGAAGTCTAGCCCACACTGTTTCAAACCAGCATGATCTTCCCCCAGCCTCTCCTAAGTATGAAAAATATGTTCATTAATATAGCCAATTGAGTAATATTCCTGTTTTAAGATGATATCAGTGATCACACATAATTAGTATGTGGCTTAAAAATTTAAATGAATAATATGAATCTTCTCATTTTTTTCAGTGTGATGATTATTAATATGTAATAATTTATTTAACTAGGCTTTTAAAATCATAATTCCATAGTTATTTATATTGTAATGGTATTAGCAAACTCAAAAATTATATTAATAAGCCTTGCTAATCATATTTTAATAGGAACAAAATTATTATCCAAAACCATTCAGACAGAAGTGTTTTTAACAAGAAGGTTTTCTTAGGTAATCCATTTGAAAGTATAGCTCAACTTTTCAGAGATGCCATATAAACTATAATCATTTTAATTTAAGACCAATAAGCCAACAATATATGCTGCATATCTGGGTGAAGGGTGAGAAAGCTGCATGATGGATTCATTGAGGAAAAGTTTTATATGTATATAAAGAGATGAGTCCAGTGAGGTCCTCAGAAGAGTCAGAAACAAATCACTATGGGATTCAAAGTAGAGAAAGTCACATATACATGGGCAACAGGGAAATACAGTTCATAAGAAGGTAACATTTGAAAAGGTATCAGTAAAGTTTTGTATCAGTAAAGTTTTGCCAGATGCAGTTGAATGAAATGGTTAAGGAAATATTTCATGCCAGAAATGCTTCCTCTAACAGATTTGTTGGTATCTTGGTATTCACATGTGCTTCTAAAAACTTCTCTCTTCATATGAGTCTTCTATGGAAATCCTTTGCATGAAACTAGTAGAAGAAATTAACTCCAGTTGAGAAAGGTGGGAATTTAGATGTATAGATTCTCCATCTGTGTTCTTTCTGTATTTGCCCCCACTAACTCCTTAATGTCTCAGTGTTATTATTGGAAAGCATAACAACTACTTTTTTTTTTTTGTTTTAAGACTTACTTGTTTTGTGGGGGAGGGGACGGGTAGAGACAGAGGGAGAGAATCTTCAAGCAGACTTCCTACTGATCAGGGAGTGAGTCATGGGGCTCAGTCTCATGAACCTGAGATTATGACCAGAGCTGAAAACAAGAGTCAGACAACTAACTGACTAAACCACTCAAGCACCCCAATGATTACTATTTTAATAATAGAAATTATGGAAACTAAACATTAAAGAAATCACCTTGGATCATAGGAAGATGTGTTTGATAGAACCTTCAGTGTGGAGCTTTTCAAGGAGAAGGAAAAGAGCAACCACATCAGAGGATTCTCATTAGAATCTCCAGAAAGGCATACAGGTTTCACATTAATAAAAAGGGGACTTCTTAAGATAAGAAATATTTGATGTAGAATAAAAGATACCTGTAGCGGGGCACCTGGGTGTCTCAGTGGGTTAAGCCTCTGCCTTCAGCTCAGGTCATGATTTCAGGGTCCTGGGATCAAGCCCCGCATCGCATTGGGCTCTCTGCTCAGCAGGGAGCCTGCTTCCTCCTCTCTCTCTGCCTGCCTCTCTGCCTACTTGTGATCTCTGTCTGTCAAATAAATAAATAAAATCGTTAAAAAAAAAAAAAAAAGATACCTGTAGGGAGGGTAGTGAATATTTGACAGAAATCGTAGTCTGATCTCATGTTCTAAAATCCTTGAAGATTTTATGCCAGATTAGTGCATATAGTCAGCCATACAGGTTGTATCCTGTATAACCCAAGGATTTGTCATTCACACTGGGTATATGCACCACCTGAACACTGTATATGATGGAATTTACTTAATTTGAATAAAAATTGAGAGCCTTTGAATTTTTTGTAATGGTATGATTATTGTTGAACTTTAAGGAAATTAATCTTGTGTTTTATAAAATGGTTTAAATTCCAGAAACATAAATATATAGTAAACCAATATTGATCGTCTGTTTTTTTTTTGTTTTTTTTGTTTTTAATTTTTTATTTTTTATAAGCATATATTTTTATCCCCAGGGGTACAGGTCTGTGAATCACCAGGTTTACACACTTCACACTTCACTCACCAAAGCACATACCCTCTCCAATGTCCATAATCCCACCCCCTTCTCCCAACCTCCTTCCCCCTAGCAACCCTCAGTTTGTTTTGTGAGATTAAGAGTCACTTATGGTTTGTCTCCCTCCCAATTCCATCTTGTTTCATTTATTCTTCTCCTACCCACTTAAGCCCCCATGTTGCATCACCACTTCCTCATATCAGGGAGATCATATGATAGTTGTCTTTCTCCGCTTGACTTATTTTGCTAAGCATGATACGCTCTAGTTCCATCCATGTTGTTGCAAATGGCAAGATTTCATTTCTTTTGATGGCTGCATAGTATTCCATTGTGTATATATACCACATCTTCTTGATCCATTCATCTGTTGATGGACATCTAGGTTCTTTCCATAGTTTGGCTATTGTGGACATTGCTGCTATAAACATTCAGGTGCACGTGCCCCTTTGGATCACTTCAATAAATGGTGTTGGGAAAATTGGACAGCCACATACAGAAAAATAGACACACACGAAAATAGACTCAAAATGGTTGATCGTCTGTTAAAGGAATGAATTAGGCTTGTAACTTTTTTAGAAGGGACAGGGCAAAGGAAAAATGAATCCAGAGCTTTTAAAAAATTTTTTTAATTTAAATTTAATTTAGTTAACTTTTAATGTTTTATTAGTTTTAGGGGTAGAATTTAATGATTCATCAGTTGCGCATAAAAACCCAGTGCTCATCACATCAACTGTCCTCCTTAATGCCCATCACCCAATTACCCCATCCCCCACCTCCCCTCCCTCTAGCACCCCTCAGTTTGTGACTCTAAACTATTTTTTTCAATGACCAGAGGAATTGTTGTATCGTGTTAGAAATAGAAAGATCATGTCTGTGGTGATTGGGTCGGGATAAGAGTAGAAATAGTTCTTTTTTGAATATATCAAATTATTGTGAACGATTTTGTCATACTAAATGGACAGTTTGCTTATTCCTATAAGACTTTATTTTTCTCTTCTCTTTCAGGCTGAAGTCATTGATGTGAGTTATGGAAATGCAGATGATTTAAAAAGGATTCAAAAAATGAAAAATACAACGAATAAGATTGCACTCCTGAAATTAGGAAAATTGCCATTACTTTATAAGGTTGGTCTGATGGCTGTTTGTTGGTGGTGGGGTGATTTTTTTTTTTTTCTTTTTGAGTTACATGCCTCTGTAAGTGGATAGAAAGAGAGAGAGACCTAGAAGGAGGGAGAAAGAGAAGCACAAAAAGTAGAATGTCACAGAAAATGACTTCACCAAAGTGGAACATTTTAAGTTAAAATCTTTAAGAGAAAAATTAATGTTCTTATTACTTAAGACAGAAAATAATTTAAGCCAGGTATTGGAGTTTGTGGGACCTTGATAAAATTGTCTGTACTCTTTATAATAATACCAATGTAGAATGCTGGAAATGAGAACCAGGGTTTCCTCTTACGACATACGTGAAACTTCTATTATCAAAACTGACTAATTACTGTGTGCTTTGTGTTAGACTAGTATCTAGCAGATTTACACTCCTTAGTGATTGATTTTGTCAACTGTATAACTTCACAGTTACTGACTGTGCTCAAGAATTTAATTAAAATATAATATGCTAAGGAGAAACAGAAATTTGATTTATTTTATTTAAATAGAAGTTAACACTCATCCACTAGATGCATTTACATAATTAAAGCAGCTCACTCTAAGTATCTCATAATGAACCACCACGAAAGATAGCTACTACTGCTCATTCTTACTTCATTTTCTTTTTCTATTAAAAAAGAATGGTCAGGGGCATGTGGATGGTGCAGTCAGTTAAGCATCTGAATCTTGGTTTCCGCTCAGGTCCTGATCTCAGGGTTGTGAGCTTGAGCCCTGCATGGAGCTCCCAGCTCATCATGGAATCTGCTTAAGCCTCCCTCATCCTCTTCCCGCTCTCCCTGCCCTCTCTTGCATGCACACACACTCTCTTTCTAAAATAAATAAATGAATCTTAAAAAAAATAAATAAAATAAAAAATAAAAAAGAATGGCCAGTGTAGTTCTGTCACTGGAACGCTCTGGTTCTTAACATGTATTGGATTTCTCCTCACCCAACACTTAAAAATCTTTGCTTCCCAGTTCAGAATTTTTCCAGAAATCTGTTTGCACACGCTGTAAAGAGACAAGAGAACATCCTGTGTCTGTTATTCATTACCTTCCATGGATGTCATTACACTTAAATCAATGTCTGATAGTTGATAATTGTCTAGAATTTTAAGGTAGTCTTAAAAATCTTTATATTTGAGATATATGATATATGTATATCAATGTGATATTAATTTTAGTAGTATAATTTGTCAGTGTATATTAAATCACTTAGTCACATTTTGATCCATTAATTCCAGTTCAACTAGTATGCAATATAGAGGGAAAAACGGAGATAATAAACATAAAGATCATCAATGATGTGACAAATTTCAGAGATGATTTGTGTGTCCAGTTTAATATTGAAAATAATGCTATTTATATGGCTGGATACTATACATTTACAATGTAAAGAAGAATATTGAGGGGAACCTGGGTGGTTCAATAGGTTAAGCATCTACCTTCAGCTCAAGTCATGATCCTGGCTTCTGGGATTAAGCCCCAAATCAATCTCCCTGCTCAGTGGGGAACCTGTTTCTCCCTCTGCTGCTCCCCATACTTGGGCATGTTCTCTCTCTCTCTCTGTCAAATAAATAAATAAAATCTTAAAAAAAAAAAAGAAGACTGAATAGTATGTGAAAATTTTCATAAAACGAGCAAGTTATAAAGTAGACGTTTGTAGTAATTATCATAGTAATGATTGTATTATTGTTATTTCTAAAGATAACATGTTAGTAATCTGGGATAAATACTTTTCTGTGCATTTTTTTAATGTATTGTCACGTTAATCTTCACAATAATCATAATGTTGGGTAGGGACAATTATTATCTTCAGTGTACAGAAGTAACTAAGACAGGAAACAAATAAGTGACTGGCTCAAAGATGGTCAGATAGTCAAATGATACAATCTGGATATATACCCTGGTAGTTCTACCTCACATTCTGCATCTTTAATGTGTAAATGTAGTTACAGTAGCTAGCTAATCAAGATGATAAATTGGAATTTTTAAGTGAGGCTCTAATATATACAAGAATGTGTATTTCAATATGAACTACCCAACACCAATATTTCAAAGGAAATAATTAAAAGCATGTTAGAGCGTTGTTGAACCTCTTCCATCTGGTATATAAAAGATTTAGAAGATGGGATAGGGAGATTTTATGAATATAAATTTTGGAGAAATTTATTTTTTTAAGATTATATCTATTTAATTGAGAGAGGGACACACACACACACACACACACACACACAGCATGAGCATGGGGAGAGGGAGAAACAGACTCCTTATTGAGCAGGGAGCCCAGCCTAGGGCTCAATTCCAGGACCCTGAGATCATGACCAGAGATGAGGGTAGATGCTTAACCAACTGAAACACCCAGGCACCTCTGGAGATATTTCTTTTAAGTTCTACTGTAAGCCTTGTGACTGGTGCTTCAATGGAACCATGTGGAGGGCTTAATGTGTACCTCTGCAATATGGGGGACAGGATAGACTGGTGCCTGACTCACCCTAGAAACCTGAAAGTAAGAGATGGGTTTGCTCACCATCTAATAAGTGAGCAGAAAAGGAGTGTCTGTGTTGGGGTTGACCTGTCCCTCCAGAGCTGGGAGCAGAAAAATATATGTGTGTTTATATATTTATGTAGTATCTATGTCTCTGTATATCTATAAGTAGATACAGTTATATATACATACACACAATATTTTCCAGAGACCTAGAAATAGTGTCTATAATTGGCTCTTCAAAAAGATACAAAGTAGCTGCCTGCCTAGTCCTTCTGGTCTAAAGAATACACTAATGTTTATAGTGACTCTTGAGAAGGTAGAATGCAGTTGTAGAGAGGTAACACAAATTCATACTGATTTGAAAACTATCCAAAAAGAAAAACTAATTTATATTAGGTATATTTCCTAGTGAAACAAAAGAGTATAAGTGAGTACATGTTTATGTTAAGCCTACTTGAGTTCAGGCCTAGTCAAATCTGTGGTTTTCTGGTCTGGGCTAGACTAGTGGGAATGAATTATTTCTCCTGGCCAAGAAATGCTTTACCTGCCCATACCCCCCATCCCTGTTGTTCTGATGCACCTTCCTTTGACCCAAAAAGACTTTCAGCTCTCCAGTGTTATTTACTCCAGCTTCTAGGGGCCAATTATATAAATTGGGTCAATGGAATTATGGATGATTTCTACTTCTTTATAGTTTCCCATTGTTAGTAGTATGGGCTAGAAATTTTTCTAAGCTTTTTTTTTTATGTACTATCACATTAATCTTCATAATAACCATAATACTGAAGTAGGAACCATTATTATCTTCAATTTATAGGTAAGTATCATTAGTGCATGAGGGAAGAAAGAAAACAGAGTATACTTCTTCTTCAATAACAGACCTGAGTTGGTGGAGGGCAAGAAGATGAAATTTTAAATCAAGGGTAGAGTTTTGATCATGATGTGAGATGATGTGTTCTAATTATTAAAACATGTGACTCAAATTGATTAGAGGACTTTAAAAATTATCAATAATCAGAAGAAGTCTTCTTCTAGGTGTTTGGGGATCCTCTCTAGGTATGTTCTGAAAGGACAGTGGGAAACCAAGCAACATTGTTTCTGGTACTTGAATTCTGCTTGTTCAGTCTTCCAGTGATATAGGGACCTAAAATGTTGTCTGTAGAAGGGACCAATTATGTTAATTGGATTGGTGAAATTACAGATGATGAAAAATTCAAGTTACATAAGACATTCAAAAAACCTTTTGTAACAGAATTTATAGGCCAAATACTCAAAATCCTTACCAGTAGATTATGAATGAAAACAAACAAGTTTCTTTATATTTGACTTTATATTTCCCAGGGAATATTTACATTATAAAACCATTTGGCCATATCTACAAAGCAATGAATTAGTGGTTTATCTGGAGTAGGATGCAGTTATTAAGAACTTGGTGTATTTCCCCTCATCACCTTATTTATAGGCCCATGAGTAGATTTAACAAAGAGATATATGTGGAATCCCCCTCTAGACAGAGCCTTGCCACAAATTTAGTATATCTCCCTAGCAGAGGACACAAGGTATCCCTTTCTTTAACTTTTTAAATTCTACTGTAGCTGGTCTCTGTGTTCTGTGGATTATCCCAGATATTTGGGGGAATCATTGATAAAACATTTATTGATATACATTCACATAGAAAAAGGAAGTATGGACAAGATAAGGTTATACAGCATGGTAACAGCTAAAAATGTTTAGCTGGTCCATCAAGTATATTCTGGGGCTGACACTAGAAAGCAAGGCAATGTAGTGATACAACTGGGTTGAAAATGGCAGAGAACCAATTGACTTCTTTGTGTATCACAACTGCTCATCATGATTCTCAATAAGCATCTATCTGGACTGGGAACATGTAGCTGAATGAGTAAAGAGAAAAGTTCGTCTCTTCTGACTTATGCAGTAGTTACTAAATCAGAGTTCAAAAATACATTTGGGTGAGACGCTCTGCATCTGAGGTAGAGCAAAAAGGGAAACTAATTGTGAATTAAATAATCTCCTAAAATGAGTAGAAAAATAATCTGTGGTCAAGAAGGAGGAGATCTCATTAGTTTTAATGTAAATACTGTCCATGTGTTAATTTAGTTTCCATGAAGGGTTTGCTGAGAAAATCCCTGTACTGTGTAGCAGGAATGATGAAAAGCACATGGCTTTTAGAAGTTGCCTTCATCGATACATTGTGACCACGAGAGAGAGCCAACCCAGTTCTCCAGATCTAACTTGTGCTAGTTCCCTTAAGCTTAAACCTTAGAGAAAAGTCTTTAGGTAATTTTTAGTTTTGTATTTTAGCAGTTTGTTTTATGGGACAGTGCTTTAATTCTTTAAACTTCAAGACAGAATATTATTTTATAGGTCCTAATGAATTCACTTAGATTTCTCTGCAACAGTCTGAAACTTAGTAAAGCCCATCCTAAGACCTTCACATATTCCCAAATTGTTGAATAGCACTCTAGTATGAAATTTATTTTATAAATGCAATAAAAGCCCTTGGCTTTCTTTTTAGAGCCATTTTCATAAAAGCAATAATAATAAAAAAAATTCTGGTATACTTCGTGACAACTAGAACTCATATAAATCCTTCTGAAACATGGAGGCTGGGCCATTATCTAGGTCTATACCACACATCAGCCTCATGTCTTACAGGAGTTAAATTTGTATGCAATGAAATTACAGATTAATGCATATATTTATGCCTTTTTTGCATGGTGAAATTACACATAAAAATCCACAAATGCTATTGCTGTTTTTTGTTTGTTTGTTTTTAGTGAAAGGAGTAATAGACAGCACATTCCTAGTACACACTGTTACATAGTAAGATATATCCATAAGTATTAGCTGGTTTTTAAATTTTCCTTATTTACATTTTTATCTTTATAATCAGAATTTTAATGATCCAGGAATCTGAATGATTTTGTAATTTCCTACAATGAACCATTTCCCTATCTATTCATCCAATAAGATTTATACTTTAATATTAATTGTATACTCTTTGGCCAGTGTGTAACTTAACCAACCACTACTTAAGTTCATAAGGCATTCTTACACAGGTAGGCCTCTTCGAAGAGCCCAGAGGGAAATGAGAGGTAGGAAACAACTGTTAGGTGTTTATACCTTTGAATAGAATGTTTTCCACAGGTTAGGAAGGAGTAGAATTATTTAAAGACAGGTAAACTTCATACTATTTACTTAATTTAAAAAATAATTAAATTAAAATGCTGAGTTGGGGATTCAGTGAGGAAATATCTATAGGTATTGGTGATTTCCCAATCTGTATTAAACAAATGGACAATTGGATGATCAATAAGAAATCTTCTAGTTTAGGTAAAGTAGATGCTGAGAAACATGGTATTTGAAAACTAACTTCACATGAAGCAATTTGCACGCTTTGAAGATTGGCTGAATTGTGGTTTAATTCATTCCAGTCTCCTTTTCTTTTTTCCTGATAGCATTAATTCAGTCCCTTTTCTTTTTTTCTGATAGCATTAATTCAGCAATTAATTCAGCATAATTCAGAATATAATAATCACATTCAAAAGAATTATTTTTTCTTCTAGCTAATAATAGACAGTGTCTACTCTGCTCCAAGCAGTTTAAGTTTAAGATGGTAAAATTGAAAATTAATTTCTTATACCCTAAAATTAAAATATGCATTTACCTAAGAGCTCAAAAATATGTGGTGCCTATTACAATAATACAACGATGTGCACAAAAAAGGGATTTGGGATGTCTAGGTGGCTCAGTCAACAAGGTGTCTGCCTTTGGATCAGGTCATGATCCCAGGGATGGAGTCCCTCAATGGGCTCCTTGTTCAGCAGGGAGCCTGCTTCTCCCTCTGTCTGCTGCTCCCCTGCTTGTGTTCTCTCTCTCTCTTTCTCTGATAAATAAACAAATATATAAAAATTTTTAAAAAGGTATTCAATATTTTTAAGAGATAAAATATTCATGGTATGTTTTATGCATGTGTGATATATGCATGGGCACACTGGTATAATCTTATTTGTGATGTGGCAATGAGGCTACAAAGATAGGAAAAAGGAGGAAAAAAAACTTTTTAAAAAGATTTTATTATTTGAAAGAGAGAGAGCAAGTGAGCAAGAGAGAGTGCATAAGCATGGGGTGCGGGGGAGGCAACCGGAAAGGGAGTGGGAGAAGCAGATTCCCTGTTGAGCAGGGAGCCAGATGTACGGCTGCATCCCAAAACTCTAGGATCATGACCTGAGCTGAAGGCAGAAGCTTAACCAACTGAACCACCCAGGTACCCCGAAGACCCCCATTTTTATTGAAAGTTTTAGTGTATTATAATTTCCCCCGGTATTGGTGATCCTAGTGGATCTATATATGTGACTTTCTATGACTATTTCAGATGAAAAAAGTGTTTAAATTAGCACGATTGTATGGTGCTTTTAGATATGTTTTTGTGTATGGAAGCAGACTTGCTCCTTTTAATTTAAGAGAATTTTTGAAAGTATTTTACAAAAATAAAAAACAAACACTCTCTTGATACTTAGAAAGGGTATGTTTGTTCACTTACTGCTTCAATGAGGTACTTCCTACCCAGTTCTCAGAAGTGATTACAAAAGACCAGTTCTCCATATTTTGTAATTAAAAAAATCCAGAGCTGCTCTGTTGATCATAGAAAACATGGTCAAGACTAGAACACAAAGTCAGAAAAGAGTGGTTTAATATATTTAAAACGTAGATCTGCTGTTGTTTTTTACAAATCAGAATGCCTTCCATTTTCCACTGACTGACTTTACTTATTTTTCTAAATGACTTAGACCAAATATTACCATATCTATAAAAGTTAAGTAGTTTTTGTTGAAATACAACTTCAATCATAAGTTATAATGAGAAAACTTTGGACTGTGTCATTATTCTGCCACTTGGTAATCAGACTTTAAGGAAGTGAGTTTAGGATAAGAATAACTAATCGAATGCTTCAGATCCTCTTCCTGGTATTAGAGTATTATTTTATGGCTTAAAACCAAATGAAGATATGTCTACAAGTCTTCAAAGTCTGAATTATTCATTCATGGTGAATGAATCCCATAATTTGAAAGTCATGTCTGTGTTTTACTTATGTGATAATATAATTTAATTACATTTACTGTCTCAAATCATAAAATCAAAACAAGTGACATCATGTATCAGAAGAGATGATTTTTGCATATATGCTGTAATATGGCCAACAAAAATAATCCCCATGTCTTCACACAAGTTTGGGACCAAAAGAAAGGGTGCAAAGCATGTTTTTGCTCCTGACTTAAATGTGTAAATTAAGAAAAGCAAGAAATTAAAAAAGGGAGAGAGGGAAGCCAGAGACAGGCAAGAATGGAGGAAGGAAAGAAGGAAGAAAAAAAAAACAAACTGATTTTTTTTTTCTAGTTCATTCCCTAACGTGACACAAGTTTCAGAAATATTTTTTAATATATTATGTATTATTCTAAAATCTGAAAGAGTAAGCTGTAGACATATTTTAACTTTTGGGAATTGTAGATGTCTTTTATGGCAGTAACATGGCTTTGTGGTAATCTGGAGCTTACCTTTAAATATTCCAGTTTTTCCCTCTCCTCCTGCATATAGTTGACAATATTTTTCCTGCTGTAGATAGGTGTCCCCATCTGTCCACTCTGCCTTGTTTGCTCTGTGTTTGACAAGTAACTTGTTTTAAATCATGAAGCACAGTGTGGCGCAATGCAATGATAGTAGATACAGTCTCCAGTCCTGACTCTTCTTGTCGTTTAAGTGACCTTAGAATATTACCTAACATCTTTGAAGTCTTAGAGATTTTGTTTGGTTCTCTCTCTCTCTCTCCCTCCCTCTCTAATTATATTCTAGGCATCAGTAATAAAAATAATATCAACTCTTAAGGTTGTATATTAAATTTGAAAATGCAAGCATAACTCTTTTTATTAAAGATTTTATTTATTAGAGAGAGAGTGAGAGCATGAGTGGAGGTGGGGAGAAGGAGAAGCAGGCTCCCCAGTGAGCAGGAAGCCCCAGGTAGGCTTGAACCCAGGATCCTGGGATCTTGACCTGAGCTGAAGGCAGGCACTTAACTGACTGAGCCATCCAGGTGTCCCAACAATCATAACTCTTGATCAATATTATTTCAAGCCCTTAAAAACCAAAAATCTAATGGGAAAGGACATGAATTTAATAATGAGGAAATGTCGGTTCTCTCAAACTTGCTGAATTGAACTGAAGACAATAATATACTTATTAGATAAATCAATTATAGAAATATTATCTCTCAAGATTGCACTCTTGCACAATTTAACAATAAGAATTATGTTGATGCCATGTAGCATAATTTAAATCTCAAAGGAAAAAAATTAAAGTTGTCTCTTTAATTCTTTTTGTAAAGTAAGACATATAAATTAATGGAGAAATGAATGTTAAAAATAAACATAAACTGATTAAGGATGACTATAAACAATGACCTGACAGGATAGTGCCTACTTTCAATTTTTACATTCTTCAGTGTTTATTTTTATGCACAAACTTTTTTGAGATGATAGAATTATATAGTATTATGAAGATAATATTTTGGTAATTAAAACTGTATTATATTACAGAGTAGTATAAATATCTACAAATTTTAAATTTATTGTGAAAGTGGGGGTATCATGTATGGCTCCAAAAACAGAAGAAAATTTCCTGAATCCTAAGGTTATTGTAGAAATTAATTGAAATAATACATATAAGATTTCAACACAAAATCTAGAACATACTAAGCATTTAACTGAATATAAGCCAATATTTTATTTAATCACACCAAAATATTTTACCAGTTACTGTGTTTTCTATTTGCATTTCATTTCCTTAATGGTCACTATCCTGTGTAATCAAAATCCAAGATTTTATTCATTATACCGTATATTCCCTGCCTTGTTTGTTCTACATAAGGCTCAGTACTTCAGTAGAGGGTTTAGATTATGTCAGGAATTATTATGACATTGAAGATTTTCTTTTGTATTTGGAATTAGAGTATCCTAAAACTAACTTTTATTTAGAGATTTTTACATAGTTCCTTCCATTTCTGAAATTTCATAGAGGGTGTTTACAAAACTGAAAAATTAAAAAGTAAATAAACCCTTGGCTCTATACATAACAAAATTTTTGAAAAGCCATCTGATGTCTAATTAGTAATTGCTATCTATTTGCCATGGAGCTCTTTCTCTCTCTGTCTTTTAATAAAAATAAATTAATTATTATGTTGCTGAGGAACACCTTGCTAAGGAATCTTATTTAGCAGCTTGGATTTTACTAATTTGCTCTTGCTGTAAAATACGTGGAGACAGTTAAATTACTTCTGGCAAGAAATATTGAAAAAAAAATGAGTATTTGTTTGGCAAAAAAATCCCCAAAACCTCTCCCTAAAATTTATGTAATTAAAATTATAGCCACACAATGTATTGTAGCTGGTTTTGAATTCAATAGACTTCCTGTTTTTATAACAAATTAACCTATAGTAAGTTAAAAAACCTTAACCTAGCTATAGAAACTTAAAATATTCTCACTTGAGCTTCGAAATTAATATACACTGAATAAATTGTTATTTTAACCAGTAATTATTAACATATAAGTTAATTTATTATTCTCATAAATATTCATTAAATTGCTTTTTAACTGAAAATATATATTTACTGTGTTTATGTGAAAGCTATTGGGAAGGTTTTATAGCCCAGTATATATTATAGTTAAAAATAAAGCTTTTGTGGTTTTAATAAAGTGCAATTTGAAAAAAGCCTATTACAGGTAAAATGAAAGTTACTTTTATTTACTAGATTTGCATTTCCAAATTTTATTCAGTCTTCATGTAAGCTTTTGGTGTGTTTTCTCTTGTACTGAAATTTAGATTATACCTAGGAATCTCATTTAGCATAATAAATTCCTTATAAATTTTCTTCAATTAAAAATAAGTACATTATTTGAATATTATAGTCATCCAAACTACATTTTAAAGCTCTTACAACACTGATAGTTGAATCATTTTGGAATAATTCTGCATTTTAAATTAAATTTGTTTTGGAAAATTAGAAAAATTAGAGTCATTATAATCCGAGAATATGTGTAGTATAATAGCAGGCTCGAGTTTGGAATAGTATTCATAATCAAGGAAGAGCTGTCAAGCAGATTATTCCAAAAGATCATGTTTATTCTTGAATGTTCAGTTATGGTTTTCTTTTTGTTTTTATCCAAATCTATTACATTCTTACTATCCCTACCTATTGAGTAAAGAGGAGGCTTGTTTTTTATGTGGATAAATTATCCACATCAAACTTCTGTAATTCTCACACTAAAAAATTTTCAAACAATGTGAAGATATAAAATGAGTCACCAAATGAAATGGAAGAGAAACACTTGAGGTTGTAACTTGCCATACATACCTGACGTTGTTCTAATACCCAAATTAATGACTGTTCTAATACAGTTTCTTTGTCTTTAAATAGTGGCATATCTATATTTGGACAGGAGTACAACTTGGTGAGGGCATTATGGATATTAAAACACCCGTGATAAAATCTAAAATTTAATTTCTATTCTGTTAAGAAAAGGATAATGGTAACATGTTTCTTCACCTTGTATTTTGGGTGGTATCCACTCTATTGTCAGCTTTATAAATTTTACAACTTTGAGGACTCCTTAACATAAGAAAAGAACTGGTTAAAAATAAAATTTGTAATATTTAGTATATTAAAATAGAATTGGCTTTCCTCCCAAGTTGCTATTATAGGACGGATACACAAGCATTGTTCTACCTACTTCTTATCCTTCATTACTGAGCTTTCTGTGACTCTGTAGGAAATTATCTAAATCTTTCATACATGCACCTGGATTAAATTTTTAGTTTTTAATTTAGAACAGTAAACAAAATGAAGCAAGTCAGCCCATGTTGGTTTCCTGTGTTATTATGTGTGCTGATATACATGTTTTATAGTCATTGTTTCAACATGTTTTGATATACAACCGTCTATTTTGAAGTGAACCAAAGAGAAAGGCAGCTACAGGATATGAGTATGATTGGATCAGAAGACAATGAGGAAATCATTAAAAAATAATTTAATTTCTAAAATTTTCAAAATTGTCTGCAATATTCTAGATCCTTTATTGTCTATTTTTCATAGACAGCAAAACTCAGTGACAAAGTGTTTTATGCTAAATTGGAATCAAAGAGGTCTGGGCAAAATAGCAGAGTGACCTGTGCTGGAAATAATGAAGTGAAACATGGCTACAGGATGGCTGGGTGGCTCTGTCAGTGAAGTGTCTGCCCTCCACTTGGGTCATGATCTCAGGGGTCCTGGGATGGAGCCCCACGCCCGGCTTCCTCTTCATTGCGGAACCTGCTTCTCCCCCTTCCTCTGCTGGCTCTCTCTCAGTGTGTCAAAATCTTTTAAACAAACAAACAAACAAACAAACAAACACAACAAAAGCATGGCTACAATGGTATTTTCTTATGTGATGATTGGTACAATATGTACAGATATTTTCCTTGGATTTTTATAAAATTCCTAGTATGACTTGCTAACTATATAGATTTTGTTTCTTTTATTTTGATGAGCTTTATCATTTGTGTGTTTTAATTGTAAAACAGGCAGAGACAATCTGTTTTTAAAATAAGTTCACATAGGGGCCACCGGGTGGTTCAGATGGTTAAGCCTCTGCCTTCAGCTCAGGTCATGATCTCCAGGTCCTGGGATCAAGTGCCATATCAGGCTCCCTGCTCAGTGGGGAGTTGGCTTCTCCTTCTCCCTGTGCCTCTCCCTTTACTCATGCTTACTCTCTCTCAAATGAATAAATAAAATTTTTTTAAAAATTACATAGAGATCAGGAAACTGATAAGCCAGGAAAGAATTTTGTTTTATAAGTAATTTGAGATTCTTTAAAATTCTGATAGGTTAGAAAGTGCAATTTTAAAGCTCTTTGCCCTAAAATTAGGAAACACATGTATGCAGATAGTACTTTACAATTGGACAGAGTATGAGACCGTATTCACGTAATTTGAGATGCTTTGGAAGGTCTCTTTAGCCTACATTATATTAGTTAAATGCTAGAAATTAAAATTTACTACTTGATACACTTAATGGGCAATTCGTTAGGATGTCACTATATATAATATAATTTAATCTTTATAATTTATAAAGATTTTATTGAAAGGTAACTGAAATCAGTTTAAAATTAATTTCATATCCTTAGCACAGAGAAAAGAGTAGGCAGACTATTTAGAGTGAGGGGCTAGATGTGGAAGAGGTGGCTAAAGACAGATTTGAATTCTTCACTATTTTTACCTCCAGGGTCTTTGTATCTATTGTTTGTTTACTATTTATAATAAATTTCCTACCTCATTTCCCATGACCAAAGTGTGGAATTTGATCAACTATATGGATTTGAGTTCTAGTTCTACCATTTAATTGCTAAGTCAGTCTTCAAGTTAACCTCTTTAAGACTTAATTTTCTTCCTTGTAAAATCAGTAGACTAGTATTGTCTTTATATTCCCTAGCCTTTAGTAAATGCTCCATAAATGTCTGTTATTGTTGTTGTGTTATAACCGAGGTAAAGGAACAGTTCTTATTTTCACTAGAGATTTTTTTAAAATGTAGTTATCTGAATGATATCCTGTGTAAATGTAATTTTCAGATACATTATCTCGTGTAAACACTTACAGCATTTACAAAATCACTGTGATGTGTAGGAATGGCCACTTTTCTACAGTAACTGAGTCTCTGAAAGTTTGAGTGTTTACTCGATGTCATGCCTAATATTAGCCAAGAAGCTTAGGACTATTACTCCAAATCTTGCCTCTAATCCCCACAGTTTATTAATTTATCTGAATTAATGAAAGATGGGATGCCTGGGTGGCTCAGTCTGGTTAAGCATCTGCCTTTGGCTCGGGTCATAATCCCAGGTACCTGGGATTGAGTCCTGCAGGGAGCCTGCTTCTCCCTCTGCTTGTTCTCTATCTCTCTGTCTGACAAGTAAATAAATAAAATATTTTTTTAAAAAATGAATTAATGAAAGAATCTTTACCTTAAGGTGCCTTCTTTTAGACATTAGCACCACTAGGCTTCAATCATGGTTCTTTACAACTAAAAAAGATGTTTTTAGGGGGATCTAGATAGTACAGTCCATCAAGGTTTTGACCCTTGGTTTCAGCTCAGATGGTGTTCTTGGGGTCATGAAATTCAGCTCTATATAGGGTTTCGGGTTCAGTGCAGTCTGCTCAACATTCTCCCTTTCCCTCTGCCCCTCCCACTCAAGCCCTCTCTCTCTCAAACAAATAAATAAATATTTTTTAAAAAGATGTTTTTAGATTACTTGTAAATGGTACAAAATGAAAAAGATGACCAAAGATAAAGCACATGTGGAGAGAATAATTAACATCTGGAAAAGTCAGGTGATGAGTATATGAGTATTAGTCCTGCTATATTACTGTTTCTATTGAGATCTTTAAAATTTTTTAAATTAAAACGTTGGGGGGGGGTTAGGTTGAAGTTAACCAGGATTCTCAGCAGGTGCCTGAAAACGCCTATATTCTAGCATTTATTTAGCTTCTCCCACCTCCAGTGAGAACAGATTGAGCGATTACAGACATGCTTTCCATTTGGATGAGATTTCCCATTTATGTGGAGAATCTTTCAGCTTCTGCCCTTTGTCAATCAGGCACACCAATCAGATGATTCAGGTTTATCAATTTATGTTGTCCTAAATCTGACCCGATTTAAGGAGTAAAGGATATCATATACTTGATATTCTCCCTGCGAAGTATGCTAAAAATCAACCAGGGGGTTGGATATGGTCATTACAGTTAAATCCCTCTTCATCCACATTGACGGAATTTTGATATTTTTATCAGATTACTGACAGCCAGGAAGACATAGCCGTAGGCACCTAAACAAAAGAAAACTGAACATGAATTGGTATTGAATTTATCCCCAACCACAGTGCCTGGTGAAATCATAGGGCACTTGCATATCTCAGCTTGTTTATTATTAGAGAAGAGTTGCCATTAAATCTTATCTTGAATGAGAAGAATTTGTAACTTGAAAAATGTTTATGAATTTTTCATAAGGATCGTTTTAGGGTACGTGCTTGTATGTGATAGCCTGGCAAAGGTTGACAGATACGTGGAATATTGTAATGACTTGATGGATACCCATGGAATGTTCAATGGAAAAGTGAAAAGGGCCTGCTGGGCTGCTGTGAACATCTTCCAGTGTTCTACTGATTTTTGTTGGCTATTAACGAAATCCTCCCAGAAAGTAATAGTTTCTAACTAATGAGTTGAAAATGACAGGATTCTGTTATTACACTAACTGGGCCTGTAGGAAATATTTTTGGAGGAAGGATCAGGGACTTACTTTTTGTTTCATTATATTAACACATTTTATTAATGCATATTTGAAATATGTATCTGAGCTAAGTAGATCTTAATAAGGAGGCACACAGTTTTTTGTTTTTGTTTGTTTGCTCTTTTTGGTGAGGATCCTATCTTATTATATTCTCTTATTGCTTCAGTGTCACAGAATCCCAGAGAAATTTCACAGTTACAGGGGAATATGAATAGTGTGGCCCAGATCAGCAAAGACCGGAAGATATCAGGAAAATAACAATAAAAACAAACAAAAACTTGGTTCATCTTAGCAAGGGAAAGATATGCAAAAGTAGAGAAATAATCTGCTTCAGGCGTTTTTAATTAGTAGAGTATCAGGTTCAGTTTGACTTGCTCTATTTTAAAATGAATAGAAGAAATTGAGGAATGGTTTCAAAATGATTGGTAGATCAGGAAAATGTGATGAATTATTTAATTGGGAATTATTTAATCTGAAAAAAGAAGGCTGAAGAGAAAGTTTAAAAAAAGATTTCAGACACATGAAGGAGTTTCGTATGTCATAAAATTAGGAGCTATTCCAGTCTTGTAAAACTAAAGCTACAAAACATGGTCTTAAATTGTAGCAAAATATATCTGGGCTATACATAAATAACTTTATAATATAAGGCTGATTAAATACTAGAAAAGGCTTTCAGAAATGGTTACCCCAGGCTGCTTCTAGAATATTTAGAATATCTAATGTTTTATGTAGTATTTCTTGGTAAGTATATGTATATGTTTATTATAATCTTTGACAATTCACTACATGGTATGGAGTTGTTTAGTATATGTTGGATACTAGATATCTACATTTTTTACTGTAGCCCCTGATTAGAAAACTTTCAAGCAAAAAGGAGGAAGGACCAGAATGTGACGACACAATGGTTGTGATCTAAGAAACCAAGAAATCTGCCTTTTTTGAAAGCAAATGCCTCAGCATTTATAAAATCATTTAATTCATTCTAGTAGAAGATAAGGTGTTGGACTTTTTAAATTCAACTCATGGCAAGTTCTGTACTTTGTAAGTCTGTTCCAAGAATGTATAAGTTTAACATGTGTCTTTAAAAAAAAAAAAATCAAAGGACCATTTTTTTTTTGTTTTGCTAAGAAAATATACTTATCATATTTTCAAATTATGTGAAGTATTAATCTTTAGTATAGAAAGGGGGTTGTATAGGTAGATGGACTATGTTCCTTTATGAAGTTGACCAATGTCTATGCATCTCTGGCTATAAAATCCCTATCTGGACTATGTTGGTTAATATGGAAAGAATGTCTCTGTTCTAGCATTAATTTAGCCAAATCAATTTGTTGATTTGTTTCTTTATTTTTTTCTGCTTAAAGTCATTTATAACTTTAAAAATTGATCGTATTTATGATAATAATCAGTTACTTTGATAGTTTTATAATTCTGACTGAAAGGTACTAGTCTAATAATGCATTCCTATACATATTCCCAGAACAGACTCTAAAAAGAAGGGCATTTAATCTCAGTCACCATAGCCCTGTCCAGCTCATGTTTAGCACCTAGAAGATGGAAGGCCAAATTGCTTGAGATGTGCTGCTTATGCTTTATGTTATCATTCCAGTCTCAAGGAAGCTTTGTGACAGAGCTAAGATTAATTAGCTTATTGGATCTGATTACCGTAGACCCTGATTTCTGTTAATAGCCATGTTTATCATCTTAATGTCAAATTTGCTTCTAGCAATTTACTTGATCACATAAATGTATGATGCATTGAACCTGCTGCATTTGACATCAGATAAATATTGAGGGTTGGGAGGCTTACTTCTGTGATAATATGTCATCCCTGGTACTACCCTCTCTATCTCACAAAACAGTTTAAAGCATTACTTTTTCAGTGTAGAAAATATATCTGGGGAAAGTGAAAAATCATACAATATGCATCCTGTTTCTCTCATCAGATGGGATAATTCCATCTGTTATTCTAAGTCCAAACCTGGTGATTCACAGACCTGTACCCCTGGGGATAAAAATATATGTTTATAAAAAATAAAAAATTATATTAAAAAAAAAAGAAAGCAGATGTTATAAGTTATTCAATCAGTTCTTTTGGGTTATTTAATATAAGATAAAGCATTGATATTTTACTTTCAAATATATTCTTTAATATGGGAGGAGGAAAACTGTGGTTTTAAAAAAAGTGTGAGAAAAACAAATATAGCCATGGTAACATAGCAATAACTTCTAAGAATAACATGCAGATAAGTGACAGATTAGGATAAGAAAAGGAACAATATTTATTTATATTTTACCTATGGAGTATCCATTTTTCATAGGCCTACCTCTACATATTTAATCTATTTAAAATCATGGTTTATGTAATTTAATATCAGATTCCCATAATGATTTTCACATACTTTTCATTTTAATTGTAAAACGTTAGGCTTTATGTTGTTTATGATTTACCTCTGGGTCCATGTGAACACAAATACTTATCATAAACTGCAATGCAAGTGTCTGGTAGAAAGCTGCATTTATTTATTTGTGTTGCTTATGTTCTTAAAATTTATTTTAGGGTGCTTGGATGACTCAGTCGTTAAGCATCTGCCTTCAGCTCAGGTCAAGATCCCAGGGTCCTGGGATGAGCCCCACATGGGGCTCTGAGCTGGGCAGGAAGCCTGCTTCTCCCTCTCCCACTCCCATACTTGTGTTCCCTCTCTCGCTGTGTCTTTCTCTGTCAAATAAATAAATAAAATCTTTTAAAAAATTATTCCACATACATGTCTATAGAGATGAAAAATTCATCTTTATTCACCAAATTTTAATTTGGTTGTATATTTATAGGTAACCAAGATAATTTATCTCCTTTTAAGTATTTTATTTTAAAGTATTCCCATATAAATTTCTTATTCCAAACCAGTGCCAAGGATTTTCAGTTGTTATACTGCGTTATCATCCCTATTAGAATCTTATGTTTTTCATTCATTTAGGAAACATTATCATTGAAGATTATCTATAAGAGAAAACAAGCTTATCTATAAGAAATTCTTAATTTTAAATGATATACAAGGAGATTAAGAAACTTGCATAGGTCAAACAGTTTTTGCATATATCACAAGGAGACAAGGAATCTTAATAGATCACAAAAGGAACCCTAGTGTAAGAGAATTTCTAATTAATCTGTGTTTGTGGGGTGGGGGATAAAGGATTGATATTTCCTTTGTACTTTGTTTTGAATATACATCTGTGATGGAAATACAGATTTTTTAAGATTTCTTTTCTATGTATATTTCTACTATTAGAAATTTGTAATATATTAACTATTGTATTTTCAACAAATTTTAAAAAGTGTCTTAAGTAATAGGCCTTTCTTTGAATTATTTGAATATTTTACATCAACTGACTATAGATTAATACAGTTGTTAAGTAGAAATAGAAATGTTATTTGAGTATTTAATAGAAATACTCAAGAGCATAATAGTACAATAAAAGAAAGTAAAATAGTATTACTTACAAATCCATTAATAATCTGGCAGTATTTTGAATTTCAAACTTTGAATGGTATTCTATTAGCAAAGGTTACATGGTCGAATTTCAGAATATTAGTGAGCTATGAGCTATGTGAACTCCTTTATTTTGTTTTCACTTGGAAACAGCACCACAAAATTAAACAAGAAGGTAGGAGAGCTTAAGGCTTATGGCATGGGCTCTGAAGGAGATATTTTGGGGCTTAAATCTTGGCTCTACCTATGACATTAAGAGTATCACTTCACCTACAAATTCATCTATTCATCTGAAAACTAAAATTCTACTTGCAACAAAGTATTCATAAGCCAACTGAAAGTGAATGACCTTGAGTTTTTTTCAAGTTAGGACAGGTAAACTGGACCCATAATTTTCACATATTTAGAGTTATATTTTATTCCATCATACATAAATAAGTATTCTTTCCTTGCTCTTGGAGATGATTCACAAACAAACAAACAAACCAAAAGAACAAACAGTATTCACTTAATTGAGAAAAATGTGTCAGAGTGATGAATCATAAAAATAAGCCCTCAGGAAATCTTAAGAACTATAACATGAAACTCCTCCATTTGTGACCCTTTTCATTTCACTTTATTCTCCAAACAGCTCCCCAGTGCTCATGTACTTTTCACTGGCTAAGGGTTACGTCCATGTTTGAAATGGTGACCATAAAGATGTGTTAGCACTGGGGAAGTTTTCCTGGTAATAGAAAGCAGGTGGAGTACAGAGGTGGTAGAAATAAAATGTGAAAATCAAAGATTGTATACCGATTTCACTATGAGTAAAGAGATGTTTACTGATGCAAGATGTACAAGGAGAGAACTCAAGCAATTTCTGAGAATATTCATCCAAATAGCTTTATAAACCATATACTGTATTCATATAGAAGTAGTTTACTTTCTTAACATTTTCAGGAAGATCTTAACAGTCCCAAAAATTAAATAATTTTTTTTGTGTATTTCGAGAAAACTAAAATGTCACATAAACTTCCCATTTATACCTAAGCATAGGGTTCCTGTATCTGGGAACACTGCATACAGGTGGGCCAATCACACCCTTTACTACTTATGGGACAATATTTACAACATAAACATCAGGGATTTGCATAATATTTTACATCTGTTTTCTGACTAACAGCAGTATAATGTCTTCTTCTAACAAAATTCATATATTATGAGAAATTTTAGCCAGATGGAAGTCAAGTGTCTAGAGGACACTTGTTTTATATGTACCTCTACCCATATGGCAACTTTATGTGTATTAGTAAACACTAAAGATATAAACAATGTAAAATTATGACAAATTTTAACCCTAAAATATGAAGATCAAATACTAAGTACTATGACTAAGCTTTCAACAAAATATGAATACTATTTTAGTTATTCTTATTAAAAGATGGTAATTATAAATGAAAATTCTAGGGATGTAATAATAATAACAAAACTCCAATAGTCTTTTTTTTTTTTCTAGAATTCATCACTGCAACTTTATTATCCACCAGAAGTTAGTATGGCACTTACATGATATAAATCATTTTAATGTTTTTTTTTAGTCATATATAATGCATTTTAATAAAAATGCCTCTAAATAAAAAAAATTGCTTCATATTTTATTAAAAGTTATACTATACTATAAATACTAGTAATCATTAAATTTCTGTAAGGTGAATAAGCATAAGGAAAACAGAAAAAATACAGATTTACCTGAAGAACTTTGTTTTAAAAGATTTTATTTTTTGGAAAGACAGAGAGAAAGCACAAGCAGGGGGAGTGGCAGGCAGAGGGAGAAGCAGGCTCTCTGCTCAGCAAGGAGCCCGATGTGGGACTGGGATCATGACCTGAGCTGAAGACAGACCTTTAACTGACTAAGCCACCCAGGTGTCCCAAGAACTTTTTTTAAACGATTTTATTTATGTATTTATTTAAGAGAGAGAGAGTGCACCAGCTAATGGAGAGCAGAGGGAGAGAATCTGTATGTCTTTAAGCAGACTCCCTGCTGAGCACAGAGCTTGAGTGGCATGGGAAGTGGGGGGGAGTTGCTTGATCCCAGACCCATGAGTTGAGCCCAGACTGATCTGACTTTCAACCAGCTGAGCCACCCAGGCATCCCATCACAGAGTGTTTTTGATCTATCGTTGAAATAAAATTTATTCATTGTTGAGTTTATTCAAAGGCAGGGTCTCCATTTCTCTTTGTGGTATAATTAAAAACAATTTTTGCCTTAACAAGGCTTTTGAGAATTCCTCTGCAAATGTATTCTTAAACCCCAAAGCTTTCAATAGCTTTTGGCAAGAAAGAATTTAGGCAAATCATGTAAAAATGACTAAGCCTATGTAAAAAAATTTGAATAGAGTTTTTATAATTGGGGTAGTTAAAAATAGAACACTGACAATGAAACCATACAGAATAATGAAGAAGTTCAGTCTTCATTAAAGGAAATCCATTTCTTTCATCTTTCAACCTCAGTAGTGCAACCCAACTAATTTTCTCCTCCTCTTATTTACTGGCTCCCTTCACCTCCCCATCCCATGCTCAATCCCAGAGATACTAAGGTATGCTACTACTTCTGGCTGGACCTCGTTTTAATCAATGGATGCTGTTTGTATCTTAGGACAACTTGGCAAAAAACATTCGTAACTGTGCAAAATAAGACTTCTGGTATCAAAAGCCCAAGGGAATAAAATCACTGACACCAATATTTTAATAGAGTCATTGTGTATGGCACTACAAACTGAAATTTGTATTTGCTTTTATCAAATACTACTTTAAATCTACTGTGTCAAGTATCCACATTTTTTTCAAGTATCCATATTTTGACCAAAATATCTGATACAGATAAGTTGTATTTTGAGGTGATCATCAAGATATAGTTCCTAATTTATTCTACCCTTTCTGAAAACCTTAAGGTTGTAGCAAGGCCATGAATTTACAGACCAGTATGGGAGAGATTTGAAGAATTGGAAATAATATGTTAATTTAGTAAAATGATGATATTTCCAGATAAACAAGTATCTTAATTCAGTCTTTATTCTTTTCAGGCTGTCCTTCACTTAACAGTTAAAATGACCTTTTTCTTACACAAACTTGATCATATAAACATATGCTTAAAACTCTTTGGTGGTTCTCAATAACATCAAGACATTCTCCACTGACATAGAGCCCAAAATGCTTAGTATTACTTACAAATCCATTAATAATCTGACATTTACCTACCTATTTAATGAGGTTTTTAACCACCTCATTTTTTTAGTTGTCATCTTCTTTTACCTTTTAAAATATACCATGTGCCCTCCTATCTCAGGACATTGATTTATTCTAGTTTATTCTATCTGAATCTTCTTCCCTTTATCCTTTTTCTTACACATATATGTAATATAATATTACTTCCTTAGATAATACTTCCATAATTCCAAAGAATATGTTAGTAAAACAAAAATAACCCCTTTCTTTCTTCACAAATAACACTTTCATAATTTGATGTCTTTGTGTAATATAATTTAGCATGTGACCTCCCTATTAGCTAGTAAACTCATACAGGAAAAGATGTTGGTTTTTCTCTGCTAGTATCATCAGCTTTTACTACCATGCCGCCATCCTTCATATATGCTAGTTGTGTCTCAGAAAATTGCGTGTTGAATAAGAGAATAATTTAATGAATGTATCTGGCTAATATACCAGAGAGATATTTCAGCTCTAAAACTGTTTTCTATTAACTGGTTGAGTAGCTTAATCTAATCGTCATTCAAGTTCAAGGGCACAGGAGGAATGTTAGTCAACATATGACTAGCCAAACCCTGACTGGAGTAATTTTGAAAATAGAAACTTATTCGTAGTGTTCTAAATTATTAATGAATTTGCAACTCTCTACTTCTCTTTTGCCTATTAGTGTTCCTTTGGAAAAGTCCAGTTTAAGTAACCTGTCCCAATAACAAGGTGACTGCATTGTATCAGATGAGATATTTGTGTGATTTCATTTGCATTTAGTCCTTTCCACAACCCTAATTCAAGGTATTCACTGCACATACCTCCGTGGTTAATTATTTTATAATTATACAGTTTAGTAGGTGGAAGAACTTAGACTGGAGGATTGGAATCCATGATGGGAAAACTCCTGTTCTTTTCCTATGCTAAGTTGTAGTAATTCCACCCATATATGAAGGGAAACATGAATATGATACAGGAAATACCATCTCCTAATGTAACTTCTCTAAAGGTTAGATGTTGTTTGGTTGTTTTATGCAACAGTTCTATATTCCAGATGGAGTCAGTGTGCTTTTCTTTCCTCTTGGGAGAGTCTACACAGTGTCCTTCATTTTAGAACAGTTAACTTTTTAGCTGTGGATGTACCTGCTAGCTGCAATTAGAACCTTAGTGTAGACAGATCACAGAAACATTCCCTGCAAGTAACACACTATGGATAGTGACAAGCCAGATACCAATGAATTCTCAAACTTAGATTCATTTTATATGGAACCCTAGGGCAAGTGGATATTTAATCTAAGCTAACTGCAGAGATTTACCCTTATCATTGCCAATGTACTCATTGAAATTACTAAAATATTTTAGCAACAGCTCTAGGAAAAGAAAGTCCATCCTACCATCTAAAAGAATTTACTATGCATAATTCTGCCTGAGAGCTAAGCCTTCTTAATGTGGATTTTAATGTCAGTTTTCATTTTAGATTCATGTGTAAAGTACTAATGCTTTTGATTGAAAATATACCTTTAATTAAAAGCAGAAGAGGTTTTTGTTATTTATTTATTTATTTTTAAATATTCCCATTTCGGTTAAAGCACATAGTAAATCTGTTGGTTGAATACATTCTAGGCATAAAATCATATATTATGTCTCTTTAAAACTGCATACTTTAATTCTTAGTTCAAACCATCTGGGTTGTTTTGTTTGTTTGTTTATGGCACAAGATATTACATAATGTCTGATCACTTCCTGAAGTTTGGAGAGAGAAGAGTGATCTGGAGTGATAATGTTGGGAAGACCAATATGACAAAAAATGACTCTGAATTTTCCAAAAATATTTAAATAAGAATTCTACATGTTAGTGTATGTATATTTTAGAAATAAAGTTGTACATCACAAGCTGCCCTGAGATATCAAAATATATGGTTACAGGAATTAATCACTGATAGATATGCACTTTCCTAGAATTTTAAAAGCAAAAAGCCCTGCAAATTTATGTTGGGAAATTGCAGGGATGAGAATTTTTTCTTCTTTTTTGATGGAATAAATGGACTAAAAAGTAGTCATTGTTTTCCCACCTTCATTTTAGATACATTTAAATATTATTTTTAGAGACGATCCAGAGTCATAGCATTTATGATCTACCATTTAGTCATTGGCAAACATCCGATATTTCTGGAATTGGGAAGATGAGGAATCTTTGTTTCTTCTTACTATTCTACAGGCTATTCAACTAGTTATGCCTTTCTAGTTTTTCAGTTTAGTTTAGTTTTTTTTTTCCCCCTTTGTTCTCCATCTAATCCTTACTTCTCTTTATACCCTTGGAAATATTTTCCTATTAAAAAAAAAAATCTAGTTTGAAAAGAACCAGGTAAAGATAGTGCCCCCAGCTACCTCCAGCCTTACCAGAATCCATAAAACCATTAAAAAAAATTGTGAAGAAATTCATATACTCAGAAGAAAAAAGGAGAACTTACTGTTGTTAGTTTATAATTAACACCTTAAATCCTATGTTTTACACATTCATCATCAGATGTGTTTGAAAAAAATATTCTATTTCACCCAGCTAGATGGTGATGAGAGAACAGGTTTGAGGAGTTTGTCGCATCTCATTGAAAGCTGAGAGATGTTAGTTAACATATATTGTTATCAGTGAAAAATCATGGGTACTTACTTAGGAATCTTTTTAATGAAATTGAAAAATAACCTCAGTTTGAGAGAAACAAATTCACCTTTCCTATTCCTGATACACTTAAACATCTTCTACCACATAAGCACAGTGGGTATCATTTAGAACTTAGTGGATAAACAAGAACTTTTTGGTACTGTTGGTGGGAATGTAAACTGGTGCAACCACTATGCAAAATAGTATGGAGATTTTAAATTAAAAATTAAAAATGGAGGGGCACCTGGGTAGTTCAGTCAGTTAAACGACTGCCTTTGACTCGGGTCATGATCCCAGGGTCCTGGGATTGAACCCTACCTGGGGCTCCTTGCTCAGTGGGGAGTCTGCTTCTCTCTCTCCCTCTGCCTCCTGTCTGCCACTCTCCCTGCTTGTGCTCACTCTCTCACTATCTTTCTATGTCAAATAAATAAATAAAATCTTTGAAAAAGTTAAAAATAGAACCACCATATTATTCAGCAATCCCACTTCTGGGTATAGATCCAAAGGGGGGGAAAAAAAACAGTGTATCAGAGAGATATCTGCACTTCCATATTGATAGCAGCATTATTCTCAATAGTCAAGATATGGAAACAACCTAAATGGTTGTCAACAGGTGAATGGATAAGGAAAAGGAGATACACACGTGCACACGCGTGCGTGCGCACACACACACACACACACACACACTGGAATATTATTCAGCCTTAAAAAGGAAAGAAATGTCTGCCATTTAGGACACAATGAATGGAACTTGACATTATATCAAGTGGAATAAGCTAGACAAAGAATAATACCCCATGGCATCACTTATATGGGGAATCTAAAAAAAGAAAAAAGTCAAACTCATTGAAAAAGAGTAGAATGGTGGTGGCAGGGGGTGAGGGGGGGTGAGGGGGCTGTGGAAGAAAAGGAAAAGGCTGGTTAAGTATACAAACTTTTGGCTCGAAGTTGAATAAGGTCTGAGAATCTAAAGTAAAATGTCATGACTATAGTTGATAACACTGTATTGTGTAACTGAAATTTGCTAACTGTGGCACTTAAATGTTCTCTCCAAAATAAAACAAGTGGGGTGATGGATGTGTCATTTAAATGTGTTAATTAAAGTCTGAGGTGCAATGAACAAAAAAGAATTTGTTTTCCATCTACAATTACATATTTTAAAGATAATTTTTATTTAAAATATTTTTAATAAATTAAAGATATACCTTAATGTTTAAAGGATAATTTTCCATTTTATTTAAATTAGATCAGTAAATTTAGTTTTCAGAAAGTCTTTCTATTTTTTATTCTTTCAAGTATTTAATTATTTGAGAAAGAGGGTAAGAGTCAGAGAGAGCACGATCAGGAAGAGGTAGAGGGAGAGGGAGAAGCAGACTTCCCTGCTGAGAAGGGAGACCCATTCGGAGCTCAATCCCAGGACACTGGGATCAGGACCTGAACCAAAGGTAGAGGACTAACTGACCGAGCCATCCAGGCACCCCTCAGAAAATCCTTTTCAAGCTGTCTATCTCCAGTCCATAATTCTAACTTCATAGAAGAATTTTAAGGATCTTGACATGGTATATATATTTTGTATTATTTCCCTTGAAAAGTTCTTAGATTTTGTGTAGCCCGGGTGGGTTAGTCAGTTAAGTGTCTGCCTTCGGTTCAGGTCTTGATCCCAGGTTCCTGGGACTGAGCCCCACATCAGGCTCTCTACTCAGTGGAAATTCTGCTTCTCCCCTCTGTCTCCTCCTGTTTGTGCGCTCTCTCTCTCTCTCTCACTCACTCTGTCAAATAAATAAATAAAAATCTTTAAAAAAAAAAAACCTTCTTAGAATTTGTTATTATGGGGTAAAATTTAATTGCCTTTTCTAGTGTCACTTTCTTTGTGTAAGGTCCTTAATGTAGGCCGTAACTGGTCTCACTTTTACATGTTAATTGGTTTTGATAATAAATTATTTTTAATTTATTAATTAATTTATTAATTGCCTTTTGCAATGTTTGTATTTTCTCAAGTTTCAACTGTTTTAGTTAAATTGCTTGATCAAGTTGACAAACCCAACACATTTTAAAAGAATACAAAACTAATTTTTAATTAAACTATACAGAACCACGCTCAAACTCTGTGTCTGTACAAGTGATTACCATCTTTGAATTGAGCACCTCATTTTATCTAGAACCTTCCACAATACAAGACCTCACATCATGTATGTAATCAAGCTTTTACTTTTTAGAATTAGGGATTGAAACATCCTAAATAAAGCTTTACTTATTCTTGTGGATATTTGAATTTCGTTTAGACAAAGAATCTAGTTTTTCTCTTGTTTCCCAAATATTTTCTATTTCATTTTCCATGTGGAATGCTTCAGCTCTTCTCCATTACTTTGGGTTATCTCAGGCCCACTTCTCTTACAAAGCTTTCTCCAACTATTCTAGCTGACTCAGACATCTCTTTGAAAATCTACTGTTATTTTTTTGTTGTTTCACACATGCCATTTGTATCTTTGCAAAGCTAATTAAATACAAGGTTTATGTTATACACTACTTTAATATCTCTGTTTTTAGTTTCTCCTTTCCTCCACCAAAATCAAGAATAGATACCTAAAATTCACTTTAAAATATTTTATGATTAAATCATTTTATAATGCAGTAAATACTAACACATAGTAGAAATTTAATATGTATACATGTTTTACCACTGAACAAATGAAATACTGAAACATTTTTTTCTAAACACATCAGAAAGCTCTAAAACCTGATTTATGTTCCTATAATAAACCCGAGTCAATCTATGATAGTGTGGCATGAGTGAGAAAACTAGAAAATTGTAACTTACTGTCCTGTTACTTGATAGAGCTGGTCAGGGCAATTTTCCAATTCTTAGTATGCTTGGAAGAACACTTAACAGGCTATAGTTACTACATGTTTTCTCTTTTCTAACCTTCGAAAGCCTGTGACATCAGCTACTTTTACAGCTTTAAAACCACCATGTCAGCTTTTAAATTCCTTCTAATGTCTCAAGGAGAAATAGGCAGAGAGATAAAAAGGAAAATAATTTGGATAAAAATGAATTAATTTTGAAGAGTTCTTCAAGCCCCACTTACTCACCCATCCCCCACTGCACCAACTTTTACAGGTGACTCCTAAGGGGTCACCAGAAACATGAACCGTGCTTACAGCGAAAGTTTAGGTAATTTATTCAGTGCATTTATTCAGCAACTTAGTATCTCTTAATGAAGGGGAAATTTCAGTGGTTGGAGAAGGGAAGGGTAATGCTGTAGTTCTGCAATCTTGATTCTTTTTACCTCTGTCCCAATGTCTTTGAGTTTGTGACTCAACCCTTTTTTTCTTTTGGTGGGAGGGAAAAGGTGGCTGGCTTTTCTTTCAAGAATGAAATATACAGATATTATCTCTACTTTTCTTCATTCTCTAATTATTTAGGATTTGTTCACTAACAGAAATTCAACAGTAACAGAATCAGCAATAACCAGGATCAATAGCTAACTTTTAAATTCTGACAGAAGCAGGGTTGCATGGAGATAGAGACACAGCATTTGTTTCAACATTGATAAGTTGGGGGAAATGGGACATGGACTCAAAATATCTATATCTATCTATCTACATATTTATATGTTTATTTTATTTATATATTTTATATGTTTATATGTTTATTTATAAATATATATGCTCATATATGTATATACATATATACATATATATGTATATATATACACTTAATACAAAATATTCTTCTAAGGATTCAGTTAAAAACAGCATGATGACCTCTTTCCCTCTACTTCCCTCACATTTGTAGGATGCTTAAGCAGATAGGAAGCACAAAGAAACATAAATCTCAAATAAAATGTGACTGTAGTTTCTATTTTCTACCTGAAAAATATTCATTGTATTTGATGCTGTCATCTGGATTACCTAAAATAAT
This sequence comes from Mustela putorius furo, assembly GCF_011764305.1. Classification (NCBI taxonomy): domain Eukaryota; kingdom Metazoa; phylum Chordata; class Mammalia; order Carnivora; family Mustelidae; genus Mustela; species Mustela putorius. Next base: position 77,240,930 of record NW_025421987.1, read on the forward strand.
AGAATTTGTGACATTAACAGAAATTACTTCTTCAATATACTTTACAAAGAGCTTTTGTTGTAACAGACAGGTCTGACATGCAGTTGGCACTCATTTTATGTTCATTTTCTTTCTCCTATTAGAGAAATAAAACATTTTTGCCAACTAAAAGAGCCTTCCATATCAATACTGAAGCAAAAGAGAACATAATTTATCACTGTGTAAGCATTAACAGATTTACTTGTACATAAGCACCAAATTGACTACAAAGATAGGGCAGATTTTCATACAGATGTACCAAAAAGCACAAGACAGAACAATAACTTCTCTTATCCATTAGAGGAACAAGGATCTGCACCTTGTGTCCATTTCCTGAACATCTTATTAGAGACCCCTGAGCTATTGTTGGAAGTATGTTTTAACATGTCTGGTGGTCATTTGGTTGTTATCTTGGAGATATTTCTACACTGTGCAACTGGGAACTAGGCATCTCTAGAGAGATTTATCTCTGTCCTAAAGCAATGTCTATTCTTGGAAAGTTTTAAGAATCAGATTCTTCCATCAGATAGAATAAACAATATTTCATAACAAAAGGGGAAAGTGATATAAAATAATAACAGTAACACAGCCTGTGTTTTATAACATATGTTGGGGCACTAATTCAATCGCCCTTGTGCTTGGGGCGAGGGGAATGTATCGTGGTATGTTTGAATGTCTGGATTCAGGTGTGTGAGTCTTCTGAAGTCCAGGTTGGAGATGTGGTATCTTTGTTGTTGACTGTCAATGAAACTCCAATAATGTATGGCCAGGAGTCTCATTCTATGGACACAGAAAAAGTTTAAAATGTCTGTTTCATCTGGAGACTTTTTCCTCATGTATAAATCAGTTCTTTAGATTTGTTTGTCAGCTTTTAAAATACAAACAAGCTTGCTAGTCAGTGACACTTAAGGAGAGGCAAGATATAAATATTCATGTCAAAGGATGTGGTCAGTTAATTCAGGAAATTATTTAGGCTTTTTTCTCAGATTTTTAACTGGACTGACAAATTATTCTAATGTCTTATAAATATTACACAATAAGAGACTTTTGGTGGGTTGATAAATGGCAGTTGATGCAACCAGTTTATGTCTGGGTGAATTCACCTCACACATTTACTGGGGGGATGTATGTGTGTGCGCACGCGTGTGCATGTGTGCTAAGAACACTTAAACCGTATTCTCAGGAAATTTCAGTTCTACACTACAATATGATCGTCTATAGTCATTATTTATACACTAGATCCTCTGACCTTATTCATCTCATGACAGAAAGTTCATACTCTTTAACCAGCTTTTCTCTCTTTGCCCCGCCGCAGCCCCTGGCAACCATCCTTTTACTTTTTGTTTCTGTGAGTTTGTTTGTTTAAGACTCTGTGTATATGACACCATACAGTGTTTTGTCTTTGTCCGTCTAGCTTATTTCACTTAGCATGTTGTCGTAAATGGCAGATTTTTCTTCTTTTTTTTTTTTTTTAGGCTGAATAACATTCCACAGTATATATTTATACCACTTTTTAAATCCAATCATCTGCTGATGGATACTTAGATTGTTTCCCTGTCTTAGCTATTGTACATAATGTTGTAAGGAATAAGGGAGTGCAGATATCTTTTCAAGAAACTGATTTCATCACCTTTGAATATATTTCTGGAAGTGGGATTGTTAGATCATAGGGTAGTTCTATTTTTAATTTTTTGAGGAAATCTCCATACTCTTTTCCATAGTGTGCCAATTTCCATTTCTTCCAATGGTGCACAAGGTTTCCCTTTCCTCCACACTCTCCCCAGCATTTGTATCTCTTTTGCCTTTTTTTTATAATAGTCATCCTCACAAGTGTAAGGTAATCTCTCTGCTGTGGTTTTGAATTGGATTTAGCTGGTAATTGGTGATGTTGAACAACTTTTTATGTTGAGAGGTTGCACAAACGTCCTTTGGTCATTTGTAGTTCTTCTTTGGAAAGTGTCTCTTTGGGTCTTTGCCCATTTTTAAATCAAATTATTATTATTATCATAGCTGTTGAGTTTTATGAGTTGCTTTTATATTTTGGATATTAACTACTTATCAAAAAAATGGTTTACAAATATTTTCTTCTGTTCCATAGATGGTCTTTCATTTTGTTGATGGTTTCTTTTTGGCTGTACAGAAGCATTTCAGTTTCATGTAGTTTCACTTTTTTTTTTTTTAAATATTTTATTTATTTATTTGACAGACAGAAATCACAAGTAGGCAGAGAGGCAGGCAGAGAGAGAGAGGCAGAAGCAGGCTCCCCTCTGAGCAGAGAGCCCGATGTGGGGCTCGATCCCAGGACTCCGGGACCATGACCCGAGCTGAAGGCAGAGGCTTTAATCCACTGAGCCACCCAGGCGCCCCTGTAGTTTCACTTTAAAAAAAAAATTTTTTTTAAGTTTTTATTTTATTTGAGAGAGAGATAAGCAAGAGGAGCTTGAGCAGAGGGGAAAGGGAGAAGAAGGATCCCCAGTGAGCAGAAAGCTCAACTCAGGCTGGATCCCAGGACCCTGGGAACACAATCCAAGCCATAGGCAGATGCATTAACCAATGGAGCCACCCAGGCGTCCCTCACTTGTTTATTTTTGTTTTTCTTGCCTTTGCTTTTGGTACACACACGCACACACACAAAACCTTTGCCAAGACAAATGTCAAAGAGCAGAGTCTGTTTTCGTCTAGTAGTTTATGATTTCAGGTCTTACTTAAGTCTTTAATCCATTTAGAGTTTATTTTTGTGGATGGTGTAAGATATGGGTTAAGTTTTATTTATTCTTTTGCATGTGGCTGTCAGGTTTCTCAATACAATTTATTGAACAGATTGTTTCTTCCCACTGTGTGTTCTTGGCTCCTTGTCAAAAATTAATTAACTATATATACATAGGTTTATTTCTGGACTCTCAATTTTGTTGTATTTATCTTTGTGTCTGTCTTTATGCCAATATCATACTGTTTGGGTTACTATAGTTTTATCCATGATTTGGCGTTCATAATTTGAACTCACTATGTATGATGCACCCAACTTTTTTTTTCCCTAAAGATTACTTGCACTATTGGAGGTCTTATGTGGTTCCATATGAATTTTATTATTCTTTTCTATTTTTATGAAAAATGTCATTGGAATTTTAACAGAGATTGCATTGAATATGTAGATTGTTTTGGGTATTATGGACATTTTAATAATTTTAACTCTCCTGATCCATTAATATTAGATAGTTTTCTGTTTATTTGTGTCTTCAGTCTCTTTCATCAATATCTTCTATAGTTTCCAGTGGATGAATTTTTCCTCTGCTTGTTTAAATTTATTCTTAAGTATTACATTGTTTTGATACTGTTATAAATGATATTGCTTTCTTTATTTTTCTTTCAGAGAGGTCATTGTTAATGTATAGAAACACAATTGATTTTTGTATATTGACTTAGCATCCTGCAACTTTAATTAGTTTGTCAGTTCTGATAATTTTTTCGTAGACTCTCTTCTATATGTAATATCATGTCATCCACAAACAGAGACAATCTTATTTCTTCCTTTCTAATTTGAATAGACCTGAAGCATATTTAATTAAATGATTGTAAAATACCAAACAAGTTACTGCCATTCAAAAAAATTACTTTCTTGATTTTCATTCTTATGTGGTTAAACTTACTGTTTAATAAAATTTTCATTAATTTACCACACACACACACACACACACACACACACACATACAGAAAAACACACAAATTGTAATCGTCCTACTAAACGACTTTAATATACCTGTGTGGATGGTACCCAGAAGCCATCCTCACAGCTTCTCCCAATCACTGAGCCCTAAGAAGAACAACTTTCCTGACTTCTATTGGAATAGTTTAATTTTATCTGTTTTGAACTACATTTAGTAGAATCAATAGTATATACACTCAGTGCTTGCCTTCTTTTGCTGTTGCCTGTCATTGTAGTTTTACTCATTCTTGTTGCTGTACCGGCTTTCATTATATGAATATATCCACAGTCTGTTGATACATGCTATAGGTGCTTGCTATTTGAGTTCTTTCTATTTTGGAATTATTATGAATGGTGCTACTGTGAGCATTCTTGTACGTGTCTTTTGGTGAACTGATGTACCAACTTCTGGTGGATATGAAGAGTGGCTTGCTAGGTCTTAGAGTTTTCTTATTTATGCAGTTACTAAACAGGGATATCAAACTGGGTTGAAGCAGCTGGTGTCAATGTAGTTTCTCAGAAACAGTCCTTTTGAGAATGAGAATAGCATTAAAGCACTGCTAGAATCGTCACCTCTTGAAGGATATGATGTCCACCCAGGCTCTGAGAAAGAGTATTATAACCGGGACTCAGCAGAACTAGAGCTTTGAAGACTTATATGTCTAGGAATCAAAATAGTGAGCCAGGTTTTCCAGCACTAGGTACTGAATTCATTCTTTCCCCAAGTACTTGTGGGGCTATCTCTATAATGTCTACAGATTTACCAGATTTTCTGTCTTTTTTTTTTAAAGATTTTATTTATTCAACAGAGAGAAATCACAAGTAGGAGAGGTAGTCAGAGAGGCAGGCAGAGAGAGAGGAAGGGAAGCAGGCCCCCTGCTGAGCAGAGAGCCCCATGCGGGCCTCGATCCCAGGACCCTGAGATCATGACCTGAGCCGAAGGCAGCAGCTTAAACCACTGGGCCACCCAGGTGCCCCCAGATTTTCTGTCTTATTCAGTTGTTTGTTTCTGTGGCAGTGCCTTACCTTTTATTTTTATGTCTTTGTAATATGTGTGTGTATTTGGTAATGCCAGTCTTCTTATTTTCCCAAACTGTTTTAGTTATACTTTTGTAAACATTTTAAAATTAATTTTAATTTAAAACTCATTACATGGAAAATTGCCATATTAACAATGTTGTCTTGTTCCATGCAGGATGCCTGCGTTTCTTTATTGATTCAGGTCTTTTTTCATGTCTTTACTTTAATAGAGTATTAATTATTTCCCCATGAAAGTGTTCTGAGTTATTTTTCAAATTAACTCAAAGATACTTTATGAGTTGATTGCTATGGTAAATAGTACTTAATTTTCTCTTGCATTTTTCTTTAAATTAATGAGTGCATATTTCAAGTATCCAGCATAGTAAAAAATGACATCAATGTCACCTATATACTCAGCAAAAGAAAACATTTAGTTGCCTCAGACTGTAAAAACAGCATTTTTAAGTGCTTATTGTATATGAGACACTCTTATAAATGCTTTTACATGTGTTAACTCAGTAACTCTCATAACAACATAAGGAAAGTGCAATTATCACCACTTTATAGTTGAGGGAACTGAGACAGAGAGAGGTTGCATAATTTGTGGAAGTTTTACAGAGTTAAACATTTTAACATCTTAATATACAGTTGGTGACTCTGAGAATTTGAATTCTAGCCCATGGCTTTTGGCTCCAAAGTATGTGCTCTTACCCACAATGCTGTGCATTGCTAAGTAACTAAATTGTTACAGATGGAGCTCTAGTTTCCTCCTTCATAAAACCCTACCACATCTGGCAGTACATAGACTCCATCTTGTGGGATAGAGAGTGAGGAAGTACAAGATCCCTGAGAAATGGGAGTACACACATTTGTCTTTGAATCTCCAATGACTAGTACAGTGCCTAGGACAGAATATAGTCTCAGTAAATGTGGTTTCTAAAATTTTCCACCTACTGTCATGTTATAAACTCCAGTGATTTGTTTCTTTCAATATTAGCATTCCATGTCTGTTTTCATATAAGTATCTCATGATCTAGCAGACAGAGTTAAACATTTTAACATTTTAATTTTTAATGTTCAACTGATCAGGATTTGGACATGACCCACTCCTGGACTTATATAAATTTCAGGAAAATAAATGGGTAAGTTTCTAGCGTGTAATCGATAGTTATAATCAATCCAAGCTCACCATAACAGCAGAAGGAATTACGTATCTGCCTATATTCTATAATTTCTCTCACCGGGAATCTCTATAGCTATATTACTGTTCTCCAGGAAAATAGAGCCAATAGGATATATATGTATATGTGCACAGATAAGTATATATAAAGAATTTATTATATATATATAGGAATGTATATTTTTCTATATATATATAATATAGAGAGATCTATTTTAGATATATTTTTATATCTAGATATATATAGAAAATAATATATGGAGGGTGCCTTTGTGGCTCAATCCAGTGAGCATCTGCGTTTGGCTCAGGTCATGATCCCAGTGTCCTGGGAGCAAGTCTGCCTCTGGCTCCCTGCTGAATGGAGGGGGTGCTTCTCCCTCTACCCCTCCCCCCTGCTCATGATCTCTCTCTCATGCTCTCTCACTCTCTCAGATAAATGAATAAAATCTTTAAATATTATTTATTATGGTGGTTGAAAAGTCCTAATGTCCCAAAATATGCAAAGTAAGTTGGCAAGCTGGAGACCCAGGTGAGCTGACACTATAGTTCTCGTCCTAAAGCTGGCAAGTGTGAGACCCAAGAAATGTCAGTGTTTCAGTTGGAGTTCAAAGGCAGAAAAAAGTCATAGTTGAAAGGATGTCAGGCAGGAGTAATTCTCTCTTATTCAGAGGAAGTTCAGTCTTTTTGTTTTATTCAGACCTTCAACTGTTGCATGGGACCCACCCACAGTAGGGAAGGCAATTTGCTTTTTCATTCTACTGTTTTAAATGTCCATCTCATCCAAAAACACCCTCACACAAATACCCAGGATAGTGTTTGACCAAATATTAGGGCACTTCATGACCTAGTCAAGTCAACACATACTATTATTCACTATAACATCTCAAATTAAATATGTGTGGGGAAGCAGCATTATTCTTCAATTTATCCCTCCATTCATCCATCCTACTTTGTTTCCCTTGCAACTCCTCCACCAGGGATGTTTCTATAGGTTGATACCCAGATGGTCACTCAGTCAACACACACGGTAGTGCCAGTCGCTTACAATCTGTTCTGAAAGGTCAGTTTCCTTGCTGCATGGTAGTTAAATATTTTTCATGTTACTCTCAAATAGAAGCCAGATGTATTCTGGTAGCATGATTGTATTATTGTGGGTTGCTGAACTGCATTTTTGCCAAACTAAATCCGTTACTGACTCCTTTTCATCGAGCCTTTGAACTCTGGATGTCTTCCAAGAAGCTTTTTCTACTTTTTCATTTTGGTAAAACTGACTACTTAGGAGGTCAGAAGAGAGAAAACTGCTGATTTATAGGTCTCTTGAAAGCAAGCATGACAAAATAAGGATAGTGTAGAGAGCCTACTAAAAATTGATATATTTGAAGTTTAGTATACTTGTTATTTCTTCTGAATTGTGACAGATAATTTTTATAGGGTCTACGTAAGATTTTTAGAGCTATCTCTAATATTAAATATTATATTTGTAATGTCTTTTTCTGTGTCATGGTCAGCAAGAAAATAAATATCTTTAAGCATCTTTTCATAAATTGAATTATTATTTTAAAATTACAGATTGTTCTGTTGAAATTTTTAGATTTTAAGGAATAAGCTGATATTCCATGAAGTGTCAAATAAATATATGTTATACTGAAATAAACTGAAGTATTTTTACCACTTTATCTCAAGATTTTTGGAAAACTATGGCAGTCAAGATAGTATGGTATTAGAATAATGTTAAGCATACAGCTCAATAGACAGAGTCTAGGAAAAAAATGAACTCTTACTCTACAATAAAAAGGGAAAAACTTGATTTGCAAGAAAACAATGAATCTAAAATTACTAAACTAAACAAAACAGATCTGAAAAAGTATACATTATGTGATTCCATTTATATCAAATTTTGGAAAAAAGCAAATGTGATCAATGGAGATGGAAATCAGATTAGTGATTGGTCATTTGACTCAAAGGAACAGAAGGAAACTTTTGGGGGTGATGGAAATATTCTGTACTTTGTCAGTGGTAGTGGATATATGGGCACATAAATTTTTCAAAATGGTTGAAAGATACACTTAACTAATAAATTTTATATTATGGAAACTACACCTCAGCAAGTTTATTTTTATATAATAAAAAATGAGGAAAAACAATGGGTAACCTTCATGGCTCAGTCAGATAAGCACCTGCCTTCAGCTCAGGTCATGATCCTAGGGTCCTGGAATCAAGGCCCATATTGGGCTCCCTGCATAGTGAAGAGGCCTGCTTCCTCCTTCCGTCTGCTGCTCCTCTTGCTTGTGCTCACTCTCTCTCTCTCTGTCAAATAAATAAATAAAATATAAGACAAAATGAAAGTTTGTAAACCTTATTGTAACAACTGAATAGGATATTGAATTATATAAGCTCTTCCAAGATCTCCACGTCTTCTTAGTGATAGGAAAATTAAATATACATCTTCAGTGTCAATGAAGAAAGAGAGATCATGTGTTTTTTTTCCTCTACCACTATGACTTTCCTCAAAGCAATAAGTTTTTTAGGAAAAAGTAACAGTATAAATTTATTTGGGCAATAATGCTATTATATATAGGTATATATATGTACCTTATATATAAGCATTATAAGGAACTATTTTGACATTTCTCCTCTGCTGGTTTTCTTTAGACCCAAAGTAAGCTGCAAGTGTGTCTAGTTGGTTTATTAACATGAATGTTTATTGACCAATAACTGAGCAGAAAATAATTTTATGTGAGTTCATTTTAGAGCCAAACAAAACTGCTTTATTTGCTCTGAATCCTAAGGTATATAACCCCCTCAACATTCAAGTGTTCTCTGAATGCTTGTAATTACTTCCAAATACAAACATATTCTGGTGACAGTTGATTTGATCTAAATTAGATGTTTTTTTCCCATTCATTATGTTTTATTATTTGCTTGTATATATTTTTCTAATAAGAATGATAAATAAGTTTATCTTCTAATATTTATTTACTTAAAGATAAGCTTTACTGAGTAAACATCAGATGTCTAATTTTGAAATGGATGTAAAATATTAATTGGTTAATTTATTCCAACTCATATATACCTACCCATGCCCAGAGTTGCATATATAATTTAAGCTGAAAATAATTAAGACAGAACAAAGTTTAAATGTTTTACAAAATAATATGTATGAAATACTAGAGAAATATGCTGATAATTTTAGGGTCTTTTTTTGTGACACACAAAAATTGTGACACACAAGAACTTCATCTCAAGGAATGAAGAGTCCTGGGTATTCACAAAATTTTATGGGGTAGGATATCCATTAATACAATGACATTTATGCAGTGACATAATGATGAGAGGAAAGGGAATCCACAGATCAAGACCGTTGAAAGCAATCATATTTAAAGCATCTACCAGAGTTCTGAAGCTGCAATTACCCAGTGTACTAAATGTGTATTAGTGATTAAAGGAATGAGGATAATTGTTATTTGTCTAAGTTTTAAGAACATATACTAATAAAGGATCATTTATTCGTATACACAAGGCAAATACAATTTCTAAATTTTTCAATCTCTTATTAATCTGTAATATACTGTATATATTAGCCCTACAGATAGTTTTACAAAATTATTCAGAGGATGCCGTTTGAATAACCGAACTTGCACTGCCTTCATTCACATATATTGAAACGTACTAGTGCTCTCTTCCTCATCAGATATCCTTCTTTTGATGTCTTCGTCATTTGAATAAAAGCACCATACTTTGGCCTATTGGCTGTTTATACAGAGTTTGCCACCTGGCACAAATTCCCACATCAATTTAAATGAAAATGAACAAAAATGAAAAGCAAAGCCTGGCAAATGACTGTTAGGCATTATGAAGAATTCTGCCCTAGTCTTTTTGCCTAAAGTCTGAGGACTATCCTGATTTATAGTTTTAGGTCATGGGGATATAAGCTAGTATTTATCTTTGTGGCAGCTTTAAAATATACCTGTACTTTGAATGATAGAAACTTGGTGTGTGTGTGTGGAATGATTTTGTAGCCTCCCATTTTTTATCTTGGTAAATTCTAGGTAAAAAATGCTTAACTCTTTGGTTTGGTCTATGGGTAATTGTCACTATTTGTCAATGGCACACAATAAATTGAGCCTTCGTGAATGCATGGTCAGTCATCTGATTGTGAGTTGGGATTTAAATAATCTCTTTTGACACCCAAGGGGATTCTCGGTTTACCAGATTCATTCTGGAGCCACTCTGAGAATTCAGTCATCCATTCAGCAAGTGTTCATTGATCAGCAGTGTGGTAGGCCCTGTGCAAGGGTCCAGGGATAGAAAAATGGAGAGAACTTGGTTCTCTGCTGTGAAAGAATTTAATCTAATTGTGGCTGTGTGCAGTCCAGGAGAAGAAGATATAATCCTTTCCAGACTCTAACCTTGTAACCAGTTCTCTTGGAGCCGGGCTTGTTTCTATAAATAGGTGGGCATTGCAGGGAAAAGCTGCATAGTAGACATCAGATAGTCACAACTACCAAGCCACGGCCTGAACTCCAGATAAGTCTTCTGAGTGGAATACGTAATATATATTGCCACACATTTATTTTGAGGTTTAAATAATATATTCAAAATACTTAGCCTACTGCATGTTATATGACAATTAGTAACTGTGAACTTTTTTTTTTCTGAAATTATATAAATATTCCAGGAAAGAACATTTTCTTGAGCAACCCAACACATGGCCTCAGGTCTGGTAGCCCAAGCAGTTCTAAGAACTAGACTTAACTGACCCTTGGTCTCCATGTCAGGAAGCCAAAGGCATCATAAAGAATGGGCAGAGCTATACCATGCCAGACAGAATATTTCCAACATCTCACTCCATGTCCACTAGCAGCTGATACTAGGAAGAGGAAAAGAATCCAGGGAAATGAAATGTTAGCCAGGGGGTTTGGTAAGAGTATTTGGGAGCAGGATCCTGGAGAAATTCCCTAAAGACCTAGAACATAACCAGTGGAGTAGAAGTTGCTAAAGGCACCAAGACAGGCCAGCCAAAAGAAAAATACGATGACTTTTTACTTATAGGCATGATCTATGGCTCTGGGGGTGTGTCAATCTGTCCAAGATCATATAGTTTGTGGGTTTCAGAGTCAGGATTCAAACTCAGCTCAAGCCTGTTGATAAACACTACCTGTAGTTTAAGAGGGGAAAAAAAAATCTTCCTTTTTGTGAAACTAGAAGTAAAGTCAATGTATGAAGAGAGCTTATTAGAGAAACTACTCATGGCCATGCCTGAAGCAGTATAAAGATAGGTGTTCAAGACCATTAGGCACGCTTAGTATTATTTGTCCTTCAGTTGGGAGAAAAAAAATGATTTGGGGAGACATAAAGGTTAGAAGCAGTGTGACTTACTGCGGTGCGGTGAACTCTCTTCAGTCTATCTGAATAAACGCAGTTTCCTGTTAATAGCTGTGTGACTGAGTACAAGTTAGAAATTACTTACCCTCTCTGTGCTTCAGTCCACCCATCTTTAAAATAAGGATAGATAATAAAAGAACCTTCCTCATGGATTTGCTGTGAGGGATTACATGAGCTAATGTATATAGTCATGCTGAAAACTATCTGGCAGAGAGTAAGTATTCAGTAAATGTTAACATTAGTATATATTCCCAGAAATTCAGGGACAAAGAAATGTATGCATAGACTGTTTTGTCACTGATAATACTGAATGAAAATAAATTAGCTGATCATCTGCATTCTCTGTATGTTTATGAAGAGTTTCAAATGCTTTATCAAACAGTAGACTGGTGTTGTCTTTATCATAATATCTGCAAAGTGGGGTTATCCATCACAGTCCAACCCAATGAGTGATGGACAGCTCTGCTTAGATGCTGTTAGCTGCTTTGCCTTAACTCAACATGGACAAACGTGAAACTGTTTCTTCCCTCTACTCTTGCCAATTCTGTATTTTTTCATCCATGTGTAGTATAGCAATATACCTTCGTACACAAGTTAGAAATCAGTAAAGTCACCTCGATTCTTCAAATTTCCTTCATGTCCTAGTTAAAAAAAAAAAAAAAAAAAAAAAAAAAATATATATATATATATATATATATATATATATATATATTAGCAAGGCTTACAACTTTAAACCATGACTTTAATCCTTGCCCTCCCCAGCTGTGCTTCTGTTCCACGGGTGCAGCTTTCCCTGGCTCTGGGCCTCTTTCATTCACACGTACTTTCTATGCTCCTGCCAGAACATTCTCCAGAAACAGTCTGACGAGGATGCTTCCCTGCTTTAAGTCTATCAGTTCCCTACACGCACACTCATTACTCTTCCATGACTCTCTTCAGGACATCTTCAGGACAAATACCTGAAGTCCTAAAGCAGTCATACAAACACTTCCATCATCTAACCCTTTTGACTTTTCCAGCCTTAACACTCATCATTTCCTGCCTTATACCTTTTCATCAATCAGCATTAACTGACCATAATCCTCATGCAAACCCATGCTGGTGTCACTTTTGTGTCTTTGCTACTGTTGTGTCCCTGTCACTTTCCCAGTGATAAAAACCAAATTAGGAAGCTTTCCTTAACCTCAATGCCTGATTAGGTATCCATTCTCTATTTTCTCATAAAGATCCTGTTCATATATGTATCATTTCCCTGACTATAATATTAAATTTGCCATACCCTCTGAGGACACAGTTCATAACTAACTTCTCTTTGTATTCATTAGATCAGTGGCCCACAACCAGCATCTGTTTTGAAATATGTAGAGCATTTTTGATTGTCATAATGGCTAAGAGGCACTATAGGTTGTAAATGGCCAGGGGCAGAGATTCTACGCTCTGCACCAGGGAGAACAATCCCATAAGAGGAAGAGCTGTCTTGCCAAAATCTCAAAAATACCTCCTATAAGATATTCTGCATTCAGCTCTACACATCATGAAGGCATTTTATCTCTAGACTCAAAACACCTGGGTCTCACCACAGATCTCCTAAACCAGATGTTACACATGTATGTATTTGAACAGTTTCTCAAGTAACTCTGGTATACCTTCCTTTTTTTTTTCCTTTTTAGCAAACAATTTTATTGAGCTATAATTATACATACAGTGTACACATACATACCTACTGTTTAAAAGTCACTAATACAGCTCCATGTTTTTTGTTTTGTTTTTTTCTTTTGCCCTGGCCAATAGGAAGCTCAAACTTAACGTTTGAGTAGAAGACTACTATTTCTGTCTTTCTCTTAGAAGATGTATTTATTCCTCATGTCCCATTAGAATTTCTTCCTCCTCTTCTTCTTCTTCTCCTCCTCCTCCTCCTCCTCCTCCTCCTCCTCCTTCTTCTTCTTCTTCTTCTCTTCTTCTTCTCCTTCTCCTCCTTCTCCTTCTCCTTCTCCTTCTCCTTCTCCTTCTCCTTCTCCTTCTCCTTCTCCTTCTCCTTCTCCTTCTCCTTCTTCTTCTTCTTCTTCTTCTTCTTCTTCTTCTTCTTCTTCTTTAAGAATTTCTTCTGTTAAGTTTCCAGGATATATTTTGAACATGCTAAATAAAATAATTGCAATGAATTTTATTAGGATGTGCATGAGTAAGGTTGTACATTGGGCTGCCTCTCAGAGTTTTACCAAGAGAAATGGAGTGACTTCATTTTCTGTGCTTCATGGAGGAAGCTGCTTCCTTATATAACTGCCAGGTTGGCTGATGTTCTTGGGAGGAGCAGGATGACTTAGAATGGCTCCATGGGCCTTGTATAATCCCCCAGCCAGGGTTCCATAAAAGGCTACAGAAGGGCTCTAGGGCAAGGGTTGGAAATCTTTGGCCATGGACCAAATCCATCCCACATACTGTGTTTGCAAATAAAGTTTTATTGGAATACAGTCACTGGCCCTGTATTCCAGTATTCTCTATGGCTCCTTTTGTGCTGCTGCATCAGAGCAAAGTAGTTACAACAACCATATGACATGCAAAGCCTAAAATATTTACTATTTGGCCCTCATAGAAAACATTTGCTGACTTCTGTTCTAAAGCAATGATTCCAGAAAAAAGCCAACAGAAAATTAAGTGTTCAATGTAGTAGTCCTTTTTATTTAACCATGTTAGTGTATCAAAACAAATGATCAGCTGCAATCACCAGAACAAAATTCCAAAATAAAATACAGTTTTGTTTCCAAGAATGTATTTTAAGCTGCAATTTTCACCATGGACTGCTAAAAACTTCCTCATGTTGTTTATGTACCACTTTATAGAGCAACATTTATGAATGAGCAATTGGATCCTAAGCAAAACTGATTTATCTGGCAAAATTGCTTTTTCTGTTTGTCTAATTTGGAGAGTATGCCTTTATCACATTCTCCCCAATGTTTAGTCATTTTTGTTGCATTTTAGTTAAAATTTTCTTGTGGTATTACTCACTAACCATGGGTAATTCACATTAAATTTGTCTGATACTCGATCCACTTGTGGATTTGATTTTGTTGTATTCCTGTCAGTGGCACATACTTATAACAGTGCAGGTTGGGTAACTTGTCTTGCAGCAAACTAATGTATACATTTTCCATTTTACCTAAAAATATTATTCTAATTTATTTTTATTTATTTATTTATTTTTTTGGTCAGAGAGAGTGAGCACAGGCAGATAGAGTGGCAGGCAGAGGCAGAGGGAGAAGCAGGTTTCCGGCTGAGCAAGGAGCCCGATGTGGGACTCGATCCCAGGACGCTGGAATCATGACCTGAGCCAAAGGCAGCCGCTTAACCAACTGAGCCACCCAGGCGTCCCTATTTTAATTTGTCTTATGTAAAAATCTAGCACTGTTACACCTAGATTCTGAAAGTGTAATGCCTATGAACACATTGTCTCCCTTTGAAAAAGTGGCTCGAAATAATTGCACATAATTTTTGCTAATTCTTGTGTCCCAGACCCTACAACAATGTCTAGTATGTAACACCCCTCAAATAGATACCTGCTGAATAATAGCTGAATTAATGGATAATGCATTTCCATTTCATAACTTCTACACATAAGGTATGAGGGGAGAAAGCAGCAAAATACTCATATCCAGTCACTGAATTTTCCACATTCTCTTGTTAAGCTTTACACAGTTGTTGTTTTTTATTTGTTTATTTGTTTGTTTTGTTTTGTTTGTTTTTTACACTGGTCTTTAATGTAACTGTTGTCTATTCAAAATTAACTTATGGTTGTAGGGGACAAGATGGACCACAATGACATGAAGATTATTTTGAATTAAAAAGCAATCAAAACCCAGCAGATTCAGGAAAAACTTTTTAGCTCCACCACAGCGCCTGAAAAGAATTTAGCTAGAGGACGTGCTCCAGGGGGAGAGCTATCACTACAGATGACTGTATTATACCATAAACTACGTATGGTAGACAAGGAGGAACTAGCAAGGGCTATCTGATCAAACTCCTGTATGTCCCATTATTTCTGAAGGGCCAGCAAACATTTGTTTACCAATTTACTCTTTTATATTTTCTTGTGAATTGCATTTCAACCTTTTGAAGTCACAGATCACTGCCCAATTCACCTTAGTTTAGAAAGACATACATACCTCATTTTGCCTGTCTTTGTCCATCTGTATGGAATCCGGGTATATACAAAATTAAATTTGATTTTCTTCTGTTAATCTGTCTCATGTCAATTTGATTCTTAATCCAGCTGGAAGGACCGTGAAGTAAGCAGTAAGTTCTTCCTCCCCTACATGATAAAAGCACTTCTGTTGGTTGACCTTATGGAGCAATGGGCTAGATGGACTTGGAAGCTTGTTTTGTTATTTTGTTAGTATTAATTCTTAGACATGATATTCCTGAGCGGATGTTTTCATTAGTTTTACTGCTTCCAAGCTCTGATTGTTGCATATTAGTTATGACTTCGTGGAGAATGCAGATTACTCTTCCTGAACGTGATGAAATTCAATCAACAGACTTCTAATAATGCATAATTTTCTTTGATTATAAAAGCAAGTATCTCACAAAAGGAGCAAAAACAAAAGAAATTCTTAGTGTTATTTGTGAGCTTCCCATTTCTGGGATTTGTATTGTCCAATTTTAAATTTTAAAAGCTGTAGAATTTTCAAATCTCTCTGCCCCACCCCCAGCCCAGCTCCATTCTGCTGGACCCTCTGGTTCTCAGCCCAGCTTTCCTATTTCCTCTCTGAAGGCCTGGCCTTCAGTAAGGTTGAGTCTTTTCTCAGTTACGTGTTTTGCATTTCTATTTCATACTGGGCTTATTTAAATCAGGATAAAGCTGAATCATTTGAATTTAACTGGGAAACAGTTTTAGGACTTAAGAGATCAACTTTTATATTTATGAGAAGTGTGGGATACGTTATATCTTAATGAGGTGCGAATCACTGTTTATTCTTGTCCTTTTGTTAAATCTTTGTGTTTCCCTTAAATTACCTTTGGGTCTGTATTTTGGAACATTTTTTAGTGCAAGTAAAATTGTATTATTATATATTTATTTATTGGGGTTACGTTTTAAGTCAATCCTCTCAAAGTTATGACTGCAAAGTCTGTGGAACAGCTTAGATACCACTATGAAAAGCATGCAGCTGTCTCTCTCCTTTGCATTCTTAACTCACTATTCATTCCAATTTCTCTATTACATATTTCTGATTCACTGAATATGAAAACTCATACTGAAGCACATTTAATTAGCTGTGATTTAGTCTATTGATATAATGAGGATGGGTGAAGAAGAGAAAAAAGGAAAAAAATAATTACTGAAATACAGGATTTTGGCAGAATTGATAACTACTGATGTATGGTACCAGAAAGAATGTGAATGATGAAGTTCTACAGGACCAAAATAATCTTTGTTAAGTAGAGAATGGCATCTAGCTGTAAATGATGACACCACTGGCAGTGGATGTTCACTGTGGATTACTCAATAATGTGGATGCTTTCGCAGTTTGAGGATCTGAGGCTCTTTGCTTTGACTTTTTAACTACTACAATATCCAAAGAAGTATAGTTTGGACCATATAATATCATAGGAATTAAGTAATACTTAAAGGAGAGAGAAGTAAATTAATGATTTTTTAAGTGAATAATGGACAAGAATGAATCAAAGGCAAACATTGTTTTATTGACCTATGTTTTTCAGCCTAAATTTTAGGCCATTTTTATCTGTACACCTTAATTAATGATAGCCTAGCTGCGGCTTAAGGGATTTTAGAATAGTAATTATGATTCAGTAGCCACACTTCAGAGTAGAAAACTTTTTCAGTAAACTTTTCTTACTATTTGAAGTATGTAATATTTAATATATATGTCCTTTAAGGAAATGCAAATAGTATGTAAATTTATCCCCATATATAGGCTAACTTAATGAAACATACACTGAAGAAAGATAAAGATATATTTTTTAATGTATTTCATATGCTGTGTTACTAAAACTACCTGTACTTTAACATGAAAATTTCTAATACACTATGTTATAAAATGGCATGTAGCACAGGGATTTTGTAAATACTGAGGCAGTAGGTTTGGTACTTAAATTTTACCCACAAATGTTAATGAATCAATCAATCAACCAGTCACTCAATCTATGCACACACATATACATGTGTGTACATATAAAAGTGTGTGTATATACATATACATTTAAATGTATATGTATATACACACATGTGTACAACATGCATCTTTTTACATTGTGTAGATCCAGCTGCAAAGTAGAAGTCAAGATATGGGCAAATAATAAATAGTAGTTCTTAGTTTTTGAGGATAAAGCCTAGTCACCAATAAATAGGTTGCATAACAATCATATAATTTTTAAAGCTGCTGGAGCTAGCATCTTACTTTAAGAAACTTTCGATATTTGCATGGTATGAATAAAGTACCATCAAGAAAATCATTTCCCATACAACAAATCCTCACCAGGTTTTTCTGCTTGCTTGCTTTTTTTTTTCTTTTCTTTCTTTCTTTCTTTCTTTCTTTCTTTCTTTCTTTTTCTTTCTTTTTTTCTTTTATTTCTTTATTTTTTGTTTTGTTTTTCTGCTTTCTAACCCCTAAAATGTATACCAACATCTTATCTAAGTCTCCTTATCAGATAATCTCACATTATATACTATTGTTTTCCATTTAAGATTTTAGGTAGAAATGGGGTTATAGTGATTTTTCTTAAGGTGCCCCACACAATATTTCTAGCACAAATGATTCAGCCTCCATTCCCATTTTTAAGTTTTCTTTAGAGCTCATATGACTGAAGAAGCTAGGTAATAACAATGATTCTAATAGATATCTTTCACGGATAAGACATGAAAAACATTTCTGTGAAAAATGTCACAGTTCTGAAGTGGTGTGGTTTTTCAATAATTTGATTTTATGATTTATCTATTGCATTGATTCACTGTACTTCATTCTAGATGTTAGTTACAAAGCCAGTAGGACAGCAGTGGAAAGCAGCTGGGGTTTAGTATGGGGCTTTTCATTCTGTTCCTGAAATAGTTGTAAAACTATGTTAGTAATCCAAAGGAAGTCTTGGTGCCTAGCTTCTCAGGATAGGAATTATTTGTCTACATTAAGATCAGAAAAAGATCAGAGATAGAGGTGCACAACGAAATTCACATGACAATTTTCTCAATTTAGTTTACCTTTAATACATAGTGAATGAATATTCACTATGAGTTCAATGAAGAAAAAATACCACTATTTGTCCAGGCTTGGGGGAGAAGGGGAAGTGAGAGAGAAATAGGCTGCTTCCTGTGAGTTATCATCACCTGTCTGCTTCCTTTCACATCAGTGTCAGTCACAAAATCAGTAGTCATGAGCTTTTTGATTTACAGAAATGAACTTGTTAGTGAGTAATCGCCTCTTCTTCAACTGTGCAGATAGAGAAGAAACTGACTTTCCTTTATTTTCCATTATCTCCTATCCAGAGAGGTTACAAACATATGAAGTATGCCCTAATATTTATGACTTAAATACTTAAAAATTACAGCCCTTGTTAAAGTCTGGTGTGGACTCTCCTCTTTGCAGATTTGACTTTTGTAATTGAGACAAAATGGCACATGCCTGTACTAATTTCTATATTAATTTGGCATTGTTACTGCCCATTGTTGGCTTTATTAAAGGCCCTTCCCCTTGGCAACCTCCTCTTTAGTTTCTAGGGGAAGCCGGTGTTCATTGCTACTCACAGGGTGTGCTGAGCAGCTGTAGGACCAGATGCTCCACTGGCTGGATACTTTGTTTGATTTGAGTCTAGGGACATGGTCAGGCTGCTTATGAAATATTTAATTGATCCAGATGTCACAGTTTTCAACTTGCTGTCAGTTGTGATGAATTTGTTTCATACTTAATGTTTGCAGATATTTCATGGTGCAAATACTTCTTCAGATCCATACATTAGGGGTGCCTGGGTGGCTCATTTGGTTGAGCCTCTGACTCTTGATTTTGGCTCAGGTCGTGATGTCAGGGTTGTGAGATAAAGCCCTGTATCCATATCATGAGTGTGGAGTCAGTTTAAGATTTTCACCCTCCGTCTTCTTCTGCCCCTTACCCCACCTCTAAAAAAAAATAAATAAATAGAAATAAAAAGTACATGCTTTTCTTTTCTGTTGTTTTACATTTCATTATTTTTCTAAATTAAATAATTCCTTCTTTCTAAATAATTTTGTTTCTCTTTCTAGTTTATTACAAGGAAAACCAAGTATCTAAGTATGTATATATATATATATATATATATATATATATATATATATATATATGAACTATAGAAAGGATAAGTTTTTAACTGAATAGAAGTTCCATTGTATCACAAAAGTTTTATTGCTATGTATTCCACTTTTCATTGTGCTCCAGATGCTTTTCACTTATTCTGTGATCTCTAGTTATTAGGGAATAAATTAATTTTGTTCATGGTCTTATTCATTTCTAATTGACTAGATTATGGTAACTATATCACCAATACGAATATAGCTTTTAGAATTTTTGAAAGATTTTCTTGGCAGCAAAGTTCATGTAAAATGATGATTTGCGGGTATGCGTGAGCTCTGTGAAAAATGTTAAGTTCCTAAAATTCATTATTTAATTATTTGATTCCTGTACATCTTACATTTATGGCTTTAGAATTTGTCTAATTCTAAAAGAAGTATATCCCCCATATAAGTCTGTTTTTAGAATTTCATCTTGCATTCTCAATATATTTTTAGTTTGCCATTATGCTGTTTAGTACACTCATATTTGTGGAATATCCTTTATCTATTTTGCTGATTTTATTTTTTAATTCCATAAGGTATATCGTTAATTTTTATTGCTCTTAATTTCAGATATTTTATGTGAATTTCCCCTTCTAAATTTTTTTATTTGCCAAGTGCCTATTTGCTTATCATTTCCTTCAATCATTATTATTTTGTTTCAAAAAGCTTCTTGTAAAAAACATATTGCTAAGATTTTGTTTCTTTTCAGACATCTCTGATTTTAATGGGATGATTGATGTGTTTTTTTCCAGCGTAAAAATTTATATGCTTTATTTTTCTTTCATCATACATAATGTTTATTATTTTTCCCCTATTTCCTGATTTGATATGTTCATCCAACTTTGTTACACTCATACTTTTTGTTCTATCCTCCTCAATATGTTTGAGATCTAATAAACGTGTACTGCAGGAATAATTATGATGATGACACTGTCTTACATATGCCTGTTTAAAAGTTTTATCATTTCATCTATCTCATCTTATTAATTCGACCTTAGCAAGGCAAATACTATTAGAGAAGTGGATTTAGATAAAACTTCTGTCCAGTGCAAGGGTGACTTCTATTAATTCCCTGACATTTCTCCTGCATAAATCTATCTCCTGCAGAAGTATTCATGCTTATTTCATTGTTTGGCTATATCAAGTTTTGCATCGTCTGTTCTTACAAAAGTCCAGAACAGGGTAGAAATACTCTCTAGGACTATTTTGGATCATTGTTCCTTAATCCAACTTCATATCCAAAGAACATTCTTTCTGAAGATGAAGGAGCCGTTCCATTTTGAACCTTCTGGGCTTAGTTGTGTCAGGACCATTGTGATCTCAAACTGAATCTTGATATAAAACAACTGAAAACATGAAGAGAGGGGAGCCTGGGATAATTTGATCGCTCTTTGTCCAATAGTATACTCTTCATTCATGTTTAATTTATTTTTCCATTTTTCCTACTAGCTTAAAACCAGTTTTTCCAATCTTCATTAATACAAGCTATCTAACCACAAAAAAGTTACACCTCACTGAGCCACAGTTTTCAGAAGTTGAAAAAACAAAAACCAGATACAAATAAGAAAAATAGTAAGTGTAATTTTAAAAATCTCCCAGGGTGGTCTGACAATTGAATGATGTTAGTCAATCGTTTGGGAAAGTCTTTTTTTTTTTTTTTAAAGATTTTATTTATTTATCTGACAGAAAGAGACCGAGCAGGCAGAGAGGCAGGCAGAGAGGCAGGCAGAGAGAGAGGAGGAGGCAGGCTCCCCGCCAAGCAGAGAGCCCGATGTGGGACTTGATCCCAGGACCCTGAGATCATGACTTGAGCTTAACCCACTGAGCCACCCAGGCGCCCCCTTTTCTTTTTAATACTAACCCAAGTAAAAAATTTACAGTGAAGAATAATGGTCCTTTTATATCTTTTAAAATTAAAAAAGGAAAAGTTCAAGGATGTAATTTATGGTGCAGCCCTAGTAAATGTATGTATGGTGTACATATGGAAGCTGTGCATAATTAAGATACCTGGGATATTCTTAAACCCTTAAGTGTCTTGAAACATATATATGGGATATGCAATCAACTGTGAACATTAGAAAATATAATAGAAATTGCAAAGGATTTATATATAAATTTATATTTATATATAAAATACAGATTTTATATATACATTTTATTTCCCCTCAATATAATAGAATTGCAAAAGATTTGGAAGCATTTTTTTCTTTGTCTATGAGCAATTCAATTATTTTGTTTCTGAAATAAATTAAGTAAAGCTTATTGAGTCTGATCAGCCTTTGTTTCCAGGGAATTGCAGTTCAATTTCATTTTTAATTAGAATTGAACATTTTGGATTTCTTAGCACTGGTAAGCAAGACCCAGCAATATAATGTATGTACTTAATTTGTATTAAGTTTCTGAAATCTAGTGTTGAGAGTGAACAATATGTCTGGTTAATATTTAAACATCTCACAATGCTCTGTTGTAGAAGTTTCCATTTGTAAAAGCTGCTGTTCTATAACAAATTGCTTTCACTTTCAAATAAACCTGTTATCACAACATGAGCAAAACTTATTCAATTAAAAGAGAAAACAAAGTAATTATTTACTCCCATGTGAGGTGCTCAACAGTTTTTAAACATTCTAGAAATGCCTAGGTAAGGTAGATATTGGCTAAAAATCATTTCGTATAATATTACTGCTTTAATAAAGTATAGAGGTATATTCCTATGGGATAGACATTTCTATATAGGAAACCATTCTCTCACAGAAAAGGAATCTTATTCTGATGAACCTGCATGGAAAGGAGCCATGGACCATGAAATCAGTTATGCTAATGTTTTTTCTCCTTTTTCAGTTCTTCACATCTGTGTGTGTGTGTGTGTGTGTGTGTGTGTGTGTTGTGTATTCCACGGTAGTCTAATGCTGCTCATCACACTGGGGCTATTTGAGAACTATACATGCAAGTTATCATTTTCCTTCACTTCTGTGCACTCAGGCATTAAACTGGATATGTTCTATGCTGAGAGTTTTGTCTTAATATAGTCCTAGGGGCTGGGAGAAGTTTGCAGTCACCTGGGACATAGTACACTGAAAAAATACTTTGAACTAAATTCTTAGGCATCTGCAATAAAAAGTATAGCAGGTAGACTTAACAGTTCATATAGTTTCAAAAGGTAACTCTGAGTCAGAATGGACCCTTGCTGTCTTACATGCTTAAAAAAAAAAAATCTAAAATCTGAATGAAAATGTACATATAGGTAATTTTTTTCATCCAAAGGGCATAGTGATTCTCAAGAAAATCAAAAGCCTTTCTGAACCAGGGAAGTGGAAACTCTGTGACCTCCAATGTGTTCATGCTATAAAAAGGCCCTGTCGATTTTTGCTGGACAGAATTCCAAAGACAACTCAAGATCTATTAACTGCATGGACAAGAGACATACACTCTGCCCATTGCTTGGCAACTATAAATCCTCCTAATTAGTGCCATTAGAAAAAATAATATGGAATTTTTTTCTATTCTTATTGAATTCTCTGCAAGACCTATGCATCACATTTGCTCTCTAGAGAAAAGAAAAAAAAAGTTGCAAATAATCCACGCCCCTGTATATGTAATGCTTTCGTGTGCCTAGGAGTAAGACAGTCCTTCAGCTGTTCATTTCTGGCAACTTGTCCTATGCCTGATTGAAATCTCAGGTTTTACATAATTAAATAAATTAATTTCAGGAGGGGTTGAGAAATTATGTCTCAGTGGAGTAGACTGCCTTTTTTTTTAAATGGGGAAAATCTATAAGAAGGTAACAAAAATAGTGTTTTCTTGATTAGTAAGGAAAATGTAATAATCATTATCATCATTTTAAAAGATATAAAATAACATTTCAAGTAATAGCATTATAACAATTAATAGAAACTAAAGCTGTTTGGGGAAAAATGTATTCCTGGGAGGATCTTAGAATTTTTTTTTCACATTTTCTCTAACATATAACAAAAAGCAAACAGATCGGTAATAAGTGAAAGATAAGAGAAGAGTAGATTTAAGTCATATGAATATGTACTTTTGGAAATAAACCTATGAAATTTCATCATTTTTAAATCAAGAAACATTTTTTTCAAGATAAGTAATTTTGGGAATTTTTGCTTTCTTAATAGCATTCCCTATCCCAGAAAAATGCAGAGAAATTATACTCTTTTAATTATCAACCTGGTGCTCTTCCTTGTTTTCCTTCTCATCATCAAAACAAAACCACCTCACCCATGAAAGTCCTTCAGACATACCACCTCCTTTGAATCTGCCAGTCATTTTGTGTGACTGATGGGGCAAATGTCATCTCTTTTTATGGATGAGAAAATTGAACTGCATAGCTTTTCAGTGGCAAGCCCAGCATTCCTTGCCGAATGGCTGGACCAGTTCAAGACCTCTTACTCTCAGTTCAGTGGGTTTTCAACTGCCATGTTACTTGCAGGCCAAGCTACAGCGAAACAACTCCATAAACTCAGATGTATTTCTAACAACTTAGAACATTATCTAACACTTAAAAGTAGTCCAAGATTTGAAGTATTTCTATGGTGAAATTTTTAAAGTAATTCCAAATATGCTCTTTTTTTTAATATAATTTTTTATTTTTTATAAACATATATTTTTATCCCCAGGGGTACAGGTCTGTGAATCACCAGGTTTACACACTTCACAGCACTCACCAAAGCACATACCCTCCCCAATGTCCATAATCCCACCCCCTTCTCCCAAACCCCCTCCCCCCAGCAACCCTCAGTTTGTTTTGTGAGATTAAGAGTCACTTATGGTTTGTCTCCCTCCCAATATGCTCTTTTATGTTATTCATTCGATTTTTCCTCATATATTTTCTCCATATCCACGCAACTTGGAGAAGATTATATATATATATATATATATATATATATATATACCTCATATCTATATCTATATCTTATCTATCTACATATATATAGTGTATATCAGGTAAAAAATTAAAAACACCACAGAGATGACTTTATTTTTTTTTAATGTTCATATGAGGATCCATAATATAAATTTAGAAAACATTGAATATCAAATATATAGCTAGGTTTTTTTCCTTCTTGTTTATAAAATTAGGAGCTCTATTTAGTATTTCTGTTAAATAACTAATTTTGTACACAGTAGAAATAGAAATTTTTAATGCAGCGAAATATCAGAAAATTATTTATGTCAATAAACCTAAACAATAACAAATTTCTGTGATATCTTTAGAGATATATAATTCTTATTCCTTATCCATGGGTTTCTCCCCCTTGTGGTTTTTGCTAAATATGTTCTTAAGTTAGAAGCATACATTAAAAATTATTATTTGTTCCTTTTGAACAATGATTTGTTTGGTAGAGCAACAGCATGCCTCTAGGTGGAAAAGAAGTATCTGCAGTTATTAATATCAGCAACTTATTTACTAATAGCAATTGTATATTTCTCCTCAATATTGACTATAAGTAATGAAATCATGTTAGAGAAATGAATGTGTATTCAATTCATGAATCTCCTTGATAGAGGAAAAGACCCCAGGCCACTGTGTTTCCTTCCCCAGTCTCGAATCCCTCTCCCTGAAAATAAAATGGTTTAGGTTAACACTTGCTCACCCCCACTCTATCATTGTATTCTCACCCTGGAACCTAGAATATTGGACCCATGCAACATAGGTGGATCCATCAGTGATAGGAAAGATTAGAAATGTAGAAATAAAATACAGCATTCTCTTCAGTATTTTGAAGCTACAGTTGGAAAAATGATACCTTAATTAATTTTTTTTAAAAGATTAGGCTTCTGCTATGCAGAAAACATTACAAAGGTTAGAAAATAACAATATGCATTTAAAAAATTGAAAAATTTGCAAAGTTACTTTTTTCATGATTTAGAAGTTGTATAGTTTAAAAGGAAAAGCATAACTAAATAAATTACTCTGAATATGCTGTTACCTACATGGCATGATCTGGTCATACTTATATCATGATTTACTTCACTTATGAAATGAGAATAATTGCACAGACAATGAGACATTAGTTAAAGTGAAATAAAAATGTTACACATGAGGATACCTTACACAGTAGCTCTTCCTTCCTTCCCTCCTTCTTGAAGTGTAATGATAAGAGTTGAGGTTTCTTTTTAGAACTTCAACAGCAACCTTTACTGTCTGCATAGTTTCCAGTTTTTTCCTCACAAAAGCAGAAGGTCATTGCTTCTTATTAATCTCACTGGAATTATTTAAATAACTTTAGATACATTCAGTAAAGCAATTTGAAATCTAAGTAGAGGTGTTCGGTGAAATAAAAAAAGAATGCTGTGATTATGTCTTGGATACACTCAGTCTGATTACAGTGAATATTCCTCACCATAATAGTCTTTTTTTTTTCTTTAACAAAGGAAAGTGGGTTTATTTCTGAAACATAACAAAGCAAACAGGAATCTTACAAATCTCTTTAATGGTATACTAACAATACAATACATAATTAAAGGGCAAAACAACAAACCTATAAACAGGGAAAACAATCTCAAAAAGGAAGAATAACATAAAATTTAAGCCCTCAAGTCAAAATATCTGCTTAAAGAATGATCACATATTATGTGTCCAATATTTTTATTTTTCATATATGCCAGAGTCATGTAGTTTACATGAATAAGAAAAAATGAAATAAATAAATATTCATTTCATGAATATGAAATATTAGGTTCATGGTTTTTTTTAAGTTTATTTTTATTTTTCTGTTACCATACCCATGAATCCTTAATGCTTTCTGTTATAATGCATATTAATCCCCTGACAGTACTTTGTAAAAATCCAGGTCTTTTTAGTAATCTAAATAAACAGGCATATAATTCACACAGTATTGATTCCGGTGTCCTCTCAGAAAGCAAATCACAACAAGAGAATCTGATGTGTTTTATAAATTCACCCTTCAGCCAGTCTATTTATCTTTGTAAAGGATAGATGTATAACTGAAAGGAAAGCTCTGCTTTAGCAGAAAGATTGCCAAACTTGAAATTGGAAAATTCTGGTTTGATCCCTAGAATACCACTTAGTTGTTCTGACTGTGGATCAGCCTTTTAACCTTTCTGAATCATGACTTCAACAACTACATAGTGGAATTGAAATGACATACCAGATATTCTGAATGAAATTCCACTAATAACTTTGGGGACGGTATCTGGCTCACAGTAGATGTGCAACTAGTCCTTCACAATTTAGTTTCAAAAAGACTCAGAAGACTTAGATTCTGATCGCAATTATTTTCCAGAGTCTTTGTATAAAGTTTGGCACCTTATGTGAATATGCGAGTTCGCTAGAGCTGCCATAACAAAATACCACAGACTAGGTAGTTTCAAGAGGAATTTATTTTTTTACAGTTTGAAGGACTGAAAATTGAATATCAAGGTATTGACATGTTTGGTTTATCCTAAGGTCTTCCTTCTTGGCCTGTCAATCGCCTCCTTTTTGCTCAGTCCTCATATCCCTTTTCTCTATGTACATACTTTTCTGATGTCTATCTCTCTTCTTCTTAAGGACACTAGTCATACTGGATTAGAGTCCATCAGGTTGACCTCATTTAACTTTATTTACTTCTTTAAAGGCTCTATTTCTAAATACACTCACACTCTGAGGTACTGAAGGTTAGGACATAAACTTGTGAATCTTAGGGGAACAAAATTCAGCCCATAACAGTAGACCTTAATTTTATTTGTAAAATTAAGTCCCTCTTACATATTTCCTCTTTTTATCTTTACTTTTGTTTTCCACATGAAGACTCAGAGAGCTTTTCTAGCTATGGAGATCAGAGAAATGGTTCTAGTGCTCAGCCAATATTTTGAAGAAGTTAAAAAAACAGAATCACAAGCTTCTTTTTTTAAAAAATATTTTAGAAATTTTTTTTAAGATTTTAAAATTTATTTATCTGACACAGAGAGAAAGAAATCACAAGTAGGCAGAAAGGCAGGCAGAGAGAGAAGCAGGCTCTCTGCTGAGCAGAGAGCCCGATGCAGGGCTTCATCCCAGGACCCTGAGATCATGACCTGAGCCAAAAGCAGAGGCTTAACCCACTGAGCCACCCAGGTGCCCCCAAATCACAAGGTTCTAACTTTGGTTCTTAAAATCAGGTGATAGTTGAGGGATTCCACACATTGTAACCAGTGAAAAATATAAAGAGCAAGGCTGGTGTTCAGTGGGTTCTGAAGGGTGAACTGACAATTTAGGAACATCTGTAGATGGATTAAAGTCTAGCTGTGGAATTCATGGTGAAGACACTGGAGAAGTGGATTGTCTATTTCATAGCAGCACCCTCCTTCTGGAATAGAGAAAACACTTTGATTGAAAAGAAAAGAAGTCAATAGGGAAGAAGCTATATGACAAATATCAGAACAGGGTCCTTTCTCTTTCATGATTCCTGGCTTTCACCTCCTATGAATGATTTTTTTTTTTTTTCCTGAATGTATGAATACCATGCAGCCACCCAAATGCTGCCAGTCTTCAGGCAATGGGAATATGAACGAACCCATGTTGGACCATTTTTAGGTATCAGACTACTTATTCCCTGAATGAGTAGTTTTTAGGGAACTCTGAATTTTGTTAGATCTGCTCAATAAGACCGTTATATCCTGCCCATGGATTTCTAGTATCGTTTATTTCAGAGGCAATTATCTGGCAACTGTTAGGACCTAGTTGTATACACTATACACAAGGAGAAATATATTAATATGGCTCATAGCAAGAAATATGGGATCAGTCATCTTGAAGTTAGCCAAAGACCTTTTATCTGCATGACCCTGTCAAAAAGACAAACTCACATGTTCAAATCCCAGTGCCTTAGTCTCCACTGTCCTTATCTCTAACTTTTAGATAACAAAACATAAAATGAAATAAAACAAAAATCAAAACAAATTCTGTTTTAATTATGCATTTTTATAGAAGTTTAAGGAGAAAGCAACCCTTTTAATGGAGTATGTGTGTTTATTTTAAGTTCAGAAACAGGTTGGATTAATATTTATGTTCATATTCCAAAATACATATATACAAAATGCCACAAACAAAATGTATTGCATGTTTTCCAAGCCAGTGGGTGTGAAATATAGAAGAGAATAACATTCATGTAATACATTTGTCCCTATATGCATTATGTATTCATTCATTCATTGATACATATACTAGTTTACTCATTAACTCAACAATAGAGAAATCATTTCGTGCCACGTGCTATGCTAGGCACTGGGGATATAAAATAAAGCAATAGCATTCCTGTCTTCAAGCGGATCATAGCCTAGGCTACTAAAAATACCCATCAAATCCTTATGAATTCCTAGAGATAAAAAATACAATAAAATTTTACTTTAAGGACTATAATTGCTTCAAATGGTGGAGCCATGACCTAGCTTGAAGGGAATTGACTGACTCTGCATATAGAAATAGGAAAGTGTTCCAGGACGACTATTGACCGTTTCTCAGTTTCTAGTCCAGGACCTACCTCAGACATCGCAGGTGTGTTGGGATCTTAGCTCCCACGAATACTTAAGTAAGGTTCATGTTAGCTCAGCACTTAGTCATCTTAGAGCTAAATAAAAGAGTCAAAGCTATGACACTGGTTTAATGATTTCTATTTTCATGGAAACATGCTCCTATGGCACTTTGTGTAAATTAGGAAATGGTGCACTTGCGGGGCGGTATAGCCTAATGGGTCAGTATAGTATACTAGCCGGTGGCTGCGGCTTGCTGTACATGACCTTATAACACTGAAGCTCAATACCATTTGCTTGACTCATTTTTTTGTTTCTGTTCCAACTTCTAACTGGCTCTATTATGTCAAACACTATTTTAGTTTACAAGGTGGAAAGCATGATAAAGAATCCCAAACTCATTATATATATATATATATATATATATATATATATTTGATAAAGAGAAGCAAAGGATAATCAAAGTAGTATTAGGAAATCTTAGCCTTACATTTGCCCTCTCTTTTCAAGAAATGGACCCCTAGTATAATCATCATCCTGGGCTAAAACAATCTAAAGGAATGAAAGGTGCTGGGCGGGGCAAACAATTTTCACCTGTGCTCCCAGGAACAGTCAAAAGCAGACAACCTGATGACAGGTACCTTCATCCTTTTTATATGTACTTGCCTTTGAATGCATTTGAAGAATATAATCTCACCAGAATAGTAGCTCCTTTGAGTATTTTAGGCAACCACTACCTCACTGTGTTCAAAATGCAATACTAACAAAGCAGAGGAACTTTTTTTTTTTTTTAATCTGATTTAATGTAGGCATTTTCCTCAATTGCTAACTTCAGTGGAAATCCAGCAATAGATAATTTCTAAAATTAGGTCACTAAATTAAGCCACTTATTTAAGGGCTCTATGACAGCAAACAAGGGACAGCATCATGAACTAGATTTGATAAAATTGGAGAAGTTTATACCTCAGGTCCAACCATTGCAGGCAGAGGATTAGAAGAGGGGATAAAAATCACATAAAAGGCTATCTCTTCAGGGTTGTAGGGAATTAATCAACTCTGGCAGAAGATACCATACTATTAAACTGCTTTGCCTCATTATAAGCTGTCATGTTTAGAAAAATATCATGGTCTGTATTGATTATAAAAGGAATCACAGTGTATTACCAAACATAATAGAAGAATTAAAATATGCAACTGTAGCATTTTATTTTTCATTATGATAAATTCTAAGTCATGAGATTTCTTAAATTTTCAATAGTCAAATAGTTAATTACTGGCTTTCTTGTGTCCATGGCAGACATCTCTTATAGAACCATTTTCCACTTTTCACTGACCCTGAACTTGGCCTCAAAACACTTCCCCAGGCAGCCACTCATTGTCAGTTAATTGAGGTTAACACTTAAGATGAAAACTATTCATCATTCCACTGGTTAAATGAACTTCCTGAGAGCATAACAAAGACTTTGTCCTACTTAACTCCATATGCCAATGCCAGCATATTACCTGCACAGAAGTGATGCTCAATATATAGTTGTGAATGATTACCCCAGAAATAATAAAAATTTTCACTAGCAGGTAATTCTCAAAAAAAAAAATGCAAGTGGCCAAAATTACAAACAAAAATAAATTTAACTTCACCTGTATATGTAAAAAATGGACAAATAATTTTTAGCTAGATTGGCAAATATTTCTTAAAAAATAATATTCAATGCTGGTGATCGAGGAAACAAGTACTCAGATATACGAATGGTAAGAATGTAACTTGTTATAGTTTTTCTGGAGGGAAAATAGTTTGTCAAAAATCATAAAAGTAGCAATACTTTCACCTAGAAATTCTACCTGTGGAAATACACTTCATGAAAAAATACATTTTGTGCCATCATTTAACTATAAAGAAGTTTGCTGAAGTATGATATAAAATATTCAAAATTTATAAAACCAACAGCCAAGGATTGGTCAAATAACATTTGATAGCCTTTCTATATATTTTTTTTGTTTCAGATTTTTATGTAAATTCTAGTTAGCATGTAGTGTGATATCGGTCTCAGGAGTAGTGTTTAGTGATTCGTCACTTATCTGCAGTACCCAGTGTTGGTCACAATTAAGCGCCCTCCTTGATCTCCTTCACCATCTAGCCCATCGGGCGCCCACCGCCCTCCCTCAGCCCGCAGTTTGTTCTCTGTATTTGAGTCTCTTATGGTTTGCTTCCCTCTCTCTCTGCTTTTTTCCTTCTGATGTATTCAGCTGTTTTGTTTCTAAATTCCACATATGAGTGAAGTCGTATGGTATTTGTCTTTCTCTGCCTAATTATTTCACTTGGCGTAATACCCTCTAGCTCCATCTACATCATTGCAAATGGCATGACTTCAGCCTTCCTATATTTTATTATTATATTATTTATAACATTCACGTATGTATCGTATACAGCTATTAATGTTGTATAGAAGTGTACTTATCAACATGGACAGATATTTAGTATGTGCTTTTAAGTGGAAAAAATAGATTGCAAAATTTGTGGTGTGTGGTCTTATTTTGTAAGTATATGTGCATATGTGTCTAAGCCCTAATAAAAAGGTTTAAAGACTCCAACATATTAACATTTGCTATTTCTTGACAGATAGGTTACTAGGACTATTGCTATTATTATTATTATTATTTTGGCTGTATCTTTTTTCTCTAATGATCACAAGTCACTTTAATATTTTTAAAAAGTAATTTTAATATTTAAAACCTCCTTTCGAGAATTGTTCATATTTTTCTTGATTTATTCTTCTATAGTAAGCAGAACATTCGAAGTCATTCCGTTGGTCATTCTTTATAAAAGTAGTAACTTCAGCATCTAAACAATAAAAGCCCTCCCTAAGGACTTCAGTGTGAGCTTTTAGAGAGTCCATCTTAAATGTGGCCCTCTTATTGACATATTCTTTGTTCTTTTTTCCTTTTCTCATTCTTCCCCTCTCCCTAAATCCTCCTCCCTTTTCATTAAAACACTGATGAGAAAATCCTAATTCAACAGGAGTCAATTGTTCTTTGCTTAGGCTCACAAGGTTATTTTTTCTGATTAATAATTAAATAGACCTTATTTAATATAACACATTAACTAGATAATACATCCTTGTTCATTACTCAAAAATTGGAAAGTACAGAATATTTTTAAAAGAGTTGAAAAAACACCTTTAATGTGATGTACTTACATCAAGTATATTTTTTTACTATTCTGCATATTACTTCTCTTATGTAAAAACCATATTATATGTACACTTATATGCTTTATTTTTCCAATAGAACTGCATCCCAGGGCACCTGGGTGGCTCAGTGGGTTGAGCATCTTGCTGTTGATTTCAGCTCAGGTCATGCTATGAGGTCTTGGGATGGAGCCCTACATCAGGCTTGGCACTCAGAAGGGAGTCTGCCGGAGATACTCTCTCCTTTTGCCCCTCTGTACCACATGCACTGTCTCTCACTCTCTCTCAAATAAATAAATAAATAGATAGATAAATAAATCTTTAAAACAACAACAAAAGGTGCATCCTAAGTATTTTCTCAGAATTCTCTTTCTGTGTTTTTTTAAAGAGTAGGTGCTGTGCCAAACCAGCATCTTTCTCATTTGTTCCTTCATTTAACAATCCTGGTGAATGACTACTATGTGCCTGTTAAGAGCAAATGCACACTGTAGAGAAGATAAGCATGGTTCTCTCCTCATGGAGGGGCTCAGCTAGGCCCACAGCTGCTGCCTTGCTTGGGCCACTGTAAAACTTAATAAGTAAGTAAAGCAGTTATTGGGAAGTGAAGTATAGGTGTTAACTACAGTCACACAAGGGACAGCAACTGCCTACGCTTAGTGTGATTCCTAGTCAGAGTCTCCATTATTGCCCTCCCCCAGGTCGCCTAAGGGCTTTTCCTCTCTCATTGGAAACACATGGTTTACCAAATTATGATCATTGTTTTTCACATCAGGTAAGTCACACTCAGCTATATAAGCACTTTACCCCAACAATTAATTTACCAAGTTAAAACAGAAACAACATGAAATGGCAAGTTCATCTGCCCCATCATACTTATATATTGTGTACATACTGAAGAACAGAGAGTCATCTGCGTTAGATACGTCTCAAGTGAAGTAATCAGGAACTGTTCTCAAAAATCTTTCATGACCAAGACAAAGCCGGAACTGACCATTCAGAAGGAGGCCCCTGGGTTCTTTTCATCCCTCAGCTGCTATATCTGAGAGGTAGGACTGGAATATCCTGGGCACGGACCAGAGTGTCTAGGACAGGGGGGCCTTCGGGATGGTTCAGGACAGCGGCTATTTGCCAAACGATGTGAAAGTATTTCAACATATTAGCAACAAGGATGACAGACTGAGCCCTCTAGGAAATAATCTCAGAATATTGTAGGTGACTTCTGCTTTAAGGGAAAGACATTATAGCAGCCCAAAAAATTCTTTTACAGCAGAATTTTGTCTTTTGTAGATCCTTTGTTAATCTCATGAAAGTGAGACTCCAGATCTACTTAGACAACTAAAAATGAGGGAGGGAGAAATTCCATGTGCAGACAACTAAAATCAAACACAGACATTATAGGAATGCTGCTACAATAATGTTGAGACAGAGGAAAAAAAGGAAGAGCCAGTGGAATAACTCTGTGACTGGGCTTGATAATTGGGAAATCTGAAATGCCTAATCATTTCAAAAGAAAAACCCAGAAAATAAAGTTATCTTATTTTATTTCATTTTATTTTAATTTTGAGGGGGGAGTGACTTAGTTATGAAATGGCAGTACTTTCAATGTATATGATAATATTTTAAATATTAAGTTAATATTTAAACTATTAAGCTATTAAAAACTATTAAACTAATAGTTTTCTCTTCTCTTTTAGCTTTCCTTATTAGAAAAGGCTGGATTTGGTGGTGTTCTTCTATATATTGACCCATGTGATTTACCAAAGACTGCAAATCTTAGCCATGATACCTTCATGGTGTCACTGAACCCAGGAGGGGACCCTTCAACGCCTGGTTATCCAAGTGTGGGTAAGTGCGCGGTTAATCTTTCCCATTCTTTTAAACACTACATGTTATAATTTGTAAGTACATGCTGGATTAGTCAAGGGATAGCAAAGTTGAAGAATTCTTACCACTCCATATTCAAAAAATGATTTTTATCTGCTCAAGTTATAGACTATCCCTCTATTGCAACAAAACTTTTTTTTAAGTCTGTAACAGTCTGTAATGGATTTTTGTCTGGATAAGTTATTTTTGTCTGCATAAGCGTATTTTCATATTTTATATGTTATTATTGATTGACTGAAAGTTTAATTAATACCAGGTGGGAGAGGCACTCCATATAGGTGGAAAATATATACAAATACCTAGAAGGTTGAAATACCTGCTGCTTTAGGGTGTCTGTAATTATTTAAAGCAGAGAGTCTAGGGGTACACATGGTCTGGTTAGGTGACTTAAGCAGTAGGAAATGATGCTGAAAAAGAATGGAGTTAATATGATCAACTTGTCTGGCTCCCTAAGGGAAGGGATCTTAATCACTGGAAGCATAGAAAATGGCCATCTTTGCATCAAACATCCTTCTCTTTCTCAGTAAGTTGTGTTCATGTTATTGGGGGGTCATGTGGCAGACAGAAGACAACTGAATTTGGCAGGTGCTCCCTGCATCATTGAATTTCTGTCCAATGTATCATTGACAAGTGGTCCATTAATATAGTCTTGGCTGTGGAATAAGCTCTGTGAACCTTCTTCCAGCGTGAGAGTAACCCATTAACCATGACACTACAGTCAGTAATTAAACTAACAACAACAACAACAAAAATCATGTAATTATTCATGTGTTCTGCCAAAATTTTTCCCTGTTTTCTACAAAATATCACGAGTTTCTAATTATCTTGTTCAAGTCCACTTGTTCTCTCTCTATGTATATTAACTTTACTGATTAATCATTAACTTTCCAATAATGAAGTAAATTGAATCAAATATGAGTTATAATTTATAAATTTTGTTAGGTCTACTGATTACTGCTTTATCCTCTAAAGTACATTGCTAATAATCCATTTAAGAATTTCCCTTGAGACCTTATTGATAGGTATTTTTTACAGTCTATTGTCTCATTATTAGAATTTTGAAATTAAAATTAGGAAATGTCCATCTACATCACCAAAAATGTCAGCTCTAACCTCCCTGGGTAATAACACCTCAGCTTCAAGCGTCTGTGCCGCTTCCAGTCGGTGAACGGGAGAAGAATTAGGCACAAACAAGTCAGCTGCAAGAGATTGGGAGTAGGGGACAACAGTCCAAAAGATTGCTGCCCCGAGCAACTCCACAGTCTCGCTTTTATTAGATAGAAACAGTAACAGCGGAAGAGTCGATGAAGGTCAAACGTTAGTCATATGCCATGTAGATAAACAAGAAGGAGGGCAGAATATGTCTGTACAAGTAGTATAAAGTTCACAGTTGAACAAGCACATTCAAAGGACTTATCTAAGTAGCCACAAGTGCTCTCTGGTGGGGAAAGAGGAGATAACGGAAAAATGGAGCAGGCAGCGTTCAGCCCTCAGCGGGCTGGGGGTTCCCAGCTGCTCCGCTTCAAGGCTGTATATCGTCCTCTCCCCCAGAGGCCTGTTGCAGTATCTGTTTTTCTTAAGGCTGTATCTAAATGTGCTTGGTAACTAGTAAAATTTCCTGGGGGTTATATTTTAAGTAACACTTTGTTCTGAGGGGCAGTTGCAAGTCTGCATATGACAGCTAACGTTTTTGTGACAAATCAATGGACGGCAAGGCTATCAAAAGCTACTTTATGAATACTCTGTTCAAGGTGGGGAATTGACCAGTTGGCAACATTTGCTCTTAATATTTTTTTTGACTCAGATCATTTCATAATTGTAGAATTCCATTATATCTAGCAAAATGTTAGCCAGAGTCTCAAGCAATCTCAGAATTTTTTTCTCTTCTCTTTTTATTTCTTTTCTTTTGTTTCGTTTGTTTCATTTCTCTTTTTTCTTTTCTTTTTCTTTTTTCTTCATGTCTTTTTTCTTTCCTTTTCTTTTTCCTTTCCCTTTCTTCCCTCTCCTCCCTTCTCTTCCCTTTCCTATCCCCTTTTCTTTTCTTCCATTCCCTTCCCTTTTCTTTGAAATAATTTCAACTCATAAAAATTTTCAAATAGATTATTTAGAGAATCTGTGTGACTTTATTCCAGACTTCTCTCATACTAACATTTTATATAATATTATTCAGTTGTCGAAGCCATAAAATTCACATTGATGTGGCGCTGTTAACCAGTTATAGACTTTATTCAGATTTCTTCAATTCTCTCCCTCTCTCTCTCTGCCCTGGTTGCTAAGAAGCTCTGATTAACCATAATGACTTATACCATTGGCTCCTGATTTATTTATCCCTTCCTCTTGCAATTATCTTAAGATCTCTGTGTCTTATGGTTTTATTCACATTTTTAAAAATAACAAAACCATCCTCAATTTTGTGGGCAGGGAAGGAGGAGGAGAAGGCAGGTTGTGAATTGTAAATAAAAACTACTGCCCTATGACCCAGCAATTGCACTATTGGGTATTTACCCTAAAGATACAAATGTAGTGATCCAAAGGGACACATGCACCCGAATGTTTATAGCAGCAATGTCCACAATAGCCAAACTATGGAAAGAACCTAGATGTCCATCAACAGATGAATGGATCAAGAAGATGTGGTATATATACCCAATGGAATACTATGCAGCCATCAAAAGAAATGAAATCTTGCCATTTGCGACAACATGGATGGAACTAGAGCGTATCATGCTTAGCGAAATAAGTCAAGCAGAGAAAGACAACTATCATATGATCTCCCTGATATGAGGAAGTGGTGATGCAACATGGAGGCTTAAGTGGGTAGAAGAAGAATCAATGAAACAAGATGGGATTGGGAGGGAGACAAACCATAAGTGACTCTTAATCTCACAAAACAAACTGAGGGTTGCCAGGGGGAGGGGGTTTGGGAGAAGGGGGTGGGATTATGGACATTGGGGAGGGTATGTGATTTGGTGTGTGCTGTGAAGTGTGTAAACCTGGTGATTCACAGACCTGTACCCCTGGGGATAAAAATATATGTTTATAAAAAATAAAAAATTAAAAAAAAAAAACTACTAAAAATAATTTACTCAAAGTGAATAGCAGCATCTGACTTAATACCCTAAATACTGTTGGGTAAATCATTATTAGTGGAACTAATAAAAAACTACCTCTTTTTCTAATATTAGGAACTCTGTTTTATTAACTAGTCTAAGGATAATGAAGTCCTAAAGAAGGGTATTGAATAATAAAAATACAAATAGGTGATTTTATATGTTTGTTTTTAATATATACATAATAAACAGAAGAGCATAACGAACTTTCCATATGCCTCACCTTGCTTTGTCAACTATCTACATTCTGCTATTTTTCTGTTGTCTGTACATCTCCTCACACCCTACAACACCACTTGTATTTTTACAGAAAAAATTCACATAAATTGAAATGCAGACATCTTAACCAACAAAAGGACATACCCATATAATCTCCATGCCTATTTAGCTATAGTACATTTTTATCACATCGGAAATTTCAGTCATTCCCCATCACCAGCCCTTGCTCCACACCGGTCTCACTTTTATCATGGAGTATGTATTGTGTTAGGTGCAGGTTCTTTTGCTTAGAATAATGTCTTTGATATTTATTCACTGTTCCATGTAACAATTTATTGTTGGAAAGTATAACACAATTTTTGAATTGATTCAAGTAGGTGTTTTTTAAAATAAGAATGCTAAGGCACTCTTCTGCAACATAAGATCCAAATGGATTGTTGAAATAAGACACAAGAACTTCCTATAAGATCGTTCTTCTCAGTACATCTCATTGCATATCTGAAAAATTCTTGGTTATTATAGAATCAGAGCAAAGGATAAAAAGAAGTTTTTAAAAATGCTTTCCTCCTATATCAGGAAAATGATGTCTTCTCATTCTTTTAATAAAAATAAGACTCTAGATTCCCTTGGCATATTAATCACCCTGAGTCTTATTTTACTTACCTTAAAAAGAATTATACTAATATAATAAATATGTCGCTATGTATAGATATAGATACAGATCTTACAAGATTGTAAAGAAATGCAATATCTCAAACTTTGCCCCAGACTTAGATAGGAATTCTGAGGGAGGGGTCCAAACATCTGTATTCTAACAAACTCTCCATATGGTTCTGATGCAAATGAATTTTGAGACCTGCTGAGCTAGAAACTTTATGCTTCTTTTCCAAATCATAGTTGGGTGGCTAGGACTCCTGACCCAAACTTTGTGACCTCATGTTACTGTTCTTTAAACATCTTATATTGCTGCCTTTTATTTTCCCCACCTCCATGTTAATCAGGACTGAGGAATATTTGCGTTCTGGAGCCTGGATCCAATTTTTGTACTCCATTAGCTCTCAGTAAATATTGATTGAGTGAATAACTTGTTCCTTTAACATGACTACTTGTCTTTGATGATTCTGACCCTAGGCCATACCCTGCTTTAATTAACGTAATTAAAACAAAACAAAAAAGTGTGTATCAGCATGTAACTCTGATGGATTTGTTTATAAAATACATGGTTTTTCTCCTTAAATGCTCTGTTTGTTCTTTCATACATATTCTACCACTTAGAACAACAGAAATTCTGCTTAAGATATCAGGATATTAAAAGTCTAATCTAGGGGGGGCGCCTGGGTGGCTCAGTGGGTTGAAGCCTCTGCCTTCGGCTCGGGTCACGATCCCAGAGTCCTGGGATCGAGCCCCACGTCGGGCTCTCTGCTCAGCAGGGAGCCTGCTTCTCTCTCTCTCTCTCTGCCTGCCTCTCTGCCTACTTGTGATCTCTGTCAAATAAATAAATAAAATCTTTAAAAAAAAATAAAACTCTAATCTATTCTCTTAATTCCTTTGATAACTTATCAAATATGTCAAAGATTACGTGTCCAAAATATCAGACTTCATCATAAGTACTTCTACCAACTTGCTACAAGTATTTCAACTACACGAAACTATGATCTAAGCAAACCACATTTCCTAGAACCATTTACTTTTAGAATTCTAAGAGACTTTCTGGTTCATATAGGGTTCGAATAGTTTTGAGGCACAAAAACTTGATCATGTTAGCTAAGGGCTCATGTAAATGAGGCATATGAACCAACATTTATAATAACTGGTCATAATTATAACAC
The DNA here is from genome assembly GCF_011764305.1 of Mustela putorius furo. NCBI lineage: Eukaryota > Metazoa > Chordata > Mammalia > Carnivora > Mustelidae > Mustela > Mustela putorius. Next base: position 77,280,239 of record NW_025421987.1, read on the forward strand.
CAGTGATTAGTTATAATAAAAAATATGCTTAGCTTAAAATCATTAATTGGTTTTGCTCAAAACAAAGAGAGAATCAGAAAGCTATGGATGAGAATTAAATAAGGGGAGGTAAGAAATAGACCCTTTAAGGAGGATATTATTTAGTCTGTGTTGAAACATGGAAAAGAAAATCCTTCCCCAAATTGTAAGTTTCCGATGGTCTGACAACTAGACTAGAAGTAGTAGTTAGAAGTCCTTTTCTTTCCATATTTTTAAAATAATTTATCTTCTGAAACCTCTGCTTGCTATAGGGTTCATTTTGATTTTAGTACCATCTTCAAATATCTGCCTGTCTAACCTATGGACAACTAGTTAATTGAAATCCAAATTTTCTTTTATCTTGCCTGAGACTTAATTCTTCTTTTACACCATTTACTGAAATCCATCCCAATTTAAAGTTTTCTGTATCTGTCACTCTTTATGTTTGTTACAGTCCCGTTTTATCGCCCCTTTTTTCTTTGTTTTAAATTCTAGAGAAGAAAGTTGTTTCAGTGGTTTTACTCTAGTGAAATGTATCAAACGACACAGTTTATTTAATATTCCCAGTGTTACAATTCAGTGGATCTATGTGTTGTTTACCTGCTGTCTGTTCAACATCACCTCTGCCAACCAAAAACCACTCAAAGAATAACGAATATCACTGTAATTTGTGACAAGTCTTCTCCAGGCTTTCTTGGTCCAGTTACCTGGACAAATGTCGAAAGATTGACTTGACTTGGCACTAAATCAACTGAGACAGTGTTGAACTATTCCCTGACTAGAATAGCAGGAAATATAAATGTGTGCCTAGTTGTCAAAACAAAGTGTTAGATATTCACAGCATGAAATGTCTTGTTGCCTTGTTGGAAAAAAATAAAGTGTCTGTATTTTTATTATTTTACTCTAACTGGTGGTTCTTGTATGTGTCTGGAAGGCTTCAGCTTTACATGAAATATTGTCCAAATTGGTCCTAAGAAACATTTAAAGAGTGGCTCAAAGTTAAGCTGATTTTTTTTTTCAATAAGTTTCATTTGCAGCATTGTGAGAAGAGAGATTGTTTGAATTCAAACTGCTCCTTTCAAAAATCTAAATTTTGTTTTGTAAAATAATTTTAGTTACTAAGTTTTCTTGGTCCTAAACAGGGAAATTTGTAATTGATTGCTGCAATGTCTAAGATTACAGCTCTTTAGAGAATATTTTTGAATGATTATTGTTCATAGACAATATGAGTGCCGCATGGTTTTCTACTCAGTCAGAATGTTCTTTACTTATTATTGTACTCAGAACTCTCTATTTTAAACTAAACACCCACTCTATCAATGGAGACAATCAATTTGTATCAGAATTAAAGTTTCCCCCAAAATCTGGAATTCTAAGAAGATGAAAAAATCTACTGCTTGAAAAAATGATTCATCAGTAAATTTCCATCACAATGAGATAAGAAGCTAATTGAAACAATAAGAAAATTAGTTTTACATTGTTATAGGACTTTGTATGCCTTATCTTGTTAGATTTTTCAACAGGACAGCTTTTACTGTCCCCACTTTCCAGATAGGTAAACTGATCCATAGAGAAACTGAGCTTTATTCAAAGTGATCAGACTAATATAACCAACACTTAAACCCCAAGTTGCCTAACTTCTAACCTAATGAGAATTCCACTAATATTATCTTGCATCAATCATAAAATTTAGGTAAGTTAGTTTTATGAAAATAAGAATTGCATTTGGTGTGACATCAGACAAATGATTGAATTTAATGCTAAAATACACTTGGCTCTGTTTGTTTCCTCCCCACTTTTAACACATGATTAAGTGTAATGTTGAAAATGAAATATAAAGTATAATGGTAAAATTATAAAACTTGCCTGCAGGTTTAGACTACAGCAATATGACATCAGAAAAAATTAGGATTAAATCATATGCAATTGCCGATATTCTTCCAGAGTATAATTTCTATTCTTCTCTATAAGAATACAATAATTATAAAAGAAATTATAATGGAAGAAATAAATTGAACAACTAATTAACTAACCAAACTATGTGAGGAAAAACAGTATCGAGAAAAGACCTGGTTTTATTTTTTCAACCACAAAATTATATAAATTATTTTAGTGGAATATATTTAAAACATCATTTCCATGACTTTATTAACCTTTTTATCTAAGAACTTTAAACTGTAAAATACAACCATCTGATTATCTTTCTCAAAAATACAAATTGTTGTTCTCATCATGGGTACAACCCACTTTTTCAATGTATTAGGCAGTAGCTGAGCAGAAGATATAAGCTAAAATTACATAAAAGAGCAAGAATATGCCTGAGAAATAATAAGTCCTGCTGTGCAACACAGTTTTTTAAAGATTTATATGGGCACCTGGGTGGCACAATGGTTAAGTATCTGACTCTTGGTTTGGGCTCAGGTCCTGATCTCAGGGTGGTGAGATGGAGCCCAATGCTCCCTGATCAGCAGGGAGTCTGTTTAAGATTCTCTCTCCCTCTCCCTCTGTCCCCCAACTCAAATAAATGAATAGATTTTTAAAAATATTTATTTATTCATTCATTCATTCATTCATTTGTGAGAGAGATTGTGAGAAGGAGCTGGGGGAGAAATAGAAGGAGACAGAGAGAGAAAATCTTTTCCCCCATAAGTGCAAAGCCCCATGCAGGGCTTCATCTCAGGACCCTGAGATCAGGACCTGGGCCAAAGTTGGACAAAAATGGACTAAGCCACCCAGGTGCCCCCACAACACAATTAATTTTACGTTTTCCAGCCAATTTTCATACTTTCTTATCTGTCATGGTCAGGAACTATATACTATAGTAGCTGGTGGTCTTACTTTTGACAAACCTAAGCTATCTTAGAGGAAGGATTAGAACTAATGTCAGAAATAAACTTAAAAAAAAAAAATCCCTGTAGTCGGCTCTTACATTCACTATCAAATGATAAAGGCAACATAAAATAATAGCAATTTTTATTTCTGAACTATCCATTATGAAGAGTGAATTTTCAACAGGTGGCAAATGACACCGTGGGAGTATCACATAGGATTCTCATAGCCTTATATATTAAGTGTCAGTATTTTAAGAAGTTGATTTCCAAATCAGCAATTATAGTCAACTCAAAGGTGTTCTTTGTTTATTTCTTTCAGAAAATAGGGCATGCTTTTTATTTAAGAAGCTTTTTATTTAAGAAGATTTTTGTTTAAGAAGTTGATTTCCAAATCAGCAATTATAGTTAACTCAAAAGTATTCTTTGTTTATGTCTTTCAGAAAATAGGACATGATTTTCTGTTCATTATTTTCTTTTCCAGTTAATGGCAAAACATAATCCATATGATGCCAAAGCAATCTGAAAATTACTATTTAGTTATATAGTGGCTGCAGAAAAACTTTTTATGTCCATGTCAAATGTGACACTCTTGATTAAGTATATAAATAGGTCAAGGTAATTACAGTTTTCATTAATTCCTTTTAATTTTTTTCCCATTTTTCAGCTTTATTGAGGTATACTTGACAAAAGTTCAATATATTTGAGGTATACAGTATGAAAAGCCAATAAATCTACAAATTATGAAGGATCCCCACATTCCTCACCTAACATATTTATATATCTTCTCTTTATTTTTTCTTGAGAACACTTAACTTGTATTCCCATAGCAAATTTCAACTATATAATACAATATGGTCAACTAGAGTCACCATGTTATACATTAGATCTTCAGCCATCATTCTTTTTATATTTGAAAGTTTGTATTCATTTGCCACTTCCTTTTTCTCCCACTTCCCAGACCTGGCAACCACCATTCTACTTTGATTCTGTAAGTCTATAAGTTCAACCTTTCTTTATTTATCCTTTCTTCTTCTTGTCCTTCTTGTCCTTCTTCTTTTCCCCTTCTTCTTCTCATTCTTCTTCTCCTCCACTTTCCTCTCCCCTCCTCCTCCCCCTCCCCCTCCCCTCCCCCCCTCCCCCTCCCCCTCCCTTTTCCCCTTCCATCCCCCTCCCTCTCCTCCTCCTTCTTCTTCTTTTTAGATTACACACGTAAATGATAGCATGCAATATTTATCTTTCCTAATCTGGATTATTTCATTTAGCATAATGCCCTCCAGATTCACCTAAGTTGTTGCAAATGGCAGGGATTCCTTATTTTTGGTTGTTTACATATACCATAGTTTGTTTGTTGTTCATTCCTCTATTGACTGGCACATAGGTGGTTTTCATACTTTGGCTATTGTGAATAATGCTGCAATGAACAAAGGAATATAGGTATCTTTTTGAGATAGTGTTTCCATTGCCTTTCTATATATACACAGAAGTAAGATTACTTGGTCTTATAGTAGTTCTATTTTTCTTTTGTTGAGGAACCTCCCTGGTGTTTTCCGTACTGGCTGTACCAGTTTACATGCCCACCAACAGTGTACAAGGGTTCCCATTACAGCCTACCAGCATTTGTATCTTTTACTGTTTTATAATAGACATCCTAACATGTATAAGGCAATATCTCATATTGGTCTTGGTATGCATTTCCTGGATGATTAATGATGTTGAATACTTTTTGTGTACCTACAGGCCATTTGTATATGGTCTTTAGAAAAATGTCTATTTACATCCTTTACCCACTTCTCAATTGGATCCTTCCCTTCCCTTCCTTTTTTTTTTTCTTTCATGCATTATAAGAGTTCCTTGTATATTTCAAATAATAACACCTATCTGATAAGTGATTTGCAAATATATTCTCCCATTCCATAGGTTGTCTTTTCATTTTGTTGATGGTTTCATTTGCTGTACAGAACTTTTTAGTTTGATGCAGTCCCATTTTTCTATTTTTGCCTGTTTTTATAGGGATTACATTAATCTATAGATCTGTTTTGGTATTATGGAAATTTTAACAACATTAATTCCTCTAATCCAGAAACATGGGCTATTTAATTTACATTTACATCAAATTTATTTACACTTTAAAAAATTTTATTCAAATCAAGGTCTTATGGTTTTCAGTGTACAGATATTTCACCTTGTTGGATAAGCTTTTTCCTAAATAACTTGTCCTTTTTGATGCTTTGTAAATGGAATTATTTTCTTAATTTCTCTTTCCAATAGTAAATTTTTAGTGTACAGAGACATAACTGATTTTTGTATATTCATTTTGTATTCTGCAACATTACTAAATTTGTCTATTCTAACAGATTTTGGGTGGAGCCTTTAGGGTATTGTGATCTTTCATCCCTTCTTTTTTGACTTGGATTTTTGTCTTTCTTTCCTAATTGCTCTGGCCAGGATTTCTAGTACAGTGTGGAATAAAAGTGGTGATCTTGTTCCCAATCTTAGAGGAAAAACTTTCAGTTTCAGCTCTTCACTGTTGAGAATGATTAGCTATGGCCTTGTCACAGATGGTCTTTATTATTTTGAGGTACTTTCCCTACATAACTGCTTTGTTGAAAGTTCTCATCATAAATGGTTGTTGAGTTTTGTCAAATACCTTCCCTGTATCTATTGAGATCATATGATTTTTATTTTTCATTCTGTAATGAGGTATATTATACTGATTTACATATGTGGAACTTCCTGTGTCTTAGGAATAAATCACACTTTATCATGGTGTAAAATCCATTTAATATCCTGATGAATTTTTTTTTTAAATATTTAATTTATTTATTTGACAGAGAGAAATCACAAGTAGTCGGAGAGGCAGGCAGAGAGAGAGAGAGAGGGAAGCAGGCTCCCCGCTGAGCAGAGAGCCCGACGTGGGGCTCAATCCCAGGACCCTGAGATCATGACCTGAGCCGAAGGCAGCGGCTTAACCCACTGAGCCACCCAGGCGCCCCAGTCCTGATGAATTTTGTTAGCTAGTTTGTTAACTATTTTGTTAAATATTTTGTTGAGAAATTTTGCACCTATATACATTAGGTATATTGGTCTCTGATTTGTGTGTGTGTGTGTGTGTATATGTCTCTGTCTGGTTTTGTTATCAGTTTCATGCTGACTTTATAAAATGAGTTTGAAAGTATTTCTCCTATCTTTTGGAAAATTTAAAGAAGGGTTGGTATTAACTCTTTTTAAAATATTTGGTAGAATTCACTAGTGAAGACATTTGGTCTTGGACTTTTCTTTGTTGGAGGTTTTTTGTTTTGTTTTGTTTTGTGTTTTTAGAGATTTTATTTATTCATTTGAGAGAGAAAGAATGAGAGAGAGCATGAGAATGGGGAGGGTCAGAGAGAGAAGTAGACTTCCCGCTGAGCAGGGAGCCCAATGTGGCATTGGATCCTGTGACTCCAAGATCATGATTGAAGGCAATCACTTAAACAACTGAGCCACCCAGGTGCCCATGTTGGGAGGTTTTTGGTTTAAAATTCTTACTAGTAATTTGTCAGTTTATATTTTCTATTTCTTCATGATTCATTTTGGTAAGTCATATTTTTCTAGAAATTTATCTATTCCTTCAACATTGTCCACTTTGTTGCCATAAAGTTATCCATAGCAGTCTCTTAGTTCCTCCAATAATCTCTTTTTAATCTCATAAATTAGTAGTAGCCAGTAATATAATATTGAATTTTCTAACAAACGTTTGTTTCCTAAATATTTTTTCAATTATTTACTGAATTTTAATCAATTACTTTATGGCCTATAAAAATGCTAAACTGCTTTAATATATATGGAATTTAATTTTTGTGTATTTTTATCCTTTTGCAAAACCAGATATAGTAAAGATGTTTAGTTTCTTTATAGCTTTACTGCGAATTCATTATAAAGTAAATCTAAACTCAAAGTGGAAATATAGCTAAATAAACTGAGATTTGAAACTACCTATTTGCCAATCTTTTTCTTAAGATTCTTTCTTTCTTTCTTTCTTTATTGAGAGAGAGAGAGTGAGAGCATCAGGGGATGGGCAAAAGGAGAGGGAGAGAAAGAATCTCAAGCAGACTCCCTGCTGAGTGAAGAGCACAATTTGGGGTTTGATCTTAGGATCCTGAGACTATGACCTGAGCCCAAATCAAGAGTCCAACACCTAACTGACTGAGCCACCCAGGTGACAGTATTTGTCAATCTGTGTATATAAATAGCAAAGTGCAGTAACTGAGATATGAGATCTTGTTATATATGTTGCAATAAAAACTATGGAGGTAATAGAAGAATATAGATGCAATCTTGCCGATTTTCCTAAAGGCAGTGATGTTAATACATATAAATTAATTTTCTTTGTTTATTTTTGTTGTGTTTAAATTTTGATATAATTTAATATTAAAGACTGATTGGTAGAGTAGTACAAAGAACTTCTGTTTCTTGTGTGTGTATGTGTGTGTGCACAGTTTTTACCTTTGAACCAAAAGTATGCAGTAAAAATATTGTGATTAGAAATTTGTTGGGTTAGTTCTTCATCTTCATCCTCTTTAGTGTGGTTGATACTAACTTAAAATGTTAGAGGGGTTACCCGGGTGGTTTAGTCATTAAGCAGCTGCCTTTGGCTCAGGTTATGATATCAGGGTCCTGGGATCCAGCCCCCCATCAGGCTCCCTGCTTGGTGGGGAGTCTGCTTCTCCCTCTCCAGCTCCCTGTGCTTGTGTTCCCCCTCTTGCTATCTCTCTCCGTCAAATAAATAAATTGAATCTTTAGAAAAGATAAAATTTATTTAGATTTATTTGTTTTTATTTATATTTTACTTTAAATGTTTGTTCCCTCTGTCTTCATTGACTTCTTTTAGTATAAAATATAATGTGGTTCCAAAAGTCAAAATTATACAACCATGAACACTCTGAAGAGTGTCACTGTCCTACCCTGCCTCAGCTCAGTTCTTCCATTTCACTTTCCTCACTCCCTAATGTATTTTCTGTATTTCTTTTTGTAGAAAATAAGCAAATAAATGTATATTCTTTTATCCCCCTTCAATTTTATATAAAAATGTAGTATACCTTAATACTTATTTATACTTTTTTTTCATTGAGCAATTTTAAAAACCTCTCCCTATCAGTTCTTAGAAATTGCCAATAGCTGGGTTCTCCAGGAGCAGGAGCTGAGAGAAAAGTCTAGTTATCAGAATTTTTATTAGAGATCAACACTTGTGGGGAAAAAGAGAGTACAAGCAGGGCTGGGAAGGGGTAGAAGTGGAACTACAGAATAGTCCAACCACCCATGAGTATATGGTCTGTCAGAATTGTTCATGAGTGAACTGAATGACCAGGCCTTGATGCCTCTTCTGAAACCAGTCTTTGGTTTTATGCCTCTCCAAGAAGGCATGCCACTGGGTAAAATGATTCTTTATTATTAAGGCAAACTCTACGTGGCTTAACAGCTGGTGGCTCTCTGCTGATAGCACTTAGATCATCAGGTTTAAAAGTACCCCTCCCCTTGACAGAATGGCATATTGAGCAACGACAGAAATTTGACTTGAGCTCCATTCTTAGTCATGAGTTACAAGGGCTGAAGCTGTGCTGTCTAATATAGTAGTCACTAACTGTATGTGGCTATTTAATTTTAAATCCAATTAATTAAAATTAAATAAAATTAAAAATTCTGTCATTTGGGCCACATTTCAAGCACTCAGTAGCCACATGTGGCTATTACGAGCATGTCCAGGATTCAGGAAAGTTCCACTGGATGAGCACTACAGAGTAAACAGCTAAAGCAATGTGATTTTATACAAAATTTGGTGATTAACTACTGTTTTAGATCATCCATGAGACTCTTTCTGTATATAATCTTAGAGAATCAAAGATTGTTTGTCTTTTTTACCACCTGAATGATTTAAAATCTATTTACAAAGCAGACTCTAAGAACCACATGTTAGGTATGCTCCATGAATTATTTTATGGTTTAGTGTTGAGCCAAAACATAGTTGAGTGCTCCTAGAGTAAACATTTTCCATTTCCAGTATTCTCCAAAGAGTTTTTGAATTTTAAGTATGTAAAAATAAATCTTGTAATGCTACTTCAAAGTGTTATTGCATTTTCTTCAAACTGCTAGCATTGTAAATTTTAATCCCATACAATTTCATTTGAGAGATACATCCTGGATGAAAAAAAAATGTGTTCTACTTTTGTTTTGCTTATCAACAGCACTCTGTTCTAGATTTTTCAGTGAGAATTGAAACCATCTCAGCACTAGACTTTTGAGGAACATAAATGTGGACTACATTTGTAATAAGTTGAAAGCCAGACTCTGGTACATCTTTCAGATTAAAAATTAACTCTGTTTTTGGAAAAAGGTCAGATAATTAACTTTTTTTCCTTGACTACTGAAGAACATGAAATGACATTACCTATATCTTCACAAAAATTGTAACTTACATGCATATACCCCATATGATTATTGAATACCCTCACTGCCTTCTGTTGGGCACAGAAGCTCTTGAAAGGCTTTCTTTTCTACTTCTCCTTATTAATTTCTCAGGCTTGTGACTATAACATTTACAGAAGTATATTCAGTACATTTATTAAGGAAAAGGAGGGTTAAACTAAACAACACAGATTTCTTTACTACGGAACATTAAAACCTATTATTGTGATGTGTTTCCCAAAAGTCCAAAAGCATTGTAGTCTGGGAAATTTCCCAAATTTATTTGACCATGGAGTTCATTTTCAGAGGGGCATCTGGAAGGGCTATCTTTCAGTCAAACATACTGAGGGATTGCTGACTTGCAGCTCCTGCTCCTTCCCCTTTCTGCTGCAAATCCTTCCCTAGTTTTATGCCTCTACACAGAGACGTATAGCTTGTACCTTAGCTTTTGTACATTTTGTAGTTTGAGGTACAATGTAAAAAATAATGCAGAAAGTAGAAAGGGCAGGGCTGATTATGTCACGTGGTAACAGCAAGGTTAACACCTGCTTATGAGTCAGCAGGAAAGGAACACCTGGCAACAAAAAAATAATCTGGTTGATTGTTTAACAATTAAAGTTGTAATTAGATTTATAATTGAATTTTTGGTGTAGTCTTAAGTCTGGAAAATCAGTGTATCTCAGCTAATCTTTTACTCAGCATGCTCTGTTCTGGTTCATTGCTGACCATGTTCAAAAATCTGTTTTTAAAACACAAATCTGAACAAAATTCCTTTTTTTAAAAGATTTTATTTATTTATTGACAGAGAAAGAGAGAGATCACATGTAGACCGAGAGGCAGGCAGAGAGACAGGGGGAAGCAGCCTCCCTGCTGAGCAGAAAGCCCAATGCAGGGCTCCATCCCAGGACCCCGGGTTTATGACCTGAGCTGAAGGCAGAGGCTTTAATCTACAGAGCCATCCAGGTGCCTCCAAATCTGAACAAAATTCTTAAACAGCTTTCTTTATTTAACCAGTCCCTCAGGTGACTTTTCTTATTTCAGCAATAGAATAGAAAATGCATTCTTATCCTGAGAAGAATAGATAGATAAAGTGACAGTTCTTACGTTAATACAGATATACACATTTTTAAGCAATAGGCCAAAAGGATAATGTGCTTTAGGCAATTATTTCTAGAATACATATCATTGAAATTTTCACCTTCTCCACAAACATACGTAAGTTATTGCTGTTAAATCACTCTGAAAATCTTAGTTGTTTTAATATTTCAAGAAAGCTTTGGAATCCATGATGAATATTAAGCTGAATAATCAACAGGCCAGATTATTATTCATTCACCTCAATCAGGGTGATGCTTGCTGTTCCTGGGATGCCTTTTGGTACACTAGGGAAAATGGGACAAAAATGGAGGAACTTTGTTTAGACTTAGGGTAACTATGTAATATAAAGACCAACCAGGACACTTGAGAACGAAGAGGGTTGCCATGAACAGCTACTTAAAATAACATTTATTCATTGGATGATATGGTGATGTTATTTAGATTAGAACTAAGACTTACTAATAGATTTGACCACGGAATTCAGGTGATTTTTTGTCAAGGGGTATTGAGAACAAAAGTTCCCTCCCCCAAACAAATTCATATATTGAAGTATTAACTTCCCGTATCTCAGATTGTATTTGGAGACAGGGTTTTTAAAGAGGAATTGAGTTAAAATGGGAGTATTGAGATGGACCCCATTCCAATATGACTCATATCCTTCTAAGGAGAGGAGAGTAGGACACAGACACAGGGAGAGGACCACCACAGCATGACACAGGGACAAGATGGCCATCTGCAAGCCAAGGTATGAGGCCTCAGAAGAAACCAACCCCACAGACACCTTGATCTCAGACTCCCAGCCTCTAGCACCATGAGAAAACAAATTTCTGTCGTGAAGCCCCCTAGTCAATGGTACTTTTTTATAGCAGCCCTAGCAAACTAATACAAGTGAAAGTTATAAAAACAGCTTCTTTGATGTTATCATGAAAAGTACAAAGGAAAGTGATACACCTTTATTTAGTATGCCTCTATTTTCACAGTCCTCCAGAAGAAAAACAAAGTGTTGAGAGTAACAACTATTATGGTCCTTCACCAGTCTGTGTTCTGGGTTAGGTCTAAGTAACTCTTCTTGGTTTATGACTTGGACAATCCAGTATAATCAGGCCCTAGCACCCTGACTCTGGCATCAGCTCTAATGAAAGACAGGTGTGGGATTTTGCTTAATTATTCAGTCCTAGTCCTTCACAGGAGGAACTGGACTTCCCAGCTTCTAGGGTAGCAAAGCACGTAATGAGTTTTTAGATACACAAAAGTACATGAGAAATGTGATTCTGTTGTAGAAGAGGTTGTTAAAAGATAGGTGGAGCAGTCTGCATGCTGTTGACCCCAAGAGAAGACATGACTTGAAAGAAAGTCCCTGTGGTGGGATAGATTTGATCTATTTTTAAGTGTAGTGATAGCGAATATTCAATATTAAATTATTGGGATTTTTGTTTTGTTTTGTTTTGTTTTTGTATGTAATTCCAAGCCTTTTCTAAAAGCCCATGAAAGACAACTCTACATTAGGTTGCTGTGGGAAAGCACAGGGAGGGGCAATAGTTGTAGGTGGGAGGGAGATGAGAGTTTGGGGCAATCTCAGCAATGGGGTTCTACAGAGGGGCCAGTTCCCATGAGAAAATTGTAAAGAACTATTATAAGGTCTCAATATTAAAGCAGCAGAGACTCTGGGCAGTTTATCAATTCAGGAAAAGCAGAGGAAAAAGGAAAAACAAAAACAGAAACAAAAACAAACAAAAAGCAAAACAGGAACAGAGTGCCTAGACCAGTATGAAGAGTTCCAGGTCCCGGGCAAATCACAGTCACTCAGATATGGACAGGGATACAAGACTCTTTAGGTTCCCCTTAAATAAAGTTCAGATTGGTCCCACATCTGCTCTGGGACTGTGCCTTGTGGCCCTATCTGGTCAACTGAGGTGACCAGGAAGGCATGCACAAGGAAGTGAGAGAGTCACTATCTCAGCTGCGCCAGACCAAGTGCTGCAGAGAAAGGAGGGAAGGCAGAACAGTAACTGCACTGGCAGGGTACAAAGTTGAAGTCTGGTAATTAGAACTAGGGCAGGAGGAGTTTTAAAGAGTCACCGAACACAGCCTCGAGTAGAGCCTCTGGCAAGATTGCAGAACCGGGAGTCGGGCACCACTGAGCTGACACAGTGGACGGGCGTGCCACTCAGAGCCAGTTTTCAGCAGGCTTCTGGAGGATAACATTAAATCTTGGAGTCAATTTTGCAAATAGTGGCAGTCACATCACACACGGACTACAATCACTAATCAAAAGTTTGAGAGCCTGTGCAAAATGAGGGGGCTGGAGGATCCCACGTTAGGGACCGTCCAGCTGGAAACTGGAAGGCTCAATTTGGGCGAATGCAGCGTGAAGGAGTGCCACATGCCCTGCATTGTTTGTTTCTTTTCTCCCTTTTTAACTCCACTACTGCATGTGAATAATGATTCACAGTTTTAGATTTCTAGCACCAAAAGGGAACTTGGCAGTCACAAATGTACTACGTTCCATATACAAATGAAGAGATACAAGACTTGTCTCTTCAACTGCACCATGAAATACCCGAATCTTTGAATGCTGCCTTGTGCTTGCCTTTAATCCTTTACAGTGTCTAGCTTGATCCTGTGGACATACTATGTGTGAACAAAAGAGCGAATGCCGTTAATGAAAATGAGCCCTAAAATAAGTGCTGATTATTACATGGGGTGCTGACAGCCTTGAGATGTGGCTCCTCTTTCCAAAGAACCACACATGAAAACATACTTTACCTGTAATTCTAGAGGATTCATGGATCCCCTAGGAAAAAGGGTATCTCTATATATCCCCCATTATGGACTTATAGAAACCACATTAAGAATTTCTTTCCTCAGGTATCCATTACCTATTTGGGCAGACTTTGTGTTCAGAAGTAAAATAAGGAGAATATAATTGGGGGGAATCAAGATTTTTCTAGGAGCAAAAAGTTCAAAACTAAGAAGGAAATGTGTTAAAATCTGGACACTGACTAGTCCGTGTTAGGTCCCCCAATAATGGGTCGTGATTAAAGGAGCAAGACTGATACAAAGTGAAGGTCAAGCAAAGCTTTATTTCATGCCAAGCATCAAGAGTCAAACCGAACGTGTGGGGCCATGCCTCTTACAGAGAGTCTGACCTCTCTCTGCTTCACCGACTAGCTTTTAAGGGCAAAGGCCATGTGTTTGGGCTTGGCCATGCACAGGTGGCCAATGAGATTGTAACACACAGAGCAAGCTGCACAGTCATGCTAGGTCACACATAAGTGACCAGTTGAATTACAATTTATCCTATAGTAGATATTTGAACTAGCGTATCACCTTGGTCAGAATTGACACCCAAAATGCTCCCAAAGTCTGGGGCCCATACTCCTTGGTAACTAGGGAGACAGTATGTGCCCCCCCACTGATTGGATGTCTCCACCCAGTTTCTTTCTCCACCCAGTGGCCTGGCCCACCCTTGTATTTGGGCTTTGTTACCCGGGACTGGTTTCTGGGACTTGTTTTTAAGCAAGTCCCCTCGGAGAAAGGGGTCAGGGACAGTTTAAGGATTAAACAACAAAGTTATTATTTGACTGGATGGAAGTGCTCTGGCTAAATAGGTCCTTACAATCTGCAAAGAGTTGAATCACTTTCTGAAAGAATGGTAATCTCAACACATCATTATTTAACAGCCTATAATTAAGTTACATGGATAATCATTTTTAGCCTTGTGAGAGTTTCAAGGGCAAAACATGTGATATTCACAATCACTGTAAATCTCTAATCATTTTACAACCTCTTCTGTAAATCAAGAACACAACATAGAAGAGGAATCATTTTGGTAAATACAAATTAAATTCCATATTGCCAGTTAATAGGTAGTCCATTGGAAGCCATAAAGGAATGCTGCAAATTTTATAAATATGGAAATAACTGTGATATAGTTAGGACCACTATAAAAACACATTTCAACTTGATGGGGTAGATGTTGGTAAAATAGGACTTTTTCCCTTAGGCCATACTTCTCAGTGTAGGAAGGGCCAGGTGATTTACATCAGAATGGTGAACTAGGCCAGAGATCAGTGAGCTGTGCAGCTCCTGCTAGAGAGAGCAGAGTTCAATGTTTGGGATAAAGCCCACGGGTACTTCTGGATCCTCCCTTTTGTGAGGAATTCTAGCTGGGCCCCAGGGCAGTTGGACAACTCATTGTCCTCTTACTTCTGTATAGAGAAGGCAGTTCTCAGTAGGGAGTTTCAGGAGTAGCTTTGTGGCAGCATGGCTTCCTCAAATGACCCTACAGTGTGGAAGCAAGTCCCTATCAGACTATTCAATATTATCAGCATTCTTCTGGTTTTGATGAAATAAAGAAGAAATATTCATGATCATGCATTCTTCTTTCCCTCAAGATATATTTATATGCCCTAAGAGTGCCCTCTTTTATCCAATCAACAAGCATTTCTCAAGTGACTATTATAAGTGAAGCATAAGAAGGCAAAAGTAACAGTCTTATTCAAGAAGGTAAAGATCCAGAAGGAGAAACAATCTAACAGTAGTCCAGAAAGAAAAACGAGGTCCTACAGGAATGGGCTGGACACATTCCTCACTCAGCCTATGAAGTCAGTCACAGAGGAGATGCAACTTCCACTCAAGTTGTTGGGTTTTTGTTTCTTTAATTATTGAGGTATAATTCACATACCATAAAATTCACCATTTTGAAGTGTACAATTCACTAGTTTTTTAGTGCATTCACAAAGTTTGGCAACATTCACTATTTAATCCCCCAAATTTCAACACTCCAAAAAGGAAAACCTGTACCTCTTAGTAATTACTCCTGATAATCCCTTTCTCCAACTCCTGGCAACTGCTATCCATTTTCTGTCTCTAGGTATTTCCCTACCCTGGATATTTCATACAGATGGAATTGTATGTCCATTCATTAGTTGACAAGCATTCGAATTTTCTTCACTTTCTGGCCATCACAGATTCTGTTACTACAAACATGCCTATACAAGTTTTTGTGTGAGCATATGCTTTCAATTCTCTTGGGTATACACCCCTCATAGACCAATGGATCATATAGTAGCTCTATATTTAAATTTTGGAAGAACTGCTAAATTGTTTCCTATAGATGTACCACTTTAAATTTTCACCAAAAATATATGAAGTGTTCACTTTTTCTATACTCTACATTCCCTTGCTATTTTTCATTTTTTGTTTTTTATTGTTTTTTACTTTTCCCTATTTTTGTTTTTGTTTTTGTTTTTTTAAAATTCTATTCATTGTAGTGGTAAATTGGTAACTTTCTGTGGTTTTCATTTGCATTTTCCTAATAAGTAAAGATCTTGAACATTTTATAATGTCATTATTGATCATTTGTATATCTTCTTTGGAGAAATACCTATTTTGATCCTTTATCTACTTTTGTCATTGAGTTTCATATTTATCAGTACTTGATTTCTAAATATCTCCTACTATGTATAGTGTACACTAATGCACAAAAGTTTTTAATTTTGATGAAAATGTAATTATCTTTACCCCTCTTTTGTTGCTTGTGCTTTTGATGACATATCTAGGAAACTTGCCTCGTCTGAGGTTGCCAAGTTCAAGATTTACATCTGTGCTTTCTTTTAAGAGTGTTATAGTTTTAGCTTTTAACAGTTAGGCCTTTAATTCATTTTGAGTTAATTTTTGGAAATAGTATGATATAGGGGTCCAAATGTACCCTATTTCATGTGGATATCTAGCTGTTACAGTACCATTTGTTGAAAAAAGTGTCTTTTTCCCATAGAATGTCTTGGCATCCTTGTTGAAAATCAATTATGTATTGGTATATAGATTTATTTCTGTACTCTCAGTTCTACTCATATTTATATGTCTATCCTTATGCCAACACCATACTGTCTTGATTATGTAACCTTGTAGTAAGTTTTTATAGTTTGTGGGAAGTGTCAGGCTTCAACTTTGTTTCTGTTTTGACTATTCTGAGTACTTTGAATTTCTATATAAAACTTGGACTAAATTTTGAAAGATGATTTGGAGATGACCAGCCACAGAAGAGATTAAATTTCTTGGATGAAATGCTTTTGGATAAAGAGGTGTCTGAGGAAAACAGTGGGAATATAACTAAAGTCTGAGCATGAGATGGATTCCAGGTAAACTGCTGCACAATCACAAGCGCTGAGACAAAGAAGCAGGTACTTTATGATTGAATATGGCTGGACTAGAGGTTAAGGAGTTGTGAGATATGAGGATGGAATGATAGGTGGGGACGGATCATAAAGCATTTGATCCTGTAGGCAGTATTTTATCCTGTAGGCAGTGGGGAGTTACTAAAGTTGATGGCAATTCTTTCTTGTTTCAGTGTTAAAGTAAATACTCTTTCTTGGTATTTGTGAAACAGTAGAGTTGTTTTGGGACATGGATATGGGTATGAGTATGGACACACACACACACACACTTTTTAAACTAACCCCAAACACTCTCCCAAATAATATTGAGTTCTGTTTATACAAAGTAAGTCTCAGGAGGTGCTCTGGGTACTTTATAGTTAATTTCCCAAGATAGAAGGGAAAAATGAAGGAGGGGAAATCGGAGTGGGAGAGGAACCATGAGAGACTGTGGACTCTGGGAATCAAACTGAGGGTTTCAGAGGGGAAGGGTATGGGGGATGGCTGAGCCTGGTGATGGGTATTAAGGAGGGCACGTATTGCATGGAGCACTGGGTGTTATACTCAAACAATGAATCATGGAACACTACATCCAAAAAAAAAAAAAAAAAACTGTAATGGTGAGTGGGGAGTTACTAAAGTTGATGGCAATTCTTTCTTGTTTCAGTGTTAAAGTAAATACTCTTTCTTGGTATTTGTGAAACATTAGAGTTGTTTTGGGACATGGATATGGGTATGAGTATGGACACACACACACACACACACACACACACACACACTTTTTAAACTAACCCCAAACACTCTCCCAAATAATATTGAGTTCTGTTTATACAAAGTAAGTCTCAGGAGGTGCTCTGGGTACTTTATAGTTAATTTCCCAAGATAGAAGGGAAAAATGAAGGAGGGGAAATCGGAGTGGGAGAGGAACCATGAGAGACTGTGGACTCTGGGAATCAAACTGAGGGTTTCAGAGGGGAAGGGTGTGGGGGATGGCTGAGCCTGGTGATGGGTATTAAGGAGGGCACGTATTGCATGGAGCACTGGGTGTTATACTCAAACAATGAATCATGGAACACTACATCCAAAAAAAAAAAAAAAAAACTGTAATGGTGACTAACCTCTCTAAACTATGTACATTATTGAGAAAGACCAAAGAAATAGTAATGAATTAAAAGAAAAATATTCCCTGTTATTTTTGTTTCAAACTTCCCTTTATGTTTGTTTGTTTGTTTTGTCTTTTGCTTGGTACTTAACCAAAACTTTACAACTATTATTGTCCTCAGAGACATCTTTTCATAATTTGTGAAGTTTAATTACCTAGGGTGAGAGAAGCTTTACATTTCCTAATGGAAAAGTCCAATATGCTTCTCCCTCTGACCTTCTGCCCTCTCATGTTCTCTCTCACTATCTCTCTCTCTCAAATAAATAAATAAAATATTTTAAATAAAGAAATAAATAATGTGTTGAATGTAAGCATAGGCTTTCAATGTAAATACTTCAATTAAATACGTCAGTTCAGTCTCAGGTCATCCACTTATTCCCCCCACCCCCCCTTTTAAAAGATTTTATTTATTTATTTGACAGAGAGAAAACACAGAGCAAGAAAGCACAGAGGGAAAGCGAGAAGCAGACTCCCTGCTAAGCAGAGAGCCCAATGCAGGGCTCCATCCCAGGACCCTGAGTTGATGACTTGAGCTGAAGGCAGATGCTTAACCAAAGGAGCCACCCAGGCTCAGTATCTTTCTAAAATGTGTTGATGGCCCAGTCTGACATCCAAGAAACCAAGAAAAAATTAAGTTAAGGAAAGTAAGCAAGGAAACTTAGACCACTTTACAATCCAAGTTTTTGTGGCATTGTTGAGTTCACTGAGCTATCTTTTATGCATCGTGTGTGAATTGTTTACACATCTGCCTGGAGGCTGTGTGTGTTGGTTATTTTTTCTTATTATTTTCTTTTCTATATTTTCTATTGTCCATGATCAAATGGAAAAGTAAGGGTCGGGGAAATCAATAAAAATATGCATTGTATGCAAGGTAATAGTTAAAAAATAAAATTTATTTAAAAAGTATTAAAAATGAAAGAGGGCAGTAGAAGGGCAGGAAAGAGATAGAAGAACAAGTGGAATGAGAAGATACAATGAATGGAAGCACTATTTGAGTGACCTATATTTTCAACTGCAAAAGGGAAAGAGAAGGTTACTGAATTTGTTTTGGTTAAAAACGAAATCCTCTTCCTTCTATGCTGCAAGATTCTGGAACTTGTCTCAATTCTGAAATAACTCCACTTCTATCTTATAAACCTACTTCTGAGAAACACCAGTTTAATACTTACCAACTGTCTGTTATTTTCTGTGCCAAGATCACTCATGATCTTGATCTGCTATTAAAAAGTTTGGAAGAGTTCTACTAGTGCTGAAGGAAGAATCCAAAGTGTTTATGTGTTGGCATCGAGGTAGATACCACTGTATTTGGCAGTTTCTTTACCAGGTGCATAAAAATCAGCACTTCTGTATGATAGCACTCTCTCGGATTACTTACTCTGTTTCAACTTGGCAGCACGGCTAGAATTCAATAGTGGAAAAGGCAGGAAGTCCTGCCCCATACATCCCACACAATTTGATGTCCATTAGTCAGCTATGCTTGTTCTGTCCAAAACAACTGTCAAGATGAGGCTATCATAAACCTATTTTCTGCTAAAAACTTTCCTTTCCTGCTTCTCCTCTGCTTTAGTGGGTTATTTGAACTATGGAAATTATTTGGATAGATTAAAATTTTGGTAGTGCTTATATATTTTCTTTTGTATTATTTACTTGTTAATTATGGATTATTGGCATAGAGTCTATCTTGAAAATTTTTTAAAAAAGCTTTTTCTGACTTATCCAGAAGTATTAGAGAAGTGCATATATACAGTTTATTATTAATACTGATAGTATAATAAACTGGATTTAAAAAACATCGATTACTGTTTTCTTTCATAATCAGTTTTCACTACTTAATATGCAAGTAATTTTGCAAAGCAATAATTTATTGGACACTTACTATGTACCAAACACTTCTATAAACATTGTACAAGTATTTACTCTTTGAACCTCACAAATACATGTGAAGTAGGTATTGTCATTATTTCTGTTATTAATTTCCACTGTACAAATGAACAAACTGAAGCAAAAACAGATTAAACCGGTTTGCCTAAATAAGGTAATAAGTGGAAGAATTGAGGTTGAATTGAAGTAATTTTAATTCAAAGCCTATGCCCATATTTAGCACATTATGAAGCCAGTGTAAACTAGTTAGTCAGACAACATTGTTACTGTTTTGCAAAAATAATACAAAACAAAAACAAAAACAATCTCCCCTCCCCAGAACTGGAGCTCAGGTTACATTGAGTAACTTTCCTAAAGTATTAATTATTTCATATATTCTTTTCTTCCATATTACACTGAATCATGATTAATACTATAGCTACTTAATATCATTACTGACCCTGAGGAACTAGTCAGTGAATGTTTGTTCAATTAAATAATATTAAAGAGAAGTATGAAAGGGATAATATTTTTTAAATAGCTTCTGATGTATCTTCCTTTTGAGGTCAATATCTCTTCCAGTTCCCTTCCTACTATATTGGACACAGGAAACAGTGTATCAAGTGCCACCCCTTAGGAAATAAGTATTTGATGCAGGCAAGTTTCTTATAGTCAGAAAGGAGTTTTCTGGTCCTTCTGAGGAGAGAGAATGGAAATGAGAGCAAATTCTGGAATGGTGTTTTTGTGTTTTGTCTTTTGAATTCACCTGGCAGGTGATTTCCAGCTCTATCCCACTTGGTGATCACAGTGGAGGTGAAATGGCAGTGTGCTGTGTTTGGCAAAGAGAAGTCCCACTGTGGCACTGAGACATCTTCCTCAGCTTTTATGCATCATGGAATGGAACCCATGGGAGATGTGAAATGTGAAATTTTCAAATCTATTGACCTGGCTCAGGACACCTTACAAACCTATAGTACCGTAACAGAGAATCTTGGATGGGTAGTCTAAGCTGTATTGACTAAGAGCTGGGGAATTTACATTATTAGAGCAGGAGTGAGATCAATTCTTAAATGAGTATAAGCTTTAAAGTAGAGCTTATACTCATTTCTTAATGAGTATATACTCAATTCTTAAATGAGTATAAGCTTCAAAGTAGAGCTGAAAAAGAGTTTATGTAAATTCTTGGCATGACTTTCATAGCAGTTGCCAATAGGACATTTCACAACCAGCTGACACAAGGGAAATTGCTGTTGAGGCTTGCAAAATGTCAGAAGACCCCAACATGATCTGCATATGGATACTAGACCCACTTTCCTACAAGGAGAGTAAAAAGCTTCTCATTGAACCAACCACTGTCTTTGAAAATTTATCTTCCCTAAAATGACTTAAAGGTGATGGATTGAAATTTCTTTCATTAGGGAATTTGTTCTTCCAGTTATCCAGGGACAAAGGAGATTCCCGAAAAAGTATATATCAACTGCAGTAAAATGAAAAATTTAAGCTGTTCTTTTTTTGCAAATTTGAGTATAATATGTATATCTTTTTCTTAAAGATGTAACTATGGTGCATTTTTCTGAATATATAAAGATTCATTATAAAAATTCATACAGTATATAAAAATATGAGGAAGAAAGTTAAGGCCTTTATAATTTTACAACAGTGAGATAACCCTCACTGTTATCTGAATGGCCCCCTTTTATGCATCTTTATATTATACTTATAATATATATAAGTGTATGTACCTATACATAAACAAAAATATGTATATATGTATTATTTTATCTAGTAAGATGATATGTATTCCATATGCTGTCTCTTCTGTGCATCTCCCCCAATGTCAGCACCCTAAAACTCTTTACCCTCACCCCACCATAGACAATGGGATTTCCTTTCTTTCATTTTAATCCAAATGCATATTCACCTCACAAAAGCTGCCTAATGAAAACTAGGGGTTTCCTTTAACCATTCTAGTGGAATCAACATTTTATCTGTTATATATGTGAATGTTTAAAAAATCTGTCAAGATGGCTCAGTGATTCTGAAACAGAATGACGGAAAGAAAACTGGCATTTTTTCAGTTCCTGTGTTTTGTTAAAAAATAACACATTGTGCAGGCTCTGAAGAACTGCAAGTCTTCCATTTCACAGACGAAGATACAGAGGGCCAGAGAGTTCAATGTCTTGCTCACACTGAAAGACTGTTAGAAGCAGAAGGGGGCTACCCTTATTTGAATCCAAGAAGCAAAACATCCCTTTTTATAAAGTCAGCAAACCGCTTGCAAAACAAAATAAAAACAATAAGCAATAAGAGTTACCATTTATTGAGCATCTATTAAATGCAAGAAACCGCATTGGACCTTTATACAAATTTAGTCTTTGTAAGCAAGTATCACTGTTAACCCAGGTACAACTGTTAACATTTTACAGAAGAGGAAAATAAGGCACACAAAAGGCCCATCCTTTTGCTCACATCAAACAGCTCCTGACTCTACAGTCTGTGCTGCTCTTGTCCTGGGCTATCTTCCAACAGCAGCAGTGCCTGGAACCTGGAGGCTGGTGACTCAGGCCTTGTTAAGCTATCCTCAGCATTAATTTTCAGCTTTCAACTGATACTGCTGACATCTCTCCCTTTTGTCAAGTGAGGAATTCAGCCAAATAGACCTCCGATTGTCTAATCTCTTTCCAATTGGCTGGTCCAGAATCTACTAGCTGGTAAAGCAAGTTTATGCTTTGTATTTTAGAAACAGAATTGATACTATGTAAACTGACTATTGACTGTGCACTTAAGTGGAGTATTTAAAACCAAATATAGTAGTCTACCCCCTTGGGCTCTGGAGCACAGTGGAGGGAAACAGTGCTAGAATCCACTCCCCACCCCCCCACCCCCCCACCCCCGCCAAACAAGGGTGGTATACTATACCACCCAGTTGTGTTCAGGAAGGAAAGGAAGGAAAGACAGCACTGTTATCTGCACATACACACAACAACAACAACAAATATTTTAGGCCATGTACTTGCTTAATCATGGCTTTATGTCAATATTTCATTAAGGAGGTGATATATATTCAGGTAACACACAGAAAAAGCACAAGACTTGACACTTTTAAGAGACCAGTGCAGATTTCAAAAGGCTCAGTTTCCTTACTTGGTGATGTTCTTTCTTTTTTCGTTTTTTTTTTTTTTGTTTTGTTTTGTTTTTTTTAAGATTTTGTTTATTTGGGGCACATGGGTGGCTCAGTGGATTAAAGTCCCTGCCTTGGGCTCAGGTCATGATCCCGGGGTCCTGGAATCAAGCCCGGCATCAGGTTCTCTGCTCAGCGGGGAGCCTGCTTCCTCTTCTCTCTCTGCCACCTCTCTGCCTACTTGTGCTCTCTGTCAAATAAATACATAAAATCTTTAAAAAAAGAAAAAAAGATTTTATGGATTTATCTCAGGGGGTGAGGAGGTGCAGAGGGGGAGGGTACAAGCAGACTCTGTGCTGAGCTGGGAACCCAATGTAGGACTCAATCTCAGGACCCTGCAATCATGACTGAGTGAAAATCAAACATTGAACACTCCACCAAATGTGCCATCTAGGCACCCCTTGACCACGTTCCTAATACAAAGGAGGATGTTTGAGGAGAACTATTATAGATCTTTGTGTTAGTTTCCCAGTGCTGCTGTAACAAAGTACCACAAACTGGTGGCTTAAAACAACATCAATATATTCTCCCATAGTTCTGGTGTCTAGCAGTTCAAAATCAAGGCATCAGTGGGGTCATGCTTCCTCTGAATGCTCTGAGGGAGGACCCCCCCCCTTGCCTTTGTCTAGCTTCTGCTGCCAGGGATACTTAATTTCCTTTACTTTGAACAGCATCACTTCAATTTTGCCTACATCTTACATGGCCGTATACTTTGTGTGTCTGAGTGGATTTAGGACGTACACTAATTTAGCTTCAAGTTACATTTCAATTATATCTGCAAAGAACATTTTTCCAAATAAGGTCACATTCAGAGATATTGGAGACTAGGACATGAATCTATCCTGTCTTTCTAGAGAAGACAATTCAACTCTTCATTTCTATTTTGTCTCTTATTAACATTTATGGTAATATTACAGAATACTTCTTTTTAACATTTGGAAAACACAAAAGCAAAAAGAAAGCATCACTTTTAATCTTACCAAAGTGATATCTTCAATGTTTACATATATTTTTCCTCT
Organism: Mustela putorius furo; assembly: GCF_011764305.1. Lineage (NCBI taxonomy): Eukaryota > Metazoa > Chordata > Mammalia > Carnivora > Mustelidae > Mustela > Mustela putorius. The sequence goes on from NW_025421987.1 coordinate 77,304,004, forward strand.
GCATATACACTGAAGAACACAAACCAAGTTTAAAAGAGAGAGAGAGAGAGACTCCCTTATGCTAGTCACATTGTACTCTGGAGTTCCAGAGATGATTAAAAGCAAACATGGCCCCGATCCTTATTAAGAAGCAGAGAGAGAATCCTAAACACACTCATCAGTCTACTGAGCAAGAGCTATAAAACATTTTCCCATGCAGTGAGAGCCCATGGTGGGAGATGCAGGGAAGGAATAGGCCTGGATTTGAAACATGCATTTTAGACTATGTGAATAAGAAATAGTGAGTCCTGCTAGGTAGGGGAAGAGTATGTACCAAGGCCCTGGAATAGGAGGTAGTATAGTAAATAAGATATAATCAAAGGGGGCCTCTGATTCTGGAGTGTGTAAGAGGGAAAAGAGGCATAAGCTATGACCAAGAGGTAAGTGGATTATACCACTTACCTCAGCAGGTGCTGTCCTCATCCTAAGAGCTATGGCAAGTCACTGAAGGCTTCTATGCAGAGTTTCTTTTATAAAATATGGCTCTTTATTTGAGAGAACAAAAACCAATTGCTCTATTTTCTGTTTTACTCTTACTTTTGAGTATGTTTATGATGTATGAGGGAATGTGAACCAAAGAATGTGTTGGGAGACAGAGGTTTATTATTTCCCTATGGGACAGCAAGGACAGAAAGCCAAAATCCCACTCTGTCGGCACCAAAGTAGCAGTACACCCGTCTGTTTTCAACTATGTCAAGAACCTGTTGAGCCTGAAGTTAGGAGACTGCTTGCTTACTACTCATCAGCTTTCCTTTCAGATTAGGGGCTATTTAGCATGTTGAGTGGGCCAAGTAGAAAAGGAACCCTTAGCTTAACTTCCTAGGTGTAAAAGGACATGGGTTGAATTTTATTTTTACTTTTGCATTCTCCCTGCATGGAACTGTATCTGGCACAACCGCATACGGAATGTAAGGAAAGATGCATCACCCCTACTCTACTCTCAGAAAGACTTAGCACTATCATTAAGTTCTGGGCCTTTTTCCATATATGTGACTTCCCAGGAAGCATTTAAATAACCCTTATAGTTGTCTCACACTTTCTGGTTATAAATCTAATGCTTAATTGGAAAAAAGAAAGAAAAAACAAAAAGGTAGCCTTATCAATTTTTTTTTATAGATTTATTTATTTGTTTGAGACAGAGAGAAAGAGTGGGGGTGGGAGCACAAAGGGAGAAAGAGCATCTCCAGCAGACTTCTTACTGAGCTAGGACCCCAACACCAGGCTAGATCCCACAACTCAGAGATTATGACCTGAACTGAAACCAAGAATCAGACACTTAACTGACTGAGCCATCCAGGTACTCCTAGCTTTATTAAGTCTTAATAAAGTCTTTCATTCAGAAAAGAATAGTCTCGGTAATACCTTTCCCCTTATTTCAACAGACTTGTTTACTTTCTTATTTTTTTTCTTTTTTCTTACTACCCCTATTCTCTGTTTTGCTTCCTCATTTATTAAAATACTAGGCAAGATGAATCAGTAAGTCAATAGAAGTTATGTTTCTGTTTCTAATACATTATTTTTATAAAGCAATGAAAATTAAGTCCTCATTTAATTAAACCCTACCTTGGGTGGGGGTAGCAGCAATCTGTCTCCAAGGGGAAAATCCCAGATGGAGGTCCAGTGGGGCTCTTTTCCTACTGGGTCATTCTGATTGTTTGCATGAGGAGTTGAGAATGCACATGAATTGACCCGTGAAACTCTGATTAGCAAACATCTTCCAAAGGACAGAGTCTGAGTGGTAATTCCAAAGTTGTCATTGTCAGAAATTGGGGTGAGAGATTCTAGAATCAGGATATTGATGCTACCACATATTCCTTCGTGCTTTATACCCATCTCATGGGTATCTTTTTCGTCTGGTTAGGTTTCAGATGACAATTACTGTTGAGAAGTGGGAAAAGAGAGGGGTGGGAAGATGAAGATAATAGTAGCGATTTCTGCTGGGGAGGAGAATCTCTCCACTTGAAACATCTGTGTGGGTGAGTCTAGGATTATAGTAGATGCTTTCCTGTAACACTTTATCCATCTTATTAAATCAGTGGCCTCAGGGTGGAGAGGAACACACAACAAATTTTCAAAAAGAACTTATCCTTTATTGAAACTCTAAAACCTAAAATATAGTTAACTGTAAATTGTAAGTAAAATGATCTCTGCTATGAATCCAATCCTTCCGTTTTCTCAAAATGGGCACTTTCACATCCATACACACAGTCCTGGAACTCTTTTTATTATTATTATTATTAAAAACAGAAAGAGATGACCTTAGAACAACTAACTTCACATATAAATAGTTTTCCTGAGAAGAAAAACAGCTTTGAAACAATAAAATGTGAATTAGACATCATTTGGAGTGTGATTTAATATGTTCAGTAAATGTGCTACAAACCTGTAAATTGTACAGCTTGCCTCATATAATGACTTCAGTGAACCTTACTTTTCAAGGCCATGTAGGTGAAATGTAGTAAGTGTTGAATTCTATTTGGCAAAGTTCCATTCATTTTATTAATGTTATCTATGGTATCTTTCTGTTGTTTAAAAATAGTACCATTTTGTCAGTGAAATAATAAATATTTGTAACCATATAAACTAATAGATCAGGTATGTTTATGCTCTTATATATGGTAAAAAATCAGAAGTAAAAAATTACATATATATGTAAGTTTATACATGAATAACTGTTTTTACATATACACACTTCCAAATGGGTATTTTCCATCTATAGATACTTTTGATCATACGTAATTAGTACTGTAGATTAAAAGTGTTGAATAAACCAAAAGTCTAATCTTTTACTTTGGGCAGCAGCAGAAGTTGACTAGAAGGCCTGAGGAAGGAGAATATAGAAAACATGAACTGCATTTCCCCACATTGTTTTCCCCACATTGGACTTCAGTGCTGGTGAATTCTCATACATGCAGAACCAGAGAGGTCACAGGAAGAGTTAGGGTATCTACAGGTATTAATGGAGCTGTACAAGTTATTTCAACAATCAAATTGGGGAATGATGGCAACATGCTAAAAGGAGAGGAGGGGAGGGGAAGTAACAACGAGGGTTTCTCCAGGAAGTTCCCCCTCAACTATTCTAGGGAGGGGGATGTGTTTATCTGATCTTAAAGATACTGTATCGTAAATAAACAAGATATTCCACTAACAGGCCATCAAGTTTATCAGAGCTATCAAGGTGTGGAGGAAACCACAGTAACAAAATGGACCCCTTACGCAGAATTTGGTCTGGAGGTCAAGACTCATGATGCCATGTATATACCAAGAGGGTGTTAAGAGGTTTGTTACTCATGTGAGTCTTTTCTGTGGGGGCAGACAGCTTGAAAGCAAGGTTTAATGGCTTGCAGGGCAAGGAAAGGAGCCTGGCTTTTTTGGTTCTGGTTTGTTTTTTATGGTGATTTGGGGATGGAGCCAGACTGAGGTGACTTGCATGTGGTTTGGACTTCTAGCACCAAAAGAGAGAGCACCTAGGCTTTCTGATCCACTCGCCCTTATGTGGGGCCATGGTAAAGAGGACAAGTAAGGCTTAAAAGCTATCAGCAGCCAGACGTCAAAAAATGGCGTCAGATTCCTTATCATACAAAGGGATCCTGAGGTACAATCTACTGAGACCTCATCTTACTATTCCCCAAATTCTGATTACAGTAAATTTAGTCAAGAGTTAAGATAGATTTGAGGCATTACTTCAAGATTCTTACCTTGTTACTTGAGCTATATAAAGTTTTCCAGTATTATTTTTTTCTGCAAGTTATAGTATATACAGTACTGTCCTTCCAAGATCCATCCCTAGTGCATTCAGAGTTTAAAGAGAAACACATACATATAAGTATCAGTGAATGATACCTTAACGTTGGTGTTTTAACAAAGCGGTGTGAAGATCAAGATTTGTTTTTGGACTAAGATGGAATGGAGAAAATTGAATAGCTGCTTACAGGAAGGGACATACAGACATGGTAGAAAGAATCAGAAGAAAATGTTTTATCATTGTCAAAATTCTGCTGGATTTCATTTTTGTGTATATAAGTAGGTTAGAGAACAAAAAGACAAGAAGTTTGAGTCCAATATGAGCTCTCACGGATACCTGAGTGGTAAGCCGGCTACTCATTCCTAGCATGCTTGAACTTCAGCAGATATTCGTTATTTCTCCAGCTATTTTTTTTTCTTTTTTTGAAATCAATGAACTCAGAAATATAGGCCATTCACACTAATTCAAAAGGATGATACCATGGAGTTTCTGTTCTTTTCTTTTACAATACTTATGTTTGTGTGCATGTATGTATGTTTGGCTTTGTACTGTTATTCATTTTAAATATGGATGTATTTCATTTTTGGATTACCTTATCTGATTCCATGCTTTTTCTTTTTAATTTTAGAAAATTTGAATAAGAATATATCCATTCAGTATATGCTCACTTCATGCTTTGGGTATTCAATGACCCCCAAATTACTCAAAAGTCCTTAAAAACCTAAAGATAAAATAGCTTAGTTTTCTATATAAATACCTTATAATATATTGCTGTTACTTTAAAGAGTTTCAAGAGGTGAGAAGACTGAGGCATGTCAATTCCAAGTGATTTACTCAAAGTCACAAGGCTACCAAGTAATAAAGATGGTTTCTTGCTTTTCAGTCATTTGTTGTTCTATTATTTTTAATATTATTTTAAATATTTCCAAGAAAATTTAGGTTGTGTTGATACACAAGCTGGCTTGAAAGAAAAAGATTTGAAATCTTGCAACCACTTATTTTGAAACATCTTATCTAATTCCCCTGAATCTAGTTTTCAAATATAGCAGATTTTTCACTCAACATATTTTGTCAAACTGGTTAGTATACAAAAATAACTTCTGTGTCTATGAAACAGTCAAATGAAAACTGGTTACCCAAGATGTGCCTTCATGATAACCAAGTATCAAATGGAAATTAATAATTAAATGTGGGTGAGCACAGTAGTTACTAGAAGTGTTACCTAGTGTGTGAAATGAAACTTGAACAACAATGTGACAACTGGGTAGGGAGATGATAAAAAGATTATTCCTGTGATGGAAATTAGAAGCCAAAGTAGGGAGATCATGAGATTTCTGAGTACAGTAAGAACAGCTTGACTGGAGCAGAGGAAAAACTCCATATTTGGATATCAAAAACAAAACAAAACAAATAAACAAACAAAAAACAATGAAGAAAATAGTTTTAAAAGGGTTATAAGGAACCTAAACAATATTTATCAAGTGGTTTCTCATCTCTGCACTAAATTGGTAGGGGAAGTTGTGGGCTATATAACACAGAGAAAAAAACAAAGTCCTTAAGACCCTTGATGTGACAGAAATCCTTAGAAAAATGCCTACTAGAATTATAAGAAATGTCAATGATTTACATTGTCATCTGTCCTAAAGTAAGAAAATATCATTTCATTCACACTGACGATAGAAACATCAGGAGCCACAAAGAGGTTCTCTGGCAGTTATAATTGGCATCTTGGTGAGACAAACTGAGCAGCCCAGTGCATCCTTAAAGGAAGGTTAGGAGAGGGGATGGTCACGGAGATGAGTTTTAAGCCACAATAGAAAATGGACTCGATGCAAGATGAAGACCTGTGACAGGTGTAACTTCTCCATCAGGCATGTTTCTGGAACCACTAACTTCATTTCTAATAAGGCCCCTGCAGCTGAAATGGTCTATTGACATGTGGAAGAGCTGTGAACCTTCCTTAGTAGTACTCCTATTGTCATTCTTCCTTTCTCAGGTCAGAATGTGAAATTGTGGGGCCCCTCTGGAACTGGAGCTATCCCCATACCTCAGATCCCTTGTGTTCACCGCAGTCCCTCTGCTTACCCTATTTTCAAACTATGCTGCCTTTCCAGTCATCCCCCTTCACTCTCAATGAGTGATGGATTCCTCTCTTTCTAAAGTGAAAAATAATCCCTTATACATTTTTATATCCTCTCCTCCCTATTTTTTTATTCCACTTGGCTTGCCTTAATAGACATATTCCATCTGCATGGAATCCATTTTCTCCTTACTCTTTGAAAAATGAGAAAAGTAACCTCCACGAAGGAATTAGGTCACAAAGATCAATTGAAGGAAAGTGACAGGCTATGCTGCTGTATTATTTAGGCTTGACTCATCTTAAATTGGTTACATTGATCATGGACAACTAAGACATTATTGGAGAAAGGGATTTTTCATAGGAAAATCGGCTTAAATTTCTGCCAACATTCTTACTACATTTTATTTTTATTCTCTTGTAAAGAGAAGGATCGTTCCTTATCTTTATGTTGGAATGCCACAATTATAGATATGTTGGAGGTTATAACTAAAAATACAATTATTTCCTTTTTTTTTAAAGATTTTATTTATTTATTTGACAGAGAGACACAGTGAGAGAGAGAACATAAGCAGGGGAAGTGGGAAAGGGAGCAGCAGGCTCCCTGCTGAGTAGGGAGCAGTATGCACGGGTTGATCCTAGGACCTTGGGATCATGAACTGAGCCGAACACAGATGCTTAACCAACTGAGCCACCCAGGCTCCCCCATTTTTTTCTTAAAAGAAAAAAAATTGTTGGGGCACCTGGGTGGCTCAGCTGGTTGCGTGTTCACCTTAGACTCAGGTCATGATCCCAGGATCCTGGGATTGAGCCCCACTTCGGGCTCTCTGCTCAGTGGAAAATCTGTTTCTCCATCTCATTCTCCCTCTGTGCTTACCAATCCCCGCCATATATAAATAAAATCTTAAAAAAAAAAAAAAAGAGGGATGCCTGGGTGGCTCAGTGGGTTAAAGCCTCTGCTTTCGGCTCAGGTCATGATCCCAGGGTCCTGGGATCTAGCCCAACAGTGGGCTCTCTTCTCAGCAGAGAGCCTGCCTCCCCCTCTCTCTCTCTGCCTGCCTCTCTGTGTACTTGTGTTCTCTGTCAAATAAATAAATAAAATCTTAAAAAAAAAAAAAAGAATAACTTCTCCCACAGATTTTTCCCTTTTGCCTTATGGATGCCATTTATTTTTAAAAGATTTTATTTATTTATTTGACAGATAGAGATCACAAGTAGGCAGAAAGGCAGGCAGAGAGAGAGGGGGAAGCAGAGAGCTTAGCAGAGAGCCCACTGTGGGGCTAGATCCCAGGACACTGGGATCATGACCTGAGCTGAAAGCAGAGGATTTAACCCACTGAGCCACCCAGGCGCCCCTGGATGCCATTTTATTTTATGTGAATTCTAATTGTATTGGTCAGCAGCCACCTAAAAAATATGCTATTACCCATGCTAACAAATTTGTTGTACAATATTTACAACAAACACCCAGATATGGAATGGCTTATAGTTCCCTGAGCCTAACCTGAGATTCTGGCAGAAACAAAGCAACACAAATGATGATGCATTTTTCTGTTCTTTTTACATTAAAATAAATGATAATTGTGTTAACAACTGCTGTATTAATCGAGGTCTAACTGTGGGGTTAAGGAGGATCAATTTCAAGTATTTTAAGGAAAGGGCCTATAAGGAAAGTTTTATAGAGGATTGTGCAGCTGAAAAGTCAAATGGGGTATGGTGAGAAAGGTAAGCGGTACGCAATAGCAGGAAACTACTAGAGCCAAACCCAACTGACATGTAATCCCTTCTAAGAAGACTTGGCCGTCCATGTACAACACAGAGCAGAGCCTGGCAAAAGTGGGCAGTGCACCTAACTCAAAGTGGCCCTGGGCCAGCAAAGGGGGCTGGGTTTGTGGTATTATCAAGAGAAAAGAGCTTTAAGAATTGAAATGCATGCCATGGTGTGAAAACCACGAATGTTCAAGTGAGGTAAATTGTACAATAATTAGTTTTCATAAAGTTCTTAGAACTAACGAGTAGAAGAAATGGATTATTGATTTTGTCTGTCGTAAGATTCTGACTTGTGGACCTGGTCTCTATAGCTCCCTTTTTGGATATTTACACATATATACAGTTGTTATTTTTTTGTTGTTTCTTTGGTTTTTTATTTGTTTTCCTAGTTTTAATGTGCAATCATTTTCTTCTTCTTTATTTAACTTTATTACCTTGACTCAGAATATCCAATTTATGTTTTTACATAATTATGTAGCATTTTGGATTTTCCATTATTTTTTTACGGCAATGGTTACTGCTTTAGGGACTCTGATTAAATCAATGCATTAGGAGGTTAGTTCATTTTTATTATTTTTGGAAATCAACAAGATAAAATGTCCTATTAAAATTAAAGAAGACAACTCCAAACAGGAGACTGAGAGCTTGAGCTATTGCCCTTTAACCTATAAAAGTGAGGGAATATTATTCTCTGTTGTGAATTAAGATATAACTTTATCTTAGAATTTTTCCAAAAGTGCTACGTGCTATACTTTGCTATCCTACCATTGCATGGCTCCAACACAGTGAAGTAATAGTTCACAGATAAGGCAAAGTGATAGTCCAACAAACATACTTTTTTATTGCTGATAGCCATTACCCTAAATCGAACAAGGGAAAAACCCTTCAAGGGAAAAGTGAGAATTTGAGCACAACACAAAACAACATGCTTATTCTCCAGAGTTTGGCACAATAATTTTAAAATGTATAGAACCATGCCTTTGGGAAGACTGATCCTGGGAGTGAATGAGTCCCTTCAGCTCTCAAGTGCCAGGAGGAAGGCAAAGGTCCATTAAAGTGACAAGCAATAGAGCTGGAAAATAATGCAACACAGGGTCTTCTCTAGCTTTCTAAAAGCTGTTTCAACACTTCTTATTGAAAGAAGCAATCTTTTTTTAGCATATTGAAAATGCAGATTTAATTCCTTTCTACCAGTGTTTATTGCATGCAGTAAATGGATACCAGCACTTACTGTATAATCTCCAAAGTAGCAATCTCCTATTATCAGTTAGACTCATTACCCTTAAATATTCAGTTCTTGCCAATACACAATCATCATTTAAAATAATTAGTTAACAATTATCCAGCTTACTAAAATGACCCCCCCAAATCTAATCACCTTGGGGAAGCATTACATGCTTTTTCTGCCAAGGGCAAATAGCCACTTGAATTAATGATTTTTCAAAGACTATCTTAGAAAAACATCCCACAATCCTCCAGTTTAATTAAAACAATGATACAACAACAAACTACTCCATTGTGCTAAGTGTAACTTGGTAAAAAATGTTGAGTAATAATAACTAAAATTCAATTTATGCCTTCTATATTCTAACTATCTAATGGAGATAGATATAATGACACTATTAATTCACTTTGAGTCAACAAATATTTATTTGTGCATACCATGTTCCCTATGTTCATTATCTTAACACTGAAAAAAGTCACCAATGCTTGCTACATAAATAATAACAATCTTCTATTCTCTTTTGAGTGAAATGATAGAACACCAAAATCTTTAAAAAATTAAATAGTAAATTATATAAAATACAGATATATCATTAAATTAAATGTTGTATGGACTTATCTTTTGATTTAGTTTTTTCTTTGAATTAATAGGTATACATAGTTTATTTTTTTTATTTTTGTTTTTAAAGATTTAATTTATTTATTTAACAGAGAGAGATCACAAGTAGACAGAGAAAGAGAGAGAGAAAGAGAAGGAAGCAGGCTTCCTGCTGAGAGGAGAGCCTGATGCGGGACTCGATCCCAGGACCCTGAGATTATGACCTGAGCCGAAGGCAGTGGCTTAACCTACTGAGCCACCCAGGAGACCAGGTATCCATAGTTTAGAAGTATAAAATCTAAGAGCAGAAATAAAGGAAAAACTAAAGAAAAAAGAAAAAAAGAAAAAGAAAAAGAGGAAGGAGGGGTGCCTGGGTGGCTCAGCGGGTTAAAGCCTCTGCCTTCGGCCCAGGTCATGATCCCAGGACCCTGGGATCGAGCCCCACATCGGGCTCTCTGCTCAGTGCAGAGCTTGCTTCTCTTTCTCTCTCTCTCTCTCTCTCTCTCTGCCTGCCTCTCTGCTACTTGTGTTCTCTGTCAAATAAATAAATAAAATCTTTAAAAAAAAAAAAAAAGAAAGAAAAAGAGGAAGGAAAGGAGGAAGGGAGAGAGGAAAAAAAAAAAGTAAGCAGTTCCACTTCTTCTGAACTCTTTGGCCCATTCTCTAAAAGGAGTCTCCTTAAATTATTTTAACTCTGTCATGTGTCATTAATTCTACAGTTGACCCTTGAACAACATGGGTTCCAACTGCATGGGCCCACTTATACGTGGATTTTTTAAAAATACTATAAAGTACTGTGAGTGCATTTTCTTTTCCTGTATATGACTTTCTTAATAACATTTTCTTTTCTCTAGCTTACTTTATTGAAAGAATTCAGGGTATAATACATATAACAATACAAAATAGGTGTTCATTGTTTATATTATCAGTAGGGCTTTTGGTCAACAGCAAGCTATTAGTAGTTAAGTTTTTGAAGAGTCCAAAGTCATATGCAAATTTTTGACTGCAGGGAGTTGGTGTCCTTAACTCCCACATTGTTCAACAGTCAAGTGTATTTCCAAATACTGTATTTATACTATATTGTGAATGTTGAATGGATGTCTTTTTAAGCATGAATAGATATCTTTGTATAACACACTCAATACACTCCATCCTATCCTCTCATTTTATTTAATTTCTCAGTTTGTACTCATTTTTTCATGGACACTTAAGCTGTTTCTGTGTTTTGGCTATTGCAAAGAATGCTGCAGTGAACATGGGATGCATATATCTTTTTGAGTTAGTTTTGGGTTTTTCTGTTGTTCTTGTTTTGGTTTTTGTTTATTTGTTAGTTTTTTGATAAATACCCAGATGTGGAATTACTGGATCACATGCTACTACTATTTTTTAAATTTTTTAAAAAGTTTTGAAGAATCTCCATATCATTTTCCATAGTGGCTGCACCGATTTATGTTCCCTCTAACAGTGCGTAAGCACTCCCTTTTCTCCACATCCTCACCAACACTTGTCTTTTTGATAATAGTCATTCTAACAGATGTGAGGTAATGTCTTATGATTTTCATTTGCATTTCCCTAATGATAAATGATTTTCAGCATTTTTTTTTTTTTGGACCTGCTGTATTTCTTCTTTAGAAAGAGATTTATTCATTCAGATAAATGTACACATTTTTAATCTGGTTTTGTTTTTATTTTTGTTTTTGCTATTGAGTTGAGTTCTTTATATATTTTGGATATTAACCTTTTATCATATATGTGATTTGCAAATATTTTCTCCCATTCAGTAGGTTGCCTTTTCATTTTGTTGATAGTTTCCTTTGCTGGGCAAAGCTTTTGAGTTTGATATAGTCCTACTTGTTTATTTTTGGTTTGGTTGCCTTTGCTATTTAGTGTCAAATTCAAAAAAGATCTTTGCCAACACTGATGTCAAGAAGCTTACTGCCTATATTTTCCTGTTTTAGGTTTTAGGTCTTAAATTAAATCCTGTTTAGGTTTTAGGTCTTATATTAAAATTTTTAATCTATTTTGAGTTAATTTCTGTGTATGGTGTAAGTATTTCTCAATTTTTAAATAAGTCAGTATTTCAGTGTTTTTATTTTTGTAACTATGTAAAACATTGTTTACAGTTTAACCATGTGATAAAATCTAATGATATTAATTTCTTGTGTGACTCTGTAATTGCTTTTTTTCACATTTTTAGTTTTTTGAGAATCATAAATTCTTTCCCAAATTCTTTAACCCTACTGATGAAGTTCTAGAATATAGGTGAGGTTCAGTGGGGTGAGGTCTGGAGCCGATGACCAAGAAAGAATTCTTGAGACATCTTTGGTGCAAAATGGTGGTTTATTAAAGCACAGGGACAGGACCCATGGGCAGGGAGAGCTGCTGTCCCTGGGGTTGTGAGGGGGTGGCCTGTTAAGTACCATGGAGTTGGGGGGAGGTAAGGAAAAGGGAGGTTTTAATAGAAATTTCATATGCTAAAGAGGACCTACAAGATACGTGATACCAGAGGCCTTGCCATTGCCAAGGTCGTTTTGCCCTCTAGCAAGGTATTAACATTAAGATGGGTGGGAGATTCCTAAAGAATGTCATGTATGTCTCACCCAGGAGTGGGGGTAGGAGGTGGGTTGCAAGGTGTCAGCTTTTGCTTTATCCTCAGCCAGCCTTCTCACTCATCACTACTCATCACTACTGTGGGTTCATCACTACTCATCCCTCATCACTACTGTGGGATCTTTAAATCATGAAGATATGTTAGATGATCTCTCAAATCCATTCCTTTATCCTTTAAGAGTATGTCACTGTTTTACTTTTTCTACCTTTATCTTTTTTTTTTTTTTTTTAATAAATAGCCTAATGATTCCCTTTGCTTTTCTTTTGCATTTTTTCCTGGATCTCATGTATTATTACTTTTTGTTTATGTCTTCATTTTGGAGGAAAATATTCTCCAGTTGAGATGTCTAAATTATAACCATTACCGCTATTTCTGCTTCTGTACCTTCGCTTGCTAACCCATGAGGAGATGGAAAAATACCAGCAAACTTTTTATAGGCACTCTGTAACCACACAACCCCCACCCAGAATTGAACCTGGCAGAGTGGCCGCTCCTGGACCCCCACCCCGCTCTGGGCCGAGAGATAACAACCATCTGGCACCCCGCGGCTTGACAGGGAGACCCTGGCCAATCCTGATGTGACACATACCCTAGCGGTGCCAATCAAGCAGTTTGAAGAATGACAGCCCTTTGACCTAACCAATAATCTGTTCCCAGCCTTTTCCCGCTCTGTAGCGGGCCAGTCATATTATAGAGTTGCCCTTTGATTTTCCTGTGGTATGTGGCAATTTGTTACAAGATACTATGATGTATGCTAAGTCCCTGCCTCCCCAAAAATAGTGTATAAAAGGTGTTGTGATCCCGAGCTCAGGACCTCTTAGTGTCACCGGCAACGAGTGTGCAGAGGTCCGGGTTTGAACTCGTAATAAACGACCCTTGCTGTCTGGCTTTGACTCTGGACTCTGGTGATCGTCTTTGGGGGATCTCAGAATTTGGGCACAACACAGTAACTTCTGAGAAAGGAAGAGTAGGAGGTAAAAGTGTTGAGGCATTGTATATTTGAAATGTCTTTATTCAACCACATACTTGGCTGTTAGTTTGACTAGGTATAACATTTTAAATGAGAAATTTTTTTTTTCTTCAGAATATTCTAGTACTTTTCAGTTTACAAAGTTACTATTAAAAGTTTTAATGCTATTATCCCTGGTCCTTTTTATTGGATGGTGTATTTTGCCATGTCTTACCCCAAAAACTTTTAGGATTTTTTTTTTTTTAATAGATGATAATGTGCAATGGATCTTTTGTTTTCCATCTTTTTTTTTTTTTTTTTAAACTGTGGGTATTTTCAATCTGAATACACATGTCTTTCAGTTTAGGAAAATGTTCTTAAATGTTTATTTGATAAAATCCTTCCCCTTATTTCCTTTGCTTCCATTTTCTGGCATTCCATTAGGCATTTGACCACCTCTTTGACCTTCAATTTTCTTTCCTAATATTCATCTCTTTGTTGTGCTGGTTCTATACCTCAACTTTTTCTCTCAACTTTCTACTTAATTTTTTTTTTAAGATCATGGAGATTTTATTAAAAAATATTAGAAATAAAATGTAACATTCTTGTGTAAAGAAATAGTTGGAATGCATATAATTGAAAGAAGGTGAAACAAAATTGCCACATTTATTGTTGTATTATGTTGAAGAATTACACTTTCCACTTGCATCACTTACTAAGCACATCGTTTCATTCTCCGCACAAACGTGTGAAGTCAGAATAGCAAATACTGCTTTTTTTTTTTGCAGTGACCAAATAGAAATATTAATTTTCCTTTATTTTTGTAAAATTTATTATTTTTTTTCAATGTTCCAAGATTCATTGTTTATGCACCACACCCAGTGCTGCATACAAGAGGTGCCCTCCTTAATACCCACCACCAGGCTCACCCAACCCCTCAACCTCCTCCTCCAGAACCCTCAGTTTTTTTCTCAGAGTCCACAGTCTCCTATGGTTTGTCTCCCCCTCTGATTTCCCCCAACTCATTTCTCCTCTCCAATCACTAATTTCTAGAAACTCTTTCTTGAGCTCTCTGTATCCTTTCTTATCTACACCATGTCTTTTAAATGGATGTAGATATTTTCCTGTAATATAAATTATAACTTTTTTCTAGGTTTTTTTCTATGTGCTTTTTTCTATGCATGTTTTTGTTTCCTCCCCCCCGCCGCTCCTGCTTGTTTGCATTGTTTATTTTATAATATGGCTTTTCCTTAAATATGTGCTGACCTTTTGCTGACCTTTATATTAAAAATAAAATACCAAAAATAGAACTTAAGTACAGGACCACAGCAGAAGCGGTACTTGTCAAGTGGATCTTCTCCCTTTATGAAATAAGATTCTATCTTTCCCTATTTCTATGTCTCTCTTTCTGACTCTCTCTCTGTCTCTTTTCCTTTTCTTCTTAAAATATGAAAGGCCTAGCTCATCCCTTTTTGCTGTTGTTGTTAAGATGAGGAAATACAAATCTTTATCCCTGCATATGAAATAAAACCAAAGGTTAATTCCATTTTATGCCATTGGTGAGGGAGATTGCAAATCAGAGAAAGAGAATGAGGTAGAGGGGGAAGGAAAGAAGAAACTAGGGGAAGGTGATTAGAGAAATGGAGCAGACGCCCTATTCTGAGACATTGAGTAGAAGTCTCCTAGTAGTATATTTCCATGGGTTGTAGATTTAGGATGACATCACCAGTTATCTACAATCTTTTAGACTCTTGTTTAAATTCTTCAGTTTTTCTTGATAATCCCCCTGGGCCAAGTAAGACACAGACTATAGTGAGGAGAATTATTTTTGGAACACAGTGGCTAAGATCCAAGCTTGATGTCCTCACAAAATGCTTACCCCCACTGGTTCCTTCTAAATTAATGTAGTCTTAATCTCCATTTGTGAAGGCAAAGAAAACCTTCTTTTGAACCAAATATAAAATGGTAGGTGAGGGGCGCCTGGGTGGCTCAGTGGGTTATGCCACTGCCTTCGGCTCAGGTCATGATCTCAGGGTCCTGGGATCGAGGCCCGCATCGGGCTCTCTGCTCAGCAGGGAGCCTGCTTCCTCCTCTCTCTCTGCCTGCCTCTCTGCCTGCTTGTGATCTCTTTCTGTCAAATAAATAAATAAAATCTTTAAAAAAAAATGGTAGGTGAGTATAGTACCCTATGTTTGGAGCAAAATATAAATTTACATTTGTTTAATTGTAATTAAAGTATTTATGACAATAAAATAAATGTAGGGATGCATTCAAAGGACATATCACAAGTTAGCTTGGAAAAAGACATATCATAGAGGGGAGAGAAATCAAACTGACAGTTTTAAATTTTTTGACTCATATTTCTTGTAACTCCTTCTGCTAACATGGAGAATATGAAAATCTGCTATTGTCAGGGCACTAACATAATCTTTTCTCTTAAACTGCTAAAGGAGAATTATGTATCATATAGCACTCCCTTTCATGTGATCTACTCCATTCACTACTAAGAAATTTATTCTGGGACAACTGAATGGATGATATATTTGGTTGTGTATTAATCACTTTGTTTTTAGGAAGAAAAATAAACAAAGTGTATCTGACAATTGTATAGTGAATGTTTTCAGGAATTAATTTAGATTTTACTCGAGCACACATGGTAAATGGTATATTTATGGGCTACTTGCAGTGACAAGTAACAGCATTCATTTGTTTTTATATAGTAATAACAAATTAATATTGACATAACATTCTTACAGATTATATGATTTTATTTCTTTGTTTAATTTTTGCAAAAACCCATTTAGAAAGTATTATTATTCCCATTTTACCAAACAGGAAACCGATCTTGATTCACAGTTCTTGTATCTTGCCTTACACTACACCTCTAGTAAATGTCAGAGTCAGAACAGAAGTCTTGTGGTTCTAAATCGTATTCTGTTTTCATGTAGATTAAATCATCCGTGACCTAGTTTGTAGTTTGATAAATTTATATAAAACTAGATTTTATGAATTTTCCATATTCCATCCAGTTGAAATAACATGTACTTTCTCATTCTAGAAATTAAAAAACAGGTTTAAAAGTACATGTTCTTCTGAGTATGATGAACATTTGAATTTGGACAATCTAAAACAATTTGAAACTGGATGATCTAAAACAACCAGAGATATAAAAGATAAAGATATGCTTAACATCAAGGATGATCCTTTATGTATGGTAAATGGAAATTATTATAATTTTGTAAAGTATCTAATAAATTTGAAATCAACCTTAATGAAAATGGTTTCACTTACAAACTTGATCCTCTACCTGGTTTTTGTTTAGTTCTTTTCTCACTTTGGAAGAACAATAACAGGGATATATAACGGGAATATATAGATATATATATAATTTTTTCCTAGAACCAAGAGCCTGGAACTGGTACAGTGGAAACATTTTACCTGACAGGTGTGCTAAATGAAAGTCTCAAGTTTCACACATTTCTGAGGATCAAAGTGAAGAACTCAGAGTTCATTTTTAGGGAATCATATCTACTTCCTTCAAAACCTCCCTCTGATTGTCTGCTAAAGTTTAATAAATAACTAACTGATCTTTCACTTCATAAGATTCTGTTGAGATAACAACATTCTGCCTCCTGGTCTCTGAAGGGTGGTATTCTGCAAATGTAAAGTTTCCCTTAACCTCCAAAAAATAATTGGGTTAATCCAGCCTACCACAAGTGTGAAATTGAGGAGCTGCTTGCTAAGATTGAATGTGATATTGTCACATGTCATCCGAGAGCTGCTTATCTGATCATGTTGCCACCGCACAAAGTCAGTCTGACTACAAAGGATAAAAGAATGATTATTCCAGTATTCAGACATTGTTCCTTGTGAACGCTGAGCAAATAGGAAGAAAAATATTTTATGTGTTTCTATACATTTTCCTGGGAAGTAATTTATCTGGGTACTATGTTAGTAGGAGAGCAAATATAGCAGGAGAAAGCTTTCATTACTCTTACCTATAATTTTAAATAGAAAATGTTAATAATTTTTCTTTATTTCTAAAGCACCCAATATAAGGAAATAAAATATTAGAAACTTATTTTATGAAACATATTTGTGAATCATAAAATTCTATATAAAATTGAAGTTACTAACTACTGCTACTTCTGGTCTTTTGTTTTAAGGACTAAAAATGACCAGAATTTACAATCACTGACAAAATATGGGGGGTTATATTTAAAATCACTTTTTCTCTTTGCTTGTTAAGAGCAAGATGACCAGTGGCCTTCAGTGTCAAATGATATTTTTAGATCTGCTCGTTACTATGTGTGTGGTTTTGAGAGGTCCTTAGGCCTCTATAGCTTTCTTAGTGAATAAAATGGGGATATTGAACTTAATGATACCCAAACACTCTTCTGATTTCTACATAGTATGGTCCTGTGACATCTCTACCTTATTACAAATAAATGTAAAGGTGTTGGATACCACAATAACTTTTTTGCTTGCATTATTTCACTAAAAGTGCAGTGAAAGCAAACTGAGAAGTTCAGGCAGCTTTCAGAACATAAAGATAAAAGGCTGACAGCTTTTGAGAACCTCTTTACTTTCAACTAGAAGCAAGTATAGAACCCTTTCTCTCTGGCCCTTAATGTCATATTGCTATGTTTAGGGTCACTGAAATGTCTGATAAGACTGTCGATTAAAAATTTGAATCATTGGGCCATAACTGCTGTTATAGGGTGAAAAGTGGTTTGGAAAGTGTGGAAGGCAGTATCCCAAGAGAATAATTTGGCATAGTATAGTTAACGAAATTTCAGATTATAATATGTATAGTCAGTTGAAGTAATTCATTTATTTCTCTCTGCATTTAGCTTTATCTTAAAAATTCCTTTTTATTTTTAATATTTCATAAATCCTGGAATTTAGAATTCTAAATGGATTATAAGCTAATATTACAGATGATATTATTTACAAACCATTCTGTGTGCCACACAAGTCCTTTGAAAATGATTTGATAGTCGTTAAAGTGGCTATCATTCATCTTCCAAAATCTGTAATACCTGGAAGTTGTATGTGACCTTTAGAAAACTACACCCACAAAACTGTTCCTTTTACTTTTCCAATAGTTTCTAGAAGAAATATTACCATACTGAGGTAAAATAGTTTAACTTCCTTAGGCCGAATTCCTGTCACAACAAAGAAAAAGTCAAATGCAATTAGTCTAAAAAAAGCTCTGCCATACCATCTTAGAGGAATAACTCTTAGGAATTAGCTCACATCATTTCTTATCCCCCGCTTTGTAGGCAGATCTCATTTAATATGGCTGACATGTTCCACAGACTCTACTGAACTGCCATAGCTCAGGAAAAGTCAGTACATTGTTAGAATGCCATTCACTTGCTTTAAAGCTCGGCCATTACATTCTTTCTTATATTAACCAAATATCTATGTATCTGTAACCCACACTATTCTGAAGTCTAAGTAAATACATCTGTGGGTTCTTCATATCTACCTAGTAGCATTTTGAGGTTTCGTGTTTTTCTTAACCTAGAATAGCAACAAAATCATAAACGGTGGACTTGTCCAAATTGCTTTTCTCACAAAATGGGTAGTCAGGTACAAGGCTTGGTATAAACTCAGTGTCTCAAAGAACCTACACTTAAAACCCCTGCCTTTACCTCATGTTGTTGGCAGACTTCACTTCGCCTCTCCAGTTGGAGGGAAGAAAGATACAAGTTCGTGAAGTCAGCCTGGTCTTTAAAGGTCTTTCCTTAACGTCTTCCCTCCTAATTTTTGCTTATATCTCATTGGCCTTAGCTAAAATGGGGTTTGAGTAAATAGTTTTTATACCTGGTCATGTAGCCATACCCAGTGAAACTGAGATTCTGTTAATAAAGAAGTAGCGGAGGGGAGGAGGGATGCAATGTAGCATCAGACAGGCTCTGCCACATTAACCTTCTATTTTAGGACAGCTACTAGATCCCAAATTTTCTTTTTCCCAAACTGAAAGCAATTCTAGCTACCTTAAACATTCTAAGATCCCTCATTAAGAGCAACATGATCTTAAAGTGCTTTCTTATATATGGCATGCAGAATTGAATATAAGATTCCATTTGGTCATATTGCCAAAGTTGGCAATACTAGCTCTTGACCTATGGTTACTGCCTTTCTACTCAGACAGCCTCACATGTAAGAAGTCTCTTTTATTTTATTACTACTACTACTACTACCACCACAATTACTACCACTGCTGCTGCTGCTGCTACTACTACTACTACTACTACTACTACCACTACTATTGGCAGTAGCTGTTTGGATTAAATTGAGTAGGTCCAACCAAAGCTATCTCAAGTTTTTCACATGGAATGAGGAAAGCTAAAATAACTGTATCCCATTTTATTTTTTAATCAACTTAATTGAGATATAATTTATATATGATAAAATGCACCCATTTTAAATGTAAAATGTGTTGAGCTTTGGCAAATATAAACAATTGTGTAACCACTGCACTGAACAAGATCTAAAACGTTTTGGTTACCCCAAAAGGTTCTCATGCCCTTTTCTTGTTAATCCTACCACTGCTCCTTCTAGGAAACTACTGATCAAAATTCCATTACTGTAGCTTTATTTTGTCACTTTTGGAGCCTCATATAAATGGAATCGTATATTTTTGTGAGTCAGGCATTTTTTTGTGCAACATACTTTTTTAGAATTCATTTGTGTTACATATATCATTAATTTGTTTCTGAATGTTGCTGTGCATGTGCTGTTGTTTGCAACATACCACAGTTCGCTCATCCATGTTCTTGATGATAAAAATTTTGATTATTTCCAGGTTAACGCTATTATGAATCAACCTCATATAAAGCTTCATTTATAAATCTTTTTGAAAATGCAGGTTTTCATTTCTCTTAGCAAATACTGATTAGTAGAATTGCTGGGTCATACAGTAAGTGTATGTTTAGTTTGCTGAGAAAATAGCCAATCAGCTTTCCAGAGTGTTTGTACCATATCACACTCCCACTAATAATATATAGCTGTCCCTTTGCTCCACATCCTTAAAATGTCTGTATTGTCAATCTTTATTTTGACATTCTAATATATGTGTACTTGTCTCTTATTGTAGCTTGAATTTACATTTCCTTAATAATCAATGATTTTGAGCATTTTTTATGTGTTTATTGGCATAATAAGGATAAAGCAAGTTTTCTTTTCCATTGTGGCTATTAAGGTGGTCAACAGAAATTGGTGAAATTTCTGTCCTTACTCACCTTAATGGTTGTTGAAAAGTAATTGACCGTATAAGGTTGAGTCTATCAGTCAGACTCTGTTTTAGTGGTCCATTTGTCTATTCCTACAACCTTAGAACTATATTGATTACACTGGGTTTGTAGTTAAGTCTTGAAATTTTAAAAAAAAAATTATATATATATATATATAGAGAGAGAGAGAGATTAGCACTCCAAATACTTTTCTTGCTTTTAAAATTATGTTGGCTTTTTAATGCCTTTTGAATTTCAATATAAATCTTAAAATAAACTTCCCAGGTGAGGGGACGGAGAAATATTTATCATGCAAATGGATGTCAAAAGGAAGTCAGTCTGAATAGCAATACTTACATTGGACCAACTAGATTTTTTTATTCTTGTATTGTTTTTATCCTGCTTTGGTATCAGGATAGTATTAGATTCATGGAAAAATTTTGAATATGTTCCCTCTATTCTATTTATATGTAAGATTTTGATAAAGACTGCCATTTTTATTCTTTTAATGTTTGGTAGAATTCACCAATGAAACCATATGGTCTTGGGCTTTTCTGTGCTGAGAGATTTTTGTTCCCAGTTCAACTTTCATTCTTGTTTTTGGTCTATGAAATTTTCCTACTTTTTGGATTCAAGATTCATGATTCAGTCTTGGTAATGTGTGCATTTTTAGGAATTATGTTTTTTTCTCCCCTAAGTTGTCTTATTTGTTAGTATATAATTCTTTATAGTAATCTTTCATCTGTTGTATTGTTTTCTCTTCCATTTCACATTTTGGTTTTTGAGTCTTCTTTTTTTTTTTTTCTTTATTAATGTAATGAAAACATTGTCAGTTTCTTTCTTTCTTTCTTAAAAGCCCATTATTACTTTCAAGAATAAAATAAAATGAAATAAACATGCCAATTTCTACAACATAACCAATTAGGATCTTGATTAGGATTGTGTTAAATGCATAAAGCAATTTGGGAAGAATTGAAATATTAACAGTGTTGTGTCTGCCAGCTTATCAACCTGATAAATCTCTTCATTTATTTACTTTTTTAGTAATGTAATTGTAAATTTTTAGTAATATAAATTGGAAGCTCTGTTATTGTGTCTATACACATTTAGTGTTAATGTCTTCTTGATAACTGTCCTCCTTATCATTATAAAATATCCTTTTAAAAATCCCTGTTAGTATTTCTTGTCTTAAATCTTATTTTGTCTGATATCACTATAGCCAGTCTAGCTCTGTCCATCTTTTTTTTTTAAGATTTTATTTATTTATTTGAGAGAGAGACAGTGAGAGAGAGCATGAGCGAAGAGAAGGTCAGAGGGAGAAGCAGACTCCCCGTGGAGCTGGGAGCCTGATGTGGGACTCGATCCTGGGACTCCGGGATAATGACCTCAGCCCAAGGCAGTCGTCCAACCAACTGAGCCACCCAGGCGTCCTCCTTTCCATCTTTTTATTTTAACCAATTTGCCTTTATATTTCAAGTGTGTTTTAGATAATATGTAGTGGGTGCTGCTTCCTTATCCACTCTAACTGGTCATTTATAGGTTGTTCCAATTTACATTTAAACTAAATGTTGATGTTTAGTATATATTGACCATATTTCTTTTTTCTATTTTTTATTCTATTGTTTTATTGTTTCTTTCACCTCTTTTGTATTATTTATTATTTAGTGTCCATTTTACCTCCTCCATGAGCTGATTAGTTGTAGACCCTTTTTCCGCCTTCCTTCCCCCCACCACGTTGGTTTATATAAACCCACGTGTTTTGTAGATACCCACATATTTATCAGTTCTAGATCACTTCATTTTTTGTGTATCTGTTTCAGTGTGGTAACCTGTTCCTTCACCCTAAAGACATTTTTTTGGTAACATTTCTTATAGCACAAGTCTCCCAGTGACTCTCTCTCTCTTCCTCCCTCCTTCCCTCCCTCTCTCTCCCCTTCCCTTCCCCCCACCCAGACTTCCTCCCTCCTTCCCTCCCTCCCTCTCCCCTTCCCTTCCCCCCACCCAGACTTCCTCCCTCCTTCCCTCCCTCCCTCTCCCCTTCCCTTCCCCCCACCCAGACTTCCTCCCTCCTTCCCTCCCTCTCCTCCATCCGTTCCTTCCTTCCCTGTTCCTTCCTTCCTTCCCTCCTTCCTTCTCCTGAAAATGGCTCCATTTTACCCTCATTTTTAAAGATATTTTTATTGAAGAGTGTCCTTTTCCCCTTTAATTACCTTTCATCACTTTAATGATACTCTTCTATTGACTTGTTGTTCCCACTGTTTCTAATTATTTTTATGCTTATTTGATATTTGATGCATGTGTGATATCTCTAATCTCAGAGAGCTTTAAGGTGAATTTATCATTTGTTTTAAGCAATTTGATTGCGATATGCCTAATTATAGTTATCTTTATGTTTATCCTACTTGTATTCTTTAAGTTTTTTGGATTTACGGACTGATTTTTCATTGAATCTTGAATTTTTTTCTGCCATTTTTTTTTATTCAAATATTTTTCTCCTTGCCCACTTCAAAAATCTGGAGCTCCAATTTACGTATATTAGATAGCTTGATATTCTCTCACAGGTCAGGTCACTGTGTCTTTCTTCTTTTATATTAGATTTTTTTTTACACCTTTTCCAGTTTGGGCTCTATTACTATGACTTTAAATTTTGTGTTCCCTTCTGCAGTTTCCAATCTACTGTTAGACCCTTCCAGTAAGTTTTCCATCTTGAATATTGTAGGTTTTGGTTTTAGGGGTTTATTTGATTTTTTTGTTCCTACTTCACTGCTCATTATGTCCATCTTTTTAACATCTTTGAATTTGTTTATAATTGGGTCTTTTTTTGAGTAATTTCATTTTCTTTTTCATTTTTCAGCTTGTTTCTATTGTCCTATTTTTCTTCTGGTTATGTGTTGTGTTTTTCTACTTCTTCATATTGTAGCTATTTTTTTGGTTGGCTGCTGAATCTTTTAACTGCTACGTGGATCCATATATGGATTTATTGTATTTCTTTAAAGCATGTTCTACTTTGTCCTGGCAGGCAGTTTATTTATTTGTGTGTACAGTAGTCTTGCATTTTGTGTTTCCTGATTGCAATTCTTGACCTGGCATCCTGGAGTCTCACCCTGTGGATGCACAGGTCAGAAAGCCTCTGAAGTCTCCCGAAGACCTTAATGCAGATAGGTGGAGCTCCTTCTGTGTGAAGCTCCTCCTTCCCTGTGTTCTTTCCTGCAAAACCCAGCAACCTCTACATTACCTGGTGCTGAAAATATCTGATGTCTCTCTTTAGAGCTGAGCACAAATACTGTGCTTCTTAAACTTCTGAAGAGTATTTCTAGGCAAAAAACTTGGAAATCTTTAGACATCTCATTTGATTCTTTTTTCAAGGTTCACAGTTATCACTGTATGAGAAATAATAGTTGTCTATTTTTCTAGTTGTGATAGGAGGGCTAATCTTATACTCGTTACTTATTATGGCTGGAAGTGGATGTCTTTTAGGTACTTAAACTCATGACCTCATATTAACTCTAGTAATTTTAACCTTATAGGTTGAAATCCAACTTTCATGTCCACATTATTTAACTCTTGATTATGGCATTAGCTGACTCTCCAAGTTTTTCATTCACTAGATATTTTTAATATCTATTTTAATATTACTTAAAAATAGATATTTCTTAAGTGAAACAGGTCTGTGAAGGTGGCCAGGCTGAATGCAAATAAAATACCACAACTCTTTGTGATTAAGAGTGTTGATTTGTTGGAAAAATTGCCTCATTCCAAATTTTGGACCCACTACTTAATAGCTTATGGCTTTGGGCAAGTGACAAACCTCTCTGTACTACTCTTCTCTGTAAAATGGGGGAAATTAGAACATCTAACTCATAGAGATGTTGAGAAGAATAAATGAGTTAATATATATGCAAAGTACACAGAAAAGTATCTGCTACACACACTGTATTATTAATTCCAACCCATATGTAAACAATCCATATTTTGACCTCTTATCTATCTGTTCAATTTTAACTCAGCTTATTTTTCTCATATCTCATATGGCTTCCAGTAACAATTCTCCACCACTAGATTTTAAGTGCCCATTTTTGTGAATCTTCCTCAAAGGTGTATCTGACTGAGTATGGCATCACCAAAGCTCTGATCCAGAGGGTTTTATATTTTCATCCAAATTATTAAATAACATAAATAATCAAAAAGGACCAGGAATTCAGTGTTGTGGGATGGCACAATATGCTAAGAACTGGGTTATGGAAAGTTGGAAAGATTTTCAAAATACCTCTGTCCATGTGTTTTTTCAGCTTCCATCACCATCTGCCTCATCCACCCAAAAAGGTGGCCCTAGCAAGTGTAATTTTGAAAAGTAGTTCCATGTGTTTTTGATGTACATTTCCCCTCTTCTCCAAACACAAGAACCATAGAAGCAGAGCTCTTTCACTAGCTTGGCATTTTTTTTAGCACTAATATTTAAGAAGATATGAATGTACCTTACTGTTTAATCATTTAGGTGTCGTTTTTCAATTTTGTATGAAAAATATCACGTGACAAAACTAATTTCTCACTGAAACCCCTTTATACAATAGCTTATGAAAATGGGTGGGTGGAGGGAGAAGGACATTTAGATCTTTTCATAGTGAGTTAGTTCATCCTGTACTTTAGAAATCAGTCATTCTTTCTATATATTCAGAAATCATATATTTGGTAACATACTATAGACTTTTATGTAAATCTTTAAATGTTTTATGAAACTGCTAATGACATGTTGTCTGTGTTTATGCAGACCTGACTTAATGTCAATCCTTTGACTATCACATTTTTCATTTTACAGAAATATAGCAACTCTCCTTTAGGATACTGAATATAATGAAATCTCAGTATTATTAAGTTATAAAATTTTAAGCAGTGTTGATTTTTAAGTCTTTAGCATTTTTTTTTAATGCTGATATTTCTTATTTATGAGGAGGCAGATGTTGGAGAATTAATAAAAGTTATCTTCTACCATATAAGGCATTAGTTATAAGACTATATTTCATTTTTAACATTATATAAACTGTTTAAAAACAATAGATTTTATACTGAACAACTTGAAAATATATTTTATAGCATAGTGGACATACTTTGCCATCATTTTATACCTTAGGTCAATTTACTAAAATGTAATTTAGTATCTATTGTTATAAGCCTCCTATAATTATAAGGGAGGAATAAATTTTTTTCTTATGCATTTTAAAGGTAATTTTGGTGATGATGTTCTTTTTTCAGGTGGTGATTTAAAACATTAATACGTTTATAGCTGTTTTCTATGCAAAACAATTATTTTAGTTCCATTTGACAATTCAAATTTGTTTAGAGAAAGAAAAGCAGACACATATTTCTCCCAGACAAAGAAAAGTAGTAATAAACTGATGTAGCATTTTTTTCTAAAAATATTTTCTGCATTTGACATTTTCTTAAGTTTGTGACTCTTTATACTCAAGTCTCTAAAAGTTCATATTTACTAGAGATAATCCATAACAATCTTCTAACATAAAGAAATATACCAAATTTTAATATTTAGCTTAGTCGTATGTACTCTATTTAATGGAGAATATATTTTAATTTTTTAGTATGCTTGCTTATTGAATGCCCATAAGAATCACATTCTAGAGCTGTATGTGATAACTGTGTTTCAGTTTTCTTAAATGAGAGCTCACAATGGAAATGGTCTGGTTAAAATGGTTAGAACTTACTGTTTTTCTTTTGTTGTAGAAGGTGACTGGTTTGTAGAAGTTAGTTTGAGTAGGCGTAAAATAGGAGTGTAAGTTTCTGTTTGACATGTGTCTCATTTGTGGAGCTACAGGTGACTGCAGAATTGGGGCAGTGGGAACAGCAGCGGTATTGGCAGCAACAGTCCAGCTGTCAGAATTTTGATACCACCTGTCAGTGTGATGAGATTGCTCTATTTTGAAGGATGATCCTCAGTGCCCTACTTTTCCTATTAACCCACTTAGTACCACACTGCTCACTTGCTCTTCTCTTGGACTAACTGCTGTGTCTTGTCCTATCTTTGATACAAAATCTTAAACACTTTCAGTGGAAGCTCTTAATTTAGGATATTGGTACCGCAGGAGGGGAGCGCCTTAGAGAACCAAAGTACTGTTATATTTTCCCACCTTCCAGGATAAAAGCATGCTGTTTGGATAAGAGTGGAAAATGATTCAGGGAAAAAGTCCTAGATAAAGACAGATAAACAAATGAAGTCAAACACAAAGAAATCTTTCCAAATGATTCATGAGACAAAATATTATTATTTTGTTTTTAAAAAAATGGAAGAGTTTGAAGAGTAAACATGTGCCAGGTGGTCTTAAACAAAAATCCCCATGCTTGTGAAATAAAAATTTATAGCAGGAATCTTTCTTTTTGTTTAATATGATGTTTAAGAACAATAAGGGAGTTCTCAAAACTTGTGTAGATCAAACTTAGAATACATTAACATTTCATATAGAACCTTGCCACCTGTTCTTTATTAAATTAGGAAAAGAATGATAGCTCAACTATACAATGCCCCATATTTGAAGGAAAATATCCCTTTTTCAACAAAACATTACAATATTGAGATTGATAGATTTAAAATGATATTTTAAAGCTAGAAATTTGAATTTAATAGAACCATAATTAATTTATTCTTAGACATCAACATATAGCTTACTTAATGGGGTTTCTCCCAGCAGATCTACACTTTTATTTTGGAATCAATTTCCACTGTCTAAAACAAACATAGATTGGCAAACTGATCTACTGCTTGTTTTGAAAATAAGTTTTATTCAAACATAACTAAGCACATTTATTTATTAGGGTCTATGTTTGTTTCATGATAAAACAACAGAGTTGAGTAGTCATTAGCAGAAAATAACAAAAATATTTACTATCTGGCATTTACAGAAAAAGTTCTTCTGGCCTAAGTTGACTTCTGGTCTAAGTCACAAAACCATATTCATTGAAGCTCACGTTTATTATAGGCTAAAGAAACTGAGTACTATATAACATTTATGTTTAATATTTGTTATTTAGAAATTTTACAGATAAATAGTGTACTTTATTGAGTTTTGTGGAAAGCCTGTGGTATGTTAAAAAAAAATTTTGTAGTTGAATAGGGACTAAATACTCTCTTTTCCCCTACTTGAGAATCAGTAATATGTCAGGATAATAAGGATCTGAAAATTCATTCAATAAACCAATTTTTAAAAACCAACATTTTCTAAATTTTTTCACCTCTCCTTCTCCCACCATAAACCAATTTTTAAAATTTTGCAGGACATTGGTATTCCCCAAAAGAAAATCCTAAAAATGCTATCTTGACAAATATGTATTTCTAAAATGTGAAGACATTTGGGTCAAAGTAGCTCAACTGAATTCATAACATCAGAGATTATAGATTTAAAGGAGGCCTATAGTTTATTTAACCTAATTCCTAATCTTATTAATCTTCCTGATTCTAATCCTAATCAGATTACAGAAAAATAAGCTTCATTATTCAAGTATGTTGATCTTATTTTACTCTATAAGAAATGACTAATTGTGTGGGGTGCCTGGTGGTGGCTCATGACCTCTGCCTTTGGCGCAGGTCATGATCTCAGGGTCCTGGGATTGAGCCCCACATCAGGCTCTCTGCTCAGCAGGGAGCCTGCTTCCCCCCCTCTCTCTGCCTACCTGTCTGTGATCTCTGTCAACTAAATAAATAAAAATCTTTTTTTTTTTTTTTTTTAAAGATTTTATTTATTTATTTGACAGAGAGAAATCACAAGTAGATGGAGAGGCAGGCAGAGAGAGAGAGAAGCAGGCTCTCTGCTGAGCAGAGAGCCCGATGTGGGACTCGATCCCAGGACCCTGAGATCATGACCTGAGCCGAAGGCAGGGGCCCAACCCACTGAGCCACCCAGGCGCCCGTAAATAAATAAAAATCTTTAAAGAAAAAAAAATTTACAAAAGAAATGACTAATTGTGAATGCCTTAAACGTTAACAAAGTGGGTTTGGTGGATTGTGTATGTGTATGTATGTTGGCTTCATTCACTGTAATTGAGAGGCATCATTATGCCATGGTAAATGCTGAAACAATTGTGGTTTTTCATATTGCATTAAATCAGTTAGTAGTATAATTAATTTTAATAGGATATTTTTGAGTCCCTGACTCCAGATTACTTTAGAACTAAACATTGAATGCACCCTCTACAAGTTTTGTTGCTTCAGAGGTGATATAAGTTTAATTATACAGATAATCCAAGTAGATTTTTATTTTGCTTCTGGCATTTCACTTCATTTTAATAGCTGGAATGCTTCTTATCACTATGTGCAAATAGGATTAATTGAATCTAGAATGATGCTTTTAATATTATATAATGGAATAAATTTAGTAGGAGGGATGGCATCTATGTATTGGTCAAAATTATTGAATCTGATGAGCCCTGATGAGTATAAATTCAAAAAGACCAAGTATTCACTTCTACTTAACATTTTATTTTAAATGTAGCCACTCTTTTATGAACTGTAGTTGATTTTAAAATTTTAAAAAATATATATTTTTCACATTTATTCATATATTAAATACGTAATGAAAACGTAATATGTACCCTATTAACATATAAATTCCATGAAGGACAGATCTTGTTTGGAGTCCTGCTGTGTCCCTATTGCCTAACATATGGTAACTACTCAAAACTATATACTGAGAGAATGAATGATTCAAAACACTGGAGCTTCAGTAGCATAACATGAAACAGTCTCAGTACTCAAATAGCTTAGAGATTAAAAGACATTTGTAGCACTGTGTAGAAAATACAAAATAGAGGTAAATCTAAGGGACTAGGAGATCACTTAGGAGGAAGCTAACCCACATTTTAAAAGAGGGGCCTGGGAAAGCTACCTTGCAACCACGAATTTACTTTTTGATTCTATGGATTTCTCTTTTCCAGTAATTTCATTTAAATGCAATAACACAAAATATTATATACATAAATAATAAATAAATTAATAAATAAATAATCTGATATGTCACCTTTTGATACTGGTGTCTTTCATTTAGTACTATATTTTCAAGGTGCATTCAAGTTTTGGCATGTATCAGTACTTCATTCCTTTTTATGGTCAAATAATTGTACATTATGTGGATATAATATATTTGGTTTATCCACTCATTAATTGGTAAACATTTTTCCTACTTTTTGGCTATTAGGAGTAATGCTAATATAAACATTTGTGTACAAGGGTTTTTTTGTGTGTATGTGGTTGCATCCTTTTAATTCTCTTGGGTATATAACCAGGAGTGGAATTATTAGATTATATTTTACATTTAAACTTTTTGAAGAACTTCAAACTGTTTTCCAAAATGGCTGCACAATTTTACATTGCCACCAAAAATATATGAGAATTCCAGTTTCTATACACAAACACTTATTACCTTTTTTTATTAGAGCCTTATAGGGTTAATTTTTTTAAGTGGAAAATATCTTTTAATTTGTGGATAAGTATAAACAGCTGTGGTTAATTATGTAAATATTAACTTCACCTGGGAAGAAGGGTTCCTAAAAAGATGGACTTTATTTTTTTAATTAGAAGAATATACATTTGACAATAGCCTTTCAATATATGTCGGTATCTGAAGATTCATACAACTGAGTTAAAGAATCACTGATATGAGTAAATCATCTTAGAATTAAGAAATATAACATTATTAATTTGTTCAAAGGATCATATTCAAATTAATATTTCATATGCTTTGTATAAAATTATATGTGATATTAAATGTTTTATTTTTCATAGGTATGCAGTGGTTTATTCCATAAGTAGTGCCCCTAAGTAGACTGACCTCTTCTTAAAGACAGTAGTTCTCTTAATGTGTTTTTGAGAGCTGTGAAGGGTCTAGCTATCAGCTTAGCATTCCGCAGTTTCATGGATGCTGGCAGAAGGCACAGGGCTCTTCAGTCACACAAATAACTCTGTTACTTACTACAGCAGCAATAGCCAGAACGTCAGCATTTTGTCGTGCCAGTGTCCCAATCCCCAATTTGTTCAAGAGACAGGTACCATCAGCACACACAATGCATGTCACCCAAGAGGGACCTCAAGCTTGAGAGCAAGACACTGTTTTTATCTTCCATGGCTGTTTACTATATAATCATTTTTGAAATGATAGCCCAGAGCAAAGGCAGCCAGTGACTCTACTTGTAAGATATTTGAAAGTGTGAGATACCCATGGAGAGATGACTTGCAAGGGTTGTTTTGACCATAAAGAATCTCTCAAGGTGTCTTGCACCTAGCAAGTTATCAGTGAATGTTGGTTGACTTAAGCTTTCTTTTTATTATGCTGAAGATATCGATAGGAAGAATTTGTGAAAGAAATACTTATAGATTTCTATGATTAGGTCAAAAGCTTTCCTTTTTATAATAATAACAAATTTCCTGGGGCCCTGGGTTGCTCAGTCAGTTAAGCATCTGCCTTCAGCTTGGGTTGTGATCCTGGGGTCCTGGCATTGAGCTCCACTCATACTGGCTCCCTGCTGAGCAGGGAACCCTTTCTCCCTCTCCCTAAGCCTCTCTCCCAGCTCCTGCTCTATCTCTCTCACTCTCTCTCTTGCATAAATAAATAACATCTTAAGAAAATAATAACAAATTTCCTACATTGTAACTTCTTTATGATCATTGCTAAAAGAAAACAAAGTTATACTTGTAAAAGTAATGTGCAATAAATATGCAACTTTGTGGAGTATGAAATCAACTGAGATCAATAAGGAGGAATAAAGAAAATTATTTTTCAATTAATTGCAGCGAACTGGAGTACTCACAGGAAGTTTTCCTCAACTACATCAGCCCTGCCACTGTTTTCATCTCTTTTGTATTAATTTAAAAATACCAAAGATAGGGGTACCTGGGTGACTCAGTATGTTAAGTGTCTGCCTTTGGCATAGGTAATGATCCCTGAGTCTTGGGATGGAGCCCTGCACTGGGCTTCCTGCTCAGCAGGGAGTCTGCTGCTCCATCTCCCTCTCCCTGTTCTCCCAACTTGTACTCTCTCTTTCTCTAAAATAAGTAAGTAAAATCTTAAAAAAAAAAAAAAATTCCCCAAAATAGTTGAGCTGGAAGAGTGAAGAGAAGCCATCAACACCCTTGTTCAGACTGTAATAATTCAGTCTCTGTTAACCATCTCCCCATTGATCTATAAACAGCAG
The DNA here is from genome assembly GCF_011764305.1 of Mustela putorius furo. Lineage (NCBI taxonomy): Eukaryota > Metazoa > Chordata > Mammalia > Carnivora > Mustelidae > Mustela > Mustela putorius. Next base: position 77,335,451 of record NW_025421987.1, read on the forward strand.
ATGGGAAACTATAATCCAAGAGTGCTTATTTTCTTTTCTCCTTAACTGAACTGTTGTCAAACTATATTTTCCCTCTCCCATGCTTAGGTAATTGACTTTTTGTAACCTAAATGCAGGGAGTCATAAATATTTCTCCTTATTTGTTTCATGTGTTTTAGCACATTGCTTTTTTTTTTTTTTTTTTTACTGCTGTATAAAATTTATTTCTTATGGGCATTTAGGCTTGTATTACTCTGCCCCTGTTCTCTAGCTGATGTTTATGCATTAATTGGTCATATTCATTCTAGACTGTACATGTGTTAATGATAGGGTCCACACGTGTCTTGTATCTTGTATCTTGTATTTTCATCAGTTAATATTCTATATCCACGTTGGTGGTTGTCCTCAGATAAAGTAAATGAATCATCTAGAAAATATTTAAAATAAATTGTTAAAAATAACTTCTTTTCAAATAGGCTTTGATTCAAAGCAAATCTGAATTTTTAAAATTAACATGTCTACTTATGAGGGGAAAAAAGCCAAATCTTTCATAGCTGCAAACATGCAAATAGATGGTCAAGTAAAGAGAAAAGACCCACATGCAGATCCAAGCAAATACACACTAATAATTCTTGGGCATATATATAGGTTTGAGAACAACTTGTTGACCTTTTTTTGGTGCTTAGGTCCTCTTACATCTGATTTGAAAAAAACCTTTGCCCATCATGATGGTGACATACACACATCTTTTTTTTTTTTTAATTTTTAATTTTTTATTTTTTTATAAACATATAATATATTTTTATCCCCAGGGGTACAGGTCTGTGAATCGCCAGGTTTACACGCTTCACAGCACTCACCAAAGCACATACCCTCCCCAATGTCCATAACTCCACTCCCCTTCTCCCAAGCCCCCTCCCCCCAGCAACCCTCAGTTTGTTTTGTGAGATTAAGAGTCACTTATGGTTTGTCTCCCTCCCAATCCCATCTTGTTTCATTTATTCTTCTCCTACCCATTTAAGCCCCCATGTTGCATCACCACTTCCTCATATCAGGGAGATCATATGATAGTTGTCTTTCTCCGATTGATTTATTTCGCTAAGCATGAAACCCTCTAGTTCCATCCACGTCGTCACAAATGGCAAGATTTCATTTCTTTTGATGGCAGCGTAGTATTCCATTGTGTATATATACCACATCTTCTTTATCCATTCATCTGTTGATGGACATCTAGGATCTTTCCATAGTGTGGCTATTGTGGACATTGCTGCTATAAACATTCGGGTGCACGTGCCCCTTTGGATCACTACGTTTGTATCTTTAGGGTAGCACATTGCTCTTAATAATACTGTACTACCTGTCCTTAGAATTCAATATATTACACTTATTTTATTCACGGTAATCTCTGAATATTTTTGTTCAACCAACTTTGATATATTTTTGTTCCATGAATTTCTAGCTGATGTTTAACCATTTTATTTACAACTAAAATTAATATTTTTATTTTAATTTGCATGTATCTACCAAACAAATAGATTTATTATTACTACTATTGAAGAAGAAGAAAAGAAAGAGAAAAGAGAGAGGCAGAGAGGAAGGAATTTATTCTGCTTTGTATTTACTAAGCCAGTTTGGGCTTCTTTGATCCTTATATGTTCCTCTAAATGCTTACACATTTAAATATGTGTTTAGGATTTTTCTGAAGATAAATAGTTTCCTTAGAATAGTCTCCTTAATGAATTGGCTTTCTTGCTTTGAAAATTCAAGTATTTGGTTTTATTTGTTCAAATGAATATCTATAGCCTCTCCCTCTCCCCTCCACTAGAATTATTCCCCATAGATTAGTTCATTTACTTTGAAGAAATTTTATATCTAATGACCCATTTTCTCTTTTGGAGTTTCTTCATTTAATTTTCCTCTGAACTTTAAGAAATCTGGTTTTCTAAAATCTAGGTCAGGCATGATGGGAAGACCATGTCTTGAGTCTGTATTCATTACCCTTCTCCCTCCAAATTCTATCCTGGAATTACCAAACTGGAGAAGACACAGGTTGCAAAGGAGACAAAGCTTTAAGTTTCTCAGAACAAAGTACCATCTCTTTACCATTCTGTGAGAGAGGAAGAAGACCCTAGATCTTAGAAATGCATCTGCCTCTTGCGAGGTTCCAAGGCAAAGATGTTAGGTGGCTTTACTGCCTAAGGCATTCCCTGTGATAAGTGGATCTACTCAGCCTTTCTAGGGGAATATCCCTCCTCCATTCACTTCCTGCAGCCCTGGGAAAAGCCCACAGGTACTTTTAACACCACATACAGGGACCAGGAAAATCTTCTCCTATTCCATATGCTTTGGAAAGACTAAACTAAATGCCCATTAGAGGGAAAATATCTTGTTAGCCATTCTATTGAATATTAACAGCTATTAAACAGAGTAAGAATTAATTATTTCTTAACTTTGAAATATGTTCATGGTGTAGTCTTAAAAAGAACAGTTGAGGATTATTATAATTTTAAAGTGAAATACACATGCATGTAGACATGTATAGATATGTTTATGTGTATATGTGAGTCTGTATATATAAAATAGGGAAGTAATCAAGGATGATAGGCCCATATCTATATATCTATATCTATCTATCTATCTATATATATATATATATATATATTTTTTTTTTTTAAGTTGTCCCCTCTGGAGTGGGCAGTGGTATTCTTTTAACATTACTTACATACTTTCATGTCTTATATTTAAAAATTCTGATTTGGGTCTGTGTTTTTTTCTATATACTGGCATAAAGGACTCCAAACCCAATAGCATTAGTCCTTAATTCCTTACTAACTTGAGAATTACTAGTAACCACTTCTATTTTGCTTTCTATGTAGTTCTGAGTTAAATTGCAAAGATTTCATTCTGCTTTAGAATTCTGTTCAAGTCTTTTGACTTTAGCCTCAGACAAACATATTCTTTCTCTTGTGTTGTAGGAAACATTTTTTCTCTTCCCTAGAGTCAGTGTTTGATGTCACAGAGTCTGATCCTGATAAACAAAGCCTGCTCTTTGACCTGACCTCTGGAGCCAGGATTGCCTTTATCCTATCCTTGTTTTTTAAAAGGTTAAGTTCCAGTTTCCAACCTAAGAGCTAATGCATTGTAGAATTGCAGCCCCCCCCTCCCCCCAGGTAAAACAGGAAAATGTTTTCCACAGTTATCTTGTTTACATAAATGCAAGAGATGATAAGTCATTCATTTGCTAATGTTACCCCTCCCTTTGGAAGGAAGCAATGCCTTCTTCAGCATAAAACAGAATAAATTAATTCAAGCAGGGAAAAAAAAAATCTCCACTTAAGTTATTTAGGTGAAGGTTTGATGGTTAGAACTTTGCTTATATCCATGAGGTAGTATTTCAGTTCTCCACCTAACTTTTAGAGCCAGAACAACAACTAAAAAAAAATTGTGCATGCAGTGTCCAGTGTCTGTTCCTTGTTGGATCTAAATATTGACTCTGCCAACTGTGGTCTTTATATATAATGAAATTTTTAGAAAAAAAATTTAATGTTATTTATTTATTAGACTTTTTTTAAATGAAATTTTTCTGAAACAAATCTGACCCAATATTTTCTTGAATTCAGTGTAAAAATACCTTATGTAACCTGATAAAATTTCAACTAACACAGTGTTTTTAATCTGAGTAATTTATATTTGTACAGTTTCTGTGCCATGCTGAAAGTGTTGCTTACTCTAATTAGCTTATGGTCAACAGTATCTTTAATTAGAAATATTGGTAATCTGTCCCCTGTAGCATTTCATTTACTGTGTTTATGGTTCCAAGATGATTACCCTAATGAACAGGGTGATAAAAAGTACCATTAAGCAGAAATGAAATAGAATGCCCATCAGGGCAAAAGGTTTTTAAAAAAAATTTTATCGTTGTTGTTTTCCATAAAAGAATGATCTGTGCTTAGAATCCAGTATTAAAACTACCAATAAGGTGAAGAATGGATCTCTGAAATTCTATCAATGGCAAATATCTGATATTATTTATTTATTTATTTATTTGCTTACTTACTTATTTATTTTTAATATTTTATTTATTTGTCAGAGAGAGAGATCACAAGTAGGCAGAGAGAAAGGAGGAAGCAGGCTCCCTGCTGTGCAGAGAGCCCACATGCAGGCCTTCATCCCAGCACTCTGGGATCATGACCTGAGCCCAAAGCAGAGGCTTAACCCACTGAGCCACCCAGGCACCTGATATTATGATTTAGTTCTATATATAAAGGTAGAGTCCAGGATGAAAGACACAGAGTTATCCTAAAAAAACAGCATATCTAGTGAAAAACATTCCAAATAGCACCAATAATATTGCTGAAACTAATATCCATATGAGTAATGTCAAAAAGTTACCTGAGAAAATCACTGACAGTCATGCGTATATAATTATTATGAAATTTACTATTAGAGATGGGGGACAGAAATTAGTCTTAGATTCATTCCTGGCACTCTTGCAAACTGCCTCTGTCAAAATAAATGGCATTTTAATTGCAATTTTTATTTTTATTTAATCATGGTGGCATTTTCCTTAGAGATCTTTGTTTTCTAAAATAGTTGTAAGCATTTCTTTTAAAATTAAATGCAACACATATTTTTTGTATTCATGACATTAACCAGTGTATACCTACTGAAGCTTTAAGAATAGGGTGCAAGGGTGCCTAGGTGGCTCAGTGGGTTAAGCCTCTGCCTTCAGCTCAGGTCATGATCTCAGGGTCTGGGATCAAGGCCCGCATCAGGCTCTCTGCTCAGTGGGGAGCCTGTTTCCCCTTCTCTCTCTGCCTGCTTCTCTGCCTTCCTGTGACCTCTCTCTCTCTCTCTCAAATAAATAAATAAAATCTTAAAAAAAAAAAAAGAATAGGGTGTAAAACAATGTTCATGACTTTTTTTTTTTTTTTTAAAGATTTGTTTATTTGAAAGAAAGAGAGAGAGAGAGATACTGCAAGCCAGGGAAGGGTCAGAGGGAGAAGGAGAGAGAGGAAGAGAAGCAGACTTCCTGCTGAGTCAAACCCTCAGGGCTAGATCCCCCAACTTTGAGGTTATGACCTAAGCTGAAATCAAAAGTAGGATATTTAACTGATTGAGCCACCCAGGTGCCCCTGTTTATGACTAATTCTTATATGGCATCAGAAAAACATATTCAAATTTAGGTGGGAGATATATTTCAGTTTCTATAAGTTTTTAGATATAAAGTCATGTATATTGGAAAAATACATCTAAAGGAAGGTAGTTAGCTATTAAGTGGAACATCTAATATCAGGTAGATCTATGGAATGTTTGTGTAAATAAAAATGGCCAGATTCTCAATCCTCAATTCCCAATATCTTTATCATATCTCCTTGATCAACTCACCTGTTGCATCAATTCTTGACTTTTAGGGAGAGGTGAGAGATTATGGTTTCTTTTCAAATTTGGTTAAAGCCATGCAAAGTTCCTCCAGGAACGTGTACATAGACACGGGTAAGTTCAGAAGGATGGTGGATCTCCCAGAGCCACTCATAGATTCCCTAGGGATTTTAGGGGCACAAATTAAATAGAGCATAACTCTAAAATTAAATGTCAGTCAGACATTCAACAAGGCTAGGGATCCTCAAATGTAAAACAGTAGTAATGATATCTTCATAATGTTGTGAGTATACACAACAGGGTAAATCATGTAAAGTGTTTGTAGCATACTTTGACATATAATAAGCAAACAATACTTTGTAGTTACTTAGAAATAAAATTTGATAGAATTATATCATTCTATTCTATTGCCTGTGTTTTAGTACTCAGCATTATAAGGACTGTGGAATGTTTGTTTTTAAACACAAATTACACTTTTAATATCTTGGGCAAATCTTCCTCTAGTATTTTAATTTTATGCTTTTGTTATATTTTCAACTATGGGGAGTATCTTGGTTTAATCTTTTTCTTTACCATAAGATAACTAAATTTGAGTGAGTTTCACATATTCAAAAGTGAAATAATCCTGAAGTATATAATAATACTAAAATATAAATCTTTTGGGAACCATAGGAAGTTGCTGTAGAATCAATTCATCAGTCTGAAAGTGGGTAAAGAGAAGAAATAATTAACCATTTAAGCGGACTTTCTTATGAAAACTGTACGACAGGGAAATTTTCTCTTTGTAGAAGCATGAAGGAATGACAAAATTAAAATGTCATGGTTTCATAATCCCCCATGGAAATAATGAATCTAGGCAATAAGCAACAATAGTCATTAATAAGAAAGAGAAAAAGAGAGAAATAGAGAGAGAAAAAGAAAAACAGGTATAATGTTCCTCAGTGGAAATACACAATATACCTATGAAGTGTTCTTGTGGAAAATCTGAATCTGTGTAGATTAAGACCCTAGATTTAACTATCAGTTTATAAAGAAAAAAAATAAAATAAAACAACAAAACAGTGGGTGAGCATTTTAAATAATACCATGAAAAAGGCAGCAGCAATATACATATGGTAAAAGAAACTCCACAAACAACCAGATTTTTCAAAAATAAATCACAAGGATATAGGGAGGGAGACCTGTAGGATAAAAGAGACAAATGATCTATCAAGCAAATATAATGTGTGGATTTCCCCATTTTCCATAATTCTGATTCAATCAAATTAACAGTTACGCCAAAAAAAAAAAAGATATTACGAGATTATCTTACTTTTTTCACCATGGGATATTAGTATTGCAGGTTTAATATAGAAAAGTCATTTTTTGTTTAAAGATACATAGTGAAATATTTACAACTGAAGTAAAATAACATCTGGGATTTGCTTCAAAACAATCCAATAAGTGGATTGTAGATGGAAAACAGAATATTCTTAAATTGGTCAGTTTCTGAAGCTGGGTATTGAGTACCTGAGGTTTATCCTTCTATTCTCTTTTTACCTATTTATACATTGAAATTTTTTATTAAAAATTTTTTATAGGGTTGTCTGAGTGGCTCAGTTGGGCATTGTTGGCCTTTGGCTGCGGTCATGATCCTAGAGTCCTGGGATTGAGCCCCACGTCAATCTGATGTAGTGATGATGTTGAGCAAGGGAGGCTGTTTCTTCCTCTCTCTGTGGCTCTCCCCTGGCCTGTGAGCTCTCTCTCTCCCTTTCTCTCTCTGTCAAATAAATAAATCTTTAAAAAAATTTATAAAAATGAAGTAACACTAAATTTTATACCTGTCATAGGGTCAGTGAAGGTTCATGTGTCAAGTGGAAGTTCCGTGTTCATAGCCCATTAAGAGATTTATTTACAAGATATGATCTAGATATGGAATTATTTTACCTGTGAATGATTACCCAAACTGGTTTAGTGACTGTATTTTATTGTATTCAGAATGTTACATTAACCTGATTTATGGAGGAGTAGTTATGTACCTCTTTTTCTAATGCATTTAATAATATAGAAATAACGGTAAGAAACTCTCTAAAGAAATTATATGGTGAATAATTTGCACAGTGGTTACCTATATATTTGCACTGTAGATACATACCTCTTTTTGGCTGAAGTCAGAGGTGAATTAATATGTAAACGTGTATGATTGTATATCCCTGCATAAGAGAAAAACTTAGAGTAAGATAAGATACAAATAATATAAAATATCAAAATGAAATCTATTATTGAAGGCTTTCTTTATATTTCAAGGTAGATTAGATAAGAAACAAATTTACCAGCAGAATTGGGGTAATTTGAGTGGCATTTATGACAATGATAAGTTTTATATATATATTTACTTCTTGTATTTTCCTTATTCTTTGAGTAGAAATTGGTTTTTGGGCCTTCATTTACACAAATGTGATCTATTTATACACATCAATGTTCTCTGGTAATATGTTTTTAAGTAAAATGAAATAGGAGTTTGGAGCTTGAAATATTAATCAGATTAGTAAATGTTCATTCAGTGATCACTCTCCAGTGTGCTTTTGATTATGAATAGATGTAACTTGATGGGAGATCCACAGCTTGACACAGTCTCTGTCCTTGATCATGTTCTGTTCAACATGAATTAGATGAGACATGGAGTAGTAGCTCATTGTTTTGTTTTGTTTTTCTTTTATACAGTGAGAGAAAGGAAAACTGATTTCCCTGCTCCCATATTTATTTCTAATTTCCTGTGGAAAATAAATGTGATGGTAACAAAGAAGTTTCATTGTACAAACAGCTTAGGAGGGAAAATGATGTAGCAGTGAGGATATGATTAATTCCAATGTAATCTGCCGTGCATGTATGTAAACACTTGTTTTTGTACAAAATTTAAGGTTACAGTGTACATCACTTCTCACTTTCATGTTAGCCAAAGAACCTAAACTAATTTATAATGATGAAGTTAAATTATTCAAGGACACAAAACAAAGCAATTTCTCAAATCATGGATAGTCTTCAAGTTTTCCAATGTAACATTCCAAGATGACTCCGCAAATGAATAAAAAATCGATGCTATCAGTAAAATCTAGGAGAGTTTAGAACACCAATGAAGGCCTTTTTCCAACTCAGATTTAAAACAAGAGATTACCACCTGGGTGGCACAGTCAGTTAAGCAGCCAGCTCTTGGTTTTGGCTCAGGTCAGGATCTCAGGGTTGTGAGGTCAAGCCCCATGTCAGGCTCCACACTCAGCATGGAGTTAGCTTCAGGTTCTCTCTCCTTCTGTCTCTACTCCTCCTCCTTCTGCTCTCTCCCTCCCAAATAAAAATAATATAATAATATAATAATAAAAAATAATATAATAATATAATAATAAAACTAGAAGTTATCATTCGAGTAAACAGAAGACTATAAAAGACTATAAAAAATAGGAATACTTACCATAGAGTAAAAAAGAAGAATTCACTTGGGTGATCTCTTGGAGAGAATTCCTTCACTAGAAACAAGCTCTCAGAGCATAAATACAGCCACAGAGCGCTTAGGAGAGAAACAGACTCAACATTACTCAGTTATTACCAGAATAAATTGATAAAGAATAAGAATATCTGATTAATTATAAGGTCATGGGGCAAAAAGCAGCCACCCAAGTGACAATGGGATTATGTGGAACAGGGAGGACATGAACCACACAGTAAAATTCAAACAAATCTGGAATTATTACTGTGGTCATAGTGGTAAAATGTATTACCAGTTGGTTATTGGGAAAGAACTGGAGAGTATTAGTAGAACCCACTGTATATCTTTTATAGTTTATTAGATATAAATAAATATAATGAAAGACCTCAAGGTAGAGGCACCTAGATAAGTTACAATTCCCAACCCACAGAAACTGTAAGATAATAAACGTTTATTATTTAAATGAGGCAGCAACAGATAATACCAAGAGATCATCTTTTTTCTGAATCATCTTTTTATTCCCCATAGAGTAGAATTTAATGCAGAAGTCTAATGCTTTGTACATGACAACCACATAATCCCATGCTTACTACAGTACCTGGATTGTACCAGATTCTCAATAAATATTCATCAGATTAATTCTATGAATAATAACAAAATCTACTGAATGCTAACAGTGTACCAAGCATCTTTAAATGTTTCACATGTAGTTACCCTTTTAATCATTGCAACAACCCTTTGAGTTAAGTTCACTCATTAGCCCCACTCTACAAACAAGGAAATTGAAGTCTGGAGAGGTTAAGTAACTTCCCCAAGAGGACTCAACTTCTTAATGGTAGAGAGTTCATAATCGAACCCAAGTAGTCTGATTCCAGAATACAGTGCTTTTAGCCATCACATTTTGCTGCTTCTACATGAATTGGTGAACACTTGCTGAATGAAAGAATGAGTCAGCCAATCTATGGGACACAAGTGGCATATTTAATACTTAAATGTTAGTGTCCTTTATTTCCCTATGTAACAGACATTGCTCAGGAACATTAAAATTCTCATCTCCAAACTGCTTTTGTGAACATACCAATTTGTTTAAAAATATTTGACCAGGTGTTTTCAACATATGTATATTTATTTATGTAAATAAGTACATAACAGTATTACATTAATATGTACTTCATATATCAGTGCAACTGTGCTGGTATATTAACATATTATCTAAAAATAAATCCTACATTTCTACCCATCTATCTACCTTAGATATGGGATCTTTTTGTACCCAGAACAGAGTGGATCATCCTTTTATATAGCCACTGAGTTGTATTCAGCTTTGAAAACTACTACTTAATAGAATATGGTAGCATTTTCTTAGAGTGCTACCAGAAAATTTTATTTTCTCACACCTTCTGCCCTCATACAAAAAGAATCAGAGGTATGGGGCACCTGGGTGGCTCAGTGGGTTAAGCCTCTGCCTTCGGCTCAGGTCATGATACCAGGGTCCTGGGATTGAGCCCCACATTGGACTCTCTGCTCTGCAGGGAGCCTGCTTCCTCCTCTCTCTCTGCCTGCCTCTCTGCCTACTTGTGATCTCTGTCAGATAAATAAAGAAAAAATCTTAAAAAAAAAAAAGAATCAGAGGTAGATCAAGTAATAGTAAATAAAGAAAAGAATTCTAAATTTGGAAGACAAGCCTTGTATTCTTGTGAAGTAAGAATTCTGGAAATGTGAATCTCTAGACCCTCATCTCCTTGTCTTGCCTTCTCTCTCCAAGGAACATGTATACCTTTTTAAGTAAAATATGAATTATTTGATGTAGTTCTTGAAAACATGAAATTGAAATTTATTTCCTTAATAATTTTCTCAATTCTGCTTGTCTATATTGATTACCCCCCCTTCTCTTTGTAATGCATAATAATCCAATGGGGTTTCCTAGTGTTTCTTTTCCTAAAATTGTGTACCTGCCTCCTCGATCATGCCAAGGAAAGCAGGCACAACTTGGAATGAAAACCAATAACATGCTATGAAAATAGAGACAAGACAGCTTAGAAGACTGATTCTAAATTTAGAGGTGCTTACTGATCTGCAACCACCCAAATTCTTATAGTTTGACAGCTGGTTAGTGTAAGGACCTATTTAGAAACTGTCCCTGCTCCCCTTCCCCCAGGGGATTTACTTGGAGACAAGTTCGGGAAACCAGCTCCAGGTAACAAAGCCCAGATACAAGGGTGGGTCAGGCCAGGTGGAGATATCTGATCTGTGGGGGGGATGCATACTGTCTCCCTGGTTACCAAGGAGTATGGTAATCCAAGGATTGGAGCCTTTTTGGCGCCAATCCTAATCAAGGTGTAATAGGCTGGGTCAAATGTCTACTAGGGTAAATTGTAACTCAATTGGTCACCTAGCACCACTGTGGAGTTTCCTGTGTGTGTTACAATCCCATTGGTCACCTGTACATGGCCAGGCCCAACCGCATGGCCTTTGCCCTTAAAAGCTAGACTGTGAAACAGAGAAGGGTCACCCTCTCTTGTAAGAGGTACATCCCCAAACATTCGGTTAGATTCTTGATGCTTGGCGCAAAATAAAGGTTTGCTTGACCTTCGCTTTGTATCACTCTCGCTCCTTTAATCACGGACCCATTGTTGGGGCATAATAGTGAGCACAGGACAAACCCCAGGCTTGCCTTCATGTCCTAAATGAGGGCAATTTGCACAGTTTGTGGTGTAGTTACCACAGATAGGACATCAACTCAAAGTCTTGCAAACTAAAGAAGTGAAGTAGTTTTGTTTCCAGGTTTCTCCATCTTTAAAATGGGAATAAGGACATCTGCCATCCTAAAATTTTTTTTTCCAAGGACCTGGTCAAATAAGCATATTTAGGAGTTTTATTAATGGTTAACATACAAATGCAAAGTATTATCTTAATTATTATGATTATTCTTAGAGTAATACTGTTTTAAATTTTACCACTATAAATTTGTCTCTTTTGGAAAATTTTTTATAAATATAATTTTCAAATCAAAGAGGTTTGCAAGAATGTCAAAAAAATGCACACCATTAACTTAGAATTACCAGTTGTTAACAGTTTGTCCCATTTATTTACCCACTTCCTGCTCACTCTGTGCACCCTCTCAGGCACTTTCTCTCTGAATTATTTGAGAGTTAATGATCTCAGTTATCATTCAATTAAGTTGCAGGCATCCGCTTTTTATCCTGCATATTTCAGAGTATAAGAACAATGACATTCTTCTACATCACTACAATGCAGTAATCAAAATCAGGAAATTTAATAGTGATATAATATTCTTGTTCAACCCTTGACTGTTACCCAAATTTTCGCAGTTGTGCTAAAAACGTTATTTTATAGCTATCTCCCCATTTCAGTCACTCTTTTGGATAAAACTGTCAGCCTTTTAAAAATGTTTTGGTTTTTCATGATCTCGACATTTTTTAAGAGTACAAGCTGATTCTTCTATAGACTATCCCTTGATTGGTCCATATGTAGTATCTTAATTTGTATGGCAGGGAAATTTATTAGAATAGAATTCTAAAGCTATTTTTGAAGATATTCAGGAAGTAGATAATCAATATTCTCTTTGCAATTCTTGAGGAAAAGGAAAAGTAATGTACATTACTTTGGATTTTTAAACAAATCCATTACACTTTGTTTCTTTTTTAAAAGCTGTTACAATTTTTACAAAAGCAGAAAACAAAACACAGACACACCCATAAAAACAAAACAAAACAAAACAAAACAAAACTAATGAGCTGTGAAACTGATTGAGATCCATTGTGTTTTACACAATATATTAAGAAACAGAAACTAGATATAAACTGGTAGTTGTGCTATCTTATGTTTTCTATAGTTTTAAGACATGATCATACTGTACTTATCTTTTTCATCAAGCCCTGAAGGGATGTTCATTCCCACACAATGCCTTACTATAGATAAGTACAGCCAGATTTCTCAGTAGCTATCCTTTGGCAAACTGAAGTAAAAGAATGGAGGAGGGTTAATTACATTCAGGACGGACGTGTTTATGCCTTTAGGGATTCCCAGATCCAAACAATAGCCCTAGTCTTTAGGAAACTGTTCCATTACCATTAGTTAAAAATTCAAGGTGACCACATGCCTGGGCTATAAATTCAGAAAAGATTAAGAACTCCAGATGCCACTTCCATTTAATCTTATTAGGTATGAAGTACTGATTTGTGTATAATCTTTAGTTACAGAAGGTAACAGTCACAGCTAAGCCTATCTCTAGAAAAAACAGGTCACTGGTTCCAATATTATACGTTGCTACAGTAGTAGCACTCTCCAGTCTCAGACTGAACTTCTCTGTATTACACTATCTTTTATGAACAATGAAATGCCACTATGACCTGGTCCTTGACCTTTTGCTTCTAAGAAATATATGAACTGTTTCTGTTGTTTTAGTTTCTTTGTTACTTTGCAGTGTACCAGGCATTTGGGACAAAGGAAGCCTGGTTTTAATTTTCACCTGCCAAACGGCTGAAATCAATCTTGTTCTATTCAGTAAACAACTCACTGTGCATAGATAGGTAAATTTTATTTGCTGATGAATAGCAATGGAATCTTGCAGTTAAATCATAAAATAAAACCCATATATGTGACAAATATCTTTTCTTTCATGACCACCTTCCTAAGTAATCATATACAAAATGAAAGATGAATATTTCTTAGAAAGATGAATATGTCTCATGACCTTATGCATACGGGATAAAATACCCTGATGTTATAACTTATGAGCTTCATATAATATAGTTTATTTTCAGTAAAGTTTTAGAAAATCCTAAGACTAGGCCACTGTTTCAGGCAGAGTTGATCTATCAGTTAATCAAAGGCACTCTCTCTTTGGTCATTTATTCAGTCAACAAACTCTTACCTATTACCTATACTGTCCAAGACTTGACCCAAAGCATGGGAAAATAAAGATGGATTAAGACAAGTAACTGCCTTCAGAGGACTGACAGGTTAATTAGGGAAGATGATGTATCAGCAGACCATCAGAACACAGGGTGATAAATGCACAGATTCCCTGATTTGGGGAGAAATAATAGGAAGTTTCATCCTCTTCCTAATCTCCTATTCCTCCCCAGTCTAAGTCACAGAGCCTTTCTCTGTATTCTATGTAAATATGTTTATTTCTATTATGCTGTTTACCTCACTAAAGGTTGAACCCTTGACAGCTGAGAGAAACCACTAAGTCAGTCTCCTGCATTTTATTTTATTAAAGATTTTATTTATTTTTTTTGACACACAGAGAGAGATCACAAGTAGATAGAGAGGCAGGCAGAGAGAGAGAGGGGGAAGCAGGCTCCCTGCTGAGCAGAGAGCCGGATGCGGGACTAGATTCCAGGACCCTGAGATCATGACCTGAGCAGAAGGCAGAGGCTCAAACCACTGAGCCACCCAGGCAACCAAGTCTCCTGCTTTTTAAGTGGGGATAATTTATCCATTCACGACTGGTTGCAAAATCTCTGTGCTACATATTGCTTTAGGTAGATATTCTATTTTTAATATTACCTGACTCAAGGTGTTACTCAAAAGAGAAATGTGGGACCTAAATGAAATAAATCCTATAAAGCATTTAGCTTGGCATTTAGCATATTAGTAAACTCTTCCTGTTGTCAGTATAATTATTACCGCATAATTTTGGTGACAGCTGTATCTTTTAGTGATTTTCAATCTTTTGACAAGCACATTCTAAATATGTTTTCAAATCTATATAGAATTTTGTTCTATTTTCTATCATAAGGACCATAAGATCTTGAGGAGACTCAGATAAGCAAAGAGGTATTATTTCCAGAGTATAATAGTAGTCAACTACTGAACCTGTGACTACTCATTTTTAAGACTATGGTCTAGCCCATTACCTGACACATAGTAGGAGATTAATACATATTTTTTCAAATTAATTTGCCTTGATTTTATGAATTTCAGTCAGTTATGACTTTAATCTGACTGTCAATATCTTCAACTTAAAGTCTATTATCCAGGCATTAAACAGTTGTTTGTTTGGGGATTTTTTTTTTTTTTTAATATGTGCTTTTCTGTCACTGGCATAAGTATCCTCTTCTTCTGGAAAGGAAGAAAAGCCACTAAATTTGTGGCTCCCCAACATTCGGTGAATGGAATTCCCTTTTTGCCCCCTGATAAGGATTTAGGAAAAAGTTTCATTTTGGCAGTTATTTCTTGGGGCCCCAGGCAAACAAAACAAAAGTACCTGAAATAAATATTTTATAATTAATTCTTTTATTTTAAGAGTATTGGGTTGAAATGGTTACTTTCTATATACCAACTTATACCTCATCATATCATTTGCAGAACTTCAATTTAAGAGGCATTTTTGTGTTTGATTTCTTCCTCTCTTAATGGATTCATATATCTTACTTATCGCAATCTTGCTACAAATGCCAGGATTTTAATATGATCACTATTTGGTAAGTAATCTTCAGTGCATTAGAAAATATACTCATACACACAAAAGCATGTAAATTCTGTGTCTCCTTTTTGTTTTTGAAAGATACATCACTAACCTTTTATTAGCTTCTTTTCTCCTGGATGATACTTCTTCAATACAAATTTTCACTGGGACCTACAGTTATGAGACCTGGTAGATTGAAGCAAGCATGACCAAGTAGATATTTTTCTTTCACTAAATCCCAAAGCAACTGTTGTCATGAACCAGAGGAGCCTGAATTCCAGGCTTGTGATTATATTTATTGACTGCATTTGAGACCATCTTACCTTTACATTGTATATATGTATTATAATGCCTTTCCACCCAGTGGCATTTTCATATTACTGTATCACTAATAGGTTGGTCACCACTTCATGAAGGAGCAACCTCAATTATCTATTTAGTTTAGGCCAGCATTTTTACTGTATTTGAGTCACTCCTGACCTTCAGTTTGTGCCTTCCTTACCTCCTTGGGCTGTGAAGTGTTCGTAGGAGTGTATATATGCATAGCAAGAAGACCAAGCAATCATAGAGACCTGATGAAAGGCTCTCATGGTGCTGAGTTCTTACCTACACATGGAAATACCATAGTGGACCTTTCAAAGATTCAGAGAAGGTCCCCAACTGCTGGCTAAACTTAATATGAATTAACTATATTTTGAATTATTCCTCCAAACATATTGACCTAAACCAGTTGTAAATATCTAGGGAAAAATAGTTCTACTTTTGAATCCTTAAGATAAGCACGGAGATATAAGTTGGAGACACAAAGAGTTTGAGTCTAGTCCAACGACTATTTTGTATTATTCTTTATTAAGACAGTTGCTAAGTCATATTTCTTGATCATTCTAGTTTCAGTCCTCTGTTGGTGAGATGCTTTTATACTTCTTTCTCTCCTGCCATTTCTAAAAGTTGGAAATTTTCTCTTTTTTTGGAGATATATATATGGGGGAGTGGAGAGCATAGCTGTAACAGAAGGATTTGTACACAACTGGCAGCCAGTCTTGAAAGTCACTATAGGGTCAGGGTCATAGCCTCATGGGTTACATGTGTATTTCTGATCCTGTTGATTTCCCCTAGGGAAGGAAAGGCTGAACCGTAATGACATCCAATCATAATTCTGTTACCTGCTTCAAAAGTTCATCTCTAACAATGACATTAAATGTTAAGCAAGTATCATTCCTGGATATAAACATCCTCATGAGAATTCTGTGACATCACATGTTCCTTTGTTATAGTATGTACACTTTAATTTTCCAGGCAAGATACACACATATGTCATGTGACTTACGCGAGTATAAGGGACAGCAGTCACAATTTCCTGTTCTTCGTCTCGCAGCCCATGAGAAAGAGGGAATGCATTGATTGTATGGTGAAGGTTTGAGGACTTTAGTTCTTTATGGGGGGATTTGACTAGGAGTTTCCCAAAACACCCAGGTTGTGATCCCTGCTATATTATTAACAACCAACTAGCTGTGTAGCTACAGGCAAGCTGGCTTACCTCTTGGCCTTGTTTCTTACAGAGTGTTAAAGGGTTGAAATGGATGTTCTTGAAGTATCTCCCCACCAAACAAACACAACAAAAATGATTTCATGTCTTGATAAGTACTTGAGTGAGAAAGTTTGTTCAGTTGGTGTGAGGGGCAGTATTTACCAGTGACACTTGTTTAAGCAGTGATGCAGTCAGAGCTGAGGACCACTTCTCTGTCCCAGGAGACTACACCAATGAGACTTTCTGGTGTCTGAGCAAGAGAAACCCTGATGAATTAGGACAGGAAGGGTTATAAAAAGACAGTGCTGGACCGACATTCAGAAGGACTGTGAGGTTGATGTATGGATGCTCTCATTTTTAAATCTTAGTGCCTTTGCTACCTTTCTTGTTGTTATCCATTCTATATCCTTGTTGTCTGTGTCTTCTGCAATCCTCTGGTTTCCCTTCTCAGCTACAGTCCTCATCTGAGGACAGCACTGAGTAGCACACTTGTATTTTTTAAAGCTCTACTACCTGCTTTAGGACTAACTACCATTTAAAGAGACAGCTAAGAGAACTACAAGCAAGGCCTTTATAGAAAGTTTTCTTAGATTACATTTTTAGTAAAGGAACTGCTGGATTGGTGTAGATCCCCCTTAAAGATATTGATACATATTGTTAAATTACCTCCAGGAGGTTATACACCTGTGGAAGAGTACCTGCTTCTCTGATTCCAACACTACTTTATTTTAAACACTATTGAAGGTGTTTCATTTCAATATGAATTTCTTTGATGACTAGCAAGTTGAATTAAGCTTATTAGCCCTTTATGTTTCTTGTTCTATAAATAAACTGTTCATATTTTGCCCATTTTCCAATTGGTGTATCCATCTTTTGTATTGTTTCTTCTGCCTCTTGAAATAATGTTCTAACAGATAATTCAATGTTAAAAGTGATAAATCTCTAAACTGAAGTCATTCTGGGCTGTCATATCATATGTTCCAGCCACCAAGCATGTTAGGAGCAAAGTTATTTTTATTTTGAAAGATAGAAGGACTGTTATTTCATATTTTTAACAAATAAAATATTCCCTGTTTCTACTTGAAAAAGGACTGAATTGAGCACTAAACAAATACTTGAAAGAAGGATACACATTTGAATTTGAGAAAGAGAAAAATCTGGTTAATCTGCATAATTCCCACGATATTCTTGGGATATATTTCATCATAGATAATTTGATTTTTTTTTGTTCCAAGTCCCAGAAATGAGCGATTTTCAGGGTATTACTGTCAGTCTTTCTAGGATGAAGGGTTTATCAATACTGGCTTGTGATCTCTCTTGTCTTATAGTTAACTCCTATGCAGAACTCATAGGAAAAGTACAAGCATCCAGCTTCCTCTAGGATGGGGCTATGTCCATCTGTATCCTCTTCTGAGGTTACTTTTTAATCTCTATTTAATGGTAAAAGATAAATGGGAATAAAATAAGCTAGAGATTACTTGATCAATAAGAAGAGATAAAACAATAAAAATAGGCAATTGCATTGAAAGCATGGAGCCAGACAAAATTACAAGAAAAGGTTGAAGTAATATTGTCATCTAAATTATTTATAACCAAAACAGTACCACAATCTAAGATATAAAGCCCGTGGTTCAATTCCTAAAATACTGTTCAAGAAAGAGATGCAGAGAACATATGAGTACTGCCCAATCAACCTTGTGGTCTAAGTCAGCTAATAATGCCACTTTCTCCTACTGAGCTTGATGTCAATAATCAATTCAGAATTATTTCTGATTGGGCCCAGGCAAAGCCTTAGATTGTTTCTCTCAACCAAACTCTCCAAATAGCCATTATCAATCAAGTAGTTGGCCTATGAATGGAGAATTCTTGCAGTTTTATCAACTTAGATGTAGACAAGCCAATCTGCTTGTATGCAACAAATGGATCCTTTTCCTAACGTCAGCATCTTCTAGCATGGTCTCCTTTGTCAGCTCTTTAGTGTCCCTTAAGAGAGAGTTTCTCAGCTGGAACACCAAGACACAGCAGTAGGTCAAAATGAGTGTGTATATAGGAATTATTGATTGCCCAGCACTTAGTGGGTCACTTGGAGCCCAAGATTCCAGAGATCCACAGTTGTCACCTCTGGCCATAAGCAACAACAGCTGTTTACTCCACTGTGCTGACATAAAATTTTCTTATACCTATTACAGAAAAAAAGGAACATTTTTGCTTTAAATTTTAGACTAACCAATCCTATCCTAGTCAGAGATGTTTATTAGTGCCTAGAAGTTTCCTTTTATAAAAAATCTGGCCTCAACAGGTTAGTTATTACATTTAAATCATCACAACAAAGATTTTTTTGTAGACTTATATTTAAAGATAGAATTTATATTTAAAAATAGAAGTAAAGGGCACCTGGGTGGCTCAGTGGGTTAAAGCCTCTGCCTTCCACTCAGGTCATGATCCCAGGGTCCTGGGATCGAGGCCTGCATTGGGCTCTCTGCTCAGCGGGGAACCTGCTTCCCTTCCTCTCTCTCTGCCTGCCTCTCTACCTACTTGTGATCTCTGTCTGTCAAATAAATAAATAAATAAATCTTTAAAAAAAATAGAATTAAAAAGATATTATACATATCCTATTCTGAGATGTAACTGGTTCTGCTTGGAGTAGGAAGACATTATTATTATGTGTTGCATTTTACTAGGGCATAGCTATCTCTTGGTGCAGCTCCTGGTATTCTAAGCATAGAGGTCCAGTAGAAAATCATGAGTATTGAAGGAGCATTGTATGACAGTCTAGTTTATTTTGGTGTCAGGAGATATTATAAAATGTAACTGAGGTAAGCCTCTCTTGGAGTGATTTTTTTTCAATCAGCTATACTTCCGTCTTATGATTTCAGGACAGTTAAAATCATGATGCTAGGTTGATTTGAATTAATGTGCTGATGGGAAACATATTGTAACTTCTTAATATATGTAATGTGTTCAGTTATAGTTAATATTTAAGCTATAGATATGTATGTGACATGAGGCACTTAATGAAAGCTAGTTGTGAAGCATAAAACTAAACACAATTTACATATTAAATACAAATAAAACTACAAAGCCAATAAAAAACCAAATGGACAAAATCAACTTAATATGACAGATGATTTCATTTTTTTCTGTATTTTTAAGTCAATTAACTAACAATGTATTATTGGTTTCAGAGGCAGAAGTCAGTGATTCATCAGTCTTATGATGAATCATAAGATTCATTACATCACATGCCCTCCTTAATGCCCATCCCCCTACCCCCTCCCATCCTATAGCCCTCAGTTTGTTTCCTATGATTACGATTCTCTTATGGTTTGTCTCCCTCTCTGATTTCATCCTGTTTTATTTTTTCCTCTCTTCCCCTTTGAGCCTCTGTTTTCTTTCTTAAATTCCACATGAGTGAGATCGTATGATAATTGTCTTTCTCTGACTGACTTATTTCACTTAGCATAATACCCTCTAGTTCCATCCATGTTGTCCATCTACATTGTTGCAAATGGCAGATTATTTCATTTTAAGAAAGGAAATCATGTCTACATCATAAAAATGAGCTAATTCTTTGAGCCAAGCAGACCTATCCTTCTCCCTGCCTCTTGTCTGGGTCTTCGATCTTTTTTGAGACACTGCTTTTGGAGTGATCATTATAAATGATAAATGCTTTCAATCTTTGAAAGGCTCCCTACTGCTTACCTACTACGATGACACAAACTTCTCAAGTTAGTAAACAAGGTCCTTTTATTTGAGTCCTGCTTACCTTTACTTTCCTCTATGTGATGATGGTCTATAATTATATAGACTTCCATATTAATTGTTCAGCTGTATTATAATAAGTATCTTAATCCTCAAAGATGTCACCTGATTCTCTTTTTAGTGCCTTTCCAACATGCTGTCCCCTCCATAACTTGAGTTTATATGAGCTTATGGTCACTTAGTTAGGATGGAGTTTGAGCATCTTTTAGAAAACCCTTTGTTGTATTCTGTTCCCACTCCTGCTCCAGCTCTGGATCATTCAGCTCCCCCAGCACCCTATGCATGCCTCTCTAATTAGATTTATCACCTGTGCTGTAAAGGCTTGGTTTACTCTATTTGTAAGCTTTCTGAGAGAAGGACAATGTCATTTATATATACCTGGTACCTAGCCAAGAGCCTGAACCTAGTTAATCCTATATAAATAGTTTTGAACTGAACAAATGAAGAGCTCACACTCTTATAAAGTTACCTCACATTTGGGGTGCCTGGATGGCTCAGTGGGTTAAGCCTCTGCCTTCGACTCCGGTCCTGATTTCAGAGTTCTGGGATCAAGCCCTGCATCTGACTCCTTGCCCAGCAGAGAGCCTGCTTCCTCCTCCCTCTCTCTTGCCTGCCTCTCTGCCTACCTGTGATCTCTGTCAAATAAATAAATGAAATCTTAAAAGAAAAAAAAAAATGACCTCACATGCTATTTCTGGCTTACACTTAATTTTAGTTTAGATTTGGTTTTACATGTGCTCACATGCATGCGTGTGTGTGTCAGAGAGAGAGAAAGAGAGAGGACGTGTCCTCGTAACACTTGAGTGGAGAAGCAGGATAAAAGATTTCGTGTAAATGAATTACTATCCTCAGGTGGTTTCTGTGAGAGATTTTTTGCCTTTTTTTCTTTTTTGTTTTGTTCTCACTAAGTCTTTTTTGTGTACTCCATAACTCTCTCCATCTTGTCTGACCTATGCTAGACCTTTTACAGTCTCTGAATCTTTCTTTTGAAGCTGCAGTAAAGCCATCCAAAAATGTATTGCCCCTTGGAGCTAGATGATCTGTTTGTTTCTGTAGAAGTTCAGTAGACACCTTTATTTGGTTGTTACAAAATATAAGGGTAGGCCAGTGTCTAAGTATTCGTTTAATCCTTTGAGTGGATACCAGGTAGATATGCCAACAAACAAACAAACAAACAAAACATTGAGACTTTTGGTACTAAAATAAGTATTCCATCAGCAAATGAATATTACATTTTGATGACCAAATATAATTTTTCTATATTCTCCATTTAACTAATTAGTAGGTTTTCTCTAAAATTACAGAGAATCATTAGCATAGGAGAGATAAAGAAACATGTGAGTTATTTTTGACAAAAATACAGAAATCTCAAATCACTAATGATGAGGGGTATTTTTAGTGTTTTTATTTAAATTTCAGTTAATTAACGTACAGTGTAACATTAGTTTCAGATGTACAATATAGTGATTCATAACTTCCAAACAATAGTTGGCAACCATCACAAGTGTGTTCCATCACCCCCAGACTTATTTAACTACCCCACGTCGAACCACCTCACTTCTGATAACTATCAGCTTGTTCTGTTTTTCAGTTTGCCTCCCTCTTTTTTCCCCCCTTTGTTCATTTGTGTTGTTTCTTAAATTCCACACATGAGTGAGATCATATGGTATTTGTCTCTTTGCGTGTGTTTTAACTTTTATTAAATTTTATGAAGAAGAGAAATTTTTAGAGAATCAGACATCATTGACATATGAAAGAAAAATTGGCTGCTGCAAAAATTTAGTTATTTAGAATTCCCAAACTCAGAACTGAATCAGAATTGGAGACTGTCCTATGAGTTCACTGATTTTTAAACTTCATTTATTCATTCACACAACAAATATTTGTGAAGTGTCAAACACATGTCCAGCATTCTTTTAAATCCTGGGAATAGCAGTAATAGTCTATTGTTCATAAACTAACTAACTACAGGCTTCCTCTGTCTTACTGTGATATTTTTGTATGCTCATGAATTTAGTTATGTATTCCCAAGTGATTCTGGGGAGTACACACTTTATTAAATTAAAATATCTTGAGTAAGATTCTGGGACCCAGTCTGAATGATAGAAAATCGCAATTCTTCACATGGTTCTCTGCGGGCTACTTTCTGGCACTACCTGAATCCAGAATAGTGTAAACAGTAAGCAATGGCTTTGGAGCAAGAATACCTGGTGTCCTGTCCTCACTACTCTACTAGAAATTGCTTGTGGGATTTTGGATCAGTGGCTAGATATCCCTGGTCTTCCCTGAGTAAAATTACATTTTCCCCTAAATGTGCTTCTTGTCCATGACTCTACTTACAGAATTTACTACTTTGCTATTGAAAAATGCCCTATAATCACGTAGTAACTGTCACCTCATCTATAGTCCTCAACATGTAATGGCTACAACTTATAAGGAAGATCAGTTGCAAAAGCCTTGTGAGACTAACCCTTCCTGTAAACAAAGGCATAGCCAAGGAAAAGTAATTTAGTAACACATAATCTGTTATGGGCTGTATGTATAAAATAGTAACTAGATTTAAGTTTTTACCAAATGTCATGAAATCTTCAATGTAGAAGTAAGAGCAACAGATAAGATGAATAAAGAACATGTATAATGCAAAATCTTTTATCCCTGATTCTATAAACTGCTCAGGAGAATCTCAGGTTAGACTTCTAAATGGAATTGCTTTCCAAGCTACACCTGAACCAAATGGAAGGTGGCCTCATATATCAAGGACCGTCAGCACTTCACTACTATCCATGCACTAGAATAAATTACTTTGACAACACACATTTCTGGGAACATCATATTTACTGAGAATAACAATTAATCACTTAAAATGTATATTTGAATGAAATGTGTTTCCAGGAAAATATTGTAATTTTATTGTGCCTTTTATAATTTCACCACACAAATTAGATGATTTGAAATAAAAAATGGATATTCAAAAATGTTATTACTTGAGATTGCAATCTATGCAGTCACCTAAACCCAACTTTATCTTGTGAGGCTTAATTTTATTGTAACTCATGTATATATGCATACATGCATTTGTGTCTTTTTTAAGCTTATACATGTTTGTAGTATCAACATAAAGTATTATCCTTCAAGATTTAAAATATAACTTTAAGCATCTTAAAAAAAAATAAAGGTTAACATGGACATTTCTTGTTTGTGTGACCATTTCCTAAGCTTTGATTTATAATTTTATTTCTATGGCAAGTTTCTTTTATGATTCTTTTGCCAATTAATATAACAAATATTTTTTAAATGATGTTCAGGGAAATATGTAATTTTAAATTTAAAAAAGAAAGGGGAACCATGCACACCTTATTAAGCTCGTTTTCAGTTAGACATGTAACAATAGTCTAACTCCTGATCATTAGTAAGTATACCAAAACTATAAGGTGGTGAGATGAATTTAAGTTTCATGTTGCATAACATTTTTGCAAATATCAAACTTTGCCATAAATTACTGTTATTTAAAAATCTATGGACTTTCTTCAGGATAATTTCCTATATATAATTAAATTGAAAGAAGCTATTAACACTTTTCTTTGCATTCATTAAAATTTATCAACCCTAATACCCTAGTAATTCCTTTACACCCATTTTGTTGGAGAAGTAATAACCAACAATGATAAGAACCTTCATCAGTCCCTTCTATATACTAGGCTAATGGGCCTTGTACTGAATTCTTTGTGTGCGTTGTCTCATTTCATCTGCCAATAATCCTATGAAGTAAGTACTACACCATAATTATATTTTAATGATTTCATAGTGATTTTAAACATGAGTGTTAGGAGGAATAGTCTCATATAGTTTATTCTTGGTACTGAAGATTATTTGCACATTTCTTTGCTTATTCACATATATGTTTATTGAATATCTGTCTGGGCAGTGCCAGGGGATAAGGCACTTGCTGACAATATATATAACAGGTAGGCTGCCTGTTCTCACAGAGCTTATATTCTAAAGTTGTAGAACAGACACTAAACATCAAATAATATACTCCCAGGTAGTGATTGGTAGCATGAAGAAAATAAAGGAAAGTAGTTGTTGGAGAAAGACAACGGGGAGGGAGTGGTGAGGGGTGCAGTGCTGGATGAATCATCGTGGGTTCGTTATCTAAAGATTAGCATTTGAGCAGACACAGCAAGGGTGTCTGAGTGGAAAACATGGAAAGAGGTCCTGTGTAGAGACGGAGGAGTTATTTTCAAGAAACAAACCAAACTGGTTACTGTGACTTAAACAAGGTGAATGAGAAAGAGAATGCCATGAAATGATGTCAGAGATGGAAGCCAGTCAGTCAGCAAATTGTAAATCTCCGCTTTAGAGTTTGGACTCACTTGGTTAAGGGCAATTATCTGACGCTCGGATTTAATTACTACTGTGTGATCTCTATCCCTGTTTGGTTACTTTCACTCCTGACTAAGGCACATTTTATAACCCTGTAAAGTTGGAAGTTAATGTAGAGAAAACTAATAAAGTGAGTTGATTTTCTTCTCTCTGCAGTAAAAAGATGGACCACCTTTATAGCTGCTTAAGTGATTTTCATCGTCAACCATCATCATCAATCTGAACAGAGTGAAATTCCCGTTACTTTTTGTTTTAGCACAGATTATTACTATTAGTACCATTATTATTGAAGATGTCTTAATTGTTGCTCCTTTTGAAAATGATCTGGTTCTAGATCAAGAACACTTACATAAATATGGGGTCTCCTTTCCCTAGCCTCTCCATGTGCCGTTTAACCTTATGTTGACCTCCTTGTGTTTTTAGACTTTTTTCACTCTTTATTATGCTGCCACTCCTTCACTTTGGTACATTCTTTTTCCTATTCTTTTGTTACAGCTTCCTGTGTGTTCTTTTTAAATAAAAGTTATAGATTTTGCCTTCTATTAAATGTGTCCAGTGGTTCTCTGAAGTTTTCTTCTGATTTCTACATTAAATCCTGTTTCCTCTTTTTCACTTAGAGTGAAACAAAGGGTGATAATGTGGTTGATACCTGATGGGTGCTCAGGTCATATGCACATTCTGAGCATCTACATTTATATAGTGAAGCTGGTTTATTTTAAAGAAGAATCTTCTTATATCCTATTTGGTGTTTATTCAATCTTATCCCAAGGAAAGCATCCTGTATGTTTTATATATGTACTTCTGCATTACAAACAGTAATATGTACTGCTTCTATGATGTTTCCCTATATGTCCTATATATTTCCACAGGAAAACATATATTTTCTTAAGCTGTATGGTTTCCCTTCCTTTTCATTTATTCATGTTCTAGGAATTATATTCCTCCAAATAAATATAGAGGAAGAGGTAATAATAAAGAGAAAATAAGAAAAACACCCTTCTTGCTTTAGAAGATAGTAATCAGAGACATGGAATTGTGGGATGGTTTCTGGGTAATTGATCTGATTCCTAAATTTGAATTCATAAAATTGGGCAACTTGGTTTATTTTCTGCTAGTAAGCCATAGTGAGCTTCCAGCTAATTTCATGATTAAATTCCACTGATTTTGTCTTTAGAGTCCAGTACTGGGTTGTTTGTCAGTCCTGCCTTTAAATATGGTATTGGGAATTAAAAGAGGTATGTTAGGAATTTCTTATCATAAGATGCTATTTTTGCAGTGGTCTGCCAAGAATTTTAATTTACTTGCTAGTGATTTGGTGATTAAACATTATTTTAATAATATCTGATTTATGACATTTTTCCCTCAACTTTGTACAGTCAGCCATGAAACTTTAAAAATATAAAACTAACATAAATATTTTAAATCTCATAACCAGGATAGCATTCTAACTGCTGTGGGGTTACCATTTCTTTGACACTTATCTTTTTAATAATAAAAGAGATCCAGATAACACTTGGAACCCATTCTGATCGATTTCAAAAGATTAAAGAAACTGAGAATGTACAGAATGTTCCAGAACAAATAAGACAATGATGTTATTTGAACAGTCATAGAGAATACCTTATGGTAAAATGAATTGGTCTGGTTTACTTATTTGAATATAAAAAAGATTATTTTCCCAATGACCTTGCAATGTCTGTATCAGTTTTCTAAAATGTATTTCTACTTTCCCCTCTTGTTTGATAAAGAACTATCAATGGATGCTTTATGTTAGGTACCAAATAATCTTATGGTAGAATAGGTAGTCAGGTAAATTAAAAGAATTGAACTAATTGAGGTTAATGGATTGCCACGTTTTTACAGAAGCATGGCAGATTTATTCATAAACTAGAACAAGCTTCGTTTTCTCTGATTTTGTTTACATATACTTACAACATACAAATACATCTTTGTCAGTCAAAACTTAGTTTTCCATCTCATTTACATTAAATTTATTATCTTAAAACGCGTATATCTAATATTTTGTTTTCTTAAATAGCTTACCTACACATGAAGATATTCTATCCCCATGGTGTCTATGTATTCTGTATATTCTGAATTTCAACCTTACATATTTAATTATAAATGCAAAATTTTATCAAACCCTGAACTCCATAGTTGGGAAGGTACTGATGAATAAATTTCCAGCTCATCAAGGACTTTTTTTTTTTAACCTACTCTGTTACTTAAAGAAAAGACAAGGAAGGAAAGGGGGGAAGGGCAGGGAAGGCAGGCAGGCAGGCAGGCAAGCAAGCGTGTGATTTTGAGGATGTGGAGAAAGGGAACCCTCTTACCCTGTTAGTGTAATGTAAGTTGGTGTAACCACTTTGGGAAACTGTGAAGATTTCCCAAAATACTAAAAATAGAGCTACCCTATGACCCTGCAGTTGCACTACTGGGCATGTGAATTGAGCTACATACCCATCTCCTGGCAAAAGTTGTCTAAGATTTCATTGATTTATAAATGTCTTCTCTTTTTACTTCTAAGAATGTTTGCCACCACTATAATTTCCTTCAGTAAATTCTTAGGTGGGGTAAATCTCACCTAGAGATTATTGTCTCATCTTTAATGTAAAAACATCTATATCTATGTTAAATTTAAATTCAAGTGGAATTTATTATAAATGAATTATTTGGAGTGTAATGTGTAACTCTTAAACTATGGAAAATCAAGCCATAATTTATCTTTATTTAATCAAGTGAATAGTTTTTCCCTTTCTTATTTCAACCTCTCTGCCCCCAAGAAACTACCAAATTGTTTCAGATGGCTTATAAATTCATTAATTTACATAGTTCAACATTTTTCATTTGTAAAAGAAAATAAATATGCATGAACCATTGAATACATTTTAACCAATTTACTTTGGGAACAATTCTTTTTCTTGTTTTTAGGCATATTTTAATAATGTGTAAACTTGGAGAAGGAATACTGTGACATAATCAGATTATGCATTTGTTAACATACCCTTTGGGGGAGTATGCAAGTTATGAGTAAAAACATACACTGCAAAGTTTTAAAAATAAAAGTCATCTTTCAAAGGGAAAATTCAGGAGATGCTCCTAAAATGTGAAAGGCCACATATTATTTAAAAGTAGAAAAAATAGCCAGCTAAGGAGCTAAACATAATTATATAAGTGTTAAACTTTGGGAAGAGATGGGGAAGGGAAGCATAATCTAACAAAACAAACTGAGGGTTGTTGGGGGGAGGGGGCTTGGGAGAAGGGGGGTGGGGTTATGGACATTGGGGAGGGTATGTGCTTTGGTGAGTGCTGTGGGGTGTGTGGACCTGGCGATTCACGGACCTGTACCCCTGGGGATAAAAATATATGTTTATAAAAAATAAAAAATTTTTAAAAATCCCATTTTTTTCTTATACCAGGGTATCATTTTACATTATTTAATATTTTGATAAATCTGGAGTAGTGCTATGAAGATAATTATTAGAAACAATAAAAGGAGGAATAGTTAAAGAGAGAACCTCTGGGAGGCAGACTTGAGGCACAAAGAGAAGGACTGGAAGTCAATTCCTTTTCATCATAAACTCAACTGTCCCTTTCATTTGTTGCCATGTATATAATAATATTTTTTCAAGTTTAGTATCTTTGGAAATTATCTCTGTTGTTTCATTTAAACATCCCAAATGGCTGAGTTATAAGGCACCAGAAAGAAGCACGGAGAAACCCTGGCATGTGGGACCAGGTACTACAAAAGAAAACTCAGGGAACTGCAGTCTTCTTTCCCTACACTCATTTACTGCTTTATTCCACAAATGTGTATGGTGTATGCATTCATGCTAGACATTATGTTAAAGCACTGGGAAGCAGTGTGGGCAAGAGCACATATCATCCTGCCTCATGGGGCTTCTCTAGTCTAGAGGAGAAGAGGGACAATCAAATAATTTCTCAAATAAATGTAGAATTTTAACATAATGACATTGTAGAGTGAGCACATATAGCAGGTGTCTCCCACCTAGACTTCGATGGGGGAGGCAAAGTCAGGGAGAACCTTCCTGAGAAAGGGTCAATAGGTCATCTGAAGCCTAAGCTAACCTTAATTTAGAGATCTTAGCAGGTGTTTCAGATGCAGAATGAGTGGAATAGGTTACCACCCTATGGCTGGAACAAACATGGAAAATTGGAGTAAATTAAATAAGTCCTCTGTATTCTGTTTGCAGAGTGAGAGAAAGCATGTTATACGACAGGACAAAAGTAGAAAATAGTGGAAAGACTTTACTGGCATGTTTAAGATGCTAGTCTTTAACATAAGTACAATGAGAAGCCATGAAATGTTATTAAGATCATATCTATGTTTCAAAAAGGCCATTTTGGATGAAGTGTTGAAGACAATTTAGAAGTGCAGAACAGACCTAGAAAAGGACAGTGAAAGATCATGTCAATACAACAGGAAAGTGATGCTGGTCTCTAAGACACAGTGACAGCTGTAGAGATGGAATTACCAGATACATATTGGGAAGAGACAGCAGCATTCTCTATTAATTGGACATAGGAGCTAGCCTGTAGTTCCTTTGTTTCTAGCATGCATAAGTAGGTGCATTGAGAGGTCATTATCCAAGAGGGGCAGCTTTGAATTATGTTCTTCCTTCATTGGGTTTGGTATAGGGTAATACTTGCAGATATTCAGGAAGAGAGTTTAAGCAGTTGGTTGGATACAGCCATCTGGAATTCATAGAGGTATGTGGACTGGCAATGAAATTTTAAGCTTCATGTATGTTGAAATTAAAGGACTGGATATGGACGAGATGTTTTAGGGGGAAAATTGAAGTTAAATGCAAATATACTTAAAACAGAAAACTGGGGGGATTTCCAGCATGAGCTGAAAATGTCTAGAAGAAGAAGCCGAATAAGTAAACCAGAAGGAGATGTGTTCATGTCAGAAGCCTGACTTATGGGAAACGGTTTCTTCTGATAATAAAAAAGTGGGGGGTGGGGAGGGAGGGGTAGAGCATGGCTATGTCTGAAAAGCATTCACAAGCTATGATGTCCAAAAATCAGGAACAAAAGTGGCTGAATTTAATAATTTATTCTTAAAACAACTTATGTGATATCACTAACTCATTAGTCAGTGTTTCTGCTCAACATCAGAAGAGCAAGTTGTCAAAGCCACTGGGAGATTAACTGTGCAGGGGCTATGAGAAATTGTGGGCAAGAATCCAGAGATTGATCTTCAAAGCCCACGTGCAGGAGGGATCAGAGTCAAATAATGAGGTAACACGGCCAGATTCTAAAAGACTAGATGAATTCTGTAAACATGGGTTTATCATGGCAAGCCTTTTCTACATGCCCAAGGCTCTGCTCTGCTCTGCTCAAAGGCTTTCTGAATCCTGGTACTGGTAAATGTTATTTGACTGTCTGAATTCAACATTTTCCTTGTATTAAACCAGATTCAATTTGCCCTTTAAGTTGATATCTAAACAAGTGTTAGAATACCCTTGACTAATTTATAGTCTTTTTTCCCTTTTCATGCTAAGGAGGACATAAAAGAGATTACGTGTGTCTGTGTGATACCATTTTGTTCTCTTGGATTTTACATTGCTCTAAGTAAGCAAGACATTCAGTGGTAGATGGATGTTAGGTATTTTTAAAATGGAGCTTTATTATAAGCAAGGTTTTTAAGGTATGCTATATGATAAAGGAGGAAAAAATAAACGTTTAGTATTTGGACAGCTATTCACAAAAGAACGATTCAGCCAAACAGAGTGGCAGTTTTGCTAGTTAGCTTAGGTAATCTCATAGATATTAATTACTCTTTCCAAGAAATGAGCCATTTTTAAATACCAATGGTTTGCATTACCATTATTAAACATAAAAAAATATGAAGGAAAAACTCCCCAGATGGTATTGTGGATATTCCTATTAATGAGTCAGTTTCTTCACTACATAAGGCTTAAATCAGTGCTTACCTCAAAAACAGGAAAAAAAAAAAAAGACCCAAATTAATTCTCAAAAACCATTTTTATTTTTCATTTTTCTTTGGCCAAATTCTTTATAACCTTGTTGCTGTTTACATTGCTGAATTCTCCAAATGATCATTTCAAGTAGTTTGGGAAATTTGGGGTCACTACTTAATTCTTGGTATACCTAGTAACCAAATGATTGATTTTTAATTAAAAACACAAACATGGGGGCGCCTGGGTGGTTCAGTGGGTTAAGCTGCTGCCTTTGGCTCAGGTCATAATCTCAGGGTCCTGGGATCGAGTCCCACATCGGGCTCTCTGCTCAGCAGGGGGCCTGCTTCCCTCTCTCTCTCTCTGCCTGCCTCTCTGCCTACTTATGATCTCTCTCTGTCAAATAAATAAATAAAATCTTAAAAAAAAAACAAATATGAGGTATATGCTAATTTTGAGGGTATGATCACTGACTGAAATAAAACTTGCCTTTTAGAAAATTACTCTGATGCAAAGGTGGGCTCCAACTATGCTACCAGGCAAGCTGTCCCAGAGGTTATGAAAGAGAAAGCTTTGCAAACAAAATTAAATGGCTCAATCACATGGCTTATTAAGTCAATTCAAAACACAGAGAGAGAAGCAAGCGGGGAGAGATAGAATAGGTTAACTACCTATAATAAGGAGCAGGCAGCTTGGAAAGACCACATCTGAATGCTGAGGTATGCGATATTCATATAGCCTTTCTTTCTGCCACATCAGTTTTCCCTAGGGACTGTGTAGTTACAAGGTCCAGAGTTGCGGTTTTGAGCAAGGGGTCTATTGAAGGAAGACACACTCTGGCCCGATAACATTTGTTTGATAAGGAAAGACAGGAGAAAGTATGCCTGGTTAGCAGCTATAGTTTGCCAATTAGTCTGCTGAACATGGGTTTTATTTGTGTTTCTTGGGCAGAGGACACATGGAGCCAGAACCCTTGTCAGCAATGGCTGGTAGGATGAAGACCTAATGAGCCTTACATACTCATATATTTTTAGGATACAAGTATGTAGTGCATAGGTGCCTTTTATATATTTAATACCTCTTAAATATTTGGTATCTCTTGGTCCCTTCATCTTTTTTCTACCTGTGTTTAACATGATCTACTTGATCATGTTAAATGTATTTAACATACCTTCAAACATTTTGCTTATGTTTTCTGAACAAAAATGTCCTTTTTAAAATAAAATGGAATATTCTCAAAAGCAAAGCCTTTTCCTAAACCTAAAGCCAAAAATCTTCTCTTTATTATGACATGTCAGTAATTTTCGTATGGGTTTTAGTCAAAAGCACATTATTCAGAAATGACTTTGAAATGTTCATGTTCCTTCAACTCTGAACTACAGGTTGATAGTTGCAGATATATCAAAAAAGCAAACATCAAAGTACTCTTGATTTTAGTGTAGATCCAAGTTCAAAATTAGTGAAAGTGAAGAATCTACAGAATTTCAAGGTCGTATATATCTAAAGGTATGCAAGAAAATGCTTACTGTTCACTTGGCTAAGAAAAAAAGGTATGGGAAACTTTGAGATCAAATATTGATAAGTTCTTCTTTTGGGACACCAAATAGAATAAATTTAGAACAAATGATGAATGTTAAAACTGATCAAAAGGAAGCACTTTTAAGTAGAGAAGTTTCCTTATGGGATTACAACTATAAAGTAAACTTTTCCTTCTTGACTTTTTTCTTGGACTTTCCTCTGTACATATCTGTCAACATAGGTCTATACACGTATGTTTACGCACGCATATAGTTTTTTTTTAATTTTTTATTTTTTATAAGCATATATTTTTATCCCCAGGGGTACAGGTCTGTGAATCACCAGGTTTACACACTTCACAGCACTCACCAAAGCACATACCCTCCCCAATGTCCATAATCCCACCCCCTTCTCCCCACACACATATAGTTTTAATGATAAGATAAAATGAAAAATACCATTTGATATTGCTATCAGAGAAGCAGCACAACCACAATTTGTACAGAAAACATAGGACATGAGAAAATAATTAACATAATGGGACACACTAAGACTAAAACAAACTAAAGATGAAACAAACACCCACACAAAGCATTAACTCA
Source organism: Mustela putorius furo (assembly GCF_011764305.1). Classification (NCBI taxonomy): domain Eukaryota; kingdom Metazoa; phylum Chordata; class Mammalia; order Carnivora; family Mustelidae; genus Mustela; species Mustela putorius. Next base: position 77,368,449 of record NW_025421987.1, read on the forward strand.
TATAATGTTATCCAGCCTTGAGAGCTTTTTAAAACTACCAGCGTAGTACAACATAATACAAAACCAGAGGAAAAAACCTCAACACCAATTTCTGGTAAAGTTGTTTTAAAATGTGTACACTAAATCAGAGGCTCCTGGAAGGCACAGTTGGTTAAGTACCCAACTCTTGTTTCAGCTCAGGTCATGATCTCAAGATCGTGATCTCAGGCTCCTTACTTAGCACACCTTCTGCTTAAGACTCTTTCTCTTTCTGCCCCTCCCACTGGTACACCATCACAGTTGCTCTCTCTTTCTCTCAATTGAATAAAAAAAATCTTTAAAAAAAAGTATACCCTAAATCAATGTTACTCTTATTATAAATAAATACAACCCTTCTAGAATACTAAAGGTAAGGCAATACACACCAAGAAACATAAAGATGTTTATACCCTTAGGAAAATAATCCTAAATAGAAATATATTTCAAATAAATACATCAATCAATGCAGATATGGTACAAATATTTTTCCAGTGACTTTCTAAAATGACATATAAATTGGTACAAAATTTTAATACTTGAGCAATGGAGTAATATGTACAATGGATTATTGTGGTCAAAAGTAGAAAATCATGCAGATGCATTTTTTTTTAAGTGTATATATGTGGGCTTTTTTCCAACACACTAGTTCTCACAATTAGGTATAACAAAATTAATTGATTTTGAAACATAATTTGCATCTGAAGACTGCATTTTGTTGTAATTGAACCAGAAGTTGGTTACTGGAAATGCCTTTGTGTAAAGTAGCATTGGACTTACTCATAACAACGATAAAGGTTTTATAATATGGGAGTGTTGGGTCCATGGTCAAAGGAGCGAGACTGATACAAAGCGAAGGTCAAGCAAAGCTTTACTTTCACACCAAGCATCAAGAATTGAACTCACCGGCCAGGGCCGTCCATTGCAAAGAGGCGACCTCTCTCTGCCTTACAGACTAGCTTTTAAGGGCAAAGGCCATGTGGTTGGGCCTGGCCACGCACAGGTGGCCAATGAGATTGTAGCACAGAGAAAGCTGCACAGTCATGCTAAGTCACACATAAGTGACCAATTGAATTACAATTTACCCTATAGTATATAGTTGAACTAACATATCACCTTGGTCAGAATTGGCACCCAAAAGGCACCCAGAGGGTGGGGCCAATACTCCTTGGTAGCTAGGGAGACAGTATGCGCCCCCACTGATTGAATAACTCCACCTGGCCTGACCCACCCTTGTATTTGGGCTTTGTTATCTGGGACTAGTTTCTGGGACTTGTTTTAAGTAAGTCCCTGGGGGAAGGGGGAGGCAGGGACAGTTTAAGTTTTACTGTATAAATAACAAAGTCATTGTTTAACCGGATGGAATCACTCTGGCTAAATAGGCCCTTACAGGAAGTATAGTGCTAGTTTCAAGATTACTAATGTTAAGGGGAGGGAAGGTCTTCTTTTTGAAAAAACTTAACGTGTAACAGAAATGCTAGATTTTCTCAGTGATGTTTCAGTTTCATAATTGTATACAGATAGTACTTAAACTCAAAAGCAAGATTATTGCTAGTATGAAAACTACTCCTAAGTCTCCTTTCTCCATTCAAGTGGTTCTTATTACATAATTAAAAAAATATATTTTTAGGCTTTAGTGATGCAGAAGAGAATGCATTAAATGAGATGACAAAATGCCATGTGGAAGTTCTGGTTGTGGCTCATTGATGCATGAATGTACATGGATGATAATGTGTGCAAACAAAGAAGAATATGAGGCCAAACCACTTAAATTGTTACATTAAAGGATTGTATAATATTATATTTGAAACATCAAAAGATTTAAAAATATAAAACTGACGGGTAAATCAGTGTTAAGTTGGATTTTACAGAGTGCTAAACAATTTTTCAGCATACATTAAGTCATGAAAACCTTCATCAATTCAGTTACAACTGGAACCTCACTGAATAATGAATGTCAATTAGGAAGTTTAGTTAGAAAGCCAGCAGGCAGAATTCAAGGGAGAAAAGAAAAATAGTCTAGCCAGTCACCAAAACTGTCCAAAATATAATGGTTTCTAAAATATCCAATAGATAGGACTAACTCCTTTTTATGAGACAAGGCAATGTAAACTAAGATGCATCTGCTTAATTAATTACTCAGAAGCAGAAGAGAATAAATAATTATTGAAGTAATTCTGAGAGTGGACATAATTAGTACCATTAATCATTGGCCATAAATTATTTAATTCAATAATCCTGGAAGAAAAATTAGTATTATAGTCACTTTTGCATTTAAAACTCATCATCATAATGCTGTCAGCTAGAATATATAATGCCTTCAAATTTTTTTTTTAAAAAACTGTTTTCGTTTAATTAATATTGTGAGGATACATTAAGTTCTACTGAGTAGGATAATGAGTTTAAGAAAGCCAATTCAGTAATTATCTCAGTTCTAGAATTTCTATTAGACATAAACCCATTAGCTCTCCACACCCCCACAGAAGCTCTAACTCATTGACACTATAATTTAAAAAATTCTAAATGGAGTATTGAAATAAGGAAGTGGGAACAAATATAGAATGAGATTATAATATCAGTTCTTTATAAAGGCACTTTAGAGCTGTCTGACAGGAAAAAAATTAAATGGTTAGTGTGTAATCTGTATCTAGTTTTACCTGTTATCAAAAATCCTCGGGGCACCTGTGTGGCTCAGTTGGTTGAGCAACTGCCTTCGGCTCAGGTCATGATCCCGGACTTCCAGGATCGAGACCCGCATGGGGCTTCCATGTCCTTGGGGAGTCTGCTTCTCCCTCTGACCTTCTCCTCTCTCATGCTCTCTCTCACTCATTCTCCCTCAAATAAATAAAATCTTAAAAAAAAAAAAAATCCTCATGTTGGGACACCTGGCTGGCTCAGTCATTGGGTGTCTGCCCTTGGCCCAGGTCATGATCTCAGGGTCCTGGGATAGAGCCCCGCTTCGGGCTTCCTCCTCGGCGGAGGCTTCTCCCTCTCTCTCTCCACCTGCTTGTTCCGTCTCTCTCTGCGTCTCTCTCTCTCTGTCAACTAATAAATAAAATCTTAAAAAAAAAAAATCCTGATGTTTCCTAATAAAAGCCTATAAACACTGTGACTAGACAAAAACATCTTCATACTCAAAGCTAGGGTAGAGGTGAATACTTTTGATTTTGATCCTCTACCTCTTAGTTTTGCTTACGGCCTTGCAAATTAGACTGACATAATAGACTAACAAGAGAAAACTATGGGTTGGGGGGATGGATGAAATAGGTGAAGGAGATTAAGAGCCTGGGTGGTGAAGTCTATTGAGCTCCCAACTGTTGGCTTCACTGAGGTCTAATCTCCAGATCCTGGGATGGAGCCCTGCCTCGGGCTCTGCACTCAGTGTGGAGTCTGTTTGGGATTCTCTCTCTCCCTGTCCCTCTGCCCCTACTGCTCATGTACTCTCTCTCAAATAAATAAATAAATCTTAAAAAAAATAGCACACTTACAATGAACACTGAGTAATGTATAGGATCATTAACACTATTAACACTATGTTAATTATACTTGAATTTAAAAAATTAAAAAAAAAAAACAACAAGGAGGAAACAACTTTATTACCACGTGTATCATGCCTACACATGGGACTGATGAGTTACTCAAAAGGGTGGTTAGAACTTGGGATTATATGGCATCTTAACAAAAGAACAATAAATTTGTAGATAAGTGGCAAAGGAAAAAGACCAGGTTTCTAGAAGCAGCACATTGTGGAACAGTGAATATATGAGGGAAATAATGAAAGATAAGGGCTAGCTAGTAAAATTCCTTATGTAGATTCTGGTGACTTTCTGGACTGATAAAGATCTAGAGTTGTTCCTGGTGATCAGCTTTTGCCCTTGATATAGAGGGGAGGGAAGACACCTTCACAAATTTATGTCTTGCTTTAAGGCAAATAGAGAGAGGGCAGAGAACTTCTCTTGTATTTGCTTCTCAATTACATTCGATTCAAAATAATCCTTATGCCAAATTAGCATAATTTGAGATGGCATGTTCTACTTACACTTCATCAGCTATAGAAAAATGTCTCATAACCCATGGACTCCTGAGCCTTTTAATGGAGATCTGCCTAAGGATAAACCAGAATATTTGGAAAGCCTCAGACTTGTGCTTGATTTACATAAGGAATGGTGGGGATTTGCGGTGAAAGGAACTAAACTAGATGGGAAAGGTAAGAAAGGAGAGGAGTGAGGAGTTTCAGAGTTCTGTATTGGTTGGCTTTGGGAAGCCTGGGGGAATCAGGAGAGGTGTAGAGCTGAAGTATATGAGAGAAGAAAAGGGAAATAAATGAAGAGCATATTAAAATTAAAATGCATTTTTGAGATTATGAATAAAATTTACCTTTCATATTTTGGGAAGGTTTTAGTAAAGATTGAATTTGTTTTTGTCTGTTGAACACCAGACTTAAAGTAGGTCACCTCAAGGTGAGCACAAGAATGCTATACTGGGTAATATGTACACATTTTCCAATGTGAAGTATCTGCTGAATTATGCAGCTAAATTAAAAAAAAAAAAGGTTCACATATGTCAGTCAGGTTATTGTCCAATGTATGGTTGTTGGATTCAATGTAAGTTCTCATACAAATAATATATGGTTGGATCATATTTCAAAAGTGTGTTGAATGTTGACGTTCTTCAGTAATGTTCCTCTAAGTGGGAACTTTGCGAGATTGAATGGTAAATTCCATTTTTCTTCCTCTGAGCAATGCAGAGCCTAAAAAGAAATAAGTATAAAATCTGTAATGTTGCTTAGGTGGTTCCCATTCTCATTTCCCCTGGAAGATAGTGTGCCAACAATTATTTTGAATTTACCAGTGATTGATACATAACAGCCTAATTGGTGCTGGTTGATGAAAAATAGTGGGGTCAATGACAGCGATGTTCGAAGTGGAGAGGGCAGATCATGGAAGGAAGAGGAACGTAGATCAGGGTAGTCTATTTTTCCACTTGGTTTAATATTGCTTTGAAAAAGGGATTCTACAGTAGTTCAGCTTTAGGCGCTCAAATTAAATTGTTACAGTTTTGCATCTTGTTTTAAGAATCAAAGACACTTGAATTTTTGCACTACTGAGAGCAATGGTAGGTAACTAAGAGCCTGTCTGTCATAGTTCACCTGTAGCAAATGAGCTAAACCTTAACACCTTCAGTGATCATTTTTTTTTTAATTTCGTTTTAAAAGATTTGAAGTCACAGATGCACAGAAAGATTAAATTATTTATTCTAGTTCTCACAGCTGCTCAGTGTCAGAGCTGGGGTTCAGACCCAAACATTCTAGTTTCATAGTGCATTCTCATAACCATTATCCATGTTGCCTCTGGGAAAAAAAGAACTCACTGTGGGGACATGCCAGCTATGCTCAAGTAGCCTTCTTCTCAGGTCCATGGGAAGAAGACTCTTAAAATTCTTGTCTTGAAGGGGGCATTAGTGAATCGAATTAGACTTATCCTGGAAACAAATTGGTATAGCAAGTATTCCAATAACTCAGTTACACTTCCTCTGTTTCATATTTCTCAATAAAATAAAATAAAACAAACTAATACATTCAGAAGGCCTAAAGGCAGGTTAGGTTATGAAGTGATTCTCTAGGAATAATGCATTAGAAAGTTCCTGGAGAAAATTATTCATCCATTTCCTTCTTTCAGTATAATGCAGAATCTTGGCGACATTAATTTTGATTTAAGCATATTCTTAAATAGGCCTAATGAAGATTATGAAACAAAATAATGTCAACATGGTCCCATTTTGTTCTTCTGTGCCTTGTCTGGATGTTTTTAAATCATTGGTTTATTTTTCCCCCTATGATTTGGATTTTTTTTTCCATTGTAATCTGGTATTTTTAAGAATTTGCTATGAATTTTATAATACATAGAAATATGAAAAAAAGTGTCATGGGGAACAAGGAAAGGAAAACAAAATTCACTTCAATGTTAAGAAATGAGGGAATATTAGAAGATAACTCACAGAGGAGGTGATATGTCACAGAGGATGTAGTATTTCCAATGTCCAATTAAAAAAAAAAAGATAAAGTAATAAAACATGCAGTTACAGTTAACCTCCCCCCGCCAAGACCCAATTATACACAACTACCATGAGCCAGGCAAGAGCCATTTGAAAAATAAAAAAATAAAAAAATATATTTTGAATTTTTTTCATGGGAGGTGAGGGATGGAGTAGATATTCCAGGTCTTGATTTCCTCATGTACAAAATCCAGACATTGGCCTAATCCAGGGAATGTCTTTCAACCAAGTCTATTCATCAGCCCAGGGGTGGCTGGGTGACTCAGTCAGTTAAGCGTCAGACTCTTGGTTTCAGATCAGGTCACCATCTCAGTGTCATAAAATTGAGCCCTGAGTGGATTCCATGCTCAACATAGAGTCTGCTTGAGATCCTTTCTCTCCCTCTCCCTCTGTACCTACCCCTACTCACTCATGCTTGCTGTCTCACTCTCTAAAATAAAATCTTTTTTTTTTTTTAAATACAAAGACCAGCATTTAGATGATTCTTGAGAGTTCTTATAGTTTTATTGTCATTAAAATGAACAATACTCATCTTCTGAAGTACCTGAATGTATAGAGGAGGAAAACAAAAACTCTACTCTTCTGTTTTAGCTTCAGTGCCCAGGGTCTATGAATCAAACTGATAAAAGGCAGGTTGATGGGAGAAAAGGTTTATTTAGTATGAACATGAGAATCTCACAGAAAAGGAATAAACAAAGTAAAAACAAACAAACAAACAAACAAACCTGGGGGCTTATGTATGATTTTAATAGAGCAATACATTTTGAAGTAACTGGATGAAGGGGGAGATACTTGGATTTCTAGGGATGGTAAATTGTGGGAAGGTAACCAGGGGGAACCAATGCAAGAGAAGGGTTGTTTAGTTATATTTATTATGGTTATTAAGAATCAGTCTCCTCTTCCTGATATGGGCAAGGGAGACTCCTTTGGGAGTAAAATTGTCTTTACAAAGGGAAATTTTTACCCAGTCTTTAGGCAGAAAGGAACAGGGCAAAGAGCTAATTGCCTTCAGCTCAAAATAGTGCTTATGTCAAAATGGCATATGTTGATGTGGCATATTCTGATCACCTTCACCTGATTCTTATCTCTTCTGCTCATTTTAGCCCCATTACAGCTCTGTGGAGTGTAGTGCTTTTCATCCTCTGTCTTTGCTGAGGGAAGAACTTGTGGGATGATACTCTTTGGGTACCAGAACTTAAATTCCTGTATAAATAAAGGGTCACAGAGTAGAATAGAGTGTTGTAAATGATCACAATCTCCTTTTAAGGTTATTGAGTGTTTCAGAGTTGAGATGTTCATTAAAAGAAGATAAAGTGGTAGAGGTACAGTTTTGGTCAACATTTGTTTTAATTTGGAGATTCTTTTGGAATATATAGCCTATCAATTCCAAATGTCAAAACTTCTTTCTGTTAATAGCCAAAGTTAATTAAATAAAAAGCCTTTTTAAAGCATTTTTGCAAGCATAATTATTTCAAAAGTTGAGGTATATTCACGTTCTAATGCCCATATTGGAAAAGCATTGTAAAGTTAAACACCTCCTTTTTCTCAAGTTGAACATTAAGTGCTTGGACAATATGATTTCTTGAAATTCCTTTAGGTTTTAATATTCTAATTTGTCTCTTTAAGGAAGGAATTCAAAGCTTGGCTTGGGAATCAGTGAAAGATCTGAAAATGATGACTATGTTTAGCACCTTGATTGTGGCGATAGGGTCACAGGCTAACACTTATGTCCAAACTCATTGAGATGTATACATTAAATGTACACTTTTTTTTGTGTATCAATTATGCCTCAATAAAGCTTAAAAAAATCAGTGAAAGATCTTTGATAAGACACCAAATATTACTGTTCATTTCTAATACATTTGCTTGCCTGTCTGCATCCCACATGCAAAGGTGATTAATGTTTTTATTCATAATAAATAAAGAGTAGAAATTTTCTGGTCAAACTTAAAGATTTTAGGTATTTAATAAGAAATTATAATATATTTATGGACAAATATGGGATAGATTATGTCTTATTTCATTTTAGTATTTGTTTTAACTTTCTTTGTATAGTAAAATATAAATTATATTTTCAAAATATCAAGAATACTTTAAAAAATATTTTTCTTAAATAATTTTGTACTTATTGCTTGAATCCATATATAGTTCAGACACAGGTAACACTTCCACGTAAGACCATTTCCTAGTGTAGATTATGTGGTTATACATACTAAATACCGAGTGACAGGGGTTTTACCCTGTCACTTAAGAACTATTAAGAACCTTAATAGTTTTTAAAGTGTAGTTCTTAAATCAATAACATAATCACCTGGGAACTTACTCAAAGTATAAATTCTCAGGCCCCACCCCAGAGCTCCTGAATCAGAGATCTGCATATGGGGCCTGGAAATCTATATTTTAATATTCTTTCCAAGTAATTATGATGCACACTAAAGTGTAAGACCAATGGTATAGTTTATGAGGACCAGAGAAGGGGCTACATCTGTTTCCTGAAATAAATCCACTAGAATTTCCTTTTCCTAAATCCATTAGAATTTATTTGAAGCCTATGGGGTTTAAATGGGTATAGCAGAAAGGTTGTTTTTTGTTTTTCCAAATCATCTTTTTAATATCCTTAATTATAATGTGAGCATATAACTTCAGTTTTCTCCTGGGTTAACTCTGGGCCTCTTGTTTGCTTTTACTTGAAAACATTTCATGTGTTGGGAAGGACTACACAAAGGTTCAAACAAATGAAAATACAGAACTTATGCAGACATTCAAAGTAGCTCTGGAATGTCACACTGAAGTTAACAGTATCACTTGTTCGTTTGCAACTGAATACAAGAGAGGCTCATGATAAATACCAGGAAAACACTGAAGCAGAGCAAGGGGATAGAGAGAGAAATAGAGTGTGTGTAGGTGGGGGGAGTGTTGTATATGTATGTTTCTTGCATTATTGAGGATGACTTTGATAGAGAAGGAGCCGTGAGGGGAAAAAAACTGAGGGAAATGAGTGAGTGACCCACAGCTATTTGTACAAAAGCATTTCTAGGCCTGCGATTACACCTGCAAACACTCTGGGGCGAGAGCTTGTCTGGTACAATAGAGGAATAGCAAAAGGTCAAGCAAGGCTGGAGGAATAGTGAAAAAGTGTAGGGAATAAGGTCGGGGCGGGAACGATGCACCTCCTCATAGGCCATGGTGAGAACTAGAAATTTTTACTGCATGTCGTTTAACCTCTCTCTGTAAGGCTCTGTAAAATGAAGGGTTTCTGTCAATGATTTTTAAGATTCCTTCTGACACTAAAATATTTAAAGATTTAAATCTAAATTGGGTATAGTAGCAAGCTAGAAATGAATAAAAAGGCAGGAAATCATGTTTTTGACCTTATGGAGTTATGAGTACAAAAGAAAAAAAACTCAAAAATATTTTTAATTGAGTCTTTACAGAAGGAGGGATGGAGAGGTTATTAGTTGAGGATCACACCTTAAAACTTGTTCTTGTCTCTGGAACGTATGATGCATGGAATGAATAATTTTGAAACAGTTCCAATATTACTCCATTCAACTACAATGCCTCTTCCATTCTACATATACTACTGCCCTTCAGTTAATTTAGCTTTTTAAAGTAGCATAATAACCTTACACAGACTGTCTCTTATTGGGGAAATATAATTAAAAACAAAATCCTCTGCCAACCTAGAAGTCCTCTCTACAAAGATAGAAAGAAAACTATTTAATTATTGAATGAGCATTAAGCCAAAATGGGATGCGCATCACAGGCAATCTGCTAAAGAGATTGCAAAGACAGAAATAAATTTTACCCTCTTATATAGCTGAGCACACATAACACATTGCATACATTTGTTCAAGCTAAACAATATCTCGTCCTCAAGTAAGAGAACTTGACAGCACCATTCGTCACACATAGTTCATCCTAAATTCACCTGCTATTTGGGGCGGCCACCTGTGTTTGCTAATCACCTTCATCCAAGGGAAAATCCATTTCTCATATCTTTTTGACAAGAGGTAGATTTGCAGCTTGAATCAGGCACCAGCTGAAGTTAGCCTGCTATCCTCTCATGGGAACGGGGCGATGGGCGTTAGACGCAAACAATGAATCATGGAACACTACATCAAAAACTAAAGATGTACTGTATGGTGACTAACATAATATAATAAAAAATTAAAAAAAAAAAAAAAGGGCACCTAGGTGGCTTGGTTGGTTAAGGACTTGTGTTCAGCTCAGGTCATGATCCTGGAGTTCCAGGATTGAGTCCCACATCAGGGTCCCTGCTCAGCAGGGAGTCTGCTTCTCCCTCTGACTCTCCCTTTTCTCATCCTTTCTCTTGCTCTCTCAAATAAAGAAATAAAATCTTAAAGAAAGAAAGAAAGAAAGAAAGAAAGAAAGAAAGAAAGAAAGGAGAGATGGGGTATTATCTTCCTTGATGATTACATTTCAAAAAGACAGTTCCAGGTCCTTGAGAAAAATATCCTAGGATTCTAAAACCTGCAAGAAGCTTACTTAGCTTTTAAAAGGATGGATATACATTTCAAAGGGACAGGAAAACAATTCACAGTTACAAGTTTTATAAAGGTAAGTATTCTAAGAAAAGGTAGAGGGGAGTCTCCTTCCCTTTTCATACCAGGGAAAATTTATTTTTTTCTTATTTCTAATTTGTTATTGACTTTATACTTTTAATTGCAGAATAGTATGGAAAGGCCAAGTGCTGCCACCTATGTAGCTAAGTGTCTACTATTAATCTCACCTGCCTTTTCGTAAGTGTTGAGAAGAATGCTTGTAATTTTATTTATTTATTTATTTATTTATTTTAAAGATTTTATTTATTTATCAGAGAGAGATGGGGGGAGAGAGCAAGCACAGGCAGACAGAATGGCAGGCAGAGGCAGAGGGAGAAGCAGGCTCCCTGCCGAGCAAGGAGCCCGATGTGGGACTCGATCCCAGGAGGCTGGGATCATGACCTGAGCCGAAGGCAGCTGCTTAACCAACTGAGCCACCCGGGCGTCCCGAGAATGCTTGTAATTTTAGATAGACACCAAGGTGATTCTTTTGCAAGGTAGAGTTTGGAGTTAATTATGTGGTATCCAACTGATACAACTCTAAGGGTGGAGAGAGGTAAACGGATTCAGTAGATATTTAGGAATTGGAATCTATTGGACTTGGAAATTGATTGGATGTAAAGGGTGAGGGGAAGTCATAGATCAAAGGATGACCTTGACATTTCTGGTTTGAATTGCTAAGAGCATCATGGAGCCATTCACTGATATGGAAACAGTAGAAGAGGGCACCTTCAATAAGAGGAGAAGTAAAGTAGAGAAATAAGATGAGCTTCGAATAGTTGATGTGAAGGTTCTATAGGACATACAAATAAACGTACAGATGTGAGGATGGTCTTACTCCTATCTATCCAGGATGGTCTATATTTTGAATAGGCTTTTGTGTTAACTTTACTCCTCTATCACTTCTCCTGGACCCTCAGTGTCCGAGCTCCCAACAAGTAGTAATGTTTCCTGAAGTTACATGATTGAATACAATTGTAAATAAAATTCATCATAGCGATACAGTATATTCCTATTAAGCTAAAGAATAAATTTACCTAGAACAAATATCTGCAATGAAGGTTTTTTTTTTTTCTCTTTTTCTTATAATGTAGCTGAGATAAATGGGAAGGTGAATTCCACTGGTATTTAGGTGTTGATCAAGAAGAGACAGATAAGCTTATTTGGGGCATGAGGGATTGCAATTTAAGAGACAAAGAGTCTATAGAAATCAAAAGTGTGCTGGAATTGCAAATGGGGAGTGCAGACTTATAAAGGCAAAACCCACAAGGTTACATAACTTGTTTTGAAAGAATTAGGATTGGTGCTGACTTGAAGTGAGAGTTTAAACTCACTATGGAGTCTGGGTGACTCAGCCAGGTTAGTGGCTGCCTTCAGCTCAGTCAAGATCCAGGGGTCCTGGGATGGAGTCCCACCTCAGGCTCATTGCTCAGCGGGGAGCCTGCTTGTACCTCTGCCTACTGCTCCCTGTGCTTGTACTGGCTCTCTTGCTCTCTCACAAATAAATAAATAAAATCTTAAAAAATAAATAAATAAACGGACTATGGAATACACGATTAGCTATTTAGCTAATAGGTATTACATTATCTCAGTTTCAGTGTCAAATAGAAGGATGTATTCTATGAGGTGGTCAAGTTGCAATTGACAAAAAGTCAAAGTTCATGGTGTTTTAAGAATTGAACCAGGAGAGGGTTATAGGACACTTCCTCAGTGTCTTTTCAGGGCTGTTTTGAATGACTCTCTTAGCAATGTTTACTTCATTTCAAATCTCCTTTCGCACAGGGATGGTGACCCCCCATGGTTGAAAGTGAAGTGAAATTTTGAATAATGAGAAAATTAATAAATCTTGGTAACACACTCATCCAACAATCTGTTTTGTGGCACTTTTGCAGTTTGAACCCTTGCTTGAGAGCGACAGCAATGATTGAAGCAGCATGGTTAAAATTCCTGTTGGCAAATTCAATCCACTCAAGGGAAGAAATCACAAACCCATTGTTAGAAACATGCCTGACAATTCATATCATAAAACAGTTGGCCCTCGGCCTTGACTGTTTGAAGGGTAGTGTGAGTGACTAGCTCCTCAGGACTTATGGGTTTTTATTTAATTTAATTAAATTTTTCTTTTAGTGTTTGGTTACCATAGGAAAACTGCAAGAAACACATTCATTAGAAAAATATTTTACCTCATAATAGTTTAAAACCAAATCTAAAGGACACCTGGGTGGCTCAGTTGGTTAAGCAATTGCCTTTGGCTCAGGTCATAATCCCAGAGTTCTTGGGATCAATTCCCACATCAGGTTCCTTGCTCAGCGGTAGCCTGCTTCTCTCTCTCACTCCTCTCCCTTGTCTCTGCTCTGTCCTCTCTCTTTCTTTAAAAAAAAAATTAAAACATCATTAAAAAAAAAAAAAAACAACTAGCCAAACCTAATCCATAGAGGTGCTTTGCTCAACTATTAATATGTTGTTACTGTTTTTGTCTTTGTTTTGAAATCAAATTTGGATGTGGTAGTAGGTCTTCTGATTTGAGTTGCCATGGCCCCACCATTTCTGTTAGTTCCACAGAAGCCCTCATTTACACATTTTGTTTTCAGCTGGCACCACAGGTCTTGGCATCTGTGATTCCCATCTCTATTTGTAGCTGTGATTTTAAGATGGCAGATCATAAGAATTCCGATAAAATCTTATAAAATCGTACCGTATGAGGCACATGGGTGCCTCTGTTGGTTAAGTTATCTGCCTTCACCTCAGGTCATGATCCCAGGGTCCTGGGGTTGAGCTCCAAGCCAGGCTTCCTGCTCAGGGGGGAGTCTGCTTCTCCCTCTGCCCTCTTCTTCCCCCCACACCCATTCACACTCTCTCTCCCTCATTTATGTTTACTCAACTTCATGTCTTTATACATATTTGCTGTTTACAAAAAAGGATTAGCTGATCAGCAGCTGAATCTTTTTAATGTCTCCTATGCCACTGACAGGGTGTCAGGGAAGGTGCCACATTTGTAGGAGAAAGAAGTCTGTCCTTGGTTTTGTCATGAGTAAAAACAGACTGTGCTGACTAAGAGACCTGAGCCACCTCAGGATGACATGATACCTTATTCAGACTTGTGATAAGTTTTAGTAGGTAATTATTTTTGAAAGATTGCCAGACTGGGTTTGAACTCTGTCTGACATTTAAGGCCAGAAAACTTCACTGCTGGTAGTCGAAGGCTTATGGAAGAAGAAAAAGTGTAACTAGGTAGGTTATTTCTTAAATATATATTACTTTCCAGTTACTTTACCACTTTTAGGTCTCAGAAGGGGTCTAGCTACTGAATCAACTTTGAACATATTCTGAGATATTATTTTTAAAAATTAATACTGATGAAATAATTAGCCTATGAAAGAAGTGGATTATTATAATTATTATATTATTATTATTATTTCTAGCAGTTTTCTGTGATTATTTCTCACGTAACATTTTGCTAAGGCACTGTGCTTCCAACACTTTAAGCACCCTGAACACCTTGTATTTAGGAAATGGGAAATTAAAAAAGTTCTAAACATTAATGAATTTCTTTTCATGTATTCTTTCTGAAACAATGACACATGTATTAAATGAGTTATTATCCTTTCTCCATATACTGTTGTAAGTGCTGATCTATGGCAAGTACATGTCATATAAATTAAAAAATATATATGTATATACTAAAAATTACCTTCAGATGAGAAAATTATAAAACATGTCACCAAACTTATAGGGCAGCACAAATATGATTTCACAACACTGGCAGGCAAAAATGTCCTTGGTATTCATAACTCGAAATGGTTTTGTTTGTCTTTCAGTAGCTCATCATTCTATTTGATATATATTTCATACCCTTAAAAATATTAGATTTCTTATTTTTCAGAGTAAATGACCAACATCTCACTAGCATTTTCCAGTAGACCTATTTTCTAATTTTGTCTGCTTTTATGCCTCTCATCTCAGAAAGCAAAACATTCAAGTAATCCAGTTTACTTTCATATACCCAAATAGTGCTTAATGTTCTTCATGCTATTAGATTCACTTTTGCATAGTATTGTGTACATTTTTGGATTTGTAGAGTGGAAGTTGTAGAAACATGGATTTATAATCCCTCTCACATTCAAATATAAACTTTGTATTTCTATGGAGAATTATTTTTCTTGCCTAATCTTTTCTATTCCCCCACTCCACCCCAGAAACCATGCATACAATGAAAAGCATAAAGGACACTTATCTGAAATGTATAGATCACTAAATGTTTCATGTTTATAGCCGTGTGATAATTAGGTTTAGATATAGGACATTTCCAGCATCCCCCAAATTTTCAACCCCATTTTTGCATCTTATACCTCTAGAAACTGCCTGTTTACTTGACCATAGTTTTCATGGTAGCATATACCTTGACTTGTGTCTCTACTGTAGCTTTAGCATAGAGCTAGAAGATAAGAGTTACTCAACAATTTTTTTTTTAATGAGGAAGAAAAACTCTCTGATATATAATACTGAAATGAAAAATTGCTTAACTACTACAGTATAAAAGTATGGATTTTCTCAAAGATCTCAGACTTCATTTCTTTTCAGAAGAACCAAATGCCCAGTCACTAGACCAATGACTACTACTTGTCATGGCATAAAGTAGAATCTTCCCCCAGTTCAGAAATTTTATATTGGGTCAAGAAGGCAGAGAGATTTCAAGTGGACAGTTAGGTGTGGGAATGGCGTTGAGGAGTTCACCCCAGAGTTAACTAAGTGGAGTTAACTATGTGGAGGGTGAGAAGTATTTGACCAGCACTCACAATCCAAAAGTTCCCTCTACTCTCTCAATTCCTACCACTTTGTGATCAGTCTTAGTGATTCTGCCTCCTGCATAAGTTCTAAGTTTTCTGCTTTCCTCCATCTCCACTGTTTCTGCCCTGGTTAAAGCTGGCGTTAATTCTCACCTGCAAAACTGCAGCTGCTTCCTGAATGGTCTCACTGCTTTATCTCTTATAACTTCCAATCTATGCTGATATATTAGAAAAAAAACTTTTAAACCTCCAAGTCTGATTATGCTACACTCTCCGATCTTAAACTTAGTGCTGTTGTTCTTTAAAATTTGCATGTATGGGGCACATGTGTGGTGCAGTCACTTGAGCATCTGACTCTTGATTTTAGCTCAGGTCATGATCTCAGGGTCATGAGATGGGCTCTGGGGGGTTGGGCTTCATGCTGGCTGTGGAGCGTGCTTAAGATTCTCTCTCCCTCTCCCTCTGCCATGCACATGTGCTCTCCCTTAAAAAAAAAAAAATTGCATTTATACATGATAGCTCTATATACGTATTTCCAACAGACTTTTTCCATACTCTGAGTGTTTTGAGATCTATTTTGATTGCTTAAGGGGACATGTTAAAATACAGAGTATGGTTGAAGGGGCTTAACCAAATCAAATTCATGTTATTAGTTCCCTCTGGTGAGGCAGCGGGAGAGAGGACAATACAGTTGGAGATGGTTAAGAAGACTTCTGAGACATACAAATAAGGAAAAGACTATTATGTACACTATCCTCTGGAGCAACAGAGAGACCTAACTTATTAAGGTACTCTGAAAATAAAGGCAAGATCTTTTTCAGGCCCTAAGATCTTATTCATGATTCTGAGACCTCCTTTTACATCATTCCAGTCATGTTTGACCTCTTTTGCTTTCTCAAATACACCATATTCTTTCTTAATTCAGGACCTGCACATATGTGGTTTTTCTTGCTTAGAAGGTTTAGGAGGAGAAGGAATGTGGGTCCTAACATGTAGTGCTAATAGTGTGAAAATAAATTTAGTCACTTGGGAGGACAATCTACCAGTAAGTATTAAAACTAAAAATTCACATATTCTCTCACCCATAGAACCTATTTCTATGAAATAGAACCTATTTCTAGAAATAGAACCTATTTCTCCATAGCAACCTTAGAGAAATCCTCACACATCTACAAGTGGATATATGAACAAGGATATTCATGAGAGTTTTGACTACAATAGCAAAATTTAGAATTGACCAAATAAATTATAGAATATTAGGATTATGAAATACTATGCAGTACCCAAAGAGAACAAAATAGATCTCTACAAATTTATATGAAAAATAATCTTTAAGACATCTTTGTTGAGTGAAAAGAAATAGCACTTTATATGTATATTACAGTATTATTTGATTAAAGGAGAATTCTTTTTAAATTTTATATATATGAAAGGAATATAAAGTTTAAGATATATGGGATGGTGGTATAGGGGATGAAAGTGCTGTATGATCAGAATGACCTTTAGCTTTATGCACATATGCTCCCTCTAAAAAAAAATTGAAAATACTCCTGTTTTTGTAATCAAATTGCATTAACATATTTTGTTTAGGTAATTAAAAAATATAAGTCCCACCTACAAAAGAGAAATATAGATTATCATTTTATTATTTTTTTTATTTTTTAATATTCTGATTTTATATTTTTTGGTCTTTGAATCATGTCTTGAGAACCACTAATCTAAATTACACTATTTTCTAGTAATTAAACTGTAAATTTTGGAGTAACTATAAATGTTATTTATTCTTTGAGTTATATGTGTGTTATATGTGTATGTGTGTGTGGTAAATTTATATGTGTGTTAATTTGGGAACTTGAAAGCAATGAAGACTTTTTAAAAGCCTCTATAGTTTTATTTTGGAATATACTCTAACTGAAAGTACTCAGTACAAAACTTAGACATTTCAATCTCACTGTTGAAGAGAATCTTTAGTATTTTTGTTCTAATTCCTATTCATATTATTAAATAATTATTTGTAATTCTCATTTGTCTTCTAACATCAGGATGAGTTTCACTGATGTTATCTTGCTATTTTATTTATATCTTTGTTATCTAGAGGTAGCCTCAATGAATAACTGTAATTTTTTCTCTACACATTATTTTTCCCCATTGAGATTGTCCCATCTCAATATTATATACACTGCTAAACATAAGATTAGCTTAGAGGTGGAGCCGTGCAAATTTGCTATAACTATGTTTTAAAAGTCTATGCATTTTCTATCAATAACTAAAGCAGAAATCTGGAATGCTGAATCTTTATATTATGGCATGGAACTAGTGTGACATTAGTTAATTTTTTAGAGTATCATTGCTTATGGAGAACTATTGAATTTTAATATCAATGCTGGTTCAATCCTGGTTGTATATGTATATAATATGTGATCCTATAGTCTAGTATGTCACTGATATTTTATTAAAATGTAAAATAATTTTGAAATTTCTGATAGCACAAATAAACTTTGAATGCATGCAGAAAGTATATATTCAGTTGATGTCTTCTTTTGTATTGAAAAATGAACTTGACTTGAACATAACATTCTAAAAATAGCCATCTTGCTTTCATATGATTTATATTTTCTTTGAAACAACCTTGTAAGTGCATTGCTCTTTTTCTCCATTTTATACCAAAGGTACTATGAGAAAGTAGGCATAGAATATCCTATTATCTGTTTGATTTGTGTATCTCAGTACACTACACAAATTGGGCATGAAGTAGAAATGTTTATTTTTTTTTTTCCACGGGAGCCTCAAAGAATGAAAAGAAGTGATAGCAGGACAATATGCACTATCAGAAGGAACAACTAGAGATTGCATTTTTTTTCAGTTTTATTGGATGGTATATGGATAGTATTTGTCACTGGAATAATGAGGCTCATTTATATTGTACCTATTCTTCTGTGGAGCTCAAAGCACTTTATGGGCACTCTCATTAATCCGAAAGCCTGAGCTAGATACTTGGCAGCTTTTGTCTTCACTTTATTGCCTGGAAGACAACAATTTAAAGGATGTCATTGTGCAAGCATTTGCAAAGTGTTCAGAAAAACAACCTATGGGGTTAACTACAACATGAATGGTGAGGAGGACTTTTTAATTTATTTATGTTTTATTTGTTTATTTTATATACTGTTATTTATAAAGTAGTAGTTGTCCAATGAAGCCACGCACTACATATAATTATTTAAAATATTCTGACTCTTCTTTACCTCCAGGACAGTTTTCTTGGTATCTCCGTGTCATTAATAGGACTTTCATTCTTCCGCACATGCGGGATTGAAACCTTACTTGCTGCTTCTGTCACCTCATTGTCTCTGTTCTGTTCAGGGAGTTGCCAAGTGTTGATAATTCTACTTTTCCAGGTTTTTTACATGAATCTTTACCTTCCTACTTCTAGACATTTCCTCATTTGTGTAGCTGTTAATTCTTCTTGAGAAACAGCTATAGCTTCTAACACTTCTGTGTTAGACCCTTAATTTCAGAGTCTAAAAGAAGCAGACTGAGCCCAAGTCTATTGCTTACCAGCTATGATTTTCAGCTTCTCAAAGTTTTTGAGCTTTAGAGTCATTTCAGTGGAAAAGAAATCACATTAACTAGGTTGAAAAGTTGTATCATCATGTATTAAGTGTGGAAATGGAATGAGATGCTATACACTGAGTGCAAGCTCTGGGTCTGGCAAAAAGGGGATCCATTTTTGTTGTTTTCATTGTATTCCCTTTTCCTGGTATGTTGTTTTCTGAATATCACTCTCAGATCAGTATTTCTTAAATTGACTTTCATGGAACCAACTCTCTGCTCAAAACCCTATCAAAGTCCCTAGGGTTTCCCTAATATTCCCCATGCTTCTTTGTCCACTACCTCAACAAGATGCTATAATTTCAGTCTTAATCTACAACATGAATTGTTACCTCCAGTTAAGCTTAACCACTTGCCATTCCCTTTACACACCTATTTTTTCCTGCCACATTCCATTTCATCATGTTGATTTATTTATTTTTTTTTATTTATTTTTGCCTAGAATCATCTCCCTTATACACATTTTCCTTATAGTTCGAAACTTACATATTGGATTAAAGGTCATGTCAAAGCCATGGACACCAGAGGTACAGAGAACAGTTCTAGTAATTGTGTTTTAGTGCTCTTGCTATTACTTCTATTTCCTTATAAGGAATCAAGGAGATTTGCTTCATGGGCTAAACTTTGACATACTAACCAGTGACCAGTCACAGGACCCTGCTTTTCCACTCACCCATTAGCAGTGAGTTTTTTGCTTCCACTGAATTCATCACTGTCTTTTTCAGGTACTGGTCTTGCCCTGATTTTTATTATATCAATTCTCTTCAGGCCCCCTGAAACCTCTTACCCCAATGAAGACCATAGGTTTTCTGGCTACCCTGAAACTCTTCCATTCACTGAGGAGTTAAAGTCATGAAGCCAGACATTTTGGATCATCTGTTCCCTCCCAGATCTGGCATCTCTGTTCCAGTATCAACTCAACTGCCACAAAAATGCAGTGAAATAGAGTTGCTAAAGGGGTTCTGTTCTTGCTCTGGAATAACTTTTGGACTTTTTTTTTTCTTTTCTTATTTAAGAACCCACTCATTTTCTACCCCTTCAGCAACATTCATAACATTTACTCAAAATGACCTGAAAGGTACTTGGTACATAGTGCAGGGTATAATATTACATCATTGGATTTTTAGGAATATTAACTGAAGAAGCTAGAAAAAAAATTTAGGCCAAAGTCACTAATTTTGAATTTTGTTCAAGCTCCATTACCATGAAAAAGCTTTTAAAAGGTGACTGTGTCCAGTGCTGCTTGAAATCCTACATATAAGAACTAACAAAGACACCACTGCTGTCCTTATAGAATGCCCAAGCTTATTAACTAGACCATTAGTACTATACTAAGCATAATGATGGCTTTCACTGTGTCGCTACAGCCTGTGCTGTGTCTTCAAAGAAGAGTTACTATTTAGTGAAATAACCTTTCAGTACATGAAAAACATTACCTTAGTAAGGAAATAGGCAAATAATTATTTTAGGTTTTTTTTAAATGTTAATTTGGGTCTCATTTCATAAAATACTTTAGGAAATATACATGCAGTCCAATTGCTAAATTACATTCACCAAATTATAGCTTATTTTTTTTTAAAGATTTTATTTATTCATTTGACAGAGATCACAAGTAGGCCGAGAGGCAGGCAGAGAGAGAGGAGGAAGCAGGCTCCCTGCTGAGCAAAGAGCCTGATGCGGGACTTGATCCCAGGACCCTGAAATCATGACCTGAGCTGAAGGCAGAGGCTTACCCACTGAGCCACCCAGGCACCCCAGATTATAGGGCTTTTAAGTAAGAAAATTCCCACATGTATAACTTGAAAAGAAGAATTAATAATAGAGTATTTTTTTTAAAGATTTTATTTATTTATTTGAGAGAGAGATAGAGAGAGAGTGAGTAGGGGGAGGGAGGAGAGGGAGAGGGACAAGCAGAGAGATATTCACCTCAAAGTCAGATGTAACCATCTAAATACAAAGAGCCTCTTTCAACATTAAGATGAGAAATATTTCAATTAAATTCCTGTCTGGATTATAAAGTAGCATACGGCCATTTGAAACACATTTTAGAGAGAGAACTATTAACTTACTTAAATGATTGCTCATGGACAAGTTTAGAATCAAAACCTTAGAAATGGAAGTCCTTAGATATTGTATACATGATGAATATAAGACTGCAAAAGAGGTGAAAAACTTTCCCAGAGTGACTTCCTATGTAGGAGTAAGGACCAGATATTGGTCTTTGTACTCAAGGCAAGTGTCCCTTTCTTGTGTCAGTGTTTCCGTGTCAAAAATAGAAGATCCGTAAGAAACAAAAAGATCTGGAAAGTACTGCAAAAATATGTGATAGCTCATTTAATCTAACATCAATATTAGGATAGCAAGGATTAATTATTTTCTACTTTTATTATCAGAAATATCTAAAAAACTAAGTAAATCCAGAAATAAAGCATTGGTTTTCTGCCTGTTCATCTAATCAGCCTCATAAAATAATGTATTCATTCTCATTACAATCTGGTATGAAGAACTTTATTGTAAATTAATGGTTGCATACTTTCACAACAACCAAAAAACAAACAAAGCCCATCCACAGTTTATTTGCTATCTTATGAAAAATGCAAACTGCACTTTTTCTAAAATGAGAACCTTTGCAAATCATTCCGATGTTCGTACCCTTCAAGTTTGAGATGGGAAGCTTCTCGGGGGAATGCCTCTGAAGAGGATTGCTTTGCTTATATTACATGTAATGTGCAGATGGCCAATTATTCCAGTTATGAATCTAGACTACTCTCCTTGAAGTAAAGAACAAACTAGATATTTTATCTGTCTCTTAGTTTGCTTTTCTTGATATAGTTTATGGTTTGTTTCCAAATGTTCATGTTCTTGGAGTGCTTTAAGAAATGAAATAGTCTTAGACAAATGAGAAATACAAAAAAATAGAAATATTTAGACTTTCAGGGAATGGGAAATTGGTTCTCATATAATCAATTATTCCTCTGAAATAGAATTCAGAAAATATTTGTCAACATCTGAATATTACCACTGCCATTGTATATCTAAATTTTCATTTAAAAATGACAAATTTGGGGCACCTGGGTGGCTCAGTGGGTTAAAGCCTCTGCCTTAGACTCAGGTCATGATCCCAGGGTCCTGGGATGGAGCCTCGA
Organism: Mustela putorius furo; assembly: GCF_011764305.1. Lineage (NCBI taxonomy): Eukaryota > Metazoa > Chordata > Mammalia > Carnivora > Mustelidae > Mustela > Mustela putorius. The sequence goes on from NW_025421987.1 coordinate 77,390,625, forward strand.
ATAGCATCAGGCTCTCTGCTTAGCAGGGAGCCTGCTTCCCTTCCTCTCTCCCTGCCTGCTCTCTGCCTACTTGTGATCAGGGTCTGTCAAATAAATAAATAAAATCTTTTAAAAATGACAAATTTGTAGATACAAATTCAGTGAGATAAACCCTATGCCAAAGGAAGTGCTATTTCTTGAGTAGAAAGGATCAGATTACAAAAATGTAATCTGATTAATTATGGCCACCATCTACTTGAAATATACGAATGGACTATGAAGTAATTTATCAGTGTGTTATAAAGTCAGGAAAAACCATGTAAGTTATTTATAAAAATGTATTCTCATAATTCTCTAAGTAATGATAAATTTAATTACAGGACACACCAGCTATCAACTAACAATTTAATTAAATATTATGCTTATGTCCTATATACTGGGCCAAAATGAAGCATATCACCTCACTTAACTGCATATTAATCAAAACTTTTTAATACAATAGTAAAAACTCTTCCTTACTTGAATGTTTATTGCATAGCCACAAATATACAAATAATCCAAGCATATTTGTTTGAAGGGAGAAAATGATGATAGTTTATATTTTAAAGTCCTTTGCCCCCAATAATTTTTTAAAGATTTTATTTATTTATTTGAGAGAGAGAGGATGAGAGAGAGAGAGCATGATGGGAGAAGGGCCAGAGGGAAAAGAAGACTCCCTGTTGAGCAGGGAGACAGATGCTGGAATTGATCCTGGGACTCCAGGATCATGACCTGAGCCAAAAGCAGTTGCTTAACCGAATGAGCCACCCAGGTGCCCTCAAATAATTTCAATTTACCAATACAAATCTTGAATATCTAAACATTAAAAAAAATGTCTTTAGTATTGAGAAAAGTGGCTAGCTCCTTGTGAGCCTGTGTCATATTCATTATTAATAATTTTGAATAAGCTAACTGGAAAGAGAGAATCCAGATTAAATTAACAAATATTAATATAAATATTAACAATATTAACAGATTTTTCTTGGGTATTTTTTTAAATAAAATTGTACTCTACATGGGGGCTTAAGTGGGTAGGAGAAGAATAAATGAAACAAGATGGGGTTGGGAGGGAGACAAACCATAAGTGACTCTCAATCTCAGAAAACAAACTGAGGGTTGCTGGGGGGAGGGGGTTTGGGAGAAGGGGGTGGGATTATGGACATTGGGGAGGGTATGTGCTTTGGTGAGTGCTGTGAAGTGTGTAAACCTGGTGATTCACAGACCTGTACCCCTGGGGATAAAAATATATGTTTATAAAAAATAAAAAATTAAAAAAATAATTGTACTCTACATAATCTGTATGATCTTTTAATATCAGATTGTACAGACACTTTGCTTTATAAATGAGTGTATTACTTTCTATTCCCTTTATGACTTTTTGTAACACGTGAGTTAAGCATTAAAATATTTTGATAATTACTATGGAATATGGCAATATGCTTAGCTTAAGAGAGGACCAGTGAAATGAGAAGATGAGACCATCCGTGTCTTCAGTTTAAGGATTTTGTGATTGCAAGTTTTATATCATGGGTTTTATATATATGATTAGACAGAACAAAATTATTCACTTGAACTTTGGTCTGATCATTCATCCAAATGATGCTGCTCTTTACTGCGTAGTGGGCTAAACCATGGGAATATAACAGTGAATCAGTCTCCAAGAAGCTTATACTCTGGTCAGTGAACAAAAAATAAAAAGGAAATTAGAGGGACTCTTGGGTGGCTCAGTGAGTTAAAGCCTTTGCTTTCTGCTCAGGTCACGATCCCAGCGTCCTGGGACCGAGCCCTGCATCGGGCTCTCTGCTGGGCAGGGAGCCTGCTTCCTTTCCTCTCTCTCTGCCTGCCTGTCTGCCTACTTGTGATAGCTGTCTGTCAAATAAATAAATAAAATTAAAAAAAAAAAGAAATTAGAAAAAAGCAGTGTTTACCAAATGTCTGAGCAAGGATTTACATGTGGGCATGTTGGTGTCCCAGAGTAAGTGACATACAAGAGTTGGGTAAACTAGCGTTGGCCAACATTTTTTTTTTTAAGCGAGGGAGTTGGGGGAGGTGAGAGGGAGGAGGAGAGAGACGGAATCTTAAGCAGGCTCCATGCCCAATAGGGAGCGTGAGGTGGGGCTTGATCTTACAACGCTGAGATCACGACCTGAGCCAAAATCAAGAGTCAGGCCCTTAACATACTGAGCTGCCCAGGCGCCCCAATATTGGCCAGCTTTCAGACCTACAATTTATATTAGTTTGAGGGTAGGCAGGAAATAGTTGTTAATTAAAGAAATAGTAATTCATTCTAGTTATGAAAATTATCAGTGAAAACATCTTATACTGTAAAAATATACACATACGGGTATATGCGGCTATGTGTGTATGGATGTACGTATGTATACACACATAGAGACACAGAGAACTCAGATGAGCTCCAAGAAATCTACATAGCACAACACATTTTTAAGTGTTAACGATTTTCTTTTTAATAATAACCTGAACAACACAGGCTGAATTTGACTACCTTGAGGGGAGACGGTGCTATTCATAACCAGCAGGTTATGAGATGCTGAAGTTATAAAAGACCAGTTGTATCTACAAGGACAACAAAATGACTAGCCAATTTAGCACACTGGTCATTTCTGGAAAATAACTGTAAATTTGATGAGCTAAAATAAAAATGAAAGAACATTTGTGCCAGTTATTTAATGGTCTGATTTCTGTCAAAGTGGCAGTTCTCTGGAGAAAGTCAAATCAGGTATTCTGGGATAACATCACTGATATCAACTTGTTCCTTTGCCATCTGGGTCTTTTTACAAAAGTGCGGCACAAAATGTCTTTTTAAAAATCTCTGCTTTGTAAGCTCTCTGATTGCTTGGTTCGCTGGCAAGTAGGAAGTATTTACATTTTACATTTGTCAGTCTTCTACTATAATGAATTATAATACTTGAAAACCAAGGGGACAGAAAAAGAAGTCAAATCAGTTGGCTATTGTAATATTTACTCATGGCTGAAATAAAGTGCTTAGTGGAATTCTGATCTCAAATCGCCAAATTTATCTTTGGGGAAAGGACAAAACAAAGAGAAGTGTTCCGAGTCCAACTTAAACTTGTTATTTAGTGATAGCATGCGAGAGCAGGCCTTGTTTCCCATTTTGAAAGAGCCTCTGAGAGAAATTTTTGATTTGGGGTTTATGGAGATAGTTAGGATAAGTTAAGAGGCTGTTGTCCTCTTTAATTTTGGGGAAGGTGAGCAAACATGAGCTACTATTTATTTATTTTTCTTCTTCATCCTGATTTTTATTATCGTCTTTGCCGTGAAAATCATGTAAATTGTGCTGTTGAGAAATATATAATGAGTTAGGCCAGTGCTTATCAAATGTGCATGGGAATCACCTGGGGATCTTGTTAAACTACAGATCTAGATTCAGAAGGTCAGGGGTGGAGTTTCAGATTCCGCATTGCTAAGGAGCTCCTAGACCTGCCTGTGCTGCCTGTCCAAGGACTACATATGCTGAATATAAAGAGTCTGTAGGATCTATGCTTCCCTTATGTAGCAGGATCTTGATTTACACACACTGTGCTAGGGGTTGAGTTCTCCTCAGCTTGGAAACTGTACTATCCTTTCCAATGACAGCATGTTATCATCACTGATCCATACAAGGCTCCTCTTGCTTTATTTGCCAGCATTATTATTATTTTTTACCTTATTTCACTTCTTGGTGCATTAATCTGAGGATCCCAGTGTCTAAGATTTCTGGTTTCTGAAGACTTATCTTTTTTGATATTCTTTGGGTAACCGATGCTTGGGTGTATGCACTTCTTCAGCTGAATTTAAAAGAATTCCATTTTGCCATACAAAAAGAGCAGCTGTCAGGTAATAGAGTGTTCCTGCTTTCTTTAGACACCTAACCAGGTATGATTGAAGAGGGCATCAACAATTTGAAAAAGCGTAATGAAAAGCCTACTAAATATGTGCAATTAGAAAACTTCTCACTTATTTTTAAACCTCATTTCTTCTAAGTTTCATCCACTGTGGTTCAGGCTGTCAGCCTCTAAGGTAATACCCTTTTTATTTCATGAAGTCCAAGTAATGAAGGCCATTCAGTGCCACCTTGGTTATTCGAGTATAGTAGATGGGATGTCAATCTTGTAGAGTAAAATTGTTTATACATTACATTTGACAGAGTGAGTCAGGGATGAAGTCAAACTTGGGCCTGTATGTCCTGTTTCCTCTTTCCACTACATGCATGTAGTCTTGGGTCTGGGAATTGGATTATTGGTGGCATGGATTGATCTGGATCTTTATTTGGATTGCAACGAGTACATAAAGTAAAGAGAGAACTGTCTACTAAAAAAACAAAAAACAAAAAACAAAAAGTTATTGTCAGTCTTTAGTAGGCATAAACAATGAACAGGGCATGATATCTATGTTATAATCTAAAAGTTGAAGTGCTGTGGTGGCTGGGTGACTCAGTCAGTTAAGTGTTTCCCTTCGGTTCAGGTCATGATGCTTGGGTCTTGGGGTTGAGTCCCACGTCTTACTCCCTGCTCAGCACTGAGTCTGTTTTTCCCTTTCCCTCTGCCCCCACCATGATCTCACTCCCCCCCCCTCAAAACAATAAAATCTTAAAAAAAAATAAAATAAAAGCTGCAGAGCTAAGAGGTAATGTCAACATCTTTTCTGTATGGTGTCCTTTCCATCAGGTACACAATCTGCCTGATTTTCAACACATACCTTATAGTTCATAAATGTGTTTTAAAATATAAATGAATAAAAATGGTATATGTATTCGCTCTTATTCAAAGCCTCTTAATAATGCAAGAAAATAAAATTCTCAGCTCTTCTTCAATAAATGAGTTAAAAAATAACATTTATCCATAATTTAATCTTAGTATACTGTAAAGTCCTGCTTTTACTATCTGCTCTCAAAAGTGAACTGTTTGTCAAACTTCCATTAAGCTGAAGGTGAAAAATTAATGAACCACTTCAGATATTTCAAAACTAATGCAAGTCTATTAGTCATTCAGAAAAAAAAAAAGGCAAAGATTTAAATACATTCAATTAGGGTTTAGGGTTCACTCATATTTAACTTTTAAATATATTGTTTCATATGCCTGATAGAGAATTATAGAAAAAAATGCAATTATTGATTGTTTCATTAACAGATAAATACATCTCAGATTATTTTAATTATAGAGATAGTATTTTTTTTTCCACATAAAAGATAATGTTACAGCAAGGTTAACCAGTGAGTTGATGGGGATAGATTTTTATTTTTAAAGATTTTATTATTTATTTATTTGACAGACAGAGGTCACAAGTAGACAGAGAGGCAGGCAGAGAGGGAGAGAAAGAGGAGGAAGCAGGCTCCCCGATGAGCAGAGAGCCCGATGTGGGGCTTGATCTCAGGACCTGAGATCATGACCTGAGATCCTGACCTGAGCCGAAGGCAGAGGCTTTAACCCACTGAGCCACCCAGGCACCCCCCCCCCCCTTTTTATTTTTAAGATTTTATTATTTATTTATTTGGGGGTTAGATGGATTTTGAAATTCTATGTAATATTTCCACTATGGGACGGCAGTGAGTTGGAGAAAAGGCACAAATGTATAGCAAGTGCAGGATTAATAAAATTATAATTTATTCTTTAGTTGTACCCTTGTTCCATCTTCAAGGCACTCAGAAAAACAGTGAAATAGTGGCATTGAAACTATTTTTCAAAGAACTGCTGATCCTGTTGTGTTCCTGTCCTTGTACTTGGCATTGTGTGTTATGCAGTGATGGAGAAGACTTGGTTTTTTCTTCAAAGAATTTATTTATTTATTTATTAAAGATTTTATTTATTTATTTGACAGAAAGAGATCACAAGTAGGCAGAAAGGCAGGCAGAGAGAGAGGAAGGGAAGCAGGCTCCCTGCTGAGCAGAGAGCCCGATGTGGAGCTCCATCCCAGGACCCTGGGATCACGTCCTGAGCCGAAGGCAGAGGCTTTAACCCACTGAGCCACCCGGGCATCTCATCTTCAAGGAATTTAGAGTTTAAAGAGGAGAAACAAGGTGATAAAGTGATAAGTATGAAATGTAATGATAATGTTAATTGGACACGAAAAACACCACAAAAAAGCACAGAAATACCACAGAGCGAGAGGAGAGCACCAGAGAAAGCTTCGTGTAGAAAGGGCTTTTGAGTTGGGTTTCGGAGAAAGTGTGAAGTTCAGACAGTGTGATGCATGAGAATAGCTAGTAAAGGGAAGGGGTGGCTTTTGCAACAACATGGAGGGCCTACTTCGCAGACTATGTGGGAGAACAGCTTATGTGTCAGCATAAAATGTATGTAGACGAACGATAGGAAATAACCTTCACACTACAAGGTCTGAGATTGTGAAGAGCCTTGAATGGCAAACCAGAGTCCGCCATTTGATCAGGAGAAGGGTGAGATCATGCAGCATTTTAAGAAGTTTCATTTTGTGTTGGTAACGTATCAGGACCTAATGTCCATGAAAAGATTAAAATAGCAGATTGCACATTTCTCATAAATACTATCTCACCATCCCATATACACTAGAGCTCCTGTAGGTAATGGCCAACAGAGAAAATCCATTCTGTAGTAGAAAATCAATCTTCTCAGAGTAAGAGGGGTATATCGGAGCTTTGCAGCTGGTGTGTTGAGGGACATCATCTATGCTGTGAGATATTAACCACTATGGCAACCTGGAGCAGCAGAGACTCAGGGCTGGTTACCTGAGGCTGATAACAGCTTCCTTGAGGTGTGAAAATTCCCTTCATATTTTCTCAGTGAGCTGAACGGCATCTTGTGCTGTGTGAGCCCTGCAGGGCCTGGCTTGGGGGCATGCAATGGCCACCGTTGCACAGGCCCCCATTCAGAAGGGCCGCCCTTGATTAAATGCTCCGCTATTACTGTCTCGAAATTCTTTTTGAACAGGAAACCCCACATTGTCATTTTGCTCTGGGCCCTGCAAATTATATGGCCACTCTTGGTCCTATGACATGAAAATGGCTAGGAAGCAATGAACTACACTGTGGTCAAAATGCACTGTCATATATCCATATAAAAGGGGTTACTGGATTACGCAACCAGCACCGTGCTTACATAACAGAACTGATCCTGAGCTTAAATCTCTATTATTCTTTCTTCAAGCTATGACTGCTATGGCTGCCATAGGCTCAAGCTAAATATTTTTTTCTTTTTTTTTTTAGCCTTGTGGTTTTCCAGATGATAAATTAAGAAAACACTTCTGTAACATATTTTCTCATTTATAATCTGCCTCCTGGAGCCTGGATACCAGTCTGGTTGGCTCTGCACCCCCTGCAGTCCTATCAAATTAAATTCTGAGAAAACCTTCGGCAATCGTTTTCCCTAATAAAAGTTCTGAAAAATAAAGCTCTGTGTTCACAGACGTTTTGGCTGCTTGAGAGAGTTATTCCATTGTGTATTTCCTCTCTGAGTCAGTATAAATATATCAGCTGAATACGTATTTTTTTAGTTCTTAAGCACAGTTTGGTTTATTCTCTCTATTCTCTTTACTCTGAGTACTTATGGATTTTTCTTTTACTTCTGTTACATAGTTTTCTCTCCTTATTTTTATTTAACTTTCGTCTTTCTTCAAGTTAGAGATGAATCTATTCAAATAATTCTACAAAGTGAGTTTACAAAAATCTCAACATCTCCCCTCCTTCCTTATATTTTCTCTTTCTTCTCTCTCCCAGAGGCAAACGCTCGATTTATTTCAGTACTTTTTGTCATTCTCTGCCTTTTATATTTACCTCTCTATATCAAAAAAACATGTTTATGAGTCGAATTCATTTCTTCAGTTTTATTTATTACCACTATGGATGATAAGGATTTTGTTTGCTTTCACAAGTCGCCATGGGTCATCACCCCTGACGTGTCCCTTTTTTTTCCCCCCCCAAGAGTATCATTTTGTGTGTGTGTGTGTGTATGTGTGTGAGTCATTATGTATATTATTATGACCATGTAAATATTATTCACATTGTATGATGATCACATTTTTTTTTGAACAACTTTTTGCTCCCTCTGAAGCTAAAGGTTGTCTACTGGTTAGATTTCTGATTTTTCTATGTATTTAGAAACTGCTCAGGTGCTAACTGTATGATCTCTACTGTAAATATTCTCTCAATACATTAGCACACATCTGTTTTTCCATTTTCCTTATCTTCCTGGAGATGTCCCTCCCTGAGCCTCCTGACCTCTTTACTCTTCTACTCATAAGCTCGGATACATGTGTGCCCTTTTGGGATTGTCCTTGGCTAAGGGTGCCTACTTGAGAATGGCAAAGTTAAGTTGATTTTTAAATTCTGTGTAAGGATGGGGTTTATTGATTGATGGACTTTAACATAGGATATCTCTGGTGAGGTGTTTTATTATAAGCTTCCAGATTTTCAGTATTTTTATATAGTCTTCAATGACCTGGTCATATTTACTACAAGTGAACGTCCTATTGCCCTACCTAGAAGGAAGGATTCTGGGCACCAAGACAGTAAAACATTTGATGAGTCTCTGCAATTATAAGACCATCCCACTTAAATATGAGATACCCCCACCTTCACTGTGTCTGGTGTCTCCCTCCCTATTCAGCATTCCCTCGCACTTTTCTGAGGGAGTGGGGGGAAGAATAGACACTCTTTGATTGAAGGCATGAATGACCACTTCAGGGGGAGGGAGACCTTCACAATCAGAATTTCATCAAATTCTCCTGTTTTCCCCCTCCTTTACCCATATGTTTTTTGTTGTTGTTGTTAAGGTTTTATTTATTTATTAGAGAATGAGAGAGAGAGAGAGAGATCACGAGCAGCAGGGAAAGATACAGGGACAAGCAGACTCCCTGCTGAGCAGGTACACTCCCCCACCCCCACCCCACTCCCCACACCCGAGTCCCAGTGTAGGACTTGATCCCAGGTCCCTGGGATCATGACCTGAGTCGAAGGCAGGCACATCTCCAACTTAGCCACCAAGGTGCCCTCCTTTACCCGTATTTTAATAGGTAGGTGCTGTGACCATTTCTCAAGCCTTTTGGGTTCTATGGTACAAACTGCATTGCTTCTCAGCTTACTCTCTGCTCGCTTAGGTTTTGGTCACTTTGGGTCTGTTACATCAATTGACACTTAGGTATCTGCTCTCTGGCTTTTAGAATCTTACTGCTGTTGTCCCTTCTCTAGGTCAGCCCTTGTGGATTTACACTCTTTTATCCCTTTGTTGTCATTCCAGTGGAGTCCTGTAGGAGAATGGAAGGAGATGTGTGTACAATCTGCCATCATTCTCTAGGATACATAATAGTATTTGGACAGAAGTACCTCAGATCATCGTTAATAAGTAGAGTATAACTAAGGAATAAACAAATGAGCTCCGAGCATATGGTTCATATTTTAAATAGTCATTACAAAAAATGTCTCTTGAAGTGTTTTTAGTTTCTGTTGGCTAAGGTTTCTGTTCCCTTCTCTTTTTGATCCAGATGGAAGCTTTAGACAGAACCGATCAAACCTCACATCTCTGCTGGTTCAGCCCATCTCGGCGTCTCTCGTTGAGAAACTGATATCTTCTCCAAACAGCAGAACCCAAACTGGTGTCTGTAGCCCTCTAGAACTTCCAAATAATGGTAAAGTATTTCATGTCTTTCTGTGTATTGTATAGTTTTTGTAAGGACCGTGATCGTTTTTAATCTCTTGAATTGATATGTTTAGAATTATTCCTTTAAAAAAAAAAAAAGAAATGCATTCTATTTTTTGATGAGATGAGCATTTATTTCTCATCTGTGGCTCTTTAAGGGACATTTTTGGAAAGTAATTTTGATAAAGACAGAGTTGATCAAACTGAGAGATTTTAAAAAAAGGGGAGAAGCAGAAAGCATTTTAAACTGTAGCAAAGAAAAGCAGCTTTACAAATAAAGCATTTTGTACATTCACGAAAATCTGCTTAACAGAGCTTCCTCGTTTCAGCTTCAGCAGTCTGCTTGGCTGCCAAGATTCTGTGGATAGCAGTCAGCTATCTGGGGTATGAAGTCTTTTAGTAGAAAGCATTAAAGCCTAATTCCTGCGATTGACTAAAAAATCCCTGTGTCTTTACGCATCATCGCCTGAGAGATGCCTCTTGCACCACGGAACGGTTTGTCTGGCCTTGTTGGAACACACCGGATAAAACTGAAGTAGTTAAGCTGCCTGTGGTGGGGTGCAAGCTACAGGCTGCATCTTTCGTCTGCCTCCAGCCGCAGCATTAGAGTCCTGACGAAGAGACTCTCTTTACATACTGTTCAATTTGGATCTAGTCATTGTAAAATTCAACTGAGGACTCTTGTTTCTGCATCCAGGCCTGGAGGCTCAACGACCCAGATTTTATCTCTTCTGCTTTTCTCTTGACAACAAAAGCATTAAAAAGAAAAAAAAATATATTTTGAAGACACCTAAAAGAAACCCCAAACCTGAATACATACAGGATTGCCCTCTGTTAGAGAGGCACGCATACTTTGCAAAGCCCAATCAATTGAGTGCCTCCTAAACTGATTATTGATTGAGCCACTAGGATATATGGAAAACACTGATAAGCCTGGGTCCTCAAAGCTGGAAAGAAGTCTTTGAGGAGCTTTTGTTTTGTTTTGTTTTGTTTTATTGTCTTTTATTTTGAGCCTTACAAATTGATCTTGGACTCTTATTAAAATATGTGAAAAACGCTATAATAATACTTTAGTTGTAAGGAAAGCTCTGGAGTTCTGAGACCAGATTTAATTAACTGGTTACTTCAATAAATATTCAGAGCCCCTGATGTGGTCCAGCCACTGTCCTGCCCTCAGTAAGCTGATAGTCCGCGTACTGGCTCCATGACTGCTCATACAGCATCATACAGCTGCTATTTCTGGATCTACAGAAGGTTATCTTACCTACTATCTCAGGTTAACCTGAGAATCAAGTTATGATATATGTCTCAGTACTTTTGCATACTGTAAAATGTTATATTAGCAATTGTCTTTCTAACCAAAGAACTTTATCAGTTTCCTCCACAGTATGTTCAATATCTGTTTAATAATGTCATAGCTAAGCAAAATGGCACCCCATAGCTATATCTTTACAGTAAGTTACAACATGTGTAAAGCTTAGAAGAATGAGATGTGCACTGAAACCTGTTTTACAAATCCTTTTTTTTTTTTAATTTTATTTATTTGACAGAGAGAAATCACAACTAGGCAGAGAGGCAGGCAGAGACAGAGGAGGAAGGAGGCTCCCTGCGGAGCAGAGAGCCCGATGAGGGGCTGGATCCCAGGACCCTGGGATCATGACCTGAGCCAAAGGCAGAGACTTTAACCCACTGAGCCACCCAGGTGCCCCTACAACCCCATTTTAAAAAAAAGCAACAAGAGGGGCGCCTGGGCATCTCAGTGGGTTAAGTTTCTGTCTTCAGCTTAGGTCATGATCTTAAGGTCTGGGGATGGAGCCTCACATCGGGCTCTCTGCTCGGTGGGGAGCCTGCTTCCCCCTCTCTCTTTGCCTGCCTCTCTGTCTACTTGTAGTCTCTCTCTTCAAATAAATAAATACAATCTTTTTTTAAAAATATAAGATAAGCCTGCTTTTGTAAGGAATTATGCCATATCAAATTTTCCTCATGGATATAGTAGCTATTATTGTTTTTAGAAAAATTTGTAGATGTGGGTGTTTCATGTTTAACAGGCACTCCTTTCATCATCTTTTTAAGTGCAGGGTATTAACATTTAGATTTCCCAAATAGTGATGGAGCAGTATGAGTTGTTAAATTTAAATGAATCTTAAATGTAGGGTAACAAGTCTCTATCCATAATGTTTTGGATAATAATACTTAGGATAGCCAAGATAAATTAATTAACTTATAAATTTTCTCATAAACAGATAAATACATTATTTGCTCATTCTGATATATATCAGGATGGGACATGGAAAGGATACAGAATGAAATGCTATATTTTGGAGCAATAAGAGCAATGCTTATAGTTTATAGAATAAAAATAATGTAAAACATAGTTATACCTTATTGTGGAATTTTCTTTTTCTTGAGCCTCAGTAAGAAATTTTCACAGAGAAGTTAGGCAGGAGTACATTAAAAATATGTGTACAAATCAACTAATTATTTATTATACCCATTTAATCCTTTGTATATAACAAATCCAAATTCTTTATCATCCAAGCAAGAGTCTAGTGGAATTTTAACATCCATTTGCCTCCCCGCCCCCTTTGGAGCTGTTGCCAAAACTTCCCAGTAGTGTGAATATGTTTGGCCACATCCCAGGCTCTAGAAATAGATCCTCATTAGCTCAAGTCTGTTGGCATATCACAGGATGATCTTGGCCAAACAGTGCCAAGACTTGATTTCTGGAATTTATTTGAGCAATGACTCACTTTAACAGTATAGCTGAAAGAAAAAGCCTTTAGCCTTTTTGGTAACTTCTTTGGAACCTTAAGAGTTTAGCCTACCTGAAAATGGACCAACACAAGGAAGGTACAAGTGAGTAATGGGGGGAGGGGGAATAGAAAATCTTCTCCACATCATCTGAGCCTTAAAGCTTTGTCTGAAGGTGAACCAACTGAACTGGCCATGTCTATGAGTCAACACATCCCCTGCCCACCCCCCTTTTTTTTCTAATCTATGTTGGATTTTTAGTTTCTTGCAAAAAAAAAAAAAAAAGCTACCTAACTAAAACAGATAATGAAACTTAAACTAAACAAGAATATTTAATATTTACATTCATGAAATAGGTTCAACAAAATGAAGTAGAGAGCAAAGTATTTATACGGAAAGTCCTGAGAGGACTAAGACTTGTTTGAGGGATAGAAAAAGAAGCAGGAAAAAAGGTCTTGATATAGCAAGACTTATATATATATATATATATTTACACACACACACACACACACACACACACACACACAAATGGGTTGATCAGATAACTGCATATTGACTGTATTTTATTTTCCATGATCTTGTCTTACTTTTTGTAGGCCTTACCTGTTGATCTAATAGGTTACCAGTCTTTGTCCTTGAGAATCAACCAAAACATGGGAATTTGAGTTATCAGTCTGAGTTTGTGGTTAAAAACGATGAATATAGTGTAAAAAGGTGAGGGGGAAGCTTAAAATCCATTAACTTAAGGCAAAAATTTTAAATGAAAAAGTTAAAAGAAACATCTTTAATATGTTTGATGAATCACTTTTGATGAATAGAAAAATGGTTATTTCTGTGTGTCATCAGTGATGACAAATTTTTACATAAGTAAATTTGGATCATCTCTTCAAATGGAGAAATAAATAAATAAATAAATAATTTCCCTGTTCAGAATTCTATATATTCTTTGATGAAATTTACTCTAATTAGAATAATATAGTGAGGTCTGTTATTTCATTTATTTCATTTTGAAGATTTATATTTCTAATTTGTAACAGTTACTTAAAAGTACTCATTATCATTTCTTGAGTAGAGATTTAAAAAGATGTATTAAACATATTGTCCAAAAATTGAAGTTAAACTAAAATCTATTGGCAAGTAGCAAATTTTAGCTTTTCAGGAAATATTCATTAACAAGAAATGTTACTAGTACAGTTGAATTCAGCATTATTTTTTGTTACATACGAAACTAATCAACCTGTTCAGAGTAGCCCTAACGTTGTGAGAAGATCCAGGAGTGCATTTTGTTTTTCTGGTTAAAGTGTCTCAGTAGATATACATCAAGCAAATAACAGAGTGGTGTGGAAATGATATGATATGGCCTTTTTTTGTGCTCTAGGAAAAATAATTCCTCAGAAGGCCTAAAAAGAAAATATAAGAAAATTACAAACTTGCAATTTTAATAGGGTAGGTTTTAATAACTTCCAGCCATGAATGTGGAGGAAAGTATTTGGAAGAACATGTGAAAATTTTAATTTGTCTAGACAACTTCTATGTAGTATGCATATGGATGCAGTGGCCACTTTTTATTCCAAAAATTCAGTGAGTTAGAATACTTTTGCAATCAGTGTCATGACAAATGTTAGAAGTCAGTAAACTGTGCAATGGTGACACCTCAATTTTATGGCTCTTCAAGCAGCAAGTTGCACAGTGAACCTAGGAGTCTGAGCTGGAAGCTGATAACAGAGTAATCCGTAGAACTAAAGATCAGCCTTCATGAGCTCCCAGTCTGAAGTCCTTGGACAAAAGGAAAAAAAGCTTCAGATATGACTTTGAAGGACTACTCATCAAGGGTCTTAAACAGAGTGAACATAGGTGGGAAACCTATTGTCCAAAGTCCGCAGAAAGTACAGTCAATTCTCTGTTTCCTGGGGAGTGCAGGTTGGGTTTACCAAGGGTGACACAGATCTGTCATTCACCCGAACTTCTCATGTTTCCAGCTTTCTGTCTTGACAGTTTTGATTTTCAGAAATGATTCAACTTAGATTCAGTCTAGAGTTATGTTTGTTTGTTAAAAGACCTAAAGACAACCTGAGATGTACACTCTTCAACAGAATTAGTTTAGCAAGTGTTTTCTGATTCCCAGTGTTTCTCAGCAGTTTTTATTGTTTTCTGTATTCTTGTCATATAATTTCTCAAGTACCTGTCGCTTCTTTCAAATTAAAAAATCTTCAACTAAACTTCGTAGCTGATGTATGTGATAAACTCCATTAGAGCATACCCTATCCTTATAGATTGATGGTCCTCTTTATGTTGTGGGCTAGTTGAGGAGTGCATTTCTGGTTGTACATCCTGCTGTTTCCTTCATTTATCCAATATTTTCCCCTATCATTATATTTAGTATTATCCAAACATGTCTTCACGTTTGTTTCTCTAAGTTGAAAAGCCTCTGTCCTCTAAAGCTCCATGTGAATGCCATGCTCCCCATGTTGGAGGGAGCACCTCCTGACTTTCTGAGCCTTGCTTTAGGCGCTTGTATGCTGCTTGGAAGAATATAATATTCTTCTGAGCTAGAGTATAAGCAACTTCAATTTTCTTTTGTTTTCTTTTTTTTAATATTTTATTTATTTATTAGCGAGAGAGAGAGCAGAGGGAGAGGGAGAAGCAGACACCCTGTTGAGCAGTGAGCCTGACACAGGGCTCGATCCTAGGGTCTTGAGGTGATGACCTGAGAAGGCAGATGTCAACCGACTGAGCCACCCAGGCACTCCTTCAGTTTTCATTAGAATGTGTTGTGGTTCTCCGAGGTTTCCTTTATTTCCCAGTGTTCTATGAGTATTTGGAAAGAGTGTGTACTTTTTTGTCAGGCATACAGTTCTTTGCTCACTCAAACTAGGCACCATACTGAAGTCATTCAAATTGCCTGTATCTTATATGTATAGATTTCTCTATTTTATCTTGTAGTTCTGTTGATTCTTAATTCATACATTTTAAGGTCATTTCTTAGGTCACATCTTCCTGGTTGGTTGAAACACTTATCAGATGAAGTGATCTTTATATTTTTAAAATTTCTTTTTCTTCTTTGTATTTTTAATGTGTGTTTTAAAATTTGATTTGGGTTGACATTAATTTAGCCTTAGTAGCTTTTTTTTCTTTTTCTCACTATCCAGCTTTCTATATATTTCTCTTTTAGCATCTCTTCTTACTAGCAACTAGTTTGTATTTTGTTAAAGTAAATTCTACTTAACTCATGACCCTGAGATCAAGAGTCACATGCTCTAGCAGCTGAGCCAGCCAGGCGCCCTACAACTACTTTGTATTTTAAATACAATCTGATTATCTTTTAGCTGAAACTTCCAGTTTATTACATTTAAAGTGATTATTAATTTATTTATGCTTCCATATTTTTAGCTGAATTTGGGTTTCTTCCTTGTACCACATATTATGTTTTACTTTTGTTTTATTTCTCTCATTAGATTTAGATTATTTTGTCATTATATTTTTTCCTTTACAATTTTAGCAGCTATAAATACTTTGTGTATTCTTTTAGAGCTACCCTAGAATTATAGCTTTTTAGATATCCTTTTTCCAGGTGCCTGGGTGGCTTAGTGGTTTAAGGATCTGTTTTCAGCTCAGGTCATGATCGCGGGGTCCTGGGATTGAGCCCCCCTCTCTCCGGCTGCCTCTCTGCCTGCTTGTGATTTCTCTCTGTCAAATAAATAAATAAAAATATTTTAAAAAATCCTTTTTCTTGCTTTGTTCCATGACAGATAACTTTCTTCACTATCTCGTGGATAGGTGTGGGGAGTGCAGTCATTTACGAGTCTACTTTATGAGGAAGAATCTCTTTTTGGAACTACCTTCTCTCCAACTTGGGCAGGCCCAGGGCTTTTTCTTCTAAACTTTACATCTCGTAAGGCCATTAAAAGATTCTCTAGGTTCAGTAAATTCCCTCAAGTTGAAAGCAGCTTTATTGTGTTACTTATCTGGGTTCCTATCACAACTTAAATTTTGACCTAGTAATTCCTTACCTTCTAGTTCTTAGATGCTGTTAACAAGATTCATTTTGTACTTTATTCAGCATTGTAAATTACTTTCAGTGGGAAAGTTGGTATGAATATCCTAGCCTATCCTATTACTATAAAAGAAATTCTTCTCCTCACCATCTATTCATTTCCTGGCAACACATATAGATGACTCACTAAATATACCGAAGTTGGTCAACATACAAATCAGGTTGCCATTAGAAAATCAATGACATCCACACTAAAAATGTGCAGTTCAAGGGAGTTTGGCTAAGGGCCTGTGCAAAAGTGTCCATTAGGTAAAGGAAATTGGAAAAGTGATGGTGAGGAGCAGCTGGGTCGTTCCATCAGTTAAGTGGCCAACTCTTGATTTTGGCTCAGGTCATGATCTCAGGGTTGTGACATCAAGTCCTGTCAAGCTCCATGCTCAATAGATAGTCTGCCTGAGATTCTCTCTCTCCCTCTCCCTCTGCCCAACCCCCCTTTTTTTCTCTCTCTAAAATAAGTAAATCTTAAAAGTACGGAAAGAAAAGAAAATAAAATAGAGGAAAAGAAAAGAAAAGGTGAACCACTCTACGTCTAGCATTTCTTACTATCTATAAATGTAAAGGTGCAAGAAGGGAGAGTAGTTAACAGAAACTGGCAAGTCCTTATGAGATAGGAGAGGTCAGTCTGCCAGGTGCCTTGGCTTTCAATCAAGGAGTACAGACACTGCCAGCAAGTGACCAGCCAGGGAGGGTGATGGAACACGAGGGCTTTAATCTTTCTCTTACTCAACCTACTGATCACTGTTGATATCTTCTATTGGCTAAACCCACCCTAAAGCCAAGAACAGAGAAGCTAGGTGGATGTTATCTACAGAGGTCAGCTTCTTGGGGCACGGAGCTAAGTGAAGGATGACAATAGACTTGGATGGCTATGTGGGAAATAGGCAGTCCGGTTAGTGTTGCAGGTGAGTAGTCTGCTGACGAAGTTAATAGTTTGTGATTTGTGGAATGGTTTGGTAGAAAAATGTGGAAAATCTGTTAATCAACTTTCACTCTTATAAGGGATACAAAGAAGATGAAAGTCGTTTTTTTCTGGGGTTCATATTGTTTCAAACATCTTCCTATTTACATAATTTTACTAATTCAAAATAATATTAAACTTTAAATATTTTCCCCAAAATGCATGTAAGTTCATAAGAATGCATCATACACACTTGGGGTGTGTGTGTGTGTGTGTGTGTCTGTGTCTGTGTAGACTGAGGGATAGCTACTAAATTAAGAAAGGATGTGGTGAAAAGGACCAAGCAAACAGTTTTCATTCAGTATTTTTATGCTAGTC
Source organism: Mustela putorius furo (assembly GCF_011764305.1). Taxonomy (NCBI): domain Eukaryota; kingdom Metazoa; phylum Chordata; class Mammalia; order Carnivora; family Mustelidae; genus Mustela; species Mustela putorius. The sequence continues at coordinate 77,408,350 of NW_025421987.1, forward strand.
TCATTTTTTTTTAGAACAAAAATTTGATATACTAACACAGATTTGGAGATTTTATTTTTCTCTTTAATTTCTATTATTACAAAAACAGTTAATGTTTGCTAAGAGATTAGGAAACATTTATCTCTCTTAAAAAAGAGAGATTAAAAGAAAGAGAGAGAGAGAGAGATGAACAAAAACAGGGATGCAAATTAACACATTCTATACGAGTCATGTTGAGCTTCCATAACAAGATACCACAGAACTGGTGGCTTCAACAACAGACATTTATTTTTCTCACAGTTCTGTAGACTGGAAGCTCCAGGCTCATAGTGCCAACAAAATTCTCTTTCTGGTAAGTGCTCTCTTCTTGGCTTGTAGATGGTTGCCTTCTCTGTGTCCTCACATGGACTTTTCTCTGTGCACACATAAAGAGAGTAAGAAACCTGTGGTGCTTCTTTCTCTTTTTTTATAAAGATGCCAGTCCTATCAGATTAAATTCCCACTCTTAAGACCCCATTTAACCCTTTCTCCTTAAAGACCTTGTCTCCAAATACAGCTACACTGAGGGTTAGGGCTTCAACATATGATTTTGAAGATAAATGATTTAGTCCAGAACACATTCCTAACGCCCAGTAATTATCATTATCATTATCAAAGCTTAATGTAAATCCTTCTAGATTTTTAATATACACATTTAGAGATTTTGTTTCTTGTTTGTTTTTTTACCAAAAGGAGATCATACTATATATATTATTTATTTAATTAAATGTCTCCACTTTTTCATGATAGTAAACTTTACCTTATTTAATATATAAAAAGTTTTGCCAGTCATCCACATTTCTTACAGTGGGTTTATCCAAACCAAGATCCAAGCCAGGCCTACAAATTGCCTCCCTGCTAATCTAGTATAATCCTCTTTTTCTTCTCTTAACACTGAGATCTATAGGATCAAGTTTATTGTCCTGAATGTCCTACATTCTAGATTTGTGGGTTGTTTCCTTGTGATTTTATTTAACTAGTTCTTCTGTCCTTTTTATTTTCAACAGATTTGACATTAATTCTTAAGTTTTCTCTGAGAAAACTCATTATTGTAATGAGTTTCTTTTCTTTCTTTCTTTCTTTTTTCTTTTCTTTTTTTTTGGTAGCTGGTGTTATTGTCACTATCCAGGATATGGTAAGACAAATAATAACAGATGAGGTGGGACATAGTGGCCCTAACTGAGTCTTAGGATTAGAACTTGTATCAGTGTCTTGTGCAGAACTTTTTTTTTTTAATAAAAAGTATTTTATTTATTTGAGAGAGAGCACATGCATGAAGGGGTTGGTCAGGAAGAGAGCAAAAGGGAGAAGCAGACTCCCTGCTGAGCATGGAGCCAGGCACAGGGCTCAGTTCCAGGACCCTGAGATCATGACCTCAGTCAAAGTCAGAAGCTTCACCGACTGAGCCACCTAGGCACCGCTTACTATGTAGAACTCTTGTGTAAAGTGATGTTCCCTACAGGACAGACTGAAGTGGAGCTCCTGAGAAGGTTACAATGTGGCTAGAAGAACATAGTATCTGGGGCAGTTTGGATGATATGAGTTTGTATCTCTTGATATGGGCAGTCCAATGACTTGTTGCCAGTGCATTCTGATTGGTCAGCATATATGCTGGATCAGTTCATAAATATTTTGATAAATATTTTGGATAATAAGATCCTTGGTCTAGAGCATGTGATGTCAATCATATAATCAATCAATAATATTGGTTCAGAAAAACCATTAAATAAATTAGGGCTATAGGATTTATAGCCCTAATTTATTTAATGGGTTTTAATTCAGTACTACTTTTTTTCTTTTTCCTTTGGATACTCAAATTGTTCCAGGTAAGCCCATAGGGAGATGTCATGTAGAAAAAAGGAGCACTCAGAAAGCTATACAGGCTGTGAGGACATGGAATCCAGAAGCAGTTTATGCGCAGACATTTAGGGAAGCAGTTGGCATTTAGGAAAGATGCTAGCAGTTTATAAAGTCCCAATCATCAGAAGTATGAGTCCAGACTTTCCTAGCCCCTAGTGCAGGGAAATGGAAAAATTAAGAAAACCAATCATAACCCCAATCCTGGAATTTCTTTTCTAGAGTCAAGTAGCTAAAAAGAGTCAGGTATACAGAATGAAATACTCAATTAAAATTAGGAATCCTAAGAAGAACTGTGTTTAAGAAACCAGAAAGATCCTGTTTATTGGAATTAGGACTCAGAGTTAGCAGCAATTTTTAGTTCTCAAATCTCTTTAAATAAGGTTGGGGTTTTTCCTAGCAGCTGGAGATGAAGCCTTGTTATGATTAAAGAGACGAGAACTAGTTGAGTCTTCATAATAGCAACAAAAATGCAAGATAGACTTATCACTGGAAAATAATTTCTGTAGTATTTTTTCTTTGCATGTGATGAAATTAAGGACTAGAGGGAGGCAACTACTTTTATGTTTCAGCTCTGACACTCCTCACCCTATTTGAGTACAAATGGTCTGAGTGGAACACATTTTTGTCATCTCAAAATCTTTTGAACTTCACACATCAAATTTAAAGCTGCCATCCAACTTTGAAGGATGAAAGACAGAAAACATTTGGCAAATGTAAGCTGGAAATGTTATCTTAAAGTAGCAGTACATACACACATACACATACATTGACTTTTTAAATAACAAACGGCATCTAAATGTTATCCAGGATTTTCTAATTTCAAGTGTATTTTTTTAAAATTTTGAAATAAATGCAAACTTTGAGAAAAGTTTCAAGAATAGTACAAAGAAATTTTTTTTCCCCTCAACTACCCGAGAGCAAGCAACAGACGAACCATCACATCTGAATTCTCCCACAAACGGTGACATTTTCTCTACCCAGACAGCACAACCACACAATCAAGAATGAAACATTGATACACTCCTACTGTACACTCCAAAGGCCCCATTCAAATTTTGTCAGTTGTTTCAGTAATGACCTAAATAGCAAATGGATCTAAACTAGGGTCATGCGTTCTGAGTTATCAAGTGTCCTATTTCCTTAAGCCTGGAATCGTCTCAGTCTCTGCTTGATTTTCATGTTTCTTTATCATTTTTGAAGCTTACATGTCAGCTATCTGCAGAATGTTCCCCAGTCTGAGTTTAGCTGATGTTTTCCCATGAATAATTTCAGCCTCTGCATCTTTGGCAGCAGTACTACAAAGTGAGACTGTTTTTTTCCCCATTGCTGGTATCAGTTTTTCCAATTACTGGTCATGTTAATTTTGATAATTCAATTAAATTAATCAAAAATCTGTGAGGGCTTCTCCTTGAAGTTACTATTTTATTTTAAAGATTTTATTTATTTATCTAACAGAGAGAGATCACAAGTAGGCATAGAGGCAGGCAGAGAGAGAGGAGGAAGCAGGTTCCCTGCTGAGCAGAGAGCACAATGCAGGGGATCCCAGGACCCTGGGATCCTGACCTGAGCTGAAGGCAGAGACTTTAACCCTCTGAGTCACCCAGGCGCCCCTAAAGTTACTATTTTTAAAATTTTTTCTTTTATAATTAACAATCATTTGAAATCATTGCAAAGATCCTGCTCACACCCCCTCTTAGTCCACCCACTAGTTTAAATGTTTATTTTTGCTTTATGTCCAACTAATCATTATCAAGATGATGCCAGTGGTGACACTCCAAGTTCATCTCCCTTCTGCTTCTATTAGTTGATATTCTCTTTCCCCTTTGGGTGTTTATTTATACATATAGTATCAGTTAATTATATATAATTAGGATTTATAGCCCTAATTTATTTAGTGGGTTTTAATTCAGTACTACTTTTTTTCTTTTTCCTTTGGATACTCAAATTGTTCCAGGTCAGCCCAAAATATCACCTTTAACCTAGGTTCTGTCTATTGGCATATTCTAATTATTCTTTGAAAATTACCTTCGTTTTTGGTGTCATGTTGTTTTTGACAAACTTGTTATCAATCTGATTCTGGATTTTTTGTTTCGTTTTTTGTTTGTTTGTCTTATAAGTGATCTGCTTTTCACACTGGGAACTTTCAGAATTTTTCTCTATGTCTCTCATGCTTTTAAACTTCATTATAAAATATATAGATGTGGGCCACCTGGGTGGCCTAGTCAGTTAAATGTTTCCCTTAATTCCTGCATCGGGCTCCTTGCTCAGTGGGGAGCCTGCCTCTCCCTCTGCCAGCTGCTTCCCCTGCTTGTGCTGTGTGTGTGTGTGTGTGTGTTAAATAAACAAAATCTTTAAAAAAACAAAAATGAAACAAAACAAAAATCAAATAAAATATATAGATGTAACTTTCCCTTTTTCTGGAAAAATATTATTTCTTTAAATATTTTCTCTCTTCCATTTACTTTTCTTCTTCTGATATTATTTCTAGAAATCCTATTTCTATCCGCCATGAGTTTTAATTGTACTTCCCTATTTTCTCTCTTTATACTTTTCTGTGATTTCTAGAAAAATGTTCATCTGGTATAGCTCTTAAATTCAATTGTCTGTCATCTCTATCTATTACTTACCATCTCTACTCATCCTATCTATTGTGTCATATTTCTTTTAATTATTCTATTGCCTTACCTATTATTTGTTCTTTTTAAAATGTTTTAAAAATGGTTTTTGGTTGTTTCTTTTTGCTAATGGATCCCCTTCTGTTCTTGTATTTAATTATAATGCTTATTTTTAAATTCATGTGTTGTGTGTATCAGTATGTTTACTTTAGGTATTATATATGTTCATCATGTTTCTTTTGTGTGGTTGTAGACCCTCACAACCAGATATCTAGGGTTCTAGTCTGGGAATTTATGTTGATCTGGAAGTATTAGCTATCCTCTTATAGATTATAGGAGGGCAGAGCCGAGTCAGACCCCAATTTATATCTTTTTGGGTTTTCATAATGGGAGTAATCATGTCCCCAGATACTATGGCACTAGTCTAAACCTCTCTCATTTTCTGAAAGTTCCCCAGGCAACTTCAGGTTTCAGGGATTTGGTATTAAAAGATAGAGCAATAGGGAGAGAAGTACCCTTGGGTTTTAGTTCCCAACACTCTGGGAACTGCAGGAGAAGAATAAATATCCAAGGGTTCAGGTTTGTTCAAGCCTTTTTACAACAGTATTTCACCACAGCAGACCCTGGGAGGCCTTCATAACCCAGTTTTTGTTTCATTTATTTATCTCTCCTTTTTACTATTTTGTCTGTAAACCCACATTTTTTATCTAAGTTCAGTCATTATCTATATCTCTTGGTATTCTATTTTTTCATGTATAGGGTATCCATGTCTCTACATATTACTTTTACATTTTAATGGGCATACATTTTATCACAATTTTCTAAGCCACTTCCCTGTTTGGGATATTGGGCTTTTTTTTTGTAATTGCTATTATAGATTATACTGGAAAGAATTAAATTATTCTTGTAGAATAAATTACAGACTACAGAATTGCTATTGTTATTGCTATGAAGAGTAATATTGCCTTAACAATGGGTTGTTTGAATTAGCAATGCCAACAGCAATAGATGTGTCATGAGAGTTTACCCAAAGTTTTGCTGACATTCATGTTAAAAATGTAATGTGATCGTGGTGCTGCTTCTCATGCAGGGAAACAGACTATGAATATTTCTTTTCAGATAATGGGCATGGACTATAATAAAACATATATATTAGGGTCAATATCATGTATGGGGATGCAAACAAATGGATGAAAAAGCTATTTTTGCTATTAGATATTATGTCCATCTGATCCTTGTGTAATGATACATAAGAAGATCCTTCTGTCAGTTGGGAGGATCCAGTGTAAACATAACATCCTTCTCTGAACAAAATGTTGTCTTTACTTTTTCAGATCTCTGTATATCTTCTAGTAGGAAGAGGACAGGAAAAAAATATTTGAAATGCTTCCTTACAAATGTTGAGGATGCTAAGAAATGCAAAAAAAAAAAAACATTTTGAAAAGCAACTATTAAAAAAGAAAGACAAATATTCTGAAGCAAAAATGAAGATGAACAAAAAATCAGAGAAATAAGCAAAAGAGTTTACCCTGTGGTTTCCTGGTGTTGGGAAGTTATGTATTCTGGTAACTTAGAGTGGGAATATAGCAATACATGAGGACAGAAGACAGTTATATACCTATAGGGAGCAGGGAGTTGTAACTAGCATTCATATATAATAGCAGGACCATGGGGGTAGTAGGAAGACTAGAAAGGAACTCACCCACTGGTGGAGGAAAGCTTTCTTTTATCTGAGTTCTGGATGAAAAAAAAAAAATCTGTATTTAGAAATCAAAAACTCTAGCTCAGAATTTCCACTACTATCGTAGTACAGAAACTGCAAGCCAAGAAATTTACATAAAAATTGTCCCCAAGCCAGAGATGTCCCAGGATGCCTGGCAAAAGTAAATGCAATGCTGGGGAAATATATATTGGAGAAACACTAAGCAAAAGAATGATGGAATAATCTTAATATCAGAGGAGAGGTGGGGAGGAAGAGTTTAGGAAAAAATTTGGCATAGAGAAGATGTGAAGAATAATTGTTCTACATATTCTATATAGAAATCAGAAAGATATAGCAATTCCCAAATTGAATGCATGAAACTAGTCTAAAAACATGCAAAGGAAAATTTGATAGCATTACTAGGAAAACTGATAAAGACAAATCATATGGGAAACTTTTGTCTTGATAAGTTAACTTGAATTAATATAGAGAAAATATACAGAATAATTAATGAAGTTATAACCACACACTTTTCTAGCTTGATCTACAGGACATATATATGAGATGCTGCACTCATATAATAGGGAGTACATATTTTTGTTTGCAACATTTTATTAAAGTATACATTCTCTGACAGATGCAATAACCTACAGGATTACAAAACAAATCTCACATAATATCAAAGAATCAATATCTTACAGACCTTCCTTTCAGTCCATAATTAAGTTAGATACCAGTAGTAACACACACCTTGTATTTGAATACTTAAAAAATTATTTGATCTAATGTATTGTATATATTATAGAAAGAATGTTGGGGGAGGGTGGTGCCTGGGTGGGTGTCTCAGTCAGTCCAGTAACTGACTCTTGGTTTTGGTTCGTGATCTCAGGCTCCCGAAATTGAGCCCCCACCCCAGATCACTGGGGAGTCTGCTTGAGCATCTATCTTTCTCTCCCTCTTCCCTCTGCTCTTTCTTTTTTTCTCTTTCTCTCCCTCAAAATAGATAAATGAATCTTTAAAAAAATAACTTGCAAACTAAGAATAGTGTTTAAAAAAGAAAGAATGATAGCAAAAATTCTGAAGTTTAGAATGTAAGATAATAAGAATGTATGTTGAAATTAATATACTACATCTATACAAAAAAATCTGTAGCCTAAGAATCTGGGTAAAATTGAGCAAAGGTAATGGTAAGCATAGAACATAATATTGAAGTGGAAAAAATACATAATGAAGGTCTAGAAATCCCATTTGAAAATACTAATAAATTACCTACTTCAAGCAAAACTGATAGAGGAAAAAAAAAAAAAAGATGAGTGAGTTAATGTTAGAAAAGACAAAAAAACAAAACAAAACAAAACAAAGAAAACCAAACCCAGATATATGGCCATGATTTTCTTTTTTTTTCTTCTCTTTCTTAGGTAAGCACAAGAATAGAATGAACAACTAAATGCAGTAAATTTAGAAGAAATAAAGATGTTAAAATTTGAATGTATTTATAACCATTAATATTATTTGAAAATATTAATGAAATGAAATGTAAATATACATTAAGTGATAATGTACCCTTTTTCCTCACACCACACAGAAATATGAGGACCAAACAGTTTAGGTATGTATCCTTACACTCCTTTGTAAAATGGATAATCCCTATGCTACATATAAACTCTTCAAAAATCCAGGAAAAGAAGCAAATATCCCTAAACATTTGGAAGGTTGCATAATCCAGATACCAAAACCAGACAAGGATAAATGATAAGAAAAGTTGTCAGCCAATCTGTTATTTATGCAAATATCCTAAAAAAAATACTAGTATACCCAGTTACAAAAATACATATCATGACTAAGTCGAGCTTTTTCCAGGGGTATATGCATTTTTTAACACGGTCAATGAGAAGCCTTGCAATTATCTCAAAGAGGATTCAACATCTGTTTATGATAAAATGTATTTGCAAAGTAAGAAAAGAAGTGTTCTTCCTTAATTTGAAAGGGAATTTTCAAGGAAACTATAACAAACATCATTTGTTTGTTTGTTTGTTTTTTAAATAAAATCTGAGAAAAATTCTTTCTAAAGTAAAGAATACAAAGTAAGGACCAAGGAATAAGGCTCTCATTGCCTTTATTCCAAACTGCACTGGCAATCCTACACAAGATGATAAGAACAATAGTTGAAAGTTGTATAATTTGAAAAGAATAAACAAAACTCTTCTTTTTGTCTAAATTGAAACCAAGAAAAATAAAGCTCTATAGATCAAGTAGTACAGTTTATAAGAGATTAACAAGAAGGCACATTGTATGACCAAGGTAAGAAATTAAATACCATGCTTATACAAAATAGAGAAAGTTAAAAATATTATATATTGTTATCATAGTAGGAAAATCATAAAAATAAACTTAATAATAGTTGTTCAAAACTTTTCTGGAACAAAATATAAAACTTCATTAAAAGACCTAAAAGGCAACTGGAAATAGTGAGGCATACAATATTTATGGACAGAAGACACAATATAGTTTCCTCAAATGAGTTCATTAATTTAATTCAGCCCTAATACAATTCTCAAGTGTCTTTAATAAAGAATGTTTGAACAATTGACTATCCATACTACAGAGGTAATATTGAATATCTACTTCACAGTGTATTTTGACTAGATTAAAAACTTGAGTTTGAAAATTCAATTTTAAAATATTTGAAAAACATTTTCATGATAGTGTTTCTTAACCAACCAAACAAAAAATTAAAAAAAAAAAACCCGCAAGTACTCAAGGAAAAACGATCAATTATTGATTTTGACTATGTTAATACTTAAAATATAATAAATATCTGGAAAATATAAATCACAAACTGAAAAGTGTTTGTACTACCTATAACTGATAAGAGAATAATATTCTAAATAGAAAGAAAAAATACAAAAATATCCAAAATGATAAACAACTCAAAGGAAAATGGTCAAAGAACATAAATAAAAAACTTGGATTATGAATATACATATAAAAAATGGTTGGGGCACCTCGGTGGCTCAGTTGAGTCCTGGGATCAAGTCCTACATTGGGCTCCCTGCTCAGCAGGGAGCGTGCTTCTCCCTCTCCCTCTGCCTGCCACTCTGCTTCCTCTCTCTCATTCTCTCTGTCACAAAAATTAAAAAATAAATAAAATATTTAAAAATAAAAATAAAAAACTTCTCCTATTTCAGAACCCTACTAGTAGTGAGGGAAATGTAAATTAAAGCAATAATAAGATTTTTATACCTGTCAGATTGTCAAAATTAAAAATTCTGAGGCACAACTTCTCTGGACCTATTATAGTTGAAGATACACATATATTATAATCCACAACTTCTAGTTATCTAACTGAAGAAAAAAATGGCATGTATGCAAAAGAAATATAAGAAAAACATTTTTTTTTGCCACAATGTAATGTTGAAAATTTAGATATAACGTCATTAGAGTTCAGTAACACTAGAACATAAACTGGGATTGATCGATCCTATTATCAAATATACTTAGCAGTTTAAATGAATGACTCACATCTCCTTACCTTCATGGAAAGTTATGAAAAACATAATAGTAAGTGGAAAAAAAAAAGGAGGTAAAATAATTTCTGTCAAATGTCAAAGCCTATAAAAATGTGGAGTACATTGATTTCTATTTATGTGCCAATGCCCTTGTCTACCCATATCTGCTTATCAATCTCTCAATATTATCTAAATCTCTGTAACAAAACCTGAAATGATTAACATTAACCTTAGGGTAATAACCAAATCTGCAAAATCATATTTGTAACTGAAAAATGAAAAGAACTAAGGAACTATAGTAAAATAATATCTTAAAACTAGATATGGATCATCATAGTATGTTGCATTATTTTTTGTTCTTTTATATATATAAAGAATATCTTATAATGAGAGAAATGGAGGCTTAGATTGAGACTTTATTTAGCTAGAAATGTTATTATATATATGAAGACCTGGGTTTGAGTCTCAGTTCTGCCCCATGTGTTTTATTTAATAAACATAATAAAAACTTTCACTTGGTTATTTCAAGAGTCAGTGAGATAAATGTCTATTGTTATAAGTCATAAGACACTGTATTAATGCAAGGTAATATTCTAAGCAGTAGTGTATATATCTTGTAAGGTTTTCTCACTTCTGAATTAGGGGGGAAAAAGAATCTTACAAAATCAGAGAATATTTTTTCATCTACTGAAAGATACTCTGGAAATATTTTTTAAAACTATAAAGTAATGTGTCTCTTATTTAAAGCACACTATCTGGACTATTTGGAACAAATATAGAACATGGAATTAAGCATTAAAGACAAACATATGAGGGGTGCCTGGGTGGCTCTGTCAGTTAAGCAGCTAACTCTTGATTTTTGACTCAGGTCATGATCTCAGGGTGGTGAGAGTCAGCAGTGTAGGACTCCGTGCCCCTGAGGGGAGTCTGCTTGAGATTCTCTCCTCCCTCTACCTTTGTTCCACCCTTGCTATCTTTCTAACCATAATAAATAAATAAGCTTTAAAACAAAACAAAACAAAAAACATATGAATCCAACTATGTGATGTTCTGGAAAAAGGAAAACTATGGAGAAATTTGAAAGCTCAGTGGTTGCAAGGGATTCAATAAGGAGTGGGTAGGGGAAGGATGAAAAGGTAAAGCACAGGAGATTTTTAAGGCAATGAAACTATTCTGTATGATACAGTAACGTTCGACACGTGTTCTTATGCATTTGTCAATATCCTTATTATGTGTAACACAAATGGTGAATGAAGCCTAATGCAAACTATGGACTAGTCAATAATTATGTATTAATACTGTCTTACCAATGATAATGAATAGATCACCCTAATCAAAGATGTTAATAGGAGCAGGGGAGAGACATTGGATATTTGGGAGCTTTGTACTTTCCAATCAATTTTTCTGTAAATCTAAAACTGCTGTGAAAAACCAAGTATATTCATCAAAGCAAACACAAATGCATGATGCTTAAATTAAAACCACAGTACTTGGACTCTAAGCAGATTTCCATTTCTCATACATGAGTTGCTCAGGCATTCTCTCATGACATCCTTACTCCTGTTTTAGTTTTAATTTTAACAAATGCAGGATAATGATTTCCCATTTAAATGGTTAGAAAGCGTACATTCAAGGAAAGAAGAAACTTATTTATTTTAACAATTTTCATCTAGTGGAAAGAAGTGACACTACTGAAGGCCTGTCAGTATAGCTCAGCTACTTTGTATTAGCTGCTTTCTAACTGCCACCCCCATCCCACCCCCAGATAGAATCTCCTAGCTACCCTTGAACTGCTTCTAAAAACCTCCTACCCACAGACTTCCAGGATCCTTCAAATACAGAATTAATACATGTCACCCCTAAAGGCCTTCAAAGATGGCTTCAGGACTGTGACTGAATCATCTCCGGATTGGTGTCTTTGCCTTATTTGCTGTTGAAATTTTTGAGTATCAGGAATAAATACAAAAACTCAAAGAAGCAGAGCAATTAGGAGGAGATTTAGAATAGAAGTGAGAAAGCAACCAACACAGGTGAAAAATGAAGGCTGCAATATTTGGAAATATGTAGAACTTTAGAAATATTTATTCTTTTCATTTCTGTAATGCTTTACAGTTTTTAATGTGATAACATAATAATGAGTCATACAGGAAAGGTTAAGTTAGCTTCCATATGCTCTTTTTTCTGAAGCTAGCAAAGTACTTAAATTTATTTGGAAATAATTTTATCTGATATGTATTTTTTTAAATATGAGTTGTCCACTTCTCCCTGAGATCTTCTGGGTGCTCTCATATTGAACTTCACTGTAGCTCTGGGGTGTGGAGTTTAGGCTGCTTCTTTATAGCTCTGTAGTTCTGTGAGGCCAGAAATGGTAACTTAGTCATCATTGTATCACAAGTACCTAAAACAGAGTTGACACAAAATATTGAATAGATACTTGTGAAAAGGTGTAACTTTGATTTTCCAGAAAGAATTCAACTGTTTGGAATTCTTTTGTTAATGATCTTGAAATTTTTAAGAGAAAAAGACAGAATATAGGGGGAAAATCTTATTATTATTATTTTTTTCAGATGAAAGAATTGTCAACATGCAAGTTCAGACAGTTACAGAATTCAAAACAGTGACTAATGTTGTTGGATATTTAAAGGGCTTGACATCTCCAGGTAAGTAGTACTGAGATTCTGTACGTATTTATAATCTATTAAACCTACAAGAAAATGCTCTATAACAATGTAAGAGCATAATTAAATGCATTTCCTACTTTAGATGTAACTGGTTCAGTCCACTCTAAGAGTGAGTCAGTATGAAACCAAGAAGCAAGTCTTTATTCTCTTTCTTACTTTCTGCAAAAATAAATCAAAATAGAGAGTATAAGGGAAAACAAAACAAAATGAAATGAGAAAACATTTAGATTTCTCTAAACGATTTAGATTTGATAAATCGGCATGTACCTCATGAAGAAAAGCTACAAAAACCAATGGGTTGTTTTTTTTTTTTTCTTGTTTGTTTGCTTATTCTTCACTATAACATAACCCTTGGATTTTTTTACTTTTATCAGGAAAGGACCTTTTTAAGAAAGAAAATTTTTTAATTTTAATGTGTCTTTAAAAAAATAATAAAAGTTTTTATCTCCAAAATCTGATCTTTCAGTGCTAATCCACATTCTTCCTCTGACCCTTCATCCATTGACAGTTCTGCTTAATGTTTTGAAGATGCTAGTGAAAAGATCACCTGGCTAAATTTTAAATAATTTTACTCCTTGCTCTAGGATGTTCAGAGCATCTTCAGATAATATCAGGCTAAGAAAGTAAAACTAGCTATATTAATTAAGAGACTCATAACAACACTTCCTAATGCATTGTGAGGCTGAACCACATATTGCTGTCTGAGTGCTTGACACCCAGGGTAGAATGCGGCAGTCCGGTCTGCACAGTTGGGCCACCTCTGTTAATTTGGTTGGGATATTTACTCCAGTTCTCCTTGGAGAATTACTTTTCTCCATGACTTTAGTCAAATTGACCCCATAATTGATAACCTAGAGAATTTGGAGATCAAGTTTTACATCTCCCCAAGTTTCTTACCAGCCAACTCTTAGAGAATTAATGGAAGGTTCATATTTTCTCGGTTTTCTTTACAGTAACAATGTTGAACACTCTCTGATTTTAATGTCTTTAAATGCAAGATATAGATGGGTTGAAAAATTGTCATGGGCTGCATTTCAACAAATTTCTATCAAGAGAATTTCTAATCAAAGTACTGGCAATATTTATCATCATTGCTATATATACTAGTTTTTGTGGAAAAACTAAATTGTACAAAACTATACTAGTTGGAGGGTAAAAGAACTTTCCTAATTGAAATTCAATATAGAAAAAAATCAATTTCTTAAAATCAATTTACCAGTAGTATTCTGCAGTGTATAATAAGCAAAGCTTCCCAAATTTTGTTTATTTGAATTCTACATGAGAATACTGGCTGTTCATTCACATGACTTTCTTATTTAATGGCTCTGAAAATTAGAAACAATTGTTAAGGCTTTTGGATATGGTTTGTCTAGAATACAGATAATCCCAAGCAGAACTTTCACACATATCTGGGAGATGAGTAAATAAATTTCCTGAGTTTCAACATTTGCAACCACCCTGGATATACCATTAATTAAATTTTGATAAAGTGTTTGCAGATCAGATCCATTGCTGGTTCTAAAATCAGCAGAAAACTAAAATAATTTCATGCAGTGATTTCCCATCAAATAGCTTTCTGATGCCACAAAGTAAAGGAGTAATTCATTTATTCCACACACAAGTAGTACTTATGTGTCAGACACTGTTCAAAGTGCCTTACACTTAGCAACTCATTTAAAACAGAAAGCAAGGGAATGATGTATGTGGTATTTGTATTTTCATTTTATACTTGAAGAAATCCAGGAATAAAGACTTAGATAAGCTCTCCAAGGTCACACAACTAGTATATCGGATAGCCTGGACCCAAACCCAAGCAGGCTGGCTTCAAAGTCTGCACCGCTGAGCTATGGGACATCTCTGAATAAAATGACACTCTGAAGAAATCTTTATACACAGACATATTGGGCTACTTGGTGAAAGAAATATAGATCAACACCAATAACATTCAGTGGCAACAAAATCGAAGGAAACTCTGGAGATAAGAGTTTTAGTCTACCTTATTATTGACGATAGTCAGTAATGTACATTGAGTAGGCCCCATCCATGTCTTGTGGAGATCTTTCTATGTTGTGTCTAATGGATTTTTTATGATTATGTGAAATATGTGGGAAGAAAACTTTTACAGTAGTTGTATGACTTTTGATGTTGAGGTTTTTTTTTTCTTCAGGGAATTGAGAAGAGCTAAGACTATAAGCTGGAAGCTGTAATTAATTCCCTAAATACTTCATTTATTTCAAAATCCATATATGACTACCACATTATTTAATATTTACAGCTACTGAATAACTGCTCCCTCATATGTATTAATAGTTCATTAATATTTACTGAGCATACACGCATTGTTTACGGGGTACTTCCCACTATGATTCTGGAAAAATGTTAGATAAAGGTTTCATTGTGGCATATTTGTATGCTTCATTAATTAATATGCATGTTGCAAAGGACAGTAATATGGATCTAAGCTTTGGAATCATAATTGAGTTCAGCAGCTGCTTCTGCTTTGATATATACAGATGTGTGAATCAAGACAGTGGGTGAAAAATGTTAAAGTAGTCTTAATTATTAGGACAGTTTTACATAATTGGTGCTCAGTTGTGCAAAGGATTATGTAAATGTCATTAAATTTATTGTTAAGGTTTATATTTTGTCTCAATGGCCCTTGTCTCCTTCTATTTCCAGACCGTTATATCATAGTTGGCAGCCACCATCAAAGTGCATACGGTTCTTATGGACAAGAATGGGCCAGCAGCACTGCTGTAATCACTGCTTTTATCCAGGCCTTGATGTTAAAAGTTAAGAAAGGGTGGAGACCAGACCGCACGATTGTTTTCTGTTCATGGGGAGGAACAGCTTTTGGCAATATTGGCTCATATGAATGGGGAGAGGTAAATGCACTTTAATTACTATGCTTTTCCTGCTCTCATGCTCTCTCTCTCTCTCTCTCACTCACTCTGACTGAAATTGATAAAATAAAGTTCTGAAGCCAGGGATAAGAATGTGCCTTTCAACCAGCTGTCCTATCTTCTAACTTGCTGAGATCACCTATAAGAAAGAGGGGGGATTGGGCCCCAGTGCATTGTGTTTGATCTGCAACTATCTTACTCTTGTTGCTCCCAGACCTACCCCACGGTTGTGTTTACCTCGTTATTGTTTCTCCTTAGACAGGTTGATAGTTACTGGAGAAGAAAAGATCAGGTAATGCATACAACTACTTTTTTTTCCCCCTAACTTTCTGGCAGTTATCTGGAATTAGGAAACAGTCTTCTATGTTAAATATCTACTACCAAAGGATCATACCATTATTTATACCATATGTAGATTGGCCTCAGAACGCCACTGGAATGTTTAAGTTTCAAATGCTTTTGATAGGTATGTGTTTCACAGACATACTGTATTTTTAATGGGATATATAAAATGATAATTGAATTGATGACACGTTAAAAACAATGAAAACATTTTAAAACTCTTAGTCTATTTACTTGATGATTTTTTTTTTTTTTAAAGAGGGTTGGTGGAAAAGTGTAGGAAAAAAATCCACACAATTTTATCTCGGAAAATAAAACAATCTGATATTCTAGTTTATCAGCTTAGGAAAAACAAAACAAAACCAAAGCTTAAATATCTAATGGGTAATTCTCCTATGTCGTTTTTTAAGTATTAAAAAAAAAAAAGATAAAATGTTTATTGACCACAAAGAAAATATCAAAAAGATACACACAAAAAAATAGCAGGTGTCTTTTTATTTTATTTTATTTTATTTATTTACTTTTTAAAGATTTTATTTATTTATTTAACAGACAGAGACCACAAGTAGGCAGAGAGGCAGGCAGAGAGAGAGAAGAGAAAGCAGGCTCCCCAAGGAGCGGAGAGCATGATGTGGGGCTTGATCCCAGGATTCTGGGATCATGACCTGAGCCAAAGGCAGAGGCTTTAACCCACTGAGCCACCCAGGCACCCTGCAAGTATCTTTTTAATTTGAAGAAAAGTATTCTTCATTTTTTTTTTAAGATTTTATTTATTTATTTGACAGAGAGAGATCACAAGTAGGCAGAGAGGCAGGCAGAGAGAGAGCGGGAAGCAGGCTCCCTGCTGAGCAGAGAGCCCGATGTGGGGCTCGATCCCAATACTCTGGGATCATCACCTGAGCCGAAAGCAGAGGCTTTAACCCACTGAGCCACTCAGGTGCCCCTGAAAAAAAGTATTCCTAACAATGGAAAAAATTTAGTGTAAAACTTATCAAGATATACATGTTGAAAATTAGAATATTTTTCATACTCAAATTAGTTGTGTATTTGTTTCATATTCAAAAGAACTAATTCAAATGAATCAATTTTATTGCTGAAAGAAACTTTTTAAATTTATGACAAATTTTTAGTTAGATGGAAAATGTAATAGCTGAATCAACTTCTCAAACTTTTATTCTAATTTACTTTAAAGACATAAATAAGTTAAAAAGCATTTTGGGTAATATATTTGTGATATGGGCTGATTTTAGTATTTCAGAGTTTTTTTCATCATAAAACAGTGTTTAAGTTTTCTTGTAACATTAATGTGGATTTTAAAAAGTGTGTCTTAAAGATTTTCAAATTCCAAAAATTTATTCCTCTATATCATACAGCCTTCTCCATATCTGTCTAGTAACTTTTACATTAAATTTATGTTATTCCTAAATTAGCACATATAGTTCTAAGCTATGTTCTGAAAGTTGTCTTTTCCAACATTAGTAGTTCCTAACTTACGTATCCTGAGCCCCCATGCATGGGAAGTGCATTGCAAAAATTCTTTTAATTTATTTGACCTCCAAGCACCACAGCCTGTAAATTCGATCAATAATGTAGCCTTGTATGTATGTGGGCAATTATATTTTAAAATTGAAGAGATTAAAAAAATTGAATTTTTTGTGTTTGATAAAATATAGATTTATTTGTAAGTTTTACTGAATTCATTTTATCTTTTGATAGTTTTATATTTTTCTCTATCAGCAAATACAGCTAAAACAACTAAAAACCCTGTAATGTGGGAGCCTGTAGAGAAAAGTATTTATGTTAGAAAAGACCCTTCCTATTCAAACATAGTAGGACCCTCTGTCCTTACATTTTTTATGTAGGAATGTATATATGTATGTTTGGCAACCAGTTATCCATTCAGTCACTTTCTGGCTTTTTCCATTACTAGATAGGCAAAGATACAAGAGTGAAGAATATGACAGATAACATATAGATTTGATTATTGGCTCATGAAGTATACTATGTAAAATTACTGTGTCTCATGAAGTCATTTTGTAAATATCTGCTTGAGAAGGAATTTAGAAAACTATTTAGAAAACTACTGGTTTTCCTGTTCTGTCTTTTTACCAAATCTACCCCTGAGAACAAAACATTTTCTTTTTAGTTGAAATCAAGTTACGGTCTAACCTAACTTCCCAGTGAAGATGAGTGAGGAAAGTACTTGCTGACATGTCATACTGCCCTATTTAATTTTACTTGCACAGGAAACCCACAGTTGTAATTAAAAAGATTAAGAGATATTGCTCACTAAACTTAGAACTGGAATTTATAGTGATAAAGTTATTATAGAAGTGACTCAATACTGATATTTATCCTTGAGGAAAATTATCACATTTTACTAAATAATTAGTACCATTTCTAAATAAAATAGTACCATTTACTAAATGAAAAGTACGTTTTTCCTTCTTTTCTTCTTTTGTAGATTCTTCATTTCCACAGGCACCTGCGGAAATGTTACAGAATTTACAAGTCAGAAAGTCTGACTTCAAATTCTTTCTACCATAAAACTCTGTGGTGTTAGGCGAGATTAACTTTTCCAAGACTTGATTCCTCTGCACATGTACTAATGCAAGGTTCTCATGAGTGTTAAATGCACTAACATACATACAGCTCCTATGTGCTACTGTGTAAATAGAAGTTGTTTTGCCTCAGCACTTAACAGACATTTTTTCTTAAAAAAAGGACACTTTTAAAATACATTATTATGTGCAGAGTATTTAAGCTTCAGTTCATCATTCCTGTCCATTTGAAACAATTACTCATTCTATTTATTTATTTATTTATCTATAAGATTTTATTTATTTATTTATTTCATGGACAGAGATCACAAGTAGGCAGAGAGGCAGGCAGAGAGAGGGGGAAGCAGGCTCCCCGCCGAGCAGAGAGCCCTATGCTGGGCTCAATCCCAGGACCCTGGGATCATGACCTGAGCCAAAGGTAGAGGCTTTAACCCACTGAGTTACACAGGTGCCCCTGAAATACTTATTCATTTTAAATGAAATGTCTTCACCTCTCTTATAGAGGTGTAGCTGAATTTTCAACTTAAAATAGGAGTCACATGCTGATTTGCCAGGAAGACAGGCTCTTGACGTCTTACGTGTCATATGTTAGAGGAAGAAAGGTAAGGTCCTAAGACCAAAGTATGACAGTTTTTAGGCCATTTTTATAGAATTGTCATCATGATGACTAGTCATTACATATTTATGCAAAAAAGGAGGAACATAACAGAAGGCTGTCTTAGTAGCACCTTATTAATAGGCACAGTGGTCTTCAGTTTTGGGGGATAGGGCTCAGCAAAGAAGTAGAACTATTCTGCTGACATCATTTTATGCTACTCATGTGCATAAAATATATCAGGTTTTATTTCAGGTAATATGTGCAGGGACAAAGTTGTATTATGCTCCATTTTGCTCAGAATAAAGAGCTACTGCATGTAAAAATTAGCTCACTGTCTCAGAGGAAAGGCCTAGTTTGATTAATCACTGAAGTAGTTTACCCATTCAGTAACTATAATTCAGTAACTCTAAAATAAAGTGCTGTGGCTAGAGCAAATGTTCTATCTGTACTCTAAAGTCGAATCTTATACTAGCTTAGCCTTTTAAGAACATTTTCTTTTAAGATTTGACTTTCTTCAGGAACATGTTTAAAAATATTTTGTCATGTGTGATATGTAACTCCTTATCCCTTTTATTTAAAATCCTTTTATGACCTTTGTACACTCTAATAGAGTACATTTTTTTAAAACAGTAATTGTACAATGTAATGATTTTTTTTTGGCAATATAATGATTTTAAGTAGGGAGTTGATAAAGTAAAATTTTTTTCTTTTATTTAATGGTTCTTTATTTGTTTATTTGTTTTGGTTTCAGGATTTCAGGAAAGTTCTACAGAGAAATGTCGTGGCTTATGTTAGTCTCCATAGTCCCATAAGGGGTAACTCAAGTCTACATTCCATAGCCTCACCATCTCTTCGGCAACTGGTAATAGAGGTAAGATGGACTACTTTTTAAAAAAATGATATTTTATATATATATATATATATATATACACAAACACACACACATATATAATATATTATATATAATAAAATTATTATTTAATGAAATGCCTATTTCTCTATAATTTGAGAAATTATATAAATTGTCTTGATGTTTTCATTTGTATTTAATATGCCCCAAACTATCTGTTTTAAGTAATAATCTGTCACTTATATTTTTCATCAATGTTCTTTTAACCAGTTTTTTATGTTCTGCAATTCTGTACTTACTATGGTGATAGGTGTAGATAGCATCTTACAGTTATAGAGAACATATGTAAAATTATAAATTTGTTTTTTAAAAATTGAATTTAGTTCTCAAATTCCCAATTCTGTTAATTTTGATACTTTTTGGTAAACTTCATTACTTTAGACTTCCTCCTCGCTCATGGTTTGAGCAGATTTGAGACCTGCTCTATCTTCTAGACAACATTGTAAGCACCCAAAAAGCAGGATCTATGTCTAGTTCCTAGAATATAGTGATAACTAATTCTAAGATATTTAGAAAATATTATTTAAAAATACTTATGGGAAAGAATAGCACACATTTTCCTATAGAATAACTTGAAAAAAAATCATGTGGCTTGTGATAATGTCTCAAGAGACATTCAAAAAATATTTATTTATTCATTTATTTAAGATTTTATTTCTTTATTTGACAGACAGAGATCACAAGTAGGCAGAAAGGAGGCAGAGAGGGGGAAACAGGCTCCCTGCTGAGCAGAGAGCCTGATGCGGGGCTAATCCCAGGACCCTGAGAAGCTTAACTCACTGAGCCACCCAGGTGCCTCCAATTGTTTTTTATTTAAAAAAAATTTTTTCTTATTCACTCTGGGGGCTCCTGGATAGTTTAGTCGGTTAAGCATCTGACTCTTGATTTCCGCTCAGGGTCCCTGAGGTTAATCCCAAAGTCAGACTATACCCTCCACAGAGAGTCTGCTAGAGAGTCTCTCCCTCTGTCCTCCCCTTTCTCAAGTGCACTCATGCTCTCTCTCTCTCTCTCTCTCTCAAATAATTAAATAAATAAAATCTTAAAAAAAAATTTAGTCCTTTCTGGCCTATTTCAAAGAGGTTTTCAGAACATCTCTCCTGTTTATTAGTTGAGTTCAATTTTATTTTTGCATTCTTTTTATGACATATACTACAGATAAAATGATATGTGTTATTTCTCAGAATGAAAGTAATAATGTGACCACTGGGGGTGGTTTTCCCCCAACCTGAAGGGTTATTGGTGTATATTAGAAATGACCTTTTAGATGCCTACAGAATTTCCATTGAGTATCATAGAAACTGAGCTAAATAATGAACAGTGCTTTAGTTTAACCATAATGCCTGATTGAAATGTTATGCAAACTAACATTTTATGACTTTCATAAAGTATTTTCTAGTTTAATAGTTTTCATTGACATTTCCATATGTAGTATAATAAAGAAGACATTATGAAAGATGAAATAGATAAATCTGTACATTTGAGATCAGCAAAACCCCAGTGTGCATGCCCTAAATTATATCCAGTTCTGTAAGTGAATTCCTCATGTGCTTTGTACTGCTTTGCATTCTGTGACTCTCTTACCTGCCTTGAAAAAAAATCAAAAGAAAAAATTCAGCAGCAGATGTCTCTCTTAGAAAGTTAAGATATTTCTGTACAACTGAGTGATCAGAAAGAAAGTGTGAGCTCAAGTATCTGGCCACTGGAAAGGGTTATTTTAAAATTTATCTTTTCCTTCCTGCATTTTACCATATTTGTATTTTGAGAACTCTGGAAGATAAGTAATCATTGAAATTCATAAGCAAATAGAAATAACAAACTATTAAGGACTATCAAATCTAAAGAAATATCTATCTATAGAAATGTCTGAAAATATACTGCTTTTTAAAATATCTTGGCACATCTT
The DNA here is from genome assembly GCF_011764305.1 of Mustela putorius furo. Classification (NCBI taxonomy): domain Eukaryota; kingdom Metazoa; phylum Chordata; class Mammalia; order Carnivora; family Mustelidae; genus Mustela; species Mustela putorius. The sequence goes on from NW_025421987.1 coordinate 77,429,952, forward strand.
AGAGAGATGCAAATATTAACATTTAAACCTAATTTTCTAAAAATATAGCATAGTTTATCAATAATGAATATTAACATGGAAGATATACTTTCCTATCTGCTTGGGGGAGGAATCTTTTTATTTGATAGTTAAAATGTTTCTGTACTAATCTAAGAATTAGTATATAAATTCTAATTTACTCAAAGAAAATATCCTTTCAGTTGAGAGAGAACATATGTGTGTTCTATAGGACAAATTAGAAAGGTAGGATTAGGGGATACCTAGATGGCTCAATGGATTAAAGCCTCTGCCTTCAGCTCAAGTCATAATCCCAGGGTCCTGGGATTGAGCCCTGCATCAGGCTCTCTGCTCAGCAGGGAGCCTGCTTCCCCTCTCTCTTTGTCTGCCTCTCTGCCTACTTGTGATCTCTGTCTGTCAAATAAATAAATAAAATCTTAAAAAAAAAAGGATTATTACAAATTCAAATAAAAGCATATAAAGGTGAAGAGAACTAAAAGTAACAAAACCTCACAGTAATTTATATAATTTAAAATAATTTAACACTAGTGGAATTAAAAAGAAAAAAAAAAGATTTAGAATGTTTCTTTGAAAAAATAAAAGGAATGAAGGTGCATGGGTGGCTCAGTTGGTTCAGCATCTGACTCTTGATTTTTGACTCAGATCATGATCTCAGGGTCATAAGATCAAACCCCATGTCAACCTCCATGCTCAGCAGGGAGTGTCCTGGAGATTCTCTCCCTCTGCCCCTCCCTGCCTCAAATGTATAAATAAATCTTTTTTTATAAAGGAACATTATAATAGAATATCAATAACTTTACTTGCAAAGACATTTTATCAGTCTTTAGAACCTTCATATTTTATTAGTTTCTTAGATTCTGTTTTCATAAACAAATACGTTTCATATAATCTAGTGTAAATCAAACAAAAACAATTTAAAAATTATTTTTTCTACAAAGAACAATATTTTTTATAAGGCATGCTGACTAAATTGTGGATGACATAAAATTATACAGAATATACTCTTGCACAGCAATGCACAGAATCAAAAATATCTCATGAAGTTCATGTGGTAAAAATAGCAAATGGGGGCACCTGGATGGGTCAGTGGATTAAGCCTCAGGTCATGATCCCAGGATCCTGGGATCGAGCCCCACATCAGGCTCTCTGCTCAACAGGGAGCCCACTTCCCTCTCTCTCTGCCTGCCTCTCTGCCTACTTGTGATCTCTCTCTCTGTCAAATAAATAAATAAAATCTAAGAAAAAGGAAAAAAAATAAATAACAGATTGAATCTTTAAAGGTTGTTATACAATACTGCATTTATTTGTTTATTTATTTATATTTAAATTAAATTAGCCAATATATAATACCTCATTAGTTTCTGAGGTACTACTCAATGCACTGCATTAAAAAAAAAAAAAAAGAAAAACTAGACACATATAGGATATTTTAATGGATTATGAGCTTGATAGAAAACAAAACTGTGAAACGGTTGCCCTAAATCAAATACCAGTTCAAATTTTATTCCTACTATGTTATTCCAGTTAAGGAAGATGATTATTTCATTGTCCTTGGTCTATTAGACCTTGGTATGCTGTGATTTTTGTTTAAATTAGACCTAATAGATGAACTGAAATAATGGTTTACAGTAAAATTCTCCCTTTTTCTTTTTTTTTTTTTTTAAAGACTTATGTATTTATTTGAGAGAAAGAGAGAGTGCCTGCAAGCAAGGGGAGGGGCAGAGGGGTAAGGAGAGAGACAATCTCAAGCAGAATGCCTGATGAGCACAGAGCCCCACATGGAGCTTGGTCCTACAACCCTGAGATCATGACCTGAGCCAAAACCAAGAGTTGGATTCTTAACCAACTGAGCCATCAAGACACCCTAAAATTCTCCCTTCTTAAGTATACAGGTTGATGTACAAGCATATAAACACCATTACAATCAGGATATACACAATTTCCATGCCGCAAAAGTCCCATCATAGCTGTAGCATTCCGTGTCCTCTCTTTGTTCCTAGTTCCTAGCAAAGACTCATCGGATTTTTGCCCAAATGGTTTGATCTTTCAGAATAGCATAATCAATGGAATTCCTTCATCACGTAGTCCTTTCTGTGTGCCTTCTTTTCCTTGGCATAATGATTTTTAAAAAATATGTCCGTATTGAAAGGGGAGCCCTCTTACACTGTTGGTGGGAATACGAACTGGTGCTGCCACTCTAGAAAACAGAGTTTCCTCAGAAAGTTAAAACTAGAACTACCCTATGACCCAGCACTTGCACTACCACATATTTATCTGAAGGATAAAAAAATAGTGATTTGAGTGGGCACATGCACCCTAGTGTTTAGAGTATCAATGTCCACAATAGCCAAATTATGGAAAGAGCCCAGATTTCCATCTACAGCTGAATGGATAGAGAATGGAATATTACTTAGCTATCAAAAGAATGAAATCTTGCCATTTGCAATTATATGGATGGAAAAAGAAGGTATTTATTTTTTGAAGATTTTATTTATTTGTCAGAGAGAGAGAGAGAGACAGCACAGGCAGGGGAAGAGTCAGGCAAAGGGAGAAGCAGGCTTCCTGCTGAGCAATCAGCCCCATGAAGGACTTGATCCCAGGACACTGATGACCTGAGCCAAAAGCAGATGCATAACTGACTGAGCTACCCAGATGTCCCTAGAGGTACCATGTTAAGCAAATACCATGTTATATATGATAATATCATGTTATATAAATATCATAATATGATATTTATGTCATGTCCTGTCATAATTATGCCATAATATCATGATATATAAATATCATAAATATCACGTTATATATATACAAATAACATGAGATATCATGTTAAGCAAAATAAGTCAGTCAGAGAAAGAAATACTGTATGATCTCACTCATATGTTGAATTTAAGAAACATCACAGATGAACATATGGGGAGGGGAGGAATAATTAAATGAGATAAAAACAGAGAGGGAGGCAAACCATAAGAGACGCTTAATCATAGCAAACGAACTGAGGGTTGCTGAAGGGGAGGTGGGTGGAAGGATGGGGTAAGTGAGTGATGGACATTAAGGAGGACACGTGATGTAATGAGCACTGGATGTAATATGCAACTGTTGAATCACTAAATTCTACCCCTGAAGCTAATAATACAGTATATGTTAACTAAATTGAATTTAAATTTTAAAAAAGTAAAAGAAAAAACGTCCTTCTTGTTACATGTGTCAGTCGTACATTTAGAGGACAAGGATAACAGGTTAGTCATGTCTGGGTTGAATGCATTACCTTTGGAGCTCTTCTTTCAGCTTGGTACTCTTTGATTTTGAAATGAAGAGGAATTAAACTATTGAATTAAGAGAGGAAGCCATTTCTCTGAAATTAGTCTATTAAATTTGAATTAAATCATCCTGAATCGAGGAGTACCTCCTGATCAGGTCATGATCTCAGGGTGAGATCCAGCTTGGCGTCGGGCTCTATACTCAACCCTGAGTTTGCTTGGGATTCTGTCTCTCCCTCTTCCTCTGGTCTTCCTTCCACTCGTGCTCTCTTTCTCTAAAATAAATAGATGAAATATTTTATAAATAAATAAATAAATCTTCCTGAATGTAGAGAATGAAGTCTTTTGAAGATTCAGAAATGCTTACTGACCATAGGTTTTAGGTTTTTCTTAGAATTCATAAACAATTGACCTTAAAAAAATTACCCAAAGAATAACAAAAACTGATGGGTACCAAAACTAAGTAATAGGAACATGAGAGTTAATGGTACTGCTCTCTCTTCTTTAGTGTTTATTTGGAAATTTTCATTATAACTTGAAAAAAAATCTCCAAAAATGCCTAAGTTTTCTAAATTACAACTCTGATAACTAATAAATTCATTTGTCTTCTGAAAGGAAGTGAGGTACCCCTTGAATGGTAAATAAAAGGCAAGAACTAAGACTTTATGTGGTTGATATTTTTCTGTTAGTTTTGTAAAATTTTGAATGTACACTTCTGCCCTCTTTGTGCAGAACATTTTTGCCAAAAAAATTAGCTCATTTAAATTAATTTGTATGTTTTAGAATTTAAAAAAAAATCTCAATTCAAAAAAACTAAAAATTAAATATTAATATTTCTCTTAAAATCCCCATTTCAGAAGTGAATATATTTTATTTTTTTTTTTAAGATTTTATTTATTTATTTGTCATAGAAAGAGAAGCGAGAGCAAGCACAGGCAGACAGAGGGGCAGGCAGAGGCAGAGGGAGAAGCAGGCTCCCCGCCAAGCAAGGAGCCCGATGTGGGACTCCATCCCAGGACGCTGGGATCATGACCTGAGCCGAAGGCAGCCGCTTAACCAACTGAGCCACCCAGGCGTCCCTATATTTTCAAATTATAAGTTACCTAATTACCTATTTCCTTTGCAAAAATGTTGATTTCATATTAATGTTTACTTCTTATTTATATTTTCCTATGCAAAAATACAGTGAAATAACGTTTTTAACTTATACTGATAATGTTAATATGTGCATTACAGAGATCAAAAAAGTATGTCAATTACATAAAACTAAGAATTTTTTTTAAGATCCAATAAACTTTTATAAATGGACTTTTTAATTAAATTTAAAAATCTCATCTGTACAGTACTCTAGGAGATTCTGGTATGAATTTCCTAATTTTTACTCTATAGTTGGTGGTCATTTGGATTTGGATGATTATTTCTAGGTTTTAGCTTTAATGAATACAGATGCTATGATTATTCTTTTGTGTTGGTAGAATGGGTGCATGCATTTTTGAGGAGTATTTATCTGGAAATGAAATCACTAGGTTACTGGGTAAGCACATGATTAACTTTAGTAGGCACTGCCAGAGAATTGTCCAAAGTATTAACTATACTACCACCAGGAATATATGAATGTCCTAGATGCCTTATATCAACACATTGGTGTATGGAAGTGTATCTTTTTTGGGTTTTAATTTGAATTTCCCTGATAATTAATGATGATTAATAATGTGGATATCTTCCTCTATAAAGGATCATTTGAGCCTTTTACCTTTTAAAGAAAAAGAATTCTACCTATAAAAAAAGAATTGTTCATCTTTGTCTTATCAATATGTAAAAGCTCTTTATGTATTCTCGATTCAAATTTTTTGCTGGTTATATATTGTGAAATCTTCTTCCAGTCTGTCACTTGACATTTTACTTTCTTCTTGGTAGCAACACACCTTAATTATTAATCTTATGGAAATCTTCTAAACAGCATTTATTGTTCCATATCTTATACAAAACACAGTGAACTTAATTTAGTAGTGATGTTTAAAGAGCATTATAAACCTTTATAATCCTCTGATTCAAAAACATTTTTGAGTCCTTACTCTCTCTTTCAATCTGTATATATACACACACGTATATATAGGAACTCACTTAGGCCTCCTAAATGAGTAAGGAATAAAATATCTTCGTAAGATCCACTTTTTCAGAAGAAAACTCTTTCTTGAAAACAATTTCCACTGATCCTTAAGTGTACAATAAAGGATACATAGATCAATGTCCTCTTAGTTAATGAAGCGCGGCTGTCTTCATACAAAGTTAGTTATGGAATTCAAGATAAAATGAGATTTCTCCCCAAATAATAATTTTAAGTATTAGGATGCAATACAAACACACACATCCCTCTCTATATACACTGCTGTTTTATGTTTATTTTTTGAAATCATCTTTCATAGTTCACAGAAGGTATTGATTTTGCCTTTAGAAAAGCAGAATTTGATCATCCATATATTAGTCGGTACTCTGTAAGTCTCAAGTAAATAGTGATGAAATTTCTAGGAGGTTATTTTGGGCAAGCCTGAAGCATTTGTACATATGAAAGTAGTCAATCTAGCTATATTTTTCTTAAATGTCACTTTGAAGCACCTGCCAGACACAGGCAAACCTGATCAAAACCAACTGATTGCATCAATATTATGAAAGAGTCCACAGAATGGACAGTGTTGTTATTTTTTTAAGTCCCTGAAAAAAAAAATGGCAAAGATTTTCTTAGTTTTATAGTGTTTTGAAAATTTTTTCATGTTTTATTTTTTCATACCAAGAAATACCCAGCAGGAAATATAGTACATATATCTTAATTCAGCTGCATTCATTAAAGCATTGAGCCCAGAACCAGACTACAGTATTACATCATTATGAATACCCCCAGTCCTTGCAGAGCTCTATAATATGATAAATATTTATAAAGAACCCAACTGTGTATGACATTGCTGTAGGTATTGTAGGGAACACAATTAGTAGATGAAATGCCCCTGTTGCCTGGGAGCTTATGACTTTGCCATGAACCTCAGACATGCATAAAGAGCTGAACTATAGGGGTGAGCGTTATGTGCCATTCGTTATGTGCCATTCTGGAATTCCCAGAAAAGAGGCAATGGAATTGATTTAATTCAGAGTCATGCATTATATAATGTGGCAAACAGGTTGAATATACTCAGAATCTTGAAGATATTTAACCATCTGTCTTGTCAAAGCTCAGTGCTTCGATCATGTAAACCAACTGCTCTTTTCCAGAACAACCAAAGCTCCTTCTCAAATCACACAGCTGATGTCCATTTCCATTTCCTCGCTCAAGTCAAGTGCAACTCTGTTATGCTTCTGAACTTTTTCTTTCGTGTTGAGGGGTACTGAACTGCCAGGGCTGTGTTTGCCACGGTAGTTGTACAGTTTCTACTAAGTGCCACAGTGCTGGTTTCCATTCTGCCTCATGATGCTACTATTCCCTACAGGGTAGAAACAAAACAGGGGAGACATGTTAGCACCAGGATGTATTTGGTTTGAATGTGTGTTTCTAGAAGGCTGATTTTTGAATAACAGAGTTATTAATTATTATTTTCTCTTGATTTTATTTTTATACACTATAGAATTAGAATAACTAGTTCTAGTCTTCTAGGGCTTCCATAACAGAATACCACAGACCGGGGAGTTTAAAGAACAGAAATTTATTTTCTTAGATTTCTGGAAGCTAGAAGTCCAAGTTAAGATTCAGGGAGGGTAAATTTTTCCTAAGGCCTCTCTCTGTGGCTTGTAGAGAGCCACTTCTCACGGTGTCTTCACAAGGTCTTTTCCCTGTACATGCTCTTTCCTGGAGTCTCCTCTACTTCTTATAAGGACACCAGTGCTATGAGATTAGGACTCTTTCTTTATGTTCTCGTTTAACCTTAATGACCTTGTTGAAGGTCTTACCTACATAAATATGGTCACGTTGGTGCCTAGATTTCAACCTGTAAAATTTGGGAAGACACATTTTAGTCCATAATATTGACCAAAATGCAGAGTGGTAGAGTACAAAAGGCATAGTGGTAGAATTTAAAAAGCTGTCTTTTCTTTTTTCTCTCTCTTTCATTGATAATTTTTTAATAGAGAGTACTGAAACAAAGCTTAATTTCTGTTCTACTTGCTATAAAACATAAAAGTAGAATTGACTTTGAAACATTCTCTACTGACTTGTCTTTCATGATACATGACATAGTTTTTGTTTGTGTATTTAGTTTTATCCTTGTTAGTTTTTATCTTTTTATTTTTTAAGGAGAGAAATTCTCTGTGCTTTCTTGCTTACAATAAATTACAACTCTTTTCAGTGGATTCTGCTTAATTCTACTTTATTTATCTTCCTTTCTGCTGCTTCTACTACCAGTAGCCAACTGGAGTGACCATAAACACCAATAAACTGATTTAAAATCCTATCTTACACTAATTTACCATTTCGATAAAGTCTCACATTTAAAATTGTGATTCTATTGGCAGGTGACTTTATCTCCTAGGTTTACAGTACTTTCCTTTGTGTTAAAACCAAGCAATCCCTCCAGTTTATTACTGTTTTACAAGGTTTTCTGTTCGTATAGGTTGACAATTTGTAAATTTCTTTTTATTTAAATCTAGATATCAAGGGAAGTCTTGGAGTATGGCTACAACCCTGAATTTCAGAAGGCAGCTGATTTAAATGTTTGGATGACATAGCCAAAGAATGGTGTAAACAATTAGAGATATTAAAATATTAACCAATTTACTGGGGAATGCATTCATGCAATCAAAATGAATATAATGTTCCTAAGTGGCTGTAGTTGAGTTAGTTTGAGTCTGACTTTTTGATTGGTATATGAGACACTAGACCTCTACAGGATTCAGTAGAATGGCCATATACTCTGCGGAACTATTAGTGAATCACTGTTACTGGCAGGTTAGATAAAACTGCTTCATCTATACAGCATCATAAGTGCAATATAATACACTTCACCATGTAAAGAAATTCTCTTTTTGAGGATGAATTAATTCTCTTTTTCCCCCACTTGACCGTTAACATATTTAAAAAACCTACCACTTATGTCATCAGTTAATTATCTAATAGCAATTACAATAGTAATGTTTTGTCTTTATGATGTATGACATTTTATCTAAAGTTTCTATGAGTAAAGAAATTAATTTAAAAAGACATGGCTTCATGGTTTACACAAACCATCTTTTTAGGAGTGCCGGGGTGGCTCAGTCAGTTATACATCTGACTCTTAATCTCAGTTGAGGTCTTGATCTCAAGGTCATAAACTTGGGTCCTGCTTTGGGATCCATGCCCAGCATGGAGCCTACTTACAAACAAACAAACAAACAAAAACTTTTTCAAATATAACTTCTGGGATAAATTTAGTTTCTATTGCTAAGTGTTTACCCCAAATAAGTTGTATAAATTATGACTCCTTTGCTTTTGTTTGTTAGTTATATTTTTAAGAAGCATCTTAACCAATTTTGTATTTATGTTGATATTTTGTATTTGAATGACTCACTTTGTTCCTTAGTAAATAATTTGTTTCTATATACTAACAGTGAATTGTCTGAAAGAGAAATTTAAAAGCAATGCCATTAGGATATCTGGGAAGTTCAGTGGTTTGAGCATCTGCCTTTAGCTCAGGTCATGATCATGATTGAGTCCTCGATCAAACCCAGATCAAGGTTCCCTGCTCAACAGGGAGTCTGCTTCCCCACCAGCACTGCCCCCACCTCACCCCCACTCTTGCTCACAAAAGTGCTCTCTCTTTCACTCTCTATGTTTCTGATAAATAAATAACATCTTTAAAAAATAAATAAAAGCAATTCCATTTACAGTAGCACTGAAAACAATCACATACTTAGGAATGAATTTAATAAAAAAGGTGAAAGAGCTATACACTGAAAATTATAAGACATTGATGAAAAGTATAGAAGACACATAAATGGAAAGATAATTCATGTTCTTAGATAAGAAAAAAATACTATTATTAAAAATGCACATGCTTTGCAAAGTGGTCTACAGATTAAATGAGATCTCTGTCAAAATTCCAAGGGCATTTTTTTGCAGATACAGAAAAAAACAATCCTAAAATTTATATGGAGCCACAACAGACCTCAAATAGCCAAAGTGATCCTAACAAAGAAAAAAAGAAAAACATGCCTGGGAGTATCACATTCCCTGATTTCAAGCTATATTACAAAGCTATATATATTAACCAAAACAGTTGGGGCACCTGGGTGGCTCAGTCAGTTAGCTGGCTGCCTTCCCCTCATGTCATGATCCTGGGGTCCTGGGATCCAGCCACCCCAAGTCGAGTTCCCTGCTCAGTGGAGAGCATGCTTCTCCTCCCTCTGCTGCTTCTCCTGCTTGTGCTCTCTCCCTCTCTCTAAGTAAATACATAAAATTAAAACAAACAAAAAAACAAACAAAACAAAACAACAGCATGGTACTGGCTTTAAAATAGGCACATAAGGCACTGAAACAGAACAGAGAGTACAGACATCAACCACGCATGTATGGACAACCAATTATTGACAGGGTATCAAACATAATCTTAAATAAATGGTGCTGGAAAATTGGCTCAAATGTAAAAAAAAGAATGACACTGAACTAATGTACAGTGTGGTGACTAGAGTTGATAATATAGTACTGTATACTTCAAAGTTTTTTAGAGTAGATCTGAAGCGTTATACACACACACACACACATACACAGTTACCTATGTTCACTATCTGCGGTGATGGATGTGTTCATTATCTTGATCTGGATAATAATTTTATAACATATAAGTATATGAATTCCTCATTTTGTACATTTTAAACATATATAATTTAAATGATTTTAAAACACAATCTAAAATGAAAAATATAAATAGGCTTTTGGTCAAAATAACAAATGAAATAAATGCTTTGCTAAAAAAAGTGAACTCTGAAGCAAAAGGAAATTGATGTAATAATATTAAATGAATGGTTGAACAAATAATCATGAATCTTGCATTAAATTCGTATTTCCCAGTGTGTGTTGTGAGAGATGTACTAAACAGAGCCTTCAGTATGTAACTGATGCATAGCAAAGGTCCAGAGGTAAACAGAACATTCAGTCTTTCTCAAACTTGTTCTGTTCTAGAACCATTCTCTTCCAGGCATCTTGTGAAAATAGTCATGGAAATGCTGCTTTAAACAAACCCTATATGCACCTAAAAGTTGGAATTTTTACAGAAACTTAACTAAGTATTCAATCCCTTCACTTTGAAAATGGATTTCTTCAAAGGGCAAGATCTACAATTCACATGCACTTTTTCAGAAACACACCTCAATATATGGTGCTGATAAGACTTGAAGGCACGGATTATTCCTTCCCTTTGATCTGGAATTTCACCTGCAAATTTATAGCCTTAAGCATCCTATAATTTGACACTAATCTCTCCACAGTAACTACTGTTAACTGTAATTTTTAGTAGGAAAATTATAATTTTAAGAGCAGGGTGATAAAGTAAATTGAACAGCAGAAGAAATTAAGCTATTTTAACCCTGAACCAACAATACTCCTGATAACCATTTTCTGCATCTCTCTAAGGAGTAGAAAAATCATTTCAATTTGGTCTATGGAAGAATTCTCAAATAGGATGAATTATCTTAAGGTGCTCAAACATTGTGCAGATGTTGTGAAGGGGGATTGAATGTTTTTTATGGGTGGTTGATCCAGCAAGTCTTTATTTATAGAGTAATTTACACATGAATTCATCCTCTATTTAGTTGTGTTTGTTTGTGTAGTTACATAACATACATCAGGGACTGCAATTAGTTTCTGGGTTGTTAACTTTCATGTTTATTGTTTATTTATCTATATTGAGCCTTTACAAATTCTGGCTCTAAGTGCATAAGCTATATTTTATATGTTACATATTAACAGTTGGTGAGTATAAGAGACCATGACGACTTTAAGTCCAGTGTTGATGTTTACAACTGTTTTCTATGGCAGTGTAATGCGTAAATACCGAGAGCAGATGTAGACACTCATCTATGATAACCATCTCACCCTGAAGTCCTTCCCACTCATTTCTCTGGAGCAGTCAATGGCAGCCACAGAAAGCATTAAAGAAGGCAGTAGCCCAGATGTAAAACTGAAATAGACATGAATCTAGACAGGATTATAAAGAAAAGCTAGTTTAGAATTACAGCATCAGAACTGCTACCCTTTTCTGCAATGTGCTTTTTGAAAGTAAAGTAATACAGAATTACTTAGTTTGAAAATTTTAGAAATTGAATGAAGGATATTAATTTCTAAATCATATTTTACATGAAGCTTAGTCATCTTTGAAATAAAAGGACATATCTTCTAGTTGTATATGGCATGTCATCCAAAATGTTAAGCAAGTTTCAATAATATTCAATAGGTAATTATAGGTTAAGAAGATGATAAGATATTGCATGATCCCAAAATAGGGTGACAGGCTCTTGCTTGGGGAAAATTCACAAAGGTGATGGGCATTTTCACTTTATCCTAGGAATAAGAATTTGATAAATAACTACATACATTACAAAGAATTCTTCAAGACTAAATCTAGCTCCTTTCATTACTTTATTTTGCTCTTCATAGAAAAACTATCAACATTACATGGGCAAAAGTAAAATCGATCATCTATAATTTTGCTCAGAGAAAACCACTGAGAATATTTTCCTTTGTGTAATGTGTATAGATTTATTGTTACCAAAGGAAATTATATCTGCATTTTTTTCTCTTAAAACATTATAGTTTACATATAACGATATATGTATATATTTTAATATCTTTGTACATGAGTGAATCAAATAAAAGTAAGTATAGGATAATTTATTGCAATATACTTATAAATTTTCTGTAGGGTTGAAATCTTTTTCAAAATACCAAAGATTTGAAAATCTTTTTCAAAATACTCCACTTGGTATTTTGGTATTTGAAATATATAATATTTCATATTATATAAATATTTGTTAACCAGTTCCTTTTTAAAGAACATTCATATACTGTGCAAAGGGTTATTTTTTTAATTAACATTGCTACTCTGTATTAGGTTGTACATACCAGTTGCCTCTTTCCAGTTAGTCCCTTTATTAGTCACTAGACAGTTCATGTAACAAAAGGCATTTCTTTAAGCAGAAATAGGTTTCTGATATGGAATGGTTGTTACAAAGGGTTCAGAAAGACCACAGGAGCCACCTCTAGGTCTTCCAGGCATGACTTAGAGAACATGATAATAGAGACCTTCCAGGGGCATTTCTATGCCTGCATGAAAAAAAAGCTTAGGGTTCAAGAAGCTACAGCCCAAATTACTCAATCTAAAGCTCAGTACTTCTGCTAAGTTCCAGTGAGCTCATAGTTATTGGCTTTAGGATCACATTGCCACAGCCATAATACAGAGGGAAATGTTGTGCCCCACACTCTGCACCTTGAAGACCTCAAGGCCAGAATCACCTCTCTTTACCACACAAGGAGGACCAGCAAGCACCTCTGTGACTCTCTTCTCATAGCAGAAGCAGCAGAGGCTGCGTTACATTATGTTCATCTTACTAACCTCATACAGGTGTGTGCACTTGGTGGCAGCTAGGTCTCAGCATGTGGCAAAGTGATCACTCGCTTTCCGGGCTTCAGTCATGGAGTAGCAAATCTGCAGTGTTTTATAGTTTCTTAGAATAAATTCCAGAATATCAAATTCTGGGTCAAGAATATTAATTTATAAACATCACAGCAATATGTTGGATATCTCTTCTTATGTGCATTGTTTCACAGCACTGTGTTTTAACTTTCTTTTTCTTATTATTTGTAAATATTCAAGCATGATAGTATCTATGTTGCTCTTTAATTTATACCTGTATATGCCTGATTGTATGGGGAGATGGTTGTGTTGTCGGAAGCCTGGGAGAACAACAGTGCACATCACAGAGCAGTTCCTAGGACCTTGGCAGATAGAGCTATCCAATGTCCAATTTTCTGATTGAAAGGGGTCATAGGTTTGACATAATATCCTTTCTTTAGATCTTTACTCAAAAGCACCCAAATGAAAAATTCCTGGCTCCAATATTTGAAATATGAAACACCATCTTGACATTTTATGTTTCCTTCAGAGCTTTATTTTTTTTCTCTTTAGGACTTATCATTAACACTATATATATATATATATATATATATATATATATCTATCTTAATTTTTGTATATCATTTCTTTTCCCAGTAGACTATAAACTCCTTGAGAGGAGAGAATTTGGGTGGTTTTATTCATTGCTGTATTTCTAATATCTGGTACCTAGAGGCCACTCAATAATATTTCATGAATGAATAAATAAATGAATATTTGTTTTCTTACACCTTCTATTTTTATTATATAAAACTTACATATGGGAATTCTGTTTCCACTTGGGATGTGGAAGTTGCAGGGGACTTTGCTCCCACCCTAACTGTGAGAATATGTGAGATAAGTTATAAAATCACAGTTTTTAAAAATCTTAGATAAAAATCTTTCAGAGCTCTGAGGCTGCAAATAAGACTAAGTAAACTGAAATCTAAGAACTGGTAGGTCCTTTCTGAGGGGAAAAGAGCTGCTTCGGTCATGGCAGAATGACAAGATGAGGAGGGATCTAGGAAAGACATGGGGGAGGAAAAAATCAGAAGAATTAATAAACTTTTAACAGACCCCTTGGGATGGCATGATGATTTTGAATTCCAGTAGCCTCGGCTGTTCCCATAGATCCTCCCTGAGCACACAAGGTCGGACACCAAAAGCTGGAGGCAGGGTAGATCGGCTGTGAGAAATACCTTCAAAACATACCAGATATTCACCATGTGCATGCAAGACCAGCTGCTGAAACCTGAGTTAGGTTTGCTGAGAGAAATCTCTCTGATGTGCTCCAGATCTTCACTGAGCACAGAAAGGGAGCTGCCAGTGGCTAGAGGCAAGGGAGGATATAAGAGGAAACGTCCTCTGAGGCACTCAGACTTTTCGTGAGTACAAAACAGTGATTGCTGGATGTATGGAGGCAGGTAGGTAAACTGAGAGAACTCTACCCAGGTACTCCAAGTTATCAACCTGTGCAAGGTGGTACCTGTTGAACTTTAGAGCAGGGCAGCCATGCAGAAAGAAGTCTCCCGAAGCTCAGAAAACCAGGCATAGGACTGAGGGTAAAGATTATTCCAAGCAGCCAAAGCAAAACAAAACAACAGAAAACTGGCATTTAGGCTATAAAACAGAGAGGCATCACTCATGGTTTGGACCACTGGCATCTGGACATAAAGACATCACTGGAGTCACATCAAGAATCAGACCTCAGCATGGAGTTCACAATAAATCACACTGTTAGCATAAACTACTGGAAAGTTTATGACCTAGAACCTCAGGCATACAAAAGACTCAGGCAGAACATTCCAAGGGCTTAGAGCTCATCTCTCAGGAGTGAAATGTGCTAGGTTTGAACAATTCAGGCCTGCTGAATTAACTTTTAACTCCTTCCCAAACAGAAATGTTAAAGTGAGTTTCCATGCTAAAAGAAAGTGATCTATAGGGAAAAATAGAGAGACCCAAAGGGCAAATATAATGGAAACAAAAGATAAATATAATCAATATTTCATAGGCAAATGTGATAGATATGTATTTTTAAAATCTTGATGTATGTATGTATGCATATGTGTGTATGTATATTATTTATATTATATATATATATATATACACGTGTGTGTGTGTGTGTGTGTGTGTGTGTATACTGTCAGCACTATGCAGTTTTTTGAGGAACTGGAATTCTCGTACTTCACTGGTGATAGTGTAAAATGGTACCACCACTTGAAATCATGTTTTGGCAATTTCTTATAAAGATAAACATATATCTACCATATTACCCAGTAATCCCAAAACTAGGTATTTGTCCCAGAGAAATAAAAATACGTCTTTACAGGGCACCTGGGTGGCTCAGTGGGTTAAAGCCTTTGCCTTCGGCTCAGGTCATGATCCTAGGATCGAGCCCCGCATCAGGCTCTCTGCTCAGTGGGGAGCCTGCTTCTTCCTCTCTCTGCCTGCCTCTCTGCCTACTTGTGGTCTGTCAAATAGAGCCTGCTTTAAAATCTTTAAAAAAAATACTTTAAAAATACATCTATACAAAGCATGTTCATGAGAGCTTTATTCAAAATAGCCCAAACAATCTAATATCTGGCAGTAGAAGAACAGGTAAGTAAATTGTAGTTTACTCATAGGATGGAATGCTACTTAGAAATAAAAAGGAACAATCTATTGGTACATGCAACATCAAATGTTATGATTTGAGAAAGAAGCCAGACACAAGCATATATATTGTATGATTCCATTGATACAAAGCCCTACAATCTATGAAATTGGAATAGTTATTACCTTGAAGATTAGAGTGTTATTGTATATAAACTTTAGTACATATGTATTCAGTGTAAATCCTAAAAAAAACAAAAAATCATCCACAAAAAGTCCCATCTCATGCTTAGAGATGCAAAATTTCTAATACAATATTGCTGAATCTAAGCATGAAATACTGTTAGAAAAGAAAAAAATTACTCACTTTTCAGTAAGAAAGAATTAGGGAAAGTAAAATATACTTATGTAAGGCACATGTATTAGCCAACATTAGCCAACATCTAAAAAATCTCAGCGTGAATGTTAATCATTAAATTCTAAGTCTGTTAAAATTACAATAATTTTTTATTCAGTGAATACTTCAATTTGCACAGGAGGCTCCTTAAATCTGAAGTTTTCAAGAGTCTGCTGTTCAGTACTAAATTTCTGATCATCAAATGTGTCTCAGAAGATAAAATCATGAAAATTGTTAACTTCAAATATGTATCCATAGACCAAAGACATAGAGTTTAGTTAGGCAAAAGCTTTTTAAGTAACTCAGAAAATCTGTGCAGTTGGCAAAGAAGGCCATGGCCTATGGAATGGTGGTCCTTTAATCTGTCAGTATCTCAAGAAGTATTAAGTATAGCAATATAGCTCACAGTTCCCTTTGAGATAATCTTTCAAAGTTCTGTATCAACTGTCATGTGGCATGTTCAGAAATTTCTCCAAAAGATCTTTTCATCATGTTGAAAAAGATAGTTGTTCTTATAGATGCATTGCTTCATTAAAAATAATTTATTTGTGTCCACATATTCACCAAATTATTGGTTTTACTTGAAATTACTGATTTCTTTTAACCTAAAAAATAAACCGTAAATTTAGGTCAGACTCAAAATTTTTCTCGGTGAGATTCTGATGTTAGTCTTAGAGAATTTTATGTGGGAAACATAGGTAGAGATTTAACATAACATTCTGAGATTGCCACTTGATACTTTGTTATCTTCTGTGGCCATTCTATTTTCTTAAGCATTTTACTAGGATGAAGGGAATTGAATTATAGTTGTAAACTTCTGTCCTCTGTCCAATATCACCTTTTGAACATGGGCATACAGTTGGATAAGTCCATTATACTCAGGCATTGTTCCTTAAAATGAAAATGTCTGAAAAAGAAATAAGAATTTTAAAAATCTACAAAATAAGACCCTGGAAATAAGGCTGTCTAAGAAATAGTACTAGTTGAGCAAAAGATTTATAGGTTAAGTTGCTGCACTATTGGGGTGCTTGGGTGTCTCAGTGGATTAAGCCTCTGTGTTCAGCTCAGGTCATGGTCTCAGGGTCCTGGGATCGCATCAGGCTCTCTGCTAAGTGGGGAGCCTGCTTCCCCCCTTTCTCTCTGCCTGCCTCTCTGCCTAGTTGTGATCTGTCTTTCTCTCTCTCTCTCTGTCAAATAAATAAATAAAATCTTTAGAAAAATAAAAAATAAAAAGTTGCTGCACTATGTACAATACGTATTCTCAACCAAAGTATCCTAATAATTGCATCTTATCCTATTGAATATAGGTACAGACAGTATTTTGAGAAATGCTGAAAAAAGATAGTCATTCTTCAGAGAGCCTTCACATAGTAACCCATGTGCCAAGCATAAAATAAATTTTATTGGAGTTGATATGGTTCTTTTTCTTTGGTTCTTTTTCTTTCACTTTCCTCTTATTTTCTTCTAGTCCCTGTGAACCTCCTCTTTCTAGTCTTCTTTATTAATCCTTTTTCTAATCTTTCTATCTCTATTTCTTCCTTTCAAGGAATTTAACCATCAATTGCCTATGTGTCTCCTAGTCTATCATTTGAATTTTTCCTCACTTTTATTATTTATTTTATAACTCTGTTTGACCTCAATTCAGCCATCCTCAGGGTTAGTACCATTTATTTTTTATGAAAATCATCTCAAAAGAATGAATTTAGCCTTCCTAGACAAGGTTGATGACGATCATCACTAAAATCAACGGGCTACTCTCGGGAGTGTGCATTGGGGTGATTGGAAGACTCAGCTTTAGGAACTAGAAGCAGTGCAGAAAGGAAAATTAATATTTATTGAGCATGCATGTGCCAGGTCTTGTACTGGGTACATGCTTCTACATTATTAATTATCTTATTGTATCCTCGAAACAGCTCTATAAGCTTGAAATTTCAGATAGAGGAGGTACAATTTATTTAGTTTTGCAGCAGAGAGTTGCTGGTAATGAGATTAGACTGGCAGACATGTACATCAGAGCCAGACTTCTTTCACACTTTAGGGCAGCTAGTCCTGGAAGCAGAGCAAAACTATGGCCAAATGGGTGTTTTAGTCAAACAGATGTATTGAGGAGCAAGATAGTTCAGCAGAAGGACTATTTCCCAGCCAAATGCTTTATTTGGCAAGAGTGAAAGGAAAATACAATACAGATAAATGTCCTTTAACTGTGAATAGTGTACATGAGTGCACAAAGAGTAAAATGTCTCATATTATGTTCAAAGTTCATCTGTCAGGAAAATCCCATTAGAAAAAAATTAATCATTGCATCCATAAACTATACATATTTATGAAAACAGTGCACAGTTCATTTGAACAGTGTTATAATAGTCAATACTTTCGAATCATAAAATGTCTCTTAAAAGGCATAATTATTTGGAAATACCATGCAAGTAACATAAATCATGTTTACAAGGTATACTTTAATCATATTATAGAACCGCTGTCATCACAGTAAAATGCCACTGTACTACTATTATATACTCTACATTAAGGATCCTATGTACTCAATTATTGTTGTTATTTATTCTAAGAAAAGCAAGCAATAAGTCAACTCACTTCCTTTAGTAAAGAAAGTAAATTATGTTCTGATAATGTCAAAATCATTCTTAAGATATAATAGTTACCTGTTATTACATATCCAATAGAAACACAAATATGTAGTGATGTAGAAGATTTTCACAGGGGGTATGTGTTTATGTATTTGGTGTTGATTAGAAACAAAGTTAATGAGGCCAAGGAATGATAAGAACTGTGTTTAACCACTGAATTATGAAAAGCAAATTATATTGTTTAAGTTGCTAGCCTTAACCAGCAGCATAAATATTCTTTTTCTTTGCTTTTTGTCCTGTGAAGAAAGGAGATAGAAAACTTGATTAGGTCTCTGTTTAGATAATGGAGGGGCCAACTGGTATTCTTATCAGTGGTATTCTTTGCCTGGTTACACTAGTTCTAAGCTGAAATACAACTGCCAATTGCCTTAATGATGCCTGGCTTTCTAACTGTTTAGCTAAAAATAGAAAGCCAGACGCAATCAAGGGATCACAATATTGATGTCTAAATATATGTTTAGAAAGGATTCCAGCTTGACAATTGATTGGCGATATTTTGTTAATTGCTTAATCTCTTCCAGCCTCAGTATGGTTTGTTTTGTGAAACAGGAATAATAATAATAATAACCACCATCTACTTCAAAAAGGTTACTGTGGGAATAAAAAGAGATTGTATATGTTAAAAGATAAACTGAGATATTAAAAAGTTTAAGACTTTGACCAAAAATTGATTTGAATTGTACAGTGCCAAACCTGAAGTGGTTAAAAATGCTCCACCAAGGGGAGCTGGGGGGCAAGATTTTTACAAAGAGGCAGAAGCAAAGCAAGGGCATTATTTGATTGGCTATAGCCTAAATGGCTGTTTTTTTTTTGTTGTTGTTGTTTGTTTTTTTGGTTTTTGGTTTTTGTTTTTAAGAAAGCTAGCTGGCTATTCCTGGTTGGTTGTCTTTACATTTTGATTTCTTAACCTTGAGGCATTACAGGCTTAGATTTCGGGTTGCTTCTGCAGGACTGAGGCATTAAGGCCATCTCTGTCTAATAGACTTTGTTAAATAATTTGACACATCAAAAGCACCTTTAACAATTGCAAAACACAAGATCACATCAGATCAGATTGTAATCAAAGTGTCTTGGCATAATGGCTTTACTCTGCTCCTCAAATAGGGTGCCAGAATCTTGGGCTTCCAGGTTCTCTTTCTTCTTGGAGGGCAGAGCCGAAGAGAACATTCTCCAAGGCTCCTGGGGCCTGCATCCCTGGCAGGCACCCTCCTGTTCTTCCCTTCTTTACTCAGACTCAAGCATCAGAGACCTTAGGACTTCTGCCGCCTAGGTTGCATTGCTCCTGGTTGGTTTACCATTATCAGCTCTCTGAATGATAAATTTGATGTGTTTTTCAAAGTTCTTGTTTATCCTTCTGTCCTCTAGCCTCAACAGTCTTAAGACTGTGTGTGGAGTTATACCCCCAGCCTCCGGGGCTACCATTCTTAGATAGTTTCCTGAGTGTGAGGCCCTTCTCACTGTCTGTGATTCCTTAGAATGGAAACTCTGAGATGCTGCAAAAGCTGGTTTAGAAATAATGTGTCACAGGGGTGCCTGGGTGGCTCAGAGGGTTAAGCCTCTGCCTTCAGCGCAGGTCATGGTCCCAGGGTCCTGGGATCGAGCCCCGCATTGGGCTCTCCACTCAGTGGGGAGCCTGCTTCTCCCTCTCTCTCTCTGCCTGCTGCTCTGCCTACTTGTGATCTCTCTCTCTCTGTCAAATAAATAAATAAAATCTTTAAAAAAAAAATGAAAGAATGTGTCACAGAATCAGTTAGATGCCCCAGACTCTCTTTATGCATCAAGAATCACAGTGTGTCTCTTGTCTGACCTGGGGCATCTTAACAGTTGTTCAGGACCCCACACAATGGAGTCATCCTTTGTTTCTCTCCTTATCTCACAATGCCCATCCTCTGCATTTGGAAGTTCTGTTTGTTTTCTGCCATCAACATAGATCCAGAATCCAGTCACATCTCACTGTCTTCTCTGCTCTGTTCTTGTCCCTCCTAAGATGATTTCTCTATCTGCTCACCCTGTTCCCAGCTCTACTTCCAGCTCCCAATCTATTCTCAAAATATCAGCCATAGTTATTGCTTAAAAACCTAATGCTGTAATCTGCTTCTCATTTCATTCTGCCTAAAAGTCAAAGTCCTTATGGTGGCCTAAAAAGCCTTATAAGATCTGACCTCTGACCTAACTAGTCCCATCTCTTACTACTCTCTCTTGGCTCAGGCTGCTGCAGTCATGATATTTGACAGTGAGAATTACCCAGTCTACCTAATTTAAGTTTGCCACTCCCACCCCTCCAAAGCATTCTGGAGTCCTCCCTGAACTACCATAGCACTTACAGTATTTTATATAACATACTTGTTGATTATGTTTGCTGCCAGTCTTTCCCCTATAATTTGTAAGGCCCAAGAAAACATGGAGGGATGGCTGTCTGTTAGGGTTACTGATGTTTTCCTGGAATCTAAAACGGTGCCTGGTACACAGTAAGTTCTCAAATAGTTGTTCTATGAATGAATGAATGAATGAAGTGTAATTTCCTTTTTTCTTTTTTCCTTTCCTTTCCTCTTTTTTTTCCCCTCTTCTTTCTATCTCTTTCTCCTTTATTTTATTTTGTTGTTGTTTGTTTTGTTGTTTTGTTTCATTTGTTTGGCCCATCTGAGGTACTATCTAGAGACTTAAGAGCAGATTTTGTCCTTTCTCCTACAGGTCCATCAGCCCCAGTTTTGAGCATTAGTCCTCAGTGTATCCACAGAGCCTTTATATCAAAATTCCTGGCAGCTATCTTTTCTGACATGCATAATAGCCTACGAGGTCCATAAAGATAAAGGCCCTTTCTGGAATCTACACCACATCTCATTAGTAATTTGCAAAATTAGTTATACAACATCTACTTAAATAAATTTTAATAAGTCACTTAATCTAAAGATGATTTTTTTAAAGATTTTGTTTCTTTATTTGACAGACAAGTAGGCAGAGAGGCAGGCAGAGAGAGAGAGGAGGAAGCAGGCTCTCTGCTCAGGACCTGATGTGGGGCTCAATCCCAGGACCCTGGGAACATGACCAGAGGCTTTAACCCACTGAGCCACCCAGACAACCCTAAAGATTAATTTTAATAGAAAATTTCACTTGGAAATTGTCTGTATGTGGCAGAAAAAGTGTCTAATACAGATATGGTGGATAGTTTCTTTGTATGGCAGTCCTGGAATTGTTAGAAATACATGTTTTTGTATTATTTCCTTTACCCTTTATCAAAATAGTCTATCAATTACCTCTGTAGTCTGGAAAAGATTGGCACCAATTTAAGTAAAAGTGTTAATAGGCCAAACCAAAGCAAACATCACTGAAATGGGAATGCCAAAAGGAAAAGTGACATGATAAAGTG
Source organism: Mustela putorius furo (assembly GCF_011764305.1). Lineage (NCBI taxonomy): Eukaryota > Metazoa > Chordata > Mammalia > Carnivora > Mustelidae > Mustela > Mustela putorius. Next base: position 77,451,836 of record NW_025421987.1, read on the forward strand.
GACCTTATTGAAATGGAAAATGGCATAATGTTTAATAGCATGAGTAGCTGAAATATTCTCTTGTCAGAAAAACATTACTCTTCACTGAAATACTTCAACTTTTGTTTAATTCTACATCAAAGATGTTTCCTTGAACCTTTGGTGTAATTAGAGATTTCTTTCAGTACTCTTTCAAATGAAATTGAACAAAGATTGCAGGCAGGCATACAATGAATTAGAGAAGCAACAGGAATTATTAGCTTGGAGTTCGAAACTTTCTTCACACTAATGTTAAATCTGGCTATAATCTAGAATATGTGGACAATATGAAGACTAACTGGCATTCCATGATTTGACTGATCTTTATGAAATATGCCAATTATTACTAAGAAGAAAGATTCTATGCCATGTATACCGTGTGAATGACGTGTGTGTGTGTATACATGCAATTTACACACATCTGTGTTCATCTGTGTGTAAATAATTCATAAGAAATGATTGTGCTTGAATTTGAATCTAAAAAGCTTCTCATAAAACCGGCAAGTTAATGAGTAATAGTTGTGTCAGGTTTTTCTCTCTCTCACTTGATCTCATTTTACTTTGAAACAGATCTTAGGCCAGAGAAACTGGGGCCGTTGTAAGATCAAATACTTACCTTTGAGATTGTGCTTAAGGCCACCCTTTCCATGTCTTCTCCACAAAACAGTATCTTTCTATTGATAAAGTATTGGGAAAGAGTACAATAAAGTAAATTTGGTGACAACTTTTTTGAACTTAGACCAAGCTCCCTGCCAGGACATTTCTTGCTTGAACGGAAATTGCTGGGAGACTTAATCGCATGGAATAACAGTGCAGTTGGCGACAGGCAGGATATATAATGAAGGACTGATCTGAATTGCTGGGCTGTTGGCCTGGGAATAAAATGATTAAGGGATTTCCCTGTGTATTTCCTCCGTGGCTAAAGTGGAAAGGTATTAAAACACCAGGATGTATTTATATTATCACTGAGGAAGGATGAAAACTATATATATTAAAGTGATTTGATTTTGTAGACAAATGTTTAAATTAACTTTAAAAATTCTAATAAAATTAAGGTTGGCATAAAAAGATATTACACAGGGGTCACTGGATGGCTCAGTTAGTTAAGCGTCTGCCTTGGGCTCAGATCAGGATCGCAGGGTCCTGGGATCAAGTCCCACATATAGGGCTCCTTGCTTAGCTGGGAGCCTACTTCTCCCTCTCCTGCTGTTCTCCTCTGTTTGTACTTGCATGCTTCTCTCTGACAAATAAACAAAATATTAATTAAAAAATAAGATACTATACAAATATTTAGAAAAAATATATTAAGGGAATATTTTGAAAAGTCATTTCATTAGTGCCAATACATACACACACACACACACACACACACACACACTTATATATACTGCTTATGTCAAGGAAGAACAGATTCTAGTTAGAGAAAAGTAATGGAAACCAAACCACATTATCTTATACTTATTTACAGACTAAGTGAAAATAGTTAAATTGGCATACAATAGTCACTGATATCTCTAGGTATGGAGCCTGTTTTTATTATTCATATTTCAGAAGATTAGAAAGGGAACAAAAGCCATCAAAGATAGACAAGGAAGGCAGAAGTTATGCTAAGTAACTCTAATTTAAAAGACAAAGTCCTAAATTAGTTGTTGGCATATGAAATTTTAAATGCTGGACAACAGGATAGAACTTTTCATTTCTGGATCACTGATCTGAATCCAGCAGATGTCACGTCATCAGGGACCAAAGCCATTACCATTACCAAAGCCATCACACACTTCTTGTGTGAAATAAGGTCATTCTCATAGTTTGCTTCTAATAGTAGAAATGGCTATTCATACTAGAAATTATTAGACGTTATCTAGGTATGGAAATTTGTTGAAGAAAAATAATGAAGTTAGATAGAATAAATTAGTCCTTTTCAACATCAAATAAAACACTTCTTTTATAAATGGAAAATTGTTCTTTATGAAACTATCATAAGACAATGTGATAGTTTCTAAATTATATAATAGTTTTGATTTCTTCCTTTTATCCACTCTCCCCCTTTTAGGGACTTAACACTCAGGTTTTGCCAGACCTGACATTCTCAGCCAGATGGTGTGTATGGTCTTGCTCTGACCCTCACCTCTAGAGGTGCGCTTTGGTTGCCTTAACCCAGTCACTGCAACCCATTTCTGTGTCCACAGTGGTCAGTCCGTGGATGGACACGTTATACAAACAGATCTGGTGAGGCAGTGAGCCATGGGCTGCCTCTGAGGAAGCAGGAGCTTTTTCTCTTTCCTTTGGAGCCCACTGGGAAAGACACCCTTCTTTCCCTTGATAATGTGTGGTAAAACTGTTCCAGTCATTTTACCGCCATAGTAGAGAAGCAAGGAGTTGATGTGGAGTCTGAGTGAGGCTGGAACATGGAAGAGAGGTCAGTCAGAGAGAGGGGAATCAGGTCCTTGATACTGTTTAAGATTCTGGATCAATTCTTGCCTATTTTTAGACTTTTAATTAAAGTGATAAATTCCTTTATTGTTTTCACTGGATCTTTCTTTTCCACTTGAAACACAAATAATTATTTATATGGAGAGTGCTATCAGAAACAGGATGGTAACAGTAACAGACCCTGAACGTGACTGTGGGTGACCTGAAAGCAATGTGACAGAGGAAAATGAAGATACCTGCTCCCCCCCAAAACAGGGAGGTAACCAGTACTTGTTACATCATAGCTGAAGAGCTGGATACAATATCACCTTGTATTTAGGAATTCAAACGAAGAATTCCCAGTTAAGGTACTTGGTAGAGAATATTTTCAGTATGTTGGCTTATGCTGGCTTTATCTTATAGCCTTCAGAATGTTTATTTGGCCTAGAGACAAAGTTACTTTGAAAGTACAACTGAGCATAAAAATGAACAGACTTTTTGAAAGCAGCGTCATTTTAACCAATCCGTCCAAAATCCGAGAACATTTCCTAATGCCACTGCCTGGCACTCCAGGAAGGCCACATTCCTTCTCCTTGCCGGTCCTTGATCTCCTCCCTTCCCATTCACTCTGATGTTCCAGATCGTTTTCCAATCACTTTGTTTTTACTGAAAGTAACCAGAGTTTATTTCTGTTGCTTGTAGGCTGAGAAATCTAATTGATTCACACATTAATTTTTCATCACCTGTTCTTAATCCAAATCATTTTAAAAATAACTTTTAAACACCCTCTTACATATACACAATTAAAATAGTCCTTATTTTAAGATAATATTATTAACTTCAAAAGTTACATAATTCTTATTGCTAATGTATTATTTTCCCAAGACCTTTTTTTGTCTTATTAGTGTGATATTATTTTTACATCCAGACTTATTTACTTCCTGGTTTATTTGCAAAGCTTCCATATGGCCTCCATTACAATTGGAAGGTCCTGGATTTTCCACCCATTCCACCATCCATTTAATGAGGAAGTTTAGAGAATTTGAGGCCTTACATCTCACAGTTAATGATTACCACTGACTTCTAGGCTCAAAAAACATCATATTTCTACTTTCCTATATGGGTAAGATTAAACACTTTTTGGAAAAAAATCACCTCCTTGGGATCAATTATTCTATTAGCAAAGGAAGAAATATTGGACAGGCAAGTGAATTTGCAATTCAGTTCAATAGTCTATCATTTGTTATGTTGGAAACACAAAGTTCTTAAATTCCAGTATATTTGTAGAAAAAAAAAAGTTAAATTTGTCTCTGAAAATGTTTCTTTAAAAGAATAAGCTTACATCAGTGAACATGTATTGAGTGCTTACCATCTACCAGGTGAATAAGTTGTAGTTTCTGTTACAAAGTGGAGGAAATGGGTTGATTTCATTTAATAAGAATGGAAATTCCAGAAAGGAGACTAAAATGTCCTTTCATTCAAAATGCTTCTTTTCTTTTTCTTTTTCTTTCTTTCTTTTTTGGTGTCTAGAATAAGAGAACATTGTGCCTGGATAATAAAAATGTCTCCCTCCAACAAATATCAAATAAGTCTTCCTCCCTGTAAAAGGAAGAAAAGGATTAACATTCACCAATTCAATTCCACTCAGTGGAAACTGAAAAGATTAAAAAGAAGAAAAGTTTTTCCCTTATTATTTTTCACTCTCCCATTGTTAATGCAGCTGTATTACTTCTTTGCAGAAAGTAATGATCCATGATTTTTAGTGACTAATGTAACTCCATGATATTGGTGACTTATTTAAGAAACTGATCTTCTCAGCTTTATCTGTTTTTTTTTTTTTCTCCCACTAATAATCTGTATGGAGAAGTATATAAGGCGTGCTATTATCCTTTGAATATGTTCCTTCATAGAGAGAAACACTCAGAAGACCTAGTTTTTAAAAGAATACTTAGTCTGTACCTCAACCATTTGTTTCCTCAGATATATAAAAACAGATATGTCAAGTATCTTTGAAGCAAAATTATAAGTTTGTAATTCCCTATTGCTTTTCAGAGATTCTTAGTGATCAAAAATTCAATAAAACAGTCCTTCACTGGTAATGATGTATATCACAATTTGATAAACTGTATTCACTTTAGCTTAGGTAGTCAGTTTTTAAAAGTTATATATCATATATACAAACAAACATATATTACTATTATGTGTATATTAATTTATACATCCTGAATGAGGGGAAAAAAAAAGCAAAAAGAGTTTATGCAAGTTTCCTACATGGATTTTAAGATAGTGGTCTGACTGTGGAGCAGGTGTCAGAAAAATTTCTCTGAGGGTCACACAGTACATATTTTAGTCTTTGTGAAACTGTTGGTCTCTGTCACTGCTCTTGTATGTTGCCAGGAAAGCAGCTATAGAAAATGATAAAGGCATGGGTATGGCTGTGTTCAAAATAAACTTTATTTACAAAAATAGGTGGTAGGCTATTTGACTTGCTGGCTGTAATCTGCTGACTCCTGATTTAGAATGTGAGGAGTTTTTCCTGAAGGTATCAATTTATAAGAACATAAATAATAACCAAAAAGTTAACACAAGGTTGTAGTTTATTTTGAAATAAATGAAATAGAAACCTATTCTTAAATGTAAGAATTCTCTCTTGCCGTTACATCCAATAAATTATGGTCCTCTGCAACCAGGATTTATGAATATCTAAAGAAACTGCTACCTGCTAGTGCTTGACACCAATTTCTGTCTGAAATACTAGTGATTATGTACGTTACCATCATCTACCTGCTAGAAAAACAGTTGAAAAAACTCAGGGAAAACAGTTCTACCTCATGGTTCATTGACAGAAAAATAATCTCTCTATAATAAGCATGTAATGAACTAGGAAGATGATTGGTGCAAAGCTATTTCATAGTCTTTTTGTTTATATCACCTTCACACAGTAGAAGGATTTTTATACTGGGAATAGAACAAATACTATCTCTTACATGATGAAAAAGATACCTGAAAAGGGAAAATTCATGTAGAACTTGAAATATTTCTGGGCGAATAACAGAACTCTTTCCATTAATTTCTTTAAACACTCTGAAACTGTTAAGTTACACTTCAAATCCTGATCCAAAATTTGTCAGGCTTTTAATATCATCCAAGAAAATAGTGGTAGGAGAAACTTCTGCATTCGATAAGAAGTTGGTAAGTTCTGAAAGTCCCTTCTGCTTCTAAGATTTCAGACTTGTTGAAAAAACACTGCTATTAGCACTCTCATACTGAGGAAGTAACACTGATTGTATGTTTTTGTCTTTTCACCTTCATAGGTTACAATAGTAGGAGGTTTACATTTTTTTTTCTTAAGATCTATTTATTAATTTGAGAGAGACAGAGAACGTGTAACAGAAAATGAGTGGCAGTGGGGGATGGGGAGGGCAGAGAAAGAGGAAGAAGCAGGCTCCATCCCAGGATCCTGGGAACATGACCTGAGCCAAAGGCAGATGCTTAACTTACTGAGCCACCCAGGCACCCCATAGAAGGTTCACATTTTTTTTTTTAATTTTTAATTTTTTATAAACATATATTTTTATTCCCAGGGGTACAGGTCTGTGAATCACCAGGTTTACACACTTCACAGCACTCACCAAAGCACATACCCTCCCCAATGTCCATAACCCCACCCCCTTCTTCCAACCCCCCTCCCCCCAGCAACCCTCAGTTTGTTTTGTGAGATTAAGAGTCACTTAAGGTTGGTCTCCCTCCCAATCCCATCTTGTTTCATTGATTCTTCTCCTACCCATTTTTTTAAATTATTATTGTTTTAGATTTTATTTATTTATTTGACAGAGAGAGAGAGATCACAAGTAGGCAGAGAGGCAGGCAGAGAGAAAGGGGAAGCAGGCCTCTGCTTAGCAGAGAGCCTGATATGGGGCTCGATCCCAGGATCCCGAGACCATGACCAGAGCTGAAGGCAGAGGCCCAAACCACTGAGCCACCCAGGTGCCCCAGGAGGTTCACATTTAAAACAAACCTATATCCAAACAATGTGAATTTTTTATACCAAAATTACTAATAGTAATTGAAAAGAAACACTGGTATACTCTTTGTCAGAATATCTTTTATTTTGTTTTTTTCCTATCAGTGTTCTAGCTATTATATTTTTTACCACATTATAAATTTGTTTTTCCATTTTCAAGGAGAAAGCTTACCTACTCACAGAAGTATCTCACAGATCTAATTCTCTCTCTGTCACTCTTTAAATAAAAATGAGACATTTAATAGGTAAGTTGATGCTTGAGTTCCCCATAGTTACATTATACCAATTTTATTACTTGGCCTTGCTGAAAACGTAAGGGAGCAAAATTTTCTCCTCTGATTTGGGTGATATGTTTAGACAGGGGAATATTGGGGAAAATTATTGGCAATTCTGTTATGTAACACCAAGAGTTTTATTTTGATCTAGAAAGAATATGACAAAATCAAAGTATTGGAAAACATTTTAGTTTAAATGTAATAAAAGTAATCATAAAGGACACTGTTAACTCATCTTGCTCTAGATAATGAGATGAAATTAAGAATAATAAAATTAAGCCTAATGATGGAGAAAATATTTCCTATGCCCTTAGAAATAAAGCCTTAATTAGCTGGAATTTTGGAGTAAGGAGTGTTCTAGTAATTTAATTTTCTGAATAGTGGGAAGTAAACAGAAAATCCTTTAATACATACCCATTTTGTTGCAGAGTTCTTAAAATAACTAAGTATTATCTCTTTCCTTAGTAAATATAAATTACTGAAAATAATTTAGTTTTATGGTTCTTGAAGGTCATTTCAGAAGATTATCTCTCCCTTATCCAAACTCATTTTATTGCAAACTCTTATGTAGTGGCATTGACCAGTCTGCCTTGTGATGCTTGTAGCATTTCTTCTGCCAGTCTATAAATGCCTTGTGGCTAGAGACCATGTCTTTTTCTTCATTTAGCCCTGTACTAGACAACACAATACCTCATATGTATTACATGCTCAATAAATATCGAGTTGGATCATTATGAATTTCAGTTATGACTTTGAGATATTGTAGATTCAGAAATGGCTTCTTGCTTATAAGAACATGTCAGAAATAATCATAGTTAATTACAGACTCTGGCTAATCAAAATCTGATTTTGGATCTGCTCCATTAAGTCATGGCCAAACCATAAGTTCTGAGGCAATTAAAAAAACGTACCATAGCTAATGTCCAGGAGCCTACAGAAAAATATATCATTCGCTAATTTGCCACCGTGTATAACTCAAGAAAAGAGAAAAGGCTTTATTTATTAGTTTAACTATTTTATGTATGAATTGCCTGTTACAAATATGCATTAGGAACTCAAATAAACATAATGAAGAAAATAATTCTACCACCCAAACTACTATTAAAATATTAGCATATAAACTTTTAGATTAGTTACTAAGATATTTATGTTTTTGTATTTATATCGACATCTCTCTATGTTATATATTACCTTACAAAATATAATTTCTTAGTTTTAAATATTTAATTTTTTCACTATTTACAAATACAATTCATATGATCATTTTTAATGAATGAACTATAGGTCAACCCATAGGTACTTCATGTATTATTTAACCAATTTCAGATTTTTGTATATTTTAATTGTTTACAATTTTCATTTTGATAAGCATTCTCATATGTAAATCACTATGTATTTATCATTTTTCCCTACCCAGGGTAAAATTCTTACAAGTAGAATGGCTAGTAAAGTGTATGTAGCTATTTAAGACTTTTGATAAATGTTGTCTTCCTGAAAGACATAATTTATAATTTCACAAATAAAATATGGGAGTGTATATTTCCCAAAACCTTTGATCAGATTGAGTAGTACCCTATTTGATCAATTGACAGTGTGCAGTATCTCACTGTGGTACACTAATTAATCTGAAGTTGTTTTCACTTTCAATTTATCTTATGTGTATTTCATCCTTGGCAAACTTTGTTTTCCCATTTTGCTATTATTGTATTTGTCTTATATGCTTACATATAAAGCCTATTAAGCTTTTATCTTGTCTGTATGTTACTTTTGTCCTCATTTGAAGTACATAAGTTTTACATTTTTATGTAGTTGAACTATCTTTTCTTTATCAGATTCTAACTTTAGGGTTAAACTCTGTAAACCCATTTTCACTGTCCTATATTTAAATCTTATTACAAATTTGTACTTGTAGTTATTTTATGGTTTCATTTATATGAAATTTGCTTTATTGAATTACAGAATTCTTTTCCACTTTGCCAGTATATTGGTGAGCTATGGATAAGGAGCTCTAAGCTCACTACAGTATAGAGATCCTTGTAGAGCAAAATTTCCCATCTGTTGGGTTATGCCATCAGCCATGGTGTACGTGGATTACCTGTGTGGCCTGTGCGGCCAGGGAGAGCCAGTACCTGCAGTCTGGTCTCCAGCTGTAGGCAACTACCAATGTTGATGACAGGGATCTGAATATTACCACTTTTTTAATGTATACCATAACATTGAAAATGGTTAGGAATCACCTTGACTAAAAGATATAATCAGAATAATTTGTAAATGCATATCCTACCAATATAATAAGACTAATTTATAAATAAATATACTACCAAAAAACTCACAAATGATCTCTTTGATATTTTGTGACCTCCACAATGTCACCCATTACCTAGAATGGGTTCACCATACAAGATCATGTTTGGACGTCTGGTGAAGCTATGCAATAGTTACAAAAGTCCAAGTACCAGACATAACATGCCTTGTTTAAGGCAGGCAGTATACTATGAATTTTTCAAAAGAATTTCCAGGGTAAAATTTTCTTTTGAGCTTTGAGATGAGAAAATGCTGCCTCTTAATGTCGAATAATACTGTTTATCTCTTACAGTTGAACTCTACATCAAAAGTTTTTGCTTCCACAACTCCTTTTAGTTCAGCATGATTGGCCTCAATTGCCGCTCATTCTTTAGTATATGGAATAGTCAATCAGACGGCTCTGAAATGTGCTAAAATGAGGCCCTTGAAGTTGAATTTGCAGCTTTGAGAAACAGGATACTTTTCATCTACATTCTCACTTTTTATCATTGTCCTTAAAGTGTCTTAGAAAGAAAAGAAGACATTAAGACATATGGAGTATGAAATGCTGATTAGGTAAGATGGTAAATGCCATTCAAAGGGAAAAATGATATCCACATAATAAATGGTGATTGTGAATGTTTGATAGTTGTGCCAACATACCAATGCCTTTGGCAAGGAAGGAGTATTCTGAGAGAAGCCTGTATACTGGCTGTATTACCATAATAATTCCAAGCATTCAAAGAATGGCCACATAAATTCAAACATGAATGTGAATTGTAAAAGCACACATATGAATATCCACACATGTTCACACACAGCTGTAAATTATATATGCTCATGATACTTAAATATCTGAGTAGATGTATGCATATAAGTGTATCGCTGTATTTAATGTTATTATACTACTTTTAAACAACATCTTTAAAAGGAATGATGGTGTGATAAGAAGGCCATGTGGGGTCCTTTATTTTCATAATTAAACATCAATTTTTCGTGTACATGACTGGCATCTTGAACATATGATTCTTTCTTTGATTGAAAACATATTCTTGTTCTTCTAATCATTAAATATGTTGTTGATATAATTTTGTCTCTATGGAAAGTAAATTCATGATAATTTCTTTAAGTTAAAAAATCATTTTTATAGCACATTATTATATGTGTATATGTTGACATATAATTTATACACATATACATGCTACATATATTTCTATTCATATGAATATATGGGTATACATTTATAAATATTGATAACTAAATGTTGTGTGAACTTAAATGATAATGGTAGGGTCATGTAGTTATTGATCATTTACTTCCTATTTTGGATTTTCCTCTATTTTCTCAATTTTAGTAGTAAAGACATTAATTTTATAATTAATGAAGTTATTTTTATTTTATCAAAAAAATTAAAAAAGAAAAGAAGAGCTGTTCTTTATAGCAGCCTCACATCTGTATTATTTGGATTTAGTTTCCCTTGAAAATCAGACTGAAGTAGTCAGAACTATAACAAAACAAATATCGTCTAATGCTATCAGAATGTAGTCCACACTTAGGGAAACACAGTAGGTGAAACATCTATGAGATATGTTGACCATTTACTGCTCAAGATCATCAAGCTCAATTCCCACAGTATACCAGCTTACCAGAAACCCAGCCAGCTAAACCATTTAACTTTGTCCTCCATAGCATTTGTTTTATCTATTATTTTTTATAAAATTTTAGTTTAAACATTATGACCCTGAAACCTGCATAGCTAACCAGAAGATAGCACAGCACACTCAATTTTGGCCTTTTGACCAATATATGTGACGTATATATCTAACAGTCACCAATATAACAAATGCAATTGATTCTCAAACTTCTACTGTAAATGTTGTTATTGTGCTGATTTGTATCTTTTATTGGAAGCTCCATAAGTAATTATTGTCAAAAATCTTAAATTATTTGTGATGAAGACAGATAAATAATAGATGCATAGGTACATAGAGTAAAAATTATATGATCTATCAAGCTTTCTTCATTTTTCAAGGAGTGAGGAAGCTCAGATATAAATTTTTGGAATAAGTAAGATTAGCAAGATGTATTTTGGGGTATGCTTTCTTCCTCTCTCTTTTATATAACAAAATGCTTATAAACATTTTGTTAAAAGTATTATACACTTCTTTTTTAAAAATTAATTAATTAATTAATTAATTTTTTAAAAAGATTTTATTTATTTATTTGACAGAGAGAAATCACAAGTAGTCAGAGAGGCAGGCAGAGAGAGAGAGAGAGAGAGAGAGAGGGAAGCAGGCTCCCCACTGAGCAGAGAGCCTGATGCGGGACTCGATCCCAGGACCCTGAGATCATGACCTGAGCCCAAGGCAGCGGCTTAACCCACTGAGCCACCCAGGCACCCCTACACTTCTTTTTTTAAAGATTTCTTTTTTACTTACTTTCTTTATTTAATTTAGAGAGGGAGTGGGGGGAGGGGTAGAGAGAGACTTTCAAGCAACTCCACTCTGAGCATGGAGCCCGATGCAAGGCTTGATTTCACAACCTTGAGATTACCACCTGAGCTGAAATCAAGAGTGGGATGCTTAAACAACTGTACCACCCATGCGCCACAAGTATTATATACTTCTTATAGACAAACTTAAAAATGCACAGATATACACAAAAATTAAAAATTATTTGTTAATTCCATTATTTTGGAAATTATCCTCTTTAATCCAAATATGTGCATATGTGTATATTTCACTTTTCATAAGTCTTTTACATACTATACATAGTGTTTAATAACATAATTTTTTACTGGCTATATAAATATTTTCCCATGTTACTAATTTGTGTTCTGTCATCAGTAATGTGTATATGTTTTAGAGTATTTAAATATTTTAATTCTTTCTATTACTTTTGGTGATAAACATTCTTATGTATGTGTCTGTGTATACATCAGCTGATTTCTAGCAATTAGAATGGTAGAGTAACTCTGCCTTTTCATTATTAGTCATTTAATATATTGTAAGCTTTTAAATAAGTCTGTAGCTTTAGAAGATCAAAGAAATTATAAATTCCTTCTATGACTATGATTTCTAGTGAGACTTACTGAATTCCAACAGCTCTGTGATCACTCATAGGCCAGAAGTGAATGGAAGGTCAGTCCTTTTTTTTTGTTTCTAGGTACCAGCATTGCCTCAGAGTACAACATAGGTTTTAGTGTATTCCAACTATACTTTTTTCACCATGGAAAAAAACACACAGCAAAGTTCTTGCAAATTGATATTATTGAGAGCAGGGAAGTGGAGCTAAGCTTATTCAGCCATACTTACAAGGCAATCTTTAATGACTAGAATCCCTCCTTAAGTACCATGGACCTATCATCTACTGGCCCTAGCTGTCAGATTTCACAGGCCTTCATACATATGTCTGTGGTTTCTTCTCACCTTAGAATTTTTCAGGCCATTAAGTGTAATAGATTCTTTTCTGTGGTCTGCCTTTTCCATGGCAGGAGTCTTTTGATGTGCCACAAATATTATTGCTGGAAATATATAGCTTATTTTTCCAAAGTCTTTATTTTGTCAAGATTTGCAATATTTTATTTCCTGAAGTCTTCTGTCATCCTGTGTCAATCTGAAACAGTTGTTCACTAAGCCTGCTGCATAATTTCAACCTGCAATTTTCTGTTGTTGTTCTGTTATAGATCCTCTGTGGAAACCATATCATATTGCTTTAAAACTTAGTTTATTTTTATATCTTATTGGGACACATCTAAGAGTAGCTTCAAAAGAAAGGATGTAATATGATAAATGTATTGAATTCCTGAATATCTAAAGTTTTTTATTTTGCTCCTATTTGTAATTAGTTTGATTTCATTTACAACCTATCTCGAAGATTCTAATCAGTCAAAATTTTGAAGATGTTTCTTCATTATCTTTTGGGTTTCAGTGTTGCTGTTTAGAATGCAAGGTCATTCTGACTGTTTTTCCATTAAAAATACACTTCTTTTTCTTTTGAGATCTTGTTGCAGGTTTGTCCCTGGTGTTAAGTATTGCTTCGTGAGGAGCTTCTGCAAATTTAGGCATGTCCTTTATTTCTGGTGATTTCCTTTGTAAATTTTAGTGCTTTTCTCTTCCCTATCTTTTTTGTTCTTTTTATCTGAAACCCCTCCTGCTTGGCTCTGAGAAACCTAGGTTGTTTCTCTAACTCTAGTATGATTTTGTTCATATTATCATGTCTATGTCATTTTTGTGGGACAACCTCTGATTTCAGAGACACACCCTGGCCTGAACTGTGCCTGCTGTCTATGAGTGCCAAGCCATTATGTGGTGCTCCATTCCTCCAGAAAGCAAACATTCAGCCTTCTGCCAGAAAGATGGGTAAATGTTGACATTTTCATTGTGGAAGGGGACAAAGAATAGCATGAGCAGCAGCTTTCCATGTACACTTTGAACATACTCCCATTTTTCCAATGCATGCCTCAGTCTCAATTCATGCTGTAGTAGACTTCATTTCCTGAGTGCATTTGGGTGTCTGTTTGGTGAATTGAATCTCTTTGCATGTGTCCTCCCTACTAACACTTCATTGTTATTTTCTTTCCCCAAATAAATTATTGACAACTTATTTTCCTACCCTTGATATCTTCTGTTAAAGTTTCCTCTGTGTTTTGAGAATCCTTAATAGATGTTAATATTTCCTTTTTACTTAAGTTGTGTCTCAGGAGGGGGAAGAGACAAAAATGTGTTTGACCTGCCATATTTTTATAGAAAATAGTTTTATGTTACTTTTAGTCACTCAACTTTGTCATTCAGTGTACTAATAATTGTCCTAGATATTACATCTCTCAATTATATATTTAACTTATGACTCATCAGCTTCTCTCCATAAATGATTTAACCTAATCCATTCCTTTATTTATTCAAGTGACATTTATTGCAATGGGGCAAAACATATTTGACACCAATTTCTACCCTTAAGAAGCTTATATCATAGTCATTCATACAAGATAATGCAAATAAATAGTAGATAGATTTTTAAAAATAAAAACAAAATGCAATCTGATTAAATGCTAAAATAAGTAGATGACAGCAAGCTAGATCACACAAGAAAGCAGGATTTATCTGAGTCTACAAATTAAAGGTCTTTTGTATTTATATCTGTTTGAGGTTCTGGCAACTTTAAGACCTGTATAATAAATTGCTAATAGTTGTGATTTATTGTATCTTTTAATTTATACCATTTTATTATATCAAAAAGTTACAGCAAACATTTGTAGTATTTTTTCTATTTTTAGTATTTTTTCTATCCTTATATCTTTCTACATTATCATGTACATGAAATTATTATCTTAATTTTATAATTAACTTAATTTCCTTTCAAATTGGACACATGCCTATTTCATCTTTGGATTTCCCAGTCCATAATGCCCTTAGGTGGATAGCTAACACTATTTACTGAACACTTAGTATGTGTCAAATACACGGCCAAGTACTTTATATGAATTATATAAATTAATCCTCCCTCCAAGACTGCCAGGCAAATATTATTATAACTTTGCTTTATTGATGAGAAATTTAAAGCTCAAAATTTGAGTAACTAGCTAAAGAGCACACAGCCCATAGAAATGGGGGACAAACCAGATCGGTTGTTTTTAGAGTCCCATCCTTAACTTACACATTAATACCTCCTTGCACAAAGCAGGCACACAATATATATCTGGTGAACAGATGACTGAAACCCTTACTAATATTTTTTTTATCTTACAAATTTTACATATTTGGAGAACTTATTTTCTATAAAATTTGTAATAATTTAATGCTTACTAAAGGTTAAAGTTTTCTATAATCTTTTCTTCAGTCATATTGATTTGTAGTCATTTATTTTTTTTCCTTTAAGTGGATTTTGTGGAAATAGTTATTATATAATAAGGATGGTGCTCAAAATACTATTTTAATCAGAAAGTATAATCTTATATTTTAAAATTAATCAGAAAGTATAATCTTATATTTTAAAATTCGTATGCAATATAGATAGGTATTACAACCATAGAGCCTCGAATCAGACAGCCTGAGTATATGCCACATTTAAGCTTGAGTTTACTCCTCTATAAGTTGAAGATAAATTATTTTATTACCAACACAATACTGCAAATACTTGGAAAGTAGTAGGTATAGTGCCTCTTACAGAAAAAAAATTTAATTAATATGTGTATATGGTATTTGTTTGCACATGGTATTTAGAAAACAATAGGAGGAATGTACTTTTCAAACAATTGATTGACCTTTCCTAGCATTTGAGATTGCTGCTTAAATAAGAAAGTTTGTCATAATGTGGCAATCTATCTTAGTCTGCACAATTCACATTAGTTATACACATACATTCTTGCAAACATAATTATTAATTCTTTTGAAATTCTTCACATATCATGTACAAATCATTTGCTAGATGCTAGGGATTTGGAAGTATCAAGAACATGAAAATCTGGGCGCCTGGGTGGCTCAGTGGGTTAAAGCCTCTGCTTTCGGCTCAGGTCATGGTCTCAGGGTCCTGGGATCGAGCCCCGCATCCGGCTCTCTGCTCATTGGGGAGCCTGCTTCCTCCTCTCTCTCTCTCTGCCTGCCTCTCTGCCTACTTGTGATCTGTCTGTCAAATAAATAAATAAAATCTTTAAAAAAAAAAAGAACATGAAAATCTATATAAGTCTGGTGGAATTATAGTGACCAACACAGGATGAAAATCATGATGAAGTAGAGGGTACTAAAACACAGTCTTACTGTGACTTTGTTTCCCTGATTTTATATCAGAATCCTAAAAAGGCCTTCCAGTTTCTGCAATTCTCCATGCTGGAAGGGAGAAAATAGACTGCATCTTCAATGATTTGAAATTTGAATTTCTGATTATTGCTATTAACTGATTTTTTATATTTAAGTGTGATTTTTCAGACATTCAGTTTCTTCACCTTTAAAATGAAAAACTTCAGACTCGGTGGTTTTTAAGAACATTTCCTGATTTAAAATACTAGCTTATAACCATAACCTCTAGTAGGACTATCCCTATTTCCTTATTTTTGTCTTAGTCCAAATCATGTTCATATACTCTTATTTCACTTTCTACTCATTAATGATTGGTAATATTTTCTCCACTAGTATAGAACATAACATTGTTTTAGGTCATCAGAAGAATATTTATGTTATAGATATCAAGAAGTCAAAACTTCCATTTGCTTTTTTAAATTTTTTTTATTTTTAAGATTTTATTTATTTGACAGAGGGAGTGAGAGAGCACAAGGAAAGGGAACAGCAGAGGGAATGGCAAAAGCAGCCTTCACACCAAGCAGGGAGCCTGATGTGGGGCTCGATTCCAGGACCTGGGATCATGACCTGAGATGAAGACAGATGCTTAACTGTTTGAGCCACAGAGGCACCCCTTTCATTTGCTTTTTATATAAATATTTTATCATTCATATCAAGTTAGTCTGTGGTTAAAATTAGATGTCATTTAAAAAAAAGAAAGAAAAAGAAAACTAACCCACTTTCTCTTCACATCTAAATTTCATGAGAGTTGTGGTTTGAGAAAATAAAATGTGTTCCCTGGAACACTATGATATATGTGAAAACAGCTATTTATGAATTCTATAAAATGTAACAAAACTGATGGATTGGCTTTCAAGTATAAATAAATGCAAGCTTGCTTGCTTCTTTTTTTCTTTCTTCTTAACTTTATAATATTGAGGTTTATTCACATCTTCAGGACTGGAATTTTTTTTTTTTTTTTAAGTTAAAGCTGTGATCTGAGAAACATAGGGCTTTAAATTCAATTCTCTTTCATGTATTTGAATATTCTGTGGACCTTATAGTGAACTGATAACAATAGGTTTCTTCCACTTGCTATTAATTAGAATGGCAGAGAATTTATACTGTAGGTATCATCTTCAAGCATTTTAAAAATGACATTTCTTCCTTGAGATAAATGAATATATGTAATTTCAAAGTCAGTTTTTAATGACTACTTTACCATGTCACTAGTGGCAAAATTTGAGCTCTGAAACCAGGAATCTGAACATCAGAGCTTCATTATCCCACTGAAAACGGGATTTGGAACTTTTAAATAACATAGTGGCTAAGAAATATAGTATTTTACCTTCTTCACTTAGTAACTTCTTTTTTAGTCTATCCCACTTCAAACTAGAAATCTGTCTTTTCACTGAGTAAGGTCTTATCTCAGTATTAAAAGTACATCTATTTTATTGGATGAGAACCATGACATTTCTATCTAAACCATACTTGCCTATTACATATAGATGTGATTTTGCTATAACAGTTTGGTACTTGAAGCACTCTTTAAAATGTAATTTTCCAATATATAAGCTTCAATAATGTAGTATATCTTGATTGATTATTGGAAAGAAAAATATATCTCAGGTCAATTTAAATATGTTTTTTTTTTAAATCTCCTTAAAATATTGGGGGTTATTTTCTAAGAAATACCAGAGTTGGAGACTACCTTTTTAAATCATTGTCAATTACTAATAAGTTTGTCTGGATTAACTGTTTCTGAGTTTTTCTACTATCTTTTTGCACTGTATAGAAATGAGTTAAAATTGTCCTAAAAATCTACTTGAATTTATGTAATAACTACTAAACTTCACTCATTAATATGTGAATACATATTAAGAATCTTAGAAATAATCTTTACTGTCATATTTTAAGTGAAGATACTAAATTAACAGTTATAATATAAAAGAAAAAAGATTGAGATATGATTGTACAAAATCTCTTAGGAATAAAGATACCAATATGTAAATACAAATTTTTAAGAGGTTTTCCCCTATACCATGAACATCATAGAAAAGAAAGGTAAGCATCACCCCTTTGTAAAATGGAAGAGGAATATTTAATGTGACTTCCTGGGTTTTACTTTTACAATATTTTCTTTTTTGGGAAATTGCATAAAACCAGTCTATACTAACTTCTTCTGATGGCTTTGGAACAGGATATAATATATATATGTCAGTTTATTTTCATATGAAATATATATATAAATATATATAGATATTTGCATATATATATACATATATATGCAAATTGCTACTACAATTCATGTCTGTTAGAGTGAAAAGAGCTTTGGACTTACGAGAGAATTAGGTCTGACTTCTAGCTCCATCATTATTGGCTATCACCTTTGACAATTTATTTAGTGTCATGAAACTCTGTTTTTTCATCTATAAAAAGAGTTTTTCCATAATATTTAACTGGCATGTTTATTATGCAGGTTTGGCTAGACAATGAATGTGGAAACCTATCACAAATAATTAGAACATAGTATGTAGGTCCTAAGAAATTTTAATTTCCTTTCACTTTTCACTGTTCAATCTAAATACCAAAAATGAGGCTATTATTCATGAAATTTAACTATATTCTGTTTACTGGGGCTTTCACAAATTCCCTTACAAAAGCTTGTGTTCTAATTCTTAAATGATTCTGTCACTGACATGAACTTAACCTCTGTAATGAAATACAGTGAAATAGCAACAACAATACTATTCTTTATCTGTTTTATCTGTTCATGTCAAGACATTTTTAGTCCCTCTGTTATGAACTTCACATATAAGGACTCAAAGAAACCCTGCTATTTCACTTTTTCTCTCTCTGGGTGTGTGGTACAATATGAAAGTTTCTAACATTTAAAAAAAATCATAGAAGTGATGAAAATGTTCTGGAACTAGGTATTGGTGATGGCTGTACAACATTGTGAATGTATTAAATGATGCAGAAACAAACATTTTGAAATAGTTCATATGTGTATTTTATATTATATGAACTTTCCAACAATAAAGAGAAAATCAGGCAATTAATACATGATTTTGATAAATATGGTCAAATCCTTCCAGAGATATGGTGCCAATCTGTACCCCTAAACATCACCCCTGAGAGTGATATATATGAGTGTAAACTGAGAAAGTTTTGGTAAGGAGGCAAATGATCAAGTATGGTGGTCTTAAACTCCTGCCCAAGAAGGCTTTATAAATGGGAAGTAAAATATTATTAAAAATACATTTTTATATTTTACAGCTTTGCATGACTGATTCAGTTTATTATTATACTAAGAATACTGTTTTACTTGGCAATTTATGGAACAATCTTGGGGTGCATTCGTAGTGCAGTATGGGATATAAAGTTCAGGGTTTCTCTTCAGTTAGGTTTGTTTATGTATCATTTTACTTTATAATCTTTACATGACTGTTGTGAATAGATATACTTGAGATTTGGGCTTTCTTTTTCTTAAGTTGTGTTTTATTTATTATTTATTGAAGTAAAATTGATATATAATATTAGTGTCAGGTGTACAACATAACAATTTGACAATTTTACACATAATGAAATGTTCACCATTATAATGGCTGTTAGCATCTGTCAGCATATAAAGTTATTACGTTATTGACTGTATTTCCTATGTTGTATGTTTCATTCCCATAATTTACTTATTTTTAAAACTGGAAATTTGTACTCTTAATTCCTTTAGCCTATTTTGACCATCTTTCTACCACCTTTCCCTCTGGCCACCACTTTTGTTCTCTGTTGTTTGCGTCTATTTTGTTTTTGTTATTATTTGCTTTTTTTTTTTTTTAAGATTTCACACATAAGCAAAACAAAATAGTATCTGTCTTTGTCCAGCTTTTTCACTTAAAGTAACACATTTGAGATCCACCCATGTTGTCACAAATGAAAAGAGCTCATCTTTTTTTATTGTGAATATTTCTTTGTGTCTACGTACCACATTTTTATCCATTCATCTGTAGATGGACACTTGGGTTGCTTCTATATTTTGGCTAATGTAAATAATGCTGCAATAAACATAGGAATGCATATATCTTTTTGAATTCGTGTTTTTATTTTCTTCTGGTGAATACCTGGAAGTGGTATTTCTATTTTTAGTTTTTTGAGAACCCTCCACATTGTGTTCTAGAGTGGCTATACCAATTTACATTCCCACCAATATTTTACAAGGGTTCCCTTTCCTTCACATTCTCACCACCACTTGTTTTTTTTTTTGTTGGTTTGTTTTTGTTTTGCTTTTGTTCTTGTTTTTTTTTTAATTTAATTTAATTTTTTTTCAGTGTTCAAGATTCATTGTTTATACACCACACGCAGCACTTCATGAAATATGTCCCCTCCTTAATACCCACCACCAGGCTTACCCAACCCACCACCCCCTCTTTGATACTGTCTATTGTGAGTGGTATGAAAAGATATCTTACTGTGGTTTTGGTTTGCCATTTCCCTGATGTTTAGCCATGTTCAGCACCTTTTCATGTGTCTTTTGGCCATCTCTATGTTTTCTTTGGAAAAATGTTTATTCATTTTTAATCAGATTTTTTTTTGGTGTTGAGTTGTATGAGATCTTTATATATTTTGAGGTTTTTTTTTTTTAATTTATTTATTTGAGAGAAAGAGAGCACAAGCAGGGGAGTGCATCAGAGAGAAAGGGTGAAGCAGACTTCTCACTGACCTGGAAGCCCGATGTGGGCCTTGATCCCAGGGCCCTGGGACCATGACCTGAGCAGAAGGCAGACACTTAACTGACTGAGCCACCCAGGCACCCCAAGATCTTTATATATTTTGGGTATTAACTCATTGGCTATAACAGTTGAAAATATTTTCTTTCATTCAGTAGGCTGCCTTTTCATTTTGTTCGTGGTCTCCTTCACTGTGCAAAAGCTTTTTAGTTTGATGTAGTCCCATTTAAAAAAAATTTTTTGCTTTTGTTTCCCTTGGCTAGGGAGACATAGAAAAATATTGCTAAAGTTGATGTTCAAGGGATTATTGCCTATGTCTTCTTTTAGGATTTTTATGGTCTTAGGTCTCACATTTAGGTGTTGGATTTATTTTGAGTTCATTTTTGGGTATGGTGTGAAAAAGTGGTCCAGTCTCATTCTTCAGTGGCTGTCCAGTTTTCTCAGTACCATTTATAGAAAAGGCTGTCTTTTTCTGATTATATATTCCTGCCTCCTTTGTCATAGATTAATTGACCGTGTAAGTGTGGGTTTATTTCTGGGCTCAATTCTGTTCCATCTTTTTTTACAATAATGTATGAAATTGTCTTTCCAACTGGGTTTATATTTTAGGAGCATTATTTTAAAAAAGTGATTTCTTACCAATAAAATAAAATCTTTAAGTCTTTTTCATGTGCAAAATTCATATGTTGAAGTCCTAACCCACAGTATCTCAGAATGTGACTGTATTTGGAGATAGGATCTTTACAGAAGTAATTAAGTTAAAATGAGGTCATTAGGTTAGTAGCCCTAACAACATAATACAGTCATAGCAAAGTATATCTTAGAGGCTTTCTGTGAATTTTATCAATATTAGTTTTACTTAAGGACTTTCTTTACAGTGATTATACAACTTAAATTCACCTCCTAAGAATTTTAGGTCACTTGCTAATTTCCAACAAACTTTTTCAAATAGAGGGACTACTCTGAATAACTATATATTCTTTATATTTCACTGTAGGATTAATGCAGATTAACACTAGATATTTGAACTGTGATTAATTAGTGATGATTTATACTTCAGTTTGTGATAGATTCATTAATGTTCAAGGGTCCTTAGTACAAAGACAGGAATATTTAATACTGTTTATACTTTGTCTAAGTTCCAATTTATTTTAGCATTTTCTAATTATTAATATGTTACTACTATAACTAGTGAATTGTGCATATAATTAATGAGATTTCACCAAACATTTAAACTGTAATTACAACTTAAAAAATGAAATGCCTTAACAATTAGAGTCTCCTTATGCTTTAATCATTCTAAAATTAAGCGAATAAAAATATAATCACTACAATCTGTTCTTTTTTCTCAAAATTAGGTACAAGATACTAAATCTGTAGATTTAAATTTGTCTCTAAACTGTTCTGATTTCTATTTTTAACTTTTGTTTTCAGCTTTATTGAGGTTTAATTGACAAGTAAATTGTAAGACATTTAAAGTCTACAATGTGATGATTTGAGACACAAATACATTGTGGAAGTATTCCCATCATTAAGTTAGTTAACACATCCATTGCCTCATATGCCTTTTCCCCCTTCTTAGCAAGTTTCAGTTATACAATGCAGTATTATCAACTATAGTCACCAATTTATATATTAGAGCCTCAGATCTTATTCATTTTGTAACTGAAAGTTTATACACTTTTATCAATTTCTCCTGATTCCCTCACTTCTCAACCCCTGGCAAGCAAACACCATTCTACTCTCCATTTCTGAGTTCAACTTATTTTAACTTTTTAAAATCTGCCTCCTATTTTTTTGCATCTAACTAGAGAGTTAGGGTTTACAGACTCAGAGTTGCATGGGTGATACAAGTCCATTATTGAGAACCAGAGATGAGGGCTGTTAAGTGGGCATTACAAGAGGATTCTTATTGAGTCTGTTTCCAGATGATCAGGCAGGTCCCAATAATTATTTAACTTTGCCCATTTCATCATTTACTGTCCAAATTATTGCCTCTAATATATCAGATATATTTTGATTACACCATTAGTCATTTCCTCAAAACTACTTATCCTTGTAGTTATAAGTCTGCTATATCTTTTCTTTATTATAAGCAAGCAGATAAAGCCAATTTTTCAGCTGTTGGTCTGTGTGGGGTCTGATCTGGTTAGCCTATTTGGTTAAGTAATATTGCAACATTTCTTTCTCATAGTCCAATTAAAGCTTTAATATTGACATATTCGTGTTTGTTCCTACTCTCAATAAGTCAAATGTATACATATTCATTATGGTCATATATAGTAATACAAAAATAAGTATTGAATGTCTACAACATGCAAGACTCTGTGCTAGGTTTTATGGGATACTGCAAAGATAATCCTTCTTCCACTTTCTACAATCATTATTCTTTAGAAAGAAGGTAATGCACATATATAAATAACTCTAATGTAAGGCAGGGAAAAAAATATGTGCCATTAGAGAAGTCTAGATAAATCAGAATGATTTTTTTTTAAAGGAGATTGCATTTATATCTGTCAAGAGGGATTTGGCACAATTATTCAGGAAGGCAGCATTTGAATAAGGTTTTAAGTATGGACAGTATTCCTTACACACACACACCTACACACATACTGGAGAAAAATAATTTTGTAGATCAGCAATAGGCACAAAGACACAGAAGTATAAACATGGATATAGACCTTCATGGGGAGCAAAAAAACTTTGAAGAGAGTACAGACTGAATTCATCCATTCATTCATTCAGTAAACTTTTAATTGGGGTATCCCATGAATCAGAATGTGCTAGGCATAAGGGTCATCAAAATAAATAAATAAAGAGAAAGAAAGAAAAAGAAAAGAAAGAAAAGAAAACTCTTTCCCTGAATATTTTACTTTCTTTTATTGATAATGATTATGCCCCACATGCTTTATTAATATTAATCACTTTAATCTCCACAACACTATAAGGTAGGTACTATATCTCCATTTTATTGGTGGAGAAACTGATGCATAAGAGTTTAAGAAACTTGATCAATTTATATAGCTAAGAAGTGACAGAAATGGGATTTAAACTCAAGTATCTAGCTCCATCCTGCTATGTGATATGGTGTATTGGGAGAGAAATCTCTATAGATAAACTGTGAATGGCCTTGAGTTAGATAAGCTAAGAAGGATGACAAAATCAAAACTGCAATTTTAAAAGACCATTCTGGCAACAGTGAATAAGATTGATTGGAACAGTAAAGTTCTACAGCAGGAGAGTAGCTATTCTTTATGCTAGATGACAGTCAATAAAGTTTGAGATAGAATAGTAGCTGTGATAATACACAGAAGAGAATTTTATAGGGGTACCATTAATAGGAATTGCATAGAGAACTAGAATCAAATATAATGGCAGTGGCATCACTCAAGACTCTGTAGATTACAAGTGGCAGAAAGCCAAGTGGAACTTGTTTAAACAAAAATAAGAATTTATTGTTTCATATATTTGAATCAAGAAATTCTGTTTTTTACAGTTTCTCAGATATGCTTTCCCTTATTGGCTTCATCTTTAGGCAGATTCTGTTTGTGGTGGTGAGGATGGTTTCTGGCCTCCAGAATCACATTACCCTATAGAAGCTAGAAAGTCTTCATCAAAAGGAACCATCTTTACATATGTTTCAGCCAGAAAGCAGAGTATGACTCTCAGTGACTGGGTTTAAGTCAGATCCCACCAGGAGTAGAGTTTGGATCAGCCCCTTTTGAATCCTTTGGACTGAGAGAGAGGGAAATGGGTTTTCCAAAAGAAGAAGATACAAGACAAAAAGTAGGTCTTCATTCTACCAACATTTTGAGCTAGTGACTGAGAGTGTAACAGAGACTTTATCAGAAATATGTCATATGGAGAAAAGGTCAATAGCAAGTTTGAGAATAAAAAGAATAATTTAGAAATGTGTGGAGTTTAAATAATGACAGAGCATTTGGACAGAAATGACTAGTGAAGAGTTTGAAACTATGAAATTTGAGTTTAGAAGGAAGGTGAATGCTATATATAAAATATTATGAATCAAATGAGTAGGGAAATGACTTCAGGAATGTTGAAGTTTAATGAGATTAAGAAAAATGATCATCACAAAATCAAATACTATCACTGAAACCAAGAGATAACCATTCCAACAAGACAGATTGACCACCATATTCAAAAGCCCACAGCTGATCAAGGAAGTGCTAATAAAAAACTATTTGGTGTAGAAAAACATCAAACCAATGGTGATCTTGGAAAGATATTCAGGTAAAACAAAAGCTCACTGTAAGGAATTAAAGAATAATCAGGAGATAATAAGGTGGCCAGTCTATTAAATAGCTAAATATGTGACCATGGACAAGAAACTTAAAATTTCTAAGGTTCTGTTTGCTCATGTTTAAAATAGAGATTATGAATAGTAATTGCTTCTAGTTTATAGATTTTACTTGATGTTATGTTCAAAAAGTACTTGACATAGTGCCTAACAAATTACAAGTTCTCAGTAATTGTTAGCTACATGTGTGTGGATGATATAATGCATTAAGAAGATGTGACAGCAACCATAGCTTAAGATTTTTCCAAGACTTTTTGCAGTGAAGGAAGTGAAGGAAACCCTAGTGAGCCATGAAGTGATGCCTAGTGAGCTCATGAAGAGATGCCAGACCAGAAATGAGTTTGAAGATGACTTCCCATGACTCCTGCTCCAACTATCACTGACTAAAACTAAAGGAGAGGCACTGAGGGAAAATTGCCCACTAGACCTCAGTCAACCAGCAGAACCATGAGTGATAATAAGTTATCGCTTTAAAACACAATGATTTGTTTCATAGTAAAAGATAAAGAGATCAGACATCATTTGTGGGAATGACAAAGTCTAGGGAAGATGTTATTGAATAATTTTTGTTATGTTTTGGTTTGACTGAATCAGAATGTAGCCCTGAGATTTGCACTGGCTAAGGATTTGTATTTAGAAGGAAAGTGGCTCAGTCAGTTGAACATTCAACTCTTGGTTTTGGCTCAAGTCGTGGTCTCATGGTCATGAGATTGAGCCCAGCATGAGGCTCCACGCTTACCCGAGAGTCTGCTTAAGATTCTTTCCCACTCCCTCTCATTCTTCTTTTGCTTCTTCCCCTACTCAGGTTCTCTCTCTCTCTAAAAATAAATAAAAACTTAAAAAAAAAAAGAATATGAAAGATATCTATGTAAGATAAGAAGTCATCTTCATTTATTTTAGATAAAATTCCCAGAGATTTCCATCATGGAATTTCTTAAAGTGTAAAGGTCTCCTAAAGCTGCTGCCTCCTCCTTCTGGCTTCTGGTGATTGGAATCACACCAAGACCAATCAGGGGGGCATGGAAACTGAAGGTCTTAAACAGGCCAGAGCAGGATTTGGGGCCATTTACTACCAGGCTCCCATCTGACCCAAGAATTCTAGCTATTGCTCTTATTACCTTCTTCTTTTACTTCAGGGCACACACAAAAATTATAAGCGCTAGCACTTAGATTCCTCTAACACAGATATTTTATTGCTTTTCACTCAGGTGAAATGGGAGGAAAGTAGATATGGCGTGGTACTTTGGCAAATCTGCCAATTTATCTTTTGCAGTGCGTGCATGTAAACACTCCTAACTTAATGCACTGCACATGCATCATCCTGGAATGTTTAGTTTTATTGCTGCGGAAGTAATTTCCGAAGGTCATCTTATAATGGATGAAAACTTGAAGGTTCATGCAATTTATGTTCATTTTAGATAATATTGTACAACATTTAGGGACTATCAGCTTTCATTCTCTAAATGTTTGATCTAATAATTCTAAAGATAAAATATGTTATCAGCCTTTGGGAGCATATACTTCTGCTGTGAAAAAATCACACTCAAATATGGATTGGAAAATGTAAACTCTTCGACTGATTTTTCTTTAACAGATTTTTGTTCATCTCAGTCACACTTCAATAGACTGAAGATAGGGAGGATTAAAAAAAGCAGAACATTTCCAGGGGTAAAACACGTTATGAGAGAATTAACCAAAATAAAAAATGCAGCACTCTTTTTAAAGAATATATGGAAACTTGGTAAAGATCATCTCTGGGGCTATATCACACACCTTTGTTAAGGTATAGCCACCATGCAAAAGTGTTTTGACCTTACCAAAAATTTTCTTTGTTATTTATGTTTGCAGTCATAGTGATAAAGTTCCTGATTCTTTTAATCTGATTTGAGGTGATGATGCTTTCTATTGCCTCTCCCTCCTTCTTCTTTTTTTTCCTTCTTTCTTGCTCAACTTGAGTGATCTCATTAACTTCTGTGCTGTCAACCTCCAGGACATCGTGGAGCTCACCTGAACCTGCCTCTTCAGTGCCCTTTTAACTATGGGAATGTTCCCGGGCACTTCAGTTCTGATGGAATCAATATCCATTTCTCTTTCATCACTCCTCAAACTTTATCCCCCTTCTCTGTATATTCTCTCAGTCAATTGGACAAAGGCTCACTTAACCCCATAGTGAGAAATCTAGTCATTATAATAATGGATTGAGACTTACTGCTGATATCCAACTTTCTCATATATAAATTAGCAATCTCATATGACTTAATAGTTTTCCTTTTCTTTAATCAAGTTCCATTAATTTGAGTGTGCCTCTACATTCATTCATTCTTTTCTATTTTAACTTCCATTACTGTAATTCCAGGACCTCTTAGTTGCTTATTTAAATTGTTGCAAAAGTATTTTAATTCACCCCTTGAAGTCTATTATCTTGCATTTTGATGGTTTTCCAAATACTGACATTAAATTGTTTTAAGAACAGAGAACTGTGAGCAGAGTGCCTTTGTTTGTTATTTTTAATAGTGTAATACTGCTTCTTAGTATTGTGTCATTCATGACCTAGAAAATTACTGTAGCTTTAACATCAGCCACTCTCTAGTTCCCCCACCTGGCCAGGTCCTATCTAACCATTCTCCTATTGACTGTGTGGAAGGGCTTGCTAGCTCAGAAACAGGCTTCACTTTATAATGCCAGTGTAAATATCTCTCTCATTCTTCCCCTTTTGAGGATATTCTGCTCATCGTACAAATGCCATCTGTTCTAGGAAATTTCCTTACTGTTCATCTTTTTAACATCAAAGCAAATGAACTGCTTTTCTCTGTATATTGTACAGAACTCTATTATAGTAATAATCACACTGAATTAATTATAGGCCTTTATCTATTTGAAACTCCTACTGTGGTGTTAGCTTTTTTAAGGGCATGGGCTAGGTGTTTAAATATTGAATGAATGAATGAATGAATAGATGAGTGAATAAATTGGAATGAGAGTTCTCTTCTGTCCCTCAGTTTTGTTCATTCCCACATGCATGGGGCATGTCAGTCAACTCTGTCATGACTAGTCTCTCAGGGATAGTGCTAAGTAAATTTAAAGATCTCCCCAATAAGAAAGTGACTACTTGCCAGCTCCGTTGTATTGATTACTTGGAAAGAATGAAAAAAATGAGAATATATATATATATATATATACTTATGTATATATATATATATATATAGTATATATAGTGTCTTTTGCAATTTTTAAAGAGTTTTCCTAAATATTAACTCAGTTCTTTTACAACAACTGTGTAAAACAGGCATTGTTGCAGGGAGACACTCAGAAGTTAAAGGTATTTAACAAGGGAAAACAGCCAGAAAGCAACAGAACTAAGAAATCAATAGGATTCCTCACCGAAGCCTGCTATTTGTGCCATGGATTCAGGCAACTTGGGTTTGAATCTCAGTTTTCTCATTTAGTAGCCCAGCACCTACATTCTTCACTCCTGAACTCAGCATAATATTGTAAATGAACCTAATATATTTACAGCTCTTAGCAGAGTACCTGCCATTTAGTTCATACTCTGCAAATGTTAGTTATGTTACAGAGGTTCTCCGGTAAAAAGGGCCTAGACGAGTTATCATAGCTAGAATTTCTCTTTCTTTTTCACTCTCTGGACCTCTCTCAATAATTAATTTAAGAAGCTTAAATACTTCACATGCTTTCAAAAGAGCATGTGAATTGGGTATTATTACAGAGCATAATAAAATAAGGAAAGTCATGTGGACACATGGTTAGAGGCCAGCCACTCCTGCCTTGGTGGTTTCTAGATGACCTGACCTAGCCTAATCATAATCTAGTTTCACTAAATTCATAGGAGAAACTAAGATGCACTGTTATTGGCTGAAGTGTGTCCTCCCCACTTCAAATTCATATGGTGAAGCTCTAGCCCCTAGTACCTCAGAATATGACCATATTTGAAAACACTTAAAGAAGTGATCATGTTAATATGAAGCCATTAGTATAGGCCCTAATCCAATCAGCCTGGTATTCTCTTAAGAGAAAGTTTGCACACACAGAAACATGTGAGATGCCTGAGCACAGAGCAAAGACTATGTGAGGGAGCAGTAAGACAATGTCCATCTGCAAGCCCAGGAGAGAGGCCTCAGAGGAAACCAAACTTACTGACACCTTGATCTTGTACTCCAAGTCTCTAGATCTGTGAGAAAATGCATTTTTGTTGTGTAAGCCACCCAGTCTGTGGTTCCATTATGGGAGTCCTTGTGAGCAAATACAGGGCTTTTGCTCATCATCATCCCACATTATAATCACGTAGAAGCCAAGACATCAGGAGACTTTTAGTGACTAGTTTCAGCTCCCACAGATCCTGCCAGAGCCATAAATGTGACTAATTCTACCTCAGGGACTGAGTTTGTGCTTCTGTGTCAAATTAATTCAGATACAGTAGAAAATTACAAATGTCGGGAGCCTGTGCAAAGAGCTAGTTCTTGTTACAATCATGTTTTAACCCAGGATATGTTCAATTTTGCCAGGATTAAGCATCAATCAATGGGTTCCTGTCTACTAATTGGCTTAAGAATCAGTTTCCTTAAACTTTGGGGAAATTTTCCTGAGCAATTAGGCCCTTTGCTAAATGTTAATGATTCTAGATCAAGTCTATGGAAGCTATAACACGGTCAATGATATTAATGATTTATAAAAGAATAACGAAAATTTTGGACAATTCAAACTATTATACAGCATTGACGTAGCATTGTTAACTTCCCCAAAGCTCTTTCATCTCTTCTATTAAGATTTTCTGTGGAAAAGTCAATCCCATGAAATCTAAGATAGAATCCAACTTTTTTTAGTACTTAAAGAAATGAAAGCTTCAGATAACAAATCTGCTTTCCTACAATTCCTTTTATCATATGAAAGGCAGAAGACAGAAGACAAAGCAAGAATTGATGCTGGTGTCAATGTGAAGAAAAATGCTCTTGAGTAGGGGCTGAACTACTGTGCAATTTTCTTGAGAGGATCCGTAGTCTTCCAGATGAGATAGTATCTGTTGTCACTTCTGTGAAAAATGTAACACCTGCCTCTGCCTGTTTCTTCTACATTGAACAGTTTTCTTGGGTGAAACCTGAAAGGTTGCCCAGCCTAAGCAAACAATTTGCCTTTGTTTTCTTGGATCAGCAGCCCCTGAACTCACATTCTTTCACATTCAAAGCTAAAGTGCTATTGTGTGGTTTGCAGAGTTCATCTATTGTTCAGACTTCCCTGTTTGCATTGCAGAGTAAAAGAACATATTCAGAAGCAACTTTACAGGAAGCTACTCTAAAATATACATGTAGCTATTACTTATTGAACACTCTTCTGCGTTCAATGCTTTGTCCTAGTTTCTGTGTGCTTATTATTTCAGGTTTTTTTGGAAGTCGGAAGCTGATCTCAAAGTACACAATTCACTTACTTACTAATTCAATAAAGGTTACTCATGGAATCTGTTTATTATATGTGCCAGGCACGATCTTAGAAATAAAAAGAATGAGATAAAGCCCTAAAAGAAACCACAATCTAGACCTGAACTGTGCAGTCATGTAACCACTAGTCACATGTGGATGTTTAAATTGAAATTCAAATTAATGAAAATTAAATAAGATGAAGAATTCAGTTGCTCAGTGATACTACTCACTTTTTGAGTACTGAATAGCCTTTTGTGATCCTACTACCCTGCTGGACAGAGTTTAAAAAAAAAAATAAGTTTTCATCTTTGCCCAAAGTTCTGTTCTGGTCTAGAGATTAGCATATGTAATAATGTGCATATTTGGATACAGCATGATTTAATTCTGTTCCCAATGGACAATGCTATGAAGCAATCCAACCTACTTTAGCCATGGTAGAGAAAAAGTATTTGATGAATGTATGTAAAAACAAGCATCTTTCAGGGATTCCTGGGTGGCTCAGTCAGTCAAGCATCTGCCTTCTGCTCAGGTCATGATCCCAGGGTCCTGGGATTAAGCCCCACATCAGGGTCCCTGCTCAGTGGAGAGTCTGCTTCTTCCTCAGTCTGTCTGTCTCTCTCTCTTTCTCTCTCACACCCCTTCTCTTTAACAAATAAATAAATAAATAAATAAATAAATAAATAAAATCTTTAAACAACAGCAGCAATAACAACAACAAGCATCTTTAATTACTAATGCTCTTTCCAACAAGGATAATCTGATTTACAGTGGCCATGTAAACATGTCAATATCATACTACAACAGACAGCAGAGTGTGGCTTCCTGGATCCTTAGGGCTTCAGAGAGATGGGCATTAGCGGTCAACAAATTACCGAATTACACAAAGAGTTGTCAGGTTTTTTTCCAAAGGTTAAGTAATCCTGTCACGGGTAGCAGAGAAATCTAGAAAAGGTGCTTATATGGAGATATGCCATTCCAAAGAGTGAGAGGACCAAAACTGCAAATTTAGGAGACAAGTCTAGGGAGGCATAAGAGCAAGATGAGAGCAATGAATGATTCACAGGATGATCCAGATGGATTTCATTGAATACATCCTTGCTATCTCTTCTAAATATATTGATTATGAGCATTTACAAGTGATTGCCATGTCATTTGTTTTTCAGAAATGAGATGTGCAACGTTGGGTTGTACGAGGTCATGGTTAAGATTAATGTGGTAACTGCAACTTGTTAATTGAATCCTTGGATGACACTGTTGTAATTCAACTAATTTCTTAATAAACAGTTGTAGTTATTTGCTTCCCATACTTTTCTGATTATACGACTATGAATTCGTCACTTGAAGATTTAAACTGTAAGTTATATTGCTCAGAAAATGACCAGACATAATCACTAATGTTGGAAAATATGTAGATTTATTAGCATTCATAAGCTATTAACTGTAACAATGAAAGGAAATGGTTAACATCACTCTAAAAATATAAGGGGTTTTCAATATATATATATTTTTTCATCTTTTTTCTCTTCTGTATGCGTGCAAAAGGCAATTCAGAGGACATTATCTATGGTTATTTCAACATTGAACACTGAGGTGGCATTCTGGCGAGTCTCATGAGTTGATCAGATTTTGATTTTCCTCCTTTACCTGATATTTTTCTTTGGAACCCCTTCTTCTGGTGGGAATGAGTTCAGAGTACAGGTGCAGAGTGATGAATGGAGCTGCGTCCAGGGAGGATTTCTGTTATAGGCAGTTAGGGGTAGGTTATTTGTGTGAAAGCACTTTTGGTAAAGAAGAAAATGAATGCAAGCGTGGTCACAAAAGCAAACAGAGTCTGTGGCAATTACTGAAAGGCGAGATTACAGATAAAAATGAAAGAAAGGAAAGCAGATAAAATGAGGGGTAGAATTAGTACTGAAAGGAGTGAAAAGAAGTTGTAAATATGAATTCTATTCATGCAGATAGATGGCAGCTGGGATTTTGATATTTTCTAAGCAGGTTTTTCCTGAATTTCTAGCCTCTATAAAACAGGGGTTGGTTCTCCACTAAAGATAAGTGCATGAATTATCTGTGGAGATATAATACATAATATCTCATACACACACACACACGCACACACACACACACGTATATGTATATGTAGGTATATGTAAGTATGTATTTATGTATATGTATATATGTGCATATGCATATGTATATGTATATGTATATGTATGTGTACCTAAGTCTTACATCCAAGAGATTCTGCTCCAATTACTTATATCCTATTTAGGTCATATCTGTTTAAAAGCATGGTCTTCTTTATCTAAGTGTTGCAGAGTTATCGAGGGATTCAATCATTATCATAGTATTGACGTATTTTTTTTCTTCAGATCTGAGTTTACTTTTTCTCTTTGTGGGTTTGCAGAACACAAAACTAGCATTGCCAACAACTTGTCACATTAAAAAAAAAAATAGACTATAAATCAAAGTTAAAAAGCTTTGCCACAGCAGGAATAGCTAGTATCAAACAAAGCCTGTTGTCTCTGTGGGGATCTCAACAGATAGTCTTGGTGATGAATCCCCTACTTCTTGCCATTTCCCCACAACCATTGAGAGGCTAGCATCCTGTCTTTGGAACGCATCCAGGAAAGACAATTCAGAGGTTGGTGCTTTGCTGATGAATCCTTTGGTTCTTGGTCCTGGCAATTCTTTATTTAAATTAGCTCAATATTATTTGAGACACTGGATGGAAAAGTGTTCTATTACATGGTCTTGGTCACAAACAACAAAAGAAAATTCTGACTAATTTAAGCAAAAGTGAACATACTAGATTATACATAACTACCCAAAGAACCTGTTGGAAGGCTGGAGGACCTCATTCTTTTTTTTTTTTTTTAAGATTTTATTTATTTATTTGACAGAGAGAGATCACAAGTAGGCAGAGAGGCAGGCAGAGAGAGAGGAGGAAGCAGGCTCCCTGCTGAGCAGAGAGCCCGATGTGGGACTCGATCCCAGGACCCTGAGATCATGACCTGAGCCGAAGGCAGCGGCTTAACCCACTGAGCCACCCAGGCACCCCTGGAGGACCTCATTCTAAACTGCACATTAATCAGAGGAATTGGGCATCAGACAAGCAGGCTAAATCAGATCCACTTGAGGCAACCATGCTGTTCTGCTCTCACTGGCCCTGGAGCCCTTAAATCTGTCTACCAACAGCTTCTCATTGCTGTGGTGAGTACTTTCCCAACTGTCCCTGAATTTTTGCTCTCTCCCTCAAGTCAGATGGGACCCTCTCATGGGACCCTCAGTCACGTGCAATTGGCATCAATACAAATGCAGGAAGTATCTCATCAGGAATCCCGGGAGAAGGTGAAGCTCTAAGGATGATTTTCTACTTCAAAATTATTTTAAAATAAGTCATTTAGGTGAAGCGTAGCCTAAAGGGAGAAATGCTTATTACCGAGCCCCTCATAATGCTGCCTGGCTGCTTATTATTTGGCTAAGTTGAGCACGTGATAACATTTGCTTTTTTGATGTTTAGAAAGCTGTGTTAAAGCAGTGTAGAATATCGCATGTTTGCTGAGGCGACTTGGAATATTGATTGTTGTCGCTAACATGCAGAAGAGTTTAGAGTAAAGAAGCACTAGCGAAACAGACAGGTCTCTAGGGCAACCACATATCCCTATAGTTTACTTTTTGTTAAGTTGTTGGCCCACATCTCTTCAGGCTGAGACCAAGGCTGTTTCCCTGGTTACCTAAGCAAGGAGAAGATATTGTCTTAGGAGTACAGAAGACCTGACAGCAAGCTTTTGTGTCAATGTATGGATATGCGTAAGATAAGTGTTTGTGATCAGCTATGCAAACTGCTGCATGGTTCCAGCCTGATTCAAATATACACTGTTTGTTGAGAACTTCTCCCTTAAAGGTCTGGGTTTGGATGATCAAATAAACCAGCTTCCTGAAATTGTAGCCATGAACCTGAAACTCAAATAATGAAAGAAAGCTATTATTTGAACTGTTTATTACCCAATTATCATTTTGAATACTGGTTAGGAGAAAGAAAAAGACCTTGAAGTTTATCTTCGTGTTTTGAAAATACACAGAGCCTGACGAACTCTGGATGGCTCTAAGTTGTGATCACTCTGTATCTTTCTATTGTGAAATTCCATTCAATTTTCATATTTTCACAATAACATGGCAAGATAATTCAGTTTTTCTTTGTGTGTGTGTGTGTGTGTATGTGTGTGCGTGCGTGCGTGTGTTCACTGGCCCTCTTCTCCAGTCTGGACATTTGTTTGTTATTATCCACGCTGTTAACTCTAAGTTGTTTTAAGTAATTTTTTTTAACCATCTCTCTCTGTAAGTTTATTATGCAAATATTAGTCTTCCTCACCTTGTATGTGTCACTTTTGGAGTGAACATGAATATTTGTCTAATTCATATACATATACATATATATATATAGTGAATTCTCCTTCTGAACAGTCTTTACAATCAATTTTCCTTGAGCA
This sequence comes from Mustela putorius furo, assembly GCF_011764305.1. Taxonomy (NCBI): domain Eukaryota; kingdom Metazoa; phylum Chordata; class Mammalia; order Carnivora; family Mustelidae; genus Mustela; species Mustela putorius. The sequence continues at coordinate 77,486,582 of NW_025421987.1, forward strand.
CAATGGAACATTCTTTGATTTATATTGATGTCAGTTTTACTTTTAGTAACACTGTACCCAAAACATGGGTTTTTATGTTTTTTAAGTTTATGCTTTTTATGTTTCTTCAAATGTTTCCTGGGGCACCTGGGTGGCTCAGTCAGTTAAGTGTCTGCCTTCAGCTTAGTTACTGATTCCAGAGTCCTAGGATCCAGCCCTGCATTGGGCTGCCTGCTCAACTGGGAGCCTGCCCCTCCCTCTTCTTTGCCCAATGGTCCCCCTGCTTGTGTTCATGCTCTCTGTCAAATAAATAAATAAAATCTTTAAAAATCAATCAATCAGTCAATCAAGTTTACATTCTCTCAATCCATAGTCTTAATAAGATGTATAATAGCTTATATCCACTAATACAATTTATCAGTAAATGGCTTTTATAGCATGCAAAAGGATGAGACCCAACTATGACCTTTAAATGATTATTTTTTATAATTTCATGCATTAGTTATCTCTAATCAGTTCTAGTGTGTAGTGGGGCTAAAAAGAGAAGATACAAAATAATGTTTTCTTCTTTATTTTTACAAATTTATAAAATATTTCCTGACTTATTTCTGATAATGTTACACAAACATATTTGTGGATATAAAACTAAAATTTTGGGTACATATCATTGCTTCGTATAAGTACCTTTTTTTACTACTTTATTATTTATGTTATTTCCTCTAAATTTAAATTCAAAGATCATTCCAATGTTGTTATTTCACTAATATAGAAATTTAGTTACTATCCAAAATTAGGCAGTGACAGAATGAAAAACTGAATGCATGAGCTCCGTACTTTTACATACATAGAACACATGCTCTGTATTGGGTTGAGACCCTTAAAGCAGATTAGAAGAGGTACTTGTGCCCTTAATCCTTTGGAGTTTATCTTATGGACTGCTATTCAGTGTAGCCAAACAAACATGTATACATATACACAAATACGGTAGAAACACATCAGATCACAAAATAGAAATAGACCTGATGTATATAAGGAACTCAATAAACATTCATTGAATTCATAAGGAGATGAAGTAACAAGGTACCTGTGAAAATGTGCATGATCAGATTTGTGTATCAACCATGAAGCTGATAGTTAGCAAATCAAATAAAATTTGATTTTATTTTGAATTCCTGAATTCCTATTAGTAAAAAATGTAAGATGATGTGTATTATTGGAATGCTTTAAAAGGAAAGTGACTGTGTGAACTTTGAAATCCCAGAAGTGTAAAATATTGAAATGCAGTGTTTTGGGTCATTATCAGTAAGATTATCCACAACATGCTTGTAGTTTTTCTATTATCTCTGAATCTCTACTTTACTTTTGGTCCTTTTACTAGGATATGGAATTAAAAATACCAAATTCCAAATCAATCTGTTCTTACACTTTTTAGTGATTCTGTAGAGAGGTCATTATAGAAAGAGTCGAGGTTAATAGATGAGATGTAGTGGGAGAATTATCTGTGGATATTAGTTATCCTTACTGATCCTACTTCCTATCATAACAGATAACAGATATAGTTTTATATCCACAAATATGTTTGTGTAACATTATCAGATAACTGGAGGAGACATGTTAATGATAGTACATGTGGACAGGCTCTAAATATTTTATTTCACAGCAAACTAAATATGAATCAACAGTGTTAAAATACTATTAAAGGTCCAAATTTACCTTAAAATGCATTAATAAGCTTCAGAGAAAGGAATGGGGTTTGTAGTCACTTCACTTTTCACTCCATTTGTCACACTATCCCTGGAGAATATGCATGTATATTTTACGAGTATAATTTACGAGGGCCATAGAACCAGAAAAAAAGTGAGAAAGATAGCATCTGAAATTGCATTGTGTGAAATATAATTGAAGTAATTAAGCTTATAGAAGGGAAGGAATCAAGGTGGGTAAGCTATCTTCCCTCACAGTTAGCAAAGGGAACACATATATTTTTGTAGTTTAAGAATGGGGAACATTAGAAGAGTGTTTGCTGATTGCCAAGAAGAATGAAGAACCTCTGACATTTAGAGCTTTCCAGAAAAAGAAAGGCATACTTTAAAAAGGGGTCTACCATCAGAGCTAAAATAAGAATCAAGGGTGAGAATCTAAAATTTTAGGATCCATTGGCAAATTTTGCAGAAAGATGGTGGTTGTCTATCATGTAAAATTTGAATACTATCTCCTATAACTTCTAGATTAAGCAGATTCAGAATGCTTCTGAAAAATAAAATCTAAACATATCAATTTCATAATATTGACAATGCAATAACCTGAAAATATTATACATTAAAAACTAATACAATGAGAGAGATGCATACAATATGATTAAATATTTGCAGTATTCTTATCTTAAGGGATTATGAAATTTTCCCTTTTTCAGACTTTTCTGAATTTTTTAAAAATGAATTGATTTTTTAATAATCTGATGATATAACAGTGCTATTTTAACTAAAGTCGAAAAAGAAATGTTATTGTTTCTTTTTAAGATGTTCTGTGGCTAATAATCATTTGTATATTTTTGTAATTCTCAAAACAAGTGGATTCTGTTGTTCAAAAGATACATAATTTGATTATTTACAATTCTACATTTTTAATCTGTAAGTGAGCCCATTTTTGGTACCAAATGTTTAAGTGTCTGTAGAAGGTGTAGAGAGTTGAATTATGTCCCCCAGAAGAATATATTTAAGTTTTAAATTTTAGTACTTATAAATGTGACTTGATTTGGAATTAGGGTCTCTGCAGATATAATCAAGTTAAGATGAAGTCATAGTGTATTAGGATATGTCCTAATCAATGACTGATGCCCTTGTAAAAAGGGAGTTTTTACAAGGGGGAGACATCTAGGACATGGGGGAAGTTGGAGTGATGTTATCTACAAGACAAGGAAGGCCAAGGATCACAGGCAGAAGCTCAGAAGAGGCATGGAAGGTTCCTGGCCTAGAACCGTTGCGAGAACACTTAAGACTTCTCACCTCTAGACCTTGACACAAATTTCTGTTTTTTAAGCTACATAATCTGTGGTATTTTGTTACAGCAGCCCTAGGAAATGAAAACAAACGGAAATAGTTGGCAGATTTTTATTAAATAGGAAAATCCTCAGGACAATTTTAGCAATGAAAATAATAAACATTTTCCCACTTTCTAACACTCGGTCATTATTTAATAATGCCTTTTTATATTTCCCTATAGAACATATTATCAAGAATGCATTGAACTTTCATACTGGCTTTAAAACAATAAATGATTCATTAATTAATTAAATGGTTTAAACTATCACCTCAAGAATTTAAAGATATATAGATTTATTTATTTGCTTTATTCTCTTTTAAGCACTATTAATCTTTGAAATTATTTATTTATTTTATCTATTATTTATTATTCCTTACTATAACATAAGCTCACTGAATGCAGGTATTTGGGTTATTTTAACCATGGCTGGCACATAGTCAATACTCAGAAACATTTGTTGAATGTTCCCAATGTAGTGACAATTTCTGATATCAGCATCTACAGGCTTAGTGTACACAGTTGCCTCAGCTGCCTGGACTGACTTATTAGGGCTCATGAGGACACTTAAATAATGAGCACACCTTAAATAATCACTGGAATAAGGAGATGACAATCCTAAATGGTATTGCTTGGGGCACTGTGTTCTTCACCAGAACGACAAGGTAGATCAGCACATTTAAATCTCAGGGATATGGCAATCCCTCACATAAAATGGTACAAGTTTGTTTGTCATGTTGGAATAACAAATTGAAGTACAACAGTTCAAATCATTTTTCTTATGTCTGATTTCACTTCTCACATGAAGTCTTTTCAGGACATAATTAGAACATAATTCCTGATTTTATTATTTAAAATGTTTAAAATATAACTTCCTTTCTTCAGGAAAAAAAGATTGCAGTCCCAGTCATTTTCGTCTTGATTATGAAAATCATTTTTGGACAACTTTGGCTGAGGCGATATTTTCAATCTAATTTCAATCATCTCTACGAACAAGCTTTTAAAAATTTCTCTGTACACCCCTTAATGCCACCTGATTGTATAAAAGGGTCAGTTGCAAGAAATAAACATTCATAAAACGTTGTCTGAAAAACATGTAATCCATCATTCCTTTCAATGAGATGTGCTTAACCTAGGTACAGTAGATGGTCCCTGAGCTCTGAAGTTACAGGTGCATTTTTGTCATGTGTACAAATGGGTCCATTACTGGTTAAATAGCTTTGGACAGATTCTTAAAGGGATCTACCCCTATGTCTTGAATCACTGCTTTAGAGTAGGGCTTCTCAAATGGGGATGATTTTGCCCCTTTGGAGACATTCAGCTTTATGCTGTTGTTGTTGTTGTTAAAACTGGAGAATGAGGGATTGTTATTGCCACTAATAGGCAAGATGCAAGGAATGCTAAACTACAATGTACAGTGCAGTGCCTCCCAATAAACTTTTGTGCCTAAATGTCATTAGTACCATTGCTGGGAAACCATGCTCCAAATAATCCAATAATTTGAACCTTGCTACCCAAGATTAAGACCAAAATAAGTGTCAGTTATTTAAACTGCTTTCTTTTAGTTTATCTCTGGTTTATTAAGCTTCTTATTGGATGGCATGATGCCGTCACCTAGCATGTTATAAAACTCTGTCCCTGGGCAGTGATTTTATGTGTTGTGGTGCTGTGAATGGCACATCCTGTAATGGTTTTGTTTTACCTACCGACAGATTTCCTTTCAATTCTCAATTCAATGATTAGCTATGATATATCTTCAATGGACAATCTGAAGTGGAATTGAGCTTGTTTCTTGTTTTGGTTATTAGGGAGATATAAATATAATTGAAGACCATTTTCTTTCATACAATTTGGTTAGTAATATGATTCTGGCTTCACTAGTATCTATTTTTCCTAGGCTTTTACTTACCAGCTTTTAGTGTTTGTTTGTTTTGGGGTGTGTGTGTGTGTGTGTGTGTGTGTGTGTGTTTTGCTTTATCAGAATTAAATTTTTGTACAATACATATTTTTTCTTTGGGATGAGGTAAGAATAAAATAAAATTTTGTGACCTGAAAGACTTATCACTAAAATTAACAAGTAAATAGTACATGATTTCTCCTCTTTGTATAGTTTATACCACTTTTATTTAACATTAATGCCATGTCACATTGCCATTTCTATTTAAATAACGTCCTATAAACATTCCTATATAATTTTTTGTTTATTCTGTGGTTACACCCATTACTTTATTTCCTTTATTCAAACTTTCAGCATCTATTGTGCTGAAAGTCACTGAAGATATAAATAATTTTTTTTTTTCTCAAACAGCTTACATGTGAATAAGGGAGAGAGCTGTGTAAATCAGTAATGGCAAAAATATACTAACTCTTATCCTAGAAATATGCTCAAAGTACATGGTGACGAAATGTTACATGATCAAATCCAGTACACGCTGATTAACAGAGAAGACAACATGTTGCCGAACATTCTCTAGCTTTTTCACTTAAAAATTATTTGAGATAGAAAATGATAGATTTATGGATGAATAGATAGTGATAAAGATAACAGATACATAGATTCAGTAAACTTCCAATTGCTCTTAAAATATATCCTGGTTGTTTTTGTCAAATTATCCAATTTATTACATCTTTTTAACGTTCCTGTTAACCACCTCATTCTAGGTATATATTCCTTAAAAAGGAAACCCATCTAGGTGATTTTAATGAAGGCAAGCAGGACAAAGCTCAGAATTAGCAGAACCCAAGATTTTGTTATTCCCCTCTTCCCTTCCCCTACACTACCTTCTATTTCTCCACTCACCCACCAATTCACTGAAGCCCATTCTTTGCATCTAGCCTGCTGTGGACACATCAATTTGAATGTGAACTCAATCATGTAACTCATCAGTAAGTACACATTTAACAAGCAAAACATTTAAAACTAAAAAGTTTGGGGACACCTGGGTGGTTCAGACGGTTAAGCTTCTGTCTTCGGCTCAGGTCATGATCCCAGGGTCCTGGAATCAAGTCCCGCATTGGGCTCCCTGCTCAGGGAGCCTGCTTCTCCCTCTCCCTCCTCTGTTCCCCTGCTTATGCTCTCTCGCTCTGTCAAGTAAATAAATAAAATCTTAAAAAAAAAACAAAAACCAAAAACTAAAAAGTTTGTTAGAATTCCTCAAATCTAGTGTTTCTCAAACGTTACTTCTCAATGTTTATAAAAAAGGGAATTATTCGTCAAAAGCATTTGAGGGCGCCTGGGTGGCTCAGTGGGTTAAGCCTCTGCCTTCGGCTCAGGTCATGATCTCAGGGTCCTGGGATCGAGTCCCGCATCAGGCTCTCTGCTCAGCAGGGAGCCTGCTTCCCTCTATCTCTCTCTGCCTGCCTCTCTGTCTACTTGTGATCTCTCTCTGTCAAATAAATAAATAAAATCTTAAAAAAAAATTTTGAGAAAAGTAAAATTAGTCAAAGATAAATGACTTTTGTTTTGTCTTGTTTTTCATGGACTTCTCTGGGCCTTTGCTATGTTAATGAGCTCTCCTCAAGGTGTATGATACATAATTTCCTGTAACATTTAAATATAGAACACCTAACTGAAAATATATAATCCATAAAAGTTTCTACTTATATTATGGTGTTTTAAAAATATTATTACTGTGTAGTCTTATTATAATAACATGGTCATTATTAATCATTATTACTTTTCTAAAAAATTACATTTCAGCATTAATCTTTCTCTATAGGGATATCAAAGATCTAGGTTCTGCTGGGAATGGAGAAAGTATTGCAAGAACCCTAGTAGATTTTAATATTTATCAAGTCTATGTGATATAGAACAAGAATGCCTAGAGCCTTTAAAAAGAATAATCTATGATTCACAGCTAGTATCTTTAAAATATAAAATATCCGCCTTTTGAAAAATGAGGACACTCTTGTCAAATGCTAATCTTGGAACTACTTAACTGATGTTTTTGCAACAGCAGCTACTGTTAGTACTGGGGAAAAACATAAAAGTGACTTGCAATTTTTAGTAAGTTTCAGTTTATCAAAAAAAAATATATATATATATACACATACACACACACCCTTATTCTTTGTAGTTGGTGTAACTGTGCTTTACAGTATCTTTGGATATGTGTTTAGAAGATGGTTAGAATTGACCCTTATTATTTTACAGTTAAATAATTGAAAGGTAGAATTGACAGTCATTACTCCCTCACCTTATTCTTTAAGCCTTTTAAGCATTCCAAACATAGTTGACACATTTGCACAAATTAAATCATCTAAGCTTTTGCTTAAAATTAGAAGTAAAATTAAAATGAAATCAAACTTGTTTTACTATTATTTTCTTTCTTTCTATAGCATCTATAGGCCAAAGTATGTTTATATGTCTAATGTTATTTCAGATTACTTAAGTGGGCAAATGGGTATCATTTCTTGGGGAAGCAGAGACCTAATGAAATAGAAACTCTAAATAGTGGTCTCCAAAGTTTAAGAAAGACCTAAAACTAAAAGTATAACTATTGCTTTACATTAATTGGCTTTGGTTCCTCACTAGAGAACCTTCTTCTAGGGAAAACATATACATAGTACCTTCACTCTTAGGTAGTGTTTGGGTGAATCTGTTTAGTTTCAGAAACTAAAGCATTTATCCAAGAACATTTGGCTTTTCTATGAGCATACCAAATAGAGAGTCATACTGTCTAGGCTTGGTATCACAAGAGCAACATTTCCAAAGGTTTGTCATTGTTTTTTTCCCAAGAGTTTTCACTTCTCTTGGGCTGTTACCTTTTCTTTGAAATGATTAGCAATAAAACCCTTAAAATAAAGAATCTGAGGGCCTGTCACGGGAGCAGCCTAATAGGGAGGATCCCAAGGCATCTGCTGCACGAAAGAAAAAGGACTTGCATACAGCTAACCTGGGTGAGAGGAACTCTGGGGTTGGCTCTGTGTTACTGAAGCCAAGTGGAATCATGGTTAGAGCTTTGCTGTTACGTTCACTGATACACTGCATAGGTTTGTTTTCAGTTTGACATATTTTCCTATCTTGATAGCTGATGAGGCCCACCAACCAATGTTGTAGGTATAGATGGATACTTAATTACCTGGTTGTAATCTAGGTTAATGATAGATGGGTAATACCTTCTTGAATGCCGAGTAGCAAAATTTTCTTATAATAAAATACCATTAGTTCCTCAACTAACCAAGATATACTTGAGAAATTAAATAACAGATCAAGAACATTGTATTGACTGGTTTCTAAGCCCCTCCCACCTTCCTCTACAAGTCTAATCCTGATAATAAAAGGATGATATAGCATAATACAGAAGTAATACTCTAATGAGTGATTCAGTCAAGTGGTTCCAAATCATTGACTTAGAGGAGGTATTCTATTTTTTATTTTATTTTTTAATTTTTTAAAAGATTTATTTATTTTAGAGAGAGAGTGAGCACGTGCAGGGAGGGAAGGGGCAGAGGGAGAGGGAGAGAAGCAGACTCCCATGAAGTGAGCATCCTGATGCTGGGGTTGAATCTCATAATCCTGACATCATGACTTGAGCCCAAATCAAGAGTCAGATGCTTAACTGACTGAGACATCCAGCGCCCCAAGAGAAGATATTTTAATATCTCCCTATTATAGTACGTGGTATATACTGAATTCAATAACATTTTAGAAATAAATCTGAATAGTATAAATCTCAACAGCATTTTATAATATTCTGCATGTAGTGTATTACATTTCTGGAACTTGCTACATGCAGGATATATACCTTTATATTACATTACATATACTTTATACACGCATTTGAAAAATAGTACTACACATGTTGTAAATTAACTTATTCTACATACAAGTCTCTGTACTTTAGGATTTCTATATTCTAGATCTACTTATAATAATCTCACAGTCTCCCCAGGAGGTTGAAAACCCACAGGTTTAGAATGTGGTTGATTCTCAAAGGATAGGATATGTCCTCTGAACAGGCGTAGGTATATAGTTTGAAAAATTTTGAAAAAATATAGCATATACATTTTCATGACAAAGTAATTTTTGTTGGTGAGTTGAAAGAGAGTGAAAAAAATGTTCCAAGCAAGTTCTTCAGAAAGGAGAGTGTTGAGACCCAGCAGAACATACAAGAGATGCAGTGGTCCTATTTTAAGAGTTCAGAAGTGGATCTGATTGTAGGAAGGCTATTGTGTAAAGCAAACTGAACAAAACTGTATCAGAAGGCAGAGGAGAGAGGGGCACCTGGGTGACTCAGTTGGTTAAGTGTCTGCCTTCGGCTCAGATCATGATCCCAGGGTCCTGGGTCAGGCTCCACTATGGGCTCCTTGCTCAGCAAGGGGCCTGCGTCTCTGCTGCTCCCCCTGCTTGTTCTCTCTGTCAAAGAAAAAAATAAAATCTTTAAAAAAAAAAAAAAAGAAGAAGAAGAAGAAGAAGAAGAAGAAGAAGAAGATGAAGTAGAATGCAGAGGAGAGAAAGAAGCATAAACAGTAAAATGCACAGACTTGAAATGGCCTCTAGACCCCAACCAGGAAGAGATTCTGATAGGGCTTTACCCTTGGAGTCTTATTCCTCTCACATACACCTTCATCATCTGGTAGTCACTAATTTCAAAAGATGATGTATTTTCAAAAATGATTTTGCTGAACTAAAGTTTCTGTAGTTTGTAATCAGAAAACAACAGATTTTTTTTTCAAAAATAAAATTATCTTTTAACATTATACATGGCTTTCTCAAAGAACTGTACCCATCCGTTTATCTCTCTAGATTCTGATTTCCAAGGGACAATGTCTCCTTGAATAGAATATTGATCTAATTCCTTCTTTTTAGAAATAAGGAAGTTGAGGCTCTTGGAAATTATTTTCCCAAGGACCTGGATCCCATAACTAGCATCTGAAGTAGAGTTTATAGGAGAGACAAGAACACAATAATCCAAAAGACCAATGTATATTTATTAGTCAGATTGTAACAGAATTTTCAGAATTTCCATGCAGGGGACTCATTATCAAAGCTCCATTGAAGTTGATGGCAAGTTGCCTGGTATGACGACCCTTAAGTAGATGACGTAACATGTCGATTTTACTTTTTATTTATTTTATTTATTTATTTTTAAGATTTTATTTATTTATTTGACAGACAGAAATCACAAGTAGGCAGAGAGGCAGGCAGAGAGATAGAGAGAGAGGAGAAATCAGGCTCCCCACGGAGCAGAGAGCCTGATGCAGGACTCGATGCCAGGACCCTGGGATGCTGACTGAGCCGAAGGGCAGAGGCTTTAACCCGCTGAGCCACCCAGGCGCCCCAACATGTCCATTTATATTGAAGTTAAGATCTTCACTAAGTAGAAGGTTATTTTTAGGTTGATTATATTTATTTTCTCTATTGTTCAGAATGCCCTTGGTTTTGTTTTCCTCATAAACACATAGCCAGAAATTCTTGTTATGAGGAAGTAATTATATTTCTTATAAACTGTTCTCTTCCCACCTCTTATTTTTAATCCCATCTCCATTTTCTCCTCCACTGATTTTTTTTTTTTTAATTTCTTCTCCAGTGTTTATAGTGCTTCATTCTTCCCTCTGATCTAACAATCATATGAGCAGTAAAGAAAACATCCAGGTCCTTTCAATCAAATATATTTTTATGATATATATCCAGGGATTATAAGAAGCAAGGAGAAATCAGCCTTTCTTCCAAAATAAGCACTGTGGAAACCTCACTCTACACTCTACAGTCTTTTTATTGCTTTAGTATATACATATGTCTATTTATATAAATGTATGTATATAAATAAAATATTTATCGATGGAATTAATGAGTTCACATGTATGCTTTATTTAGCTTAGTGGCACCTGACTGGCTCAGTTGGTAGAACATTCGACTCTTCATCTCAGGGTTGTGAGTTCAATCCCTGTGTTAGGCATGGAGCCTACATAAAAGAAAAAAAAAAATGCAAGTAGGTTTAGAATTCAGAATTGAGTGAATTGGAACAAAGAAATGCCAAGTAAAAGTTATAGCTACAAATTATACTTCTCGTATATGGTAATAGAAAATATAATGCTCATTCCTTCTGTTCAAATCCTTAAATTTATATCCCATATGAAAAAATCTTTAGCATTGAAGTTTCAATATATCATCCTGAAAAGTAATGCAAGCAACTGCATATTTCTTGCTATAGGGTAGGACTTAATTTTTAGATGTTTCTGAAACATTTCAAGTGCAAGCAAAACCTATATAAAATCATATTTAAGTAGGTCTTGTTTGAACCAAATGGTACTGGTGAGTAAGAGAAGAAAAAGCACACAGTCAATTTTACAAGTGTTCTCTCTGGATGACTTCCACTATACTCAGGGCTAAGGTTCCCACCTCTATGCTGGTGACCCTCCCAATTTATATTATCAGCTTTGATGTCTCCTTTCCTTTGATGTTCCAAAACTGTATTTCTAATTGCACGATACATATCATCACCACCTGTATATTCCACTAGATTGTCAAATTCAACATGCCCCCAAATTACTTCATTTCCTTTTGTCTCCTAATTCCCTTTGCCATCTCCCATATCAGGCAGGATGCTTTCATTTGCAACTAACAAAAAACTCAGTTCAACTGGCTGTTTAAATAATAAAGGAGATATATTGGCTCAGAAGTAGTTAGGACTATAGACCTGGTAAAAGCTGATTTGGCTGTGTTTCTTTGGGATTTTTTTTGGCACTATGGTTCTCTGAGAGTCTGCTTTGTTCCAAATTGGCTTCTTTGAAGTCACACAATAGTTTCAGTAGTTCTAGGTTTTATTTCTTCATTTACACTGTTCAGAAAGAAAGAAAGCAGTTCTTTTTTTTTTTTTTTAATATTTTATTTATTTATTTGACAGAAAGAGAGAGATCACAAATAGGCAGAGAGACAGACAGAGAGAGAGATGAGGAGAAGCAGGCTCTCTGCTCTGCAGGGAGCCCAATGCGGGATTCAATCCCAGGCCCCTGGGATCATGACCTGAGCCGAAGGCAGAGGCTTAACCCACTGAGCCACCCAGGCGTCCCAGAAAGAAAGCAGTTCTTCAGAGGGTTCTTTCCAGAGAGCAAGGGACCTTTCTCTGAAGCCCTGAGGGTTAAAAAAAAAAATAATAAAAAGAAACCCTCCCAGTAAAGGCAGGTTGGCTGACTTCAGCCAGTTTTCTTAACGTGTCACCTCACAGTGGCAAGTTCAGTACTCACACCTAGAACCACAGGTAAGTAGTCCCAGCCCATCACATGGCATAAGGAAGAATATAATACAGCAGATGCTGGGAAGATAACCACAATGTCTATTATTCCATGTAGTCCCCCTAAAATACATTCTGTTTAAGGGGTTGTTTGGCTATAAAAACAGAAACTTCGAATTAGTATAAATGTTGAAAAGGATACAGGGGTGCCTGGGCAGCTCGGTCATTAAGCATCTGCCTTCAGCTCAGGTAATGATCTCAGGGTCCTGGGATCGAGCCCCACATTGGACTTCCTGCTCTGCAGGAAGCCTGCTTCTCCCTCTCCTAATCCCCCTGCTTGTATTCCCCCTCTCACTCTCTCTCTCTCTCTCTCTGTCAAATAAATAAATAAAATCTTTAAAAAGGAAAGAAAAAAGGACACAGAAGCATCTCAAGGAACTCACTTTTGGGAAATACAGAGAGTAACCTCAGAAACTTGACAGCTGGAGTGCCTGGGTGGCTCAGCCATTAAGCATCTGCCTTCCGCTCAGGACATGATCCCAGAGTCCTGGATTTGAGCCCCGCACTGGGCTTCCTGCTTGGCTAGAAGCCTGCTTCTCCCTCTCCGACTCACCCTGCTTGTGTTCCTGCTCTCTCTGTCTCTCTGTCAAATAAGTAAATAAAATATAAAAAAAAAAAAGAAAAAGAAAAAGAAAAAAAGAAAGAAACTTGACAGTTGATCAACTCTCTGTCCTTCTGTTACTTTATGTCCAGCTTAACTCTGAATTATTGTTTTATTCCCCTGCAACTCCTCAAAAGAGTTGCATTTCTGGGTTTCTTTAACAGAGAATACAAAGTCAAAAAAAGCTGCCAGTCCATAGTTTAAAAGGTCTTATGTTTTCTGTGCCTATAACTACGACTAGCCACATTTTTGATAACTCAATCCCAAATTTCTAAAATGAAGAAAGTGATTGGCCAGTCCATTTCTAGTGGGATTCAGACTTTAGTTGTTGTGGGAGATAATGGAATGTCATGTGATATGTAAGAGTTCCCCTTCAGAGATGTGAAAGGGATATGAATACGAGGGAAATGACATATTTGTGTATTATAGAAGTACATATTTTAATTTTTGGAAAATGGAACCACCTGTTTTTCAAGCTGGAAACCTGGGAATCATGTTTAATTCATCTCAATCCTTATGGCTTTACCTCTTCTTGAGGCAGATGGTATAATAGCTACTGTTAAATATACTAGATCTTAAGCAATACGGATATATATATATATATATATATATATATATATAATTTCATTCTCTCAACAAAGTCATGAGAAATGCATTATTCTGTCCATTTTTAGGAGCCCAAATTGGGCCCATCGAGGTTTAATAGAGTTGACAGATGGCAGACCTGATGTTGTATCCCAGATCAGTCTGATTCCAAAGTCCCAACTTTTTTTAGTGTTCATACCATCTGTGCACGGGCTTTGGAACCAGGCAGATCTGAGTTTGAATTTTGGCTCTGCCACTTACTGGTCATGTATTCCTTATTGACCTCTGTGAATCTCAGTTTCAATTTCCATGAAAATCTGAGGATGACAGGGTGCCCTTGAGAATGCTTAAAATAAAAATAAAAATTTAAATTTAAATTTAAAAATTAAAATCAAAATCAAAATTAAAATAATAATAAAAAACTAGCCACATGTCCGGCAAATAATAGACTGTTGACAAATATTAGTTACTTTCTTTTTTTATTTTTAGCTTTTATTTATTTATTTATTTAATTTTAATTTTTTTTTTAAAGATTTTATTTATTTATTTGACAGACAGAAATCACAAGTAGGCGGAGAGGTAGGCAGAGAGAGAGGAGCAAGCAGGCTCCCCGTTGAGCAGAGAGCCTGATGCGGGGCTCAATGCGGGGCTTGATCCCCGGATCCAGGGATCAAGATCTGAGCTGAAGGCAGAGGCTTTAACCCACTGAGCCACCCAGGCGCCCCTAGCTTTTATTTATTATTTGACAGAGAGAAAGATCACATGTAGGCAGAGACGCTGGCAGAGAGAGAGAGGGGAAGCAGGCTCCTGCTGAGCAGAGAGCCAGATGTGGGGTTGTATTCCAGAACCCTGAACTATGACCTGAGCCTAAGGCAGAGGCTTAACCCACTGAACCACTCAAGGCACCCTGTTACTTCCTATTCCGCTTAATAAATAGAATAACATTTGGGGGGGAATTATGTTGGAATGGAAAGGAGAGACAAACATGTTTCAATTGGGTAACTACCCCTTAGCAGCTTTTTGACCATAAGCAAATTAACTAACCTAATGAGTTTCCATTTTTTCGCTTCTAAAAACAAAGCAATACTAATTTCATTTAAGGTGGTTGTGAGGATTAAATGGGGTTATGTATGGAAAGTTTTTCCCCAGCCTAACTTTAGTGGAGAGCTAGGATTGAGGTACTTGCAAGCAGGAAATACATGATAAATAGTTGCTATTTAAGATATTAAATGAATAGACTTGAAAGATGGATACTTTTTAAGAGTATATGCTGAGGGTCTTCGGAATAGCAGATTTTATGAGACTGACGCACTGCCTACTGCACTAAGGAGGCAGGTAGGAGTAGCAGATTTTAAAAATGAACCTCTGCTTTTTATTCATTTCATTTTGTAAAACGTAAGAATGTGTTTTCTTTATTGGGCTATTCTGATGATCCAGACAAGATGGGATTTGCATTTGTATCTTTGTAAAAAATCTTGCAAAAATAGACACCATTACTATCTTCCTAGAGACGTAAAAACCAAGACTCCAAGAGAATATGTAACTTGTTTAAGGATCTAAAGCTCAGTGGCAAAGTAATACCTTCTTTGAAGATTGCTGCTTCTCAAACTATATTTCACATATTAAAATGAATCAGTAATACTTTTGATAATATAGAGAAAACAACCTATGAATTTGTAAATTTATTATGTCGCTGTAACTTGTGCTATTAGAATAGAGATTTTAATTTGTTTTCTTTTGTTTATTTTGTGTGTCCGTGGAGTGGTGGGAACAGCAGAGTTGGGTTTTAGGAAAGACATATTTTCATCTATGTCCACAATAAGTATAGAGCAATTAGGTAGTAAGTTAATTGTTATATTTACTTTACAACCATGCCTCAGGGTTCTAGTATACAGATGACAATATTAACGATCAATCATAAAGTAGCAGCTTCCAAAATACCACAGTATATCAAAAATTTGCATTGGAACTAGTTAAGATATGAAGAACCAGCGAAAGAAATATGCCTTAGAAAACCCAGTGCTGTTAGCTTCCCAAAGAAGAAATTTAGATTCTGTGGTCAGTATTTCACTAGCTGATCTTGCCATATTTGTTGGGGGAAAAAACAACAACAACAACAACAACAAAAAAAAAACCAAACCAGTATCAGTGATGGAGTTAGGAGAGACCATGAAAAGTTAACAAGTTTATCCTCCTGCTAAACAAATTTGAAAAAATATGTCATGACTTATAGAATTGGAAGGAAAATGCTAGTAAGAAAGTTAAGTATTTGACTTATAGATTTGGAAGGAAAATGCTAGTAAGAAAGTTAAGTATTTGAAATAGGATCTGACTGGTCTGTTTGTGTGTTCTGTAAGTAGATCGATACCTTTTGAATATGTATATGTGTAGAAAAAAAATTTTTTGACAAATTTAAATTGGAAAGGATGATCTTCCTGAAACTCTAAGCCATGATTGTATGTTTTAGGTATCCATTTGCTTGTGAAACTCTAAAAAGCTAGATAAGAATGCTATTGTTGTAATTAAGTTTTATTAAATCACATTTGGAATTGGAACAGAATAAGTGATATCAGTGGCAATAATCCAGGGGAATTTCTTAAAAATTTAGTTTTAAGTTGTTAGTTTGTATTAGTTGTTAGTTTGTATAGAGAGAATATCCAATTAGAATCTCATTGATTATACTTATTTAATATAATTGGTAGGTTGGTAAATTTGTCTGACTTTGGAATATTCTTTGACTTTAGCTAAGCTATGCTATTTACTTAATATAATATTCCACTAATGGATTTTAAGAAAATCTAGAACTGGGTATGAAATACTAACATTTTCTTTTTCCTCCTCATCTGAAACTACACACTTGAGAAGCAGAAAAAGCTTGTTCCACCTCTAATGCAGGGAAGGTTCTAGTTTACCAATCCCAAGGTAAATTAAGAAATGTGAGGAAATCTGCATCATACACAAAATGCAAGCTTCACAGGATAGGACAGGCTTGTTCCAGCTTGCTTCCCAAACAACCATTAACTAAAGCCTTATATTTTGATATTGAAATCTATAGATACAGCAGTCTATGGATAGATAGACATAAATGAATCAATTTTTCTTCCATTTGTCTCCATTTATATTTTTCAAATATTTCTCTAGTCAGAAGTTTTGACTTGAGAAATTCAAGGTGTATCTTACACAATTTTTTTTAAGTTTTTAACTTTTCAATATTTTATATCTGAAAAGATCTTCATTTCATTACAAATTTTTATGGAGCACGTATTATGTAATAGGCACTCCTCTGGGTACCAGGGCTAATGTGGTGAACAAGATGGTTTAGATAGGTATTAGCCATAAAGGAGCTTATATTCCTCTACTCCGAGAGTTCTAGAAAGCCAATGGGTGACTCATAGACAGAGACTGACAGAATTAGATGGTCATAGGGTAACTTTAAGGTCTTTAATGTTTGTTACTCTCAGCACAACCCAGAAAAGGGAGAGCCTGCGTTGTGTTCCCAAAGATCACTAGCTATCTGCATTGTCTTGCAATCTGGCAAAATTAAGAAAAATGAATACATTTTTCATTCTGAATGAATACATCATTGTTGTTTTTTTTTTAATTTATTATATTTTATTTGTAATACAATTGAAAATGGCTTTTTGATACTCCACACATGAAATTTGGGGACATTATTTTTTTGGGAAATTATTTCCTCTTGCATCTTGTTTTTTTCTTTTGTCACGTAGTTCTATAATGATACTTATGCCACTCCTTCTGTTAAGAGTGGATAACTGAACATGATAATAAAAATAAATTAATTAAAAAAAAAAGATTCAGAAAGCCAAAATAGGAAACTTAAGTAAAGTTGGTTGGGGTATTCGGTTTACACAACTATTGGGTTATTTTCCTTTAACTGGCATAACAATCTATTCATAATAGCTTTGTGCACTACTCTGAAAGTCAAATCTGTTCTTAAAATTATTTTTAGCATTGTAAATACTCTATGCTGTTTCTCTCTCTGAGTCTAATTATGCATTTGTACTTACGTAATTTAATTGTGTTCACTATGACAAACTACCTTATTTGTCATTATAATACTGAATTCCTATATCTTCAGTGCAATACAGTTTTTCAGAGCGAATCAGAGAATACGAATTTGAAATCCTGAATCTACCACTAGCCATAAGACATAAAACATTCGATTCCTCATTTTTCTTATTATAAACTCATATTCATAATTAGAGCTAATAATCTGTTCACATAATTATTGGTATACCTATTATGTGTTCACTTATTTTAAGGATTTATTTATTTATGATAGAGAGAGATTGAGAGCGAGAGGGAACACAAGCAGGAAGAGAAGGAGGCTCCCAGCTGAACAGGGAGCCTGATATGGGCCTCAATCATACTTGAGTCGAAGGCAGACATTCAAGAGACTGAGCCACCCAGGCACTCCTGAATACGTTAATATGTGTTGTAAGTGTAAACAATGCAGAGACAGTCTTCAAAGAACTTCAGTCCTTAATACTTAATAGTTTGTGATTTATAACATTCAAAGGAGAAAATACATATGAGAGAACTTTGAAAAGTGGGAGGTGCTAAATAAGCTATTACCCGTATTTTTCGTCAATGTGAGAAAACTAACTGGTTCTGTAACATTTTTGAATCCCTAAATAATTGGAGTGTACTTTAAAGAAATTTATTCTTTAGTATTACCCTATCAATCATCTTTTTCTCCCTTGGCGTATTTTAAAAAGTACCGTAATTTGTCTAGGAAACATTGTTGAATACAATGTAGTATTGATACAGAGTTTTGTGAAGCTCTATCTGGAATTCTCAATCACATGGATTTTTTTTTCGTGAAAAGAAATATGTATCAGGTATTTAATTTTATTTTTGTTAATAATAACAAAAATAGAGACTCAGCCATACTCTGAACTGTAAGATCTCAATTATAACAGCTAACATTGGGGGGATAAACATTTTTATCGGTATGCATTATGAAATTTTTATTATTATATATTTTAATCCTTAAATTAAACCTAGGAAATAAGTATTCTTATTAATCCCATTTAGTGATTAGGTAAAGTATCGATACTTTACTCCACCCGAAGTTACAAAGTTGGCAAAGGATAGAGGCAGTTTTAGCTGGAAAAGTCAGTGAAGAACACCCCCGCATTATCTAATGAAGTGTGTAATTAAATCCTTTGCCAAAATTAAATACGTAATACTCTTTCAATGGAAAATAACATTATATACATTTCTTATGGTAAATGAGATCAGGACATTGTTATCATGTTTCTAGTAGCTATTGAAGTTTTAGTTATATTGTTTGTAATGAAAATTTCATTTTACAGTTTGGGGATTTCTGAGGTAAATGATTATTTTAGCCTGTATATAATTACTTGGCAAAAATTAGAGTATAGCTTTCTTTTTGATGGAGTATAGCTATCTTTTATTTCCATTTTAGATAACATTTATTTTATACAGCTAATATGTCTAATTTGAAAGTTTTATGGTTGAACACATTTGATTTTTATTAAATCCTTGGCAAATGATTAATGCAGCTCTCTAATTCATCTAAATATATTCCAGCACTTCCTAACCTCCCACTTCCATAATAGTATGGATTTCTCTTTTGATTACTGTCTTCCCTCTTCCTCCTAAATGGGGCTTATTATTCCAGTTGGATTCATCAACAATAGTCAACCGTATAAATTCATAAAGTACTCAGTTTTCCTGTTAGCCACAGAACCCTGTTTCATGCTATATTTTTCATAGCTCTGAGGTCTAGAGCAGTGATTTTCAGTTAGAAGAGAAATACCAGCTTAAAGAGTGTTCATTAAGTTATAAGGGGATGGGTGTTTTTATGTCTACCTACACTGTTCATTCTCTTTCCCCCTAGAGATTCTAGAAACCTTTTCCTCTGCTTGCCTAGTGAGTCCTTGTTACTAATAAATATATTTGAGTCTGGGGTGCCTGAGTGGCTCAGTCAGTTGAGTGCCTTCATTTGGCTCAGGTCCTGATCTTGGAGTCCTGGGGTAGTGCCCCACCTCAGGCTCCCTGCTCAGTGAGGAGCCCACTTCTCCCTCTCCCTGTGCATCCCCACCCCATTCCTGCTTGCTTTAAATAAAGCAAGCTCTTTAAATAAAGAAGCTTTAAAGAAAATCCTTTATATAAATAAATAAAATCCTTTCTATATAAATAAAATCCTTTCTATATATTATTATAATATAATTATATATGACATGTATTATTATAATATAATATATATTATATGTGAATATATTATATATAATCTTACATATATGTCTAAATTATATGTATAGAAGTCTATTATCAATGTATATGTTTATATAATTTATATATATAGGAGTCTAAAATTCATTGAAAACCATCAGTCTAGACCCAAGGTACACTAACATTTGTGATTCCAGAAAATCCGGTTGGACTGCTCTAAATTGCTTCTATAAGACCAGTTTCTCACTTTGACAGAATAGTTCCAAGTAATTAAGGAACTCTGGAGATTACTATGTTGTTTAATCTAGGCCTATTAGGCCTGGTCTTTTGTTCATATTGCCTTTTAGAGACTGAGCCATATTCGGAACTATAAGATCTTTTAGGCAACTTTAAATAAATATTTAAAAATAAATTTATATTCTCATCTAAATGTTAAAAATAGCAGTAATAATAATGGAGCTACAAGCTTATAATAAAACACTTTATAGTGCTGAAATATCTTGTGCCTGATATAACTTTGGATATTTTCCCATTAAACTTCATTTTATATGGGTATTATTATTTAAATGTAATATCACCCACCCGCTTTTAAATCCTAAGTCTTCTTTTGCTTCTGTTATGCTGTGAGCTTTTGTTGAAGGGGAAGTCATCAGAAAACGATTGACATTTTGGATGGAATGGTCAAAAAATATGTTATCAATATCATCTTTTAAAATATTTGGGAGGCTCTGGAAAACATAATAGAACTTTTGGTGTAAACTTCGTCTAACGTTACTGGACCCAAAGATAGGAAAAGGCCAATAAAAACTGGCTTTCAGAGAAAAGAGAAATAGAAAAGGAAAAGGAGCATCGTTTTTCTCCCTTAAGATGTGTTTTGTGGTAAACATGGAGTATTTATGGCTATATCTCATTATACTGGAGATTTATGTTGTATGACTTATTGACCTAAAACTAGGATGTACATAAACTGTGCAAATTTATAAAACTATGCAAAAGTATATGTACAGAATATAATATATATACTAATATAAATACTAATATATATGTATTAATATATCTATATATGTATTAGGAATAATAACTATAACTAAACTTATAAGACAAAGGCAAGCATGAGAATGTTATGAAAATATTTGTTAGGCTGAAATATGCAGTTCATTGGTAAATGCAATGTTGTAAAATGTTGCTTTCCCTTTATTTGAAGTTTCTAAAAGAACAATATATTCACTAGTACATGATTTCATCACATTTGCTCTTTTCTTCTCTCTTCAATAAGGCCTCTAGTGAAAAAGAAAATAGAGTGTTAAATTTTACATGCAAATTTTCAGTAGTTTGCAAATGACTAGGGGCAATTCTGCCTATTAAATGACTTTATTCCCACTACTGGTATTTTAAAATGTTGAACATTCAGTTTATGTTGAAATATACAGCTATACTTTCATATTACTGAGATTTACCATATTATGTGCCTGTCAAAATCTGCATGTTTCTTTCTTATAAGTTGTTAAAGAAATGTTCTATTAATATGTGTGCTCTTGCTGCACAGCCTTATAGTGCTATGCTAGCAGCTGAATGTTTAATAAAAGTATAACAAGATGTGAAACATGCATTATACAATATATTAAAATTTCCTCTTTGCTTATGTTGCATTTTTATACCATTTTATTGATTTAGAGACATACACTGATGAACATAATGACTTGTAACATTTTTACACGTGGGGATTCAAGTGTGTACCTATAGTTTGTCAGAAATTCCTGGAATTAATTACTTAATTCAGTGGGGGAATAAAGTTCAATATAATCTCACTTAATTTTAAGTGGGTACACTTTAAGAGATACTCCTGGTGATAGATTGGTTATTATATATTTTATCAATATTTAAAAATTTTATGGTCTGTATCAAATGCCACCAAATTCAATCTACCTTTAAAGATTTAAACTTTCCTTTTACTTTACTTTCTGGCGTTTCAAAGCACTCCATATACAAAAGGAAGTTACAGCCATCTTGTTAAATGTCCATGTTTATATCTGAATAATTATCTCCCATTTTTGCTGATAGTTCAGTTTGTATTTGGCAAGTATAGCAAGGCCTCGGAAGTAAACAGAAATATCTAAATCATTATATATTTCTTAATGTATCAGATGCTGAATAAATAGACTCAGAAGATAAAAACAGTCTATAAATTTTAGATATCTCCTGACCAACTGCACACTAGTACAAGCTTTTCAAGCTACTAAAATGAATCAATTATTACATACTACCTCAGAATTTGAGGACTCAGAATTTCCCAGTGGTCCTGTATTAACTTGGGCTCTAAGCTGAATGATTGAAAGTAGGATAATTTAGTGTTAGAAGGTTCTAGAAGAGCAAGTTATAAAGAGTGAGGATATCTTAAATTTCCCTAAAAAAGATTTTTCCCAAAAGTTTCTGGAATCCTTTTTATTTTCCTGGTTGAGTCAAATCCCTCTATCTATCCTTGAATTAAGTTTTGGCTTCTCCATAAAATCTTCCCAAATAGCTACATCTCTATTAATCTTTTCTTTCCATATATAGCTCTTGTACTTATACATTGTACTAATTTATTTCTTAACTGTATGTTGCTTTGGGTTTTTGTAAATGTTTGACATTGTGAAATTTTATTTACTTCAAAAAGGCACAAACCTAAAATGTAATTGATCTCCTTGTGAACCCTATGTGTTTCAATTATAGAAGTTATTCCCAAGTAGTAATGGTAGCTGGGTGGCTGGGTATTGTAGCATCAAAATTAGACTCAGTATAATCATTTATAGGTTCACGCAAAATCGTCTTTAAATATAGCTAATTTTTCTTTGAAAGAATATTTTCTGTTTAAAAAAAAGACTCATTGGGATACCTGGGTGGCTCGGTCAGTTAAGCGTCTGTCTTCAGCTCAGGTCATGATCCCAGGGTTCTGGAATTGAGTTCTGCATGGGCTTCTCGCTCAGCGGGGAGCCTGATTCTCTCTCTGGCTGCCACTGCCTCTGCTTGTGTTGTCTCTCTATCTCAAATAAAAAAATAGAATCTTTTTAAAAAATAAAAAATTCAAAAAGACTTATTAATATCAATAAATTTATTTGTAAGGGAGAAAAATAAAATGCTTCACTCTCTTAGGTTCTTTGGCTGGAGCCCTACAAATTAGGCTGAACAAAAGATAGATTAATAAAAGAAAAACAATTTATTAACATGTGCATTGAATGAGAGAACTCATTTTTGGATAACTGAAAGGGGTAGTTAGCACTTGGGCTTACATAGCGTCTTTACAAAGAACAACACATTTGTAGAAAAGAGGTAAGACAAAGGAAAAGTTTTAGGCTTTTGGGGCAGCAAGCTGGGAAGGTAAATATATGGCGGGGAATGGTGGGATGGTAAGCTTTTATAGGGTTTTTTATATGGATTCCTCTGGTGCCATCTGTCTCTGGACTGATAGGAGACTTCATCCGGCTCCTCCAAACAGAGAGGAAGAGGGCAAAGAATTTCTCATTGTGTCTGTGTCTTCTCAATTGCCTTCAGCTCAAAACAGCTCTTATGTCATAGTAGCATATTTTTGCTGTGGCATATTCAGAACCTCCTCACATTCATTCAAGAAATATTCATCAAGCATCTTCTATGTACCAGAAACAGTATGTAAGTATCTGGGCTTGTATGGAGTGTATGGAGTGTGCATTCTAGCAGAGTAGCCTGATGACATACAAATTAATAAAGAAGTGAACAGGAAATGATCAGATGGTAATGAGTACTATGCAGAAAATTAAAGTAAGGGGACAAGAGAGGGAGTGACTGACAACTTCATATTGGATTATCAAGCAACCCTTCTGGGAGGAGAAGACTTTAAATTAAGACCCGAAGGAGCTGGCCAAGCAAAACCTAGGGGACATGTATTCTAAATGGTGGAATGAAGTAGTCCTGAGTGTGGGGGATGTTGGTGGATGAGGAAGGGTGTGGGTGGTATAAGTGAGGAAGTAGCCAGGTGTCAGAGCAGGCTGGGCTTTGCAAACCAGGGTCAGTGTTTAGGTTTTGTTTTGAGTACAACAGGAAGCTCTTGGAGAGTTTAAAGAAGGGGGGAAGTCATGCAGTGAGGGTTGTAGGTTTTACATTTTTAAAGGTTAGTCTAGCAGTATTTTTTCAAAAGCATTTTCATGCAACTAACCTTTATGATCATTATGTTTAATGACTGTGAGTTTGAATTTAAGCATTATGGTGAGGGGTTTTAGCTTATTTCTAATATTCTCTACTTAAAGTAATTCATCCAAAAGTAGAATATAATATAAATGACATGGTAAATATTTTTATGTAAATAGTTTTCCTGTTCTGTTGGATGAGTCACATAGGACAGATTCTTAGCTGTAATATCACTAAAAAAAAAAAAAAAAAAAAAAAAAAAGAATATCTTTTCTCAAGTACGTACTACATCCTGCCAAATGATTTTCTAAAAGGCTGGTACCAATTTGTTTTCATTGATGATGTAGAAGAATATAATTTATTATAGGCTTACCAACTTCTGAAATCATTTAAATAATCCTATTAATTTAATAAGCAAAACCCAAAATGATTATGTATATTACATATTTAACATAAGAGAAAATACTACTTAAAGAAATTCAGTAGTGAGGTGCCTGGGTGGCTCACTCAGTTAAGCATCTGCCTTTGGCTCAGGTTGTGATCTCAAAGTCCTGGGATCCAGCCCTCATCAGGCTTTCTACTTCCTAGGGAGTCTGCAGTCTGTTTCTCCCTCTCAGTCGTACTCTATGCTATTCATCTCTCTCTCGAATGAATAAATTAAAAAAGAGAAATTAAGTAACAAAACATTTCATATAAAATATGAATTAGCTTAAATGTATGCAATTTATCTGATATCAACTTTTATTTACCTTCTAAATTGACTGTCCTTGTCTAATTAGAACACCATTAATTGAAATGTGATGACACACATGTAAAAAAGTCTTTTGCAGCCATCCTCAGAGCCTCAGGAGCAATACAATTTGGCATAAAGCTAGATACTGTAGGAATAGGAGCTCTCAAATATTTTCTAATTCTAGTCTAGCTGCTATGGGTTGAGAGTCTATAGGTGAGTCTGAAACTTTTTTGAGGGGGTCTGGGATTGTATGTTTTTCATTAAGTTGTTGTCCCATGTCAGAACAAGGAAATGATATAGTACTGTTTGACTTCCTGTAGTTGAAACAGAAACCCAAGTTTAACTGATAAAAGGATCATGTTAATAATGTATCTATCCACCACAGTGCTCCATTACCCGAAGAGAATTTTGCAGCTACCAATGTCCATTAAAACTCCTACCTGTCTTTCAGATAGCAGTAGGTGCCTATTATTGCATTATTTGCCACCCTTTTTAGCTGTTGGCAAAGATTTCTTATCAATAGGCTCTATTCAATTCCACTAAGTTTATGTGAATTTCCAAAAGTAATTTTCTTTTCTTTCTTTCTTTTTTTTTTTTAAAGATTTTATGTATGTATTTGACAGAGAGAGACACAACACAAGCAGGGGAGTGGGAGAGGGAGACGCAGGGTTCCCGCCAAGCAGGGAGCCTGAAGTGGAGCTTGATCCAAGGAACCTGGGATCATGACCTGAGCTGAAGGTGGACGCTTAACGTCTGAGACCCAGGCAGGCACCCCAAGAGTAATTTTCAAATCAATATACTGTCCCCTTTAGAGAAAAATATTTTCTACAAATCACCCAAATCATCAATTGGGTAAGCATTTCCTACACAACTATATCCCAAGATCCTTGAAAATATAAAGTATGCATCTTGTTAAAAATTTGTATTCTCTAGAATATGTGACAGTAGGCATTCAGCAAATTGTTGTGGATTGTGCCATGATTATAAAATATCAGCAATATATACACATATGTATATACATGCATACATGCACACATATATTGAGAGAGAGGAAGAAATCCTTGATGACTTACTGGCATGTATATTGTTGACAACCTGTGAGATTGGAACTAACCATTCATTCCTAATATTTGAAAGAGGAGTTATTAGTATCATGCTAGGATTATTGTTTCTGAGTTGCAGGATAATTAATGAAACATTTTACCTACTCTTCCATGTTTAGGATTTGAGCTGAATTGACTTTCCAAAAAAGAAAAAAAGTTTTCTTAATTCTCTCTTTAAATTTAGTTTAACTTATGGGCAGTCATCTTTAAGGTTCTGATGCAACCAAGACAGAGAGCAATGGACTTCAGGGCTCAGGGCACAGACTCAGGTTAGCTGGTCATCTTGGCATTTATGAATGGGATCATCACAGCACAGCATAAGGATATGTAATGATAACAGCTCATCTTCTGCTTCTTCCTTGACAAGCATTTACCAAAAAATAAATAAATTTAACCAGGGGGGAAGATTTGAAACAACAACAACAACAAATCTTTTGACAGACCATGAAGAAGGGGGAAAGAAAAACCTGGAGTAGGAGTCAAATTCTACTGGAGTCTGTTACTTATCATTTATAAGATCATTGGAAATTGCTTACCTATCTGTATCTCAATTTCCTCATTGTCAGATCACTGTAATACCCTAATTACTTCACAATGTATATTACTATGATAAAGTTAGGTCTTCTAAAATAATTCTTATATTTCTGTAAATGAAAAATAAGGCCTCTTTTTAAAAATTATGCTAGATCCCTACTGTTTTGCTTGTTACTTTTTAAAAAAAGATTTTATTTATTTATTTAATTGTCAGAGAGAGAGAGAGAGAGTGCACACAAGCAGGCAGAGTGGCAGGCAGAGGCTGAGAGAGAGAATCAGGCTCCCTGCTGAGCAAGGAGCCCTGTGCGGGACTCTATCCCAGGACCCTGGGATCATGACCTGAGCTGAAGGCAGAAGCTTAACCCACTGAGACACCCAGGCATCCCATGCTTGTTACTTTTTATTGTGATTAATTATAATACTATTTTAGGTATTTTTTCTTGTGTTTTCCCATCACATTTATCTTGTTTCAATTGATATTTTAATAAGAAAATGTCATGACTTTATATAGACTTTATATGAATGTCTACAATAACAATTACTGTAACTACATAGCATTAAGAATTATTCTTTAGAAAATAGTTTACTAAGGAAAATTTAAGAAAAATAAAATATCTTAATAAGAAATTTCCTTGATACTAGATGAGAAAATATGAAGCAATGCCCTATCTTTTTTTTAGGTATAAATAATCATCTTTTACACAGTCTTAGCCCATTTTTTAAAAAAAAAAATTTTTTCTTTGGAAATCCAAAAGGGCAATATATTTTACATATTTAATAATTGTATAGCACTTAAAAATTCTCTTTTAAGGGACACCTGGGTGGCTCAGAGGGTTAAGCTTCTGCCTTCAGCTCAGGTCGTGATCCCAGGATCCTGGGATCGAGCCCCGCATCGGACTCTCTGCTCAGCAGGGAGCCTGCTTCCTCCTCTCTCTCTGCCTGCCTCTCTGTGTACTTGTGATCTCTCTCTGTCCAGTGAATAAATAAAATATTTTTTTAAAAAATTCTCTTTTAATGCATTTAGTAAGCATATTTAAATAAGAAAAAATGCAATTCTGTCACATGAAATACTTTATAAAATCCAAATAGATTAATTTGAGAAGGGAGAAAAACAAAAAAGTGTGAAAAGAACCTCCTTTAAAACCAAAGTTCACCAAAGTTCATTGAGAAAAAGTGCATTAGATAATCAGGAAAAGATTTACTTTCTAAATATGAGCATTCCATGTCCTAGAAGGCAGGAGAAAATAGTTTTAAGCAGATTTCGTAGAAAGAAATTGCCAAAAAGGAAGATGTGTGTGTGTGTGTGTGTGTGTGTGTGTGTTCTGTCAGTTATTTCAGCCTTAAAGGTGATTCGTAGTAATAACAGTGGGGTTCTAAGTACTTTTGAAGGAGGACTAGGTGCTGAGTGCTTTGCCCGCATTATTTAATTTACTCCTCTCAACCTTTTCATATTGTACACACATTTCCTTTTTATATTAGAGAAATTCAAGGCTTCAGGAAGTTAAGTAACTGCCTAAAGTCATACTACTGAAAAGAGCTATCAGTACTTTTGAAGGGAGAGTGCAAAATTGTCTCTCTTATCTGCCGTCTTATGCGTGGGCCGTGCTTAGATTTTTCTTTAGTGTTTATCTCAAGCTACTTATCACCATGTTCTCTGTGAAGTCAGTACATACTTACTGACTTCCTCTAGCACCTTATAGTTTACATAGTTTTCTCTAAAGCAGATTTTGCCCAGCAAGGAATAAAGAGAGAGAGAGAGACTGATTTTCCAGTACGGTTATGACTTGTGAAATTACCTGAAGTCAACCTCACACTTCCAAAATCTTTAGAACTCTGAGTCCAATCATTTTCAGGTCTAAACCTAGGCTAGCCCCAGCGGTGTTGGGTCTTTTCTTCTCCTCTCCTTTCCCATTCCCTCCCATTGGAAAACACTAATATGATCACATTGACTTCATTTTTACAAACTTTGGTCATACCCATTTTATTGTGCTGATCACAAGGGGGTCCATAGAAAGGTAGACAAACAAATTCTCTGGCCTCAAAAAACATGTGGGAGAGGCAGAAAAAATACAAAGAAGAATGGAGTTTAAATATGTGATGTATGTGTATAAACTTCCTGGTGAGCAGGATAATAGTCCTAGGTCTAGTCTAAAGAAACCTGACATGTGGGGATGGTGTTGTGGTGTGAGTCATGGGTAGTACCTGGGCATCCTCTGCACAGTATTCCTTAAGATACAATATGGCTACAAAGCCCTGAAGAACTCACTCTAGCAGAGCCATCCCTAAGCCAGCAGCTCTTTAGGCGCTGGGCTTTCAGGTTCTGCAAGGGTGGTGTCATCTGTCAGAGTTAGACTAGTACTGCTGATGGGGTTATTTCCTCTGGCCGATTTCTCACTCTCAGCACTTCCTTGAAATGGTAATGTGGGATGCTATGCCATCCACATCCTTTGGCCCTCTTGGCTTGCCAAGTCTGCATTTTTCAGCTTTTTCTCCCTGTGCCCTCCTAAAATTAAATGAATTACCTCTAAAATACCTGAGAGCACCCACCTGATTTACTACTGCCCTGTAACCCTGGTCATAGAGAGGACAGCCGACTTCCTCCTGCTATTCACTGAACGATGCTAAATGTATGCAGAATAACTCCAACTGTTTCCTTGCTTCCAGGTTTACTTTTCTTGAGACGTCTAATTTTTTTTTTTTTTTGGAAGGAAGTTACTAAGCTGTTTCATCTATAGTAGAGTTTGTTTAAATATTTCATTAAAAATATTTGGAGCCTGAGACAGTTAATGTTGAATTGAAAACCAGTTAGGTTTTTCCGTTAATTTTTTTAATGCCTGGCAGCTGGAATACATCACAGAAATGCTGATGCTGTCTTATTTAAAATAGCATTGCCTGTGAGGCCAGGAGAAGCTATTTAAGACAAACCTCAAAGAAGGCTGGTGAAATAATAGCTGAAGTTATGTGATGTCAGCCAATTCCTCAGCATGGAACAGCACTGTGAAGCCAGAGTTGTTATTCTTCACGAAGACATAAAATCTATATCTTGATCCTTTCAGTCGTTAAAGGTCCTATAGGAATTGTACCCAGGGGGGAGTGTGCGATCATCCAGTGCGTCGGCCAAAGGTCAATTGGGAGGGTTCCTCTTTACCTTTTCAATATGCTCATGGTTTCATTTAGATAGAATCAGAGTATGGTTTTTGGAAGGGCCCTGGGCTTGTCATTCTATATATAGTTTGCATTGCATGAAGAAATAAGTTTAGCAATTGGAACGATCCACAGCACACCCTATTGGAGAAGGGCCAACATGGCGGAGGGATCTATGGAGTCTCTTTAATGTGCTAATTTTTTTAAGTCACCATTTTCTTTAAACCCTAAGGTAATTTGAATTGAATTGATTCATCACCAGCTTACCAGCTTTTTCTTTCTTTTTTTTTTTTTTTTTAGATTTTATTTATTTGACAGAGAGAAATCACAAGTAGATGGAGAGGCAGGCAGAGAGAGAGAGGAGGAAGCAGGCTCCCTGCCGAGCAGAGAGCCCGATGCGGGACTCAATCCCAGGACCCTGAGATCATGACCTGAGCCGAAGGCAGTGGCTTAACCCACTGAGCCACCCAGGCGCCCCACCAGCTTTTTCTATGCAAAGGAGGAACCCCTTTCTTATTTCCATAGTTGAGTGTGAGGGGAGGGGGACTATTAGACTGGAGGTAGAGGTGGGGGGGGGCAAATGATGTAAAGATCTAATTAGAAATTCCTGCCCCCGATTCTGTTATCCTTATGTTCCTAGAGGGCAACAGAGCTTTTAACCTGTATACAGAACACTACTGTTTTATCCATCTCACAGGGTTGAATTATGATCTAATATGATATTTGTTTGTAAATGGTAAATCCTTGTATAAAGGTCTCCTTGTAGAAAGTGAGAGGCCCATATTTAACATATTTTGATAATAACTTGATATTTACCTAGAAAATATAACACACACAAACCATGTAAACAAAAATGGTCCTCAAGGAGATCATGATTATGAAATGAATGGAATTTTGTTTTCAGTTTTCCCTATCACTCTGACAATCTGTTCTCTCCCAGTATCCTCCTGGTTATTTGAGTGCCTACTTTAGTGACCCTACCCCAGCAAAGAACTCATGCTATTGTCCTAAGTCCTCCTATAAGAGAACTTGTTACAAGTGGCAGTTACTTTTATCTGTCCCCTCCCCAATGGTATATACATATCTGATGATCCTAAATGGACCTTCTTATATTAAATGGTTGTTCATGATACGGTTTTAAATGCTTCGTTTTTCTACTTAGACATTTAATAAAATGCTAACATTTCTGAAACTGAGGGCTCTTAAATGGTTTGTTTCTTTCCTGCTATCCAACAAAAGCTATTTTTAAATTGATTAGCTTATAATCTGGGAATCTTGGAATTGGGTGCACAGAGCATATAGTTCAGAGGAGATTTGAAAATTTTAACATTTGTTTTTGGCAGATGATTCAGTCATAGATTTAAAATAAAAAATTAATAAATAAGTAGACAATGAAAAGTCTTCCTCCTAAATCTGTTGTTCCCATAAGTACTGTTCTCCAGAGGCAAATGCCATTTGTACCGGAGCATATATAGTTTTTTTTTTATATACAAATGACAACATATAGAATCTTAAGACACATTTTTTTTTCT
Organism: Mustela putorius furo; assembly: GCF_011764305.1. Lineage (NCBI taxonomy): Eukaryota > Metazoa > Chordata > Mammalia > Carnivora > Mustelidae > Mustela > Mustela putorius. The sequence continues at coordinate 77,517,430 of NW_025421987.1, forward strand.
GAGCAAAAATTGCATCTTAGATATTTTGCATCTCCAATACATAAGTGGCTTCATTCTTCTTTTTATAAGCTGGATATTACTTCATTATATGGATATGATATGATTTACATAGAATTTTTAAGTTTTTTTCTCCTAAGCAATATGAGGCACCAGGATTCCCATATCCTTCACAGCTCAGTTCATAATCAAACTTACCAATGCTTTTCATAAAGTAAAAATAAGAGACATTTTATATACTTTTTGTGCATAAAAGACATATTTATAGTTTTTTTTTCTGTGAAGTGCCAGTTCATATTCATTGACTATTTTTTTTTTTCAATTGGCTTTTCAGGTTTTTTATTTTATGTATTAAAGAAACTAGGCCATTTAGCTAGGGAATGAATTGTAACTATTTTTTCCCTAGGTTTTCAATTTTTGTCATGTAGGAAACTAAGTTTATATTATTGGGGTAATTAATGTTGTTTTATCTTCTGGGTATGTTCTCATACTCAAAAATATCTCTCCCATGCTAGGATTATTAAAAATTATCTTCCATTGTTTCCTCCATACTTCTATGATTTAGATTTACCCTTAAAAGGTGGATTCATCTGGAATGTATTGTGGTATAAGATATCATAGGGTAGATACTATTTTATTATTTTAGTCAAGATTTTTATTTAAATCCAACAGTTTGTTGGAAATGTGGATATTTTAAGGTTTTAAAAATAACACACCTGTTTTTATTGTTACATAAAAGCCTTAAGTGGAGAGAAAAAAAGAAGAAGAAGAAGAAGAAGAAAGCAATCAGTTATCTGTTATCATATGCCTATTGGTCAGGAATCTTAAGTTAATCAGGGAAGAGGAAGGGGAATAGAGTAGACATAGGGCTGGGCAGGAGATGGAGTTAGAGTAAGAAGAAGGGCAAATATCTTCACTTTTTAATCTTCACGGTTACAGAGTGCTTCTTAAGACATTCATTAGTGCATAAATGTATTTTGAATGTAATTTGAGTTTTTCAAATATAATGTAACATTTCTCCATATTTGGGAACAAGATCAAAGTTTTAAAAATGGATAGAATGAGATGAGAATTAGACTGTTTTTACTTTGGCAATTCTATTGGTATATACTAGGGGGATAAAATACTTTTTTTAATACTCTGTAAGTAGGTGATTAAACCTTTGCAGAAACATTAAGATACTAGAGATTTTGAAAATCCCATCTTATAAGGTTGAAAATTTCCACTTTAAAAAAAATTAAAAAAGATAAAAAGCTGGGTTTTATCCATACTCAATTTAATCTTTAATAAATGCATGGCAAGATATTTATTGATTTTTTAAAAAAATGTTTACCATTTGAAAATATATTCTATGTATAAGAAACTCCATTATCAGATGCTGGTGTTATGGATAACTTAAATAAGTTTCCAGTTTAAAATGTTAAAGTGAATCAGTAAGTATAACTTCCTGTTTCCACTCAAAGATTACTAAAGGAGATCTGTAATACATTATAAGGAACTGGGGATAGATAGGAAGTTGAGGTACCTGTATAAAAATACATCCAAAATAAGTAAGGAACTTATGATGTGCGCACATAGTAACTAAATAAACATTGAAGAAATGCCAAAGATACATGGCTCATTACATATAATGGGTTACAACCACATACAGTGATTATAATGTGCTTTAAAAAGGGGGAAAGGGGTACCTGGGTGGTTGAGTCAGTTGAGAGTTTGACTCTTAGTTTTGGATCAGGTCATGATCTTGATTGAGGTTGTGGGATCAAGCCCTACTTAGAGTTCTGTCCTTAGTGTGAGTCTGCTTTAGTCTTTCTCCCTCCCCTTCCCATGCTCTCGTGCACTCATTCTCTCTCTGAAGTAAATAAATAAATTCTTGAAAAACTAAAAATAAAGACCCATGCAGTCCCAGAAAGAACAAACCCAGAGAGCCCATGGTGTGAGTTCCAGTCCCTCAAACAGCAGGTTTGATGCTCAGAACAAATGATGTGCTTCAGCTGAATCTCAAGAAAGAAGACCTGTGTTCCAGCTAAAGTCAGACAGAGGCAGTTCCTTCTTAGAAGTGATGATCTGCCTTTTTGTTCTATTCAGGATCTTAAACTAAGGCAAGTAAGCCCTAGCCACATTAGGGAGAGTAATCTGCTTTAGTCAGTCTATCAATTTAAATGTCAATCTCATCTGAAAGCACCCTCATTGACCTACCCAGGATAATGTTTGACCAAAGATCTGAGTACCTAGTGGGCCAATCAAATTGACACATAAAATTAACCATCTCAGTGCCTATAATGAGAAATCATTTTTTAAAAATACCCATAGGCATTTTTTAAAAAATACCCATCACAATTAGAACATTACTATATTGTGGAATTCAGGAAAACCAGGGAGATAAATTGTTTCTACACAACTAAAGTTATAAAACATTACTGAAATGAAAAGAAAGTGATTTAATTTTATTATAGTGTATAGCATGTGGTACTTTTATTTGGAATCTTACACTTACTATTTGAATAAGTAATCACTTTAGATTTCTTACAAATATACAGTGAATATTTAAGTGTGCAGGGGAAAGCAGAGTATGGGAAAGATAAAATGTTTGAATTATTAAACATATTTTTAAATATTTTAGAAATCTGTCAATGTGCCTTGGTATCACTATTCAATTAAGGTAAACGTTGACTTAATTTCTTTGTATTTCACTTATGTGACCATTTACTATAAGGTTTTGCTTTTCAGCCTAAGAGTATACTTGCAAAGGGCATGCAGCTTTCGGATTGAGATGGTGATTACATTTGAGATCTTCAATAGACTTGTGGTGGGAAATTAAACAAGTGACATAAACACAGTCATTGCCTGAACTTGCTTATTTTATGAACTGTAATAAAAATGCTTGTTATCAAATGTTAAGTATGGAGCATTTTGAACTCCTTGGATGAAATACTTAATTTGAATTTACTCAGCCTTTAAATAAATTTAAAAGATTAATTGACCTGCACAAATTTGCTACCAACCTTCTCTTTCCCATGGTGGCTAACTTCCAGCAAAATGAAGGAAATTAACATTTCTTTCTACTTCCCTCTCAGATATAAGTGTTCACAGGGGTTGAGTAGGTCATTATCTCTTACCTGATGTAGATCTACTATAATCCACTGAGGTGTTGTGTAGGAAAACACTTCACGTTAGGCTACAGATTTTAGAATCACTTAAGGTCAATGAATTCGGCCTGGATTTTAAAGGACTGAATAATAAAAAAGTTTTAGAGAATGGGGTTTCTATGCCAGAAATGTTCTACTCTTAAGGGAAATCCCTAGATGAAATGACTGGGGAAAAACTCCAATCTGAAAATTGGGTTCCTTTTTATCCTATTTTACTCTGAAAATAGCTAGGAACAAAAGTACTAAAAGGAACAAAATGAACACAGGCTTGAGGGTACCGTACTTCCTCCCCTCATCACTGGTGAAATCACAGGAGAATAGCAGTAGAGGATAAGGTGATGAGAAAGACAGAAGCAAAGAGAGGAAAAATGGTATGAGCTGGTGAGATAAGTCTTCTACAGAACTTTGTAGGGAAACGCTGGGCTTCGTAGATAAGGAAGAGACCCTAGGAAGGTTCCTCAGGGAATTGTGTTGTCCCTGATCCTCAAATTTTGAGTTGGCGTTCTTGAAGCTTTTACCCTTCATTTGTGCTTCATCTTGACCGAAGGCTCACTAGCCAAGTAGTTCCAGCTATAGGTTCCAGCCATCTGGGCCAAACAATGCTATTTTTCTGCACTCTATTCTCCCTCTGTATGTAGTCAAGATTTAGCACCATAGATGTGCTTTAATAGATCTCAGCTGTCAAAATATAATTGAAAAGCAATTCTTTTTTTTTTTTAAGATTTTATTTATTTATTTGACAGAGATCACAAGAAGGCAGAAAGGCAGGCAGAGAGAGAAGAGGAATTAGGGTCCCTGCTGAGCAGAGAGCCCAATGAAGGGCTCTATCCCAGGACCTTGGGATCATGACCTGAGCCAAAGGCAGAGGCTTTAACCCACTGAGCCACCCAGGTGTCCCTGAAAAGCAATTCTTAATAGTGCTCATTCTGTTGACATCTTGTTTGGTTTACAAAATAAGTTTTTTTATAGATGACAGAGGTGGTAATACAAACCTTTAGAAAAAAGAAAGATTTGTTAATAAATGAGTGAAGTAAAGCAAGCCAGAGTAGGGAAAAGAATATGGAAGTATTTTAGGGAATGAAATCTTGAAGGTTGGATATTGCCCTTTTGATTTGGCTGAAAACGGAGAAATGTAAGCAATGGTGTAGCTAGAAGGAATCACAGAAATGGAATGCAGTAAAAACAGTAAAGCTATTCAATGGGTTTAGCCATGACAAGTACAGAGAGGCAAGGGTATCTGTAATGGCTTAAAAAAAAAAAATGTTCTGGGCTGGTAAAAGGCGGAGACAAAACAAGAAGTGTGCTTTGTGAAATTTGTAGAGCAAAAAAGAATGCAAGAATTGATTGCAGTGGGATCATGTGAGTTGTTTTAGCAACTTGCATATATGGGAAACATACTTATTATAAGAGGGAGGCTATTATATAGCAATAATGTCTGAATAAAAATAAGATCAAATACTACATTTAAGGGGCACTTGGGTAGCTCAGTCAATTAAGCATCTGCCTTCACCTCAGGTCATGATCCCAGAATCCTGGGATCAAGCCCAGAGTCCCTGGAGTCAAGCTCCCTGCCTCAGTGGGGAGTCTGCTTCTCCCTCTCTCTGCCCCTTTCCCCAGCTCATGCTCTCTCTCTCTCTCACTCACTTTCTCTCTCTCTAAAAAAAAAAAAAAAAATCTTAAAAAAAATATTAGACTTAAGTTTTACATTTATTTTTTTTTTAATTTAATTCCTTCAGAGACACATATTGTGGAATTTAGAATTGTTTCCTTTTAATCCATGCTATTCTTCTGTTGAGAAAAAAAAATTCTAAGGAAATTTCTCTAACAGAAATCTAAGGAATAACAGCAGTATGGCAGGTATTGGGAGTGGATATTAAGAATTATATATACAAAAGGAAATGAAAGCCAAACAAACAAACAACCCCCCCCAAAATAAATAAAAACAAAAAACAACACCATAACAATAAAGAAATGAAAGCCAAACCTGTATTTTCACTGATGTTGAGCAGGATACATGTCTCAGATATAAGTAAGGGGAAACATGTAAATCACTTGTTAAAATGATTTTTAATTTTGTTGACTAAGCATCTGGGGAGAGAAAAAGACTAGATTCTATCAAATCCTTATTAAAAACATTAAAGAGTGTAACAGCTAGGTTTCACAAATTCAAATTCAAATGCATCCGGGCACCATTCAGTGAACGTGAGTGAGTGAAGCTGGCTGTGTGTGAGACTCCAGTGACTGGACACCTGTTAATATCTTGCCTGACAAAGGCATTCACATTCAATTAGGAAAAAACTCTAGTCTGGCTGAACAAATCCCTTTAAAGTTCCCAATTCTCAACAGCTGGATCTGTCAAAAGTACTTGGAATTTTGTACATGATACAAAGTAGTTTCTTCCTTTTTCATAATCTAGTATTTATATGTAGCTCTTTTGAGAGAATATTAAAACCTTGCCAAAACTGTCCCAGGTTGATCTAAAACCTTCAGGAATTTGCCCCAGGAGCATATCAGGAAGTGAAAGAGAATTGACTCTCTTTTCAGAAAATCAGACTTTCAAAAGAAGCAAATTGGTGGGGCTCATTATACAAATTTTAGGTTTTTATGCTTTACTCCACATATATATAAGTAACATTAATCTGAAACCTTGTCTTGTTTATAAACTTTCACAAAGGCCTTCCATTTTAATTGATTTTAGCTTCATTGCAAAGATCTATCAGGTCCTCCAAAAAAATTGGATAGATACAGAAACATTGTTATATGTTGGAAAAATCTAGCGCTATAGTTGAAAAAAATTGCAACAATTTACTTTTTAAGTACTGGACTATAATTTCCATATCTTTTGATCCGTTATACTTAAAAGTATTTTTGAAATTATATCATGCCAAAGAAACTTGGAGGGGGGGTGTTGAAGAGTCAATGTCTTGATACAATGACAAATATGTCTTGAATATATACTTTCTGCTTGATGTGAGATGTGTTGTTCTCACTGCTAATGTCTTACTTTTCTCATGATTATGAGTTCGGAACTTGGTATTTTTCCTAAAAGTTCAAACTTAAGACTTGAGGGAATATACTTTTAAGAATAAATGAAGAAAATTCCTTCTGTGGTTTTCAAAAAAAAAAATATCTAAGAAGAATAGAATTATAACCTACAAAGTCATCTTTTAAATTTTCTGAAAAATTAAAAAAAAACAAAACCCTAAGCTTTTTAGGGACTCAACAGCATTTAAAAATATTTCAAATTAAAGAATCATTGAAGTTCATAGTAAAGCTATGATAAAAATGGTTTTGAAGCACCAACAGCAAGCAGAGTTTGATTTGGTCCAGTGCTAGTCACAGTTTAGTGAGCATCAGAACCATAGGGAAATGTCACAATGTAGGTTCCTGAGCTCCATCCCTAAAGGTTCCTATTCCCATTCCAGAGGACAAGGGGGTAGCCTAAGCATTTATATTTCCAGCAGGTTCCTGAATAACATTGATGCAGGTGATCTATGGACTGTATTTTGAGTAGCACTGATTTTGGGGTGTCCCAAGAAGCATAGTGTATGCTAACAATTTAAATTATGTTTTTTCAGAAAAATCATTTCAACTGTTCCAGAAGAGCTAACTGCCAAGAAACTAACGTCAGTTCCGTACAGATACAAGGTGATGCTGATTATTTCATCAACCATCTTGGAGTTCCCACCGTGCAGTTTGCCTTTGAGGACATCAAAGCATTAGAGGTGATTGTTTCTAAAAATGCAAAATACACAAACCCATACACACTATTTAGCAGACATGCAGAATTTGATTTTATCCTGGCTATTTGTCTTTCTTACCAAGTAGGTCACTATAGGAGGCTGCTTCATTTAGAGAGTTATTCTTGTTGTTCAGAGGCTTTGTAACAGTATTTGAAAACATCAGCTCTTTTCAACAGTATTGAATTCAATTTTAAAAAGATTTATACTGTCACTCACATTTTCACAGTGTGCTTCGCAACAAGAAATTTGCAGTAGTTGGATTAACATCAAAACATAATTGTAATCTTCAGTATTCACAAAAACAGATGACATGGGCAATAGATTCTTCTCTCCTTGCCCAAGGAGAGAATATACACGTATTGTATATTAATGTGAGTCTTGTGGATTAGCTACCCGAAGTTTGTCAATAGTTTGCCTGCCCAAAAGGATACTACTTTTTTGTGAGGAAAGGAGGTTTTTTCGCCAAAGATTATCACAGAATCCTGATTTACCTCAACTAAGTCTGTGTTCATCCATTTGTTGAACTTCATACCTTTTGACCTTCCTCAGAATTATGATGCAGAAAACTGTTTCTCTGTAATTCTAAACCTATTGGAATATTTTACCTTTCACAAGTTGTGCATGCTTTATTGGGAGCTATTTGAATGCTGGGTGGCCTGCTTGAGGTAATTATGATATTAACAAACATAAATAGAGGCTGGAAAATAGAATTAAGCCTGCTTTGTTCTTCAACTATAGATGGTCCTGAAAAGTCGGGTTTAAATTACATTTTTATAGGCACAACTTCAGGTGTGCGGTTTCTTAATTGCTGATAGCTTTAGTGATAATTTGGTTTGTTTCTCAGCACCACTCCCACACTCATCCCTGAGTTCCTCTGTAAACAGCTAATGGTCACGAATGACTTAAATTCATGGAGGGAGAAACTCTGGATGAATCCTATTGTAATGAGGTGATTTCTTGGGTAATGGAAAAGTTATCACTATAATTTATCTTTTTTTTAAATTGTATTTTCATATGTTGTTGTTGTGTAAAAATGGGATCCATGCGTAGAGGCAGCTTGTCTTTTACCAAGCTCACTATAAACACTTTAATGAAATCAATGTATTAAGATAGTAGCTCAGAGTGCTTGGGTGGCTCAGTAGGTTAAGCATCTGCCTTTGGCTCCGGTCATGCTCGCAGGGTCCTGGGATCAAACCCTGCATCGGGCTCTCTGCTCAGCAGGGAGCCTGCTTCCCCCTCACCCCTGCCTACTTGTGATCTCTGTTTGCCAAATACATAAATAAAATCCAAAACAAGCAAACAAACAAAAAACAATAGCTCATTTTGAATTTTCCTGCTGGATATCTTTTAATATTTCTTCACTGTCCTCCTATTTCAGCCCATCTAGCTCCTGTCATGTGAACATATTGAATGACAGCTTTTATTCCATCCATGTCTATTTCACCATGGTTGAATCTTAAGTCAAGAATTTAGACAGACAGTATAGTATAGCCTTAGGAATGGGTCTATACTTAACTCTGGTACTTATGAGGCAAATGGGTTAACCTCTTTCAGACTTATTTTGGTATACTTGGTATACTTAAGGAATCTACTCCTTAGAGCCCTGGTGAGATTAAATGAGATGTGCATGGAAAGGATTTAGCTAATATTGGGCACATAATAAGGCCTCTATCAACTCCAGCTATCATCACAGGTATTATTATCTGATTGTAGGTTCAACATATTAATGGAAAAATCTCTGAACTTTTTAGACAACAACACATTAGTGGAAAAGAGGAGCTTGTTAATTATTAGGGAAAACAAGCTTCTAAGGGTGAAGAGGTGGGATATAAGGAGGATCACCAAGAGGATCTGAGGGGTCATTAGAAAGATTTGGAAACAGGTCATAGTTAAGTTGCAAGAAGGCGCTGTTACCATTGTGAAATTCCTACGGCTAAAGTCAATCCAGGAGAACTGGCTTAGTCTGAAAGAGCTGATCAGGTTTTTTTTTTTTTTTTCAAATTGTACCCCAAATGTCCAATTCCCATCAAGAAAATTGTTTTTTATTGTATTTGTCTCTAAAAAGACAATTAAAAGAGAATCCCTTATGCTTTATAACAAATGACCTTGTTTATAATGCTTTAGTGTGGAAAAAATTTTATGCGTTTGTCCTTTGCAAAATATAAATGCTTCATGTGAGATAATTTTGTGTAGCAAATTCTTCCAAGAACAGATAATAACCTTTGCTTTCTGCATTAACCTATAGTAAACATTTGTATACATTGAGAGGAATTATAAATATTGACAGACTTTATCCATCATATAAAGAATATTTACCCTATGTCAGTTAGCAAAGCAGGGAGGAAACTAATCTTTTTCATGAATTTGAAATTAGATTTAAAAATATAATGTATGTGTATTTATAGTTACATATTACACATATTATGCATATAATTTATAAAATATCTACCACTTATTGAGTACTTGATGTACTAAAATTTTTTATTTCATCTTACTGAATATTTACAATATCATTATGAGTTAACTATTATTGTTAATGATTTTTTGCTGAGGATGAAATGAAGCTTAAAATCAAGTAACTTATCCAAGGTCATAAAACTAATAAATAGTCAAGATAGAAGTTGATTTGGATCTGTTTATCAGTAAGCCCATGTCCTCAGCTATTACACTAAAGGTTGCAACTTGGGCAAAATTCAGTTCACAGATATATTCTGTTTGCTTTGAGCTTTGGTGAAAAACTGGATGTTTGGAAACATTTTTCCCCCATGGAAAGAATTGGCTAAATTGTGCATTACTCACCAGCTTGCCATGTTCTTTATTAAAGAGTCTGCATGTTGTTTGTCCTAGAGTACAGTTAAGAAGAATATTTCTTCAATGCCTGTTGCTATCACAAATTGGGAAATGAAACAAAACAATCTAATAGGCCACGTTTTCCAAGACTTGCGTTGTCTGCATTGCCCCATAGTTCTTGTAGGAAGTAGGTTCATTATCACCACCCTCATTTTGAGTAAAAGACTCCAAAGTGGATAATTCTATAGTACTTTTCACTTTATAAATTGTATGTATTCTAAATGAGCTAATTTTATGATTATGTTTGTGTTTGGGGAGACGTTATTTATTTAAATTTTATTTGGATCCTAAACTTCAGTGTTTTTGCTCATTTTTTTTTCTCCAACAGATTGATTATGGATCTATTATAGTCAGTTTCAACAAGTGAATGATAAAGGGGGGGAAAAACTGTAGGAAAAGAAACTAGTGCCTCAGACACCAATTTTAATGGACATATGGGATATTATTCTAAAATTATTTTTTGTGGGGCGCTTGAGTGGCTCAGCAGGTTAAAGCCTTTGCCTTCAGCTCAGGTCATGATCCCAGGGTCCTGGGCTCGAGCTCCGCATCAGGCTCTCTGCTCAGCAGTGAACCTGCTTCCTCCTCTCTCTCTCTCTCTGCCTGCCTCTCTGCTTACTTGTGATCTCTGTCTGTAAAATAAATAAATAAAATCTTTAAAAAATTATTTTTTGTGAAACATGACATTTTATAATACCCATCCCTAATATTTCATGGTTCCATATTTCCACCAGTACATTTTCCCTGGGTGCTTATATATTGAATAAGATTGCATGAGGCGTATTTCATCTTTAGTTTTTCTTGTTGTCTATACTCAAATTTTTTAATAATTAAATTTCACAAATGCAAAGCAATGTATGGCTTTGCCAAATGCTAGAATTGTTCCTTCTCATAAAGCATTGCCCTGTTAATTGAAATGTCTCTAGTTGTAAGTTTCATTTAAATAAGGTTTTTAATTTGTAAACATTGTTGCACCTGTTAGGAGAAGCATTCTGCACAGATTAAATACAATGCAGAGATTGCTGAAAAGGAAATGAAAAGACAGATGCTTTCTGATTAAGAGTGCAATATTTATGACAGGCTGCTGGTCCGATGCACATTTCTTCTGTCACTTAACAGCTGTTTCATGTAATTTTTGTTCCAGATCAGTATATTTACTCTCCATAGGGCATGTCAGAGGGTCTGGCTTTCTTAGTATATCAGAAGATCAATCCATGCCCTAGTAAGCTCTCTATCACAAATTGAAGGTCTGGTTCCTCACGCTGTTTAACCTTATATTTTTTGCTCTTCTGCTTGAAACATTCTTTTTTGAACCCAATTTACCTCTATAATGGAGCTTTTAACATTTAAATGATAATGAGATAAAGAGATATTATAGCTTTTATACAGTCAAGGTTTTTGCATAATTGTTTCAACATCATTCAGTAACCCAACAACTGAAAACCAAGTAGCATAGGTGTTTTAAAACTTATTCTTTTTAGTTAGATGGCTCTGATATCAATTTTGATCCTTAAACTGATATATAACAGCATGAGTATTTGGGTGTATATATGGACATTAACATTAAGGTAATTTTATCACATAAAAATAATCAATTTGCACAGGAACAATACAGATACAACACTATAATACATGTACACACATTTTGGAGCAAAGTAACTCATAGTTAACATCTCAATTCTTCATATTTTATTCTGTAAGTAGAAGAATATTTTATTTTACTTAGTGATAATTCTTCCATTACATTTTCTGTTTGGAACTTAGTCACTGGCACTGTTGTGTTAACAGGTAATAACAGTTCAAAAGTCAATTAAAAGCTCTTGACTTAAGGAGGAGTTCCTGGGTGGCTCATTCGGTTAAGTGGCTAACTTTTGATTTGGGCTCAGGTCATGGTCTCAGGATTGTAAAATCCCATTATGGGCTCTGAACTGGGTGTAGAGCCTAGAGCCTGCTTAAGATTCTCTCTCTCTCTCTCTCTCTCTGCCCCTTTCCCCACCTCTCTATCTCTAAGGGGGTGGGGGAAGCAAGCTCTTGGATTAAGGAACCAAATATTTGTGTGTACCTATGCATAAGTTGTTCTGATATTTTTGCAGTGTCTGGTAGAATCTGTTTCATAGATAGCTATGAAACTTACGTAGTCACTTAAAAAACAAGATTTTTACCTTTCTACTTCATGATAATTGGAAATGGAATGGAAAGGTGTTCTTTAGAGTTTTAGTTCATTACTTTTCTTTGTAATTTATTTTGTGTAGAGTGCTTTCAGTGTCAATCAAATGATATGGTATTATTATTTTCATATCAGAGAATTCATTTAGGGCAGAGATTCTTAAACATTTTGTTCTAAAAACCCACTTACCCTCTAAAAGTATTGAAACTTCAAAGAAGTTTTGAAGTATTGAAAATAAACAAAGAAGGGGTGCCTGGGTGGCTCAGTGGGTTAACCCGCTGCCTTCGGCTCAGGTCATGATCTCAGGGTCCTGGGATCGAGTCCCACATCGGGCTCTCTGCTCGGCAGGGAGCCTGCTTCCCTCTCTCTCTCTCTCTCTCTCTCTGCCTACCTCTCCATCTACTTGTGATTTCTCTGTCAAATAAATAAATAAAATCTTAAAAAAAAAAAAAAGAAAATAAACAAAGAAGGTTTTGTTTATGTGGCTAATATGTATAAAGATTCACTACATTAGGAATTAAAACTGAGAAAAATATATATATATTCATTCATTTAAAAATCAATAATAAACCTTCTACAAATTAATATAAATAACTTATTTTTATGAAAGAGGATTATATCTCCCAAAACAAGAAACTATAAATTAGAAGAGTGGCATTATTTTACCTTCTAACAAATCTCTTTATTGTGAGATTATATGGCATAGCAGGATTCTCATATGTGTTTCTACACTTTAATCTGTTGTTATATGTTGTCTTGGTTGAAATGGATGAAGGAAGTCTGGTGTGACAGTCTTTTCATATAATGGCAAGTATTTTTCTTTGATACTACACTGAGACTTGAGAAGTATGTTTTCTAATGGTTGGTTTCAGTGTGGAATCTAAAACCATATTGATGAGCTTTGTGCAACTTGTACATTTGTGGATAGAGAGAGAAAATGAAAGCATGAAGGTATGTAATGTCATTATAGTTATGAAAAGAGTGTCGCTCTCAGGGAGTCCCGAAGGCCTCTGATCACAATGGAGAAATGCTGATTTGGGGACATGGCCTTGGTTAAACTAGCTACCTCATCCTTTATGTGTGACAAGGTGTTCAATGTTGCTCTTTTTCAAGAATCTGAGCTGAGATGCCATATAAACCTATGTGTGTATTTTCCAGTGCTGCTCTGGGTATGGCCATCCCATTGCCATTGACAAACAGCATGGAGTAGGAAATATAACACTCTCATAAACTGTGACTCTACAAAGAATTCCACTTTTGAGCAGCCTTCTTTTAGAAGAGAAGGTTAAATCCCAATCAACAAATCAACAGTTATAGAGCAGACTTGAAAAGCTTTGATTGTACAGTATATGAAATGCCTGTCACAGAGGAAGTGCTATTAAAGTTGCTGTATGCTTCCAGGAGCCTGAGGAGTAAACACAAGAAATTGAAATATGAGACAGATATTGAAAAAAACAAAGAATGAAGGAACTCTTAAGACCCAAATGGATAATTCAAAAGATCATACTTCAAATTGCCTAATATTTAGGAAAGGCTGCAAAGAGGCCAGATTTCCCCTCGCAGCTGGCCTTGCTTGGGATTCTAAGTAAGAACATTTATTCCAAATGCCTCCCACCATTAGATCCAAATATATTATAAATGTACTGGATTTTAGCTGTAATGATATTTTTAGGGATTGTCTTGTGATCATCCCTGTTATGAGGAAGTTTGTTTTTATAAGGATGTTTTTATAATTTTAGTAATCGTGCTTACACGGAGTAATGGCAGACCAACCATGTTGTAAGTTTGGCAATATTTAAGTTAAGAATAGAGGGTGACTTAAATGTGATATATTCAGATATCTGCTAAATCAAACTCATTCATTTATTTAGCCAGCAGCTACTAAGTCCTTGCTAAGTTAATGCTAATTAACTAATTAAGCTAATCCAATGCTATGTTAGAAATTCAGAGATGAATAAAATCCTGCTCTCCTTCTTGTGAAGTGGTCACAGTCTAGATTAGGACTCAGACATATAAATAATCAAGTAAAGAAAGTATGGTAGACGTTCTCTTAACTGACTTCCACTTAATCAACTTGTAGAATTCATTGACAGTTTCCATTCCTTTAGAACACAAAGATCAATGCCCAGGCCTCCTTGAAGCTCATCATAGTAGATCCTTTCTGAATTTTTACACACTTGTGTTTCCTCAGCTGGTATGATATGCTTGCCCAGATCTGGCTATATTCTCAGATCTATATATGCCCTTTGCACTTGTTATAAATAACAAGGTATTTTAATTGCTCTATATATTTATGAATCATGAATATGAAAAAAAATTACTTCTAAGAAACCTATAATGATAATGTTATAAATGGCGAATTGCTAATAAAAAATTGATATGCAGTGGACCAGGCAACTCTTTAAGATTTGGGGAAATTGCAGTAATCTGCATTTTTGTTTAATGCTTTAATTTTTAAAATTTTTTATTTAATACAATGAATTTTTATTTAATGCATTATTTAATGCATTCTGCTTTCCGTCTACTTCACAGGCACCTTTAATAATTCCACTTTATTTATTTATTTTTTAAAGATTTTATTTATTTATTTGTCAGAGAGAATGAGCATAGGCAGACAGAATGGCAGGCAGAGGCAGAGGAAGAAGCAGGCTCCCTGCTGAGCAAGGAGCCCGATATGAGACTCGATCTCAGGATGCTGGGATCATGACCTGAGCCGAAGGCAGCCGCTTAACCAACTGAGCCACCCAGGTGTCCCAATAATTCCACTTTAAATAAAAAAGCAGCTCGAAATGTAAATAATGTTTAGGAAAGAAATAACAGATTCAACATGTCAGTATTTAGAGAAAAGGTCTTGGCTTTTCATCAGAATACTGGCCAATAATAACGGCACTCACAAGTTCTAAATTAACATATAATACTTTAGAGATTTATTTATTTATTTATTTATTTATTTATTTTTACTTATTATTTATTTGAACCAGCTTCTAAATAATTAACTGCCAGTCAATGGGACAAATCATATTGGCTAAGACAGCTTCTACTATAGAGTGAAGTGATAGAGACAGAGTAGTATCAAGGAAAATTATATATAACACATATATCATCTGTGGTAGGAATTGTTTTGTTCTAAAACCTTTAAACATATTCATTCATTTAATTTAATTGTTGTACTTGTAACTAGTACTTATGAGGAGAGTACTAGTATTGCCATTTTCATTAAAGATGAAACCTAGGCACCAAGTGGTCAAGTAACTTGGCCAACCTGTCTACTAAGTGGTAGAATAAAATTCAAACCAGCACTGCACTGCCAGATATCTGGGCTTTTCCCCCTAGTTTTAAACTGTTTCTTGAGATTTTTAACATAGAATGAACTAGTTCTAAAATACTCTCTACCTCCCACTATATCTATAGTGCAATGTGTGGTTCTTATTATTCTTACTTTACTATACAAAGGTTTTAAACATTTCAGCTTTGACAATTCTTAAAGTTAAAGCAATAGCTGGAAGTGGATAATATTTCTTAACTGAATATAAAATGAGCTCATAATTTACATATAATGACAAAACTGATACAAATATTTCCTTACAGTAATTTACAAAGTCTTGTCCAAAACAAATAGCATTTATCATTTTATTTCTAAGTTCATTTTGGAAGATGAGGACGAGGACAAATTTGTGTCTTCTAATTTTAAGGATAATGACATATTTCTTTAAGTAGAATATTTTGAAATCCAAAACCATTTGAGGAGGGGTACCTGGGTGGCTCAGTCAGTTAAGCAGCCAACTCTTTGTTTTGGCTCAGATCATGATCTGGGGTTGTGAGATATGGATTGTGAGATCAAACTCCACATAAGGCTCCCCACTTAGTGGGGAGTCTGCTTCTATCCCTCTTGGTCTCTCTCTGCCCTTCCTCCCACACACATGTTCTCTCTCATTCCTTCTCTCTCAAATAAATAAATCTTTGAAAAAAGTCAAACTATTTTGGGGACGAATTTAGATGACTCTTTAAAATGAATAATTAAAATGTTAACAGTAGTTTGGTACCCATATGCTTTAACTATAAACTCCAGAAGGAAACAGCATATCAAGATTTCATACACCTGCTGGTGATGACTATGGCCATGATTGAATTTCCTTGTCCATTCCTTAATCTCCACAACTCCATACAATTTTATTTGCATCTGGAATTGCAGGTTTTCAACATCTGTTTGATACTTTAGAGTGTTTCACACAGAAGCTTATTTTTTTTTTTTTTAAATAACCAAATGTTTCTACAGAAACTATAAAGAAAGACACAACAGTGGCTTTTGAAGTCTCATAAATGTTAAAAAGATATGGATTGAAGCCAAGGCCACTTGGTTTTTAAAGATCACTATTGCTTCCTCATGGAAGTTCTGGCTTTTATATTAGTCTCAAAAAAGCAGCAGTTGTCTTCAGTCTTTCATGACACTCTGTCCCTGTGATTTTAAAAGAATGGAGAAGATTTTGAAAGAACAAAGTATTTATCAGTATTTTGATTTTCACAGTCTCTTGTCAATAGCATTAGCATTGAAATTAGTTTGACCCATTTTTCTCTTATTAGTGAAAATATTTTAAGTCTATATAGTGTGGTGTTTATGTAGTACTGATAAATCGGCAAAAGTAGGAAAAAAATTAACTATGCACAAAGTCATTTTTAGTTCCTTAAATTAGTATTTTGTCACTTCATTTTTATTCATTGATAATTCTTATCAGAACATTAGAAATGTTATACTTACTCCATGTTTAGAGACAATTTCTTTCTTTTTTAAAAAATATTTTATTTATTTATTTATTTTTAAATTTTTATTTATTTGACAGACGGAGATCACAAGAAGGCAGAGAGGCAGGCAGAGAGAGAGGAAGGGAAGCAGGCTGTCTCTGGAGCAGAGAGCCCAATGCGGGGATCGATCCCAGGATCCTGGGATCATGACCAGAGGCGAAGGCAGAGGCTTTAACCCACTGAGCCACCCAGGCGCTCCAAAGATTTTATTTATTTATTTATTTATTTATTTGACAGAGAGACAAGTCGACAGAGAGTCAGGCAAAGAGAGAGGGAGAAGCAGGCTCCCCGCTGAGCAGAGACCGGATGCTGGGCTTGATCCCAGGACCCTGAGACCATGACCTGAGCAGAAGCTTAACCCACTGAGCCACCCAGGCACCCCTAGAGACAATTTCTGATTTGTCACTCAGTTATACATATTTGGAAATGGGACTGAAAACAAATTTTGTATTATTATTGCTGAGACTTATTGTTAGAAGTCATAAAATAAAATTAGGACATGGCAAAATACTGAGGTTAAATTCAAAGCACTTCTTTTTTATACTGGCTACAGGTTTAGGTTAGGGATGGAAGCTCTGTTGGCTGTCATTGGTTTGCAGACTCTCACCAGTTGTGATTTTGGACAATCCAAGTGGTCAAAATAAGATCAAAGGCTCCTTTGGTGGAGGATGGTCATATGAGTGATGGGTCCACAAATGTGCTTGGCCCAGAATTTCTCTGCTGAAGTGACTGAAAAAAAGAAAACACTCATAGATTCATTGCTACTTCTAGAGCAACATTGATTATTCAACCCAGGTAACTTAATTCATTAGTCTGTAGTAAAAGGAAATAGAAACTTAAAGAGAATCAGAGACTAGAATAAGAGCAACAACAAACAATAAATTAAGTCCAGATTTAGTTATTCCTACTCCCAGCCCAATGCAGCTGTCTGTAGCTGCTCTCTGTTAAATTCCTATTCTGTATGTTCTGTTCTTTTTCACACTTCTTTCCTAATTTTTTTTTCTCTCTCCCCTCTCCCATCTGGTTTCTTTTACCTTTTCCTGCACAGAAGGTCATATTCTTCATATCCTTTTATTCTTTTTCTCCTCTTGCCTTTTCTGGATGGTTTTCTGCACCCACTCCCTTTCCTCCCACTCTCTACACATTTTTTTTTTCTTTTCGTTGACTCTGAAATTTAGTCTATTTCAAGTGATTTAATGTATTTAATTTGATTATAGGTGAAGCTGTAACCCAATTACCCCCTAACATTTCAGGGCACAAGGCGATGGTACAAATGAGGACTGTTATGTGTACCTATTATTTAAATGTTATAAATCAAACTAAAAAATGTTGGATAAAATATACTGTTTCCTCCTGATCTGACAAACATCTGTTTAAAATTATTGGGAAGGGTTGAATTTAATGTTCTTAGACTCATGAGAATCCATGAGAATCCACATATCAAAATGTGGTGACAGGAAGAACTGAACCTCAGCTCCTGATCCATGATCCTTGGCCACCCTTCTTATTCTGCCCACCCTTGGTTCCATCCTGTACCATGAGGGGCCTTGTATACAAGTATCTGTACCCAGTCTGCACTTGCAAGCATAGTCCCTAGTACCCCTAAATGGCTACTTCTCATCTACTTCCCAGGCCTAGGTTTTCATACTGGAGGGACAGTCTTCCTTGGAGTTTATAGACCTGGAAAAGAAGGCTGGTCACTGGAAACAGATGTAAGGCCATGTGAGTAGGGAATTCTGAGAGTCTAGAATTCAAGGTAACTAGAACTTAATCCAGAAAGGGAGCCATGGATTCTAAGTAGACACATCCCTTTGAATTGATTTAAGATTAAAAGTCCTTGGAAATAAAGTGACTAAACTCTACATACTAAACTTTAGGTATGTCAAACTGTTGACAGTCCTGGTGTAGGAAAGTATATATTCTTGAAGAAACCTGCCCAAATGCCTTGAGTGAGTGTGTTATCTATGATTTGTGTCTAAGAAAACTGGAGACCTTAACCAATAATTATAGGATCATTGGCAGTATCAGCTGGGTGTTGACCTAACCTGGGTTCTAAAAGGTGTGGCTATCTAAAGGTTGGGACCTTGAAGCTATGAGGTACTCAATACAACAAATCACTTTCAGGATATGTTGAAAATGTGTTTCAAAATTTCAAGCTGAGGGTGCCTGGGTGGCTCAGTCTGTTGAGCATATGCCTTTGGCTTGGGTCGTGATCCCAAGGTCCTGAGATTGAGTCCCACATCAAGCTCCCTGCTCCATGTGGCACCCACTTCTCCCTCTGCCTCCCTCCCAACTTTCCTCTCTCTCTGTCTCTCATGAATAAATAAATTGAATCTAGAAAAAAAAAAATGAAGCTTAATGAAGTATAAAAGAAGTGCGAAATTGTCAAATTGAAAAATATTCAGTTAAACAGATCCATTTTCTGGGACATGTGTTCTAGAGCAAGTTTTCATTTTAACAAACTTTCTAAGTAAAGAAATGGATGATGGAATCTTGAACAAACTCTGGGCAATCTTCAAGTGCTATGTTCTCTGCCATCTACTCCATTTTGAAGATTACAATCATATATTACTGTGAAAAGTTTAGGGAATTGTGTTTTATGAGTCCAAATGGTGTGTATATGCATACCAAAATATTTTGAGCAAAGAAATATCTTTGGATATTTTTTGACAGAGGAACAATAGAAATTTCTGTGCTTGACTCTTAATGAGAAAAGTGTAAATTCCAAACTAAAACATGAATCAGAAAGCTAGAAAGTAGGGAATCCTGGTTATGAATTTAGTCAGCATTTAGTTTTCTTATATTCTGTTGGTAGCCATAGTCTTTTAAAATATATCCTGTAAAGAGAGCTCTGCTATGTAGTAGAATATAACTAAAATACTATACTGGAAAGCAAAATAAGCTTACTCTTTGCCTAAAATATAGTTATTGATAATTTTACATTCATTAAGCAAATGTATGAATGAATGGATGGATACATTTTTAAAATTAATATTTTGATCACAGCTATGATGTGCTTGCAAACCTTAATTTCCTTCCCTTTTCCCTCCTTCCTACCTAACTTCTTTAATCAAATTTTAATCATGCTCTGTATACACTGTTGCTATTCATTTAAGATGAATTAATATAGTTTTCAGACTGTTTTAAAACACAATAAACCACAATATTATTATATCATAAATTGATTTGTAATTATTCACTTTTTATTCTATAAGTTTGCCTACTTTGTTTTGTTATTATAGATAATGTTTTGTCGAAATCTGTATACTTGATATTTGTTCCTCTCTCCGGTTCCTCTGAAGTAGATTCATGGGTATAAGATTTGGATCAAATTATGAATATTTTAAGCCCTTTGAGATGTTAGAAAAAGATCTCCCTGAATGGTGGTATATTTTAAAACCTTTATGGTAAAGCATTAGATTGTTCTTTAATCTTACTCTTGCCAACCATGTTCGTTAAAAAGAAAAAATATGTATTTACCAAACTGATAGGCAAAGTGAGTACACTGTCCTTTAATTGGTTTTCTCTTATATTAATTTATTCAATATTAATTTACTAACTCATTAAACTATTTTGTAAGGATAGTCAATGTGTAGTCTGGGTTTGGAAATGAGTGTCAGCATATATCAAGATAATTTAATGTCTTTCCAGGTATAAAAATAGAAATAATATGGCTAAGATATTAACTGAAGGGTCCAGCTTGACAAACAGTAAATTTGTAATTAATTTAATAATCAGTACCAGGATGCCATTCATAAAGGAGTCTATGCTCAAGTTTATCAAGGCATGTAATCTAAGGCTGAACTTCAAGAAGCTTTGAAGTATTTGAAATGTTGAAGCTGGAAAATAAAAAAATGTGTGACAACTAGCTTGACAGGTGTCAGAGACTGCCTTATGAAAGTTCTAGTATATTGTTCAAAACTACTGGAAGGAAAGAGTATATAGGATTTCTTCACAAGGTCATAGCTTCCTAAGAGGATAGGATGGGGGGGACAAGAAAAGAATTAGAATTAAAAGTGAATATAAGTCAGCTTTTAACATTCCAAGGTCATAATTTTAAAATTATAGATACCGACTTAGGACTGCACCAAGGCAAACATGTGTGTTTAGAGGTGGAGAAGGGGTGCAGGTTGTTAAGAGGCCCAGGGCATGATGCATGTCTCTGGAGAGTGGGCTTGCCACCCCTTCAAAATAGCTGGTGCTGCCACACACAATGATTAACCCTAAGGCAACAAAAAAATAGACTTGTACCACATTGTACTCTATCGTTCTCTGATGTCACTTTTCAGGAGATGCCACAGGAAAAAGGTCACTTCATCATGGATGGGTGAGTGGGTGGATGGAGGTTAGTGTGAAAGCAGAAAGTATATCAATATTGCCCTGGATTTTAATGTATTTGTATTTCTATTTTATCCATTTTGTTTTTTGATTCCATGTTTTCATATATAATATGAAGCATTGTTCTAAAAATGAAGAATGGAATTTAGCTTATTTTAAGCAGAAAATTGGGGATGCCTGAGTGACTCCATTGGTGAAATTTCTGCCTTCAGCTCATTCCAGTGTCCTGGGATCCAGCCCCAAGTTAGGCTCCCTGCTAGGCAGGGAGCCTGCTTCTTTCCCTTCTTCCCACTTGTGATCTCTCTCACTATCTTTGTATCTCTCAAATAAATAAATAAATAAATAAATAAATAAAATCCTTGGGGGGTGGGGAACAACAGAAAATTTAACTGTGATGCTAAGACTCATAGTCATGGCCCTAAAAGTTTCCCAATAACGTCTGTTAGACTTGTTTATGTTTGTAAAAAATATTCTAGAGAGAAGAAATAATGGAAAAGAATAAATGTATTATGGTAACATGAAAAAAAGTTAATCTTTCTGTTCTTTAAAAAATATTTATCATCACCATCAATTAAATTTAATTGAGCACAAACTATGTGCAGAACAATATGCTATGCATTGAGAACAAAGAAAGCTATGATACATTCCACGGTGCTCAAGAGATTTATAATCTCTTTAGAGCATCCAGGCATGAACATGAACAAATAAATGGAAATAAAAGGAAGCCAAGGCTCAGTGCCAAGTGATTTCTCTACACATAAAGTGTCTGGGTCATATTGAGCAGAGTGATTCATTTAAACTTTTAGTTATTTTTATTTTCTTAGCATTTACATATATATTTAAAACTTTACCATAGGTTCTTGAACCCTTCACGAAATACAGATACATCCACCATAAAAATGTAAATCTCAATAGTGCTATGGAAGAAATATAAAACTGAGATTGTACCTGCTAGACAGTAAATCAGAGAAGTAGAAATTTCAGCAGAGAGCAGCAGGTGTTACAAGTCTACAAACTCTTGGGCCTCTCCAGAGGTCACAGTGACATGTAGCATCATGATGGCTTCTTCCATGGTAATATTCAGAGTCCATTTCTGGAATCATCCATGGATTGGCTACTGGTAGAGTCCATTTATAAAGGTTTCTGTGTATTATAATGTCCTCTTAATTCAGAATCTAGACATGTGATAACATCACTTCCCCAGAACATAGCAATAAGCTCATCTACCCAAGGTTGAATTTTTCAAATTATTGTTGACTCTTTTCTTCTTCATCGCCCCCCCCTTTTTTTCTAACTCCTATTTTTGCCAGTCATTCTATTGCTGAATTCAATTTATTTTTTTCTTAAAAATGTATCTCATTGCTATCATTGAATTTCTAACAGTTGCTGCCTAATTCGGCCATTCATTATGCCCTCATAAAGACTTTGTTCTCCTATTTTGGTAGACTTTCCTGCCACCACTTCATCTTGCAATCTGCTTAAATATTAACCTCCAAAAGGGGTCCTTACTTACACCCTCCTTCCCTTTCCTTTCCCTGGCTTAGCAACCTTCTATATTTTCCAGTGAGCAATTTTTTTAATAGGCCTATGAATATCATATTCTTTCCCTCAACACAGCTATTGTTTTTATCATTCTCATGACATCTAATAGGGTAATGCCTTGAAGTTCATTTTATTCACTTTTTCTCTTAATAGTGTATATGCTGATTGAATCTGCAAGTTTTGCCTTAACCATCTTTGTGTACTATGTTTGTACCAAGAGGGTAAAAACATGAAACAGTACTCTGAATTACATTAATCCTTTTTTAAACAGTGTATTCATTTCTTGGGCCTATTGTAACAAAGTGTACTACCATTACTGGGTGGTTCAAACAACAAAACTTATTGTTTCACATTCCTAGAGCATAGTCAGTAAGCAGGATTGTTTCCTTTTGAGGGCTATTAAGAAGAATGTATTCCATGTCTCTCTCCTAGCTTCTGGTGATTTGCTGGAAATCTTTGGCATTCTTTGGCTTTTAGCAGCATAATTCCAATATTCATGTGGCATTCTACCTAGCTCTTTTTGGTGTCAAGATTCTCCCTTTTAATATAGTCACAGTCATATGGGATTAAGAGTTACTCTAATGACTTCATTTTAGCTTAATAATCTGCAAAGACCCTATATCCCAATAAGATCATTTTCAAAGATATTGGGTGTGAAGATTTCAACATCTTGGAGGCAAAATCCAACCCCAAACAACCAGTACCATATTAGATTAATGAGGACTGCAAAGGATTGTGTTTTTCGGGTTTGGTCTTTAGTTTGTTTGCTTTTTTACGAAATCAATTTACAGCTTCTTGACTACGATTCTATTCTATTCCTGAAGTGTTCATTTGAACTTGCAAACTACATATAAAATGTTTACCTTTTCCAATCCTTTTTCCCCCATTTAAATATCTGTTCATATAGATTTAGAACAGTTGCTGTTAAATTTCCTTCCTATTCCTTTAAAATAACTTCAGCAGTTTGGGTCAGAAGGCCCTGATAAAGTACTTAAGTATTTCCAAGTGACACCCTGTACATTTGTTTATGTTCCAGTTAGCTGGGTTCATTGGTCTGCATGATTATCTAATCACATTACTATACAATATTGCAAAGTGGAAGTCTGAATAAGCTTTCCATGATTGGTCATCATAGAAAATAGAATCTTGATTTGCTATGGTTCCAGATGGTGGTTTGCTTATAATAGTTGAGATTTAATCATAATCATTATAAACTAAACGAAGCTAAATTATACTATCTTAGAATTTTCATGTTGTTTGCAACCATAGGCTTTTGGAGAAGGCATGTCCTTATCCATTGTAGAGATACGAATAGACTATTATTACTATGGCATTTTTGAATGTTGCCATTCTCTTTACCATAAAGAATTAATCCTTAAAATTAGTGCTTCCCAGTTATGAATATTATTTATTTGCTATTCATGTTTTGAGCACATCCAAGCAGAATACTTTTTTGATGTTGAGAAGCCTGCTCTCCAGGAACATCACAGGTACATTGAGATTATTACCAACATTATCAGTTTGTTTTGAGAAAGTATTTTAGCGTACATTAGTATAAAATGTCCCTAGTTTTTTAAATTATTTATTGGCAGATATAAATTCACTATGCAATATTTTATGCTAGCTGTCCAGAACCTAGCTCCGTATGGCTTACAGAACATTTATTTTTACCACCTAAGTAATAAAAGTTCTTTTCCATATCTTCAGTCAAACTTAACTATAGGCAAGAAGAAGTGAAGAAATTACCTGTCACATTATTCACAGGCCGGACCAAGATACTGTAAATACCATGGCCCACTAAGCTAATTTAGAAGAAAAAATGGAAAGAGGTTTAAAAAAAGATGGCATTTATATGTAATATATGTAGAAGAGTTTAGGGTTTTGACAGTTTGAGATTGTATCCTCTTTAGGGAGAATGCATAATGACTTTTATTTCTTTTGAAATATGCATAACTTCTTGAAGGTAACTTTCAACTCTCATTAGCACTTTTCAAAGCAAGTTTCCCATCTTTATGAAAGCAAAGGGAATGGCATACCTGAACTTTGAATAGAATGAATGTTTACTTATCAACAATTCAATCATTTCCCCTCTTGTTTGGATCTTTCACTCCATTAGTTTGTAGGAGAAAAAAAAAAAGCCCTATTGTGGACATACAAGTTTGGAGTTTGGATTTGACTGTTCTATTATTTAGTCTCATATCTAATCAGCATTGCAAGAATATTATCTAATTGTAGCTGAAGTATGGAATGCTCTTAAGATCTGTTTGTGGGAATGAGTTTATGGATAAAAGTGTGGCTATTATTGATTGCTCATCCTTGTTTCTTACTGACTTGTAACCTTTTACAAGTTAGCTTCTTTCAGCCCTAATCTCATCCACAAAGTGAGAGTTTTAATGATACCTGAATCCTTATTACATTGATTATTATGTCAAGGTTTCTCAACATCAACACTATGATGTTATACCAGATAATTTTTTGTTGGGGAGGGTTGCCCTGTGTTTCAAAGGATGTTTAGCAACATCTTTGGCCTCTGTTTACTAGGTGCCAGTGTAATGACCCCTCCTATCAGGAATGACAACCAAAAATGTCTCCAGATATCACTAAAAGCCTACTGGAAGGCAAAATTCCCCCAGCAGAAGATCACTGGATTACATGAATATTAATATCTACATTTAGAGAGAGAGCTTTGCACAGTTTCTGGCATATAAGTGCTCAGTAAACTTTGGCTATGATTATCATATGGCTGAGAGGCTTTTATAATATCTTCTCAGAAGAGCCATGCTCTTTGAAAACAACTCTATCTCTTTTCTCTTCATATATGTACATGTGTATATAGATATATACTTGAAGATTTGTGTACATGTATAATAGAGATTTCCCAGTCATTATTTAATGTAATGAGGGGCATAACAAAATAGATAATATCTACCCAGAGCCATCAAGCCCCATTAGATTCATTCTCTTGGCTAGTAAATATTTCACAAATTATCAAAACTTTCCAAGAGATGGACTAATTTCTCTCTTTCCTATAATGACCATGTAAGACTAAAATACAGACATAGGAAATGGCAGACAGTAGAGTGAAAAGATCGGTGTCTATTATACAACATGGTAGGGATTTTGACCAGTGAGGATTTTTTCCTCTAACCCCATGGTTGAGTCCAAAAATAGACCCAAGAATATTTTTTTTAATGCTGCTTGATTCCTAAAAACCTAAAATGTGAAGCATTAAAAGTTTAAAATGGGAAGCAGTATGTGAAAATATAAAAACTGTTTTAAGTAATTCCATTGTCCTAATGGTAATAATAGTAATAACTTGATAATAATTTGATTTGTTTCATTTTCTGTGGTATTTTGAGGCCTTTCCCTCGTCTCCTGTAATTCCCTCGGCTATGCTCTTTAGGTAGGGATTATTTTGACGTGCTTTACACATGGAGACTGAGTCAGAGGTCACATTCCTCTTAAGGGACAGATATGGGGCCAAATAGTATGTTTCAAAGGATAGAAGTTTCCCCTAACCCCACAGGCCTTCAGATGTTTAAGCACTACTCCCACTGCAGGAATCACAAGCCATTCTGAGGAACTTGCATCATGTTTCCACTCATGAGCCATTTCCATTCATCTCCCTTTCTTTCTCACTATTTCAAGTGTCTTAATCCTTCACAACGCACTCCAGGGTTATTCCCTCTAACAGGCTTTGGTAATGCTTTTAGTACATTACTCTACATGAATTGTACTCTTAAATATTCCCCTGGACACTCATTTAGTTGAGTTTTGTAGTAAGAGCACACTGACATTGTTAAGGTTAATGACTCAGTGTTTTACAAGTTGAGACACATTTGAGATTAAATTGATTGTTTGGATCGTTTTATTCAACATCGTGAAGGCCCTGAGTGTGGGTGTTACTTACTGCCTTGGAGGAACATCTTTGTTACACCCTTAATGGTATGGCATCGATAGTGATAACATATTAGCAAGCTTCGCGCTACTCTAAAAGTGTTTCTGAAATGTGGGCTATAAAAATTACTGCTAATGAATTTACACTGGCATATAGGTACTCCATGATAACAAGCATTTATAATTCTATATACTGGATGGTTTGCTCATTTAAAATCCTGTCACATTGGAATCATTACTTCCACTGTCCCCATGACAGTGTTAATGATCAGAGTTTCAGTCTCTTGGCCAAGGCTGCACAATTACTAAATGGCAATAATAATAATAATAATAATGGCTAACATTTGTAGGGTGGCTACTACACACTAGGCATTACATTAAATGCTTTGTTATATATAAATCCACCTATTTCTTAGAAAGTTCAAGTAGCCTTTTATGGCCACGAGAGTATTACAGAGGAATCTGAAGCCAGTCAGTCTGATTTCAGAGATTATTCCCTTAACTTCTATGTTATACTTCCTCCCTACACTCCATTCCTAGAGCTGAAACTTAAGTCCTCTATCTCCTTTTACCTCTAGGCTTCTCATTTGTCTGCCTCTCTCATTCCACGATCTTACACTGATTGACCATTATATACTAGTTTCTTGGTATCAGAAACTAGTATATAATGCACTGGCTTAGACACTCAAGGAACACCTGTAATAACCTATTATTCTTAATTTACATATTTACAAGAATCTTTCAAAAGAGCTATGCTTATGCCAACTAAATGACATTGTTACAGCCATGTATAACAGGTTAGGCAAGTATGGAAGAGCATGTTTTCTATATAACTTGTTGAGTGAACACTGAAAGAGAACCTCTAGGGCCATCCAAAATTTCACAATGTAAGTAATTGTCTTATCTTAAAAACATGCAAGGCTTGCCCTTTTCTAGTAATTCTATTCTGATAAATCATTCTTAAAATGCTATGTTAATACAACAAGAAACATATTATCTTGTTATTATAACAAGAACCCAAAAGCTTCTGAAGATTAAAAACAAATGACAAATTAATAAAAAGCATAATATCTACAAAGGAATGAGAATAAGACTGGAATCAGAATTCTCATCAGCAAGTTAGGATAGTACCAGAAAATGGGGAAATGCCTTTAAAGTTTTTAGAGAAAGTTATTTTAAACCTAGAATTCTAAACCCATTCTATCAATCAATCATTTGTGCAAACAGAATCAGGACCTCTACTGCATGGGTTCGCAAAGCTTACTTCTCATGTATGTATTCTTAGAAAGTTTCTTTAGATGTTACAAAATGAGGAGAAAAATAAGAAAAAGGGTGATATGGAATACAGAAGACAGTGATTCTCATTCAAAAGAATACTGAACAGAAGAAATACAAGTGAAGTTATACAGCTATCCAAAAAACAAAGGTCCAATAAGAAGCAGAGGGACAGAGGCATCTGGGAGGACACAAAGATCAAAGCAAAACCCCAAGTTCATATGAAAGTTATAATTTAAATATGAAACTTCCAGTTTAAAATAGAGTATGAAATCACTGAAACTTAAGAAGGGGATGGATTTCAAACAATGAATAAAACAAGTGGCTGTCAAATATTTGGAATATTTGAAGACAGAATGGGTTTCTTCACTCCAGTAAGAAGGAGGAAAAGAAAAAAAAATCAGAAATTCCACAGAGAGGGAAACAAAACCAAAACCTGAAGTTAACTGATGTCTTACTTGATTTTGATCAATAGGTAAGAAAGGAAAATTTATATAAATAGCATTTTAGAGTGAAATGGGTTTATGTTTCATTGGTCAGAAATGTATATAATTCTGATAGCCTACTTGCCTCAATAATGAATGATAGTTACATAGTTAAAATGTTATACATAATGTTTATTGGTTTTCAACTTTTGAAATAAAGCTGTATATAAATAATTATGGTAATACAATAGAATGTAAATAATGGGAATCTTGTCAATATAAAAGTAGCAAAGGTCACATATTTGGAGAATTCAGAAGCATAGGAGCACTAATATATTAATTCAATATGGGGAGAAATTGAGATACAATTAAGAATTGATGAAACTAAAAATAGAGATTTAAGTATTTTTAAATTTTAAAGATATGCAGGGATGAAGAATAGTTTTTATGAGTGCTTTTGGGGTAAAAGAAGTAATTAATTTGATGGTTGTTTATGAACTAAATCTATCTTTAAATTTATGTTAATGGAGTATTTAAATTTATGAATCAATAAAAGAATAGTATTCGTATATAATTCAGAAAAATTGATAAAACCATCAAGATAGGTAAAAACAGAAGCTCATATGGGTGGTAAATAAAACTAAAAATAAAGTATCAGCTACAAGGAAGAAAAGGATGGGGAGAAGGAGAGAGGGAAAAGAGAAGGAAGTTAATTCAGTAATTGAGAGAGGAGAAATGATTCTGTCAAGTAGCAAAGCAGGAATTAGAAACCAGAGAATAATGAACTCATTTCACATTGGACACATTTCAAATGGACACATTTCTAGCAAAGCTAATACTCGAGATTTGTCTGATTCATGTATATTTTATCTTATCACTGATTGAGCAAAATCAGGAGTTGAGAAGATTTCTGTGAACACCATCATGCAAGAGAAAAAGAAAATCTAGGAGTGTATTCTGTGAATACACTCTTTTTCCAGTTAATGAGGTGGAACGTATATAATTCTGCTCACTAACAATGTTTCTTTAGTAGTTTAGGCTTCATTTGAAAATATTTTCAACATAACATTATTATAATCAACATTATTATAGAGACAGTTTAAGATTGTTGTTTTCATTTAATATACATGAATAATTAAAAGTAACATTTAAATTAAACACTGTTATCTAATAGTTTTATAAAAATCTTAGGCCCATATCAGTTGTGTGAGAGAAGGGCGAAATCATATTCCTTAGTTTCTAATATTTAACTTTAATAAAAATAAATTTCACGTTATCATATTGCAATTTAAAACTCTGAAAACTTAAATCAAGCTAGATATAATATCAAGGATTCATACCAATATTTCTAATTATTTTGAGGAATTGTTTATAGACTCCCAGTTGTAAGTCCTTGACTAGAAAAAGATTAGAAAAATCTAAAATAATTATATATATATATATATATATTCCCCAAGTTTTGAGACACTCAGTTTTAAATGTACATACATATATATAATCTTAAATTCTAAAAGAATCACATCTTATTGCATAGCAGATATTTCTTCTTTTAAAGGTAAAAATTATTGCAGAGAAATATTAGATGAGTTCTTGAAGAGATTTGGAAAGCTTTAATATGCTCGATTTAGGAAACTTAAAATGAATTCTTTTTTTTTTTTTCTGAGCATCCCTTACCAGTGTCTGTACTTCATTTGCCTTTTGTCCCACAAATGCATTTTAGTCTTAACCAAGCTTGAGCCAACTAACGAGACCATGTGCCATTGTATTACACTCTGTGACAAATGAACCTTGTTTCATTTCAAAGGATTTGAACTTGAAATCACTCCCAACAGTTATAAAGCAAATGTCTATCCTCCTGTCAGCCATTGCCTAATTTAAACTTCCCATCTGCATTTCTAATTATGATACAGAAAAATCTGTGTCTAACAAAGAGTTGTTTGTTCTTTCCACACCCCCCTCAGGAAGGACGAATTTAGGCATATGGCTAAAATGAAGGACAACATTTTCATTTCACACCATGAAAGTGCCATCTAATAATTCTTTATTGATATTTTTTAGGTACCTGATGTTTACTGTTTAAACGCATTTTAGTATTTTTTAAAAAGATTGTTTTTATTTGTTTACCAGAGAAAGAGTGAAAAAGAGAGGGAGAGAGAGAGAGCACAAGAGTACAAGCTTGGGGCTTGGCAGACAGAGGGAGAAGCAGGCTCCTTGCTGGGCAGGGAGCCTGATGTGGGGCTCTATCCCAGGACCCTGGGATCATGACCTGAGCAGAAGGCAGACATCTAGCCGACTGAGCCATCCAGGAGTCCCACATTTTAGTATTCTAATTAAAGTTTATATAAACCATTTATTTCTGTTTTAAGATAATAAAAATTGAAATAATTCATAACATATTAACTTAATGTCAAAAATGTAAAATACATACATTCAGAAACTATTTCTAAATCTTATTTACATACCTGGCCAAATGAATGCTTTTCTCCAATGCTTTCTTATACCACACAGTAAAATGGTTTTGTTTCTGTTTCTGTTTTCTTTGTTTTTATTTTTAGCTCTGTGATGTTGGACACAATATGAGAAGTCCTACTTGATTTGGATAGAGTGATTGAATATAATGCATGTGTCAGGAGCACAGACTATCTGGTGATTTGGGGCATGTTATAAGTTCACAGCAAAATACTGACATGAAGACTGTCAAAATCTGGCATTTTAGATTTTTTCACTGTTAAAATACCTTGATAGATTGAACACAGTGAATGAATCATGCTCTTATCCAGAGAGAAATTTATTGTTCTAGGTAGAAATTGAAGTTATTTGATAAAATTGCTAGGTCTATAGTACACAGGAGCTGGGCCATGGATAAAGAGAGGGTTTAATTCTTTAACACATAAATTCAATATCTTCCAGAAACACCAAACACCAAAACTAAAAATCAGATCATTGGCTTTCATTGTGGTTTTGTAATATCTTTAGCTATAAAACAGACATTCAGTGAAGATATATAGCCGTGGCTATATTGTAGAGTCTGTAACAAAAGTAATTACAGAAATACAATTTTTCCTTTAACAAAATTAAACTCTGTTCCTTGGAACTCGTCTCTCTCTCTCTCTCTCTCTCTCTCTCTGTGTATATAAATATACACACATGCTCATGTTGACTTGAACTTTATTAATATGTATATGGGAACTTTTCTCCATTTTAATAACTTATAAGCATCTCTTCAGAAAATGTAGATTTAGAAGGCAGCTTATCCTACATAATAACTATGTACAAGAGGAGAGTAGATGGAAAAATAAGTTAGAGGCAGAAAAGCATTATCTGGTTTAAAATACATGAATATATATTTATATCTGTTTCTATATGAATCTTTTACAAAACTATAGTCACAGTATTTATTAGTTAATTTAACAATTATGATTGATCAATGATTAACTATTAATCATTCATTGATTTGAAACTTTGAACTATAATATGGGCATAATATAAACAATTGTGCCATATTCTGAACTTATAAACACAGTAATAAGTATATTTATCTACAGCTACATCCCAGTAGGGACAAAAGTGACCATTTTATTCTCACAGGGAAGCCTGGGCATGATAATTGATCTGGGCTTTATAAGATCAGTAGGTAATTATTATGCAGAAGAATACCAAAGTTAGGGCTTGAACAAAAACCCATGCTGTGATTCAGAATGTTTCAGTACAGTGTTAATGGAACTGGAAAGAGACTGGGGAGACAGGCTGTGCCAAATTTGAAGGACCTCAAATTCCATATGTAGAATGTGGGAATTAAGTATTTTTTTTTTCTTTTAACAATTTATTTGGAAACAATTTCAAACTTACAGAAAAGTTTCAGTAATAAGAATAGAATAATACAAATAACAATGTAAAGTTTTATAAACTTTTTGCTCAGAATTACCTATGGTTAATATTTTCCCCCATTTATCAGTCATTTGTTCTCTCTCTCCCTGGGTGGCTGGATAGATAGATATTAAGATATAGATGTAGATAGAAATATCTATCTATCTATCATCTACCCATCATCTATTTATCTATCTATAATCTAAGCTATTTCAGAGTAAGTTATGTATATCATGTCCTTTTGCCTTATATATGTCATTGTAGGTGCACCTGGGTGGCACAGTTGGTTAAGGGTCTATTAGTTTCAGCTCAAGTCATTCTCTCAGGGTCACGGGATCAAGGCCCTCACTGGACTCTTCTCAGTGTGGAGTCTGCTTGAGATTCTCTCTCCCTCCACTGCTGCTGCTACTCTCTCTCTCTCAAATAAATACATAAATAAATAAATCTTTTAAAAAAAGTCATTGTGCGTTTCCCCAAAACGGAAATATTCTTACATAGCTCAGTGCAGTATCAACTTCAGTAAATTTAACAATAATAAAATTCTAATAAAATTAATTAATAAAATTTTGTCTGATCTATTGTTCACATTCTAATTTTTTTTTCTCCAGTTTTCTCTAGAGAAATAGTAGACATTATAGCCTTTATTGTTCTCCAGTACAATAACCTGTCTATGATCCAGTGTTACATTTTGTTATTCTGTTTTTCAGTCTCATTAATCTGGAACATTTGCATAGCCCTTCTTTGTCTTTCTTTCTTTCTTTTTTTTATTTTACATTTTTTTTAAAGTGTGGTAAAATAAATACACATAAAATTCACATCTTAACTATTTTCAAGTATGTAGTTCAATGATAGTAAAAGGATTCACATTGTTGTGTGACCGACCATCACCATCATCCATCTCCCTAACTTTTTTACCTTTTAAAACTGAAATGCTATTCCCATTGAACAATAGCTCCCCATTCTTGTCTCTCCTCTGACACCTGGCCACTACCACTCTACTTTTTGGCTCTGTGATTTTGACTGCTCTAGGAAGCTCATGTAGGTGGAATCATACGGTGTTCGTCTTTTTGCATTTGGCTTATTTCACTTAGCATAATGTCTTCAAGGTCCATCCATGTTGTTGCATATGTCAGAACTTTCTGCCTTGTTAACAATATACTATTGTATGTCTATGCCACATTTTGCTTTTGCATTCCTCCATCTGTGGACACTTGGCTTGTGTCTATGCTTTAGCTATTGTGAATAATACTTCTATGAACATGAGTGTGTCTCTTCAAGATCCTACTTTCAATTCCCTTGGATGTATACCTAGAAGTACAACTGTTAGATAATATTGGTAATTCTATTTTTAATTTTTAGGAAACCTCCATAGTGTCTTCCACTGTAGCTGTACCATTTTACATCTGCACAAACAGTATACAATGGTTCACTTTCTCCACATCCTCACAACCACTTATTTTCTTCTTTTTTTGATAGTAACCATCCTAATAGGTCTGAGGGAGTAGCTTATTGTAACTTCTTTTTTCTTATCCTTTATGACATTGAAATTTTTGAAATATTCAATTTCCTTTTCTATCCATCTCATTGTTTTAAGTTAAATGTTCCTCATTTGGGGTTTGTCTGATATTTCCTTATGATTAGGGTTAGGTTTTATATTCCTGGCTAAACTATAACCCACATGATGTTTAGGGTTTGATTTTTTATATGATGAGGCAGAATGAAAAGATTTTAAGCATGGACACATCCTCCTCAGTTCTGTGTTTTAGAAAGGTGACTCCTGTGGTGAAATAGAAGATAGAGAAGAATCATTGAGAACAATTAGAGGGCTACTGCAAGGGTCCCAACAAGAGAGAAAGTAAAGTAGACCTAGAGAAGTCATAACAGGAATCTGGTGCCAACATTGGTTAGTATGAACTATATTGTTTTCTGGAAAATCCGTGACTGAGGAAGGTCTGTAGTTTCTGCTAATCTATATGGAATTGGAGCTAAGTAAAGGATTCCAAACTCATGGGACTCTTTCTTCTCCTAGGTACTCTGTGAAGGAGAAAACACTTCCCTTTAATGTTATCTAGTCTCTAACTTTTAATCAGAATTAACAAAGATATGATGTCAGTTATCTACCTGTGACTTCAATGCCATCAGAGCCTTTGTTTTTTGCTCCTTCCGCATCCGGTGAAGACCCTTTTTCATGTCTTGTCTTCTGAGTTCTTCTTGGGTATCTGACATGACTCATTTATGCTTTTCTATAGCAAGTCTGTGAGAACATTTTTTAAGTTACGCATTTGCTCAAATCAGCCTTTGTTTTCTAAGCCTTTATTTCTAGCTGTGGATAGGAAAGGTATTATTCCCACTAAAGAGAAATTGAGTGCATCAATAAGAAGTAAGGGAAGTTTTTTGGAGGGAATCATGTTGTGTGTGTATGTCTAAACAGGACAAGACTTTGCTACTGTAACTGGGTTGGTCAGAGAAAAGGTGATCCTAATTTGGAGAGAAAGGCAAAAGACAGGCTCATTTGCCTTCTTCTCTATTCTTAGCATAGGTCTGATTTCTGCTTTACCCAGACTTCTTTCTCCAACCCTCATTTGTTCCTCATCCTAAAACACCTAAGAGGTATACTGCTTGGTTTTTTTTCCTAAGTATTCATTTAATTATAACTTTAAAACATAGCCATCTATTTTTGATGTTGTGGAACAATAAATTACAGCCTATATTATCTCTATGTTTTCTAATAATATTTTGAATTACAAAGCAAGTTGCTGGAGCATTTCCTCAGGGTTAATAAAGGCATTATGCTCTTCAGAGCATTGCCCTATAGCTTAGCATCTCTTGATGAGAGAGAATCCAAAGGAAAATTTTTCCTCACGAGGCTGGCAAGGAAGAGTGCTTAAACCCAGGATCACATTCTCCAAGTCTGGAACTTTACCAACTGATCCCTTCAACAAGTTATGTCAACTGTTCCTTACATTGCCACTATATTTTTTGTATCCTGAAGGGACAGAGGGAAAGAGCTGAAGAGGAACAGAATAAACAAACAAACAAACAAAAAACACAAAACAAAAAACCCTGCAGCTTCACAGGGTGTTGAGCTATTTCTTTCTTAAGTGCCAAAAGATTTAAATCAGACAAAGGTCTTCCCAGAATACAAATGAACATTTCAAACTCCAGCACCTTGATTAGAAGTAGGTGCTATAACTAGGAATTTGGTGAGGTTTGCTCGCAAGAAAAGCAAAGCCACTGGAAGGAGAAATCCTGATGTTTGGAGGACAAAGGAGGTCTGGTTTCCCTTTTCTGATGGCCAAAAAAGGCCAGAGCCATTGCCATCTGTCTTTTTGCTTACCTGAAAACAACACTGCTACTGAGGATGTCAGAAAAGAACTGAGGGAATAATAAAAAAAGATTTTTTTTTTTTTTGTTACATTCAGGACAAAGATACTTTCCTTCAGCATAAATTAAGTTAAAATGTTCATAATTTTTGAAGAATACCATTCAGATCATCTTACCCCTGAAACCACTGAATGTTCACTGACGGTTCTTCCTGTAGGGCAAGATGAGGCAACACAGCAGGTCTGGCCTCTCCTGTTTTTGAATCCCAGCTCTGTCTTTCAATACATGAATGGACTGTGTTGAGTTTCTTCTTAATACTTACTGCAATTTGGCTCTCCTTGAGACAAAGAGAATAGCATGAGGAAAACCTAACATACTTCCCTTGCTTTCTCCTGATGTGGTTTCTCTAGCTGAAATGTCAGAGAAGAGCAAAGCAATTTCAGGTCACTACTTGCTTTCTCTGTAAACAAGTAGGTGGGCAAGGATGCTTAAATTTCAGCAGCATGTCTGGCTGTCTGTGGTGATTTTGCTGGGTCAGTGCATATTCTTAACATAAAATTTAACAAGCAATTGAGTTGTTTATGTTGTTTTTTGGAAATGTCTTTCATGCCATACCAAATGGAGAGAAAAGAGAAGAAGACCACAAAAGCTATTGAATTGCAGCTCACTCAACAAATATAAAAAGAAATTGCACAAAGGAGAGGAAGCAGGTGTATTGTGAAGCTGGACTTTTTCATGAGCATAAGGAAAATTCAGGCTTTAAGCCAAATGTTTTTCAGATGAGAGTTCCACAGAAACTTTGGCTATATATATATTTTTTTTTCAATACAAGTGTTTTTATTTATAAAAATAATGCATTCACATTGTTGAAAAAGATAGAAAGCAAAAAACAGTATTTTTTAAAAGTCATCAGCTATCCCATTTGTTTGTTAAATTTTGTTATATTTTTCTCATACATTTTCTTGATATCTTGCATGAATGGTTAATAGTATTTAATTTATAATTATACTTTTTCCCTCTACTCCATTAAAGTGTTTCTGTTGTTGAAAACTTTTTCCACTTATAATTTGAGAATCACATTTGCTCCTTGATAGATTCACATAGACACACCAATAAAACCTCATCTCTATTTTGTTGTTAAAGACAAAGGAGCCTACAGAAATGAAGGCAGAAAGGGGGTTCAATATATTATCTACTAATTTATAATATGTATTACTTCCAAGTGTAAGAAAAAGTTGTCTGAAATGTTATAAAATCAGGTACCAATTACCATGTAGTTCAAATTTGTTATAAACTAACATCGATTAAAAATCCGTGATTATGCTTTTCTTTTCAGTCAGTCCTCCAAAAGAGAGAAGAGGTTGACTCCCAGTTAAAGGGATTTTGTTAAAAGGTGTCTTTTAAGGTCAATTTTATGATTCGAATTTAATTGTACTGACTGGGGGTGAGGCATCAGTGAATGTAAATAACTTTCTAGGTAATTTTAATGTGCAACCAGGACTGAGAAACAATAGTTAGAATTTGAAGAACAGGTTGTAGTTGAGGCAGAAAAGTACGGAAACTAAAATCTGAGAAATTTAAATTTAAAGGAATCTAGATATCTCACATTAATAGGAAACTGAAGTGCAGTAATGTTAAGGATTTTTCCTAAGGTCGTCATGTTATGGCAAAGTCTGGATGAGAATCTTATCTTTTGATTCCCATTGCTACCAGATGTGTAGTCTCTTGTATGTCATGCCCAACAGATATTTGTGTTTGTTGTTATTATTGTTTATTTTTCATTTAATGGAAGATAATACCTTGCAACTTCAGATTGTAGGCTACGGTTTATTTTTTTATTGAAATCTTTTTTCCTCCTTAATCTCTTAAATAAGATGCATTAGTTCCATTTTTCCCTAAGTCTACATTTTCTATATTTATTTTTTTTAAATTTCAGAATATGTAATTTATCACAAGGAGTTCACCTGCAAAATGAGTCCCTTGCCCAATGCTTTATTTATTGAAAAGGAAATCCATTTTATAATGAGACAAAGAACCCACAGTGCAGGCATGAGAAATATTTTTGTTCTGCTTTTCCTTTTCTTCCCCAGTGTTTCTTTCTCCTTCATGCTTCTACAGACTTTGGCATAGCGTTTGAATGCAAAATGAAACAGTCTTTTAAACATTTTTATAGCAGTTGTGCAGGGGTTGTGAATTTGTCTTTTAGATAAGTCTCTTAAACATAGATTGATTTAATGATATTACAAGATTTGTAATGGATTGAACTTATGGAAATGCTAATGATCTTTATTTTTCTATCACAGGTTTACTCAATGTCTATTCTATGTAAATTATAAATTGCTTATAGGGTGGCATCATAGTAAAAATAGAAGGTATTAACCATTTTGCCATTATGCTTAACTTAGACCTTGTTCATATCATTTTTATTATTTCTGACACATTTATAAAATCAATTAAATACTGATGTGCACCACTATCCTTTGACACCACCGTAATACATACACACAAAAAGATAATCCTATCGACTCAAGGCCCTATGTGACTTAGTTTTTCTAGTAGTGATGATTGTTTGTACTAAGCCATTTTTCTGTGTTGAGGTTTTTGGTTTCCTTTTGGTTAGCTGTGCATATTTTCAAGATCACTAACTAGGATGAAAATGGAGATGCCAAAAGGAAATGTTTTTTCATCTGTTTGTTTGTTTAAGCTTTATTTATTTTAAGAGAAAGAATGTGCAAGCTGGGGGCAGGAGGAAAGGGAGAGAGGGAAGCAGACTCCAGGGTCCCCCCACCCCCGCAGCCCCAGCAGGGAGTCTGAGGTGGGGCTAGATCTCCCCATCAAGAGATCAGGACCTGAGCCAAAATCAGAAGTTGGATGCTCAACTGACTCAGCCACCAGGCACCCCCAGAAAGGAAATGTTTTCAATAATAAGCCTTCTGACCCACCTGGTAATTGAACCCTGACTTTGGTCTCATTATTGAAATCCATCAGAACTAGCGAATGGGAAAAAAATAAAAAGAATAAATCATGTGTAGTTTGGAACATCGGGAGCAGTGAAATATTAAAAAAAAAAAAAAAAAAACCAAGGTGGATGGAGGGGAAGATTTTCAAGGTTTTCCATATATTTAAAGACCTCTGTTTAAAAGTTAGAATAATTCCAGGGGCACCTGGGAGGTTCAGTTGGTTGAGCATCTGCCTTTGGCTCAAGTCATGATCCCAGCAGCCTGGGATCGAGTCTTGTATAAGGTTCCCTGCTCAGGGGGAGTCTGCTTCTCCCTCTGCCTGCCTCTCTCCCTCTCTCTGTCAAATGGATAAATAAAATTGTAAATAATAATAATAATAATAATAATAATAACAACAACAATAATAATAATAATTCCAGTAAGGGGAGCATGGGAGAGATTTTCACTTAAGAAAGTTAAAGTATAGGGGCACCTGGGTGGCTCAGTGGGTTAAAGCCTCTGCCTTTGACTCAGGTCATGATCCCGGGGTCCGGGGATCGAGCCCCGCATCGGGCTCTCTGCTCAGCAGGGAGCTTGCTTTCTTTCCTCTCTCTCTGCCTCTCTGCCTCCCTGTGATTTCTGTCTGTCAAAATAAATAAAATCTTAAAAAAAAAAAAAAGAAAATTAAAGTATATAGATATGACACTAGCTTTATCAAATAAAACAATATGTATATGAGTATTTGTTACTGCATGTGAAAGAGTACTGTTACTATAAATACACTGTTAAGAGTTCATATTTCTACTATTCTTGGCCTTTAAAAAAAAACTCACTGAAATGTGTAGACTTAGCAAGGGACAGGAATCTAGAGGCCCTATAGCATAGCTGAGAGAAAATTCACTCATACATCTCTATTTCCCCCTTGGCTCTTTTGGTTGCAAAGTGCTAGCCATCTTTGTGTTCTGATGACTGTCAGCTTTGATGGGCACTTTAGAAAAGTCACCTAGTGGTTTGAAATGAGGGCATGGAGACCAAAACAAGCACTGACTCTAATCAGCTCATTTTTAGGCCAGTTTCTTCAGATATCAAAAGAAGGGCTCACCTAGTTCCTACTATCTTTTCTAGTCCAGAAATACAAATTCTAAATTTAAGATTGGGAGCTGAAAAATAATTTCTAGAAGTTAATAAATGTATATTTGTTGAGATGTTACTATTACTCATTTCACCATGTTAGTGACTTAAATTTCTTAAATTAAAAACAGAAAAACACAGGTCATCCAAGGAAAGCAGATATTTTTCAGTTTTCTCTCTTAGTAAAAGAGGAAGTGAGAATTGTTTTGCAAACAGTACACAATCTGCTCGCATGTCAGGTAATTATATGGATAAAGACTGAAATAATCATTGTTGAGCTGGATTACATGTTTTGGACATTACTGAATGCAGCTTTATAAACAAAATTCTGTTACTGTCATCAGGTTAACATATGAAAATAGTTTTTTTAAGTAGAAAATGACCTAGGATGACTTGTTCACAATAGGTTTTTATCTTCACATTCTGTTGGCCATAGTTTGCATTATTGAACTATAATCATAATAACACTTTGCCAATTTTTAAATCAAATATGGCATCTTTCATGGTTATAACTTTCATGGTTATAACATAGATATAATAAATATCTTTTCCAGCATATATTCATAAGAAATGTAAAAAATAATACTTATTTTTCATTTTATAACTACACTGTGGCTATGTAATCCATGAAAGTGGTGAATATATATGTCTATGAATTTCTATTATATTTTTTAGAGTAAGTTTATAAACAAAAACTATTTTGATGAAAATCTTTCAAGTACTATACCTGTAATAAAATCACAGAATGTTGGAACTCATATGCCACTGAAATAATCTAATTGAACTTCCTCACTACCTGTTTAACTTTACAGATGTCTCTTGATTATCTTTAAAATAAAGTCCAAATTCTTTGGCATTAGATTAAGATCCTCAGTGACCTTCTATTACCTCATATCCTTGTCGCACTGCAGAATGCAAACATTTTAGCCAATTAACAACAAACTCTAAATTTAGAGTATCCAGTTAAGGACCAAGGAGTTCTTCATCTCTCTGTCTTTGAGGATGCTTTTCCCTTTGTTTGAAATGTGCTAAAGCCTTTTCCTCCTCACTACAATTCTGTCTTTCAAGGTTAGGTTCCAAAAGTACTTCTCCTGGGATGTTCCCTGAAACTTCAGGGATTAGTGTCCTATGCATGCCTCCATTATATCATTTACTTTATTTTAACTAAAATTGATTTCTTCATAAATGCATAAATAAACAGGCGCATACTTATATAACATATGTACATTTACATGTAAATTTAATGTTACATATACACACATATGTGGGTATGTATCCATTCTTCTCTCTAGACTGTATGCTTAAGCAAATTATGTTTCTCCTCTTTCTCTCTCCATACACAAACATACACACACACATGTATTTATACACATTTCTGTATTTATACCTTTATGTATCTTCTCTTGTTTGGTTCCCAAAGTCAAAGAATGTATTTTATTCTTCTTTGTCCATGTATAAGCAATAACCTGTAGCTTAATAAACATTTGTTTAACTGTTATAGATGAGGGAAGAAAGGATGAGAGAGTATTTGAGACATTTACCCATGGCCACACAGGTGGCTGTGATAGTTTAGTCAGAACATCTTAAGCTTTTGCCTTCTTGACCACTGATCTTATAATCAATTATTAGTAGTAGTTATTTTGACTATTTCATCTCCAAATGATCCTCTAAAGATTCTCGAAAACATCTTGGATATTTTTGAGTAATAAAAAGACCACCTTTTTCATTTTGCATGGAGTTTTTGATCATGTATGATTCTGATAAATATTCAACGATATTAAGCTCAAATAAACAGGTTTTAAGTATGTAAACTCTTCATAAGTACTGGATACAAAGTTTAATAACATACACTAATGTAATAAATAATAAAACAATAATAAACATTAGCATTTTGGAGCAGCTGCTATGTGCAAGCTACCATTTTGAGGGTTTTGGTTATTGTGTTATTTCATTTAATAATACTAAATAATAATATATAACAATTACAAATACAGGTATGTTGTTTATTTATTAAAATATTTTATTTATTTATTTGACAGAGATCACAAGTAGGTAGAGAGGCAGGCAGAGAGAGAGGAGGAAGCAGACCCCCTGCCGAGCAGAGAGCCTGATGTGGGGCTTGATCCCAGGACCCTGGGATCATGACCTGAGCCGAAAGCAGAGGCTTAACCCACTGAGCCACAAGTGCCCCTACAAATATAGGTATTTTAAAAAACAGATGTTATTTATAAGAGTAGTAACAATACATACTAATACTCTGTGTGCATTGTACCAAGATTCCAATAATATACATAAGAAAAAGTGTCAGAGAGCTAAAATCTCTGTTTGAAGTTACCATAGTAAGCAGCAGAGACAGAATTCAAACCCAGGTCCAAATTTTCTACTTATTCTAGTGCACCATGCTGCCTGTATTGAGACATCGGTGAGAATTACTGTAACCCCTCGTGTTTGGTTATTCTATCAAATCACAATGAAATAACTTAATAATTATAGAGCATGATATGGTTCCTTGATGAAAACTTTTCCCAAAAGGCAAATAATAATCTAAAGTGAAGTAAAAGTTGAACTGTCTACTTTTCCTAAAAATACTTTATAAATGTAAAAAATTTGTTAAATTATGAATATATAAGTTATGAATACATATATAAATATATATTTATTTATATACAGCATTTATATATATATAAGTATAAGTGATATACTTACACAAGTATAAGTGAGTCAAGTCACTTATACTTGACTCAGTATAAGTACTGAGTCACTTATAAAATGTTGGTAATAAATTTAAAGGAAAGAAACAGGTTTTCTTTCTCTCTCTTTTTTTTTTTCCAATTTGAATCCACCTTCAGTTGATTCATAATCAATTAATTACCATCAAGTGACCTGAGGGCAACAGGAAATTGGGTCCAAATTGAAAAGCAAAAGGAGGCAATTTGTTTTAAGTCTGAAAGTCTAATGTTCAATCGAAATTTAATCAGAAGTGACCCATTGTTTGAAAAGTATAACATCAATGTCTTTTTAATTTCACTGTCTTTAAATGAGGACTGGGGAAAATTGAGATAACTGATTATTTGCAAATGAAAATTAAGGAAAGATACTATCAGAAATCAAAAGCATATTTTCTTTATATTTTAATTCATAAAGGAAATAATCTGTTCTGTGTTGGGGGTAAGATGATCTTTTGAAGTCAAACTTAGTGTAGTCTTTAGAGACCTCTACCAAGAGACAAATGTAGCATACATGTTTTATCCATTAGGGCTACAATAGCTCTTTTCTTTAATACCTACTTATTCAATTAAATGGGATTTTTGCTTTAGTGAATTGCAGAATTAATTTTGTGTCTTTATTGGTTTCCAAATGAATAAATGGAATGAATGAATAAAATTAATGCATTTAGCTAAAGGAAAACAAACTATAGACATTCCAGAAATAATTTTTGGTCCTGAAATTAAATTTACCTGTGCTCCCTGGGATACATAGGGAAATAAAAAATTTTGTTTAGCCTTTAGTAAGTAATAACAGGAATAGTAAAATGTAATTTGCCAAGGGATATCTAATTGCATTAATGTGAAGTCAATCATATGTTGTTAAATGGGGTGGGATAGAAGGGGAATGGGGAGGAGGGTTGGGATAGATTCAAACAATCAGTTATCTTCTGAGAATTATGCTCTTCTGATTTCTCCACAATTTTACCTATTTGGGCTTAGTATTTGAGAAAAAAAAATTTAAAATAATAAAAAGAGTAATATAACGAATGGTAAAATTTCAGATAGGCTAATATTCTGGGTTTAATTTCCCTGGGTGTTTTCATCCAGATTATGGAACATGAGGTCATGACTATATAGGTAATCTCTTCCTATTTCTAGCTAAAGGACTTTGAAGGACTGGAACATCTCTCCCAGGATTTGAATAATGTATTTGTTTCTTCTTAACCTGATGTTTAGATTCTTTTGCCCTTAACTCTAAGACCTTTAAATCCCTCATTTCTTTCACAGTTGATTAAATATAGCCCTCAGAAAAGCACTGACTGTTCAACAGAAAGCTTTTCAGAAGGCTAACAGGCTCTGACCTCCAAGAAATGGTGTTGTTAAATTGACTTGAGACCTTACCAGAGAGACCAGGTTTTACTAAAGACCAAATTAAAGTTTGGATTTCTCATTATTGAGAAAACGTCTTTCCCTCCAAGATCTGAGAATAACAGGTTTTTTTTTTTGTTTGTTTGTTTTTGTTTTTTTGCTTTTTTCACCTTGTAACTTATTTTTATCAGTCCTGCTGCATTCATTCTCAGTGATACATAGAATATTAATTGTGTTGCGATGCCACTGGGTGTGTGAAACTCTACCCCTGTGTGTGGCCAGGATGCACTGGTAGAGCTGAACCAGCTCTAACTGAAATGTGATAGAAGAGTTGGTAAGCAGCTGCTGCCCCGAGACCCTGTGAATGCCTTTCCCTTGTCCACTGTGGCTCCTCATGGAACCTCCTCCAGGACTCCAGCTGATTGGCTGTGAAATAATTTATAATCAATCACCTATTAGTGCATCTGGTATTTAAGGGAACATCAATTTCCCAAAGAAAGGAGGTGAGTTGAAGAGAAAAAAAAACCTCAGCTAAACAGACAATGACTTGAGTTTGTGGTATAACCTCCTTAGCTGCACGCTTATTTACACTTCATAGGAAAATGGAGAAAATGTTTCTAGTGCCGAACTCAGTCAGTATAAGGATCCATAATATTGTGGGGGGTTTTAGTTTCTTATATTCTGTTTTAAAATCTGAAATAGGAGAGAATAGTGTGTGGATTTAAAATTACTGAAGAAGAGATGAATTCCCAGGCCAAGAGAAGTTCAGGGCAAGCAAAAATTTTAAATCACAAATCACAACATTAGGCACAGTTGTAGATTTTATTCATATATGAAAGATATATGAGGTGAACAGGGATTTGATATTTTTTCACCTGCAAAGACCCTGAAGAATGCATGTTAATACTATAATATATTGTAATTTATGTGATAGACAGTATATTTTATAATGAATGCGCTAATTGTGCAGATACTGCCTGGGTTCATTTTCCAGTGTTACTGCTCGGGTACGATACTTAAACTCGATGTGCCTTAGTTTCTTCATCTATAAAGCAGAGTAATCATAGTATTTACCAATTTATGTGGATTTTATGAGGATTAATTGAGCATTTTTCGCAGTGTGCCTTATTCACAGTATATATTATTAACTATTACAATATTTGTAATGCATATTATAGAACATGAGAATTGACATAATCTCTACTTTAGGGTATAACTATCTGTAGGTATTTTCTTTACTTTGGGGAAAATCTACATATAAATATGGGCCTTTGGCTTAAAGTGATTCTCAAAGGGAGTATAAAATCCTCATGTCCCTC
The DNA here is from genome assembly GCF_011764305.1 of Mustela putorius furo. Classification (NCBI taxonomy): domain Eukaryota; kingdom Metazoa; phylum Chordata; class Mammalia; order Carnivora; family Mustelidae; genus Mustela; species Mustela putorius. The sequence continues at coordinate 77,562,266 of NW_025421987.1, forward strand.
CCCAATATTTTACCCACCTAGAGTGGTCATGCCAGAATCTACAAAATAGCCAAGACATTTAATATTTATTTTAAAATGGTACTTGGCTTGAAAATATTTAGGAACAATGGTTTAAATGGCAACACATTCCGTCATCAGATTTTATTTCCATGTTAGGAGTGTTATGACCCTTTGCTAAGTAGTGCTTAGCATATCTATCTATCTATATAGATAGATATACATATATATGTATATCTATATATATATAAAATCCATTAAACTTCCTACCAATCAGAAAATGTATATTATTTTCACATTTTGCTGTGTAGATATTACTTGTGTGGAAGTGTTTCAGCTAAGTAGTTTATTTTTTTGTTTGTTTTATATTCATGAAGATGCCTTCTGACCTTTTTAGGCTGTATATTATTGAAACAGTAGAATTGTATAGTTTGAACAGGGATATAACTGTAAGGCATGTGTAAGGTTCAATTGACCAAAGTTGAAATTTCTGTTCTCACACAAGGTACACAACCACGAAAAATTTGAATAAATGCACTGAAAATATTTTTATCTCTAAATCTGACATGATGAAAAAAACCTAAAGGATTTAATCAGTACTTCTTAGATTTTAAATTTTTTTTGAGGGCAAATGAAATGAATCATCAAATGTGAATACTGAGACTGATGTAGAGTGCCAACTCTAAATTTGCCAGTTAAGTACATCAAGACAAAACAAAAACCAAAAACTGTCATCTACTTTCAATTTATTTCCTAAAAGGAAAAATGTTTTAATATCAGAAAATAGTTGAAAGAACATAGTTCTTTAAAAAAATATAGCTCTTTAATTAGCATGTAGTTAATTTTCTGCAACATTATGATCTGTCTCATTTTGTTTTGGAATTAGACTATAACACCATTGTATGAACTGGCATTTAATGACTGCTGGATTAAATGAGAATGAATGAGTCATATGTTTGGGCTAAAATCCTGCCAATGAATAAATGTGTTTCCTTAGCAAATTTCTTCATCCTTCATCCTAAACCTCAGTTTCTTCACTTGCAAATTGGGGACAACAATACCTTTCTGATGGAGTTGCTACTTGGATTAACTGTTTCAGGAATTATTCTCAGAATTTTATTAGATGAATTCATTTACTCCTTATGACTTTATGAGTAGATTTTGTTATATTCATTTTGCAGGTGAGAAAGTGAGGCACAGAGAAGTTAGGTAACTTACCGTATGTTAAATATTTGATAAATATTTTCAAACATCCAATAGCATTTATTAGTTTTATGTATTTGTTCTATATTTATTATACTATAGAAGAATTCTTTTTCATTTACTTGCCATAGACAAATGTTAAATATTGTATAATATATAAATAGCACATATTTCTATATAATATAAACATATTTATATATTTTATTATAAATAAATAAATATGGATATTTTAAAATCTATTACTGTATTTGTTTAATGCATGTACAGTTATTATATTTATGTCAATAAGAACATTGTTACTACTGTTACTATTAACATTAAAGCACATGTTTTGTCAGATGTTAATCTTTTGTTCATAAGGGCAGCCCAGCTATGGAGTATCACAAATACTATTCATTCGTTTTACTATATAGAATAATTAATGTCCAGTAAGAGAGCTTAACAGTTTGGCATTATCTATTTACTTTATCTTAATTATTTACCATCAAATTATTAGCTAAGGAATTTATTAGGAAATGTATTAATTTGTGAAACAACTCTGCTAAGAGTAATTTTTATTGTTTTTTTTTCTTGTTGTTGCCACAACTTAACTTTCCCTGCCCCCTGATCTGTCTAGAATGTGTGCTGTAAAACAGAACAAAACAAAACCATAGACTATTTAATGATGCATGGTGTGTATAAGATCAGCACACATTCAATGATTAAGAGATGAAAGAAGGCAAGATATATAAAGGAGATTAACTGGATGAAAGTCTAAAATGTGAAGATTGGATCCTATGAAAGTATATTGTTGGTATATAAGAACTTCAAGATAAAAAACGCATCATAAATGCATTGAAATGTTATGCATTTTGTTGCTTTTATTTTCACTTCTTTTAAAAAAAATTTTATTTATTTAATATTTTTTCAGTGTTCCAAAATTCATTTTTTATGCATCATACCCAGTGCATTTTTAAGACTTGTATTGCAATAATTACCCCCCTCTTTAAAGTACTTTACAGGGAAAGAGAAAATGTTTTAAAAATGTGCGCGCACACACACACACAGTTTTTAGGATGGCTTTCCAGAAACTGTTCTGCAACTTTTTGACAATCATTTAGCCATTTGAATTTTCCATGTTTTACTCTGTGTATCTGGTTTAAATTAAGATTTCTAATGGTTCATTTAGGTCTAAAATTAGGATGCTATCTCAATATGAATAGAACTATTAAAGTACCTTGAATATTTTCAGTATTTTCAATAAAGCCAATGTTATGGACTTTCCTAGAACTTGAAAAAATAATTGAAATGAAAAAAATGCTGGAATTCAGAAAATAATGTCCTAATATTGTTCCACATTTGACCGTTGGTTTTGTTACACTTCTGTTTAAAGTCTGCATTTTCTCAGGTCTGCTTTACTTTGAATAGTAATGAGGAGCTTATGTTTCAAAAATTATTGCTGTAATTACCTTTTTCCTCAGCCCAGCACATTATGAATGTCAGTGCCATTCAAAGCCTGCAAGTGTTTTAATTTCATATATTAAATTTAAGTATTGATGTGTATATTCTCTTATGCAGAAAAGAGACTATTGCAGTGAAAGAAGTACACATGAGACTTCTTAGATTCAATTCAATTTAGTCTAAACAGGGAGTCTTTGATTATATCCTTTAACTGTATATAGTGTTTATGCTGCTTATGTAGAGTAGAGTAAGTCTTGGAGGGAACCGGAACAAGAGGTGGCGGAAATCATCCTTTTCCACTTAAATTAAAAAAAACTGAAATCTGGGGTGCCTGGCTGGCTCATTGGATTAAGGCCTCTGCCTTTGGCTCAGGTCATGATCCCAGAGTCCTGGAATCTAGCCCCGCATAGGGCTCTCTGCTCAACAGGGAGCCTGCTTTGCTTCCTTCCTCTCTCTGCCTGCCTCTCTACCTACTTGTGATCTGTCAAATAAATAAATAAAATCTTAAAAAACAAACAAACAAACAAAAAAACAACCCCTGAAATCTTTGGCTAAGGGGAATTTTGGCAATAAGGAATAGGCATTGCATAGGAATGGAAGTGTGGGCTGTGGAATCAGAAAAATCTGGGTTTGAATCCAGGCTCCACTTACTTAACGATGTGACCTTGAGCTAATGTGTGGAACTCATTGGTTCTTAAATTCTCCATCTGTAAAGATAGGGTCATAATAGTTCCCACTTTAAAAGTATGTATGTAGATTAAATATTATTGTATTCATCCAAGTCATGTTCATTAAGTACCAACTACACAGAAAAGGCATGTACAGAATGCCTTTTGTCTAGATCAATACTTGTTAAACCTACATGAACTAAATATTTTAAATGATTATATCTCAAAAAATGCAAAGGGTGTATTTTGGTATGGCAGTAACTTAAAGTTTAGTCAACTCAATCTAGTATAGAAATGAATTAATATAACCTTTAAATGTTTTCTTTACCTATGTATATGCACAAACTTCTTTATATAAGTTATTTATATCTTCCAACTTACTTATATCCTACCCTTATTTCAAAACCTTTCTCTCCAATGGCTTCTCTAGTTACAGTTCAGTTTTCTGGGTAGCTTTCCTGAGCTTTAATTCTTTCCCTGTAATCCTATAATCTATTTATTTCCCTAAGATTTCCCTGCTTTTTTTTTTTTTAAAAAAAATACCTTGTTATCTTCTAGATACTTTCTCTCACATTAAAAAAATAAGTCCACATTGATCCTCTCTAAAACACAATAAATGAACTTTTCTTTGATTCTTTAACTCTCTTTAGGTAATGATAAGTGTTTTTTAACTTTTCAACCTAATGTGAATTTCTAGAGAGAATAAGGTAGTTCATAATGTTGCACTTCTCACTTTTACTCCTCAGCTGATTGCATTGTCTCCTGTGCTCACTAATCCATAGAAACCCCTCTGACAAAAGATACCAGGAGCCTTTGAAATGCTACTTCCAATGGATAATTTTCATCTTATTGTATTTCTTTACTTCCTTTGAAGCATTGATTATTCTTTGCCAGACATTCTCTACCTTTCTTTCTCCCGTAAAGTCAAACTCGGATGCTACTTTTCACTTTCTCTGATTATTCTATCTATAATGTTTTCATGGATTTTATTTTTATTTTTCCTTAAGTATAGGTGCCATTCAGAGTTTTTGCTATTTCTCAGAGATCTTGGCTATATTCCCTGTACTTCTAAGACTATATATGGGCTATATTCATCGTACTTCTAAGACTACATATGGTGTTCTTTACATTTATTATGTGCATGCTTCTCAAATTATTATTTTTTAAATGTTTTATTTATTTATTTGACAGACAGAGATCACAAGTAGGGAGAGTCAGGCGGGGGTCTAGGGAAAGCAGACTCCCTGCTGAGCAGAAAACCTGAAGCTGGGCTCGATCCCAGAACCCTGAGATCATAACCTCAGCCAAAGGCAGAGACTTAATCCACTGAGCTACCTGGGCACCCCTCAAATTATTTTTATTCCAGTTTAGAATTTGGTCATGAGCCAAACAGATCTTGAATAATATAGTGGCTCCTCTTCTGGGATAAGTTTATATGGATAACTTACAAACACCTTACTTCAAAAATTTAAAATCTAGTTTCTTTTGTCCTAAATCATGTGTTTCTATATTTTCTAAGGTAATGAAATATGTATCCACTTATTTTATCAAATCTAGAAATACTTGCAATCTTGACTCCTTTTTAAGACTTCCACAACCAGTTAATTACCAAGCACTTCATCGTAAACATTTTATCTTCAACATCCGTTAAACTGATCCCCTCCTCCCTAGTTCTACTGCAACTGTCCTGGTTTAGTCTCTTCCAGTTTCTCACTGTGGTACTGCAACAGCCTTCTGGGTAAACTCCCTGCTTCCCATCATATCTTTTTAAAAGTTATCCCCCACATAGATGTCAATGTGTGCCCTCCTCAACACACACTTGAGAATATCCCTTGCTCTATTCAGAACACTCTAAGGACTTCTTGTCTCCCACAGAAATGGTTTTTAAACCTTAACAGTTGTAGATTTTAAACGAGAAATTTCACAAGGATAATACACAATCACCTATTTATAGTAATTTAAATTTCAAAACTCTAACTTTTGCTTGCATAAAAAAAGCAATTCCTGACAAATGTGAAAGAAATCAGACACCACCCAGTTTTAATGTAGTCCTTTCCTCCTTCCTGAGCACATTTTTGTCCTTTGTTCCTTTGATTAATTTTGACATGAACTCTTTGTGAAGAACCAGCATGTTTACATGTTTTTAACCTTATGGATTGATAATACTAAGATTGAAAAATTAACAACTTACTCAAAGGTGTCTGGCATTTTTTACTATTTTTTTAAAGATTTTATTTATTTATTTGACAGACAGAGATCACCAAGTAGGCAGAGAGAGAGGAGGAAACAGGCTCCCTGCTTGAGCAGAGAACCCAATGTGAGGCCCGATCCCAGTACCCTGGGATCATGACCTGAGCTGAAGGCAGAGACTTTAACCCACTGAGCCACCCAGGTGCCCCCGTTTTTACTATTTTAATACAAAAGGGCTCCCATGTCTTAAAAGGCTCCTAGTATAGTAAAATAAATAAATAAATGTAAGAAAACCACAGTGTAATAAATGATGAGGAAAAGTAAGTATAAAGTGATATGGAAACACTGACAAGAGCACAATGAACTCTGATGTGTTGGTGAAGATCAAGGAAAGCAACTATAGGAAGAAACCTGATAACCAGATGGAGGAAGAACATTTCAGGCAGATGAGGAAATGGCCCAACTATAGGAACAGACATAGTAAAGGTAAGGTTGGGTCCAGTTTGGTGAATGGGCTGCTACACTATTAACAAAAGTTATTTGGAAATAGTGTGAAATAGTTATGAGAAAGAAAGAAATCTGGAGATAAAGATTTAGAAATTACCATTTTGAAGATGGTAGTTGAAGTCAGAAAAGTAGATAAAACCACTTAGCCTGTGGAAAAGAGAAGACTGAGAGTAGACCACCTAAAAATGATAGTAAGATTAAAAAAAAAAAGAAAACCCAGTTCGGGAAGATAATAATATACATGCAGAGAACCAGCTGGGTCAAATCAGTGACTTTAGACAAAAGAATTGAAAGAAAGAAGGTGTCCTAAATATGGTGAAATCTTACAGAAAGGACAAGTAAAGCAGTGACTGGAGACAAATGGAATTTTACACCATATTCTAGATAGAATTTTCTTATCAATATCTTTTCTTCTGTAATATCTTTATAAGGGTCTTCAGTTGGCAGGCATAGAGTATTAAGTTTTTCACATATCTTGATTTACTCCTTTATTTTAAACTATCAATAATTGTTCTAAACAAAAGTCCTTTCTAAGTGGTTAATGGTGCTTAACTTCTCTCTTCATCTACAGATGGGAGCCATTATTAAACAGCCATCACTCAGAATTAATGTAATAGTAGTAGAAAACTTTCACAAAGCATATATCCTTCTTTTAATTTTCTCCTTATTTTTATATCAGGATATATAAATGCCAGTCTATGAATGATAATGTTTTATGTGATATACACACATATATGTAAAGAATGGGAGTAACTTAATGTTTTCAAAGACAGTGATATTTGATGTATTGTGTGTTCAATTCCCATTAGATTAAGCTCCATGAGATTAAGGATCGTGTCTTGCACTTAGTGTAGTAAATAGCATATAGAAGGGTCACATGAGTGTTTTTTAAAATAAATAAATAAGGCCGTAGAAGCAAAGATAATAAATAAATGAGGCAGTAGAAACAAAGAATGGCAAGAGATACATGAAGGAATAAGAGAAAGAAATGGATTACACAGGAGAAAAGGCTCATATGGATAATTTAAATTAACATGTACTGCTACTAAATAATTGAAAGTTCAATAAAAACCTCATTAATTATAACTCCCTGTTTATCTTCCACGGTATCGTTCAATTTGAGGCAGGCTGATATTTTACCTTTGCACTATTTATGAAGTTTTGTTTTGCTGAGTAAACTAATAAAATAAAATTATGTCAAGAAGTTCTTTTAAAACCACCGGTGAAACAAACTTCTTTAGGACTTCAGGCTTAAATTATTAAATGAAAATGAATGCCACAAATTATTCTTGCCATTCTTTTATTAAGTTGATTAAAAGGTATTTCTCTTTAGAAAAACAAACATATCTAAATACAAACTATACCCTGTCTTTCATAGGATCCTAGAGCAGTCTTTGGATTTCCTTTAATTCAGCATCCTACTGAAATTACCACCACCTTACCACCACCCTTACCAACATTGTTATGATATTTATTACCATTAGCCTTATCATCAATGCCATTAATATAGTATGTCCTGTGTGTCAGGCATTGGACAGTTCACAATATCTCTGTGAAGTAGATGCTATTGAAGTTTTTCAGATGTGGTAACTCATCCTTTGGAGATTAAGATGTTTAAGATGACATAATTATTAAGTGGGAAAACCAAAATTTTAATGTATTTTTATGTTGACTGCCCAAAATGTCTCCAAAAATCCTTACTGATAAAAAAAAAAAAAATTAAGTTTATGAGACCTATTGTCGTGAGGAAGAATAACATCCTGGCTGAGCGTATTGGTTTTCTAGGGCTGCCATAACAAAGCACCACAGATTGGGGATGCAGACATCTATCGTTCAGTGTAGTATTAGAGGTGGTTCCTTCTGAGAAGTGTGACCAAAAAATCTGTCCCAAGCCTCTTACCTAGCTTCCGGTGATTTTCTGGCAAGCTTTGATGTTCCTTTTGCTTGTAGACTCATCACTCCACAATCTCTGTCCTTGTGTTCACATGGTTTTCTCCCTGTGCTGCACATCTATCTCCAAATTTTCTCTTTTTAAAGGACACCAGTCATACTGTATTAGGGCCCCACTCACTCCAGTATAACCTCATTCTAGATTAGGTAGCTACATCTGCAATGACCTATTTCCAAATAAGATCAGATTCTGAGATAGTGAAGGTTAGAACTTGAATATATGAATTATTCAACCCATAACACTGAGTCTTAGTAGACTCTCTCTAAATGGGGAAATTAGGGAAAGCTATTTATAATATTTTAGCCTGGTTGTGTGGTTTTATGGTAAAGCTTAAAAAGTGGAGTAATGGTTGGAACTGGGCAGAGTTTCTGACAGAGATTAGTTTTAGGTTGGAGGGCAAAATGAGGAGAGGAACATAAAACATGTGTTTATAAATCAGCTGCTGGTATTTGGTTTTATCATCCAAAAGTGGGTATATTCTGAAGCAAACAGATAAATTACTTTTGTTTGATCACAGTTTTGTTAAAAATAGGGGATGAAGAGTGTGCCTGATAACAGCATTGTTTAATTTCTAGGAAATTGCTAATATGCTGGGTTTAGTCCTGCCCTGATATGTTGGTATGACTTCAGAGTCAATTAACTCCATTATTCTTTCGTTCTCATGATTGATAATCCCAAAGTAGTCTGTGCTGTATTGCTCTAATAAATAGCTTTATTAGATAGTTATTTAAATATTTAATTTATTAAATAATAGAATTCAATTTAAATTGGTTGCCCTGTTGTAGTCATTGCTGGTTAGATTTGCTTGACCCCTTCTTCCCTATGATAGCCTTCATAAAGATTATCTATCATTCAGTAGTCTACCTATAAACATACATCCTGTCGCGATTCTTCTATTTTCTAGACAAATCCTAGTTACTTCAGGTTTTCAAGTAAAAGCTATATTTATATGGTTAAGTAATAATCATCTCATTGGATGTTAAGAATGTTGATAGCTACAAGATCATTATTTTGGATAGAGTTTTAGTCCTTTTGGACTACTGTATCAAAGTATCACAAACTGAGTGCCATAATAAGCAACGGAATGTAATTTCTCACAGTTCTGGAGGTAGGAAATCCAAGATCAGGGTGCCAACATGACTGAGTGAGGACCGTTTTCCAGGTTGCAAACTTTTTGTTGTATCCTCACCTAAAGGAAGGTGCTAGGGAGTTCTGTGAAGTCTGTTCTATAAGGGCACTAATCCCAATTACATGGATGAAACCCTCATGACCTGATCATTTCCTAAATGCCCCATCTCCTAACACGATTTCCTTGGAGATTAGGATTCCATTATAGGAATTTTAGATGAACATGCATATTTAGACCATAGTAGATGCTAACATTGTCAGCATCCTGTGTCTTATTATACTCTGAAATTTGTTTACACATGGAAATACAAAATGACTAGTTAAATTTTTTTCTGATTAAAAAAAATATGTTCGACTGATTTCAAGCATCATAATACCAAGTTTCTGATAGAGTCAGCATGCTCTCATTTTATTGGAAGTATGTGGAACCATGAGACCAATCTACCCAGAATATCTTACTATCACTTTGAAGTGAATTTTGCAATATTTAAAATGTCCTATACACTTTTGCCTAGGCTTTTTAAGATGGTAATCATGTTTGTCAAAAACATTCTATCCTACCAGCCTTAGAACATAAAATTCAATATATAAATCAAAGAAAGGGTTTCACATATAGGTTTTGTCTTCAAGATATCTTGCTTTACATATAAGCCTGCATTTGAGAAAAGAGAGGGCTGCAAAGAATTATCTCCTCTAAATAAAAAAAAAAAATCTTTTTTTTTTAAAGATTTTATTTATTTATTTAACAGATAGAGATCACAATTAGGCAGAGAGGCAGGCAGAGAGAGAGGAGGAAGCAGGATTCCCGCTGAGCAGAGAGCCTGATGCGGGGCTTGATCCCAGGACCCTGGGAATATGACCTGAGCTGAAGGCAGAGCTTTAACCCACTGAGCCACCCAGGTGCCCCCCCAAAAATAATCTTTTGTAAATAAAAATAAGAGTTATAGAATTCTACTCATTTTTTATATAAGTGGTCTGCAATTGGTTAATTAGATCAGTAGAATGAAGGCCAACAATCAACAGAAAACTTAACGCAATTTAGAGCCCTTTTGAATCTTTAAGGAAAATCCAATAAGCACTTGAAAAAAAAAATCAATGAAGAGTTTTAAATGTCTCTTTTCTGATTTTTCTGCAGGGTCCAAGTTTTCTCTCTGAGGCCCTTTTCCCTAAACGTGCAAGAAAAATTGAAGAAATGGATCCTTTTTTCAACCTTCATGAAGCCATTACCAAGGTAGGAGATAACTGCATTCATGGGCAGAGTTGGGGAAGTTTGGGAGGGTTTTGGTGGTAGGTGGAGAAAAAGAAAATAACCAATCAAGAGAAATTTTATGTTTCCATTTATAATATATGCTTGAAAGGATTTTAAGTACTTCCCATTACTTTGCTAAGGAGTAAGGATGATACACTACTCAATCAAGATCATACAGAGCAATAGCATGATTTGTATTCAAAATCAATCCTTAATAAAACAAATAGATATTTTTTTTCTTTTTTCTTCATCTGAAAGTAGAGTTGTAGTGTACTCTCAAGTACACCCTTTGATTAAGGTCAGTATCGTTGAATTTCTTTATCTTCAATGTTTTGTTTCAGTATTTAAGATATTTGGTTATTTATGGTGGTACTTTTTAGTTGCAATTAAAGAAAAATGGCTACTTAAAAAAAAAAGCTGAATTTATAATAGATGTTTTTATACTATGATGGTCATTCCTATATTTTTACTCAAAACTCTTAGGTATATGTTTATAATATGGAGAAAATTAAATTGTACAGTATGGAGTAAATAAATTTAATGTTCTGACATCATAGGACATCATATGAATTTTTACATTTACCAACAGTTTGTCTAACCTGTCATAACCTCCCTTTTGGGAATAGAGTTTATAGAGAATATTGGCATTTCAGCACATTTAAAATAATCCATATTTATATATGCTTAGTTGAAAGAACTGAATCATTCTTAAATCTTCTTAGTGAAATTTTACAAGGCTATTTTTCTCCTTCAGAAACAGGAAATGTGATATAATTAACTGAACTCAATAAGTGGCACTGGAATGAACTCAGAATACAAACTAGGATTTTAGATCTACCCTAGCTTTTTAATAAAACTGTGAATTTATTTTTTCTGAACATTTGAAATAAGAGGAGTTTGTACCACATTTTACTTAAAATTCTCCTAAGCTCGAAATATCTGAATCCTAATTACATTTATACCTCTTTGCTTTGCAATTAATTTTACTTCCTTATTTTAGATTTTAATGTTCCCATTCTTTAATATCCCTTTGTATTTGGATATAACAACATATACATTTCCCTCAAATAATAGTTCCTTAGTATTCAAAATATTAATTATGTTCTTAATACTTGTAAAGATGATAGAGTGATAGATAAAAATACATATCTATATGTATCTATATACCTATTTAAATGAGTATATGCTTCTGCATCCATTTAGATGAGAGTGTGTTTGTGTGCATGTGTGTGCTCATTCAAATATTCTGGATACTCAAAATCTAGGTTTAACTTACTTATTTTTAAGTGAAGCATTAGAGGATTTTAGGGCAATGGAATAGTAACATTTTTTTTTCCCCATTTCTTTCTGCTTTCCTCTGGATCAGGGAATTCATTGATTTTTGTGGAATGAATAATTTGAGACCCTACTGGTATCAGGTGTATAATGAGAGGTGTAAACACATACTGATTCTTGCTGCGTGATGTTTTGGCACTCCACAACTCCTAAGAGCATGTCGGGAAGCAGGGATGGGGCAAGAAGGGAGTAGAGGAACATGGGACATAGCCTAGACATAAAAATGAGTTCTGTACTTAGTGTGAAACACAGAAAGTCAGAGACTGTTTGAGAAAATGCACAAATTTGTGCGCAGATATTACCACAGGTTCTATATTTATTTTAAAATTTATTTCCTAGGTAAGCAGATAATTAACCCATTAAATGGATATTAGAAAAAATTCTATGAAGAAATAAAGCATGCCAAAGTGCAGAAGTAAGTGACTTCTGACACTTTTTATGAGCAAATATATTTATCTAATGTTGATACTGTTTCCCCAGTCATCATGTTTACCTAAGGTAACACCTCGTGTTGGAGACATAGGCCAAGAGAAGAAATTGTGCTTTAGTAGTTCAATCTTAGTTTTCCAGTAAGAGAAACGGGGGAATCACAAAAAGAAGTACTTAATAAATACTTTATTTTAAGGTCAAATTTTTTTTAATCAACAACAAAATAAAAAATATAAATATGGTGAGATTGACTAGGCAATGACTAGGAAATATGGAGCATACATTTTATTACCTTGGCTACCAACTTGTTCTTTTATTTAGTAAAACTCTATTTTATTGTCTATACCAAAAAGGAGTACACTAGTAATGACTTTCCTCATGAAGATTCTATGAGGTTGAAAGATCATGTATATATTTTCCCTGGAAATGCAGTATGGATTTAATTGAGTATAATTATCAACACATTAAAAAATAAGAGTGCTGATGTCTTCAAATAGACTCTTACCTGCACCTTCTGTATTTAGTTTTCACTTTAAAGTAAAAAAGAATGTTAGATAGGAAAGCATATGAGTAAACTAATTAATTAAACACTGAGAATACGCTGGTAGGTTAGTGTGTACAAATGGAATACATAATTTAATTTGTAAAAGATTGAACCCTTTAAAATATTTTGTTTTAGTAAGAATAGTAGCGGAATTATCATAGTATACCACGCATTTAGTACACTCATATTTCATGTAGCAGTGAGATATTATAGAAATAATAATGGACTTTGAATGAAAAGACCCAGTTAGGTATAAATTCTGTCACTGTGAATTCTGAAAATTTGATGTGAAGTAAGAAACGTGTTGGAAAATGATAAAACACAATTACTGATATTATACCACTTATAAAACATTTTTAAAAATCTGTATTAAATGAAATATTGAAGATTCTAGTCCTTATTTCTCCAAACAAAAGTTTGAATTCAATACACAGCATTATAACACAATCACATATTTATTTTATCTAATTAAATAAATATAAGAAGCATATACATCTAATACAAATGATCGTGTAATGTAATCTATTATCCTTTACAAGTGAGTAACTTTGTATTCTGGACCTCTGTTATAGATCACAAATACAATTTATGTAAAATTAAATTACAGCTTCCAAGCATTAAAAGTTAATAATCTATCAATAGTGTTTTTTCCCCAAATTAAAAAAAATGAAAACAAACAAACTGCACATAGATGGGATAGGAGCTATGAGTCCTGGTATGTAGCTCTCCAATGCTGTCCTGCAGTTCTTTAAAAATATATATTTTTATAAAGTATGAATTTATCCTGGCATTTGTCTTTTTGATATAAAGCATGGAACCTAAGAAAGTAATGAATGAGACTCAATATTGATGCTAAAAGGTATAATTCATCATTGCTTCATGACAGTCCGATGATACAGTATAAAGTCACCAAAGGGCATCACATACTGCATTGCTGTTGAAGATGTTTTCTTATCTTCTATAATTACCTTTAAAAACAGCATTTGATTTTTTAAGTATCATAGAAACCAAACTGATTTCTCCAAAGACTACACATGAATGAAATACCAATATAAATCTTAGCTGCTTAATCCTTTAATAAGTGAATAAAAATCGCCATGGATTTGTTTTGAAATAGGCTTATTTCTCCTTTGTAGTTAGGAATTGTCTAGTTAGGTTTCTGAATTCTCAACATTTAGCTCATAAATTGTAATTAGTTATCTAAATATTCTAGGATGAAGCAGAACACTTGAAATATAAAAACAATTCATACAAGAGAATAGGTCCAAGGGACTAAACAGGTAAGGGAAGAATTTTAACATAACGTAACAAAAGAGGTGATAGTGACATAAACAAGTTATGAGAAGAAAGATGATGGAGTTCATGCTTCTGACTAGATTTGAAGAATTCACCAGAAAAGTGACATCTGAAGAATTTAAGAAATATTAACTTTATATTAACGTCAATGAGCTTCCCTTGAGAGTTCTCTAAAAAGCAGATTGTTGATGGTATTGTGTAAGAAATAATTATATGTATTTTGAATAACAAAAGACAGATTTGGGAGACATTTTTAGGTCTGAATAACAGGATATATGGTTTACTGGATATGGGGTATGAAGCAGAGTAAAGAGTAAAGGACAATTTGAATACCTCCACTTTGGACAAAGTTGATATTATTGAATTAACCAAATTAGGTGTTGGACTGAAGAAAGTGATAGAGTCTAACGTGAAATTTTGAATACTTAGTGAATCTAGACAAATATATTATAGGAGCAGTTGGATACATGAGGTTGGAGCTCAGGAAGAAAAAGAATTCAATGTGTTAGCTGATGTAATAACCACTTGTCACATGTGGCTTTAAACTAAAAAAAAAAAAAAAAAAAAAAAAAAAAAAGAAATGTAACTAGAATTTAATTTCCTCAGTACCATTAGCCACGATTTACATGTTTAGTAACCATATACAGGCAGGAGCTACTGCATGGAATAGCATAGATTATAGAACATTTTCTTCATTGATGAAATGTTGATGATGATGATGTTACCTTGGCAATAATCATGCAGAGAATCAAGAGTGACAGGGAGAGGACAAAAGCCCCAGGGCAGAATGTTTTATGGGATCCACAGGAAAAGATACATTATAAGAAAGAGGAAGTGTCCAAAAGCATATCCTCCCACAGCTTCACAGCATTAAGATGGCTAAAATTAAAAACAAAACTAAAGAAAATGAAACAGAAGATAACACATGTTGACAGGATGTGGAGAAATTGAAAACCTTGTGCACTGTGAGAATATAAAATGGTACAATTGTTGTGGAAAACAGTGGCAGTTTCTTAAAAATTTTAAAAAAGAATTATCATATTACCTACCAATTCATATTATCATATTATCTACCAATTCCACAGAACTGAAAGTGGAGTCTTAGAAACATATTTGTACATCCATGTTGCTAACAGCATTATTTACAATAGCTAAAATGTGGCCATAGATGGATAAATGATTAAGTAAAATGAGGTATAAATATACAATGGAATATCATTCAATCTTCAAAAGGAAGGAAATTCTGACATTGGCTACAACATGGAGGAAACTTGAGGACATCATGCTAAGTGAAATAAGCCAGTCACAAAATGACAACTACTATATGGTGTGATTCCATGAATATGATATACTTAAAGGAATCAAAACCAAGGAGAAAGAAAATACAATGGAGATTGGGGTAGGAATGGGGGAATTTTAGTTTAGTGGATATAAAGTTTCATTTTTACATCTTGTGACTTACACAAGGTGTAAGAGTTATAGAGAAGGATATTGGTACTGGTTACACATTATGAATGTATTTCATACCACTGAACTATAACTTAAAATCTGTTGATGGTAAATTTAATGTTATGTGTATTTTACAATAATTCTTAGAAATTCAGGAAAAAATGTGTATTTACCCAATTAACTAGTCATCCACAGTAACTTCTGAACCACTTATTTAGAATTTGAAAACATCTTTTTTCTCTTCATTTATGCCTGATACTCAGTTCTTTGCCATTATCCATAAAGAGTTCACGTGAGTTGTTAACCATTTCTTCGGTCTACTTTTTTTAAAAGATTTTATTTTTATTTTGAGAGAAAGGAAGGGAGCAAGCACAAACCGGTGGTGGGGGGAGGAAGGGCAGAGGTAGAGGGAGAAGCAGACTCCTGGTTGAACAGGGAGTCTGACGAGGGCCGCGATCCCAGCACCCTGAGATCATGACCTGAGCCAAAGGCAGATAATTAAGCAACTGAGCCACCCAGGCGACCCTGGTCTACTTTTAATTGATGTAACATCTTGTATTTTTTAATATATTTTTGGATTGAATAT
Organism: Mustela putorius furo; assembly: GCF_011764305.1. Classification (NCBI taxonomy): domain Eukaryota; kingdom Metazoa; phylum Chordata; class Mammalia; order Carnivora; family Mustelidae; genus Mustela; species Mustela putorius. The sequence goes on from NW_025421987.1 coordinate 77,578,238, forward strand.
ATTTTATTAACATTTTCTTGATAATTTTTGCCATAATACACAATAAATGATGACTGATAACTGCATTTTAAACAAAACAAAAAGACTATAATTGTAAGGAAAAGAGTTTTAAAATCAAGTGTCAATATATAGCATTGGGGTAGGAGAGGAAAGATGCTATCTATTACATTATTGGATTAATAGTACATTTCTTCTGGAACCACAGATGCTCTATATTATAATTTAAAATCTCTAAGTATGAATAGTACAACCAGGAAAACAAAAGTACCTTATGCATGTGGTACCATGGCAACTAGCAAATGACCTAATTCTGTTTGTGAGCTTCCTTAAGAAATATCAATTTATTAGTTATTTCATTGTTCTTCTCACCTAGTTTAAGAAAAAATGATTTCTTTAATTATTGCAAGATATGCAATATTGACACATTTTCAGTATAGGGTTTTAAGTGTGTATGGATTTCTTAAGTGTGTATGGATTTCTTCCTTTTCTTATAAAATATCGAAATAGAGATCTCATAAAATTATTTGGATATTGTAATATTCCAAAGAGAAAATAATAGAAATAAGATAGTATGTATTCCCATTATGTATGTTGAGAAAGTTGCAGTGAGACTAAATTGTAGAAAAAGGCAGCATTTGTATAAAGTCTTGGAGTCAAGGCTAGTAATTCTTATATAGTTTGTATTCTAACAATGTAGTTATATTTGCCCTTATTTATAACTATAAATTTTAACTCAGTTCTGCAGTGGTGTGAATAAAGGCTAATGGTGGTGTCTTCAATGATGAAAAACATTTAACTAAGTCTAATTTTTAACCATTTCAGCTAATGTTAGATACATTTAGAGTTAATAACAAAAATCACTATGCCTAATACAGTTATATTCTGCTAATTAATTTTAACACATGATTTGTGAAATATGAATCTGCAATTATGTTTAAATGTCACTGATAAATATGTTTGTACCAGTTGTTGTGATATTAAGATTCTTAGAGCATGATAACTGAAAACAATCCACTAAAACATTCTATTCATTTTATAACTATAAAATAGAAAGGCGGAATAAAATACAGAATAATTTTGTTTTTCTTGAGATATCTTTCTAAGCTATGGCTTAAAAATTATAGCTTAGTAGCCTTACATAAAGTAAGCCAAAAAAGGAAAAGACCAAATACCTTTAATTTAGTTTCCTGAATTCCAATGTCATGTTGTATTCATGAGCTAATAGGTTTCTGGTACAGTTCTTTAAATGCTTAAAAACCTGACTATGATTTCTAATCTGAATGAGCAAATCTGAGTGTCTTCCAAGTATCTTTAATGTTGGTATATTATTTGGATAAAATATGTCAAAATTGTCTTCTGTTTCGCAAAGCAAGTGTAATGACATTCTTTAATCCTATTTGTACATTTGAGGTGATTCTGAAGCTGTGAATGTAAGGCTTTTGTTATTTTTAAAAATATTTCAAAAATATTTTCCTGCTATAACAAATTATTGTTACTAGATGCAAGATGTCTCCATGGGGATCTATACGATGTTTCATGACATGAACCAAGCCAGAAAGTATCCTAAATATATATTTTCAATGTAGAGATTGTTCTTCCTAATAAAGGATGTTGGTTGAAGCTACTCAAGGGAGATGATGGGATATTAAAACCAACCTCCTACGCTTTGAAAAGGAAATATTTTAGGTGTATATTTTCTTCATAAATGTATAATTAAACTCAATCTCTTCATTTACTGAAGTGGGAAATGGTGCTGACTATATTTTCTCTTGCCCAGAGAGGTTTGGTTTATTGTTTTTCATTATATGGCACAAATATTATAGTTTCTAAAGTCATGCCTTATACTCTCAGTTTCTCTTTTCCTTTTTGTTTTTATTACTCAAAAGCAAATGGGTACACAGTATCAGCTTGTTAAAATTTGACTCCCTTTTTGAAGGGAAGTTAATCATCAAAGTAGATATTTTGCTAAATCACATTAAAAGTGTTATTACTGCATGTTAAGATAGAAAAGCTGTGATTCTAAACATACACTTTTTCTTTAATATATACATAGACTGATTTTAACATGTATTTGTTACAGAATATAAATATGTTAGTGATATAAATCAGGATAGGAAGCTATCTGATCACCTATAAATAATATGACAATGTTATAAAGATTCAGTCAACCGACCTCAGAAAATTTTCTTATGTAATTCAGGAAATGGTAATCTCATCCCATAAAGTAACATTTTTGAATTTTGTATGAGCTAAATATATCGTTCTTATTTCTGGTAAATGTCTATAAGTTGAAAGTGAATTTTAATGTTAGCTTCTTTATTTGCCCCTCACTTTGAGCAAGAGATTCTTTGTCTTTTCTTACCATTCTTAGACGATATCATCCGTTAAGTGATGTAGTCGTACAGAGACAAAAGGCAGAGTAGTCAGTGGATAACAGATTAGCTCTAGATAGGCAGGTAAATGTCCTTCCAAAAATCTGTTGAAATAAAGCCTCCATATAATAAAAAGATTCAAAAGCCCCAAGCAATAATCACTTATTAAAAAAATTCTAATATAACACAACAAACCAGAAGAGTTTATTATAATGGACTTTGATCATGATGCTTACATGTCTTGGGGACAGTACCTACTGCTTCATGTGTTACTGTAATAAAAGATCCCCTTACACACAGAAAGACACACACATACATACACATTATGAGGTATGAATGAATTAATAATACAGATTTTCAGTGCTAGTACTATCTATATTATTCCTTGAATGCTCTGCATTTTTTATATAGATAGATAGATGGATAGATATCTTATTGTCTTCTTTTCTGGGACAGCCTGAATGTCACTCCGTTTTTGTTTGTTTGTTTTTAATAATCTTTGGACCTACACATTATGCTGCTATTGGTGTGATACAGAAAATATTTAAAAATTACAGAGTTTTTTGGCATTTAGTAATCAGCACTTTAATTATGTTGTGGCTCTCAAAAAGTTCACAGGAAGCGGTGTTTTAAGAGAGAATAAATGTATTCCACAAATATTAACAATGTTATGATATTTGTTTTTAGGAACTGAGCAAGAATTAGATTTGAGCAAATAAAATTTTTGCTTGAAAAGCAAACAAAATTTTTGTTTGCAATGGGAAAACAATATTTATTTAGACTTAATTATGTGTGTTTACTAATATGTCTTTTTAATATGTAATACTAAGGTTTAGGAATTAAATGCATTTAAAATTACAGTGTCATTGACCATTAGTGGAGACTCAAGTAGTAATATTTCTGCTTTCTAAAAATAAAACAATAATGAACAATCATAATTATGTTCCCTAGTTGTCAAGAAAAAGAATTATGATCCTTTTAGTTACTGACTTAAGAAAGCTGGGAAGAAAGTAATCCATTTTAGAAATATTTTCTTCAAAAGTGAAAAAAGCCCATTATCAGTTAAGATGTTATTTTTGTCATCAATAAAGACCTACATGCAAACTTGTTCAATATAAACAAAATGATTCTATTTTTCTTATATAACTGAAAATTCCGGAAGAGGCATGCTTCAGGAGTAGCTCAAACATAGCCTTTGATCTACTTATCTGTTATCTTCTCAGTGCTACCCTTGTCTCTGGTGGGACGTTTCAACAGCAGAATTCCCCCATAGTAGAAAATGCTGGCAGCAGTTCTTGAATTGTATCTGTACATAATTCTATCAAAGCAAGAGAGGATCTCACTTCTGGTGACTTTCTCAGAAGAGCAATGGTGCGGATTTCTAGAAAACCCCAGTGAAATGGACCCTCATCTTATTACTCTGAATTGGCATCATGCTTATTCCGAATCATTGCTTGTGACCAGGGAAATAATTGTGCTGATTGGGTTAGGCCTTATTTCCATAAACTAATCACTGTGGAAAAGAAATTAAAGTTTTTAAAAACCCTTATTTGGAAGAATGAGACTAAGCAAGCTCAAGTAATTATGGCTCATCATATCTTCTTTGATTAATAATTTTGGCTAATTCAGATTATTGCTAGCCCATTTGGAGAAGGGTATGAAGACAGAGAGTATGTCAGAATGAAAACACTAAATACCTGGGAACAGGAGACCAAGAAACAAATGCATGAACAAGATACTGATGAGAATCTTAGAAAGCAAGATTATTTCAGCATAGAAAAACTATAGTTTTTGGGCGCCTGGGTGGCTCAGTGGGTTAAGCCGCTGCCTTCGGCTCAGGTCATGATCCCAGGGTTCTGGGATCGAGCCCCACATCGGGCTCTCTGCTCAGCAGGGAGCCTGCTTCCTCCTTTCTCTCTGCCTGCCTCTCTGCCTGTTTGTGATCTCTCTCTGTCAAATAAATAAATAAAATCTTAAAAAAAAAAAGAAAAAGAAAAACTATAGTTTTTATCTCAGGTAACTTGGGAAAATATAAAAGTGTTTTAAAGCAATAAAAGGTTATTGCCTTTTTTTTAATAACATGGCATTTTTGAACCTCTACATGGCATATCTTCTTTCAGTCAACAATTCAGAAAGAGAGTTGCAGTATTTGTTCAGAAGAATTAAGGTGTATTTGACTTTGAAGAATAAGTAAAGGTATGTGTTAGCTGGGTTTTAAGTTTTAGAATAATAACACAAATTTTAATTGGTAATGAAGAGAAGCTGAGCTCTCTCTTCCTCATCCACATTAGTAGGTATAACTGTAGTTTGTTTATTTTTGTTACTATAAAACATTTTTTGATTAAATATGCCAAAGTTTATGTGCTGCTTCACTGTTGATGGGTATTTGGTTTGTTTCCAGCCACTATTAAGAATATTTTTGTATCAAGTCTTCTTGTATAAGATAGATATCAAGGAGTAGAATTACAGACTCATATTTAAACCTATTAGGTAATGCTAAATTGCTGGAATAATTGACTGCCAAGCCCCCTCCCCACCCACCCACAAACACACAACCACCAGAATAGTCTATTGATTAAACAAAAGTTATTACACTGACTTTGCAAAGAGAGGACAACACCTCGACTGAATCTTAGTAATATTTCATGACAGAGTATCTTGGAGGAAATATTAATAGAAGAATTGAGTGTCTAGACTTAAGTTTTAGGGTGAGGGTTTTAATTCAGACAATTAATTGTTAATGGGAAAAATTCATGACAATAAATTAGGGATGGTGGACATGATAAAAGGAAGACTGATGAGTGAGCTATTTGTCCAAGTAAACAACCTATTTCCCAGAGATGCTGATGTTTGCAAGGAAGAGTAAGCTATTGATATATTTGTTTTTTAGAAATTTCTTGAGGCATACAGTGAAGTTATTTATTAAAGCCTTATCTTTATAAACTAAAATTTTCTGGAATAAATAGTTATGTTGACACACTTTTCAGTGCTGGTAGTTAAGCTAAGTGGACTCATATAGTCTCAATTCTTGGAGCCATGTGTGACAATTCTCTTTGATATAATACTCTACCAAACTTGATATTTTTTCATTTTTTCTTATCTGATATTTGCAAATGTTGCCTAATTGTGGTTTAAATTACATGCCTTTCATTGATTGCTAATGAAATTGAATGTTTTTAGGTATTGGCAATTTGGTTTTTCTAGATGTTTGTTTGTACATATATTTTCTAAGTGCTTGTTAAAATCATTGCCAAGTTTAAATTTTTTTATTGGATTGTTTTTCTTTTTTATTGACTCATAGGAGATATTTCTTTATTCTGGCTGTGAACTTGTAAGTTACATGTGTCATAAATATCTTCTCCCAGATTTTGACTTTCATTTCCACTCTTTTTATTATATCTTTTAATGAACAGTTCTTCATTTCAGTGTAATCTAGTTTATTAATTTCTTCCTTTATGTTTAGTGTTTTTAGGGTTTTAAGTTCTTCCATATGCTGGGATAATATTTTTGTACTACTTTATAAATCTCTATAATTATTTTCTTTAACATTTAAATATTTAATCTGCCATGATGATGTTGATGATGATGGTGGTGGTGGTGGTAGTGGTGGTGGTGGTGGTGGTGATTGTGATGATTTAGTTAGGGGTGCAATTTTTTTATTTTTCTACCTAACTTATTGAGAATTCCATCCTTCTTTAATGATGCACAAAAAAACTGTTATATATCAAGTTTCTATGCATGTATAGGTTTGTTTCTGGGCTCTCAATTCGATTTTTCAGACTACTCATCCATCAGTGTACAAACACAATACTTTTTAGCCTTATGTCTTTAAAATAAGATGTCCTATCTGGTAGTTCATGGTTTCTAATTAATTCTTCTGTAAGAATATCTTGACTTTTCTTCCCCTTTGTTCTTCTATATAAATGTGAAAATTAGCTTGTCAGGTTCTACAAAAACCTTGTTGGAATATCAGTTGTGAAATGAAGACACTATATACGTTTTTAAATAAATATTTCTTGATCCAAAGTGGTTGACTATTCTCAAAACGTTATTCTATTACTAGCATCAAATGTAGTAATTGCAATAGCAAAGTAAATAACTGAATATCTTAGTTTTGCAGCTTTGTAGTGCTGAAAATATCCTTAAAAGTCTTTCTTTAAACAACTCATTTTATAGGTAATTAACTGCAAACCATAGAAGTGTAGATCAAAATTAAAGCAGGCATGTAGCTGACATAAGACTCAGACTGAGCTCCAATCTCATTCATTCTCATAAAAAATATTTAATCAGCATCTCTATATAACAATATAGCTATACAGTTCAGGGATATAACAATGTATTTGCCTTGTGTTTCACTATATCATACTGCCTTACATGCCCAAACTAAAACAACAACAACAACAAAAAGAGATTAAATAAATCTTTATGAAACACATTCTGATTGTTGGCCTTGTTTTAGTGACAAAGGATATAGCTGTAAACAAAAGAGGGATGATTATAATCCTTAGGAGCCAAGAATCTATGGGAAATGGATATCATAAAAATATAAAATATAAATACAAACTATGCTAAGGTTCTGAGAGAATGTATAAAGTACTGTTAGCATTTAAGGAGAGCTGTGGGGAATGTTGACTTAATCTGGGGTATCTGGGAAATTTTTCCTGGAAAAGTAATTTTTGAGTTTTTGACCTAAACTGTTTAGTTAAAGAGGGAGGAGAAAAATCAGGCAGAGATATCTATATGACTAAGATATCTGAGCAAAGTGGGAGCCCATTATCCTAGGAAATGAAAGGATTCTATGCCACTGGAAACCAGAGAGCAAGAATAATGATAGTATCAATGAGAAGGAGGGATAGATTTAGTTGATAAAATAGGACCTCATGATGTACACATTGTTTATAAAAGAAAGAAAATTTCCAATATCGTTTGAGAAGCATTCCAAAGCCAATGAAATGGGAAATTTAAAAACAATTAATTAAATTCTTTAGAGTAGGCAATGATGGTTGATTCTATTGATTTTCACTTGGCAATAAATAGCATCAGATAGTTGAGTTGACTAGTCTCAATAGTAATTGGTTCAATGGCCTGATAATACTTAAATAAAGAAAATAGGACAAGGATGTGGAGAAATGAGATCCAATGTAAAATAATTAGTATTAGTTCAATTTGTAGAAATTTAAACTAGAAATCTAGTTTAAAATTAATTTATATTAATTATAAATAATCTGTATAAATCTTCAGCTTTTTTGCCTTTTTCAACTTTTGGTTCAATTATTTTTATGTTCTGAATCTTTAAAATGATACTTCTGTTTCCATGTATTAAATTTGTATCAAACATTTATAGCCTTTTAAAAATATGTTGATATACTTAAAAGTAAGTGACCTCACTTCTAAATACTTTACTATTAATATTTTTTAAAAATAAAACTTATTCCTAAATACTCAAAATAATTTTACGTCTAATAGAACTAATAATTCCTTAATATTAGCTAATATCTATTTCATATTCAAACTTTTCTTATTGTCTTCCTTACACCCCACAGCTAGTTTGTTTAAACCTAGATCAAATTTGGAATCAAATGTTGCATTTGGTTAAGGCTCTATATAGAGTAGTCTCCCCACCTCCCCTCCACCCACATCCTCCACATTGATATGGCGAAGAGACTAGACCAGTTGTCCTTTCATTAGTTTTACTTTCTGGCTATGTGATGTCATTTAACATATTCTTCTATCCTCTGAATATCCCGTGGATTGGAAGTTAAATCTTAAGACCTAATCACACGTTAATATTAAACTTTTTGTCTAAAATAAAATGTAGATGATATATGCATCATATTGTATTCTGTCAGAGGCACTTCTTACCTAGTAGAAATATCACCAATGATTCTAAGATTCATCATTTGATGAGAGTAATGATATTCTTATCTCTTCATTGTACAGTGATGTTTTCCCCTGTTACTAGAAAATTGTATCTATGATGTTAGTTTAGCACAATCAAGTGTTCAATTTCCCGTTATAATAGTCATGAAAGACTATGTTACACTGCAGTAATAAATCCAAAATCTCAGTGGCTCAAAATGACAAAAAATATTTCTCATTCAATAAAAGCCTGCAAATTTCCACCCTATGATGACTCAGAATTACATCTGCATATCAATGCACTCTTTATAATCACCAAGGCAGAGAACGAATGAAATGGACAAGTATGGAGTGGTTCTTAAATGTTTCTGCCCATAAGTAACACTTACTTTCATTCATATATCAAGTCACATGATTATGCCTAACTTTGAGGAGACTGGGGAAGGTATGACTACCATGTATGCTGACAGAGAAGAAACAGAAATAATGGTGATCGGCACAAATCACATTCAATAACCATTTACCTAGTAGTTTTAATGGTAATCAATGATTATTATTGATAATTAATGGTGTTTCTTGCCCAAAACACCAGTTTTACTAAAGATTATAGAATGATAACATTCTAATTTTATCATTTATTCTGCCTTTATTAACAAATATTCTTATGTGAAGTGAAACTATTTGGTTAACTGTGAAATGTATCTTCTACTAAAAAGCAGATTACATGTTTAATTAATTTCCTTTAACAACAATTTTCATGGATTTGGTATAATAGCTGCCTCAAATGATAATAATAAATATTTTTGGTGTTTTCCCTTTGCAGTATTTTTATTTATTTTTAAAGATTTTATTTATTTATTTGACAGAGATCACAAGTAGGCAAAGAGCAAGAGGAGGAAGCAGGCTCCTTACTCAGCAGAGAGCCCGCTGTGGGGCTCAATCCCAGGACCCTGGGATCATGACTTGAGTCAAAGGCAGAGAGAGGCTTTAATCCACTGAGCCACCAGGCGCCCCTCCCTTTGTAGTATTTTTATGGTAAATCAATTTTCCTAGAATCAGTGATCTCCATTTGTTAAAATCATTTGTGTTGGAGATGCTCAGATTGTCACAAATTTGGTAAGAGAAAATTCTTTTAAGTTTGTCCTAAGATTTTTTGACATGACCACATTAATCTTTCTTGGTTTTTGGCACAAGATTCTTGAGACTTGTCTTGCACTATCCCTGCCCATGACCTAGACTGAGCCATTTCTCCAGTGGTCTCTGGTAGAGAAGTGTACTACCTGACCACCAAGGGTGCTCATAATGATGAAAGTATTTAGAATTTAAATTAAGAGAAGTAGAAAATAATACTTTAAATAATTATACAGCCCCCTTGATTTAAACATTGCAGTGTTTTGGGCCTCCGGGGTGGCTCATCTGGTTGAACATCAGAATCTTGATTTTAGTCCAGGTCATGATCTCAAGGTCCTGAGATCCAGCTACACATCAGGCTCTGTGCTCAGTGGGGAGTCTGCTTAAGATTCTTTTTCTTGCTCCATCCCTCTGCCCCCTGCTCTCTCTCTCTCAAATAAATAAATAAATCTTAAAAAAATAATAAACATCAGTGTTTTCCGTAACTTTTTTTTCTTTTACACTCAAAAGTGTAATTCATGGTATCGTTAATATAATTACTTCTAAAACTCTTTATCATGAAAGCCCATAGCTACAGTCTCAAAGTAGACTCTACAGTCCAGTAATCAGCAGATCGTCTTGTGAAAGAAGGAAAAAGAATCTACAATCAATTAGTTTCTGAAAAGGCTGCAAATCATATACACACTATTAGATAATCATAAAATATATTATTAAATCAGAGTCTTTGAAAAGCTGTGACTTAGAGATGGCTGCTTAACTTTATTTAGACCAGTATTTTCAAAATGGCACATATTTTGGGAAATACTAGTCTAAAGTAAGGTTTAAGGATTATAGCTACTCTTCACAATTCAGAGAGTTAAGATCTTCTATTATTATATAATCTCAGCTGTCTTATAAACACATAAAAATAAAATCCTTCTACCTAATGATTTTTCAGAAACATTTTCCATTCCAGAGAAGAAACAATAGAAATTATATTAGCTTGAATAAGCTAACATAAAATAAGGCTTTTTGAATTCTGCAGTGAAAGAACACGATATAGATGTTAATATAGTTTTCTATATCTTTGAACTGATTTTTTTAAAAAAATAGCTAAAATTAAATCATTTGTAATTTTATTGATAGAAAAACTCTTACATTGTAATTAATTTTTAATCCATAGCTATGGATTAATCTTATATGAAATATTGGTGTCCTATAGGCCAATTAGTGTGATTCTTTTCTCTTATTAATGAAATATTTTTTAAAGGTTTTATTTATTTATTTGACAGAGATCACAAGTAGGCAGAGAGGCAGGCAGAAAGAGAGGGGGAAACCGACTCCCCACTGAGCAGAGAACCTGATGTGGGACTTCATCCCAGGACCCTGGGATCATGAGCTGAGCTGAAAGCAGAGGCTTTATCCCACTGAGCCACCCAGGTGCCCCAGTGAAATATTTTCTGAAGAAGGATATAAATATAGTTGTATATATAAACACACACATTCATATTAAAAAAAAAATTGTACCTCCACTTTGAATCTTCACAAAGGGGGGCAACTGGACGTTGCATTCAGTTGTGTCCATCTCTTGGTTTCAACTCATGTCATGGTCTCAGAGTCATGAGATGCCGCCCCACATCAGGCACCGTGCTCAGTAAAAAGTCAGCTTCAGACTCTCTCTCTCTCCCCCACCCCACTGAGCTCTCTCTCTCTAAAGTAAATATTTAAAAGAAAAAAATTTCCACAAAGTATGTATGATACATATTTTGTCATGTATTTGAAATATTAACCTTAAAAATTGCAATACATGTATCTTATATTATCTAAGTTTCTAAAATTATTTAGTTCTATAAAATGCTCATTAAAAATCATCAAAATTTATATTGACATATTTTGTACCTTAAGGTAAGTGATACCTAAGGTTATTTTCAATATGAATTGTATTTTGCATATAGATTATTGGAAATTCAAAATGCAAACCCACATACATGTTATTGTTAAATGTAATATAGCATGTGCACCTCGAAAATTATTTCTAAATGGCTGACATACATGATACGAGGGAAAAAGCAATATCTTTCTTTAGAGTATCATTTAAACTCTCAAATAATAAACTTTATGGAAAAAGAAGGGAAATTTTATTAATTTCATTTGTTGCTTGAGTTCTTCATAAAGACATAGATGTCCATAACTTTCTTCCAGACGCTGACTATTATATTCAGAGTATTTTCCATTGTTTTGTCTTAAAATCAATGAAATTCATTTTGAATCTTTGATTACAGAATTTCATCTGTTACAATTTTTGAAAGATTCTCTTAAAAAGAGGCATGGTTTGTGAGGATTAAGATCTAATAGGCAACTTTGCTTGTTGTGTATTCTATTTAATCTTTAGAAGAAAGCACAATTCGCTGGAAAGCACAAGGACTCCAACAAATGATTGAGAAGTGTTTCGCACCTGGTGCCCTGCGTGAATTTAAGAACCATCTAATTAAGATGAGCCTTAGCAGCACTTATATTACTGTCCACAGAGGGCTTCTTCAACAGTTACTATGGCATCGTGGCAGAAAAAAAGTCTCTAGCCAGCAGCTCTCATTTCTTGAGCTTGTTATTGCACTGTATTTATTATCTTTGGATTTCCCATCTTTGGATTTCCCTTAGAGAAATCAGAAACAAAGCATTTAGTTTACAATGTTGGTTTGGTCCAGATCTGGTGTACCCCCTGGTAGAGTATTGTTACAACATTACAACATTCAGTACAAAGCAGTGAACACTAATGCCATGTCTTGTGTTTCCATTCTCTCATGCTGGGTTATCATACCCCATTTCACATAACTGGAGTTTTTGCATATTTGCTTTAGATACTTTACTGAGAGATACCAGAATTAAGGTGGATGTGGGGCAAAGAACCACCCCAGTTTATAGTAGGTTCCACTTTACCTTCACTTCAGCTGTGTTATGACTAGAGAATGGTGATAGGTTCATTTCACTATTTTTCCTTAGTTTTCTCATGTCTAAGAAATAGGCACACAAAAAAATGGACAGCAGGATTCTTTTGGGAGGATTTATTAGATAAGTTGGGTAATGTATGTAGTAGTTCATGGCTTTGAGTGTGCTCAATATGTAAAAACTATTTTTAAAAACTGGATATTGGGGTGCCTGGATGGCTCAGTGGGTTGGGCCTCCGCCTTCGGCTCAGGTCCTGATCTCAGGGTCCTGTGATAGAGCCCCGCATCAGGCACTCTGCTCCGTGGGGAGCCTGGTCCCCCTCTCTCTCTGCCTGCCTCTCTGCCTACTTTTGATCTCTTTCTCTGTCAAATAAATAAATAAAATCTTAAAAAAGAAAAACCTGGATATTATCTGAATCTAAAATACACAGCTGAGTGAGAGTTTATCTATAGTACTCCTGTTGGCAACAGTTCAAATTCAGATAATTTTCTTTTCCTTACTTTCTTCCATACTTTAATTATTATTGAATTATAAAAATACTTTGCTTTTGAATATGTGCCAGTGTCACATTCATTTTAGACTTCTTTACTTTGCCAGCAAATGCTTCCAAAGTATTTACTTCAATGGACTACTTTTTTCATTTTACTTTTGAATATCTAGTTGAATCCATATGTACTCCAGAGAACTTTCCTTAGATCCAAACACTTTTTATTTCAAAAACATCATTACTAAACCTCACTGTATCTCATGAAAGCAGTGCATCTTCAAAAAATAACATTATTTTCTCTTTATGAATTCCAGTTCCTAAACTAATAAGGTTAAGCTTTATTTTTCCAATAATAAGAATCAAATACTTTGCCTAGGGTCACTTGTCTTCTCTCTTCACATCTTCAGTTGTTCTTTTTGGAAATTAGTTGCAAGTATTTAATTTATGAATAAAAAAATTAAGTGCCTTTAATGCTAATGAATACATCTGTCCTGCCAAAGTAAGTTGCTATTGGCTACAGAGCTAATTCTTTTGGCAGAAGCTTGATTCTTATTGTTTGCATATAATTAGTGAGTCGAATGCCTGTGAGAACAAGATAATTTCTTAAAAAAACAACAACAACAGAACTACAAATGGACCACAACTGCAGGTACGGCATCAGCAATTTATTTTAGCCTTTTAACTCAATATATTCTGTTCTCTGTTCTTGGCACCATCATCTCTTCAATCCACAACTGCTTGTTATTCTTTATAGTTAACATCTATGAAGGAAATATAAGAAAGAAAACATATGATATAGTCTAGTTCCTCATATTTCAGAGACAGTTCCAGACTTCAAATCTCCACTGGTCTTTGGAGAGATCTTCAGTGAAGAAAGATTCTTCTCTGGAACTTTGATACCCTGCAAGCTCTCAACTGTTCCATTAATGGCCCTGAATAAATTGTTGGTGCATATATTAGTCTGCTCAGGCTTTCACTTACATGTGGAATCTAAAAAATGAAACACAATAAAACCAAAAGCAGAAACACATGTAAATACACAGAACAAACTAATTAATGGTTACTAGAGGGAAGGGTGTTTAGGGGGATGGGCATAATAGGTGAAGGGAAGTGGGAGATACATGCTTTCAGTTATGGAATAAGTCACAGGGATCAAAGGTACAGCCTAGGAAATATAGTCAATGGTATTATAATAGTATTGTATGGTGAAAGATGCTACAGATGTGATGAGCATAGTGTAATATATACACTTGTCAAATAATGATACTAATGTGACATTAGTATCATGTGACATACTAATGTGACTGAACTAATGTGACATTGTATATCAACTATACCTACACACACACACACACACACACACACACACACATATATATACCAAAATTGAGAAAAACATGTGTTTAAAGATCAATGGTGTTTTTCTCTGAGTGTGAAAATACATGCAAAATATATTTTTTTCCTTTTCCAAATTCTCCTAAGTAATCATTTTCTGCTTTTGTAAGACAAAATAAAATATGTTTTTTTTTTTTTTCAAAAATACAACAAACTAGGTGGCTTATACCACAGATACATTTTTGGTTTGGGGAGACTGGAAAGTCCAAAAATCAAGGTGCCAGCAGGATTAATGTCTGGCGAGCACTCTTCCTTTGAATGACATAAAGCTCCCTTTTCACTGTGTACTCACTTGGACTTTCCTTGGTACCTGCTCATGGAGAAGGAAAACAAGGGGTCTCGCTGGTGTCTCCTCCTCCTCTTTTCTTTTGTGATCTCCAGCTACTCCAGTTAAAATCCACCAACATACATAGTTATAATTTTTTTCCTTGTGATGAGAACTTCAAGATCTACTCTCCTAGCTGCTTTCAAATAAAATATTCAATATTATTAATTATAGTGAACATGCCATACACTATATCTCCATGACTTAATTCATTTCATAACTAAGAATTTGTACCTTTTGACTCCTTCCTCCCATTTCACCCATTGCCCACCCCCACCTCAGGCAACCACCAGTCTGTTCTCTATAATCATGAGCTCATGTGTGTTCATGTATGTGTATATGTGTTTTTTTTTTTTAGATTGCACACATAAGTGAAATCATACAGTTTTTACCTTTTCCTCTCTGACTTATTTCACTTAGCATAATGTCCTCAAGGTCCATCCATGGTGGTGTGATGGGAAAGATTTCATTATTTTTATGACTGAAATGTTCCACCGTATATGTTTATATAGCACATTTTCTTTATCCTTTCATCCACTGATAGATATTTAGGTTGTTTCCATGTCATGGTTATTATAATTAATGTTGCAGTGAACATGGGGATGAATATATCTTCTCCAATTAGTGTTTTCCTTTTGGGGGGATAAATATCCAGAAATGGAATTGCTAAATCATACAGTAGCTGTACTTTTAATTTTTTGAGGAACCTCCATACTAGCTCCCATAGTGACTACTAATTTACATTCCATCAACAGTGCACAAACATTCCCTCTTTTCCACATTTTTGCCAACTTGTTATTTCTTGTCCTTTTGATAACAAACATTCTAATGTGTAAGGTGACATCTCATTGTGGTTTTGCATTTCACTGATGATTACTGATACCACATACCTTTTCACGTACCTATAGACCATTTGAATGTCCTTGAAAAATGTCTGTTCAGATTCATTGGCCATTTTTTAATTGGATGCTTTGTTTTTTGCTATTGAGTTGTATGTGTTCTTTGTATACTTTGAATATTAACCACTTATCAGATATATGATTTGCAAATATTTCCCCCCTTCAGTAGGTTGCCTTCTCATTTTATTGATGGTTTGGTGTCTCTTCTTACAAGGACACTAACTTTATCTAATTATGACCATAAGTTTATGACCTCATTTGACCTGAATTACTTCTTTAGAGGTCCCATAACCAAATACAGGCACGCAGGGAGAGGAAGGGTTAAAGCTTCAACATATGACCATTCAGTCCTTAATGGTGTACTCAGCATCTAAATTCTAGATATTCATGGAGCTCTACTATGTATATCAGCCCATTAGTTTTAAATATGTAGCTCCAAAGATAAAAATCAAAGCTCTTTCAATGTAAAACTGGAAAACAGTTTGGTAATTTGGAAAGCAGTTGGGTAATTTTTAAAAAGGTTAAACATAAGTTTACCTTATGATCCAATAATTCCACTACTAATTGTCTATCCATGAGAAATGAAAACTATGTCTACATAAATACATGGGCATGAATGTTTATGGCAGCATTATTCAGAACAGCCCCATACCATAAGCAATCCAGATTTCTACCAAATTGGCAAATGGATAAATAAAATGTGGTATATCCATACAAGTAAATAGTATTCAGTATAAAAAAGACGAAATACCAATAATGCTTCGACATGGATAAACCTCAAAAACATTATGCTAAGTGAAGAAAGTCATATGCAAAAGGCCATATGAGTACAAATGCAAAGGCTACAAAATACACGTGACTGTATTTATATGAAGTGTTCAGAAAATACAAATTTATAGAAATAAATTAGAGGTTGCCTAGGATTGAAACAGGACTGATTACAAATGAGACTCCAAGGAATTATGGAGGAATAATGAAAATATAAAACTAGATTGTGGAGATGGATTCACAACTCTATAAAATCATGGAATGTATTTGCAATGGGTGAATTTTATGTCATGTAAATTATACTTCAGTAAAGCTGTTAAAAAATTAAGATTCTGTCATATAAAATATATGTCCCTGTATTATTTCAGTACAATCAAGTTGAATTCTTGCCAGTTTTCAATAAGATTCTTTCCTATTATTCCCCTGAAAGGAGCTTTGATTTCTGGGACTCATCTCAGTATTGTCTCTAACAGCTTTCAGGGAAGAATTCTCATTTCTAAATATTACTTTACCCTAGAGGACTTAAATTTCTTGGTATTTCTTTATATGAAACATTTTTCTCTTCTCTTATCAAATATCCTTGACATCCAGATCACCTGACAGATACGCTATAAAATGGAACATTTATGAGAAAGTGGGTGTTAAAACATGGTATAGATCAAAATGACTGGGCTGTTGGAATAAGAAAAACCTGATTCTACTTCATGCAGGCTAAGTGACCTTCTCTAACTTCTCTGAGTTTATCTCCTCATCTCTAAAATATGAATGTCATCAGCAGGATTGTTGAGAATACAGATGAAAAATTAGTAATAGAGGTTTTTACTACAATGTTTGTAGCATTCCTTATATAGCCTTCGAGTATTAGGTATGTTTTCTTTCATTCCTGGAAAATGTTTCTTTAATATATTTTGCAACTCATACATTTTATTAATTCAAAATTACACTGTCTTAGCTAATGGGATTTCTCTTCATAATTGAAGAAAATTATTGAATTAGTGACAAAGTACAGTTGACACAATCAACAAGAAAATTTATTATTTTGAGTATAATGAGCTCCTCGAAATAACCTTCAAGGGCAATGTAAGAAGACAGCTCATGTCAAAATTTGCCATGTGACTTAAGTCTTTTTATTCAGTGTTATGGGCTTGAAGAAACCTATAACATTTAATGATTAAATGATGTAATCTACTAACATGAGCCTTTGTGGGAAGTGACTGGTTGGTTTCACTCCTAATTCATTTTCGAGAGGTTCTTATCACAGCTAATCCAGAGGAAAAGAGAGTTCAGAGGAATCCTATTATTTAAAGATAGAACGGCAGTAGTCGTTTGGCAGAAGTAGGGATCTAAATATTGAGTTTATATAAAGTCTTCACCACAACCCACTGATTATTTTCAGATGTGAATATTCTTTAATCCCTTTAGTAGTGGGAGATGTGGGAGACTAACCTTGCTGTGATGCATATTTTTGAAATGTTTCCAGTCCATTTCTTAGCATTCCACTAAAGCTTGACAATATGTTCAGGTTCTAGTTTATCACATTCTTAATTCTGTATCAATGTTAAATATGAGTCCTTCAGCAAGTTAAGGTCTGTATGGCTGCACAACAAATGTATGCAATTCATTTTCTACTTAATAGATTTTTAAATGCCTTGTGCAAAGCAAAGCAAGCAAACAAAAATAAGAGAAGCTTGCTTTTGAGAAGGAAAACTTCTGAGTATTGACACCATATTTGCACTTCGCATAAAAGCCTTATTCCTCTCAAAGTTCATGGTTCACGAATAGAAACAATCTCATGAGACACAATACCTCTAATTTCAATGTACTACTGCAGGTATTTTTTTTTTTTTAATTCTGGTAATCTAATAAGAAAAGAAAGACAGTTATATAACTGTTCTTGTGCCTAAGAGCATTTTGAAAGAGTTAATTTTAATGAATTGCCACTATCATGATTAGTAAAGCTTAAGGCTCTTTAATATTCCTTTTTCAGACATCAACATGTCCTTTAATTATTTATGTGGGGGGGTAGTAAGGAAAAAGCCAGTGCCAGGATGGATGAAATGTTTAAGACATTGTTCTTTGCATATGAACTTAAATTGAGGAAGATGCTGAAGATTTGTTAGCTGCAATGTTTCCCAACCCCAACACACCCAGACACAAACCCCATATAGGAACACTGGACTTCACAGATCAAATAAACTGCTAAAATGTGCCACAGCAATAATATATCAATGCTCATATTTTTTTATCTTTGAAATGAAAAAAAAATAATCTCTAGACCATGGCTTTATATGTGATTGTAAAGATGTGATATATATGAGACATATATGTGTGTGTGTATATATATATATATATATATATATATATATGATTTTTTTTTAATTTTTTATTTTTTATAAGCATATATTTTTATCCCCAGGGGTACAGGTCTGTGAATCACCAGGTTTACACACTTCACAGCACTCACCAAAGCACATACCCTCCCCAGTGTCCATAATCCCACCCCCTTCTCCCCAACCCCTTCCCCACAGCAACCCTCAGTTTGTTTTGTGAGATTAAGAGTCACTTATGGTTTGTCTCCCTCCCAATTCCATCTTGTTTCATTGATTCTTCTCCTACCCACTTAAGCCCCCATGTTGCATCACCACTTCCTCATATCAGGGAGATCATATGATAGTTGTCTTTCTCCGCTTGACTTATTTTGCTAAGCATGATACGTTATGATTTTTATGGTGTTATGCACTTAAAAATGTGAATATTTTTTATTCCTGGAATATCTGTCAGCAGTAGATATGTAAAAGATATTTTTGCCACAGACTTTTAGAGATGTAATCTTAACTCAAGAGGACATGGAATATTATAGTCTTATATCAAGTATCATAATCATTAGTATCAAAACTGTGAGGAAGCTCATAGTCCAACTCTTGCTATTCTCACTACTGAGAAACAGAAGGAAAGAAAAAGAAGGGAAAAAGGTGTTTTATTGAAAAAAGATTATCATATGATGCTAGTATTTTTAGTATTTTAATATTTTTTAGTATTTAGTATCTTTTAGTATTCCATTGGATTATATATTTCTAAATGCCTTTGCTACTAGAGCTGGCCAAACCATGCTGAATTATTATAATATTTTGGTGTGTTTCTTCCTAAATAATGAAGGGCATATACACTATTATGGTCTTGAATTGCATGGTGTGTTCTTTGTGATTGCTGAAAGTGTCTTTGAAAATTACTGAAACATTCATCAGCAAGAGAGATTTCTTCTTACCTCAACAATACGTACAATACTTCAGAGTGTTAAGTATTATGAAACAAAGAACACTGCATTTGTATTAAAAAAAAAAAAAGCCCTTTTAAAGTACTTCAAAGTGTCAGCTCAGGTTTCCATATTGCTTTAGATTGCCATTATTTTCCTATTTTCTATTTTCAAGATTTGGCTGATGCCTGCTATAGATGCTGGAATTTACTGTTGGTTCCCTGTGGAAGGAAAATTAATATGAAAAAGAAAGCAAATAATATGACTTTTGTGTGCCTTAAATGGCTGGCTACTGGCATTTTTTATGTCTGCTGAAAGGAGCCTTAGAAATTGTCCATTCCAAACCCCTAATTTTACTGATAAGGTGGCTGAGATAGACTTTTGAAATGGCTTGTCTAAAGTCATTTGGCTAAACTTACAAAGCTACTTAATACTATAGCTGAGCTTCAACTCCCAAAGTACAGTCTAGCATATTATTAACTATTTAATGTCCTTAGTCTTCTCAGCCTGAATATCAGATAAGAGAGTTTTCTTTAGAGGTAGTAACCATCTGAGAGTTTGACTACCATCTCTCTCTCTTTCTCTCTCTTTTT
The DNA here is from genome assembly GCF_011764305.1 of Mustela putorius furo. Classification (NCBI taxonomy): domain Eukaryota; kingdom Metazoa; phylum Chordata; class Mammalia; order Carnivora; family Mustelidae; genus Mustela; species Mustela putorius. The sequence goes on from NW_025421987.1 coordinate 77,598,245, forward strand.
TCCTGCCAAAAGTCAGAGACAGGCATATCTTGTTTTCTGAGGGAATATGAGTAAAAGTTCAGAGACATCTACCTCAGAATGCAGTATTCCTCCACCCCCGGCTGGTAGGAGTCAGGCACTCTTTTGCTTCTTCATTCTATGTTCCTCGAGAATTCCAGGATTCTGAGTACATGTTAAAGAGTTAATTTGTCTTAATGAACGGACTAATCATGTAATTACTTAAGTGAATGGGATCCTAAAAAACTAATTAGAGATTTAATCACTAAACTGTGTACTAAGATCAACTACAGATCTTCAAACACAACATAAATATCAAAGAAATAAAAGGTAAAAAGGGCATTCCATTTTCGTCATAGAATTATAGAATTTTTATTTTACTATTTAATACCTTGTTTTCAGAATGAAGATATTAAAATGAATTATCAGGACTTTCTCTAAACAAAATAAAGTTTTCCAAGTAGTTACTGATTGAAGTTTGGATGAGAAGAGAAACTGACAACTCAGAAAGGAAGACTCATTTACTGGTTTTAATTGGTGCTTAAAATCATCTTTTCACCAGTGTTGCCAGTTTACAGTTTCTGCCAAAGAGCTTGGCCTAATGGGCATGTGAAAAGGAAGAAATATATGTGTGTGTGTACACACACACACACACACACACGTATGTATATATATGATTTTATTTTTATTTTTAATTTATAGATTTATGTTTATTTTTTACTCATTCCTTAAAGACAAAAGTTGTGATTTTTAGAGGAAAGTAACTGATCATTAACATTTCAGCATTCTAGAAACTGAAATCACTCTCTGCAACTGGACTGCTAGATTGAATGAAATCAACCTTTTATAATGTCACAGATAACTTCAGGGATATGTTTTATGTCTGCATTCCACACTTGCTGCAGTTGCTATAGATAATGTAATACAAATGAAGGGGTCAATGTGGGTTATGCCATGCAAATGAAAGGACCCACAGTATGGTCTCTTTGGATTTTCACAGGATTTCCTCAAATGTAGCTAATTACTCTATAGGAAAAATATCAGATGAAGGAAAGTGATATTTTATGCTAACTTACTGGTCATTATCTTTCAGACTGAAACTGTGGTGATCCCTTGCTTTGCTTTTTCTTTTTTTTTCTTCAGACAGAGATTGTGGTTAGCTGGTATTGGGGAATATGGGAAGATTTAGTGGATTAACAGGTAAAATATGCAACAGTGTAGAAACTGAAAATGATAGTGTTGTTTCTCCTTTGCAAGACAAGAAACAAAAAATAGTTGGAAGTTCTCTGAACTCAAAAATACTCTTTATGTTTTCATAATCAACATAGATATAGTATCATTTCTAGTCTGTGGATTAAAAAAAATAGACACTAGAAAATGCATGGATGCATTCAAGCAATGGTGGTTTTACAATTTCATTGTAATTTTTTAAAGATTGTTTATTTATTTGAGATAGTAAGAGAGAGAGAGCAGGACCTAGGGGACAGAAGGAGAGGAAGAAGCAGCCTCCCTGCTGTGCAGGGAGCCTGAGGCAGGTCTCCATCCCAAGGCTCAATCCCAGGACCCTGGGATTATGACCTTAGTGGAAGGCGGGGGCTCAGCAGATTGAGTCACCCAGGAGCCCCCTTATAATTTGAATTGGCATTACATTTTTATTTATTTTTATTTTTTTAAGGAAAAATAAATTTTAAAAATATTTGTTGAGTGATGGACATGTATACAAAACTGTAACAATTACTAGAAGAAATGCACAGAAGGGGAAAAAAAACAATTATACAATCACAAATAATCATGCAAGGCCAACCACATCAAAGAATCCAGCAGATGAGTAGGTCATATACTATAGGATTCAGAAATAAGATGGCTCCAATTTCTCACAAAGTGGTAAAATATATTTGATACTATTGTCCTCATAAAATTGCCAACCACAAGAAGAATAAATTTTGTGAACGACCATAACAGAATGTTGAAAATAGTTTCGCATGTCATTAGATGCAAAGTATGTATGCGTGCAGTACAACAAGTACCAGTAGTCAAATGGATTGCGCACAATGGTTAAATTAAAATCAAGAGCTATGTTTGGACACTAATATTGAAAGAGAGTATTAGAGGAGAGAAAGGTTCTGACATTACGTTTTTAAAGTAAAGGTGCTCATTTGCTTCATTGAATTTCCAAATTGTCCAAGCAGTACTCCCAGAATATCCCACAGATAATTATTTTTCATAGGATTTATTACTTTGCTTATTCTACTTAATCAAAGATACTAGGTGCAAGCATGAAACACGCATACACACATTTACATTTGCTTTATTCTAGATTTACAGAGCTAAGGCTGGAGAGTGTGGCTGTTAAGGCTCTGGAACACAGATGTGATTTTTAATCCTAGGTCAAATATTTAGTAATTATGTCGCTTTGAGTAATTTAAATTCTCAAAATCTTTTTGCTGTTTTTTCTGTGAATTGGTGGTACTGATAGTATCTACCATATTGTTGTGATGATCATATGCCTCACATAGCAATAATGTTAATTAATATTGTACATTTATCGACAGAGCCTGTAATATCTTTAACCCCCTGAAGTTTGTGAATAAAAAGAGACAAATGGAAACATTAATATTTCCTAGTAATTAGAGAAATATTTTTTTAATAGGTCATCAGATTCAGGGGCACCTGGATGGCTCAGTCCCTTGAGTGTCTAACTTCTGTTCAGACACGATCTCAGGGTCCTAAGATCAAGGACCCTGGTTCTGCACTCAGTGGGGAGCCTGCTGGTCTCTGTCTCTCCTCCTTGTGTGTGCTCTCTCTCTTTCGAATCAGCAAATAAAATCTTTAAAAAACTAGGTCATCAGATTCATCACAGCGTTTTAAGGAAAATACAAACTTTTGTTAGATTTGTAAAAGCAGACCCCCTCATCTTTTGCATCTTTTACATGTTATTGCTATGAGCAATAAAGTGTTCATTGTTTCTTGATAACATGTAGTCCATTTTATACTACCTCAAATTTCCCTGACTCTCACTGCTTGCTTTTCTAGTTATTAGAATGTTGGATCACTATAGAGCAAACAGTATAGACAATAGTCTATACTAATGTCTATAGTATAATGTCTAATACTGATCAATTCAGTATTTTGTTATTTAACAAAAATAAGTAAACACTGAACTTTGCACAACTCAATTGATTAAATGTGGTAGTCAATTTAAGGTATTCAGCTAATAAAGTCTTTCTTAGAAGCTTAAGATATTATTAAAAATAAATTATATGAATTTATAATTTTATCAAATTTAATTTGATCTTGAGATTGCTATATCCCACCCAACTAGCTAGCCATAAAGGAACTAGATTTCTATATGTAGCATTTGGGTTCCTTGTCTTTTAGTGCTCTGTTAGCATGTTTCCAAGGAAACCAAATTCAGTTTTCAGCTGGGTACTGCCAAAGACAAATTTGAGCTGTGCATAGGGATCAAGACGATACACAATGTTAATCTTGTAATAACTGAATAAAATTAATTCACCATGGTACTATATGTAATACGCTTTTAAAATATTCCAAAAAGATGCGCTTTCATATTGGGGTGCTTTCCATGACAGAAAACAGCTATATTATTCTTGATTATCACCTTATTGCTGAGACAAATAGTGCCAAATAATATCTAGGTTTCTATAACCTTTTCAATAAAAGAAATTTGCAGGAGGATCATAATAAAAGAGAGAATTGATCTGATGACCTATTTTTTTTTTCTTTTGCTTATCTATCTATGCATCCAGATAATAGGAGCATGAATTACCAGAGATGGTAATGGGATATATATCTCCTGCTAATCTTTGTGTAATGCTAGAATCAAATTTCTTCATGCTTTAAAAGAAATTACTATTCTCAGAGTACTAGTTTTTATTGTTTATCAGAAACTCTTATAATTTAAAAGTACTACTCTTGGCTAAAGTTTTATACTAATTAAGAAAAGAAATTTATTGTTCCCTTTGTCATGAAAAAAAGTACTATAGCATTAAAGTAAAATTCTTTACAAAGAATAATTTGAGAGTTTTATGAATGATCTAATGCAGTAGAAATCCTTTTGTAATTGAGATGAGGTCCACTTCTTCTTTTCAAATTAAAATTATCAAAAGATTTAGCACTTTTACTTTACATTTACTAAGATAAATTTCATGTATATAAAACATTTCCATAACTTACAAATACCATCTATCTATCTATCTATCTATATCTTTCTAAAATCTGAATTATTAAAATTTGGAACAGTGGTATTTTAATATTAAAAATATCCAATTTTCAGAAAAATATTAAAAAGTACTTTTTTAAACTAAAATCAGATCTAAAAAATATATATAAATAAGTAAAGTGATATTTGAATGATGTATTTTCATGGAATAGTGAGCCTCCTTTTAGAACTGTATTTTTCACCAGTGTTTAAGAATAAGGTCTGTCTGGAAAAAACCAAATGGGGCATGGGGAAGAGCACAATTTGTTGAGCAATAACAGTGGGGACAGCTAAAGTAATTATTGGAGAACTTTAAAGCATTTTCCGCTCTAAATTCTGTTATAGAATTTTCTGGTAGCTTCTAATTCCCTCTCCTAAACACTCAGGCTTGCTAGTATTCACTAGTCTGAAATAGCGTTGTTTAATGGAGGACTAGGAGGACTTTTTTAGACTTTCGGGAGTACACTGATATCAGAAGTTATTTGGTAAACACAAAGTCAATGAGAGTCATCTGGCTTCCTCCTGAAATTTGCCTTTTTCTTGAATACAGACATATTTTGTGTATTGCATTTCTAATACTCTGTATCTTGAAGCCAAGATCAATTCACGCTTTCATTAAGGAGCAGAAACACTCCAGGACTATTTTATAAAAAGGAATCTGCATTATTTAATTAGGGAAGATATTTTTGTCTTTTTAAAAAAAAATCTATTGTAACACACAATGTCTCTTATGTAATAGTGCCTGACTTCTAATTCTAAGTGCATAGATGGTGCATCTATTGAAAATATTCTGAATAAGATATTCATATATTCTTAAGGTTTTCTTTAATAGAGCTAATGAATCAATTTTTAAAATATAAAGCCAAAAAATAATAACAAAGCAATTCTTAATTTGAATGAGTGGTCAAAACTTACTGAATTGAAATTACAAGCCTTTTACCTGCTCTGTACCACTCAAAACACCCTAAATTATTGTCATGTTCACTTTAATTTGTATTAAGTAAAGCTAATTTTAGATGGGAATGAAAAAATATAATTACTTATACTTGAATAAGTGGTTTGAGTTTTTTTCCCTATTAAAACCAACCAAAGATTTTACCTCGTCATATTTCCAGCTTAAGGTGATGGTTCTTTTACTAATTTCGCATGACACAGTGGATTTCTCCCTCTTCATTTTGATGGTCTCTTAACTTGTATTTTCATCACCTGGGTAATGCAACTGACAAGTGTGTATATGAACACTGACACATCTCATCGATACATATTGTAGTCAAGGAGAGTAATTTGCCCAAAGATCATAGCCTTCCCAGCAATTTATCTCACAGCTGCCCAGGCAGACACAACAGTCTAGCTCATCCATCAAAGTTCATGATGTAAGCTCAGTAGAATTTGAAATTTACAATAGGAAAATGAAATTGGTGTAATCAAGATTATATGCAAGGTGACATAAAGCAGACAGTTACAAGTCCATATTTTAAACCAGTTATTTGTAACCATCTAAACATTCAAGTTTATTGAAAAATAAATGCCCTTTTAAATATATTTTTCACATTATGACTTTAAACCAACTGTTTATTATATTAAAATATAATAAATTCCCAACATAAAATAAGAATTAATAGGAACATTTAAAAATCTAATTTTTTTTTTTCAATTTAGAATTAGTATGTTAGGCAGTTAAGTCCTAAATATATAGAAAGGCAGATTGCAAATAGAAATCTGTTCTATTTCTGGGTTTCCAACACATTCTCATAGTCTCAGATAATTTAAATAGTAGAATACATTCTGACATGATTCAGTCTTCATACAATAAACACCAATACCTTTTTAGTTCATTATAATAGCATCTTAACATTTCAAAAAACGTTTTAATATATTATCTTATTTTCAAATCTTGTTCCCCAGAATGAACACTTGGAGTAGACAAAGGGTAATATCCCTATTTTACAGATGAGAAAACTGAAATTTGGAGAGGTTAAGGACCTTGATAAAAACTGGGCACTGAAAGTATCAAGAATAGAAATCTAGATCTTCTGAAATCGAGACTTCTGTTCCACAACACAAGACTGGCTTCTGTGGTATTCATATGTTTCAGAAAGTGCTGGTGAAGAGTATGAAGTAGAGTATCAGAATTTCAGAACTGAAATGGATCTGGTTGACCATTAACCATAAGCTACCTGACTTTATAGATAAGAAAACTAACTTCAAGCTGAGAGGATAGAACTAAATGAGAACTCCAGTTCCTAGACTGCTCCACCAAATAGATGGTTTTTCTAAAACAATGAACTTCTCTTCAAATACTTGTTTCATTACTTGCTCATACAGAGCATGTGAATTTATTATCTCTATTTTAGGACTCATAACATAGAGGCAGCCTTTTCCAAACAAACTGTTCTGGTAACCAGGACAAGATAGGTGACTTTTTGAAGTGCCGATTCTCAAAACTTGTGCATATCTGGGTGCCAACCGAACATGAAAAAATTTTAAACTTTGGTTTGAAATTTATGTGAAAGCATTATTGTTATGCACCATGAGCCCACTGAAAGAGTTTGTTTATTTAGTTTTACTCTCTATGTTAGCTTTGTGGATAGCACAGTTAACCCCTGGAGCATACCTAAATAGTTATAGAAATATTACTTCAGGTGAATATGAAATCCTTAAATATTGGTTTAGTTCATAGTTGGAAGTCTTAGCACCCTGGTAGTATAGATTACATTTTAATATAAATATGTATATGGATAAGAAAGTACATCCTGTGTTTTAGGTAGGCTTAGAAACTTAGTTTTGAAATATTAATAAGATCTTAAATAGGGAAGCCTGGGTGGTTCAGTGGGTTAAGCGTCTGACTTCAGCTCAGGTCATGATCTCAGGGTCCTGGGGTTTTCCTTTGGAAAGAAGCTTGCTTCTCCCTCTGCCTGCAGTTCCCCCTGCTTGTGCTCCCTCCTCCCTCTCTCTGACTCTCTCTATGACAAATAAAATCTTTTTTAAAAAAGATCTCAAATACATTAGTATTTAGTTCAAATAGAACTTGATGAATTGATTTATTTATTTCTACAACATCCATCTTCAGATTTCATACAGATTTAGTACAGGGTACATTTTTAACAGATGGATATAGGATGTGGTGGTAAATATATCGGATTCTAGTTTTTCAAATGTCTCCCTTTATGTAAACACTCATGGAACTTAGGTCTGTGCTGACAAAGAAGGAGAAACAATCTGCAGGGAAATTAAATGGATGAATTTCTCTGGGTCAGATGCTTCAAATTCCAACATTTCAGAAGACAAAAATGTCAACAAAGATCCAAATTGTCACACAGTTTAACAGTGTAATAGATCTCCTCATCTGTGAACTAGAAAACTATTGTCTGCTTGGGTTTGGAGATTGCGACAGAGAGAAGATGGCTGAAGTCCCACAATGGAGTCATATTCTGTTTCTGTCAGATTATTCTGTTTCTTACAGTATTATTTTTATTGCTGTCAGCACAGAGAGAGTAGGTAACAAAGGTCCAGTATCGTAACTTTGGTGTAAGTAGTGTCAGAGTTGGTAGCCAGTACACTAACCTAGAAGTCAGGAAGTGTTCAGCTTGGTTTTCCCCTGTCCTCAGGATTCACTTGCCTTCAGGTGCTCGCATAACCTCAGACATCTGTTTTGTCAATTCCAGAAAGATGAAGTTAGGTTCGAGGGTGCATTGGTGCTGGTATTGGTGAGTCTCTCGTGACGGGACACTCAGAATATCTGTTCGAATTATTGAATTTATTGGTTTTGGTACCCTTGAAATCCACCATGGTTTCTATTGAAAGACGATTCATTTCAACAGAGTTCACTTAGACTTTGACTAATTGTTGGGTACTCATTGAGTATTCGACTGTCCAGCCTGCAGTGGGGAGAGTGTACCCACATCTCACAGCACTGCCAGTTGCAGTGATTGCCTTGGTTTAATACTACCTCTCCTTCAACTGATAAGAACTACTGTACCCTTTTCTTCATTAAGCAATAAGTGACCTCTGGATGGAGCTTGTTATTCTAATTACCCACAGAGATGGGTGAAACTGATTACCTCAGTCCTTTTAGTGCCTTTATGCTTTACAATGAGCTTTTGTTGCTGCTAGAGTTACTAACATGCCATAATATCCCTCAAGTTTGGCTTCTGTGGCTATCAGCAAGCAAACCATTGTAGCATTTGATAAGTTTTCTGCCATGGCCACCAATCTTTTTTATGACCTATTGTTTGCTCTATTATGATAACCTTAAGAATAGCATTGTAATTTTCCTTTAGTATGGCAGACTGCTTTTACTGCGTTTTTAGATATGTCAGATATTTTTCAAACACAAAAATGAGACTGTCTACAAACTGCAGGTGTACTACATGTGAATGAGTTTTGGTCTTGTTTAAGTGACCATAGAATAAATAACAGCAATCATATAGTACAAGGGAACATTAATGAGAGGAAAGAAAATATCTCAAGCAATTCATACAATTTTTTATTTGGTTTGTTTCTGTATACAAAGCATAATAAGATTTCTGTTTCTTTCTCACCGCTGCGGTCTCCTTTGCAACAACTAATTTCTCTTCATCAGGCTTTGCCTTGATGGCAGTATCAGTAGTATCTGTACATGAAGGCATCTTTTTTTTCTTTTGACAAAACTAGTAAATAGCCAAATTTCCAATTGGTATAATAAATAGTTAAGGGACAAGAAGGACTTGCATGCAGTAAAAAAAAAAAAAAAAAGTCATACATTTTTTGTGTGTTGGTGGTTTGTTCAGATACAGATTTTGTGACTGTTAATAAACAACATTTATTAATAATAGCTACTATTTATTAAGCATGCACCAAGTGCCAGGCACCAGAGCACCTGTTCATATTAATTATTTTTGGTGGGTTCATCCCCATTTATCCAATGGGGAACAGAGACTTAAAAATTCTACTTGAGGGACTTAACCCTCAAAGGATAGGATAATCTATTATAGGCCGTTGAAAGTCATTAAAGTCATTAAAACAAAAGCATATCTTATTGCCATATATTCCCTCATTATCTACTAACTCCCCAAGGCAATTAAATCAAGGGAAAAAGTGTAGCCTAAACTAAGTATTATTGTAAGGTTTTTGTTCATAACTAGTTATAAGTTTCATGTAAATTACAGTTATTTGATCACTTATTCCTTTGAAATCATGTGACAATCTATTTTAATGGAAATATGATAATATACAGCATCCAGAGAGTCATGTCTTTTTTAGCTCCAGGGGTTATTTATGACATGAGCTGTATGGTAATGCAAAACTTTTTGTGGCCTTTTATGATGGCTCACCTCCAAAGCTTTCCTCACATTCTTTAGAATGTCCCCAATGGTATACATTTTTATTCATGTTTTTCATCTGGTCATAGTTAACCAAAAGAGATTGTTAACTGTAAATCCTCAGTGCTATCCTTGGATATAAAATATTCAGTCAATCTGAGGTTTTTTACTATTGTTAATATTTTAAGAGCATGACTGTTAACTGCATTGAATGATCAAATTGGAAAATACTGTTTGCTACACTGGAGGTAATGAGATTAATTTTCTTATTTGGCTTTGAAGGACTCCAAATGTAACTTCCAAGGAGAAAATCCGGAATTTCCTTAATTAGTGAGAGTGTGAGGTAAATGTATAATTTCTCAAGTGATACAATGAAGAACACCATTCTTTTGAATAATTAGGCTTAATATGTTGTATCAAACAATACTCAGTGCTTAATAATTTTGCAATCAATAATATAAAAACAAAATATTAATGTCGACTTCATAGAACGTACGTGTACCATGGACTGTGCACCTTACATAATTTTTTCCTCACAACAATTTCATGAAGTTATCTCTATTATTATCATCACCATTTTACAAATGAAAGGAGAGGAGACATAGCTGAAAGGCAACTTGAACAAAATAGCAGAGCCAGCAAGGTGTAAAGCAGGGATTTGAGCCCATGCAATTGAGCTCCAGAATCTATGCTCATAATCAAAACTAAGAACAATCCAAAAAAACAGGCAAACAAATAAACACACAAACTCAGAACAATCAACAGAAAACACTTTAGGGGCACCTGGGTGGCTCAGTGGGTTAAGCCTCTGCCTTCGGCTCGGGTCATGATCCCGGGGTCCTGGGATCAAGCCCCACATCGGGCTCTCTGTGCTGCGGGGAGCCTGCTTCCTCCTCTCTCTCTGCCTGCCTCTCTACCTACTTGTGATCTCTGTCAGATAAATAAAGAAAAAATCTTTAAACAAACAAAAAAAAAAGAAAACACTTTAAAGTAAAGAAGGAACTCACTGGGGGTGCCTGGGTGGCTCAGTGGGTTAAAGCCTCTGCCTTAGGCCAGGTCCTGGTCTCAGGGTCCTGGGATCAAGCCCCGCATAGGGATAGGGATATATGATTGGCCGGGAGACTGCTTTCCCCTCTCTCTGCCTGCCTCTCTGCCTATATGAGATCTCTGTCGGTCAAATAAATAAAATCTTAAAAAAAAAAAAAAAAAAAAAGAAGGAGCTCACTGGCTAACTTATAAAGATTATGAGGTAAAGTTTATGAAAAATCACGTGAATATTAAATTGAATAACAATTATGTTTATGTTTTAATCAAAACTAGTAAATGGTTCCATTAGATGTTAAATTCATAAAATATATTTGTTTTACAGTCACAGAAATTTTAATCATCCTGCAAGACTTGCAAATTTTGTTTAAAGGCAAAAATAGAGAAACATTTGGTTGTTCTTGACCCTTGGCAGTTTAAAATATTTGTAAATTGGGTGGTGGATATTAAGGAGGGCACTCTGTGTTGAGCACTATTATATGTGATGGATTACTAAATTCTACTTCTAAAACCAATATTATACTATATGTCAACTAACTAGGATTTAAAGAAAAGCTAAAATAAAATAAAATAAAAATATTTGTTAAAATTTATCCAGCAATTTGGAAAACAATGTTTCTTTATAAACATTATTATTTTAAGGAAAATATATATGAAGAATTTTATAAATAAAAAATATTATTTTTCTGATTTTCAAAAAATACACTCAAAAACATTAATTTTCAGGTCACTGGAGATACCGAATGCAGTTACAGAGCAATTAAGACACTCATTGAGACTATATATACAAACTTGCATACTTTGATATTGTGAACAGTGAGTGGCCTTGAGTTGTTAAATAAAAAAGGATAGAAAAATTTAACTTAAAATAAACAAGGACATTTAGGGTCACTTGCATGGCTCAGCTGGTTGAGTGTCTGATTCTTGGTTTTGACTCAGGTCATGATCTCAGGGTTCTGAGATGGAACCCTGTAAGGGCTCTGCTCAGAGGGGAGTCTGCTTGAGAGTGTCTCCCTGTCCCTCTCTCTCTCTGTCCCTCCATCCACAAAAATAAATAGATCTTACAAAAAATTAAAGATATTTGGGGCACTTGAGTGGCTCAGTGGGTTAAAGCCTCTGCTTTCGGCTCAGGTCATGGTCCCATGGTCCTGAGATTGAGCCCTGCATCGGGCTCTCTGCTCAGCAGGAGGCTGCTTCCTCTCTCTCTGCCTGCCTCTCTGCCTACTTGTGTTTTCTGTCTGTCAAATAAATAAAATCTTAAAAAAAAATTAAAGCTGTTTTAAATATGTCTCCCTGGGAAACATTATTTTAGTTTCTTATTAAAGAAATGAATCAATTTATAATGGTCATCTATGATTTAGGACTTGTGAATTTACAAGTATTTACTGAAGAAAAAAAAATTTGAGCTTTTTTTTTTTTTTTTTTTTTTTTTACTTATGTAAGTAAGTAAAGTTTCTATATAGGTTTCGATAAAATGTTAATTCCGTTTTTTGGAAATTAAAATACACTGGGAACTATTTTGCTGCATATGTCTGAAATTTAGATACATACATGAATGTTTCTAAATAAAATAGACTAATTAATTAATTAATTAATTAAAGAAAAAAAAAAACTATATGCCTGCCCAGCAATAGTACTTATTTGTATGAATTTAACATAGCGATTTCACTTTAAGTTATAAGCATCTGCTATATTCCCTCTTAATGATAATTTCATGTTAGCATGGGTTACCTGTTGTACTTTGAGGTAATGAAGGATGTATCACTTACATATTTAGATTCTATTATGAATGAATCTTAGCTGTTTTGACTTGGTTTCTTGTTTGTCCAAAGGAGTTAGTCACTAGAAATGTTTTGTGAGTCAATTCTTGGAGATTTGTGACTCAATTTTCCAAACCATTTCAGAGAAGACTAAAAGTTTGGCAGTTTGCTAGAAATAAATAGCTCAATTTCTTTACAGTTACTTAGGAAGAAAGAGAATTTCTTATTGAGAAAGTCAAATTACATATACTAAATTACTTTTTAAAATTATTTTTAGGGGTGCTTCAGTGGCTCAGTTGATTAAGCATCTGCCTTTGGCTAAGGTTATGATCCCAGGGTGCCTCGATCGAATCCCATACTGGGCTCCCTGCTCAGCGGGGAGCCTGCTTCTCCCTCTCCTGCTCACCCTGCTGGTGCTCTCTCTCTGTGTTAAATGAATAAATAAAATCTTTAAAAATAAATAAATAGGGTTGCCCAGGTAGCTCAGTTGTGAAGCTTTGGCTCAGATCATGATCCCAGGGTCCTAAGATCTAGCCCCTCATCTGGCTTGGCAAGATGCCTGCTTCTTCCTCCACCACTCCTTCTGCTTGTGTTCTTTCTCTTGCTGTGTCTCTCTCTCTCTGCCAAATAAATAAATAAAATCTTAAAAATAAATAAGTAAATAAATAAATAAATAAATAAATAGAATCATTTTTAAAGAGAAAAATACTTGTGTCTCCAAAATTCAAACTATCTTAGGCTCTTATCCATAATGCATATGACTTTACTATTTTCTAAAAGAATGTATTCCTCTCTTTTTTTCTGAAATGAATCATTAAAAATATCAATGATTGTTTAATGAGCTTAATTTTTTTAATGTTATGATATTGTTACAATGTGAAAATTTGTTCATAGATAATTTCTCATGAAATTAAAATACTTTATTTTATTTCTAAGGCAATGTCTAACAATGTTAAGCTTTTAATCTATGATTTCTTTTATTAAAATGTTACCAAAAGAGATGATTTTTTTCCCCCAAAGACTGAAACACTGCTATTTCAGGATTTAAACATAATTTTAATTACTGAAGCCTGGTGGAGCAGGAGTTGCTAAGGGACGGAAATACTGCTGAATTAGAACTTGAACTAGAGATAAGAATTAATCATTTTTAGAAATTGTGCTGGCTTTTTAACGGTGTTTAGTTGAAACTGGCAGAAACACTTTTCTATCTTAACCTCATCCAGGATCATTGATTGATGGCTAAATCTTAAATGCCAGATAATGAGTAGTGTGCATAAATACTGATACCGGCTTTATTTTGCTTTTCTTCTGCAGAGGTAGCTTTCTAAGAATGAAAAGTCGATTCTCTTACCCTGTGGCTTCTATGGAGAAAAATAATCTGGTAGTGTGTATAATGAAAATCCTGCTGAACAACACTGCTTACTCTTGGCACCTGGGCAAAGGAAATAGGGTGGATTTTTTTCCCCCCCTTCAAAAAAAAAACAGGGAAAGTATCGCATACCATCTTATTGAGCTCATCACAAATCTGAACTTCAAAAGACTGAGCTAGCAGTAGAAGAAAGAACCAGTTCGGATTCATAGATCAGAACTTTGAACTAAAATAAGAAAGTAGGACTTATAAACTCAATGAAAATGGCATGGGACCAAAAGCACTGATTTATAAATGTGTCATTTTTATCCTTAAGATGCAGAGGAAAGATTTGTAAATCAAAAATATTTTAAATTTAGGATTTATTGGCATGATTCATGCCTCTTCCAGATTTTACAAATCTGCTGATGGTCTTATAAAATACAGCAAAGTGTTTGAACTTTATTTAAAGTGTATTATATTAAACTTTTGAAGTTATTTAAGTTCTTTCATTTATAGATTGTTTCCTTAAAATTCTTAGCTTTAAAATGGGGAGTCATCTTCCTTATATCTCATAAGTTATATGTTACTTTCATACTTCAAATCATAATTATTTTATGAGGAATGTAAATGAGTTTTATGGGAATATGTTTAACTTTTTCATATGGAGCACGAATCTGTTCTTAGAAGGTTGTTTCTTTTTTATTGTTTACTCTTTGTCCAGCTGACTTACTTGTGTCATCACCTTCTAACTTTATCTTACCCAAGTTGAGTTTATCAGGCAGACTCATTTATATTATCTTTTCTAAGAATGAAACTTTTACAGAGGTCTTTAAGCAATTTATAGCATCTTTATGTTTCACCTTATTTTGAGATGGATGTTACCTTGCTTCTAAGTAAAAAGGAAATCAAACCATTATCGCACTAAATGGAGATGGATAACTATTATAATATGACTTATGGGAAAATAATGTTTCTACTCTTTTATCAGTTATGGGGATTAATTTTATAAGTTCTGCCAAGGGATTTTGTTGTTACATTCATATATCAGTATAGCCATAGTCTTTGGAGTAGAGTTAAATCTCAAATTTCAACTGGTTTTAAATATTAATGACTGTAGTTTTTAAAATTTTTGTATGTAAGTTTGATAAAAACACTAAATTAATGTGAACTTAATGTGAACTTAACTTGCCTTTTCAAAAAAGATTCAAAATTCTAAAGTTACCAAGAGTAGATTCTCAACAGTCCCTTCATATCCAGGTACCTAATCATTTGCTTCCTGTTCTCATAGAAACCAATGTTGTCCATACCCTCCAATTTTTACTATAATGACTTAAATCAGTAGAGAGGAGTATAAAGATTGAAACATTAAAAAGTTAAGCCAAGGGACGCCTTGGTGGCTCAGTGCATTAAGCCTCTGACTTTGGCTCAGGTCACGATCTCAGGGTCCTGGGATCAAGCCTGGCATCCGGCTCTCTGCTCAATAGGGAGCCTGCCCTCCCCCGCCCCCCGCCTGCCTCTCTGTCTTCTTGTGATCTTTGTCTCGGTGTCAAATAAATAAATAAAATATTAAAAAAAAAAGTTAAGCCAAATCCCATCCTCCAATAACTATTGTTAATACTTCGTGGGCATTATTTTAATAATCTCTCAATGAATATATACAGTTGGAAAAACAGATGAATAGGCAGCAGGATTTTAATGAAATAATTACTTATACATTATATTAAGAAAAGAGGCAATATTTGATTTTGCTCCATTGTAAGATATATTCATTTCTAAAAGAGCCTTAATATGTTAATGGAAAAGAGAAAAAAAAAAAGATGCTTAAAAGATCTGACAGCTTGAATTCATTATTCATTGTTTTTGCTGCTATGTCCATTTAAGATATTTCTTGGCTGAGTGGGTTAAGCCTCTGCCTTTGGCTCAGGTCATGATTCCAGGGTCCTGAGATTGAGCCCCACATCGGGCTCTCTGCTTGGCGGGGAACCTGCTTCTCCTCTCTCTGCCTGCAGCTCTGTCTACTTATGATCTCTCTCTCTCTCTCACTTTCTGTGTGCATCAAATAAATAAATAAAATCTTTTTTTTTTAAATAAATAAAATCTTAAAAAAAAAAAGATATTTCTTAAATCCCTGAGTATAAGATGTTGGAAGTAGCATACTTCCTACATCTCCCATTAAGTCCCAAACTTTGATTGCTAGTATTTATTAATTTATTGTTATTCATGTTTTCAAGGACACATTTTGTTGTGTAACAGTAATTTCCAACAGTTTACTAGTTCCTTTTATTCTCCTAGAAACGTTTACACTGCCTTTTAATTTTATTATTTTTTAAGTTTTCAATGCTTAACACCCATTTTATTCCACATTTGCTTCATTTCTATGTGTTTTTTGAGTAATATCTTATTAGGTCAGATTATCTTACATTTTAACAGTCATTTTAGTTTTTATGTTTAAAAAGATAGATCATTTAAGCAAAGTTTTGCATAATATCACATATGTATAATATACAATTTCCACTGAATTCTGTCTTAAAGTATTTTTTTTTATTGGCAGGTCAGTCATTGACTTACTGTATTTCAGAAATTGTACATTTATTATTATGAAAGCAGTACCTGTGCTGTCTAGTGAAAAAAATTAAAATAAAAATAGTTTCAGGGATATAAAAATATATCCAACTTAAATAGCAAAAAAGTGAAGTTTAATACTGCTATGCTGCAGTCATTTCTGCTTTTTAAAATAACTATTTTATGGATGATAACATCCAGTTGAAAGAGCAATTATGCAAAACAGACATCCACGTATATCTTGAAAGCCTTATTGACAATATCTCATTGTCACTAGAAACCAATCGTAGGTAAGAGCCACAGTTAGGGACACATGTATATGCCTACCATTCACATGCTAGGAATGTGCACCATTCCTACCATGTGCATCTTTGGAAAATTCATTCCATATTGCTGAGTGTTGTCATAGCTGGTAAGTCCTTGTTGAATCAACGGTTGTGAACTGGCCTGTATACCACCTGACCCAAACTGACTTTCCAAGCGCTGATATCATTTGTAGTACTGTAAACACCATTTTGAGTTTCTGCCCCCAAATCTCTTTTAAACAGACAAGAATGACCTCTGATATAGTTTCCCACATATCTGAAGGTATTAAGCCCACCCCTTTTGTATGAGTAATGAGCCTGATGGTCATCTACCGTGCCTTCTCTAGCCCTGGAATGACACATTCCTTTAGAGCGCTCCCAGATGGAAAACAACATTGGACACTTCCTATGCTGCCAAAATCACCACAGGCCATTTTTTTTTGGTATAACAGTGAAAGGCATTTTAAAGAACTGAGCTATCAAAAGAGCAAAGGCTTTCCTGAAATGAGAAGTTTCCATACTTATTTCCAGATAGAGGCTCATCCCTATTTCCTCCTAATCAAGGTACATTAAACCCTATATCCTGACCATAAATTAGGGCATCCAAGCAGGCAAACATGATGTCAATGGTTGTGGTTGGTGAGGAAAAAGCTGGAAAAAATCAGGTGTCATATGTTCCCTGGGAGTGGCTGCAGTGACAGTGAAGCCTTAAGAAAGGGCAAATGGTGATATCTACAGGATAACAAGGACAAGAACTGAAGCTACTTGACTAGAGCCCGGTGGATAAAAATGAGGCTGTTTATTATTATTATTTTTTTTAAAGAAGTTTGTAAGTACTTTATCCTTTAATTTTTGTGTACTTGAAGAGCCGATCTATTGCCTTTAAAATTGAAGGATCACGGACTCTTTTTACATCCATAGTTATTATTTCATCATTAAATGCATTTAAAATTCATGTATCCATTTCTAGTGGCTGATAAATGTATAATGAGGTGCGTGTGTCCACGTGTGCTTGTGTACAAGATTCACGTACAGCGGGGTCACTTGGATCGAGGGATTCATCTTAGAGATTCAGTTCATTGATATAGTTTATCCTTCTTTTGCCCATCTTTACTATTCCCTCTGGGTATTCCCTCATCTAATTTTCTGGGAACTATTGTTCATTAAACTTATGAACCTATTTCACAAGTAATCAATAAAGTATTTTGAAAATTCACAAATGTTTGAGATGCCTTGTGTGTGTGTATTTTGAATAGCAACAATCTGTGTCTTCATTGGCAAAGTGAAGTCAAAGAGTGAGCTAATGAATTTAATTATTATAGAAGGCCAGTTTGAATAGTTCAAGCAAACATTATCTCTTCCTCAGCAGGAAATTTTTCTGCTTGAATCACTTTCATAATTGCCTCAGGTCTTTACTTTACCTGAGTAGGCGGTCTTCAGCTGTCTCTCTATAGTTATAGTTAAATTAGACTTGACTGAAAGACTCAGCCTCTCAGGGATTTTTTTGGAGAATTTGGAGGATTCAAAGGGTTGGCCACAGCCTACTAGCTGGGCCACGAAACAACAAAATGATAGCATTGTAGTTTCAATTAAGGTGTATGCTTCCATCCAAATGTGTTTTTTTTTGTTTGTTTGTTTTAATTTTGGTCGCTTAAAACATATTCTTTGACTCATTGAAAACAAAAAAGAGCATCTTATAACAAGGAACAAAATATTCTGCTTAAACTTGATATTTGACAAAATATAAATGAGTTCAAGTGAAAAATAGTGGCTTATTGCCCTCTTCTGTCTTGTGACCCCAGTAGCATGGTCTGTGTACTTATAACCCTGTGAGATTATTTAATAGTGGAAAACACAAAAGGAGCTGTACAAGAACTTCAGAGCTGGCTCAAAGACAGTCTTGTACTGAATGCCTGCTATTGTGGGTATTAATTGTTGTTTCTAGAGGATTGCACCTGACAAAACACAATTGCATTTAGAAAAAGTGAAATTTGAGGTGTAGGCTCATGGCTAATAAATGAATGATTCTAAAGTGACAATGAAAATTATAGCAGTCAAATGTGGTTTTAAAGATCTAAAGTCTACTTTCATTTTTCTGTAAGGTCTGGTTGAGAATGAACTCGAAACATTGTCTATCGTGTGGAATTGCTTGTGAATTGTAGCAGAATGTAAATATCTGTATGCCACTGCATCGCTGCTTGTTTTAACTCAGGGTTCCTTTTAGCAATCTTAATTGGAATACCGTAGTCCTGAGTCAAACCAATCAATATGAAATCTATTTTGCCCGTGATAAGCAAATGACTAACTCCATTAACATCAGCAACTGCTGTGCCTGAGAAGTGAGGGAAGGCTATATTTGCTACTGATTTTCTTACCATGAAAATTGCCTATGCCATGCTTTTCAGAGAGTCAATTTGAGCAAAGATTTTTCAGTGAAGAGTATAACAAATAGGCAGAAATAGAATTTGGAACTTGGGCTCAGATGACTCAAGATAGGACAGTATAGAATCAAGTTGCTAGGAAGGGGAAAGTGAGCAAAAAAAAAAAAAAAAAAAAAAAAAAGACTTCACACACATTTTCACCTGCTTGAAAAAAGAAAAGAAAATGGTGAGGAAAAAATGATTCTCCTTACCTTTGGATGAAATTATCATCACTGGTACCCAATCTCTGAGAGCTTTGAAGAGCTCAGAAGTGCCCTAAGGTTTATAGCAATTGCTTTGAGATATTAAAAGTTCAGAGGCATTTAACCCTAACACCCCATTTCAGGAATGCCTTGATCTTTTGATAGTTTAGTACTTTATTTTTTTTAAGGTTTTATTTATTTATTTGACAGAGAGAGACACAGCAAGAGAGCAAACACAAGCAGGGGGTTGGGAGAGAGAGAAGCAGGGTTCACGCTGAGCACGGAGCCCAATGTGGGGCTCTATCCCAGGACCCTGAGAACATGACCTGAGCCTAAGTCAGACACTTAATGATTGAGCCACCCAGGTGCCCAGATAGTTTTGTACTTTAAAATGCTTTTCATTGTTGCACTAAAAAATGTTCTGTAGTGATTTTGACTTCATGGGAAATGTCCAATGTTGTTGTTGGTTCAGGATGTCTCTACAGGAATGTGTCTGTGCTTTCCACTCATTTATTTATCTGATCAGACACTGCATTGGGCAGTGAAGATTCATAAATGGTCTTTTCTTGATGAACTCATGGTCTGGTGCCAGTGATAGATGTGTGTGTGTGTGTGTGTGTGTGTATAAAATAACTCAGAAATGTGAATGCTAATAGAAATTTACATTATATTAAAGGAGAATAAAATGGTTGATTTGCTCCATTTCACAACATAACTTATTTTTTTGTGTTGTTCAAACCTTGTGCCACAGTGTTATGTGCTTTATATATTTGATTCTATTTAACCTTCACAATACTCTTGGGAAGTAGATATAACTGCTATCTTCACATTACAAATAAGGAAACTGAGGTTAAAAATGGCTACATTTCTAAGCCAAGGCCACACAGGTAGTGAATATCCAACTCCAGGATTTATATCCAGGCCTGCTGAATTCCAGAAACAAGTTCTTACTCACTAACTTAAATTTCTTACCTGTGCAAGAATCATGTCATGTAATATGCAAGTGTCAGTAAACATTCAAAAATGAACATCCTTTTTTTTTTTTAAAAGATTTTATTTATTTTTGAGAAAGAGAGAGAGAGAGAAAAAAAAAAAGTGAGCATGAGCAGGGAAGGAGAGGCAGACTCCCTGCTGATCAGAGAGCTCGACTCAGAACTCGATCCCAGGATCCTATGATCATGACCTGAGCTGAAGGCAGATGCTTGACCACCTGAGCCACCCACTCAACTATGAACGTCCTTTATATTCCTTATCTAATTTACTTTTTATTCTGAATTTGTATCATCTACTTTTTACATTTATTAGTGTGTTATATCACAATAGAGTTGAGAATTGTTTGCAATATTTAAAAAATGGATACCAAGTTTTTATAAAATAAGTATAATTAATAGTCTGACACTCGTAGAAATCTCCTTTATTATGTTCTTCAGAGCATTTCTAATTTTAATGGAATAATTGACTTAGTTCAATCCACCATTATACTTTATAAATGTTAGAATTTTAGTGATAGTTTTAATACCATATAAACTGACAAGTGGTCTACAACATATTTTCTTGTAATAAAACTTGTATGAATTTTTATTATAAAATCTTAAGGCCATGCACATGTATTTGTGAGCTTCCTTAGATTATCCTGAAAGAAATGTTAGAATAATACTCAATACTTTTGTTCATAATATGTTTTCTTTCTTTGATTCCTTTATCCTAAACACACAGCAACAAATCAAACATGAAAAGAGAAAACTAAAAAGTTATAACAATGCAGGCATTAGCAATAAGAAACTCATCTTCCATATAGTGTAATTATCTAAGCATTTAAAAGCTATTGAAAGGGATCAAAACCTGACTTAGTGCTTGAAGACAAGGACTGATGAGGAGTTCTGCCTCAAGTGAAATTAGGTTAAAAAAAGCCAAGCCCTGTTACCAATTTTCATGTGTAGTTGTAGATTTCCATAAGCCTGTAGCTTTCCATAAACCTGAAGAAGTTAGTAACTGAGTAAAAGTATTTATTGGTTTAGAGAGTGAATCTTCCCAAGATTGATATTTTTCAACCTAGTAGCCCCTTATCTGTGGTTTTATTTTCAATGGTTTCAGTTACCCACAGTCAACTGTAGTCTGGAAGCAGATGATCCTCCTTCTGACCTATGGTTGGAAGGTCAGTGGTAGCCTAACGCTACATCACAATGCCTGTGCCATTCACCTCAGTTCATCTCATCACATAGGCATTGTATCATCTCACATCATCACACAAAGAATGGTAAGCATAGTACAAGATATTCTGAGAGAGAGAAACACATTCACATAATTTTTATTATAGTATATTATTAGAAATGTTCTATTATTAGTATAGTTAATCTCTCACTGTCCCTAATTTATAAGTTAAATTCTGTCATAGTAAGTGTATATAGGAAAAGGCATAGTATATGTAGGGTTCAGTTTGGAATGCACTGGGGGCTTGGGGATGTATCTCCTGAAGATATGGGGGACTATAGTAACTTCATGAGGGCAAAAGTGCCAAAATGGCATTATAGCTTAAGACTAGGTTTATATAGCACTAACCATAATACCACTGGACTGGGAAGAATCATCACAGAGAAAGAAAAATAGAACAAAATCCTTTCAGTCAGATGAACTTCAATCTAGAAACCTAAATTACAAATGAAAAGAGGTATAATTTCTTAATTTCCTAATTTCTGGTTATGAGACAGCCAAAAAGATTTAGAATATTGATTCTCTATTTGACATACAATTGTTATGTAACATTATAATACACATTATTCAAAATTCAAGAAATTAATGGATTAAAAGTAGAGAAATAGGAAAATAAAGTACTTATAAAACTTGGGGATAGAAATATACTCATTGAAATTTAAGAAGTAGAATAGATTTTTAAATGACTAGACACTGTTGTAGAAAGATTTCATGAATTGGAGGTTAGCATTGAGGAACTAATCCAGAATGTAACTCTGAGAGTTGAAGGCATAATAAATATAATAAAGCAGTTTGAGTAAATTGTGGGATAGATTGCAGTACTCTAATATTTATCAAAAACAAATTCCATAAAAGAGTGAAGAAAATGGCAGAACCACATTTTAAGATATAACACAAAACTAACTTAAAAGTGATAGTTAACAAATCAATGCATAGCCACTTAAAGATTTTTTTAAACTTTTTTTTATTTATTTTTTTTAAAGATTTTATTTATTTGACAGAAAGAGAGAGAGATAACAAGTAGGCAGAGAAGCAGGCAGAGAGAAAGGGAGAATCAGTCTCCCTGCTGAGCAGAGAGCCCAATGGGGGCTTGATCCCAGGACTCTCAGATTATGACCTGAGCTGAAGGCAGAGGTTTAACCCACTGAGCCACCCAGGTGTCCCTTAAAGATTTTTTTTAAATCAGCATTTACTGTTTCTGTTATTTTTTCATCTTTAGAGAAATTTATATCTGTCTATGAACTAGAGGGAATTAGAAATATATTGATTCATAGTCCTGTGATTTTCAATTACTTGTTCTAATTCTTATTGTTAAAATTCCAAATAAAATTCCTTCGTTCGTTTTTGAGAAAAAAAAATCCACTATTTATTTAAATGTTACTCCATGAGCTGAATATATAATGCACTTCAGGAAACATGTAACAAAATCAAAAGAAAATCTCAAGGTAAACCAATATAAAAGTTAAAAAGCTGAGTATAATGCCCTTGCGTTTGCTGTAATACAGGTAGATAGAATGTTGATAGTCAGCCCAGAGAATTTTAAGAGGTTATTAGGTCTCCAGAAAGCAAAACTGAAAGCATAAGGTATAACAAATGGCTATGTGTACCTAGACAAATATTTTTGAGGGAACTTAATAATCCAGGTACCTATCAAAAATTCATATTGAATGCTTGTTCATCACAGAAAGAATACAAATCTCTCCCTCTCTATCTCTCTCTATATATCTCTCAGTATATATTACAGATGTAGACATAGAGTTTCAACTAAATCTAGATTTAGATTTAGATCTAGCTGCACATGTATAGATAGCTCTTAATTTGAAGGATGTCCAATGTTAGAGAAAGACCAAAATAAAACAGAATGACCAATGTTGCTACAATTCAATTACATGGTGTTTACTATAAACATTTTCTCTTCTATATTTTCTATAGATATTATTTAATCTCATTCTATGACATTGAAAGTATAATTATTCCCATTTTCACATAAAAAAAATCAAATCATAAGTGACTCTTAATCTCACAAAACAAACTGAGGGTTGCTGGGGGGAGGGGGTTTGGGAGAAGGGGGTGGGATTATGGACATTGGGGAGGGTGTGTGCTTTGGTGAGTGCTGTGAAGTGTGTAAACCTGGTATTCACAGACCTGTACCCCTGGGGATAAAAATATATGTTTATAAAAAATAAAAAATTAAAAAAGAAATCAAATCATAGACTTTGAGTAACCTGTCTAAATTACAAAATTATGAGGTGGCAGGGCAAGAGTTTAATCTACATAAATTCTATGTAAATTGCCCTAGATGAAAAAAAAAAAAAACTTTCTGTAATGAAGCTGTCATAAACTCCTAAATAGTGGCAAATTGTCATCTTTAAATGATGACTCTTACTCTGAAAACAATCACATATAATATAGAATAAATAAGTGATAATTTGGTAAATAGGGTAGATAATCCCTTATAAAATAAGTAATTTGATAAATAAAGCAGATGATGAAGTTGGATATTGCAAATTAAACTTTTAAAAGTAAGATATAATTACAAATTAATAAAAATAGCTTCCTCATTTATAGATTATAAAGACATTTTCAATGCAGTGTGTTCCAAAAATTTTTGAGCAATACCACTATTTCCCAGAAGGATAAACTGTTCTTTGAAAGATGCTCATAATCTGATTGTAAAATTTCTAGAGATTTATAAAAGAAAAAATAGTCATATTAATCCATGGTCACTGATCAGAGATTTTTCTAAGTTACAGTTCTTTTCCAGTTTGTTCCATTTACCCTGAGGATGTAATAATGATGAAACATTGATGATTTTGTGATGATCAATATATGGAACATAATGAGCAGTATTCAAGTAACTATTCCAACTGTCATATATGTAATAGCACTTTTACTTGATAATATCTTTAAGGTAGATATTGTGTTGTTGTGGCCTAGAGAGAGCAAATGTACTATTGCTAATATCCATTAAATATGTTATTGTTTATTCAAACACTTATGAGTATCAGCATTTCTGATGACACTTAGCAGTTACATAGTACCATTATTTTTAAGGCAGAGGGTCAGAGGTGATTATGGACTAGCTCTGGGTTCTAGGCCTAGCAAGTAGACCCAGAATACTGGGTCTAGGCTAATACCATTTCCATGTCCTACACTGCCTTAGAATTTGTTATATATAACTCTTGAGAGTAATGAGATTCTACAAATTAATATTCATCATGTTTAGGAATCCTAAAATTAAGTAAGATCCTATATGAAAGCTCTGTTGAGTAGAACGAAATAACTTTATTATGATGAAGACTCTGTGGATTTCCTCAGATGACAAATTAATGAATACTTCTTGTTGATGCTGTAAAAGTAACCTAAATAATGTCTTTTTTTCTCAGTATTTGTTTTCTCAATATGTATAACACTTCTTGTGAGAAATTAGACGTTGTTTTGAGAGGTTAACTGTATTTCTGTGTTGGGAAAAAAAAAACATGGTCATTGAGTAATATTTTAGATTCTTATGTTAGCATATTGTCAGTAGCTTATTTAAGATGAGAAAGACGGGACTGAACTATTAGCTGTTGGAGTAGCCAATTAAAGCAACAAGCTGCAAATGAAAGACTTAAGCCACTTACTGTGGTAATAAAAGCAAGAGTTTTAAGCCCATGGAGAAATTGACTCCCCCTCTGCCATTTCCCCCCATGGAAGTGTACACTGGTCAAGGGTCAGGGGAGTCAGCATAGATGTGGAGGTAGTTTCACTGTTGAGGGAGCCCAGAACAAAAGACTTGGGCAGTTTTATAGACCTTGGGGTCAAGAAGAGGGCAAGGAAGAAGGGTTAGGAGTGGAAAATCTTGGGCATTCAGAGTGAGGAAAAGTATCTTCAAGTTTCCTTTTTTCTCTCTCCTCTCTTTCCCCCTCCCTCCATTGTTCCCCAAGGAGGCTTAGCCTAGCCTCCTAAGAGAACCTGTACCCAGAGTCTCAGTTAAAGAGGTCTAAGAATAAAGGGAGCTGGGCTAAGATTTACAAATTCAAAGAGCATG
Source organism: Mustela putorius furo (assembly GCF_011764305.1). Lineage (NCBI taxonomy): Eukaryota > Metazoa > Chordata > Mammalia > Carnivora > Mustelidae > Mustela > Mustela putorius. The sequence goes on from NW_025421987.1 coordinate 77,623,647, forward strand.
ACTGACAAGGGGGCTGGGGTCCCCTTCATGGAAACCTCTCAATGACTGCAGTGCACTGATTGTGCACCAAGTCTCACTTGTGGTGAAGGCAGATTTCCCTTTGAGGCCTGACAGAAAAAAACACACTAATTGCTTATGCTCAGGCCTGAGAAGTCACTGGAAGGTTTTGAACTAGGAACCAGACTCCTTGCATAGGACTTCAACTACATATGGTTGGTCAATCCCTATCTGTCACATGATTATCTAGTAAATACAGGATTATTCTTGCTACAGTGTAGTGTAATTTGCCAGACAAATGGATTTAGAGGTTTTGTTTTTTCTTGATAAGGAAAATTGTGCTTATCCCTGCTATTTAGAGAATGGTCATTGTGACATTTGAATTCTTTACTCAGGCCTTTTTTCAAAATCTCCACAAGCTTCAGGCTAAAAAAACCTGTAACTTTGAAATGCCCTGTTACCCAATGGGCATTATTAGCTACATTCCAAGAGTATTATGCCTTCTTCTCCTATCACGTTTAGCTTCCTTTTCTCTTTCCAATTCTAAATTCCTCCTTTGGAATTATTACCAAGTGAACTTAATTGCATTATTAAACAAATATATTGAAATGCCCTTCAAAGAACCTTGGGGCTTCAGTAATACTTCCTGCACTGAGAATTATGCAGAGGAAGAATTTTAGCATATATACAAAATGTGCAGAGAATACAGATATAGTGACTGTGTAAATATACATAGAAAGTTTAATTTTATAATCTTTCAGAGCACCTGGGAGAATTTTAATTCCAGAATTCCTACTTTGACTTGTGACTCACTCATATTTGGCCAATTAAAAATGTGACTGTAAATGTAAAAGGTAAAACACAGAGCGGTAGTATTGTGCCTTTAGAGAGATAAGAAAGTAAAGGAAAAATAACCAGGGCATTCAAACTATATTCCCACATCTATTAAAAGTTGAAGAAGATAAATCAAATTTTAAGAGGGTCAGAAGGCATGTACTATAATTACATAACCTATTATCACATAGCAAACTTTAGAAAAATGTATTGGTTATTCCAAATACGCTTATTTAAAATAACTCCAGATTGTCATAGTTGCTGTTTTTGTGTTTTGTTTTATCTCAACCATGCAAATCATATTGCTCCTGGATTGTGATAGAACTCAGGACACAGGATTCAAGAACCCTGAATCATAAAATCAGAGAGGTTGTGAACATATCAAGAACCAAATATGCGGTGGGGAGAATCTCTTAATATGCACCTTCCCTGAAACTTCAGAAAGTGAGTGCTTAAAATCTCTTTTGAATTATAAAAGGAGGAGATTAAGGCAACTTTAGCAGTTGAGGAATTATAAATGACAATTAATTACATTAACAATTTAGGGTGTATAAAAACATCATTCATAGCATTTTACTGAACAAGCTGCCTTTATTGTTTTATTTTAGTGTAAAAATAGCGATAAGAGGGTTTTTGTATGGATTTTCTCATTATCACAGTCCCCAAACTCAATTTTCTCTTTAAGATCTTAAATACCTCCACTGTCAGTTCTTGTATGTTAGTAATTTTTCAGGATCCCAGCTCTCATATTTGAGAAAGGCCTATTATTGACCCACAAGTTGTGAAATATGCCTTTACACTTGGGCTTGGATCACTTTGTAATAATTGCATTTATTGAGTTACGGCAATGAATTACACATTTTATATACATTATTTTATTCAATCTTTAAAACAATTCCATAATAAATATTATTATCCACATTTAACAAATGAGGAAATTGAGGGTCAGAAGAGTCAAGGTGCTTGCCCACATTTTGCTCATAGATTATGTCACAGGGTTGGTACTCAGGCCAAATGACTCCAAAACTCATTGTGGTACATTTCTGCGCTCTCAACTACAATTCAGAATAAAATAGGTAAGCAAGATGAGGGGGTGAAAATACATACTCTGGAGTCAATCATACAGGTTATTTAGAAAGTGTCTACATTATGAAAAGCTTTCAATGAGTGAATCCTAAGAATTTATTTGCTCTTAGTGCCGCTTCTGTGTTCTCTTTTATAATATGGGGATTTTAATATTGCCTTTCCTCATAACAGCTGTTGAGTATAAGGATGACAAATTTTGGGGGGAAATGTTCTAATAATTCTGAGGCAAACACTAAGTGGTGGCGGTTGGATATTTAAACTTGTAGAAAATGGGAAAGGGGAACAAACAAACAAACAAAACAAAAAAAACACTTGAAGTCCAGAGATGGGTAAGACTTTTACAGCTGTGTAACTTTGTGTACCCTAACCCACCATATGTATTGGGTCAGATATGGACTCATAAAATAAGCATTATTTTTATGTGAATTTTAGTAGTATCTTAAAGAGGTAAAGTTCTATAGCTGTGTTTTTTCGCTGTTCCAATAAGGAATACAGTGTTCATGGGGAGACTTTCAATTTAACTTACTAGGCCACCCGTCAGGTTTACTCCTGTGTCTTTCTGTCTTAATTTTCCAGGCTTTTCTAAAACTCTGCCCGATTCAGAAATCTTTATTTGTCTAGAGAAAGAATACTATGGAGTAGAAAAATGAATCGCTAAGTATCCTATTTAAAGTGTAAGACAGGGGCACCTGGGTGGCTCAGTCAGTTGATTAAGCATCTGCCTTCTGCTCAGGTCATGAGTCCGGGTCCTGGGATCCAGCCCAATGTTGAGCTCCCTGCTCAGCCTGCTTCTCCTTTTCCCTCCGCCTGCTGCTCCCCCTGCTTGTGCACTCACTCTCGCACTTTCTCTCTTTCTCTGTCAAATAAATAAATAAAATCTTTAAAATAAATAAATAAATAGATAAAGTGTAGGACATACTTAACTTAGGTTAAGACACTACCTTTATCATTTAATAAATTATTATTTGTGTTTAAGAATACAGCAATTTTTGAATTTGGAGTTCTTTAACTTTGTAATAACTGATTATTAATTAATTATTAATTATTTTAATAGTTTTTAATATCTAGCAAAAGTAACCTTCCTATATTGTTTTCTTTTTCACTATTTTTCTGGCTAGTTTGCTTTTATTTTTTAATTAATTTGCAAATCAGCACATCTAGTTAAATAAATAAAAAACAGAACCAACCTTCTGTTAGTTTTATTGGTGTCATGTGAAATCTGTTTTTAATTTACATTGAAAGGATGCTTTCACTATGTTAGTCTTTTCCCTTCCAAGAACATGGTATATCTTTCATTATGTTCAAATATTCTTTTGTGTCTTTTCATACTCTGAAAATTTTCTTCATATAGATATTGCACATTTCTTATTAAATTTATCCTTAGTTATATATTTTTTTCTGTTATAAAAAGTTATTACTTTCATTATATGTTATGATTAGTTATTATGTATATGTGTGCATATATATTATATATGTTTGTGTGTATAAAAGTATATATATGTCATATAAAAATATATATGTATATATAAATATAAATAAAGTATATATGCATAATATATATTGAGCATATATACATATATATTATACATTATATATGTATAAAAGTATATATAAGTCAGATTTTTATATCATTAATTTATCTGTTTTGTAAGTGTAAGCTAATGCCTATAGGAAATATAAAAATAATAGTGCTGATACTAAACATTTTGACCTATTTCTAGTTTCAGTGTGAATGCTTTTAGTGTACCCTCATTACCTCATGATGCCGTTTGCTAATATGTTAGTTAGGATTTTTATAGTGACATGCGTAAATCAAAGTGGCTTACATTTTAATAATACAATTTTTAAGGTTTAGGGTCAATGTTAAACTTATATTTTAAAAATGATTGAGAGGTTTTTCTTTTTTATGTGTACTGTGAAACAGTTTGTCAATCCTGAAAATTGCTGCTATTTATAGGACGTAGCTTATGCATTTCAAAGAAAACCCCTCAACATTAGGAATTATATTTTGCCATTAATTTAAAAAAATTCCTTGATTAGTTGACACATGCTGTTACATTAGTTTCAGGTGTACAACATACTGATTCAACTTCTCTATTCATTATGCTATGTTCACTGTAACGTAGCTTCCATCTGTCACCATACAACACTATTATAATATTACTGACTGTATTCCCTATGCTGTGCTTTTATTCCTGTGACTTACTCTTTACATAACTGGAAGCCTGTATCTCCCACTTCCCTTCACCCATTTTGCCCATCCCAGAACCCATCCCCAAACCCATCCTCCGTTTCCTGCAGCCATCAGTTTCTTTGCTGTACTTACAGGTCTGAGTCTGCTTTTTGCTTGTTTGTTTATTTTATTGTATTTTATTTTTTTAGATTTAGATTTAGATCTATTTTTATTAATATTAAATCTATTTCATTATATTTTTATAATATTATATAAAATATATTTATATATTTATAATATTTTATTAATAGTAAATCTATTTTTAGATTTAGATTTTTTTTAGATTATGAGTGAAATCATATGGCATTTGTCTTCCTCAGTCTTATTTCACTTATCATTAAAACCTCTAGTTCCATCCACTGCTGTGAACTTTCAGTACTCTTTCTAGTTTTCTTCTCATTTATTTTTGTATAAATTCTGCCTGATCTCAGGTTTGATAACCCTTCTAAGAATTTTTGAAATCTTGTATTTTTTAATCTCTAGGATTTTCTGAAAATGATGTTTCTAGATTTTTACTCACTTGGCTGATGGTTACATTTTAGTTATGTCCAGAACTTACTTATTACGACTTTACTTATTGTGACATTCTGAATTACATACTAAATGACATAGAGCTTGTGCCTGGAAGTGGAAGTTTACTAGCATGAAAGCTAACTACCCTTGTTCATAAGCCAGTGTCTGGTAAATAACGGGATTCTGCAGTGGACATTGTAGTCAGCTCTCATATATTTACTGCAGCCTTCTCATATATTCATTGCCGCTGTGTGGCAGTTTTAAGATTTCCATGGGACTGATCCCACAATTTATTTTAGCTGCAGATCCAACTGGTCTAAACTGGTAAGGGTAGGTCCTTATTCTAGCCACAGTGATTTTTGTTTTCATAAGAAATCGGTATAATCAGATTTTTGTTTGTGGTTAAGAATCCAATGATGGGGAAGAAAAGACTTTCCTTCTTTCTGGATTCGTATGAAGGTATTTTCAGTGATCTTGACATCATGAGAAAAAATTCAGGCTTAGAATGAAGCTGATAAATTGGCGACAAAGTGGAAATATGGGGGGGAAGTCTTTGGTGCCATTATTGAACAAAATAAACTGAAATTCCCTTTGTTTTGAGTTTTTCATTAATATTTGCTAATATTAAATCTTGTTTAAATCAGTTTTTTGAGAGAGTACAAACTTAGAGAGCTGTCCAAAAGACCCCTTTTATTTCTGACACCAATTACAAGTTTGGGGCTCCCAAGATCCCCCCACCACTAACACAGATTACATGCTTAGAAGCCCCCACCAATGCCATGTTTAATAATTCAGTAGACGACTTGCTAAACTCACTGAAAGCTTTTATACTCACAGTTTATCACAGTGAAAAGAGGCAGGTTAAAATTAACCCAGGGAATAGGGCCATGGAGCAGAATCCAGGCGTTTCCAGGTCTGGAGCTTCCTGTTGTCCCCTTCCATTAAAATCATGGAGAGTCCCATTTATCCTAGTGATGATGTGTGGGAATATGCATAGAATCTTTTATTGCTCATCAGGGAAGCTCACTTGAGCCTGGATGGCCAGAGATTTTATTGAGGCATGGAGGCATTATTTTGACATAGTTGGAGGCATAGAGGCATCATTTCAACATAGTTGACTTCCCATGTGGTTAATATCCATCTCTAGCCCCTCCAGAGGTTAAACTGATCTCATAGACTCAAAAACACCACCCTAACTCCCATTGTTAGACTATCTGGTATGCCAGCCTCCACCCTAACTCACATTGCTGGATCATTTGGTATGACCCAAGGTACAAAGACACTTCTATAAGGAATAACATTCCAAGAACTTAATACCACCTACCAGAACTCAAGAACAAAGTCCAGACCTCCCTTTAGGCAAAATTAAATTCTTTACTACATGTGGCCAAAGGTGGGGTTCTGTTCCTTGAAACGTGTTATACTTGATGCACAACCTGACTAAAGTATGGTAGGGAAGAGACTGATAAGATACGTTGCCACTATTAACTTTTGTGGTAGGCAGTTACATTTAGAATGGAAATACTAAAATCTGATATAAAAAATGAAAGATTCTCAGCAAAGTGGAATTTTTTTTTCACAAAATCTTTTGAAACATTTCTTTCTCAAACAGTAAGATTTTCATTTAAATTGATCTAATTTATTAACACATTATTCTTTATCTTCACTAGTGATCTCAATAGATATTTGTGTTTTAAGAAGAAAGGGAAAGATAATTTAAACATGACTTGATATTGCCCTGTAGGGTTCAATGTAGAGGTTGATGGATAAATTCTTGATATTGAAAGGAAAACCTTAAAGGGATGGGGAATAGAGCCAATCCTGGAAGTAATACTTACTCAAGAAGAAGTATATAAATCATTACCTTATTTACACTGCATTAGACTGGATTACAAAAACAAAAATCAAACAAAAAACAATGACCACAACTCCCCAAAACAAAACAGCTCCGTAGAGTCTTGTGTTGAAAATAATACAGATAATTTGTTACTGCTTAAATTAGGAATACATTTTTAAATCAAGTTAATAAATTAACAGTTCTTGGAAGGAAGCATAATCACTGAAATCATTTTAATTGCCCCTTCCAGGTTTTTCATATTTAACATCAAATCAAGAATTTAACAGAGGGGCGCCTGGGTGGCTCAGTGGGTTAAGGCCTCTGCCTTCGGCTCGGGTCATGATCCCAGGGTCCTGGGATCGAGCCCCATATCGGGCTCTCTGCCTGGCGGGGAGCCTGCTTCCTCCTCTCCCTCTCTGCCTGCCTCTCTGCCTGCCTCTCTGCCTACGTGTGATCTCTGTCTGTCAAATAAATAAATAAATAAATAAAATATTTTTTTAAAAAAAGAATTTAACAGAAAAGAAAAACCCTATGTATGCATTCCTTATACCAGAAATAATAAAACTAAGATTATAAAGATACATACAGTGTGAAAAATCAAATTAAAATTAGGACAAAATGGACATGGAAAATTAAATATTGAGAAAGTATTAGAAATGTTTAATCAAAGTCAGATTTTAAATTAGTATATCTAATGCATGCATATTCCCCAATTAGATTTGGTTAGTCTGTGCTCAGTAAGAAAAAAAGAGTAGAGGAATATGAATGGTTATTGACATTTAATTTTGGGCATTTGATTCTGTTTTTAATGTTTTACTTTTTGTGATAAACTGTTGAATGAAAGATGTTCAATTATTTACAGTCCATTGATTTAGATATCTATTTCCAGTTAAATGAAAAAAAATGAAATTTTAAATTGAAATATAGACAATATTATATATGAAACATTTATAACTATGTGTTGAATAAAGAAACTAAGGTAAATATATAAATTAAAGATGTGGCGAAACTATGTGTAATCTTTTTTTTCCTTACACCTCTGCATTTTAAATATTTCCTTTAGTGTCTATATCATTGTAATTAAAAAGCAAAATAGGAGTACCTTGGTGGTTCAGTAGGCTAAGCCTCCCACTCTTGATTTCTGCTCAGGTCATGATGTCAGGGTTGTGAGATTGAGCCTGGAGTAAGGCAGGGTACACAGTGGAGAGTCTGCTTGAGATTCTCTCTCCCTTCCTCCCTCTCTCTAAAATAGATAAATAAATCTTTTTTTTTTTAAAGGTAAACTGTAATGCTAAGATTATTGTCTCACTAGGTGTATTAGTAAGCATAGCAGTCACTGATGTTATGAGTAAGACATATGCTAAATTAATATAACACTTATTTATGCAAGTGTGGTTCAAAGCCACATTGAGATTAAAAACGGCAAAGAAGAAGTCAAACTCTCTCTATCACATTGATTGGCTTGCAAATATTGAACCACCCTTGCATCCCAGGGATAAATCCTAACTGGTCATGGTGGATAAGATGTTTCTGTACATTGATTTTGTATCCTTCCATATTACTGAATTGCTGTATGAGTTCTAGTAGTTTGGGAGTGGAGTTTTTTGCATTTTCCACATAAAGTATCATGTCATCTGTGAGAAGAGAGAGTTTGACTTCTTCTTTGCCAGTTTGAATACCTTCTATTTCTTTCTGTGTCTGATTGCTGTTGCTAGGACTTATAGTACTATGTTGAACAACAGTGGTGAGAGTGGACATCCTTGTCATGTTCCTGATCTCAAAGGGAATTGAGGATGATATTCGATGTGGGTTTTTCATAGATAATTTTATGAAGTTGGGGAACGTTCCCTCTAACCCTACATTTTGAAGAGTTTTAATCAGGAATGGATGCTGTATTTTGTCAAATGCATCAATTGAGAGGACCATGTGGTTCTTCTCTCTTCTCTTATTGATTAGTTCTATCACATTGATTGACTTGCAAATATTGAACCACCCTTGCATCCCAGGGATAAATCCTACCTGGTCATGGTGGATAATCTTTTTAATGAACTGTTGGATCCTATTAGCTAGAATCTTGTTAAGAATATTGGCATCCATATTCACCAGGGATATTGGTTTGAAGTTCTCCTTTTTGATGGGGTCTTTACCTGGTTTGGGGATTAGGGTAACACTGGCTTCATACAAAGAGTTGGAATTTTTCCTTCTGTTTCTATTTTTGAAACAGCTTCAGGATAATAAGTATTATTTCTTCTTTGAATGTTTGATAAAATTCCCCAGGGAATTCGTCAGGTCCTCAGCTCTTGCTTTTTCTAGGAGGTTTTTGATCAGTGCTTCAATATCGTTACTAGATATTGGTCTATTCAGATTGTCAATTTCTTCCTGTTTCAGTCTTGGAAGTTTATAGGTTTCCAGGAATGCATCCATTTCCTCTAAGTTGCTTAACCAATTGGCATACAGCTGTTGATAATAATTTTGATTATTGTTTCTATTTCTTTCTTTGGTGTTAGTCATGATTTCTCCCCTTTCATTCATAATTTTATTAATTTGGGTCCTCTATCTTTTCTTTTGGATTAGTTTAGCCAGTGGTTTATCAATCTTATTACTTCTTTCAAAGAACTAGCTTCTAGTTTCGTTGATGTGTTCTACTGTATCTTCAGTTTCTAACTCATTTATCTCTAATCTTAATTATTTCCCTTCCCATGCATGGGATTGGCTTAATTTGTTGTTGATTTTCCAGTTCTTTAAGGTGTAAAGAGAGTTGGTGTATTCAGGATTTTTCAGGGTTTTTTTTGTTGCTGGTTTTTTTTTTTTTTTTTTTTTTTTTTTGAGTAAGACTTGGTGACTTGGTTGGCTACATATTTCCCCCTTAGGACTGCCTTTGCCATATCCCATCATTTTTGGTCAGAAGTGTCTTCATTCTCATTGGTTTCTGTGAATTGTTTAAGTTCTTTGATTTCTTGGTTGATCCAAACATTCTTAATCAAGGTGGTCTTTAGCTTCCAAGTGTTTGAATTCCTTCCAAACTTTTTCTTGTGGTTGAGTTCCAGTTTCAAAACATTGTGGTCTTAGAGTATGCAGGGAATAATCTGAATCTTTTGGTATTGGTTGAGCCCTGATTTGTGACCCAGTATGTGGTCTATTCTGGAGAAAGTTCCATGTGCACTTGAGAAGAATGAGTATTCTGTTGTTTTAGGGTGGAATGTTCAGTGTATATCTATAAGGTCTATCTGGCCCAATGAGTCATTCAAAGCTCTTGTTTATTTATTGATTTTCTACTTAGATGATCTGTCTATTGCTGAGAGTGTCGTGTTAAGATCCCCTACAATTAATGTGTTCATATCAATATGACTTTATTTTGATTAACAGTTGGCTTATGTAGTTGGCTGCTTCCATACTGGAGGCATAAATATTTACAATTGTTAGATCTTCTTAGTAGATAGAACCTTTAAGAATAATGTAGTGTCCGTCTGTATCTCTGACTACACTCTTTAGCTTAAAATATAATTTATCTGATATGAAGATTGCTACCCCAGCTTTCTTTTGAGGCCCGCTGGCATGAAAGATAGTTCTCCATCCCTTCACTTTCAGTCTGGATGTATCTTTAGGTTCCAAATGTGTCTTTTGTAGACAGCATATGGATTGGTCCTGTCATTTTATCTAGTCTGCAACCCTGTGCCATTTTGGGGGAGCATTTAGGCCGTTCATGTTGAGAGTGATTATTGAAAGGTAAGTTTTTATTGACATCATGTTGCCTAAGAAGTCCTTGTTTCTATAGATTGTCTCTGTAAATTTCTGTTCTATATCACTCTTGGATTCTTTCTTCTTTTATAGAACCCCCTTGTATTTCTTATAGTGCTGGCTTTGTGGTCACATACTTTTAAACCTTGCCAGTCGTGGAAGCTCTTTATCCCTTCATCCATTTTGAATGTCAGCCTAGCTGGGTAACATTATTGGCTGTGTGTTCTTCTCAGTTAGTGCCCTGAATGTGTTTTGTCAGCCCTTTATGGCTTGACAGTTTTCTGTGAATAGGTCTGATGTTATTATGATGGACCTTCCTCTTTATATTAGGAATATCTTTTTCCTACCTGCCCTTAGGGCCTCTTATCTAAAATTATGATTTGTGAATTTTACAGTTAAGTGTCTGGAGGTCTTTCTAGATTCATTGCTCTTGGGGGGTGTCCTTTCTGCCTATGGGGCACAAACACGTGTTTCATTCCCCATACTAGGGAAATTTTCATCCAGAATTTGTTCAACTATATCTTCTAGTCTTCTTTCTTTCTCAACCCTCTCAGTAATTCTGAAGTTGGATGTTTAATGGCATCATTTATTTCCCTAATTCTCTTTTCATGGCTTCTAAACTGTTTGTTCCAGACCTCCTCCTGATCCTTCTTTTCTATCAGTTTGTCTTCTAGAACACTAATTCTATCTTCTGCTCAGTTACTCTAGCTGTTAGAGTGTTTAGATTAGATTGGATCTCACTGATAACTTTTTATAGGACTGCCAGGTCAGCCCTAACTTCTGTCTTTAGAGTTTCTATTTTGCCACTAATGGTCTTCTCCAACCTAGCCATTGCCTGGATAATTGTTACCCTGACTTCTCTTTCTGACATACTGTTTATGTCCATATCCAATAGTTCTGATGAAGAGGACACAGTCTCTGGATTTTTCCTCTGTTGGGTATTCCTCCTCCTTGTCATTTTGGTGAGAGGTCATTGAGGAGATGTATAGCTGAATATATCAACCACAATCTGGGCAAGGCACATCCTGGAAAGTTTCAGAACAATCTGAAGTCACCACCAAAAAGAAAGAAAAAAGAGAGAGAAAAAGAGAGGGAAAAAAAAAAAGAAAAAACCCAGGGAAAATGAGCCCCCAAAGTAAGATTTATAAGGTACATAAACAAAGACAAACCAACAGACAAAGGTAAAAGACAAGAAGAAAAAAGAAAACCCAGCCAAAATTAACCCCAAGAATAAGATTTATATAGTACAAAAGCAAAAACAAATACACAGAAATACTAACAGAAGAATATGATGGGAAGATGGTTATAACCTCTCAATGTGGATGAGGAAGGTTATTTTGGTTCTTCCTGGGTGAATCTTGTTATCTTTGTTAAAGGACTCAGCATTCCAGAGATATAGGGAAATTAAAACTGGTTTCTATATAGGGGTAGTATTTAATAGGGAAAAAAGACTACCTTGAAGCTTATATCTATATGTATTAAAAAAAGAAAAAGAAAACAGGTATATGTATGAAAGAAGTTCAAGTTAAAAAGTTATTATGGAATATGTTGTATTGAACCTTTATTTGTAATGGTAAGTAATTTAAAAAAATTTAAAAAACAAGAATTGTGAGAACAGATTTTTAAAAAAAGAAAAAAGAAAGAAAGAAAGAAAGAAAGAAAGAAAGAAAGAAAGAAATAAAGAAATGTTGTATCTACGAAATATACAGGTTTTGGAGTAATACCAGAAGCTTAGTATACTGTTTTCCCCTGATGTTGGGGTTTTACATTTTTATGGGGACCCTGTGGTGGTTTTCATCTTGTTCTTTTGGCTTGTCTTTTTGGGGAGGGGCATGCCACATTGTTTTTCAGTCAGTCCTCCTTGGGCTGAGTCGCTCTGCCCCCATCAAGGGGCTTGGCTCTTCAGAAACCAGTTTTCAGACTTTTGTTCTCTGGAGGTTTTCATTCTTTGGTGGCTTTTTGTGACTTTTCTGAAGTTTAGTGGAAAGCAAACTGTCCACATCCAGACCTCTGCCTCAGAGGGAAGCCTCAGTCTCCTTCCGTCTGGGTGGTCCAGAACACATGGGCTCCCTTCTGCAAACTCTGCTGAACACCGAAGCCTCCCACAGGCGGTGTGCACCCCAGCCATTGTCACAGTGATTGCCTGGGCCCCACTTGTCTCTGCACCCCTGAGCCAGTAAAACCATGAGTGATATTGCTCTGGGTGTACCTGAACCTGGGTGGCTGCCATCGCTGGAACTGCTCTCTGGGGTCCACACCCATGTCCAGTGGACTTGCACCTGGCAGAGGCATAGGTTGCAGAAGGCTGTGGACCAAGGACCACTACCTGAGACTGCACCTGGTTCTTTCAGGTGTAGGCTGAGTACGCTCAAACCCTGTGGTCATGCAGGTCAAGGAAGGCTGCCAGCCCAGAGACTTCAGGCTGATGTCCATACCAGGCTATCTCAAGAAAAGGTGGGAGTGTGCCCAGCACTGAATGGTGGTGCAAGCAGTGGAAAGCCTGGGGCTCGCTGACCATGGACTGGACCCCCCCCCCCATGGGGCTCTCTCTGGTACAGGTAGTCGCCTGTGGTAACTGTCCTGGGACTGTGGGCTTAGCCCTGAGCTGGTGACCACCCAATTCCACCAATTGCCCCTTAAGATCTTTTGTTCTTTTGAATGCTTTTAGCCAGTCTCCAAGATAATGCTTGTCCCCAATCACAGGGCACTTTCGTATTGGGGTATTACTTCCCAACGGGTTGCTTCTGGTGGCTCCCTCTCCTTCTATTTATCCTCCGATATCAGTCTGAGCTTTCCCCCTCCACTTTACCTCTCCACTGATGATCTTCTGCCCCCGTAGAGATCTAGAAGTGCATAATCTTATATCTCAAGCTGATTTCATGGGTGTTCAGTGTGTTCTGGTAGATATTTAGCTCACTTTAGGGGACTGGTTGAAAAGGGTCTCCTACTTCTTTGCCATCTTACCCCTCTTCCACTAGTATATATCACTATTTAGAAATGTATTTTATATAGGGTTTTGTAAGAATTAAAAAAAAAAAACCCTCTAAGAAATATATTTAGAAGTTCTCTTGGTGAACTAAAGAAAGTAAATTCAAATAAATCTGTCATGAATACATAATAATCTCTTTAGCTTTAGTTCATATTCCATGAGTTTTTACTTGTTCCAGTAGACATAGCAAACATGATCCAATGTAGAGTTACAAATTAATCTACTTGCACAGTTTATTTAATCCCTACTTTTAAAATATCAGTTTCTTTTTTTTAAATAGGGAAACTATTTTTTCTAGTAATTAAAGCATGCCTAAGAAATTTTAAAAAATCATAAAATGAATAAAACAGTATATACAAGGCATGCTCTTGAGAACACCAGAGATCCTTGGTGTGAAGATACTGACTGAATAGTCATAGAAAAATATAATATATAGACTGAAGCATTTCATGATCATTTTTTAGGAAAAATGAATTTCAGTGGACATTCATCATGAATTTTTAAAACTCCAAATGATACATTTTGTCTCAGTATGTCTATTTTGTATGTGATTGTAGTTTCTTGGAGATAAGGAAGGAATTAACATTGAAGAGAAGGGGAAAGATTTGGAAGACGTCTGGGAGATGTCCATTCTAAAAACAAAAAGTAAAATCTTGACCAGGGATTCCTTTTGGTATCATCTTTGGGTCCATTTTTCTTTGTCAGTATTTAATAAAAGCATTAATCTTCAATATTCCCTTTCACTTAACAGATTTTTAAAAGTCTGCTAGCAACAGAGAATCAGGTAAATAAACAATTTAATCCAATGACAGGTCTTTCCCAGTAGTGTGGCAATAAAGCTTTCGGGGACTTCCATCAATGTAATTGGTAAACATAAAATTAGATTCAGTACTCTGTTGTTAATGAGCAGTTTCAACTTCATTGCTGTTAGACTTTCTGGGGTCTGCCATGTTTGCATTGCCTAATTTGATGTGCTTGTGGTGAGATCCATATAGATGCCCGAGAAAAAAAAAATCCAATCTCTGGGATAATTGAGCATTTTTACACAATACACACTTGCAATTTTATCTAGAGTGATTTTTTTCCCAATTATACATAAACCATGGTTTCCAACGAGATCCCTTCAGGTTTTGAATAGGAACTTTTTTGTTTTCCCACTCCTTCCATCAAAATACTCTCAAATTGTAGACTCCACATTGTAATTTTGTTGTTGAAGTTTACTTTCCAACATCTGCTGTAGTGATTTTCTTAGTGATGTTTAAAAGAATACTTGTTGAAAAATGCACTGCATTCTTAGTGTGACGGCATATGCTGAGTGTTAGCAGGCAGTTATCACTCCTTTTAATCTGTGCAGGTGTAATTAGTGCTAGTTGTTCCTTTAGTGTCAAAGCTACTATAATGAACAGACACCATCTTTTTAGTAACAGGACTGGAAAAAAAATAGATAAAATAGTTTTTAAAAAATGTTTCCTTTGGATGGCATAATACTTCCAAAAATAGATTTAAACATGTAGGAGATATGTTTAGAGTACTCTTTGAGGAATAAACAACCTGATATCTCTCAAACTTGCAATAATTAAGCTTAGTAATATCTGATACTCAGTACTTCATTGATGCTGATACATTTTATTAGTAACAATTATATAATGAAAAACAAGTCAGTGTTGTGAAAAATTATATAAATAAATAAAAGGAACTTCAGGAGAGGACATCTCTTTTTTTGTTTGTTTGATTGTTTTTCCTCCCAGCTTGGGGGATCATTTGGAAGTACCAATTAGCTAAGGCTTGAGAGAAAGCTTTAAGGAACAATGTTACTCAAGGTAGTGGAAAGAGTGAACAAAAGCCAAAGATGTGAATACATGGGATGTGTATATGGGATACATAAATGGTTTGTTTCACTAGGCTGTAAAGAACATAAAGGGGGAAAAATAAGGGATACTATTAAAACTGAAAAGGTGTGTTGGTTAGGGCCAGACATTCTTTTAAGGGGGAAGGCTACTCAGGAATGGTTTCTACCCTATTCAGGAGCATTTTGGATGTGGCAATCAATACGAAGCCAAAATCATCCAGGAAAGCCTTAGCCTTTAGATCTGATGAGGAGGCGCAAACTAAGACTCCAGCTTGTGGCTCTGCCTGCTCTCTTGAGCTTGTGCACCTGGAATGCAGGGGTAATAGAATGCTAATAGAATGATTCCTCCCATGCCTCAGAGGAGTAGGTAGAGGATCCTATTTTCACACACTGTTTTATGGATAGGGTTTGCTGGCCACTTTCTGCTGAACAACTACTCACAGTGTGCTAGCATTAAAATTGTGCAACCACTGCTTGTGAGCATGTCATTTTTGTTCCTCAGAGGCAGAAATTGATTTGGAATTGTGGGGTAACTCTGGAATTGGAAGTAAGATTCAACTCTAAATCTAATCTGCCCACCATTCTAATCTCAAAATTCTGTAAAATCATAACTGTCTCAAGGCCACGTTCTCCACTGAAGTGAAAAACACAACGGCACATCTCACTGATGAATAAATCAAAGCCGAATGGTGTATACACACACACACACACACACACACACACACACACACGTATAGTACCTATATATGTGTACAGTACAAGCAAAATTTGATGAAAATAAAATGTAAAAAGATTGAATTTGATGAATGGGTGATGGATGCCCAGAAAGAGGAGTAAGATTTTTATACCCTTTAAGAGTTAAATAGAGCCAGCCTTTTTAATACCATGCAGTGTAGACAAATTCCTTAAAAATTAAAGTATATGGACTTTTGAAGTATTCTGTGACATGTTCTATGAATTACAATTGCTTAAGATACATTATAACCATTTATCCACATGAATATGAAAACTTCTTTCATAGTCTTAATGAGGACAGAGAATTCAGTCAAATAATATTTGGTCTGAAAGATCATAAAGCATGTGATTCCCACTAATTCAAATATTACTTCAAATACATATTTACAATTCTGCAGCAGGATAGAAATAAAAACACTAAGAAGAGTACTAAGCACACATAAAATGATCTGACAGAGGTTCAGATGTATGTAACAGCCCATGAAGCTCAAACTTTTAATTGTTAGACCCTAGGGCTTCAGATTTCTGGAGCCAAATATTGTTCTGTAGAAAACCAGTATGTAAAGTCTCCCCCAGAGTACATTTTTTCTTTAAATTTTCAATTTTTGTTTATATTTTTAATTATGTGATTTAAAAACAGGATAGTTCCAAGAAAGGAATATTATAGCAAAAGTGCCCATGCTCCAGCTGTGCAAATTTGCTAGAAAGATCTGATTTGAATCCATTAGTTACAAATTCAAAAAAAAAATAGAGGATCCACAAAACAACACTGAAGACAGTAAGTGTTACCATAAAGCATTGCATATAATTGTTTTGAATTGAGTTTTGGTGTTTTTCCTATTACCCATATAAATGACAGGCAGCAAGGGAGTAAAATAGAGGCTGTTTTCGCCAGTAGTTCTCTGCTTTGGTTGCTAACATCTATGAATTAGTTTTTATCTTAATCTTTACTTAGGAACAATATAGGACATCAGCTCTGCATTTAGAATATGTCTGGAGTCTTCCATTGAAATTCTGTAAGGTGCTCCTGCCTCACTATCCTTCTATCTTCCACGTCTTCTTAAAAGGCTAGAAATTCACTTCTTCTATAATTATCTGCCAGGAGATTAATACTCCTAAACTTTGGTCCAATACAAATAAATTCTACTCAACAAGTATTTATTGAATGTCCACTATTTGCCCTTTCTGGAGCTAGACAAATTAAATCAGGGTTATGATAGAACACACACACACACAGACACATCAGTTTAATTATTGAGTGCCACTGAGTGACAGAAAGATATTTTTATATGCTATAATACATATCATAGGATTTTTTCTTAGCATAGTCATTATTATAATAGTTTCTTTTAAATAATTGATAAATGCCAAATCCTTTAATATTTAGTTTCAAGACATTTTAAACAATGTTGTGCTTGTAATGTCAGAGGACAGGAGATTCAAAGACTTGGCAAAATGTCTAAGGGCATTTTTCTATAGTCCAGTTAGAATATCAGAGATAGTAAACTATGATTTCCATGTTGTATTTTGGGATTTTGCTTTTAAAGATAATACATGTCTTGTTAATTTTCTGCCTTCAAAAGGATTTGTTTTCCCTTATTTTTGATCAATTATGTACTGCTGTCTTTTTTTAAATTTTTTATTTTTTATAAACATATATTTTTATCCCCCAGGGGTACAGGTCTGTGAATCACCAGGTTTACACACTTCACAGCACTCACCAAAGCACATACCCTCCCCAATGTCCATAATCCCACCCCCCTTCTCCCAAACCCCCTCCCCGCAGCAACCCTCAATTTGTTTTGTGAGATTAAGAGTCACTTATGGTTTGTCTCCCTCCCAATCCCCGATATGAGGAAGTGGTGATGCAACATGGGGGCTTAAGTGGGTAGGAGAAGAATAAATGTACTGCTGTTTTGAGAGCAGTAGTGATAGTGTCTGTGAAAGCCTTGTTCTATTATAAATATCATCTATTGGATTATGTTTATTTGAACCTAAGTTAGTTGTATGTAAAAATAAGCCTGGCTTTAAAAAAATGCTCAGTAAGTTTTCCCCAGATTCAACCAAGCCAGTTGATTAGAATGAATTGAGAAGTACCAATATTGTCATCAGGCCAATAAGATAGGAGTTGAGGAAAATCTCAAGAAACATCCATGAATGAGATTTAAGATAATAAAATCTGGTATGTTCAGAGGAAATCTTTACTGAAGAAAATTTAATTAGAAAATAGAGATTTTCCGTTAGAAAAACAAGTTACCCAAAGCTGTTCTAAGAAAGGTAACTGTTCTGAAACTCATGGAAGAATCAGAGAAGTATTAAAGATCTTGTTGCTCTTTGCAGTGAATGTGAGATTGACATTACTTACATATGACATTTCAAAAGTCAGAACTTTTACTACCTAAAATTGCTTACAGGAGGCTGTAAGAAAGTAAGGAAAAAAAGTATGAAATCATGGGTTTTTAGAGCAACTTTAAAAATCTCATCAACATCCTTGACTCCCTACAGGCAGAAATTAGTACAAATGCTGTAAAATAAGCTCCAATCCGTGTTTCATCATCCTTTCTAAACTGTTTTGGTACTTGGTTCTATTGTGGCTGATTAAATCCTTTTACTTTTGACATGAGATGCGTATTTATCATGAAAAATTATGCCAAAGCAGTGCCGTTGTTATTGGGCCTTAAATTGTGGTGGTAGTTATATCATCTACCATGCAATAAGGTGTTGCTTGGTGAAAACAGAAAGGCAAAAAGGAACCCAAGACAGGAACTTCATGAGGGTTTTGGGTTGCTCCAGTCTAGGCAGCATTGGTCATGGAATGTTACTGCTGTGGAAATAAATGAAGACAATCCAAATGAAAAGAAGCAAAGAACAAGAAGAGCTTGCTATAGCAAGGGAGCCACACACCATCACTTGCCTTTGGCAGAGACTCCAAGGCAGATAGAGGAGTAGGAAAGGCTTATAGTGGAAAGAAAGGAAGGCTTCACGTATGCCCTGATTAGAGGCAGTAGGCATAGGGATGCTAGAGTCCTGCTAGCTAGAAGTGGGCATCTCGTATAGGTTAACAGATCACATTTGACATTTTCTGGTCAGTTATGGATTAATTCTGGCTACTTGGGGTCTGAGGATCCCACCAGAGTGCTACAAAATATCCTATAGAATATACTTGCTATGCTTTATCTCCTATGTAAGTTATTTTAATTAAATTTAGTTCCACAATTGACATGTCTTTTGAAAGTTTAGGAAAAATGTTCTATTGGAAATCTAATCCAGGATTTGACTAATAATCAAATATGCTTATTAAATATACAATTAAATCTGGCTGCTATGAAAGTTGTTGTTTGACTTCCTGGACTTGTGGCAGGTTGTGGATCAGTATATATATAGCCTTATCATTGTGTATCAGTATCTGATGTCCTGTGTGCACATGTAATAAGCAGCTGATTCCATGTTGGCATTTACCAAATATGAATTCCCTTGAAAATTTGCCTTTGTATACATCAGAGGAAAAACTGCACTAACTGGCTAGTTGACTATGATTCTGCCATGTTAGATATATGAAGCAGAATGAAATAACAGGGTAACTCAGTAAGTGACAATGGGTGATGTTAATATCATGACTGTGTTTGTAGAAAAAGAAGAAAAACTATTTCTGAGGCCCAATTTTTCGTGTAAGTAGTGTCTCCATTTGCATTTCATATTTTCAGAAATGTGGTTAACATGATGGGATTATGGTAATTGAACCAACTTCCACATTTAGGTAATATTAAATATGCATTAAATTTTTCTATCTTTTTGTTTCAAATTGCATGTTTTAAATTTTATTATATGGTTCTTTTTTTAAAAACTAGATGAATACCACACTAATTTATCCAAATTTCAATTTCCTGAATAATGGACTTTAGCTTCCACAAGAGTTAATGTATTCAGCTAAATTTATTATGCCCTCCAAATCTCTAATATTTATTTATAGTTTCCTCTGAGGTTCTTTTCCTTGAGAAAATAAATTATAAAAATGTCAAACATGCTAGTTCTAACATTTAATAAGATAATAAATGGTCTTATAAAACTGTGCTAACGAAAAGAAATACAAAGCTAATCTTGTAATTCTATTCTAACAGTAGTTTATAGAGGTCTGGAGTCAAAGTTTTGGTGTTCCCCCCTTGCAGGTCACAAAACACAAAGTACACTGTTATTCAAAAATGACAATCTGTCCAATATCTTATAAAGGAATTCTCACTGAAGTATTTTGAAGATTGAGTTAATTCTAGGGTTTTCATCAAAGTGAATAATCTTTAAAGTGTTGATTTTACTTTTATTACCAAATAAATCAATCAAAATATCTTTAGAGAGGAACTACTATGTCAAAGGTGTTCTAGGCTTTATGAAAAAGAGAAGAAAAAAACCCCTAAACACAATCATTGCCCCCCAAAAATACAGAATAACAAAGAGTAATTGAATAAAAAGGAAAAAAATAGTACTATATTAAAGATGTCAAATAAAGGTGATCTTTGCATTTCACTTATTTTAAGATACGTAATTGAATTTGTCTTCCAGCCCAAGGAAGATTCCGATAGTTTTCAAAATGTTCCTAATGTTAAAACCTGAAGTTGCTAAGAACTAAACTTTCTTCAGTGGCCAAAGGATGAATTTTTAAAAAAGCAGTAACTTTATTTCTATTTCAAGTACTAAAGGAACTGACCTATCTGCAAAATGTATATTGTGAATTAATTGTCAGGAAAAAAAAATCTCTAGAAGAAAATATGGTCATGGGTTGGAAGAGTAGATTCTTAGATTATGTATTAAAATCTGAAAAGGAATACATTGGAGAAAAGAAAAGAATACAAAATTGAAGAGGCTGTGAGGTATTTCTCATAACTAGATGAAGATGAGGATCCCACCAGAGTGCTACAAAATATCCTGTGGAATATACTTGCTATGCTTTATCTCCTATGTAAGTTATTTTAATTAAATTTAGTTCCACAATTGACATGTCTTTTGAAAGTTTAGAAAAAATGTTCCATTGGAAATCTAATCTAGGGTTGGACTAATAATCAAATATAGTAGAACTCACAGCATTCCTCTTATGAATAACTCAATATAAAGCATTCTTGGACTCTTATTTTCTCAGCTCATAAATAGATTTTTTTATGTAAAAAGAAATTTCTTTTGCAAGTGAATCATTAAAACCCGAGTAGAAGTAGAGTAATTATAAAATACTTCAGGAGGTCCATCAAACTGTCTAAAGATTCCCTAAGGTGCTATAATGTCTGACAGCTTTGGTATTTTTTACTAATCTAAGGAGAAACTGGACAATCCCCAACACATGTACTGTAATTAATGCTATCTTTAAGTATCTTTCTTTCCTTATTATTTAACCTAAGTTGACAACAGAGAGCTAAATAAATCAACCTATTTACATTCTCTTCTTTTTTATCTTTTTCATCTCTCTACTAGATGCGATGAATACATTTTATTTTTATATTTTTTTCTTAAAATGTGCCCATTCATACCCGTTCATACAGAGTATTACAACATGGGTTGGTCTAAATACTTACTTGACTTTTTGGGTGGGGAAGGAGAAGGGGAAGAAAGAGAATCTCAGGCAGATTCTATGCCCAGTATGGAGTCTGATGAAGGGCTTGATTTCACCACCCTGAGATCTTGACCTGAACCCATAGCAAGGGCTGGGCACTTAACCAGCTGAGCTACCCAGTTAATTGACTCTTGAGTTACTTTTAGAAGTTCAGTGCCAGGCATGAATATTATTCTGATCTTATTATTACTGAAAAATAAAACTAAATAGGTTTGGATTCTTAGCTTAAGAAAGAAAATAATTCTGATGATTAGCATCTCTATGAAAAACAAAAACAAAAACAAAAACAAAAACCTTTCCATTATTCTATTCCTTTTCTAAATGCATTTAAACTCCAGGGCTTTCTAGAATTACTTCTGGTCTTTTATAAAATAGTGTCCCTCCAGTTTTAGTCCCTAATCATGTGGTTGATGTCAAGCACATCACTTTCCGGGTATACTAAAAGAACTCCTCAAATGCTCACTCTGGATCATAAGTTGTGTGCCAAAAGTGTTATCACAAAGGATTCATTTTTGAAAATTTTTTAAGGCACTACATGCTTACTGTACACACATTCTTTTAGTTTTTCTATACAGTTATATTATAAAGTAGGTGCTGTTATACCCATTTTATAGATGTGAGAACTGAGGTCTAGAGAAGGTAAGTTGTTTACCCTAGCTTACAAAATGGAAAAAAATGGGAATTCATCCTTGACTTCTGTCTCTAAAGCCCATTTTCTTAAACAGTATGATTTGTGATCTCTTTCCCTCATATGTGAAATATGGAAGTCAAGCTATGGGAGATTCTTGTATAAACAATGATTTCCTAGGAGTGAGTTAGAATAGATTGGTAGTCTCAAGGGGCTCAAAATGTGGTCCAAGAACCAGCAGCATCAGCATCATCAGGGAACATCTTAGAGATGCAAATGATCTAATTCACCCCCAGACTGAATCTTAAACTCCAGGTATGAGGCCAGCAATTTGTGCTTTAACAAGACCTCTGGGGGATTCCACTGGTATGGAGTGTAAGAACACTGACTTCAAACCAAATTATTTGTGCTTGAATTATGACTCCAATATATGCCATGTTAGCTGTGGGACTTAGTAGAATATTCTACCTCTCTGCCCTTCTTTCTGTCCTTCTACAAAATGGAGATAGGGTCATTTTGCTTCATAGATTTGTGGGGATTAAAATAGTTAATATATGTAAAATGCTTAGCATCATACTGGCAATAAGCTAAATGCTCCTTAAATATTAACTATTATTATTTAAAAGTGGGGCTGTAAACTGTGGGAGGAAGGGTTTCCTCTGTCCTCTGTCTTTAGGTGCAAGCATTTGGAAGGTCCTAAAAGATACAATCTCTAAAGTTCGTTCTTATTCTAAGAATTCCAATAACAGTAATGTTTATGCCATGCTTATAATAGTACTTCCAATCAAACTCCTTTTTCTGGAGACATTTAACTTATCTTTATGATATATGAATAGGCTTAAAATAATTTTTTCAGATACTTTTATGATGACAATAAAAAGAACATTTACCAGGCAGCTATGTAAAGTTTCTCTCTCTCTCTCTCAATCTCTCTCTCTCTCTCTAAATTCCTTTACTCTGTCCTGACTCAGTTCTTCATTGAAATCCCAGATATATCCTAACTTCTCACAGACTTTCTTTTTATTTATTTATTTATTGAGTTTACAGAATAACTTTTTTTTTTCAGCATAACAGTATTCATTATTTTTGCACCACACCCAGTGCTCCATGCAATCTGTGCCCTCTCTAATACCCACCACCTGGTTCCCCCAACCTCCCACCCCCCCCCTTCAAAACCCTCAGATTGTTTTCCAGAGTCCATAGGCTCTCATGGTTCACCTCCCCTTCCAATTTCCCTCAACTCCCTTCTCCTCTCCATCTCCCCTTGTCCTCCATGCTATTTGTTATGCTCCACAAATAAGTGAAACCATCACAAATAAGTGAAACCATAGGATAATTGACTCTCTCTGCTTGACTTATTTCACTCAGCATAATCTCTTCCAGTCCCGTCCATGTTGCTACAAAAATTGGGTATTCATCCTTTCTGATGGAGGCATAATATTCCATAGTGTATATGGACCACATCTTCCTTATCCATTCGTCCATTGAAGAGCATCTTGGTTCTTTCCACAGTTTGGTGACTGTAAGATACCTGGGTATAAACCTAACCAAAGAGGCAAAGGATCTCACAGACTTTCTATACAAAATCTTTTCTCAGGCAAGCATTTGCTTTTCACTGATCTATACATTAGTTTCCCCAAATCTTTAGAATTGGGATATTTTAATGACTTATATATTGCTAAGCATGCTTACATTCCCCCATCTTATTTGTTTTTCAAAGGTTTATTTATTTGACAGAGAGAGGTCACAAGTAGGCAGAGAGGCAGGCAGAGAGAGAGGGAAGCAGGCTCCTGGTTGAGCAGAGAGCTCGGTCCAAGGACCCTGAGATCATGACCTGAGCTGAAGGCAGAGGCTTAACCCACTGAGCCACCCAGGTGCCCCTCCCCCATCTTATTTGAACAGAAATTTCTGTGCTAATACTCTCCTAGATATTGAGGTATGAAAGCTGAATGAGTCCTAGAATCTGGCCCTGAAAGCTAGATGACATGAGTAACTAACAATTCTACTTAACCATGCAGAAACATGTGAGAATGTTAGGCACAAATGACTGTGGGGGCAAACAAAGCAGTAGCAACTCTACCTCAGAAGGTTAGCAACTCTACCTCGAGATGATGAATATCTGCACCTATCTGTGAAAGATGGATCTGATCCTAGGATGGAAAGACATTTCAGGTGCAGGAAACACAGTTTTCAGAGACATTTACTTACAAGCCTCAATAATCTGGAGACTGTGTCTGGTGTGGCTGGAGAGAAAGAACAATAGGAGAAAGGCCAGAAAGAAGGAACGGGTGGGAATCATGAAAGGAGGTAACATCAACCTGTCAGAACTGTAGGGCTGATTTTATCCCAATTTTGTAGGAGATGAAAATGAGCAGCCCAAGTGTCTATGGATAAGTAGATAAAGAGGAGGAGACATATATATAAAATAAATAATAGAATATTATTATTCAGCCATAAAAATGAATGAAATCTTGCCATTTATAATAGCATGAGTGGAGCTAGAGAGTATAATGTTAAGTGAGATAAGTCAGTCAAAAAAGACAAATACCACATGATTTCACTTATATGTGGAATTTAAGAAAACAAATGGCAAAGGGAAAACAAGAAAGACAAATCTAGAAATGGACTCTTAACTATAGAGAACAAACATGGTTACCAGAGAGGAGGTGGATGAAAGGATCAATAAAATAGGAGATAGGGATTAAAGAGTCCCCTGTTATCATAATGAAAAAAATTAAAAATTTTAAGAACTAGAAAAAATAAAATGAGGCCCACTGACCATAAATGCCATGGAAAATAAATAGCAGAGCCCAAATTCAAGACCAGGCTTCTCCCAGCTTCCATCCCTCACTCTTTCTACTGCATTACATACTTACTTAGAATTTTCTTAGTCAAAAAAAAAAAAAAAAAAGAATTTCCTTAATCAAAATAGTAAATCACTCATTTAGATGCAAGGCATTATACTCTGGTCCAGTATACAGAAGGCATTTTCTTGACAGAGCACATTTTTACCAGTAACCTTATACTCCATTTGCTCATAATGAAGTATTATCCTGAATGTGTTTTGGTGCTTTCCCCACACTAGGAAACTGGAAGTGAGGAGAAAGGAAAGAAAGGGAAAAAATGGATTAATTGTCTACTGTGATTCAGGGACTATTCTAGATATTTTAGATGTTATGTGATTTGAATGCTCACAACATTTCTTTAAGTTAGATATTATTATCCATTTTTTACCAATGAAGACTCTGAGATTGAGATATAAGAAACTCGTTCAAGATCATGCAGCCAGTTAAGTGGAAAGTTAAATTTAGAATCTTGGTCTGCATGGCCCAGGCCCAAATCATCCCATCTACTTATTCAACTCTGTTTCTCATGAATGACTCACCATTAAACTCAAAATAAGGCCAATCAGTAATCTAAAAACATTGATGGAGGAAAGGTTTTAGATAGTGTTGTTAAGAAAGGACATAATTCAGTGAAGAGAGTAACAGGGCATTTTCAAATCAATCATATAAATAACCCTGCATTTTGAATATCTTTCAGATTCCACATTTACAGAAAATATAGGAACATATTCAAGAGAACATATGGGTGACAAAATAAGGCATGAGACAACATGAGAAAGAAATAATAAGTGGACAGGAAGAAATACTCTGTATAACAAATGGGTGATCTAAAATCTCTGGGTTCTCAAGGGCTCTATTTGCCTGCTCAAATTGTATTTGCTTTGTGAAGGTACCCAATACCCCTTACTCCATATTTCTCAAAGGATCAGTGTCCCAAATGATCAAATTTTGTCACAGATCTCAAGTATCTAAACATTTAAAAATTACCATTGTTGACCAAACTAACTTCTGTAACACATTTGTACTTCACCTGAGGCCATTAATTCAAGCTCCTAGACTAGAATCCATTATGCTAGAGACTATTCCCCATCAGAGGAAGAGGGTTTCAGTACCTGTTTGAACCTAGTCCAGGCTTTTTCACAACTCTTGGATACTGAAGTTAATTCTTTAGTGTTTAGCTACCTTTCTTCAGGATCCTGATCATATCTGTGATAAATATTTATTATACAAAGTTGGAAAGTGAGAAAAGTTAAAAAAAAAGTTGAGTACCATTTTTAGAGAATCATGTGCAATTCTCTATATTTATATAGAAGTGGTTTGTCTTGCTGAAGGCAAAAATTACTTCATTACTTAACTCTACTTAATGTATTAGTTGTAGTAATAACAAAGAAACTTGTCATGATAGTTTTTATTAGCCAGAAATTTTACTGGTAGATGAGCTATAAATCACTTAGACTAGGAAGTCATTTGTGACTATTTTTATTACAAAAAATATTAAAAATTACATCTGTTGAATACTTAGAGACTTTTTCTAGACCAAAGCCAAAGAATAAATATTTTGGCTTTGCAAACCACGTAGGATCTATTGCAACTACTAAACTCTACTGGCACAAAGGCAGATGATATGTAAGTGAATAGATGTGATTGTGCTCCATTGAAACTTTGTATACAGAGAGTGAAATACAAATGTCACATGATTTTTACATATTATGAAATATTGTTCTTTGATTTTTTTCAGCTATTTGAAAAACATTCTTAGTCCATGGTCCTTACAAAAGCAGGTAGCAAGCTAGATTTATCTGTGGGTCATAGTTTGCTCATCACTGTTTTAGATATTTATTTTATTCATCTTAAACTGCTTCATTCACCTTGAGGTAAATTTATTATCTCTATTGCATAGATGATGAAACTAAGTATCAGAAACATTTAATTGCCTTGAACATTACATGGCAAGGCAAAACTTTGGCAACTTCCTGACCCCTGAGTTTTAGTTTCTGCATATGCAAACTGGGAAGAAGTACCCACATTTATGATGGCATTATGGGGTTAAAGAAAGCAACTTATTTATTCAACCACTATTTAATTCTTCCTAGTTGTAGACTTTTCCTTGAAATACTCAAGTTCAGGAGATAGTTTACAAAGTGGGCCTTCCCATTGCTCATATGAACCTTATGGTTAAGTTTATAAGATATAAGATATACAATAGACATACAATAGGGACACCTCGGTGGCTAAGCATCTGCCTTCAGCTCAGGTCATGATCCCAGCGTCCTGGGATTGAGTACCTTATTGGGCTCCCTGCTCAGCAGGGAGCCTGCTTCTCCCTCTGCCTCCTGATCTCCCTGCTTGTGCCCTCTCTCTCTCTGAAAATAAATAAAATCTTTTAAAAAAAAAGATATGCAATAAATTAATAATTATAATAAACATCTAGCAATAGAGAGCAGGACAAAAACAGAGTACAAGAGATAATGCTAGAGAAGTAAGACATATAAAGGCACATTAATAAGTTTAGACATTATCCCAAGAACAGAAGAAAGTCCTGAAGAGTTTTAAGCAATAAGGAAATGATATTAAACTTGTGTTTGAAAAGGTCATTCTCCTGCAGTATGAAGCATGGATTGGCAAGTGGCAAGAATGAGTCCAGGGAGACCAGTTTAATAGTAGATAGTATGGTTCAGATGAATGATAATCATAGCTTGAATTAGAGTAATACCAGAAGAAAACTAAGAGAAATGGTCAGATTCAAAAATATTAATTAATTGGACTGATTAAAAAATACTTATTTCATGTCTACTTATATCACCCACTTTTTGAGGTTCTGGGGAGATAACAAAACAAAACAGGCCAATGTCTCTGCTTTACTGTAAGAATGACAGAAAATGGAGAGTCAAAAGTTATTTCTAGGTTTTTGCTTTAACAACTGTGTAGATGGTGGTAACATGAAGTGAGATAAGAAAAAATAAAAAGACACATAGATTTGGTAGGTATTGATTAAAAAACTCTGACTAGGGGCACCTGGGTGGCTCAGTGGGTTAAGCCTCTGCCTTTGGCTCAGGTCATGATCTCAGGGTCCTGGGACTGAGCCCTGCATCGGACTCTCTGCTCAGCAGGGAGCCTGCTTCCCCCTCTCTCTGCCTGCCTCTCTGCCTACTTGTAATCTTTCTCTCTGTCAAATAAATAAATAAAATCTTAAAAAAAAACAAAAAACAAAACAAAACTCTGACTAAAATTCTTTACAGTTCTTCTTTAGTGTATTTTCTCCTCTAAGGCTGTTTAGGACCACAACCAAAAAGAAAAAGACAGTAGATTTATGCCTCTCTAAAACAGGTTTACTGTTCTTTCAGCTTTATTCTGACCAGAGAATTAAAAAAAAAAATGGAAGAGAAAGAATATATGACTGAAGTTAAAGAACAGGAACAGACATATTTAATATGAGCAGATGTCTGAGGAAAACTATTAATGTACCTTGCCTCTTTCCCCATCCTCCAAAATGCACATTTTCTCCAAGGTAGCAACTGTTCTACTTTCAAATGTTTTTTTTTTTTTTTTTGGAGCTTTTTTACACTCTTCAAGTACAGCATTGACAGAAGCTTGGGTTCTAGGGGTGACTCTCTTCATCCAAGATGGCTCCTATCAAGAACATTACTGGTCCTACAAGGAACAACCTCCTTCTTTTTTCCGTACTCTGAGACCCCTTGAACATGGTTAGCACTGCCAATAAGTTTCCTTAGAATGATATTTTACCCGTCAATAGAGTTCAATTGCTGAATATTTTTAGCTAATGATTATTCTGCCATCATTGCAAGTTGTTTTCAGAAGTGAATTATTATATGTATGTTTGTGTTTAGTGGTATTAACACAAATAGCTTTGTATTTTATGCCCTTTACATGCAATACACTATATTCATAAATGGTATTTTTCAAATATTTCAGAGGTGGAGTCATTATAAGGTCTTCCAGTTAGGTGATATGAGAACTTTAGCAAATGGAGATATTCCTTATATTAAAACATACACAGAAGGTGGAATGATAAGGTTTTTTTTGTTTGTTTGTTTACATATTTTTTAAAGTGCCTGTGAAGTCTGCAGGGAATCTGTCCATTTGGCAATTGTATATACTCATGTGAACCTTAAGAAAAGGCTTTTATCTGGAGATATTATACTTGGCAATTATTTTCTTTGCATATGATTAGAAACTATGGTAGTGAGGGAAATTAATAGATTGTTTAGAGAATATTAACATTGAAAGATGTGAAAAGAAGACCTCCAAGGTGGGGGGGGTGGGAATTGAAGAAGAGCCCTGAAGAGGTAGAAGTCAGGTTCAAAGCTGGCAGCCACAGAAGCCAAGAAAAATCTGTTACAAAGCAGTATTTTGTACCAAAAGTTCCATAAAGGGCCACTGGATTTATCAAAGTAGAATCTATAATAGAGACTTTAACCAAAATGGTGTTAACAGTGAGGCTGCAGTGAGGAAAGAAATGAGGGTGAAGTGCAGAAATCAAGGCTATGCGTATAACAGCTCTTTCAAGAATTTTGGCTTACTCGGGGATAGGAAAAGGGCTAATAAATTATTGTATACTTTCCTTTTTTTTTTTCTTTTAGT
The DNA here is from genome assembly GCF_011764305.1 of Mustela putorius furo. NCBI lineage: Eukaryota > Metazoa > Chordata > Mammalia > Carnivora > Mustelidae > Mustela > Mustela putorius. Next base: position 77,653,127 of record NW_025421987.1, read on the forward strand.
TGGGAGAGACCTCAACATGTTCCAGTAGGGATAGAAAAGATACAATAGGAAGTTATATTGAAGGTCCAGGCAGAGTTGGATAAGTGATAGAAATCACTGGCAAAGCAGGAGGCAAAGGAATCTAGGAACTAGAGAGAAGGTTTATCTTCAGGTTGATACTTTCTGCTTATGTTAAATAACAGTGAAGCAGGAAAACATGAGATCATGGTAGATATACTTCAAGGCTAGGTGTCAGAGAGTGAAGATATTTCCTTCTAAATATTTGTATTACAAAGTAGGTAAAAGTGAGGAGGAATGAAGTAGGATGGTCAAGGTTTGGTGATCATGAACTACCAGTGGCATTAAATCTCCTATTTCTAAGATAATGAAGTCCCTAGCATAAGTGTGTGGTAAATATCATTTATTCTATAAATATTTCAATGAGATAATTAAATTGTTTCTATTATATATGTGTAATATATATGATGTATATGTAAATACATATATATGTATATGCACACATACATACATACATAAAATAGTGAAATATAAACATATATTCTTCTGTATTTTCACCATTCTTTTAAAGTATATTTTTGTTCAGGGGCACCTGGGTGGCTCAGTGGGTTAAGCCTCTGCCTTCGGCTCAGGTCATGATCTCAGGGTCCTGGAATCGAGCCCTGCATCGGGCTCTCTGCTCCATGGGGAGCCTGCTTCCCCTGCCTAATTGTGATCTCTGTCTGTCAAATAAATAAATAAATAATCTAAAAAAAAATAAAGTATATTTGTGTTCTTTGTATAGTTGTTCTCTCTAAAAGAAAGATTTGATTAATATGGAGTTGATCGGGGAAAATTATCCCATGATTTTGTTATTTTTGTTGTTCAAGAATGAATACAGCTCAGAATTATTCTTGATGTTTCTATGAATTTATGTGCCTACACAATATTCCACTCTAATGTAGAATTTTGATGTTTACCTCTAATATATGAAGATATTAGACAAGTGATTACTATTATAGTTAGTAATGGATTATTTTCAAATTTTTCTTTGCTCAGTGCTAAAAATATTGATTATGTATTGCAGAGAATAAGAAATACATTAAAAAATGATAGAAAAACAGATTCACTTTAGAATAATACCAAGGGAAAATGATATCTAAGTTTATATGCATTATTTTAATTAAGGGTACTTGGAAATACATATGGCTTCCTTTGAATAATAAGCATCTATAGATGAGGTATGATTAGAAAATGCAATCTCTTACAGTTTCAATTAAATCAACTTCATTTCAATAATGGTGAGTGATTAGAGAAATGCTATTGGAATCATACTTTGAGTCATCATTCAAAGAATCTATTTTTTTTTTTTAATTCTGCAATGTGGTTTACTAGATAATGACTACAGGGCTTAGAATTAATGAAAGAAGTTTAAGAGTGATTAAATTATATGTCTTAATCAGACTATGATTTAATGTTACTGGTGGATTTAGAGAATTTTCATTTATTCACAAAAGACAACCATCTCTGCCAGTCAGCCTTATAATTAGTGAGAAATGAGCTCAGAAGTTAGTGTGTATCTCAAATGGAGAGAAGAACTTATTCAAATCATCCATAACCTATTGACCTTAATTTTTTTTCCCTTTCTCATAGATTTATTTTTAGTTTATGGCATTTGACTGGGTAATACTTGAATGAGATTATTGTTGCTCCTGCATTCTGTAGCAGACAAAACCAGGATAATTAGAGTTATGAGAACTATTATAGGGTAAAATGTTTTATCTGTATTTGTCATAAAAAATATAAGGCTTTTAGTATTAAAAAAATAAAGGTTAGCACTTGTTTTTAAATCTATTTCAAATGCAATTTCAATATCCATTTATCTCCAGGCAGTTAAGATACAGCACTCAACATTACCCTAGAATCTTTCATCATAAAAGGTTTACTTTTTTAGTTATATGTATGTGTACATATACACATATAACTTTTAAAAATTATATATACATATACATACATACATATTTAAGAGAAGCATAAATGGCCTGTTTGTCATATTGATGAAACATATAGAATATTGCAAAGAGATGTGATTTGAATTTATAGAGAAATGCTAATATTTTTGCTAGAATACATATAAAAATGCATTATGCCTATATCAGAAGTAATAGTTAAGAAATAACAGCAGTATTTACAGGGCATTATCAAATTATTTATATTATAAGTAAATAAAAGCTAATTAAGAATTTTGACTTAAATTGTTTCCTTCCTATCACAGTGATTGACAGTTCATTGAGATCAATAAGTTATATTTTTGCCATTAATCTGCAAAGCAATACTGAAATACACTTTTTTGTCTTTCATGTAATCTATGTAAAAAGGATACATAAAACATTAAATTGCGGTCCTTGTCTCTTTCTTGCTGTGATGAAGTTAAAATTTAAAAACAGGATATCTCAGGGGAGGCAAGGAGATAATATGTAAAGATGGGGTAAACCAAGAACTATTTTTTTGCTATCATTCAGGTGACCCAAGAGTCAATGTGGGTTTTGAACTATGGTAGAGTCTAGTAACTTTTTTTTTTTAAGATTTTATTTATTATTTATTTGACAGACAGAGATCACAAGTAGGCGGAGAGGCAGGCAGAGAGAGGAGGAGGGAAGCAGGCTCACCGCTGGGCAGAGAGCCCAATGTGGGGCTTGATCCCAGGACTCTGAGATCATGACCTGAGCCGAAGGCAGAGACTTTAACCCACTGAGCCACCCAGGTGCCCCGAGTCTAGTAACTTTAATAAAGGAAAAAGTACCATTGGTCTCTGGGCTCAGCAGAAAAGAGGTCAAAGATGTTAATTATTTTTCTAATACAGTTTTATAGATAACTATAGCTATGTGTATTAGTGCCTGCTATACTTTACAAAATCACTGACATTTCTGAGTCATGTCATAAGATGCAAAGCTTTAAGTTCAAGAGACATTTGCTGAAAAGTCATTATGTTAAGTACGATGCTGATTTCTGAGAGAACGACATAGAAGAGAATGGTCTTTACTAAAGTTGCTTTATTAAAGTTACCAGGCTCTCACATAATTTAAAACCCATTATGGCTGATGGGCCACCTACATGAAAGCAGAAAATAATTCCTTTCTTTACCATCTCTTTTTAAAAAGTAGAAAAATATGTAATATATCTATTATTATCTATTTTTAACATTTTAGTGAAAAACACATTATGTGTCTGTCTCCCCAAAATGCTATCAAATACTATGTACAAAGATAAACAGACTGTGTAAATTGTCTCATTTAACTTAAATAAATAAAAAAAAAGTATGCATTCTAGTCATCCATGACAATGTTGGAACTTTAAAAGGGGTTATGCAATTTGTTGAAAGTTCTCTCACTTGGGCATAGCTGGTGCTCAATGTAGGTTTGCCTGGTAGAATCATTTCCTGCTAATCATACCTCCATGTACTTTTTCACATTTCACAGGCCATTTGAAGTTAGTTGGGGATAAAGGGACTAGTTCTAACTAATGTACTATTTGTATGACACATCAAATGTCACTTAAGCTCAGTGAATGACCGTCCAGCATTTCCCTTCAGCTTCCACAATAACCAACAGCACTCCCAATGGTGGATTCCAACACGTTCTGGGTCTCCCAATAAACATGTGGGACCATGTGTAGAGACCCGAGTGACCAATATTGCATTAGGCCACTGACATTTGGGGGTTAATTTGTTATTACAGCATAACCTAGTCCATAACTCTAGCTCGTGAGGTAATTAAGTCCCCAAATCTCTGCTCTGAATCTAAATGCTGTAACAGTTGTCATTACTTAATAGGAAAACAATTCAAACACTACTTACTGTGTGATTTCATTCCTTCTATGGTCTGAAATTAGGAGTCAAACATTGGTTTCATTTTCATATACAAACTCTGAATTGGTAGATTTCCTGTGCAGTGGTAATCATAAAGTTAAGATTTGTAGATAAACAATCACTGTGTTATTGTAAATTGGTAAAGTGCTTGGTAGTTAAAGGCTACAACAATTTTGAGTGAGATAGCTTTGCAGGTTTTGACTTGCCCACCCGATACTTATTTTTCATCAACAATTTTGAACTCAATTCATTGTCTTTGTTTAGAAGAAAAGACTAAAATGTTCATGGAAGTCTGAGATATGACTTTTTTTGTTTTGTTATTTAGAAATAAATAACTCCACTAATTCTGCAAAATATCTTCTACTGCCCTAAAAGGCAATAGTATGATTGTGTGTGTATAGATTTGGCTGCTAATATATATTTAACATAGTTCTGTGGCTTCCAGTATAAAGATTTTTTGAGGAAGAGTTTAACATTTTAGATATGAAGTATTTATGATGCTATTTAATAATTGATAAAGGAGTTTCTAAACAACTTTGACATTCTGTTCAAGTCAGACTTTTAAAAGACTCACTATTTTCTCTTTCCTAAATTATCAATTCACATTCCAAGTGAAGAACAAATATTTGAGACAGGTCAGTTTCTTCCCAATATTCTCTACATTATTGTTAATGGTAATAATGCTTTAAGCATATGTAAATAATTTGTTTTGTATTATGTAAGTTACTCTCACATCATCTTTCATATAGTAAATGAACCGAGGCTAGAAAAGTGGTTTTGAAATCACTTGGATCTTGACAGAGCTGGGGTTAGAATCCAATTTCACTGACTGCTACCATAGTGTTCTCTTTACTCTATTCCGTTTGATCATGTATAGAGTCTCTAGGTGATTAAAATGCTTAATACAATAGTAGTGTCACCAAAATCCCATAATCTTTCCTTGATCTTTTTGTAATTAGTAAATCTATGTATGGTAAGTACCAACATCAGCACTATAATATACCTTGAATTTTATTTTGCAATAGATACTCACAAATACTCTTATTAGATGCCTTTATGTATTTTTCCAAAGCTTTTGCAATCTGGTAATAATTGATCAAGGGATGTTGAGGAGTCCAAACATTCAAATAAATGAGTATATGATAGACACTCAAATATTTGAAAATATAGATGTGACTGGCTTTACAAATCTTTTGTTTATTCAAAAAAGGTTCATTTAACACTGACTTTGTAGGTACTGGGTATATAGGAGAAAGGTAGCTGCCTTCAAAGAACTTATATTTAATAGATGGTGAGCTAAGATGGCAGAGTAGGAAAAAAACGATCGTGAAAAAAACCAAATAAGTAAATATAAACATATACTGATAAAAGCTCTATGAAATTAACAAATATAGAGCTCTCAGAGAAAAAAGTGCCGAGGGAGATAGAGAGGAATCCTACTTCCTTGTGGTCCACATGGACGCTTACTTGGCTAAGAAGCTTAGAATTCAACTAAGGTTTAAAGAGTGAGAAAGTCAGCTCTGTAAAGAATCTCAAGTAGAGCTCCACCAACAGTAGGAAGAGTATATGCAGATTCGGGAAGGTAGGGAAGACCTTAGCATGTCCTAGGAAATAAAGTGAGAGGGAGAATGGCTCAAAGTACGCCTGAAGGCCACATTGCCATTGGCCTCTCAGCTGCTGGCTGGTATTGGTAGTGCCTTGGAAGCCAGGTTTTAACGGAGAAAGAGGAGAGGACAAAGAGGGCCAAAAACAAACCAATAGTCTTCAAAGAAAGAACAAGGAAGAGAAGAAGGAAGCAAAGAGAGTTCATTGCTTAGAAAACACAATATGAGGTAATAGAAAAAATACAAATATATCTGTAGTTATAATAACTATAAATAGGTTAAATCAGTTGAAGGAACATTTGTCAGGCTGGATTTTTGAATTTTAAGAAAAGCAGTGTGTACTAATTCCAAATTATAAGAAATCCTATGAGACAGGAAAGTGGAAAGAAAAGAAAGAAAAAAAGGAAGATAATGTGAGACAAATACTAAACAAAGAAAACTGAGGTAGGATCATCGATATCAGACAAATTAGAGATGAAGGCAAAGCTCAAATTTAGAGACTTATCTAACTAGAAGATTACCTCATAGGGATAAAATTAATCAGAAAGATAAAGCAGTTCTGAATATGTAGGCACCAGTAACACATGCACAAAATAAACACTGATCAAATTATAGGAAGGAATCAATACACCCACAATTATAATGTAGGATTTTTAGTACACGTTTCTTTATGGATGAAAAATTATCTGAGGGTACAGAGAAACTGAGGATAAATTGAAATACGACAACTAGTAGGATGGGAGGTAGGCTAACTAGGTAGAAGAGTACACCTGGATGATAGGTGTATGTGCCTGAAAGAGGGACTTAGAATGATTTCTAGGGGAATTGGAGAAGAATAGACTCAGGAGATTATTTTAATGCATTATAATGGATATGCCATGGTCCACTATTGTTTATGTACTTTTTGTGTATATGGTGTGTTTACCAAGTTTTCTACTTTTCTTCCCTATTTTCCTTTCTCTCTCTCTGTCTCTCTCTCTTTCACACACACACACACACACACACACACACACAAATTGTCTTCTACTTCTAGCATTTTCCTGTGTAAAAACCAATGTATTGAGAGTTGTAAGATCTTCATCCCAGTTCTAGTTTTGCCTCTAAAGAGCTGTGTGATGTCATTTCAATTTTCATCCCCTATTTTCTCATCTGAAAATTGAGCTGATAAGATGAGAGAGCTAAGATTTCTTTCATCATTTGAAGCTCTGCAAAGTAATGTAAAATGTTTGACCTTTGGGATTAGTTTTGTTACTTATAAATGTATATTTAAATTATATATTTCATAAGGGTATGTTGCCCAGCAATTAATTTTTTTTCCATTAAGAAATGAGGTAAAATAAAATTATCTTATTTATTACATGAATTGCATAATACAGATCTGAGGTGATAAAACCCAGGCACTTTTTAATCTACCTAAATATACGAGATAGTTCATTACAGCATGACCCCAGTTTGTAATAAGTTGGATTGGGAACTGGATACCTTTTAAAGGGGATACCCCCTTCAAAAATGATATATTGTTAGCAACTTATATATGAAATGAAAAATAAAACAGGCATATTAGTAAGTGGATCCTTTTTTTATGCTGTTTTCCACTAAATAAATTTTATTTTAGGTGAAGAAACCTATATTTTTATTATATGATACACTTTTCCATTGTTAAAAATTACCTAAATGCATTGGTAAACTTTTCAAAATTACTGTAATTCCTTTGTTTTCAGGCTGAAAGTCTTCTTATGCATTCTTTTATTTATATATGTACTTGGTCATAAACAGTTATAACATCTTATTTATGTTTACATTTTAAAAATTTTCTACAGGAAAGTTTGGTGACATTATAAAATATATGCTTATAGAAATATATAAATCTCATTATGTCAATTCCCCACACAAATATCCTTTATTAGATTATTGTGTAATAATGCTGGTTCTCAAAACCTGATCCATCACCCACCTATATCAGAGTCATCAGCAGGGCTTTTTTTTTAAAGACTTAATTGATTTATTGAATATAGAGAGAGGGATCACAAGTAGGCAGAGCAGCAGGCAGAGAGGGGGGAAGCAGGCTCCCTGCTAAGCAGAGAGCCCGATGCGGGGCTCCATCCCAGGACCCTAAGATCATGACCTGACCCGAAGGCAGAGGCTTAATCTGCTGAGCCACCCAGGTGCCCCATCAGCAGGGCTTATTTTAAAATGCTGAATCTCAGCATCTCCATGTAGATGAGGCAAGTTTGACTTGTGTGTGCATGTGAGCATGTGTGGTGGGGTGGGGTCATGCTTGAGAATTTTTATTTTAAAATGTTTTACAGGTGCTTCTGATGCACGTAGTCCAGGCATGAGGCACTGAGATATTCTGGTCAGCAGTATGAAGTCCCAAATCTTTCTAGTAATCTACTAGAACTTTCACAGCCTTACTCCAAGCTACCTTGCTACAATTACTGCATCATTGCTTAATGTTCCTTGGTAGAATTTGATGGTAAGATTAAATGAATCTGGCAGGGGGGCACCTGGGTGACTCAGTCTGTTAAGCATCCGACTCTTGATTTTGGCTCAGGTCATGATCTCAGCATCCTGGAACTGAGCTGTGTCTCTGGCTCTGGGTTCAGCAGGGAGTCTGCTGGAGGATTTCTTGCCCTCTGCCCCTCCCCGCACTCACGCATGCTCTTCTCTCTCCCTGTCTCTCTCTGTCTGAAATGAACAAATAAATAAATCTTAAAAAATAATAAATGAGGGGTGCCTGGGTGGCTCGGTGGGTTAAGCCTCTGCCTTCGGCTCGGGTCATGATCGAGCCCTGCATCAGGCTCTCTGCTCAGCAGGGAGCCTGCTTCCCTTCCTCTCTCTCTCTCTGCCTGCCTCTCTGCCTACTTATGATCTCTCTCTGTCAAATACATAAATAAAATCTTTGAAAAAAAAATAATAAATGAAATCTGGCAGGTTTGTTAGTAGAATTAACTACAATCATGTATTCACAGTTCTAGTGAAAGGCACATAGTAGATTTTCAATTAATACTTGCTCCTTTCCTATATCCTTGGAACATGTGAAAACCACAAGTTTACCATGTGATAAGAGTAAGAAGACATAGTATACAGTGGTGGGTAGTAGGATGTTCCTATTTTCTCTGAGGAGCTAAAAATATTGGAATCAAATAAATTTCAGAAAGCAAAGAAAGCAGGATTCCTGAAGCTTGTGGAAAGATCTCTCTCTACTTTTCAGTCAGCAGATAGTGTCAGGCTTTCCTAAGACCTGGCCTTTCTATAACCCTGCCCCTTCTATTTATTTATTTATTTATTTATTTATTTATTTATTATTTTTTTTAAGGTAAAATCCTTGACAGAGAACACACAAGTAAGGGGAGTGGCAGGCAGAGGGAGAGGGAAAAGCAGGCTCCCCATTGAGCACAGAGCCCAGTGTGGGGCTTGATCACAGGACCCTAGGATCATGACCTGGGCTGAAGGCAGAGGCTTAACTGACTGGGTCACCTGGGTGCCCCAACCCTCCTGCTTATCGTTTTTAGCATTTATCCCAGCACCTACAATTTTGAATTGTAGGTGCTTTACAAGCATTTATTCAAAATAAATATCTCTAAGATAAAATGCTCTAGAATTAATTATAAAATTAAGGATCATATTATACTGGTTAACTGGTGAATTATAATATTCAAAAAATTCTGAATTATTTGGTCTGTGTTGTTCAGTGGGACATCGTGGGATGTCCGAGAAGCAAGAGTCCTCTGTTTCGGCAACATGGGAGGAAGAGAACTTGTGTAGAGTCTAGAGCTGGATGGTGTGCTCTGTTTGTGCAATTCCTTATTTACATCTGTATTTCTGCATTCACCTAAACAATAGCATCTAGTTCAGAGAAAGTTATTGTAAGAAACTTGTCATGAATATAATCACACATCTAAGAATCTAAAGCCATTGTGTTTCTTTTATTATTATTTTTATTTTATTTTATTTTATTTATTTATTTGACAGAGAGAGATCACAAGTAGGCAGAGAGGCAGGCAGAGAGGGAGGAGGGAAGCAGGCTCCCTGCCAAGCAGAGAGCCCCATGTGGGGCTCGATCCCAGGACCCTGAGTTCATGACCCGAGCCAAAGGCAGAGGTTCAACCCACTGAGCCACCCAGGTGCCCCTTCTTTTATTATTTTTAAATTTTCGAGTCTCACTCTGTAAGATGCAGTCTAAAAAAACAGTTATTACATTAACAGCAAGAAAAGAAACTGCATTAACAAGGTAATTGCCTACAGAAAGGGTCACATATAGTTTGGCCATTATTCAAAGTATCTCTAGGTAGAAGCAGCCAAGTTAAAAAAAAAAAAATTCTTTTTTTTTTTTTCCAATTCTCATAGCTCCAGCTCCCCATTGCCCTTATTGCCCCCATAGTATAGAAACATGATGCCATTATTTTTGTTACTTTTTTATAAAATGTGGGACAATATTCTGATATTTTTAGAGAAAAAAAATTATCAGATGTCCAAACTGAGAGTAGAGCAGAGGTTTAATTTATTTTATGATGGTTTTTCAACTGGGACATAAGGCGATAATTATATTAACAATTTATATCAAAATGCTAGGATTGATCTACTAACTAAATAATTGACTTCATGTGTTTTGAATCCATTATTACCAAAATATCCTTTGTTTAATTATTGGGTTTTAGGAATAAATGTTATCTTTATCCTTTAGTAAAGCACTGTTTTATTAAATTCTTAAAGAGCAAACTGAAACCACGGTATTTTCCATGTTCAGAAATCCAGCATTATGATCTGAAAATGCAATCTCTAAAAACCAACTATAAATAGGAAATCTCTGGCCTCTTCTGTCTTACTGCATTATGTATGTTTGATGTGTTTTCTTTAGCATTATTACAAACTCTGCTTAATCAATTCTCTAATCTTTCTTTCCATGATTAATTACTTTGGATAATTTACCAAGTACATGATTGGATAAATGTGCAATTACCCTTTTAAAAATAAACAACCCCCACCCTCTTTGCCATATCAGAGCTATAGTGGTTTCTGCAACAACAGAGAAATTCATTTCTGTTCTGGTAGTGATATGGGGGCAGTTAGGGGGACCTGTGTCTACTCAAAGATACACATTTTCCTTTAGAAGAAACCGTCATGAAATAGATGTAAGATAAAAATAATAAAACCCATTTTTAACATTTTAATTTTACTGTTGTCTAAAGATTTGTAAAATCCAATAAAGCAACGTTGTGTAAACTGAGGTAAGAGCATATGCTTTGTGCCAAATCTGTTTCTGATTTGTTCTTGCGCGGCAGACAGCCTCGCCCAGGGGCTTCTCCACAGAAGGAATTTTCTCAAGGAAGCTTTTCTGATCCCCTCAGATACATGAGGACTCTGGTATACCCTCTCACAGCACCCTCATTTAAATATTTAATAATTATAGTCAATATCTGTTTCCTCTCATTTCTGTGAAAAGCCTGAAAATTCCCAGTACTTCACACCGTCTCTGACATACAGCCAGTGCTGTATTTTATACTAAATACTTTATACTAAAATACATATCTTATACTAGAAATGTGCTTAAGCAGTATGAATATGGATGGATAGATGATCACCGATAACCAAAGAACCTAAAATTGGAGTAATAATAACCTATGGTCTACTAAGATAGATAAATACCAATCATTATGTGTACCAGCTGACCCTCCTACTTTATTACCCTTGCTTTTCCAGATGTACTTTAGATCTGTGTAATCAGGACTGCTTATTGTAAGGAAAATAATAACAATACTTTATATACTCAGGACATTTTAGGGATTTTTTTTATTTTTTTTTTTTGTTTCCTAAATATCTACATCCATTTTCTAGTTTGATAATTTCTGATAGAATCATGTTCCATCTTGATATTAAATGTGCCTGATAGGTATAATTATCCCTTAATTATTCCTGAGAATCATATGGGCAGATTTGGTCATTGTTGTCTCCGTGGCCACTGGTATTCCCAATTTGTCAAAAATAGGAAAAGGATTGGAAAGGAAAGAAAAAGATACAAGTTAGTCTAAGAGTCTAGATTTTGCAACTGGAATGCCCAGCCTCAAGTCTCAGAATAGCATGTGCTACCTAAGTGGCTCTGGGAAAGTGACTTCACTAAGCAGCACTTCTGTTTTCTCATCTGCAAAATAAAATAAGGCTATCGTAAGAATTTAATGATTTAATTCTTGGAAAGAATTTAGAATAATGTCTGGCATATGGCAAGAGCTCATAAATGTTAGTTGCTATTGCAGTTATTATTATTGTTAACATTGTGCTGAAGTTAGTGAAATATAATATACTTAATTTTCAATTTGTTAGTAAGTATATATGTAGTTCAATGCAAATTACTACCAGACATGATATAAAAGAAAAGTTGGCATCTTAAAGTGTCTTTCTCCAATGTGCTAAGAAATACTAACTGGGTTTTTTTCCTCTAAGAACAATATGACTAGCAGAAGATACAACTGTATTGCAAAGTCAAAATTATGACTACATGTACTAAAGAAGAATTACCAAAAACTACCAGTAAACAAAGTTTATTATTTGCAAATTAATCTCTAAATATATATATTTTTCTTCTACAATATAGTAACAGATGGGTGATGACACTCACTGAAAAAGGAAAGGTATCAACTCTGAAAAAAAATTTTGGGGTGCTTGGGTGGCTCAGTAGATTACACGTCTGCTTTTGGCTCAGGTCATGATCCCTGGGTCCTGAGATGGAGCCCCTCATTGGGCTCCCTGCTTAGCGGGGAGCCTGCTTATCTCTCTCCTGCTGCCCTCCCTACTCCCCCACTCCTCTCTTGCTCTCTCTTTCAAATAAATAAATAAAATTTACAAAAAAACCTTATAACAATTACTTTTGTGGCCTAGGCATAGAAAGGAGGCATTCTATTAGCAACAGATTTCCATCTCTTTGCCTGAGATTTTCTTGTGCGGTGGAGAGCTGTCCATGTACAACAGTCCAGAAGAGTTAAAGATTTAATACCTCCATGAAGCTGTTATGCCCAAGTTTTCATGTCTGAGAGACCACCAAGGAGCCAACACTGATGCAATCACACGAGGGTTTATTTGACAGGCTTAAGCTTGGGCCCAAGTATATCTGACACAGTGCAGTAGGGACTTGGACCCTGAGCCAGATTACATTCAGAGATATTAAAGGTGGAGTCAGGGTGGACTCAGCAGTAGATAATTGGGCCACGACTGCTGGCTCAGCAGTAGGTGAGGACAAAGGGGATGTTCAGAAGGGCTATCAGGGTAAAGAAGACTGTCAGGATATTGAAGTCCTGGTTATTATCAAGTCAAGGCCGTTCTCCCTCTGATGAGGCACTAACATGTCAACAATTGGGAGTTTCCTGGTGGAATGTCACATTTCTCCTAACAGGTGTTCTTGTTAGTGAGATTTAGGTTTAACTTTGTTTCCATTTTCTTCTGCCTCTGCCTCCTTCAGTTTTATGGAGGGGAGGGCGATGTTAGGGCTAGACTCGAGGTTGGTACAGCCTTGTTTTTCTTGGCCTCCACAGAAGCAACCTTGGAAAATTCTGAGGAACCTATTTTATTTTGGCTTTCAGATTGTTCCCAGAAGGATTAAATTCCAGTCACACAGAGTGACTTCTAACTTGATAAAATGCATTGTATTGGCTGTCTTTGTCTTGCTTCTCCTCATACCGCTACTCACTCCTCTCAGGGAACCACTTGCACTCAGATTTTGTCTCACAGTCTGTTTCTGAGGGAACCCAAAGGAAGGCTTATGGTCAACTCATGGTAGAGTAGTCAGAATTAGGTTGAGTACAGAGAGGAGATGGAGCTTACAGCAGGAGCAGAGGCTGAAAAGGAGGATTAGTATCAGGGAGCTTGTATTCCTAATCAATAGTGTTTTGCCAAGAGAGGTTGTCTTCTTAGTTCTTTAATGCCTTGGCATTTGTGGGTGGTTAGTGTATATTTATAAAAAAAAAAAAATAGACCTTCATCAGTTTAGGGGATAGTTTATTTGGCCCATCTATTTAGTAATCAAATTAAATTACTGTGGAGACATACCCTGCTTATGCCTCCTTTTCTTTATTACATAGCTCATCAGTTTCCCATCATGGCCCCCAGAGATGCAGAGAGTTTTTGCAGAATATGCCAGCTGCAACAGCTGTGCAGTGCATGCACAAACCAGACCCCAAACCAGTCCCAAGATTTGTGCTCAGCCCTTCGTAGCTATAGCTTGTGTGGTGATAACTTTAACAGCAGTTTCTCAGAGTGTTGGCGAGAAAAGGGCTTTCTCTCTTCCAGTGGTCTATATCTATGGGCATCCCACTGCACAGCCACATGGGGTTCCTGAGTCTACCACCATTTGCTTAACACAGGTCTTAAAGTTCACCCACACTTATCCCTGCACTAGGCCCATGGTCCAGACAGGATCCATCCCAGGGAATTCCTAATAATGACCTCCAGTTTTAAGAACCAAATATCTCATTTATTTCTCTTGGTTAAAATCCTTCTCTTCCTTAAAATGAATTTCTCTCCTGGTGGCTTTTGGCGTTCCACAATGATTTTTTTTTTTTTAATTCTTTGCAATAAGGTGACTTCATTTGAAGCAGCTCATCAAACTATTTTAATGTCTTTGAAATCTTAAGAAGGAAAGGGTAGGATCTTCAGCTGTTTCTTTGCTGGAAGCTTAGGAATTCTATAGCTATTTTCCCATCTCTTGTATCCTCCTACTTTTGAGTGTCACAGATGTATGTGCAGAACAGTGGGCACAGGTCTCTGGCAAGGCCTCCAAACATTGTATCTAAACCTCTCCATAGAAAGCAGCCCTCGAGCTGCGTTTTGACAACCACTGGAACTCCCTTGCAAGGTGACTGGGTATCTTCACGTTCTCATGCGAGCTGTTAACAAAGTTGTCTCTGTTAGCACCAAGGGAGCAGGTGTGGCATTTAAGTTTTGTGCACTGGTTTCTATGATTTAAGTTTGCTCTGGAGTGATATACATGATAGTTGTGGGCGATATATAGAAGTCCTTGATTTTCTAAGACAGTTTTACTCTCAAGTAATTTTTTTCTATAAATAGACTTGTCAGATCATAGGTTTTTGAGTTGAATGTTGCGTCCTATCAATTTTCCTAACTAAATAAAGCAGTAGAAAGGAGGTGACATAGACAGGTGCGTTTTCGGGGTGGGGTGCACAAGAATATATTTTGAGTAGATAACCGTATAGCTCTGGCTGTAATGTGGAGAAAGGGTTAGAAGCAGATATTCAGATCAGTTAGGAGGTTTGTGGAGTATTTTGAATGACAGGTAATGAGTATCTTAATATGGAATTTTAGCCATATTTGGGATATAGAGATTTTGCATGCTAAAATTGTGGGGTGCCATTTACTTTATCTTCTTGCTGAGAAAATAGGCTGGGTATGTCAGGAGTCCATCCTTGCTGTTTTCTCTCTGATGACATCACAATTTTGGAAAGCAGTCCTGAGAACTGGAAGGCTGCTTCTTGCTCTGTTCACCTCCAGGGAGTTGGAGGCCCCTTGTCCATAGCTGGCTGCCCTGAGGTTTGTTATCCATAGGGCGTTTGTTGCTAAATCGGGGGTTTTCTACTTTAAAGTGGCAGAGTTGGGTCACTTCACGATGAACATAACAACCCAAAGTGCACCATACACCACAAAATCATGTCATGAAGATTTTCACCAGACCATAATTTATTAGCTAGTGCCTGTGCCCTGAAAGTTAAGGGAATAGGGGAAGGACTCCCTGTAGATCACTGAATCATGGCCATATGCCTTGGTTGAATTTTAGGGTTTTCTGACTCCTCACCACATAACCCACAAACAAATTTATTTCCTACTCATCAAGAACTCCACTCCAGTTATACTGGTTTCTCTAAAAAACTGTACTGCTTTCTGCCACATAATTTTTGCTCATTTCAGTTCCCTTATCTGGAATATCTTCCCCCTTTACACTCTAATTTCTTGAACCCAAAATCTGTACATGTGGCAGAATCCCATTTATAAGTTTATTTTTTTTCCATTGTATATTTAAAGTGGAAGAGAAAATGGAGCTTTCTAGGAAACAAAAGATTCATGTTTACTAAATTTTCCACTGTTAACTTTTTCCAGTTGTGTGAAAGTGATATGACTTGTCTCAGGGAGGAAAACCGTAAGGGGAGAAACTGTCTTATATTTCTTTTATCTCCCAATTTCAGAGTGACGATAAAAGCTCAGTAGATATTAGAGAGATGGTTCATGATTCATCTACTATGTGTCCTATTATGTCACACCATGCCATAGCATCCCAGACTTTCTCAATTTCTTCCTCACACTAACCTATAAAGTAAGTGTTATAATTATTTCACAACACTGCCTTCTAGAGTGGGGCTAGATTGCACCGTAAGTCGGCCTGAAGGCATAAAAACAATCCCACAATGGTAGTTGAACTTATGGCTTAGGTATGAGGTATAAACTATGGGTTGTTTTAATTGGAATTAAAGAAATGGAACAAATCACATGTTTAGTGAGTGTCTCTACCTATAACTAAAAAAAAAAAATTACATTATAGAATTATGGTATTGATATTGCTTTAATAAATCTGTTCTTGTCCAAGTCTGTTGTTAATGAATTAAATAAATTCATTCAAAGCAATCATTACCGACACAGTCATCCTATTTGGCGATGAGATATAATAATTGGGGAGGAGAAGCATTCCCACTGCAGATAGTCATAGTTTTGTAAATATCTTTTTTTCCATCTAGACAAGTAAGGGAAAGATTTTTGGCAAAATCAAAGAATATAAAAATACCTCCCTGCACAGTAATAAAACAACATACTATTACAAAGTTTAATCAAAATTTACATGTGTGTGTTTTTACGTATATTTTCCTTTGTTAAGTTTCTAAACCTTTAAAATACAACTAAAATTATTTTAGGTTAAAGAAAGAAAAAACTTTTATGTGGCAAAATTTAATTTGCCTTTATTACCCTTAAAATCTAGAAGAAGATTATACTAGTGATTACTATCTTTCAATAATATAATCTTGCCTAATACCAATGAAACCAATAACTCCAGAAATATCAATATTACCTAGTGAGAGAGGAAAGAAAGCCTATGCAGTGTGGGTTTGTTAATTAATTTTTTCGATATAATAATCCTTTTATTTTTTGAACTCTTTTCTACAAAATTATTTTGTTGTCATTATTGTTGTTCTATTGCATTCTTCCTTTATCCTGGGCTTGGGGGTAGCATGGTCTGGGAACTGTGGAGAAAGGACACAAGGTTTTAAGGCAGATTGTGTGCTTGTAAAGTTATTATAATGGAGTTTCAGATAGCTTGGGGTGTGACGTCACCAAGATGGCAGGGCAGAAGATGCTGGCCTCCATCTTCCCACAAAGAACAATTAGACAGCTGTCCAAGAATGAAAATAGCTTTGGGAGATCTCAAGGGTCCACCTAAGAAGTTTCAGCAAAATAGCAACGCAAAATAACCTGAGAATAACCACACAAAAGGGGTAGGAAGAGCGGCTTCATTTTGCCTGCATTATTCAGTCCCCCAGGTTTGCGCTACTCAGTGCCAAGAAGCAACACCCTAGCCAGAAAGGGTTCTCTTTGCAGGCACAAAGAGAGCAGAATGACTGACCAGATGAGTAACCATTTGGAATTACACAAAGGACCTGGCCCTGATTCCTGTCACTGGCCTGCACCTCCGTGTACCAGCAAGTAGTCCCTGTGAAGACCTGCATGTGCACACAACTTGTTCCAGTTTCTGTAACTGGCCTTTAGTGTGTGTGCACCTCTGGCTAGCCTCGGTGGCCACGTGAGTGGCCAAACCCCCACTGCTGTGTGTGCCTGAAGCCAGTCCTGATCCCTGTCATGGACCTACACTGCTGGCGGCACTTGCAAATAGCCCCTGGAGGGCACACCTGCTGCTGCTGGCACTGACTCTGCTTACCAGACCCTCCAAAGTGCCTGGGCCTGCAACAAGCCTCTGCAGCCACCTGGGGTATCCGCTGATTGCCCATGTCCTGCAGCTACGTATGCACCCACAGTTGGCCCCAGCCTCTGCTGCTGGCCAGGGCTTTTGCCAGTGCATGTGCACCAGCAGTTGGCCCCTGTCATGATGCAGGCACCTGTAGCCAGCAACACAGCCGGCTCTGGCCACCACTGCCAACATGCCCTGTTCCCTTTCCTCTGAGAAGCCCAACAGCCATTCCAGCCAGTCAGGGCACCACACAGCTCTTGCTGTCAAGGATCATGCAATTGTCGACATCATGCACCTCAGCTGCCTAAGCCAATGAGATACTTTGCCACCTTAAATCTTGACATATTTGTGACTTTTAGTTTTCACCTTGCCATTGACTTCTAGTTTCATACCATCGTGATCAGAAAAGACACTGGTATGATTTTTATCTTCTTTTTTATCTTATGACTTTTTTGGTGGTCTAACACCTGGTCTATCTTGGAGAATGTTTCATGTGTGCTCAAGAAGAATGTGTGTTTGACTGCTGTTGGACAGAATGTTATCTAAATGTCTGTGAGATCCACCAGGTCAAACATCTAGTTTAAGTCCAATGTTTCCTTATGGATTTTCTGCTTGGATGATATAACCAATGTTGAAAGGGATATTAAAGTCACCTGCTATTATTGTATCTCTCTTTTCTGTCTTTGGGTCTGTTGATATTTACTTTATGCATTTAGATGCTCCTATGTTGAATGCATAAATATTTACAAATTTTATATCTTCTTGTTGGTTTCTCCTTAGCATTGTATCATGACCTTCTTTGTCTCCTATTCCTGTCTCAATCTTATATAAATTAAGCTGCCCCTGTTTTCTTTCATGTTCATGTGGAACTTACTATTTCCCCCTCTATTCACATTCAGTCTGGGTGTGTCCCTAAAGCTTCAGTGAGTGTCTTGTGGATGGTATATAGCTGGGCCTTGTGTTTTTACCCATTCAGCCACTCTATGTCTTTTCATTGGAAAATTTAGTCCACTGACATTTAAAGTAATTATTGACAGGCATAGACTTACTATTTTTTTTTAAGATTTTATTTATTTATTTGACAGAGAGAGACACAGCAAGAGAGGGAACACAAGCAGGGGGAGTGGGAGAGGGAGAAGGAGGCTCTCTGCTGAGCAAGAGCCTGAGGCAGGATTTGATCCCAGGATCCTGGGATCATGACCTGAGTAGAACCACTTAATGACTGAGCTACCCAGGCACCCCAGGCATAGACTTACTATTGCCATTTGTTAATTGTTTTCTGGCTGTTTTAGAATTCTTTTGTTTCTTTCTTCTTCTCTTGCTCTCTTCCTTTGTGACTTATTTTCTCTAGTGGTATACTTCAATTGCTATCTTCATTTTTGTTTATCTATTATAGGTTTTTCCTTTGCTGTTACCATAAGACTTATATAAAGCATCTTATATTTACAATAGTCTGTTTTAAGCTGATAACAACTTAAATTCAAATGCACACTAAAACTTGATACTTTTACTTTCATACTCCCACCACTTGTTATGTTTTTGATGCCACAATTTACATCATTAACTTATATCGATTAAAAGCTTATGGTAGTTATTTTTAATATTTTTGTCTTTTAGTTCATACTTGGTTTCTGTGATTTATCCACCACCATTAAAAATTAGACTATTCTGTATTTATCTATTTGTCCTTATTGATGAAATTTATCCTTCCATGTTTTCCCGTTATCCTTTTGTTTCAGATCAAAGAGTTCCTTTTAACACTTCTTGTAAGACTGGTCTAGTAGGGGTGAATTTCTTCAGCTTTTGCTTGTCTGAAAAACTCTGTATCTCTCCTTCAATGATGAAGGACAGTTTTGCTGGGCAGAATATTCTTGGTTGGCTTTTTTTCTTTTTCTTTTAGCACTTTGTATATATTATCCCCGTCTCTCCTGGACTGAAAAGTTACTCTAGAAAAATCTACTGATAGTCTTATGGAATTTCTCTTATATAGAACAAGTTGTTTTTCATTTTGCTTCTTTTAACGTTCTCTCTTTGTTTGTAACTTTGTCCATTTAATTATAATGCATTTTGGTGTGGTTCTTTTTGGATTTATGTTATTTGGATCTTACAAGTTAGGGAAGTTTTTAGCCATTATTTCTCTCTTTTATAAAGATTTATTTATTTTAGAAAGAGAGAGTGTACACACACAAAAACGTGAGTTGGGGGGAGGGGCAGAGGGAGAATGGCAATCTCAAGGAGACTCCCTATTGAGCCAGGAGCCTGATCTGGGGCAATCTGGAGTTCAGACTCATGACCCCAAGTTCAGGACCTGAGCCCAAATCAAGAGTTGGATGTTTAACTGACTGAGCCACCCAGGTGTCCTACCCATTATTTCTTTCAGTTTCTAAAACTTATGATTTCACTTGTATGTGGAATCTAAGAAATAAAACAAATGAAAAAGGAAACAAAAAGAATCATACTTCTAATTCAGAGAAAAAACTGATGGTTGTCAGAGGGAAGGGGGTTAGGAGAATGGACATAATAGATGAATTAGAGTGGGAGATACAGGCAGTGGATAAGTTATGGGAATTAAAAGGTATAGCATAGGGAATATAATCAATGATATTATATTAGCGTTGTACAGTGTCAGATGGTAGCTATAGTTGTGGTGAACAATAAGGTACAGAGTTGTGCAATAATTATGTTGTACACCTGAGACTAATGTAACACAGGGTGTTGTCTATATTCAAATAAAAACTTAAAAAGAAATTTTTTAAAAAGATGTTTTTAAAGTTTTCTGTCCCTTTCTCTTTCTTTTCTCCTTCTGGGACCTCTAGAATGTGAATATTGATCTGTTTGATGGTATCCCACATGTCTCTTAAGCTGTCTTCTCTCTTTTTTATTGTTTTTTTCTTTTCTACTTGTTCTTCTGATTAGATCAAGTCATATTTTTGAGTTTGCTGATCTTTTCTTCTGCTTGATCTAGTCAGCTATTGAAATCATCTACTGGATTTTCCAGTTAGTTATTATATTCTTCAGTTCTATGATTTGTTTGATACTCTTTAAATATTTTATCTTTATTGAAATTCTCACATTGCTTGTGCATTGTTCTTCTTACTGGTGAGCAAACTCATTACTTTGAACTCTTTATCAAGTAAATCACTTATCTCGATTTCATTAAGGTCTGTTTCTGGAGTTTTATCTTATTCTTTTGTTTGGAACATATTTCTCTATTTTCTTCATTTTACCTCACTGTCTGTGTTGGTTTCTGTGCATTACATAAAAACTACCATTCTTGATGGAACTGTCTTGTATAGGAGACAAACTGTATTATTGATGAAATTATCTTGTATAGGAGACAAACTGTATTATTCAGCCTGGCTCTAGCTCTTGGTTTTCTCTAAAACCTTTGTGATTTGGCTTACAGTATTTGAGTGTGTGCCAAGACCTGTTGGTTTCGCAAGGGGGAGAATTTCAGTCAACAACTAGATAGATGCAAGCTGATTGGAAACAACATTCTCAGGCAGAAGCTTTTGAAGTATGCAAATAAACCTCTGTCAGAGAAAGACTAACAAAAAGGCATATCTGTTGTCTTCTTCTTTTTCTTTCTTTTTTATTTTTTTTTTTTTAGACTTTGTTTATTTATTTGAGAGAGAAAGTGAGAGAGAGCACAAGAAGGGGGAGCTATGGAGGGAGAAGGAGAAGCAGGCTCCCTACAGCCCCATATGGAGCTCCATCCCAGGACCCTGGGATACTCACATGAAGCGAAGGCAGATGTTTAACCAACTGAGCCACTCAGACACCCCTTCTATTGGCTTCCTAAATGCTGAACCCTAGAGGTATAGCCAATTAGGAAGCATTTCTTTGCTTGCTTAGATCCTTCAAAACTCATGCATTCAAGCTCCACTTGCCTGCATAGCCAGGATATCAAGAGGTGTGTCCCTTGGGAGGCAGCTGCAAAAACTGGGGTGCTGAATATGTATATAAACTCCTTCCAGGATGATATTGGTGGTTTGGAGCAGGCTACAGGGAGAATGCTAAGATCATGTCTATTGGCTTCTCTGTTCTCTGGGGAGTTGCATGTTGTATTAGGCACCTAACACATTTCAAAGTGGGGCTTTTTTTATTTATCTGATGTGTAGGAATCGTTCAATTAACGATTTAACCCTCAGGCAGAAGTTATAAAGTATGCAAATAGACCTCTTTCAGGGAAAGACTGGGAGATTGGCATTTCTCTCTTCTTATTTTGCACTGAGCCCTGCAGGGATAGCTGATTAAGAAATGTTTTTTGTCTTTGTTTTTGTTTACTATAGTCTTCCAGGAATGCAAACTCAAGAACTCGGGCCCTACTGGCCACCAGAGTCAGGCAATCAAGGTGTGCATCTTCTGGGTAGCAGCTACAAAACCTGGGTACCAGACAGGGGTGCAATTTCCTTTTCAGGAGACACTGGTGACCTGGAGCAGGGCAGAGAGAGAATATGAAGATGGTGAAGATAACACCTGCCAGCCTCCTCAGTCTCCAGAAAGAATTGCAGTTGACCCCTAGATGTGTGTTAAATTAGAAGCCTGACTCTCAGGCTGTAGCTTTTTTTTTTTTTTTTAAAGATTTTATTTATTTATTTATTTGAGAGAGAGACAGTGAGAGAGAACATGAGCGAGGAGAAGGTCAGAGGGAGAAGCAGACTCCCCATGGAGCTGGGAGCCCGATGCGGGACTCGATCCCTGGACTCCGGGATCATGACCTGAGCTGAAGGCAGTCGTCCAACCAACTGAGCCACCCAGTCGTCCCCTGTAGCTTTTAAGATATGTAAATTGACCTATTTCAGGGGAAAACATTTTTTGCTGCTACCTCTTCACTGAGCCCAGGGGACTCACAACAAATCCTCAAAAGCCCCTTAACAGCTGTTTCTTTGTTTGCTATAGTGTTGTAGGTCTTGTGGGCACAAGTCTCATTGGCTTTTGGGGCTAGGTGTTTTGGGGCCTGCCCTTCAGGCGGAAGTCTTAAAAGGCAGAGCACTCCATGTTGGATCCAAACACTTCTCTCCTCAGGGAGAAAATGGAACTTGGTAGTTTTCTCCCAATTGTATGTTGCTGTGATATGGTAGTGTTTACAGTCGTGGTGTGTCTCAGTCTTTCTTACACATTTCAAAGTGGGGCTTTTTTTATTTATCTGATGTGTAGGAATCGTTCAATTAGAATTTTTTTTTCTTCAGAGGGAATTGTCCTGTGTGTAGCTCTAGATGCAGTGTGTCCATGGGACAAGGTAAAGTCAGGATCCTCCTATATTATCATCTTGGACTGGAACCCAGTAAGTCTTACACTTAAGCCTATGTTTTCAACATAGAATTAATTCCCCCACTAACTACCTCTAGGTTTGTCAAGATACGATGTTTAAGTGTAAAGCACTTTGAAAAGAGTGGGGCTTTATATAAATAAAGGGATGATTGCTTTGGCTTGCCTGAATAAGTGAATTCAGAGTGGATGAGAAGAGTGTGGGTATAGGTCATCTTTCCTACTTCATGGCAAGACCTACGCAAATCTCCCTCTTGCTCAGGAAACTGCAAGTAAAGCCAATTTAGTCTAAACATTCTATCACGAGCCAGGTGCCTTAGAAGTCCCAGTATTTGTTGTCACGTTCTTTTTGAAAGAAATAGCAAGGTGGCTGGCTTATATTCCAGTTGTCTGAGCTGCCAAATGACTCTTAAAACAAAAAACAACTTTCTTCAGCAGCACACAGTGAAGTTGCCTTTCTCCTCCCTCCCCATTCTTTCATTTTAATCCTTTATAATGTGTGGTTTCCAGACTCCAAAACTATAAACAAAACATGTCTGTTCTGTAGTTTCCATTATCCAGTGCAAATTGAAAAAAGAAACCATAATGTTTCTTAATCTTCTTTAAAAATTTCTTTTTACAAATAATTTATTTCCAAATATCGGCATTTCTTACATGATTTGGATGTAGTAAGGTGGAATAGAGACAGAATTCAAATCAACCTATTGCAGATAAGATTTTCCCCCTGAAAAACAGCATAATCAGGGTAGGCAGTTTCCCAGGATTTTGTGATTACTATTCTGGAGATAATACTCTGCAAATAAACATGGGCATCGAGGAAAAAGTGGTTACTACTTTTGGGAAAAAATATCTCAAAGAAATAAAGGGGCACCAAAACTGTTTCTTCTCCCTCTTTCTTTCTAAAAGATGCATTTTTTTTTTCAAGCATTTACAAGAAGGTCGAATTGAACTGTATTTTTATCATGACTTAAATTGTGCAAACACCTGGGAATTAAAACTTTTAAATAGTAAGTGGAATTTGACCCTTGTTGAATATGTAGATTTGAATATTTAACATCATTTTTTCCTTGTAAGTTGTATCTTTTACGTGTTCTATAATGCCTCAAGTTAGTGTGCTAATTCCCCAGTGTAGTTTCACAAGACAATATTTTCATTTACTAACAACATTTCATAGTACATTAATAACATCAACACAATCACATTCCTCTCTGTGCCAGCTTCAGGGTTATTAGAGATGTAGGGACATTTGTTACACTAAGGTAAATATCAAATATCAGTTGAAAAAGAGGGAGAATAACAGTGCTTTTGCCGCCAGCCCTAAGTTCCTTGGAGATGTATATGAATACATATGATCTGTTCAGTCTCTAAAGCATTTGCTGGTTCAGCTGTGGTGCATATGTTGGTTTTCAGACAGTTTTGGAGCATGGTGGGGGGTGATATGCATATATGAAGATCCTACATATAAGTTTTGAGGATGTCATTAAAGTTTGTTTAACTTTAATTTAAACATAGACCTCAAAGACATATAAATGATACTAGTTTATCAAAACTAGATTTTGGAAAAGTAATTAAAAATAGAGTAAAGCATTAAGGAAAATAGTAACTAAGATTTTAATGGAATTTTTCAGACTAAATTCTATTCTATTTTACTTTTTCTCTAGTTCCTAATGAAAACAACAGTTCATTTATTTTTCTTAAGTTTTCTTTAAATTCTAGTTCATTATGGGATGCCTGGGTGGTTCAGCTGGTGAAGCTTCTGCCTTTGGCTCAGGTCATGATCTCAGAGTGCTGGGATTGAGCCCCATATCAGGCTTTCTGCTCAGCCAGAGAGTCTGCTTCTCCTTCTCACTGTCCCTCTGTGCTCTCTCTGTCTCAAGTGAATAAATCAAATCTTTAAAAAAATAAAAATTAAAAAAAAATTTCCAGTTAGTTAATACAGTATAATATTAGTTTCAGGCGTACCATTTAGTGATTCAGTACTTATGTACAGCACACAGTGTTCATCATTAGAAGTGCACTCCTTAATCCCCATCACCTATTTCACCCAGCCCCTTGCCCACCATCTGGTAACCATCTGGTCATTCAGACTAAATTATATTTTAAATGAAATAAATTGATCATTAATTTTGTCTGGGGTATTACTTTAATCCCCTAACCAGATATTGATTTTCATTTACTTCTCTCTACTGTGTGTGTTTTTTTTTAATTGTGTAACATTCTGAACTGCTGTATAAAGAATTGTTTTAAAGTTTAAATATTATAACTTCTTCAACTAGGGTGCTGTTAATATTTTAGCTAAAAAAAGAAGAAAATGTTATATTCCTTTATACTATTTTGAAACATGAAAAATGCACTGATTTTTTTTTCTTCATAGGAAAGTAAAACTAGGGGTACCTAGATAGTTTAGTATGTTAAGGGTCTGCCTTCGGCTTCAGTCATGATCCTAGGGTCCCGCTCAGTGGGGAGTCTGCTTCCTCTTCTCCCTCTGTCTCTCCCCTGCTGTCTCCTTCTCTGTCTCTCAAACAAATAAAATCTTTTTTAAAAAGTGGAAAGAGGGGATCTGGGTGGCTCAGTTAGTTAAGCGTCTGGTTTCGGCTCAGGTCATGATTCTAAGGTCCTGAGATAGGAGCCTGTTGGGTTCTCTGCTTAGCAGGGAATTAAAAGGCAAAGATACCTTATAAATGTATATTTTACCCTCTGTGTTTTTGCTGCTGTGGTTACATAAGAATGTATTTTAAAAAATGGAAAAAAAAATCAGAAACCCTTAATACTGAATACTAGCATCTTTTGTGTTTTTTTCTTTCAGCTCTCAGGAGAAGTGATTTTGCAAATTGCCAATGAACCAGTTCTGCCCTTTAATGCTCTCGATGTAGCTTTAGAAGTTCAAAACAGCCTTAAAGGTAATTTTTCTTTGAATTATAGTAATTTTAGCAAATGAAAGATTGTTCAACTAATTTTTAATGAGCAATGGATAAAATCATATGCTATCTTATTAACTATGACAACACAAGACTCCCTGCCTGGAGAGGATTATCATGAGAAGGGCTTAGAAGAAATCGGACTGCCATGTCAATAGAAAAGAGGTGTATTTATGTGTGAGCACAAGACAAAATATCAGATTATAAAGGATGTTTCATCTACTTCCCTTTGTCAGAGAGATTTATAATTTCAAACTTCTATTATCCTTTATAAATTCCACATGGAAAAAATATAGATCGGATATTTTTCCAAATAAATAAAGAAGGAAGCAGGTAAGTGAGTTTGTAGCTAACGTTCAGTCAGTTCAAACAAGATTGACCCAGACGTTTCTCCTTTGGGACTGATTTCTGAGGTAGATGCCAGATCACTGAAGTGTTGGTCCACCCTAGATTAAAGGTGACAAGAAGAGAATTATTCCCATAGTTTCTATTTCAATCCCTTCATGTTTGAATACATCTCTTTCTGCAGAATTCTAATACCACCCTAATCGTTACCTTCATTTCCCTTTTATCTACATACAAAGCTTTCGCTAAGCTTGTAATTTGTCTTCATTAACCAAATACTAAGGGCAATATTGTAATTAAAAAATGTACCCACCTCTTTGAGTCACACATCTTATTGTCAGATATTTAATGTGTGATTTGTAGACATATACGTCTCAATACCAAAGTCAATATTTTAACTATAATCCTTAAGCAGTAATTCTTAGAAAATGGTCATTCATTCTTTTTTTTTGGGGGGGGGGAGTGAATTATTCTTAACAGCCAAATATTTCCGGTATCTGTAAGTTTAATACTTTTTTTTTTCTTTTTTAAATCTTGTCTATCAGGATTGCTTCTTAACCTGGAGAATACTATAACACAACTCCCCCCCTCAATGATTCTTATTATATTGGCTATAAACCATAACCCTGAAAGCAAATGAGCTGTTTAGGGTTATTTGTTCCCATATGAAGTGGCCTCAGATTGCTCTGTTTTTGGTATATTGAAGTTGGTCTCTATACAGTTTCCTTTTTTTTCCACTTTTGTCAAGCTTCTATCATAGACTTGCTTGATGCAAGGTTTCCACGAACCTTCAATTTGTAAAAAATGTAAAATATGAGTTTCTGTGAAACTCCATAAAGCAAAGTGCAATGAAATGAGGTATGCCTCTATTTTGGGCAGCATTAGAGCTCAGAAGAAATACCTGTATTTTAATGAGATAATTCAATACAATTATTCAGCCTTCAGGAGGGTTTCAAATACAGCACTGACAGAGCTGTATTTAATCAGGCTACAGCTCTAATGGGAGAGGGACAATGAATTAGATAAGATATAACTGGGAGTATGTGCAAAGGAGCACCCATGGGAGTGGACCATAGTATCTAAATTGGGCATGGAATAAAGTCAGGAAATGAAGGCAATGAGGGGAAACAGAAAGGGAGGAGGAGTGACAGATGCTACTTCCTGGTGCCATCAAAGAATTGGGAGTGAGTGAGCTAGAAGGACTCTTTTGCTGGTGGCCAGAAAATGGGATTGTTAAAAATGTGATCATACAAAGAGTGAAGACATCGGTAATGACATTGTTCGGGCAAGGACATGACCGTGGCAGTGGGATAGGAGGAAAGGAGGCTGAGGGAAGAAGAGTCTAGAATATGTGCATTTGGAAATTGCCAAGAATTGAAACAGGAGTAATTATTATAAGAAGGAGTGACAAAACCAGGAGCAAAAAACTTCAAAGAATGCACAGTAATGCAGAGGACCCTCCTAGGGTTCTTCTAGGGAAAGGGCTACAAAGTGCCTGGGAGAAGGAACCACCCCTTGAGAGGGCTGTCTTGGATGCAGTATCCTTAGGAGAAAGTCAGATTTTAGTTAAAGGAAGAAGGTCCAAAAAATATCATGAAAATAAGCCAGGTTAATAATTCTTTCTTTAATAGTTATATCTAAAAGTGTGTTAGTACAAGGGGGAAAAAATAACCAAACTACGGTCATTCTACAAAGATTTCCACTGTGGGCTGATGCTACTAAGGCTAGATGAACCTCTCCCTAAAATCAAGTTTCTTAGTTGGGTGAGCCAGGAGCATTTTGGCTTCTTGCTGTTATATTGGGCTGCTTCCACTCTACGTAAAGAACTTTTCCTTTGGTTGTCGGTTTTGTATGAGTTGTGTTTCTTTTGATGTGAGACTCCTTGGGTCTCCCTCTACTTTCACTCAGAAAGATGTGGGCAGACTTAAGATGTGCCTGTACTAGAAACATAAAACAAAGCAAAAGAAAAATGTAACAAAAACATTGATATACAAGCAAAAAAAAAATATTTTTACTGTGACTTGAGTGTAAATGTTTGTTCAAAGTGATATGATTCATCACCTTTAAGCTATATACATTTTTGTGTTTTAATCATCATGATTCAAAGTTATTTACTGTATATCAAGGTAAAACATCATTCAAATATCTGCTAAATTATAGGAAATTTGATGTACCTATTCCATTTTGCGTACTCTGGTTATTACCTTATTACTAAAATAGAATAATATGCTATAATGTGTGAATAATGGACACAATTTATAACAATTAAATAAATATTTAAGTTTCATTTTAGCTACAGTCTGAGATAATTTCATTAGCTAAACAGAGTTCCTGTACCATGTTAAATGAAACATCTAATTTTACTGCTTAATACAAGCTTTAATTGTTGATATATTTTCTTATTTTGTTATGACAGCTAGCAGTGATTAGTCTTGAGTTCTCAATCACAGCTTAAAAAAAAAAAAGTGACCTTCAAGGCTGGACTATAAAATACTGTTTCTCCCTACTGCAAAGAGTTTACGTATGAAGGTCTCTGAAACCCAATTGCATTTTCAACGGTGTAATTTTTACCCCTTGACAACGGGCCATCTTGTTTATTTATTACTCTAGTTTACGGTAGCAGCAGACCATTCTCTACTGTTCTCACAACCACCAGAAAGAAGGATAATTTACCAGTGAATAATTTGTTTGAGTTGATTTATTATACAGTCTTGAAAGCTCATTTTGACTGAGTGACCTTGGCTCTTAATATTTGGTCAATGCCAAACACATAATAGTTAGAGAATGAATATTTATATGTGGTACATGGAGATATAATGTAAATAGTGACTGATAAGATAACTGATATGCTTCAGGGGTACATTTTTGCAAATAAAAGTATGTCCAAAAAATGCACACGCAGGGCACTGGTGCTAGTGTGCAGGCAGCAGAGACAGGTGCCAAGAATAAACGAGGTAGCACCACACCCTTGAACGTGGAAGCAGACTAAGGCCTGAGCATTTAACAACCTGACTAAATTTACTCTTTCTCACTTTATCCACTTTTTAATGTTTAAAACAGCACTTCAAAATAGCTAAGGGACTTTGTGAGTCTGATGCTTTCTGCTTAATATCTGCTCTTTTTCTTAATTGGAATTCTGTTATTTACCATTATTGTAAAACCTACAAATGACCAAATAAAGTAAAAGTCACTTTCATTTGATCTGGCTATGTACACATTTATTTAGTGCAAGCCAGACTCAGCAGGAAACAGGTTCTAACTGTGTGGCTTGTTGCCACCTTCTGATTGTCTCACTAAATGTAAAATGGTTGTTGGCAGGATTTTCTCCTGTTCTTTAAAAAACCGACAATGGTAACTTTATCTGACTTTTTCTCTTTTTTTAATTAGCTGATAATTCATTAGTGTCAATCACTTCATTGTAGAAAGAAAGATAGTATTTCATCGTCATGATGTGACTGAGCCAAGTACGCTGTTCCTCTAAGATCTGTAGTTTCGTATTTTCAATATGTGTCAGTTCTTTTCCACAATCACAAGAGACTGAGACCCATCTGATGCCTTTTTTTCTTTCTGAGTAATTTATGATGGATGTCCTAAATGCAAAAATTATGTATGTGCTTTATAAATTGTGTGATTCTAGTCCTCAGCCCATCTATCTCCAATCTTGATTTTAATTACCACCAACTCCAACTTTGGACTGCCCTAGAAATAGTAAAGAGTGGGTACATTAGGTACCTGGCCCTGGGTCCTCCCTAAAAAATCCAAATCCATCCAATTAAAATCTAAACAATAAAATAAAATTTTTGTTCCCATGGAAATTCCAAATCACATTAGATTTCTAGTAGTTTGACCCAAACTGGCATATCTGGAAGTTACCATTTTGAGTGAACAGGACTTAAAAGCTTTCTCTCAGAAGTAGCTTACCTTGCTTGCTCAAATTGAGAGAAATTCAATAAGAAATGGGCCATCCACTGGGTACAAATTCCTAAAAATATGTTTAGTATCAATCCCCAGTATATTTTTTTTTATTTTAAGATATTATTTATTTATTTGACAAAGATCACAAGCAGGCAGAGAAGCAGGCAGAGAGAGAAGAGGAAGCAGGCTCCCTGCTGAGCACAGAGCTTGGTGTGGGGCTCGATCCCAGGACCCTGGGATCATGACCTGAGTGGAAGGCAGAGGCTTTAACCCACTGAGCCACTGAGCCACCCAGGCGCCGCCGCCGCCCCCCCCCCAGGTATATTTTTGTATGGACTGTGACTACATAACTAATTAAAATTTGTATTTCATATATTGATATCCCACATCTAGTTCAAGCAAGGTGATGGGACAACTGGGTCTGCAACAAATTCTGGTTGTCACTATAGTATCAGAATTTGTCTCCTGAAACTAGTTTTGCTTTCCTCCCACTTCTTTTTGAACTCATATTTTTATTGAATAATGTCCCTTAGTTATTATCCAGAACATGTCATCCCTTTTGTATTCCTTAGAATTATACTTTCTTTTCTTTTATGTCCTGTGTCACAATTTGTTGCTATTCCTACGGCTTCCCTTTATCATAATTTCTTTCAGTAGTCTGAGTACTTCATTCAGATTTGTTTCAAGTTTTCTTTTCAGTATCTACATTTTATATGTGTCACTACATTGATTGAAATATGGTAATGACTTCTGACCATTTTCCTACTTTCCCATCATAGTAATGGTCTATTATATTGTGAATTTTTCCCCCCCTAAGTGCATTTTAAGAGTAAAACCCTGTGCCCATGACAGAATAGTACCACAATCCATTTTTCTGTAAGTATTGCCTCTCCGGCAACAATTTTAAAGTTGTGTTTTTTTAAAAGATACTTTTAATCTTGGCTCATAATAGAGCATAAAGTATCCTTGACCTCATACTGATTAATTTTATTCAATCTTTTTTTTTTTTTCATTTTCTTGGCTTAACCAAAACATAATTAAACTCACACATGTTATTAAATATACAACTCCAACTTTCTGCCTCAGGAGGAGACTGGTAAAAAATAAACCACACATGAATTTAATTCATCCAGGGAAGTTTTGCTCACTCTTCCAAAGCAGCCAATATCCAGATCAGTTTCTGCACCAGGCAGACAGACACTGTTGGGAGAACTCATTCCATGCAATATGGTCAAATTCATGCTGGATTTTCATCTGTGTTGGCTAGCTGGATCCTTGGGCAATATTTAGAATATGAGAAAATTTTCAGAATGCCTTGCATACTTTTTAAGAAGTGGGCGACCTGATTCTTCTAAGTATGCCAGTTTGGTGCCTTTGGAAGAGGGATTTCTACTATATTCAGTTTAGATATAATTATCTACTGTCTTCTGGCATATTGCACTTTTAAATAATATCCTTTTATCAATGTATTGTAAAATCAGTGTTAGATTATTTATCAGCAGTGTACTAGCTCCCACATTTCTCTCTATACCTGCGTTTTGTTTGTTTAACTTCTTTAAATAACCAGCTGAGATGATTCATTGTGATTCATACTAAAGAAGCCAGCATGAAGAATAGAAAATGTAGGATAATAAAGGACTGTTGTTTCCCCTGGATGAAATCATATTGGCAATTTCTTTTTTTCTCTTTAGCGATGCCACAAGATATTTTTAAAATGACATTAAGTAACATACATTTTTCCCCCCAAATAATCTTCTGTTCTGCTTTTAACCACTGTGTTATGTGAAACATAAATCATACTTTCCCTTGTCACTATAAATCAGTGAAGTCTAAGCTATGATTTTGCAATTGTTAGCACCTTTAAAGCTGTGATAAGCTCATCCATAGAAGAACAGGTTCTGTGAAATACTATTAAAATAAAAAGCTATGTTTGTTTGATATAAAAATGTAGTTTTAGAGTATGACCAGTACATTTCACTCTTAATTTAAGATGAAATTGAGTGAGTCTTTAAAAAATACAGCCACAAAACAGAACAAAAAGATAAAAAAGTGGAAATAAACTGAAATTTAAAACTTTTTAGAGGATAAAACTTGGAAGAAAGGCCACAATGGTAGGTAGTAAAACCATTCTTTAAAATCAGACAGTTATGCATTTGTCTTGAAGGTTGTAGACCAGACTTAAACACGTGGGTTTATGCCAAAATGAAACTCATCAAGATTCAGGAGTGGCTGGGGAGAAGAGGTATTTGGGGCAGGTCCTGGCAGGTTGGAAAAGAACATACAGATTCAGTGGGGGCAGACAGAACTGTAGTTACTAGTCTTACCCAGATGTCTTAGAGACCTTCTGGATAGGACATGTATGAAGTTCCTTTGAGCTTCTGATCTACTATTGGAAATTGTTTTAGGATTCTGTAACAATGGTCCTCGAGAGGAACAAGTTTTCTGAGGACACCATGGCACTTTCAGGGTCACTCCACAAAGCCCTAGGTAATGTGCCAAGTGTCTCATGTCCATTGTGACATTTAGTCTTACTCTAGCCACATGAGCTGAACTGGATATTGTTAAGAGCAATTTAGAGATTAAGAAACTGTGAGTGAGGTGTGGGGTAGGGTGTGTTTATGTTTTCATTGGGTGTATCTATTTAAGCAGTAGGTTTAGGGATTGAATAGAGATGGCTCTATCAGATTCCAAAGCCCCTGCCCTTTCCACTACACCACACTGCCTCCCAAATGACTTGAAGGGGACAAGGCTGCAATGTGATGACTCACTAGAAGGTAGGAGTAGGGACAGGTTTCCTTCAGGATGTTTTAGAGCCTCTTCTGAACTGGCCTCCTTAAATCTGAATACTATCTCACTATCTATCCACTTACTCATAATTCCTCCTCTTCTCTCTCCCTCCCTCCTTCTCTCCTCTACAGTTAATATTACTACTGCTTATAATATCCAGATCTGTTCTTTGTATAACACAATGAAAAAAATGGAAGGGTTGAACTTAAAGGCAACTTTACCCTCTAAAAAGCTGAGGATTAAGGGATTAATTAGTAGCAATTAATATTATGGTTTACAGATGTAATATCCTTGACTGCTTTAATGTAGAAAGAGTCTCAGAACTTCAAGAGGTCCATTTTAGATGCCCTCGATTTCTGGGCAATTCCATGATCTGTCTTTCAAGTTTCACTTCCTCTCTGGATTTACTTAAGATATTTTATACACAATAAATTCTTTAGTCTTTCTCATGAGCATTTATTTTATTTGATCCTTATTTATTCTCCACTTGTGGATTTTATCTAGCTAGATTAAGAATTTATTAAGATTGAAGATTTAATCTTTGCCTTTGCCTCCCTCCCAGTATTTATAGAACACCACACAAAATAGGACTCAATACGTTATTTACTGAAAATACATTTGTATTTTACTTTGAGGCAAAGGAAAAATGCATCGTTTCTTTTTGAAATTTAGAAGTCCATTTCAATTATCCCTTAAATAACAAGATAATTTTACTAGGCAGTCTTAATTATTTTAATTATTATATTAAGGTTGATTTTTAATATTCATCACATATCAGTATGTTCTGCCATGCTATAAAAAGTTATTAATGGGCACCTCTGTGGCTCAGTGAGTTAAAGCCTCTGCCTTCAGCTCAGGTAATGATCCCTGGGTCCTGGGATGGAGCCCCTCATCAGGATCTCTGCTCGGCAGGCAGCCTGCTTCCTCCTCTCTCTCTCTCTGCCTGCCTCTCTGCCTACTTGTGATCTCTGTCTCTCAAATAAATAAATAAAATCTTAAAAAAAATTTTTTGAACTTATTAATTTTTGGCTTTTCACCAGAAGGGTGACAACTATTTTTGAAGGCTGGTTGTTTAATTCCTTAACTTTTATATTATCCCTTTCCTTGTTCTTAAGAAGTTCGAGATGCAGTCCTTGGGAAGAAAGAATGGCTCCAGATTCATACTCAGCACATAATAGAATTGCGAATCTTTATTACAGTGTCTATAGGGAAGCGTGTGATACAACAATGGGGAAGTGGGAGCACTGATTTGAAGACGTGAAAAGTGACATCTCTAAGAAAAAATCATTAGTCAAAGTAGTTTTACATGTCTGAAAAATGAGTTGGTGCTAATTTATACTTAGTTTGTGTACTCTGATAACAGGAACTTCCATTTATGGTGATTTCTATGCTTAGAGATTGAAATGACTATTCTTTTTCCCCCGGGAAGTTAAAGGACAATAATATTAAGTAATCTAGTCAAAACTACATTGATAGTAATTAGGTAGATGGAGCTCTTACATGTTTTTTGATACCAAGACCTGGGTCTTTAGACTCCCTGTGCATATAACTTCAAGATAATTGTATTAACTCTCACTGAGAGAAATCTCTAACTCCCAGTTCATTTTCTTTGGTCAATGGACTTATTGCTTATTAAACCTGAACTGTTAAGAGCCTCAATTAGTCCTCCATTCTCTGACATTCACTGTGACTTAAATGAAGTTTTATATATTCTTTTTATTGATTATTGGCAGGCCATATTTTAATTCAATTTAGTTTAGTTTGACTTATCATTACTCTAAAATAGCTTCTTTTCTTATCTTTTCTTTTCCTTGGCAATTATTATTGAATTTTAGCAAAATTAGTTGTCCTTATTATATGCCAAACATTTCCCTAAGTGACTTTGTAGGCATTATTTAGTATAATATCTCAAAATATTATCTTATAATTCAAAATTTATTCAACACAATTATTAGTAAATGACTATTATATCTTAGATACTGTGCTAGCATCTAGAGATACAAAGAGATAAAACATATTTGATGACCTGGTGGGGTTCTTTTCAGTCAGGGAAAGGAGATAGACAAGGCAGATAAGGATAAAAATATTGCAGATACTATAATGTTCTGATCAAAGTAGATGATTCAGTGATATGCCAGGCATAGTATTAGTCTGAGGAAATGGCCATGAACAAAACAGACAACAATCTCTTCCTTCACAGAGCTGACATTCTAACAGGGATTCAGTATCATGGGGGAAAAATCATTTAGCATCACAGCTTACATAGAGTCAGTGATGTTAGTTTCTGGGTATTATTTAAATGAACATATAAGTTCTAATTGTCATTAAAATGCTATTAGGAATCTTTGGAACATCAGTTATGCATACAAATGATTAAGATAACATTGAAAGTAAAGCTACTTTTCAGTTTGTAAGCTTATACTCTGGAAGTAATACATGGGGGATTGTGTAGATGGCAGGTGTTCACTATCAGGGTCCTTTCTGGAACAAGACAGCTCTTAAAGCTGTCAGTTCTCTACATCCTCACTACCATGAAAGATAAATTCATTTAAAGCTAAATAAAGTAGAATGGTACAATTTGTCTCACTTGATTCAGTAGTAATGTCTTCAATTCTGTAGTGTATGTTAGATCAGAACAGATTTTTCTTTCTTAAGTGGAAGACTAAGATGTCGAACTTGTTTTTTTCTGTTGTTCAGTCTTTCTATTCCAGTATAATTTAAATGTGCTTTTTTTGTCTTATTTTTTCCTTGTACAATGGTATTTCCTATAAGGTCCCCATATATTAACTTCAGTGAAACATCACTATTTAAAATAAACCATAACTTCACAAAATGGCATTATCATTATAACTGTTTAAATAACAGAGTGCTGAATATCCTCAATGAGCAAAAACTTCTCTCGCAACCTCAGGTTTTGTTATATCAAACAAGATAATTAATGAATATAGAATGTACTTTGAAAACATCAAAATGCCAAAGCCTGTGAACTCCTACAATTAATTTTATTCATATTGTTGATGTCAGTGAGCAGAAAGCATATAAATGTGGCAATCTCTTCATAGTTCTCATGAAAACCACTTATTTCTGCGCAGTTTTTTTTGGTTATTGGATTTTTTTCTGAAAATAATTTATTAAATCTCTTTTGTTTATTTAGTAAACAATTATTGAGTGTCATAATTGTGCTGGTTTCTGAAGAAAGTGACATGTGAAATAGTCCCCATCAGATGAAGGGGAAAGACAATAAATGTTTAGTTAGAGGTTGGTAATTCTATGAAGACATATTCTATACATCAGCTGTAATTCTAACCCAGATAATCTTTCTTAGCTCCTCAGTTCTCTACAGTGCTTCTTAAACTTTAAAATGTGGGTAAAAATCTGGGTAGCATGGATATTCCTGGGCTCTATGACTGGAGAGATTCAGCGGGTCTGCGAATCTGCATTTTCACAAAGACCAGGTGTTTGAGGATCTGAAAACCCTTGAACTTCACTTGGAAAGAGTCCTTTTGTGATCTTTCCCTTTTGCTTGAGACTTCCCCAGCCAAAGGTCCCAAATGGCCTCCTCATCTCTCCATTGGCTTTGATCAATGCCATGCTCTCAGGACTGCCAGTTTAGGCTGGCTGCCAGGACAGCCATCAGGCCCATGTTCATTTCTTCACCTCGACTTGACATAGTTCTCTGTATTGAGTTTCTGACCTTGCTGGAATCAATTGTACCTAATTTCCTGAGAACAACACCACCAACTGTTGCCTCACCCAGAGAATGACTCAAATGGTGGGGAATATTGGGAATAAGATGATGAGGGAATGTCCCTTTCATGGTATAACAAAGGATTGCTTTTTAAACAAGGTGGTAAGTCACATCAGCTGGAAAGTGCCTAACTGGAGGGAATACTTTTTGTAACACTTTATAAAATGTTCATCATTCAGCCCTCATAATCTATGAAGCAGATGCTATAATCTTATTCATTTTATAAATTAGGATACTGAAGCTCAGTAATTTGCCCAACATCACACAGCTACTAAGTGGTATAGCAGGGATTTGAACTCAGGTGGTCTAGCTACAGTTTCTGGTGGCCATTATCACTGTACTAATGCTGCCTTACTCTTAGTCAAAGGAATGTCCTATTTTTGCTGCCACCATTCATATCAAAATGACCAGTAAGTTATACAAATAGGAACAAAGCATAACAAACAAAAATCATCCCAAAAGCAAAACCAAGCAATGTAAACATTACATAGGATAGTTTTCAATGTACTTTCAAGTCAAAGATATATTTCAGCTTCAAATTACAGGAAATTTTGAGTAAAACAAAGGAGCCCATGGACATATCACAACAGAGTAACATATCTCATGCTCTCAGAAGAGAAGATAACTTCTTTTACAATCTTTTTTTTTTTTTCCTCATACAAAAATTTAGGATATGTCATGAAAAGCATGAATTTTTGAGTCAGAAAGATCAGGCTTCTAATTTTGGCCTGACATCATTTGCTTGATGATCTAGTACAATTTTCTTGTCTTAATTAATTCTCAGATGCTCTGAAATAGACATGACAATGCAAGTTTTGGTGAGTATTAAATAATATAAATACTTACAGTGCTCAATACAGTGTCTGGAACATAGCAGTCTCCCAATCAGTACTTATTTACTAGTATTATTATTAGTAGTAGTAATTATTATTACTAGTAGTAGTGGTAGCAGTAAATATAATACTCTTAGCAGAATATAATATTTAGAATATTTTTGTGGGATTAATATTATAATTTAACTATATATAAATTTAATTATAAAATTTTAACTGCTGTTCCTTTTTGACATCATGATTGCAGAATGATTATTTTGCTCCTTTGAGGATGTCTCTTCTGAGATGTACTCATTTATCTCCACCAGGTGATCAACCCAACACTCAACTGTTAGCTCTGGCCTCACGCCTGCGGGAGAGTGCTGAACTCTTCCAGTCAGATGAGATGCGTCCTGCTAATGATCCCAAGGAAAGAATTCCCATCCGTGTCCGAATGCTGAATGACATTCTCCAAGACATGGAGAAAAACTTCCTGGTACAGCAAGTGCCACCAGGTTTTTATAGGTAGGATATGTGTCTCAACCTTTATTTGTTTATGCCCCTCAATTAAATTTTTTATGTTTAACTTTCAGAATGTGTACCTTCTGTGAAAATGACACTATTTTTAATGTAGATATTATGTGTAGTTATATGAGTAATTATTATATCTACACTTCGAGGACCATTCTCTTACCCAAAGGAGATTTCAACTGCATGAGTATAGAATAAAGGAAATTGGCTTGGAAATATCATATAGAAAATGACTAAGAATTTTATTTGACATTAAGCTCAATATGAGTCAGACATGACATGGCTATGGGAAAACCAAATGGAATTATAGGTCATATTGGGAAAAATACTTTCTTGAATGAATCAAGAGACAAGCCTACACTATTTTTCATAGTAAGACCACATCTAGAGTATTGCATTTAGTTCTAGAGGCTACCTGTCAAGATAGAGCTAAATAAGTTTAATATTCTGGGGAGAGTGGGATTTAGATGAATATAGAAATGGGCAGGAGATTAGAAATATTAGTCGGAGGGCCATAAGAGAGTGATTCCTAGAAACATTTTAACAATTTTAATATTTTAATAAACCCATTTTGATATGGAAGGGGGATTCAATTTTGGTTTTTAGAGGATGAGAGGAGTATAACATGGTTTTTATTTTATAGTTTCTGATATAGTAGACATTAAAGAGGGAAAATGGAATTTGAAAGATTCTAATATACTTCATGTATTCTTATTTAAGTTTTTTATTTTTCTACAAGACACAAAATATAAGTACACATGCCTTTCTATGTAATAGAGGCATATATAATGTGTGTGTATAACAATTTAATATATGTGAGTGTGTTTATGTCTCGTGTGTGTGTATGCATGTGAGAATGTGAAAAAAGGAAGGAGGCAAAGAGATACTGAACAAATAATGAGGCAGGAATCTATTTGGCCCAGAACTCTCATTCATAAAGGACCTCAAATTTAGACTTTTGCCCTACATCACTTTATGTGTGTGTGTTTGTGTGTGTACATATATAACATACAACATTAAAAATATTCTGGACTAAACATACTGTGCTTGACCTAAGGACACAACTAGGACTAAATAATTGAAGCCTGGATCAAAGATCCCAATCAAAATTCCACTGGCATTTTTCAAAGTGCTGGAACAAACAATCCTGAAATTTGTATGGAACCAGAGAAGATCCCGAATTGCTAAGGAAATGTTGAAAAAGAAAAAGCTGGGGGCATAATGTTGCCTGATTTCAAACTTTCCTACAAAGCTGTGATCAACAAAGCAGCATGGTATTGGCACAAAAACAGACACATAGACCAGTGGAAGAGAGTAGAGAGTCCAGATATGGACCTGTAACTCTATGGTCAAATAATCTTCAACAAAACGGAAAAAAATATCCAGTGGAAAAGGTAGTCTCTTCAATAAAGGAGCTAGGAAAATTGGACAACTATGTATAGAAGAATGAAACTCAACCATTCTCTTACACAATACAGAAAGATAAACTCAAAATGGATAAAAGACCTGAATATGAGGCAGGAATCTATCAAAATTCTAAAGGAGAACATGGGCAGTAATCTCTTCAACAACCGCCACAGCAACTTCTTTCAAGACACGTCTCCAAAGGCAAAGGAAACAAAAGCAAAAATGAACTTTTGGGACTTCATCAAGATAAAAATCTTCTGCAGAGCAAAGGAAACAGTCAGCAAAACAAAGAGGCAACCCATGGAATGGGAGAGGATATTCACAAATGACACTACAGGAAAAGGGCTGATATCCAAGATCTATAAAGAACTCCTCAAACTCAACACCCAAAAAACAGATAATCATGTCAAAAAATGGGCAGAAGACATGAACAGACACTTCTCCAAAGAAGACATACAAATGGCTAACAGATACATGAAAAATCATTCACCACCATTAGTCATCAGGGAAATTCAAATCAAAACATTGAGATACCACCTTACACCAGTTAGAATGGCCAAAATTAACAAGACAAGAAACAACGAGTGTTGGAGAGGATGCAGAGAAAGGGGAATCCTCTTACACTGTTGGTGGGAATACAAGTTGGTGCAGCCACTTTGGAAAACAGTGTGGAGATTCCTTAAGAAATTAAAAATAGAGCTACTATGACCCTGCAATTGCACTACTGAATATTTACCCAAAAGATACAGATTCAGTTAAAGAAGGACCATATGTAACCCAATGTTCATAGCAACAATGGCCACAATTGCCAAGCTGTGGGAAGAGCCAAGATGCCCTTCAACAAACAAATGAATAAAGAAGATATAGTTCATGTATACATTGGAATATTACCCTTCCATCAGAAAGGATGAATACCCAACTTTTGTTATCAACATGGATGGGTCTGGAGGGGATTATGCTTAGTGAAATAAGTCCAGTAGGGAAAGTTAATTATCATATGGTTTCACTTACTTGTGGAGCATAAGGAATAACATGGAGAACATTAGGAGAAGGAAAGGAAATGTGAATTTGGGGAAATCGGAGGGGTAAATGAACCATGAGAGATTGTGGACTCTGAGAAACTGAGGATTTGGGAAGGGTGAGACTGGTGGTAGGTTTTAAGGAGGGCATGTATTGCATGGGACACTGCATGTGGTGCATAAACATATTAAAAAAGAAGAGAGAGGGGTGCCTGGGTGGCTCAGTCATTAAGCGGCTGCCTTTGGCTCATGAGCCCAGGGTCCTGGATTTGAGCCCTGCATTGGCCTCCCTGCTTGGCGGGAAGCCTGCTTCTCCTTCTCTCATTCCCTCTGCTTGTGTTCCCTCTCTCACTGTGTTTCTCTCTGTTACATAAATGAAAGCTTAAAAAAGAAGAAGAAGGAGAAGAAGAAGAAGAAGAAAGAAAGAAAGAAAGAAAGAAAAAATTAAAAAAAAAAAGAATTGAAAATTGAAGCATAGCAATACACATTTCATTACATATAAGAAAAAATTTTCCGATAAACAGTGTTCTTAAAAGAGTAGATATGATGCTTTTATAGAGTAGTGAACTTACTGTCACTGCATGTATTCAAACAAAGGCTAAGTAGCTCTAAATATTTTGACTGTATGAGGTTTCAGGTGGCCTTTAGTACCAACATTCTGTGATCTGACAAAACACTTGATCTCTCTGTATCTTCACTTCTACATTTGTAAAATGAGATAGGAGAATGAGACCTGTTTAAAATAAAAAAAAATCTTTCTTAGTTCTTATATTTGGTGATTTTCTGTTATGATTTTAAACTCAAAATCTCATTTAAATATATCATTTCTTCTAACACTTTGACTTGCATTACAAGACTGAAAAATGTTAATTTATTACAATAGATATTTTTAAGACACTGTGGTAAGCGCCACAAACATAGAAATTGCCTGAAGTTAATAACACCTGCTCTGATAAGATTGTATTACAGAGGTGGGGATGGAGAAAGAGAATAAACAAGGTATCTAAGTAAAGTAAAGTGTATGGTAGATCTAATAACAGCTAAAGAAACAATTAAGCCACATTATTAAATTCAGCATTATTAGAAGTCTTAATCAGAATAGGTAAATTATATTTTTAGAATATAAAAATTTTCCTCAGTTCTAATTTATGAAAAATTCAAAAATTAATAAAAATTATACATTAGGAATATAGTTTTATATATTATGATTTAGTAAATAGATTCATCATTTGCCTTCCTTGGCACTTACTTTAGATATAGAAGATCCCTATGGTCTGAGGTATGTGTCAGGGAACTTTGCATTACCACTTCAATAATATTTATTTATCATACATTTTGAGTGGAAAAGGAGATATTGATTTTTTCCTGAGTTAACAGTGATTAAGAAAGTGATTCTTTTTTCCTGTTAGTGATATGATTACAGTATAACTTGTATCCCAGTGTGCAAGCTTCAAAGTGTTGATTATGATAATGTTCTAACTCATAACAGACTTTAGAATTGAAAGCTTATGGTTCAATATTTTGGCATTACTTTAACTATTGCTACAATTGTTAAAGAAATACATGTTTGCCTTATTCTCTTTGGCCCTATTAATTCATATATATGCCAAAATCAAATAGATAGATGCAAACAGATCGCTTCATTTTAACTTATCTGACTGACCTTTATCCCAAGATCAGTTGATCTGAATTTTTACTTCATTCCTGAAATATATAACAAGTCATCCTACTTCATGTTTTCTCTTAGTAGAGAATTCATATTTAAATATTTAATTTAAATTTAATTTAATTTAAATAGAGAATTCATATTTAAATATTTAAATATTCTTGAAGCAGAAATATCAAAATTACAGTAGAATTTCTATTCCCAATTCTTTTAAGCTCTTCCTTTATGGTGGAGGAAATGTTCAAAGTACAAAAATGGGTGTGACAAGATCATATGCAGTTAAAGAAAATGGAAAAATTGATTATAATGATAACCATATGGAGTAAAGATAAAATTGTTAATTACATTGTATAAAAGAACATTTGGTGAGCAAGATTCATTTTTTCTAACATTAAATAACCTTTAGAGATGTTATTCATCTAAGAATCTCACTTTTCAACCTGATGGTGTTATGACAATTCTCATCAAATATACAAGGAGGAAGTCAAAAGTAATTTGCTTTTCAAGAAAGTTGTTGACAGAAGTTCATTGTATAAAACTAAATATTTCATTTAGAATTTGGATCATGTCCCAAAGGATACTGCTTCAACCAAAGTGTCGCTAAACACTGAAACATTATTTTTGGAACATGTGAAGGAATTTTCTTCATAATTCAGCATCAGAAGATTCAAAAATTTTGAAATCCTACAATGTTGCATATAAAATGTGTTTTCTCATAAATAAACCCTCATTGGACACTGCTCTGTGCATGCATATTGATTGAAACTGGCAATATAAGATCCCTACATTTAAGGAGTTTAAGATGTATATGATATAAATTATGAAAAAAAATTTGAAGAATACTTATGAAATTTCATAATGAATACACAGGCAAGAAGTATCATTGGGATTCAGTGAAGAGAGAAATTATTATCCTGTGATGGTTAAAAATGGCTTTTTAGGGGATAAGGGATATTTACCTGGGCTTATGGGAATGGTATGATGTTCATTAAATTAGGG
Source organism: Mustela putorius furo (assembly GCF_011764305.1). NCBI lineage: Eukaryota > Metazoa > Chordata > Mammalia > Carnivora > Mustelidae > Mustela > Mustela putorius. The sequence goes on from NW_025421987.1 coordinate 77,695,949, forward strand.
ATTGCTATTGACTGAATTATTTTCTTCCCCCAAAACTTGTATGTTGAAATGTGATCCTTAGTGGGATGATATTCAGTGGTGGGACCTTTGGGAGTCTCTACCTTTCCTCATGAGTGGGATTAGTGCCGTTATAAAAGAGACTCCAGAGCTCTCCTTTGCCATTTCCTGTCTTGTGAAGATGTGATGTCTGTGGGCCAAAAAATGGACCCTCACAAAGTGCCAAATCTGTCAGGACTTCGATCTTACACCTTTCATCCTCCAGAACTGTGAAAAATAAGTTTGGGTTGTTTATAAGCCACCAAGTCTGTAATATTCTGTTATAGTCTCCTAAACTGTCTAAGAAAGGAAGCACTTCCAGGAGAAGATGATGTGAAGAAAGACACAAAAGAGAGGTTGTGCATCATTTGGGGAGTGGAGAACAAGAGGTGGAATAGATTGGATGAGTATTAGGATCATAATTAAGGAGAATCATGAAGGAATCAAGTTGTGGAGTAGTTTAAATTCTCTCTGGAGAGGTCTGAACTTCATTTCTTACACAAAAGAAGCCATGGAGAATTCTGTATCATTAGGAAGATTCAGCTCATGCTCCAGGTTGGGTGCCCTGGAGCTGGAAGAGAACAGAAATCTTTGGGAAGACTCATTGTGAGAACTGCTTGGTGTGCTGAGAACCTGACTGAGCATATTAGGGTTGGTAATGAAGAGCAAAGAAAGGGCTGATCTGGGAGACAATACTAAGGAAGAATTAGTGAATTTAGGGATTTAGTGGCTTTGAGACTCTTATTTCAGGTTGTCTTTTAGGATTCCCCTGAGCCTGGGCAGATGAAGCAGGGGCGAGTAGTGGCAAGCACCTCCTCTCTGTCCATGTCTCCAGCTACTTAGTTAAGGTACTTGGTGTCGCTGGGTCTTAGGGTGATTATATGATCATTTGTTGATAATGATAATTTCTAAACTCCCTTTTAGCTCTAAGAGTCTGATTCAGTGGGCACTCACAGTACTAAGCCTCACCTCTATAATCAGGGAATTCTTCTAATCTTGTGGGAGGGGAACAGGAAACAATACAGTAGATGATTGCCATGATATAATGAAAAGCTGCAAAGTATTCAGAGATACTGAGGTTGGTAGGCAGTGGGAGCAGATGAAACAATGTATATGATCAGGGACCATGTAAGGAAAAGTAGGTTAGAAACTATAAAGCTTCTCAAAAATATTACTACTGTCAAAATCCCACTATGTAAAATTTGACTTATTCCATTTTCTTAAAAATTCTGACTCTTTCATCTCTTCCTTTACTATAACTCCTGTATGTACTGCTCTACTACTCCTGGGAACTGGCATTGTCTGGAGATGGGAACTTGTGGCATCTGTTTTGTTGTTGGATTCTTTTTAACTCCCTTTAGTTATCATTCTGCAAAGGCAGAGTAAGCATTCTGGCCCAGTGAACCTATTCATTGTCTACTACAGTATATATATTTTTTAAAGGGAAGAAAGAAAGAAAGTCTTTTTTAGAGCAGTTTTAAGTTTAGAGAAGAATTGAGCAGAAAGTACAGTTTTCATATAACCCTTCTCTCTCTCTCTCTCTCTCTCTCACACACACACACACACACACACACACACAACACAGTTCCCCCACCCACAAAGCACAGTTTCCCTATTATTCCTATTATCCTTGCTATAGTGTGGTACATTTGATGTATAGTGTGTTACAGTTGATAAGCCAACATTAATATATTAATACTATGAATAGTACCATTAATATATTAGTACAGTTCATAGTTTATGTTAGGATTTCTCTTTGTATTTTACATTCTCTGGGTTTTGATAAGTGTACGATGATATTTGTCCACCATTACTTTGTTATACAGAATAGTTCCACACTTTAAAATCTATGTCTCACCTTCTGTCTCTCCCTCCTTCCTGTCTGAGCCTCCAGCAACCACTGGCCTTTTTCATGTCTCCAGCTTTTCCTTTTCCAGAATGTACTATCGTTTGATCATACAGTGTGTAACCTTTTCAGATTGGCTTCCTCAATTAGCAATGTGATTAAGTCTTTTCTATATTAATTTATTTTTATCACTGAACAATGTTTCATTGTATGGATATACCACAGTTTGCTTATCTCTTCACCTCTTAAGGGGCACTTTGTTTCTTTCAACTTTGGCAACTATAGCAAAAGCTGGCATATATATTCGTGTGCAGGTCTTTGTGTAGATGTACACTTTCAACTGATTTTGGTAAGTACCAAGGACCACAACTGCTGGATAAGCCTGTGTTTAGCTTTAAAAGAAACTGCCAAACTGTTTTCCAAAGTGGTTGTACCATTTTGCAGCCTGCCAAGCAATGAATCAAACTTTTGGTTGCTCCATATCCTCTCTGGCATTTGTTGTTGGTATTCTGGGTTTCAGCCATTCTAATAGATGAGTATTGGTATCTCATTATTTTAATTGCAGTTCTCTAATGAACTATGATATTGAGAATTTTTCCATGTGCTTATCGTCCATCTATGTATCTTCTTTGGTGAAGTGTCTTATCAGATCTTTGAATCTTCTTAAGTTGTTGGTTTTCTTGTTGTTCAGTTTTAAAGGCTCTTCTTATATTTTGGATAGGAGTCTTTTATCAAATATGTATATTGCAGTGTTTTCTCCCAGACTGTGGTCTTTTTGTTCTTTCATCAGTCTCTTTTATGAAGCAGAAGTTTTAATTTTAATGAAATCCAACTTATCAAATTTTTTCTCTAAATACATTGTGCTTTTAGTGTTGAATCTAAAAGTTCATCATCAAACCCAAGGTCACCCAGATTTTCTCCTATGTTGTGTTCTAGGAGTTTCATAGTTTTACATTTTATATAAGGTCAATGATCCATTTTGAGTTAATTTTTGTGAATAGTGCAAGGTCTATATCCAGGTACATTATTTTTGCACTTGGATGTCTAGTAGTTCCAGTACTAATTGTTGAAAAGACTATCCTTTCTCTATTGAATTGCCCTTCTTTTTTTGCCATATAATATACTTTAATACTGCCTTTTACTATCAACAGCACACTCATTCACAGATTAGCTTTCAGAACTAAAACCATCATGCAACAATGATATTGATTGGAATTTATAAAAAGATTTGGGATTTATAAAAGTAAGTGTGGGTTTCAATAGGAAAATTTGCATGGCCTAGAGCAAGCTAAATAGTAACTCTGAAAGTCAGTTTCTCAACAAAATAGAAAAACTGAAAGGTCTATTCATATTAACATAAATTTATATAAAACACTGGTATAACACTAGATGAAATGAGGATAAAATGTGAGGAGATAATTTATAAGCTCTAGAATTCTATACAAATATTACCCAAAATAGTAACTTTTATTCCATTCTGTTGTTTTTACTTCTGACTTTGATAATATTCTGGATCCCAAAACTTCTTCCTCATATCTCTTTTATCCAAAAGAAAAATATTTAAAAATTCTTTCCCTTAATCCTCTTTCCCCAGGATTAATACAGTGAAAATTTTCTCTCACTTTTTATTATACATTCCTTCCCCTTAAACATTCGCTAAAAGCTTGTGAATTGAGGAATTACAAGATCCCACAGAAAATAAAAAGTTTGGGAAGTGGTAGAATTAAACATGCAGTTATAAAAAAGAATATAATATTTAAAATGTGTTAGCTTCCAAAATAAATGTGGACTCACTAAAGGACAAACCTCCAGTGCGAAAGCCTTCTATCAAACCATATTTTTGTATGTGTTCAGGAAACACTACTGCAAGCAGCATAGTCTTTGGGGGCAGATTCTTCCTTTTAAGTTTTGAAGTTTGAATGACTTTTTAGATTTGGGCACCAGGCATTTCATGCTTGAAATTTAATATCTTATAGAATATGCATTCTTCCTAGCTTATTTTAGAAAAGTTCCCTAAAACATTTGGCCTTGTCACAGATTTTTAGAATCCTTAAAGGGCATGAGTTCTTAAGGCTACTGTTCTCTCTGTACCTCCTTTATTCACTTGCTCCTATACCAGGATAAATAGTCTTAAAAATAGGGGCTCCTGGGTGGCTCAGTCAGTTAAGAGTTTGTTTCCAGCTCAGGTCATGATCCCAAGGTCCTGGGATTGAGCCCCGCATTTGGCTCCCTGCTCAGAGAGGAGTCTACTTCTTCCTCTCCCTCTTCTTGGACTGTCTCACTCTCACTCTCTTAAATAAAGAAAGAAAGAAAATCTTTAAAATAAATCAATAAAATCAATAAATCAGTAGTCTTAAAAACAGGAAAGCACTAACTGCTGCTATCTCCTTTATTTTAAGTGACTGCACTAAGTTGCACAGACATAGAAAGATCTTTGATTTGAAACTTTTAGTGTACAAATAGGAAACCATGGGATGTTAAAACTGTTCTCAGCAAAAATGAGATTGGCAAAGATTTTCTATTTCTAGACAGCTGCAATGTATGAGTGTGAAATACAACACCATGGCCTCATGTTATTACACTGGAAGAGGTTATCTGGGTAGGATCCCATGTTTAGTCTCTACATATTTAGAGTCAGCATTTAAACAGCAGAAGCTAATAAGGTGTTCCTTCCCTCCCCATCATGAAATATACACACAGACAGGCAGACAGATAGACATATGCATTGCTGCACTATTAACTGATTATTTGGGATTAGAGGATGATTTTACCAAAGGATCAGAAATTTGGTGTGGCTTTGGGGAAAAGTTTTAGTAATCCTCTCATTGTATCCATATTGCAGTAATTTTTAAATTTATTTTTATTTGAAAGAGAGAGAGGTATGGGGCAAAATTAAAAAAAAAAATTATTAAAAAACAGACTCCCTGCTGAGTGTGGAGGTGGGGGGTGCTGGATCTCAAGACCCTGAGACCCTGACCTGAGCCAAAACCAAAAGTCAGACACTTAACCAACTGAGCCCAATGCAGTGGTTTTGATTTGAGGGTGTGGGGAACTGAGAAGGAAACCAGCACGAGCCAATGTTGAATGCTCGCTGCTTGGCAGAAATGGAGCTCTAGGAAAGTGAACATCCTCAAGCACCCTCATTGGAATAAATTAAAGGCTGATTATTATGCTTAAAACAAAACTACTGGTTATACCATAATATAGTCCTCTTGCTCTTTCTAAATATGTGGTATTTTAGCTGTTTCATGGTTACATAGTCTGGGTGCCATGGAAGCACCTACATTTATAATATTATTTCTTTGGGGAATACATGTGAGTTCTAAACAATGGCCTTAATCAGGAGGTTTGGGAACACAAACCTCTTTGTAAGTTGAAGGACAGCGTGTATATCTGCTTAAACCTGTTGGTGGTGCAGGGCGGGGATGGGGCAGTCTCTGGCTTTGTGTTCTTATAAAAACTGTGGGAACATGTTCAAAAAAAAGGAATTCCTTTCTGAGATAGTTGGAATGGCCTGGAAGAAGTTCAGAGGACAATTTCAAGCTAATTTAAGCCAAGACAATCTTTTGTTAGCATCCTTGAAGGCAGGAAAATAGCAATGTAAATGTCAAGATGCTTCTGCCTTGAGCCAAGAATAAACAAAGCAAGCAATCCATTAAAAGTACTTTTCAAACACCAAACACATAAGCTTCCAAAACTTTGCTTTTGAAAGATCTTAGAACTAGTTTACCCTTAGACAAGCAATGACATTAGACAGAACTATTAAAAAGCACACTTCCCAGATACTCTGTGATCAGGTTTCTAGATATCTATTCCATATATACATTTGATTTAAAGAATTTTAAGAGCTTGAGGGGCACTTGGGTGGCTCAGTTAGTTAAGCATCTGCCTTTGCCTCAGGATGTGATTCCAGAGTCTTGGGACAGAGCCCCAGATTGGGCTCCCTGCTCAGCAGGAATTCTGACTCTCCCCATGCCCCTCCCCCTGCTCACATTCTTTCTCAAGTAAATAAATAAAATCTTAAAAAAAGGAAAAGAACTTGGGGTGGCTGGGTGGTTCAGTGAGTTAAGCCTCTGCCTTTGGCTTAGGTCATGATCCCAAAGTCCTGGGATCAAGCCCCACATCAGGCTCTCTACTCAGCAGGGAGCCTGCTTCTCCCTCTCTCTCTGCCCGCCTCTCTGCCTACTTGTGATCTCTGTCTGTCAAATAAATAAATAAAATCTTAAAAAAAAAAAAGACTTTTAAGAGTTTGAAATCTAACCTCTCTCCCTCCCCCCCTGCAAAGAAACACATTTTAGAATAAAGTGATTTGATTATACAATTTTAGTGGTGTTTTAATTAGAGTTAGCTGTATGAGTACTAATAGAACCTCATGTTCAGAGTTTGGGATAATAAGTACTTTGTTCGGGTTGTACTATTTCTTTTAGCGAGGTGTGGGTGGTCTGAATGGAGCTAAAATCCCACCATTGTTTCTCTTGTCATTAATTCTATCAGCAATGCCTCTGATTTTTTTATACTATGAAAAAATAACTAGTGATTAAGAATTACCATAATGCTTTTAAAATATTTTTTGTTGCGGCCACTCGCACAAAAGAATCTATGTATGAATACAGTTTTATAATCTATACAATGTAAAATTTCCAGAAGAGGATTGAAGTCCTGGCTCATGTAAAAAATCTTTATAATGCTGATCATTATATACATTCTCTATTACTTTTTTATGATAAACATATACATTAGCTTCATAATTATGTATCCCTTTCATATTTTAAAGTTTCTACTTCTAAAAGGAGCAAAAAAGCTCCCGAATTAAAACAAAAATTAATATACTGCAATCCAAGCCTCTTTTTTAATAGCTCATTTTGTTAATATTGAAACAAAGAACAGAACCCATTTTGACAGATAATGTTCACTGCAGTTTGATTAGACATTAAAACACTTGTTTAAAAAATTTCAATTGACAACAACTACTTTATCAGGCTAATTGGTCTAAAACTCAGTCTGCTAGGATCAAAATAGAAACTCATGTGTGCACAACTCTAAATTTTATAAAAATGTGCTTCAGGTTTGAGACTTCTTTCTATAGAAGGTGAGAAAAATTACTGTTGTCATACTTGCAAAACAAGACGCATTGCCAGTCTGAGAGTGAGTAGTGATTTTATGATGTATTTGATAACATTATGAATAAGAATCATAACCATATTCCTCACAGAGGAGTATTTACTTTGTACCAGGCACTGTGCAGTACATTTTCATATATTATCTATAACACTTCTAACAATATTGTAATATCAGTCCTCTTAGTCCCTTTATACAGGCTAAAAACCTGAAACTTAGGAAAAGTTAACATGTAGCATAAATGGGATTTGACCCTATCTTGTTTTCTCTAAAACCACTATTCTTCCTACCAGGTAATGCCACATATGTTTGATCCAAATTATTCCTAGTTTTCTCAGAAGTCACCAATAAATTTGGTTAGATTTTGGTGCAAAACTAGTCAGGTACTAAAAGACTCAATTTTCATAAGGGCTTGTTAAGTTTCATGTGCTCTACATTGACAGTTATATATCCTAGCCCTAAAGTTTGCAAAAGTGTTTCATGAGGCACCAAGTCTATCCCTACTTTTGGAAAAAAAGATATGTCCTATTGTCTGAATCAATAAAGTTACCTTATCTCAGAATAGTGTCTACTCTTTCTGGTTTCCACAAATCTTAAATGCAGTTACAAAAGGGGTGACATGGGGCGCCTGGGTGGCTCAGCCGAAGGGTCATGATTTCAGGGTCCTGGGATTGAGCCCCTCATTGGGCTCTCTACTCAGCGGAGAGCCTGCTTCCTCCTCTCTCTCTGCCTGCCTCTCTGCCTACTTGTGATCTCTATCAAATAAATAAATTTTTAAAAAATCTTAAAAAAAAAAGGGGAAGACATTTGTCTGCTAAATCTCATATATCATAGTTAGAAAGGTTTTTACATAAATAACAGCATAGTATAGAGAAGGAATCATTAAACTGAGACTTTAGAGATAGGGGCTTAAACCTTAAAAGGCCACTGATAAAGTAACTACCAGTCACTAACTTCTAGAAGTTAAGAAAGAAAGAATCTTTCTTTTAATTGGTTTAGTCAGAGAAGATAAATAGGCAGATTTCTAAGATAATGGAAATGCTAATTGAGTATGTATTTATAAACTAATGGGAGTCAGCTTTTGATTCTCTTTAAAAATAATTATTGAAATAATTATTATTGAAATAATAATTTATTGAAATTTAAGTTCTCCGTGAAACCATATTAAACATTTTAGCCTTTGTTTCTCTCTCTTTTATCACCTTTTTTATCAGTATAACATATTTTAGCATTCCCATGTTATAAATATCTTGTCGATTTACTGTGATACAAAGAGAGTTAAGAGAAAGGATCATGCTCAGTATTTTCTTTGGACTCACTACATCACATAAAATTTTTCTACATAATGAAACTAAAGTACTTGATTGAGGTGTAGATCATGTTTACCAGAGAAAATCCAGAAATCATTGTATTTTCCAATATCTAGGTTATTAGGAGAAACATCTTATTCTTATAATAAGAAAGTTAATCTCTATACCACACACATACAAATATGCAGCAGGTATAACATATTGAGATGGCACAGGTAGAAAGGACTGAGAACTCATAGACACGGCTGTGTACAGCACATATTTATTCCTGGACCCCTCCCCCCCTCCAGTGTAATATTTTGTTCAAATAATAGCTTACTTGAGTTACTCCAGTTGAAGAGGAAAGGGATACAAATGTTGTTCCTTCTCCATGGCCACAAAAAGGGCCTTCATGGTTTGCCAACCACTACATTAGGTTGTGTCGTTTATCCAGTCTTCTTACCAAGGTCACAACTCTGTAACATTTTCATCTCATAGACCAAAAAATAAAACAGAGACTGTGAATTTATAATCATATTGAAATGACATCAACTTTTAAAGTTATAAGGACCATAGGATGAATGGAAATAGGACCAGTTAGAGCGAAATATAATATACAATTTAATATACAATTGATACAATCCTAATAAAAAGTAACAACAAACTCTCAGATTACATATGGTGGGATTCTAGTATTTCCTTTCAATCTGTCCCAATCAAACAAGTATTAATGAAAAGACTAGAAGACAGTCTAGTAATTCAAAGTAAGAACAGCTTCGATAGAAAGAATTAGAGGCTTACATGTTCATTGGAAGTGTCGGAGATGTTAAGGGTCAAGGAAGCTTCCACTAACATTTATGGAATCAAGAATTACCAGAACTGAAAGAAAAGCTTCAGTGACAATACCGGGTGCCTCCAAGAGTTCTCTGAGAAACTCTGACTCTCCTTTCTACCATCTGCCTACCTGTCTGTCTGCAAACATTGCTGAAGAGTATGGTTTCATTTTTTCTGCCTTCTAAATCCTGCGTGATGATTGTGTTGTGTATCTTTTCCTGTGCTTTGGTAACATTGTTGACTGCTTGATCCTGGAAAACCAACTTAGTCTTTTATGCTGTTCTTCCTTTATCTTGTAGGAACTGGGATCTGCCTTATGCTACAGTTGGTAGGGGTCGGGGGCCTGGAATGCTCACACCAGCATTTTTGGAATTGAACAATTTGAAATATACTTCTCTGCCAAGCAGAGATTACAAATTCAAAGATACTGCCTTTAAGAATTTTTTTTCTTTTTCTTTCTTTCTTTCTTTTTTTTTTTTTTAAAGATTTCATTTATTTGACAGAGAGAGATCACAAGTAAGTAGAGAGGCAACAGAGAGAGAGAGAGGAGGAAGCAGGCTCCCTGCTGAGCAGAGAGCCCGATGTGGGACTCGATCCCAGAACCCTGAGATCATGACCGAGTTGAAGGCAGAGGCTTAACCCACTGAGCCACCCAGGCGCCTGCCTTTAAGAATTTTTAAATGGGGGAACCTGCCTGGGTTAATTGGTTAAGTCTCTGCCTTCGGCTCGGGTCATGATCCCAGAGTCCTGGGATCAAGTCCCACATCAGTCTCCCTTCTCAACGGGGAGTCTGCTTCTCCTTCTCCCTCTGCTGCTCCTCCCCACCAATTCATGTGGATTCTCTCTCTCTTGCTCACCATCTCTTTTTCTCAATAAGTAAAGTCTTAAAAAGAATAAATTTTTAAATGAATACTAATCATGTGTCATATCAGACATTTAATATACTTGGTGCTTAGTTCTGATCTTCACAACATACATAATAATTGTGGGAACTGGTAGTTTTACCCAGCGCTTTCCTGCTCAAAGCCATCTCTCTTACTCTACCTATTCCCCAAGAGCATGTATGGAAGTTTCCATTATTTTCTTTGGTGTTCTCTGTATAATTTTTCTGATCTGCTGATCACTTCCCATTTTTCAGTTAAGAACCTGAAAATTCAGGAGTGCCTGGGTGGCTCAGTGGGTTAAAGCCCCGCCTTTGGCTCAGGTCATGATCCCAGGGTCCTGGGATAGAGTGCCGCATCGGGCTTTCTGCTCTTCAGGGAAACTGCTTCCTCCTCTCTGCCTGCCTCTCTGCCTACTGTGAAATCTGTCTGTCAAATAAATAAATAAAATCTTAAAAAAAAACCCAAAATTCAGAAAAAATAATTTTTTCCCCAAAATTTCCAGAGATGGTAAATGTCATAAAGTAGTAAGCAATAAAACCTGGTTACAGCCATTCTGAATTTTATTTTTGAACCAAGTAATGGCCGCTTTAGTAGTACTTTCCCTGATAGGAGGAGAATAAAATGAGATTAAAAAGAAAAAAGTTGAAGTGAATAAAATGGTCTTATTTTAAACCAATAAACAGAAGCAGAAGCAAAATATATTTTATCTCACAAAAAAATGGTTATTTAATCCTTTGCTATTACTCAGACCTTAGCTGTGGGACTAATGCCTTCTGGGTTGAGTGACATTTTGTTTCTCACATTTCCTATCTTATTGTCTTTCTAATATGTAAGTTAGAGACTGGTGCCACTTTAAAAATACTTATTTAGGTATTTTACTACTAATTCCATTTATTAATTCAACAAGGCCTTACTGTTCACTAAATGCTGGAACTACTAAGAATACCATGCTCAAAAATATAAATAACAACCCTACCCTTGTGGACCTCATCCTTTAGTGGGAAGAAACAGAATAGGCAGACAACAAACCAACTAAATATGTAATTACAAACTTTAAAAATGTCTAGAAGTAAAAAAAAAAAAAAAGGAGAAAAAGAAGAAGATGACGAAGAAGAAAAAGAAAAAGAAAAAGAAAGAAGGAAGGAGAAAGAAAGGAAAGAAAGAGAGAGAGAGAGAGAAAAGAAAGAAAAAAAAATCAAGGATTTTTTTTTTTCAGGAAATCTCAGTTTTTGCTTTTAAGACTTCAACTTATTGGATGGGGCTTACCCACATTACCAAGATATTCTCCTTCACCTAAAGTCAACTGATTGTAAATATTAATCACATCTACAAAGTGCCTTCAGAATAACATACAGATGGTGCTGGACCACACAACTAGGCAGCATGATCCAGACAAACGGGCACTTTAAATTAGCCATCGCTAAGGGTTATATTGATGGAAGTAGAAACAGAGAGTGAATGAATAGATAATTATACTGGACATTAGAAATAAAGGATTAAAAACATAGCAAAATATCTTTCCAGATTAATTTCTAGAGGTTGATAAATACCTTTATGTCATTTCATTTCAGAAAATGTTTAGTTTTCTATTTTATATATTTATTACTATAAGTCCCAAATAAAAACCTTGATAATCTGGTGTGCCTAGGTGGCTCAGTGGATTAAAGCCTCTGCCTTTGGCTTGGGTCATGATCCCAGGGTCCTGGGATCAAGCCCGACATAGGGCTCTCTGCTCAGCAGGGAGCTGGCTTCCTCCCCTCTCTCTCTCTGCATGCCTCTCTGCATACTTGTGATCTCTATCTGTCAAATAAATTAATAAAATCTTTTTTAGGGGTGCCTGGGTGGCTCAGTGGGTTAGGCCGCTGCCTTCGGCTCAGGTCATGATCTTAGGGTCCTGGGATCGAGTCCCACATCAGGCTCTCTGCTCAGCGGGTAGCCTGCTTCCTCCTCTCTCTCTGCCTGCCTCTCTGCCTACTTGTGATCTCTGTCTGTCAAATAAATAAATAAAATCTTTAAAAATAAAATAAAATAAAATCTTTTTAAAAAATCTTGATAATCCATAAAGTCAGATTTCTTTTGTTAAATGATTAATTTTGGATACAATTTAGATTAGGTTTAGTCAAATTTCATTGCTGTCAGGCTACTAGTGATATTTTATATTGGTAAGTGATTTAAATAAATAAAACTTCCTCTAAGTAAGTTATTACTTTGTCTCTTTATTATAAATTATATGAAGTTATTTCATATATATATCTATCTACATATATATATATATATATATGGCATAAACTAAGTTTAATAGTTTCCTGTGGCTGTCTTCATAAATTACCAGGCTTAAAACAACAGAAATTTATGTTTTCACAGGTCTGGAGGCCAGATGTCTGAGATCGAAGGTTGAGTCAGTCCAGACTCTGTCCCAGAGACTCTAGGGGAGATTCCATCCCTTGCCTCTTATAGCTTCTAATAGCTGCCAACATTCATTCCCTTACTTTGGCCACATCACTCCAATCTCTGCCTCAGTGTCTGCCTTGCCTTCTTCTCTTTGTATATCTATGTAAGATCTCTCCATCTCTCTCTTTTAGAGCCCATCTAGATTGTGCAGGATGATTTTCTTACAAAAAGAGCCTTAACTTAACCATACCTACAAAAACTCTTTCTTTCTTTCTTTCTTTCTTTCTTTCTTTCTTTCTTTCTTTCTTTCTTTCTTTCTTTCTCTCTCTTTCTCTCTCTCTCTCTTTCTTTCTTTCTTTCTTTTTTTTTCTCCCAAAGAAGGTGATATGTATACAGGTCCCAGGGATTCTGACGTGGATATATCGTTGGGGCCACCATTCAGACTACTACACCAGATAATGTAAGGGATATGAATGTGGATTAGATAATACCTTTGTTTCCATAAATGTGCCAGTTATTAACGTTTAGCCTTTCAGCTCTGACCCCGTCCTATATACTACTATACTGTGAACTTGGAGCTGGGAATCTATGAACCACATCTCTGCTTGGCCAGACTGGCTCCTCGTTAGACTCTCATGGGAGGCACTAAGGGAAAATGGAAGCCTGAAGTGGAAGAGATGCCATGTCCTGTTGGCATTTTGTTCTTGTTTCTGCTTCCTTCTTGTGTCATGGACACGCTGACAAGGCTTCCTTACCCTGGTAGTGATCGTTCACTTTAGTAGCAGCAGTTAATTTTCATTTGCCCTTTTCCAACATCAACTAAACTAGAGGTCTTCATGATCCTCATCAGTGATACCACCAACGGTCCAGACTCCCTTCCTCATACGCTTGGCTCCCAGTTTCACAGGGTCTCATCCCTGATCTCAAAGACATTAATAATAGCTGAGCAATGACCCCTCTTCAGAAGTCTGAATTTTGGCTTCATAGGACACCTCTTTTGAGGTTTTAAGATTTAATAATTCCAACTTTTCCATATCTGTGGGATTAGTGACCCCTGTTTGCTGTTGCAACCTCTGTTATAGTTTAGTTTTTCCTCTATTCTTATAATCTAATACAGATATAAAATATCTTCAAAAATAACTGTCAAATAAAGTTAAAAGTAATATATCCTAAGAAAGAAACAGAGTTGCCATTGTTCAGAAGAGTGATTTTGGTTTTTGTTTCCTTCTGCTGGGTAGAATTTAGGCAGGCATCATGGGAAGGTGGAAAGGGATTTCTCAAGAAAACATTTCTAAAAGGTATAAGTTTGTTTCTCAAAATATGTATATGTGGGACGCCTGGGTGGCTCAGTTGGTTAAGCAGCTGCCTTCGGCTCAGGTCATGATCCCAGCGTCATGGGATTGAGTCCCACATCGGGGCTCCTTGCTCTGCAGGGAGCCTGCTTCTCCCTCTGACTCTGCCTTCCACTCTGTCTGCCTGTGCTCGCTCTCGCTCGCTCTCTCTCTGACAAATAAATAAATAAAATCTTAAAAAAAAATGTATATGTAATAATATGTAGCATTCTCTTGTCCAGTGAAAGTTATGGAAGTTGTGCATTCTCTTATAATATTACAAAGCCTTCAAAGAATGTCAAGTCATTTTTCCCAATGACCAAATAACTATCGATGAGCTACTGCTGCAAATTAGAAAAATGAGTGAATAGTTCAACGTTCTGTTGTTTATCTTGTTTGCTACTACTGCTTTTGTTAGTTACTTCTAATTGATGTCATTGTGTTGAGCTACTGGAACCTTCTGGTGATTGCCTAAGTCATTCAGTATTATCCCACTTCCCTTCATTAGAAAGTCTTTTGGGGTTTTTTTCTGTTTGTTTTTGTTTTTTTTCAGTCTTTTGGGTTTTGTGAAGGTTGTTTATTCATCCAGATGATAGTATAGCTTACTTTGGCTTGATTGTTACGTTCTAGAAGCATGCTCTCAGAGTAAGTAAAAATATTATTATACGTAAACAATCACCTCTCGCTGAGCTTTCCCTTTCTCATTCAGGGGAGTATTTTTTTTTTTACTTTTCATGTAGTTCAGAGGTATTCATCTTATACTGACAATAAGAAAAAAAAAAAAAAAAACAGTTCGCTAAGGGACCTTTGAGACCTAAATATTTTGGACTTACTAGGCCAGTACCTAAGTTTCTTTAAAATGAACCTGCATTATAAGATCATAAATAATAGAACCGAGGATAAACATTAGTTACTTGACACTGACTGAAAAGTGATGTGTTAACATGAGTGAATTTTGTCTTAAGGTTGACTGAATTTGAGGCTGTGAAACCAACTATATATCTCCCTTTCGCCCAGGGAACACATGCGGTTTATTGTGTCCACACAGTCTCTTTTCAGAGATTGTAAATTATATTATTTATGGACTCTTGATGATCGAAACACAGTTGGAGCTTGAAGGTCAAGGCAGAAAACTGCATCCTAACTTCCTGCTTATCGATGATACATTGTGCACATAGCAGCACACTTTGTGCTACTGCAATTAAAGATATGTCAACATTTCTAACATATACCATTATTTCAGGATTTGATAATGTGGTCATTTATCCTTACTCTTTCTTGGATTATGTGATGCAAGCCCTCGGCTGTGGGAGGACATCTTTAAATTCTTTCAATATGGTTATAAGACATTTATTTCTTTGGGGAGTTTTTTGTTTATTAAAATACTAAATAAAAGTTAAGATAAGCTACTTTTAAGCAGTCTTGTAACTCAAAACAGTACCTATATTCAGGCACCATATTTTTACCCCCAAACACTTGACTTACATGGATATTATGAAACAAACTGTTACTTCAGATTTCAGTTGTAACTTATATTTGTTTTAAAAGAAAACCTTGGAATATTTTTTAGTAATCATTTTTTTAAATGTCTGGCTTCTTCCTAATCTCTTATCAGATACTTTATATAGAGTCTAATAATACAGTAAAATAGAGATAAGTTTGACTCATTGGTTTGTTGATAAGGAAACAAAAATATCATGGATAAAGTTTTAAAAAGTTTCAAATAATTAGCTGTTTAATTTAAAAATAGTTTATAATTCTGTAATCTGAATATCTAGATCTATGCTGTTCAGTATGGTCTTCACTAGCAATATGTGAGTACTGGTAACTTGAAATAGAGTTGGTCCAAGTTGAGATATTAGAAATATAAATTACACACTGGATTTTAAGACTTACTGCAAAAAAAATAAGAATTAAATGCAAAATAGCACAAAATAACTTTTATATGGTTTCATGTTGAAATGTTAATATTGCATTCGGTATTATAGTAAAATTAATTCACCTGTTCTTTCTTTACTTAGTTTTATAAAGCTAAATTAAAAATTGTATATGTGACTCATATTATGTTCTATAGAGCAATAGATGTTCCCAAGGATCCTACATCTATTCTTACAATGAAACACCCAATCCATTTGAATTGACTCACAGTAGTATAGTCTTATAAAACTTCCAAGAGAGTAATAAGCACCCCCGCTTTAAAGAGATTCTTTCACCCCACCCCTCAACCATGGTGGTGATGCTGTTGGTAGTATCTATGATGATGGTTGACAAGTAGTATAGGGTAAAGAAAATTTTAAAAGAAAAGTTAAATATGGGAGACCATAGGAGTAAATGAAGTATTAACCAAAACAAAACTCAAACAAAACAAAACAAAACAAAAACCCTCCAAATATTTTAGTTAAATATAAATCTACTCATCTATAAAGCTGAATAAGATAGAAAAGACTATCTTGTTTATCCATGAACAATGTAAGTATGTTTTAAGTGAAATTACTTAGATTAATATTTGGATTACTCAAAATTCACCTTGTACCTACTTAACTTTGAATACTGTAAGCTGGCTGTTTGCTTCATTCATTAATTCATTAATTCATTTATGTACCTATTCTTATCTAGGCATACGCTTAGAACTAGATGATCCAAAGATAAAATATTTTCTCTTTCCATCTTCTTTCACATTCCTCTGCTAATTTGCAACATCTATTAGCCTGAATTCATCTAAGTCTCTACTTGCAAATGAAATTGCTTTGGATGTCACAACAGAAAGAATCACATAAACCTAACCCCACTGTATTATCATGCAAGGATGTCACAAAGGTCAATTGAGAAGTACCAAGATGCTAGCACCATGCAAGGCCCTGTGGACTGAAGATCTGCAGCAGTGTGTGGGCAGGATATTTCCACACCTGGAGTGTTAGTGAACAGTAGCAAGTAAATGCTAAACTATTTTAACTGAACTAGCACATCTGTTCCCAAAGCTTTTGTTCATCCCTTAACTATTCCTTAATATATAAATCTTTTTCTCCCTCCTTTGTAAGAATAAATGATGACATTTCCAAACCTTGCAAAAGCTAACCTGGTCACCTCTAGTTTTGATCTCCTCTTCTCTTACCCTCCTGGATTTGATCCATCAGTTTTCCTGAATCTCTCACTCTCATATTCTGCACATTTGTAATTAGTCTTGGTTGCTTGCAGTGATGTCTAGCCCCCCATCCCAAAAACATACTCCCATGAATACCTTAAAATGATAACAAGTCCTCCAGTCAACTGTTCTGTACTCCCATGATTGCCTGCCTCCATTTATTGACACACTTTCTCAAAGGTCTGCTTGCTTGTTGCCTGTGTTGCCATTTATTTTTTAATCTGTCACATGGGCTTCTCCCTTTACACCATTCTAATCTGTTATTTCTTCTGTATCACCAACACTTCTGCTCAAAAAATACAATTTTTTTTCAATCCTTATTAGTTTGTATCTCTCTATTGGTCTCTTTTGGAAATGATTTTCATCCTCAGTACCTAGGACACAACTTTTAGTTCTCTTAATTTCCCATTATATCTTCAATTTCTTACTTATTCAAGCAGATTTTTTTCTTCAATTTACCTCTGTATTCTCTTTAAATTAAGAAGCAGTTATCCAGGGGCACATGGGTGGCTCAGTGGGTTAAAGCCTCTGCCTTCAGCTCAGGTCATGAACCCAGGGTCCTGGTATTGAGTCCCACATTGGGCTCTCTGCTCAGCAGGGAGCCTGCTTCCTCCTCTCTCTCTGCCTGCCTCTCTGCCTACTTGTGATCTCTGTCAAATAAATAAAAACAAAATTAAAAAAAAATGAATAATAAGAAGAAGTTACCCAAAAATCTACAGATTAGACACATATCAATTTTGCTGCAGGTAAATTTTTTGAAAATTTTACGTTACAAGTCTCTCAACAATTAAAATCTCAATTGGATGATGTTTCTTTTTTTCTTTCTTTTCTTCTATCAAAAGAAGCAGGCATTTAACAGAGATACAATATGTAAGAAGGAAAGAGAGATTATGAAGCACATATACAGTGGTTTTATCTTTTTTATTTCTTGCTTGGTTTTAGAACAATGTCCTTATTATGCTCTAAAATTACCTGCTGGCTCAAGATTATATAGTTACTTTAAGAGAGACACAGATTTTAATTGTTTAGGGTAGGAAGAGAGGTGCTTAGTATCAGTGTTCAACTTCTTCTTTGTTAGAAAAGATCCTCAGGCAATTATCTCTGACCATCTAAGTTGATTTTGAAAGGGAATCATTGTCATTGCATAGGGAGAAACATTTATTTGCTATTTTCCTATTGATGAAGTTGTAAGCTATTGTGGGGTGGGGTTTACTATATTTAGGCAGGTTGGCAACAGTTTATTTTGATGTTTTCTTTGGAAGTTTTATCTATCTACCTGCCAGCCGTGAGTTTCAAGTATTGTACTTGTTGGAATATGTTTTTAATAGAAGTCCAAAAACAGAGATAGATATTTAAATTAAAACCCTTTCAATCAAGTACATTTCTAAATCTTGGCTCTACAACTTAAGGATAGTGTGGCATTGGGCAAGCCAATCTTCCTTTCTCTATAGAATGGATATAATAATTTTACCTATTATATTAAGTTGTTTTGAAGATTAAATGTATTAAAATATGTAAAATTCTTAGAATATTGTTAGCCATATTATAGGGAAAAGAAAAAAATCTTCTACCTTTCTAGCTTCTCTGACTAAAAAATGAGATTGGCAAACGACTGATTACTGAGAGAAAAAACAGACTTTATTAAGAAGTGAAACACACATGAACACTAGAGAAACTCAGTGATGAGTAACTCAAAGGGGTGGTTAGAACTTGGGCTTATCCAGAATCTTAAAAAAGAACAAAAAATGTATAGATTAGTGACAAGACCCTCAAATAAAAGAATGCTAGTCTTCTGAGAACAGCAAACTATATAAGAAAGGTAAATACAGAGGAAAACTAATAGATGACTAGAGTTGTTTTAGTAAGGCTTATTAAACAGATTGCTCTTGGGTGCTATCTCTGGACTGATAAGAATTTAGATTCATCTCCTGTGATTAGGAGTTTGGAGAGGATAGAGAACTTTCCAGTGTCTATAGTTTCTCAATTATCTTCAGCTCAAAATAATTCTTATTTCAAAATGGCATGTTTTGGGATGACATTTTCTGATGCCTTTAATATATTAAATGCTCAACAAATATTAGCAATTGTTAGTATTATTATTATTGATTTATGCTGCCAAATTTATTCTATATCCACTTGTTAGAAACATGGAGAAATACACAATGAACAAGAAACTTTTTAAATTCTGTCTAAGGACAGAAAAGTATCCATCAAAGAGTAACACTGGTGTGTGATCAGTTCTATGATAAAACCATTAAACACATGCCATTGTTGCACCAAGAAAAAATCAACAAAGTTTAGCCTTGGGTTCTTGGCAAAACATGAGTAGTTGGTCTTCTCTCTGAAATTCATCAAACTCATGTTCTAGTTCATCCAGACCATAAGAAGCCTGTCCTCTCATTATTATCTCTCATAGCCAGTAGCTGGATCTCTTCCCATACTCCAAGTCAGAAAATATGAAAATTTATTTATTAATTTACCATGATCCTTTAAAGTTTACATTTTTTATTAGTTTACAAATACACCAAAATGCATTTACATAATAGTTTAAAATAATGTTTATCAACATATTTTCACAAACATATGTGTATATGTGTCTGTGTGTGTGCCATCCCTATTGGCTGTCTAATTATTCTGACCTGCATATGTGTTGTAAAATAATCTTCCTCTTTCAAATATGTTTACTGAAAAATAGCAGCACTAGGAAAGTAGAGTTATTATAACAGAAGTGAGTGGGTGGGGGTTGGCATTTTTGACAGTTACTGGTATGGTCAAATATAAAAAGCCAAGCGGTTTTCTTGGCATAGACTCTTGCATGGGGTGATATATACTTTGGGAAGCCCTTACAGTGGTCTTTCCCTTGTTCCCTGAGAATCCTTAAGGATAAACTCTTTCCTGGGCAGGATAACTGTGATCTCACAGTTCTATGATATTAAGGACAAAGTCAGTTGAGAATTAAGAGAGGTGAGGGAGGAAAAACCCAGAAATGTCAAGTAATAGTAGGTGCTACATATAAAGTATTTACTGTATATGCCAGGCACTAGCTAAGCACTTTACATGTTTTAGCACATTTAACTTTTATAATAATTATAAGTAATAACTGTAAGTAATATATCCTATTTTACCAGTGAGAAAAGATAGTTTCATGAAATTAAATATGTTCAATGAGCTCTAAATCCTAGAACTAAGAAGTGGTGGTGATGGGTCAATAAGCTTAGTGTTGAGGGAAAGAGCATGGATTTCAGACTCAGATGGACATGGTTTTGATATTGACCATTTAGTATTTCCTTCATGTTTCCCCATTTCTCTTTATTGTTGAAATTATTTTTTAGATGTGATACATATTTTCTTTTCAAACATTACCCTTTTTAGATTTTCCTTCACAAAGAATCCAAAGATCACAGTGGGTCCTTTACACATTGGGCATATCCAGGTAACCTTAAAGTATGAAACCAAGTAGGATGATGAGGAGTAGTATACTTAGAATTTCTGTAAATAAAGTCTTAATTTGATAAAGCAATAATGAGAACTAAAATTGGGGAAAATGGAAAGAAGGGCTAGTAATTTGAGAATAGATACCAAGATGGGCTGCTGTGGAAGTGTTCTACAGCCTATAAATAACGTAGAGCTTTCTATTTTCACATAATTACTTTGGTGCCCATGAAGCAATGTAATTAGTCCTTTATCTATTAGAACATAATACATTTGTTTAGTTGCATTGTATTTTATTCTTATTGATATGTTTTGCTAATAAAGGTGGCATTTTGTAGTATAACAAGAAGCTTACTATTTAATTATATGATTTAGGAGGAGGACATATAATTTAGACTTTTTTCTTCATAGTCCACTGTGGGACAGATTACATACCCATCTCTCTCTTTCTCTGTATGTATGTATATAAGAATATATGTGTATACAAATATATTTACAAATATTTACATATATATAAATTTATATATATGCATATATATATACACATATATGTGCACATACATGTTTCTCAAAAAATATATAGACAAGTGATATATAATTAAATGATACTTAAATAGCAAGAATGGAAAAGAAATTATTCCAAAATACTATCAGACATAATTTTTTTTTTCTGAATTCATGATTTATGTGTTAATAAAACCACAAGAATACAGGGCAGGTATGGTTTATCTTCAAAGTCCTTATTTATTCATTGCTGCTCAATAGTAGCAATAACAATTGATATCACTATACCTCATCTCCGTTTGGGAAAGGAATAACAATTTCCAAATTCCACTGAAAAGGAAAAGCAAGGTTTACCTGATTGTATAAAACCTCTTTTTAAATACGTAACATCAAAATCACACAAAATTAAGATTAGAAATGATTAAAAATATTCTGTGATGAATGTGTTCCTATTACACTTATTTGATTTACTTAAAGATTAAAAAATCATTATTTTTGCTCTTGTCATAGGTTTATTTTATCTTTGGGTTCAACTGTTCATTATCTTTAATAGGTACATAAGAGACTAGTGTTGAAGCTAATTATTCACTACTAGTTGCCAGCATGCTTTGTTCTGATAAATAATTTTCTCTTTACTTTGAAATAAGTAATTTGAATTTTATAGCCAACACTGATTTTTAAAGGATGAAATATCTGGAAATTCAGATAAAAATTAGAACCTAAATAAAATTGTGGGGCACCTGGGCCACAATTTGTGCAGCAGCTAACTCTTGATCTTGGGTCAGGTCTTTATCTCACAGTTCTGGGTATCAGCCCCACACTGGGTTCTGTACTGGATATGAAGCCCACTTTAAAAAAAAAAATCAAAACACCTAAATAAAACTGGTTACATACTGGTTTGAAATTTATGTCCTCTTATTTTCTAATTATATCTCAAATTAGCAGAAATTACATATATAAATTTGTATTTACTATTTTTAAATATTGCCATTTCCTTTTAATTGGGTTTTTATTAGAGTTTCTAAAATAATGGGGAAAAATAGATCTACGATATATTTTAATTCTAAGTTAGTAGCCATAGTATTAGTAGTTATGCTATTTGGTCATAAGATAAATTTCTTGGAAACTATGAACATCTGACTCCATATAAGGTGAAGAATTATCAAGTGTAATTAATTATGGAAAATAAAACAATATAAAGTTACATAATGGGCTATGATGTCTATTCAAATCTTCATCAGTCTATCAGATTTTGGTATCTTTACCTTTTAGACATGATCTCCAATATCTCTGAATTGTCTCCTTCTAAGGGGAAAAAAAACAAAATATACAACATTATTAGAAATTTATTTTACATTTTGAGGTTTTTTTGAGCAAGAAAAACTGGTAGAATTCTCTAACTTCAGAGTTTTGCTTTTATTTAAATATGTTAGCCACATATGCAGAAGACAAGAATTCTGAAACTACTCACTCTGAAACTGTTCATTCTTTTCCATTTAAAACTTTGAAACTGAGATAACATCCCTAATTCTTTTGTATCCCACATAGTCCTTGGTGCTTAATAAGTACTTCCTGAGTGAGCTCTCAAGGTAATTACTTTGCTTTGATTTCTAACATCTTCTGCTCTAAAATTCTTCCTAGATTTTCTTAGATATTATGACATTAGTATGGTTGTTATCACATTGTTTCTCCTGTTTTTATCCAATGGTAGATTTTCTTGGACCTGTCCTTTTTTAAATGTTAAAAATACTAAAATTCTATAACCTAATCATATATAAGACTTAATTATCTCAATGTAATTTATGAAATTGAACAATCCTCTCACAGATTGCCTATTTACATACTTTAGACACATTGTACTACTAGAGGTCTTTGCCTTTATATGGCTCAGAATTCACTTAGCGATATTTTCAGAATATTGGATTAAGGTGT
Organism: Mustela putorius furo; assembly: GCF_011764305.1. Taxonomy (NCBI): domain Eukaryota; kingdom Metazoa; phylum Chordata; class Mammalia; order Carnivora; family Mustelidae; genus Mustela; species Mustela putorius. The sequence goes on from NW_025421987.1 coordinate 77,718,688, forward strand.
CTGCCAGAACATTTATTATGTTTGGAATAAAATTTCAAGATGATTGGTATTCAGATGTTCAGTGCAAAGGACAAATTACTTTTCTTCCTCTCTATTTGGGGCCACAGTTCAAAGACTTTAGTTAAGAACTGCATGTGATTTTTTTTTTTTGTATATGTTAAATATTAGGATTCAAGAAAGAAGGTAGATAATAGATTAATGTAACTGAACTCATCAAATAAAGTCTATTACTTAAACACTAGTTTTTATTTTAGTGACATACCTTGCAAAATAACTAACATCAGAGTGATATCAGAGTGAATCAGAGTTATTTAAGAAAAATACATAAATTTTAATTGTTTTCTTTAAATATAATATAATTGATTAATAACAAATTGGACTATTGCTTAAACAAACAGAAGTCCACAGTCTAGAGCATCCAGTAAAGGAGAAATTTAGGAAATATTCAGTTAATTCAAATTAATAAACAGGAAAATGAGGAAACAAGGGAAGTTAGAGTATAAATTAAGAATGGATTATGGGAGTTGATTATATGTGAATTAGAAAACCAAATAATTATGGCTTTCTCCCTCTTTTGTGATAGCTTGGTTTATACATCCACTGATTACTTTAAGAAACCTATGTATTATTACCAAGAGAATGGCTAAATATCTTAAGTGAAGGAGGGTTTACAAATAAGAGTCTAAGTAATAACAGATCTCCTTTATTTTGTGGCCCCAAATGGGCATATATCCATTGTCAACCTAGCACTTCAAGCCACAACTACCAGTCTATGAGAAATGGAACTCAAAATGATACCTATCTGTCTTCTATTTTTCGAAGTAAGGTTTGATTATATATTGCCTAAAAGGTACACATCTAGGGCATCCAGGTGTCTCAGTCATTAAGCTTATGCCTTCTGTTCAGATCATGATCCCAGAGTCTTGGGATGCAAACCCACAATGGGCTCCCTGATCTGCAGGAAGCCTGCTTCTCCCTCTCCCACTCCTCCAGCTTGTGTTCCCTCTCTCGCTGTGTCTCTCTGTCAAATAAATAAATAAAATATATTTTTTTAAAAAGGTGCACATCCTTTTTTAAAAATTATTTGTATTAACATATAATGTATTATTTTCCCCAGGGGTACAGGTCTGTGAATCTTCAGGCTTACACATTCCTCAGCACTCACCATATCACATACCATCCCCAATGTACATAACAGAACCACCCTCTCCACACCTCCCTCCCCAAGCTACGCTCAGTCTGTTTTGTAAGATTCAGAGTTTCTTATGGTTTGTCTCCTTCCCAATCCCATCTTGTTTCATTTTTTCCTTCTCTAACCCCCAAACCCCCCACTCTCAAATTCCTCTTATCAGGGAGATCATATGATGATTGTCTTTCTCTGATTTTATTTCACTAAACATAATACTCTCTAGTTCCATCCATGTCATTGCAAATGGCAAGATTTCGTTTCTTTTGATGGCTGCGTAGTATTCCGTCGTATATATATATATACCACATCTTCTTTATCCATCCTTCTGTTGATGGACGTCTAGGTTCTTTCCATAGTTTGGCTATTGTGGACATTGCAGCTATAAACGTGCACGTTTGGGTGCACGTGCCCCTTCGAAATGCTACATTTGTATTTTTAGGGTAAATATCCAGTACTGTGATTGCTGGGTTGTAGGGTAGCTGTATTTTCAACTTTTTGAGGACCCATTGATGATGGGTCCCATTGATGATGATTATGTCAGATAAAAGGTGCACATCCTTTTATTTGACATAATCAGAACCCAATGATTGAAAAGACAGTTTATTTTAACTAAAATGCTTCACCAGTCATTGATATAGGACCAGGGATTGTTTTGAGAACTATTCCAAGAGTTTAAATTCTAGATTTACTTTTCTGTTTAAGTCACACTAAGAATGAATCATTTAAGATTTCCAGGTTGTCTTCTCATTTTGGAGCAGGAAATAGTTACTTATAAAACAATCTAGGGGCAGATGTTTTTTCCCCTCCGTAGTCACTGTATTTTTTCCTTCTCTTTGATGGTAATCTTTTCAGTGATCTCTCCACATATAACCCAACATTTTCATTTTATCAGTTAATACTTGTGAGTCTTTCTAACACATTCCCAACACATTTTATGTGAATAACTTTCTTTTACATTTAATATGTCATTATTTACATAATGTTAATTAAATGATGTGATTTTGTATATAATGGCATATGTCACTGGAAGAAACGTGTTTGTAAACAAGACACAAGACCTCTTACTTAAAAACTCACTGGAGGGAAATATTAAGGATGTATGGGTTTCTCCCAAATGGTTTAAAAAACAAAGTAGGAAAAATGCAGACTCCTTTAATGTATCTCAGACCCATTGCATATTAATTTCTTCAGCGGACCTAAAATTTCCTCAGGTTATTCTTATACACATTTAATTCGATAACTACTGCTGGAATATTATAGAGCACTTGCTAACTTTTAATTGAAGGGAAGAAAATGCTATGAAGTAGAACAGAAATCTAGAGGATTATTCCAAGAGAATCCTGTTGGAGTATACTTTCCCTTACCATCACTAGTGTAGTAGATAACTGTTGGGTTGATATTCTAAAATTTATTACTGCCTAATGTCAGATCTTTTTTCCCATATGAGGAGAATTTCCTATGAGTTTGTTAGGAAGCGATGCTCATTTCCCCACACAGAAGTTAAATAGATCCAGATAGTTTTTGTTTGTTTGTTTGTTTTTTCCTGAGTAAGGGGCCAGGCAATTGGATGATCTCTCCCAGGTCCTCAAATCTGAAATAAGTGATGCAAAAATGCAATTCAAGATTATTCATGCTACTTGTGGATCAAGACTCTGACAGTGTCTGAGTCAGTGTTAAGAGACAGCAGCAGTGCTGCCATGGTAAGGATAAAATCTCTGGTGGTATCACTGTGTCAAACAGACATCGGGGACATGAACTTGTTTCTCTAGCAGAATCTTGGAAGTACTCTGTGATACTTAGCTTCTCTTGATTAGTGCCTGGGTCTCAAATGTTTTTCATCACTCCTGTGAATTATAACATATATTTTATATATAGATATATACTGATATAATACTGTAAATGTATTATACATTTTTACATATTTAACATGTTTATTTTTCCAGTTTTATTGAAATGGAATTGACATATAATATTGTATTAGTTTAAGGTGCACAACATAATTAATGTACTTATATATTACAAAACAATTATCACAATCACTATAGTTCATATCCATTACCTTGTGTAGTTACATATTCGTGTGTGTGTTTGTGTATGTGTGTGTGTGATGAGAACGTTTAAGATCTGCCCTCTTAGAACTTTTCAAATATCCAATGTAATATTAACTATAGTCACCATGCTGTATATTTCATCCCCAGGACTTATTTACCTTATAACTGGAAGTTTATGGAAATTTGTACCTCTTGATCACCTGTACCCTTTCCCCTCCCCATACCCCCCCAATCCCATGCTGCCTCTGGCAGCCACCAATCTGTTCTCTTCCTATGCTTTTGGGTTTTTTAGATGCCACATATAAATGAGATTATACAGTATACACATTTTCAATAAATTTATATTCTCTTAAACAAGATTAGTTTTTGATTGGTATAACCAAATGTACATGGACTTTGAGTTGGGCGCCTGTGAACCATTTTCAACCCTATGACACCCACAACTAAGAGTGCAAATGATTATATCTTCTTTCTGAGTTCTCTAAGCAAAGAATAGATATTTCTACTATTTATTTACAATCAACTTCAACATAATAGAAATTTGCCTAACAGTATTACATTTTGAAAACAATAGGACTGGAAAATTAGGTGATTTTAGTTTTTTTCTTAATTTGCATAGTGAACTGCATATGAATCTATTTGTTTACAGGTACAAACCACAGCATTTTATTACCTTATACTAGCAAAAATAGTTACAGATAGTAATACTCTTGTAAATTTTGAAAAAAATTACTGTTAAGGAATAGCACCAGAGTTACTTTAAAACATCACTTTTGGTCACATTTACAAAGTGAATGTTTAGTAAGTTAACATGTAACAATTTTGTAAAATGTGAAAAGTAATCCTCCTAGTTTTTTAGAATAATTTTACATTAAAACATTGATTCCTTCATTAAATTCCTTCAACCTTTGTGATCAACATTCAGAGCTTCAGATGGTCACTCTGTACTTAGTTTTCCTTCTAGCTAAAGTTATACACTTTATTGTTCTGTTAATTTCTATGTTTTCAAATCACCTCAAATAACATACTTGTTACTTAAGGAAAGCCATACATTTTTTACCTCAACGAAGTTATTTTCAAACATCAGCTAAATAAATTATGTAAATCTTCAGGTTAAAAAATATCTATAGTTATTAAGGAAAATATTTATGTGTTTTTAATAATGATACAATTAAAAACTATTTTATATCTGGATACATTTGATGGAAAGTAGCATAAAACCCTGCACAAAGTAGTATAGTATCTTGACTCACATAATTGAAAGTCAAGAGAAAAGCAGATTTTAGGTTCAGCATCTCTATCATATGACCAAGGAATACATTCCTGTCTCTTGGCTCTGCTTCCATGGTATCATATCAAAGCTGACTTTCCTCCCATTGAAAAAAGGAGATGTACCATTTTCACATTTCATATCCATAACTGTTACTATTCAAAAGCAAAAAAGGGATTAACTTTTAGTGGTTCTCTCAAAAAAGCAGGTCTTTAAATCTTAGAATCCTGCAGGAAATCTCCCTTCAAGTTCAATTCCCAACATATGCCCATTGTTGAAATAATCCATTTGATTAAGGAATTACCAAATGCTGACTTGATTAGGACTATGTTATCTGAATCAATATTATGGTGATTGGAATCAGATGAACCAAATTTAACTGATACTATCGGGATCTGCCCCTGGAGATTTTTCCACAAACCAGAAGACATGTGGTGAACCTTGGATAGAATACTTATAGAAATTGTACTGTATGCCCATAAAGAGTCTATAACATAGAGAGATAAGATACACAAAAAAATTTATAACAAAGCCAATATTTTCTAACAGTCTAAGATATATACATGTATATATATATATAATGTATATACACACATATACATATATATAGATATATATATATAAAATAAGGTGAAAAGTTTTGTAAAATAGGAAATTAAATAATCTCATACCATAGAATGCATTCTAAATGCATTATATAGATATACATTAAAGTAATAATTTATTCATTATGTGCTTAGCTTTTAGCATAGACTTTAAACTCTTTTCTATCCTTGAGCACCTAACATAGCAACTTACTCATATTAGATGTTTAATAAGGGCTGTTGAGTAGAATAAGCAAAAAGATCAATATTGGCTCAATTACTCACTTTGTTTAAAGACACAGCCTAAATTATAAACTTTTGCCTTTAGAGTGAACTTTTCAAAACAAATATTTCACACCCCTTTCCTTTCTGAAATAAAAAAATAAATGAAGAAAAACCTGAATTACTTATTTTGTTTGGTTTTGTGACCTCAGCATTGCTGTTTACTAAAGGTAATGAAGGTAAGGAAAGAATAATGGAGAAAGGGAAAATGCAAATATTTGGAGTATAGATGAAAGGAAATGTATTTTTATGTTAATTGCCAAGTGCCTATAGGGCATTCAAAAGAAATTGTCCTTGGAAGGTGCTGATGATAGAAACTCCCATACTAAGAGAAAATGAGTTCTAAGCGAGTTAAGAAAGAAAATGCCCTTAGATATTGAGGTCTAAGCCGTACATGCAGGGAAAGTAAGATGGAAAGAAAAAAACAGTGATGACGTTAAGACAAGGAAACAATGACGTTAGTGTGAGGAAAAAATGGTCAAACTGTGGAAGGTGCTAAGGATGTGTTACTCTTGGTCAGATTTCTGGGACTCCTTTTGATTCAATGGGAAATTTACAAGTGAAGAAATGTAACTTTTGTTTATAGGTAAGCCATTAAGCACTGTGCCATTCAAGAGAGACTTCCCAGAATATCTTAAAAGATATTCTCTTCTCAGGCAACTTCTCTTGAGAAATAATACAGTTAGATAGACTGAAAAGTCTTGAGACATAGAATATAGTTGTTAAGTCTTTCTACTTTCCTTTGCTGTCTTTTATATGTAATTTTAATGCAAACAGGCAGAATTATTTTTGTTCATTTCTTGGGCTGTACCTCAGCAAGATGATCCATATTAAAACGAAACAAAACAACAACAACAACAACAACAAAACAAACCAAAAAGCCCAGTATGCCATTGTATTAGCTTATTTTTTTTTCGTGGAGAAATTTCACCTGATAGTCCAAGCAGGTTTTAAATCTTCAAATGAATAAACACATTCTTTGTAATGCATACTTCCTGGGGGACTGTTTGGCATGATTTTTCAAGAGTGTCTTTTGAATTCAGCTAGTCACTTAAAAAACAGCCAAATCCACAGCATACATTGTATTAAATTTATTAATGCTATTAAAAGAGAAAAAAGAACTGATTTCTATAGCAACATTTCCCTTTCCCTTCCCACGAGGAAGAACACTATAATTCATATCAATCATTTATTGCCCCATTGAAAATTACCACCAAATTTAGTACCTTAAAACAACTCTATTTTGTCTAGGCCATCTAGGCTGGACTCAGCTGGGTGATTCTTCTGATTTGGGCCAGGCTGGGTTTCTCTCTGCTACGTTTATGTCTGCACCCAGTGCTTTGGCTGCCAGCTTGGCTGGGGGCTAGCTAGTATAGAAGGGCCTCACTGAGCTGAACAGCTCCTCTCTCTCTCAATGTGTTCTCTTTTTTTCAGCAGGCTAACAGGATCATTCACATGGTGGTTTGGCAGGCTTCCAAAAAAAGAGGAGCAGTGTGCCAGACCTTCTGAAGCATAGGCTCACCACATAAGCCGCATTCTACTGGTCAGAGCAAATATTAAGGCCAAACCAGAATCAGCAGGCAAGGGAATAGACTCCGTTTGTGGGTGGATTGGAGCTACAGTCATATTTTGAGGAGGCCTGCATAGAAGGAGGGGAATAATGAAAGCCATTTTTGTAAACAATCTACACATATTATTTCATTCTCAATTGTCTATGGAGTGAGTTTGTGGCTCGGTGATATCACAAAGGTCCTAACTCTCATTCTGCTTTTGCAAGTATAGACCAAATTCAAATTTTGTTGAAAGATATCTGTGCTATAAGTAGTGTAGCCATGTATTTTGTGACTTCTCATGGACATAGTATCCAAGTCAATGGTCTTTCCTAATGTTGATATACCTACAGCAATCCACTGTTAACTATGGAGTACAGTTAGTATAATAATTAAAAAGAAGTAGCCACAATTGTAAATTTTGAGCTGGACTTTTTTCCTCCACATGCAGCATGTATACCTAGTTTTGAAAGACATAGTTTATTATTTGCTGTGATTTCATTTAGAAGTTTCTCAACATGAAGTATAATGAATGCTAACTCAAGTTTAAGATGGATGGCATCCTGTGACCATTTATGGACATAAGAAGGAACATTTGAAAGAGAGTCATCGTTTCCATCATTAATTTGCTAATTCACACACAAGGAAATGACTCATGAAGACTTTAGCTCCCTTTGTTTCAAAATTCATTTTCTTCAGTTTGCCTTTGCCTTAGCTGAATGGGAAAGATTTGTCAGTTGAGTAAAGATGCTTCGTCTCCTTCAGTGGTGCTACGGGAGTTATTAATTAGGTTTCTGAGTTTGGCGCTGCTCTTTCCTGGTCACCGTGATGTGTCATTGAAACAGACCCATTAAAATGAGTGATGTGTGTTGTAATTTCATTAGTGTCATCAATAATGTATTACACTTTCCTTTTAGTAGTCTCTTTGTGTTGTGTGTGGGTCAGGATGACTGTATGAATTACATTTATAAGATCCAAATTGTTACAGATGAGGGAAGATAGGCATGAGGGTGGAATTAATGTTATTTTAAACACGATAACTACAAAAATGATTTCAATTAAATAATATTTTAATTAGGTCTGATGTCTCTACATGCCATACTGAGATACATGTTGTGTGTATGCAAATAAGATGGTGATTTATTGAATTAATAACACAGTCCATTCTCTCTACAAGGTAACTTTCTGAACTGGACTAAGGCAGGTGTGTGTAAGAGCAGGAATGGTTCATTAAAGAATATAATTCCTTAGTGGCTATAAAAGGTAGACTGCTAACATGGAAACTTTTCAAGTGTATTTTGTTACTTTCCTTCTACCCTGTTTTCCTGCCAGACATGTGACTTTTGACTGGTTATTTGCCAATTCCCAGTCTACTTTAAGCTGAAAAATATGACCCATCATTGAGAAAAGCAAGATATATTTGAGTACTCTGATATAGGATATGGGTTTTTTTTTTTTAAGATCTTTATTTATTTATTTGACAGAGATCACAAGTAGGCAGAGAGGCAGGCAGAGAGAGAGGAGGAAGCAGGCTCCCTGCCGAGACCCCGATGTGGGGCTCTATCCCAGGACCCTGAGATCATGACCTGAGCCAAAGGCAGAGGCTTTAACCCACTGAGCCACCCAGGTGCCCCTGATATAGGATATGTTATTGAAATCTTTTAACTCCATTTACTTGAGATTTAATTCTGAAGATTTTTATGAGAATACAAAGAGCTTTTGGCTTAGAAGCTTCCAACAGAATCACTGATCTAATTTAAAATATTTTCAAAGGCAAGAATCATTTGCATATTAAAAATGGTATAGTAGCTTGTCTCCCCAAGAATGATCTGGGGGTACTTAGAGTTAATGATTGACTATGTAAGAAAGTTCTGAGAACTAAGAAATACATGAAAATGTATGTGATGAAATGTAAAAACATGGCTGGGCTTTGTCTTCCATTCAAATATTAAAACTAAAATACTATGAGAATACTTTTTTGAGAAAGGGTTCCAAATACAGAAATTTATTTTATATAGGTGGAAAGCTAAATAGTACACATTTAAGGGTGCCTGGGTGGTTCAGTGGGTTAAGCCTCTGCCTTGGGCTCGGGTCCTGGGATGGAGCCCTGCATTGGGCTTCATGCTCAGTGGGGAGCCTGCTTCCCCCTCTCTCTCTGCCTGCCTCTCTGCCTACTTGTGATCTCTGTCTGTCAAATAAATAAATAAAATCTTTTAAAAAAACAGTACACATTTAGCACACACACACACACACACAAAGATAGGAAAAGATGAGCTACTTCTGGAAATCAGTAGGAAAAATTATTTTTCTCATGAAAATTTACAAAAGATATTTTTGTTATCCCAAATTTGTTTATAAGATAAAGCAATCTATCCAGGTAAAAAAAGTTCTATCACAATAAAGATCATCTAACTTAAGCTATATCTGCAGCTCCCCAAAATGAAAGTTTTCTCTTACATTATGATGAAAGAATCTGGTTACTTATCTTCAAGTAGAATCTCAATATTTGTAGTTTTATGTTGATTTGTATCCAATTTGGGTAGAAATGGATATGAGTGTTTATCTTACATAATAGCTTGCCACAGCTTACTACTTGAATCATGTAGCATATGGAAATGTGTTTAGCTCCTCGTGGAATTTCACAAACCAAAAAAGGATCCATTTCTATTCACTTGGCTTGTTTACAGCCATTATAAAAGTATGTTACTGTGTTGCTTACTATTTAGAAAAAGCAAATGTTGGCACACTACAGACTCCGTTGGTCTTTAAGAAGTACATGTATTGCTTTCCACTTAAAAAAAAAAAAAAGAGAAAGAAATTTTATTTTTTTGTCTTTTAGACCTAAATATCCTTTTAAGGATTTTTTTTTAATTCTTCTACCTTATTACCCTTCTAGATACTTTATAGTAATTTTGCTGAAATTTTAGAGATATATATATTAGAGATTGTTCTCATGATTAAATGAATTGTCACTGAGGGATTAATCTTGTAACCTTTTATAAGCATGTTTTATTAATATCTTATCATTAAATTTAATATTAATAACATTTAACATTTAATAACCATAGAATGTATATGTAGGGATGTATTTTGTACCAGTAGATTTTGAAAATGTGGAAAGGTCACTATACTAGTATAAAAATTATTAAACATGTTCTCCATAATATATTAATTGCACTCATTCAACTCACTTAAGAGGCAGTTCTGGATAATGAAGATTATAATACTTTTGTTTATCAGCATGCTTAAGAATATGCCTTTCAGGAATGGGAAGTATTTGGTACAGCTTTTCAAAATATCTTTTGCACTCTTACATTCTGAAATATATTTGCTGTGGACTATTTATAGTTAAACAGAAAATTTACAAAGTAGAAAGAGAGAACTTAAAACTATTCTATTATACTAATTTAGTTATTCTTATTGCAAACAGTATAATTTATATATAAAAGAGTACTTTTAATTAATTGAATAATTAAATATATTTTAAACTTTTTAATCCCCAAAGATCTCAGTTACTAAGTAATTTTTCTTTATCATACACACACACATTTGGTAGGTATCCTGACATTAAAACCCCACTCCTTTTTTAAAAATGGCAATTGAAAAAGATTATGTAAAGATGAAAAAAGTAACTTTTGTATAGGCTGTGGCAGGTAGGAGAATACATGTGACTATCTGAGGCAATTTTATCTCCATTTGGAAAAATTCCATGGTCGTATCAATGTTCCTCTGTATTATTTGGTTTATTTCCTACCCTCCTTAATGATGTAAAAGTAGTAAAACTAATTTTTATGGAAATTGTCATGAGGTATTTCACTAATTCTCACTATTTTAAGTTATTTTCATAAAATAAAAACTTCTACACATAGAAACATGTACGTATGGATACTGTATGTATGTACATGTATAATGGGTTACATGATTATATTAGCATGGTTGAATGGCTTCTTCTGACAATCTCTTTAATTTTATAAATACTATGGAAGTGGCAGAAGGGAAATCTCTGTTTTAAAAAGAGTGTTCTAATTGTGGAAACAGATCCAAATTTTTCTCAGAGTACAATTTGTGACCAGAGAATTACATGATCCACTTGCCACTCCGTTTGGAAGATGTTTTTCTCCCTCCCATATTCAGGGAATATATGTTTCTTAAAACAAATTTTATACCTGAATTCAAGAATATTTGGAATCTAAAAAGTACCTTTCTTCCTCTGCTCTATTTGTATAATGCCAAGTTTACTCATAGGCACAAAAGTAAAGGATCTTGGATTATTAGGGATAGTTCTCATTTTAAATTATCTGTTTTGAAAAATTCAATGAAATAGCTTCTGAGTTTAAGGATATTCTGTCCTACTGCCACCCACTATGTCAACTTAAAATTCTCTCCAAAGACAGAAATTTAAGATAGTTTTATTCTTAAATATTTAAAACTTAAAATGCAAAACAAAGTGGATTGATATAATTTATACCAATATGATTGAGGATCTACTAAGTTCCCATCATTGAACTAAGCCTGATAAAAAATTAGGTAATTAAATCACCCGACTGAAGATGTCCTGTATTCACAACCCTAAATGAGACCTGATAAAGAAGTAATGTCTTCCTCAACCCTAGTGTGAAAGCAATGATATCATGGCATATCCTTGTAAATATAGGATGCAGTGTCACATAGCAGAGAAGAAAAGACACTGAAAAGATGGGGAAGTCCATATCGTCAGAGGCCAGCTAGATACATAAGGAAAAGAGGTGACTTGTACGGTTCTGGCATGAGTGATTATGTAGATTACGTAAACCACAGAATACAAAGTGGGAAGTTTGGGAGAAGCTGAGGTAGAGTAGTTTGGAGGAGATAGAAAACAAGAATTCAGAACTCTTCTAAGTAGAGGTTAGTGTCAGGGAAAGCATAAGGTAGCTAAATCTACCGTGGCCCTTCATCTTTCCAAAATTAACCATCACTGTGTAATTCACATCTTTGTCACCTTTCTTCTGGACTAAGTGGTCCTCCAGGCTTTATATTATGAAGTGATCATGCCAAATAAAATCTCATAACCTTTCTCTTTTGCTTAAAATCTTTCATTGCTTTCTTACGCCTTTTAGAAAAAGTGAGACATCCTTCACTTGGTACAGAAGGGTCACTAGGATGGCTGGATATCTTCTCCCAGCTCCTCTATAGCTGCCCGCTGGCCTTGCACATTGTTCATACAGAAACACTGACATTGATTTACTGGTCAGACCAAACTATTTTAGAAATGTGTACCTTTGGCTATCCCTCCTGCATAGGGTGCTGTCTCTGCTTTCCACCTTGTTTCCTTTCCTAAACCTTTGTAACCTGTGACTCAAGAAGATGCTCAAATATTCTCTATTATGAAATTTTTTCTGACACTTTTCAATGGCAACACGTCATCTGTTATCACTATACCTTTAATTTTTAATTTGATAGGCACCTGTATTTTAATTATTTATATCTGCTTCTCTCATCAGACCATGGAATTTCACCTCGTTTGGGCTGGGAATAAGTCAAATGATGTAATAATCCATAGTTCTCTGCCAAAATGCATCTCTTTCTATCTATTAATGATAATAGATTTGCTCAAGGCCAAATTCTTCTTTCTAAGAAATTTGGATAAATTTCAGGGCACCATTTAATATACACTCCACACTTATGAGAAGATAGTATTCTAAATATCAAATATATACAAAAGAAGAGAGAATGTATAATACATTCTATTATTCAGTTTCAATTATTTTTAACTAATGGTCAATCTTGTTCCATCTGTACTGTCCATGGCTCCACTCCCCTTTTTCCTCCCAAATATTTTGAAGTAAAATCCTAGACACGATATAATCTTTCATTTGCAATATTACTTTATGTATTTCTAGAAAATAAGGACACTTCTTGAAAACATACCGATAACATCATCACACCTAAAATATTAACAATTCCTTAATATTAACAAATCTCCAGTTAGTAGTCAATTTTGCACTGCTTCTCATTCTTTAAACAGTTTGATTAAAAGTCTGGTAAAGTCTATACTTCATGACTGGTTGATATGTTTCTTTTGGTCTAAAGCAGTAGCTGTCCATCAGGGGCTATTTTGCCCTGTCAAGGACAGTTTTGGCAGTCTGGAGACATTTTTGGTTTTCACAACTTCTATGGACTGAATGTTTGTATCCTCCCAAAATATATGAGTTAAACCCCTAATCCCAACATGGTGGTATTTGTAGGTGGGGACTTCGGGAGCTAGTTAAGGTTAGATGAGCTCATGGAGGTGCAACCCTCATGATGGGACAAATGCCCTTATAAAAAGAGGAGAACACACAGGATCTCTCTCTCTCTGTATGTATATATATATATATATATATATATATATATATATATATATATATGCACCATGGAGGGACTTGTGAGAATGGAAACAGGGAGAAGACTCCAACCAAGAGCCTAGCCATGTTGGCACCTTGGTCTCAGACTTCCAGCCCAAGAGCTGTGAGAAATAAACCTTTGTTGGTCAAGCCACTCAGTGTTGGTTGGTATTCTGTTACAACAGCCTGAATTCAATGACACAACCAAAGGAGAGAGCTACTGGTGTCTAGTGGGTGGGGGCCAGATACTGCTAAACATCCTCTAATGCATAGGACAACTGCACACAAAAGAATCACCCAGCCACAAATGTCAAGGAGGTCGAGGTTGGCAAACCTTAGTCTGGAGGTTTTTCCTTTACCTATTTTTTTATTGCAATTATTTGTGGAATAAGCAGGGTGATTTGTCCTAGAGTTTCCCATGGTTTCCATTTGCTAATGACACATCATTGCATCATTTAAGGTATTTCTCTGTCTCTTGTATTTATTAGCAATTAGATTTAGAAGCTTCATCAGATTCAGATTCAACTTTTTCAGCAAAACTACTTCATTCTATTTCACAGATAGTATTGTACACTTCCATGAGGGGGCATGTAATGTCTAATTATCTCTCATCACTATAGGAAACTTGATGACCCATGTCTGCATTCAATTCATGAGAGGTTGGAAAATGATGATATGGTATTTTTATAATTTCTTCATTTACTGCAAATGTCACTGTTTCTTGGAAATAGTTATTATGATGTCTGATATGAAAAGAGCATTGTGCCTACGACATTTACACATTCCTTATTTCTCTTTAGAAATATCCTGTACCACCTTGATGAGAAGACAAGCCAGTTTTCAATCCTCCTGGAGGCACAGGAGCGCTGCCAGTTACTTGCCTCAAATGAGAGCCTTCAAGAAGCCCTGTCCGAGGTGCTGAACAGCATTAATTCGGCTCAGGTTTACTTCAAAGCAGGACTTGATGTGTTCGAGGATGTCTTGGCTGGAAAGAACTGAGTAAACTCTCAGCATTTTAAAAAGTTTGTTTACAATTCCTCAAGCAAAAGCTCTAATCTAACCGGATTTTCTGACATTGAAGACTTTCCCCCCAGTGACTTTTTATACAAGTCTAAAGCTATTATGACATCGTGTTTTTAAATGTACATATAAAAGAGCATTTTGCACATTTAATATTTTCTTATATCGACATCTCTGAATATGTCAAAGCAAGTTATTGAAATAATCCTTAAGATTTATCTATTAAAAAGAAATCTGCTGTATTTTTGTATATATAAAATACGTGGGGGGAAAGTTCTAAGATGTTCTGGACAATCTTCACTCCTAGGGATAAAACATATAGGAATGGAAGTTAAAACATATAGGAATGGAAGCTATTAATGACCTAGTTTCTGAATAGAAATGGAGAGTTGATATGATTTCAGATTAACTTCACCTAGTAAGTATTCAATATGAAGAATTCAAGTATTCCGACTGACTGATTGGTCGACCAAAACCACTTTGAATGTTTCTATTTTATGAAATGAAGTGCCTGTTCGTAATACAACTAGGTGTAGTAATACACTGGTTATGAAATTGTATTTTTTAAGTATTAATGAAAAAAAAGAGCCATAAACATTCCAGGGGAAAATCTCAAAGTAGTTGCACAGAGCAATTTAAATGCAAATTTTTTCCTAACAACTTATAAGGTGACTAGCTTTGAAACCCCTAATTTGCTTCACTTGATTTTGTACAAATTTCAGGAGTGATATATGTCTTATGAGGGAGAAAATATTTCTGATTTCTTCTGTTGGTTCTGTTGGAAGCACTGAAACCCAGCTACTCTAAAATGAAAGCATTTTGCATCGCTATTCCTTCTTGTATTTTTTTTCTGAACCTCCTTCCTGTAAGGCGGTTTTAACAGAAAACCATGTAATTTCCACAGGAAAGTAGCAAAGTTTCTCTTTGAAAACCCAAACTATCTTGAAAAGCATCAAATTGCTATTTCTGCCACTGACAAAAAGGACTTACAATGAAAGAAATAGTTGTTTGATCAATGGAAAACTTCTTAATTCTGTGAAGAGGCTTTTGATATTTTTCCTTCTTTATCCTTCATTGTGACTAAGATGAAAGTGTAGCAAATATTCATGCTTCTAATTTTATGCAGGAAATACAGTGTTACTACAAGAGTGTGTCTTTCCCACACTTCAGTTTTCTCCTGTGGAAAATGAAGTTTTTCATACTGACATTGTCATGAAATGGCCCCAGCATCCACTGTTTCCTCAAAAGCCCAACATTCTGTCTGTTCAGTGACAGTTTGAACTTTGAGCTTTATCCTTAGAAATGTTCTTTTGCTATTGAATAAAGCAATTCCCCTTAGGAAATGTACCCTCAGTATATTTTATGTGAATTGTCTCCACCTAACACAACACCCAGACACACTTCCCTTTGTAGATACTCCACCAGAGCAACATTACAGCCAATGCTTGTATGTCGAAGTCTCCAGTTTTTATGGATAAGTGTAAACCTATTCTTGGTTTAAAGAAAAGCTACAGCTGAGGGGAAAGAATTAATCAGTATTGATTAATTGATTTATAAGGGTCAGCTGTTCCTATCATACATAATGCTGATATGCTCAAGGCAAAGAGGAGAGTTGATGCAATTAGCTGGATAATTCAAGCAGAAATCCATTTTCCTATGAATTGCCTGTGTGCGCATATTTCTAAGTGACAAATGAAACTACCTTACACCTTTTTTTTGAAACCAGTGTGCTTGTTTGAAAATATCTCCTATGTTGAAGTATCTACAAGGAAAAGCTAAGAGGATCAGCTTCTTGCGTGCCTCAGTGTCAGTGTCCTGATTTCTCTTCCACAGAAATCAATAGCAGAACAGAGGGGAAAGACACACACAAACACTGTTCAGGGCCAAATAAGAGAATGCTTTCTACCGAAGGATCCTCCATATTTAATCAAGCTTTCATGTGTTCCTTCTAGTTCTTTGTTATAGTTGAAGTTAATGTAAACCAAAAGACATTTTGAAGATGGAGCTGAATTTAAGGCAAGCAAAAGAAAATAATCATTAGTTTGGTAGTTTATTATTTGAAAGCAAAATCCTAAGGAAACTCACTCCCTTAGTTGGTAAGACTGTCGAGAGCACAAAATACATGTTTGTACGTTTTGTCTAAAGATTATATACCTACGTAAACCACATTGCATAGATAAAAATCTCAATATTATGTATTCTCCCTTCTAGATTATATATTTGCTATTTGAAAAAAAAAAAGCTAAAATTAACTATGTACTAGTGTGTTTTTATTAGTCTATTTAAGAGATTATGTGAAGAAAGTAAATTATAATTAAAACGGATGTCCACTAATTCTATAGATGCTGCTTTAGATCTTCGACTACAACAAACCTCTTAACTAGAACATCACTGCTATGGTGTTCCTCTAAATTTATATCATTTTAATTTTTTTCCTTAACAAATCCAAGTAAATAAAATCCTATGCAAATTAATTACAAGTGTTTTTGGTGAATTGATAGTAGGTTCAAACTGTTGCGGAGATACCTGGGTGGCTGGTATTTCTTGCAATCCTTTGCTTATAGAATGGTGCCAGGGCACAATGAGTCACAAATGGTTACTCTCCCAAGAAAATATGGCATACATTCACCACTTAAATTTGGGTTCAAGAAAGGTATGCTTGAGCTAATGCCCTTTTTGGAAAAGCGGAAGGTGCATGAAAAGAAAGCCTGAGACATTCTGTCTAAGCACTAGGGAATTACCTTTAGCCAGGGAGCAATGTCACTCTCATCAGAGGCAGTGCGTGAAGCCAGTGATTAGCAACATAATATAGTCCATGGGTTAGTTAGTAGCAAAAACACTAAACTAAAAAACACTGGAATTTAAGTTTCTCTGCTTTTTCATGCAATATGTCTAGTTCTCTTCCCTGAGGTGCGAGAGCTACAAATGTGTTTTGTTTTTGTGTTTTGTTTTGTTTTGTTTTGTTTTTCCAGTGTGTTCTATGTAACTAGCAATTTAACCAGAGGCTATATGGGATGGAATCACTGCTTTTAATTAACGGTTCATTCACTCTATGACTGTAGACGGAACTGTCTATAGTTCCCTGTCCCCACAGGGAACCCAGGAAAAGGACACCAAGACTGGGTACTTGGGAGAAATGGAGAGAGTCTCTACATGACACCAGGAAGGAGAACATTGAGTAAAATGCTTCTCAGAGAGGATGTTTTAGCTTTGTATTAAATTAGCAGTCTAAATCAGTATTTCCCAAAATATGGATTTGGAGGAGTAAGGCCGAGGAATGCTCATCTTTAGCAAGATTACTCAGATAATATTCAAGTACACTGAATTTTAAGTTTAAGAACCTCTAATCTACACTGATCCTGGGTCTTGAGAAACATTACTTGGTAATATATGTAAATAAAGAGTCACGATAACAGGAAGGACCCAAAACTTTGCTGTTAATGGCAACATTAGAAGAGACAGAGAGAAACCATTGCATCTCTCAAAAAAAAAAAAAAAAAAAGATGCAGACACAGCTAACATCTGTGCCTACTACATGTCAGGCAGTATTATAGACTTTCTCACATATTTGTTTCTTCTAACTGAACCCCCACAGTAACCCAGTTTAGAAATGAAGACATTTGGTTGAGCGACTTGTCCAAAATTCCACAGCTAATAAAAATGGCTGAGGTGTCTCCATGCTGGGTTCTCTGGTATTCAGTCCCGTGTTCCTCACACTGAGTGCTGCAGAAAACATCAGAAGAATTTTTTGGTTATAGAACGTGATGTAACTGAAAATTTTAGTGTATTTCTGCACAACTGATCAGACTGTGTAGCCTGCCATTTTACTAGTTAAAGAGTTTGGAGAAACAAATTACATCATTCCCTATGATGTTGGCCCACCCTAGCAATGGTGGGCGTGTGTAGCTAAATTAGAAGCTATCTATAAAAGCATTAAAAATAAGTGTACCATCGTAAAATATCATGGTAACTAGATGAAACAACATAAAAAGAGACGAGGAGCCACATATTTCACAATTTCCTCCTCAAAATGCCTGTATAATTTTGCTGAAAAAGAAGAAGAGCAGGTGCTGTGATTTACAACCACAGTTTTATACCATCCTTAAAGATTCAGAAAAACTGGGGCACCTGGGTGGCTCAGTGGGTTAAGCTGCTGCCTTCGGCTCAGGTCATGATCTCGGGGTCCTGGGATCGAGTCCCGCATCGGGCTCTCTGCTTAGCGGGGAGCCTGCTTCCTCCTCTCTCTCTGCCTGCCTCTCTGCCTACTTGTGATCTCTCTCTGTCAAATAAATAAATAAAATCTTAATACAAAAACACCTGTAAAAGATTCAGAAAAACTAATTGACTTTTTAAAATACACACACACACACACACACACACACACGGCATACAGTAGATTTCCCCACTGAAAAAATAGGTGCATGAAAATAAAATAAACAATGATCTGTTACCATCTGCCTAATAATGAATCAGCAACTTTGCCTCCAATGAAAAACTATAATTATTTGCACAATAAATTAGTAGACCTAGCCAAAAATGTTCTCAAGAGACATTCTGTGGAATGTGTAATTAATTACTCCAAAAATTAAGCTTTCTCTGAGGGTAGCATATTGTCATCTCATTGGTTTAATAGGCTACTATTAGCCACACATTCTCCTAGTAGAATGTCATCTCATTGGTTTAATAGGCTACTATTAGCCACACATTCTCCTAGTAGAAAAGAATTATTTTAAACTGCCAATCCACGTGTTGAGTGGAAGGGAAATGGATCCACATATTCCAATAAATATATCAGCAACATAACTGTTCCATCACAAGATCATGAATGTAACCCAAGGGAAAGCTAAACAAACAATGTGCTATTTGAGAAAAGAAATACTCTGCCTAGTTTCTAGTGAGTTGGTATTTCTTGCATAAATTTAAATTGTGGGCTTAAAACAGCCTCAGAATCTGCTATTCTGAAAGATGTTTAAAACCACTTACAAATACTTTTCAGTTAAGTGAGTTTTATGCAATTCAGAATTACATGTGGGGGCGCCTGGGTGGCTCAGTCAGTTAAAGCCTCTGCCTTCTGCACGGGTCCTGGATCAAGTCCCGCATCGGGCTCTCTGCTCAGCAGGGAGCCTGCTTTCCTCCCTCTCTCTCTCTGCCTACCTCTCTGCCTACTTGTGATCTCTGTGTGTCAAACAAATAAATAAAATCTTTAAAAAAAAAAAAGAATTACAGGTGACAAGAACTTGAAAGGACAGTTGGAAAAGAAATCTTTAAAATGTAGCCTTTTCTGGTCATCACATTATTCACCCAATTTCCTGTTTTCTCTTTCTACATATACTCTAGCAATGGGATTAGAGTATTTAGGATCTATTCATCTCAATATATATTTATCTGTTAATCAGCCAGAACTTTATTTCCATAGTTTCAGGGTATACATTTCCATTCTATTTTGAACGTATACACTGACGTGACTTTAGCATACTTGGGAGTGCTAAGAAGCTTGAGACCTTGCTTATTATGAGATGACATTTTTTGTAAAGACATTTATAATCTCATATTCAGATTGTATCTAAATTTACAAAGCAAGGGATTAAACTGAGGAACTTTTAGGTAGCATTCAAGAAAAAGGAGCTACTTCAAATTTTAATATGCTTCTGGTTAGATTACTCCATGTTTGGATTACATAGTTATATAATTTTCTGTAACCAAAATGGTAATTTTGAGGTTTTCAGCCAAAACCCAATCACTGAAGCCAAGGAAATGCATAGCTACTCTAATTTCTTAAGCAGGATGCTGTCAAGAATTAATTCAGGAACACATCTAGACAATGTTTTAATGAGTATAGACAGAGCCTAACAGTATTGCCTCTACTTCCTTTGATGTAAGCCAATAACCACTGAGGTAGCTTTTCTCAGAAGGAAACATTTTATTTCCCAGGGGCTAATTAATATGCACCACCTCAGTCCCCAGAGAACTACACAGGTGTCTGTACTATGCCATATGTCATGTGCTATATTCCAGCAAGCTCAAGAGATTAATATACAATCATTATTATGAATTATTATGTTGCATTGAAGTTAATGTCGGTCTTTTGTTCTAATTAAAGTACAAACGGCATCTGAATAGAATCTTAGCTAGAGAAGTGAAGTTAGAGTCTCTGTTTTAATGAACTACATATATTTTTCAATCAAAATCTGTAATTATTTAATTATCTGGTCTGCTCAGTAAGTATATAATTCTTTCTTTAAAGAATCTTAGTCAGTATGTTACTATGCAGATGAACATTCTGTGTTTCATCTTTTGAAATTCTTAGCCATTGTCAAGTCATGCTTTCATTATATTTGTGGTGCTGTTTTATTCCTATTAATAATTATTATTTCTGGGGCGCCTGGGTGGCTCAGTGGGTTAAAGCCTCTGCCTTCGGCTCGGGTCATGATCCCAGGGTCCTGGGATCGAGCCCCGCATTGGGCTCTCTGCTCCGTGGAGAGCCTGCTTCCTCCTGTCTCTCTGCCTGCCTCTCTGCCTACTTGTCATCTCTATCAAATAAATAAATAAAACCTTAAAAAAAAAAAGAATAATTATTATTTCTTTATCTTTACATCAGGCTGCTGCACATGGACTACCTTACTCTGAAAGTCAGGAAAATAATGTGATTACAAAGGCAGTTTTATCATACCTGTTTAATAAGAAAACACACAAACAAGCAAACAAAATATTTTACCATACCATTGCAAATTGTCTGTAGGAAGCAAAATATCCAGTTGGTTAAGTGTAGCTCATTTAATTATATTCCAAAGAGGTTATAAATAATTCCGTTTAGAAGTTGAGATAAGACTCTATTAGGTAATTTAGTGTTTACATTTCACACAGAAAGGTTTAGTGGCAAATATATCACACACATTTTAACTTGTTACTTGAAGAATATGGGTAGACTATATTCAGAAAAGAAAAAAAAAAAGACTTCTAGGACACTTTGAAGGGCTAGTTTGTTTTTGCAGACCTCTAGAAAAATCAGCACATTATTTTGATAATTGTTTCCTATATGTGTTTAAAATGTTAATATATGCCATACATTTTTAATCATGCCTTCAGTGTAGCAAAATTTAGATATGTAAAATACTATCATAAATAAAATGTCTCAATTGCAAAAAATTGTAAAAAAACAGTAAAGTAATATGGACTTTAAGAACAGTGAAGAGCAGGGTAAGATTTAGAAATTAACTTGGGATAAAGTTGGAGGACAATCTCTTCAATTAAATTTTCTTGGATTAAAAACAAGTATCTCTCAAGGGGTATCTCAATTACTAAATTGCACTAAACTATTATAGTACTGAATATTGTTCAAAATAATTTGATTGTCATGTGTGATTCAGAAATCTTCATACAGAAATTTCATTGTCATTGTCTTTGCTGTGACTGATTTTTATTGATGTTGATTTTGATGACAATGTCTGCGATTTTTAAAAATTACTATATAGGTTGAAATTTCTAATTTCTATGATGTGTGGATGCCCATCAGGAACTTAGTGCTTTCTATATTTACCCCATGTGTGATCTCTATTTATTTTACTAATGTTTTAATGTATTATTCCCATGACTCAATATGCAGCTTACAAGGGAAAGTATATTGTGATCTGGAATGACAAAAAAATGGGTTGGAACACCACATACATTAAGAATATGAATGAATATATTTCAGTCGCTTAAATATTTGCACATAATTAAAAACATAGTACTATGAAATAAAGGCATCTTTCAAAAAACATGTTCTGATTCAGAAGTGCAGTGAGTATGTGCACTGAAATGGTAATGTTTAAAACACCCATCCAAAAACATTAAATACAGGTGAAAACCATTGCTATATTGTGTTTTGTTATGACAAAATATGTAGGATTTTAGATATGCAAATTGCATATTAGTTATTAATGTGTATTCTTAATGGATTACCTTTATGTAATGCATATCACACCCAAAGAAGAATAAGCCTTGCCCAGAGAGCATTCCATAAGGTTTTATCATTTTCTTCTTTGCCTTTTGTTCTTTTCTCCAACGTGCCGCTCTCCTACTGGGCCGTTTAGGTTTGCAGGTTGTGCCAAGTTACAACATCAAGTAACAGTACTTCTATCAGCTCACATGCTGAAGAGTTTCGTTTCCTAAAATTAGCTCAAAAAAGGCTGTCAGTTATTTATCACACAAAAAGTGTTCTCTGTTCACATCATGCAGATTTCATTCATTCATTCATCAAACATTAACAACGAGCCAATTCTAGGCCAGGTGCTTGAATGCTTTCCTATCTCAGTAAACACACCAGACTCTAGAGATGCAATGACAATTGGTACAATTCAACATTCTAGGACTTCATACGATATAACACTTCAGTTTATCTAGTAATAATACTAGATGCAGAGGTACTCACACTCAGTGAATGGCAAGTGTATTGACAGAGCAGAACACCATATGTTCAGGATACAAACCCAACTCAGCGGGCCTTCGTTGAGGCTCTTTAAGGAAAATGAGTTTCTAGAGGCACCTGGGTGGCTCAGTGGGTTAAGGCCTCTGCCTTCAGCTCAGGTCATGATCCCAGTGTCCTTGGATTGAGCCCAAGCAGGGAACCTGCTTCCTCCTCTCTCTCTGCCTGCCTCTCTGCCTACTTGCGATCTCTGTCTGTCAAATAAATAAACAAAATCTTTAAAAAAAAAAGAAAAAGAAAAATGAGTTTCTCAAAAAACCTTGCTATATGATAATTAGTATTTACTGGGGGTTTACCATAGAGTCAGGTATAGATATATAAAAATGCAGAAAAAAAAACTATCTGCAGAATAATATATTATTCTACTTGTGAAGTAAAATTAAAATATGCAAAATTATATATTATTCATGGGTGTGTGTATGTGTGTGTGCATATGTATACATATATGCACACACACATACATATATATGCATATATATATACATATACACAAAGTATGAAAATACAGACTAAAAAAATGAATACCTAATTTAATGCATGGTAGTAGGTGGGAAACAAGTGCTAAAGATAGGAGTACAGAATACAACTTGAATATAATGTTCTATTTATTTTTTTTACACAAAAAGGAATCTAAGCAATATAATAAAAGAGCAAAGTGGTAGATTAGGTTATTATTCTCATTTCTTTACATCCTTCTTTGTCATTTGGATGGTGGATATATGTACTGGTTATGGAATTCTTATTAGTTTTCTGGATTAAAAATAAAATCTTCAATGGAACATGAACTCCCAGTAGAACAGTCTGATTGTGGAGCCCACACTTAAAACCATGAACCTAACCTGCCTTTCTAAATGACAATTTTATGAGAACAGGCCCCTTCTTCTCTTCCTTTCAACCATATTAATGTTATAAAGGCAGAAGTATTCTTTTAAGGACTTCTGATATCCTAAATACTCGCAGACATACTTTCAGGAGAGTTACATTTTTTACCTTTTGGGTTTTTTTTTTTTTTTTTTCATTGCTTTCCTATCTCAGTAAACACACCAGACTCTTTTACCAAAAAGTGGAAATCACCTTTGATCCTTTTATTTTTCTTCCTCCCTACATCCAGTCTATCAGCTAGTTGTAATGGCTTTGCTGCAAAATACAGCCCAAACTTGCACACTTCTCTGTCTGCACTGCTACCATCCTACTCCATGCCAACCAACATCTGCTCTCACATGCCCTACACTGGCTGGTGTGAGTATTTCAAGCAAAGGGGATTTTATTTTATCATTATTTTAAAAAGATTTTATTTACTTATTTTTCAGCGAGAGAGACAGAGAGAGCACACAAGCAGGGGGAGCCGCAGGCAAAGGGGAGAGTAGCAGGCAGAGGGAGAAGCAGGCTCCCCACTGAGCAAGGAGCCTGATGGGGGACTCGATCCCAGGACCCCTGAGCTAGCAGACACTTACCGATTTAACCCCAATGAAGGGGATTTTAAAATAAGAAAATGGTTACAAAATTATTGCAAGGGTTAGTGTAACCAAAAGATGAAGGTACTGTTTCTTAGAGATCTGTAATTTCAGGAAACGGCTAATAACATTAGGGCTAGAAGAGCTTGAAGGAGGAAATCTGTGATAAGCCAGGAGCCAACATTCTCCTAACAAGTGGAAACTTGGTTGCTACTGGTGGTGGAGCCACTGAGCACAGAGCTTCAAGAATAGGCACAAAGTTGGTTGAAGTCTAAGAACCCGCACACTCTCTGTTTCTCCCATGAGAAGCATGGAAAAACAAAACTTTCCACAATTTTTAGACTTCCACTCCCTTGCAAGTGCCTATTATTGGCAGATTGAACTGGAATCCTTCTAGCAGAGGAGGGTCTGAAATGTGTATATAGGGGTTGTATATGGGGGGTGTATATGGGGAGTGTATTATCAGGGGGTGGGGGATACCATTATAGGGGTGTATATGGGGCAGTGTGGGACGGAGTCCACACAGACCATGGCTACCCCAGTCTCCAAACAGGTCTCTTTTAGCCACATGTTTTAAGATCCCTTGAATTTTTTCCTAGTCTATGAATGCCACATACCTGTGCTATCTTTAATATAATAACGTGAAATGTCTTCAGTGTAATATTCCTATACCATTCCATAGCCAATGCAATGGCTAGCCCCAGTGCAGAACTAAGAGAGCACAAACTTGTGAACACATAGCTACAGTGGATCCTTGAGTCTTATAATGGAGGCTGAACAATGATAATAGGAGAGCAGAAGGTAAAAGTAAGTCTTATAGAACCCAAGAAAGGTTTCTCAAAAAGGGAATATTTGAGTCTAATGATGAATAAGAAGTCCTTCAGAGGAAAGGAAGAATGGCATCACTGAGAAAGAGAGCAGTATATGCAAGTCACACAGGACAGAAAGCACAGGGCATTCCCATAATGTTCTGCTTTGAAATCTCTGTTTGTTTTTTATTTTTTTTAATTTTTCCCTCAGATTTGGTAAAGCTTATGATTTTTTATTGTGATTTTTGTATGAAGAGCAACCTACAGACTGCTTATTTATTATTTCAGACACCATTTGATTTTATAAAATCCCTAAGTTGGCTAATTTGCATATGGTACATACCAAACAGATTTCAATCAAAATACAGAAGGTGGTTTTCCAGTATCTTCAGCATAAAATCCAGGACCTTAGGAGGATATCGGAGATCCTGTATGGTGACTCCCACTCCTACTGCTCTTCCTCTGTTCTTGTTGCATCTCTCCCCACATCTCCTTTTCTACTCAAGCGGATGGGCTTGATTTTTCCCGCATGTGCCATCCTTTCTCATGTCTCAGTGACCTCTCACCTGATTTCATTCTTCCAGTCGAATAACTCCCATTTACCTACATATGATTCCCATCTCTTTTCCAAAATAAATCTTATTAACGAAGTCATCTCAACCTGAATTTCTTTGAAAAATTATTCAAAATTGCCTTACAGCGCATGATTTTAATACATGGGGCTCTTACATTTCTTGGGATCTGATGAGTCAGTTCTTCATGGATTCTCTGGACCACCATGAATTATGTCTCTGAGATTGTCTTTGATTAAGCATCCAAGAGTTGGTTTCTCTTTTCCCCCAAAACAAAAACAAAAACAAAAGAAAGAAAATGTGGGGGAAAAAATCTCATCAAATTCATAGGCAAAATTGATAATAAGCCCAGAAAAGTGATGGTGATGGATTGAGGGGCAGGGTAGGAATGATGAAGTATATGAACACAGAATTATTACCTGCAGTTTCAGCTCCAAATCTTTTTTTTTTTTTAATTTTACTCATTTTATTTCACAGACAGAGATCACAAGTAGGCAGAGAGGCAGGCAGAGAGAGAGGACGAAGCAGGCTCCCTGCTCAGCAGAGAGCCCGATACAGGGCTTGATCCCAGACCCTGGGATCATGACCTGAGCTGAAGGCAGAGGCTTTAACCCACTGAGCCACCCGCACGCCCCTCAGCTCCAAATCTTTTTTGTAGTTAAGCTTCTTAGATTTTGGCACAGTTCTTCATTTGATATGTTTTGGTCTGTCTGATTTAGGAGGCAGAAAGTTTTGGTCCGCCTATTTAATATTAAAAACCTGAACTACTTGATACTTTGACTATTTGTGTCCTTCTCTGCTTGCTTCAAATATGTGGTAACCTCTTATCTCCTTTTCCCCTTTCCTCTCAGAGGATCATCTCACTCTTCCTTCTTCAAACATACAAACAGACCCATATTTCCATGCAGTTTCCTCCTTCCTTCCTGCATATGAGAGCAGTCTTACATATTGGATCTCATTTAACAAAAGACAATTCAACAACAACAAACATCAGTAGCCTTTCTCAGATTTGTATCTCTCTTCAGGCACTTACCTTTGCCTCCCCCTCATAACTGAACTTTTTTGTTGTTCAGAGTTGCTAAATACCACTCTCCCCCTCCCCTAATCTCCCAATAATGCTTCATTCCTTGAAAATCTGACTCGAGTCCCCACTACTCCACTCAACATAATTTTAAATAGTCACAATGTAAGTTCTCTAAGCAAGGTGAACTGTAATTTCTTGTACAAACCAGGACTCCTCTTAAAAAATAAAAGGATGGATTATGAATAATTATGCTGGGAAATCAGGAGTCTGGAATATCTGGTTCAGGAAATGGATTCAGCCTTTTACCTTTAAGGCACTGTGTCCAATGAATATGCTCCAATTTTCATCTTTTATGACTCCAGTGATACTCAAGTCTTCTGACATTTCTAGTTCCTTGGAATAATGAGTTATAATAATAACTTCTATAATTATAATAGCTTATTATTATAATTATGATAAATAATTATAATAATAATTTCTAGTTCCTTGGAATAATAGTTCCTTTGGCTTCCATGAGACAACATTCATTAGCCCCGTGTTTTTTATTTTTATTTTTTCCCCATCTACTATACTTTTTCCTTATTTCTGGGTTGCCCTCCTTTATTTAATACTAAGTGCTGCATTTCTGAAGGTTCAGTCCCAGTGCCCTTCTCCTCTCACAATACTTGGTAGAACATCTGGAGATATCTAAGCCCATATCTTTTAGGAAAGCTATTTATAAGCAACTTTTAAACTTCTGTTCTCAACCCAGACGTTGCCTATTATCTCTAGCCACAAATATCTTCTTCATATTCTGAACTGAGCTCAGAAGCAGCTGAATTCAACTCATAATACTCCTTTTAGGATTTCTCGTTTGTCTAAGTGACTGGCTCCGTTATCCATTCAATTTATAACATAGAAGCATGGGATTCGTCAGTGGCACCACCTTTTCCCTCACCCACCACCCAACCCACTCAGTATCAAGTACTGGTGATTCTGTGTCTTAAAATGTCTTAAGAATCCACTTACTTCTGTTTCTCTAGCTTAGCATGCCACTTGCCAATCTTGCAAACTACTTGTTCTTTCGTTTGGATCAGTACAGAAATCACTCAACGAGGAGCACCTGGATGGCTCAGTTGGTTAAACGGGAAAGATGCCCACTGCTGGTTTTGGCTCAGGTCATGTTCTCAGGGTTTTAAAATTGAGCCCTGCCCCCCTAAGATTCTCTTCCTCTTCCTGTCTCTTTGTCCCTCTTCCTGCCCAATTGCCTATCCACTGGCATGCACTTTTTCTCAAGAAAGAAAGAAAGAAGAAAGGAAGGAAGGAAGGAAGGAAGAAGTGACTGAGTTATTTTTCTTTCCTTCAGTCACTCAGTCACCTTGCACAGGTGCTTGCCTCATTCAAATCCATCCTTCTCATCAAATTCATAAACAACTATACATCTACCATTCATCTACGTATCCTTTATTTGATTTGCAAAATGAACCAAGTCACTTACATTACCCAGTCTTTGAACAGTTCAAAAGACCATTTTTGCAAGACCTAAAGTTGACCCCTTGAGGAAACAAGACCATAGAAGAAAGAAGTTTTGTTGAAGGCTGTGGATTCACTAAAGATATTTTTTTCTCTCCTTCACCATTACTTTAAAACAATAGTTTTAAAAATATGTTTACAATAATAACCATTTATAGGTAAAGTAGAATCAGAGACTAAGAAGTTTCAACATCCCTCCCTGCTCCACCAAAATGATTCTTCTCTTAAGAAATTGAGAATTGGGACAGCTAAATGTATAGATTTTTTAACCTAATGAAAAGATCTCTGCATTCTGACATTTAATGGTCCCATAAAAGAATGA
Source organism: Mustela putorius furo (assembly GCF_011764305.1). NCBI lineage: Eukaryota > Metazoa > Chordata > Mammalia > Carnivora > Mustelidae > Mustela > Mustela putorius. The sequence continues at coordinate 77,747,153 of NW_025421987.1, forward strand.
CTGATTTTTTTTTTATGTGCATGCTTTAAGCAAAATAAGCCATTGCACACTGTACTCAGGATGAAAAGAACTCACAATAAGATCTTCACCCACTCATCCTTAGATACAGAGAAAAAACAAAGAATCACCAAACTATTAAGAGAAACCTAAAACAGGGGCACCTGCGTGGCTCAGTGGGTTGAGCCTCTGTCTTCGGCTCGGGTCATGATCTCAGGCTCCTGGGATCGAGCCCCGCATTGGGCTCTCTGCTCAGCGGGGAGCCTGCTTTCTCCTCTCTGCTGCCTCTCTGCCTACTTGTGATCTCTGTCTGTCAAATACATAAATAAAATCTTTTATAAATAAATAAATAAATAAAGAGAAACCTAAAACAGCCAAAGAAATAAAAACCAATGAATACCTAAAGAAAAAGGGAAACTTCCCAGTTTTTAATCAATATATTATGATGTATTTGAGAACATGTTATTTTCATAAATATATAATGGGGAGATCAGAAGGTAAGAAAAGTTCTTGAAAATTAAAATAAGATTTTAAAAATAAAATTAGTCTTAAAGTGAATATGAGAGGTCATTTCATTTTCTCAGGGAAATAAGACCAAAAACCTAGTAGAGAAAAAAATATGGCAGAGAAGAAAAAAGATAATATCAATCTATGAAGTCCAACAACAATAATAAATAAATCAGTTAATGCTTGTATTCATAAAGTATTAACTGTTTTGGAAGTTATTCTACCACCATAAACAACTAGAAAACAGGATATACTGTATGAAACAATTGTTTTGAGACTTTAGACAATAAGCAACCACAAAATTAAATATCTGAGGGAAGTGAAACAAATAAGGTAAGTCCTATAATTGCTCCAGCTTACTGCCAAAAGGCAATTTCCAAAACAGAATACAAAGAGAAGAATGATAATAAAGAAGAGAATATTAGACAAAGACAGCTTTCAATATCTGAGGCATGAATCTTTGCCTGAATACTGACATTCGATATATTGGATAGAATTTCAGGTGGCTACTAAAAGAGTCACCAGAAAACAGGAGGTTGAACATGCTCTGGAATGGAAATAATGGAGAAGAGTTGCAATGCTCAGGGTGAAATCTTCCAAAGTCCTCCTTAGTAATGAGCAAAAGGAACCCTAGGCCAAAGGCTGCTCTGGGAACTTCCAAACTAAACTAAAAGCAAGACTTAAAAGGATTAAACTAATCCTAAGTAATTTAACTGCGTGCCTGAACAAAGTACACTTTTTAATGGAATACCAGAAAATCTAGTATGTAACAATGTAAAAATTATAATGTGAAGCATCCAGTAAAAAATTGTGTGTGTGCATAGCAGCAGGAAAATATGACACCTAATTAGACTAAAACCAGTCAGTGGAAGGAAATTAGAAATAACAAAAGTTATGGAATTAGTAGATAATCATATTAAAATAGTTATCATAATATTCTCCATATGCCCAAAACTATAAAAGAAAATAGAAAAATGATAAGGAGAGAAATGGAAGTTATTTAATGAAGCCTAAATAGAACTTCTAGAAATGTGGAGAAATACACACACACACACACACACACATACACACACACATTCAAATGATTACCAGTAAATTATACACTGCAAAAGAAGAAAAATCAATGAAATTAAAATCTTGCAATATAATTTACTCAAAATAGAGACAACGAAGACTGAAAGAGATAAATAAAGAGAGCAGCAGTGACCTGTAGGTAAATGTCAAGTTATCTAACATAATAGAATAGGAACTGGTGGTTCAGAATGAGAAGATATACATGGGAAGCAGATGAAGATGTTTGTAGAAATAATAAAATGACCACCAAATATGTCTCACATTTGTTGAAAACTATAAACCTAAGATTTCAAGAAGCTAAGCAAGCCACAAATGGGACAAACATATAGAAAAGCCATTAAAGGGGGCACCTGAGTGGCTCAGTTGGTTAAGCAGCTACCTTCAGCTCAGGTCATGATTCCAGGGTCCTGGGATTGAGCCCTGCATCAGGCCCCCTGCTTAGCAGAGAGGCTGCTTCTCTCTCTCCCTCTGCCTGCTGCTCTGCTTATTTGTGCTCTATCTCTATCTCTCTGTCAAATAAATAAATAAAATATATATAAAAAAAGAAAAGCACATTAAGGTACATCATAATCAAACTGGTGAAAACTAATGATAAAATATCTTAAAAGCGTTTGGAGGGAGGAACTAACACAAAGTAATGGAGGATATTTTGATAAAATAAAAGCATGGTCACTGTGTGTTCTCACTGATTTTCCAACAAAATAACGAACAGTTTGTCACCATAGATATGCCTAAAAGTTCTAGAATGTAAAACAAAGCAAATCAATATTTTTTAGGAAACCAAATTATAAATGGTCCTCTGTAAAGGAAGGAGTACTAATGAGTACTAAGCTAACATCAGACTCTCATCAACAACTCCTAAATTTTATCTTATGATTCTATGAGCAATTAACTCTTCTTTTGAAATTTTTCTTCCTGTTGTTTTTGTTTGTTTATTTGTTTTTAGAGATAGAGCTTGTGCTTGTGTGCAGGTGCAGAGGGGAGGGGCAGAGGGAGAATCATAATTGGACCCATACTAAGCACAGAGCCTGACACAGAACTTAATGTCACAACCCTAAGATCACAACCTCATCCAAAATCATGAGTCAGACACAACCAAATGAGCCACCTAAGCACCTGAAAAATTAACTCTTAATATGATGATGTCAGGATTCTCCAGAGAAATAGAGAGGATAGGTGATACATATGTGTAAATATCCAGAAAGTGATTTATTATAAGATATTGGTTCATGTGATATGGAGGCTGAGAAGTCCCATGATCTGCCATCTGGAGCTGGAGACCCAGTCAGTCAGTGATTTTCTTAGAAGGCCTGAGGGCTGGAAGGTGAAGATAAAGATTCCAGTTTGAGTCTAAAGGCCCAAGAACCAAGAATTTCCAAGGCAGAAGACTGATATCCCAGCTCAGCAGTCAGAATGAATTTAACTTTTCTCTGCATTTTTATTCAATACAGGTCATTCAGGAATTATATGATGCCCACTTACATTAGGGAAGGTCACCTGCTTTACTCAGTCTACCAATTCAAATATTAATCTTTTCCAGAAACACCATCATAGACACACACAGAAATAATGTCTAGGTATCACAGATATGGCATCCATGGTCCAGTCAAGGAGACACATAAAAATTAACCATCACACATGTCTTAGGCTGCCCTGGGTATTTTGGCCCTACCCATGTTTTTAGTTTTCTGATCTCTAGTCTTACTGGCCTTTTGCTATAATTTTGAACTTTCCCAGCACCTCCCTAGCACATTGGTTTACCCATACTCTTTCCACTGCTGGGGTTCTCGTACCTTCTCTGTTCACTAGTTAACTCCTCCTGCTCATTCTTAAGATTGCAGTTAGATTTCATCTCTTCAAGAAAACATGCCAAAACATAACAAATACCCCATTGTTTGTTCCCATAGCAACATGTACTTGTCTGTCACAGAAATTATTACAGCTGTAATTTTATATTTGTGTGAGTGTGTGATCAATCGCCCCATTAGAATGTAGGTTTCATGAACATTGCATCAGTCTTTTACTCACCATTTTATCCCAAATGCCTCATGTGTGTGGCACCAAGTACTCATCCAATATATACTAGTTCATTAAATGGTTAAAAGAAAATATAAATTAAAAAACCTGCTTGAAACAGTCCACATGGACTTACTCCCCCTATCTGGAAAAAGGAAAAGACAGTCATACAACTCTTTGTGGTTGGACATGCCAACAAGCCAAGGAAGTTTTGTCCCCACCTGACCAGTTAGCATCCATCTGGCTGAGCGCTGTGCTAGATCTCCCCTTCATGGGAGAGGTGGTAAGAAGCAAAGAGTAAGACAGCAGTGTCTATACTTCTTTCAGGTCATCTCTAATGTCACTCCCATCTTTAGAGTTAGATGTTTATATACATTTTCCTTGGAAAAACACCATTTCCTCTTTAAGAAATTTTTGGGAAACCCTTGTCCAGAAATCCACTGTTTCTATTTCATTTGTTGCTACAAAATTTTATCTACCTTTAACTGTTTTTATCATTTTAATGGAGTGTTAATGTTATCATTTTAATGGTAAGGGGGAAAATGTTTTATCCACCACCTTGAGGTGGAAGATGTCCATGCAGTCTATATTTCAACAGTATTTTTTTTAATTTTTTATTTTTTATAAACATATATTTTTATCCCCAGGGGTACAGGTCTGTGAATCACCAGGTTTACACACTTCACAGCACTCACCAAAGGACATACCATCCCCAATGGCCATAAACCCACCCCCTTCTCCCAAACCCCCTCCCCCCAGCAACCCTCAGTTTGTTTTGTGAGATTAAGAGTCACTTATGGTTTGTCTCCCTCCCAATCCCATCTTGTTTCATTGATTCTTCTCCTACCCACTTAAGCCCCCATGTTGCATCACCACTTCCTCATATCAGGGAGATCATATGATAGTTGTCTTTCTCTGCTTGACTTATTTCGCTAAGCATGATACGCTCTAGTTCCATCCATGTTGTCACAAATGGCAAGATTTCATTTCTTTTGATGGCTGCATAGTATTCCATTGTGTATATATACGACATCTTCTTGATCCATTCATCTGTTGATGGACATCTAGGTTCTTTCCATAGTTTGGCTATTGTGGACATTGCTTCTATAAACATTCAGGTGCACGTGCCCCTTTGGATCACTACGTTTGTATCTTTAGGGTAAATACCCAATAGTGCAATTGCTGGGTCATAGGGCAGTTCTATTTTCAACGTTTTGAGGAACCTCCATGCTGTTTTCCAGAGTGGCTGCACCAGCTTGCATTCCCACCAACAGTGTAGGAGGGTTCCCCTTTCTCCACATCCTCGCCAGCATCTGTCATTTCCTGCCTTGTTGATTTTAGCCATTCTGACTGGTGTGAGGTGATATCGCATTGTGGTTTTGATTTGTATTTCCCTGATGCCGAGTGATATGGAGCACTTTTTCATGTGTCTGTTGGCCATCTGGATGTCTTCTTTGCAGAAATGTCTGTTCAGGTCCTCTGCCCATTTCTTGATTGGATTATTTGTTCTTTGGGTGTTGAGTTTGCTAAGTTCTTTATAGATTCTGGACACTAGCCATTTATCTGATATGTCGTTTGCAAATATCTTCTCCCATTCTGTCACTTGTCTTTTGATTTTGTTAACTGTTTCCTTTGCTGTGCAAAAGCTTTTGATCTTGATGAAATCCCAATAGTTCATTTTTGCCCTTGCTTCCCTTGCCTTTGGTGTTGTTCCTTGGAAGATGTTGCTGCGGCTGAGGTTGAAGAGGTTGCTGCCTGTGTTCTCCTCAAGGATTTTGATGGATTCCTTTCTCACATTGAGGTCCTTCATCCATTTTGAGTCTATTTTTGTGTGTGGTGTAAGGAAATGGTCCAATTTCATTTTTCTGCATGTGGCTGTCCAATTTTCCCAGCACCATTTATTGAAGAGGCTGTCTTTTTTCCATTGGACATTCTTCCTGCTTTGTCAAAGATTAGTTGACTGTAGAGTTGAGGGTCTATTTCTGGGCTCTCTATTCTGTTCCAGTGATCTATGTGTCTGTTTTTGTGCCAGTACCATGCTGTCTTGATGATGACAGCTTTGTAATAGAGCTTGAAGTCCGGAATTGTGATGCCACCAACGGTGGCTTTCTTTTTCAATATCCCTTTGGCTATTCGAGGTCTTTTCGGTTCCATATAAATTTTAGAATTATTTGTTCCATTTCTTTGAAAAAGATGGATGGTACTTTGATAGGATTTGCATTAAATTTGTAGATTGCTTTAGGTAGCATAGACATTTTCACAATATTTATTCTTCCAATCCAGGAGCATGGAATATTTTTCCATTTCTTTGTGTCTTCCTCAATTTCTTTCATGAGTACTTTATAGTTTTCTGAGGATAGATTCTATGCCTCTTTGGTTAGGTTTATTCCTAGGTATCTTATGGTTTTGGGTGCAATTGTAAATGGGATTGACTCCTTAATTTCTCTTTCTTCTGTCTTGCTATTGGTGTAGAGAAATGCAACTGATTTCTGTGCATTGATTTTATATCCTGACACTTTACTGAATTCCTGTATAAGTTCTAGCAGTTTTGGAGTGGAGTCTTTTGGGTTTTCCACATATAGTATCATATCATCTGCGAAGAGTGATAATTTGACTTCTTCTTTGCCGATTTGGATGCCTTTAATTTCCTTTTGTTGTCTGATTGCTGAGGCTAGGACCTCTAGTACTATGTTGAATAGCAGTGGTGATAATGGACATCCCTGCCGTGTTCCTGACCTTAGCGGAAAAACTTTCAGTTTTTCTCCATTGAGACTGATATTTGCGGTGGGTTTTTCATAGATGACTTTGATGATATTGAGGTATGTGCCCTCTATCCCTACACTTTGAAGAGTTTTGATCAGGAAGGGATGCTGTACTTTGTCAAATGCTTTTTCAGCTTCTATTGAGAGTATCATATAGTTCTTGTTCTTTCTTTTATTGATGTGTTGTATCACATTGACTGATTTGCGGATGTTGAACCAACCTTGCAGCCCTGGAATAAATCCCACTTGGTACTGGTGAATAATCCTTTATGTACTGTTGAATCCTATTGGCTGGTATTTTGTTGAGTATTTTTGCATCTGTGTTCATTAAGGATATTAGTCTATAGCTCTCTTTTTTGATGGGATCCTTGTCTGGTTTTGGGATCAAGGTGATGCTGGCCTCATAAAATGAGTTTGAAGTTTTCCTTCCATTTCTATTTTTGGGAACAGTTTCAAGAGAATAGGAATTAGTTCTTCTTTAAATGTTTGGTAGAATTCCCCCTGGAAGCCGTCTGGCCCTGGGCTTTTGTTTGTTTGGAGATTTTTAATGACTGTTTCAATCTCCTTACTGGTTATGGGTCTGTTCAGGCTTTCTACTTCTTCCTGGTTCAGTTGTGGTAGTTTATATGTTTCTAGGAATGCATCCATTTCTTCCAGATTGTCAAATTTGTTGGCGTAGAGTTGCTCATAGTATGTTCTTATAATAGTTTGTATTTCTTTGGTGTTAGATGTGATCTCTCCTCTTTCATTCACGATTTTATTTATTTGGGTCCTTTCTTATCTTTTTGATAAGTCTGGCCAGGGGTTTATCAATTTTATTAATTCTTTCAAAGAACCAGCTCCTAGTTTTGTTGATTTGCTCTATTGTCTTTTTGGTTTCTATTTCACTGATTTCTGCTCTGACTTTATGATTTCTCTTCTCCTGCTAGGCTTAGGGTTTCTTTCTTGTTCTTTCTCCAGCTCCTTTAGGTGTAGGGTTAGGTTGTGTACCTGAGACCTTTCTTGTTTCTTGAGAAAGGCTTGTACAGCTATATATTTTCCTCTCAGAACTGCCTTTGTTTTGTCCCACCGATTTTGAACCGATGTATTTTCATTATCATTTGTTTCCATGATTTTTTTCAATTCTTCTTTAATTTCCCGGTTGACCCATTCATTCTATAGAAGGATGCTGTTTAGTCTCCATATTTGGGTTCTTTTCAAACTTCCTTTTGTGGTTGAGTTCTAGCTTTAGAGCATTGTGGTCTGAAAATATGCAGGGAATGATCCCAATCTTTTGATACCGATTGAGTCCTGATTTAGGACCGAGGATGTGATCTATTCTGGAGAATGTTCCATATGCACTAGAGAAGAATGTGTATTCTGTTGCTTTGGGATGAAATGTTCTGAATGTATCTGTGATGTCCATCTGGTCCAGTGTGTCGTTTAAGGCCTTTATTTCCTGGCTGATCTTTTGCTTGGATGATCTGTCCATTTCAGTGAGGGGAGAGTTAAGGTCCCCTACTATTATTGTATTATTGTTGAAGTGTTTCTTTGATTTTGTTATTAATTGGTTTATATAGTTGGCTGCTCCCACGTTGGGGGCATAGATATTTAAAATTGTTAAATCTTCTTGTTGGACAGACCCTTTGAGTATGATATAGTGTCCTTCCTCATCTCTTATTATAGTCTTTGGCTTAAAATCTAATTGATCTGATATAAGGATTACCACTCCTGCTTTCTTCTGATGTCCATTAGCATGGTAAATTCTTTTCCACCCCCTCACTTGAAATCTGGAGGTATCTTCGGGCTTAAAATGAGTTTCTTGGAGGCAACATATAGATGGGTTTTGGTTTTTTATCCATTCTGATGCCCTGTGTCTTTTGACAGGGGCATTTAGCCGATTCACATTCAGGGTAACTATTGAGAGATATGAATTTCGTGCCATTGTATTGCCTGTAAAGTGACTGTTACTGTATATAGTCTCTGTTCCTTTCTGATCTACCACTTGTAGGCTCTCTCTTTGCTTAGAGGACCCCTTTCAATATTTCCTGTAGAGCTGGTTTGTTGTTTGCAAATTCTTTCAGTTTTTGTTTGTCCTGGACGCTTTTAATCTCTCCTTCTATTTTCAATGATAGCCTAGCTGGATATAGTATTCTTGGCTGCATGTTTTTCTCATTTAGTGCTCTGAAAATATCATGCCAGCTCTTTCTGGCCTGCCAGGTCTCTGTGGATAAGTCAGCTGCCAATCTAATATTTTTACCATTCTATGTTACAGACTTCTTTTCCCTGGCTGCTTTCAGGATTTTCTCTTAGTCACTGAGACTTGTAAATTTTACTATTAGGTGATGGGGTGTGGCCCTATTCTTATTGATTTTGAGGGGCGTTCTCTGAACCTCCTGAATTTTGATGCTCGTTCCCTTTGCCATATTGGGGAAATTCTCCCCAATAATTCTCTCCAGTATACCTTCTGCTCCCCTCTCTCTTTCTTCTTCTTCTGGAATCCCAGTTATTCTAATGTTGTTTCGTCTTATGGTGTCACTTATCTCTCGAATTCTCCCCTCGTGGTCCAGCAGCTGTTTGTCCCTCTTTGGCTCAGCTTCTTTATTCTCTGTCATTTGGTCTTCTATATCACTAATTCTTTCTTCTGCCTCATTTATCCTAGCAGTGAGAGCCTCCATTTTTGATTGCATCTCATTAATAGCTTTTTTTATTTCAAATTGGTTAGATTTTAGTTCTTTTATTTCTCCAGAAAGGGCTTTTATATCTCTCGAGAGGGTTTCTCTAATATCTTCCATGCCTTTTTCGAGCCCGGCTAGAACCTTGAGAATTGTCATTCTGAACTCTAGATCTGACATATTACCAATGTCTGTATTGATTAGGTCCCTAGCCTTTGGTACTGCCTCTTGTTCTTTTTTTTGTGTTGAATTTTTCTGTCTTGTCATTTTGTCCAGATAAGAGTATATGAAGGAGCAAGTAAAATACTAAAAGGGTGGCAACAACCCCAGGAAAATATGCTTTAACCAAATTAGAAGAGATCCCAAATCGTGAGGGGGGAGAAAGGGGATAAAAAGAGGTTCAAAAAGGAATAAAGAAAAAGAGAAAAAAAAAAAGAATTAAAATAGAAAACAACTAAGAAAAATATAATAAAGAAAAAAATATATATATTGGATAAACTAGTTAAAAATGTTAAAATGTTAAAATGTAAAAAAGAAAAAGGTAAAAGTAAAAAAAAAATTTACCAGAAGGCGAGAAAAAAAAACAAAAAATGAAATAGAAAAAAATCAAATTAACTGCAAGACTAAAAAAAAATCACAGGGAAAAAGCCATGAGTCCCATGCTTTGCTTTCTCCTCTTCTGGAATTCTGCTGCTCTCCTTGGTATTGAAACCGCACTCCTTGGTAGGTGGACTTGGTCTTGGCTGGATTTCTTGTTGATCTTCTGGGGGAGGGGCCTGTTGTAGTGATTCTCAAGTGTCTTTGCCCCAGGCGGAATTGCACCGCCCTTAACAGGGGCCGGGGTGAGTAATCCGCTCGGGTTTGCTTTCAGGAGCTTTTGTTCCCTGAGCGCTTTCCGTAGAGTTCTGGAGGACAGGAATACAAATGGCTGCCTCCTGGTCCCCAGCCCGGAGGAGCCGAGAGCCCAGGGCCCCACTCCTCAGTGTGCCCTCAGAGAACAGCGCCCAGTTACTCCCGTCTACCTGACCTCCGGCCGTGCTCCGAGCTCACCGAGCCTGCGACCGGTTCAAGGTAACACCGAGTTGTGAGCTTACTGTCGGCTCTGTCTCTGTAGCCGGCTTTCCCGTTCCAATACCCGCAAGCTCTGCGACACTCAGACACCCCTGATCCTTCTGTGACCCTGCGGGACCTGAGGCCACGCTGAGCCCGTGTGGGCTTCGCCCCGGTTTAGCCTCTGGAGCAATGTCCCTCAGTGGAACAGACTTTAAAAGTCCTGATTTTGTGCACCGTTGCTCCGCCGCTTGCCGGGAGCCGGCCCCTCCCCCCAGGGTCTATCTTCCCGTCGCTTTGGATTCACTTCTCCGCCGGTCCTACCTTTCAGAAAGTGGTTGTTTTTCTGTTTCAAGAATTGCTGTTCTTCTCTTCGATCTGCCGATGGATTTTCAGGTGTTTGCAATCTTTAGATAAGCTATCTAGCTGATCTCCGGTCAGCTGAAGTAGTCTCAGCCTGCTACTTCTCAACAGTATTTTTAAAAAATATTTTATTTATTCATTTGAGAGAGAAGAGAGGCTGAGGGAGGAGGGGAGAGGCCAAGGGAGAGGAAGAAACAGACTCCCCACTGAGCAGGGAACCTGACAACAGGCTTGATCTTAGGACCAGGAGATCATGACCTGAGCTAAATGCAGATGCTTAACCGACTGAGCCACCCAGGTGCCGCTCAACAGTATTTTCAAGTTGCTTTACAAAAAAGTACCACTTGCTAATGCAACTGACAGTGAGTAAAAAAATGCACATTTTCTTCATATCTGACAATGAATGGAAATTATGGAAGGGAAGAGATGTTATGAGGGTGTTAAAGTGCAATATATATACATATATATATCTTTAATATATATGTATATACATATATATAGATTTTATTTATTTATTTTACAGAGAGAGATCACAAGTAGGCATAGAGATAGGCAGAGAGAGAGGGGGAAGCAGGCTCCCTTCTGAGCAGAGAGCCCGAAGCGGGGCTCAATCCCAGAACCCTGAGGTCATGACCTGAGCTGAAGACAGAGGCCTTAACCCACTGAGCCACCCAGGTGCCCCCAAAATATTTTAAGGTTAAATCATAATACTATAAATTGGAATTATAAAGCAAAGACCACCTGGGAACAGTTGCAGGATAAAATAATCTGAAATAACATTAGAACTTGAGGCAAGTAAAGAACTCAATAGATTTGAAGTTATAAGCTCAATTTTTGATAAGGCAAAGTAATTATTTGCAAAAGACACCTACATCAATATATATACTATTGTCCTAATTTTTCTAACAGGAAATTATTTAGATCATCCAAGATAAAAGAGTCATGAGGTATTTTGATCATAATCAAAGTAAATATAAAACATATTGTCTTTATTTGCTTAATGGGTGCAACTAAATTTATGATGCACATAACACCATCAGCTTAATTAGGAAATATAATTCTTACTTCCTTAGGTTACCTATGGCTAGGGATCCTTGATGAAATTGTATTTTGAAAGCTTAGTCTCTTTAGGGCACCCTAGTGTGTGAAAGGCTGTAACTAGAAATTGTTCTGGGATTTTTCTCAAGTTACCTGTACCAAAAGACTTTTTATGAGTACATAACACCACCACTGCCTTAAAACAAAAAGACAATTATTAATGAGAAATAGTAAATACAGTCACTTAAGCATTGTCTGTCGGGTTGTCTTATTTAATTCAGTTTTTTGAAATGTGTGTGGATAGTATCACACCTCTCACCAATAAACTCCATGAGAATGTGAGTATTTTGTTTTTGAGTTTTTTTTTTTTTTTTTTACTTGTTCTATCACCAGAATTTAGACCTTGACTTGGTTCTCAATAAATATTGAAGGAGTAAATAGTTTCCCTAGAAAAGTATTGAAAATAACAAAATATAATCATTTAGTTGATGTAATATATGAGCCATGTATTCAACAATAAATTGTAGTTGTCCTTTATTTTTAGGTTTGTCATATTGGTAATAATTTATATAAAAATGGGAAGTGATAGGTCATAGGCTATACAATAAACCACATCCCAAAAAACTCGACTAAAAAAGTGAAATGAGTCAAAAATATAACTGCAAAAATGCAAGATATAGGATACTTAACTTAGCATCAGTAAATCTATCAAAAATATTAAAAATTAAAAAGGCTTACTGGTATTAGTTAATTTAATTTCCATAAAAGTGAATGTGATGTAACTGTCAAAATGTGTTAATTTAATCGTACACTGTATTCATTGGGCAAGGGAGGTGATGGCCCACCTATTTTTCATGACAAAACAAGGAGCGTATTTTATTCAGTACCATGAACCAGTTTAAAAGAACACCGATAAGCCATACTTTATACAGAAGAACATGACCAGAATGCTGAAAAGTAAAGGAAATGTGTTAGTTTTCAGCTAAAAGATAGAGATCTAAAGATACATTATAGAATTTCTGATCCATTGTGAATCCCCAAAAAATGAAAGGAAAGAAATGAATAATAAAACAAGGAAAGGGAAAAAAATATTAATCTAAGCTGGAAGAGTTTCCCTGAGTGGATCACAAACCATGAAAAATTCCAAAAATCCAATAATACATAGAGAAGAGCAATACTAAAAAGGTGGCCATTATAGCCATAATGGGGATAGTCAGAGCTGGAAGAGAATCAAAAGCAACTGAGAGGGAGACAATTGGGGAGAACAATATTAGCTTCCAGGTGGGTCAGCATCTGCAAGCAATACCACCATTTTCTCCATACAGCCCCATCTGGGTATCTGCATCCGTGTTAAAGCTGTGAATGGAGGAATGTGAGACAAAGAGACAGAAGAGTGCCCTTGAGGATTGTCCATAAAGGAGAGGTGGAGAGAACCCATTCTCAGAAGAAAGGTGGTCTGTACCTCCACACCAATATATTTTGCCATTCCCATAAACTTGCTTCTGTCCACCCCCACCACTCAATCTGTAAAAATTAGTGGCAAAAGCATCTAAAAGAGAATTTTTATAACCAAAAGGAAGAAGATTTAATTTATATTAAATTTAAAGTTGTGAGATATATGAAGATATCAAAGTCATAAAATTCAATTAAGTCACATGCTTCCAGTAGGAATATGGGGGTAGCTGAGATTTGAATAGCTTCATACTTTTCTAAGAAAAAGAAAGAAAGAAAGAAAGAAATGAAAAGCACACACAAATTATGTGTTTATTTAAGCTTGAAGAAAACTTAGAAGCTTTAAACTGCAGGTAAGTAAGGAAATCAGAGGCAGGCAGGAAGCCTATACAGGAAGTTGAGATGATACTGTGAGGATAAAAGGGACTGCAAAGAGTCTAATCAATGGAAGTTCTCAGAAATCTCTAGAAAATTAAGCAGTAGGAAAGCATATCCGAGAAGCAAGTCCTCTGAGTTCAGCTGATGTCGGAGAGTTTAAGCACTGGGGAAGGAAGGAATAGGTTTACAGAATGTTCAGGAGACTCAGAGGAAGTAGAGTTAAGAAAATATCAGAAAATAAGTGACAAGATCTGGGTCACTTATTGATGGCAGCGTGTGAGAACAGAGCTGAAGGAATAAGCTCTGAACCTAGATGGGTTCTGAGAATCAGCAGGGGGAGGGGTGGCTGGGTGGCTCAGTTGGTTAAGGTTAAGCGTCCGCCTTTGACTCAGGTCCTGATCCATGGTCCTGGAATGGAGCCCCGTGTCAGGTCTCCCTAAGGAACAGGAGCCTTCTTCTTCTTCTCCCTCTTCCCCTCCTCCAGTTGTCTCCTGCTTGTGTTCTCTTGTTCTCTTCTGCTTACTCTGCTTTCTCTCTCTCTCAAATAAATAATCTTTAAAAAAAAAAAAAAAAGAATCAGGGAGGGGAGACTCAGTGATGCCATATTATTAGAAGGAAACAATCTATTGATGTAGAAGGGAGTGGGGAACACTTTAGCCTGAAGACTGAGAAACCTCTCTGCCCCCATCTCCCCACTTCTCTGCAGAAGTTTTGTGTTAAGAGTTCAAGGAAATCCAACTCATCTATTTATGAGAAAGAAAAAGAATATCCATACAAAGATGCTATAAGTAAAAAAAGAAAGAAAGAAAAAAAGAAAGAGAAAAATACAACTTAATAAAAGAGTACAAATTATCTACAGATCATAAAAAATTCTGTAGAAAACAATTCTTTTTCTCTAGCTATGGATTGGTTAATTTATCATTCTATCTGCCTTGTCTCACAAAGAACACCATGAGAAGAAAAAGAAAGCAAGGGGTGGAGGACAGACTGGGAGATACCACCCAACCTTCTCCTCCCTTCTCCTTCTGCTCCGCGATATTGGAGCTGAAAGTCTATGTACTGCCTGGAGGAGATAAGTTTGAATCAAATAGATTATAATTTTTTCAAACCTTGAAACAGGTTTCTGCTGTAATGAGGTGTTTTTTTTTAATTTTAATTTTTTTTTAATTTTTTATTTTTTATAAACATTTATTTTTATCCCTAGGGGTACAGGTCTGTGAATCACCAGGTTTACACACTTCACAGCACTCACCAGAGCACATACCCTCCCCAATGTCCATAATCCCACCCCCTTCACCCAAACCCCCTCCCCCCAGCAACCCTCAGTTTGTTTTGTGAGATTAAGAGTCACAATAGACTGAGGAAAGTAAAGTGCCCTCCTCAGTGCTAGTGGGTTTCATCCATTCTGTTGGAGACCTGAGTAGAACAACAATAACAAACAACTAAAAAAGTCTCTGATTGACTGTTGTTGAGCTGGCATCACTCTTCTCCTCAGACTCAGAACTGAACCTAAACTTACACATCAGCCCTCTTGAGTCTTCAGCTGCAGACCTTGGGACATCTCAGACTCCCTTATCTCCCTTTCTCTATCATATCCAATTAGTTCTATTTTTATGGAGAACCGAGGCTAATACCCCCCTGAGACCCCTGTGTGAATCTTTTATTGGTATAAGCAAATCACCACAAATTTTGCAATGTAAAATAACAGTCATTTATTATCTCACAGTAGATCAGTAGTCCAGGCACAACATAGCTGGGTGTATTGCTGTAATAAGACACCTGCCATGTCTGCAGTCTTATTTGAGACTTGGAATCCTCTTCCAAGCACATGTGGTTAATGGCAATATTCACTTTCTTGCAGCTGTATAAGTCATGGTGGCTTGTCTCCTAAGGGCAGAAAGAAAATGTCTCTGAACTCAAGGAAAGACTAATCTCTCTTTTAAAGGGTTCTCTTGATTTGGTAACACCCACTGGATAACTGCCTTTTGAATAAATCAAAGTAAAACCAACTAGGTACCTGAATTATATCTGAAAAATGTGTTCATTTTTTTTAATTCCTAAAATTTTGCTTACCTAACCCAGTTAATTGTTTTAGATGGTCTCTGAAATGTTCTTTGAGTCTTCCTTGCCTCTGCAGGTTTGCTAATATAAAAATTTTAGAGAGCCTAAGAACTTCAAAAATTAAATGGTTCTCAAAGTAAAAGATCCACAGCAGTATCCAGAATGGAACATGAAATATCAGACTATCAGGAAAAAATAAATAAATAAATGAATAAAGCCCCAGAAAAGACTGAAAAGAATGTCGGCAACAACAACTTTATTCCTTACTATTCATTAGAGCAAAGGGTGTTCTATAATCTACATAAAGTGAGGTTAAATACAGTTAATATATCCTGTCAAATTAATTCATCCCTCTTTAAAATAGAACGGTGTAGTTAAGACATTAAAAATGCATTTATTCTTTTATTCTTTATCATACTGAGCAAAAAAATAAAATAGAAGATGGATTTCTATCTCACACTGAATATTTTCTTTAAGACCTAAGGAAAATTATTTTATAAGGTACTCAGATTGCCAAGCACATAACTCAAACTATCACCATGATTTCTATTTTGAAGATGATGGTAACTTTCATGGCATGCAGTGCTTTTCATTATGTAACAATGTTTATGAAGAACTCTAGTTATTTCAATTTCCAGGAAAAGAAACTATTTTCTATCCTAAATCTCTGCTTCCAGCACACTGTGTGTGACATTTATTGCCAATTTGAGTAGAATAATCATTTGTCAATCATTTCTTGATTTATTTTTTTTTTTAAAGTCTCATGTGGAAAACTACACAAAACAGCCTGGCAAATCAGTTGGATCTTCTCTAGGAGGTATTAGCATGAAAAGTTAAATTAATTTCACTTTATTGGTCTGCCATCTTATCTCCATCTCTTCTCCTGTACCAGAGAAACACATTGCATATGGCAGATTATCCAAATGAAATTCAATCATTTAGCAGTTAGTTAAGTTCTGATGGTATCTGACCACAGTGAATTTCCTCCTCGTTTATTTCTGGGAAAATACAGTAAAGATCTTTCCAGAAATTTGAGTGGGTAGGTCATAAGAAAGACCCATTAATTTTCAGCTCAGGTTGTGATCTCAGGGTCATGAGATCAAGACTTGTGTTGGGGCTCTTTGCTCAGTGAGGAGTCTGTTAGAGATTCTCTCTCTCCCTCTTCCTCCACCCCTCCACCCACTCATGCCTCTCCTCTGACAAACAAACAAACAAATAGATAAATAAATAAATCTTTATAAAAAGAAAAAAAAATACCCATTACTAAATGGATTTTGAATTACTAATTATCTGTAGGATTTTGGTGTGATTGCTTAAAAAGAAAACAAACAAACAAGAAAACAGTGGATGGAAAAGGAAAGAAATGAGAATATAAGGAATATTTTAATTACTTGAAAAAATTATATTGAATTAATCATATCCAGTCATCATTCTCTCAAAAACTAGCTCACCAGGAATAACATTTACAGTGTTACATAGGACCATATCCTTGGAGAAAATTTTCAGTTTTTTTCTCTAATCCACAGTCACTTGTATATTATATAAATCTTTATATACAGTAATAGTCAGGAACCCAAGCAATCTATCATATTTGATCAAGACAAGCATAAATCACTTATTCATGATTTACCATTCCTAACTTGATTCATTGATTCATCTCCAGACAAGACAAGGTCAGTTAAAAAAAAAAAAATGATTAAGCTTCTTGCCCTTAAGAGAGAACAGCTTAACCAACAAATTCATCTTCACATCTGACCTCATGAATCTTGACACTGGGAATACTGTGAAAATAGAAATAGCCCTATAGATGGTCCCTCAAGTAGAAAAGTCAGTGTAAGAGAGAAAATAGTAGATTAACAATAAACTTACCATGAGTATGTCATAGCCATCTTACTTGTCACCATGAGACAATCTGAATCGGTTAACATGCAATTACCTATTTTTATCACTATTTATTTTCAATAAATTTGCTGCTTTAGCTCATGGGGTTTTTGTTTTTTTGTTTTGTTTTATTTTGTTTTGCATGTGTGTGTGGTTTTTTTTTTTTCAGTTTTACTTCTCCCTAATTTCCTACCGTGCAGCATCCTAATTTTTCACATATACCTTCATCTCATTTATATAATGATGTTTAGCCATGGATTTGGTAAGCTGAGTTGTAGGGAAATAGTAGCATCTTCTAAATATCCCCATGAGATGCCACAAAAACCTATAATCAGGTAGCCTGCAATGTAATAGATTTTTAATCCTGACTTCCAAGGTCAGAGAAATCATCAATTTTCTTAATTTTTCCTTGGGTTCCCCACCCACCTTCTGCACTTATTTCAAATACAGAAATATAAACAACAAACTTCTACTTAGTCTTAGCTCAGGTTGCTATAAAAAATCGTAGACTAGTTGGCTTAAGCAATAGATACTTATTTCTCATAATCCAAGGCTAGGGTGGGGCTAGGATGACCAACATCCAAATGCCAGCAGTTTTGGTTCCTGGCCTATAGGTCATTGGCTTCTTGCTGAGTCCTCAATGGCAGGGGAAAAAGGGAGCTCTGATACTTCTCTTCTTATAAGGGTGCTAATCCTCTCATGGGGCATACCCTCATCTAAACCTAATAACCTCCCAAAGGCCTTACTTCCAAATAGCACCACTTTGGGGATTAGAGCTTCAACATACAAATTTGGGGGACATAATTCAATCTGTAGCATATACCCAGATCATATAGTATATGTGTTGCTTTAAATGTAGAAAATAAATCTGATAATTATATTCTGTTACAACATGCCTAGATTGCTGAACTGATTTTTCATGGAGTTCTAGATAATTTTCAAATTTCTTAGCATAAAATTACAAGAATGCTTTTGCTGCCTGACTCCAGTCTACTTGGTTTCTATATACCCTCCCCTCTGGCATTCTGCCTTCTAGCTGCAATGTGTTTCCATACCCTTCACTCAAAATGTCTGATTCTTTCAACTGTTTTTGCACATACTGTTTCCTCTGGCTGAACTGTCCTTCATCCCCTATGCATTATGATAAACCCTTATCTGTTCTTCAAGACCAAGTCCCACCAAAGTCTTTCCTGACCCCTCCTCTCTCCCAAAAGAGTTAATTCCCTTCTTTACTTCCATCTCGTTTTGTTTATACATCTACCACAACACCAAAGCCATGAGTTTTCCAATTATTTGGCTATATGCCTATCTCTTCTATTAAACTATGGCATCCTTTAGGACAAGGATAATTGATAAGAAAACCTTTTAATTCAGTGAAAGCAGAACTGTGCCTAATCCACAGCAACACTCACTATATGAATGGAGGAAGGAAAGAACTATTAACTGAGTCCACACAGAACAGTAGGAGACTAGTTGATTTCCATTTCTTGTTCCATGGGTACTTGCCCTGTTTTGCACAATCTCCAGTTTCTAGTCTCTTTAGTTTTGCCTGTGGATTGTACTATTTCAACCTTGCCAACCTAGTACTTGGTTTCATCCTCCCTTGCTGCCTGCTGTAGGAGAACTAGATATTCTAACTCCTACATCACATAAGTAGTGTTTTCTAAATTTGCTTAACTATAAAGCTCCATGATGGTTCTTATTAAAAATACAAATTCTTGAGCCTAGCTTCAGATCTACTAAATATGAAGCTTCAGGAAGTGAGTTCAATAATATGCATTTTTAAACATGTTTCCCAGATTATTCTGAAGAAGGTAAGTAAGAATATACAAACAGAGGGTAAAAAGGGATGTTCCTTCTGTTTGGGGACAATTTCTTCCTCTAGTGGTCAATGTCTTAGCTTGGGACCTCATTAAGCAATAGTTCAGCTTCTTGAGACTGAGAAAGAAGCTTCACTTGAATGTACTTGAATGTACCTGTACTCCCAGATGCTCTCCAGAGTTCTGTTCTTAGGTGTTGCAACTGCTGCTGCCAAGTTCCAGAACAGCTCTGGGTATTGGCAGTCTGCAAACTGACTCTGATGAGCTGTGACAGTTCATGTTCCGTGGGTGTATCCTTAATCAGACTAGACCCTTAGGATGTATGGATTCCCTATAGAAAGTACAGATAGAGTGTCACTCAGGGTTAAAAATGAAAATGCAGACTAAGTACTTAGCATAGAGTCTGGTGCAAACCAAGCATTTAATAAATATTACCAATTACTAATATTTCTGTTGTTGGACAGACCGAATATATTTCTTTCTTTGATCCCAATCCAAGAAAACCTATATTATATAGATTTTTAACATAATTCTTGGAAATTTAAAAATATCCTAATGCTCCAAATGTGTTTGGTTATTTAAATTAGTTTTGATTAATCAGAAAATATGGGAGTATATTTTCCACAGAATGCCAAACTCACAGAGTTTAAATCATAACATTCAGATTGCAGAGACCATATACTTGTTTTAACGATCCAATAGGCATAATATTGTTTTAAAACAGTTATGAATACTAAATATCAATGCTTGTACTAATTAACTATTACTCTGTAACAAATCGCTCCAAAACTCAGTGACTTGAAACAATCGCCATTTATTATCTCTCATGAATCTATGACTTGACTATGCAGACTGGTTCAGGCTGAACTTGGCTGATCTGGGCCTGGCTCACTTGTATATTTGTTGTTAGCAGAAGGGTTGCTGGGGAGAGCTTTCATAGTGTTGCTTCAGCTAGGTTGTTTCCCTCAAGAGCAAGAAGACCATTTCAAGTTTGTTCAAATGGTGGTCTCAGGGGTACAAGGGAGAAAAAATAGATGCAGTGTCTCTCGACCTAAGTTTGGTCAAGACCAATGACAAAAATGACTAATGATGTAACTAAAATGATAATACAATGCCATTTTTGCCATATTCATGGATTAAAATGAATTATAAGGTCAGCATAGATAGACCTAAGGGGTAAGATATAAACTTCATCTTTGATGCAAGTTGCTGAAAAGTATTTTTTGAAAGGATACAGGGAGACTATTATCTGGATACTCAATGTAAACAGTTTGTCACATTAGTCATTGTGGCAAAATATCTCATTTTTAGAGTTTTCTGAAATTAAAAAAAAAATAGATTCAGAGATATGATCAAAATCATGCTCTTCCTTCCATTATCACCCAATTGGTTATAATAAAGCCACAAAGCTATCAGATAAGCATTTTTCATTTTATTTAATTTTTAAGGTTTTATATTTAAGTAATTTCTACATCCAACATAGGCATTGCATTCACACCCCTGATATCAAGAGTCACATGTTCCACCAACTGAGCCAGTCAGGCACCTTTCATTTGTACATTTTAGAATAATGCTAGCATTAACCCAATATGGTTCTTAAGACTATTACATAAGATATCATCATACCAGCTAACACCTAGCAATGTGCCCAGGAAAAGGGAAATATATACAGATTTTGAGGTGAGTAAAAATAGTGAACTGTTATTTCTATTTGCTTTCTTTTTTTTTAATTTTTTTTTAAAGATTTTATGTGTTTATTTGACAGACAGAGACCACAAGTAGACAGAGAGGCAGGCAGAGAGAGAGGGAAGCAGGCTTCCTGCTGAGCAGAGAGCCTGATGCAGGGCTCGATCCCAGGACCCTGAGATCATGACCTGAGCCGAAGGCCGTGGCTTAACCCACTGAGCCACCCGGGCACCCTCTATTTGCTTTCTTTATAATATTTATTAACTGGAGTCCTCAGTTTTTTTTTGTTTTTTTTTTTCTTTGCGTTCCTCCATGTATCATCATTACACTGGTTTTTCATGATGTTAAAATTATTTGGTAATCTTTAGCAACATTTGTCTTTTTGAAATGTATTTTCCACTTGATCCTTTGTCTTGACTGTCGGGTAAATATCTTTGTTGTTCTTGTTTAGATTTTGTTATTGTTGTTGCTGCTGTTTTGTTTTGTTTTGTTTTTGTCAGTGGAGCTTTGTATTTGTAAGAAACAGAAACTAACTATGGCCAATTTAAATTGAAAAAAATGTTTTCGAGGAATATTGAAATACAGAATTAACAGAAGTGTTGAAGAACCAAAGCCAGAAAATGAGGGCAAAAATGCCCAGCAAAATCATCTCAAATGTCTCCAATAACTCCAGCCAAACTCACAGGCTTCTTGACCACACAGTGGGTGCTCATGAACAATTCTAAACTCTCATCTGAGCTTCATGTCAAAACCTCAAGATAAAAAATCATATGCTAGAACATCTGAACTTATGCTAGGACTTTGTCACGTAGCCTCATCACAGCTACCAGCAAACTGAAAGTAAGACCATCTTCCTGTTGTCCATTGTGGAAAACAAGGCTTTGCCGTTGAACTTTCTTGAAGTCTCAACTAAATAAAAGTATGTTTGGATTCTGAACAGATTAAAATAAATGCCCATGGGGGTGCCTGGCTGGCTCAGTTGATAGAGTATGGAGTTCTTGATTGATCTCAGGGTTGTGAGTTTGAGCCCCACATTGAGTGTAAAGAGTACTTAAAATATTTAAAAAACAAAAAAATAATAATAAAATAAAACAAATGTCCCTGTAATCTACTCCATTAGTTGCTGCATATACAGAATACCCTTCTGGATACATTATATTTCAAAAAATAATTCTATACTCTAGCATAAGGCAACTACTAAGTCTTACATAAACTTACATTGGTCCCAAAGACAGACACTCAATAGTTTGTCTGATTAATATACATTTTTTCCCATCTATTGTGTTTCCCACTTCAATATTCTGAAGCCCGTGTGTGTGTATATGTGTGTGTTGGAGTGGGGAAGGGAATCTGTAAAGTTTATCAACAATAACCTCTTACACTGTCAAAGAGGAAAAAAAGTAAAATCATCTATATAAAATATGTAAGTATACATTTTTACTACAGAAGAAAATATGGTTAGAAGTTATAGTTTAATTTTACAGAATTGATTATAAATCATAATTAGTATTTATGTTTTCTTTCTACATTAATAATTTCATGTTCACACTTTTCCAGCCAAAATCTAACTTTCTTTTTGTCTGTTTGCCCCAAAGCATGTGAAATTCAAAATAGTATTCAAAAACTAATGCTATGTACCCTGTGAAAGCATTTCTCTTTTGGGTACTTTTGTGTAGTCTATTGCTAGATTTAAAAAAAAAAAAAATGATGCTGAATTTAGCAACTTAAAACAGTAAGATTCATTATTTCATATCTTACAGAAATTCAGGTACAGCTTAGCTGAGTCCTCTGACTCAGGGTGTCCCATAAAGCTGCAATCAAGGTACTGGCTGAGTTGGAGTCTTACCTGAAGTTTCTAGTGAGGGACGATTCACTTTTCAGCTAATTCATGTAGTTATCGGCAGAATTCAGTTTCTTGTGGGCTGCTGGACTGAGAGCCTCAATTCCTTACCATGTGACGTTCTCTATAGAGCAGCTTATGACGTGGCATTTGCCTTTCATCAGAAGAAAGGGAGGGGAAAATAGAGGTAAGCAAAATTGAAGCCAGAATCTTTTTTAACCTAAGCTAGAAAAGGGTATCTCACCATTTTTGCTGTATTCTATTCATCACAAGCAAAGCGTTAGGTATAGAACACACTCAAGGGGAAGGGATCACAAAAGGACACTGAATTCCAGAAGGTGTGGATCATGGGAACCATCTTCATAGCCGCATTCTACCAGCGCTTAGACCCGTAATCAGCAGAACCCAGTCTTGGGTACAAAAAGCAAAATTTCCTCGAGTAGATCATTGGTTACAGTCATGATAGATAGCACTCCTATTTCCATCCTCTGGTTCCTAGACACAGTTTTTTGACTTTGGAGAAACAACATGTATTATTTCCTGGTTAAGAGCATATGCTTTATTCATCATAACACCAATTCAAATGGGTGTCTCAAAGCTGGTGATGGAATGGCAAGAATCTATTCTATCATTCTGTAAGTCCAATTATTTCTAGGAAACATAAAAGAAGACTATGGCTTCCAAGAGCTCAAAACAATACTTTATTTATTTCATAGTTAAAACTAACTCCTTAGGAGAAATATTTTGTGATATCCTGGATGATGGATAAAGACATTCAATCAATCCACATACTGCGGGGCTGGCAGAAGCCTGATGGGCAGCACAAGTAAATCTAAATCTGCTGTCTATTTCAGTAAAGAAAAAATGTTTTACTGCCCCAAGACTCTAGTAGATTTAAATGATCACATCAACATCACCTGGCTGGTCTCCATGGGAGTGGCACTGTCCTAGAGAAACAGATGCTGCTATCAAACTGAGCCATCGCTGGGGCACCTGGGTGGCTCAGTGGGTTAAAACCTCTGCCTTCTGCTCAGGTCATAATCTCAGGGTCCTGGAATCGAGCCCTGCATTGGGCTCTCTGCTCAGCAAGGAGCCTGCTTCCTCCTCTCTCTCTACCTGCCTCTCTGCCTACTTGTGATCTATCAAATAAATGAATAAAATCTTTAAAAAACAAAACAAAACAAAACAAAAAAACCTGAACCATCACTGTTGGTGGTAATAATGCCATACATGAACTTGTTATCTCTGGCATCTCTGGCCATTTGTCCGTGAGCCTGCTGAACGACCCACAGATGCTATGGTGAAGGCTGAGGAAGAAACAGTATTCACTTCCACAACATATTTATCATCTCACTCTAACTATGAACAAGCTTTTCCTGAAGTTCAGGCATTTTTTAAAATGTCATATTTACATGGCTCCCAAATATCCCACACTCTGGGTCTGTTCTAAAAGTTTAATTGACATATCTGTCTGCAAACACTTTTGTAAAACCCATCAAAATCACTCCAAGTGCCTTGACTTTGGGTAAACCATCAGCCAATTACTTGTGAATTGTTAAGGATCTTTAGCTGAGGCCTCACCTCCTTCTAGGAAAAGTGGGCAAAATACGCATATACTTTTTAAGGAGACATCACTATGAGGATCACTTGATCCCTTCTCTTTCAGAAACACACCAAAGTGTTGCAGCAGTATTCCTGGGAAGATCTATACCCCTGTAGTTATGAAAACCAGAGAAAAAAATGAGCATAATTTACAGATGGCCTTGCAGGATATACCAACACGAGTTAGATATAAATCACCACACATTCAAAGCTGGAACCTCAAATTTGAAAATATTGCAATACTATCAAATGTTTCTTCTAAACTGAAAAAAAGATAGGCAGTTGCTGTCATGCTCTTCCAGTTCCTGTCTCCCCGCCTCCACCGCCTGATGGCCTTCCAGACCCAGCCGCTGCCAGCATGGCTCCCGCTGCTAAGAAGCCCATCCTACTGGGGTCCAGGTTCAGGACACCGTGGAAAGGGGCAACAGCAGGAGCTGATGACCCTCACGATGTCTGGCTACACAGGACTTTTTGCCTTTCTCGAATCAAACTTTTAAATGGGTAAGGACCATCCACGGAGCAGGTGAAACAGTATAGGAAATATGCTGTCTTCCTATACTGAGGAAGTATACTGAGGTATAAGCCCTCTCTGGAATTCCTCAGGGGCTGCCCTTACAACACGTCTATGGGAAAGTTCCTTGAGCCTTGCTACCACCCCAGCATGGACACCCAGGGTAACATCTGCCTGAACATCCTGCAGGATAAGTGGCTGCCCGGTAGCACATCAGGACCATCCTGCTATCCATCTGAGCCTACTAGGAGAATCCGACATTCATAGCCCTTTGAATACACAGGCTGCTGAGCTAAAAAAAACAACCCACAGATTTGTCGTACCTGCAAGAAATCTACTCAAAGCAGGTCAAAGCCAAGAACCCTGACCGCCTAGCCTCTCTCCTTGTATTGTGTTTATGTTTTCCTTAGATTGTCTGTCTCTTCCATCATTTCTGTACAGGACTCTTTAAGGTGGGATGTCATTTTGCTTTTTATTTATTTATTTATTTATTTTTCATTTTATTTTTAAAAATTTTTAATATATTTTTTAAGATTTTATTTATTTATCTGACAGAAAGCAGGCGCCCAAGTACAAGTGGGGTGGGGGTCAGGCAGAGGGAGAAGGAGAAACATGCTCTCTGCTGATCAGGGAGTCCAATGTGGGGCTAGATCCCAGGACCCTGGGATCATCCTGGGATCATGACCTAAGTGGAAGGCAGACACTTAACTGACTGAGCCACTCTGGTGCCCCTGTTTCTCTTTTTTAAAATTAAGTCTCTGTGGGTACCTGAGTGGCTCAGTGGATTAAGCTTCTGCTTTTGGCTCAGGTCATGGTCTCCCGGTCCTGGGATTGAGCCCTGCATTGAGTTCTCTGCTCAGCAGGGAGCCTGTTTCCTCCTCTCTCTCTCTGCCTGCCTCTCTGCCTACTTGTGATCTCTGTCTGTCAAATAAATAAATAAAATCTTCTTTAAAAAAAAAAATTAAGTCTCTGGTCGAGTCCTTGTGATGGATATATTAAATAAATACATTGTTTTTTTGATAAAGTAAAAAATAACGAAAGGATGCAAAATGTATATTCTATTTTGAGGTAATAACATGATTGTCTCTGCATTCCTTCTGTCATTTTGTGTTTTGGCAGATCCCTGTGTTTTCATAAAATTTCATTTCTATCACTTAGTAATTGATATATCTCTTTCCCTGAATATCATAAAAACTTGTGAGATTTCTCTGTCAAATTGGAATTGTACCATTGGTATATTTGTCTTTCCTTATATGCACTGTGGTAAAATAAAAGCACATTATTCTGCAAGAAAATAAAATAAAATAAAAAATAAAAATTAACTTCTACCATATGCCAGGTCATACCCATTCATTCAGGATATTTCCATTACCTATTTACTTATTCCTATCAGGATGATGGTATTATTCTAAGAGCCACTATATTCTGCTGTGAAATTATCAGACAATTACACTTTCTTCAGAGCTGAGAATATGAAAGAAATTGAGGCAAGACGGTGAGGGTATAGCAAAGCTCTTTCTAGGCAAAGGCATAATGCTTCTGGTATCTTTTATTTAATGAAATAAGGAAAAACTGATTTCAACTCAAAAGCTGTGTAACATTTATCCAGAGTTGTATTCATCAAGTAACAAACTACGGAATAGGAGCTATAATCAGATTAATTTCTGATCAAGTAACTCACATGTAGTGTTATTTTTCATAGACACACTTAAATTTTGTACTTAGTCCAAATTCTGAGTAGAGTGGAGCTGTGATAGAAATTATTATTTTGTATCTTCAAGTCACTAATGACAGTGTTAAGAATTGCTTGTGATTCATCATTCTTTTTGTAAAAAAGGGGACTCTACTTCACATTTTCAACCAAATACTGTCACTTCATCTTTTTTACATAAAAAAAAAAAATCCTTTTTATTATCATACTGCTCAGAGAGCCAAAGTGGGGATCTCCCAAATTCCCTAAAGGTATCTCTTAAAGATGTTTATTTTGCCTATGTACTCTGGAGAAATATTAAAGAAGTGTTCACAATTCAACTGAGCCCAAATGCCAATAATTGTTTAACCTTTATGAGTCCATACTCTGCTGTGAGATCACAGTGGAATTCTACATCCCTAGGAAAATTCTGTTAGTTCACAGCTGGTAATCAATGTTTTTTGAAAGGTTTGGGTATTTCTTATTTCCAAATACAGAGCTCCCCTGGTAGAAGACGACTGATCTGTAAGGAAGGCTAGAAGGAATGCTGACCCAGTGTATATTTGATACAATTTTAGAAAGTTTCCCAAAGGATCTCACTTCCTCATAGTATAAGAGACTTTGGGTTTGACAACTCCTCCAAGTATTGGGATGAATGGCCAAAATGGTCTAATATTATAATCCAAGTCAGGCTTCTCTCATCATCATCATCATCATCATCATCATCATTTCTAGGTATTCACCAAAATAGACTTCCTCTCCTCCCTTAGACCACAGCAATGTTTCAAGTTTCCTCTGCAACAGCATGTGGCCCCATGAATATTAACCAGCTGACTATTACCTTAAGTGATGTTTGCTTCTTCTAAGCCTGGCCCATAAAAACTTCTTACATGGACTCCTTCATGTTCTTCTTCTTCTAGAGTAAGCCAGGGTCCCCTGTGGAAGTGCATATTGTATGTCGGCAGAAGCAGCACCAGCCTGGACCACTGAATGGCTTTGTGACAACCACATCCTCTTCCTTCCACCTCCAACCAGGAACTGTCTTTCATTGTTATTTGGGCAAGAGAGACATTTTCTGAGTGTGGAGCTGCTACATATTTGGGTATGTGTTTGGTGTGTGTGTGCCCGTGTGTGTCTGTGTGTTTTGTCTATATTTTCACAGTCTGACCTGCTTTAAGGAATCTAGGCTTTAGTGTACTGTCCGTGTATTGTGAATCTCTGAAACTCCATGCCCAATTAGCTGCCACCAGAGATCTTAGACTATGCTAATGATCACAATTACTTTCTTCATCTCATGGTAATCATGACCACTTTGCCTCTTATTTCTGTCAAGAATCTCATTTTATCTGCAACTTCTCTTAATGTTTTATAGCACTTATAAAACAAAACAAAAAAAAAAAACAAAAAAAATAGCCATCAAGTTACCTTTCAAAGATTTTGGCGTGCGTCTCATTGTCTTTTCTGGGCCATCTTGGGGAATATAGTTAAAGAGTAGGTAACAATTCATAGATGTTCTTTAGCCTTTCTAACTACTAAAACTTTGGATTCCTTTATTTTAAAAAATCTTATTTCGATTTCATTTAGTATGTATTGCATTCAGGTTATGGTCAGCAAATTGTATAATTAAAATATATCCAGCTGTTAGAACTAGCATAATTGTACCAGAATGTTGTATGTGATACCATACCTATAAATTAAATGAATAAAAATTCTGGAGATAATGAAAGGTAAGGGGTAAAGAATAAAGACAATTGAATTTTATTTTTTTAAAGAAATAGTTTTGGGGCGCCTGGGTGGCTCAGTGGGTTAAAGCCTCTGCCTTCAGCTCAGGTCATGATCCCAGTGTCCTGGTATTGAGAACGCTGGGACTCTCTGCTCAGCAGGGAGCCTACTTCCTTCTCTCTCTCTCTGCCTGCCTCTCTGCCTACTTGTGATCTCTCTCTGTCAAATATATAAATAAAATCTTTAAAATAAAAATAAAAATAAATAGTTTCTTCAGGTTAGGAAGTTGCAGCATTTACAAGCAAAGAGAAACAGTAGCAAGGAAGAAAGACTACTTCAAATAGAAAGTAAAGTTCTGTGGGATTTGGGGCTCAGTATGTCCAATGTCCTCTGAATCTTTCCAATAGGTCCAGCACCAGTTCTTGGACTCACAGTTGCTCTAATCAAAATTTTCACTTTCCCAGAAGAGACCTGGTGATTAACTGAACTCTACTGGTGTTATAATTTGTCAGACAGACTATAGATTCAAATTTTGCATTTGATTCTTGGCTCCTGCGAGCCCAGAGTTATAACTATAATTTGATAATAGAAAATTCTAGGATTTCAGATATGGACTGAGAATTTAAGAATTTGAGCTCACTTTTATCTTTGTTTAAGCTGTCTGTTGCCCCAATACATAAATAAATAACCAACTGACTTCATTATTGTGGAGTTCTTCTTTTCTTTCTTAGCTGTTCTAAAGCAGAGGGAACTCAGTCTTAAAACTTCTAAGGGACACTTTATTCCTGAAGAACACCGTTCATACTTGAATTAGAATATTCATCTGTAAAGTCATAGTCTGTGGAATTTCATCCTTGAAAGTCATAGTCTGTGAGAAATCAACACGATTTCGTTTAGCTTCAGGACCCAATAGGCAAGATAAATAATTCCAAATTCTTTGGGCATCCATTACCTTCCCTCTACTTAATAGCATACCTGTCATAATGTGTCTGATTAACCTACACAAAGAGTAAATGCACAGGGTGACTCTAGAGTGATACAAATATCAACGAGAGACCAAGAGAACTGGTTTTCAGAAAAGGTGGAGACAAAGAGGAGAAGCGCAGCTAAGCTTATTTCTTAGGCGTGTTTCTTCCAGGCACCACCTGCCTTCAGCAGCACTACCCTGGAATATTCCCTGAGTTCCTGAACTGCTCCATCCCAGGCAGTTCAAGAACTGCACCACTGTACTCTGCTTTCTAACGTAGATACCTGAAGTCATCGGGTTCTCCTTGCTTGCATGGGGTATTGTTTCCAGAAGATAAAGCATTTCCATCAGGAGGAGCCCAAATTTACAAGTCTCCACTACTGTAACTGGGTAATGGAGGAGCAATTGCATTCTAGATGTTTTCATTCTTTTATTATCCTTATTATACATTGGCATTGAAGAAATAATTTATTGAATCTATTTTGTGCTACCTCGTGGAAATATGTGTCCTAAAAGAATCTGTTATCTTAAAAACAGCCTTCTATTTAGTAGGAAAGAGAAATGTGTAAAGAACTGTGATACATGATAGCAAATAACAAGTACTATAAGAAACTTGAAAACCATATGCTTTAAAAGACAGGAGAAGAGAAACACACTTCTTATTATTAAGTTATTAAGTTAAGTTATAAGTTAAATTCTTGTTATTAAGAGTTAAAGTTATTGTCCTTTAACTTAATAAAGGAAAGGAGAGAGGTAATATGTAAGCTAAGTCTTAGGTTAAAATTTCAAAATACAGTGATGATAGACTCTATTTCTACTTGAGAAAACAGAATGAAAGGTTACATGTAAAATATTTTTAGGATATGTTCAGTGAACAAGACATGTATTGACTTGATTAAAACACAATCAATACTGCTTCTTAATGGCAAATTGGGAACACATTGTTTTACCCCTTAACTGATAGTTAAGAGGACTATTTTATGACTTTAAAAGTAGGGCAATATCCTGATGATTTATGATGTTTCATCTAAATTAACATGCAATCTACATTAAAAGAATAAGAAAATGGAGACAGGGAAATAAATTAACATGAAGACTTCCAGGCAGAAATGTATAAGATGATTTTTATTTTCTGCAGAGGACTTAGGATAAAAAGGGTCAAAATTAACCATAATATTAGTACTACTTTATAAAAATAAAACAAGACGGAGGAGTCAAGATGGTGGAGAAGTAGCAGGCTGAGACTACTTCAGCTAGCCAGAGATCAGCTAGATAGCTTATCTAAAGATTGCAAACACCTGAAAATCCATCGGCAGATCGAAGAGAAGAAGAACAGCAATTCTGGAAACAGAAAAACAACCACTTTCTGAAAGGTAGGACCGGCGGAGAAGTGAATCCAAAGCGACGGGAAGATAGACGCCAGGGGGGGAGGGGCCGGCTCCTGGCAAGCGGCGGAGCAACGGCGCACAAAATCAGGACTTTTAAAAGTCTGTTCCGCTGAGGGACATCGCTCCAGAGGCTAAACCGGGGCGAAGCCCACGCAGGGTCAGCGTGGCCTCAGGTCCCGCAGGGTCACAGATGGATCGGGGGTGTCTGAGTGTCGCAGAGCTTGTGGGTATTGGAATAGGAAAGCCGGCTACAGAGACAGAGCCGACAGTAAGCTCACAACTCGGTGTTACCTTGAACCGGTCACAGGCTCAGTGAGCTCGGAGCGCGGCCGGAGGTCAGGCAGATGGGAGTAACTGGGCGCTGTTCTCTGAGGGCACACTGAGGAGTGGGGCCATGGGCTCTCGGCTCCTCCGGGCTGGGGACCAGGAGGCCGCGATTTGTATTCCCGTCCTCCGGAACTCTACGGAAAGTGCTCAGGGAACAAAAGCTCCTGAAACCAAACCCTAGCGGATTACTCACTCCGGCCCCTGTTAAGGGCGGTGTAATTCCGCCTGGGGCAAAGACACTTGAGAATCACTACAACAGGCCCTTCCCCCAGAAGATCAACAAGAAATCCAGCCTAGACCAAGTTCACCTACCAAGGAGTGCGGTTTCAATACCAAGGAGAGCAGCAGAATTCCAGAGGAGGAGAAAGCAAAGCATGGAACTCATGGCTTTTTTCCTGTGATTTTTTTTAGTCTTGCAGTTAATTTAATTTTTTTCTTTTTCAATTTTTGTTTTTTTTCTCGCCTGCTGGTTAAATTTTTTTTTAACTTTTACCTTTTTCTTTTTTAACGTTTTTTAACTAGTTTATCTAATATATATATATATTTTTACTTTTTTATATTTTTCTTATTTGTTTATTTTTAACTCTTTTCTTTTTTTTTTCTTTTTTCTTTTTTTTTTTTAAATTCTTCCTTTTTGAACCTCTTTTTATCCCCTTTCTCCCCCCTCACGATTTGGGATCTCTTCTAATTTGGTTAAAGCATATTTTCCTGGGGTTGTTGCCACCCTTTTAGTATTTTACTTGCTCCTTCATATACTCTTATCTGGACAAAATGAAAAGACAGAAAAATTCAACACAAAAAAAAGAACAAGAGGCAGTACGAAAGGCTAGGGACCTAATCAATACAGACATTGGTAATATGTCAGATCTAGAGTTCAGAATGACAATTCTCAAGGTTCTAGCCGGACTCGAAAAAGGCATGGAAGATATTAGAGAAACCCTCTCGAGAGATATAAAAGCCCTTTCTGGAGAAATAAAAGAACTAAAATCTAACCAAGTTGAAATCAAAAAAGCTACTAATGAGGTGCAATCAAAAATGGAGGCTCTCACTGCTAGGATAAATGAGGCAGAAGAAAGAATTAGTGATATAGAAGACCAAATGACAGAGAATAAAGAAGCTGAGCCAAAGAGGGACAAACAGCTGCTGGACCACGAGGGGAGAATTCGAGAGATAAGTGACACCATAAGACGAAACAACATTAGAATAATTGGGATTCCAGAAGAAGAAGAAAGAGAGAGGGGAGCAGAAGGTATACTGGAGAGAATTATTGGGGAGAATTTCCCCAATATGGCAAAGGGAACGAGCATCAAAATTCAGGAGGTTCAGAGAACGCCCCTCAAAATCAATAAGAATAGGCCCACACCCCATCGCCTAATAGTAAAATTTACAAGTCTCAGTGACAAAGAGAAAAATCCTGAAAGCAGCCCGGGAAAAGAAGTCTGTAACATAGAATGGTAAAAATATTAGATTGGCAGGTGACTTATCCACAGAGATCTGGCAGGCCAGAAAGAGCTGGCATGATATTTTCAGAGCACTAAATGAGAAAAACATGCATCCAAGAATACTATATCCAGCTAGGCTATCATTGAAAATAGAAGGAGAGATTAAAAGCGTCCAGGACAAACAAAAACTGAAAGAATTTGCAAACAACAAACCAGCTCTACAGGAAATATTGAAAGGGGTCCTCTAAGCAAAGAGAGAGCCTACAAGTGGTAGATCAGAAAGGATCAGAGACCATATACAGTAACAGTCACCTTACAGGCAATACAATGGCACTAAATTCATATCTCTCAATAGTTACCCTGAATGTGAATCGGCTAAATGCCCCTGTCAAAAGACACAGGGTATCAGAATGGATAAAAAAACAAAACCCATCTATATGTTGCCTCCAAGAAACTCATTTTAAGCCCGAAGACACCTCCAGATTTCAAGTGAGGGGGTGGAAAAGAATTTACCATGCTAATGGACATGAGAAGAAAGCAGGAGTGGAAATCCTTATATCAGATCAATTAGATTTTAAGCCAAAGACTATAAAAAGAGATGAGGAAGGACACTATATCATACTCAAAGGGTCTGTCCAACAACAAGATTTAACAATTTTAAATATCTATGTCCCCAACGTGGGAGCAGCCAACTATATAAACCAATTAATAACAAAATCAAAGAAACACATCAACAATAATACAATAATAGTAGGGGACTTTAACACTCCCCTCACTGAAATGGACAGATCATCCAAGCAAAAGAACAGCAAGGAAATAAAGGCCTTAAAGGACACACTGGACCAGATGGACATCACAGATATATTCAGAACATTTCATCCCAAAGCAACAGAAAACACATTCTTCTCTAGTGCATATGGAACATTCTCCAGAATAGATCACATCCTCGGTCCTAAATCAGGACTCAATTGGTATTAAAAGATTGGCATCATTCCCTGCATATTTTCAGACCACAATGCTCTAAAGCTAGAACTCAACCACAAAAGGAAGTTTGAAAAGAACCCAAATATGGAGACTAAACAACATCCTTCTAAAGATGAATGGGTCAACTGGGAAATTAAAGAAGAATTGAAAAAAATCATGGAAACAAATGATAATGAAAATACAACGGTTCAAAATCTGTGGGACACAACAAAGGCAGTCCTGAGAGGAAAATATATAGTGGTACAAGCCTTTCTCAAGAAACAAGAAAGGTCTCAGGTACACAACCTAACCCTACACCTAAAGGAGCTGGAGAAAGAACAAGAAAGAAACCCTAAGCCCAGCAGGAGAAGAGAAATCATAAAGATCAGAGCAGAAATCAATGAAATAGAAACCAAAAAGACAATAGAGCAAATCAACGAAACTAGGAGCTGGTTCTTTGAAAGAATTAATAAAATTGATAAACCCCTGGCCAGACTTATCAAAAAGAAATGAGAAAGGACCCAAATAAATAAAATCATGAATGAAAGAGGAGAGATCACAACTAACACCAAAGAAATACAAACTATTATAAGAACATACTATGAGCAACTCTACACCAATAAATTTGACAATCTGGAAGAAATGGATGCATTCCTAGAAACATATAAACTACCACAACTGAACCAGGAAGAAATAGAAAGCCTGAACAGACCCATAACCAGTAAGGAGATTGAAACAGTCATTAAAAATCTCCAAACAAACAAAAGCCCAGGGCCAGACGGCTTCCCAGGGGATTCTACCAAACATTTAAAGAAGAACTAATTCCTATTCTCCTGAAACTGTTCCCAAAAATAGAAATGGAAGGAAAACTTCCAAACTCATTTTATGAGGACAGCATCACCTTGATCCCAAAACCAGACAAGGATCCCATCAAAAAAGAGAGCTATAGACCAATATCCTTGATGAACACAGATGCGAAAATACTCAACAAAATACTAGCCAATAGGATTCAACAGTACATTAAAAGGATTATTCACCACGACCTAGTGGGATTTATTCCAGGGCTGCAAGGTTGGTTCAACATCCGCAAATTAGTCAATGTGATACAACACATAAATAAAAGAAAGAATAAGAACCATATGATACTCTCAATAGATGCTGAAAAAGCATTTGACAAAGTACAGCATCCCTTCCTGATCAAAACTCTTCAAAGTGTAGGGATAGAGGGCACATACCTCAATATCATCAAAGCCATCTATGAAAAACCCACTGCAAATATCATTCTAAATGGAGAAAAGCTGAAAGCTTTTCCGCTAAGTTCAGGAACACGGCAGAGATGTCCATGATCACCACTGCTATTCAACATAGTACTAGAGGTCCTAGCCTCAGCAATCAGACAACAAAAGGAAATTAAAGGCATCCAAATTGGCAAAGAAGAAGTCAAATTATCACTCTTCTCAGATGATATGATACTATATGTGGAAAACCCAAAAGACTCCACTCCAAAACTGCTAGAACTTATACAGGAATTCAGTAAAGTGTCAGGATATAAAATCAATGCACAGAAATCAGTTGCATTTCTCTACACCAACAGCAAGACAGAAGAAAGAGAAATTAAGGAGTCAATCCCATTTACAATTGCACCCAAAACCATAAGATACCTAGGAATAGACCTAACCAAAGAGGCACAGAATCTATCCTCAGAAAACTATAAAGTACTCATGAAAGAAATTGAGGAAGACACAAAGAAATGGAAAAATGTTCCATGCTCCTGGATTGGAAGAATAAATATTGTGAAAATGTCTATGCTACCTAAAGCAATATACACATTTAATGCAAATCCTATCAAAGTACCATCCATCTTTTTCAAAGAAATGGAACAAATAATTCTAAAATTTATATGGAACCAGAAAAGACCTCAAATAGCCAAAGGGATATTAAAAAATAAAGCCAACATTGGTTGCATCACAATTCTGGACTTCAAGCTCTATTACAAAGCTGTCATCATCAAGACAGCATGGTACTGGCACAAAAACAGACACATAGATCACTGGAACAGAATAGAGAGCCCAGAAATAGACCCTCAACTCTACAGTCAACTAATCTTTGACAAAGCGGGAAAGAATGTCCAATGGAAAAAAGACAGCCTCTTCAATAAATGGTGCTGGGCAAATTGGACAGCCACATGCAGAAAAATGAAATTGGACCATTTCCTTACACCACACACAAAAATAGACTCAAAATGGATGAAGGACATCAAGGTGAGAAAGGAATCCATCAAAATCCTTGAGAACACAGGCAGCAACCTCTTCGATCTCAGCCACAGCAACATCTTCCTAGGAACAATGCCAAAGGCAAGGGAAGCAAGGGCAAAAATGAACTATTGGGATTTCATCAAGATCAAAAGCTTTTGCACAGCAAAGGAATCAATTAACAAAATCACAAGACAACTGACAGATTGGGAAAAGATATTTGCAAACGACATATCAGATAAAGGACTAGTGTCCAGAATCTATAAAGAACTTAGCAAACTCAACACCCAAAGAACAAATAATCCAATCAAGAAATGGGCAGAGGACCTGAACAGACATTTCTGCAAAGAAGACATCCAGATGGCCAACAGACACATGAAAAAGTGCTCCATATCACTCGGCATCAGGGAAATACAAATCAAAACCACAATGCGATATCACCTCACACCAGTCAGAATGGCTAAAATCAACAAGGCAGGAAATGACAGATGCTGGCGAGGATGTGGAGAAAGGGGAACCCTCCTACACTGTTGGTGGGAATGCAAGCTGGTGCAGCCACTCTGGAAAACAGCATGGAGGTTCCTCAAAACGTTGAAAATAGAACTGCCCTATGACCCAGCAATTGCACTATTGGGTATTTACCCTAAAGATACAAACGTAGTGATCCAAAGGGGCACGTGCACCTGAATGTTTATAGAAGCAATGTCCACAATAGCCAAACTATGGAAAGAACCTAGATGTCCATCAACAGATGAATGGATCAAGAAGATGTCGTATATATACACAATGGAATACTATGCGGCCATCAAAAGAAATGAAATCGTGCCATTTGTGACAACATGGATGGAACTAGAGCATATCATGCTTAGTGAAATAAGTCAAGCAGAGAAAGACAACTATCATATGATCTCCCTGATATGAGGAAGTGGTGATGCAACATGGGGGCTTAAGTGGGTAGGAGAAGAATCAATGAAACAAGATGGGATTGGGAGGGAGACAAACCATAAGTGACTCTTAATCTCACAAAACAAACTGAGGGTTGCTGGGGGGAGGGGGTTTGGGAGAAGCGGTGGGATTATGGACATTGGGGAAGGTATGTGCTTTGGTGAGTGCTGTGAAGTGTGTAAACCTGGTGATTCACAGACCTGTACCCCTGGGGATAAAAATATATGTTTATAAAAAATAAAAAATTATTTAAAAAAAAAAGAAGAAAAATAAACTTCAAAAATAAATAAATAAAACAAAAACTATCTTTGTGGTTGTATCTGAAATTTGTATCTTTAGCATTAACCTCTCAGGAACTCTTTCCACATTTTCAAATGTTACTGAAAATCATGACATAAAGAAAATATCTTACTTTTGAAGGCTTATTTAGTGTTCTA
Source organism: Mustela putorius furo (assembly GCF_011764305.1). Taxonomy (NCBI): domain Eukaryota; kingdom Metazoa; phylum Chordata; class Mammalia; order Carnivora; family Mustelidae; genus Mustela; species Mustela putorius. The sequence goes on from NW_025421987.1 coordinate 77,783,978, forward strand.
AACATCAAATTACTCACTCATTAGTTAACTAATTTTTAAAAATTTAATAAACTACTAGTAATTTCTATGACAAATATCTTACCCCCAACAATAATATAGTCTAAGAATGAAATTATGAATTACAAAACAGTTTGAAGGGATTAATGTATTCTCACAGATTAGTAAAAGCCTATATACTATTTCTCTCACTGTAACATAGCAAGCCTATATAAGGTTTATAAATACTAAATTTTGCTCTCCAATTATTTTACAATGAGGTCTAAGTTTTCATGTTTGTATTCTTTACTATTAAGTACAAACTAACTTATATAAGTTGTATAAACTAATTTTAGATTTGATTTATGCTTTATTATTATTTCAGTAGACAACAGTCTTTCTTTTTATTAAAGATGTACCAGAACATCATCATTCTCTATTAGAATTGGAGAGGATTTCAGGGAAAACCAAGACCTAGAGTATGGATGAGATCTGGTTTTTCTGAATCACAATATAATACTCATCTCTCATTAATACATTAAACAAATATTTATTAAGTTCTTTGTCACACTGAACTTTCTTTGAATAAAGTAAGATATAGTTAATTTCTGGATATCATCCTTTTGAAATGCTTCTGGTCACATAGTTGTGTGATATTCTCCAGGCATCTCAAGGTAGGCAGAATTCTAAGGTAGTTCCTAAGAGTTTTATCCTCTGATGTACATGCCCTATAATATCTCTTTAGTGTGAGCAGAAGAGTGAATGTGGTGAGCTATCATTCCCATCATTATGTTACTGATCAGCTGGCTTTGATTTAATTGAAAGGAAACTTACGCTGAGTGAGCCTGATATAGTCAGGCCAGCATTTTAAAAGAAGATAAATAGCAGAGAGACATTCTTTGGCTAGCATCAAACGTAGGGTAAACTGCCATGATTTGAGAGGAGGGGACCACATGCCAACGACTGAGGGATGCCTCCAGGAGCCGAGTACCTAGCTGATAGCTAATAAGGAAACAGGGACTTCCACTAGATAACAATGAAGAAATGAATTCTGCCAATAACTATGAAGTTGAAAGAGGACCCTGAGCCTCAGATAAGACAGGAGTCCTGACCAACATGCCAATTTCAGTCCTGTGAGCTCCTGAGCCGTGGATCCAGTTAATGCTCACCTGAACTCCTGACCCATGAAAGCTGTGAACTTATAATTTGTGGACCTTTTTAAGTACTAAGTTTATGGTAATTTGTTATGCAGCAATAGAAAGCAAATACACATATTCAACAGCCCGTACGTAGGACAAAATATGGGAAATTTTTGTCTGATACATTTTTCCTGGGATTTGAAGATAAAATAATATCTCAGTAGAGAATGAAATTAAAGAAGGGAATTTATGATGAAAGAAAAAGAGTTAAGGAAGAAATAATCACAACGAGCATGAAGAAAAGGTGTAATAAGCTTAAAGCTGGAGAGAATTAGAAGAGTAGGGGAAGTTTTGGTTGGACTTTAGGCTCTAGAATACATGAGTGCAGTGATGAAGGAGATATAAATGCTACCACTGGGGGTCAGCAGTAGAAGTTTGATGATGTAGACAAGTGATGATCACTGCACTGCGATGGAGCCATCATCCACATAAACTTAAAGTCATTCATGGTGATGGTGGGACCAGAGGAGAAATAAAGATTATGATCCAGGTGCCAGCATCTTTGATAGGTGGGGAGGTTAGTAGAGGTCTGTAACTGAAGGGAAAGTGTTATGGACTGCCCATAATATTCACATATTGAATTCCTAACCCCCAGTACCTCTGAATGTGACTATATTTGGTGAGAAGGTCTTTAAATAGGTCATTACATTAAAACAAGATCTGTAGGGTAGGCCCTAATGAAATACAACTAGTGTTCTTGTTGGAGTAAATTAGGACACAGACAGACACAGAAAGACCATGTGAAGACACAAGGAGAAGACACAACCATCTCCAAGCCAAAGATAAAGACCTCTGAAGAAACCAACCTATAGACACCTCAGTCTCGACTTCTGTTCCAGAATTCTGAGAAAATCCTGCTGTGGTTTCAGTCACCAAGTTGTGGTACTTTGGGCAGCCTTTGAAAAGTAATACAGGCAGTAAGAGATTCCTGTTGATGAGCCTAAATGTTATACGCTTTTGACCCTGAGTAGGCTCTAGGTAAATACATCAATTCTTACTTGCCCATGCTTGCATATAAGCAGAATTAGTTACAGAGATAATTATGAAGGAAAAAGAGTGGCTTCAGTGGCCCCCACTTCCTTCTGATTTGGTCATCTATGGCAAGTGAGTTTCATTTTTATCTGAAACTTCATGGGTCACTTACTTTGGTTCATCTTTGAACATAGAAGACTTTGTCTGGCTTCCTAGAAAGCATATTATCACACATTATCAAAATATTCAAGCAGAATTTAGGTGGTTGGATGTAGAAGATAGAATAATTATTTCAAAGTTAGATGTTTAAAATATATCACAGCTATTGTTTTAGGCTAGCTGAGAGAATTGCATGACTTAAATTCTATTCCATGTTTTGAAAAATACATGGAGAGATGATTATTTTAAAAGTTTTTTTACGTGTTTCAAAATAGTGCCTTCCTGTATCCACTCTTCTAAATGCTGTTTCAGGCTGCCTCCTGAGCTATAAGATTTCTCATAACTCTAAAAGAAAGGCTAATTCCCCCCAAATATATCTGCTGTTGTATTGGTTAACAGTGATGTGGTCCAAGGTGGGAAAATTCTTCCTGATTTATTTTTTCCTTGTGGCTTAAAGCCAAAACAATGGCTTAGTAGGGAAGAAATTAAAGGAAGATTGATAGAAAAGTTTAGAAATGAATAATCACAATGAGAGTTAAGAAAAAGTGTGATGAAAATAAAGTTTGAGAGAATTAGAATATTTTGAGAAAATTTTGGTATGTCAGTGAATGCATGTGTATATAAAACCATGTATATTTATGCTATGTGTGTACTGGGTCATAATGTTAAGTATATTTTTATATTTAATGCCATAAGACATTTAATGTTAAAAGACTCTTTCATGTTGCAAAGGAAAGCAGATTTCTTCAATTAGAGGAAGCTCATTATCAGGATGTGCAACAGGGCTTTAAATTGGAAAGCTTCGACTAAGACATCAATCTCTAATAGATGCTTCCTTCCAAAGGAGGTGCTCATCAAAAACAAAGTTTTGAATTAGATAGCCAGAAACTAGTTATATAACTTTGAAACCTGTTACCATTAGCAGCTGTACTAAAGGAAAAATGAGCAGGAATGGATTTTTTGGGGCAGGAGTGATTGTAATTTCAACCTCCTCACTCTGTACACACACATATAACCCATCTGAAGCCCTGTGTGATTGCAGGAGATAACTGCATTTTGATGACAGGTCAAAAGTAAACAATCCAGGGGAAGAAACATGGAACCTGTGGTAGAAATTGCAGTCTAAATCAGTTTTTTAAAATCCTGAGAGGACCCCAGCAGGGTATGGGGGTAGACCCCAGGGAGCAGAAGTTGAGAAAGGCATGGTAGTGGTCAATTTAAGATGTTCTGTCTACACGAAGAGAAAACCAGCTAGAAAATCTCCAACAAATCCATGAGTACTCCCATGTGAGAATCAACATTAAATATTTGCCAGACCCAGCGTAAATAAAACCCCTTGGCCGTGGTACCCCTGCTGTAACAGTGGAGAGTTCAGAAAGACATATTTACAAGCCCGGTAAGGAGAGTAAGGGTAGGTGCGTAAGGGAGAAGGATGACAACACTTGTCCTACTGCAAGAAACTAGTTCCCAAAGGGTCTGAAATTGGTAAGCAAGTGAGGGAAAAGATTTAGCTGTCCATCTAGATTTAGATGTCCATCTAGTTGGAGTTCTGGTTATCACATGCAACTAGACTTTTTCTTTTCAACTGCTTTCATTGAAGCTAGGTTTGCCCTTTAAAGTGAGAGAAGGCTAAGAGTGCTCAGGAGGCCTGAGTTTGTATGCCGGAGCCCAGGAATAACTGATGGCACAAGCAAGTATAAAAATCAGTGGGATGCAAAATTAAAGTGCTTTTGATGATTTTTCTCCCAGTTCTGCTTGAGTTACAGGTACTCAGGGAAATAAGGAAGAGCGGGGGATGGTGGCCACACATGTGGGCTTCCCTGAAAGTTGAATTCTTCCTAAGGAAACACAGCAGCTCAGTTTTAATGCCTCTAGTGGTGCCATTGAGGAAGAGGTGTGGTCGCTGCTCAGGGACCTGGCCGCTCTGTCTGTGCTCCCTCTCTCATCCATTTGCCACCATGTCCTTGGCACCTTCATAGAGTCTTTATTGTGTTTTGGTTTTCATATGCCCTTTCTCACTACAATAGTAGTGGATGCCTGTCTTCTGCATTCTGTACTGGTAGTTGGCTCCTCTCAAGTCCTCCCAAAGCAAGGATTGGACGGGCAACCAATCACACTATTTAGGGTAGGAGCCCCTCAGGCTGAGAACCCTGACCGTGGGTCATGTCATCGACTAGTTTTTAGCCCAGAGGTTCTCAAACTTTTTGGTTTCAGAACCTCTTTACATTGTTCTGAAGTACTGAAGGCTCCGAAAATGTTTTGTTTAGATGGTTTATTTCGGTTGATAGTTATTGTATTAAATGTTAAAACTGACAAATTAAAATATACATATATGTGTATATTTACTGACTTATTAAAGTAACAATAAAATCCATCACATAGTGATATAATTAGGATATTTCTATAAAATAAAAGCCCTATGATTTCCCAAACAAACTGAGTAGGAAGAGTAACATCGTCATACAGTTTTGCTAATCTCTTTAATTGTTTGAATTCTCATACCTGCTTCAATCCGTTGTATAGGTTGTTTTATAAGGAAAATTTAGCCTCACACGGATGTGAAGTTGGACATGGAAAGACCTCATGGACCCCTGCAAGTGTCTTTGGGACCCCTAGATCCTGTATATACATAGGTATTTACATACCTATGTATATATATGTAAATAGATTATTAGAACCCCAGAGCATATTATATTACTGTAGTAATGATATGTAATTATAATATATATCAGCACATTTATAAAATAAATAAGATACATTAATATGTATATGGTATAGTTATATTAAATATAGGCAACATTTTTCCCTACACATGACTTTTAAAATAGCAAAAGAACAGCAAATAAACTGTTTTGGATGACCGAAGCTGAAAATTTGACTACAGGCTTGGAAGTGGCAGTGGACAATATTCAAAGGCCAGTTTTCTTCCTGTGCTGTCATTTCAAGTCTGGCTCTCAATTTCTCCATTTAAAAAAAGGAAGAAGAAGAAAGAAAGAAAGTGATAGGACTGAAGTCCTGAGTCCCTCAGGCCCCCATCTGTTCTAACATTTAATCATTCTCATAGATCAAGTAAATGAAGCTTGTACCTCAGAGAACTGACAATCTGGTTTTAGGTTAATTTAATGGTCCTAAGTCTCCTTGTTCAGATTTCTATTGTAGTGATAATTCATGACAATGAATTAACCCAATAAGTTTCCTTCAGTTAAGGTTTACATAACACATACAAACGTGGTTCAAATGTAGAGATCATCTTTGGAAAAACTAAAACTGCTTTCATGGTTTGGGTATTTTATGACTCTTAACTCTTCTAACATTTCACATCATGTGTTTCTTCCAGGTTTCCCCATGTCACAGTTCCCTTCACTAACCTTGGCATGCCTTTTGTCTGTCCTATATGCTGGTCATTCCAGTTTGTGGATGAAAATAGCTCACCACCAAACTGAGTTAGCTACCTCTAGCCGTGCATTTTAATTTCAAACTGTGATTTCTGGTGCTGCAAAATGCTGTTTTTAGTTCTGTTGGTACTTAACAGCTTTGTTTGCTTGTGCCATGAAACTACTCAAATACTATTTTCTTTTCTGTCCTTCGCAAATGACCCAGGCAACAAAACTGCCATTCCACACTGAAAGGGTGAGTCACTGAGCCTGATTTTGTCTGACTTTGAGATTCTGCAGGTAACTGGTTCTAAATGCTCCTTCCTACGTTCTTTTCAGATGGTAACAGTCATTAAAGAAATGGTTTGGAGGGAGAGGATGACATTTTAGAAATAACCAATTGAACAGTCATATAAGAGAGAACTTAAAAATAATTTCAGCACAACTTTCTTTGGCAGAGTAGATCCAGATGCCAAGAGAGGAGTTTGGGTTTGGTATCTTCCACATGCCTCACAGGATCTAGTATTGAGGTAAAAGTAGATGTCTTTTAAAGAGATGGAGGTGGGGAAATGCATAAAACATGATATGTGTAAACCAGGGCTTAGAAAGTAAATCCAGAATATGCTGCTGAGTGACACTTTTGGTAAACAGAGAGAGAAAAACAGAGGGACAAGTAGCAAACTAACTCTAAATCATTATACCGATGATGGTTTAATTAGGTCAAGGCCGTTTTTGCTTATTTCTGACCTGACAATTTTTCTTATATGATTAGACTTCATAACTGATTTGCAGTTTAATGCATTTGCAAAACTGTACTTCATACTGCCTTCATTATTTTATTTTCTTGACACTTGAAAAATTAGAGGCACTGGCATCATTTTAAATAAAAAATCCATTTTACTCCTCTCCTATGCAGATTTCCCTTGTACATTCTGAATGTGTGTTATGTATAAAACTCCTGTCGACATTGCCTCAGATCCACACTCAGCATACACAATATAGGTCAACATGGCTTATAACCCACTCAAGGTGCAGATCAGACAATTGTGCTCCTTGGGAGTACATCTGAAACGAATTTTGAAAGGTCTGGAGGTTTTGTTTGGCAAAGAATTGAGCAAGAATCCTCTTGGGTTTCTTCTTAGGAATTTTCCTGAAGGAAATCTTTTTGTGGGTGTGTATGTGACATTTAGAAATGAAAGTCAAACACTAACCCTTTGGTAAGGTCCACAGTTTTCTTTATCTGCATTAGTTCATATTCAGAACATCTGAAGAACAATATGGGTATAATATATATTTTAGAGAAAGATCAATGTTGGGAGGCTAGCTCTTTCACATAATAAAAGTATTCTTTTGACAACATGATAGCTAGAGGTCTAATTTATTATTAATAAAAATAATAGCCACCATGTATTGAATTTTCCCTACTTTCCAACAGTTCTTTAATCCCCACAGGAAAACTGAGATCCTGTTTTTTACAGCTCTGAACCCAAGAGATTAAAAAACAACAGCAACACAACAACAAAATGCTTTTTATTCTTATGTACAGCCCTACTAAATTGATGTTTTTATAGGTAAAAAATGATCAAGTATCCCAATCTCATATGACTCAACTTAAATAATAAAGTGAGGCTATCAGGAATAAATACACTTACGGATTTTCCTTATACTTGTTTTTTGCTTGTAGCCTAAATATATTGTTACTTAACTGCTGGCTGCTAGTCTTACTAAGAACACATATCACATCAAAATAGTGATTGTAATGATGTTGATAAAAAGATAATTTATTCCTGTGTTTCTTATTGCTTTTGTAATTTGATTTTTTAAATAATTTAAACACTACTTATACATGGACACTACCTTAGGTGAAGATCTTATTATCTAAATGAATTGTGATGCAATGAATAGAAGTAAATATAGACATGATGTATTTTATTGTTACTGATGGACATTACATAATCCATAATTTTGCCTGTGTTTATTAGTGGTTGTTAATGTACAATTATGTTAAAGAGGTTCTGCATTATAAGTAAAAACATAGGCTGCACATTTGCATCTGAAAAATATTTATACAATGTCCCAAATGCAAAATATACTGCTATGCATACTTGGCTCTCTATTTGACCCACATATAAAGCTATTCATCAGCTCAAGAAACATTCATTGAAATTCCAGTCACTGTGGTTGCAGAAACAAAGCAAAATAAGACACGGTTCCCATCCTCAGGGTGCCAAAGAGAAATTTCATAACACAAATTTACTTCTATGCATAATCCAATGACAGAAAATTTTGAAGATTTAGAACTGTATGAACATGAAATTAAATGACTTTTAGGCAGTGAACTTCTTGCCACTAGAATTCTTCATTGTTTTTTCCATTTTGTTCTTTCAACAGAATTCCAAATAAGTACCTGTGATTGGTGAAAGCATTGTCCTAGGTGCCAGTGAAACAAAGGAAAACACAAATTAAGGTGTGATATTTACCCAGATGGTGCTCAATTTCCAGGGAGGGCAGTGTAATGCTATGAAAAGAAAATGGATTGGGATCAAATAGATTTAAGATTGAATCCCCCAGTACCTTCATATATAATCCATGTATCGCTAAATAATTGCCTTCTTGAGCCTTTACATTCTTTGCGGTAAGGTGGGAATAATACTACTTTGCAGTTGGTAGTTTTAAAGGTTGAGTACAAATGTCTTGTTTCCACCAATAAAACAAGCAAGTAGGATCTTAGTATTATGGCCTAAAGCTATTTCGTTGGTAGTCTTCCTACTTGTAACACAAAGTTGTACTAGGTCTTTGACTACATGTGTTTCTTCTTTTCGTCTCTAACTCTTCTCTCCTTACTTCTTTCATATATACCATGTTGAGAGTATATGATGCAAAATATTAGTCTTTAAAAATATTTTATTTATTTATTTTTATGAGAAAAAGAGAGAGAGAAAGAATGCACACAAGCAGAAGCAGAGTGAGGGGCAGAGGAAGAAGCAGACTCCGTGCTGAGCAGGGAGCCAGATGTGGGGCTCCATCCCATGACCCTGGGATCATGACCTGAGCCAAAGGCAGACGGTTAGCCAACTGAGCCACCCAGGCATCCTCAAAATATTATTTTGAATGACACAACAAAATTGACTAAATCATTTTCTTTTAAATGTTTTCTTACCTTTAAAAAAATCTTTCCCTTTCATAGTCACCCATTTTTTATAGACTAGACAACCCATATTTGACAGTATTCTTTTTATTAAGTTTACTTTTGTCTATATACAGTGAATATCTATGTTTTTTACCCTGCCCTCTTTGGTGACTGAATGCAGCAACTGACAATTCTGAATTGCAAATTAAATTTTTGTGGAATCTTAAGGTCATAGGGAAAATTAGAGGTCACTTACACCATTACGTATGCAACATATGTTTTTCTGCCTATCTGTACCATTTGTTCATGTGTCCAATTCATCTTATAAAGCCAGATGTTAAAAGCATGAGATAAGGGGCACCTGGGTGGCTCAGTGGGTTAAGCCTCTGCCTTTGGCTTGGGTCATGATCTCAGGGTCCTGGGATCGAGCCCCGCATCAGGCTCTGCTTTGCGGAGAGCCTGCTTCCGCCTCTCTCTCTGCCCGCCTCTCTGCATACTTGTGATCTCTGTCTGTCAAATAAATAAATAAAATCTTAAAAAAAAAAAAGCATGAGATAATGGATAGCACAGGTATTCAATTCAACCAATGTTCTGCACGTAGTACCTTTAAAAAATGTCAACAACTAAAAAACAACATTGATTAAGCACTTACCATGTAGTAGGTAATCATTAGCTGATTAATCAGCTTTTATGCACTATGTCTATCATTACAACAATTACATGAGATAAGACTTATTAAAACCCACTATAGAGTTTAGGAAACAAACTTACAAAAATTAAGACAATAGAATTAAGAAGCAGGTTAAGTAGGATAAAGGAATGAAATGTAGAACCCACCTATAGTGAATGAGCTTTTATCTCCCATCAGCTGCTTCTAGGCATTTTGAAAAGCTTATTGTCAATCAACTGTCTTCAATTATTGAAAAAATGACATTCAGTCCTGAAGTTGTAAAGGAGTCTGGTCTTAAGAGAGTACACTGTGTTCAAGAATGCTGATGAAAGGCTCAAAATGCTTTCACAGCCCGTATACTGTTTAAAATTAGAGCACTGAAGAACTTATTCATAGGCCTGAAGTTCCCTTATGGGATCTATGACCCAGTGAAAGCATTTCTGCTTCCACACCACAGCAACTGTGTGTCTCTTTACTGTACCTGGTGAGGTTACAACTACTCTTGCATGCAGTTTTTATGATAAAGCCCTCTAGGAAGACTTCTTAATTTAACTCAAATCTGGGAAAGCTTGTAGATAGTGAAATCCCAGTATATCTTTCAAAGTGTAGGCTTTGCTGGAGAAGGTTCTCTATAAAATAACCAAAACTTTCCCAGCAGAATAAATAGCACAGCCACAAAGCAGGTATTTTCCTTTCTAGCACTTTTCATAACTTCAAAACTCTTATTTAAATAAAAGTTTGCATATGATAGACTAATTATTAAGCAGAGTAAGGAAATGACATCACATTGCAATCTGCAATCATCATATTTAATATCTTTCCAGCCCAAATGTCTTGCAATAAGTATGTATGTATTTATGTATTTATAGACATACATGTGTGCATTATACATTTATATGAATATATATCCATCTTTTGGTCTATCTATATAGCTATATCTACTTGTAAGGTATATGTATATATTTTAAAAAACTAAGAAAAAAATGTATCTTTTTGAGAAAGAAGCCCAATGTTAATTCTTTACACTGACAATTTGCTAGATATTGAGTGCCAAAATTATGAAAGGTTTTATATTTATAAAAATAATTAACATTTAACTAAATTTTTAGTATTATTTCATTATATTTTAATTCCAGAGTAGTTAGCATACAGTGTTATGTTAGTTTCAGGTATAATATAATAATTTAACCGTTCCATGCTTTACTCTGTGTTCATCAAGATAAGTATACTCTTAATCTCCTTCACCTGCTTCTCCAGACATGGGTACATATAATAAAAAATACATAGTAAATTTTAATATTTTACCAACTTTAGTCATATAAAAACCTAGAGGAACACAAGTTTTTCAATTTTATCTTTGTGAAGACATATTTAATAAGGTAGGGGTATGGAACATAATGTATTTAACAGATTGTTAAATGGATGAAAAAATTTCAAATACATAGACTTATTGAATATGGGTCTCTGTCTGTACTCTTATCCTGAATATGATAATAATTAAAGGAAGGCCTGAATTCAACCAATTCAATAAACAGAGTTAATACATAACAAGAAAGATTCTATAGGGCAAACACAAATGAATAATGAAAGGAATATAATTAATATTCTCAGAGAAATTTGATAGGGTATCACATCCGTAACACAAGAGTGACTGTTATAAAAAAAAAATTCAGGGTCTTGGAAATTACAACTATCATCATTGAGATTAAAAAATATGAGGTGGATCATAATGCCATCGCTCTTCAAAATCTTGTTTTCGTTGAAATTCTATACAGTGTCTTCCTTCTTTAATTCTCTAATACAATTTACTTAATTCTTGTTACATTAACCTCATGATATTGTAGGACTTCTACGATTTCCCATGATTATTGTCTTCCAGTGACTCTCTTAAAACTGATTACTATGCTTTATTTAGGATGACCACAAATATCAAGTCTTGACCAGAATATGCAGGAAAGGTGACTGATGATTTAAAATACCTGGTTGTATTAAATTTGCCACTTGGAACTTTACAGTAAAAACATAGAAATTCATTGTATTCCAAGAATATGTTTCTTGTTTTTCACAAACTGCTATCAGCAAAGAGTATAGACAAGGACTCTATGAGTGGATTGAGAAAAAATTTCCATTCACACAAAAAATTTCTGTTCCTTATCTGTTTAATTCTTAAGACTGACATAGGAGAACATGACATAACCACAGCAACTAGAGGCAACAGAAAGTATCAATCAGAAGGGCTCAAGGATGTTACCGAAAAATGGCCTTGATAATTTGTGGTTGTAGGCATGACTACTTCTGGAGAACTGCTTTGTAGTGTGGAACTTGTGAAAGGGGTAGGGTCACAATGTTAAGTGCCAGTGTGGGCAATGCACAGATTAAGGATACCACTGCTACCCTTAGGTGACATAGATAAGAGACAGCACTGTGGTCAGACATGCACTGGTGAGAGTTGATGCATGAGCCCAGAAATGTAGCTCAAGCCAAGGATCAGTAAGGAAATGTTGATAACCCAGAGCCCTGAATTTGTCCTGTGTCTGATACTAGCATTACATTAAATCAGCATGTCAACACCATTCTGGTAGTAGAACTTTGCATAGAACTGTGAACTGGAAATGATCAACCCCTCAGACTACCTCTCCAGAATAAAAGTCCAGATATAAGGTTCTAGGATGACCTCACAGGCATCTTCTTGACCACACACATGATATTAAGGTTTGACTATCATCCCACTGGGCAAAAAAACATAACTAGGGTCCAAGAATGTCCAGTATGTGTTTTAGGGTGCTTTGACTATCATCCCAGTGGGCAAAAAAAAAACATAACTAGGGCCCAAGAATGTCCAGTATGTGTTTTAGGGTGCTTTGCCTGTATAATTCTGCCAGTCCCAGACAGTCCCAGACACTGGTGGCATCGTTAGAAAAATTTGTAGTAGGTTTATCTGACACCTGGATCCTACATGGGACAATTCCATGCTAGGATAACCTAAAAATTTTCAAGGAAGGCATGCCAGTGTATAGAGATACAGAGATACAGAGCCTAGGACAAGGGACCCAGTTGCTTGGTCTAAGTATGGTATCGCTCAGTATTAAAACCTTTCTTATGACTTATATAGATTCTGGACATTTAAAGCTCTAAACTCATAATTTTTTTTTCTTTAAATTCTCCTGAAGAAACCAAGTCGATTTTTGTTGTTAATGTCTATATCAGTCAGGGAAGCAGATCCACTTATGAGTATTATAGGAATAAAATATTTATTACGGAATTAAACCTCACAGAAGTCAGGTAGGGAAATGATGGTCACAAATGGGGATTAGAAAGAGCAGAGAAACACTCACTGCCTAGTACTCCTGAAACACTGGCACCGGTAGACAAATAAGAACTTTTAGGGAAAAGGTGGTCAGCTAAGCATGTTCAGCAACTACAACAGACCTATGAAGGGGAGTCCTGAAGCAGTCCATGAGAACCTGTTATCTCTGGGTAGCTATAACCTCTGTGGGTCTCTGTTCAAGCATGGCAGTATGAGCCACAAGTCAAGAAGACCAGCTGGGCACAGGGTAGAGAGGGATGATAAGTTGGGCCTCAGGCACTCCTGAGGCTGCACGACATTATATTGGATCCTAGTGGATTTCTGAGAATAAAATTGTTCCTTCTATCTTCGCCTTCAAAATGTAGTGTAACTTCCTCTTTGACCAATTCCAGCACAGAGCAATAGAGGAAGATTATTTTGGGGATGCAGTGCCTGGCTTAATGAAGTCAACATAGCACAATCCCCCATACTTGATTTAGTCCTAAACAATGCTTTTACGGTACTTTCTCTATTTTGTGTAAATGGTCTCTTTTGCTGGCTCTTTCTGGAGACCTTTGGCAACTTTAAGCTCATTTCTTATACTTCCATGAGAAAAGAAGGAGTTGATCTCCTTAGGAAACCTCAAGAAAACTGTCATTACATCTTATTGGCTCTGACCAGCTTGAAAGTCTATCTCTGAACCAATCGCTGTGTCTGTGATGACCTGAGGTAATCAGTACTCATAGCCGAAGCTCGCAGTAAGTTCAGTCCTATCCAGACATCAGGACTACACTATGCATGTGTAGACAGCTCTGTATTATCTGTGAGAATGCTGCCCTGCCCAACACTGCCAAGAGAGTAGGAAAAGTGGTACTGGCTTTATTAGACTAACTGGAAAAAATTTTCAGTGCTTATGAGGGATAAATTTAGTAGCATGCATGATTAATATAAATAAACAAGCAAGACATATATGGATGTATACAGATGAAATTTTGGGTTTCAATAATAGAAATAAAACATCTAGAACTTCCACAGAAGAAAAAACAAGTTATCTACATGGAAACAAGGATTAAGTTGTCATCAGTAGCTCAAATAATTATACTGAATGCTAGGAAATAATTGAAAGCAATATTTATGATTCTGAGAATTTTAAACATATTTCCAAACAAAAATCCAAGTCTGCAAAAAATGTAAAAGTATTTATGGATATAATGGCTGTGAAAATCATCACCATCATCCTGCCTAGAAGTAATGACTCCGCAACATACTCCCACAAAATGAAATACATTTAAGAAGTGCTGGGATAAATAGAGAAATTAGTTACAATAAGTAATTATCGATACAAAACATAAACAGTATTTTCATACCAATCCATACCAGAACCTCAGAACTTATGTTCGGCAAGATGCAGAAACCAGATGGACTGTTGGGGCTCTGCTGTTTGATGCAAAGTCGTTGTGCTACTGTCAGTGTAAAGTGATAAAATAAAATAGAGACATCTGATCTAGAGTAGGCGTTGACTATATTTGAGCTACAACTTCTACAGATTCATCCATTTTCCCTGAAAAGAAGTGAGTTGGGGGAAATCAGAGGGGGAGACAAACCATGAGAGACTGTGGACTCTGAGAAACAAACTGAGGCGCTTGGGGGGGTGGTTGGGTTAACGCAGTGGTGGGTATTATAGAGGGTGCGTATTGCATGGAGCACTGGGTGTGGTGCATAAACAATGAATTTTGGAACACTAAAAAGAAATTAAAAAGTAAAATAAAATAAAATAAAATAAAAAGCAATGGCTAAAAATGAAATCCTTTAATCGAGTTGCATTATGTAGTGGTTACTCACATACTGGTTAAAAGATTATGCTAGCTGAGGCGTTGTAGAGTGAATATGTTCACAAGGGAGTTATATAGTTTACTATTAGTACTTTATTCCTTCTTAATTCATTAGTAGTTTATTAGCATTTTATTAGAGATGCACTTTTCAATTTCCTACAGTGGAGTACTGCTAAGATTTAGGGTGAAATTAACTTGGATCATTTTATTCTAATAAAAGATTGGCCTTCCCCCAATTTTCTTTTCATTATTATTTAACAGAAAAGTTTACAATCAAGTGGGAAAATATCCTGTATCTACATAAAGTGAGAAATAGAAACACAAGGCCAGGCATGAACATGGTTAAAAGTGTTACCAAGTACGGTACAGAGATAGGCACTTGCGATTTTCAGTTACAGCTCTTCTTTTATTCTCCATATTAACATTCATGACTTGTGACTCTTAGCAAGTGTGGACTTTAAAAGTGTTATCAGGACTGGAATAGAACAGATATTATTCACTTCACTCCCCTCTTGCCCTCTGTGAATACTTAAACAAGATACTTTCATGCATCTAAAATGGACAGCACTGACTTATTTCTGTATTAGTAAGTTTCACATCTCCCCTATCTTTTGTCTTCATTAGGTCACAATAACTTTCCAGTTGTCTCAACAAGGCCTTTGCCATGATATATTGCAGCTTCAATAAAGGCAAAGGAAGTCTTCCATGTCTAATTTAAGAACATGTTTTTTATGTTTGTAGTTAGTGTTCCCTATGGTATGTTCAATAATACTAGCTAAGCAACCATCTACTTAAAAAGAAAAGAAAAGAAAGAACACATATAGACAAAGGGCCATTCATTTGTACAAATTTCTTCTATATAAATCTTCAGAAAGAAGAAGAATAAGTAAATAGCTGAAATCTTTGTAAGTATTTATTGTCAAATCTGTATTTTGGGGGATAGTAAGTAGGTGACATTATCCTATTGAAAATTTACTACAGTTACAACTCTTTTTAATGAAATTTTTTTGAAATGCGACATAATTCATAGCTGATTCATTCCACGTTGAGTAAGCATATTTCATCTGTTCTTTATTATGAGAGGATGTAAGTGGGTTTTTAATATTCTGTATACAAAAATGCATGCAATGCGATGGTCACCACACTCTTTTGCTCAGATTATACTAAAACAAATTTAATTTTTGGATTACATCACAAGTCACTTAGCATTAAAGTGAAACAGTATTACTTTATACAGATCACACTAACATAAATTAACTTGAACAAACAACCCTAGTTTTTACTTTATAATTTGGTAAATATTAGAGTTATACAGTACCATCTTAAAGAATTTGGTGAACTCCTCAAAAGAAGATTTAAATGCCAGGTTTAAAATTAAGGAGAGGGGAATCAAAATATCCATCTCCCCGAGGAAGAGCAAACTGGAGGAGAGCTGGGAAGATTTCTGATTCTCTTAGAACCAAAAAGCAGCTAGCAGATGTATTTTGTGCTGAGACAAGTTAAAAAATAAATAAATAAATAAATAAATAACCAAAACTATTCATGCAGTTTGATGTTATCTATTGCTGTGTTACAAACCAACATGACACTTGATGGCTTAAAGCAATGATGATTTATCATTTCTCATAAGCTTGCGGATTGAACGGTGCCCAGCTGGGTGGTTCTCACAATGACCTCTTGGTGTGCTCCTCACCTGAAGCCATCTGGGGTTTGGCAAGACTGGAGGATCTAACACAGCCTCATTCAGTATCTGGAGGCTTGCTGCTGGCTATTGGCTGGCCTTGCTGCCTTTCCACATGGTCTTATCATTTGAGAGTCTAGTCTAGCTACTGTGAAGCAAGCACCCTCATAGGGCAAACAAGGAAGGTGGAGAACTTCTTGAGGCCTAGACTCTATGTCTCAAACAGTATCACCTGCCATGTTCTATTAGCTAAAACAAGTGGCAAGTTCAGTCCAGATTGAAGGGGTGAGTGAATATACTCCAGATGTTGATGGAAGGAGCTACAACATGTAGCAAAATTGTGTTTTCATCCAATCCACATTGTCTCATTCTCCCTGTCTCTCTCTGTCTCCTTCTCTTCCACTGCCATTAACATATTAGCCAACTTTTTGCATTAAAATGTTAAATAGTAAGTATTTCAGGTTTTAAGGAACCTTACATTCTCTGTCACAACTATTCAACTCTACTGTTGTAGCTTTATAGCAGTCATATATAATACATAAAGTATTTGGGAGGCGCCTGGGTGGCTCAGTGGGTTAAAGCCTCTGCCTTCGGCTCAGGTCATGATCTCAGGGTCCTGGGATCGAGCCCCGCGTCAGGCTCTCTGCTCTGCAGGGAGCCTGCTTCCTCCCTTCTCGCTCTCTGCCTGTCTCTCTGCCTGCTTGTGATCTCTCTCTCCCTATCAAATAAATAAAATCTTTAAAAAAATAATGGATGAATTTTATATCTATTCCAACATTGGCACAGCTCTCAGGAATCATAAACAAATAAACATATAACAAATTCAGCTCCCTCAGCAGGGAGCCTGCTTCCTCCTCTCTCTCTCTGCTTGCTTCTCTGCCTGCTTGTGATCTCTGCCTGTCAAATAAATAAATAAAATCTTAAAAAATATGCATAAAATATTTGGTTGACTATGTTATAGTAAAGTGAGATTTATCAAAACAGTGATTGGATTTGGTAGTCTGCTGAACCTTGGTGTTACAGGTTGAATTTTATTCTCTCTCCCCTGATTCCAAGGAAGTTTAACCTCCAGGACCTCAGAATGTGAAGGACTATTTAGAAATATGGTAGGCTCCTAATTCAGTATGATTGGTGCCCTTACAAGAAGGTAGTTGTATCAAGACAGGGACATGGTAGAACACCATGTGATGATGAAGGTAGAATATGGAGTCATGCAGCCGCAGGCCAAGCAATGCCAGAGGTTGCTAGCAAACCACCAGGAGCTAGGAAGAGTCAAGGAAATATTCCTCTATGGATGCCAGATGAGCGTAGCCTTCCAGACATCCTGATTCATATTTCTAGCCTCAGAACTAAGTGGAAATAAACTTCTGTTGTATTAGTCCACTTCGTTAATTGTACTTTGTTTTGACAGCTTTAATATACCTGGTCTTGCAGGCACCTGGGTGGCTCAGTGGGTTAAGCCTCTGCCTTTGGCTCAGGTCATGATCCCCAGGTTCTAGGATCCAGCCCCATATTGGGCTCTCTGCTCAGCAGGGAGCCTATTTCCTCCTTTCTGTCTGCCTCTCCACCTACTAGTGATCTCTGTCTGTCAAATAAATAAATAAAATCTTTAAAAAATATATACCTGTGTGTGTAATCCTGATGGATTATAAATTTTACACTTTTTTTTCCCCTACATCTTTTCTCTTTTTATTTTGTCTCCTGGTGGCTTATGAATCCTAGGTAATAGCCACCCTCCTAAAAATGGAAGAAGTCAAAAACATTGTATCTTTTCTTCCCTGATATCAAAATTGAGAGTCTGTGTCAGGTCTTGATCCAGTGTGATTCAAATTATTCCTACTAAGGAGTTCTTAAGTAGTATTCAATAGGATAGTCTGTTCTTCCCACCTAATGCTTACATTTCAATAGAAATCTTGAATGCATTTATTTTAAAATTTCCTCAAAGCTATTTAATTTTTAGTAGCAGTATCGATTTTTGTGGGTTTGTTGTCATTGGGTTTTTTTGTTGTTTGTTTTTTAATCCGTAACAAAATTTTGTCTAGAGCCTCAATGCATAAAAATTAAGCAAGGTGTGGCTGAAGCTGGTTGGGGAAGCCTCGAGTTAGTTCCTAACTGTCCTCCTTACTTGAGTCTTCTTATCTCTGGAAGACTCATCAATGAGTACAAGAACTTTAGAGAATAGAATTGAAAACGGGTGTTGTAAAAGGAGATTTGTTGTGGAGAGTTTAGACAATGGGGAGAAGCCTCAGGACAGGGCCTATTCTATGTCCTCAGGTTTCATCAGATAGACGCATGGTTACTGGACTTAAGCATGAAAGATGAGACCATCTGACCAGGTGTTCTACTGACTGTATAAAAGCATACCAGGTTAAACAACAAAGGTGAAAAGTTTAATTTTTTTTTTTTTTAATAATTGACTAGATGTCATTATATATCCATCCTCTTCTCTAATGAGAAGCACTAATTTCAACAATGGCTGTCAATGTGCCAAGAGAAAGAACAGGGAAAGTCTCTCCAGTAGTGGGCACGTTCCAGGCAGTAGCAATATTGTAAGGTGTATGGTTGCAAACCCAATTCATTGTTTCAACTGGCAAAATGGCAATATGCTGGCAATATGTTCCCTTAGCATTTTTTTTTAATGTAGACATGCTATTTTTTTTTAATTTTTTATTTTTTATAAACATATATTTTTATCCCCAGGGGTACAGGTCTGTGAATCACCAGGTTTACACACTTCACAGCACTCACCAAAGCACATACCCTCCCCAATGTCCATAATCACACCCCCTTCTCCCAAACCCCCTCCCCCCAGCAACCCTCAGTTTGTTTTGTGAGATTAAGAGTCACTTATGGTTTGTCTCCCTCCCAATCCCATCTTGTTTCATTTATTCTTCTCCTACCCACTTAAGCCCCATCAAAAGAAATGAAATCTTGCCATTTGCGACAACATGGATGGAACTAGACATGCTATTTTTAACCAAGTTCTTAGAGAATGCTATACAGAGCCATGAGTATTATGCATTTAGAATTTTTAAAAATCTGTTCTTCTGAATTATATTAGAGCAAATTCAGCCCGATTAGCTACTAGTAATGATGTCACACTTTTCTTTTGTCTAAAATAAAAATATTACCTATCAAACAAATTTAATTTTATAATAGTCTTCGTTATTTTCCTTAAGCAAGCAAGGAAACAATGCAGGTAATTTCAAAATAGCTTGATTTTTTTCTTTCAAAAAGTCATTATATGTTTGCATTTTGGTTGAAGTCATACTTTATTTCACAGATACCAGATACCTTTGCTTTCATATAGTTGAGTTACTCCCTATCAATATGGCTCCTTTTCTCACTCATTTATCTAGCTTATTTCTCTATTACTATCTTGCTTTTTTTTCTTCTTTAATATTTTATTTTGCACATCTATGTACCACTCTTTGAGTAGGAACTAAAGAGACCACAAAAAGTACTGTTATTGTGAGATGAATTAGGTGTGGACATGCATGTAGACATACAAATATCTGTAAAATGCTTTCTTTTTTAAAAGATTTACTTATTTATTTTAGAAAGAGAGAGCATGCACACACGCATGTGTTAGTGGGGTGGGAAGTAGAGGAAAAGGGAGAGAGAGAATCTCAAGCAGACTCCCCACTGAGTGGAAGCCCAACATGGAGCTCCAATCCCAGGAGTCTGAGACCATGACCCCAACTGAAATCAGGAGTCTGTCGCTCAACTGACACAGGCACCCCTGTAAAATGCTTTCTAAAGCATAGTAATTGACTAAAATCAGCTCTTTTTTCAGAGAGATAATTGCATAGGAGGGCAAGTGAAGAATTCAATATACAGGTAAAACAAAGCAAGTCAAATATTCTATACATTCTATACAAATATTTTATACATTCTATACATTGGATTTTATTGAAGTCATTCTATGGATGTCTGCTAAAATTGCAAAAAAAGTTTGTTTAGATATACAATAACATGTACATTCCTTTCTGTTATAATAATCTGATTTTTTTATTTTTTAGGTAAACTCTCCTTTCTCAAGAAAATTAGAAATATCCCAAGTCTTCCTCTAGCTGCTAGCTCATTGCTCTCAGTATTGCAAGCATTCCTGGCTCTCCACCCGCTATGCTCTCTGGACTCACTGTCCCATATTTATCCCTATAGAAGTAAGATTACTACTGCTCAGGATTCTGAGAGAAATCAACATATGCATTTCTGGAAATTCAGGTTACAGAACTATGGTTCCATACACATGGGTGTTTCCTATATTGATTATAATAGCATAGTATTGTTTTTAGATATTGGGTCCATATTCAATCATTCTAATATCTTTTTTTTTTAGATTTTTAAGATTTTATTTATTTATTTGAGAGAAAGAAAGATAGCAAGAGAGAGAGAGAAAGAGACAGCACAAGCAGGGGAAGAGGGAGAAGCAGGTTCCCTGCTGAGTAGGGAGCCTGATGCAGGGCTCGATTCCAGGACCCTTGGACTGTGACCTGAGCTGAAGGCAGACGCTTAACTGTCTGAGCCACCCAGGTGCCCCCAATTCCAATATCTCTTAAAAATAACTTCAATGACTTTCTTTTGCAACAATATTGTACATGAGAACCCCTACTCTGTCTCTGAAACTGAGGAATTCACAAATGATTGTAAAGTTTTTTTTTTTTTTAAGATTTTATTTATTTATTTAGCAGAGAGATCACAATTAGGAGATAGGCAAGTGCAGGCAGAGAGAGAGGGGGGAGCAGGCTCCCTGCTGAGCAGAGAGCCAGATGTGGGGCTTGATCCCAGGACCCTGAGATCATGATTTGAGCCAAAGGCAGAGGCTTATTAACCCACTGAGCCTCCCAGGCACCCTGATTGTAAACAGTTTTATTTGGGACTAGAGAATGCAACCCCATGAGGAGGTAAGTGTTATTTTGTCTCTTTTGTTCCTATATTTTCTACAATAATGTAAATGCTTAAAATCAAATTTTTATAAAATATTGACAGTGTATGCCATTATTGTTATCGCCATTCATAAATTTTATAGCATTCTCTATTATATAATGAAATGGAAATACTATGTTTACATTGTTAAATACAGCAAAACATTTGTAAATTTCAGTCCTAAAGACATTACACTTGCTTGTCTTCACTTAAAGTATGAACATGACATGTATTATTTATTGCTCTTTTTAAGATTTTATTTATTTATTTGACACAGAGAAAGAGATCACACGTAGACAGAGAGGCAGGCAGAGGCAGAGAGGGGGGAAGCAGGCTCCCTGCTGAGCAGAGAGCCCCCATTCGGACCTTGATCCCAGGACCCTGAGATAATGACCCGAGCCATAGGTAGAGGCTTAACCCACTGAGCCACCCATATGCCCCTATTTATTGTTTTAAATTTAAGAATTACACATTCTCTGAAACATACAAAAGTCAAATTGAGTTGAAATTGACTTTTTATACCTTCCAAGAACTACAGCTGTAAAGATCATCATCAGAATTAGTTCACAATATTATGGCTCTTTGATGCTATAAGTGCATGAAATACTTTAAAAAAGCTAATTGAATTTTTAAAGACCTCTTGCAAGCCTCAGATCAGGTATTTTTCATATCAAATAAACAGGGAGCATCTAAGATAGAAAAGGAATTCAGGATCAAACCTAGTCATGAAAATCTTACAGCTTTAAAGGACACATTTCTTTTAAGAAGGAGAGGTTTTGAAACACAGTTAATTAGGATGTTTACTAATCCCATAAAAAAAAGTACTAAAATCAACCAGCATGGATTAAAAAAATAAATAACAAAACTTTTACTAAATCATCTAGTAAAGCATCCCAGAGGAGCTTTGGAGCTACAAAGTGAAGAGGAAAAAAGTCTGCTCTCTATATGGCTTTGTATACCTCTACTTGACTTGGAAATTTGGTGACCTTCAAATTCAGTTTTGATGGATATACAAGGTCTTGAGGAGCAAGACAAAAAAATCGTATGTTCAATATGAAGATAAAGTACAAATAGTAGATCTCCCTCCAAAATTAGGACCTAAAAGGTCTATAGTTTCAGTAAAACAATCAACTAGAATGAAAGCCAGTCTGAAGAAGAGGAAAGACAAAACTATGGAAAGAAATAAGATATTGACTATTCAACTTCCAAACAGGTGGAGCAAATAAAATCTCAATATAAAAGAAGTCAATAGATGGACCTGGGGAGGTTTATGGTAAGTGAAATATCAGACCAAAAAACAAAAACAAAAACAAACAAAAAAACACTATTTCTCTTATATGTAGAATCTAAAAACAAAAGAGATGAATAAAACAAAACAAAGTCATCTAAACTTAAATTAATTTTTTGTAACCTGAGTAAGGAAAGCCTAAAAAATGCACAAGGAAAAAAAATTGAGAAAGCTATCTTCAAGTTAACAGATTAATAGAGATATGTAGATATAAGCATATATCCATATGTCTAACTATATAATCTATATAAAAAGATATATATATTTTATTTATACACTTATAAATGCACATATAACATGTGATATACATGGTTACATCATATATAATTGTGTGTATTATATATACAACTATATAAATATTTTTATAAAATGTTTCATTAAATTTTAAAAAGTTGATATATACAAATATTCTTTGATCAGAGTGCAAATAGGTTAAATATGAATACCAGAGAAATAAAAAAGCATTTGTCCAGGGAAAAAATACCTTTAGATAATTTATGAGTCAAAGAAGAAATAATAATTAAGGTTAGAAAAGCATTTAGAAATAGGCCATAAAGAAATTGTTACACTGAAAAATGACTGATTTATGCCTTAACTGTTGTTTCTTCCAGCTTCATTTCACACAATAATCAATTCTTCCATACTGCAACATTGTTAGAGAATTCCATCAATCCATATGTGTCCTCTGTTTTTTCTACCATTTTCTCAAACATACTTTGAGAAGCCATGAAAAAAAAAAATTCAACACACAAACCAGATACAGAATACACTCCTGAAGAGGGATATCATATTTTGTATACTACATTGGTAAAGTATAGTATAGATTTTTTTTACTTTGTGGATTATATGTCACATGTCATATATTATATAATTATATATTATAAATTATATGGCATATATATTACACACAAGATATATGTGTGTATGTAATATACATTTATTATATGCCATATGGAATATATTATACCATGCGTATGTATCATATTTCATATGATATCATATCATATATCATATTACATATCTTTGTAAAAAAATTTGAGACAGGTAGTTTTTTAATCACAAGAGCTGTCACGTGGCATTAAGTAAAGTACGTGTGCTATTCTTAAGAGCTCTTTTCTTACTACAATTGTTACAGTAGTAATTATGCTTTCAGTGATATCCACAATTATGGTCATCATCTCTCTTTCACGGTGTCTTCTGTCTTAGAAGATTTAAGAGTGCTTATCAAAATAAGTGCAGTACTAAAGGATGAGTTAAATAAATAAAGAATCTGAGTAAGGGTTGGAACACAGGTAAGCCAAGGGCAAACTAAATGTGCAGCAGTGTTTTCATAATGCTTAACATATTTGCTAGAGTGTGACCACAGATTTGTGCCTTTGTTTCCATGTTCCAAAGGCAAACAGGGAAAAAAACAAACAAACAAACAAACAAAAAACCTGTGCTCATAAGACAGAAACAAACCTATTCCAGGAAGCACAGGTTTTTCTTGATTTTGAGAATAGAAAAAAGATGTCTAACATGCTCAAAGCACATCAAATTATATTCAGAATTCAGTCGATTAGACTGACTAATCAACTTTTTTCCCTCTTTCTGTGGCTTACTGCAGAGAATAAGTTCTGAGAATGGTTCTCATAGAATCCAGAAAGGCTTTGTCTGTATGCCTAGGGTTGGTGTTCTACGGGGCATCGCTTTATACAGTATAATGCATGATAAAGTGCAGGAGGAAAATATTATTTCCGTGGATGTTTTAAAAATCTAAATTTAGATCAATATTTAAGCTTATTACTATTTACAATGAGAACTATCGGCTCCACTCTCATGCTAATCATATTGCATATGATGACATGTGAAGATCTTCTGAGGAAAGTGTGTAGAGCCCTTCACATAAACAGAACTGCCAGTAGTATGCTCGCACGTTAATCGCTTTCAGCAAAGACTGACATGGCACATCTTTACATGTTTGGTAGATGTCTAGGTGGATATAAGGATTATATTACACAGTTTTAACTAAAACCAGGTAACTATATCTCAATGCGTTTAGATGGCACCCATCCTAAACATTTGGGGGGAAATATTAAATAACCTATATGGGACATTAATA
This sequence comes from Mustela putorius furo, assembly GCF_011764305.1. Classification (NCBI taxonomy): domain Eukaryota; kingdom Metazoa; phylum Chordata; class Mammalia; order Carnivora; family Mustelidae; genus Mustela; species Mustela putorius. The sequence continues at coordinate 77,808,575 of NW_025421987.1, forward strand.
AGCCTGGAAAAAAAAGTAAAAAAGTAAATATGATGATTACATATTTAGTATCCCCCGATATAAACTGTTGTGCTATTATTTATCAAACGTAATGAGTGAAGCCTGTGCCCGTCTTCTTGGAAGATTGTTATAAGATACCAATAAACACCTTCCTCATTAATCTCTTACCCAAAATGATTCATTCTGTAAATACCTTGGATCCCTAGAGAGCTTTCATGGTACCGCTTCAAGCTTCCATCACACTTACCAGTTCACATTTCTTTTTATGCCCCTCTCATTTTTTGTGAACTGAAGTACTGCCTTGGATGACACGCTTTCTTATGTGTCATGTCAAAATGAAAACACTGGTTTCTGGGCATGTAGACACTACCATAGTTTGAGCTAGCAACATCACTTACCCCTAAAAAACCATACAGCTAAAGTGGGGAAGGGTTTACACCTTGGGAAGATAGACTTAGTATGACAGCACGTATTCCCAGATGAACCCTTCAGTGGATTGCAGCAAATACCAGATAATCTCCTAGATTAAATTAATCTAGGGCTTTCTATATACATTACAATGGATTGTAATTGTTACCAACAGCTTTCATAGTAAATTTAGTTAAATAATTATCTAATACCTGTCCGCACCAATACCTGTCTTAGTCAGCATCAGATTGAAGTAGTACATAATAGGGACTTAAAAAATTTTTATTGAAAGAATAAATTGATTACTTAATAAAATTTGCCATTCTCTGGCAATGCTTTCAATCTATCAATGCTCCTTTAGAATTTTGACTCCTGATATTTAATACAACAGTACAGATATTTAGTGATTCAACAAGTCTATATGTTTTGCTATGCCAAATTTAGGCCCAATGGTTGACTTATCGATTTATTGTGCCTTCAATAAAGGAAGAAAATTTGTCACTAAAAAAATTATAGGTATTTATATAGTATAGAGATAATGTACCCTACCTTGAACATGCAGTCAACCAAAATCATTAATTTTTTATTCTTCTTATAAACTTTTGAGTCATATTTTCTTCCTTAGATCTTAATGTATCTTTTCAAATGTAAATTTTTGTTTTTATTATGATACTTTAAATATATCTCAAAGTTATCTAGCTGTATGGGAATATTTTGATAATTTTTTGATATTTTTAATTTTATAAGTTTTGATTTACTTGGAATCTAGTATTGTCATCCAAATAAACTATTTTTCTCAGCTTTGTGACATTTGAAATACTTGGTACCAAGGTCATTATCCATACCAAAAATATGTGTTAAACAAGTCCAACTGAGGGAAAATTCTAACCTGAGTGGTAAAAGTCACTTTCCAGTTAACCATCTGCCCATTATTTAGCAGGAATACAGGAATACAGGAATCAAACAATTACAAATTTCCCTAATGGTATGCTCATTCCATCTATATTTACCCATGTTATTCATAAGCATGTCAGGAGATAATTTGGTAACTGTATTTCTAGATTCTAGAATCAGAATCTTAAAGACTAGTTACTGAAATTAAATAGGATAGTGCTGCATGATTCAATTGTTCAGAAATTTTAGACAAATGACTTTATAAACTACTGATGACAATGGTGTGAAGAACATCATCTTGTAGGAATATATCAAATCAATAATTATTAGAAATGATAGTATTTACTATTAAAGCAATAAAATCTGTATAGTCTATTAAATGTATTTCTACTGATATTTATATAGTACTTTATAAACATATTTTTCTCACCAAACATTTTCTCTCATATATCCTCATCTGTATTATTGTAAAAATAATTTCTTCAGTAAAGGGAATTGTGTTTGGTTGACAATACACGGATGATACACAGAAGTATATTTTCTTTATACTTCTTAAGCAGTGTACTTGGAGTAAACCTTGTGATCCTGCTATATTAAAAAAAAATTCTTTCTTTATCAGAGAGCTTCAGTCACTAAAGGGTGTGTGTTTAAAAGCACTTCAATTTTTCCCTCTTCCTGATTTTGTAGTCAAAATTGCATTTTTTTAAAAAAAGATTTATTTATTTATTTATTTGACAGAGAGAGAGAGAGATCACAAGTAGGCAGAGAGGCAGGCAGAGAGAGAGAGAGGGAAGCAGGCTCCCCGCTGAGCAGAGAGCCCAATGCGGGACTCGATCCCAGGACTCTGAGATCATGACCTGACCTGAAGGCAGCAGCTTAACCCACTGAGCCACCCAGGCGCCCCAAAATTTTTTTTTTAAAAAGATTTTCAATCCATTGACTCATATTCTTGGACTCTTAGGCTTGGAATTATAACAACCCTTTTTCTTAATGCCTATCTTTCTCCTGTCCAGAACACATGACTGACTTTTTTTCCAAAAGGCCGCTGGAAGCACTGTTCTATAGTTAAAGGCAACAATTTCACTTATTCTTCATTACATCATTGGATATCTCTTCTAAGGTGGTTAGCTGCATTTTTTAGTTGGTTTCAGCAACCAACAAATCAGGCTGCAAGCCTATCATCAGCCTATGCTAGAAGGGAAGATCTTGGCGGAACCAATTTTTCTGGATGAATGCTTTGTTTTCAAAGATGATATTTCAGATACTCATAAAATTACTAGTTTTTTCCCCTCTTCCCTATCTCCCTGCCCCATTTAGATCTTAATGCCATTTTTCTTTCAGTTAAAGAAAGTTCATTGTTTGTAAAATCTCTTACATGTTGGACATATGGTTATGTTATACTGTGGTGAATGGATAAAGCTTCAGTAAATGTTCTATCTTTGGCATGCTTTTAGACTCATTTAAATAGAACAGAATAATCCAATTAAGTCTCTATCCTTTTCAGGTTTCCAAGCTCATAGGGCTGAAGTTTATTTATATATCAGTTCATTTGGTAGTATATTTTCTTATGCTACATGTTTATTAAATATCAGAAAATACCAGAAATGCTTATGTGTTGGAGGCCACGGCTTGGTGGATCAAACCAGGTCCTGACTTGTGTCTCCTTTAAAGTCCAGACACCTTGATAAGGGGTTAAGGACAGGGAAGTTGAGTAACACTGAGAAAGGGTCTGTGCTATGTGTTGTGCGCTTGCCTACGTGACTTCTCACACATTCTCCCTTCAGAAGGGAACAATATGATCAGGGTCATAAATTCTTAGTTGGTCCTTGTTGTTCCTGTACTTCCCATAATCCACTCCCTGGTTGATTGTAACTTCTTGTATCAATAGTAGCTAATGGCATTAGCCGTGATTACCTGGCATCACAAGATTTGTTTGTAGTTAATGTAAACTTGTTATAGGAACTTGCGGTTATCTGACTAGATACTGATGTATTACTCCTCCTATTGTGGTCTGCCTTATAAATGCTTGTAAAATGTGGAATAAAATCGGCACTGTTGGACATCCTCCTCAGTGCTCCTCCTTCCCCCATCTCTTCGTCTCTTAATTTCTTTTCACCATCCTCATACCCTCATGTTCCTGGTTGATTTGTTGCACCAGGACACTACACTTATGATGCATAGTAACTAATTTAAATAATAGAAGTAACAGACAAATATCTTAGGTTTCAGTGATACAGGGAGAAATGGTAATCAAGATAGATTAATGATATGAATGATCATTCTGCTATGGAAAGGAATGAATTTTCATTTCTAACAAGTGAAGAGAATATGCCTACTAAGAACATAAATAAGAAAAATCAAATATCCAAAATTGAGTGTGAAGAATATTTGTTTTTATCAGATAATGAACTAGAGCTTGGTGATGAGAATAATAATGATCCCATTACTGATGCAAAAAAAAATAAAAGTAGAGTTGGAAATAGGCTCATCAAATGGCTTCCATGTGAAAGGAAGAATCCATAAATTCTTAAGGAGAAAAATAGAAAAATCTTAATGATAAAAGAAATGAATGGAACTTATAACAATGTCTTGAGAGAAAGATTGATATTTTATAAAGTTTTATTATTATTGGATCAGATACAGAACTGGTATGATTGAGGAATTCCTTTACAATTTTAGTTCAAATCTTTCATACTAATCTCAAATACAGACCATAGTAATAAATTGAGAGTGTTTCAAAAAAGCTTGTTAAATGAACCAGTTGCTAATATTTTATTCTTCAATGCATCTACTAATCTTCTTGAAAAATTTATTGGGTATATGTCTAATTTACCTAAACTAAGAATTCTTAAATCAAAGAAACTATTCTAAACTTAGCATACATTTTAAAGTGAACATACACTATAGAAAAATAAAATAGAAATTCAAAATATATAATATTCATTAATATGAATAAAAACAAATGTCATATGTGTGCAGAGATAGAAAACAAAGACTAATTTTTCTCCTTTCTTTGAGGAAAATAGTAGAACTTATTTCTATTCACAGCAATGTAATCATGGTATTGTTTCACTCTGTTTATAAAAGATAACCAGATAGAAAATAAATTAGGCATTCTCCTAAATTTTAAGAAGGTGGACATTAAGTTTCAGCAGACAGATAGCTAAGATTTCAAGGCTAATGCTATAATCAGAAAATTGAAGAGTAGGGGAAGATAAAACCTACTCTGTCAAGACCCAAGTTTGATAGTTTCTGAAATAACTTCCAGTTCCACTGTGACTATTGATTAATCTATGTTTAGTCACAAGCAAAAGCTTTTGAAGAGAGATGGGTATTGGGCATGGTATACAGGGAGTATGGCCCAGTCAGTGGGCCTGCTCCTTTATTAAAAGTAAAGTCCACATCTTCTTTAACCATTCATCAGTTGATGGACACTTGGGCTCTTTCTACAGTTAGGTTATTATTGATAATGCTGCTATAAACATGAGGGTGCTAGATATACAATGGAACATTACTCAGTCATCAAAAAGAATGAAATTTTGCTATTTGCAGTGATGTGGATGGAGCTAGAGTATATTATGTTAAGTGAAATAAGTCAGTCAGAGAAAGACAAATACCATATGATTTCACTCATAGATGGACTTTAGGAAACAAAATAGATGTACACGTGGGAAGAGAAAAAAAGGAAAGAAAAGAAAAGTGTGGGAGGGAAATAAATCATAAAAGATTCTTAACAATAGAGAACAAACTGAGGGTGGTTGTAGGGAAGTGGGTGGGAGATGGGCTAGATGGGTGACAGGCATTAAGAAGGGCACTTGTTATGATGAGTACTGGGTGTTGTATGTAAGTGATGAATCACTAAATTCTACTCCTGAAACTGATATTACACTATTTATTAACTAACAGAGATCACAAGTAGTCAGAGAGGCAGGCAGAGAGAGAGGAGAAAGCAGGCTTCCTGTGGAGCAGAGAGCCTGATGTGGGGCTCGATCCCAGGACCCTGAGATCATGACCTGAGCTGAAGGCAGGGGCTTTTACCCACTGAGCCACCCAGGCGCCCCTAACTAACTGGAATTTAAATAAAAATTTGGAAGGAAACAAAAAACCTAAAAGACAACAAGCAAACAAAAAAGCAAAATCCAGAGTTAATGCATAAATCCTCCCATAGAAGCAGAGGTCCAAGTCAGACTTCCCATTAAGGAAGAGAGTGGTGGGAAAAGCAAACAAACAAACTTACCCACACAGGAGGAGAGAAAAGATACTATATCTCTCAATTCCAATAGCATAGGGCTTTTTTTTTTTTTGGAAAAATAGGCAAAAATGTGCTATCTGAGGAAAACCTACAGAACAAATGAGAAAGACTGTAATAACCGAAACAGAGTGAAGACATAGATGAAAGGGCATTCAAAATAAAATATTTAGGGACGCCTGAGTGGCTCAGTCATTAAGCATCTGCCTTCAGCTCGGGTCATGATCCCAGTGTCTGGCCATCAAGTATCACATCCTGCTCCCTGCTCAACAGGAAGCCTGCTTCTCCTTCTCCTACTCCCTCTGCTTGTATTCCCTCTCTTGCTGTCTATCAAATAAATAAATAAATTTTTAAAAAATTTTAAAAATATTTAAAATCATATTGTCAGCAAGATAATGCTCATAGAAATTAAAATATTAATGAATTTAAAAGTCAAAAATAAAGGCTTAGAAGATAAGACTGAGATAATCTCCAGATTATAGATTAAAAAGAAAAGGAAAAAAAAATGGGACTTCTGGCTAACTCAGTCAGTAGAGCATGCAACCCTTGTCCTGGAGCCCCACATTGGGGTTAGTGTTTACATTAAAAAAGAAAGAAAGAAAGAAAGAATAAAAATTTAGTAGCACTGAGGGTAAATTCAGAATGTCTAACAAGTTCTACAAGAGTGTCAAAATAAAATCAGAGAGAAAATTGAGATTTAGCTATAATCAAAGATTTACTGAATGAAACACTCTGAGAGTTGTGTACAGAAAGACAGGTGTTCAGATTGCATGGGCCCTCCAAATGTCAGACTTTTCTTGGAGCTTGGTCTTGGAACAGACCATAACCTAAGAAAAGTCCTTTTGAAATTTCAGAAAAACAAGGGAAGAAAAGCTCTAAATCATCTGGTGCAGAAAGCAGGCCACCTCCAAAGACACAAGTACCGATAGGGCCGCTAGATTTCTTCTCATCAGCACTCTGGTGTCAGAAAAAAATATTTAGTGAAGGTTTTAGAGTTCTGAGGTCACAGGCAGATTTCTGGGACTCCAGAATTAGAGATGCCAGAAGCCATGGCTGACAGTAAGAGCTCACTTTCTGTATCTAGGGATAAAACGGAAGTAGATAGAAACCAAGTGCTGTCATAGAGATTTGGTAAATACTGCCATTTTGTGTCTGGGCTTTGTCTGGGCTAAGTGCACGTGCACGAAGATTCTCACTGTGCTTTCCTTCAGACGGTGCTAACAAATAATACTTCCAAAACCCACTGAAACCTTTCTTCAGTACCTGAGAAGCAAGAAGAATCCTCAGCTGCCATTCAAGATCCTCCATGAACTGACTTGTATTTATCATTCCAAATCGTTAAGTTTTTAAATAATCAGTTTCCAAGGTATGTTAGGCTCCAATTCCTCAACATTCATTTTATATTTTTAATCATTTTCTTTCTTTTAGATTTTATTTATTTATTTGACGAGAGAGATCACAAGTAGGCAAAGAGGAAGGCAGAGATAGAGAGGAGGAAGCAGGTTCCCTGCTGAGCAGAGAGTCCGATGCAGGGCTCAAACCCAGGACCCCCGGGATTATGACCTGAGCGGAAGGCAGAGGCTTTAACCCTCTGAGCCACCCAGATGCCCTTTTCATTCATTTTAAATGTCACCTTCCCTAACTTCTATGATGATGCTGGCTCCGTGCTTCCATATCACCTGGTTTATATTTCTAACCCAGGACAAGAGCTACTATCTGGGATCATTTGAGGGCAAGACGTGCCTTGCACATTTCTGCAGTTACAGTAAGTGGCTAATTCGTTGGTCCTGGGAGGTTCTGAATAAGTCTCAGTGAACCAATAAGGGAAGGGCTGTTCTATTGTATGGGGCTGATGAATAATTGAGAAAGTATATTAGAAATAACAGATTCTTGAGCTAGTCTTTATCCAGTTCAGATCTTTCCAGAGTTTATAATACTTGGAAGAAGTTTACCTGAAAAGTTAAGAAAACACCCATTAAAAAACACCCACTAAAAAAATAATGATTGATTTCATGTTACATAACGTCTGACTTCAGCATAACAGTCTATGATGAGAAATGAATCCTCTTTTTTGGGTTCTGATCCCAATATCTAGTTTTGCTCAGTCAGAAACTACTAACAACACTTAGCTGATGTCTCTGATCCTGGGCTGATTTGGAGTCTTCAGATTTGACTGGTTCTCTACTACATGAACTGTTATTTTTCTCTTCCGCCAGATCAACACTGGTGGTTTCAAGGTTCTAATTTTTATTTGCAGACCATTCTTCTTCTTTAACAACCTAATTGCTTGAAATTTGCTTTAAGTACTTTGCCTAAAAAAATCTTAATTGAATTCTACAAAGGTTAGCATCTTCCAATAATGCAAATTCCTGACTGAGAATCTAGGCTCAATTGCATCAATTTGCATCTCTGTATTTTCTGCTTTGTTAGAGAGATCCATCTAGCCCAAGTCTCATGTTCACAGGACCTCAAATTTAGGCATCTAATTTTATATTTAATACAAAGTTTCAAAGTATCTGGTGGATAACAAAATTCCATCTTACTTTGATTTCTTTGTGTATATTAACTGCATGATTACATTAAATGTAAACATTTAAAATATTCCATGAGTTTTATATCTTTTTTTAAAATTATTTCTTTATTTATTGTAATCTCTAAGAATTGAGTATGTACACGTTTTCTCAACTGCAGAGGGGGCCTCTATGGTCCTATATTTATGTTTTCTGCCTAACCTGTATGAGCTGTTATTTTAAAAGAAAAAAAAGGGCGCAGCCTCTATGTGGCTGTCAATTACACCTTAGACTCTTGGTTACAAATCAGGTCATGATCTCAGTGGTCATAGGATTGAGCCCTGTGTGGAGCTCCATGCTCAGCGAAGAATCTCCTTAGGATTCTCTACCTCTCCCTGTTCATGCTAAATAAATAAATAAATAAATAATTTGAAAAATGAATAATCAAATTAAAGAAAAAGGAGGTTATATTCCACCCACTTACGTGGGAAATTTGACTTTCTATTTGGATTTGATTGGAAAACTTTTGCTATTGGATAATATTATTACAGCCCTTTTATAATTGCCTGAAACTCTCCCATTTGGGGATTTCTTGTTTGGTCGATTAATACTCACAATTGTGTGGCCATGAAAAGAAGCATTGTTAATATCCCTATTTTGTTTACTTGTCTGTCAAGAAATGTACATTGAAAAACAGAATGTAAATATTGAAAAAAAATTAATGGAGCCCAACATAAAGAAGGTTGTTACAGTTGGAGTTTTCATATATATATATATATAATTTAGCACATAAAATTAAAGAAATTGAAGTAAGTAAAAGGAAAGCTAGTCCAATTGTATATCCAATTCCATCTAATACTGGGTTAAGTCTAGTCTTCTTTTTTCCTTTTTTTTTTAAATACAAATTTTCTTGCCCTTATTCTCTCTCTTTTTCTCTTTAAATGATTTTATTTATTTATTTGAGAGAGAGCAAGAGAGAGCATGAGAGGGCAGAAGGTCAGAGGGAGAAGCAGACTGGGAGCTCAATGCAGGAGGGACTCAATTCTAGGACTCTGGGATCATGACCTGAGCTGAAGGCAGTCGCTCAACCAACTGAGCCACCCAGGCACCCCTAGTCTTCTCTTTTCCAATATTGTTTCTTTCTTCTCTGTCAGTACCCTCTATACCAACGTCATGACCATACATCCTTTTCCTTGGTACTGCCACCATATAGAACAAGTTCTTACAGCCGTTAATCCACCTCAAAGGCCAGCTAAGGAGGTGTTTTGTTTTTAAAAATTATTTGGTAGACTCTCAACTGTTAAATTCCCCAAATTCTGGCATACGTGAGAATGTCTGATTCTTGACTTTTAATTAAAGGAATTTAGAAGGGTATACATTTCTTGAGTTATTTCCCTTTTGCCTTAAAACTTCTTAAACAATGATCTAATAATTGTTTCTTGCTTTTATTTCTGTTTCTCATTGGATTACTTACAGGCTTCTTTATTCCTTAAGTTCTATTGAACTTCACTAAGATATGTCTTACATTTGGTTACTATGTATATCTTTTTGTTTTTCAAATTAAAGTTTTCAGTTTGGGAAATTTTTCTTCTCCGTCATTTCGAATATGTATTTTACTGTTTCATTTTTCCATTTTCTTTTTTAGAAACCCAATTTTGTGTGTGTTAGAATTCATTTGCCTTTCATATTTATCATTATCTAATTTTATATATGTATTCTTTGTCCCTTACTATTTTTATGATTTCTTCAAGCTGATTATTACTTTCACTGTCATTTGTACTCTTCTGTGTTCTTTTGGTTGCTTCTGTTATGACTATTTTGTTTTTCCATTTCTTTCCTGAGCTACTGAGTCCTATCAGCTAGTTTTTCTCCTTGTTGTTGTTTCTTGATTTTTTTTTTTTTTTTGCTATTTTGATGGTTTGTTTTATTTTTTTCTTCTGTTCTTTTAGTCTCCCTATTGCCTTTGAGAATGATTTGTATTTCTTTTCAATTTTCTATAAGAATTAATAACGTACATTTATTGAACACTCTGAATGTTCCAGAAATAGTTCCAATCACTTTTTTCTTATTTTGCAATTACTTTTTTCTTATTTTGTAATTACTATTCATAATAAACTTAGAAGAGTTGGTATTATTCTTATGTTATATTATATGCAAGTAAACAAATATTTCATAACTTAATTTTGAGGGCCTTTCTATTTGATCAGTCCCTTGTGTAATAACATCAAAAAAAGAAGAGAGTGAGCTAGTGTAAGTCAGAGCCTTGGTTTAGGGACCATGACTCAAAATATTCACCTATCAATACTGTCTGCTCTGGAGGCACATCTCTCAGTTTTGGCATTTAGCACCTGAAAGTGAAAAAGTGGAGACTCAGTGTCTCCAGCTTCATGATTACTACTATGAAAAGCAGTAGTCCTGTCTTCATCCCATTTTTGCTGTTTCCATACGCCAATGTATAAACAAAAATGGTGTGTCAGTTTGATTTGATACAAAGTGAAATCTGTAACAAAAAAAAGGTACATGGGGCAAAGGCTAGATAAAATCAGGCTCAAGCTTCTAAAACTCCTCTCTCAATAGAGTCTTGTAGACATGCTTAAGTCCTTCAGCAATGACTATAACATGTGTGAGATATTGTCTACCAGGAAGCTCATCAGAGACTGATTGTTCAGAGGTTTTATTGAGGATTGGTCACATAAGTACCTTAGACCTAGTATGTACAGAAATTCCATATTCTCAGAAATAAGGCAGGGATCAGCATAAATGACACTGTTTAAACAAATAGTTTAAGCGCAGTGAGCTAGTACACTGTTCTGGGAATGATGGGACCCCCCCCCTCCAAAATTTAACTTCCCATATGCTAGTCACAGAAGTAGGGCTTTTTAAGAAGAACAGTCTTAAGCCTGCTTTGTTAACTCTTTCCTTCCCAGAGATAAGTAACAAATGATCATCCATTTGTTATTATTTTATTATAATAATTACTACTAATAATTACTACAATAATTAATTAAAATATAATATATGTTATTATAATTTTTTTCTGTTTGTTCTTGATTTCTTTTTTTTTCAATGTTTTGAATTATATATACTACTTCCATTTCTTGACAATGTCTTTGAATGCATCATTGAATTCTAAACAAGTTTTATCATAATGACTTATATTTGGTAGGTATTCAATAAGATCTTGTTAATTAAGTGAATAAATGAATGAATAAATTTGACTAATGTTAATGTTAAAATAGATTTTCATTATTGGATTTTAAAGGGAAGAGTTGTTTTGTGAAGCAAAATTAGAGTTCTTCTGTGTGGCTGACCTCAAAATGTGAACTACGTTGAAAGTGTCAAAACCACTATTTTAATAGTGCTTTACGGTGACAGATGGTAGCTACAATTGTGGTGAGCATAGCATAATGTATAGAGATGCTGGATCACTATGTTATACACCTGAAACTAATGAAACAATGTGTGTCAACTACACTAAAAAATGGAAATAAAACTTAATAGAAAAGAAGACTTTCTAAATTTAAGACCTGCCTCTAGACATAAGCCTGTTCCTTGGGTATTGTAACTCCAAGCATAGCTGACTGGTGGAATGAATGTTTTGGTTTAAGAATTGGTTGGTTAATTAGTAGGCTACAATAGATTGTCCTTAAAGTTTATTCTGTCAAAAATCTATGACAAATTATTTAACTCTATCTAGTTTATCAGCATCAGATGAGTTTGGGGGCTGGAAAAGCGAAGGTTCTACTGCCATATGTATAATCAATCACCTGTTAGGGATTTTCCTACATTTTTGAATGTCAATTGGTGAGCTAATTTATTTATCAAAATTTAGGATAAGTAGTTAAAGAGTGGTAGAAATCAGTTCAAGGGATAACTTTCTGAAGATATTAGTTATCTATTACTGTATGAAAAGTTTCTCATGAATTAGTGGGATTTGTCATAGTTACTGTGTTTTTAAAAAAAATTACCTCACAGTTTATGTGGTTAAAAAACTTGTGTCTTAGCTAGTTGGACCATAGCTACAGGTCTCTTGGAAATTTTGGTTAAGATGTCAACTGAGCTGCAGTCATCTGTAGGCTTGACCGAGGCTGAATCATTTACTACCAAAATGGCTCACTTATGTAGTTATTGGCAAGAGGCTTCATTGCCTTGGGGGCGTAGTTCTTCACTATGTGACTCTCTCCACAGGCCTGAGTAAGTACACTTGGATGGAATGACACTTGGATTCTCTCAGAGGACAAATCTAAGGAAGAGATAAAGGAGGGAGCCATAGTGTTTATTATGACTTGGTCTCAGAAGTCACACATTATCGAATTCTGCCATATTAAACTTTTTTGTTGTTGAGTCACTAAGTCCAACCCACTTGCAAGGGAAAGAGAAAGGATATTCTCCACTAATTTTGATTAAAAAATATGGCAACATTTTCATTTACAGATGCCATGATGCCACCATATTTCCATAGAAGAAATGTAGTCAATTGTCTACCAATGTTGACATCATCTAATTCTTAAGTATGTTGAAATTTGAGCTTGTATCTCTTCAAAGACCTGACATTACTTAAAATTTGAATATTTCCTAATTCAAAATCACATAAAATATGACACAATGTACCAAATAATGGGGTAGAATATTTAACATTTATCTTTATTCAAAAGATGATATCACTTTATGAAACCTCTGGAATACAAATATGAAGAAGAATTGGATCAACTTAGCTAAATTTCTCAATCCCAATTCCTAAATTTTAAAAATAGGAACTCACTGTAGTAACGAGCATAGCCTGACCAGGACCCTTAAAAATAATCCCACAAGAAAAGGAGAGTCTAAACTAGTGATTCTGGCTAATGCATTCCCCTAAGATTTTGTTGGGAGTGGCTTAGATCTTTAGAGCTCAACCTGCCTCTACTGTGTTCTACTTTGGGGAACAGGGAAAAGCAGATCAGAACCTAAGAACTGGAGTGTAATCTCCAGTTTGGGGACTCTTTGATCTTAAGCATCAATACAGATCATCAGAGGCTCACTATAGATTATAAAACTGACTATGAGACCAGGGTGTTCCAAATATCTGTAGCCTTACCTATTGCCATGAGAAACAACTCAAGCAAGGGACTTTCTGTCTGGCTTATAGAAGCAGGACTTTCCCCTCACATTTGGATGGCTTAAGTACCAGATTCATAAGCAATAATGTATGAGGAGTGGGTGAAGAGGGATACCAGACTTCCCACAACTAATACCAGTGGATTCTTAAGCATTAGGAATATAAGAACATATTCATAATATAAACTGATGAAGTATGTAGTTACAGCATTACACTGTAACAGTTTGTCAGGCAACCTGATATGTAAATGCTAAGGTGAGCACTGTTTTCATAGGTGGAGTTTTTTTTTTTTTTTTTTCAAGATAGAAATAAAATTTACAAAAAAGAGTGTGAGGAAAACAGGTTTTTGGTAAGTGCAGCTGACTTTTTTGGGGGTTAAGAATCACGTGTTGTCCTTACTTGTGGTTTAGGTGAGAAAGAGATTTAACATCTGTTTTCTTCTTTATGTACACTTAAAGGTCTGCATGAAGCCTGTCTTGAAGAACTCAAAGAGGGTAGTCAGTTATAATTTAAGACTCAAGTATAATGAAAACGGGAGAAATTACAATTAAGAGAATCACTTCAAGTCACTATGGAGCCTATTTCTAATGACTATATAACTGTTGTAACCTCTGAATTTCCTATTTATTTTTCCTGGTTATTATAGGAGGTCTGCAGCAATAGGAAAACCTACACCTGAATGAAATTGCTGAATCAGTTATGCTGTTTTAATGACACATCTAGTGAGTTGAATGACTGACAAATCACTTTAGTTCCTAAGGAAAACCATAAATATTCATCTTGGACTGAGTCTTTGCACATAAACCAAATTGGAGGATTTAGGTCATTACCTGATATTTCAGACCAGAAAAGAAAACAGACTTTTCACCTGAGATATTCAGATAATATAAACGAAGGGAAATGTTTTCTCTTGAATTATCCTGGTATTTTCTTTCATCCTTAGTTTCAGGTTAGGTTAATTCAACACCTAACTGTCTATTGTACAAGGCATTTAAGTATACTATACAGCTGTAGTTGTGCTAGTGAACTTTTTATCTTCTTAAACCAATTTCTACTACCTCTTAAAAGTCTTTAAGTATTATTTTTCCTATTTTAGAGCATAAATCAGAGAATGTAACTGAACTGAGAAACTTGCATATCTTGTAAGTGACTAAACTTGGATTAAAATTCAAATCACTCAGATTCCAGAACTGACAATGAACAATTATCTATTGATGGACAAGTCAATCATAATGCATGTGTGTAAATGCATGTGTAAGAGATAACATTCACTGAACATATACTCAATTGGAATTCATAATCTCAGCTCTCCTAATTTAAATAAACTTTTAATAATGTGGATACTATATAGTTATTTATAGTTATAATATAGTTATAATGACAGTATCATTACTATTATTTATGTTTTAATGATACACTTCCTGTACAAGCAATCCCAGTTTATATGTAATTATCTGATCATGATGTACATTTTGTCTACATTCCCATTTTATTTACATGCCACACGGATACTGAACACTGTAACATATGAAATCAGTTGTTTTATATGGGTAAAATTTAAAGTGAGGTTTAATGAGTCAAATGACCCATTTAAGTGGGTCAAATGACCAATTCTGGAGACTCTCAGCAGAGTTATGTACAAAAATAGTTTGCTCAACTAATGAATATATAAGAAAGAGTGGGCCAAATGGATGTAACAACATCATATCCTCTACCTTGATGTAGCTGTGTACAATGTTGTGTTAGTAGTTTTAAATCAGCTAGTTCTAGAAGCCAAATGCAAATAATTATCTGATTTTGAACTCCTTAAGTTTAATTCTGATTAGGTTTTATCAAGGCATTAGAAAGAATCACTGTTATAAAAGAATATAAAAGAAAAAACTATATAGATAAGGCAGCCTCTGACTTTGATTCATGATAGTCTTGATCCAACTGTGAATGATTTTCTCAGCATGATTACCAATGAAATTATCTAAGGAACCTGCACATATAAGGATACCTCTTCTTGTAGTCTATGACTCAAAGACTTGGATACTGTTGATACAAAAGTTTGAATTCTTTTATTAGCCTCCTCATCTGCAGAAACCCTTGGGTGTAGACTAAGCGCATGTTCTTTGTTTGTATGTATATCTTTATCACATAAAGAAAATCAACTACAACATGATTCCCTACTAAGTTGGCTATCCTGGGGGTGCATGAGCAGCTCAGTTGGCTAAGCATCTGGCTCTTGATTTTGGCTCAGGTCATGAACTCAGGGTAATAAGCTCAGGGTCATGATATCTAGCCCAGTAGGCCTCTGTGATCAGCTGGGAGTCTGCTTGTGATTCTCTCCCTTTCAGTCTGCCCCTTTCCTGGCTTACACTCACCAGTACATGCTTTTTCACTCTCTAAAACAAACAAACAAACAAATAAAAAGTTGGCTGTCCTGAAGAAGTAGATTCACTTTGATGGAAACAATGTTTTTATTCTCAAAAACTTTAGTAGGAAACAAACAGCACCGAAGTAGCAACTATGCAAAACCTAGCCATGAAAATAATAATACTGAACCAATGCACTGTTAAATATTAGCATTACATGTTTGTTCAACTTACCGTTGGTGTAAAGTATGATTTTGGCAGTATAGGTCTTCCACCTCTATTCGCTGTGTGGCCTGCTGGGACTTCCAAGTGTTCAGCAAAGCTCAGCTACCCAGTTTCCATAGTGCTCAGATTATCTGTAGGTACATAGCTGTCCACCTAGAATGCATTCCGTAGTCTCACCTAAAGTTAGATGTGACTGTACAATGAAACTCAACAATAGGATACAAGTGATTTTATCAAGTGCCCCTTTGGATCTGGGCTTTCGGATAGAAGACACTTTTATCACATACTCTTTTTCCCCTTCCTCTCAGTAGATATATGTGAGGCAGTATCTCATCTTCTGTCATGAAGAAGAAGCAAATACTGCGGGAGAAATTGGAGCAAAAATGACAGAAACCTGGCTTTCTGACAGAGTGAAACAGAGTTTCTCTGATGATCTAGTCCTATCACATAAGGGCTTCACAGAAAAGAGAGGAAAAGAGTAGCTGTTTTATGGCTCTTATACTTTTGGATTTTGATTGCAGTAACTTATCTCTCATCTTAACTAAGGTATGTGGGAAAGACCCTTCCTCAAGCTCTGATTTTCTCATTGACTAAAGATACTAGACTAGAGGGTCTCTAAAGTCACATCCAAATCCGGAAGTCCATCAAATTGACTATTTTGTTCTCTAAAAAATTGTTGTTAAGAAGCTGGAAAATATTAAAAAATAAATAAGCTTTAGAAAGAAGCATGAAAATAAAAGCTGGAAGAGATCCGGACTAATGAAGCAATTGCTATATGAATATGGAAAGTGGTTCCAAATTTAAAGAGCCAACATAGATAAACACTGATGTGGTGTTGACAGACTCTAGTCCACTTACATTCCTTTCATTGAACAGAAAAATTCCTGTAGAGATTCCCAAGGAGAAGGGCTTCAAATTATTACTCATCACTAACCTTCTCCTTAGGGTTATAAAAAATAGAACATGTAGTTCTATGCAGAACAGATCAGAGAGGATTACAGAAATCAGAGTGAGGAGTTTGTATAATAATTCAAGAATGAGAAGCTCCCAGACTGTTAGGAAGATAAAAGTGGATCAGAAGAGACAGAACTTATGCTGTAGGGCCTGACTACCCATTTAGGCATAGCAATGATGAAATTTCCTGGTGATTATGTGACCTTGGGCAAATGACTCCACCTTTCCAAATCTCAGTTTTCTTGTTGGGACAACAGAATCTACCTCAGAGTACTGTACGGATTTAAAAAAAAAAAAAAAAAAAGGCAATGCCATAAAGCACTAAAGTGCCTGGCAGTACTAAAAGCTTAATAAATGCTAGCTACCATTGTTATGATAAAAATATCATTATTTGTGGTAGTAAAGATATTATATTATTATAATTTATCAAGGATATTGTGTGCCCAACCATTATAGAATGCAAACAAAGTAAAACAGATGAACTATCTTCAAAGGTTTATAATGGCCTTATATAACAAGACTCAAATATGGAAAATTTATTCTTAATTAACAGATTAAATTCTACTTCATAGACATGCAGTAAGTATTAAAAAAGAGAGGGCAATGTGAAATGGAGTAGGCTTTGTGGGGAAAATAACATTGAAAGTTTATGCTAAGGATAATGAAGACTTGAACTTACTATGTGTTGAATATTATTCTACTTGATAGACACATTTGAATTCTTAATCCTCACAATAATCTTATGTGTAGGCACTCTAATTATCTCTATTTTATATATAAGTAAATTGAGGGATGGAGAGTTAAAGTAATTTGCCTACACTTATAGGGGGTATGTGGTGAAAGCTGCAAGAGAACTGGCAAACCAAAGTGGGGGCCAGATCACCTAAGCAGAAGTGACACTGAGTTCTTAGAAAAGATTAATGAATGAATGAATGTAAAGCCTATGCTATTTTAAGTAGGGAAGGAAATAAAGAAAATCAAGGAAGAAGAGTTTGAGAATGACATATCTGACTCAGACAGGAAACATCTTAGAGGGGTAGGGGCTGAAATAATTATGAATGCCCACTTACTCAGTTCTGTGAATTTGCATATTACAAAACCATATTTTTAATATGATGGAATGTGATCTCTGTAGAAGCCTTGACTGTATAGCATAATCATTAAACAGCATTGTTTATTTTTTTCTTAATTGCACTAATTTAATCTACTCTTTGGCAGACTTGATATTAAGGGAAAGGTAGTTTTTTCGGAGTTTCCAAATATGTGGTTCTCCCAGAGTTCTTCTGAAAATGCTATTCTTCTCTGAGACTTTCTGAATGTGTAAAGAATCAGGACAGGAAAGTGATAAGCAAGTTTTCCACACTGTAATAGACATGACATTAAAATATTTTCTTCTTCTCAGTTCATTTTAAAAGTTTTTTTATATGAATAGCATAAACTGAAAAATGTAAAAATTTTATTTGAAGAAGAATTGATAAGTGCAAAAAAATATTACATAGGCTTAAAATGAAGTTTCTGCTTGTATTATGAAATCCTGGCCCCAAAAAAAAAAACAAAAAACTTTACTTTTAACTCAAGTTAATTTTATAAGTCAAATACACTCTTGAGAGAAGAGAAATAGCATCTGTGTCATTTTTAGTCAATAGTTTTACAGCTGAATATTTAAACAGTGAGTCTTGGCATCCATGAAGGAGTTTAAACATCAACACTTCTTTAAAAAGCTGACCAAATGACAGTGAGCTGTGGCAATCCTGCTAACTTTTAAATAAGAAACAGTCTGAAAGAGTTCTATATCCTTTTATGTCCTTTATATGCTACATTAACACACTGAACTTTTTATGTCCTTTATATACTATATTAATACACTGAAAATTTCATCTTGATTAAAAACTTTCTCAAATAATGAGTCTCCTTAGTGGAAGAATGTAGATTGGTGTTTGGTAGCTAGATTTAAAATATAGTCATTTTAGAAGTAATTTTGGTTATGTCAACATGATGAAAGACTCCCTTTATTTTATAAATATAAACCAGAGTACTCAATCATCCTTAGTATATATTAACAAACCTCTGTTAAATTAAAATAACAACAAAATGTTGAAGATGTCAAAACTAACAATGCTCATATTCTTGCTGGATTAGTTTTCATAAATATCAAACTGAGACATCAACATTCATCAGTTTCTCATAATTTAAATGAATAGAAAATCTCTAGTTCATCTTCACTCTTGTTATTGCATTTAAATTGTCATATAAGTTTTGTTGCTATTATTCTGCTATTGACAAATAAGCCTGCATTTTCAATGGAAATGGCTTTATTCTCTCAGGAATTGGTCAGGTTCTAGGCCATAGAACTGAACAAAAGAGCAATGATAGTTCCCAAAATGAAACCTGCAAAATACATTGTGAAAGTTTAATTTAACAACAATAATTTTGAAAATTAACAATTAAAAAAGACTGGAAAGGGGGGAAAAAAAAGACTGGATATGTCATAATAGTATAATTTGAAAGGTTCTTACATAAATTTTCCTAAGTAGGTTTCATATCTATACTTCAAAGATTTACTAGGAAACTATAATCAGGATTTTTTAATTTCCTTGTATTTATTTTTTTAAATTTTTAAATAGAGAATTAGAGATTTTAATCTATTCTGATTTCCTTTTATGTGAAGTACCTAAAATACAAAGGTGCCTAGATCGACAGTGTTTAGAACGGGCTACACTTGAGTTTGGTCCAGAGTCCTTCAGGCTTATTGAGACTTATGAAATGCACATATAAATGCAGAATTCTCATAATCAAGAGGAAGAGCTCAAAAAGTCTTAAGCACTTACAAAAAATGTCGATCATATGCTTTCCTGCTTCTAGAGATGTTTCTATTCACATTATTCCAAACAATGGAAAACTATAAGCTAAACTTAAACTGTGAGTAAATATCAGTAATTCTAGGTTGTTCTATTCTGAACTATATGTGTCTTTCTTTAAAATATGCATTTAAAAAGAATAAATTCGTGGGGCGCCTGGGTGGCTCAGTGGGTTAAGCCGCTGCCTTCGGCTCAGGTCATGATCTCGGGGTGCTGGGATCCAGTCCCGCATTGGGCTCTCTGCTCAGCAGGGAGCCTGCTTCCTCCTCTCTCTCTCTGCCTGCCTCTCTGCCTACTTGTGATCTCTTTCTGTCAAATAAATAAATAAAATCTTTAAAAAAATAAATAAAAAAAATAAAAAGAATAAATTCGATCCAGATGTTTGGTACTTCGAAAATAATTTCTATTTTCTCTTCCACATATACTGCTCAAGATTTAGTTTATTCGTGGGAAAAGTTGATTGATTTGTTCTCTGCAGAAAAGAAGGGATGGTTGATGCCTATCAAGACATAAGAAATGCAGGGAAGGTTTTCAGAGTGGGGAGGGGTGTGCTTGCCTTGGGCATCCCTTGATGACTTTATGAAGTTACTGGCAAAACCCCCATACAAAATTCATTCAGCTTCTTCCATTCTTGGCATATTCCTGTTTCACATTTTCTTGTTGCCCCATCTTTCTGTAGTTCTGTCTGTTATCTATATACAGCAATCCTGAAACTTAATGACCTTTATCATTCTCCAGTTAATTATGTGAGGTGAGACTCTAACTCAATTAGCATAAATCATGTGGAGAGTGCTTTATGTATTTCTAACACTGCGAACACGTTCCTGGTTCAAGTTGATTCATAGCAGAGCAGTCAGCAAGTCTTAAGGACTATTCTCCTGAGATACATCTATCTTTCTCCTCTCGTTTTTTTTTTTTTTAAATCAAAAAATTATTTTACTCAATACTACAAAACCATAGTATATTTACTTATAAAGACTGCTTTCCTACAAATAATTAGAAGGTTTTTGGTTTGCGTGTGTGTGTGTGTGTGTGTGTGTGTGTGTGTGTGTGTTTGGTTATTGCTTGATCTTTCTGAATTGGGGGAAGATACGTAAATTTTTGAAGATTTAATTAATTTTCTTCCTAACCTGATGTTTAAAAATCTTAAAAATGACTGGGGCACCTGGGTGGCTCAGTGGGTTAAAGCCTCTGCCTTCGGCTCAGGTCATGATCTCAGGGTCCTGGGATCGAGCCCCACATGGTGCTTTCTGCTCAGCAGGGAGCCTGCTGTTGTTTTTAATTTTCTATTTAATATTGCACTTCTCCAGGCACAAAGAAACTCAGGAGTGCAGACTCTTACAAGTACTTGGGGCCTGTCTTGAAACTTATTACATCAGATTTCAACCCTCCATGTCTCTGTCCCAACCTCTGCCAAGAGTGGATGGTGGCAGCAGCTGCTGGGCAGAAGAACCTACCCCAGTGGGGTGCTTAGAGGGGAGAATGAGCATGAATTCCAAGTAACTCAGTCATTGTCCATTGCATCACTGGGCTTCACTTAAAATATACAAGGTTAATGATAAAATTATTCAGAATTTTAAGACATAACCTCAGAGCATTAAAGCCCAAGACAAGCAATC
This sequence comes from Mustela putorius furo, assembly GCF_011764305.1. Classification (NCBI taxonomy): domain Eukaryota; kingdom Metazoa; phylum Chordata; class Mammalia; order Carnivora; family Mustelidae; genus Mustela; species Mustela putorius. Next base: position 77,829,747 of record NW_025421987.1, read on the forward strand.
TTCTGAGAGCAAGGTCCTGTGCTACACACTGGTTGGTGGTCACTACATACTTTATCATCCAAACCAGCCCAATTTTGGTAATGAAAGGGCCACAGCCGTAACTTTGCTGGGACAAGAGTCTTTAACCAACCTGATTTGGGACAAATTGTGATGAATAATCACTCTACAGAAAATACAACTCAGATCAGCCTTTAAAAATGATAAATTCCTAGGCACCCAAGAGTGAAGATTTAAGGGTGAGGGGGTCGCTTAAATCTAATGATTTTTATTCTATTTCTGTATTATTCTCTTCCCTCTGTTCCTCTTCATATCTTTTCATCTCAGGACACTGACATTATGATAATTATGGTAGTTCCAATCACACGTCTGTTAAAACAAAATCCAAAAGAAGAACAAATTTCCTTACAACACCCACCCTACGTGTTTCCAGAACACAAAAGGCCATTCTAGAATCCTCAGAAAACTTCCCCTTGAATTACCTTGACTTAAATTGAATCACATGCATATTTCTGAACGAATTATCGGAAGAGATGAATTAAGATTAAGCCTGTTAGAACTACCCCTGGAGATGAAAATGAGGCCACTAATGGACCCCAATGAAGAGTACGGATAGCAAAGAAAATCACGTTTTATTAAGAAAATTCCTATTAGCAAAGTACAAACAGTGCAGATGCAGAATTGCCAAATTCAGTGTTCTTAACAAAGCTCTAAGGACTCTTTGTGATTGTTATTACTACTAATACATCTCACTACTGTTGAAGAGAAAAATTTTACCTTACATTCTTAAAGGTTTTTTGTTTGTTTGTTTGTTTGTTTGTTTTTATTTTTTCAGTAGAACCTGAGAATTAAATTGATATAAAACATCCATCCACAGGAGAAATGTACACAAATTTACTTAATGAAAGGTTCATGAGACACAGGAGCCTTCAAAAGGGTTGAAGACCAAAAGAAATGGCAAAAATTACATGCTTCTATATTAGGTTGAACAAACAGAGGCAATTGTGGAAAGCAAGTAAACTATGTGGAGAAGCTAAAGGAAGATAAAAGAATTATTTTAACAAAGTCTGTTTGCCTAGAATTCTCTCATTCTCAACTTCTCATCCATGATGATAAGAATGTTACTTTTCTTCTACAATAGAGAGGACATTTTTCACATGGAAAACTCCTGCTTTTAAGAAAAAGAAGGAAGGTTAGAGTGTTTTTCTTACATCTGCTATTTTTTCAAGTGCTTTCAACTCAAAAGAGTCAAACTGCCAGAGTGGAATATTTGAGAGCAGTGTTTGGAACTCCTTTATTACCTACACAACACATAAGGAGTCAGCCATAAAGAAATACCTGAAATGGTCCAAATGTGTGATACTCTATTAGCCTGTGTTGCACCTCAAGTTCCTAGCACTTACCAAACACTTAATATATATGCACTAAATTAATTAAGGACAAAGGATTACTATGGCTGGAAGTATCATTACATTTTTTACAAAGGTTCAGGGAGACATAATGACTTCAAACTTAGGCGCATCTAAAAAATTGGTTAAAATGTATAAAGAAAAACAAGTAAAAGTACAGAGAGGAGTTGACAAATTTATCATAGTAATGATCAAGTCTCCCAAAATCTATCTATAGATTAAAGGTAATTCAAATGAAATTTCCCCAAATATTTTTTCTTTCTAAAACATATAAGGAAAAGCAAAGGGCCAAGAATAGCCAAGATACATGTGGAAATGAGCAAGGCCAGATGACTTTCCCTGCCAAATATCAAGATTTACTTTACTTTCATTAGAGTAAGAAAATGATAGAAAAATTGACCAGTGTAATTTATTACAGCCCTGATACTTTGCAAAGATGGTTTTGAAAATTCCTGTGAATAACATCAATCTTTTGCTAAGTGATGTTGCAATAATTCATTGTTCCTATGGAGAAAAATAAAAGTAAATGCTTACTTTACTCCACATACAAAGGTTTATTCCAGAAGGAATAAAAACATTAAGGAAAAACTGAAATAGTTACAGAAAATGAGAGGATATCTTTATAACTTTGGGACTGGAAAAGATTTCCCAAACAATTATAAACACACCTATTATTAAATTTTGACAAATACATCTACTTAAAAATTAAGAACTTCTGTTTACTGAAAGACACCTTGCATAAAGGACTCTTCCAAATCAACATTAAAAAGATCATCAGTGGGAAAGAGATTTATGACATGAACACACATTTTGCCAAAAAGAAATATAAATGGTGAATAAGCATAAGCATTTTGTTCAATCTTATCTCTTCTCACAAAATGAAAATTGAAATGAGATGAAATATTATTTTTCACCCAGTAGATTGACACATGCTTTTTAGTCTGGCAATACTAACATTTGGAGAAGATATTGATCAACTCACATACTATTGATTGTAGTGACAATTGGTTTTAACCACATGTAAAAGATAATTAACATTCATCAAATATTAATATTTTATATTATCTTATAAATTAGAATATTTGGATACTCTATGAGAAGTTGTTTCATCTGTGTGACATATAAGAATGCTCATTCTCACTAGAATGTAAGCTTCATGAAGACTGGGACACATGTACATGTGTGTGTGTGTGTGTGTGTGTGTGTGTCTATTGAAACAGTGCTTAGCAGTGAATAGGTGTTCAATAAATATTTGCTAAGTGAAAGAATGAGGAACCAAAAACCAACAGACTATATCTTCTCAGAAGAATAAAGTATGGTGTATTCACAAAACAGAGTATCAAAATTAACATTGACTAAATGATGCTGGTTTTAAAATTAATTTTGAGTGAAAATAGGTCCTGGGAAACTAGATAAAGTATATTATGTTTACGGAACTCAAGAGCATGAAGAAATAACTTATTTCTAGGGATATAAATGTGTACGATAGCACTGTTTTTGAAATCTCAATGATCAACATGGGGAAGCACAGCAAAGCTATGAGAAGGGGGTTACACGTGTGAAAGCACAAGAATGGGAGATGTTTCAGTTCTCAACTCGGGAGGTATTCAGGGAAAGAGATGTTGTTATTATTATGTATTTTAATTTAAAAAGGCTATATATTTTTTGTATGTACTAATGATAACATTAGAATAATAAAATAAATACAATTTTAAAAAGCAAATGAAGATAATAGATTTAAAAATATGTACATAATTCTTCACTTGGAACATTCAGACAAAACCTGTAAAATGTGTTTGAAATTATAGAGAGAGCCATTGCAGTTCTGGCACAAGGACAGAGTTTCCTACTAGTTAACCTGGTACATTTTCAAAAAGTATGTACCTTCCAATTTGCTGGATTAATAATTAGGACTTTGTAAGATTTATTTTTTTAAAACCTAGAATTAAAATTCTTAACCTTTGAGCCTACTAATTTGGATTTGGCAACAATTCAAAGTGAATCAGGCCAATGTTTACCTTTGTACTATTTAAAATGAATCTACTTTAGGGGCGCCTGGGTGGCTCAGTGGGTTAAGCCTCTGCCTTCGGCTCGGGTCATGATCTCAGGGTCCTGGGATCAAGCCCCACATTGGACTCTCTGCTTAGCAGGGAACCTACTTCCCCTCTCTCTCTCTGCCTACTTGTGATCTCTCTCTGTCAAATAAAGAAATAAAATCTTTTAAAAAAATGAATCTACTTTAAACAAATAAATTGTGTTAAAATTGAAAGTTAAAAGAAAAGAGGATATCTTTTTTAATTGTTCAGATTTTCCATGGGTATAAAAATACTGACTTAACTCTAAATAATCACTCTTCTAACCACATGTGAGGCTTAGCTATTCATTTGAGCAGAAACTGAGAACATTCTTCAAGTAATAATTTTTCTCCAGAAAAGTAAATGTATGAAACCCTAACTATTTATAAAATATTCATAAGTTTTATTTTCCAATAATTCTAGTCACCTTTCTTTGTGGTTGGAACATAGGTTCTTTTAATGTACAATCCCCTTTAATGATTAGTTTAGGCATTAAAACAAAACAAAAATATTTGGTTATTCAGAAGACAAACAAAACACTTCCTTCTCCTTAATTGTATACCATAGCCTCGACAAGGATTAATAAGCCCTGTACCAACAAAATCAAAAGTAGCCATAGAGAGGACAATTGGAAAGCTTCCAGATGAAGGATGATAGAAAGAGTAATTAGGTTATATGTTTAATGTTCTGAGAAAAAAACACATGGAGAAAGATTTCTCTTATTCCCTGGAACATAAGTATTCTCTATGTTAAAAAATGACTGAATGAAATGTTGGATAATCTCAGTGAAGAAAACACCATTTAAATATAATGTGTTAAGGCATTTAAAGGACAGAGCACTTAACGAAGTGTATTTAGAGTATATTGATTACAGCCATAAATTTATATACTTCTTGTGTAGATAAATTTGTTACCGTGATCCATTCAAAATTATCATTTTAGATAATATTACTCTACATAGAATGCTGGCAAACTCGAGTGAAGCTGATTTATTCAAGAGAATTATTCATTTAATTTCCACCATTTAGTATTTATGTTCCCTTTCCATTCATTTATTCATTTCATCTTTATTCATTTATGCATTTATCAAATATTCATTTAAATGAGTTTCATTATAACTACAGAAAGTGTACGGCGAGATTTGCAGTAAATTTATTCTTTTAATAGGTTTATTCTTGCAAAATCCTCTGAGCAGATAAAGTCGGCTTGACCCGTTATGTTCACATCTCTTTAAAGTTTTTACAACTTTTCCTCTATCCATTTCATTTCTTAATTTGGATGCTTTCCTTGAATTTTATTAAATTGGCTGGAATCAACCTTGGTAATCTATTTAATGTTTTGACATACTAAATATTTATTTATGCAATGAATATGTTATATGTTATGTTATAGATTTTATAGAGTAGTCACAGAGGAAACTTTACCATTCATCAGGCAAGAAAATTTATTTCACATTGGATAATATAGTAACATGTTGAGAGTGTTCTCTTGTTTAAAACTATTCATATGTCACTAACATTGTCCATGGTCATTTGAGATTTTTCAGCTTCATGATGTTCTTTCATTGTTGTTTCACTAAAATTAACTTTACAAAACATCACTAATTAAATTTTACATTGCTAGTAGAACTGTTATTATTATTATTTGATTGTCCAATGATGATTGTGCATCTAGTCTTGCTAGTCCAATGAAGCCTGAAATCCTGCTTTCCTCTGAGCTTTGGCGGGGCCATATGGCTTCCTTTTTCTGCAAATGAGCATTTCCCACATATGCCAACATGGAGAGGGACAGAGACAGAGACAAAGACAAAGACAGCGATACAGAGAAAATGCAACATTTTTTGTTTTGTTTTGTTTTGTTTTAGCTTTCCATATTTTTAATTTGGTGCTCAGTGTTTTAATGGTAGTCAGTTAATAGATAGCTTTTTTTTTTCTTTTTTATGCCCAGTCTTATTCCTGGGTGCCTACTTTTTCATATGTATTTCTTCTCACCATCTTTACCTTATTTTGGTTTGGTTATTCATTTTGGCTCCCTTTCATGGGTTACTGATTTTGGCTTTTTACCTAGCTTTGGTTTTTCACCCTTCCTTAGTTTCATCATCTCTGGAAAGTTGGGATCAGAGTCCCTTACTCAGTTCTATGAAACAATGAGCTGCAGGATAATTCTAGCTCAGGATAGTTCTTTCCTCCCACTCCTCCTATTATAATTTTTGAAAAACACGTGATGAAATCTGCTTAAAACTATTACAAATTGATAACTACCCAAAGTAAATGAGTTTTTCAGTATCTTTTATGCTAACCTATATTTTGAACACCAGAATATAGAAGCACTAATATTTCCTTTTCAATTATTCAGACAGTAGGCTTTCTTTTAATATTTTTAAGTATTAAGCTTCCTGTTAAAAAGTGGTAGGGAAAGGATACAAGACGCAGAGGTGGCAAACAATTATTGTCTTCCCTTCAAGATTCAATTTTTATCTGGTCACCGTGGATATGCTGGTAAATTCTACAATGCTAATAGCAATAGTGTTATGAAAATCATGGAGAAAAATGTGTCAATAAAGTAGCCAGTTGATAAAGACTTGAACACAAAATTCTACATGCCATAAATTACTCTACAGAAATATAGTCTGGAAGAACATTGCTGAGTGAGACACAGACAATGTTGAAACTTACAAATTTAGAGAAAAGGTGAGATAAGATTTCATCTTACCTATGTTATGGTGATTATCTTTTTTTTTAAAAATATTTTATTTATTTATTTGACAGAGAGAGATCACAAGTAGGCAGAGAGGCAGGCAGAGACAGTGAGAGGGAAGCAGGCTCCCTGCTGAGCAGAGAGCCCGATGTGGGACTCGATCCTAGGACCCTGAGATCATGACCTGAGCCAAAGGCAGCGGCTTAATCCACTGAGCCACCCAGGCACCCCATTATTGTGATTATCTTAAATCATATTCAAAACACATTTCCTTGGGTGAAACAGAGGCCTTATAAGTATATTGCCTATTGTTTGTTTAAATTGTTTCTCCTGAAATGATGACTATGTTCAAACATTTATCATAGGAATATTTTGAAATAATGGCACTTGTCATTTTTAAATAAAAGGATAGTTTTAGTAACATGACATTTTTAATATAAATGATAATAATAATGATTAGGTAAGTAGTAAACAGTAGTTTTATTATAAATTTAAATCTGTGATGTCAGTAGTCAAACCAGAAAGAAAACTCCTGTAGGACATTTACCCAAGAACCTGATGAGAACCTAAAGTAGCAGAGAGAGAGGCTGGTAAGATTTAAAAAGACTTCGAGACTCTGTTTTTGTATTTTTGTTTTGGGAATTAAACATTACATATAAACTGCCACACATATAACTACATATGCCTCATGTTTTATTCTTGACACAGTTAAACTCTCACAAGTAAGTTCTTGTCACCCATCTGTCACCTACAATGGGCATCTTTCTAATGTATTCTTTCTCCCTTTGAAAGACTCTACATATTCCTGTCAATTATAAATTCCACACATAGTTCTTGGGACAGCCCTTCACAAGACACAGGGCCTGTCTCCAGATTCGTCAGTGTCCTGAACATATATCTTCTGTTTCGACAACTGAATCAGAAAGAGGACATTCTTTGCAATGTCTTTATGCCTTTATACCTGTTGTTCCTTTACAGAGAAGTCCCCACCCTCCCTTACCCCATAAATTCCTCATTCTCTGCACCAGCTCACTTTTAACCTCTTTCATGAGACTTTCCTTTATGGTGTTAATTCCTAAAATCAATCCCTCCCTTCTGTTGCTCCAACATAGTTGTATTGACATCTTTAATGGTGCTATGTTATATGATACATACACACTACAAAATAATGGTTAAGATCATGACTATGAGAATCAGACTGAGTGCAACCCATGACTCAGCAATTCCCAGAGCAGAACCTTGGGCCAGTTATGTGAGCTCTCTGGACTTCATTCTTATAATCTTTAAAAAAAAAAAAAGGAAGGGGGTGGGTAATAGTGGTAGGTCAAAGGTAGCTGAATTCTCTCAGCTTTTGCTTTGAAATGTAAAGAGCTCAGAGACCACACTTCTGTGCTCGCATGAAAAAGTGAAACAAACTGAAAATCAATTACTTTTCTTGGATCCATCAGGGAGAGCTGAAGTTGCAGGGCAAACTGCCATCCAGAAATCTGGAGAGACAGACTCATCCAGAGAGTCAGAAACCAGAACTGCTCACCTGGAGCAGAAATCGCTGAAGCAATAAACTTGGAAACGCACTTAACTGGTACTTTGGATGAATTGTGAGACCTGAGTGTGGAATAGTGTGAGAACGAGAAACTCCTAGGGTCAGCAATCATTGGGGCTGGGAGGGGAGGGGGGCACATTTTTTAATGGGTTTCAGATCCAGATAAAGAACAAAGACAACTTAAAGAGCTCCAAATCCCCAGAGCTGAAATAATTTGAGCAACAAAATAAAGTAGCATTGGACTACAACCCAAAGTATAAAATAAATTCCCTGAGTCCATAAATGGCATACATAAATGATGTGATAAATAAATAAATGGTGGACAATAGACAAATCTTTCATGCAGAAGAATTCCAAATTATTTATGTAGCTACTCTGACCTCAAGGAGGTAAAACATAACTCCCCACTAATTAAATGTTGGCTGTGCATAGAGCCTCTTCAGAAAGAAACCTGAAAAAAAAATATTATAGCCAGGTGATCAAGGTTAATAATAATAGTGATAAATCATTTTGATATTCTGTACTTTTGATATGATGCAGTGAAAATGGTAGTTTACCTCTGTGTTCTTCCACTCAGCAAACCATAATCCCAGTCTAATCATGAGCAAAACATCAGACAAATTCCAATAATAGGTCACAAAGCACAATACCTGACTGGCACTCATCAAAATTAAGTTCATCATAGACAAGGTAAATCAGAGAAACTGTAAAGCCAAGAGGAACTGAAGGAGATATGAAACTAAATGTCATGTATCCTGGATAAAATTTTGGAACTGAAAAAGAACCTTAGGCTAATAACAAAAAAAATCCAAGTAAATCATGGACTTCAGAATATAATAAGGAATCCATATTGGTTCATTAAGTGATGGTTACTTTAATGTGTCAACTTGACTGGGACACAGGGTACCCAGATATATGGTTAAACATTATTTTGAGGTGTTCATGAGGGCACTTCTGAATGAGATTAACACTTTAATCAGTAGACTGAATAAAGTGGATGTCCCTTCCTTTTTTTTTTTTTTTTTTAAATTTTTTCAATTTATTTATTTTCAGAAAAACAGTATTCATTATTTTTTCACCACACCCAGGGCTCCATGCAATCTGTGCCCTCTACAATACCCACCACCTGGTACCCCAACCTCCCACACCCCTGCCACTTCAAACCCCTCAGATTGTTTTTCAGAGTCCATAGTCTCTTATGATTCACCTCCACTTCCAATTTACTCCAACTCCTAATCCCAGTGGAGCCCCAACCAACTCATTAGAGGCCTGCATTGAACAAAAGGCAGGATAAAGGAGAATTTACTCTCTCTGACTGTTTTCGAAATGGGACTGGGTACTTTTCCTGTTCTTGGACTGGAATTTGTATCACCAGCTCTCCTGGGTCTCCAGCTTGTAGATGGCAGATCATGGTACTTTATAGCTTTCATAATCACATGAGCCAGTTCTTGATAACAAACCTATATATGTATGTGTGTATAGGCGTCTGTCTGTCTGTCTGTCTATCTGTTTGTATGTATCTATCTATCTATCCCTATTGGTCTTTTTCGCTGGAGAACCCTCACTACTACACATACTAATATAAATGTTAATAATAAGAAAAACTTAATAATAAAAACTCTGTGTAGGCTATATGAGAACTCTGTCCTATCCTTGTCTTTTTTCTGTAAATCCAAGCCCATTCTAAAATGAAAATTTTTTTTAAAACAAAGTTTGACTATTAGTAATTTAATAATGGTTGGCTTAGTTCTTCACAGGACTATAATGCACAGTAAGAGGCTAATCCATGTAAAGTTCTTAGAACAATAATGACTAGTGCAAAGTAAATGTCAATAGATGCTACCTATTATTATTAATGTGCCACGCATGTTTATTTTATCAGTTTTTCACTGTTTTCCAATCTTCTTGTCTCTCGTTGAGCCTTCTTATTTATTTTTGTAATCTCTGGAGATCGATTTTTTTAGTTCTGTATATGGCAGACTTTGGAAATTTAATAAGAATGACCAGAATGATTTATTTAATGAGTACTTACAGATGATAGCTTCTGCATTTTAGACTATTCTGTTATAAGAGTAGACAAAGGAATAGAAAATGTTTTTAAGAAAACTACAGCTTATCCAGAGAGATTTTTTTTTTAAATGTTCTCCTCATTTATCTTGCTATTACCTATTCTGAACTTTTATTTACTCTGTCTTCTTCCAAAGTGGAGCTACGGTAATAACCATTTGAGTTAACCAGGCAATAAATGGGAAGACAGGGCACTATTAATGTTTTGCCTATCATGCAAGTAACTCTCTCTAGGACACATACATAATCCCTCCTGCCAGACATGTTTAAGAACTAAGTGACCTAAGTCACACAGAGACGGATTTGATTTCTAGTTCTTGCAAGCTGTGTGCTCTTATCCAAGATTCTTAACCTCTCTGCTTCAGTCTGTTTAATTTATATATACATATAAATGTTTGGTTCTTTTAAGGAGTAGACAAAATAGATGAAGGAGCTGAAGTCAATAATGTGCTTTCAATAAATATCAGCAGGGAAATGTCTTGTTGTCTTGTTCAGTGAGGAAAATATCCATTGATTGTGAACATTAGTGTTAAAGAAAAATACAGCACCGAGTACGTAGAATGTTATTGTGAGTATTCTATATGCTCTGGATATGATGTTCATCCAGGAAGTGAAACCAGACAGTTGTCTCTTGAAGGGACTTTCAGTGATCTTTCGCCTCCATCTCTCTTTAAATTTTTTCAATTTATTTATTTATTTATTTATCTGCTTTCTAAAATGGATTCATGCCTGAGATTAAAAGTGAAAATATCCTGAAAATAATACCAGTTCATTTGTTTATGAACTTCTTTTCTTCTTTAATTTTAATTTCATTTCTCAGTTGATGCGCTATTCCTTCATCATTAATTCTCTTCATCCCACCTGGACTATCTCAGATTTACTGTCATTCTTATTTCTCCTTTATTTATCTATGATTGTGTGCATTGTTATCTTTCTTTGCCAATTTTGGTTATGAAGCATGCCTTCTATCTATTCAGTTTTTCTCCCACAAATTGCTCATTTTTAATCTTTGTTTTTGTAAATTGTATATTCTTTTCCTACACAGTTTTATTGACGTTCTTAAGAATAAAAATGATTTTTTTTTGTCTCTATTGGCTCCATTCCTGAAACTATAGAACTTTGAGATTAACTTATTTTTAGTGGACCTCTTTCTCATCATTTTCTTTCTCTTATAACAAGGTTGATAAAAAAAAGTACTGCTTAAAATCTTAGTTATCGCTGCACTTGTACCTTCTTTCCTTCTCACCTATTAAAGGTTTAGAAATATTATCAAAAACATGCTCAACAATAGAGTCATTTGAAGAAAAGAGCAGAAAATTCTATGAAGTTTTACTTAGGGAAGGGTTTTGATATTAAACTGAAGGTACTGACAGCAAATTTCTTTGTTCTTCAAAGAAGCAACTCGATTTTATTTTGTGCATCAGTATCAAAACATTTCCTGTCCCCAGTAGCCCCATTTCTCAGTTTGAAGATGATCATCTATCAAGTGCAATATGGATAATAAACCGAAGTCCAAGGACTTTACATTCTATGGATGAAGTTGAAAATAGAGTTGAAACAATGATCATTTGCATTGCTACAGGGAATGAAGATGAAAGAGTTAAGACCTTGTTTCATCACACACTGCTAAGCAGTGGCTATTAGTAGTCTTTGCTAAAGATTCTCCAGTAGCTCAGGTAAAAAAGCAAAGCTCAACAAAAAATTCCTCCAACTCACTTATAAGTAGAAGGGAAAGTGTATACTCTTTCACAGGGTGGAAAGGCACTTATCATGTTGAAAGTACCAATTTAGCACTGAAGATTGCTAATGGGTGCTGTAAGATGAGTCACAATTTATAAGCATTCCTGGCAGAGTGCTGAAGGGTTTATAGCTTAGAGGAGTGGGGGCCGTGAGGTCTGTTTCTTAATTTTGGTGGAAGTAGCAAAGATTTAACATCATTCTTTTTTTCTTGTCAAAAGCAAAGTTTTATTTTTTTCCCCATGGAGTATTGTATGTATCTAGCTCAGTTTAGTGACTTCAAAAATTCCAGAGGCCTCATGAATATCCCCAAGGTGGGTGCCTGTCCTGAGGGAGCTGGTATTGATCTGATACATGTCATGGAGTTGAACTCTTCCTGACATGGTGTTCCTGAGGTCTGGTCCTCAGCTGGTCTCACATGGCTACCCAGACTGCAGGGAAAGTAAATCTAGTGTTCAGTGAAAAAGTTCTGAGATGCTTTGGAATCCTAAATTGAAGTTTTCTGTCCTCTTTATTTTATTTAGAACTTGGGGGGGGGGGGGAGAAAGAGAGAGAGAGATTGTATTAGCATCTCTCATTGTGGCATAAAATAGAAAGAGCTAGTATTGATTGTCAGTTGTGGGTCAGGAACTCTTTTTGATGTTTTACATACATTATTCCTTTTATTCTAGGAAGAGATAGTGTGTTCATTTTATAAATGGTGCAAGGTGAGACTGGCTTTTGGAAGTCAAGCAACGCACATGAGATCGCTCAACTAGTAAACAGCAGAGACTGAATTTAAATCAAGGTTTCCAACTGAAAAGTTGGGATCCTTACTCAGCTTTCTACTGCATTATTAAAATCTAAATTCAGAACACCTAGGTCTGCTGAAGACTTTCATGGCTCTTACTGTTTTGTTATTCTACTTGCCTATCAATATATACTCTACGGAGAAGTAAATGGGAGAATCTTTCTTCTCATTCCCTTTGCCTGGTGGAAACGTCTACACAATGTAAGCTATCAAACATGTTCACTGTGGCACGCAGAGTCGTTCCTAGAAGAATGAAGATCATCAGGCACGCATACCTCGCTGCTGCTTTCGGAGCTTATGTCTGTGTCCTTCAAATATAGTGCTTTGGGAATGCTGGCTCTACATAAGCACTACCTGGAAAACTTCATGTTTCATTTCTTTCTTGGATATGGTAATATTCTGTGTCTGCTCTGAGGTCAACTCTGAAGACTGTAGTACAAACAAAATGTAGTAATTGTTTTTTAGGACACCAAAGTCAACTTCATCCCTTTCACTTTAATAAGTGAGATCTGCTTAAGATCCAGTGGATTATCCCCAAATTGCCACAAAAGTAATGATCACAAACTACTTGTCTTTTTAGATCCTGCCCAACCTTTGAATTATATTTCTTGTCCCTGCGTTAACAATTCAGTTCCTTTCTGACTGAAGTTATCATTCTTCCTTCTGTCCTTGTACTGCCTCCCAGAGCAAATCCTGACCAGCTGCCTTGCCAGTGATTAGTGTATTCACTAAATGAGATTGAAGATTTTCTAGAGTAGTACAAAGAGAACTGCAAATAGTTGAAATAAGTAGAAAATATCAGAGAGGAAGTATGGGGAATGGCCAGCAATCCTGGTACCGACAGATGAAATATCACCCCAAACTTTGCTATGAAAGAGAGGAGAAGGCAAAGTGGTCAGTGCTCAGTGATGATGAAGACCCTTTGCTCTTCTCCGCGTCCGCTTTTATTGGTCTTTCAGGATAATCCCAAATTCTTACCACTGTTTCTCAAGCAGGTGATGTGTGACAGAGGTCTTACTGAATCTGGGAGGATCTGTTTACAGGAAAGATAAGATAGGGAAAGATAAGATATGCTAATCTGCGTTTCACTAAACATAGCCTAAGGGGACAATGCTTACATCTCTTAGATCACCTGGTGGCTGTCAGAGCTAAGAAAGCTTGGGGAAGGCAACACCCCATGGCATTCCAATGGCAGAGAGGTCCAGCAGGCCTCAGCATTCCAAACGCCTATGCCCTTCTCTGAAACCTTCCTTCACACCTGGCCCCCATGTTACATTTAGCAAGCCAGGTATTACGGCTGAGCTCATGGTCTATGTTAACCCCAACAAGGAAGCAAGCTTACCGTTGGATAATAAACTAGCAGTTCGCCATCAAGAATAAAACCAGCAGCTGGCCATCAAGAATAAAACAGGTAAAATTATGTTGAGAAGTTAAACAACACAGGGTAGATATGAAGGTGGGGAATATGTAGTAGAACCAGTGTGAGAGCAACAGGTCGAAAAGTATGTTCTAACACAGTCAGTGAGAGCCTTGTCTTTGGAGTCTCTGTTATTCAACTTCCACAGGCCTTGGTTTTCTCATTTATAAAATTAGGATGTACTAGTTCTCCCATACCCATAGGTTGTTGTAATCATTAAATGAGCTAATTGTTATAAAACAATCAACAAAGCATTCAGGAAGCAAAAGCAGTATGGATTGAATAAAGAATCCCCCAGAAATCAGATGCTTTGTAATTTACTTATCTTTGTGCCTGGCACATAGTAGACATTCAGTAAATGTTGGCTTAATAAAGGAATTGCACTTGGCAGATGGAGAGAGAGTCGAAATAAGAAACCAAAAATCACTTGGTTGTGAGGAACAAATTGAAAGCACTTTAGTATTTTTGTCTGAAGCATGAAAATGGACTAGTCTCTATCCACTAATATTTAGTAGTGGATTTTGTTGGCTCAAACAACCTTCATGTTCTTTGGGATCCTTCCCTGAGTTGCAATAGATCATTCGGTGTTAGAGCTAGCTCCGTGTTAGGCTTAAGGGATTTCTGTGGGAGCAACCAAGATTTCTCTAATTCATGATGCTATTTATGACATCTGCTAAATGAGTTTTTTCAATGAAAATGGATATTTTAAACTGTGGCTAACTTGAAAGCTGTATCATTGGGTATTTGAGATACTCTGCAGTAGAGCGTACTGTATTTGGAGGGTATAAGGAATAGCCAGTTTCCACTGTTAGCTCAATTGCTGGTACCTGGGAGCTAAAATCCTTTTTTTTTTTTTTTTAAAGGTGCTTTTACACATGGCGTTTCTCATAGTGGGTGCTGCTTTTGAGAGAAGATAAGGTGTTTAAGTCCTTGTTTTACTCACAAAAACAGTGAACATTAGATTACATCTAAAGGATTGCATCAATTCCACCAATAACTCTAGCATTTTACTGTAGGGTATTCACATATAATTTCAGTATGAATTACTGTTCTCTAATTATGACTCTAATTATCTTTTTATACTCTGGGTCAGTTCATTAAAACTGTGCTACTCAGTGACTACTCTTTTATCTTCTTCAGTACATCCATTGTCAGAACCTTTTTTGCCAAATGCTCGTCTTCACGTACTAAATCGAGGTTTGCCTGCAGTCTTCAACTAGCAATTTTATATATTTAGACTCATCTTTAGCCTAAGTGCATTCATTGTACTTTGAGAAATCTTTAAAGACTTTAAGAAAATAATTGAAGCTATTACTAGCAATGGCAAAATGCATTTCAACACTATCAAAAATGTAAATCTTTACTTCAAGGCTTAAAAGCTTTCTCCTTTTACCTAACAAGAAAACTACATGAGTTAGGTCCAAAAGTAATTTTGAAGGTAAGAAATATCATAGTGAGTACATTTGTTTGTCTTGACATATACATAAAAGAAAGAGCAAGGAGAGGGAGAAGGTACAAAACAATTAAATAATTTTGAAAAAAATGTTTAATTTTATCTTTACTGTTTGGATTGAGTTGTGGATCCCAAAAAGATATGCCTACATCCTAACCCATAGAACATTTGAATATGACATTGTTTGGAATGGAATTCTTATTGGCCATATTTCCTTCTTGGGGGACAATTTTTTCTTCTATATATGCTTATTAAAAATGTGTTTTTCAATATTAAATGTACACAGTGTTTGAAAAAAATTTTTTGAAGAATTAGTTATTAATTTTAGTCTTTTGCATTTTACCATTCACATCCATAAAATACTTTTGCTCTAGTGAAAAAGCAGTAAGTTACTGCAGAGGATTACATTAATAGTTATTGATAAATATATTGCTATCATTCATCTGTATAATACATTGGACCTACAAAAGAGCATTTGTTTTATCTGGAAAGAAAGCTGAAGCACAAATTGTCTCTATGTGACTGATGATGAAGCTGAGGCTTTCCATTCATTCATTGATTCAATAAATACTTATTGAACACTAACTATGTACCATTTTATGTGGTAGAGAGACAAGGAATACATAAATAATCTTTGCAAATCTTATAATTTATTGTAGGTGCAAGAGGGACTTGCAAAAAATATAAAAAATAAATTATGTTAAAATATATGTATTAGGTTAAGGAGCAAAAAAATGCTGTGTTAGAAGGGTTTCAAATTTAAATAGAGTGGTCATATCTCTGATAAGTACTTGGGGAAGGTTAGGAAATGAATCACGAAGATACATGGGGGAAATGCTTTTTGAAAACAATGTAAAATCAAGGGGTGCCTGGTGGCACAGTTGGTTGAGCATCGCACTCTTGGTTTTTACTGAGGTTGTGTTCTCAAGGTTGTGAGATGGAGCCCCCCAGCAGACTCAGTGCCACACTGGAGATTCTCTTTCTCCCTCTGCCCCTCCCACTTGTACTTTCAAATAAATAAATCTGTCAGTCTGTCTGTCAGTTTATCTATCTACCATATTTAAAAGAAAAGAAAGAAAAAGAAAATAACCTATAATCAATGCTAATACCTGGGCCTGGTGCATCCCAGAAACAGTAAGGACATAGCGAGAGCAAAGAGAAGACCAATAGTAGATAAAGTCAAAGAGGTAAAGAGGTCAAGATATGAAGGGTTTTTATGGCATTTGAGGATTTGGGCTTTTTTTTTTTTCCCCCCCTGAGTTAATTGCAAAAATATTGGAAGTTTCAAATTAAGGTGATATGATCTAATTTTTTTTTTTATTTAGAGGAAGCATTCCCTGTGCTGTGTAGAAATAGTAAGTGTGAAAAGGTATGATCAGGAAATTCAGGTGGCTCTTGGCATAATGTAGGTCCAGGTTACTTGTACCAGCACTGAGCGGACTAGAAGGTGAGAAGTGGTAGGACCAAAACTGATTTATGAGGGATTGGACTTAGGGTATGAGAAAAAGAGAGATTTCAAGGATGATTTTACATCTTTTATTTATTTTTTAAAAGATTTTATTTATTTGTTTGTCTCAGAGAGAAAGAGAGCAAATGCATACAAGGAGGAACAGCAAGCAGAGGGAGAAGCAGGCTCCCCACTGAGCAAGGAGCCAGCTGTGGGACTGGATCCCAGTCCTTGACCTGAGCCAAAGGCAGGCACATAACCGACGGAGCCACCTAGGCATCCTGATTTTACATCTCTTAACTAGTCTAATTGGAAAGATGAAGCTATCTTTAAGTGGAATAGATAAAGTGGATTTGGAGAGAGACGTTAATAAACATGCTGGCTTTCAGATATCGTTTGGTATCCCACATGTTGAGTAGGCAGTCAGAAATATACTGGACTGGAATTCAGGGGAAAGGGCCAGGCCAGAAATGTATCTTTGGGAGTCATTGGTATATAGGTGATGTTTAAAGGAATGCAAATTAAAGAGACCATCCATGAAGTGATGTAGACAGAGAAAATAAGAGTTTCAAGGACTGAGTATGGGAAACTCCACAGAATTTGACCTCAGTGTCATAGAAAATAAACCACAATTTGTGGTTCCAGGAAGCCAATCAAAAAAAAAAAAAAACTTAAGGAGGAAGGCAGATTAACTTGACAGGCAGGTCAAGTATTATGATAGCTATTAATTGAGTATTGGATTTAGCATTGTAGAGGTCATTGCTGAATTGGCAAGAACAAGTTTGATGGAGTGATGGGGCAAAATCAATACTCGAGTGGATTCAGTGGACAATAGGCAGAGAAACAAAAAAGCAAAAATATTGACAATTCTTTCAAGGGATTTAACTGTAAAAAGGAATGGAGAAATGGAGATGTGGTCATATCAAAATGATTTTTAAAAAACAGGTAAATTAGCAGGATAATTACTCATAGAAATGATGCAGCAGGGAAAGAAACCTTGATATAGAAATGAAATGGGAAAGCTGTAATGATATGCTAAATAGGTGAAAAGGAATGAACTTTACATTGTAACTCAAATGTTTGGCATTAAGTATAGCCATGATCCATTCAACTCTAATAACAGAAGGGAAGCAGCTGTGTGGGACCAGATGACAGCAGGCACCAATGTGTGATGTTGGGAGCTTCTTTCTGGTTGCTTTGATTCTCCTAGTGGAATAGAAAGCGAGACCATAAATTGAGAATAAAGATGGGGTGGGAGGTTTTAGAAGATGAGGAGAGGATAAGATGAAGCGCTCATCAGGAAGTGTAAGGGAGTAAGTGAATGAGAAACCATGTCATGATTATTGTGCAGCATTAGGGGGACATTTGAGGTTACTGACTTTGAATCTGAGATGAGACCACACTGCTTCTCCAGCCATGTTCACTGCTCAGGGAGCAGGTAGGAAGTAAAGAGGCTCCAACACAGAATCCCTCCTTGCTTTTAGTCATCATGCCTCATTAGTCTCTTGCTTCTCTCAGTCCCTTGGTACTTTGTTCTGTCTTACACAACCTTCACAGTACTGGCCATTCATTTTGTAGACAGTCACTCAACCTGAGTCCGGCTGACATTTTCACAGGATCAGATGGAGATAGAGTACGTTGGCCAAAAAATACCACTGAAGTGATGTTGTGGCCTTGTCAGTTCATCATATGAGGAGTCTATGATATAAACATGACTTATTCTTATTCGTGTTGTTGGCTTTGGTTTCTTATTTCAAATAGTGTGTGCCACGTTCTTCCACTGTAAAGCTGCCACTTTCATCTCTGCAGTTAATAGGTACTCTGTGTGGAGATGTATGTGTGTGTGTGTGTGTGTGTGTGTGTAGATATTTTGAGGTTACACAAAAATCCCATTTCTCATCATAATTTTGCCCACTAACTTTAGCACCACCTTGCAGTGACTCTTGTCTGCCATATTTGTTACCATGTGATATTGGCGTAATAGTGATTCTCTATTTACATCATTCATTGCATATTTATTAATTAGAGTACTACTGTAAAGAAGAGATGCCCCTTTTCACACATTTATTTCATCAATTATTTATATAAGAATAAATACATATGAAAATAAATATACAGATTGTATATAATAAAAATATATTATAAATATGCAAAATGTTTTCTTTTTATTTTTTTTTTAAAGATTTTGTTTATTTGACAGAGAGAGATCACAAGCAGTCACAGAGGCAGACAGAGAGAGGAAGGGAAGCAGGCTCCCTGCTGAGCAGAGAGCCCGATGCGGGGCTTGATTCCAGGACTCTGGGATCATGACCTGAGCCCAAGGCAGAGGTTTTAACTCACTGAGCCACTCAGGGGCCCCTGAAAAATGTTTTCTATATATACATCTATAGATAGATAGATAGATAGATAGATAGAGAGAGAGTAAGATAGAATGTATTCTATTCGATAGATACATTTAAATACTATTTTACTGATGGAATTGTTCTGTTTTGGGCCATTGTGATTCCTTCAGGTTATCCCAAAATGTGTCTGTGCTTTTCTGTGTACTTTGTTACTTTTTGGAACCACAAGATACACCAGGGTCATCTTGTATTTGCTCTGCCTCAGCCCTAGAATCAGACATTTTATTCAAGATCTCTGGATCCTTTTATTAGTAAATGGCATTTAGAAACCAAAGTTGGAAGTTAGTTGTGCTTATTGCTCATAATGTGTATTTCTGATTCTATTGTCTGTGTGTGAGTGTGTGTGTGTGTGTGTGTAAAACTATGCATTTATTTTGATATCTCTGATTCTAATTTAATGCTACAAGGTTTATTCTAACCTCTCTCTTTCAATATATATAGCTCTTTTTTCCCACAGTGAGAATTTACTTCTCATTGTTGGAAGAGTATTTACTTTTTTATTTAATTCTATTATACTTAAAAAGCAATTTCAGAATTGCTATTTCATATCCCTGTGGGGGGAAAATACTAACTAGAACACCGTATTTGTGTATAGTTCCTTTGCTTTAGCATTACAGTATATAGTTTAAGCATATAAACTTTGGTTTATTAAAGTTAAATTAGTTTTTTTATTCCCACCTACTTAATTTTACTTATGTTATTCATTTGTAATACAGTTAAATTTACGTTTTGCTGTTTGGATTCCCTCACATCCTGTTTGATTTAAATTATTTATTTATTTGGGGGGTATGTGAAATATTTCCATGGTTCTAAAAGTCAGACCTATACAAAAAGGTTACTTAGAGAAGTTTCAGCTTCCCTTCATCCTTATTAACATATTCCCATTTACCAAATTTTTCCAACCTATCCCATCTACATCTGTAGATAATCAAATTCATTAATTTTTGGTTTATCCTTCTTATATTTCTTTGCACAAATAAGTAGATGCATGAATACTTTCTTATTTTCCTCTTTTTCTTACATGAAGGCTATCATACAATAGACACACCTTTATACTTCTTCTCCACAATATATAGTTTGCCTTGGTTTCACAATATATATGTTTGAAATCTGCATATCAGCTCATAGACATACTCTTCATCTTTTTTTTTTTTTTTTTTTTTTTTTTTTTTTTTTAAGATTTTATTTATTTATTTGACAGAGAGAAATCACAAGTAGATGGAGAGGCAGGCAGAGAGAGAGAGAGAGGGAAGCAGGCTCCCTGCTGAGCAGAGAGCCCGATGCGGGCCTCGATCCCAGGACCCTGAGATCATGACCTGAGCTGAAGGCAGCGGCTTAACCCACTGAGCCACCCAGGCACCCAATAATCTTCATCTTTTTTTTATAGCTTCACAATACTCCTCCACTTTTGTGGAGGCATCATAGTTTATTCAACTATGTAAGTTTATTCTCCTATGTAAGGACATTTAGAGAATTTATTATATTTTAACTAGTATTATAATTTTGCTAGGTGATATTGTTTATATGACTCTGTGTAAGATTATATATTTTCTCCCTTTCCCAGTAGGAAGATTATACCTCCCTGATCTTCTGATTTAAGGGGAAGTCACATGGTTTACTTTGGCTGATAGCATGTATACAGAAGTTAGCTTATGAGTCACCATGTCTATTGATTCCTTTGCCACAAGGTGGGCCATGTCTTTGATAGGTCTACTCTATTAGCCCAAAGCTTCAGCTAGCAGATGGTGGCCATGATATGTGATCAAGATATAAACTATTGTAATAAACAAATAAGCCATTTTAGTTCTATGCCACTATGATTTTGGCATCAGATGTTACCACAGTATAAATTTGCCTAAGTCTTCTGAAGTAACTAGGTAGCACACCATATATATTTTAAAGTAATAAATAGAATCCATGTCTTTTATGTTAGTCTACTCATAAGTTACCAGTCTGGATGGCTTACACAACAGAAACAGAAAATTTCTCACACTTCTAGAGGCTGAAGTTCAAGATCAAGATGCTTTGGTTGGTCTCCAGGGAGACCTCACTTCTTGCCTAGAAGTTAGCCACCTTTTTGTGGGCTTTTCTGTATGCATGTACAGAGAGAGACAGAGACAGATCTGTTGTCTCTTCCTCTTCTTATAAGACACCAATTCTATTGAATTAGTGCCTCAGCTTTGCAGTCTATTTTAATTACCCTTACTTTCTTAAAGACTGTATTTTTCAGGGGCACCTGCGTGGCTCAGTGGGTTAAGCCACTGCCTTTAGCTTAGGTCATGATCTCAGGGTCATGGGATAGAGTACCGAATCAGGTTCTCTGCTCAGTGGGGAGCCTGCTTCCCTCTCTCTCTCTCTCTCTCTCTGCCTGCCTCTCTGCCTACTTGTGATCTCTACCTGTCAAATAAATAAATAAATAAAAATCTTAAAAAAAAAAAAAAAGAACGTATTTTTCTGTTATAGTCACATTGGGGATTAAGCTTCAGTGGTATGAATTTGGAGGCATACCATTCAGTCCATAACATTTTATTAGCAATTAATTTGTTGAAAGTATACATTCAAATTATAATAACATTAAGTATTGTTATTACTCAATTTGAATTATTAGACTATTCTATATCAGTCCATAACATTTTATTAGCAATTAATTTGTTGAAAGTATACATTCAAATTATAATAACATTAAGTATTGTTATTACTCAATTTGAATTATTAGACTATTCTATATTAAATAATATAAAATTTTATTATAAAATGATATCTACTTGCCTAGCAATTATTAAAGTTCCCTGTATTATTGTTCCGGGATTGTTTTCTTTATGTTTAAAAATTGCATTTGGTGCATTTATTTTTGGAAATTTAGTAATGTAAATTCTAAAAATGATGATCGGTAACTATATATAATATTACCTGTTACATATCTAACAATGTAGAAATTGGTCTCTACATTTTTTCAGAGGAAATAGGGAATAATATAGTAATCAAGGTAACTCCCTAGTTATATAATCTTGAGCAGTGTCCTCAGCTGTGAAATGACAATAGTATTATGTACCTCACAGGCCAGGCCTATTGTGGGGATGCAGCTGGCTGATTATGTATGTAATGTCTGTACCTCTATGTGAGTGCTCCACAAAGTGATTTAGAGAATACAAGTGAAAGTTGCCTGGGGGGAAAAGAAAAGTTTCCTTGGTTTTAAAAACAACTCTTATTGTTTATTTAATCTTGTAAATTAATCTATAAACATATGGTAACTTAGAAATAACAATACAGTTTTGAATATGAAAAATTATAACAGTTCTTAACTCTCATGGGATTTAACTTATAATATTCTCCATTCAGGGAACCAAAATGTAATTCCAAGGAGAGAATGCATAATATTTTGGAATTACATAGATTATGTCTTTTCAAAGATAGTATTTATTATCCTAGACTAAGATACAGAAGATACAGGGAAATTAGTGGTACAAGGAAAAAAAAAATTTTTTTTTTTTAAAGATTTTATTTATTTATTTGACAGAGAGAAATCACAAGTAGATGGAGAGGCAGGCAGAGAGAGAGAGAGAGGGAAGCAGGTTCCCTGCTGAGCAGAGAGCCCGATGCGGGACTCGATCCCAGGACCCTGAGATCATGACCCGAGCCGAAGGCAGCGGCTTAACCCACCGAGCCACCCAGGCGCCCCCCAATTTTTTTTTTTTTAACTTTAGTCATTACTGGAAACTTCTGGAGGAGTTCGACAAGATCTCAGATTGCCATCTGGATTTTATGCAGGTGTCTTTTGCTTGGTGGTTCCATAATGTTGCCTAACTCTTTACACACTTTTTTTTTTCTTTTTTTTACAAGCTATCACCAAATAGAAAATAAAGTCTTGGGGGACCTGGGTGGCTCAATGGGTTAAACTTCTGCCTTCGGCAGATCCTTCCCAGGATCCCGGGTCCTGGGATCGAGTCCCACGTCCAGATCTCTGCTCAGTGGGGAACCTGCTTCCCCCTCTTTCTCTGCCTACCTCTCTGCCTACTTGTGTTCTCTCTCTCTCTCTGTCAAATAAATAAATAAAAATCTTAAAAAAAAAAAAGGAAATGAAGTCATTTTCATTTACAAAATTGTAGGAGGTGAAGGATGTCAGGAAAATGGTAACGTGAGACTCTAGTGATGGACCCTCTCAGAAATATCAATTTGAAAAACTATATCCACTGAAAACACCTACACAAGAGTCAAGAATTACAGGTCAGGGATTACAGCACTAGGGTGAAATTAAAACACAAACACACACACATACACAAACATGTCATATTGAGGAAGGTAAGAAAGAGATACTACCTCCATTACAACCCACGCTTGCGCTGTCCAGCATGAAGAGGCATCCTCCCCATGGGAGAAAAGTAATATGAGTGGCAGCTTGACTACAGACCCCAAAGGGGACCACCTGGCATCATGATAACTCCCATGGCACTAGGTGATGGACTCCCTACCGTCTCCCACAAATCCAGGCTCCCAGCACATACCAGTACCCGCCAGCTCCTTTGGCCCTAGGTGGATTTTGTGGCCCCAGATTTCCAATCATCCACCCAAATATAGACCCCAGATAGGCACC
Organism: Mustela putorius furo; assembly: GCF_011764305.1. Taxonomy (NCBI): domain Eukaryota; kingdom Metazoa; phylum Chordata; class Mammalia; order Carnivora; family Mustelidae; genus Mustela; species Mustela putorius. The sequence continues at coordinate 77,853,372 of NW_025421987.1, forward strand.
TGTGAACCTGGTCTCTTGGCCAGGCCCAGCCAGACCAGCTGTGGCCCCAGCAACCTGATCCACCCTAGCACCAGGCTGGTCCCACAGATCTAACATCTAGACTGGTGGTGGCTCCAGATTTGCCCTAGTGCCAAGCTGACCCCTGGGACACCAATCTCCAGGCTGCCTCCCTTGAAACCAGGCTCCTACCCTGTTCCAGTACTGGACTCTGCAAACGTATATCCTAAGCAAATTACCTGAATAGCCGTTTCACAAAATAGTATATAAAATGGTTAATAAGCACATGAAAAGTTGCTTCAAATCATCAGCCATTAAGCAAATGCATCTTAAAACCACATACTATTAAAAAAAAAAAAGCAACAACAAATCTTGTCAAAGATGTAGAGAAACTAGAACCCCCCTGCTTGTTGTTGTGTAAAGTGTCACAGCTGTTTCTGGAACATAGCTTGAAAATTTTTCATAATGTTAAATATGTTATGCTATGAGCCAGTAGCACCATTCCCAAAGTTCTATCAAAGAGAATTGAGAATATATAACCATACAGAGACTTGTACACAACTATTCACAAGGGCTTTTTTTTTTTTTTTTTTTTGACAGGTGGGTAGGGGTCGAGGAAGATAGAGAGATTCTTAAGCAGGGAACCCAATGTAAGGCTCAGTTTCATGACCCTGAGATCATGATCAAGCCAAAACCAAGAGTCAGGTTCTTCACCAACTGAGCCACTCAGGCACTTCCATAAGAGCATTTTAAATAATGGGCAAAAAGTGAAAACTATACAAATGTTCATCAGTGGGGAATGGGATGGAAAAAATATGTTATATCCATACACTGAAATATAATTATTCATCTAGAAAAACGATAGAGCACTGATATAGAATACAACATGCATGAATTTCAAAATTTGCTACGTGAAAGAAGCCAGACACAAAATAACAGAAATTATATGATTCCATTTATAGGAAATGTCCATATAAGAAACAGTCTGATCTGTAGTTACAGAAGGTAGATTCTTAATTGTCTGATTCTGGGGTTGTGTTCTTTTATGTAGATATATATATATATAGATATGTATCATCTATATATATGCATATTGTGCTTTAATGAAAATCTGACAGAATAAAAGTCAATCATGTATTTGGACAAAAAGTACATCTTTGATCAAGTAGAATAATTGAGCATATTATAGGGTTTATTTTCTGGTTACAGTGAAATACAATTAAATATAATTTTTGAATCACTGAAAATTAAGACACATTTCATCATATATCATCCGTATCAACATGGAAATTAAAAAGACATTAAAATCATTTTGAAAGCATTAAAAAGTGGCACATAATTTTGGGTCACAGCAAAATCTGTACTCATAGAAAAATATACCATGTAAATGCTTTTATTAGTAAGTAGTGGAACAAAAATAAAAGAAAGTATCCACCTAAAATCTTTAAAAAATAAGGCAAAGAGAAAAGGAAGAAAACATTAATAGGCTTATAGCTAAAATTTTAAAAAGCTGGAAAGAACAAACTTTACAAAGTTTAGGTAAATACAACATTTTTCTTTTGTAAAGATAAATAGATGACCCCCAATGGCTTGCCTGAAACCTGGACAATATTGAACCCTGTTATATACTAATGATTTTTTTCCTAAACATTCATATGGGAATATATTACTTTATTGTATTTTGCTTTATAGCACTTTGCAGATAAAACACTTTTACAAATAGAAAGTTTGTGGTAACCCTGCATTGAGGAAGTCTATTGGCGCCATTTTTCCAAGAGACTTTTTCCAGTCTCTCTCTAAACTTTCCAAGACAGCATTTACTTTCTTGATGTCTCTGTATCAGATTCTTTCAATACCAATTCTTTCAATATTTCAAACATTTTTCATTATTACTACAGTCGTTATGGTGATCTGTGATCAGTGATTAGAACTTACTAAAACCTCAGATGATGGTTAGAATTTTTTAGCAATATTATGTACATCTTTTTAGACCTAATGCCATTGCACACTTATGAGACTGGATAGAGTGTAAAGGTCATTTTTACCTACACCAGGAAAACTGACAAATTTATTTGCCTCCCTTTACTGAGTTACTTACTTTATTACAACGATCTGGAATGGAACCCGTAGTATCTCTGAGGTATGACTGCACCAGGGATAAAGTTTAATTTCTGAATTCAGTGCAGTAAGAGATTAACAATTATACTTAGTAATAAAAGAGAAGTTTCAACAATATACTGTAATATAAGTTAAGTGAATGTGATCTTTCTCAAAATAATTTATTGTGCCATACTCACTTTTCTTCTTATGAATCATCAGGGAGAAGATAAAATGCCTGTGCAATGGGATGAAATGAGGTGAATGGTGTGGGCTTTGGGACATAGCATTAGGTTACTACTGACCTTCTGAAGATGATTAGAAGAGAGCCATCTGCTTCTAGGCTGCTATTGACCTTGGGAAACTGAAACTGTGGAAAGCAAACCCTTGGCTGGGTGAGGACTCCTGTATTGACAAAGGACTAAAAAGTTGTAGAAAAGATAACCCAGAAATGTATTACAGTATACATTTAAGATTTTATTAATATCAACAAACACTGGATTTAATAGGTTAAGTTTCAATAACTTGGTTCAATTTTGGCTAGCCTCTGACTGCTTTCATGTTGTATCAGTCTTTGGAGACAGGCTTTTTAGCTCCTGGTGTAAAAGACCTTCCATTCAGAGCAACACTTAGGAAAGATCAAAACTGAAGGCTGATTCTAAGCAGTAGCACTAAGTACTTTGAACACCTGGAAAACAAGGAGAGTTTCACAGATCATAAGGAAAGCATCTTTGCTGGTCAATAAACAATAATACTTGTTTTAAATAAAAAGAGTAGACATGTGTTCCTTCATCTCAATCCAAGGTGTAAAATATGCCTTGCATAACCTAGTGAGACAACAAATTTCGTCTTTCAATTACATTAAAAAAACTCCCTCCCCCCAAAGAATTGTTTTGTAAACTTCTTCAGTGGTGTGTGTTTTCACACCTGGCAAATAAATGGGATGAAATCTTCCCATTTGCAACGACATGGGAGAAACTAGAGAGTATTATATGAAGTGAAATAAACCAGTCAGAGAAAGACAAATACCATATGATCTCATTCATAAGTAGAATTTAAGAGACAAAACTAGCAAGCAAAGGGGAAAAAAGAAGAGAGAGAGAAAGCAAGAAACAGGCTCTTCATTACAGAAAACAAACTGATGTTACCAGAGGAGAGGGTTGAATAGATGATGAACACAGAGTGTTGAATGCAATTGTTGAATCACTATATTGTGCATCTGAAACTAATATTGCACTGTATGTTAACTAATTGGAATTTAAGTAAAAACTTAAGAAATATAAATCAACTCAGTAGTCATTGACTTTACTGTGGTCTCTGTTTCCTTTAAACACTGATACCTATGTCAGTGTTAGCAGCTTGACTCTAATCAGTAAGAATCCTACATGCTATGGGGCAGAATTTCAAAAAGATACGCAACCTACCATTTTGAAAACATTTCTCTTTCCAAAAATACATTAACAATACCATATGTTATGTTCCTCAATAATTCTAAAACATGGATTCAATTCAGTAAATTACCACTTAAATTCAATGCTTGAACAGATATATATTGCTTTCTCATACCAAATAAGGAGTCTATTAACCCAAAGTATTTTCCCTGTTTATGGCAGCTGCCAGGACAGTCTGTGCTGAATTCATTGTTCATGAATACTCAAAAATTCTTTTTTTGTGTCTGGCAATATTTACTCCTCTATATCTTTCAAGTATTTGTATATTACCTTTTGTAAATGTTGCTGTTGATGATGTGTCGTATTTGTAGGATTACCGTATAATTTTATGTGCAGTAGATCGTTTAAAACTTAAATAAACTTTTAAGTGTATTCCTTTTTGTTTGTTTGTTTACCACCAATAGTCTGTGTCATTTTGACTGAAATTACAACTGGTTTCATTGTGAACAAGCATGACCTTCATGTGAATTAAAAGGAAGATATCTAACCCTAACTAAAAAATAGATTCATCTAGGGGAAAAAAAAAAAAAAGTCTTTTACTTTTATGGTCTCTGATGGTTATGGTGGTCTCTTATTAGGTCACATAGGAGCTCATGCGGTATGGCTTGCCATTGAGATGACCATACAAGGTTTTTGTTTTGTTTTGTTTTTAGATTAAGAACATATTCCTTAAGCCATCAAAAAATTCAGAGTGGCTTTAAAGGTTTAAAACTTAAAAACAATTTTGGCTCTTTTATTTATTGTTATATATATATACCAACTGTTTTAGAGATGTCTTTTTTTCTTTTTTGAAAAGTTAGTTTATCATGATCTTTAGGGTTCTTTCTACCTTGTAATTTATTAACTTTTTTACTTCTAATTAGTTTTTAAAATCCAATATAATGGTTTACTATCTTAATTCTTATATCTACTCACTAAAATACTCACATGAATACTTTGCTAATACTGTAACTTCAGACTCATTTTCTATTTGACAAAATAAAACAAAACCTTTGTGAAGTTGGATTTTTTATTCAGTAATAGTCTTAAAACTTGCCTCCTCCCCCCCCCCCGGGGGGGCAGTTATTGACCTTTCTTACAAGAGATTATTAGCTAAAGGTCACTGCCTTTGTATTTTGTTACCTTAAAGCTAAAGAATTTATTATCTCATCCTTAATACTATGGCAGATCATTTTCTTCATGGGCTGTGTAGTACATAAATAATGCAAGATTTAAAGTCTCAGAATTCCTTTATCAGCAGATAGCAGAGTACTTAAAAAAAATTCTTTTCTGGCTTGAGGTAACAGCCTACTTTTATGCTGAATCCACTCAAGGATTTGTGAACTGCTTATGTATGGGAGGCAAGCCACAGATTCCAGGAGGATCTGAGGAGACACCCGCCACAGATTGAATCCACCCTCCATAAAATTCTCCAGAAAAGAGAACTTACTGAAACACAATTTCAGTTTTTAAGATTGTGAAAAATGACATAGGTAGAGACATTTTTAAAATAGAGCCAGAACAGCCCTTTCAAAGGAGCTGCCTTGCCCTTCTATTTTGTAAACCTTCAAACTGGGCCAAACTGCCAACATTCCCAAGAAGTCAGCAAGCATGAGAAAATCCAGTGTGAAAAGTCGAATAAAAGTGAACTTTTCCCAACTGACCACTTCACCAGACTAATCAGTGAAGAACTAATCTAGATCTCCTTGTCAGCACAAATATCCTTTTTCTTAAAAAACACTCATCTAATCTTTTTCTTTCTCCTCAAAACCCTGAGTCCACCTCCTGTGAGGTACACTATTCAGGTTATCACCTAAATCTGTCTACCCCTAATTGCAATTCTTTGATCCCAAATAAATGCAATGCTTTTTGAACAGCTTTCTGATTCTTAGGTTGACAAAAATTACTGGATGAAGTTACTTGTTTTGTTTTGTTTACCCATTGCTGGTTTTCTGGCATGACTGCTAGAACAGGAAAGAAAGAAATTGGAAAGTGGAGATGGAACTGTGCAGTAAGAATGGGAAAAGAGACTGTATGACTGTGATCCCAGTAGAAACAGTTTTGCAATCTGAAACAGAATGGCCACATACACTTTTCCTTAGTAGATTTTAAATAAAATAGGAGAGAGAAAGTCCCTGACTGACAGAAATGTAACACATTTCTCAAATGTTGCAAGTTCCATTACCACCCAGAGGAGGAAAAATAAATGTCATTGTTACACTTTTCCCAAATGCCTGTGCTGGAATACTGCCAAATAATTAGGTGGCAAATTTTGACCTGTTTCAAGATGCTTATCAACAGAAAGTTCAAAAGACCAGCAGTTCTGCCTCTAGAAGTTCAGAGGCCTTATTAAACTTATTTATGTAGTCTAAAAATAATTTTTTATTTTTAAAGTACTATTAAAAATTCGCTTACACATTTGATTCCTAAGCCTTCCTAATTTTGACAGATGGATGTTAAACTGCTATAACCCGGAAAAAAAATAAAAATCACCAATTAACCTGGATCGTTTTTTGTGTTAAATGTTTGAACATCAAAATAATTCTATTAGCTGGTATTGAACAGTAACAAGAAGGGGAACAAAATTTCAGTGTGAAATAGTATAAATTAAATGTCCTGCATGAACTATACAATGATTAGAAGTATTCAAACACAAATAAAAATTTGTAATAAAATTTTTACAAAACTTTTTTCTTTGCTTGTTTTTATTTCATATCTCATTATAGATCCAGCTAACAAAACAATAGACTACTGCTGATGTGTATTTCAAAAATCTTCAAGAAATTTTAAAAATGAACAAATAGACTCTAGTAAACTGTAATTGAGACACAACATTCAACCAACAAAATATCACAAAGTGTAAGATGGATATGATACTTTGAATAATTTAATACAATAAAATTAAATTGATATTATGGAGACAAATGCTATGAAATCCACTGATACTTAATTTACTGAAAGTAATATAACAAAATAATTATTTAGCACTTAAGATAGGAAGACGAGGCCTGGCAGATAAAATAAGTGTTGGGGTTAAAAAATAATTCATTGATGACAGATATCTGTAATATTAGTAGGAGATAAATAAAGATACATATAATGTCCCTCAAAATTCCTGAGTGAGACACAATTTGATAGACATGGGCAGGCATGCATATAACTGTTCAAATAGTTTTGTGAATATTGACTAGCTGGGTATATTTAATTTATGCATGAAGAAGGAGTACACTATGGTGAAATACACTAAGGGACAAAATGATGGACCGAAATATGAGCTTTATGGTTTTCAGATAAACACATATGTATGTTTATTTAAACATGGAAATATTATCCTACTAATATGAAAATATCTCCGTGGGCCCATTAAAATTTATTGTGTCAGTCTTTGTTTCACACATTACTGACAAAATAGGACATAACCCCTCAGCTCTAAAGGAAATACATAGTGAGACCTGTTTAAAAAAAATAAAACAACAACAACAACCTGATTTTGAATGTAAATATGCTCTTAAACATTCTGAAGAAACAGATCATTGACTTGGTGCAAAAGCTTTTCCAGCCTATCATGGAAATACATATTTAACGAGTTTGTAAATTTCAGGTCAATGGTCCGGTAGACCAAAAAGTCTTGGAGTTGTTACAATATATCCTGTGAATGGACATTTAGGGAATTTAAAAATCACAGATTGTTGACTTGATTATTGATGCAAAGTAGCCATTACAGTTAATCAGGTAATTAAATAACCTATCATAAGAAGTACATTTATAGGATGCAGTCATAATTTCTGAAGAGAATTAAATGTAATATTCCTTTCAAAATACTTTGATCAATTTTGATATTCTATTTTGGTACCTCTTCTCTTCTTCCTTGTTACACGTTTTCTTCCATGTGTAGTGGAGGAAAAGCTTTTCCTTGACACTCTTACAGTCCCTGCCTGGACCTAAAAATTAAACTGACAAAGACAAAATTAATGTGAGAAAAAAATACAAATTTATTTAACATTAATTTTACATGACACAGGAGACTTCAAAAGGAAATAAAGATACCTGTTGTTTTGTTACATTAAGTTTGATGAAAAGAGTGAAGTCCTATATAAACAGAATAGGTTAAGTAGTATGATGTAAGTTCAGTAAACTAGAGGAAAATTAGTAAGGGTGTTTGGTAAGATTTTTCTTGGTGTCTTTTGTCTTTGGAGATAAGGATGCTCCTTTTCTTTGGGTGTAGAGACTGCGTCTCTCACATGTGGCTTTTTTGATCTGTTTCAGGGGAGATGTGCAAGGCAAGGTGGAGGTCAAAGCGACCTTCCTATTTCTGCCATTTTCTGACATTGCTTCAACTTAAATTCAATATGCCAAGATGCCATATTTCGGGGTAATATGTCCTGAGCCCTGTAACATATATAAATACACCTATCTCTAACAATGATACAGGTTTTTGCAAATATTTGTAAAATTTCCAATAAACTACACAAGCGAATACAGTAAAAAAATTTTCATTACATTGCGACTTTGTCAGTTTTAATCCAGGTCATGATTCTGAATGTATTTCTTTAATAAGAAATACTTTAAAATTTCAATTTTTCCTCAAAATATATGTTTTAAAGTTAATGAAAGATTTGAGGCTGGGCACCTCTGTGGCTCTGAGGGTGAAGCATCTGCCTTCAGCTCAGATGCTTCATAATCCCAGGACACTAGGATCAAAGCCCCATGGGCACTCTGCTCAGCTGCTGGGGAGGAAGAGGGAGAGTCTGCTTCTCTCTCTTCCTCTGCTCTACCCCTCCCCCTTGCCAGTGTGTGCATTCTCTCCCTTGCTCAAATAAATAAGTAAAATATTTAAAATAAATAAATAAATAAATACAGGGTTTGAAGCTCATCGCCTCTGTACTAGTTGAAACTTTGCTATGCTTTCCTATTTATGGCACCCATAACATTTATTTAACCCTGTCTGTCTGGAAATATATATGTATATAGTTAGTGATAGTTGCAATTTTATCTGTTAAAAAAGATCTAATTCATACATTTGGATGAAAATCAGTCATTTAACTAGAAACCACAATATTTACCAGAAAACCTCTATTGGTAAAAGTAAAATTAAGGTGTGCTGTTTATCTAAAATGTCCTTTTAGGATAACATTTGGTATTCATGTAAATTTTATTTTTTAATCCACACTTAACTTTGGGACTATTGTGTACAAGCTCTGAATCATGCCATGTCTAATTTTTGTACATGTATTACATATATATGTATTATATATATGTATATATTATACATATATGTATATATGTATATTATATATATGTATATCTATATATTATATATATGATATCTATACATATATATATTATATATGTGTGTGTATGTGTGCTTAAGTATGACAAAAATTACTTTAGTCAAAAATTTGAATTATGTGTTAATCTACAAATGTTTCATATACTCTAAATAATTACACAAAAGGAAAATATTGGCATTTTCAAAACAAGGAACATCTTAAATGTACTTGTTAAACACTTTCCTGGACTTTAAAAATCAATTCTTAAAATTTCTATGTGTTCTACTTGAATCAATACTTGATAGTAAAATGGCACATCTTCCATTCCTTTTTTTCACACTTGAACTATAAATTTTTTTATAAGATTTATTTATTTATTTGAGGGAGGGAGAGAAAGAGAGTGTATGTAGAGGAGGGGCAGAGGGAAAGGAAGAGTCTTCAGACTCCCCACTGAGGGTGGAGCCTGACTAGAAGAAGCTGATCCTAAGACACTGAGATCATGACCTGAGATGAAATCAAGAGTCAGATTCTTAACTGACTGAGCCACCCAGGGGCCCCAGACTATGAGATATTTTTTTCCAAAGTTAGATAATCTGAATTGTTGCCTTTTGTTATGTTCAGGAAGGACTCCAAAACTTACAGAGGTCTCAATTATCTGAATTTCTTCAATAACTTCTTCTTCAACTTAGCTTTCCTGACTTTACTTCTTTACAGGTCCCATAAAACCTGTGCAGAATCAGCAGGTCCCTGAAGTTCCTTGCTCTCTTATGGCATCTGTGTCTGCCTGGAATAGTCTTTATTCCATTTTTCAGCTGAAGAACTCTTCTCAGATGTGCTAGACACTGATGATTCAAAATAAATGAGACACAATTACCATTCTCAAAAAGCCTTACTCTTCTTTCAGGGCTCTGTTTGGTCATATTTTCAAATCATTCTTCACATCTCAAAATAAAGTTAAGTACATCTTCTGAATCTTATAACTCCTTTCTTATGCCTCTACAGTAACTGCAAACTCTTATTATTCTGTAATGTAGTAATCTACTTATATCTTCCCATTCATTGTTAGTTTCTTAAAAACAATGGATGTTTTATTCCCTTCTGTATCCTAATCTGGCTAATTGCACTTTAATAAATTTTGGTAAGTGAATTGCTAATGAATTATAAATTCAAGGCTACTAGTTCTAAAATAGAAAATACATAGTAGGTCATGTGTAAAAGGAGCTTTGTTTTATGTTTTTCCTATATTTACATTTGTTCAAAGATGACTGTTAAAACCTCTTTCATCAGTTAGCATTTTTAAAAAAAATTTTCAATTCAGTTCTGTTAAATTTTGCAGTATACATTTCAGGGCTATATTAGTGTCATACAAATTTAGCATTGTTAAATATTCTTGGTAGATTGATTATTTTGTCATTTAAAATTTTTTCTTTGTCTCTATTAATGCTTTCTGCTTTAAAGTTTGCTTTACCTGATATCACTACAGTTAAACCAATCATGTTTCTGATAGTGTTGACTGGTACATACCTGTTTATTTTCAACCTTTATTCTTAGTATTTAAGAATTTTCTTGTTTAAGCCGGATATAGGTGGTTTTGTTTTTGTATTCAGCCATACAGTCTTTGTCCTTCAATTGGAATATTTAATCTGTCTCCTTTTAATGTAATTGCTAATACATTTTGTTTTAACTCTACAGACTTACTACTGATTTTCTTATTGTACCAAATATTCATCATAACTTAAAAAAAAAGATTTTATTTATTTATTTGAGAGAGAAAGAGAGAGAACATGATTGGATGGGTGGGGAGCACAGGGAAAGGGAGAAACAGATGCCCCACTGAGCAGGGAAGCCTAACACAGGGCTCAATCCCAGGAACCTGAGATCATGACCTGAGTCAAAGACATATGTAATCCATTGAGTTACCCAGGTGCCCCTCACCTTAACTTTTGATTCCATTTTTTATTTACTTTATTTCTGTTTTCTACTTTATTACTTTCTTAATGAAACAATATTTTATTTTTACTATAGTGAAAATAATAGGTATTATAAAATGTTATATAAATCTATTGAAGACTAATGATCTACTTTTACTGTCTTTCAAACAATATAAAGACCTTTGAGTATTTTACCTGTAATTACTACCACCTGCATATATGCTAATATTGACATGTAATGCATATATTAAATACAATGACATATATATATGTGTATATATATATATATATATATATATATATATATATTAGAAAGAAAGAAAGTGCAAGCAGGGGGAAGGGCTGAAGGAGAGGGAGAGAGAGAATTTTCAGCACACTCCCTTTGGCTTGGAGTCGAATGCAAGTCTTGATATCACAATGCTGAGACCATGACTGAAGTCCTGAGGTGGAATCAAGAGTTGAATGCTTAACCAACAGAGCCAGCCGGGTACACCTATACATATAATTTTAAAACAAAAAAATTCATTATTTTAGACATCCACTATCTACGTATTTAACTTCATTTTGTTCTTCATATTTTTAAATTTTATTTATTTATTTGACAGAGAGAAATCACAAGTAGATGGAGAGGCAGGCAGAGAGAGAGAGAGAGGGAAGCAGGCTCCCTGCTGAGCAGAGAGCCCGATGCGGGACTCGATCCCAGGACCCTGAGATCATGACCTGAGCCGAAGGCAGCGGCTTAACCCACTGAGCCACCCAGGCGCCCCTTGTTCTTTATTTTTAACTATATATTTCTACGTTTAATCTGTCTGATTTTTCTTTATGGTGATGGATTAGCTGTAGTATTTTCTTTAAGTTTCCTAATGATAGTATCTCTCCATTTTTATTTGTCTTAATGTCTAAAATATCATTATTTACCTATATATAAACATATAAAACTATATGCAGACATATATAAGTATTTATAATTTTTAATAATTATAACTTCTGATTTGAGTAGTGTAATTTTATCATTCATGGGTAGAATTTTGATTATATTAATACCACAATCCCAAGTACATTTCTATTCAATTGGTTTCTTAGTATCAATTTATTTGCTTCAAGGTAGAACCTTTCCTTTAGTAAATTCATGCCCTGACACCATGGTAAATAATTTTATCCTCAATATTGATAAATTTAACTTAGTTTGCAGTATTATTTGCAATACTCTTAGATCTTATACTTAAAAATTAATTTCCAATGTTTCATTTGAAACATTTTTTTAATTAGATGAAAAAGATCAAACCATTCTTGAAATTAACTTGACTGATTTTCTACTTAAAATATCAAGTGACACTAACAAAAATAAAATTGGTATAACTTAACTATTTGAAATTTCTTTCTACACATGAATCAAAACTGTAAAAAAAAACTATTGCTTTACTTTTCTAGGTGCAAAAGAAAATCATTAAATGTACTCTCAAAAAACAATTCTTTAAATCAAAAGTCACTATTCATAGAGAAATATATAAATACATTTCCTAAAGCCGTAGATTATCATGTTCACTTATTTTTATAGCAATTATTTCATATAAATTATTGTGATGCTTTTAAGCAAAAATAGACATTTCCATTTTATGGTTTTCATATAATCACAAATACCATGAAGTCTCTTTGGTAGAAGGAAAATTCTGGCATCTAGTTTGTGTAAGTTACATATTCATCATCAAATTTGGAAAATGAAAAGCTGGTAGTTTTTTTTTTTTTTCACCGAACATGTAGCTTTAATTTTTGTTTAACAAATTGCTAATGAAAAGGATTATTGTATATTTTTAAAATGTACTGATAAAAATAAGGTATTAAATAGTAGTCTAAATTTTACACCATATGCTAAATGGCAAAGTTACCGTAGCAAGAGCCTTCAGACTATTCTCTCCAAACACTATTGTGGGAAGTCTCAGTCTCTATTTTCTACCTGTTTCACATACAACTAACTAGTATCTACTCACATTTCTCAATGACCTTGCCAACCAATAGCCTAGCAACTTTGCATATGACAGACCTGACAATATTCATCTAGAGAATTCCAGAATTACTTTTGACCAATAATTACTATATCTATTGTATTTTTTTTTTCATTCACAAACCTCCAGATCAAAAGAAGCCTTATAATATCTAGATTTCAAGTCTGATATCATGATGAGATAAAAGTTTTAGAGGTCTGGGGATGGGGGAATTAATAAGTAATAAGAATGAGAATAATTGTGTTAGAGGGTAGCTTGTATAGACTGTAAAAAATAATCTCATTCGTACCCTTCCCTGCATCTGTGAACTGTATCATGTAACTTTGTAGTAATCTTCCATGTGACTTAAGGTTTGTAAAGCACCAGCATGTACTCCTGTTCTTCTTCATCTGCCTTCACCATGAGAATACGCTTTAACAACCCTGCCAGAGAGGTGAGAAGAATAGAGCAGAGACCAGTCATCTCAGCCTGCAACCAGCTGATCCACAGATGCTTGAGTCCCAAGCCTTGAGTCAGCTGAATCTCAAACATTTAAGGAAGCCATTTGAGACCCAAACCACCTAGCTCTAAGTCTTTGAACTTCAAACACATGAGCTTAAATAAATTATTGTTGCATGTCACTAAGGTTTTGTGATTGTTTTTCACACACAGTTATTGTTGTAATACATCACTGATACTGAAATAAGGAATGCCAGATAGAATTTTTCAAGTCAGGAAGCATGTAAAAGGTCTTCTAAATATGCCTAATTATGAAAGGAGAACTAGGGATAAACCAACATTCTCTTACCCCCAGAGAAGTGCTTTTTATTATTAAATGTGTAAGCAATCTTCTTGAATTTTTTTGTGAAATTATTTTAATCTATCCGTTTGATATTTAAAGGTAATTTTTCGGGCGCCTGGGTGGCTCAGTGGTTTAAGCTGCTGCCTTCAGCTCAGGTCATGATCTCAGGATCCTGGGATCGGGTCCCGCATCGGGCTCTCTGCTCGGCAGGGAGCCTGCTTCCCTCTCTCTCTCTCTGCCTGCCTCTCCATCTACTTGTGATTTCTCTCTGTCAAATAAATAAATAAAATCTTAAAAAAAAATAATAAAGGTAATTTTTCTACAGGGACCTAAAATCACAACTTTCATTTTCCTTTCCTTTGTAAATCCCCTTTAAGTTCATGTAATTTTCACATTTCTTTCTTACCATTTCATTTCATCTTCTAGCATAATATAAGGAATAAAACCTGGATTAAAAAAATAAAAGATATTGGAAGAATAGGGACACTATTTCAACTGGTCCCATGAATTAATCTGGTTATCTACCAAACCATTCTGAACACCTATGAAACTAGTCTTACATGTAAGAAGACACATCTGGATCTCTACAAACAGAATATCTCCTGTGACGGGTCTCAGGGTATGAAGCAGGGAGCCCTGATTCTGTGGGCAGATATCAGAAGTTAAACAGAAAGGGGAGGGAACCTCCATAATCTTGTGCTGGGAAGGTGAGAGAACATCAGAGCACAAAAGTGTCCTGTGCTGGGACAGATTCACAGACTGGTAGTGGTGGGGAAAGAACTTTAAGGCAGCACCCCAAACAGGAACCTGGAGCTGTGTAACATGTGAAGGGGGGTGGCTTGTGGTTTTAGGAGCACAAAAGACAGAGATGTGCCTGGCCGAGGAAGTGACATCTGGGCCTGCTGCAATGGGGTGCATAACACAGGAGACTGAGGTTTTTAGCAGCACAGAAAGAAATGGAGACAGTGTGGCCTGGAGTGGTCAGAAGAGCAGACTGCAATCTATCTGTTCTGAGACAGAGGTTTGGATGCAGTCACTTCTCAGAAGAGATGCAGAAAGCTACCAGGGAAAGCTATCAGAGAACAAATGCTCCCAGAAAACAGTTTTCACTGAGTTTACCCCCACCCACCTCCCAACACACACACAGGTGGCAGGGTAACTCTGCCAAACAGGGTTGCCTGAACAACATAGTGGCAGGCCCCTCCCCCAGAAGACAGGCTGGAAGAACAAGAGAATGACAACTTTAAGGTCCCTATAAAACGGGTGCATCTTGCTTGGGTTGTAGTTAATACTTTGGATTCTGTACATTCCCTCACCATATATCAATAGAATGGCTAAAAAGAAGAACCCCAATAAAGAAAAGAATAAGAGGCTGTGGCCTCTGCTGCAGACCTATGGATACAGATATAACCAAGATATCAGAAATAAACTTCAGAGTAACAAAGATGAAGTTGATATCTAGGCTATAGAAAAATATTAATGACAATATAGAATCCTTAAAGGAAGAAATGAGATTTAATTTTAATAGAATTAAGCATTAAAAATGCTACTAATGAAATGCAGTCTAAACTGGATACTCTGCCAGGGAAACAAGGCAGAGGAATGAATTAGTGAGATAGAACATAAGATGATAGAAAAGAATAAAACTGAGGAGGCATGGGAAAAACAGATTAAAGCCAATGAGAGAGATTAATGACTCAATGAAACATTCCAGTATCAGAATTGTTGGGATCCCTGGGAGGGTGTGGAGTGGGGGAGTGGGGAAAGAGAGAGAGGTCTAGAAGATATATTTGAGCAAATTGTAGCTGAGAACGTCCCTAATCTGGGGAAGGAAATGAGCATTCATGTCCAAGAGGCAGAGAGGACCCCTCCCAAGATCAATGAGAACAGACTGATACCACAACATATAATATTACAATTCTCAAATCTTAGATCCAAGGAAACAATCTTGAAAGTGGTGAAGGGGAAGAGATTTCTCATGTACAGAGGGAGGAACATCAGAATAATATCAGACCTGTCCACCAGATACTTGGCAAACCAGAAAGGACTGGCAAGACATGTTCAGGGTACTAAATGAGAAGAACATGCAGCCAAGGATACTTTATCCTATCATTCAGAATGATAGGCTATCATTCAGAATGGATGGAGAGACAAGGAGCTTCCAAGTCCAGCAGAAAGTAAAAGAATATGTGACCACCAAGCTGGCCCTACCAGAAATATTAAGGGGGTTTTGATAAAAGAAGGATCCCTGCAATGTATAGAACAGAAATTTACAATCTATAGAAATAAGGACTTCCCAGGCAATATGATGACAATAAAATCATATCTTTCAATAATCACTCTCAATGTGAATGGCCCAAATGCTCCCATAAAATGGCACAAGGTTGCAGTTTGGATAAAAAGGCATGACCCATCCATATGCTGTCAACAAGAAACTCATTTTGAACCTAAAGATATATCCAGACTGAAAGTGAGAGGGTGGAGTACCATTTTTCATGCCAATGGACCTCAAAAGAAAAGTTGGGGTAGTAATTCTCATATCAGACAAATTACATTTTAAACTAAAGACTATAGTAAGAGATACAAAAGGACACTATATCATTCTTAAAGGGTCTATCCAACAAGAAGATCAAACAATTGTAAATATCTATGCCCCCAATGTGGGAGCAGCCAATTACATAAACCAACTGCTAACCAAAGTAAAGAGATATATTGATAATAATACATTAATAGTAGGAGAACTCAACACTCCAGTCTCAGCACTAGACAGATCATCTAAGCAGAAAATCAACCAAGAAACAAGAGCTTTCAATGACATACTGGACCAGATGGACTTTGTAGACATATACAGAATATTTTACCCTAAAACAACAGAATACTCATTCTTCTCAAATGCACATGGAACTTTTTCCAGAATAGACCACATACTGGGTCACAAATCAGGTCTCAACTGATGCCAAAAATTTAAGGTTATTCTTTGCATATTCTCAGACACAATGTTTTGAAATTGGGTTTCAATTACAAGAAAAAAATTTGGAAAAAATTCAAACACTTGGAAGATAAAGATGATGCTGCTTAAGAATGTTTGCGTCAACAAGGAAATCAAAGAAGAACTTAAACAATTCATGGAAACCAATGAGAATGAAAACACATTTCTCTAAAACCTATGGGATACAGCAAAGCAAAGGTGGTCCTAAGGGTAAGTTCTTAGCCATCCAAGCCTCACTGAAAAAATAGAAAAATCTTGAATACACAGACTAACTTTACACCTTAAAGAACTGGAGAAAGAACAACAAATAACACCTAAGCCAAGCCATAGAGGAGAATTAATTAAGATTAGAGCAGAGATCAATGAATTAGAAATCAGAAATACAGTAGAGCAGATCAAAGAAACTAGAAGCAGTTCTTTGAATTAATAATATTTATAAACCACTGGCCAAACTAATCCAAAAGAAAAGAGAAAGAACCCAAATTAATAAAGTTATGAATGAAAGGGGAGAGCTCACAACTAACACCAAGGGAATAGAAATGATTATTACAAATTATTATCAACAACTATATGCCTATAAATTAAACCACCTGGAAGAAATGGATGGCTTCCTAGGAACCTGTAAACTACCAAGACTGAATCAGGAAGTAACTGATAATCTGAAAAGACCAATACCCAGTAATGAAATTGAAGCAGTGATTAAAAACCTCCCAAAAAACTAGAGTCCAGGGTCTGATGGATTCCCAGGGAAATTCTACCAAACATTCAAAGAAGAAAAAGTACCTATTCTCCTGAAGCTGTTTCAACAAATAGAAACAGAAGAAAAACTTCCAAACTCATTCAATGAGGCCAGGATTACATTGATCCCAAAACCAGTCCAAGATCCTATCAGAAAGGAGAATTACAGACTAATATCCCTGATGCACATGGATGCCAAAATTCTCACAAGATCCTAGCTAATAGGATCCAATAGTAATGAAAAGGATTATTCATCATGACCAAGTGATGCAAGGGTAGCTCAACATTCACAAATCAATCAATGTGATAGAGCACATTAATAAGAGACAGGAATCATATGATCCTCTCAACTGATGCATAAAAAGTATTTGACAAAATACAACATCCTTTTCTGATTATATAGGCATAAAGGAAACATACCTCAATTTCATAAAAAAACATTTATGAAAAGCCCAGAGCAAATTTCATTCTTAGTGGGGAAAAGCTCTCAGCTGAGAGCTTTTTCCTTGGAACATGACAAGGATGCCCACTCTCACCACTATTCTTCAATGTATTACTAGAAGTCCTAGCAATAACAATTAGACAGCAAAAATAAATAAAAGATATTCAAATTGGCAAAGAAGAAATCAAACTCTCTCTTTGCAGATGATGTGATACTTCATGTGGAAAACTCAATAGACTCCACCCCCAAATTACCAGAACTCATACAGCAATTCAATAATGTGGCAGGATACAAGATCAATGCACAGAAATCAGCTCCTTTCCTGTGCACTAACAATGTAACTGTAGAAAGAGAAATTAGGGAATTTATTCCATTTACAATAGCACCAAAAACCACAAGATACCTTGGAATAAACCTAATCAAAGAGGTAAAGGATCTATACTCAAGGAACTATAGAACACTCATGAAAGAAATTGAAGAAAACACAAAAAGATCAAAAAAACATTCTATGCTCACAGATGAGAAGAATAAATACTGTTAAAATGTCTATGCTGCCTAGAGCAATCTATATTTTCAACGCTTCCCAATCAAAATACCATCGACGTTTTTCAAAGTGCTGGAACAAACAATCCTAAAAGTTGTATGGAACCAGAAAAGACCCCAAATTGCCAAGGAAGTGTTGAAAAGAAAAACAAAGCTGGGGTCATCATATTGCCTGATTTCAAACTTTATTATAAAGCTGTGATCACCAAGACAGCATGGCACTGGCACAAAAACAGACACATAAACCAATGGAACAGAGTAGAGAGCTCAGATATGGACCCTCAACCTCATGGTCAAATAATCTTCAACAAAGCAAGAAAAAATACCCAGTGGAAAAAAGACAGTCTCTTCAATAAAGGTGTTGGGAAAATTAGACAGCTATGTATAGAAGAATGAAACTCAACCACTCTCTTACACCATACACAAAGATAAATTCAAAATGGATGAAAGACCTCAACGTGTGACAGGAATCCATCAAAATCCTAGAGAACATAGGCAGTAACCTCCTTGACATCAGCTGTTGTGACCAGACAGCAAGTTGATAGGGTCTTTGCAGTCTTAGGGCCAGGTCAGGGACCATCCCTAACCACCACAGTTCAGCCCTAAAGCACTGTCATAACAGCACCTTGTAGAAGCACATGAACCACATGGCAGAAAGTAGGCATGGAAAAATAGATTTGCCCTTAAGCTAGCTGCTGACAGGATTCCATGTTGTTCTGATCTGACGTTATAACGGCCCAAAATGAGGAAACTGTTATTTAATCAGTAGATTGTCCTGTTGATTGTTCTATTGAATTATCTATGCAATGATCATGGTGACTCCCACATGATTGTATTGTGCTTGAATCATATAAAACTACTGTAAATCAATAAATGGCCTTTCAGAATTAGCTGCAACCCTCCCAATCCCATTCTTCATGTCTTTTTCTTTCTCATTCCCACCCCTAAACTCAGGTTTCTCTGTTCTGTCAAGACTGGTCCTTGGCAATTGACCATGGAAACTGCTTGCTTTCTTTCTTTCTTTCTTTCTCTCTTTCTTTCTTTTCTTTCTAAAACATTTTATTTATTTATTTGACAGAGAGATCACAAGTAGACAGAAGACAGGCAGAGAAAGAGGGAGAAGCAGGCTCCCTGCTGAGCAGAATTCCCGATGCGGGGCTTGATCCCAGGACCCTGAGATCATGACCTGAGCTGAAGGCAGAGGCTTAACCCACTGAGCCACCCAGACGCCCAGAAACTTCTTTCAAGACACGTCTCCAAAGGCAAGAGAAACAAAAGCAAAGATGAACTTTTGGGACTTCATCAAGATAAAAAGCTTCTGCACAGCAAAGGGAACAGTCAACAAAACAAAGAGGTAACCCCCAGAATGGAAGAAGATATTTGCAAATAACACTACAGACAAGAGACTGATATTCAAGATCTATAAAGAACTTCTCAAACTCAACACCCAAAAAAACCAGATAAAGTTAAAAAATGAGCAGAAGACATGAACAGACACTTCTCCAGTGAAGACATACAAATGTCTAGCAGATACATGAAAAAATGTTCATCATCATTAGCCATCATGGATATTCAAATCAAAACCACACTGAACTGCCACCTTACACCAGTTAGAATGGCAAAGATTAACAATGCAGAAAGCAACAAATGTTGGAGAGGATGTGGAAAAAAGAGAACCCTCTCACTCTGTTGGTGGGAATGCAAGTTGGTACAGCCACTTTGGGAAACAGTATGGAGGTTCCTCAAAAAGTTAAAAAGAGAGCTACCCTATGACCCACTAATTGCACTACTGGGAATTTACCGCAAATATACAGACATAGTGGAAAAAAGGGGCACATGCACCCCAATTTTCATAGGAACAAGTTCACAATAGCCAAACTATGGAACGAGATGACATGCCCTTCAACAGATGAATGGATAAAGAAGATGTGGTACATATATACAATGGAATATTACTCAGCCATCAGAAAGGATGAATACCTGACATTTGCATCGATGTAGATGGGACTGAAGGAGATTATGCTGAGTGAAATAAGTCAAGCAGAGAAAGACAATTATCACATGGTTTCACTTATATGTGGAACATAAAGAATAGCATGGAGGACATTAGGAGAAGGAAGGGAAAAATGAAAGGAGGGAAATCAGAGGGGAAGATGAGCCATGAGAGACTATGGACTCTGGGAAACAAACTGAGGGTTTTGGGGGAAGGGGATGGGTGAGCCTGGTTATGGGTATCAAGGAGAGCACTTATTGCATGGAGCACTGGGTATTATATGTAAACAATGAATCATGGAACACTACATCAAAAACTAATGATATACTGTTTGGTGACTAACATAACATAATAAAATAAAATAAAATAAAATAAAATCTTTGGAAAAATTTCAACAGAGGTCTTATCTACTTTCCTCTAAAAATGATGCATCTTGATTTTACATTTAAGGATTTTAAAAACAGATATTTGAACTTACTATAAATTCAATGACTTCTTATGTTTGATGGAAGAAACAAGAAATAGTTCTTTGAATCCCCAAGGTGACTATCTTCATTTGAAACATTTGGACTTTAACTGAAAAAAAATCTGAGGTTATTTATAGGTACTGATGTTTAGTGACACACAATATTGTAACTTGGGCTGAACACTAGTTAATGCTGTACTACAGAGGATATCAATAATCATATTCAGTAATTAAGGTCTTTCATGCCACTTAAATAAAATAATAGAAGTGAATGTTTCTTCATTTTAGCTTGCATTAGAATCACTTGGGGGAACAGAGTCACCTATAATTGGCTTTAGAATTAAACTTGCTCAAGCTTCCCAAGTGGGTTTATTGTATGGCTAAAGGTGGATATAAACTGTTCAAATTTTTTTAATTGTATTTAAGTTAAAATTCTTTGTCACTTCGTGAAAAACTTTGAATTTGAACATTATGGCATTTTATAGCACTTTGTGAGTGGTTTTGCTTACTTCTGTCTCCAAAGCACATATAATACTTTGTACATAATGAATGTTCAATTAATTGATGTTGAGTTTAAAAGTTTATGAATGAATAAATGAATGAATGAATGAAACACTCATACTCAAGCTATATCTGTGGTAATTATTCTAGCAAGTGACAATATCTCATAAAACATTAACAGTGTCATGTTTCATAACTTTGTGAATCGGTCTTTTGTTTGATTCCTTTAATGTAATGATTCTCAGTCTTCAGTACATAATCATTTGGAGCTTCGAGTTTTAACGTTCTTAAATATACACTACTGGGGTCCAACCTGAGAGTGTCTGATTCTCAAAGTCTAAGGTGAGGCTAGATAATTTGCATTTTTAACAAGTTCCCAGGGGATGCTAACACTGCCTGTTTGGGTCCAAGCTTTAAAAAAATTGTTTCTCAAATTTATAAGCAATCCCTCTTTCTAAAATCACGGCAGTTTATCCAAAGGCCTTTACAAAAGTCTAACATATCCATTCTGCTTGATATGCTGGCATCACTTGGCTCTTATCATATTGCCCAGTGTGAATTGGAATGCCAGGAACCTTGTAATGATACTCTGGTTACTGCTATGCTGTGACTAATGCCACCCTTTGTCTCTGACCCAGGGGTCTCATGTCTTCTGCCAGTATTCATTAAATTGTGAATTTGAAAGTAGGCTAAAATCTCTGATCAGTCACAATTCTTGACAGTACATATTAAAATGTAAAATCAGTTTCAGGACTTCTTTACAGCCTGGTGAACAGCAGTGTTCCTGGCATGCTGTAACATTGACATTGAAAAGATCTATAGCACTTTTGTATTAGAAGTCCTGAATAGAGAACTTCTCTTCAGACATTCTCAACTTTTCATTTAAGTGGAATTCTTAGAGCTTAGGGGGAAAAAGAAGAAAGAAAAAAGAAAAGAAAAGAAATTGTGAATTTGGTTCAAATTGAACCAGAATAAAAAAAAAAGTGCTATATCTGATTTTTTAAAAGCTAGTCATCCATTATTTCAGACTTTATTCTATAAACAAACAGTAAGAATAAAAATACATCAAAATTGTGTAAGTAGTCTTACCAAATGGCTTGGCATCCCCAAAGTGTTTATGGCTATCTTTATGGATATACTCAGCACAAAGTATGTGTATTACTATCTCTCAAGATTTAGATGAGAGCTGGTGTAATTTTTCTCCCTATAATTTTTAATAGACTTTATTTTTAGAGCAGTTTTAGAATCATAGCAGTATTGAACTAAGAGCACAGATATTTCTGATATACTCCTTACCCCAATACATACATATCTTCTCCTGTTGCCAACATTTCCCACCAGAGTGGTACATCTGTTACAACTGATGAACCTACATTGGCATATTATTATCACCCCAGGGACCATAGTTTACATTAGAGTTTACTCTCGGTGTTGTACATTGTATGAGTTTTAACAAATTTATAATGACATATGTCACCATTATAGTATAACACACAGTAATTTCACTGTCATAAAAAGAAAGCCTCTGTATTTCACCTGTTCATTCTTTCCTTCCCCTGACCAGTGGCAACCAATTATGTTTTCATTGTTTTTCAATATTTTTGCCATTTTCAGGATGTCATATAGTTGGAATCATATAGCATGTGGTCCTTTCAACATGGCTTCTTTCACTTAACAATATGCATTTAAGTTTCCTTCATGTCTTCTAGTGGCTTGTCAGCTCATTTATTTTTAGCACTGAATAACATTTTATTGTCTGAATGTACCACAGTTTATTAATCTTTTCACCTGCTGAAGGGCATCTTCAAAGTTTTGGCAATTATAAATAAAGTGGCTATAAACACCCATGTGCAGCTTTTTGTGTAGATGTTAAGTTTTCAGCTCTTTTGGGTAAATACCAAGGAGTGTAATTGCTGGGTAGTATGGTAAGTGTATGATTAGTAATTAGTTTTGTAAAAAACTTCCAGACTATCTTCCAAAATCCCTACATCATCTTCTATTCCCACAAAAAATAAACAAAAGTTTCTGTTTCTCCACATCCCTGCCAACATTTGAATTTATAGGTGTTTCAGATTTTGGCCATCCTAAAGGTGTGTAGTAATATCTCATTGCTGTTTGGGTTTGCAGTACCACAACGTCACGTGGAGCATCTTATTATGCCACCTATATATCTTCTTTGATGAGGTGACTGTTCAGATATTTGACCCATTTTTAAAAACTTTTTTGCATGTAGATGTCCAGTTGTTCCAGCACCATTTGTTGAAATAACTATCTTTTCCTCTATTATATTTCCTTTGCTCCTTTTTTAAGAACAGTCAATTGTATTTATGGGACTCCATTACTAATCTGTTCTATTAATCTCTTTGCATATTCTTTTACCAATACCACATTGTTTCAGTTACTGTTGCTTTATAGTATGCCTTGAAGTCAGAGAGTGTTAGTCCTCCTTCTTTGTTCTCTTTCTTCGATATTGTGCTAGCTATTCTGGGTCTTTTGTCTCTTTATATAAACATTAGAATCAGCATGCCAATATCCACTAAGTAACTTTCTGGAATTTTTCTTGGGATTGTCCTGAATCTAAAGATCAAGTTTGAAAGAACTGACATCTTGACAATATTTAGTCTTTCAATCCATTAACATGAAATATTTTTCCATTTAGGTACTTCTTTTTTGATTGCTTTCATCAGAGTTTTGTAGTTTTCCTCTTATAGATCTTCTGTTTTCATAGATTTATGCCTAAGTATTTCTTTCTGGAGCATGCTAATGTAAATGATATCTTTAATTTCACATTCCATTTCTTCATTGTGAGTATATAGGAAGCGAATTAACATTTTACATTAACTGTATATTCTACAACCTTGCTATAATTGCTTCCAGGTGTTTTATTCAATTCTTTCAGATTTTTTACATAGACCATCATGTTATCTACAAACAGTGTTTTATTTTTTTGTCCCCAAGTTATATACTTTGTATTTCCTTTTATTGTATTAGTATGTTAGCTAGGACTTCTGGTATGATGTGGAAAAAAAGTGATGGGAAGGAACATCCTTGCCTTCTCCTAACTTTAGTAGAAAAGATTCAAGTATGTATGTAGTTAGGTGTAGATTTTTTGTAGGTATGTTTTATAAAGATATGGAGGTTCCCACATGATTTATCTTTCTGTCCTTTCTTGGTATATTAGTATACTTCTTCTTTCATTTTTTTTAGTGGTAGCCCTAGGGTTTGTAATATACATTTATAAGTATCCACATCCATTTTCAGATAACACTATAACATTTCACAGGTACAGTAAGTATCTTTAATAACAAAATAGTCCTAAATCCTTCATCTTGTCCCTTATATCATTGCGGTCTTTCATTTCACTTATATGTAAGTATACATAAGTATACATACACTTATGTAATATGCTTACATACACATAAATAATTGTATATATTGTTGATACTATTTTTGAACAAGCTGTTATCTGTTAGGTTAATTAAGAATAAATAAAAAATTAATTTTGCCTTTATTTATCCCTTCTCCAATGTTCTTCCTTTCTTTATGTAGATCCAAGTTTCTGACTTTTATCATTTTCCTTCCCTCCAAGGAATTTCTTTTTTTAATATTTTATTTATTTATTTGTCAGAGAGATCACAAGTAGGCAGAGAGGCAGAGAGAAAGGAAAGGAAGTAGGCTCCTTGCTGAGCAGAGAGCCAGATGTGGGGCTCGATCCCAGGACCCTGTGACCATGACCCAAGCTGAAGGCAGAGGCATTAACCCACTGAGCCACCCAAGCGTCCCCCTCCAAGGAACTTTTATTTAGCATTTCTTATAAGAAATGGTGGCCAGTAGGCCAGCAAAATCTCTCGAATTTTTTTGTCCAAGGAAGTTTATATTTATTCTTCACTTTTGAAGGACAATTTTGTAAGGTGTAGAATTCTAGGCTGGTAGTTGTTTTTTTGTTTTGTTTTTGTTTTTCCCTCTCAACACTTCAAAAATTTTACTTTGCTCTCTTCTTTCTTACATGGTTTATGAGAGGAAGTTGATTATAAGATATAATTCTTATCTTTCTCCTCTATAGGTAAGGTACATTTCCCCCATCTTACTTCTTTAGAATTATTTCTTTATCTTTGATTTTTCTGTTATTTGAAAATGATATATGTAATTACAATTTTTTTTCTTTTCTTTTGGCATTAATCCTGCTTCATGTTCCCTGGCCATCCTAGCCTGTGGATTGGGGTCTTTAATTTGGGAAAATTCTCAATCCTTACTACTTCAAATATCTTTCTTCTCCTTTCTTTCTTCTCTTCCTGGCTTTCCCATTACGTGTATGCTACATCTTTTGCAGTTGTCCCATCCTTAGATATTCTCTTCTGTTGTTGTTGTTGTTTTTAAATCTTTTTTCCAGTTGCTAACCAATTTTAGAGGTTTCTACTAAGATATCCCAAACTCATAGTTTCTTTTTTTCAGCCATCTCAGTCTAATAAGCATATAAAAGCATTCTTTATTCCTGTTATTGTTTTTAATCTCTAGCATTTATTTTTGGTTCTTTCTTAAAATTTCCATCTCCCTGCGTACACTGTCCATCTGTTTTTGTTTGTTTGTTTGTTTTTCCCATGCTGTCTACTTTAACCCATTAGAGCCCTTAGCGTATGAATCATTGTCTTTTTAAATTCCTGGTCTTAAATTCCAATATCCCTGTCATAACCGAGTCCAGTTCTGATGCTTAATCTATCTTTCCAATCTGCGTTTTGCCTTTTTCTGTGATTTTTTTTTTTTTCTTGATAGCCAGGCATGATTTGCTGGGTTTTTAAAAAAAATGTAAAAAGGCCTTTAGTCCTGTGGTGGTAATATGTAGAGGAGGAGAGACATTCTAAAGTCCTATGATTAGGTCTCCATACCTTTTGGTAAGCCTATGCTTCTAGACTGTGAACTTTGCATGTACATTTCAGTTCCTTCTTAGGTGGGGTAGGATGGTTAGAATGGATGGAATTGGGTATTCCCCTTCCTTCAGGTGAAAGGCTAGAGCTAGCTGGGATTGAATATCTCCATTTCCCCAGGTTGGTGAGGCTGTGATAAAATGCCAGCAGTTAGGCTCCGGTTAAATACTTTCTCTTAAAGAAAAACTTTCTTAAGAAAGAAGTAAAGATAGAAAGATAAGGAAAGAAGGAAAGAAAAAAAGAAAGAGTGAGTTCGGAGGTATCTCCAGTGCAGACCCATGAGAGAATTTTTATCTGATATTCACTGTGAGAACCTGATAGAACTCCAGGAGGTAAAATTCATAAAAGTGTAAAAAGTATCCCATAACTGCATCATCCTGAAGTTCTTAACTCTTAGAGTTGTCCACACTGAGCCTCCAGCAATTCAACAGTTACAGTTCAAGTTTCCCTACCCCTACACTGGTGCCCAGAGAGGTTTCAGCTCATGAATTTCTTTTCTAGTAAGTTGCACTTCTTTGTATTCACCTGTCTGTTTCCAATATGGGGGTAGTAGCTTGCCCTTTGACCTAACTGTTTTTACACATCAAAAAATGGCTGTTGACTTTTTTCTTTTTTAATTTTTTCTTTTCTTTCTTTCTTCTTTTCTTTTCTTTCTTTCATTCTCCACCTCCCCCCTCATTGTGTTGTTGAATTTTCAACTTGTTCAATGTTTATTTGTTATTAGGATAGGATGGTAACTTCTAAGCATCTTATATACCAGACCTGAGGTATTTCTTTTTGAAGTAAACAAACCATTTGAAGCTAAAAAAGATGGTGTCATTTTTTCCCCTATTATTACATTCCCATTGTACATTCTAATAAAAAAGGAGATAAATCTCTTAATTTTTTTCTTGCACTTCATTCTTCATTTTTCTCTCATTAGCCATTCACAACAGCTGGCTTGATCAGCAGGAAATGTTGTAGCTGACAAATAAAAATGGTTAGACATATTTTCTTCATTATTTCCTTACTGGTCCCACCTCTTTTCCTTTTCGTTGTGATGAATGATCACCAGAGAAGCAAGTTTTTAACTCATGTTTAAGTATTCTTCTTGTGCTGTCTTGCTGATTTTAGGAAAATGTGACTTTGCTAATGGTTTTTCATCTCACAGTTATGCTAATATTTTTCATCCAGAAGTATAAACTTTTTACTCCAGGAGTTTTGAGTATTTTGCTCATTTAAAAAAAAAAAAAAAGCCTCACCATTTAGATAAATTGGGAAGCTTAGAAATATGAAATTATAGCATATATTTATTTCTAACTTCAATGGAGGGACAGAGGGATAAGGAGACTTCTCTCTGAGCATGAAGTCACACACAGGGCTTGATTCCAGGACACTGAGATAAAGACCTGAAGCAAAATCAAGAACTGGATGGTAAGCTGAGCACAAAAGTGCCCAACTTCTTTCAATACCAATTTCTCTTTTGTCTAGGAGTCTATATACTTATCTCTCTCTTCCTTTCTCTCTCTCTCTGTCTCTAAGCACGTTATTTCCAAGACTCTTTATTCAGGATTTTAAATACTTTGAGTTATTTAAGCACATGTCTTGAAAGAGTTTCCAGAAACTTTTTCTGCATTTTGAGCAACAAGAACAAAGAAAGGGGTCTGGCAAATAAGCTTCTATCAATAATAAATGTGGTTGAAGAAAATTTTAGACTTTATTTGTTGCCATGAATGCTATGATGCAGACCGTTACAACATGTCTACCAATATGGTCATGTAAATTTGCATCCTTAATGATTCTGTTGCTACAGGTTGATAAATATTCCACAGTAAAAACTTTGTTTGCTTTGTAATAAAATTATAACCAGGCAAGATAAGAGCTTCTAGGGCAATAATTGGTTCACAGTAGGGGGCATCTACATCTCAAATTGCTCTGCATCTGGCGTCTAAATCATCTGTACAGAAGATAGTACTGCCAGCCAAGAAAACGGGAAAAGCAAGGCTTGTTTATCAACATACAGAATACAATGTATTTGGGGTATCTATAATTTATTAATATTTTTCTAACAAAACCAAAGGAAACTAAACCAGGCTTACTAGTTCTTTTTATTATTTTTTTAAAGATTTTATTTATTTATTTGACAGAGAGATCACAAGTAAGCAGAAAGGCAGGCAGAGAGAGAGGGGGAAGCAGACTCCCTGCTGAGCAGAGAGCCTGATGCAGAGCTCTATTCCAGGACCCCGAGACCATGACCTGAGCTGAAGGCAGATGCTTAAACCATTTAACCACCCAGGCATCCTTAGGCTTACTAGTTCTAAAAGGGAATGCAATTTATGAATCTGGGACTGTGCTAGAAAATCAAAGTGCTGTTGTTACTACAAGTAAATATTTCTGTCTTAGAAATTTTCTAGATGAAGGTAGTATCATAACAAGAATATATAAATAAGAGATAACCCATATTTTTGTCTGCCATATTCTAGGTCCTCAGTTATGAGCTTTAGGTTAGATATAACATTTTATTCTCACTCTAATTCTGTGATATTGATTGCTCAGTGTATTGCTCTAATTTATAGGAGAGAAAACTAAGCCTCCAAGAAGTAAGGACATTTGTTCAAACTCATAACTAGTATGTTGCCACTAGGGAAATCATACTGTTTTTTATCTAATACCTAAGTTTATTTCCTTAATGTTTGGGACATTTACTTTATTTCTAAATATGCATGAATTTTCGGTGGCTCAGTGGGTTAAAGCCTCAGCCTTCGGCTCAGGTCATGCCCCGCGTCAGGCTCTCTGCTCCGCAGGGAGCCTGCTTCCTCCCTTCTCGCTCTCTGCCTGTCTCCGCCTGCTTGTGATCTCTCTCTCCCTGTCAAATAAATAAAATCTTTAAAAAAATAATGGATGAATTTTATATCTATTCCAACATTGGCACAGCTCTCAGGAATCATAAACAAATAAACATATTAGAAATTCAGCTCCAATTTCAGGTTTTTACTGATATTCAAGGAAGAGTGGCCATTCCAGAATTAAGAAAGGCATGTTATTGGTCAGCATGCTTGTGCATTTGCAGAAATCAGCCGGAAGACGGAGCTGGCCAAGTTATCATCAAAGCAGCATTCCCAAGCATCCGTGGACCCTGACACCTCTATACCAAACATTACCCTGTTTCATTAATCATTAAGTGAAATTGGTATGTATTGACTTATATTTTACCCTCTGTCTGCCTCCTCTTACATGTAAAGACCACGAGAACAAGGTTCTTGTTATGTTGTTCTCAGCCAAATCCTCATAGCTTAGAACAGTCATGGAAACATAACAGCCACTCTATAAATACATGCAGAATAAATGAATGAGTGAAATAATTCTTGGAGAAGCTATTGTTGTGTATATGGAAGTGAAGAGCAGTAAGAAATCATTTCAAAAGACTTACTGGGTATGTTAAACCTACTCAAAAAGTGGAAGGAAACAAAAGAATGTCAAGATATTGACAGAGAGGCTTTCTCTCTTAATTACTGAAATTCTATACCATCTAAAGATATTTCTACCAAGAGCAAATATAAATATGGCTTTTCTGAATACATAATACTTCATATTTCACATAAAAATTCAAAACTTTAGAAATTTGGCAAGGCTTGAAGAATACTTGTAAGAGGAGATCAAATATGAAGATTGCTCATTTCTTTTCCAGAAGCAAACAGACTCAAGGCTAATTGGTTGACAGGCACTGTTCTATTTTCTCAGAACATGTGACTAATATGTGAGAGAAATTTTTCCCAGGACTAAGAACAAAAAAGTCACTGACCTTTTACCCAATTGGGCTGAAACACAGGAGACTTATACTGGAGCTTAAAAAAACCCTAGAGTCTGTCATTACTGGTTTTCAAGTATTATGTAGGGAACTGAAAGGCATGGAGTCCAGGTGGTTGTTCATCTTTTCTCCCTATTTGAAGGTCATACCTTTGGAACAGAAATGCAGATATGAGAAATGAACAGCTGGTTGCATAAATGACATCAAAGAACAGGATTTGGTTCTTTAGAACATAATTATGCTAACAAAATCCCTAATTCCTGCAATTACAAAGTGTATTTCATGGGTCTTCAGAGGACATATTTTTCCGGACATTCATTGACTTAATCAAGATTCTTCAATCTCAAGAGGGAAAGCAATTGCCATGAGGAAAGGCCGATAATAAATAAAATGATGTATATCAAGTAAAATATGGAGAGGAAAAACAGTGGTGTAGATATCTATTATTTCTAAGGAAAAGCCAGTAAATGCATTTAGAGTTTAAGTTAACATCTTTATATTTCTAAGTAACAATACTGAGTTTAAGTATAATAAGATATATATATAAGATCTTAATGTAAAGAAGGCAAATATGACATAGGATGTAGATCTAAATTGTTATAATGAAAGCTATACCATCCCCAGGACTAACAATCCTAATGCCAAGAAAAGAGTAGAATTTTATGTCAAGATTATGAATAATTATTTGTAAATTCACCTAAACGGAAAATCACTTAGGAAAAAAATATTGAAATATATTTTATAATATACTTATATTTTATATAAGTATATTTTGAAATATACTTTATCTATCTGTCCAACCACAGTGATTTCCTACTAAAGGTTACAAAATAAGTGAAGTAGCAGAGGTCTTAGTAATAGGGTTTAAAAGGAATTCCATTTTAAGAAAACTCAATATATGATCAATTTTAATTGTTTTACTTTGATAATAATTTTCTCTTTAAAATATTTTAGGAAGAAACTGGAGGATGTTTTTATGCAGATGTAATATCCTATAGAGAAAATGATATTGTAAATGAAAATAACTTTTTAAAAGAGTATCACACCTTCTGAAGACTTTTGCCAAAGAATAGAATGTGATTGACACTATCACCAGAGATCTGGGAACATTAGGAAAAAGAAAAAAAGTGTGAATTTTGTAAAACAGTGGTTCTAATCCAGGGGCAATTCTATTCCTAAATGACAGTCACCAATGTCTGAAGATATTTTTGAAATTCCCAACTTTGCGATGCTATTGGCATCTACTGGACAGAGGTCAGGAATGATGCTAAATATCCAACCATATACAGAATTTCCCCCTGGTCCCTTGCTCCAGCACAAAATCTCAATAGAATTCAACTTGAAAAGCCTGCTCTATATAATAACATAGTTCCATGAATATGTGAGATTAGTTTTTTTTTTTTTAATTACAAATTACTACAAATGAGAAAAAGGTGAAACATCAAAACAGTGTATCATGGCTATATGTGAAACACCCTGTTGAAAGCGGAAAGTGATGCTTATACCTTAAAAATGCTGGATTTGGATTCAATAGGACTAGTATCTAGTTCTGTTTTAGCTACAACCTTTTATAATATTGAGATAGAAGAACTCTGGTAGTCATGAGTTGGAGTTACAGAATAACAAAGTGGGATTCAAATTTTCAGTTTACAAGGAAACAATGACTTTGAGTGACACATTGGACCAGATGGACCTAACAGATATATTCAGAATATTTCATCCTAAAACAACAGACTACACATTCTTTCATGTGCACCTGGGACATTCTCCATAATAGATCATATATTAGGTCAGAAATTGGGCCTCAACAAGTACAAAAAGTTTGAAATCATACGATGCACTTTTTCTGACCCCTATGAAACCGGAAGTCAACCATGGAAAAAACTTAGAAAGGCCAGGAATACACAGAGGTTAAACAACAAGCTACTAAACAATGAATGAATCAACCAGGAAATCAAAGAAGAAATTTAAAAAAATACATAGAAACAAAAGAAAATGAAAAAATACATAGAAAATAAATGAAAACAAATATCCAAAAGCTTTGGGATATAGCAAAAGTGGACCTAAGAGGGAAGTATATAGCAATACAGGCCTACCCCAAGAAACAAGAAAAATCTCAAATAAGCAACCTAATCTGATACATAAAGAGCTAGAAAAAGAACAATAAACAGAGATTTAAGACATCAGAAGAAAGGGAATAATAAAGATTAGAGCAGAAATTAAAAAAAAATTATCAATCTACCAACTACTAGATGATTACCTATGCAGGTTATCTTTATGAACCTCTTTATTTTTTAATCTATAAAAGAGGGATTAAAAATAATATCTGCTTCATAATATTTTTGTGGGTATTAGGTACTATAATAAAATTAAAACACATAATACATGGAATAGTAAGTGTGGGGTAAATAGCAATTTTTCTTTATTACTATTTTCTTGAAATGTATTTCCTCACCTGTAAATTAAGAACACTTGATAGGATGATCTTCAAGATAATATTTACGATCTAAAATTTCTTTTCAGATCTTAAATCCAGTGAAAAATTAGCTAAATTTAATAAAGCGGTTGATTCAAAAGATGCTATTTAAAATGAAGGAATATCTATTTAAAAGATCCTATTTAAAATGGAGAAATAGGGGCGCCTGGGTGGCTCAGTGGGTTAAAGCCTCTGCCTTTGGCTCAGGTCATGATCCCAGCGTCCTTGGATCAAGCCCCACGTAGGGCTCTCTGCTCAGCAGGGAGCCTGCTTCCCTCTCTCTCTCTGCCTACCTCTCTGCTTACTTGTAATCTCTGTCAAATAAATATAATAAAATCTTTAAAAAAAAATAAATAAAATGGAGAAATAAACTTGCAGTACACAAAACATTAAAATATAGTCAATTTTGAAAATAATGCAAAAAGAAAATAATTTTTACATTTAGTGCTGGATTTGAACATTAGAAAACACAAACTTGCAATTTGGGGAGGATTATTTCTACTCTAATTTAACTTTAAAAAAATCAATCATGATTAAGAAGCTAATGGAGTTTGAACAAAACTAAAATTAGTCTTTAATATGTTGAGCTAAAATCTGATGACCAAGAGACATTGAAAACCAACATAAGATACAAGATGCTAGACAAGAACCAGCAGACACCTTCTCAAAGTTTTGTTTCCAACCCTAGATGATAAATGGTTCAAGTTTACTAAGTAGTACTTCAGATAATTCAAAATGCAATTTTGAGAAACCTAAAGAAAGAAGACCTAAGAAGTATCATCCTGCTATTTCTAAAAGAAGAGGTAAGTTGATAGACTCTAGTACCCCAGAATACTACTTACTGGCTATAGGTCCATTGCATAACTGTCAGGACTTCCAGCCATTTCTGTGCATTATCTGTATTTGTGGAAGCAGAGTTAAGGGTCGCTAGAAAAAGACAGACACAACTTTCCTGACACTGGGAAGTCATCTTAGGCTGCCAGCTATCTTCTGTGGTCTATATCCTATTTGCCCAAGCACACTTCTTGTGGAACTTCCTAGGAGGTGTCAGAATTACAAAGAAAAGCAAAAATATCAGTAGTTAAAGATTTTAAGAGAACAAATGAACACAGAGACTGACAAAAATCTAGCTAACCATATCAGAGAGAGTAAATCAGTGATAAAAACTCCCAGTGCAGTTTCAAAAGTAAGCAAGACCTACAATGCCTGCTGGCTCAGATGATTAAGTGAATGACTTGATTTAGGCTTCGTTCATGATGTCATTATCTCAGGGTCATGAGAATGCGGCCTGGCCCCTTGGTGGGTGTGGAGCCTGCTTAAGATTCTCTCCCTCCTTGTCCTTCTGCGACTCCCCCCCATCCCTTACCTTCCCCTCAAAAAAAAAAAAAAAAAAAACTTAAGCAAGACCCTGGATTCCTTACCTGAGATAAGGAACCCAGGCTCTTGGAGCATGCCTATAGCCTCATCCCCTTGTCCGAAAGTTACCTTCACTTCACTATAATGTTAAAATCTCTGCCTAGGAGATTTTAGGCAGGATATATAATAAACATACGTATTTGTATACATGTATCTACATATTTTATATACAACGTATGCATATTCATGTTTCCTTAAGACTTACGCATGACCTTATGCCCACCTCTACATTGATGACAAATCTCCCCTTTCTGAATATTCATTCTAACCCTGAACAAAAGAAATGCATTTGCTTTTGCTTGGGGAGTCACGGCTTTGGAAGCTATTCCCTGTGATCTACCAATTTACTGCTGATAAAATTTCCATTGTGTGACAACTCTACCTGGTTAGAGTCTGTACCTGCAATTCTCCAAGGAGTGAACTCATGTTAGTTTGGTCACATTTGTTTTATGAAGGGTGTTTTGATTACTTCTGCAGAGAGAAACCAAGTGTCACTACTATTAGAAATATTGTGATAAATTTTAAAACCACATTTTAAAACTCTTTCTAGATGCTTCTGCCTGCCAAAACTCTGTGTCCGAGATCTTCTTTTAAAAAAATAAGAATATCAGCAAGTGTTACTAAAAAGTGTTAAATAAACACTAATACCAAGTGGAGACATCCTTCTTGATGGAATATACTTTCATAATAGAAAAGGGAATGGTGCCTGAATGGCTAAGTTGGTGAAGCATCTGCCATTGGCTCAGGTCATGATCCCAGGTTCTGGGATCCGGCCCCAGTAGTAGTATGGCTCCCTGCTCAGTAGGGAGCCTGCTTCTCCTTCTCCTTTTGCCCCTCCCCCTGCTCATTCTCTCACTTTCTCTGTCTTTCTCTCTCTCTCTCAAATAAATAAAATCTTTTTTTTAAAAGAATTTATTTATTTATTTGACACAGAGTGAGAGAGAGATCACAAGTAGGCAACAAAGCAGGCAGAGAGGGAGGGAGAAACAGGCTACCTGCTGAGCAGAGAGCCAGATGTGGGGCTTGATCCCAGGACCCTGAGATCATGACCTGAGCCGAAGGCAGAGGTTTAACCCACTGAGCCACCGAGGTGCCCCTCAAATAAATAAAATCTTAAAAAAAAAGAGAGAGAGAATGATTCAATATCTTTTAATTAACATAATTTATTTCATTAATAATCATTTAAGTTAATGCATGACATGAAATAATTTGAAGTTTGGCTAAAGTCAACCAAAGGTATTGTACTTTGCTTTGGGCAAATGTGCCCTAATAAACCACCATAATCACCTGGGGAATTTTTAAACTATATCAGTACTCAGGGCCCTCTAGCAAAGATTCAGATTTGATGAATCTGGATAGGCCTGGGCATCAATATATTCTCCAAACTCCCTGGTGATTCTAATACACACCCAGGATTGAGAAGTTTGTTCCAGAACAACACGCTTAATAGAGAATATTAGCAAATTTTTAGGGCATTTGGAAAATGAATTATCTAATACTAAGATATAACTTAATTTTGTGATAAAATTTGAAAACTAGTAATTTAGGCAAGATCACAGACATGCTGAATGCTGATTTCAGCTTGACATTTAATAAATCTTCATTATATTGCAGGAGATTTTTTAAATGAGTGCTGCATGGTAAGAGTAGTTTGAGTTTTATCTTTTTTTTTTTTTTAAGATTTTATCTATTTGACAGACAGAGATCACAAGTAGGCAGAGAGGCAGGCAGAGAGAGAGAAGGAAGCAGGCTTCCTGCTGAGCAGAGAGCCCAATGCAGGGCTCAATCCCAGGACCCCAGGATCATGACCTGAGCCGAAGGCAGAGGCTTTAACCCACTGAGCCACCCAGGCGCCCCAGTTTTATCTTTTTCATAAAAGATTTCATGTATTTATTTGTCAGAAAGAGAGAAAAAGAGAGTAAGTGAGAGAGTACAAGCAGAGGCAAGGGCAGAGGGACAAGCAGGATCCCACCCAGCAAGGAGACCAGTGCAGGATCCAATCCCAGGACCCGGGATCATGACTGGAGCTGAAGGCAGAAGCCTAACTGACTGAGCCACCCAGGTGTCCCTGATTTCTATCTTGTTGAACTATTGCTCAAAGTATATCTAAAGCTCTGTGTGTGTGTGTGTGTGTGTGTGTGTGTGTGTGTGTATGATGTTTTCTACACTGTCTAATTCTCCATTTTGGCAGTTTAAAAATTATAGTGTCATGATATTAGGAACCACATATAATATTTGGCATGCCAATAGTCTACTTTTAAAATAGTCTTATTACTAGAATAGTAGTGATAATGTTTAATAGAGGAAAAAGAGATCGCTCCTGGATCTTGAGTTAAAGATTTGACTATGAAAGTACAAGATAGTGGTCTTGTGTTTTAGCCATTTATGTGTTAAAATATGTAGGAATTTAACAGTTTGAATATACAATATAAACCATTGGAGTATTGTGGCTACTAAAAAGCACTTTTTTTTTTAAACACGCAAAAAACTCTCCAATGTAATTTTAGCTGCATTAAAGGTCTAGTAGTCACCATATCAAAATATGTGTTATTCTCACTCTGTTCAAATCATACTGCACTTGGAATTGCATATGCCAATTTGTTTTTAATACTGTTAAACAAGGAAAGGAAAGGATTTTGAAGTGTGGTGATATGAAAAAAAGATTCAATAAGTCAGAAACTTTTAACATGGAAAATAAATGTGTGTGAAAAATCCATGACCGTTGTCTATGATAATTGTCTTTAAATATTCGAAAGGCACTCATGCCAGAGAGTTTTTGATAGATTTTTGTGTGGGTGTAGTGAACACAGCTAGCGGAGATCTACCTTCAAATCAAGCCTCAGATTATTCACACCCAATGAATGGCTTGACCTTAAGATAAGGGTTCTCTTACAACTAGAAATTTTTAACCAAAGGAAAAGGGATCTCTTTTGAGAAATAGTGAAGTTTTGGGTGCTGACAATGCAGTGAGCAGTGGACAATGTTTCCTCTTAGCTTCCTTACAGTTCTGCAATCTATTTAACACAGTTCAGAAGAGCAAGTAATTTAAGATTATGAAGGTACTTAATATCAGAAATGAAATTATAAGAAGGGCCTTCTAAACCTTCATCACATATGCCAATTTATATATTTTTATCACCATTCGCTTTCTAAATTCTATTTCATATGGTCACAGATGATGAAAAATGGAGAAATGTTTTCTGCCTTGCAAGAAGAACTTAATATACATTGTCAATTTTCAAATCATAATCAATTCAATCTTAACTACTGAACTTGAACTGAGAGTCATGTATGTATATATAAAGGGTAAAAAGTACATCTTACGCCATCTCATAACGGGTTATATTTGACAGTTGAAAGAGTGCTTTAAGTTCTATTAGAATATATTAGTCTGTCACAAAACTAGCTTTAGAAATGATAGCCTTAAGCAAGTTCTTCTTTCTTTGGATGAATTAAATATAATATTGTTGAAAAGAACTCCTTAATGACTTCCATTTGTTTTTGAAGTCTGTAAATATGTTGTGAAAGAGAAATAAGCTTTGGCATTTCCCTACTAAAACAAAACAAAACAAAACATACAAACAACAACAACAAAAAACCCCAAAAAACCCTCTTCGAATTGTGGGTAACTTCGTATACAGATCGCCTTAGTAAACTGAGCAGGAAATAGATGTTCTTTCCATGGCTCAGGACCTCCTGACCATAATCAAATTGAATGAGTGAAAGATCTATATCCCACATCAGATTTTAAGTCATCCAGCTCTCATAAAATGCCTGAGATGTGATTATAAAATGAATTAACCATAATCTTTACAGAGGTGTCAGTTGCACATATTTAGTTTTGCATATTTTTAAAGGCTAATAAATCAGGTGAACAGAAATATATGCCAAAAGCCATATCAATTTTTATGCACAGTTAGATGAGGTATTTTTTTGTTACTTTAATAAACACTCATGTAGCCAAAGTTTTCTGCCAGTGAAACTCTATAGTTATGCAAACACTCTAAATAGAATAGTGACATTTCAGTATTTAAAGCTAACTGTACCTCTCAGATTGTCACTATATATTATTTAAATAAAAGAATGAACAAAAATAAATGCTGAAAAAAGATGCATTTTATATATTCACAAATATAAAATCTTTCTGTGGTTCTCTCCGTTATTAGCCAAGTGATTGGGCATGTTACTTTTTGTTCATATTTTCTCATCTGTAAAATTAGAATATTACTAATAGTATATTCTGTACTGGATAATTAAATAGAATAATGAATGTAAAGTGCTTAAGATAAGCCTAGCACATGGAAAGTGCTCAATAAACCTTAGTTACTGCTGCTGGCAGTGTCATTATACTATCATGTCTTCTTTTCACTCTATTTTAAAAGTTTAGAAGATACATATTTGGTAAAAGAGCCAATAAAGTGGAATCTCCCTTTGCTTTCTTACAAAAAATTATAGACCATTCTTCTCAAATCCATATCTTAAAACCCTAATCACCAGTGTGATGGTATTTGAAGGGGGGCATTTGAGAGGTAAAATAAATTTAGATGAGGTCACAAAAGTGGTGTAGTCAAGATGGGATCAGTGCCCTTATAAAAAGAGGACGAGACATGAAGAGTTCTGCCTGGTCATACGCTGAGGAGAAGCAAACTGAGGACATAGCAAGATGGAGGCACTGTCTATAAGGCAAGAGACCATACCTCAGGAGACACCGAATCTGCTCACATTTTGACCTTTGACTTTCCAGCCTCCAGAACTGTGAGAAATAGCATGGCTCTGAATATGTCCAGTCTGTGGTATTTTGTTACAGCAGCCCAAGTTGACAAAGACACTTTCATTCTCCCACTTACTTACACATGTACATTCTTATACTATACACAAAAACAGGTATCCAAAAGACCTAGAGGACACCTTTTGTAAAAACAACAATGATTCATTTTAGGTAAATGTGTCTTCCTCTGACAATGCAGTGTGATCTCAGGAACTATGCTTCTAAAACAGCCCTACCCTCAGGCAATATCCTAAAACATTTCTTGTTGTAGGGATGCTTTGAAAAAATAAAAAAGCAAATAAAAATAAGATTTTGATGTCAAATAAACTTGAGAAACAACACCTACAAAAATATTCTTGGGAATCCCATGTTGTAGTGAGCTTTCTTATATTTAAGGTTATCCAGAATTCCCTTCCTTTGGAAAATAGCACCTTGATTTATTTTCTGCAATGACTTCTCCTCTGTTATGTGCAGTCTTGATGGAATTGTAAATAAAAGGGTCCTTTTTTTTTAAATTTTTTATGAAAGGGGTGAATAGGTAACCCAAACTATCCAAATGAAGCCTATCTCCTTGAGTTTAAAACTTAACCTGAATACCTCAAGGGCTGAAACCAAAAGACTATTGGAGCTCATGCATTTTGGTGGTTTCCTGACAGGATTTTTGACAAATCCTTACTACCCCAGTCCTAGTTTCTGTATTTTCCAAACCCATTCTCCGTCCTTGTCAATTCTGTGACTATAAGATATTTTTTAATTATATTCCAGATCTGCTTAATTTAAGGCAATGTCTTTCTCTTGGCTTGCAATGAAAGTAATCTAAATGACAAACTTAAACACAATGAACGAACAAAAAAAGCAAATGCACAACCTGTCAAGCTTCCAGAAAAGAACTGGGGTGTGTGTGTGTGTGTGTGTGTGTGTGTGTGTGTGAGAGAGAGAGAGAGAGAGAGAGTATCTATACATTTCTATCTCTACCATTCTATCTATTTTATTTCTCTCTATCAACCTATCATCTATGTAATCTATGTTTTACCCAACATTTCTCTACCTGATCTGACCAAACAACTCTTTCCCCTCTGCCTCCCTGTCTTGTCTCCTGAACATTTTTAGCTCCAGTTAGCATAATTTGAGAAACATGTTCTTATGCATTAACTGTATCCATGAGAATGTGTTAAATCTGGGGAACTGACATTCCATAGTCGATTACTGCTTCCGTAACAGTCATTTCCTCCACCTCTTCATATCATCTCCATTGCATCAAACTGGTTGCATCATATTTCTAGGTATTGAAAAAGTCACACTTACACAAGAAAACTCATTTTAAACCATAGCATCTGGACTTTTGTACAGAAATGTAAAGAAGTACTATCTTTCACTAGGTTAAAAAAATGAGATCAGAAACCTACCTAGGTTACTGTATTTTACCCCTGCTTTCATCAGTATTGGCTTAAAGCAATTAATCAATAAGCAAGGACAAGAGGTGAAAACATATGGTCTTTGATATTTAATAAATGAATTAGTGGTGTTCCTAGCTTAAGCATATAAATTAATAAGCATAGGTCCTTTACTTAATGAGGAATTTCCCTTTTAAAACCTGAATGAATTATCGAAAAGACCGTGGCATAAATTCAAAGGCATTTTCTGACCTTCTTGTATTCTGGCTGGCATGAATTTTTAACAAGCACTCTATATCTGTAAGTCTATTAGAAATTGTTCATATGAAAACTTTGCTTAAAACAAAGCTAAACTAGTGAAACAAGGAAAGCACCTAAGATAGCAAGAGAGTATTTAACTTGTGGGAGATTGAAGTTTTGAAAAAAGTGTTTACAATTTCAGATTTTCCTGCAAAATATTAATGAAGAATGATAAAGCTTTTTATTTCTATTGATGATTTTAATCTTACATTTTAAAATGTTTAGCACTGGAGGAAATAATGGGATTACTGTTAATGTGTATTTTAAGAGTAAAAATCATGGGTAAAGTGAAAGTTTCTATGTTTTTTTGTGTGTGTAATGCTTTCCAAAAGTTCTGTAAAATGTTTTCCAAGGTTTTTAAAGTCAAAAGAAAATTCCTACACTAAAATATGTTATGAAATATAATAATTTTAAATTAAAATATTTTTAATGACAGCAAAGGTCAAAAGGCTACATGTGGTCTCCTAACACTAATTCTAAATGTAGTCATTTACATCTCAGCAAAGATATTACAGATATTTTATTAACCCTGGGGCAAAAATAGTCAATAGACAGCTAGTCTTGCTGTGTATTCTGGGATTTTGATTAAAAATAGTCTAGAATCTATGAAACTATTTAATTGTGTGGGGCTACTTACTCTAATGATTCCTCAGAAGTCTTTCAGTAGGCAAATGTATAATTTCTCACCATTTCTCTCCCAAAGGGAAAAATAAAAATAATATAGTAAATTGCTTATGAAGCTAAGTTTACTCAATATAAAGGATTGATCTTTTTCTCTCATATTTTTGCTTATTACATTTTTAAATTTGAATGATAGTGATAACTGATATTGCTTTGTAGATGAAATTAGTTGTTTTCCTAATGTTTCTAATGGCAAATGAGAACATTGGTGCCCTTGATTTTTTTAAACTGACTTTGAAATTTGGAAAACTTAAAATCATGGATTGAAAATTTTTGTCCTGTAAGATTTAAAAGTTTTATAATTTTTAAAAAAATTTTTAAAAGATTTTATTTATCTATTTGACAGACTACAAGTAGGCAGAGAGGCAGAGAGAGGGGGAAGCAGGCTCCCCGCCGAACAGGGAACCCAATGCAGGGCTCAATCGATCCCAGGACTCTGAGACTGAGCTGAAGGCAGAGGCTTAACCCACTGAGCCACCCAGGTGCCCCAAAAGTTTTATAATTTTAAAGTCTATATTTTCACTGAATATAGATAACATTTTAAATAAGGTAATTTCTAACATACTTAAAATTAAATATTAAAATATTTCTTTCCAACTCTGTACAGAGATAAACTATTTCAGAGAAATAAAAATGATTAATATAAAAGATCCCTAATAAATCAGTTCACAATGGCCTATTTTATTGATTTTCAACAAGAAAAGGCATATTCATTCCTTAATCATTGATCCTTCATTCAGTGTGAACATTGAGTATCACAATAAATGTTCCTGTCTTTTCTTCTTACTTAGAAAATATGGAAAGCACTCTCTCTCTCTCTCTCTATATATATATATATATTTTTATTTTACTTTTTATAAATATTTAATATATTTTTATCCCCAGGGGTTCAGGTCTGTTAATAGCCACGTTTACACACTTCACAGCACTCACCACAGCACCTACCCTCCCCAGTGTCCACAACCCCACCCCCCTCTCCCAAACCCCCTCCCACCAGCAACCCTCAGTTTATTTTGTGAGATTAAGAGTCTCTTATGGTTTGTCTCCATCCCAATCCCATCTTGTTTCATTCATTCTTCTCCTACCCCCTTAACCCCCCATCCCCCATGTTTCACCTCCACTTCCTCATATCAGGGAGATCATATGATAGTTGGCTTTCTCCCATTGACTTATTTCGCTAAGCATGATACGCTCTAGTTCCATCCACATCGTCACAAATGGCAAGATTTCATTTCTTTCGATGGCTGCCTAGTATTCCATTGTGTATATATGCCACATCTTCTTTATCCATTCATGTGTTGATGAATGGATAAAGATTCTTTCCATAGCTTGGCTATTGTAGACACTGCTGCTATAAACATTCGGGTGCATGTGCCTCTTCGGATCACTACGTTTGTATCTTTAGGGTAAATACCCAGTAGTGCAATGCTGAGTCATAGGGTATTTCTATTTTCAACATTTTGAGGAACCTCCAAGCTGTTTTTCAGAGTGGTTGCACTAGCTTGTATTCCCACCAACAGTGTAGGAGGGTTCCCCTTTCTCCACATCCTGGACAGCATCTGTCATTTCCTGACTTGTTAATTTTAGCCATTTTGACTGGTGTGAGGTGATATCTCATTGTGGTTTTGATTTGTATTTCCCTGATGCCGAGTGATGAGGAGAAG
Organism: Mustela putorius furo; assembly: GCF_011764305.1. NCBI lineage: Eukaryota > Metazoa > Chordata > Mammalia > Carnivora > Mustelidae > Mustela > Mustela putorius. The sequence continues at coordinate 77,895,961 of NW_025421987.1, forward strand.
TTTTTCATGTGTCTGTTGGCCATCTGGATGTCTTCTTTGCAGAAATGTCTGTTCTTGTCTTCTGCCCATTTCTTGATTGGATTATTTGTTCTTTGGGTGTTGAGTTTGCTAAGTTCTTTATAGATTTTGGACACTAGCCATTTATCTGATATGTCGTTTGCAAATATCTTCTCCCATTCTGTCAGTTGTCTTTTGGTTTTGTTAACTGTTTCCTTTGCTGTGCAAAAGCTTTTGATCTTGATGAAGTCCCAATAGTTCATTTTTGTCCTTGCTTCCCTTGCTTTTGGCAATGTTCCTAGGAAGATGTTGCTGTGACTGAGGTCGAAGAGGTTGCTGCCTGTGTTCTCCTCAAGGATTTTGATGGATTCCTTTCTCACATTGAGGTCATTTATCCATTTTGAGTCTATTTTCATGTGTGGTGTAAGGAAATGGTCCAATTTCATTTTCCTGCATGTGGCTGTCCAATTTTCCCAACATCATTTATTGAAAAGGTTGCCTTTTTTTCCATTGGACATTCTTTCCTGCTTTGTCAAAGATTAGTTGATCATAGAGTTGAGGGTCTATTTCTGGGCTCTCTCTTCTGTTCCATTGATCTATTTGTCTGTTTTTGTGCCAGTACCATGCTGTCTTGATGATGACAGCTTTGTAATAGAGCTTGAAGTCCGGAATTGTGATGCAACCAACTTTGGCTTTCTTTTTCAAAATTCCTTTGGCTATTTGAGGTCTTTCTGGTTCCATATAAATTTTAGGATTATTTGTTCCATTTCTTTGAAAACAATGGATGGTATTTTTATAGGAATTGCATTAAATATGTAGATTGCTTTAGGTAGCATAGACATTTTCACAATATTTGTTCTTCCAATCCAGGAGCATGGAACATTTTTCCATTTCTTTGTGTCTTCCTCAATTTCTTTCATGAGTACTTTATAGTTTTCTGAGTATAGATTCTTGGCCTCTTTGGTTAGGTTTATTCCTAGGTATCTTATAGTTTTGGGTGCAATTGTAAATGGTATTGACTCCTTAATTTCTCTTTCTTCTGTCTTGTTGTTGGTGTAGAGAAATGCAACTGATTTCTATGCATTGATTTTATATCCTGACACATTACTGAATTCCTGTATAAGTTCTAGCAGTTTTGGAGTGGAGTCTTTTGGGTTTTCCACATATAGTATCATATCATCTGCGAAGAGTGATAGTTTGACTTCTTCTTTGCCGATTTAGATGCCTTTAATTTCCTTCTATTGTCTGATTGCTGAGGCTAGGACTTCTAGTACTGTGTTGATTGCAGTGGTGATAATGGACATCCCTGCCATGTTCCTGACTTTAGTGGAAAAGCTTTCAGTTTTTTTTCATTGAGAATATTTGCAGTGGGTTTTTCATAGATGGCTTTGATAATATTAAGGTATGTGACCTCTATCCCTACACTTTGAAGAGTTTTGATTAGGAAGGGATGCTGTACTTTGTCAAATGCTTTTTCAGCATCTATTGAGAGTATCATATGGTTCTTCTTCTTTCTTTTATTAATGTATTATATCACATTGATTGATTTTCAGATGTTGAACCAACCTTGTAGCCCTGGAATAAATCCCACTTGGTGAATAATCCTTTTAATGTACTGTTGAGTCCTATTGGCTAGTATTTTGGTGAGAATTTTCGCATCTGTGTTCATCAAGGATATTGGTCTGTAGTTCTTTTTTGGTGGGATCCTTGTCTGGTTTTGGGATCAAGGTGATGCTGGCCTCATAAAATGAGTTTGGATGTTTCCCTTCCATTTCTATTTTTTGGAACAGTTTCAGGAGAATAGGAATTAGTTCTTGTTTTCTTTCAACATTTGGTAGAATTCCCCTGGGAAGCCATCTGGCCCTGGACTTTTGTTTGTTTGGAGATTTTTGATGACTATTTCAATCCCCTTACTGGTTATGGGTCTCTTCAGGTTTTATATTTCTTCCTGGTTCAGTTGTGGTAGTTTATATGTCTTTAGAAATGCATCCATTTCTTCCAGAATGTCAAATTTGTTTGTGTAGAGTTGCTCATAGTATGTTCTTATAATTGTTTGTATTTCTTTGGTGTTAGATGTGATCTCTCCTCTTTCATTCATGATTTTATTTATTTGGGTCCTTTCTCTTTTCTTCTTGATAGGTCTGGCCAGGGGTTTATCAATTTTATTAATTTTTTCAAAGAACCAACTCCTAGTTTCATTGATTTGTTCTATTTTTTTTTTTTTTGGTTTCTATTTCATTGATTTCTGCTCTCATCTTTATGATTTCTCTTCTCCTGCTGGATTTAGGGTTTCTTTCTTGTTCTTTCTCTAGCCCCTTTAGGTGTAGAGTTAGGTTGTGTACTTGAGACATTTCTTGTTTCTTGAGAAAGGCTTATATTGCTATATATTTTCCTCTCAGGATTGCCTTTGCTGTGTTCCACAGATTTTGAACCATTTTGTTTTCATTATCATTTGTTTCCATGATTTTTTTCAATTCTTCTTTAATTTCCTTATTGACCCATTTAGAAGGATGCTGTTTAGTCTCCATGTATTTGGGTTCTTAGAAAGCACTTTTTAAAATCCTTTTTACTATTATTATTTTTAAGGTTTATTTATTTATTTACTTATTTGACAGAGAGAGAGAGAGATCACAAGCAGATGGAGAGGCAGGCAGAGAGAGAGGGGGGAAGCAGGCTCCCCGCTGAGCAGAGAGCCTGACATGGGGCCAATCCCAGGACCCTGAGACCATGCCCTAGCCGAAGGCAGAGGACCAACCCACTGAGCAACCCAGGCATCCCTATTTTATTATTATTTTAAATAGACTGCCATACTTATTGTGCATACTTAATGTGTTTAAGCTCAATGCTGTTGAGTGGAAAGTTTTTATGAATAGCATTAAATCTTCACAGAAGTCATTAGGGTCATCCCTCCTACTATCAAGTATGGCAAAATTCAGGTTGGGTCTCCAGTACACTACTGAAAGTGGCAAATTAAATGTCAAGTAGAACATGATGGTTGATTGAAAACACAATAACCTATAGAACCACCTAAGCCATGTTCCTGATGTGTAAGTGCAGATCCATTTGAAAAGGACTTCTTAAAGACTCCTACATGTATGTAAGTATTTAAATATGTAATGGGTTTAGTTTTGAGAGAAAGAGAGGCCATGTACACAAGCATGAGCAGGGTAGGTACAGAGCGAGCAAGAGAGAATTTCAAGCAAATTCCACATTGAACACATAACCTCATGTGAGATTGTATCTCATGACCCTGAGCTGAAATCAAGAGTTGGAGCTTAATGAACTGAGCCACCCAGGTGACCAAAGACTCTTACCTTTAACTTAATCATTTTGGATTAACTTTATGTGAGTATGTATAAACCTAAAATGAATTACAAAGTCATACTTACAGTTTTAAAGAATTCTAGAAATAAAACAAAATTACAAAATAAATATAAAATGTTTAAAATTAAAAACTGAATTAAAAGTAAAAATACTAATCAACTCTGGTGGATGATATTGTTTAACTAAAATCAAACAGTTGATTACACTGTAAATGTGGTGCTGACTATGGTCCAGTTTCCTTAAAAATTACAGGGCCTACCTATGTATATTATATGAAACTCAGTTTCTCATTCCATACTATTAGTTGAACTAGTGAAAACCTGTGTTAATACACTGGGTTGAAATCTTTTTCCTTCTCTTGGCATAAAGGCATATTTTATTTACTTATTAAGTAACCCTGGTTCTTAGCAATTAATGCTCAAAAGTTAGAGAAGAGCTACATTTGGTATAAATTGGATCTCAAACCTGCATCCAAACTGTGACTAAAATCCTGTGGCAGTATATGGCTTTTTGTTTTCAAATTTATGAAGAAATTTCCCTTTTAAACTTGAATAGAGATTAACATAAAAATTAAATAAAATAATTAATTTACAGTCCCAGAGAAAATATTTGTGCAACCACTTTGAAAAGGGTGATTGGTCCATCCATTCATATCCCCTGTCTTATGTTATCAGACCTGCTTCAGATGCCTTCAACCAGGAATTTTCTAGAAAACCTAAACAAGAGTGGGGAGCTAAGCAAAAAATAATTTGATAGTTACAATGTGGAGGCACTGGTGGAAACTTTGTAGTACCAAAGGTCATCAAAAAACAAGCAAACAAAAAACCCACAGAATAACTAGGAACAGTTAAATTGTTTGAAACCTTGCTGTCATATTTAAGTATCTATCTATACTCAATTGTGTGTCTACACAGACATGTGCACACATATTCCTGCACATACACATATATAGTATGTATGAATAAACTTAATTACTAAAACCCTTATGTTTGTCTGTCATGAATGGCAGTAAGTCCTTAAAACCAAAAAAGACCCAGAAATTTATTTCTGGAGCAGCAAAGGAACTGGAAAATGAAACGATCCAGTACAAATCGGTGGTCAATTTTGGATTGAAAATATATTATTTGGGACCATTGTGAGTATGAAAAATAAAACAACAAATACAAAACAAACAAAGACTAACAGCTAACCTCGGGCCACACACACACACACACACACACACACACACACACACAGCCATACTTTGGCTTCTGTTAATTCATGGTCATGTAAGAGAGATTATAGAAAGAATATTTACATGATACATAGTGGTAAATTTGTACCAAAAAACAGGGAGGGGGGATGTATATTCACTACCTATAAAGGCTGCTGCATTTTCAGCTATAAGAACTACCGAACAAGCAAGTACAATTCTGTAATAAGATTAAAAAAGAAAAGCCCCTTTTTATTGTCCCTGCCAATCCCAATTACCTCACTACAAGCAACCAATGTTAACAGTTAGTTGATTCTTTGTAGCATTCTTTTTGGTATTCACTTATGTGTGAGGTAATTACCCACACTATTTTTATTTTTCAAAAATTTCTTAACCTTTTACCTGCATACTCATCCTGATATCCCTTAGCAACAACTGAATTTATGAAGTATTTCAGGAAAGAACAGACAGTTATATTTTGTCTTAACATCCAGGTGACTCTTTTTCTACATTTTCAGACCTTTTTAATTAAAATTTTTTTGTGGCTATTCTTCTCTTAACTATTGATTTTTGGTACTATTCATAGGCTCTAGATGTATTTTATCAAATATAATGAAAAAGTTTCCAATCTTGTCATTTTTCATTTAGTATCATTCATGCTGTCTTTTATCAAAAAAAGATACATTGTTATATAGTTACACTGTGAAATTTTCCTATTGTATATTAGGTTTCTGTCATTGTTGGAAAGTCATTGTAACCTTAATAATTGTAAAAGTGGTCCAATTTTAAAATTTAATCATTTTATATTTTATTTAATATATTTACATAATTTATTGATGTGGAACTCACTTGGTATCATCTGAGAGGCAGAAATATAACTTTATTTCCTTTTCAGTGCTCCGTTCTTACTCTTATTTTTTTTCAGTTGTTCCTAGAACAATTTAGTAAATAGTGCATTCTTTCACTTTTGATACTAAATGTCACTTTCATAATTTATCAATCCTACATTATTGGAATTATTTCTGGACCTTAAATTCCACTGATCTATTTCCTTCTTTGTGGACCATTATCATGTTATCTCCGTATCTATTGCTATGTAATAGAGTATGGTATCTAACAAAACAATTCCTTAATTTTTTTAATGTCTTAGCATTTTTAGAATTTATACATTCACTAAAAATTCCAGAATTGGCTGAACTTGTAAATTCATTTGGGGAGACTTGACATCTTTCTAGAATTTTATAAATAATGGAATCATATAAGATGCATGCTTTTTCTTGTTTGCCTTTTTTTTACTCAACATGTTTTTGATATTCATACATACAATTATATCTATCAGTAGCTCATTCTTTTCCTTGCTAAATATATGGATACTCTACCTATCATTTATCCATTCAACCTTAAACATTTGGGTTGTTTCCTTTTATTTTCGACTATTATGTATAAACTTCCTATACAGATTTATGTATAAGTCCTTATGTGGGCATATATACAATTGACCTCTAAATAATACAGATTTAAAGTACACAGGTCCCCTTATACATGGATTTTGTACAGTACATTGCTATAAATGTATTTTTGCTTTTTTTTTATTTAAAAAACAAAACAAAATTGTATTTATTTATTTGACAGAGAGAGACACAGTGAAAGAGGAAACACAGGGGGTAGTGGGAGAGGGAGAACAGTCTTCCCAAAGAGCAGGGAGGCTGACATGGGGCTCAATCCCAGGACCCTGAGAACATGACCGGAACTGAAGGCAAACACTTAATGACTGAGCCACCTAGGCACCCTTTCCTTATGATTTTCTTTATAATATTTTTTCTTCCTCTAGTTTACCTTCTTATAAGAATACAGTATATAGTACATATAACATATAAAATATATGTTAATTGACTGTTACCATTATCTGAAAAGCTTCTGGTCAACAGTAGGATATTAGTAGTTATGATTTTGGGGTCCCAAAACTTATGCATAGATTTTCAACTGTTAGGGAGTCAACACCCTAACTTTCTGTGTTATTCAAGGGTAAACTATATTTTTGTTTCTCATGAGGGTGTATCTAGAAGTAGAATGGCTGGACTATAATATGGTAGGTGTGTGTTTAATTTTATATTCTAACCAAGAGGTTTATCAAAATGACTGTACCATCTCACACTCCCCCTGTGTGCATAAGAGTTCCTGCTGCTACATAACTTCACTAAAACTCCTTATTGTCAGTTAAAAGTATTCAACTCTTTTAGTGAGAAGACATACTTATTGTGGCTTACTTGTTATTTTCTTGATGACTAATGGTACTGAGCATATTTTCAAAAGCTTATTTGTCATTCTTATTATCTTTTTTTTTTAAGTGTCTGTTTAAATATTCTATTTTTAAATTGAGTTATTTGTGTTCTTACTGCACTCCAAGAGTTCTTTATATATTCTGGTTACAAATATTTGACAGATAATTGTATTATAATGATTTTTCCCAATTTTTTTATTGACTTTTTGTTTTGTTAAGAAACTATTTCAAAGAACAAGTTTGTTTGTTCGTTTGTTTTAAGATTTTTTATTTTTTATTTGACAGACAAAGATCATAAGTAGGCAGAGAGGCAGGCAGAGAGAGAGAGGGAAGCAGGCTCCCCGCCGAACAGAAAGCCCGATGCGGGGCTTGATCCCAGGACCCTGGGAACATGACCTGAGCTGAAGGCAGAGGCTTTAACCCACTGAGCCACCCAGGCGCCCCAAAGAGCAAGGTTTTTTTGTTTGTTTGTTTGTTTGGTTTTTTGTTTGCTTAATTTATGTCAGGGGTTGACAGGGAGAGCAGGGGGAGGAGCAGTGGGAGAGGGAGAAGCAGGATCCCTTTTGAGCCTGGAACCCACACGGGGCTCCATCCCAGGACCTTGAGATCATTACCTGAGCCAAAATCAAGAGTCAGATGCTCAGCTGGTTGAAGCACTTGGACACCCCCAAGAGTTTTAATTCTGATAAAGTTCAATTTATTAATTTTGCAGGGTGTGTTTTGTATCTTATATAATAAATATTTGCCTACTCCAAGGTTGCAAAGATTTTATTCTATGATTCCTTCAAGAAATGATACTCTTGTAGCTTTCAAATTAGGTGAATAATACATTTCAAATTAATTTCCCTGTATGATGTGAGGTAAGAGGCCAAGTTGATTTTTATTCATATAAATAGATAGTTTTCCTAGCACCAAATATGTGAGAGTCTACTTGCACATTTTCAGTTCTCTTCCGCTGATCTAAATACTTGACTTTTTTAAATACCAGGCTCACTTTAGAGTAATTCTTGAGATCGGTTAATTAAAGTTGTCCAAGTTTGCTCTTATAAAAAGGGGTTTAGAATAGTCTAGACTATTTGCATATTCAATTGTGGGAGAGTTGGTGTCTCATTTGAAAAGATTCAATATTGAATCTTTAGAACCTCGAATATAATATATCTCTCCAGTTATTTAGGGCTTCTTTAAATTGCCCTCGTAATGGTTGTATAGTTTGCAGTATCCAGGTATGACAGATATTTTGTTACATTTCCATTTGTCTGTGTTTTTCTTTTTGGTTTCTGTTTCTCTTCTGACAATTTCTAGCTTACCTTTCATTTTAGAGTGTATATTTTACCTTGATAACTTTTCCTTTAAGAATGTTTTTGTTCTTTGTACGTTGATGAACTTTGGATTATGTCTCAGACAGATCTGGTATATTATGAAGTCTCTGGGTTCTGTTCAATTCTCCTGACCATGGTGAGTCTTTTGTTTTTGCAAACAATCTACCCAGTTAGGTAGTGATTGAGAGTTGTCTTGCGCTTCTTGGGTTCTAATGTCACATCATGTTTCAAAGCTTCTCCTAGACTACTTTGAATTGGTCTTGTACACACACAGCTCAGGGGGTAAACTTAACTTCTGTTGTTTCATATACTGAATTAGGGGGATCCCTACACACACATTCTGAGTCCCAGAAGTAGCTTTTCCTGATCCTACAACTTGGAATATAGGGTTTTTGTTTGTTTGTTTGCTTTGTATTGTTTGTTTGTTTTTGGAGTTGTAGTCATGTACCTTCAGTACCTTCCATGACTGGGGACATCTCTGGACAAGCACCAAGGAAAAAATGGCAGTTTCTCACATACAGGGATGACAGGACCTCTTTTTTCTACTCTTCTGGCCAAAATGATGTTTCTCCCTCAGGGATTCAGGAGCCTGCAAAGCCACCACTAAAGTGCAGCTCCATGGGAGGGTGGGTCACCCATAGGCAAGACTAGTAGGTTTTAGGTGACAGTTTGCCCAGTCATAGCTTATAATCTGTTTCTTAATCTTGCTATTGATGTCCAGTTATACTTTTATTAATACTTAAACACTTATTTTCTGTATTTGATAATTTTCCCATTTTAAGTGTTTGCATATTTATTGCTTTTGCTTCTTTCTTGATCATTAATGTTTGTTTTTAATAATGAGCAATACATTTTGCAACTTAAAATATCATTCTCTAAGAAGTTCTTTGAGATGTTTGGTATGACTTATGTGTGTTTCTCCCAGGTACCTGAGGGAACTAGGAACTTAGAAACAGTTTAAAATATATTCTCAGCTTAAAGAGTTCCAGAAGACTTGAGTAGTATAAATTTGGATAACAAACTTACAGGAGGGCAGACTTAAAAAAAAAAAAAAAAGTTAAATCTTGCTTATGGACACAATTTTAGGAAAAGCTATTTTTCTCTTTCATCCTTTCACTAGGAGTTTTCCTTCTGGAAGACTTGTTTGTTTCTTTGTTTGCCTGCTTGCTTGTTTGGTATCTTTAAAGCACATGAATATATTAAAACAAAATCTTTATCACTAGTGATTTCCAAATGGCCTCAGGGCTGCTGGCTGCTTCAATCCTCCTATACCTTTTTGGATTTTGAGGGTCTTTGCTTACATTATATTGCCTGTACAGACCAAATATCAGAATTATTACAGTCCATGAGATAGTCTGGTTTTTGGAAACCTGAGGTCGGCCTACCCTGCAAACACTATGAATACTTTACCTGCTCTTAAATGATTTTTCTTAATCTTTCAGCAAATCATCTTGTGTATTAAAAAATGTCAAGGTCACATTCTTTGAGCTGGAAAATAAATACTTCTAACAACAGCACAGGAGGGTAAGTGTGTGATTCATATCTTCTTCAATGTCATTTAAAAAATGTCCATAGTTATATCTATACCTTTCTTAAAGGTCTAGAAAGAGGAAAACAGAGAAATAGAAAACAGAATTTTTGTGCCTCCTCATTTGTGTAACTGTCTGTGAAGTGTGGTTATAACTTTATATGGTCATATTTAGGACACTTTCATGTACACAATAAATGTAAGGGAAATATATACACAGTTTAATAAGTATTCCAAGATCAAAGGACATAAGATGAGTGCTTTGGGGAATAGAGAATGAAATGAGGTCAGTGCTAAATTTTTATTTAAAGAGAGGTTAAGGAATTCAAAAGTAATGATTTTCAAATGTATTTCAAGGAGTTTTTTGAAAGATAAGTGAAGGTAGATATGTTGAATTTTTCTGCTTTTTTTTTCTTTTGATATCCTCCTACTCTACCAGTTTGCAATTTATGAATATAAAGTGAGGAATCACATACACACACACACACACACACACACACACACACCTCATATGTATTTCTGTTGAAAAGTGTAAGTTAAAGCTCATTGCAGAGAAATTGTCTTTAAAAGAATTATGTGCTCTTTAGCTTTTCTCATCAAAGTTTGAAAGTTCTTAATACTCATATTGAGATAATACCTTATCCCATTATCTAGTGTAGGCAATTAAGTAATTGAGCTTTACAGAGTTTATCTGCCAGAATTTCACTGCTTCTGAAAAGAACTCAGTATCACCCCAATTTCTTCATATAAAGCTGCAAATCATCAAAACAACTTAAGATGTCCTATATAAGCTGATGCTTATTTAATTCTTCAGCCTAATCTTTGGCCAATTCTCAGTGTACTCCAGCAATATTGAATTTTTTTTGTAGTTTCAAGTTTTTATATTTTTTTGTAGTTTCAAGTTTTTAAAATTCCAGTTAACATAGTTTAAATTCCAGTTTAAATTCCAGTTAACATAGAGTGTGATATTAGTTTCAAGAGTAGAATTTAATGATTCATGACTTACATGCAACACACAGTGCTCATCAAAACAAGAGTCTCCTTAATACCCATCATTCATTTAACCCCCCCCACCTACCTCCCATCCAGCAACCCTGTTTGTTTTCTTTAGTTAAGAGTCTGTTTTAACATTTACCTCTCTTTTCTCCTCATGTTCATTTGTTTTTCTTAAATTTCACATAGGAGTGAATTCATATGGTATTTGTCTTTCTCTTACTTCACTTAGCATAATAAGAATAGCTCCATGTTGTTGCAAATGGCAAGATTTCATTTTTTGTGGCTAAGTAATATTCCACTGTATGTGTATACCACCTCTTCTTTATCCATTCATCAGTGAATTGACATCTGGGCTCCATCCATAATTTGGCTATTGTTGAAAATGCTGCTGTAGATATATCTTGGTGCATGTATCCCTTCTAACAGTATTTTTGTATCCTTTGGGTAAATACCTAGTGGTACAATTGCTGGGTCAAAGGATAGTTCTATTTTTAACTTTCTGAGGAACCTCCATACTATTTTCCACAGTGGCTGCACCAGTTTGCATTCCCACCAACAGTGCAAGAGGGTTCCCCTTTCTCCACAGCCTCACCGACAACTGTTGTTTCCTGTGTTGTTCATTTTAGCCATTCTGACAAGTGTGAGATGACATCTCATTCTAGCTTTTGTTTGTATTTCCTTGGTGATGAGTGATATTAAGGATCTTTTCAAGTGTCTGTTAGCCATCTAGATGTCTTCTTTGGAAAAATGTCTATTCATGTCTTCTGACCATTTTTAATTGGATTTTTTTTTTAACATAACACCCTCTGGGAACACATGCTGTTTCCTTTTGTTTTGTGTGCTCATTATTATTATTTTTTCTCATTAAGTATTGTCATCTATCTCTTAAGAACCACACAATCCCATGCTTATTAAAATACAGTATTTTATTTGTGATAAGGAAATAAAAATTAAGTATGTGGATCGATATGAGTATGTGGATATTTGCTAACATCTGAGAAGCTTCCCTAAGTATAGATTTTGTGTTCTACAATGTGCTCACATAATACCCCGAGCTTCTCTTGCTCTTCTGTTTCCTAATTTTTTTCTGTTTATTACCTATTACTCTAATAATCTGTTTGCTAGTCTGTATTTTCTCTCTTCTGTGAGTAATAGCTACCATTTATGGAGCTCAAACCATATTTTAAGCTCTAATAATTGCCATATATATGGCAATTACATGTATATATATATACTTTATTTCATAGAATATGATATATCTTCATTTTGTATAGAAATCACTATGAAATATAATCAGAAGACATCACTGATTACATGTTACATTCTGATTTCAAGATATTGAAATGTGAGTAAAAAGGAGGTTCCTTGGAATCAATGGGTAAGCTATTTACATGTATTCTTTATTTTTAAGGTTTTTATTTATTTATTTAAGAGAGAGAACAAGTGGAGGGGAGAGGCAGAATGAGAGGGAGGAGGAGCAGCCTCCCCAGTGAGCAGGAGCCCTAAGTGGGACTTGATCCCAGGATCCTGAGATCATGACCTGAGCTGAAGGCAGGTGCTTAACCAATTGAGCCACGCAGGTGCCCCACATGTAATTATGGCAACTATACAAAAAATATACATTAAACCTACTCTATGAGATAAGAAATAAAAACTTAAAAAGATTAAATAACTTTTTCCAAAATAATAAGATTGGAATTTTAACATAGGTAAGTTTGATGCAAGCTCATTTTCTCAACAACTTTATTTAAATTATAAAATATGTGAGAAAAAGAGTCACACACAGCACAAAATAACAACTCAATGAATATTGAATGAATTAAATAATAAACACATATAAAAAGTAATTTATTAACTGTGGTACTGCTAAGACAAGAGACCAGGTTTTCTGTGTCAGAACCTAGTAACTTTGGTACCCTATCATGATGTTCAAAAGCATCCCTGTGATTTTCTCTAGACTGAGCATTAATAACTTTCTGTACTCAATCATTTTATAAGTTTCATAAATAAATAATATTATTTTATAAGTTTCATAAATAAATAAGATTAACACTTGCTGACTAACACTAACTGATAAGGGGAAAGATGGCTACCCATGATTATGATTATGTTAGGCCTGTATAATCTGGGAAGGGAATCAAAGTAGGAAGCAGAATTTGACTAGTCAGAGGTCCTAGGAAAGGTATCTTTCTCTAGGCTTGGGAGAATTAATAAAGTAGAGGGTCAGTGGCACAAAAAATGAAAATAAAATTTGTTCATTAATCCATTGATTTGAATTGAATATTGGAATTATGGAATATTAGAGTAAGAATGGCTAAGTAGGAAAAGACCATGATCCAAAAAGCTTTGTAAGACAAACAAATCAGTTTATATTTGATAAGCTAGAACAAAGCTTTAAGTCCTTCAAGGTTTAATGAAAGAAAGAATTTGGAAGATTAATTTGACAGGAATTTACCTCCTAGGTTGGAAAAGTGCAGAACCTGGAGCCAGAGGGTCAGTTTTACAGCTCTTGTAAAAATCAAGGTGTGAACAGTTGAAAATGATAAGGAACAGAAATCTGACCATGATTTCACCAATACAGTCAAGTCATCTCATACCAAAAAGTAAAGAATCTAAAATGTCTGGAATTGGTGATTATGGCAGATAAAAATTGAAGTGAGTAGAAGATGACTCACATTTTGGAATCAGAGACTAAATCATTAATAGTCAGAAATCTAGAAGAGTGAGAGGAAAAAAAGGTCAATCTTCTGAGTTGTAGTCAACACAGGTGAAACTGAACTGTTCAATAATGGTCCTATCTATCTAACATCTAGCTAATCCACCCATTGTCTATCTAAAGTGTTATTTACTATTTGAAACTTAAAAATCACTACTTTGATGTTATCTACCATAAGCCCATTGATGCCATCGGAGTTATTTTTAACTATATGAATAAATGTGTTCTGTGTTTATTAGAATCCTGTGATTTATTTGTGATTAAAAAACCCCTGAAAATCCAGTATGTGGAGGGGTATGAGTATGTAGATATTTGCTAACAATATCTGAGAGACTTGACCTTAGGACTTAATGTGGTCATTTTAGAGTCGTAAACATAACCTCTGATATACAAATGCCAATTTTCTCTTATATGAATTTGACATTCAATGATAGTGATTTTTAGTAATGTCTAACTAATAAGTACATTATTAGTGGTACAATGGTACAATCAATGGGTACAATCCCTGTTCCTCTGTTTCTGTATTGTAATCCTCCTGACCAATAAGCATATTTAATAAATTGAGTGAAAAATAATATTATACAATGTCTAAAGTAGCCCTTTTAGATGGTATTTATTTCTCTAGAGCTAAAGTTTTGCTTTGGACTTCATTTAACTATCATAAGGAAATATAATTATAAATGAAAAGTTTAAAAATATCCTTTAAGGAAGTTGGCCAATAATTCTCTCATCTTTACTCCTCCTCTTTGACAGTCATGTACTGGTTCACCACACATGGACAAGCTCAATTTTCAGCAGAGGTTTTTGGTTTAGTCTGCACTGCACCTATAAATCGTGAATGACTCTTTTTATGGGCATGCCCTTTATCAGGCACTTTAAGAATGAGCAGCAGTAAACCTGTGTGTTCAAAAAAAAAAAAAGGAAAAGCAGAGTTTGCTTTTGGAGTATCCATCCTGTTTTTTCCCTCCATGTTAAAAACTATTATTAGTTTTTGGGGTGCCTGGGTGGCTTTGTCTTAGGGTTGGGCCTCTGTCTTAGGCTTGGGTTATGATCTCAGGGTCCTGGGATCAAGTCCCGCATCGGGCTCTCTGCACGGTGGGGAGCCTGCTTCCTCCTCTCTCTCTCTCCATCTGCCTCTCTGCCTACTTGAGATTTCTCTCTGTCAAAAAACAAAAACAAAAACAAAAAAACCTATTATTAATTTTTAAAGATTTTTATTTATTTGTAAGAGAGAGAGAGCAAGCACATGAGAGAGCATGAGCAGCGAGGGAGGGGCAGAGAAAAAAGAAGAAGCAGACTCTCCCCTGAGGAGGGAGTTCAACAGAGGGCTCCATTCTAGTATCCTGGGATCATGACCTGGGCTGAAGGCAGACACTTAATCAACTGACCCACCAAAGTGCCCCCAAAATTATTTTTTAATAATCTTCGACCACCCTAAGGTGATACGAAAGTAGTACACCCAGCATACAAATAAAATATAAGTGAAAACACACACAAAATATTTTGATTATTTCCCTTATTGATCAGAAAATGCAAATCACCGTTTAACCATAACTTAAAGAATTTTCTTGAGGCATAATGGGCATACGATAAACTATACATATTTAAAGTACAAATTTGATGTTTTGACATGTTTAGGTACCCATGAAAGTATCACTCTAACCAAGTTAATGCATGTATTCATCAACCCAAATATTTCTTCATACCCCTTTCAAGCTCCTTTATACTTCCTCCATGCCCTGCCTTCCCAGAAACAAATGATTTGCTCTTTGTCATCACAGATTATTTTTTGTTTTTGAAAATCTTATATTCATGGAATAATACAATATGTTTTATTTGACCCATGGGTTCTTTCAGTCAGCATAATTATTTTGAGTTTCTTCCATATTGTAGTGGAGGGGTCAGCAAACTTTTTTTATTTTTTCGAAAGGGCCACCTAATACATTTATTAGACTTGGTGGGCCATATAAGATTTCTGTTGCATATTCTTTATTTATTTATAGCTCTTAGAAATGTAAAAAATTTTCTTAGTTTGTGGACCATATAAATACAGTCCATAGACCAAATTTAGTTCAGGGCCATAGTTGCCAATCCCTGTTAAAGTTCTTTCCTTTTCACAACTGATCAGTTTTATGGAAGAACCACAGTTTGTTTATCCACCTACCTATTGATGGATAACTGATTTGATTCTAGATTTTAGCTATTAAAAATAAAGCTCACTCATATGAACATCCACATGAAAATCTTTTGGACATTTCTCTTTTTCTATGATAAAAACTTGATAGTAAAATGCCTGACAAATATATGCTTTCTAGAAAATTCCCATTTGTTTTTCAAATGCTTCTTCCTTTGCACCAATAGTGTATGAAAGTTCCAATAACCTCTACATTCTAGTAAATAATTGATCAGATCAATTTTTAAAATGTAAACATTTTAGTAGGTAGGTAGGAATATATTATTGTGATTTTTATTTTTATTCATCTAGTGTTTGATGATGTTAAACACTTTTCATGTGCTTATTTGCCATTTATATATCTTCTTTAGTGATGTATTTTAATGTTTTGCTTTTTTAAAAATTGGGTCATTCATTCTCTTATTGGATTTTAGGAACTCTTTATATATTCTAGGTGCAAGTTCTTTATCATATATGTTATTTATAAGTATTTATATGTTATTTATAAGTTATTTGTTTATATGTTATTTATAAGTATTTATATGTTATTTATAAGTATTTTCTCAGTCCTCAGTCATCTTTCCATTCTCTTGATATTGTCTTTTAAAGAGAAGAAATAATTTGGTGACAACAAACTTATCTTTTTTTTTTTTCCTCTTATGTATCATGGTTTTTAGTCCCTTACTTGTAAGTATTTTTCCAACCAAGACACAGATATATATCCTATGTTGTCTTCTGAAAGTAGTATATCTAAGTTTTACATTAAGTCTGTAGTCAAATTTGAGTTAGTATTTTGCTATACAATGCAAAGTATAAATTTGTTGTACTGCAGGTATACTGCTGATGAGTTACATTGGCTTTTGCATGACTGAACACATCTGTACTTTGTCACTGTTTTAGGAAGAATTTTATTCAGTACAGAGTCTAGGTTGTCAGATTTTTTTTTTCAGTATTTTGTTACTTTACTGCCTTCCAACCCACATTATTTACAAAGAAAAACCCCCATTATTCATATCTTCCTTTCAAATATATATATATACTGATCTGAATATATATATATTTATGTACATAAATATATATATATTTAAATATATATAAATATATATATATATATTTAAGATTCTACTTATTTATTTATTTGAGAAAGAGAGTACACACATGTGTGCCCATTCAAGATGGGGGGGAACTGCAGAGGAAGAGGGGAGAGAGGGAATCTCAGCAGATTCCCTCTTGAGCCTAGAGTCCAATGTAGGGCTCAATCTCATAACCCTGATAGTTGACCTGAGCTGAAATCAAAAGTCAGAGCCTCAACTGACAACCACCCAGGTGCCCCTCCATTTATATCTTCTTTAAAAAGCTTTAAAGATTGTATATAAATAATGTTAGGAGATTTTACTTGATGTGCCTTAGTGTAATTTTCATTTGGTTTCTTATATTTAGAATTTGTTGAACTTCTAATACATGTAGGTTTATAATTTTATCAAACTTAGAAAAAGTTGTCTTATTTTATTTACTTATTTATTTATTTTCAGCCTTATTTTAAAAATATGTTTTCTGTCCTTTTCCCCTTTGTTTCTTCTTTTGGTACTCCAATTGCTTGTATATTGACCTTTTTAGGCTTTCCTACAGTTCCAGGATGCTGTGTTCCACTCCCCCCAGTCTTTTCCCAATTGGGTTTCATATTGTTTTGTGTTTGCGTTCAAGCTTATTAATTTTTCTTTTTTTCAGTGTCCAATTTACTGTAAATCATACTCAGTGTTTTGTTTATTTATTTCTCACCATGGACACCATTGTTTTCATCTCTGTAAGTTTAACATCACATTTAAAACAATGTTCCATGTGTCTAACTTATCATCTTCAGTATTTGTTCCAGCTTCTTGAACATATGGCATAGAGTTAGAAAGACTTTTTTAATGTACTTGTCTATTAATTATATAATCAGGGTTATTTCTGGGTCTCTTCTGAATAACTGACTTTTCTTATAATTATGGGTTCTATTTTCCTTGATTTTTTTACATGCATATGATTTTTGATTAAACATAAAACATATATTTTTAACTTCTTATGTGCTAAATACTTTTAATTCCTATGATATTCTTGAGATTTGTTCTGGGATGCAATCAAATTATTTGGAAGTATTTTCATTCTTTCAAGTCTTGTTTTAAAGTCACTTTATGTAAGACCAAAGAAGCAAGTAGTCAAGGAGTCAATTTGCCCTCCTACTGAGGCAATACTATTTCTAGTATTCCAGGCATGAAGTAGGAGGTTTTTCCACTCTGCCTGATGGGAATAAGAATATATGCATTGATCAGCTCCAGCTGAAGACTCAAGGAAGTCTCTCCATAAATTCCAGAGTTCTTGGTCTATGTATCTGTCTTTTCTTCTATACTCTATCCTGAGGACACTAGCTTCCTTAGCTTCTCCAGGATATTAATCCTGTCTTTTCTACCCAAGGACAATATTGTATATTCCTGTTTCAACACTCTGTGTCACAGCCTGGAAATTCTCCAGGCTCTGAAGTATATCAAGTATATCAGTTACAGGGCCAATCTCATTTGTTTTCTAAACTTTAGGTTCCTTTGACCTTTTGGCCTAAAATATAATACCTTAAAAAACATTTTTTCATATGTTTTATCCTTGTGTGTGTGTGTGTGTGTGTGTGTGTGTGTATGAAAACAAGAAAGTATTTTTTGTGTCTATTACTCCATCTTTGCTGAATGTGGAAGTTCTCATTTTCAAATAATTTTACCAGGGTACTTATCTCTTTAAAGATGTGTTATAAAGAATTCATCCTTTTCGAAAAGAGGTCTATCCTTTGTCCTTGGCTTCTGGGAGATAATCTCTAAGCCCTTGGAATTTCATGAATTCTAGGATTGTCTTTGTTTTTCTGGTGGCTTTGGGTGATCAGATAGTCTAGCAATATGATCTGGTAGGGGGCAGGGAACTGTATGCCAAGAAGACCAAGTCTATGATTTATAGAGGGAGTTTGAATAGTGTAGTTTCAGTTGATCAATAGGGGGACTAGAGACTGACATCAGACATGTGGGCAATCAATAATGCCTATGTGTAAGAGTTCTGGCATAGTAAAGTAAATCTTGTGCAGAAATTAGCACAAAGAAATTCATGATATAAAGTTATTAAAGGTTTGCACTCAAATCATTTCTGAGTTTCCTAAAGGCCAAGGCAAAGAAAGAAATATGAGACATTATAAGATACAAAATGTCCATGGAATAAAACACACTGATTTTCATAAAACCTGAGATATTAGAGCAATGTGTACTATAACTCTTTAGGAGGGCAGTATTCATCTGCCATAAAGTTTGCACAATTTTGATATCTACCATGGAATGAATTGTGATTTCAAAACTGTGGCAATTACAAAGATTAAACTATCATCGTCCTAAATAAAATATGTTAGCACTTTGAGTCATTTTTAAGAATAAAATATTTATTACAACCCATGAAGTTTTAAAAACAGCCATTAATATTCAGGAATTGCCCTGAGGGAGAAAAAGAGCATATTACAGCAAAGAAATAAAAAGAGACAAAATCTGAGAAGGTTCAAAAATCCTGAAGAGAACTAATAGAAATGATTAAACAAATACTTCTTTATCTTAAATCTCCAAGTTCTTTGTTAATGAGACAAATTTCCCAATATATTTGCAACTTTGAGATAGAAAAAGAACAACTAATGAGCATAAGAAGAAAAACTATATAACATAAGAAAAGATCCTGCATATTAAATGTAACTTTGTTGCTTCACAAAGTCTAGTTTCATATAGAAGACCACAGTAATGGCATAAGGAGTAAGACTTTATAAGGAGAAGGGCTAGCCATTCTTCATATTTCCATCATGATTAGTATGAATAGACAAATGGAAGATCTGACATCTGGAATGTAATTCAAAAATGTCTGTTGAGATGAATAACACTTCTTCCAACTCTTGTCCCATTATTTCTTCCAAAATGACTCTAGACTGAGCAAGAAAGAGAGTGGAAGAAAGCAAAACAGACATTACAAGGATGGTGAGAGAGAGAGAGAGAGTTTTAAAAAGAACAAGAGAAAGGAATGAAAGTAACATTTCAGGACTGTGTAAGAAGAAGTATGTATCGATCCAAATACCTGCATTCTGACATGGTAGGTAAATTTTGCATTCCATCTGAAAGGTTGCAGCTCACTGACATACTAATATATGCAAATTATTTGTGTGAGACATTATGTTGAGAGAATAAATGAAGCAACAATTCTTCTTGTGGTCATCCAGGGGTAAATGTGCTAAATATAGGATCACAGTTGCTGGAATTACACGACTTGACTTGCAAGATGCTCTTTATCTGTCCCTCCAGATGCTTGAAATGTACTCCTTGCATATATTACCATGACACATGCCTCTCCTATCCTCCTCATACACTGAGAAATACTTTACTTATCCAAATACTACGAATTTTGAAAAATGAGTTCATGGTTTGGTCAAGTCTGTCAGATAGTAGAAACACAATTGAATCACTGAGCATAGCAAACACACATCATAAAATCACACATATCAAACAAATAAACAAACAAGCCAGATTCAGTTAACAAGTGGAGGCTAAGTCCTTACAACACAGTGATTCAGTCCTATGTTTGGTATCTGAACTTCTTAAAAACTTTCTGGAATATCACCAAGGCTGTCTCATCAGAATGCATTTCCCCTGCCAAAGCATTCCATAAGTGTGGAAGAGATAAAACTGCAACACAGAAACATATGGGCAGAAGATAAAAGGAGATCAGTGAGCAGGAAAATATGTTTCTTAAAATCTGTGCTGCAGTCATTTTTTTTCTCAGTTTTGTTGTTTGTTTTGCCATTGAATGCCCATAGCCAACATTAAGGATGTTTCTACACAACATCATAAGAATAAATTGATTCTGACCAAAAAGAGTCAATTCACTTAATAAAATAACAACAATAACAACAATAGAAACAAATGGAAATAAAGTTGTTTGGTATTTTACAATAAATTGGTTGATTTGTTTGGGTGTTGTGGAGGCACAGCCCAAATGACTAGTAACAACGGTAAATTTTTCAAGTAGAATTTGCTTTGCCTGAAATCATGAGTCTGTTATTATTTTATTTTATTTTTACATATATATTTTTATGCATTATGTTGTGCTCACTACAAGTATAGCTACAATCTGTCACCATACAACCCTATTGTAATATCATTGACTATAGTCCCTATGCTCTACCTTTTATAACTGTGACTTATTCATTCTATAACCAGAAGCCTGTATCTCCCACTCCTCTTCAGTCATTTTGCTCATACCCCAATCCTTTTCCCTCTGGCAACCATCAGTTTGTTATCCATATTTAAGTCATGAGTACTTTTAATATCTATGTTCCATTATGCTTTATGCAATGTTTATTATCATGAGTTCTTTGCTTCCTTCAAAGTATTATAGTGGGTATTATCTATGAAAGGGAAAATGCTATTTGAGAACTGATCTAATATTCTACTGAGGCAGGCTCCTGTGAGTTAGTGAAGTGGCAAAAGATGTTTATTTCAGTGAAACATTTCCTAGATACACTTGTTTTCTGTAGTGTATGTCTTGGTCAAATTATTTATTTAAACTGTTTTTATAGTTAAATTTTTTAAAAAATAAATTTTCCATTTTGATTTTCTAAGCTCTTTTATAATGGTTTATATTGGCACAAACAGTTGGGACAGATTCTTTAACTCACTGATAGGCACTTGGGATAGAACTTGTCTTAAGTCCAAAGTTTCTAGGTTGAGCATACTTCAACTATTTTGTCAAACACTCCAATACATTCTGAAATAGTCTAAGCATCGAAATATAAATGAAATGAAGAACTGAATTAATAAGCAAAAGCTTTTCTTAAAAATTTTTTTATTTATTTATTTTTAGCATAACAGTATTCATTGTTTTTGTACCACACCCAGTGGTCTATGCAATCCGTGCCCTCTATAATACCCACCACCTGGTACCCCTGACCTCCCACCCCCCCGCCCCTTCAAAACCCTCAGATTGTTTTTCAGAGTCCATAGTCTCTCATGGTTCACCTCCTCTTCCAATTTCCGCCAACTCCCTTCTCCTCTCTATCTCCCCATGTCTCCATGCTGTGAAATAAGTCAAGCAGAGAGAGTCAATTATCATATGGTTTCACTTATTTGTGGAGCATAACAAATAAGCAAAAGCTTTAATAGAAATGTACACATTAAAAAAGTTGCTCATTATAAAACAAGAAAACACTGGTTGAAAAAAATTATAACGAATAAAAACAAACAAACAAACAAACACAGTCACTAATATTGGTTTAATTCTACAACTAAATACATACTTTGCATTATTAGTGGTGTTCGTCAGATTTCAAAAGAAAATTGTAAAGAACATACCTGACATTTCTTATATGAATGGTACTGATTGGGCATGACCTTAAAATAAATAATCCTTAAAGCCAATTTTAGCTCTTAAAATCTTAGCCAAAGTATGGGTGATTGGGAGATTAAAAGGAAAAAAATAAAGGGAAAAAAATAATGTAGCATTTCAAGAGAGCAGCAAAAATAATGCTATTTCTTAGTTTTTGGTTTTTAATTTCAGTACTTAAGGTTCAACTAGCAACTTGAAAATTTAAAATGGCCTGTCTTATGTATTGCAAAGGGCAGACCCTCAACAAACATCTCCTGACCAAATGAATGGTTTAAGAGTAAATATGCTAAAAGCTAAGCATGCAATAAATCAGCCAGGAAAATAAAAAAATTAAATTGAATTGAATTGAAAAAAAAAAAAAAAAAGCCCAACAACACTGTTTAAAGGGTTCTTTGGAATCGGAACTTGAAATACATTTGATAATAATACTTATTAATCAATCAATGTATATTTATTGAGACTCTAGTCCCATTGGTCCTAAAATATTTTGAAAATGACAAAGTAAAACAGAAAATGCATCTTCTCCCCACTTCACCACCCCAAAATGGGAATATATGAGAGGATATCAGAGAGACATAAAAGCTAAGCAGAGAATTAAGCCAAGATCATGTGTTATAGAATTGGATAGCCTTGTTGAAGTAGTGACATTTGAGGTGGAATTTAAATGATAAGGAGAAAATAGCTATCAAAAGATTGGGAAAATATCATGACAAGCAAAAAGAAAAGTTAGTAAAAAAGCCATTGAATTAAAATGTGTCTGATATATCTCATTGCCAAGCTGAGCAGAAAGTAGTCGAGTTCATCGAGAGGTTAAGCGGATAATTTATTAAAGGGCAAACAAGATGACGGGTTCAGATCATTTAAACACTTTTCAAGAAAAGAGATAGGTGGGGCAATTTTCCTCAAACAACTGGAGGAGTTTAAGAAAAAGAATGTCATTGATATTATATATTATAGAATATTATACTACTATATACATTCAAATAAGTAAAATAAATGTCAGCATACTTTCTGATTTAATTCTGATGTTTTCATTAATTGAGAAATTGATTATTTAAGATAATATGGAGGAGACAAGACTGTATTTCAAATTGTCTATGTGAATTGTTTATAGAATTATCTAACTTAGACACACCAGATAGATTTGGTCAGTAAAGGCATGTAAAATTTAGGTTGATGGTTTTTTTTTTAAAAGGTGCTTATGTGTTCAAATTGTCTGAATAGTAAAAAATTAATATTATGGCCAATTTTATCTGACCTACTGATTTTTTTAAAGATTTTATTTATTTATTTGACAGAGATCACAAGTAGGCAGAGAGGCAGGCAGAGAGAGAGAGGGAAGCAGACTCCTTGCTGAGCAGAGGATCATGGGATCGTGATCCTGGGATCATGACCTGAGCCGAAGGGAGAGGCTTTAACCCACTGAGCCACCCAGGCACCCCTCTGACCTACTGATTTTTAATTGAAATATATTTAGGACTTGTTGAATATTCTCCCTTGATAAAACTTCTAAATCACTTGTGAAGGGAACCATGCAGTGCAGTAGTTCTCCCTTATCCATGGTTTCACTTTCGAAGGTTTCAGTTACCCACAGTCCACCACCATCCAGAAGCACATGATATTCCTTTTGACTGTGGTCCAAAGGTCAATAGTAGCCTAATGCTACATCACAGTGCCTGTGTCAGTCACTCACTTCATCTCATTTCATAAGCATTGTATCATTTCACATCACCACAAGTAGGGTGTACAATAAGTACAATAAGATATTTTGATATAGAGACCACATTCCCATAACTTATAATATTTTGCTATAACTGTTCTAATTTTTATTAATTATTGTTATTGATATTTAACTGTGCCTAATTTATAAATTCAACGTTATCAGGGGCGCCTGGGGTGGCTCAGTGATTTAAGCCTCTGCCTTCAGCTCAGGTCATGATCCCAGGGTCCTGGGATTGAGCCCCACGTCTGGCTCTCTGCTCAGTAGGAAGCCTGCTTCCCCCTCTGTCTGCCTGCTTCCTCCTCTCTACCTGTTTCTCTGCCTACTTGTGATCCCTCTCTCTGTGAAATAAATAAATAAAATCTTTAAAATAAATAAATAAATAAATGATCCAATGTTATCATTGGTATGTATGCATAGGAAAAAACACAGGACATACAGGGTTTAGTACTATCTGTGGTTTCAGGCATTCATTCATGAGGGGTCTTGGAAAAGATCCCCCAAGGATGGGGGGGGGGACTACTGCATGTCACATCACCTAAATGCTCAAGGTATATTTTTTCTGTATCCAGGTTTTAGTATAATTTGGAAATAACCTTGATATTTTAATCATATTTTTATTTTATATAAAGGAATGGTCTAATTTGGAAGTAAACTTAATCATTTCAAAAACAATACCTGGGAGTGCACTATACATATTTAATCATATTTGTTAATATGTTGGCTATTGTGCAATTAAAAATGAAATAGAAAATGAGAAGGCTGATTAAGCATACAGTATTTAAATTTGTGTTCTTTTTTTTTTTTTTTTTTAAGATTCTATTTACTTATTTAAGAAAGAGAGATAAAGATAACACCAGCAGAGTGGAGAGGCAGAGGGAGATGGAGAAGCAGACTCCCCACTGAGCAAGGAGCCTGACAGGGGTTTGGATCCCAGGACCCCAGGATCATGACCTGAGTCAAAGGTAGATGTTTTACTGACTGAGCCACCCAGGCACCATTTATATCGTATTCCATGTAAACAAGTTTAAGTCCACTGACATTTTAAAGTCTGCCATGGAGTATACAGTTGTAAGAGAACTCTCAAGTACTCTAAACTTATTTTCAAAGTAAATGAAGCTCTCTTCTGCATCATTTTTGCTGCAGATCTACACCTAGTCCAGAGCTGAGTAACATCAAGTGGCAGAAATGTTTTTGGTAGAGTTGTTCAGAAATTGGACATGTGGCAATTTTATCCTTGCCTTACCAAATTGATTAAATAAGATTTTAGCTTGTTTTTAACTTCCTTTTGTTTAAATTCACACTGCTTAGAGTTTTCTTCTGAGGATCTTAGAATGTCAACTTTACATTGTAACTCTACAGAAATAGTGACTATTAATCATAATTTTAAAAATGGAAAGGAAGCTTTAAGATTTTTTATATTTTTTGTGGTTTTAATTTTGTGTAGGATTTTAATTTTTTCTTGCTTTCTGTATTTGTAAAAGATAAGAGTTATGCTGTGTATAGTCTAAAACGTATTTCTATCTTCACATTTGTATCAATGTCTATAAAATGACTGGATATCTAACTCTAAGGATGTATAAACTCATTATTTAAATAGTGTTTAACTTTTTTAAAAGACTAGAGTTGATTTAAACTTATGAAATTTGTTTTTTAAAACCACCCGTTTATTAGATTCCTGGCACTTAAACCTTGCAAATGTGGGATCATGCTGATATTTTTTTTAATGAGGAAGTTTTACTTCCTGATTTATTGGCTATATCATTAAAGAATAGATGAACTTCCATGTGGAACAGATTACATTTTATTCTTAATTTTATATTTTTGAGAATTAGCAGATTTTTAAGCTCCCAAGAGTTTATGCATTCATACGTCAATAGCTATAAAAGAAATAGCTCTTGCAGCTCTACATAAATGGGTTTATTTACGTGTTTAGTATTCAGAGAATATAAGGCTATTGTGCCAAAGAGCTATAATATTTCCAGAGAAAATTTAGTGTTTTTTTCTTGCTGACTATTGTAATTGATGTGATAAAAATAGCAGGCCTCAACTTCAGCTTATGTACTCCGAGGGAATTCTTCCACAGACTTATATTCAATGAGGCTTGAGCTCAGCATATCGACTGTCATGGTAGTATGAAGAAATGTCCATATTCCTGCTCTTATTAGATTACCAAAATGTGAGAGTCAGAGCATTTTGTTGTATATCCATCCGTCAAGCCGTCAAGGGGCTCAGAGAAGGAATAAACACATAGAACCCAGATATTGCAATAGCTTTTCTACAGTCCATACTTGACACATCCTTGGGGAAGGGCAGGAAGGAGAAGTGAATGGAATGATATCATATTTTAAATCAAGAGCATCACAATTTGTTAACTGTACCATGGGCTCTGTATTAAAATTAGTGATCTTACTCATGATTTTCCTGAGGACAAATTCAAGATTTTATTTTTAAAGTTAGAAACATCTTAATACTTTGTTTTTATGTGTATATGTTTTAATGCAGATAAGATTCATGAGCTTGTCTGATCTAGGAACATATTTATTTATTGTTTATAATGTTTTCATTATCTGATCTTATTCACCAAATTATTTGTATTTATGGGTGTGATATGCACTAGATTTAGTTATTTAATTATGATGGATGCTTGGACACTTTCAAATAATAATTATTTCACATGTTCTTCCAATACCCAAATAAAATGTGAGAGATATAGACAGTTTGTCATAGTGATGAAGAAACATTTAAAACAATGAGTTGAAGAATAATCAAAACATTCCAAGGATGGGAGCATCTGGGTGGCTCAGTGGGTTAAGCCACTGCCTTCAGCTCAGGTTATGATCTCAGGGTTCTGGGATCAAGCCCTGCATCAGGCTCTTTGCTCAGCAGGGAGACTGCATCCCCACCCCCCACCCTCTGCCTGCCTCTTTGCCTACTTGTGTTTTCTCTCTCTGTTAAGTAAATAAATAAAATCTTTTTAAAAAATTCCAAGGGTGAAAAATATCTCTAAATATGTTTATAAATAAAGATCACTGGTCTCCAATAAAATGTGTACCAAATGCTTCATGTTTGATGATGAAAAACGTTTGCATCTCATCTGAAATATAGATAAAATTGGTAATTTTGTGTATTTTTCCTGTGACTTTCTGACACCAGGACTTTGCATCTGGCCAGTTCCCAGAATGAGATTCAGCAGAGAGTCCATGCCATTAGGAACAAAGAACATTTCTGCAAATTGGTTCTTACCTACCAGTCTCGTGATACTATTATTCTAACAGAACTGGGAGAGAGATCTTGTGATTCCTCTCATGTATTTATGAGGATACCAAATGTGGTGAGATTTAGTGAATTCTTGTAGAATACCACAAAGAAATAGTGGACTTGTGATTCAAACCAGGCTGTTGGACCTGGAGTTAGCATATTCCTTCTTCTAGCACTGGCTTCACTCTCAGCCAGTGATATCTAACTTGTCAATGCCAGGCAAAAGGAGGTTTCCTGAGGGTTCCTGGGTGGCTCAGTGGGTTAAGCCTCTGCTTTTAGCTCGGTCATGGTCTTGGAGTCCTGGGATCAAGCCCCACACCAGGCTCCCTGCGAAGCAGAGAGCCTGCTTCTCCCTCTCTTTCTGCCTGCCTCTCTGTCTACTTGTGAGTTCTTTCTGTCAAATAAATAAACAAAATCTTAAAAAAAAAAAAAAAAAGGGAGGTTGAGGGAGCTCCTTTAGCTTAAATTCTTATCATCACTCACCATCTGTTTAAATGCTTAGTATGTTATAAGAAAGCTATTTTTTCCCTTAAGGAGGGAAAATGAATGTCAGTTTTGGCTACAAAATTATGTGAATAATTGTAAGCAAACAAAGAACATTTGAGGTAGGCTTTTGTCAATGTCTTTTCTTCAAAACACTAGGAACATACCAATAAGTCAAAAAGTTGGATTTATTACTTGTCACACGAAGCAATTAAATTCCGTGAAATTTTGTGGAAACAGGAAGTTATTATGTATATTAAATATATTATATTGCATTATTTTATTGTATTATATTTATATTATATATCTCATAGAAAATTACACAAGGAAACATGTATTACCACAGTTCAATGCTTTGAAATCAATTAAGGTATCAAGGAACTAAAGACATATTTATTACAGCCTATGCTTCATATACTTAAATCCTGACTATCTATCTATTTATCTGTCTGTCTATCATCTACCTATTTATGATCTATCTATCTATCCCTACCTATCTACTTACCTATAACTGTTTTGGTTTAAAATATTAAAAAACTTCCTGACAGATTTTATGTATACATTTTGACTTGATATCTAAAATAATGGCAAAAATTTTGTGCATCTTTACAACTCTTTGTATAATCAACACCTTACAATTTTGTCCACGTGTCCTCTAATTTCTGTAATGGTGAAATCACTGCATTACAGAATTACAGTCCTACTTTCACAATAGCAATAGTTCTCTGAGATTACAAAATTAAAATATAGTAAAGACATTGATCTTAAAAGGGTAACCGACTTAGCATATACATTAAGAAGCCCAATTAACAAAAAAACTAAATAACCTGACAAAGAAAGCAATAAAAACTACAGTAGCTGTGGGGTAGTAGGTATTTGACACTCTGGTTAATTTGCACATTCCCAATTTAATTCTGTGGGTATGGGTAATTAAAGATAAGCTGGGGGCAAATTTCTTTATCCTTTTATTCTAAATCATCATGAGGCAAGTCTCATTATTTCTATTGTCCTTCTCTCCTGGTCTACTACACTTATTTTTACTACTCTAATCCTTACAAAGTTAACCAAATCATACTTGTAGGCTGATAGATAAATTTTTAGTTATTTTAAAATAGGCAGCATATTTTAAAATATCAACAAATAAAAAATATCAAATAACAAATAAAATATCAACAAATAAAAAAATATCTTACAAATAAAAAAAATCATTTTCAATGATTCCAGAAAATGATTCAAGAAAGAGATTGCCAAAATAAATAACATCACAAGAAGTGACATCTAATGTTTCTGAAATCCTGTCTTAAATGATCAAAGAGCTATAAAAGTAGAGGAAAACTTATACAGGGGAGGCTATTATCCATCAGAGACAGGCCTTGAGAATTCCTTCCACATACAGTGCAGATAGATCAGATGGACAGGAACAGTAAGCATCTTTTCACAATTGGCCTTCCTGAGAAGATGGTGCTTTAGCCACAGGATGTAAACAGAACACAATTTGGTCAAAGTGTTCCATACCTAGCATTTTCTTTTTGGCAGGGTGTGTTTGGCTGCTGACACTAAAGACAGACTAAAGGAAAGATAAAGGTCACTTTCCTTGCAACGCCACACTGGCATGAATAAGCAGCTGTATTATGCTTTCCCAAAGCAACCTGACCACTTCTAATACAAAGCATCCGAGGTGCAACGGTTTTGCCTCAAAAGGCTTTGTACCAAGTAAAGCTGAAAATGGCCTCATACAGTACCCAGTATAGATTCTGAACCAAAGAGAAAAAAAATACCTTAAGTACATAAATAAAAGCTCTGTCCTGGCGCAGTGGCTTCCCTAGACCCCAAAAGGAAATTAAAGAGAGAAATTCCACGCCTGAAATGGTACAGCCCATGTTCTCAGCTTCACTGGTGTATGGATTACAGATCTGGTAATGGACTCTTTCAGTAACTAATCAGCTAGCCATAGACGCTGAGGGAAAAAAAAAAATCAAAACAAAAAACAAACAAACAAAAAGACACAAAAAGGAATGGAGGTCATGGATACACTGAAAAAAGTAATATATCCACAGTGAATTTTGAGTTTTATAAACAGAGTACAGAATATAATTCTTTTTTATTTCTCCTAGAACATTACCAAATTTTAGTTACATTACTTTCATACATACTAAAACTCAATAAGTTTGAATAATCAACCCAATAACTCACGTATTTTGGTCAAAATGTAATAAAACTGGAAATTAATAGAATAAAATATGAAACACAACTCAGATATATAAAAAAATTACTTTAAAAAATCTAATAAATGATAACTTACTTTGGTAATTGAATTCAATGAAAACAATACATAGAATAATGTATGGGATATAGCAAAAGCTATAATCAGCATAAATAATCAGCTGTAAACAGTTTACTTATTAAACATAAAAGTATAAGTATTCAACTCAAAAAAAATTTATAGGGGTGCCTGGGTCGCTCAGTGGGTGAAGCCTCTGCCCTTAGCTCAGGTCATGGTCTCAGGATCCTGGAATCGAGCCCCGCATCGGGCTCTCTGCTCAGCAGGGAGCCTGCTTCCCCCTCTCTCTTTCTGCCTCTTTGCCTACTTGTGATCTCTCTCTGTCTGTCAAATAAATAAATAAATTTTTTTAAGAAAAGTTTATAAACCTTATAAACATGGCTGGATTATAAAGGATAGACTTGATAAATAAATTCAAGGACTGGATGAACTATAAATTATAGAATTAATAAATATACCTAGAAATATTGAAAAGGCCAATATAAAACACACACACACACACACACACATCAATGAATTAATCAATGAAAATGAATAACACAACACTGAGAATGAGAAAAAGCTGAAAACCTCAAATAAAGAAGCAATGAAAAAAATCTTTAAAAACACAATTTCTACTTTTGGTACTATGGCAGAGCAGATACTCACAAAAGTCCTTCTGCAAAGTACACCTAGGTTATGGGTATGTTACAGCATTTATGCATTTTAACACTCTTCTAGACTTTCTAGAAAGTAATGAAACCTTTCTTCCCGCCCAAAAAAGACGGTGAAACTAAACAAAACAACAAGTGCTAAGGGGGAATATAACTCAAAAGATGGGTTTGCCTTGTAAACAAATGTCTACCTCTCAACTGACATGGAATTCTATGCTTTGTGCCCTTGGGAAGGAGTTGGGGTGGAATCTTAGATTCCTTTGGACTTGAAACTTCATAGATGGAAAGTGGTCAATAGCAGTTCAGGAGAAAACAAAAAGTCTTTGCTGGGAGATCCTCAGAATTATCACAAATATAGCTCATAACCAAAAGAAAAAAAAAAAGAGCCAAACAGGCAACAACAAAGAAGCCACTTTAAGTGACCATCCCTAACTGAAATCTGAATGTTACAACCCCTTGTGAGATGAATACGGTACCACTTATCAAAGTTGCATAGTCAGGTACCTTTTACTCAGTCTACTTCTGGTGTCCATATATCTCAAAGATATACTAACAAAAATACACAATAACACATAAACAGAATATTAATTGTGGCTTTAATATCTAAAGACTGAAACTACCTATATTTCATCAATATGAACTACTGAAATAAAATCTGGTTTATCTGTAATTGGGTTATTTTGAATATATAAAAAGGACTGAAGAAGGTCTTTATATACCATCATGAAATATATTGCTTGAATAATTTTTTAATAGAACAGAAAGCACAAAAAGCAAAACAACATTTGTAGTATTCATCATACTTTTGTTTGAAAGAGAAATATGTGTGTCTGTGTTTATAATGGTATGTGTATGCATTTGGATGGGTGTATGTTTCAATTTGCTTGTATTTTCTAAGAAAAATTTTGGTAGAATAAGCAAAAGCCTAATAAATATTTATCAAATTAGGATAAAGAAAAAAGGGATGTAAGTGAGATTTCTAGAAATTTAACTTGCTTTTGGTTTCAACTTCATGATAATTTAAATGTTCCACATAATTAAAAATGAATCAAAAAGTAAAATGAAACTATTTAGAAAATGAAAATGAATAGAAAAAATGAGTCCAAAGGTATAAAAAATGATTAATAATTATTTTCCTTTACAACTTTGACAAAATTTGATTTAATTCTTTCCCAACTTGATTCTCAATCATTTACATAATAATGTGATTTTTTTTTTTTTTTGGGTGGTGGTGGTAGTGGATGTGTTTATTTTTGGAAACTTTCATTATATACATGACATTCCTTTTCATTGACTTTCTCTCTCTTTCCCCCTGCCCCCGGAATCCCTGCCATCCAGATTCCCCTAACAAGAAGTCATTGATCAAGAAATCATTGCCAAATCTAGTATCAGGAAGCTTTTCCCCTACGTTTTATTCTGAGAGTTTATAATTTTATCTCTTACGTTTTGCTCTTTGATCCATGTTGAGTTCGTTTTTGTATTGGAGAAAAAAAAAGAACTCAACTGAATTCTTATGCATAGCAGTATCTGGTTTTCACAGAAAAAGAACTAATTTTTTAAAGATTTTATTTATCTATTTATTTGAGAGAGGGTGGGGGGAAATCAGGGAGAGAGGTAGACGGGGAGGGAGAGGGACAAGTAGATTCCCCACTGAGTTCCAAGCTAGACACAGGGCTGGATCTCATGACCCTGAGATCATGACCAAGACAGAATCAAAACTCCCAGCTTAACCTACTGAGCCATGCAGGTGCCTTGGAATTCATTTTTGAGCAAATATTATCAGAGGCAATTTGATGCTCTAACATTTCATCTGCTAGAATTTATATAATAATTTATTAGGCAATGAGGATTTGCTGTAATTTTCATTTTATGGGTAAAAAATACAGAAAAATGTCTTTCCCACAATTTCATCATTCATTCATTCCTCCATTCAACAACAACAAAAAAACTGCTGTAAAGCTGTTACATAGAGAGGAAGAAGTTGTCCAATTGCCCTCAGTTTAATGTTCATTCCTTTGCCTCAAACTACATTTCTTGTTATTCTTTCATTGTTTCTCAAACTGAAATATCTGAGCCTTGCTCCTAGGAAGGGAAGCAAGACAGTGATAATTTCACAAAAGTGGAAGTTTCTCGATACAAAGCAAGCAACACTGTATATAGGGTTTAAAAGTTTAATAAGGTTAGATAGAAAGATATTAAGAAGCTGTATATTACTAGTATTAATATTCAGCCATTATTGGAAGAATATAATTCTCTTTCTATTCAGCATTAAGATTTTAATTAATTTTATTGATGCATGAAAAGATTTTACTAATACATAATCCTCAAAAATTATATTTAGAGATTGTTGCTTTCTTTTCTTGCCTTTAAAATCATCAAACTGTGTCTTTTTTTTTTTCTAGGTAATAATTTTCTATATTATGGCTGTCTTCCTTAAAAAAAAAATTCTCATTATAAAGTAGATTTAGAAAATGAATGTACTTGGAATTCTATTATCACCTCACTCACTGGAATTCTGTAACACAGTTGCCTAACTGAAGTTGGCTGATTGCTCAAACATCAGATCAAGTAAATGGAAAATAAAAACAGTGGACACAGTTTGATCGACTTCTATAAGGGTTTTCCAAATGTCGTGCTATGAGTGAGATCACTTTGTAAAGGCAGCATAAAACACCGTATCTCTAAAATGTAAAATGAATCAAAAACAAGAACCATTACTGAAAATTCTCCACTGGAGGAAAAGGAGTGGGTGGGCTTGAATAAATAAAAGGGGGCAGAGCCAGGGCATGGGAGAATTAAGAAAATGTTCTCCAAAACCTACACATTAGACAGACAGATGACACCCTGCCTCCTAAGGGCCTAGAGAATCTGAAAAGAGACAGTCTTGTGAAGACGTCTGTAGGACAGCAGCCGCTATGTAGGACTCTCTACTGAGGTCCACAGATGGAGTCTGAAATGATGTGTGTTATTTTCCTTGCACCGGGACTTGATGGGGAAAATCACAGAGGTGAAAGAAGATGCTCTTGTATCCTGTAATCCAGAATAATATTAGGGAGAAAACTGAGAGTGTAATATACACATTTTCTATAATTCTATAATTAATAAAATGCATCCACAAAGGTAAAAACCCCCACTTAGATACATATACATATATATTTAAGCCATATGGAAGGAATTCTCCGTGGATAGCATTAGATATGGCTTTCAGTAATATTTGAAGATAAATCATTGTTCTCTGTTAAGACCTTTGCTGCAGAGGACTATATTTCCAAAAACCTTCTAATACACAACATGCATGTGACCAATTAATTGTTAAGAGAGAGTGAAGATAATCAATCTGACTCCAGAGTTTGAAAGCTTAGCCAGCCTACCACATCACCTCTCTCCAAGCTCGGTAGTGCCCCCTGCACAGAGCTCTTGGTTACTATACTCCAGTCCTCACTGATCTCCTCAATCCAAGGAATGCGTGTACCAACACAAAAATAACTTAAAATACAATGTACCCAACAATGTCACTCCTATGTACATGCCCAAGAGAAATGTAAACACATGTGTACCCAAAAGATATATGAGTATGTTCGTGGCAGCACTATTTTGCCGAAAGCTAGACATTACCAAAATTTTATCAACAGTAGAATGGATAAATACATTGTTTTATATGTGTGCAATAAGAGAGTAGAATGGCTGGAGGGAGGGGGAAATTAGGAGATGTTGGTTGAAGGGAATACATTTTCACTTATGAGTAAGTTCTGTAGACTTAATGCACAGCATGGTGACTATACTTAATAGTAATGTATCGCATACTTGAAATTTGATGGAGAGTCAATCTCAATACAGATAAAAAGGGAAATTATGTGAGGTGGCTAATATGTTGATTAGGTTGATTCTGGTAATCACTTCACAATGTAAACAAATAGCAAGATTTCATGATTTACAACTTGAATATATGTATGATTTTTATTTGCTGATCATACCTCAATAAACCTGGGGGGAAAAGTTACCTTTGCACTCATTCTTCTTCCCTTTTTCAGAGGAAAAAAATAGCTCTTTTTGAGGAGGTACTTTCAATATAAAAAATTGGAAACAAAATAAATACTATTATTTTGAGAATAGACAATAAGATACCCCTATACCAAATAACCATTAGAAAGCAGTCATTAAGAAGAATGTGAAATATACACAGTCATCTGGAAATACATCAATGATATGTTTTTTAATATAAACTGTAAAGCAGTATGTGTACAATGATTTATTTTTTATAAAAGTGAAATGTATATATGCATATGCACACATGTGTATAAGTGTGCTATGAAGGTATACAAAATAAACCAGTTAAATATATACCAAACTGTTAGCAGTATGCAGAAGAGAGCAAGATTGGGGCTGTTTGGGCTGGAGTTAGGGGATTCATGTTGGGAGATTGAAAGTCTAAAGATAAGAACTTACTCTCCTTTAAAACTTCTTTAAAAATTGGCTATTTTTCCATAGTTTCTATAGTGCACATTACTGCCCTCAACACTGGGGTGCAGGTGCCCCTTTGGATTACTACATTTGTATCTTTAAGGAGGGCACATGATGTAATGAGCACTGGGTGTTTTATAAGACTGACTTCTACCTCTGAAATTAATAATGCACTATATGTTAATCAGTGGAATTTAAATAAATTCAAATACATTTTTAGAAATAGCTACATTTACTTTTTTTGTGTTTTCAGGAGTTTAAAACTTATAAAAGGAAAGTAAATATTTGACTTTTTAGTAATCTCTTACTTTTTCAAGAGAATTTCTTAGTATTTCTTACCCTGCTACCCTCAAATGTTTACTTTTCTTTCCATCCCTGTTTCTTTCCCTCAGGTTAGAAGATGCATTCAAGTTTTCTTCTGAATGGAAGGAAGAAAAAAAAATCCATCAACTTCAAATCACCTTTTGGCAAACTACCTTGTATCTTTTTTCTTCCTTTTATGTAAGGTAAATACAAACTACACTCCTTTCTTGCCTTGCTTCTTATACCTTAACACACGGAAATTAGGCTCCTATTTCTGACTACTCATTAAAACATCTCCTACAAAGTTCATCAGTGATTTCTTTATTAATTAATACAGTAGATAACTTCTAACTTCACTTTATTTATACTTATCTGGTGGCTTCTGACATTAATGTCCCTTCCATCCTCTGAAAATTCTCCCCCAGCTTTTGAGTCAGCAGGCTCCGCCTAAGTGCCTCCTCATTTTCTAATTATTTCTTCAAAGTCATCTTTGCGGACTCACTTTTTCCAGCTCCTTCTTAAATGATGGTGGATCCAAGGATCCTGTTCTTGTCTATTTTATTCTCACTCTGTGCAATCTGGATAGCAACCAAACTTCAATCACTGAAGGTACCCAAATCAGTGAATTCAAGCCTGGAGTGCAGAACCCCTGTGAGGAACTAGTCCTTGGGTATTGCTATCTGAATGTCCTCTAGGCAGGTCAAAAGGGGCATATCAAACTACTCTACTTCTCTCCTTTACTCCCTAACGCAGTTAGTGCCACAGGTTCACCACGTTTCTAAGCTAGAAATCTGGGTCTCTGTCTTGAATGTATTCTTTTATTCATTCTACCCACTACATTTTATCCATTGCCAACTCCTATAGATTATAATTACATGTTTTGTGTAAGAATCTTCCCTCTGCATCTCCAATATTTGTTTGTTGGCTCAAACTTGCATCATCTCTCAAGGAGATTATTCTGAATTAATAATTTAATAATTCTGACTTCTTAATTCACTGTAACCTTCCATTCCATCCTTCATCTGCATGCTGCTGCTGATCTTCTCTTCTGATAAAATGTAGATCTGCTCTTATGGTTGCCATGACTGAATACTTAACAATGTTTTCCATTGTCCATAGACCATCCATCAATGATGCTCGTTTTATATTTTGCCATGCCTTTCTCTTCAGATGCCTAAGACTAATGGTAAACCTAGCTAATTACAGCTACTGTGATGTACCATGTTGTTTCATACCCTTGTGCATCTGTCTGTTGAACCAAAAATGCCCATCTTTTCTACCAGCTTAGTTTCCTGGCATTGTTTAACATGTTTTCAAAGATCTACTGGGAAAAATTATGTAATTGCTTTGTGTGTCCCTGCTATCCTAAGACCAGCTCCAGAATTTTAAATTCCCAAACAAGCAAATATCAGCATCCAAGTATACCAGTTTGCATTTTATACAATCTGTTTCCAAGGCAACTAAATGCTTAAGATGGCAAATCTCATCTCAGCTATGTGGTTGGCCATCTTTGTTCATTTA
This sequence comes from Mustela putorius furo, assembly GCF_011764305.1. Classification (NCBI taxonomy): domain Eukaryota; kingdom Metazoa; phylum Chordata; class Mammalia; order Carnivora; family Mustelidae; genus Mustela; species Mustela putorius. Next base: position 77,932,596 of record NW_025421987.1, read on the forward strand.
TATGCTAATCTAAATGGAAAGCAATATGATGTAATGATGATGGTTATTCCAGAAGACTGTGTGCCTAATACCTTTTTAACACATAATTTAATATTGTAATTCAGGAACCAGCAATAAAACTTGATGCCTTCTGTTGTTTTGCAAAACTGTTGATTATTTCCTTAAGGAAATAGTGTCAAACATTTACTTCTCAGTTGAAGGGGCAGCAAGGTCTTAAAATCTGTTCTGGCTCATTGGGCTTCTTAGTTATACACACAAATGTTGGAGTAAGTTAAATGACTGTGTAAAACAACAACAAGAAAAAAAAGAATGATGGAATACAATGTGGAATTCTGCCCATTCACCATAGAGCATAATATTCATAAGTAAAAGAAGTTTCTTTAATTATAAGGCTTCGTAAAAGAGTAATTAGTTTGGTTTTAAAAGAAAGTTTTAATAAAAATCCATGATCAAAACATTTAACTCGTAATTTTTTACGGCATTAATGGGCTAATATTTTTATTAAATTACTTTATAAACATTAGGTTGATTTTAAAACCCTGTCTATGCATATAGTGAATTTCATTATCCCCCTTTTACAAATAGAGACTACATATTAAAAATTGCAAGTTCCTATAGATATCAGTTACTCATTTGGATGAAAACCAAAGATTTCTTTATTTTTTGGGTTAATGTGTGTTTTATATAGTAGAGCTAATAGGAACAAATGTGCCTTTATATTTCAGCCTTTCTGTCTTCCATTCTGCTAAAATTTCAAATAGTTTAAGTGGGGAGCATTCTCAATTTAAAAGATTTCCTGTTCTTTAGACACACTCACATCAACATTACTCAAGAAATGACTTTTGAAAATGGCTGGAACGTCATCCTTAAAGACCAGCCATGGCACAATGATAGGACCACTTAGCCATCCCTTTTGTGAGGCACCTATTTTATATTACCCTGTTCTTAACTGTAATTTGCCTAAGCCACTTAAGTACAAATGACCTAGGTCAAAGACTACCTCTTATGTCTTGGTACTCCCAAAACTACTAGCATAAAAGCTTGCACATACAGGCCAAAACTAAATGTTTATTAATTCATTGCCTAAGATTCAGAAATAATTGGCTTTGTTTTGAAAGAGATGAACTTTAATAACGGAAGGAGAAAAAGAAGATGTTTAAATGGTTGGGATATGGGAAGAAAAATTAGAAGTAAGAGCAACAATCTAGAGTACAGGGCATGTATTTATTTAGCTTGCTCTGGGAGACCAAAGCCTGCATATGGTCAAAAAACACAAAGTCACAGGATGCAAGGGACTCCTGAATGGGAACTCGCAACTAGTCTTTGAAATTTTACAAGGTGATTTTAAGAAGTAGTGTAAAAGGAGAATATGTCTTTTTGGATATAGAGTGAAGGTGCAAGGATTCAAAAACTTCAATCCTAAAAGCCTAGTTCTCTGGATCCGTGAATATTGGTCACCTGAGACCATCCTGATTCAGTGTTTGGGGGTTGCCGCCTGGGATATTGCTGAGCACTTGACATCATAAAGAACTAGAAGAATCAAGTTTGCTTCCATACTTGAGAATCCTGATACATTAATCAGCTAAATAATTATCATTCAGAAAAAAAAAAAAAGTCTCAATGCACAAGGAGCATTTATTTCTTGCTTATATGGCTTTGCTTTCAGCTAAAATGGCTTTACTTCATATTGTGGGTCATCTGCTTCAGGCTGTGGATGTGTGAATCTGTGAGAGGGATGCTTCTCACTTCTGGGCATACTTCTCAACTATAATAACTTTGAAACGTCTAACAATTTAATTCAGAGGCTGATGATGTGAATAACAAAAATTAGTCTGCAAATGTTATCCAAGTGATTTTTTTGCACCATTAATGCAAGCTCAAATCTTAATTATATTCATTGTATCCATGCCTGGTAGATGTGTCTGTAATTTATACACTGGATGCTTTATAGTGTGTGTATTTTACCTACCATGTTTGCTGATAATGCAGTAGATACAGAAGTCATGGATATCCATAAAAAAAGTAGTAATGTAAGTCTAGGGACTCGTGGGCAAGAACAGACCTTTCACTTATGCATACCTGATGTCTATAGGACTTCCCATGATGTAAAATCAAGTGATAGTTACATTAAGAATGCACAAATAAATGTAGTTTCACTTTTGCAAAATCAAATTGGATAAGAACAGGGTAAATAATGCAATTTTTACTGGGCTACCTGCTTCTCACCAAGGACAGAGCTGACATTGCTCAGTTGTCAGTATTTAAAGTCTTTAATTGGCAGCCCAATATAATGTTTTGGGATGCCGGGGAGGAGGGAAGGTAATATAAATATTTTCTTATAATAAAATCAAGTATTTTCAGGTCTTATTAAAGTGCTTATTCCTTTAACAAGTATTTTTAGGCAGTTAATCTGTTCTAGGTATAGTTTAGGCACTTTCATAACTCTAGGGAAGAAAAGGCCAGGAAATATCTTTCCTTTTCTTGCATTCTCAAGGAGAAGAAAGACAAGGGCTTGTTTTTGCTGTTGTTTAAAGCAATAAAATAAACAAGAAATCGTTTAAAAGTATGGGTACTCTGATGAAAACCTAAAATAGGTTGATGTGCTGGAGCATGGCTGGGAAGTTACTTTCTTTTACTTTTTCTTTTCTTTTTTTCTTTTTTTGGTGCAAAAAAAGTGCTTTTAATATAACATGGGGGACCCTTGGGCAGAAAGAGCTGCATTGTGATTGTGAGGAACTATTGATTATATACTTTTAAGGTGGGGAGGGGGTAGAGATAAAGGAAGTCTCTAAAGGGATTTTCCTAGGTTAAAGAAGACTTATAGGATCAGGAGGTCTGGCTATTGTCAAACTAAGTAACTTTTGATCTCATGATTACAGAAAGTACCTTGAGAAGGTGACATTTGAGACCCAAGAGAAGGAGAAAGCCACGTTAAAACTAGAGGAAACACAGTTCAGGCCAAAAAAAAAGAAAAGAAAAGAAAAGAAAAAGGCACTCTGTGCAAAAGCTTTGAGATAGAAATTAGGTTAGCATGCTTAAGGAATAGAGAGAAGACCACAGTGGCTGGAGCGAATTGGGAGAGAAAAAATGTGGGACAAGATGTGATAAGAGACAAAGACAGAATGTTTTGTCATTTAGAGTTTTACACACCAGGGTAAGTTTAAGTTGTACAAGGAGAGGATATTTGAAAGGGGAATGATTTGATGTGACTTCTATTTTTAAAAGATAATTAAGGTTGCTATTTAAGGAGTCCGTTTTAAAAGGATAGTAGCAGTCTGAAGGGGTGATGAACATGACTGACTTGAGAGGTTAGGGATAGGCACAAAGAGAAGATGTATAGACTTAGAATATGCCCTTTAAGCTGACTGCACAAAATTTACTGTTACAGTTGACATGAGAACTAAATGAAAGAAAAAGAAAATCAAGATCAATTTTCAATATGTGGCTTAAGGGGGTAGATGGTAGTAGAGTTTACTGACATAGAGGCAACCCAGCAATGAGAAATTTAAACCAAATTCTATGTTCATGTTGACATGTTAATCAGATTTCCATGTGGAAATCACATGTAAGTGGTTTGATATGCAAGATACGCATTTCAGGAGAGGTCAGATCCAGAGCTAAAGTATCATCTAAATACAGTTATTATTAAAAGTCTCAAGATTGGGGGAACCTAGTGGCTGAGTTGGTAAAGCATTTGACTTTTGATTTAGGCTCAGGTCATGATCAGAGTCTTGGGATCCATCCTGTGCAGGGCTCACAGCACAGTGGAAGTTTGCTTGAGATACTCTCTCCCTTTCTCTCTGCCCCTCCCCCACAACTCATGCTCACTCTTGCGTTCTCTCTCTCTCTCTCCCCCACCACTTTCTTTAAAATAATAAATAAATAAATCTTTAAAAGTCACAGGATTAGATGATATCACCCAAGCAAAAATTTTACTTGAAGAATAAAAGCCAATACAAAAATGAACCATAGGGTACTTCAATATTTAGGAGTTGAATAAAAGAAGAGGACCTAGTATAGAAGATTTAGAGGAAATCAGTGAATTTGGGGGAACACAAGGAAAGTAGGGAATCTCAAGTCCTAAGGGGGAAAAAAAGGATTTCAAGAATGGAAAAAAAAAAAAAATATATATATATATATATTATCTCCACACATATGTATTTTAAATGCCATCAAGATGTCAAGGGCGAAAAGAAAAGAAATGTAACTGTTCAAGTTTGGGTCTCAGCAAGAAATAGATAATGCATGCAAATTAAGGTATTCAAGAAGGTTTAGTAAAAAGTCTCTATGTAACAGCATATGCTGGATATAAGGTACAAGGGATAGAAATATTTAGGTCTGTTTTTGTTTTGTTTTGTTTTGTTTTTACCATCTTTAACGTGATGCCCCCGGTTTTATTTTTGTTTTTCAACATTTCCTTAGCAATTTGGGGTCTCTTCTGATTCCATACAAATTTTAGGATTATTTGCTCCAGCTCTTTGAAGAATACCGGTGGAATTTTGATCAGAATAGCATTAAACGTATAGATTGCTCTAGGCAGTATAGACATTTTAACAATGTTTATTCTTCCAATCCAAGAGCATGGAATGGTCTTCCATATTTTTGTGTCTTCTTCAATTTCTTTCATGAGTGTTCTGTAGTTCCTTGAGTACAGATCCTTTACCTCTTTGGTTAGGTTGATTCTCAGGTATCTTATGGTTCTTGGTGCTATAGTAAATGGAATCGATTCTCTAATTTCCCTTTCTGCATTTTCATTGTTAGTGTATAAGAAAGCCACTGATTTCTGTAATTTGACTTTGTCTCCTGCCACGTTGCTGAATTGCTGTATGAGTTCTAGTAGTTTGGGGGTGGAGTCTTTTGGGTTTTCCATATAAAGAATCATGTCATCTGCAAAGAGAGAGAGTTTGACTTCTTCATTACCAATTTGGATACCTTTTATTTCCCTTTGTTGTCTTTAGATTCAAAACAGCCCAGAGGATTAACAGAATCTGAATGTAGTTTCCTACAGAGAGGACTACTGTAAAAGAAGTAGAACTGCTCAAGGAACACAATCACCTTACAGGTCCTTGCAAAGAGGAAGCTGAATAGTTAAATATCCCTACCAAACTCTCATATTGACTTCTGGTCCTCTGCTGGTGTTCTTCATTGGCTAAAGCCAACTGGAGAGAGTAAGTTAGGAGATCTAACTAAAAGCCACATAGGTCAAACTCCCAGGGCGCAGAACGGGTAAAAAGGGTAGATAAATAATCTGGAAGCCCAAATGGCAGCTATATGGCCCCAAACCCACTGAATTTGGCAACATACACATTGTGGCTGACTTTCACTAGAAAAATTGTAGAGTGCTTAGAACAGAAAATCGGTTAATTTGAGTTGAGAGATTTTTGAATTTAGGATGTGGCAAAATGGACTCTGTAAGATACATGGCTATAGATGAAACCAGAGATATGGGAGAGATGAGGGGTTATTACAGTCAGGTGTTGGGTCTACTGAGAATTCTTGTTTTTGTTTTAGTAGAGAATATAAGCCAAGAGGAATGATCTGATAGAAAACATCAACAACAACAACAAAATAATTGAGAGATAGGGATAATGACAGAGGGAAAGGTCTTGAGATCAGATGAAGTATATCAAGAGAAGAGGAGAGTTTGGTTTATGGTAGGAACAAAGTAAAGTTATACATACACACAAAAAAAGGAAAGCAAATGTGTGAATGGATGTGGCTAGGCTTATTCTTTGCAGAATGAGAAAATTACAGAAATCCTATAATTACTGACTTTATTTTTTTTTTAGGCATCAGGTGAGAGTAAAGTTTGCAAAGAAAGAGTGAGAATTGGAAGAAGACCGAAACTTTTTCTGGATGATGGGAAAATGAACATAGTAGGGAAATGCAATCAGCTTCCCCAAAAGTTATGAGTACTGCCAGATACTTGACCCTGAATTTAAATGGAGGCAGTCAGGGAATGCATATGTTCCCCTTTAGAAACATTCACCATCTTAAACTGAGGCACGAAGGCAGCAGAATGTTATGTTTAACCTTGGCTTAGCTCTTAGCATTCATAGTCAATAAAAGGAGAAGCAATGAAAGTAAAAGATTTTGCAGGAAGAATTAAAGAAATCATAGATTCTAAGTTTGTAAGGAGTGTCATGAAGACACAAACTTGGTTACTGAGCACGAGAAAGATAGATAATACATTAGCACTCTCTACAAGGTGGGAAGAGGGCTACAGAGGTATATTAAAGTGTATAAACTAGAAGGTGAGAAGATAGTAAGGGAGGATAGTTGTAGATTTTTTATTTGATCCAATTAATAAAGATATCTGTGTGACCATGAACTGATAATGGAAGAAGGAATAAAGGAACAGAAAGGCCAAGTTTCTGGAAGAATCATCCATGTGAATGGGGAAGTTGTCAGAATGTTGATTATATTGGTAGAAAGGCCAGCAGTGAGCAAGGGGAGGCAGTAGCTCATGAAAAACTTAAAATAAGTGACTGTCAGAAGCCCTGGAATCTGAAGGGAGCAGAAAAGAAGTTGTCTGAAAGAAGCAGTTAGGGAGCAGGGGTGGTGGGTGGTCAGTCAGCTAAGTGTCTTCCTTCAGCTCAGGTCATGATCCTGGAGTCCTGGGATTGAGTCCTGCATTGGGGTCCCAGCTCCTCAGGGAGTCTGCTTCTCCCTCTGACCTTCTTCCCTCTCATGCTCTCTCTTACTCATTCTGTCTTTCAAATAAATACATAAAATCTTTAAAAAAAAAAAAAAAGACCACTTTCCCTCTCTCCCTATCTCTCTGCCCCTCCCTCCTGCTCTCACTTTCTTTTTAAGAAACAAAGGAAGAAAGAAAGAAAGAAAGAAAGAAAGAAAGAAAGAAAAAAGAAAGAAAGAAAAAAAGAAAGAAAGAAAGAAAGAAAAGAAGAAGGAGGAGGAGGAGGAGCAGGAGGAGGAGGAGGAGGAGGCAGTGAAGAAACAACAACAACAACAGGGAGCAAGGAGGATTTGTATTCCAAGGCCAAGACCTAAGGTAAGACTGTGAAAGGAAAGAAAAACAGCCTTTACTCAAGAGGGCTTTACCATGCTGAGCAGAGTTTATTCAGCTTCAAAGATACTGTTAAGGATGCAGAGGTGTTTGTTGGAAGTAAGGCTTATCAGTCATCAGGAAGAAAAGAGCAAAGGACTGAAATTTGGTCAGCTAAACATAGTCACAGAGCAGTACGGGATTGGAAAGAGTTGTCTTCGGGCTAGGGTTTTGGTATCAAGTTAAGGAAATAAGAATGTGAGGTATGAAGGAATTAATCCTGAAGATCTCTTGGGGAAAGCTGGGTCACCAACTTAAGTTGAATGTAAACGGTCACAGACAACTTAAACAACATTCTTAGGGATAAACGAGCTAGCCTTAACATCCGTAGCTCATTTTTTTTCCTGCTTAGGGCTGTCTCACAAAGAATGTTGAATAGATCCTGAAAAAAATCTCCACAATTAGGTCTAGGTTTCTCCAGGAGCAGTCCTATTTGTCTATTTGGGTCTAGACAAATACTTTACCTGATGTTCAATAAATATTTTTTGAATGAGTGATACTTACATGTGCTCTTCTGCTATGGTTTCTGAGTTGAAATTGACTGCCTATAAGCCATTAGAAAGAGGCATTTTATCCAACACTGTTTCCTTTTTCTTTTCTTTTTCAGCTCTGTTTCTTTTTCTGTTTTCTGTTTTGTTGTTGTTGTTGTTTGTTTTTGTTTTTTTGTTCTTTGTTTTCCAACCCTGCTTCCTTTTTCCAACTCTGTTTCTGATGCCCTCTGTCAACACTGACCAGGTAACCACTTGTTGCTTAGCCTGCCACCAGCACTAATGGTGGCTCCACAGCCCTGCCCCTGAGTTCTATGCAGAAATGGAGGAGATGACCCCCTCTTCAAGGCTCTTATATTAGCCCTGATTCCCTTGGGCTTCTCAAGGTCCTTCAACCTGCACACTCTAATGCTTTCCTCTCATCTCTCTTTCTTGCTGTCTTTCCCTCTCAGCAGCCACTCTCTCCAGTGACATCCTTCCCTTGAATATCAAATCATGTAAACACATATTTTGGAAGCCAATTGCCCAGTATATCAGCTTCTCAGATTCATCAAAGTTTATCATGGGAACTTACTTGATCAAGATGCCTAGGGGCACCTGGGTGGCTCAGTGGGTTAAAGCCTCTTCCTTCCACTCAGGTCATGTTCCTAGGGTCCTGGGATTGAGCTCCACATTGGGCTCTCTGCTCTGCGGGAGCCTGCTTCCTCCTCTCTCTCTGCCTGCCTCTCTGCCTACTTGTGATCTCTGTCTATCAAATAAATAAAATCTTCAAAAAAAATTACTCTTCTGGGTGGAGAAATGCATTAAAAAAAAACAAAGAGATGACTAAAAAGAAAAAAAAAAGCGTGTTTCATTTGTCTAATGTTTCTCCTAATTTATTGTACACATGATGGTCCACCTAAAGAACTTGTTGTTGTGATTTTTTTTTAAGTGTATGGCAAGGGTTTTATTAAGATTTGGGATATGTCAACTTATTTTCCCCCAAGTTATCATATCTTGAAGTACTTATAGTGATACTACTAATAGAGGTTGATGGAGATGGAGGATGGTTACATGGGCCCAATATTCTTAATTAACCAGATCTAGATAGCCCTGATTTGGTGGAAATTTTTAACTCTTCAGTAATTCAGCTCAAGTATTTTTTTTTTAAATTAGCTCAAGTCTTAAGAAATTCATAGAAGTGAGACACTTACATAATAAGTTACAGAAATTGATATCATTTCTAAATTAAGTAGAATTTCATGAAAATTAATCCTCAGATATCAACAAAATACTTTTATTTTATCATATATATAGAATTTCTACTAAAAATAAAATATCAGATGTAGATAATTTATACTTTGATTTGAAATGAAAATTTTAAACCTCACATTTCAGAATTATAATCATTATTAAATGCATATAAGACCTTTAATAATAAACAGAATATAAAAGGTTAGCAGCATCATTTCAATCAAATAATTCAATAGGACTATGAGGAATATAAAATCTTATATATCTGGGCAAGTAATTTAACTTGTTATGTTTAAGTTTTTTTTTATTTATTTTAAGTTAATACAGTTGACATATTCACAAGGTTGTTGAAAGGATGAATAATACAAAAGTTGTGGAGCAGTTTAGAATATAAAGTGCTACATAAATGCTTGAAGATGGCTACCGTTTTTATAAAGAAAGCCTGAATCTCTATTTATTTCATCAATATTAAAATGAAACAGTCTCACATTACTTGAGTGTTATGAGAGAAAAATGAAATCCAAATTCTCTACATATAATGAAGAAATAGTTGACACAAAATGAATTGTGACACAAAATTTACATATTTCAGCTCTTACCTGACCTTTTCATATTATCTAAAATCTTTGCCTACGATAAATGGCTACTTAGTCATCTAGAAAATCAAATTTAGTTGGGCCAAATACTTTGTAATAAAGCTGTCCCATAAACTAAACTGTCCTCTGAAGAAACTATTCATGAAAAGAACTGTAAGTATCAGTTGAAATACTGTCCCTGGGGGAATAATTTAAACTTATCCAGAGAATTATTTTATTGATCTCTGCAAAACCCTCAGTCAATTGACCCAGTGTGTGACCCTAGCTGCACTCTTTAACTCTGAGCTTCAGCTGCTACAACTAGAAAAGCAAGGACAGTAACACCTGCCTTACGACTTCACAAGGTAATTGTAATGTGATCAGCTATATGAGATTTGTTACACATACTTCTCGTGTACGTGTGAGGAAAAAAGATGCTGAAAAACTAAAACTGTCATCTTTTAAATTTGTTGACTTTGACCTGAGGAAAAGCAAAATGTCTAGTCTTATACCTACTTTACTTGCTCCCTCTTTCCAGGGGCAAAAGTTCATGACAGCAACATTTAATGAAAAAACATTTGAATTAGTCTTTATTTACTTTCATTTTAGGAAAAAAGAAAAAAAAAACAGAGTTAATTTATAGACATATACTTCTATAGTAAAACACTTATAACCCAGTGAGATTATTATGCTTTCATTGGTCATATGTTAAAAACTATGTGTAAGTAGTATACCCAGATTTTAACTAGTGTATCACTACATGTATCTCTACTAACTGTCCAAGGTAAACTAACTTTTTGGCATATATCTCAGCAGCCAACTTAACTAATAAATATATCTTGAGTAAGCCATGTTTAGAAAATTTAATTTAAATCAATGTATTAAAACAATATAGGAGTAAAAAAAAGAAACAGAATCATGATTCTAGTACTGTACAAGCAGAAGCAACATCTGTTAAGTTTACTGTATGTATGTATACATGTTTGTGTATAAATACAATTTATATACATTATATACATTATTAAATACATTATCATATTCTTGATATTTATATATTTTTGTTTTTATAAAAATGAGATTATAGAGGCTGCTTTCTAACTGGATTTTCTCATTTAATTGCCTTTATCTATTATCTATCATCTGTCTATCATCTATTCATAATCTGTCTACCCATCTGCATGATTATCTTTCACAATTACCCTTCCCATATAAACTTTCATAGTGTGGTGATATAAGAAACAGTAGAGCAGGGAATCTAGATATGCCAGTTCTCAAGGCCAGTACAAGAAATAGAATATGAAAAACTTGTCAGCACATAGAAGGACCCTAACCAGCAAGCTCAAGATCGGTGGATCATTGCATTCCATTGGAAAGAGTTTGGTAAAAATAATAGCTAATCAGTCAGCAGTAGAATATTTAGAATTTCTGTTTACTAGAAAAAAGAACATTAAATGGAAATCAAATGATCAAAATTCAAGTCTGAAGTTATATACAGGGTAGAGTGGAAAGAAAGATGCTGGGATTCTGAAACAAGAAAGAATCCTGACAAAGAAAATCTTCATTCTTCTGTTTCCTCAAATGTTTCAAACTCTTCCTCACTTCAAGCTTTTTACATATGCTTTCCCCTCTGTCTGAATACTCCTCATGCCATTCTCTGGGTGACTCTTTCATATTCATCCTTTAGATACTTTCCTCAGAAAAGTGTTCCAGAACTCTACAAACTAAATTAGGTCCTCTAACATGATTTATATCACTTAGCTTTCAATGCATCACAAAATACCCTGAATTTAGTGACTTAACAAAAATCATTTGTTTAGCTCATGATGATAAGAGTCATTATTTGAAGCTGGTTTCAGTTGTGTTTTTCTTCTGCTGGTGTCAGCTGGGCTTATTCATGTCTCTGTGGTCAGTCACTGATTCTGCTACCAACTGGCATTTTGGTTGAAGCTGGCTGGTCCCAAATGGTGTCATTTATATATTTGGGGATTGGCTGGAGGGCAGAATAGGACATTTCTTTTTTTTTTTTTTTTAAGATTTTATTTATTTTATTTGACAGACAGAGATCACAAGTAGGCAGAGAGGCAGGCAGAGAGAGAGAGAGAGAGAGAGGAGGAAGCAGGCTCCCCGCTAAGCAGAGAGCCCGATGCGGGACTCGATCCCAGGACCCTGAGATCATGACCTGAGCCGAAGGCAGCGGCTTAACCCACTGAGCCACCCAGGCGTCCCCAGAATAGGACATTTCAATTCTCTTTCATGATCTCTCATTCTTTAGTAGGCAACAAGGTGGTCTGTCTCATGGTGCTCTCAAATTTCAAGCCTAGCAAAAAAAAGTTTTTTTTTTCTTTTTTGATTCATTTTTTTTCAGCTTTCATGAGATATAATTGACACATAACATTGTATTAGTTTAAGAAATACAACATGTATTGCAAAATGGTCATCACAATAAAGTTAGTTGACAAATCCATTATTCATATAGTTACAAGTCTGTGTATGTGGTGAGAACTTTTTAAAATATACTCTCAGCTTTGTTAACTATAGTTAACACCATGCTGTTTATTATATCCCCATGACTTATTCACTGCATAATTGAAATTTTGCATTGTTTGACCACCTTTACCCATATTCCCTATCTGCCACCTCCTAGCCCTGGCAACTATAGATCTGTCTCTGTTTATAGGAGTTGTCTTTTTGTTATTGTTGCTGTTGTTGTTGTTGTTTAAATTCCACATATAAATAAGATCATACAGTACTTGTTTTTCTCTTATTTCACTTAAGATAATGTCCTCAAGCTTTATCCATGCTGTACCAAATGGCAGGATTTCCTTTATTATGGTTGAATAATATTCATATATAATGTTATCATAAGAATAATATATATGAATATTATACACATCATGTATAAATTATATATAAAGTCATATTTTCTTAATCCATTCTTCTGTTGGTAGACAAAAGTTATTTCCATATCATGACTAATAATGCTGTGATAAACGTAGGACTGCCGAGCAAGACTTGATGTACAAATACTTCTGAACTCTTTGCTTGCATCATATTAACTAAAGGACAAAGTAAGACATATGATCCGCTTAGGTGAAAATTGATTCCATCTCTTAATGGGAAGATCTGCAATGCTATATTCCCAGGGCATGAATTCAGGAAGAAGAAGCATTTGTGACCATTTTTCAATCTACTGAATAACTTCCTTGTAGATCCTAGAATTTTTCTTCATAGTATTAATGTTTATGCTCATATATTTATTAGAAATACTATTATAAATTACTAATTTTATTTTATATGCACTATATATTACAGATTATATTTTATATTAGCAATTATTTTAACTCATCTAATATTAATTATAAGAACATAAATATCACATAGAGTTCATGTCTATTTTTTTCCACCACTCTATTTTAACAATCCCAGGATCTGCCTGATATCAGGCCCTTTGTACTTAGCTATTGAATGGACGCATGGATGAAACCAATCTAGGACATAAAATTAGGGTTTGAATTGTAGCACTGATAACAGTAATGAGTTTGAGTGCTGCATTACAGATGCATAAGTCTCTCTTACAGTGCTCAGTTTATAGAGGAGAAAAATTAATTTGTTCTTGCTTATCCATTTATATTTTGGTTATAATGGAATACCAGTCCTAAATGATATGGTAAAGGAAATATGTAGTATTGGTTACAGATAGATCTATAAAACCTATAATGGCAACATCATTTTGGTGATATGAGTATTTGGGTTTTAAGACAGTTGTATAGGTTAGAAATAGCCATACAGTTATGGCAACAATGAAGTCAGTTTCTTCTTACTAAAATAAGTGTTTATGCTTGTTTTTAAAAATACATAATTAATCCCTTTTGGTTCATTATCATCAGACCAAGGCATGAAGCCTCTGCTGCATCAGCAGGATAGGTCCCAGTTATTAGCCCACTGAGATTTTCTGATCTGAAACTTTGAATTTTGAGTATTTGATTTGGTTTAAATAACCAGATTTTTTTCTTCTTTCACAGTAACTTGTTTCTCACCATACCATGAATTTCAATAAGAAACTGATATATAGATGTTACTATGATACTGGTTGTTTCTTTTTAAAAATTAGCATTTTAAAGAAACAGTAAATTCTCCTATGATCTACTCAGGTAGGCCATCCAACCAAGGTGAGTAGTGGCCTCATGTACATTAATAGAGTCTTGTTGATCTCAGCTGTCAGGACATCTGGCACTCAAATCACATCACATTAACCAAAATGAAATTGGAAATTAGTTAAAATCTCATTTGTCAACAGTCTTTTCTGTTATCCACCTCAAATGAATATTGTAATTTGCAGATGAAAATTTACACAATGTAGTTGCCAACTATTTTCACCATAGACTCAGTAATTCTCAAACATAGTTAGCTCTTGACAGTCTTAGTAAAAATAAAAATTAAAAAAATAAAATTAGATCTCTTGAGTCCTTGATCTTGGATTCTCCTTTTCGGTTTTATTTTGAGAGACAATTACTGTCCAAAGCCCAAAGTGCTCTACTTGCTGTTTTATAATTATTTCATTCTCACACCTGTGTTTGGATATAAATATGATTAATCAGATTTTGCAAGTATTAAAACATGTTTTCCAAAAGGTCAAACTGAATTTTAAAGCTTTTCAAAGCAAAACAACATTAAAATACAAATTGCTCTCTTTATCTGTTCAATTAATGTGTTTTTCTCTAGATGACACTTTTAAGTTGCAGAATTATTGAAGACAAATAGAAGTGACATAAATTTAATTTTGTGCAGCCTATTTGACTTTTTAATACAGTTTACATGAATGGGCATTATGTAAATTATGAACAGGCAGATAAAAGTTTGCAAAATATATTATCTTGACTTTTCAATTAACCAGATAAACATGATTCATACAACCTGGTATGGATGGATTCTAAATATTCCAGGATCTTAAAATGTAAGGTAGTCTTTAATCGGTCACCCCAGCTCCCGGTCTCTATACTCTGGATTTCATAGGCTTTAGTTATTCATAATTCTTTAAGTTTCCTTGATCAGGGAGAACAGATAAAAAAGAATATGGCACATACCCTCCCCAATGTCCATAATCCCACCCCCTTCTCCCAAACCCCCTCCCCCCAGCAACCCTCAGTTTGTATTGTGAGATTAAGAGTCACTTATGGTTTGTCTCCCTCCCGATCCCATCTTGTTTCATTTATTCTTCTCCTACCCACTTAAGCCCCCATGTTGCATCACCACTTCCTCATATCAGGGAGATCATATGATAGTTGTCTTTCTCCGATTGACTTATTTCGCTAAGCATGATACGCTCTAGTTCCATCCATATTGTCGCAAATGGCAAGATTTCATTTCTTTTGATGGAAGTGTGTAAACCTGGTGATTCACAGACCTGTACCCCTGGGGATAAAAGTATATGTTTATAAAAAATAAAAAATTAAAAAAAAAAGAATATGGCAAAGAATGGAGGTGGGCTTTAATCTTGGGTTGCAATAAAGGAGAGCAAACAAATCCTACAAAGAAAGAAGATAGAATAGACCCTCATTCCTAGAAACGACAGCAACATTATACACTCCAGTTGAGACAAATGAGCTAGGATATTAGTATTTTTGCTGAGGATAAGAGAGTTGGTCAGGAAGGGATTAGTTGAGTTGTACACAGGAGGGGAGGAAATTAGGATGGAATAACCTTCATTTATCAAAGAGTAAGCAAAAGCCAGCCTGGAAATGGGGTCTCTTTGGGTGGGACAAAGTGAGCAAGACCAAGGGAAGGAAAATGTGAGATCAGGTTGAGGTAAGAAGGGGGATGGGAATCAGATCTTGCAAGGTCTCTAGGCTAAACAGGAACCAGGTTTCTCTGAGCTGGGAAATCCTGGGAAAGTGCTGTAATCTATCTACATTTTAAAAAGGAAAACTCTAACTGCTGGTGTGAAAATATATTGTTTGAAAGATAAACACAGAAGAGCATGATTCAAAAAATAGAATTATAGCAGCCGAGCTGCTGCTTCATTATATATATATATTTTTTGATGTTTAGGAGCAATTTTGGTGAAATATACCTAACAAAGTTCCATCTATTCTTATAAGAAGAGCAATTATGAAACAGGAAACTTTTACTTGTATTAATATTTTTGTCAGATTTAAGAATCCATCAAGAAAGAAATGTATAAAAAAGAAAATAGAAACTTTGAAATATGTTAATATATTATTTGAAATAGTAAAAAAAATAAATCCATTCAAATCTTACGATGAACTGAAGTACAAAGGCATTTTGAATTGATTGGTGAATAAATTAATCTGTTTTGAAGAACCACAATAGAAATAAAAGTAGAAGAATTAAAAGTTTTAGAGAAACTGAAATATATTACTTTTAGCCAGGTGTTATTTTTATTAGAAATTAAGTCTCTGAAAAGAGAAAGAAACAAGTGGAAAACAAGTCGAGATCACTTAAGTGACATTCAGAGAAGCAGCCATGAGTTCAAATAATTATCTGGGAATAATGGGAAATCTATGTAGGTCTGCAATGGAAAGTCTAACTGGGGTGTATCTCTTTTCAATTCCAAACTGGAAGATGTAAGATGTATTCATATATAATATATTGTGTAGCAGATAAAAAATAGTATATAAGCACAACAAAAACTTTACGATTTCATTGCTTGATGTGGAAAAAACAAAAATAAAACAGTAAGATTAAATTTTGAATATTTTAGTCATGAACCTTTCCATTCTGGGAATAGAAGACTTTTTTAAAAATCAAGTGCTTAATAATAATAATAATAATAATAATAATAAAACATTCATTATGAATCCCAACTCTTATTTCCAGTTGTATGGTTTTGGGCAAATGAAGCCCCATAAGCCTCAGTGTTTCCATCTGCACAATGAAAATAGCAATGATGAGATCTGCCTCATAGGTTTATATAAATGATTAGATGAAATAGTTCTTTTAAGATGCTAGTATGATACGTAAATAATAAACATTATTATTATTGTCACTTTTTATTATAAATATTAAAAGAACATCAGGAAAAAAGGACATCAAAAAATTATATCCCACCTATGGCCTGTAAGAGTTTTCGTTAGGTTTCTGTAAAGGTCTAAACATTTTATTTTATTTTCCCTAACTTAAAAATATTTTTCATCAAAATTCTATGCTCTTGCTAAAACGGTGCACATATTTTGAGGAGCTATGATTCAATACTGTGATAAACTGAAAGGTTGTATTATTTATTTATTTAAACAATGGCAAGAGTTGAATACCTTTTATATTTTCCATATTAAAAGTAATGTGCTATTTTTGTGTTTGCTAGGGCATCACTGAAAACTGTATTCTTACAGAAAAAAAAAAAAGTAGCTCTTCACATCTATCATTTTCAGTACCTTAAAGAAGGAAGCTTGCTAGGCAGAGCAAACAGCTGACAATTTTCTCTAAACCTTGTCCTTCTATCTCTAAAACCCTTCCCTAGAGAAAGAACCATAATCAGGCACTATGACTTAGACATTGATAAAATGTTGTGTTCTCAGTTATGGGCCTCTCTCTTCTCTTCTAATTCATTTCTACACAAACTGTGGCCTATAGACACCCATGCCAGTCTATTAACTGGTTCTTACCAGTTCATAAGAAGAAAGTGCAAAAAATAAGAGGAGGTATTTAAAAACT
Organism: Mustela putorius furo; assembly: GCF_011764305.1. Lineage (NCBI taxonomy): Eukaryota > Metazoa > Chordata > Mammalia > Carnivora > Mustelidae > Mustela > Mustela putorius. The sequence goes on from NW_025421987.1 coordinate 77,949,629, forward strand.
CAGATAGCAGCTTGATGTCACACATATAAGCATGTTGTCAGTGGATTCCTCTCTCTGGACAGGAGGCAAAACAGTCTGCATTCAATTTGATAGAGTTTCATTTTTTTTAGTTTTTTTAATTAATTCATTAATTTTTTAAAGTAGTCTCCATCCCAACACAGGGCTTGAACTCATAACCCTGAGATCAAGACCTAAGCTGATATCAAGAGTCAGACACTTAACTGACTGAGCCACCCAGGTACCCTGAGTTGCATTTTTATTATGTGCAGTAGGACTATCTAAACAGGTCTACATGTTTTTAATACTTCTTTCTGAAACAAATTGAAGCTTATAGAAGAGTTTCAGGAATCATATAAATAACTCCTATAGATTCCTGGCCCAGAAACCTTGTTCATATTCTTCCAATAGCAAAAAGATACAATTCCGGCTCATCTGTTCTACCCAACTACCTCATCATCCTAGCCTTTAATCTAGAAGTATTCTTCTGTCTTTTCTTGAATTTCGTACCCTCAAAAATTCTTATCAAGATTACAGAGCAGTAATAGCACATGCAGAATGTCACTCAATTTGACTTAGTCTCTTTCATAACTAGGCAAAGAATATGTTTTTGAGAGGGATATTATAAAAATGATGTTTTTATTGCATTCTATCAGGTGACATCATAAATTGATTTGTTTTTTTACTGGTGATGACAAATTCAATAATTTGATTAAGTTGATATCTGGAACACTTCTTCATTACATAGTTGTCTTTTTAAAATTTGTAATGAAGAAGTATTCTGTACAGAGAGGCTTTGTGATTATGCAAATTTCTTTTTCTCATTCTCTTTTTGCACCTGTTGGTCCTTCTTTCCTTGATTATTATTATTATGAATATTGCTGAAAGTTTCTTTTCTAATTCCACATTCCTAGTTTGCATATTATGGAAATAAAGAGCTTTAATATATATACATATGTGTGTGTGTGTGTGTGTGTGTGTGGTAAAGTATAGTGTGTGTGTATGTATATATATACATAATCTATACACATAATATAGGAAGAGTGTTATGTTGCAGGTGAGTGACAATGGGAGTTAGGGGGTTATTTATTATGCCTCTTGTGAAATACAAATCAAAACCACAATGAGATACCACCTCACACCAGTTATTAATGGCTAAAATTAACAAGTTAGGAAATGACAGATGCTGGCGAGGATGCAGAGAAAGGGGAACACTCCTACACTATTGGTGGGAATGCAAGCTGGTGCAGCCACTCTGAAAAACAGCATGGAGATTCCTCAAAAAGTTGAAAATAGAGCTACCCTATGACCCAACAATCTCACTACTGGGTATTTACCCTAAAGGTACAAATGTAGTGATTTGAAGGAGCATGTGCACCAGAATGTTTATAGCAGCAATCTCCTCAAGAGCCAAACTATGGAAAGAAACTAGGTGTCCATCAACAGATGAATGGATAAAGAAAAGTTTATATATATATATTATGCAGCCATTAAAAGAAATGAAATCTTGCCATTTGCAAAAATGTGGATGAGCAAAATAAGTCAGAGAAAGCTAATTATCAGATGATCTCCCTGATATGAGGAATTTGAGAGGCAACTTGAGAGGAGGGGTTGGGGGATAGGGAAGGAAAAAATAAAACAAAATGGGATCAGGAGGGAGAAAAATTATAAGAGACTCTTAATCTCACAAAACAAATAGGGTTGCAGGGTGGGGAGGGAGAGGGTGGTTGGGTTATGGACATTGGGGAGGGTATGTGCTATGGTGAGTGCTGTGAAGTGTGTAAGCCTGATGATTCACACACCTGTACCCCTGGGGCTAATAATACATTATATGTTAATTAAGAAAATAAAATATTATGCCTCTTGTTACCCTTGCTTGGACCCTGATTATCAGATCCTTGTCTTCCTGGTGTCATTTGGCCTAGCTGGAACCATGGATTCCCCAGAATCCATGTACTTTCCTAGTGATTGCATCCCATCACTGTCATGGAGACTGAATTTAATTCCCCCCCTCCCAATCCACATTTTCTTTTGTTTTAAGATTTACGACTTTATTGAATTTTAAAAATGTAATTGTGAGACAGAATAGAAATTTTATCTGGAAGGTCTTTCAGTAGCTTCCAATGTCAGAAGACAAGTAAAAAACATAAAAATACACATTCAGTGAGACACGTCTGAACAAATTGCCAGAAAAATTGGGATTCACAGCAGCCATCAATAACCATTAATTCCCAGGTACAGAGTAAGTGACAAGTAGGGGCTCTAATACCTATCTATTGTAGGTGATCTTAAATCAGAATGAGTTTAAGTTGTTTGCAATTAGTGTTTAACCTTTCTGGTCCAGTCAGCTCTGATTGGCAAGTAGGGAATTTGCTTTTATCAGAAGTCTATGAATTTCCTCATCAAATTCAGCTTTTTGCAGCCCAAGAACCTACAGGGCACACTCTGGATGTCTCAAATCCTCACATAGCACAACCATGCCATTGTGGTCCATAGCATTTAAATTCAGGTTGAGGCTTTTCAGGATTTTATAGCCATCGAGAGCAGAACAGTGATCCTTGCAACAGGCACTAGTTAACTTCTGTATTTGTCTACATATATATCAGTGTGGACTTATGTTTTATTCAATAGATTATGATCTGCTATTATCATTTCTCAGTTTGATATTAAGTTATCCCAGATTTGGCCAGTGTAAATACCTTCAGGACAGGCTGCCTTCTGTGTCTTTGTGACATGCAATTATTGAACACTTCCTTATATTCACTCATAACAAGATTTTGGGGGGGGTGCTTATCTATGCATTCCCTGCCACAGCCTTGGGATTAGCCATTTCTCTAAGAAGCATCAGTTCCTTTTGAGAAGAGTGTATTGAGAAACCAAAATTTGTGTTCTAGATATGTTCACTGTCACAAGAGTATTTCTGCTCTCAAACTGTATCTGTAGAAAAATAAATATATAGGTTCTCTCTCTTTTTTTCTCTTTCTCTCTTTGTATCTTTGTCTCTTTCTGTTTCTGTCCCTCTAAATGTGGGCAAGTGTTTATATTTTCTATGTGTACATAAACATATGTACATATATATGCATGCTTATTTGTATCTATATTTATTTCTATATCTATCCATATGAGTGAACCATCAGTTACTAAGTTTTCATTTAAATAAATTCTGCATTAGGTACTTTGTAAATTAGGCTTCATTTCTAACATAATTTTGATGTTTTCTTCTGTTTTTTTTCCTGCTTTCAAACTCTTTTTATTTCTCTTTCAGTTCATTTTTATTGTTAATTTCTGTGTTTCTGGTTTAAAAAAAAAAACTTCACATCTTTGTTGGAGAATATGCAGTTTTGTTTAGAGTATTGTAGTACTGTGAGGTTTTTTTGTGTTTGTTTTGCACAAAATTTTCACTAGAAGAATAGATCATTATTATATTCTTATTTTAAGTTTTAAATTCCACTTGGAGTGATATGTTACACTCTTCCTCGGCTTCTTTTTTGAGAGTAGCTGGTAGAAATTTAACCACCAAAAATGTTTGATTTGCATCCCAGATTTTTTTACCCCAGTAGTTGTATATAGGCATGAACTACTTTCTTTGACAGGTCTACTATTATGGGAGTGGCCAACTCTTTCATTTCTAATCTATTCTGTGCAGTTTCCTTTATGGATATATTATTGATCATGCTGGAGATATGACCAACATATCTTGGTTCTTTTCATTTCAGTGGGATTTTTATTGTTCCCCTATAATTTCCTTCTTTTCTGTCGATTCCTCTAACCAAGAGGATTCTCTCCTTCTCTGTGAATCTAATTCTGTCCCAGATGTAACACTTTTGTGTGTCTGCCTCTATGGGTCCTGTTTAGTTTGAAGCCCCACTTCTGGAGATGAAGTTTTGAATTACTGAGTTCCAGCCTATTTTAGTATACTAAAATTTAATTTTGAATTTCTTCTTTCTTGGGTTACTTTTGTTTCTACATCTTCTAAGTCCTTCAGGAATCTGGACTTGCTTCATAAGTTCTTTTAAACTCTTAATTCTTTTAAATTTTTAAGCTTAGAGTGATAGGTAATAGCAGATTTGTTAGAATTTGGCTTATTTTTCTATGTACAAGTAACTAGAATGTTGTGATATATTTCTATTACTTCTGAAGGTTTGCTTCATGCATTGTTTTATATATGTGGTATGTATAAACATACATAGACGATAACATACTTGCTGTCATGAGTTTTATTCCATTCAGTGTTTTCTCATTCAAGAATAGCACTTATACTCAGAAAACATGAAGAATCAAGGAAACAACAATAATCAACATTATTAATTATTTGGTTTCTAGTTTGACAGAATCAAATATTTTCTATCTTCTAATATTTGAATTTGTAAAAAAAAAAAAAAAAGGATTGCAGAAAAGGATTGCTAAAAGGAGAAATGTGAAAAACAAGACTGGTTAAGAGGAAGGAAGAGATGTTTGTTGTCTATTGTTTGCCACTTTCATTTCTATGTGGTTCTAAAGCAGAGCTTAGAGGATAATCAGCAATGAACAGATAATATCCCAAACACAAGTAATTGGAAATAATGCATTTTCCATTATCAAAAGGTGTGGATATTGGAAAATCCTGTATTTAGAATGTAAACCAAGTTGAATTCATGGTAGCCTGACCCTATCTGCTCTAGAACTTTCTCCAAAGGTCAACTTTGCTGTGGCTATGATTTCTTATTTCATTTTACCTATATAGTTTACTCCTTCAGGGCTCTAAATATTATTTAATTTTATACAATTATCAGCATATATATATATATTTTTTTCTGATGTCTTATGCCAGTATTTTCTTTCTACATGTAGTTATTTTAATGATGAGAATATAATTTAGAACAAAACACAAGTATAAATTAACAAGGCTTTTCCACCATGTCTTTCTTTCAAGTGCTTTCACCATACTCGTTGTTATCCATGGGGAATGTTGTTTTCTTTTTTGTCCCTCTTAAAAGATGGCACAGAGTAATTCATCCTCTAAAGTTTAAAATGGTGGAGTATAAATCTAGAAAAAGAGAAAGGAGGAAACAAAAGAAAGAAGAAAGAGAAGGAAAGATAAGGAGGAAAAAAACTAGAAAAGGAGGGAATTTGAAAAGAAATTTGAATATAGATGATAAGTTTTGGTAAGAATGATCTTCATTATTATGATTTTTTTTCCTAAAATATTTATGTTACATATGCTATCTCTAGTTCTCATCCTGGTCCTCAGAGACAAACCACATAGCTATGTTTTTGAAAAATATGTTTAATATATGCAAGACCAGTCAAATTCTAACAACCAAAAGTTAGTTTAAATGCATTTCTAAAATGTGTAAATATGAATTTGACGCTGCTAGTAATTACTTCAATAAGAGACCAGAAATTGAAGTGCATTAGCCATTCAACTAAATTTGCAGTTCTAGAGGGGCTTTTGGGTTTTCTAATATGCATTCTATTATTCCTTAAAAAGTTATATTTTTTCTATTGAATATTTCATCATATTCCTCTCCTATAGAGGTAAAATCATAAGCAACAGAAAAAATATCACCGCTCTTCTCTTGCTATTGAGGCAAAAGGTGAACAGTCTTACTTAAAGGTCCAGTTGGAAACCAACAATCACAAATTCTATTCATACAAGCAATCAGTGTGTCCTTTGTTGATAGTATGCATCATCTGTTCAATAAGAATATTGATTGATAGTAGTGGGCAAAAAAAAACTATGCAGACTTAAGTAGATAGTAAGAAAATGAAATGAAATGTTTTGATGATTATAAAAAGCCAGAATTAGGGAATAAAATTGTGCCAAACTGAAAAGTATTGCCTTCATTAAAAATATTTAGACAATAAGGCTAAATTTTAAGTGAGTTTTTGTTTGCTTTGTTTTTTGCTCTGAAATATTCAGAATATTGCTTCAAGGGGCACCTGGGTAGCTGAGTCCATTGAGCCCCCAACTCTTGATTTCAGCCTAGGTCATGATCTTAGTGTTGTGAAATTGAGCCCCAAGGGGGCTCTGCACTAAGCATGGAAACTACTCAAGATTCTCTCCCTCTCCATCTGCCACTCCCCTCAGATCATGCGTGCTCTCTCTCAAAAAAAAACCAAAAAGTATATTGCCTCAGTATCCACGTTCACTTTGAAGATGTACATTGAAGATGTAAATTTGTATAACAATACAATAGGAAATAAAAATTTTGTGCTACATTTGAGTTTAAAGAAAGCTTAAAATGGTCAATGAACAACATTCTATATGTATGAATATTCTAGTAGTGAAGAAAAGAATAAAATTATTATAAAATAAAATAGTCCCTTCTGTCCACTACATCATCGGGCAACAACATGAGGTCATGGTCAATACTTGAAGTTAAAGAATAGAGACCTGGATTCTGACTCTAGATATGGCATTTATTAAACTTATATGATCACTGACAAGTTGTGGAATCTCTTTCAAACTTAGTTTCTACATCTTTAAAATAACTTAAAAAGAACCATTGCCCTACTTTACATAGTGCTATGCATATTGAATGGTAAAACGTGGATGAAAGAGGGTAATAAATTTTAAAGTTTCATGCACATTATTGCAATGAATCTATGGTAAATTCTAGCTAATGTATTTAAACCTATGATTTTCAAGCCCTAATTTGACAATAGCTTTATTATCCTTAATAAAATTCATGGAGTGAATCAATTACCTCATAAATAATTTTGAAAATAAGCTTTGTAATTACCAAACTATAATATGAAGATGAAATAAAAAATAATTTATAATTAGATAAAACATATTTCAGTTTATAAATATTTGGTCATAACATATCTAGAAGACATATGTGAGACATACAGTACAACTATATGTAGGATTATTTAGAAAAATTGTAACTATAAGTGCAGACCAACACATCTAGGCTATATACACAATTCTAAAACCAGAGTCAGTGCTATGTTCAGTAATGTCATTTTATGAAATGGTGAATGATTCTTGTAAATTTTTGAACCAAGAAAATGTATTTCTCTCTCTATTTGCAAGTTAGCAGCATTACTGGAAATTCTATAGTCATTAAATAATGCAAAGGTAAATCATCTTTATTTACAGTGTGAAGTAAAATTCTAGGTGAAAATGGTTTTAAACAAGTTTTTCAGTTACATACAAATCTAGGAAACATTCTAAATTTGTGCTACCTGTGAGATAATTCTGTATTGTGCAGGTCTATCATAAATATTATAGGTTGTCTAGCATTTCTGACCATCATACACTGAAAGCCAATAGTATGTTTCTCATCATTTTGATGAATAAAAATATATGGATTTCATTAAACCTTTTTTCACCATTACAAACCATGAATCTTTATACCAGTAAAACCCAAGTCATTTTTCCCCAATAGTTAGCCTAGTGTATAGAAATCTATTGTATTTTGATAATGATGGTTCATTGATTTGGTTTCATATTTGATTGAAATGTCAGTCAAATGTATGTGGAAACTTTATTTAATTTTATTTTTATTTTTGTCCATCAGCCTTCATGAGGTTCCAATTTTAATAGAATCATTCAATGTCTAGTGCCCTATACTCTTCACATTCAATCTTTCCGGCAAAAAACTTATTATGTGTGTTGCCCAGGACACGATTCGTTTTATCCTTTATAGATTTGGTCAGGATTTTTATTTCATCCTTATTATTATGATATTAAAATCATCATAATAATGGATATTTAAGTTCTTTGTACACCTAGGCTACTTTCTACCTACGTACCTTTGCTCATAGTGCTTATTCTATGTGAAAATACCTATCTTAATCCCATTTCTACTGCATTCTGAATTTGCCTCCAATGAACATAAAGTCTTCTTTCATTGTGTACTGTAAGAGTTACCTTGTCTGATTTTTTCAAGTCAATTTATGAATTTCGATAATACTATTTTCAGACAAATTGGTATCGTAATACTTCTCACAATTAATTGTAGTATTCTTATAAATGCTTTTTCCTTCTTGGTTTAAGTTGCTAAGTCCTGGTCAATAATTATTTCCCACTCTTCTCAATCAATTATTTCTTATTTATATGAACCAAAGTTGAAGTCTGACATACCACACAAATCAAAACCTTTATTAAAATATATGAATAAATTTAAGCCATTATTAGGCCTTAAGGACTAATGGTCTGGCAAAAATATTTAGCTTTTTATTCTTTGTAACTGACAAGTCAAATGAGATCTCTCAAAAAGCCAGAGTGGTTTGCAAAGTACATGTAATATCACCAGTGTTCAGAATTGGACTGTTAATTTAATAATCTTAACATTTTTTAAGAGTGATCTGACTACATTAATATTTCTAAAGAACAAAAATCAGCTATCTTTTAAATAAAGAAATGAAGTTTTTCACTTAGGTCTTTTAAGTGTAGCTTGTCCCTCCTTTTTTTTTTTCTTAATCAAATTAAGTCATGTGTCAGAAGTTTAACCAAAACCTCTTTTTGGCTTAAAAAAAATCCAAATGATTATTGTGTGTAGAAATAGCCTTAGGAAAGACAGACCAATATATTTTTGAGAGAAAAATTATTTTTGTATATATTATAAGCTACTAGGAGATAGAGTGGACTGTCAGGATTTGCCAAGAGCACTGCCAAAGGGCAATGAGTCTGTAAAGTCAAGATTTCCCTAATTCCCTCAGAGCAGATCTAGTTTATTTATTTAATATACATGGCAGTACTTTATGTGTTCCAACAAACTATTTTAACTACAGTTTATAACTGATGTCAGACACAATATATTTTCATTACAAATATTTACAACTTTTTTATAAATTTGAAATTAACTCAATATATTGTCATCACTTAGAATGAGAGAATAATATGATCAGTCTTTTTATAAGCTTAGAAACTTGAATTCAGACTGGTTTTTAAACTCTGCATTAGGAAATTAGGTCTTTAAAATGGCAAAAGCATGTCAAAGTCTTAAGTGCTTTGATATAAATGTTTAATTATATCCCAGACTAGTATAAATATATATTTATTTATATGCATTTGTATTGGTACAATAATATTTGTATTTATCACATAACATATATAATACATTATATACCACATACATTTATATATTATACATTTTAAAATTATAAATATATCTATACAATATCTATCTATAATTTTTGAGGGCATGCTGGAGCTTCCACGTTAAGTGCTCCTGGAAACTGTAACTATCATAATAAATATGCTTAAATTTTTTCATGTGATTATATTTAAATCTCTTTTAAATCTGCAAGTCTTCTCTATCTTGTTCATTTCTGACTCTCTAGTGCCTTCAACTAGGTGCTTAATAAATATTTACTAAATGTAGGATGAATCCACAATGGATATTTTTGTTGAACTGTGGAAGCAAAAAAAAAATTTATTTACTATTTTAGATGATTTGCTGTTTGATTTTCTAAGTTGGTATATGCACTCATTTAATAATAGTAACAATAATTATGAAAAGGAACAGGAAGAGAGAAAGAAGAAATGAAAGGAAAGAAAAGGACAATCAAGGGAAAGGCATGAATAAAGAGAGGATAAAGAGATAGGATGGACTTGAAAGGGGGAAGCGATTAGAAAATATGTAAGAGAAGGGAAAAAATATGGGATGAGAAAATTTATGTAGTCAATAAATAGTATTATAATAATTAGCAATCCATATGGAATAATAAAATTAAGCTGCTTTATTATACCTCATACCAAAAAGAGTAAATTCTAGCTGGATTAAGGGTCTAAATCATTAAAACTTTTCAAACTTTCAAAAAAATATGGAACAATATTTTAGAGCGTACAGGTAGGAAATATCTCTTTAAAATGAACTTATTCAATCATAAGCAAAACAGGAAATGATTTAATCAAGGTAAAATAAAAACTAAAACTCTTCACATGACGAGGCATTATAAGAAAATTCAAAATACAAACAAAAGACCTAGAAATCATATTTGTAACATATATAATAGACAAAAGCATTAGATCTTTGATTACTCTAATACCTACACATCAACATGAAAAAGGCATTTTTTAAAAAGTACAGAGAGACAAAGCACAGAAAAGAAAAAGAGAATGGCAAATAAAGACATGAAAAGATAGCATTATTAGTACTCAGAAAGAGGCAAGAGAATAATGAGGTATTATTTAGTACTCCCTGAATTTGAAAAAATAGAAGTCTGACAGTAGAAAGAATTGTGAGAATATAGAATAACTAGAACTCTTTTCCACTGCAGCTAGAAGTATTTATTGGAAAACAGTTTACCACTATCTAGTAAAGCTCAAAATGCGCATACCCTACAAGACAGCAGTTGCACTCCTATGTCATGCCCCATTGAAACTCTTGTGTATGTGTATTGCTTTCAGTGGAGGGTATATGATGGCTTATTGTATAGGTCTCCGTATTAAAACAAAACAAAAACAAACAAACAAAAAAACCCTAACACTGTCTTGACAACTAAATATATTTGCCCCCAAATAGCACAGCTAGTAATAGTGTTTGAGTTGGAATCCCAAAAATGAATTTTGTGATCTTAAAACCCATGATCATCATATCATAAAATTTTCTTTCAAACTAGATTGTTTGCAATACTACAACCTAAAATCCTTTAAAATCTTCAATGTGAGTATTCCTATTCATTGGTTACAGTGGGTTTACCTCTGACTTTGTTAACTAATGAAAGCTTAAATTGTCCCAGTGCTTCCATTTGGATATCTATTTTAGTTAGTTAAACACATGATTGTATTTTTTTGAAAACTCAGAGGAGAAACTGAGGCCATTTCCAAGAGCTTTTATTTATAAGAAGAGATTAAATTATTATTTCACAAATTAAAATGTCTGGACATTTATCCAGTCATTTCAACATGCCTTGTGTCCAACCTGGTTTCAGATATTACCTCCTGTAATCTCAGCAACTGCATATTTTAAATGTCAAAACAATTGTTCGTTGGTCCCCAATATATATTCTCTACTTTATTTTAGAAAAAGGTCCTTCCAAGTTTTGAGTGTAAATATGTTCTACTAACTGCAGACACATCCTCTCAGACTCCATGCAGTTGGCCCTGCAACCAATCTCTGGTCAATGGGGAGAAAGCAGGAATGCTGGCTTTATATTCTACAGCAATCTCAATATGGAAATGGCTTGCCCTCATTTTCCTTATTTCATCTTGCATTATCTGGAAATTATGATCACAAGCCTTGATTCCAGAGATAAAAGTTATACACTGAGGATTACAAAACCGTCGTGTCAGCCCTGGCTTACTCAATGCTGAACTATTTTCATGAGAATGAAGTACACTTCGTACTTACTTAAATCATTGTTTTTTTTTTTGCATCAGGCTAAATTGAACTTGTTCTTTAACTAACATAACACTTATGTATCATAGGAGAGTAAACTGATATGCAAAAATTAAAAACTTTATCCATGGGACACCTAGATGCCTCAGTGGGTTAAGCATCCAACTCTTGATTTCAGCTCAGGTCATGATCTCAGGGTTGTGAGGTCAAGTCCCATGTCTGGCTCAATGAAGGGTGTGGAGCCTGCTTAAAATCCTCTCTTTGCCTCTTTCTCCTCTTTCCTTCTCTTTCTCTCCCTCTCTTAAAAAGAAAAAATAAAAAAAAATAAAAATAAAAACAAAACTACAACAACAAAAAGCTCTGTCCCTGATCATACAAATAGGAGGCATATAAGTGATGCGTAAAGAGTGGTATTTCTTACTCCAAAGCTTTTGTAAAATGCACCTTACTTGGAGGCAGGGAAAGTCTGAACCAAGTGAATGAATTCCCAAATGTAATTGTAAAGGCTGGCGTCAAAGTGACTGTTGATTGAAGCCCAGGGCACATGGGAACACCAATCAGGAAATATTTGGCTCTTTTATATTTGTTTTAAAAGGTGGCTGATATTGTGCTAGGAACAACTTGAGACACAGGCTTGGGGATTTAATCTGGTTCATAGGCGATGAGGAGATTACGTAATACGCTTCTCAGCCATTCCACTATATCCACCCTGACAGGAAGCATAAAATATTTTGTTACCTAATGGAAAGTTAGTTCTCAGAATTCACAGGTAAATTTCCCTTCTTTCAGCTTATAGCACATAAAATATCACCAGTGTGTTAGGAGAGAGACTGATAGAATCTGTTTAATTTTCTCGGTGGCCTAATGAGGAATGTGTCAGTGAAAGAACTCAGCAGCGAATGTCCCAAACAACACTGACTACAACATTTTCCTACACAGAAGTAGAAATATAATAAATCTAGGCAAAGAAGAGCTATTTGGTTACCAAGCAGCGACGTGGAACCAAGGCAGCAATTCTCTCTCAATCTCAAACGAAAAAGCATTTCGTTCTTGCAGCTAATTCAATTAAAATAAAACACATGAAAACATTAAATTCTCTTTTCCTTGGTGCCAGAGTTGCAGGAGGACTAAAGAGATACTTAACATGGACGATATTTCAGTCATAAAAACTAATCTCCTCTGTTAGTGGTTGTGTTCTGGGGAAAATTCAAACCCACCAAGTACATTAGAGTGGCCCAGATGCAGAGCAGATTCAAGAAGCACAATACAAACAGGAGCTTTTATTAGCAATTTCCTCCCTGTCAGAACCACTATCAACAAATATTTGAGAGGATACTGGAGAGGGAAAAAAAAAGGGAAAATTAAGTACTTCCGTTTGCCAGTATGTTTACAAGCGAAGACATTGAGTAAAATGAAAACTAAATGAAAATTAATTTTGAAATTCTAGTTCCTTTCTTGAAAATTAGATCTGATTTATATTAATAAATGTGTGTGTATGTGCATATGTGTGTAGATATAAATACATGTATTTACACAAGTGTGTGTATGTGTGTGCACATAAAATCTATATGTGTCTCTGGATATTTATATCTACATATACACACATTGAAGGACATTGGAGGTTAAGTGGGAATTATTTTTGTTAGTCATAATGATAAAATGAAAGAAAAGAATTTTCGTCGATTGCTACATTGAGAAGTGATGTTTTTCAGACTCTTTTTCAAAATAGAATAATAAATTCTGGCTCTATTTTTTTTTTCCATATTAAGTTTTTAAATCCAAGTGAACCATAGAACAACCTGTACATTGTTATTCATTCTCTGATAAAGTGTATGAGAACTCTATATCAGAGAGTAAATTCACTATATGTTTTATTAGATATGCTTTGGTAGAACACTAAATAGTTCTATAATATAGAATTTTGAGGTTAAGAACTAATGGAGAATACTGTGAATTCTTTCTTGATAGCTTTGCAATGTCTGATCTGCCATTAATTCTACCCAGTGGATTTTTCATTTAAGGCATTGTGATTGTCATTTCTAGTTCAAATAGGATCTTCATTTAAAGCTTCCATTGATTTACTTAACTTAAAACACATACTTAAAAATACTTAAACACATACTTAAAACACATACTTAAAAATCTCTTAATGTCCTTGTCAGCTAATTTGAACATCTATGTTAGTTCTTAATCGAGAATGATTGATTATCATTCTCCTTCAGAATTTTGTTTTACTGCTTCTTTACATGTCTGGTAATCTTTCATTGGATGCCCAATATTGTGAATTTTACCTTGTTTGGTTTTGAATGTTTTTGTATTCCTCTTTTTCTTTAGCTTTTTTTCTGACACATGCCTAAGTTACTTGGATGTAAGCTGATACTTTCGGATTTTGTTTTTATTTTTCATTTGGCTGATTAGAAGCAGAGTTTAGTATACGGCTAATTATCCCCACAATTGAGACAAGGCATTCTTGAGTGCACTACTCAATATTCCGTGCTATGAGCTCTTCTAGTCTGGCTGGTTGGAATAGGCACTATTCTTGATTTTCTAAGAGCCCAGGCACTATTTCTTTTACTATTTTTAGATAAATATTTTCCTAGTCTTGGGTAGTATCTTCACATATATACACTGATCATTACTCTGCTGAATACTTGAAGAAAACCCTCTGTGGATTGCCTTTTTGGTACTTTGTCCTAAAAAATCAAAACACCTTGCACTCTCTTGAATTTTGTTTGTTTGGCATGGACCTACAAACTTTTTTTTTTTCAAACTTTATATAATAGAGGATATGAGTTACATGATCTAAATATAATTACCAAGGTATAACAAATACATCAGATTTGCTTATTTAGTTCTGAATCACAATTAGCAATTTTCCCCGATTATCTAAACTCATAATTTATTTTAGCAACAGTTTTCTTTTTATGTAACTTTGTTTTTCATTTCCACTTTCCAAAATTGATGCTCTGTGATATGTGGAAGAAAATTTACGATGCCTTTTGTGACCTTATAAAATATATTAATTGACACACTAACTGCCAAAACATTTCCACAGGCTTCTGACAGAAACACTACATTAGATAACATGTCTGTGGAAACCAACCCATAGAGTTAAGCCTATTTTGTCACTTAATTAAAGGCTTCTTTCTACAGGAGGGCTTCAGACTGGTTTCTGTCTTGCTAAAGGCAGGCTGATATGAGACCGGTCCCCTGTTCTGGCTGAGAAAAGAGAAGTTTCAAATTGAAACCATTTGGGGTGTTTTAACATGACTTTGGTAAACATTGTTCAGTGAAATAACCCCACAGAGAGTGAGGAGAATATGCAGAATATGCTCAGGGGATAGTCTCACCGAGTTATTTGTGGAACAACCCAGTATATCTCCATATCATGCATTCACTCTTCCTGGAAAAAATCGGGACAGAAAAAAGCAACAAAACAACAACAATAAGGACTATGGATATCATTTTAGTGTTTTTGTTTGGGGTAAACAAAAATCCAGGAAAGTAGGAAACATTGAAAAGATATATAGTAAAGGTCAAATTATAAGTAGTGCTGCAATACAATATGAGAACTAGAAAATATATATGTACTCTACACCAAATATGGGTTTCCAACAAACATTTTATAAGATTTGATAACAAGGTAAAGAAGAATAGTTTCAGTTGGGGAGAGCAAATAAAATGAATATAAATTACTTTATTTTTCCTTGACTGCTAAGTAGAGCATTACATAATTCATTATGAAAGCCACTTTTATAAACCACATAAATGAGTTTTATGATGATAGCAAATCAGAGGTATGTGAGAAATATTATAATCTGAGTCAAAATAATTTTACCATTAATGCCTGGTTCAGTTTACTGATAGCTGAAGTTTACTGTACTATAGGTTCATAGAGATGGGGAACGTATGCCAATCAATAAACATGAAGAGAAAGAAAAAATAAGTTGGAACTCTTTGGAGAATAGTTCTTTGATTGTTTGCTTGGAGTAAGTATAAAACTCAGTGTAATGAGTTGTATAAGGACAGAGAGAGAGAACACAAATGAAAAGGAGCCCCATATTACAAAATAACACCTTGATGAGTTCCAACATGAGATTTTTTGTAATAATAAGATTATTATTGCTTTGAAAAGTTATAATTTAGGATAGATGATACAGAGTTATGAGAAGAAAACTGATGAGAAACAGCTAAGGAAATCGGAAGAGTGACAACGATTGCTCTCATTGACTATAAAATTAGAAGACACTTTGAAAGCATAATAAACATATGAATTATGTTCTCAGAGATTCAGGCTGGAAGTTATCACACAAATGCAGAAAAAAACACCTTGGGGTTGAAAATAATCAAAATTGATCAGTTCTCTGGCATAGCTTTCCTTTTTTGTTATCAAATAATTTCACTCCTTAATATCAAAGTTGATGCCAGAGTTTTAATCAGACCAGATTACATCTATCCTTAGTTCTGGTGCTTCCTATTAGTTTCTTTCTTTCTTTCTTTTTCTTTCTTTCTTTCTTTCCCTTAATGAATGAAAACAAAAACAAAAAGACTATGCTATTAGTTTCTTGAATAGGAAGGGGAAAAAAAACACATAGGCAAGCAACTGAAGGCTCTGTTTTGTACATTAAACATTTTAATATTGATAATTACATTTTAAAAACTAAGACAATGTAATCATTAATTATCATGGATTGGAACCCAAGCTTACAATTTACTAATCTGAAAACTTGAATCACATTTTTAAAATGAGAGGAGTCGATCTTGATCTTCCATTTTTATTCATCATGGCTCCATAAATTACAAACTACCAATGATGATAGAATAGTATCAGTTCCTGATTGGGAAATAAATGCTCATTATTTTCCTTAAGTTCATAAGTAGATATATTAGAAGGAGTCACTATTTTAATCATTTTTTTCCTAGGAAAAAGAGAAGCAAAACAAAGCAGAACAAAAAAATAGCTTCCTAAGAAAGTCATGTATGACCATCCTCATAAATAAATAGTCCATAGTCTGAAGGTAGGGGCCAAGTTCTTCATTAAATAATTCAATAAATAAACATTCTTCTAAGTGATAAGAATACAGTAATAAAAACATAAAAAATCTCTGCACTTATGGTGCTTGCATTCTATTTTTTATTTATTTTTTTTAAGTTTTTTTTATTTATGTATTTGACAGAGAGAAATCACAAGTAGATGGAGAGGCAGGCAGAGAGAGAGAGAGGGAAGCAGGCTTCCTGCTGAGCAGAGAGCCCGATGCGGGACTCGATCCCAGGACCCTGAGATCATGACCTGAGCCGAAGGCAGCGGCTTAACCCACTGAGCCACCCAGGCGCCCTGCATTCTATTTTTTGAGACAATAATTGAATAGAATAAACCGGAAAGCTATATAAGAATTTAGGTAATAATAAGTGCTAAGGAGAAGAACAAAGTTGAAAAGAGGGATAGAAACTGTTGCTGTCAGACCAGAGGTTCAAATTTATATAAGGTAGACAGGGCAGATCTTACTGAAAAGATCACATTTAAATAAAGAAGTAAAAGCTGCAAAGGAATAAACCATGGAAATATCAGGGAAGAACATTCCAGAAAAAGAAAATAGAAAACACAAAGTCCCTGAGGCAGTACTGTCTGGTGTGTTTTTGAAACAGAGATGAGGCCATTGCAGTTGCAAATGAATAAACAAGAGAGAGAGTAGCCCAAGACAAAATAAGAGGGTTATAGGGGTGCCTGGGTGGCTCAGTCCATTAAGTATCTGCCTATATGCCTTTGACACAGGATATGATCCCAGGGTCCTGAGATTGAGCATCCACCTTTGCCCCACCCGCTGCTTGTTCACTTTTACTCTCTCTTTCTCTCAAATAAATAATAAAATACTTTTTAAAAAATAATATGGTTATACAAGTATCAACTAGAGTTTTACAGATCTTGTGGACTTAGACCTCCACTGTGGGTGATATATGAAGCCAGTAGAGGCTCTGAGAACATCACATGATTTGACTTGATTTTCATCACGTTTACTCTAGCACAGGAATAGAAAATAGACTGTAGGAGGCATAGCAGAATCAGGAATGCCATTTAGGACACTATTGCTGAAAACCAAGCAAGAATAAGGATAGCTTGGATTAATGCAGAAACACAAGAAGCAACATAAAACTGACTGGATTGGGGATGTATTTCAAAGATAGAGTCAAAATGAATTACTGATGGATTGAGCATGGAGCATGTATGGTCAATAAATGCAGTCAACGAAGGCATCAAGCAATCAAGAATACATCAAGGCTTTTGGCATACGCATCAGGAAAAATGAAGTCGTCGGCATCAGAGATGGGAAAGATTGAAAGAGAAGCAGGTTTCGGGGGAGGATATCAGTCAATATTGACAAAAACATTTTGCAGGATTTGACCAGGTTTAAGAAAAAAAGAATGAGAGCAATTGGAACAGTGGAATAGACTACTTTTTCAAGGAGTTTTGCTTTCCGAGTAAGGAGATGGGTGAGACTAAAACTGGAGTGGCAATGTAGTTGGGGTTGTATTTTGTTGTGTTTTAAGATGGAAGATGTAACTAGGTATGGGTTTGCAAATGATGAAAAATGAAAATGATGATCCAGGAGAGGAATAGGAAATTTGCTAGAACACTATGACTAACTCATTCTTCGGGATAATCCCCAAATTAAAATTGGCACATATGATATTTACTGCTCTTTTTAAAATATATTATATTATAACCTAATGTTCACAACATTTGGGTAATAATATCCATACAGCATATAATAACAATATTTAAATAAAATTAACAAAGAACTCAGAGGGGCTAGAAAATTTTCAGATACTACTTAGATATTTTTCAGATACTATTAGCTTTTGGAAAGCAACTTAAGACAAAATAACTTTGAATGGCTTATTATCTGCCTAAAATTCTTCCTAGGTTCTGCGTTAAAAAGCAAAACCTAATCAACCAGCCAAACAAAGAAAACAAAAAAATCCGTTCATCAAACAAACATCCTTCCATATTTGGATTCGTGGAATCAATTTAACCCCAGGCACAAATTAGTCAGGATAAGCCTGATTAGGCTACAGTAACAGCACAAATTGTCAGTCTTTTATCACAAAATTAATTTATGTTTTGTTCTCACAATATGCTCATTATGAATTGACAATGGCTGGTGTTCACTGCAGTAACTCAGAGAGCCAGGTTATCAAAGACTCCTTCTTTCACATGCTTTTACAACCAGGTTGAAGAGACTGTGACAGCGCTTCATACTGCCATTTAAGATAATTCTTCCAGAAAGCAATCCAGATTTTATTGATTAAATTGAAACTACAATTTTACCATGAGCCCCAACAGCAGGAAAACTGGAATGATGGCCATAGCTGGGGAATGTGAAGCAAGCATGCATTCCTCTACCAGATATGTAAATTTGGGTTTTGTGAAGTTTAAGAATGAAAACTGAAATGAGTAAGTTCTATATTTTTACCAGTTACAAAAGCACATTTTATTCACAGCTTATAATGATCTATCTTAGCAGCAAGTTGTATGTTTGATGTGGGAAACATCAGCTACCCCTGTATTTCCAACCTGGGGGTGGTTAGTAATGATTTTATGGTGGAAAGGAATCAACATTTTTAGGTAGAGTCATGGGAATTTAGTGTTAGTTTGGAACTCCTAAGTTTCATGAAAACATCTCCTTTGAATTGGATTTGATTGTGGATATTAACTGACATTGGTACGAAGTATGATATATGATTTTATTAGTTATTTATTGTTATGTGACAAACTGCCACAAGACTTAGCAACTTAAAAAAACACACATTTATCATGTTATAAATTCTGTGATTCAAGAGTCCAAAATGATTTACCTGAGTCCTCTGTGTAGGGTCTCTCACAGGGCTGCAAACAAGGTGTTGGCTGAAGACTCAGCTGGGGAGGGCCCCACTCCTAAACTCTCTCACATGGCTTCGGGTATGATTCAATTCCTCTGGGGCTATTGAGCTGGAGGCCTCAATTCCTCTCTTAGAATTAGCCAGAGGCCCTCCTTAGTTCCCTAACACTTAGGTTTTACCAGATTGTGTCTCCAGACCAAGCACATGAAAAGTATGCGTACAGAAATCTCAGTCTTTTTTAACCTAATCTAGAAAGAGACAATCCATCACTTTTGCCATATTCTGATTGTAAGAAGTGAGTTACTAGGCCCAACCTGCTAGTAAGAGGAAGGGATTATCCTGTTCCCTATGGAGAACAGAAATAGAAACCACTGGCTACTAAGGACTGGGCTAGTTTGGAGAAGAAAATAGGTAAGCAATATGATACAATTTAATGAATGCCCTGATACTAGAAATCCATATACTAAGCAAATAGCAGATTTCCCTCACCCCCATATTAATTAAAGGATTCGTATAGTTCAAAGATCCAGATTGGAAAATACAATGCCAACACTATAGAGGACACTTAAAAAAATAGACCTAGTCCAGATCACCAAGCTCCTACAGTCTATAATAATCTTAATTATAGTATTTGATATCAGAATGAAATACTAACATTCATTATCACAAATATCCATCACAAAATTCTTTCCTTAATAATTAGGTTACTAGTAAATGAGAATATTGCATTATTTTTTTGACTAATCCCTATTCCTGTATTTGATATTAAGCAGCAATAAGAGTGAGGCATCTTGCATTTTTTAAAAGATATGGATATAGTTAAGTTTAGATAAGTACTCAAACTTCTGAGCTTAACACATATTTTCACTCTAAACAATTTTAAATTTATTTTACCAATACTATAGGTATATTGTTCTTCTGACCTTTAACCACTTAGTGACCATTTATCCTTTCTTTAAAAAATACCCAGAGAAACATAATTAGCAGTTGGCAATTGATCTCTTTTTGTTCTCAGTGAGAACATAGGTCAACAGCTTACTCCCTGTGAAGAATAAGTATTTTTTCCCAAGCTATAGTCCATAACTGTTTCTGCTCTTTCATTAGCATCAGCATATTGTTTAACCTTGAGGTTAGTTGTTTTGAGAGTCTGCATCTATGTGTAAATGCCTTATTTTGCAATGCAGAGGTGATTCGAAAATATCTTGCTCTGAAGATTACATTAATTTTCAGTGAAAATGACAATATTGTTTTGTATTTCTCCCATAAGCTCTACAAAGCATCATATTGGATTCTGTAATTTCTTGCTAAAACCAGGCAATCGACAAAGCAGATAGCATGATTTTTAACCAAAGAATTACAAAGACATACTTTAAAAAATTGTCCAGCATATATGCTTTTCTATGTCATTTACAGATTGGGGCAAGAAACAGTATCTCTGGGGTATCTGCCACAAAGTAAAGGTTAATGAATATTGAGAGAATATTTCACTAAATGATGATAATTAATTAATATCATAGGCAGTATTCTTCAAAAAGTCTATATACATTGTATTTATTGTAAAAATTACTGTTACCTAATAAAAGAGATAGGAAAATCCAGTCTTAAGTAAAATTTTCCAAATCCTTCTCTTGGAATTCCTTACTTTTTGCCATGAAGAATAATAGAGACAAAAGTAAACATAGTAGGAGAAATTCCAGCTGTATAGAACCAACTCGTTGTAAGTGATGTTTTTGATAAACATGTCAGAGATGTTCTGGTCACAGTAAAGGAATTCTTAGAGAAATAGGAGCTGCTGTTAAGCAAGTCGGCTGGGAAAAATATAAGAATACAATCTGCCAAGATCTATATGTAAGTTGGTATAAGTCCTACCCCCTCTTCCTATATCTATTTGATCCCCAGTGGTCCAGTTTCACGGATTCCCATCAGTGAACCCTAAGAAAAGAGACACAATAGGTCTTTCCGGGAACTGTACTGTAATAATGGAGACACTAGATGTTCATCTTGGGCTCTGTTTTTGTCACTAGAGAAACCTTAGGCCTGGGAGCCTGTTGGTGTAGTTCTATGCTGGCCTGGAGCCAGAGTGATGTGGTCAAAATGAACCTGCTATTCTTACTCTTCTCAGATGTTTTTTCTCTCTGTGCTCCAAGAGGGCGATTCAAACGCACCCCCAGGTTTGGGATTTTCACAGTGGTATTTGTCCATGTATAGTTGTTAGTTGGTCTTCTTGTGAGGGGTCCTAGAGTCAAGAATAACCAATTTTTCCATCTTGATGACATTCTTCTTCTTTGACTTTTCTTCGTTCTTTTCTATCACCTTCCTTCTTATTTCACATTCTTCTTTTTCCTTCCCCCCAATTTTTAAATTTGTTATTTTGTTATTTATCCTTCAACTAGATACTAGCTTGAAATATAAATTTGTTATATGTACTTAATAAAACTTTGTGTTAATGGTTTTCAATTTTAAGAGTGAATAGTTACATTATCCAAAGAATAAAGCTCTTCCTAAAGTTAATTTATATATTTGTTTTTATTTCTATTTGTAGTTTTGCAGTGATTTTCTTCTAAGGGTACATAGCCCCAGATACACATAACAGAGATTATCCTGCTAGGAGCTAAAAGTAAGGCATAAAATCAAACATTTTGGATAAACTTTGAATCTCGACTTGAAGGTTAATATTGTCTTTGACACACTTAACCTGTCTTCCTGCCTTTAGGAAAAATAAATAAGTATATAATCAAAGAAAAACAATAGAGAATTTAACAGTTTTTAGTGTATTTCTTAGCTGACTATTGGATTATAGAAGTCTTTTCTAGCCCTACCTGTGTTATCCACATACATATGACACGATGGATATGATTGGAGGGTATGTATTTTGATATGCATAGGGAGCATGGGCCAATATGTGTGTAGTACTTTGAATAGTGTTTCTCCAAAATTTGTGTCAACCCAGAACCTAATCATGTAAACTTATTTGGAAATGGAACTTTATAGGTTAACATTAAGTTTAAATGAGATCACACTAGAGTAAGGTAGACCCTAAATTCAATGACTGGTTTCTTTATAAAAATAGAAAAGAACACTCAGAGACACAGAGAGAAGTCCATACAAAGATTAAGGCCAAGCATGTAATGATGCAGCTATAAGCCAAAGAGTGGCAAATCCTAGGAGCAGCACAAAGCTAGAAAAAGCCTTCAGGAGGGCAATGTGCATGCTGACACTTTACTTCAGACTTCCAGTTTCTAGAATTGTGGAAGAATACATTTGTTATTTTAAGTCACCAACTTTGTAGTATTTTGTCAAGGCAGCCCTAGAGAACTAAAAATATATGTTCTGCAAGCTTCTTTACATTATGTTTTGGAATCTATGGAAATTGCTCTTGATACCTTCCTATTTGGACAGCATACATTTATAGGGTTTGTTTGTTTGTTTGTTTTTACTTCTCAAGTTTAACCAATTAAGTAAACTAGAAATTTATTCAGAGTCAATAATATTATTACATATATCAGTGAGTTATAAATATTTCTCTACACATTTTCTCTGCCAACTAAACTATAATTTCTCCTTGATATAAATTATATTACTCACACATATCCAGAGCCAATCAATAAGTGTTAAAAGAAAAATAAGAGGAAATAGGAAGGAAAGTAAGGAGAGGGATAAAAAAAGGAGAGGAGAACAGAAAAGAAAAACAAAGGAAGATTTTATGATAACTTTAATGCTGGTACCATTTGACCTGAGGATTGCCAGAGCCATTTGGAAACTATAAAATATGTAGGGGGAGGTTATTTTTCAAGGAATGGAATGGAATAAAGACCAGAAATGAGTAGAAATACTGAATTATAATAAGAAGAATAAATATCATTGACTATTCATCATATACAAGGCACTGTGTTAAGTAACAGCCATGCATTATCATGCTTAAACTTTGCAAAAAACCTCTGAAGAAGCAACAGAGGTTATTGTACTCATAGTATATAAAAACGTATCTAAAATGCCAAATGTAGGAAATGGCAAGTTGGGTATTTAAACCCAAGACAACTGTAATTCACAGCCATTTCCTTGACATTTCTATTACATCTTCTAATATGATCCTAAGGACTTCATCCTTTGTTCTATGGTTTTCTTAAGGCCTCTTGGCTTTGGTCTGTTTTCATCCTTCCAACCCTGTTTCTGGGCAAACTTTTTCACATAAAACTTTGTTCTGACCTTTTCAATTCCTTTGCTTCTCACCCTCACTGCTAGCAAGACTTGGCCCTCTTCATTGACATCAAACATGGTTAGGGATTTGACTGCTTTCTGAGTCAGCCATGTCTGCAGAGATAGCATTCCATTTCCTTGCCATTTCTGATGCTTGGAACTGACAGGGACATCAATGTTCAAACAGTATCAGTAGCACTCAACAAGCAACAACATCAAATAAATTATCATAAAAATTGGCCTCAATTTTTTTCATCTATTATGAGTCTTCTATAAATAAATATTTAACTTCTTTCTTTTCACACTTAGCTCACTCTCTGAAGTATAGCAAATTTATTACTTCAAAATATGCTCATTGTTAAAAGGCAAACTCAAACCAGAAAGTTAATTTTAAGTATACATTTTAAAAAAACGCCATATTATTTTTTTGATCACACTTAAATTATATGTTAACCATATTATCCTGGGAAAAAATGATTCTGAAAGCTACGTTCAGAATGAAACCATACTGTATTCCAACACAGAGTCTTTGTGAGGAAAACAGCACAGTCTACAAGCCAAAAAGAGGAATATAAAAATGTGCATTTTTAAAAAGAGCTTATACCCAAACTTACTCACTTTAGCAAATTGTTTTTAATATATTATACAGTGTCTTACACTTAAGGGATGTGATGAGATACTAGCTTTAATTCACAACCACATTACCTCTGAATGTGTATTTTTAGCAACAACTTCAAATTTTTAATAAATATGTGTAAAGCCAATTTGCATTTTGTAAATGACTGAATACTCTGCTTTGGGCTGGTTGGACTCAAATCGAGCCGTTTTTAGGAAGTTTATGATAATCGTGCTTTCTTTTTAAGCAGCTCCTTATGGTTAATCAGTACATCAAGAGAGATTTCATTTCTACTTAAAGTTTAGTTATGTAAATAAGCTTAATGGACAGAGATCAGACAATCAAACTATCATATGAAAATTAAAAATAGAAGTAAATTAGAAGAAAATGTTTATTGCTTATTTGCATTTTCAGAGGGCATATACTGTAGTTTCTGATGCATCACTCATTATGAGGCTTAATAATTAGCTCCAGTATAATTAACTGTTAAATCAAGAAAATGTAGCCAGCTTTGCTGATGAGAAGTTTAAATAGTGCTGGGTTCTCAAGTACAAAACATATCCTTTTCTTAAGGTAGACCAATACTCTATTTTTCTTCCTTTACAATTTCAGTAATGCTTATCCATTAGAGGAGAAGTGGTATTTTTGCAATCAATTACAAATCCTAAAAGTGTTAATACTAATATTTCAATGACATCATATATTTTGATTGTTAGAGGTTTTTTTACAAATAAAGCTTTTTATTGATAAATCTTTAATATTACATATTTTGCAAAGGGCCCTTTCAAAACTGTATAGATTTTTAAAATTTAAATGGGGGTGCTTTGTTTTCTAGATATTTTAAAAGGAAATGTCATCTATAATAAATAGCAAGGAATACAAATTTTTAAAAAGGAATGGAAAGATTTCTTAAATAGTACATGAAG
This sequence comes from Mustela putorius furo, assembly GCF_011764305.1. NCBI lineage: Eukaryota > Metazoa > Chordata > Mammalia > Carnivora > Mustelidae > Mustela > Mustela putorius. The sequence continues at coordinate 77,974,519 of NW_025421987.1, forward strand.
AAAAATTAATGACTAGTAAAATTAAAGATGTCTATCAAAAGATACTATATATATGTGAAAAATAAAGCTACAGAGTAGAAGACATATATAAAATGTACAGTAATATGTATATAATGTGAGCACACTAGAAAGTTTTTATCTTGAACACATAAAGGATTTCTTCAAGTCAAGAAGAAAAGAAAGGTGATGCAATTTTTTTAAAAAGGACAGATTTGAACAGGCTCCTCATAGAGGAGGATAGCCAAATGGTCAATAAACATTAGGAAAAAACGTGAATTAGGGAAATGAAAAATAAAACCAGTTTCATACATGCTCATCAGAAGACAGACAATTCCATGTATTGGTGAGTAACTGGAACACATGCAGTGCTTGTGGGAATGTAAATTGGTACAATACTTTAGAGGAGTGATTGTCACTTTCTACTAAAGCATACTATATGACTCAGCAAGTCCATTCATTTGACTAAAATAAAATGATTCACATATGTAAAAAAAATAATGTTCAAGAACGTAGATAGTAACATTCTTCGTGATAGCCCCAGATTGCTAGCAATTCAAATATCTGTCAAGACTAAAATGGATAAATAAAATTTTATTCCAACAATGAAATATTATACAGTTAGAACAAAGTTATTGCTACACACAAAATACAATGAATTTTATAAACATTGTATTGTTTACAATGTTTATTTCAGTCAATTTAGACTATTAGAAGTCTGGCTTCTTCTTTTAAAAAAGAAGCCAGGCACAAGAGAGAACATACTATATGGGTACTGGTAAAGTTTTATTTCTTCATCTCTGGGCTGGTTACATTAGTGTGTTCACACTGTGAAAAGCTATTGAGTTTACAATTTACAGACTTTTTTGTATGTAATATATACTTCAATAAGAATTTAACACAAAAATAAAGTCAAATGGGAAAAAGGAAATATTTTCTGAATCAAAAATCAAGTAGCAAGATGGTATTTTAGAAAAATAAACAGTAAAATTTCATTTGGGTAGATATAAGGCATATAAGATTATATTTTTGTTAATGAGGTCAAACCCACTCCTGTGAAGAAACACATACATTTGTTTTTATGTAATCTTTAGTCTCATAGGCACTAAAGAGGCAGAATAACTTCATGAAAGGTCATAGCTTGAGAGTTAAACATATCTAGGGAAGGAATCTTAATTTCAAAAATTATTATTAGCTGTATGATTTTAAGCGAGGAACCATTTAGATGTTACTGAAATGGGGATAATAATACTTACCTGGAAAGATTTTGCTAAGATTTAAAGATGATATAAGTAACTTTAATTTATGGTACTTGCCGTACAGTATGTGCTCAATATATTATAGTTTAAAAATAGAGAGCTTAGAGATATAATCATATATATATATATATATATATATATATATATATGCAAACTAAAGTCCACATTTAAGTATAAGAACAGACAGATGAAGCCACAGGAGCTGTCAGTTTAAAGAAATAAGGGAGTGAAAGGTTAGCTTACTATTTGACCACAATATCAAAAGAAAATTTTCTTTGTAGTTGTCAGAAAATTTTGGACCTTCAAGTGTCTATGAATTATGAGAGAGAACTTTATAAATAATTAAGTAGTAATTTATCTACTTATTTGCCTGATCTACCACAAATATAATTTTTAATATATTTCACACCACAAAAGAAAAACAATCTACCATTGAATTAGTATTGTTACCTCTTGCAATATTTATCATTTAAATATCATTTAGATTTTTCAAACCAAGTACTAAAAATCTATTTATTCACTATTACGGCAATGTAAACCTGGTCCTTGTGGGTACTTGCACTATGACATGAGTAAATCCTGAAAATTTATCTGCAATATAAGTCTTTGTAAGCTAGCAAAATTTTAAATAAGAAAATAAATGAGTATGTTAGGAAAATGTCACTCGGAATGGTAAGTAGACTTTATCATCTTCTAATAGTCTAAATTGACTGAAATAATTACGAAGAGTTTTAAATTGTAAAAAGAAGTAATTGTAAACAATTCTGAATCTTATATGTTAAGTAAACTAAAAAGGAAACCTAATATGGTGGCATATATATCAATAATGACAATTAATGTCTTGATGTAAAAACAACCATAGTGAAGTGTGTAAACCTGGCGATTCACAGACCTGCACCCCTGGGGATAAAAATATATGTTTATAAAAAAAAATAAAAAATTAAAAAAGAAAAATAATAAATAAATAAAAACAACCATAGATAATATATAAATAAATGAATGGCCTTGTTTCAATAAAAATTTATTTACAAAAACAGGAGGTGGAACATATTTGGCCTAAAATCATAATTTACTGACTCTTGCCCTGGGGCATTAATGCTACACAGCTGAAGGTAGGTTTTTACCACTGTTAGATACTGCTCAGTTGGAAGGAGATATAAAATATGAGAAAGGGGACAGTGTCCACTTTCTTAAGGTCCATTGCTAGGAGTAGTACACATCACTTCTGCTTAAATTTCACTGGTACAAATTAGTCATCTCTAACTGCAGTGAAAGCTAGAAAATGTAATATGGGACAGATTGTTCCTGCTAAAATTCTATTAATGTTGGAAAAGAGCAGAATAAAATGTGGTGAAGACCTAATAGCCTCTGACACCTAAAGAAAGCCTCATTTTCTCCAAGAGGCCTGATTTCTATTCCTAGCTTTGTACCTTACTTAATGTAATATTTATCTAAATTCACCTCTTGTTTCTTTGATATCTTCATCCATAAACAATAGAAACAATAGGAAACAATAGAACTCACTTCATATGGCTTTACAGTGAACATTAAATGTTATCACATTTAAAAGCACTGTGAATGCTTTGAAACAATGCCTCAAAATTGCCTCTATATCCTTAGGGGTAATGCTAATTTACATTTAACAGATTAAGTAACAGAGGTTCAAAGATTTGAGTGCCCTATTTAAGATAGGCATAGTTAATAGGTAGCAGACCCAAACTGAAACCAGGTCTTTGATTTCATGCTTTCACTACACCACACACTGAGTATACCGCACAGTAGAATAAGAACATGTGTAGAATAACAAATGCAACTTTTAGAACTATATGATATGACAGCATATCTGCATGTTGATTGGATTGATCTAATTGGAAGGCAAATTTTGATGACAAAGGATGAGAGACACGATAATTCCAAATGAATAGTCTTGAACAGGAAACGAAAATTGGGATTGAGTCCATTAGAAGAGAGCTTGTCCACAGATAGAAGCACAGATGTCCGTAGCAGCAAGAGGAAGGAGGAAATGCAGGAATGCAAATGCAGACAAGTTTATATGGTGTGGTATACAGTGGTGGAATCATAACACAGTTTCCTTTTAATGGCTTTCTTTTTTATCCCCAAGTTTATAGAGGCATAATTCACAAAATATCGAGATATTTAAAGTTCACAACTCATTCATCATTAGGGAAATACAAATCAAAACCACAATGAGATACTACCTCACACCGTCAGAATCACTAAAATTAACAACATAGGAAACAACAGATGTTAGTGAGGATGCAGAGAAAGGGGAACCCTCTTACACTATTGCTGGGAAGGCAAACTGGTGCAGCCACTCTGGGAAACAGAGTTTCCTCAAAAAAGTTAAAAATAGAACTAACCTACAACCCAGGAATTGCACTACTAGGTATTTTCCCAAAGGATAAAAAAATAGTGTTTCAAAGGTGCACAAGCACTGCAATGTTTATGACAGCATTATCAACAATTGCTAAATTATGGAAAAAGCCCAAATATCCATTGGCTGATAAATGGATAAAGAGGTGGGGCATGTGTGTGTGTGTGTGTGTCCACGCATGCGCGCACACACACGTGTGTTTGTGCATGTAATGGAATATTACCCAGCCATCAAAAAGAATGGAATCCTGCCATTTGCAAGGGCATGGATAGAGCTAAGAAAAATCAGTCAGTCAGAGAGACAAATATCATATGATTTCACTCATACGTGTAATTTAAGAAACAAAACAGATGGACATATGGGAAGAGGGTAAAAAAATAGAGGAAGCAAACTGTAAGAGGAGAGATGGGCAGGGGATGGGCTAGATGGGTGACGGCATTAGGGAGGGAAGTTGTGATAAGCACTAGGTGTTGTATGTAAGTGATGAATCACTAAATTCTAATCATGAAACCAGTATTACACTATATGTTCACTGACTAGAATTTAGTAAGACTTTAAAAAATCCCACAAACTATATAGCCTATAACAACAACAACAACAACAACAAATAAAGTATACAATTTGATATTCCTATACATTGTGAAAAGATCCCCCCAACTGAGTTCACCTCACATACTTACCTTTCTTTTCTCATTTCTTTTCTTTCCTTTTTTTCCTTTTCTTTCCTTTCCTTTCCTTTTCTTTCTTTTCCTCTTTCCTTCCTTCCTTCCTTCCTTCCATCCTTTCTTTCTTTTTCTTTCTTTTAATGTGTGCCTAGAGTTTTGGTAAGAATATTTAACTTCTACTCTCTTAGGAAGTGTCAAATACACAACACAGAGTTTTCAACTATAGTCATCATGTTATGCATTAGATATTCAGAACTATTCATCTCATAAATGAGCTTTTATTTCTTTTTAACAACCTCTTCCTATTTTTCCCCATCCTCCATCCATTGGCAATCAGTTTTCTACTCTGTTTTCTGTGAGCTTGCCTTTTTTTTTTTTTTAACATTCCAAATATGAATGATATCATGTTGTATTTGTCTTTGGCTGGCTTATTTCACTTAACATAATGTCTTCCTGATTTATCCATGTTTTCACAAATGACAAAATTTCTTCATTTATTTAGTACTGTATAATATTCATGTGTGTGTGTATGTGTGTATCACATTTCTTATATCCAGTCATCCGTCAATGGACATTAGGGTGTTTCCATATTGTGGCTATTGTGAGTAATGCTGCTGTAAATATGGGAGAACATATATCTCCTAGAGATAATTATTTAATTTCCTTTGGTTATACACACAGGAGTGGGATTGATGAAGTATATGGTAGTTCTATTTTTAATTTCTTAAGAAATCTCCATACAGTTTTCCACAGTGGCTTTCCCAGTTTACATTCCTTCTAAGAGTGTACAAGGATTCCCTTTTTCCCACATCCTTGTCAGCATTTGTTACCTCTTGTTTTTTGTTTGATTATATTGATAATAGACAACAGGTGTGAGGTGATACCTCATTGTGGTTTCGACTTGCATTTTTCTGATTATTAGTGAATAGTGATATTCTGATTATTAGTGAACAGCTTTTGTTACCTGTTGACCATTTGTATGTCTTCTTTGGAAAAATGTCTACTTAGGTCCTTTTCCTAATTTTATTTCCATTGGTTATTACTATTATTATTTTATTTTGCTATTGAGTTGTATGAGATCCCCATATATTTTAGATATTGACTGTTTATAAGATATGTGATTTGTAAGTATTTTCTCCTATTCTATAGGCTGCCTTTTCATTTTGTTGATGGTTTCCTTTGCTAAACAGAATCTTTTTACTTGTTGTAGTTCCACTTATCTTTTTCTTTTGTTTTTGTTCTTATTGTTAGAAGCAATAAATAAATAAATAAATAAATAAATAAATAAATAAATGTGTGTGTGTGTGTGTGTGTGTGTGTGTGTGTAGTTAAGCTCAATGTCAAAGAGTTTACTCTCTATGTTTTCCTCTAGGATTTTTAAGGCTTTAGTACTTTCATTCAAGTCTTTAAAAAAATTTGAGTTGATTTTTGTGTATGGTGTAAGATAGGGGTCTAATATCATTCTTTTGCATATGGATATCCAGTTTTCTCATCATTTATTAAAGAGAGTATCCTTCTCTCACTGCATATTTTTAGCTCCTTCCTCAAAAATTAATTGACCATATATATATATAAATTTATTCCTAGGATCTCTGTTCTGTGTCATTGTTCTGTGTGTCTGTTTTAAGGCTACTATCTTACTGTTTGTTTTGTTTTTTAGTTTGTGTTCCTTGTAACCACCTCTGCTTACTGTTTTGATTACTATAGTTTTGTAATATGTTTTGAAATCAGGGAGTGTGATGCATCTAGCTTTGTTCTTTCTCAAGAGTGCTTTGGCTTTTCAGGGACATTTGTGGTTCCATACAAATTTTAGGATGGCTTTTTCTATTCTATGAAAAACGTCAGTGGAATTTTGATAGGGCTTACATGGAATCGGGAGATATCGGTGGATATTTTAAAAATTGTTATTCTTCCAATCCATGAACACAGGATATGTTTTCCCTTGTGTCTCCAATTTATTTCATTACTGTTTTATAGTTTTCAATGTACAGATCTTTCACTATTTGGTTAAATTCATTCCTATGTATTTTATTCTTTTTAATCCTATTGTAAATGGGATTATTTTCTTAATTTCTATGATAGTTCATTTTGGTGTATTTTATTCTTTTTTAATTCTATTGTAAATGGCACTATTTTCTTAATTTCTATGATATTTCATTGTTGGTATATAGATATGCAACTAATTTTTCTATGCTGGTTTCATAGCTTACAATTTTATTGAAATTATTTATTAGTCCTAGAAGTTTTTTCATGGACTCTCCAAATTCTCTAGAGAGAGAGAGTATATGGATACACACACAAATTTTGTGTGTGTATCCATATACTTTTGGATTTGGATGTCTTATTTAGATATCTTTGTCTTTTTTGCTCCCTAATTGCTCTAAGACTTCCAATGCTACGCTGAATAAAAGCAATGAGAGTAGGCATCCTTGTCTTGGTCCCGATCTAAGATGGAAAGCTTTCAACTTTTTGCCACTGAGTATGATGTTAGCTTTGGGCTTGTCATATATGGCTTTTATTATATCAAAGTATATTCCTTCTATACCCAGTTTGTTGAGAATTTTTATCATAAAACGATGCTGAATTTGTCAAGTGTTTTGAGATGTCATGTGGTTTTCATCTTATTTGGCATCATATTTGTTGATTTACAGATGTTGAGACATCTTTATATCCCTAGAATAAATCTACTGTGATCCTCATGCAGGTTTTTATTTTCTTGGTGAATCAGATAGCAGGGTCATAGTGAGATAAAAGGAGTGTCAGAGGTGTGAGAGAAGTGTGTGAAAGAGTTTTCTTTGAGACAGGGAGCATTTTTAGACAATAAAAAATCAGAAGAAATCTAGGTACCATTAAATGCCCTGGTAATTTGTAATATTTTTTAAAAAACAGGATCAGTATAGTTTTGTGTTTTCCCCCACCCAAGTCAGCTGCCAAGATGTAGATGTTTTTTGATAGGCAGATAATTGTTTTGAACCATGCTTGGGTTCTTACTAAGGGGTTATATCAGGAAAGAGGAACAAAGAGAGCTGAAAGTGCATGCAAGAAAATCAATCTAGTAATGGACTACAGATACCATGTTGGATAGAAAGAAATCAGAGAATATAAAGGAGTGAGGAATAGTTATAATCAGGTAGAAACAAAGGCAGTATTCTGTAGAACCTAGTGGAGTCAAAGAATTGTAGTAATTGTAGAAGAGGAGGGACTAAACTGGAAAGATAAGGAGTTGTATTCAAATGGTGGAATATTGAAATTGAGATAATGGGAGAGGTTGATATTGACAGTACCTGTAGTTTGTCCATAGCAGTGAAAACTGAGGACACATGGAAATAAAATCAGATGAAGAGGAGATCAAGAAACCAGGAGGTAGTCAAAAACTACTGGGAGAAGCTAAAGTACATTGATATTGAAATTACTAAGAATTAGACAAAAATGGTATTAGACTAATAGTAAATAAGATGCTAAAATGTTCAAGGAATTAGAAGCAGTGATCAGGGGATTTTAGGTGATTGTAATAAGGAGAAATTCCAACTATAGGCCAATAGTAAGGATGATATTATAATTTTACTTGTTTCTTCTGAACTTTATCCTTTTTAAATTTTCTAAGTATCATTTAGTGAATAAAAATGTTTTAGTATGAATAACAGTAATTTCCAAAACTAAAAACAATGGGCAAGAAGCTCTGAAGCATTCAAGATTTCTTATACTTCAAAAATAAAGTCACAATAGAAGTAATTAAATCTATCTAATGCAAGAAGATGCATTTGAAAATTAATGAACCAGTTGACCTTACTTTTAGAAATATTTTGATAATTATAATTAAGTTGCTTAAACCTGCACCGGTCTGAACTAAACTTCAATGACCAACATCAGCATCCAATCCCTGAAGATGCACAGAAATAAAAACAAGTAATTACTTATAAAGAAGTCACATCACATGCAAACATAATTGGCAATCAGGGCTTGCACTACAAACATTAGGTCTTCCTAAACATAGCTAAGAAATATACCACGTTTAATGGTTGTGGAGCTCAAAGCAATTCCAACTAGCACAACTACATAAACATTAAACAACATTATACAAAGAATAAATTTTGTGGTCAGCAAAACCATATAAGAGTTAGAAAATGCTAAGGTACCATTTGGGGAAAATGATTTTGATTTATAATGCTTATATTTAGTGTTTCAACACACTTGGGCTCTGTTTATATATCACTAAAACATTAGGTCATTTAATTGACCAAACAGCTGGTTTGAATACATTTTAAACTGAATTGACCGAATTTCTAAATTTCCTTAGTCACAGATTTAACAAAACCATAAAATGGAAAAAGGATTATTATTTCCATCTCTATGTACTTTAGCAGCAGAAAAGCTTAGGAAATCCTGTTAATATAATAAAGAAAGCAGAGGAGGCAAAGCTGAGGCTCCCTGACATATGTAATGTCATGCAAAAAGGAAAATAAGGAGTATGTCCTAGAGGCTCAAGTTAGGAGCACAGTAAAGCCTAACTGACATAACTAAGGCAGGGTGGGATTTATTATCAGCCACATAAATTGGTGCATAGCCATGGTCAGAATGAATCCTGTAGAGTCAAAGGAAATCAGGGGTCTGACTTTGTTATTCTGTCATACTCTGAAGCTGGTGTGGAATATATTGCTAAAAGTAAATACTGTTTTTATCAAACTGGGAACACCTTGGGACTTTGGTGTTTAGAGAGTCTATCCTATTTGTATGTGGCTTCTCTTGTCATTTCTGGCTCCCTGACATTCATGAGAGGTTAAGCCACACTTTCAAGTACATTGAGTGTGGAAAGCAAGGAGAGTGACAATTCAGAGAAAAGTTATTAAACTCTGCTTTTACCTTAAATCAGTAATTTTTGAGATGGCTTTATTGAGATAAAATTTACCACAGGATTCATCCACTCAAAGTATATGATTAAGTGGTTTTTAGTATATTCACAGTGTTGTGCAATGATCGCACAATCTAATTTTAGAATATTTTAGTCATCTACAAAACAAACTACATCCACATTTAGCAGTTTATCAACATTCTTCCCATCCCCTGCTCTAGACAACCACTGATCTATTTCCTGTCTATGTAGATTTGCCTATTCTGGCCATTTTATAGAAAAGGAATCATACAATATGTGGTATTTTACAACTGGTTTCTTTAATTCACAATAATGTTTTCAAAGTTCATCCATGTCATAGCATGTATTAGATTTTTTTAATAGTATTCCTTTGTATGAATATTCCACATCTTATTCATCCAGTCATTAGGTTTTGGACATTGGGTTGTTTTCTCTCTTACCAAATGTGCACAATAATGCTATGAAAATTCACACACACATTTTTGTATGGATATATGTTTTCATTTCATTTGAGCATATACCTAGGAATCAAATTATATCATATGGTAATTCTATATTTAATATTTTGAAGAACTATTAAATTGTTTTCCATGTGACTGTAACATCTTACATTCCCATAACTAATGTATGAATGTTCAAATTTCTCCATATTCTTGCCAACATGTTTTATTATTTATCATTTTGAGTATAGGCACCCTAGAAGGTATAAAGTGGCATGTCAATGTGGTCTTCATTTGAATTTCCCTAATCAATGATGTTGATAATCTTCTCCTGTGCATATTAGCTATTTGAGACCATGTTTGGAGAAATGTCTGTTCAGATTCTTTGCCCATTTTTAATTGGGGTATTTGTCTTTTTATTGGTAAGTTGTAACAGCTATTTACATTTTCTGGATAGTAAATACTTACTAGATACATAGTTTGGAAACAGGTGAGCCATTTTTACTTTCTCATTCATGTTCTTTTTTTTTTATGCTATGTTAGTCACCATACAGTACATCATTAGTTTTTGATGTAGTGTTCCATGATTCATTGTTTGTGTATAACACCCAGTTCTCCACGCAATCTGTGCCCTCCTTGATACCCCTCACCAGGCTCACCAATTCCCCTACCTCTCTCCCTTCTAAAGCCCTCAGTTTGTTTCCTGGAGTCCATAGTCTCTCATGGTTCATTTCCCACTCCTATTTCTCCCCTTTCTTTTTTCCCTTCCTTCTTCTAATGCCCTCCATGCTATTCCTTATGTTCCACAAATAAATGAAACCATATGATAATTGATTTTCTCTGCTTGACTTATTTCATTTAGCATAATATCCTCCAGTCCCATCCATTTTGATGCAAAAGTTGGGGATTCATCCTTTATGATGGCTGAGTAATATTCCATTGTATATATGGACCACATCCTCTTCATCCATCCACCTGTTTGAAGGGCATCTCAATTCCTTCCACAGTTTGGCCATTGTTGGATGTTGCTGCTATTAAGCACTGGCATGCATATGGCCCTTCTTTTCACCACATCTATATCTTTGGGGTAGTGTCTTTGAAACACAGACTTTTTAAAGATTGTATTTATTTATTTGAGAGAGAGAGAAAGAGAGAATGAACAGGGGAGAGGCAAAGGGACAAGCTGCCTCCCTGCTGAGCTGGGAGCTCAATTCTGGGCTTGATCCCAGGACTCTCATATCATAACTTGAGCCAAAGTCATATGCTTAACAAACTGAGTCACCCAGGTGACCCTATTTTTTTTTTTAAGAAGATCCAGCATGGAAAATGTTTTAATTTGATGAAGTCTAATTTAACTCTCTAAATAAATTTTAAAAAAATATTTTATAGCTCTAGTGTATAAGTCTTACACTTCTTTATTACATTTCTATGTTTTTATTCTTTTATTATAAATTTAATTATTTCCTTAGTTTTATTTTCCGATTTTTAAATTGATAATGTATAGAAATACAGGGGTGCCGGGATGGCTCAGTGGGTTAAAGCCTCTGCCTTTGGCTCAGCTCATAATCCCAAGGTCCTGGGATTGAGCCCCACATTGGGCTCTCTGCTCAGCAGGGAGCCTGCCTCCCCCCTTCTCTATGCCTGCCTCTCTGCCTACTTGTGATCTCTCTCTGTCCAATAAATAAATAAAATCTTTTAAAAACTGTAGAGAAATACAATTGATTTTTGTATATTTGACTTGTATACAGCAATCATATGGGACACATTTATTAGTTCTAACAGTTTTTTTTTTTTTTAGTGGATTGCTCAGCATTATATATATTTATATATATATGTATATATACATATATATATATATGCACCATCATATTCCTATGCCTCATGCCATCTCTAGAGAAATTATTTTACTTATTTTCCAATATGGATGGCTTTTATTTATGTTCCTTGGAAAATTTCTCAGGGTAGAAACTCGGCTATAATGTTGAATAGAAATAGCAAGAGCAGAAATTCTTGTTTTGTTCCTAGGAGGAAAGCATCCAATCTATAACCATTAAATGATGATGTGGTGTTAGCTGTTTGGTTTTTTTGGTTGTTCATGTTGTTAATGTCCTTTATAGAGTTGAAGAATTTCTCTTCTATTTCTAGTATGTTAAGTGTTTCTCTTTTTATTATGAAAGGTGCTGGAATTTGTCATGTTTTCTATGTATCTATAGATATGATCATGTTGTTGCTATCTTTTATTCTATTTCTATGGTGTATTACGTCAATTGGTTTTTGGATGTTAAACGAATCTTGCATTCTTAAGATAAATCCTATTTGATCATGGTATGTAAATCCTTTTACATGTTTACAGATTTGGGTTTATAGTATTTTATTGAGTATTTTTACCTTTATATTCATAAGGGATATTGGTCTGCAGTCTTCTCATTTTGTCTTTGTCTGATTTAGAAATCAAGGTGAGACTGGACTAATATAGTAAGTAAGGCATAAGGCACTGTTCTTTTCTCTTCTATTTCTTGGGAAAAATTGGTAAAGGATTTGTGTGAATTCTTTAACTTTTTGATAACATTCATCTTGATGCCATCTGGGTCTGGGCTTTTCTTAGTAAGACATTTTAAATCATGAATTACATCTCCTTTCTTATTAAATATTTATTTTGATTTTCTATTTCTTCTAGAGTCAGTTTGAGTAGTCTGTATTATTCTGGGAATTTATCTCTTTCATCTAAGCTATCTAATTTTTTAGTATATAATATTTTATAGCATTCCTTGTAATGTTTTTTCTTTTTGTAAGTTTGGTAGTGACTTTCACTTCACCCCTCTTTCATTCTTAATTTGGTAAATAAAACTAGCTCACATGCTCTCTCTCTCATTCTCTGTTCTAATTATAGCTTAAGGTTCTGTCAATTACACTACATTTTTCAAAGAAACAAATTTTGGTTTCCTTTATTTGCTCTATTTTTTTTTTCCTATCATCTACATATTTCTGTTCTACTCTTTTTCTCTTGCTTTTGCTTATTTTCGTGTAAGTTTTGTCTTATTTTTCCAGTGTCCTCAGGTGGAATTTTAGGTTATTGGTTTTAGATATTCCTTCTTTTAATATGAGTATTTATGGCTATCCATTTCCCTCTGAATATTACTTTCATTGTATCTCATAAGTTTTGGTGTATCATGTTTTTTGACATGGTGTCAAATGGTGTGTCATTTCCATTTATCTCAAAATATTTACTAATTTCACTTGTGGTACGATCTTTGATTTTGTTGGTTATTTAATATAATGTTACTTAATATCCACATATTTGTGAATTTTTAAATTTATTATTAATTTCTAATGTAATTCCATTTGTTTTGGAGAACAAACTTTGTATGTTTCTAATTTTATTAAATATAGTGAGACTTCTGTTATAGCCTATAATGTGACCTATCCTGGAGAATATTCCATGTGTACTAGAGAAGAATATACAGCCATTGTTGGATGGAGTATTCTATAGATATTTGTAAAGCCTACTTCATTAATAGAGTAGTTCAAGAATTTTATTTCCTCATTGATCTTCTATGTAGTTGGGTTTTTTTTTTTTCTATTTTTGAGAGTAGGATATTAAAGTCTCCAACTGTTATTGTTAAATTGTCTGTATTTCCCTTTAATTCTGTCAGTTGTTGCTTTAAATACTCTTGTTAGATGAATATACATTTATACTTGATAGGTCATCTTAATGGGCTGATCTTTTCATCATTATAAAATGCACTTCTTCATCTCTTAATTTTTTTTTTGTTTTAAAGTCTTTGTATGATATTACTTCAGCTCTTTAATCATCACTATATGTATAATACAATTATTTTTATTTTTTTATTTTCATTTTATTTGTATCTTTAATCATAAATATGTTTCCTATGGACAGCACCAAGTTGGATCTTCTTGTTTTATTTTTAAGTGTGGTAGTTTCTGCTTTTTGATATTATTATTTAATACATTTACATTTGTTATTGTTATAGTTGAATTTATGTCTGTCATTTCTTTTTTGTTTTCTATATGTCCCATATCTTTTTTGTCCCTTTTTTTCTTCCTTACCATTTTCTTTTGCATGAGAGTGTTTTCTAGTGTATTAACTCCTTTAAAGATTATTTTTAATTTAATCATTATATTTTATTATTTTTATAAAGTTAATTTTTGGAAAATGTTTGTATTTACAGGAAACACTGTGGAGATAGTACAGAGTTCTGAAATACCGCATACCTACTTTTCTCTATTAGTATCCTGCATTAGTGTGATGCATTTGAAACAATTAGCTAACTAATATTTGCACATTATTATTTAGTAAAGTACACACTTTATTAAAATTTCCTTTAATATATTTCTTCTGTTCCAGGATCCTATCAAATGTATAACATTACTTTTATCATATATACTTAGGCTACTCTTTGCTTTCACAATTTCTGAGACTCTCCCTGGTTTTAATGACCTTCACAGTTTTGAAGATTGCTTGTCAGGCATTTTGTAGAGAGTTTTTCTATTGGAAATTGTCTAGTTTTTCTTGTTTGTTTGTTTTTTATTCTTTTTTAATTTTTTAAAGATTTTATTTATTTATTTGACAGACAAAGATCACAAGTAGGCGCAGAGATGCAGGCAGAGAGAGAGGAGGAAGCAGGCTCCATGAGGGCTAGATTCCAGGACCCTGGGATCATGACCGGAGCCAAAGGCAGAGGTTTTAACACACTGAGCCACCCAGGAGCCCCTTGTTTTCTATTCTTAAACTGGTATTATGTGTTTTGAGAAAAACACCATAGAGGTAATGTGCAATCTTTATCACTTTATATTAAGATTTCTACTTTGTAAATCACTCTTGATGTTGACCCCTATCATCTTGCTAAAAATATTTGTTAGGTCTCACCACTGTAAAGTTACTCTTTTTTAACCTATGTATACTGTACTCCTTGGAAGGAGATCACCAAGTACAGCCCATATTGAAGTGGGAGTGTAACCACCTGAGGTTGGAGTATCTACATAAATCATTTGGAATTTTTCTGCATAGGATATTTTCTTTAAATTTTTTTAAAAGATTTTATTTTATTTATTTGACAGACAGAGATCACAAGTAGGCAGAGAGACAGGCAGAGAGAGAGAGAGGAGGAAGCAGGCTCCCTACGGAGCAGAGAGTCCCATGTGGGGCTCGATCCCAGGACCCTGGGATCATGACCTGAGCCGAAGGCAGAGGCTTTAACCTGCTGAGCCACCCAGGTGCCCCTAGGATATTTGTTTTTATTCCCCATTTATTTATTCACTCAATACCTCATTTATGTCATATCTGACAGAGGAGATGCTCCAGACTTATCGTGCATATTTACTACTCCAGTCCTAAAATAAACCATTTTTCTCAAGGAGTAATAGTTACTTTTATTGGAAAATGTTATTAGAAATCATGACTTAGGTTCTAGGTATATTCATTTCTACTAGGGCTATTTCTAGGCCCTTTAGTTGCCAAAGCAAAGAAATATGTTTGTGTACCAACCTGGGTATATACATATATCTATAAATACTTCTATATATATGGAAGTATTTATAGATACTTCTATATTTATAGATATATTTATAATACTTCTATATATAATTATTTTAACTACTTGAAGCTAAGCATGAGTTCATCCTAAAGTTTCCAACTTTAATCCATTATTGCACAGATCATTCTAACCTCCTATCCTTGTTTATCTAAAAACTCCCACTATAATAATTAGAAACTCATCTCTCACTGTTCATTTCATTATTATACATGTATAGCATGTATATTTAACATGAATATAATTATATTATATTTACATATGTAAATATATTAATATATATATTAATATCATGTAATTTAAACCTCATAGTTTTCCTTTAAAACAAGTTATCATTTCGATTTTGTAGGTGAGAAAATTGAGGCTGAAGGAACTTAATTCATTTGCCCGAAGTTGCTGAGCTTATGAAATTAGCTGGAATTCATACCTAGAAGAGAAGTAATTCCAAAATCTACCAAGAGCTTCAAACTTCTGCTCCTAGGAATATGACTATGATTGTAGTTATTGGTTAATGAAATTGCATGTGTCTACCATCCTAATGGAATAAGCCATGGAATAAGCTTTTTCTTCAACAAGCAATAACCCAGGAAAGGTTAAAAATGTCTCCCTCTTGACTCAGACATGAATTTAAGAGTATTTTAGAAGACAGGAGCAAGTGGAGTCAGAGAGAGATTTGATAGGTCTGAGAGGATTAGTAGGGAAGGCAAATAGATCAAAAGAAAAATACCTAAATACACTGTTCTAAATAGGTTTAGTTCTATTAGGTAAGTCATATGAAATTGATGATTTTGAGTCTTCCTCTCTTATGAAAATAATTTAGTTCAACCCGTACATTACTGCCAAAGCTTTGAAAAAAGGGAGGGTGGACATTTTTTCCTTGTATAACTAATCAGTAGGTAAAGGTAGAACAAATGAGATTGCTTTACAGAAAGCAATACAATTTTATATCATGCTCCCTTACCCATATTTAACTACAAGGATAATAATCTTGACATAAACTTCTTCTTTTTTTCTTTCTTTCTTTCTTTATTTATTTTCAGCATAATAGTATCATTATTTTTTCACCACACCCAGTGCTCCAAGCAATCCGTGCCCTCTATAATACCCACCACCTGGTACCCCAACCTCCCACCCCCCCCCGCCACTTCAAACCCCTCAGATTGTTTTTCAGAGTCCATAGTCTCTCATGATTCACCTCCCCTTCCAATTTACCCCAACCCCCTTCTCTCTAACTCCCCATGTCCTCCATGCTTTTTGTTATGCTCCACAAATAAGTGAAACCATATGATAATAGACTCTCTCTGCTTGACTTATTTCACTCAGCATAATCTCTTCCAGTCCCATCCATGTTGCTACAAAAGTTGGGTATTTGTCCTTTCTGATGGAGGCATAATACTCCATAGTGTATATGGACCACATCTTACTTATCCATTCATCTGTTGAAGGGCATCTTGGTTCTTTCCACAGTTTGGTGACCGTGGCCATTGCTGCTATAAACATTGGGGTACAGATGGCCCTTCTTCTTTTAAAAATACAAAAGTTTTGGGGCTCCTGGGTGGCTTAGTTGTTGGGCATCTGCCTTCGGCTCAAGTCCTGATCCCAGGGTCCTGGAATTGAGCGCCATGTCAGGCTCCTGGCTCTGTGGGAAGCCTGCTTCTCCTCCTCCCACTCTCCCTGCTTGTGTTCTCTCTCTCGCTGCGTCTCTATCAAATAAATAAATAAACTCTTTAAAAAATTTCTAAAAAAATACAAAAGTTTTCTTTCAAATGGGATTTATTCATTTTACTTTGTTCTGATGAAGATTTTTGAATCTCTTCAAACTTTCCCAATCACGATAATCTTTTGTTCTCGTTGCCATTTCTTAGGATCATCATCAGTCATAGTAGCGATATTAGTAGCCATCACTCTTGTCATTGCCATGGTGTCATAATAGTAGTATTCTTTTTTTCAAGAGGAGCATCAGATAGGTATAAGAGGGAAACAGTGCAAGATTTATTTTAGCTCTGCTTTCTAAATTGCTATCTGCATTTTACACTGTGACTTTAACCTCTCTGTTGCTTATCTCTTTAGCTGGAAAATGTGGATTCTGCCAGTTTTGCAAGATTACTATAAAGGTTGATGTTTGTAACTTTTAAAGATTCTTTGGTAAGAGGCTCAGAGAAGGGATGGTATTATTCTACACTGTTTGGTAACTTCTGTCACAGAGCTAAGCTATGAATTTAGAATCTGATTAAAACATATCATTTTTCTCTTTACCTGTCAATTGCCCTCTTATTGAATAAATAAATTGAATACTGAAGTTGGCATTTACTTAAAAATTCCATCAGATTCAGCCTCTTTTTACTGACTGTTCCAATTTCATTTGTTTAAAATAAATGCGTTTTTTAGTATGTCTGTACTGCAAAATACTGAATAAAATTACCATGAAAAATAAGTACTGTCTGCATTAGATTGATGAAGTAATTGAATGATTACAGGGAGCTTAAAATATCTTCTGATGAGCATATACTTCTGGTTATTATAAAAACAATATTTGAAAAAGAATGTTTCAAGCTGACTTAAAATTTTATTTTAAAAACTAGAAATTAATAAATTTCCCTTTCTTCCATTAGAATGGAAGAATGACACCTTGAATGGAATGAAAATGAATAGAATGGAAATGACACCTTGACTTACTTTCTAGGTAACTTAAAAAGAATGTTTAACTGGACCCAAGCCAGTTTCATTTTACACCAAACCATTTCTCTTGGAGTTGAAAGTATATTTGGTTCTTTGAAGATTCTGAAGAGTTTTCCAAATGTAGTTGTGGATCTTTTCAGCTACTAAAATCAGATTGTTCTTCCTATAAAATGGAAACTCCTGAAGTTCATTTCAATATGGATTTTTCACATGTATGTTTACATATCTGAGAATGGTTAAAGAAACTATGGTATATTCACATAATAAATTACAATACAATTATTTTTTGTATTTTTTATGGAAGAATTTAATTTTTTATGGAAGAATTTAAATTTTTTTAATGGAAGAATTTAAATTTCCTTAATGATAGAATAATTATGAATAGGATATTATATGTGTGATACAATCCAAATTCTATTAGATTGTATATACTGAAAATGTGTGTATGTGAGTGTGTGTGTGTGTGTGTGTGTATGTAACTAAATATATTTATATGTAACTGAAAAAAGGACATAATGATCTATTAAATTGTGTTCGTCATTGAGTAGTGGAACTATGGGTGATTTTTATTTCATTTTTTCATTTTTGTTTATTTTTTCATTTTTTCATTTCTTGTGTATTTTCTTTTTGTGTATTTTATTCATAAACATTTAAAGTTAGAAATACTAAAAATTATATGGGCATATATAATTTCTAATTATTAACATATGAATATCTACAATCATATACACTCATGCCCTTCAGAATAAGACTAAGGAAGGAGGCAAAAGGGGTTAATTCTCATGAGAAAAATTGCAAACTTGGATGAGTGAGTCTACTCCTTCCAGAGTTGAGCAACCGTGAACTTCTCTGGGTTAACATCATGTGAGGGTGTGGTATGAGTATGATATGGATTTCTGGTTGGGACAAAACTGGACAAGAAAATAAAATTATCTTAGAAAATAAACAGTGAAATAATGTAAAGATTTATTGTGGTTTGTGGAGTGAGAATATTCAGAAAGTTTTAAAGAATTAAAGAATCAAGGAAAAGGACTTTTAATATTATTTGGATTATATTTTTTGATCTTCTTTTAATGTTCTTCAAGGATGAAAGCAAAGGATTTGAGTTATTTTATGTTCCTTCTGGAGATTGATTTATAATTTCATAAATGCAACCTTGTTCTGAATTAGATCTCTTGCAAAGACTTAATAAAGAGAAATAAAGAGAAAGATTACTGGTGTTTACTTGCGTATCCATAATTATAAAAAGTATTTTTAACTGAGTGGTTAATGAAGATAACTTATCTTACAACGACTTTTCTTAAGTCAAGCAGTCTATCAATAGTTTTATTCAAAGCCACCTCTGGGACCCCTGAAAGTCATAGTTGTTTCTTAATTCACTACCGCAAGGAGACCAAGTAGCCCTCTGGTCTTAATGGATGATTCATTCTGTCTCCTGATGAGCATCTCATAAAAGGACTTACTAGAACACATTTCCAGCCCAAAAGAGGGGTGGCATGTTTTTGCAGGAAAAGACTAATCAGAGATTTTCCAACAACGCAATCCAGGATTTAAAAAAAAAAAAAAAGTGTCCATCTACAACAGTCTTCCAATTAAAATACAAATTCAATGAGCAATTACAGAACAATATGTGCTTAATTGCTGAATAAGGGGAATGATCAGGTGGGGTTCTGATAATCACAGAAGTTTGTGAAATACTGTTGTAGCTGATGAAGAGTTAGCAAAGCATTTGAAACAGAAAAGTATCATTTTCAAATATATAGCTTATAGTAATCTGGAGGATGCTCTGGGAAGAAATGAAATTTAGACAATTGTCTCTGCCCAACCCATGTTATATACACATATTTTAAAACATTTTAGTGTTCTTTAATATGCATTGAATACAATTGGCTTAAAAAATGCTCTGTGGCTTTAATTTTATTCTGCCAAATTTGATGAGTCTTTACTCTCTTTAAGGTCCTTATAACTTCATTTATAAAATAAATTGGTAATCCCAGCAATCGCTAACACATCCTTCAGGCTTCAAAATCTGTTGAAATCACAAAACTAAATGGTTATATGAACTTCTAAAAGTTTGTTTTCATAGAACATCCACTTCTCCGTTTATGAGAAGAAATTGCCATTTCTACTTAGAAACACTAAAAATATATTCAAAACCCCAATAATTTCTTTTGGTTTTCTTCTCATTTTTTTTCTGATGCATAATAGTATAAGACTGTATGTAATTAATGGAGGGAGAAAGAAGAAATTATAAGAATCTGAGATAACTCTTCAGTATAAGGATGCTCAATATCTTAGTTGCCATAAAAGTTAATGAGGATGTCAAGTTACTTTGAAGTTCAACCCCCAAAGGACATTCTCAATTCTGCCAAAAAGCAAAAACTACGCATGATAATGAGCATCTCTGAGGGAGATAAAACAATGATGAAGGTAGAAGATGCATGGCTCAATTATGTGCAGAATAATAATAAGCTTTGCATCCTGTATACTTTCCTAATTGGATAACAGTGCAATCCTGTGTACTACAAATAGTGCAGAGTGCTCATTAAGGCAGAGAGAAAAACAAAAGTATCTTGTCTTAGTTATAACTCAAAAGCTGTGAATTTAGAAGAAAAGACATCCCTAATACAAATAGCTGTACATATTTTTCATAGAGGTTTCTCTTATCTTGAAAAGCTACTGGACCTGAGGTGAGTTTAATTAGTTCAATGCATCATGCTAAGTTGTAGAAAAGAAGTAAAACTGGATAAAAAGGGAGAGAAATTTCTTTCTTAGTTTTTATCATGCAAGTCTATATTGAAATTCAGGACCAATGGAGATCTTTAACGTCTCTCTAGTATTTTAAGTAAATCTATATGTGGAACTGATGGTAAAGGTGTCACCCAAGTTTTTTTCCAAATGTATTCTCCTGTTTCATATCATTTTCTGTCATTAAGTTTTTTTGACGAGACTTGATAAGAACAATAGTTGTTCCAGTCAACTAAATGGTTAAGAGCAACTACCCACTCATATATTTCAAGACTGTGAGAAAACAATAGGTATAAGGTGTAGAAGGACTGGAATTAATAAACCATTAATTATTATTTTCACACCCTACAGAATTCCCAGGGATTGACTGGAAAGAAAAGAATATAGAAAGAAAAAAGAAGGAAAAGAGAAATGAGGACAAAAGGAAAGGAGGTGACAAGGAAAGGAAAGGAAATGGAAAGAAGAGGAAGAGGAAGGAAGGAAGGAGAGAAACAAAGGCCCACTTAGAAGAGAAAATATCTGCTGGGTATAAAGCCCATGACCAAAAGGGGAGGAAAAAGATAAAATATTTCCAAGTTTTAAGGCAATTGTAAAGGACTCTAAAACTGTGTCTTCCCAAGAGAAATCTTAGAGGAAAATCAACAGCTAATGCTTAATTATAATGAACCAAAGGAGTCTTCCTAGAGGAAGTATATTTTTGTTAGTGTTAGAGGCTCCTAGAGGACTAGAACATTTTTCATTGATATGTCTATCCACTATTCAACATTTGGTAAGACAGGATTGAGAAACATATATATTCATTCCCTATCCGTAGTAAATCCAAATCCTTCATATTCATAAATTTCATAAACTTTAAGTCACACCCTTACTCTGGGCCACATAGTATAGAGTGTCACTAGAACTGGATCTGTCTTAATGTTTGCTTCCAAGTGGAAACGTTCAAGAAAAAGGAAATATATTCTCATTTACACTTGTGTTTTTGACTTGAATTTTATTGGGTCACTGTCATTAAATTTTTCTAAAATAGGATAAGCACTGCCTCAAGGACTTCCACTGCTTTCAAGCACAAGCTATGTTAGCTTCATGAGCTTACTATTCTTCAGGAGTCTGAAAATTATTTTAGGACTCAAAAAACTAGTTAGTTTTGAGGTTTGGTTATGAGGGCCACGGCTATCTCAGGTGAAGTTGTACTCTCACCATAATGTATAAATGGATTTCATGATTTCATTTAGGAATGTATTTAATATCAATGCCTTAACCTATAATTACTGTTGGGAGTGGGGTGAGGTTTCATATACTACAAAATAACTTCAGAATTATTTCAATATTCCTAACATAGTATAGCATAAAGTGTGGAGGCTGAGGTTTTCCATCACTATTACAGTTACTCTCTCACTGAGAAATAATTATTACCTTCCATCACCCAAATACTACTTGCTTTCTCTCTATCCTGCCCTTCTGCATAGTCTCCTCTCAGTCTATTTCATTTGACACCAGAATATCAGGAAAAGCTTGACTTTACCTAAACAACTGATTTCCTTTGACCATAGGTCTATGATGATATTTCCACTTTGGTAAGGACTCCTAAAAAATTCAAAGCTAAACTTGTGAACTTCTAGCAAAATGTATAGAAACTTGTGGCCTATAGTTTTTCTTTCTCCCCTAAACTAACTTTATGTGTATCTCCAATGTTTTTCTGAGAATACTACTTTCCTTCAGCCCTTTAAACTATTTATCTTACAGTTTTATATATCTATATGCTCCTAAATTTCTTCTGGGCAAGAGGCTAATGTATTTTATAGGTTGCATTCAGCTGCATGTTACAAAAAAACCCTGCTACTCCTTTATCCAGAGGTACATAACACTGGTCTAGAATATTAGATCTATGGCTTCCTCAGGAACCCAGGGTCCTTATATTTTGTATGTGCCTTCATCCTCACACATGCGAGGTAGCTGCTGCTCCACCAGGAGGCAAGAAGCAGAAGAACAAGAGACATAATGGCTGATTCCATCTTTATTTTCTTTTTAATTAGTTCATTCATAGTACTTATGATTTCACTTTATTTGTTAGAATTGGCCTGCAAGATGGCAAGTAGCAAGACATTCTGTGAATGTGAATTTTTCTTTCTGGACAATTTCAGCCAATGAGAGAATTTATTATTTGGTTAGTTGTAGATGATGGAGAGAATGGATATTGGGTGGGTAATTAAAAGTGTCTGCTATCATAGGTATATCAAATAAAAAATTGGAAAATATACATTTGTATATATTCAGATAGACTCACACATATATTTCTTATGTATAAAATTATTTAATTTTTTTTCCTTTTCTTCTTTTTCCCTTTATGATAGACCCACATCAAGGATCATGAATATACTTCTTCCCCTAAGAAAAATTTAACAACTTTTAAATATCTGTATATAGTATTCAGTTTACATTTATAATATAATAAGTATTCAATAAAGTAATCAAAACAAAGTCTGCCTCATTTTAACCAAACCAACATTTATTTGGTATTATTACATGTAAAACACTCCAATAATGATGACTGGGAATTAAGAGATTCAGGTTCATTCCCTTTATAGAATCATATAATGTACAGATGGGAACAGACTGAAAGTATTTGTCGTATTTCTAATTTTTATAGAATTCTAACTTCTAAAACAGTGATTTCTAAATTTAGTTTTATCAGTTATCTTAAAGAATGTTTAAAGGAGAATACCCTTTCAAATGCATACCAGGCTATTATAGTTACCAGAGAACTTCTAATGGTTGTCCTAAAAACTATATAAATATTTTGTTTTATGGAAAAGGAGGGCTTAAAACACAAAAATTGGTGTTTTCCCACCTTCCTTTTCCCCCTTTTCACATATATCTTTCCCCTTCACTTAGTGAACAGAGTTATTTGAAGCATCATTACTGCACCAAGTAAGCATCACTTTGAAAATACACTTGTCCTCATGCAGTGACTGGGAAGGGATATTGTTAATATTCCTGTTACTGTGACATATTATAGTTCGTTAGTTCTCCACCATTTTTATAATAGACCTATTCTTATTTTCCTTCAATTGCATTACTTTTATTTTAATGATTTGTATTGTAATCATTTTTATGTTCATTTCAAATATATTTTCTAAGGAGCAAGGTGGAGAAAAAGTGAAAATGAACAAAAAATGTGTTGGAACATGAAAGAGAGATTTCTTAGTTTTAATCCACAACCACTGGAAGTATTCATTGCTAGTAATATTCCAATTCTGACTTTCAAGTACAGAGAACCTCACTTTTTGGTGTCAAGTAATAATGAGCTTTTTACACTGATGTACTTTTAAGAGAGGTTACTGAACTTGCAAATGGCCCAGGGCAGCAGGCAAATTATTTTAGGAAGGTCACAGACATGATTCCACATACTCTAAAATCTGACTAATTCTGACTTCTCTTTGAGTGTGAAGACACTATGAACACTGTAAACACAGCAGTAGAGTGGAAAAAACAGAAGTCCAAAATAACACATAATCACTGCCATTTTATATAGAATGTGTAAAACAAATAAACCTTTCTGATTTCTACTCCATACTTATAATCTGTTGATAAAATTCTCTACATTTACCTCACTTTCAGTATTAGGGAAGAATCCATTATTTCAGATATGTATTATTGCCTTAATTTTTTATCAATAAGCATGGAATTAATACAAATAAAAACTAACATTCTGAATACTCTATAAGAGTATTCCTCTATAAGATGTATTCCTCTATAAGATGATCCATCAAAACAAACATTAAGAAAATAATTTTGAGTCAACAATTTTAAGAACAGCAGCACCTGGGTGGCTCAGTTGGTTGAGCATCCAACTTTTTTTTTAATTTTTTAATTTTTTATAAACATATATTTTTATCCCCAGGGGTACAGGTCTGTGAATCGCCAGGTTTACACACTTCACAGCACTCACGAAAGCACATACCCTCCCCAATGTCCATAACCCCACCCTTCTTCTCCCATCCCCCCCCCCCAGCAACCCTCAGTTTGTTTTGTGAGATTAAGAGTCACTTATGGTTTGTCTCCCTCCCAATCCCATCTTGTTTCATTGATTCTTCTCCTACCCACTTAAGCCCCCATGTTGCATCACCACTTCCTCATATCAGGGAGATCATATGATAGTTGTCTTTCTCTGCTTGACTTCTTTCGCTAAGCATGATATGCTCTAGTTCCATCCATGTTGTCGCAAATGGCAAGATTTCATTTCTTTTGATGGCTGCATAGTATTACGTTGTGTATATATACCACTTCTTCTTGATCCATTCATCTGTTGATGGACATCTAGGTTCTTTCCATAGTTTGGCTATTGTGGACATTGCTGCTATAAACATTCGAGTACACGTGCCCCTTTAGATCACTCCAATAAATGGTGTTGGGAAAATTGGACAGCCATATGCAGAAAAATGAAATTGGACCATTTCCTTACACCACACACAAAAATAGACTCAAAATGGATGAAGGACCTCAAGGTGAGAAAGGAATCCATCAAAATCCTTGAGGAGAAAACAGGCAGCAACCTCTTCGACCTCAGCCACAGCAACATCTTCCTAGGAACATCGCCAAAGGCAAGGGAAGCAAGGACAAAAATGAACTATTGGGATTTCATCAAGATCAAAAGCTTTTGCACAGCAAAGGAAACAGTGAACAAAATCAAAAGACAACTGACAGAATGGGAGAAGATATTTGCAAAAGACATATCAGATAAAGGACTAGTGTCCAAAATCTATAAAGAACTTAGCAAACTCAACACCCAAAGAACAAATAATCCAATCAAGAAATGGGCAGAGGACATGAACAGACATTTCTGCAAAGAAGACATCCAGATGGCCAACAGACACATGAAAAAGTGCTCCATATCACTCGGCATCAGGGAAATACAAATCAAAACCACAATGAGATATCACCTCACACCAGTCAGAATAGCTAAAATCAACAAGGCAGGAAATGACAGATGCTGGTGAGGATGCAGAGAAAGGGGAACCCTCCTACACTGTTGGTGGGAATGCAAGCTGGTGCAACCACTCTGGAAAGCAGCAGGGAGGTTCCTCAAAATGTTGAAAATAGAGCATCCAACTTTTGATTTCAGTTCAGGTCATGATCTTAGGGTCATGAAATCAAGCCCCAGGTAAGAGCACTGCTCTACCCCTCCCCACTACTGCCCACTTGCATGGCCTCTCTCGCTCTCAAAAAAAAAAAAAAAAAGTAATCATGCATCAGTGTACTCAAATTAGCTGATATGAGTAGTAAGCTATCTTTGAAAGGAAAAATGTGTACAGTGTTAAAAACTACAATCTTCTTTTGCCTCTAAAACTGTCTTTGAATATAAATTTCAAAACGGTGAATTTGAACACCAAGAACTTTTTGCCTCATTGTCTTGGGCGCACTACATTCAGTTTGAGTCCTTTGAAAATATGATGGTGTGCTAACAAGACCTTCCATTACCTGCCTGTTTTAATTCACTGTTTTGACTTCCACAATCACTTTGTTTCTACATTTAACAAGTGACTATACTGTTATAGCTGTAGTATTAGCAATAACATTCAATTAACACTCACACTGTGATCTAAAATTATTCTTCACTAACACCTAACTTCTACCTTCTGCTCTCTTGCTAAATGGTTGCTAATCTCTTCTTTGCACTTAATAATATTAGTGATTGGAAGGAATCTATAAAAAGAAATGTGGAATGTTTTGGGGAGAATCATAGTTTGTAAGGTAAATTAATGTATCAAATAAAGTATACTTATTGATCATTAGTATGTGTGGGATTATACAAAGCAAACCAATGGAAGATGAGAGAAGCATACATGAAGTTTTCTTACTCTCAAGAAACTCATCAACTAATAAAACAGACATTGCAAATACATAATGAAACACTCAGGGAAGGAAAAACAAGGAAATAAGATCTGTGTAATTATTGCATGTATGTATTTTCTTGAAGTTTTATATTTTTTTATTTAATATTAGATGGATTATCCATTTTGAGTTAATTTTTGTATAGAGTGCTATGTGAAGTGTTTTGTTGTTGTTTTGTTTTGTTCATTTGTTTTCTTGTTTTGCATGTAGACAACCAATTGTTTCAGTAACCTTTGTTTAAAAGGTTTACTCTTTTGTTTAAAAGACTACTCTTTCTTCTTTACCTTTGCAACTTTGTTAAGATCAGTTGATCAGTATAGTGTGGATACTTCTGAATTCTATTCTCATTTGGTCTGAATGTCTATCCAATCCCTCCACAAACAACACAGTATCCTACTATGGTAGCTATAGGACACATTTTGAAATCAGGTAATGTGACCACAACTACCTGATTGTTAATATATTAATTACCCTTTTTAGAGATTAGATTTACTGATATTTTGTTATGGATTTTATTTCATTTATGTTTATGAGGATTTATAGTTTTGGCTACTAGTTTGTTTGTTTGTTTTAATTTACTATGTTCAATTAGCTAACGTATGCAACTAAGGAATCATTGAACACTGTATCAAAAACTAATACGTTGGCTAGTTTTGGCTACATGTAAAATCCTTTCCTTGGTTTTAATATTAGAGTAATACTAGCTTCAGAATATGCATCTCCAAGTATTTTATACTGTTTTATTTTCTAAAGACTTACTACAGAATTAGTATTATTTCATCCTGAAATGTTCAGTAGAATTCACTATTGAAACTTAGCTCTTTGAGTTTTCTTTTTGGAAGATTTTTAATGATGAATTCCATTTCTTTGACAGTATAACATTATTTATGTCATATATTTATTCATAAGTAATGCTTTGTTAATTTGTGTCTTTCAAGGAATTAGTCCAGTTCTTCTAGATAGAATTTTGGCCATAGTGTTTTTCTTTTTTTTTTTTTTTTTAAGATTTTTATTTATTTGTCAGAGAGAGAGAGGGAGAGAGAGCGAGCACAGGCAGACAGAATAGCAGGCAGAGGCAGAGGGAGAAGCAGGCTCCCTGCTGAGCAAGGAGCCCGATGCGGGACTCGATCCCAGGACGCCGGGATCATGACCTGAGCCGAAGGCAGCTGCTTAACCAACTGAGCCACCCAGGCATCCCTGCCATAGTGTTTTTCATAGTATTTCTTTTTTTTTTTTTTAAAGATTTTATTTATTTATTTGAAAGACAGAGATCATAAGTGGGCAGAGAGGCAGGCAGAGAGAGAGAGAGAGGGAAGCAGGCTTCCTGCGGAGCAGGGAGCCCGATGTGGGGCTCGATCCCAGGACCCTGAGATCATGACCCGAGCCAAAGGCAGCAGCCCAAACCACTGAGCCACCCAGGCGCCCCCATAGTATTTCTTTTTAAATGACTGTGGAGTCTTCAGTGATGTCTACTCATTCATTTCTGTTATTGATAAATTGTATCTTGTATCTTTTCTTTTCTTCATCAGACTGATGAAATGTTTATCCATTTGGTTAGTATTTTCAGAAAACCAGGTTTGGGTTGGATTGGTTTTCTCTCTCTCTCTTTTTCTGAATTGTATTGATTTCTGCTCTTGTTTGTATTATATTATTCCTTCTGACTGTTTGGATTTTAGTTACATTCTGTTTGGTTGGTTGATTCTTAATGTCAAAGTTAGATTTCAACCTTAATTTCTTTTTCTTTTGTAATATAAAATTTGCATATATATATGTGTATATATATATATATATATATATATATATATATATATATATACCTTCCACTTTTTTTTAGTTGAGTCCCACGAATTTCAATATGTTGAAAATTTATATATATATATATATATTTTTTTAATATTTTATTTATTTATTTATTTGACAGAGAGAGAGATCACAAATAGGCAGAGAGACAGGCAGAGAGAGAGGGGAAAGCAGGCTCTCTGCCGAGCAGATAGACTGACACGGGGTTCCATGTCAGGACCCTGAGATTATGACCTGAGCCGAAGGCAGAGGCTTAACCCATGGAGCCTCCAAGTCTTCCCCAAATTTCAAATTTTCCCTTGAATAATTATTTTTAAGTGTGTTGTATTTCCACACTTTTGTAAAATTTCTTGATTCTTTCTATTAGTGTTTCCTAAGTTAATTCTGTTATGATCTAAGAACACATTTAGGATGACCTATATACTTTTAAATTGACCAAGGTTTATTTTTCAGTCCAGAATATAATCTATTTTGTTCAATGTTCTATATGTACTATAAAACAATGTGTATTCTACTTTTGTTGGATAGACTGGTCTAAAAATGTTGACTAGTTCATATTGGTTGATAATGTTCAAGTTTTCTCCACTTTGTTAATAACCTAGCTAATATTTCTATCAATTATCAGAATGGTTGTCTGAAGTCTCCAATTATAATGATAAATTTGTCTTTCTTTTTTGTTCTTATATGTTTTATTTCATGTATTATTTTATGTCTTCTTGGAAAATTGACCTCTTTATCATTATGAAATTATCCTATTTTTCCCAAGTAATATTCTTCACTCTGATATTTTCTCTGATTGTAACAGAGCTCATCTAGTTTAGTTTGCATTAGTTTTAGTAGGGTGTGTCTTCTTTTATTTCAGATTTTTTCATGAATTATAGTTTAAAATTACCATTTTTTATATAGTTGCTATTTTTTCTTTTTCCAGAGTGTCTCAATATGTGTGTGTAAAATTTATTTTGCCTACTTTTTATGTAGTAATCGTGTTCTCTTTTATTTGTTTTCTTCTTTTTTATTCTTTGTTTTCCTTTTGGCATTAGATTTTTCAAATATATTAACTTTCCTTTATTATTAAATGACTTTACTGAGGTATAATTTACATAATATTAATTGCACACATTTTAAGAATAGAGTTTGTAATGTGTTGACAAATATACCCCTTCATATAACCACAGCCAGTAAAGAGATAAACATTTCTATCCCTGTAAAATATCTCCTCATGCCAATTTATAGTCAATAACCCAACTCCCTTCTCTGCCCCCAGGCAACAATTGGCCTATTTTCTATCACTATACATTAGATTTGCCTGCTCTGGGACTTTGTAGAAGTGAAGCTATTCAAAATATTCTTTTCATTTGGCCCCCTATTTTTTTTTTCATCCATGTTGTGGTACATATCAGTAATTGGGCTTTTATAAGTACTATTTTATCGCATTAATATGGTACAATTTCTTTATACATTAATTTTTTGATGAGCATTTAAGTTTGTTTCCACTTTTGGATTTTGAGACTAAAGATGCCATGGACATTTATGCACAAATATTTGTGTGATACGTGTTTTTGTTTTTGTTTCTGTTTAAGTGTATGTATAACAAACACATGTTGTAAGTATGTGTAACAAAATTCCCAAGGTGTTTTCTAAAACACTTTTTACCATCTTACATCCCTCTCAACAATATAAGATAGTTAATTCTAAATGTTCCACATGCTCATCAACACTTAAATCATCAGCCTTTTAATTTGAGGCATTCTGATATGTTTTAATAACTATTTAAATTTGTTATTTTCTAATGAAAAATTACACTGAACATAATTTATATGCTTATTGGATATTTGTATACCTTCTTTTCTTGAAATGTTTGTTTAAATTTTTTTGCCCATTTTATTGTATTATTTGTTTTGTTTTTATCAATTGCAGGTGTTCTTTATATACTCAGATACCAGATTCTTTGTCAGATGTAACTACTGCAAATATATGTCTTAATCTGTGGCTGTCTTTTAATTTTATTAATAAGATATTTTGAAGGACAGATGTTCTTAATTATTATAATAGTCAAGTAATTTAATTTCTTTTATGATTTATACCTTTTTATATAAGACATCTGTGTTTATTTCAAGGTTACAAAGATTAATTTTTGTATTTTCTTTATTTTAACATTTTTATCTTAGGCTTTTCTAAATCTTCAAGATTTTATTTAAGATATTTTATAGTTTTAGCTTTTATGTTTAAGTTTATGATCCATCTTAAGTTAATTTGTATGTGTTATGAAGAAAGGGCTGAGGTTCATTTTTATCCAAATGGCTACTATTTCCAAAATAACCATTGAGAAAACATTTTTCCTCAGTTAAATCACCTTAGCAACTATGTCAAATATGACACAGACCTATTCAGTTCTACCCCTAAAAAGGACTGTAAGTACAACCACTCATTCTCAGCTTCTACTGACTTACTGAACCTATTAGTTCATGAACCAAACTCAGGTGTTCCCTCTTCCTTCAGATAGGTATAAGAAATTCCCCTTATGGTCATAAGGATTAATTGAGGGAGAGGCACAAAAATAACAGTGCTGGATGACATAGGGTTTAGAATATAGAATCTTGCAGTATATTTATGTTCTTTGAACCTATATGCACCTGATCCTAGATGTATCCTATGATTTTGTGGATCTGACAGACCCAGCTTACAGGGGAAGTTTTGGCTGCATGGTCTGTCAATGTTTTATGGCCAAATTCTTTACCTTCACTAGGGTCATCCAGAACCATATACCAGGACATTTTGAATGGTGTATATCTTTGCTGTAGATGGCACAACTTTGTGCCAGTTCCTGTAAGTCTATTTTGCAATACACAAATTTTTCTATTTTCCCACTTTCAGATAACTCTAGAGCTATGGTTCTCAACCAGGAAAATTTTGCCCTCCAGAAGACACTTGGCCATGTCTGGAGACACGTATCATTATCATAACTGTAGATGGGAGTAAGCTCCCAGCCTCCAATGGATACAGATTAAGGATGCTACTAAATATCCTACAGTGCACAAGGCAATCCCACAACAAAGTCTGGCAAGTTGATTGTGCTCAGATTAAGAAACACTACTATAGTACAGTATTAGTCAGGGTTCTCCAGAGAATCAGAACCAATAAGAGATATCTATAAATCTATATAAATATTTATTTATTATAGGAATTGACACACTATTATGAAGAAATCCATGAATCAAAATTGTTTACATTGCAACCTGAAACAAGTTAAAGTCTTTTCCTCTTGAGAGACCAACCTAAATTTAGAAAATATTTACTAAATATTTATTTAGTAAATATATATTTAGTAAATAAATCAGAACAGTGTTCTCATACACTTAAGTATGAACTATGCTTCCTCCAGAACCTGAAGAGACCTCCCAAGTGTTTTTGCTTCTTTCTTAGGAGAGGAAAATGTGAGTTGCACTAATTCTGTCCTTTATTTTGGAGGCCTCTAGATTCCTAAAAACTTCAGGCCCCTGAAACATTGTAGGTTTTATCTCTGACTTCTAGAACATATGTGTTTTATTGAGGCCTCCAATATACTTGCCACTTCTCATTCATCTGGTTTAATTAACTTGATGTCTTCAAAACAGTGGACCAATTTTATCTTCTGTGAAGCATCTAGATGGTCCAGGCCCCTTCCTAGTTTATTAAGGCAAAAGAAGTAATTCAGCTTTAGAGCATGGTATTAAACATATTTTCTTTTTGTCCCACATAAATGTGAACTGCTTTTGATAAATTCTCTTGAAATGTGTGAAAAAAAAAATGTTTTGACCTTATCATGACTACATGCCTGATGCTGAATTAATCTTCTCTAACAAAATACCATATTTGGGGGCACCTGGGTGACTCAGTGGGTTAAGCCTCTGCCTTCAGCTCAGGTCATGGTCTCAGGGTCCTGGGATCAAACTCCATATCAGGCTCTCTGCTCAGCAGGGAGCGTGCTCTACCCCTCCCGCCCCCACACTCCCCCCACCCCCTGCCACCACTCTCTGCCTGCCTTTCTGCCTACTTGTGATCTCTCTCTGTCAAATAAATAAGTAAATTTTTAAAAAATACCATATTTGGCATAGCAGCTACAACTGGGGCTACTATTTTGGTAGTCAAGTGTTAATTGGGCAGGATCCATCTTCTTTTGTAGATGTTGGAGCATGAGTTAAACAGGCACATTTGGGGACCAATTTCTTGTATCCTTTAGATAATTAAGGATAGAACTAATCTTGGCTATTTCCCTCAAGGTTGATATTGCTTAGTATATTGGCCAGAGGGAGGGACAGGTTCAGGTGCTCCTTCTTGGGTCACCACACTCAACAGCTCTTAAAGGTTAAACCATTGCAGGAGTTCTCTCACCTACCAAGTTTATACATTGAATTTTACATTAGAAGACCAGGGAAATGACCAACATGTTAGTTCACAGATATAGTGCACTCACTTAGAGTCAGGCCAGGGTCAGGACTCCAATTATTACCTATATACCATGCACCCCCACTCTAATGGTGATAAGAGAGGGTCATACAGATGCCTCAAATCTAAGAATTGTCAACTTAGTTCTTGTGTATATCAGTTCTTGATTCCTATTATATAATTATTTGTATAAATTGTCATAGGTCTTTTTGAAGAAGGTCTACACACATTATTACTATATATCCTGTTGTGATATTATAGTCTTTCTTCAATGGGACTCTGCCTTTTCTTCAGATAATGGTTTTTAAGTCACAGAGCCATATCAGGTCAAGAAACTGAGCAATGTCTTATAAATATCTGATGGAATAGGTGCCCTTAGAATTCTGATAATCCAATATCCTTGTTGACTGTTCATCTATTTTCCTCTTAAAAATTCTATGTTCTATTACTCATATCCATATCCATAATTTTCTCCGAATTAGCTAGCCTGTCTCTCTTTTCCCACCCATGCTACTCTGTTCCATTATAGTAATTGTACCCTAAAGATAGAGAATAGAAAGCCACAGGTGGTTTGGGTCCCAGAGACCTTGTAGTTCTCATATATCTGTATATTTTTAGGAGGAAAAAAATTATACTATTTAAGCAACTATATGCTGGGTCTTTGTTACTCAGCTAATGCTCTTTCTAACTGTCACCATTACTTGTGATTATATTCAGGAATTATTTAGTTATGAAGCATTATGTTTCTGAAGAATATTATATCCTGTGGAATGCCTGAGACAAAGGTGGCAGGATGGATCATATGAGGAAACTAATGATGAGAATTCAGGTATCAAAAGAGGGCAGATATTTATGTTCTTGAGGTTTGAAAAGGGCTATTATATTTAGTAGAGAAAGGGGATGGAATTATCACATGAAAGCAAGATTTGGAATTCAATTTGTCCATAAATATATCCTGTCTGAATAGTTTATAGTTCTTTTTTCCCTGTAGAAACAGACCGCATTTTAAAATATATATATATTTGTAGCACAATTCCCTTTGGATAGTTAAAAAAAAAAAATCCTGCTTTGTTTTCAGGAACTAAAGAATATAGAAAACGATATTACTACATATCACTGTCCTCTGCTGAGGAAAGCTTGGTAATTCAAGGTGGCAACCTTGAAATTTAAAACAACCCCCAACCAGGTAAGCAGAGGCCCCATAGTTTAGAGCAATATAGAGAATAGTTGAGATATGGATGTATTTAGAAATGGACTCTATCCAAATATACTAGCAGTGGCCCTTAATTTATGCTGTCCATCAGAATCATCTGGGCTAGTGGGAGAGGTTTAAAAATATTGATATCTAAGCTCCATGGCCGACCAATTAAATCAGAATATTTAGGAGTGAAGACAAGATCTAGAGCTTTGTTTTGTTTTGTATTTAAACTTCCAAGGTGATTTTTAATACACAGTATTTTAGGAAGCTAACACCTAAAGAGTATTTGGAGGTGACAGGTGGCAGTTATTTGAGTTGTATGGCTTACGCAAAATAGCTACAACTTTTGAAAATATATCCCTTGGGGCACCTGGGTGGCTCAGTGGGCTAAAGCCTCTGCCTTCAGCTCAGGTAATCCCAGGGTCCTGGGATCGAGTCCTGCATCGGGCTCTCTGCTCAGCAGAGAGCCGGCTTCCCTTCCTTTCTCTCTGCCTGCCTCTCTGCCTACTTGTGATCTCTACCTGCCAAATAAATAAATAAATAAATAAAATCTTAAAAAAGATAAAAGAAATTATATCCCTTGAATTGGCTCAATTATTTGATTACCACATTTAATATAAACTTTGTAATCATTTTTCATCTAAAGAATAAAATATTTTTCATCTAAAGAATACCCTGTGATTTTTTTCCATTTAAATAATAAAATATAGGAATAGTAAACATGAAAACCAAGACC
This sequence comes from Mustela putorius furo, assembly GCF_011764305.1. NCBI lineage: Eukaryota > Metazoa > Chordata > Mammalia > Carnivora > Mustelidae > Mustela > Mustela putorius. The sequence goes on from NW_025421987.1 coordinate 78,009,175, forward strand.
ATAGAAGGACTAGAACTGTAGTAATTTAAACTTCTTTCTAAATTTTATTTTAGGCTTTAACCTATAGCTACCAGAGTCAGCCTCACTATAATTTTTGAAAACACAAATAGCCTACTCACTCAGTTTGGAATGGGTTATGTGTTTATTCCCAGTGTCATTTTTGCTTTGGCTAGTCTCATTTCAATGTCTGGATTGAAGACAAAGTGTTTTATTGTTTGGTTTTCTTCCATCAGCTCACACTTAAGACAATTACAGCACAGCTGGACAAACACGCTCGCCTGCAAGTGCCTTTCTGTTTCAAAGCTCCATTGTGAGGAAGAAGCCCAGAGAGTCAACAGAAAAAAATAATTACAATTAAAAAGAGCAATTTTTTCATATTCAAGCACTATTTCTAAACCTTGAAATAAATAAGACATTCATGGTTAATTGTTTATTATTGTTAGGTATATTTTGAACATTTTTTCTTGTAATAGGACTCTGGACCTATTATTCTAAGCTAAATCCCCTCAGTCCTGGAGTGAGTTAAACCTTGCACTAAGGAGAATTGAATGTCAATAAAATCACAGTAGAAACATTCTGTGCATGTGTGTGTACACACACGTGTGTGTTTAATCATATTGATTTGCCCTGAGCCTTCTGGTTGTTGTTATAGATGATTGTTCCGAGGAAGAAATTTGGTAATACTTTTGCCAGTGCATGTAAAGAAATAGTATTTATGGAGGGAAGAACATGTTTGGTAGGCGGATAGATGCAGGCTCCCTTTATTTGTGATGTGAAGCCCAGAACTGATCATTCATGCTGTGTAATGACTTACAGTGAAGAGCAGGGCCACATAGGTATTAATACTGTATGTTAAGTACAGGCTGACTTCTTAATTCAGGACAAGGACTTCTGATTGTTGGCTTCCAAAGCACTGACTAGATGTACTCATAATGCCACCACCATCTGCAGAGTAGAAATGAATGCCAGTTAGGTAATGGGTGGGACAAAAGTAACATCAAGAGACTAAAGGACTTCCTGTGACCTATTAAAGAGGACTATTCTCATGGTATAGTTGGATTTTGGCATATTATAGAATAAGGTTGTTTCTCAAAATAAAAATCCTCAAAACAAAAGTGAGGGTAGTAAATGGTGAAATTTTGAAATAAGACCTTCTGTGAAGAGAAAGCCTGAGGACTGTTAAGGTTATCTAATAAGCTGTTTAAATTATTTTGTCAACTTTTATGTCTAGCTGAAGAATAATCTCTATCTTCCAGGAGCAATGAGTCAAAGAACAAAAAAATGAACCCATGTCTGTTAATATTTTACTTTGTGGCCACATGTGAAACTATTCAGTAATCTAGAAACTTAAAACACTTGGTTTAAAATCACCTTCTACTCATAAATGGACCTGCAACTATATGGTGAACTAATCCTCAGCAAAGCAGGAAAGGATATCCAGTGGAAAAAAGACAGTCTTTTCAACAAATGGAGCTGGGAAAACTGGATATCAACATGCAGAAGAATGAAACTGGACTACTTTGTTACACCATACACAAAAATAAATTCAAAATGGATGAAATACCTAAATGTGAGACAGGAAAACATCAAAATCCTACAGGAAAATACTGGAAGCAACCTCTTTGATATTGGCTGTAACAATTCTTACTAGACATGTATTCGGAGACAAAGGAAACAAAAACAAAAATGAACTATTGGGACTTCATCAAGATAAAAAAGCTTCTGCATAGTGCAGGAAATAATCAAAATTAAAATGCAACCTACAGAGTGGGAGAAGATATTTTCAAATGACATATCTGATAAAGGGTTAGTATCCAAAAGCTATTAAGACCTAATCAAAGTCAACATCCAAAAAATACAAAGCAAAACAAAAAGTCCAGTTAAGAAATGGGCAGAAGACATGAATAGAAATTTTTCCAAAGAAGACATCCAGATGGCCAATAGACACTTGAAATGATGTTCAATATCATTTAACATCAGGAAAATTCAAATTGAAACCACAATGAGATACCACCTCACACAATCAGAATGTGTGGAGCCCTCTCACACTGTTGGTGGGGATGCAGACTGGTGCAGGCACTCTGGAAAACATGTATGGAGGTCCCTCAAAAAGTTAAAAATAGGACTACTCTTTGATCTGGCAATTGCAATCCTAGGTATTTACCCAAAAGATAAAAAAATATTGATTCAGAAGGGCACAAGCACCCCAATGTTTATAACAGCATTATCAAATAATAACCAAATTATGGAAAGATTCCAAATATCCATTGACTGATAAATGGATAAAGAAAATGTGGTAGGTAGATATATATAGATATATAGATATAGATATAGATATAGATCTCATCCATCAAAAAGAATGAAATCTTGCTATTTGCAATGACATGAATGGAGCTAGAAGGTATGATGTTAAGTGAAATAAGTCAGTAGATTAAGACAAATATCATATGATTTCACTTATATCTGGAATTTAAGAAACAAAACAGAAGAAAGTAGAATAAGGGTGAAAAAAGCGAGAGGGAGGGAAGCAAACCATAAAAGACACTTAACTATAGAGAACAAACTGAGGATTGCTGGAGGGGAGAAGGGTGTGTGATGAACTAAATGAGTGATGGGTATTAGTGAGGGCACTTGTTATCATGAGCACTGAGTGTTATATGTGAGTGATGAATCTTTAAATTCTACTCCTGAATGTAATATTACACTATATGTTACCTAACTATAGTTTAAAATAAAACTTAAAAAAATTACTCTAGGAAAAAAAATCATGTTCTACTGGCTCATCTTAAAATGCCACTGATAGGCAACTTCTAAATAGTGTAATAAATATAAAAATATAAACATATATATTTTAAATGGTGATCATATGGTAACAAAAACAAAGTAAGAAGCTAAAAGAAATTTCAATTATGATTTTATGATAAAAAATTTGAAAATTTTGTTAACATGGGAAGTTTTTTAAAAATAAAAGTGAACTTAACACATAAAAATATAATCAGGCAGTAGCTTCACTAAAACTATAGAAGTGGCTGGCTGAGAACACTGATGAGCTTGTACCACTACTTCCACCCACTTACGTTCAACTATGCTTGTAATCTCTAGTTTCTGTCCTATTACTATGACTGTTTTCCACGACATTACTCACTAAGGTGCCCTCCACTTGTGCTCAAAACAGTTATTTATCCTCCACTCATTGCTTCAGCAATTTCCCCTCTTTCTGTTACAATATGAAAATTTTTCTTGTCTATTATCTGTCTTGAAACTGCTTCAAATTAAGATTTATCCTCACCTCTCCATAGACACTTTGTCAACAAGCTTAATAAAGTGTTATATGTTACTAAATTTAGGGTACCTTTCCACCTTGGTATGACCTGTTAGCAGCATTTAAGACAACTGGGTACTCTCTCCCACTTACGACATATTCTTTCGGCTTCCTCTAAATCTATTTTTTCTCTTAGCCAGTATCTCTCAGTCATTTTTCTCATGTCTTTTTTCTCCTTGATGGCCAGATGTTTAAAGCTCTCAATACTCAGTCCTTAGGCCACTTTTGGGATGTTTAATAGCATTTGAAATCTAACATATCCAAAACTGAGTTTTTCGTATTTTCCTCAAACCTATAACGCAGTCTTCTCCATCTCATAGGATTGCTACTCTATTTTCTCAGACAGAAGACTGTGTAGTCATCCTGGACTCCTCTTCTCTTAGCCTGCATCTAATTCATTGACCCTACCTTCAAACTGTACCTGAAATCCAACCATATCTTGCCACTCTTGCAAGCTTTCCTGGACTAAGCAATAGTCTCTTTAAATTTAAATTTTCAATAGTTTTTCTGCTTCTACTTTTGTCTATTTCCCATGCAATGTCACAGACAGACCAATACAATCTTGTTAAAGTAAAGACAAATCACTCAACTTTCCTGCTCAAAAACTCCCAATGTTCTCTCAACTCTCTCAGAGTAAAATACAAGGTCATTTCTATGACCTCAGAGTTCTAAATTAATAATTTTCCCCATTATTTGATTTCATCCCCTTCTATTATATTGGAGTCCCTCTGGTTAGAATGATCTCTTCAGGGTGTTCTCATGCTCATTTCCTCAACCTCATTAGGGCTTTACTTGCATGTTATCATTTCAGAAACCTTCCCTGGTCATTTTATCTAAAATTACCTAAAATTATAACCTTTTAACGTAGTATCTTTTATTTTATTTTTATTTTTAGCAACTACCACTATATAACATAATAGACATTTTCTTCCTTTTCTTATCTATTATTTATTTTGGCTCCATGAGGGTAAGAGTTTTTGTATATTGAAAACAATAGCGCCCAGACAATTAGCATATATTTTTAAATGAATGGTCATGCAATGCTCTGAAAAATTTATCACCAACCCTAATCCTGCAGAAGTAATTATGCATATATTGTATTATAGATGAGTTCCATCAAGTAAACTTAATCATAGTCATAATCATAAAGAAGATTGATAGTTAATGTTATCGGTCTTTACACCAAAATCTTTATATCAATATTTTATATTCAGCATGGAAAATAAAAGTACAAACTAAACTCTTATATGAATATAAATCAAGTACTCCTGAGGTAGGCAGAATACTGGCTCCCACCAAAGATATCCACATCCTGATCCCCAGAACCTGTGAAAATATTTCTATAATTGTAACTAGGAAAGGTCTACTTTTAAGCACCCATATAATATTAGATGTGTCCCATGTGGACAATCTATAATGATCTCCCTCATTTCAAGGTCCTTAATGTTACTGGCTTTGAAGGTAGAAGGTAGATAAAGTTGCCATAAGACAAGAAATGAGAGAGGCTTTTAAATGATGAAAAAGGCAAGGAAATTGATATCTCTTAGAACTTCCAGAAAGTAACACAATGCTGTTGACATTTAGATTTCAAACCTTTAAGATCCATGTCAGACTTCTGATCGAGAGAACTGTAAGATAATTGCGTCTTTTGTTTTAAGCTACTAGATTTATAGTCCTTTGTTCTAACAATGATAGAGAGCTAATAAAACTCTTAGATATAAAATCAGCAAATGGAATTAAACATTATAAGATATTTATTGATTAGTATATTTTCAATGAAAAATAAGGCATTTATAGAATAGGATACTTTTAAGTATCCTAGGCAATTTAAATATGGACTCAAAATTAAAAACTCTGGCTTAAAATACCCAAGAAATGAAAAGAATGCTGATGTGTTTGGAGTTTAGTGGGTATGGAGGAAAGTGCATAAAATCAGAAAAATAGGGAAGTGACATATCATGTACAGCTTTTAAGCCATAGTAAGGATTCCAGGCTTTTCTTATCAGTGATATAAAGGAGAGGTCCAACAACAGGAGGCTGTTTAAATAAACTATGGTACATTTGAACAGTGGAAAACTGCACATCTATAAAAAAGAGAAGAAATCTTTATGAAATGATATAAGTATAGCTCCTGGATATATTGTCAAGTGAATAAATAAAATCGGAGAGAGAATATATAGTATCCTCCTTTTGTATGGAGGAATGTAGGAGAAATAAAAATATATATTTGTGTCTGTATAGAGAAACAATCTAAATATATAAAGGAAAAGAAAATGATTTTCCATGGTGGGGGGTGGGGAGGGCCATGATGAATAAGATATTGTTAGGATCATATTTTTTTTTTCAGTTTATTTTACTTTGTTTTGACTTTTGAAGCCTGGAAAACTGGAATGTCTAGGTGACTCAGTCAGTTAAGTATCTGCCTTTAGCTCAGGTCATGATCCTGGAGTCCTAGAACAAAGTTCCAGGTCCTGGGAGGAAGCCTACTACTTCTGCCTCTTCCTGCTGCTCATGCTGTCTCTTTCTCTTTCAAATAAATAAATAAAATCTTTGAAGCCTTTTTTTTTTTTTTAAAGAGAGGACTGGAAAGCTATTACTCTTTAATAATAAACAAAAAATTAAATTTATTAAATAAATAAACAGGATATTTAAGAAGCAGAAAATTTTCTCTAGCAAATATGTAAAATTTTGATATATAAAGATAGTATGTCTCTAGAAGTCATGCATGCTTTTTTGCTTCAGTTTTATAATTTGATTATTTTTTATAAAGATTTATTTATTAAAGAAAAGAAAAAACATGTGCAAGGGGTGGGGAGATGTAGAGGGAGAGAGAGAGAGAGAGAAAATCTCCAGCAGACTCCTCATTGTGGAGCTCAATCTCACCACCCTGAGATCATGTCTAGAGCCTAAATCAAGAGTCAGAGGATTAACCAACCTAGCCACCCAGGTGCCCCATATAATTTGTTTATTTAATGTGATCTTTACATACTGGATTTAGTGTATGCAATGGTAATTCTTACAGTCCTACTTCATCAAATGAACACACTTTATATTTTATAGTTACTCTGATAAATAATTTCAGATGGTGACAATCAAGATGTTAAAATCACCTGTAATAACTGTGATTAGTATACGGTGTAAGAGAAAGGTGGAGTTTCATTATTCTACATATAGCTGCCCAGTTTTCCCAGCACCATTTATTGAAGAGACTGTCTTTTCTCCACTGTATATTTTTTCCTGTTTTGTCGAAGATTATTTGACCATAGAGTTGAGGGTCCATATCTGGGCTCTCTACTCTGTTCCACTGGTCTATGTGTCTGTTTTTATGCCAGTACCATGCTGTCTTGGTGATCACAGCTTTGTAGTAAAGCACAAACACAAAGATAAACTCAAAATGGATAAAAGACCTCAATGTAAGACAGGAATCCATCAGAATCCTAGAGGAGAACATAGGCAGTAATCTCTTCGATATCAGCCACAGCAACTTCTTTCGAGATATGTCTCCAAAGGCAAAGGAAACAAAAGCAAAGATGAACTTTTGGGACTTCATCAAAATCAAAAGCTTCTGCACAGCAAGAAACAGTCAAGAAAACAAAGAGGCAACCCACGGAATGGGAGAAGATATTTGCAAATGACAGTACAGACAAAAGGTTGATATCCAGGATCTATAATGAACTCCTCAAACTCAACACACACAAAACAGACAATCATATCAAAAAATGGGCAGAAGATATGGACAGACACTTCTCCAATGAAGATATACAAATGGCTATCAGACACATGAAAAAATGTTCATCATCACTAGCCATCAGGGAGATTCAAATTAAAACTACATTGAGATATCACCTTACACCAGTTAGAATGGCCAAAATTAGCAAGACAGGAAATAACATGTGTTGGAGGGGATGTGGAGAAAGGGGAACCTCTTACACTGTTGGTGGGAATGCAAGTTGGTGCAGCCTCTTTGGAGAACAGTGTGGAGATTCCTCAAGAACTTAAAAATAGAACTTCCCTATGACCCTGCCATTGCACTACTGTGTATTTACCCCAAAGATGCAGATGTAGTGAAAAGAAGGGCCATCTCTACCTCAAAGTTTATAGCAGCAATGGCCATGGTCGCCAAACTGTGGTAAGAACCAAGATGCTCTTCAACAGATGAATGGATAAGGAAGATGTGGTCCATATACACTATGGAGTATTGTGCCTCCATCAGAAAGGACGAATACTCAACTTTTGTAGCAACATGGACAGGACTGGAAGAGATTATGCTGAGTGAAATAAGTCAAGCAGAGAGAGTCAAATATCATATGGTTTCACTTATTTGTGGAGCATAACAAATAGCATGGAGGACATGGGGAGATGGAGAGGAGAAGGGAGTTGGGGGAAATTGGAAGGGGAGGTGAACCATGAGAGACTATGGACTCTGAAAAACAATCTGAGGGTTTTGAATGAGTGTGGGGGAAGTCGGGGTACCAGGTGGTGGGTATTATAGAGGGCATGGATTGCATGGAGCACTGGGTGTGGTGCAAAAATAATGAATAACTATAAAAATAATTTAAAAAATATATATAACCACAAACAAACAAACAAACAAACTGTGATTAGTTCAAGGTAATATAATACTTCACTCACATCTAAATTCTTTATACCTAGTCTACAGGTTAGTTATACCAATTAGATTATTTACCAAGTTTGTGTTCCAGAAGTATTTATAGACTACTGATTAATGTGCTTCCAGTGTTTTGGAGAAAATCAAATATATTATTTGTATGTGTTATTATTTTGGAAAGTGTTATTTTAGTGTTGTGTGAGAATTACAGGAGATGGGTACAAAATTGCAGTCTATGCAATTACCATAAATATGTCTCTTTATTTGGTTTTACAAGCAAAATGGTATTAATTATTTGAAGAAACAAAACAGTTTTTATAAATTATCTGTTAGTGAATCTTTATTTAATATCAGCATTTTTTACTTGAGTATGGAAATAATTTTCTGAAAGAAAATAAGATCATATCCTCAAGGATTAAAATTGTCCTTCTATAAATATCTTTTACATAAGATTCTGTCTTATTTTTGTCTTTGTATGTTTTATGTAAATAACTTCATGTAACTTTATAGTCTATGGGATTTACCAACATAATTTTTAACTCTTTTTATTTTGGTATCTTCCTGTCCTGCTTTAAAATATCTATGTATAACCCCCCCCTTTTTTTAAGATCTATTTATTTATTACTTTTTTTAAGATCTATTTATTTATTACTTTTTTTAAGATCTATTTATTTATTACTTTTTTTAAGATCTATTTATTTATTACTTTGACAGAGAGACAGAGAGAGAGTACAAGTTGACAGAGCAGCAAGCAGAGGGAGAAGGAAAAGCAGGCTCTCTGTTGAGCAGGGAGCCCGATATGGGACTCGATTGCAGGAGCCTGGGATCATGACCCGAGCTGAAGGCCGCCGCTTAACCGACTGAGCCACCCAACCGCTCCTCTATCTATAAACTCTTCTTTGAACGCTTAATCTATATTTGAAATTGGGTGCATTTAATAGTTGTATAAAAGAAACATTTAGTTAAGATTTTAAGGACATTTTTTCCATGATGCCTTGATGTTTTTCACAAAAAATCATCGCTTAAAATTGTATATAGAATTGTTTGATGAGGAAAGTCAATACATTTTTACTACAAAAGTTTAAAGACATAAAGAGAAGAATATGAGCCCCCAAGTATTTCAGCCATTTTTTAAATCATCAACATTTGCCACTCTTGTTTTATCAATTTTCTCATCTTTATACTTGATGTGTTCCTGAGCTTTGTAAAAGCTCAAAAATCAGACAAACTGATTCATTTAGTCTAGACCCTTACCAAAAAATCAATCACTAAAAAAGCAGCATTAAAGATTTTGGTGGCCTGTGGACTGCTAACTTCTTATAATTTGGTTGGTTAATTAAAAGTATGTAATTTTATTATGGAGCCTTAACACTTAACAGTATTACTGTGTACATAAAAATGAGTACACATGTGCACACAAACACATACATATGCAGTTTTTTTCTTGTGTGGGTTACCAATGCAGTCATTTGTACCATATTATGATCACAGTATTGTTATATACACAAGATTATCTTTAGGGATCCTAAAGTTTTATAGTTGCATTGGAAAAAAAATGTACATTAGATATTTTTCCTTTTGTTCATGAATATAAATTATCTCGTTACAAACCAGTGGAGGAAAACCTTGGGATATTTATTCACCTGCAGATTACTTGGGACAGAAAAACACTCCAGAGCCTCTGGAACAAAAATAACATTATAACTCAAAAATCCTAGAGGGAGTGAAAGCAAAGTCCACATCTAGAGAGTGAAAGTCCAGAAATTAACCACTTTTCTGTCAGTAAGGACTTTGTGGAGATGATTGAAACAGCTAACCAAGTTTCTTGGTAAATGCCACAATGGGCAAAGGGACATTCACATTAGCCACTTTACCTACCTTTGAGAAGGTGGCAGGAAAATATAGGCTATGTGGGTTTTAAAGTCTTTGGGCAAATAACTGTGGTTAACTTATTGCCTTCTAAGGAAATACATACATGTATATGAATACAGTAAATACTTGGCATACATAAAGGCTATATTCCTTTTTAAATCCTGAAATCTCTGAAGACTATTTAAAAGTTTTATTACTTCTAGAACATGAAGTTTAACTGAAAATATTAACTGGTCCTTCTAGATAATTAATTATTCTATGTAGAAAACTAAATTTATTTACAAATCTCATATAACCATACAATTATTCTTTTCAAACTTCAGTAGTTTTTTTTTTTACCAGACTCAAAAATTTTGTGCTGTTTGAATTAAAAGGTAATTTTACAAATATCATTTTCTTTCCCTCTCTTCCTCTCTTTTGTTTGCATGTAAAAGTCATAGTATATTTGTCATTCCCACATCAAAGCAATAGCAAATTCAATATTGTCCTTTTCATTTTTCTAAAACTTCTCTGATCTAAACTAAAGCTATACCTTTTTTGCTTTCTTAAGAGTTCTTCATTTTTAAACACAGAAAAGGTGTTTGGTTTTCTTTGGGGTCCATTTTCCCATAAAACCACAAGATTTTATTGCTACATATGTTACTGAATACAGAACAAGTAGAATAAAATGAATCCATGCTGAGATGCAGATGCTAGACAGTGAGTTAGGATTGCTCGCTGACACTCCTTCTCCAAAGCCTGCCTGCAGCAGATCAGATTAAGTTTGTCTCAGGACTATCACAAATTCACATATTAAGGAAGTTTAGCATATATCTGTGGGGTCCATTCAAAGCCTATTCAAATCATCTCCTCTATAATAAGGAGGAACAGAACTAATAAGTATGATTGAAACACAAACTATACAGTTCAATTTAATAATTGGTAGCCACTCTCTTCCCAGGCAAAGAGAAGAAAAGGAAGGTTCTAGATGATATACTAACTTCCTAACCACCCTGACTCCTCTATTTTCATCCTTGTTCTCTAGCATCACAGTTTATAGGATTTGATTGTGTGTGTGTGTGTGTGTGTGTGTGTAATGGTCATTTTTACAAAGCTTTCGGAGTTAGGTTTGCAACATATATACAAGTTTAAAAAACTGAATCAAATAGATTTAATTCCTGATGAAGTTTTGAAGTTATTATTCAGAGAAGACCAGGGAAAACAATTCTTGATTAAGGTTCTTCTGTTTCCCTCAATATAGAAATGTATTTCCTTCTTTCTCCTGACCCATTTCTAAGTATAGCATTTTAAAATTTCCTGTCTGAATATTATCCTAATCAGTTCACTGAACACTAAGTCTCATAGACCTCCCAGAGCGCATCTGATTATCAAGGTGAAACTAGAATCAGATCCTTTGTTTTTAATTAATAATTAAATTCCCTCCTTCTGAAAAGCAGGGTCAGAATTGCAGTCTAAGCTACCAATCTGATATTTAAGAAAACAGGGAAGGCTGATAGGTCAGCAGCTGAATTTTGCAAACAAAGGAAAGCTAAAATGCATTCCTTTCCTCTCTCTAAACAAACAAACAAAAAGGATTGGGTTAAATCAGGACATAAGAGAAGAAAAACTGAAAAAGAAAGATGCACATGCAATCTAGAGCATTAGTTTAAATATCTCTTCCATTGTAAGGGTTAAGAGAAAAGAAAAAAAAAAAAAAAACTTTTGAAGATCTTTCTAATTGGAGCTCACTGTAGAATTTTCCCGAGTTTCTTTTGTTCCTTTCTTGTTATTTCTAAAAGTTTTGGACAAGGTCATTATTACTTTTAAAGCAGAGTTCAAATCTCGAAATGTAGTCATCCCATTAACTGAGACTGTTTCATGCAAAAGAAAAAAAAAAGTGTATAAATAAAAAAAAGAGTTCAGAGGTATCTTATGAGTCTTTTCCTTTATTTCACTGAACATTTCTCTAGATCCAGAAGTGAAAAGGACACCCTGTGTTAATTGCTAGTGGAGTGTCTTCTTTTCTCTGTTCTGTCCAATGTCTTTTTTCTCAGCATGGTCTTCCCTTCACTGCTTTCTTTCTGTTCCTTACCTCTCCAAACAGTTACCGGATTGCAACCACACTTGATTTGAGAAAAACTGAAAAAACTGTTAAAACCTTCAGGTCTAATCCTGTACAGAAGACACAACTTAACAAGAAGAAAGATGAAAGCAAAGCAGAAAGGCTGGGAAAAAAAGTACAGCACAACACAGGAGCAGGTCGGGACTCTGACACAGAAAGGGAATACAATTCATACGAACTTAAAAAAACCTCGTACTTTCAAAAATAAATTTTCCTTTGAAATAAAAATCTACAAAAAAGTTTGTCTGTTTCTTTTATCTGTAGTTCTTCAGTGAACCTGAAATATTCCCTCAAGAGAGCGATGGAAAAAAATGAACATTTCGTTCCATATTAGGAATTAAATTGAAATATGTAATTCTTCATAACAATCCAAACTGCACTATAACTGAAAAGTATTTTCTTGCTAAATCTCACTAGGAAGCAAGGAGCACATTTGTGGTGTAATTGCACATGTTTTAAGATTTGTAAACTGTTAGATAGCAAAATTGTATATATTATGGACGGATGAATTTTCATATCATTAAGCAATTTATTTAGAAAAAAGGTTTTATATTTTCACAACGGCTAAGCACTTGAGACCTGACATAAATATAGTGAAGTCAGTTTGTCAAAATGAATGATTCGAATAATGCTGTAGGCAAGGTCCTTCCTGATTTGGCCATTTGTTATTGTTTTCCATGCCTACCCCCCTCCAGCACAACACTCTGTTCTATTTCTATGAGGTTCAGTTATCTACCTTGGTGCTAATAGATGATTTGATCCTTCGCATTGTTAACTTATTCCTTCATTATTCATTCTTTCTTGAGTTACCCTGTTAGCATACTTTGATTATGTACACATTACTGTCTATCCAGCTGAACAGAACTAAGAGAGGATATCTGCCCAATACATGACCATTCAAGGAGAAAGACACAGGAACTAAATTTATAGGATAATAGAAATATGAGTGGGAGGACTGGGTAGCTCAGTTGATTAAGCATCTACCTCCAGCTCAGGTCATGATCCCAGGGGCCTGGGATCTAGCCTGGCGTTGGGCTCTTTGCTCAGCAGTGAGTCTGTTTCTCTCTCTCCCTCCACAGCTATGAAACACTATCACTAAGGTGTACGTGTTCCCTGAAATTACTTATACCTTTCCTGGACAAGAATCTACAAGCTAACTTGTAACTCTCAACATGTCTGAGCGTTTAATCTATAGTAAATGGTGAATCAAACTAAATACATTCAGTTCTCTTTGCCCTAGGATAGCACTGGAAAAAAATCTACCACCTGGCTTGCCTTATTTTTTCCATTTTGGAGAAGTTTTTAGACATGATATATAAAATTCTGATTTATAGACATCGTTGGAAAGACCTGAACTTGGAATTTCTATGACTATAAAGAGCCAGCACACTCCGTATTTCTTATGCTGTTACATGATATGGGTGGCATCAGGAATGGCATGTGGAGGATGGGCGCGCTGAGGCTGGAGCAGTGAAGGCAGTAAAATCAGGGGCTTCGGGACTGTGGCAGAGGCAAGAAAACATCTCATCTCTGTGAAGGGTACATAAATAGCTAATCTCATTCAGGCCCATTTGGTTTATATAAGATGACAATATATTTTTTATTGACAAATCCTAGAATACTATTTTTAAATGGATTTAAGTAATGAATTATCTAGAATGTCAAGCAAGCTTAAATAACTTCCTTTTCTAGAATTATTAAATTATTGAAAAATTTTATTTGATTTACTTATTTGATTAATTAATACCATAAACTATATGTATCCATCATGGCACACATATATATACATATGGAAATTTTGACAAAATGGCTACAGAAGTTTAAAAGTGACAACAAAGGTCATGTACTTAGCAGTGTGAATCATGGGTATTTTCAATCACATGTAGAAAATTATCAAACAATTTTTTCAAAGTTCCCAAGGTGACCTTGAGTCCTTTGCATTTCTTTCCAAAACTAAGATCAGCAATTTGTAGGAAGCAGTATCTATTTCAGATATTAAATAAGAAAAAATTGGGATTTAACAAACTACATAGCTCCAAATCAAACTGCTTCTTATGCCAGAGGTCAGGTTGAAGGGTAATATAAATTCAAATGTGAACTAATACTCAGAATCTTGAAAATAACTTGGAAGACACCCAGAGTGAACTCTGAAATACATTTAAAAGGAAACTGGGCAACTGATGGTTATATCTTTTAAGGTAATGTAAAGCACAGATTTCTGAAAATTGTAGCAATGACTTATATGATAAAATGTAATATGTTAAAGGAATAGGGAAACCTTTAATATAATTATAGAATATGAATATGGAATATAACTGAATATATAATGACTCCATAAACATCTGTGACATGGTGCTACATGTTCAGTAAAACCACCAAATGCTTTTCTTTCTTCACATTCTCTACCAGTCCAATCATTGCAGATTTTCAACAAGAATATCATCAACAACAACATTCGATCGAATTGAAAAATCAGATGGTTTCAACCTATTTGCAGTGAAAATTGTATCATAGAATGGTCAATGAAACAAGTTAGGCTTCCTAGTGTTTTAAGATGTGTTGTCTAACCTGTTACACATTTTCCCCTAACAATAGGATTAGAGATAATGCATATCCTCTGATGATTTGAGGAAATCTGAGGAAAAGTTATAGAAATTACCTTCACTTCTCATTCAAGGATTTTTTTTAAGCATGTAAAGCTCATAGTACATTTTGTCTAGAAGGAAGACTATGGAGTCCTCTTTCTCCCAGCTCTGAAACTCCTAAGTCTGGGAGCAACCAAATGGATCCTTTGACTCTGCAAGAGGGGGCATGTGGTTGGTTGAAACCAGAAAATTTGCTTTACCTGGATATTTACTTAGGTAAGTTTGAGTACTGTACCTAAGAAGGTGATGAGGCATGGGAGAGAACTGTCAAGAGATGAAGGGTTGTGAGTCTGCTCTTTTGGGCCATTTTGGACTGGTGAAGTGAAACTGGATGGTGCCCAAGAAAACCACATGTGTCATGTATGCCAGAATCACCAGTCAACTGTTAATTATACAAATGAAATAAGCCAGAGCCAAATCTTCTCTTCCAAGGGCACCCAGTGCTGGGGATGGATGTTTATATAAACAGTAGTTGAGAGAAAGGAGGAAAACCAAATAATAAGTAGCCTCACAACTTTTCCTTTCCTTAGGCCATCACTCAATAAAGCAGTAGTGTTAAGATGTGAAAGCAGCAAAATAAGGGAAAATACACATTAAGAGGGAAAATTCTGAGATTGAGATTATAAATTAGACAGCAACTATAATTTTACTACATGTATTAGACCATACCACTGCTAGACTGAATTAAATGAAAAAGGACAAAATAGTCCAGTCTAGAAATGAGATAGCCTAAGTTAGGCTAAAGTTGTAGAGGAAAAAAGAATAATTTTATAAGTCCAAGACAAATCTCATGATTGCATGTAATTTGCAAATACTACATATATCTGACTCACATTCATTAAATATTACTGTCTTTAAGGTTGGTAAGGATAATCATTTCAGTATTCCTGGGTTGTCACAAGCCATACGGTAGGTAAATACAAAAGGGAAACAAAAGCACAAAGGGTAAATAGTCAATCTGTTACTTGCAGTCATAGTAAGAAAAAATTTACATCGCCGCTTATGACTAGGTTGATTGTCACATAATTAATAGTTGGTATAAAAAGGTGCAGCTTCCCTATTGCTCAATTGTGAGTTCTGTCTTAAAATAAAGATGGAAGACAATAAAATAATATAAATAATTTATTTGTGCATGTATTGGTGTGGTAAATGTTGGCAGTTTCCTCTGTCATCATGGTTTATTCATTTTATGTAATTGAAAAATTTTCTTCAGGGTATCATGTATTTAATTTTTATTCAACCATAAACTGAAGCAGTCAGAAGCAGCAGCTGTTTTACTAAGTAGGGAAAAATTTTATGGTTTTTTTTAGATTATTTTTTTCTTCCCTTTTTCGCCTAAAAGAAGTGTTAATCTTAGGTGTGTCTAAATTTAATCTTTGAGTGGAAGTAGAAGCAATCATCATAAAAATAATAATTCAAAATTTTACAAAAGCAATAGTGAAAATGTATTTGTTTTGACTAGTCTTTTCAACAGATAGGTCCCTACCCTATATTTCATAATGTTAATACACCCTTGGCATTTGCTAACAAATTACAGATTAAGGAAAAGGAATAAATATCAAATTAAAAGATGTTTATCTTCATGCTAAAACACACATGTATGTTTATACATATGACATTAGAAAACAGAAAATAGATCCTGTTTTGATGTTTTCTACACCCGGGTTCTTAGAAATTATTCATTGCTTCAATACAACTGTTAATCTGTTATCACTTAGTCTCATCCAGTTGCCTGTAATCTTGATGTGTTGATAATATAGAGGTTTTGATGGTGTGAGTGACAATTTGTGATTAAAGCCATGGTTTGTTACTGATGATAGATGCTGTTTATCTCTGACTCTTCCTTCTCCTGATACTATCCTTTGCTAAATCCTTTTTCTTTTTCTTTTTTTTTTTAATATTTTATTTATTTATTTGAAGAGAGAGATCACAAGTAGACAGAGAAGCAGGCAGAGAGAGAGAGAGGGAAGCAGGCTCCCTACGGAGCAGAAAGCCCAATGCGGGACTCGATAGCAGGACTCTGAGATCATGACCTAAGCCGAAGGCAGCGGCTTAACCCACTGAGCTAGCCAGGTGCCCCTGCTAAATCCTTTTCATTCAAATCCTGCAGTGATTCTCTTATTGGCCCCTCCTATTAATTCTAAGTAGCACTACCTTAGTGCAAACATTTTTTTTTTCTCATCTGATGTACCATTATAGAATTCTATTGATCTCTTTATCTCCAGATTTCCACAAATAATTAGAATATTTCTATCCTTTATTGGATGAATAATCTTAGGAATAGCACTTATTTTATGCCAATACTAAAACAAGAAACTAAATAAGCTTTAATGATTTTCCATAACCAACTCAATAGTATTCATAATTCTTAATTTGGCAATCCAGGTATTTCATGATCCATTTCCAAACAAACCTGTTCACTCATTCTTAGATCCTATAATTATATCTCAATTCCCCTGAAGTCCAGTCAAGCTAAAATAAAGAAAAAAATTATCTTACCTAAACTCACCTGACTTGCTAGATTAGGGAACAGACTCTATGAACTCTAAATCTTCATGACTGAGGCCAATATCTGGTGAGTTGAATACTTACCATGAATTGATGGTGTTTATCCTCAAACCTGACTATGGATTTTTACTTAAAAGTATGAAATTAAGAGATAGAGTATGTATACATTGTTGTTGAGGAGAGCAATGATGGAAAAGACCTACCACTTAGCTCCAATACCCAATATAACCCAAATTCATACCATGTGTGACTTTCCAAAGCCTTCAAAGTGTTGATATATTTTAATATGGCCCTTGGCTGGATGTGCCCAAAATCACTGGCAAAAAGCAAATAAATTCTGTCTGGAGAAACCCATCATAATCCTAGGTCACAAAGTATTTCCCCAAATAATTTTCTGATAAAATTGAGTAACTAGTAGACAAAATCTTTTAGCTCCAAGAAAAGTAATCATCATGAAAGAGAATGAGCTATGCCTCCACCAAGGCAACAGAATAAGACCTACAGAGACTACAGACAAATATTTTTAAAACCTATGCTTATTCCTATTTTGAGGAATAAAATACAAACTTGAAAATATGAGCAGATAATATGAAACTATAAAATTTTATTGAGATTTGCCAATTTAACCAAATGAAAATTTTAAATGTGAAATATAATGATAAATTAAACACCCAGGTGTAGAGCTGAGAGTAGAATATATAAATGCATACATGCACGCAGTGTGAACTGGGGTTTCAGTTTTTATAGATCAAAAGTTGCAGTAGAGGAAAGAAAAAGGCCAGGACATGCATTACTTAGTAATTTATAATGTTAGTCTCCTTATAAAACTGGAATTGCATCACAAAGGCCTCTCATGATCACCCAAAAACAGAAAAGAAAATTGTCTGTCTTAAAGTTTAGTGTTGAATAAAGTTTGTGTGAGAGATCCAATCATAAAATTTCGTAACAACAAGCTAATCCTTACATGAATCTCTAGCCCATATTTACAACAATCACTTTGTATACAAATGTTTCTTTCTCTCCAATCAAATAGGAAATCTGTGCACCAAAATAGATTATCCATCCATCCTTAATATATACCATTCTTATTACCATCAGATAAACACACATAGGTGGTTGACTGGGCAACACCAGCAACAGTCCTAGAATATGTTTATTGGGAGGAAACTCAAGGAGATAGGAGTAGGTACATTGATTTCCTACTGCTTATTATACTCTGTAGCAGTATACTGTGATTCAGCTGGACTGAGTATCAGAACCTTCTAATGCACAATATGAGGCAAGCACAATTTCCTTCCATTCACCAGAGAGAAATCTTCTTATGACAATTCAGCACACTGGCCTCCATCACTATTCTGCCAACACATCATCATGGCTAGGGCAACAATCCCTTCACTACCTTGATCAAAGTCTTCAGTCCAAGCTTTGGTTGTGGTTGTGACTACAAGGCATGCTTGAGAGTGGCTGCTAGCATTGATCTAATCGCTCAATATTTTATCATGCTGATTGTGTAAGTACTTCATTATGTTGTTTCTACTGGGTCTTTTCAATTCACAGAAGATTCGTCACTATATGAAACCATCTGCCTCTCTCTAGGAGGCCATCCTAAACGACATTAATATTGGGCAAGTAAGCACTTACCTTCCCTATCCATTTAATTTTGTGAAAGCTGAATTTGTGACATAATGTCTTTCCCACTGTTTCCAATTCACCTAAATCCTATAGAATGTTAAGTCTGTCCACTTCAATGAACCTTCCAGAACTTTTCATTCTACCTAACTAGACTCCAAAGGCAGTGGTTTGCAATAATGGAATCCTGATATACTTGTGTATAGAGAATCATGAGAGAGAGAAAAAGAGATGAATTACAGATGACATTCTGGAATTTCTATGTGCTTTATGCATTATGTAATCTGTTAAAAATCTAGTCATACTCATGGACAAGCATACAAGAGAATTGTCTTCAAGTCTGTGACAGAAAAAGGATGCAGGCTTTCATCTATATCATCCTATGATATTGTTGTCTAGACCATTTATTTTGGTACTTAGCTTATGCCACCTTAAGTAAAGCTGGTTCAGCATATTTCTTGTTTTGAATCAGCTAAATTATATTATCTGAAGATAGACTGTCTTTATGTTCTCCCAAGAAACTAGCAAATTGCTCAGATCTTAACACATTTATCAAGGAACTCAATCAGTTTCAAAGTACTACCTGTGACTTGAGTATATTGGATATTATTGTTTATGAATAACCCATTCTTTCAGTGAATGTTGTTCACCAGTAGTATTACAATAGAGTGGCTGATTTTTAATCTAGTTAAAATAGCTTTTTTATCAGTTTAATATAGCTCAATTTAAAATTTGCTATTTATAATAGAGGAATAAATAAACATATGAGATTTTACTTATCTAAAGATAGACTAAAACCTGGTTATCAATTTGTATCTGTCAAATAATCAACTGATTGATCCTAGGTAATTGATATAACTTCTCTGAATTTCAACTTCTTCATTGAGAGTGATTCAGAGTGATTGTAAAGACCTAGTTCAAATACTCTATATGCTGTAAAATTATGTAAATGTGTCCTATTAGTAGCACAGCAGTACTAACACTGTTTTATATTTGAAAGATATAGAGTTTCCTGGCAGAATTTATTAACTCCAGGAGACATATATATCCACCATTAATACTGGATTTACAAACAATAGAGGGAAATGTTAAATAAATAATAAGAAGGGAAAATAAAGCAACATATTAAATGTTGGTTACGTGTCATATAATATTTCATAGTGTTTGAATATTTACTCTTTCTCAATAAATTATTTAAAAAGCACCTATGAATTGTACATTTATATAAATAAATCAAATAAATCTACCAAATAAGCCCATGTGTTCACCATGGTCTGCAGAGATTTAATTGGATTTCAGTTTATGAAAGAAAAACTTGATTGTTAAAGTATACATCATGATAAATGTAAATTGAGTCTATAATTAGAAACAATCCAAAATAATCATCTAAATTTCATACACATTGTGATTTAAAGTGTGTTTATAAATACCATATTTTGATATTTACAGAAATCATGTTAGGTAGACAGGGCTGAAACTCACATGGCAGTTTTTTACAAAATTTAAATGTCTTAACCAAAATCACATATAGTAATGTTGAATCCAGAAGAACCAAGGTGTTCTTAACCTAAATTGAATATTCTTTCTATATTTTTCATGCTGCCAAGTCAAGTGAGATGAATATCAAGCTCTTCTTTTTTTACTCTGGAATGTGTCAGAAACCTCACTCATGAGAATACTTACTTGTCATTAATTTATCATTAGCTTTAAATTTAGAATTTAGTTACAATATCATTAAAATTGTTAATAGAATCAAAGCTGATTAAACATAATAGCATAGGAGAACTAATTGAATTTTTATAAGTGTTAAGAATTCTATATCTTAAGTAAGGCAATTCAGTAATAGCTGGATAATTGAGTTCTCTTACAATTTGACTGTCTTGAGTGAGGATAAAAAAGATCTAGGCCTGGCATAATTATTGTCCTGTTCCAAAAATAATTATTTAAAATAAAATTTTTAAATCACTTTAATTTTTTTTAAAAATTAAATTTAGCATTATCTTTGGTCTTTTTAAAAATAAGAAATAGAGGGGCACCTGGGTGGCTCAGTGGATTAAGCCTCTGCCTTCGGCCCAGGTCATGATCTCAGGGCCCTGGGATCGAGCCCTGCATCGGGCTCTCTGCTCTGCAAGGGAGCCTGCTTCCTCCTCTCTCTGCCTGCCTCTCTGCCTATTGTGATCTCTGCCTGTCAAATAAATAAATAAAATCTTCAAAATAAAAAAATAAGAAATAGAATTAAATTGACAGTTATCTTTTGTATCTTCTGTTCCTTGAAAGGTAAAACAAAACAAAGCAAAAAAAAAAAAAAAAAACAGAGAAGCACCTATACCTTCAGTGTTATTTTGTGTTTGATGATAAAGAGTTCCTGATGCACACAAAATTATCACTGTGGGTCACTAATTGAAATGAGAATCATACTCTGAGGGTCAAATTATGCAGCATTTGGAGAGTCCTTGTTGCTCTTGTTCCAGTCTGCTTTCTACCAAACATCGCAAGTTTAATAGAGAGATACAGGCCTAAAAAGGAAGAAAAAGAGAACCTAGAGAATTTGTTTTAATTTAGTTGCCAGTTAAACTGAAGTATTGCAACTCAGTTTAAATTTTTACTAGCACCCTCAAATAGCTCAGAAAGAATATTTAACAAAATAAGAGCTTTGTCCAAGGACTCACTCTATCAATCCCAAAAGATACAGGTAAACAGAAATGGAAGGAAAGCAGCTCAGTCCTAAAATGCATGGAGAACATGGGACCGGAGTCACCCTCAACATGAGAGGCCAAGACCATTATAAACCCTGAGCTTTAAGAATAA
Organism: Mustela putorius furo; assembly: GCF_011764305.1. NCBI lineage: Eukaryota > Metazoa > Chordata > Mammalia > Carnivora > Mustelidae > Mustela > Mustela putorius. The sequence continues at coordinate 78,030,669 of NW_025421987.1, forward strand.
ACCCCAGTCTCACGGCAGTTGCCCTAAGAATCTAACATACAAGAGAAAGAGAAAGAACAGATGTGTCTGGAGCCCATATTACATATCAGACTGTTAGGCTTATTTTATATTCAAACTATCAGGTGTCCATTAATAGCTACAAGAAGTTTCTTTTTCATATGGAAATGCTAAAATTCAGAGATTTTTAAAATTGCCCGGGATGATATGTCCAGCAGGTTACAGGGTTTAGAAGTGCACATTTAAGCTGAGGCTTCAAAATAGGTAGGAGTCTCTGTACTCATTCCAGGATTAAAGCAGAGACACAATCTGCTCTGAGAATAGTAGCATGCATGTTAAGAGTTTTCCACTTCATCAAAGGTTATATTGATGTTAACCGAAGCTACTGGACTTTTATCAGAAATTCTTGGGAAACACATGACTGAAAATTTAAAGGATGAAAAATAGCAATATTCTGGGAGGTTCTAGCCACATCTTATCTTTTGCTACAAATTATTTACAACTCTTGAGTTAAGATGGCCCAGGGATTCAAGGAGTATATTGATTATGCCATTCTTTTACTTCCAGTGAAAAGCTTCTTTAACCTTGGAAAGATGAACATCTCTGGTTCATATATATATTAGCCTTTAGTCTTTACATGGTTTTGAGCATTATGTCTAGCATCTTAATATACTGTTAGGATTACATCCTCTTCCCTAGATTCCACTTTCACTTCTTGCAATGAATTTATATTACACTATTATATGGCCAAGTCATTCTATGGGTTACCTACCCTTAATATGGAAGTATTTTGGTAGCTAGTCTACTGCAGAACACTACATTTTATTGATAACTGGAAGTTAGATTTTCATTTCTTTGACTCTCAATCTATTGACTTCTTTAAAAAAAATAATTATATACATTTCTGCATCAGATTCTTTGTAGGTTTATTTTCTTCTGCATCCTAATGTTATGTATTTATTCTATGTATTTATTCAACTCTTCTCCAGGCATCATATAATTATGAAATGGAATTGCCAGCCCCTAATGTTATCAGCAAAATCCATTAGGTAATTTCTGTAGCCTGAATTGCCACTATCTCATTAAGTCAGCATACTATCCCCAGAGATTCTTTTCTAGCTTAGATAATATGGTTTAAAAATATAAGCAATTATACAAAGAATACTCACTTAAAAACTGGTTGTGCCTACAATGTGCCAACCATTGACTTTTTCTACCAATGGGAGTATAAATTCAGATTGATTCAATTTAACGCACATTTTTTGGAGGGCTGATATGTCAAAGCACTATTCCAGGTTCTGGTGATATAAAGAAAAATACTACATAGTGCTTATTCTCAGGGAATGTACAACATAATGAGGGGAAAAAACACCAAAAATTGACCCTGATACAACACGATGAAGCCTATAAGAGTTATGGAGAAAATTTATACAAAAACAAAGGATAAGTCAATCAATTTGACATTGAGGGGGCATTGAGTGAGAATTCTTTTATTGACAGCATAGAGGTGGTTGTTATATTTGGCCTGCAAGGATAAATGGCTGCTCTCTATGTTAAAAAAAAAAAAAAAATAGGAAGGCCCTTCTGGGTAGACGGAAGAACAGGAACAAGGGACTATAAGTATAAATGTGCATGGGGCTTTCGTAGGTGCTCGGATCAGTTAGCCAGCAGGAGAAGCTAGAAAGAAATGTTGAATCAATGATTTAAGTGGATGGAAGCCACACTGAAGCACTGGGCAATTATTTTATTTATTTTTAATTTTTTTTAATTTATAAAAAAGATTTATTTAGTTAGAGTGCTTACAAGTCGGGGAGAGAAGGGGTACCTGGGTGGCTCAGTGGGTTAAAGCCTCTGCCTTTGGATCAGGTCATAATCCCGGGGTCCTGGGATGGAGCCCCACATTGGCTCTCTGCTCAGCAGGGAGCCTGCTTCCTCCTGTCTCTGTCTGCCTCTACTTGTGATCTCTGTCAAATAAATAAATAAAAATATTAAAAAAAAAAAAAAAGTGGGGAGAGGGACAGAGGGAGAGACTCTTTCAAGTAGACTACCCACTGAGTGCAGAGATGGACACAGGGCTCAAGCTCATGATCCATGACATCATAAACCTGAGCTGAAAGCAAGAGTCAGGCGTTTAACCAACAGAGCCATCAGGGTGCCCCAAGGGCAATTATTTTAAAGACGATTATATTCGTTTTCTATGCTGCATAACAAATTACTATAAACCTAGTAGGTAAATGTAATCTTTATATATTATCTCACAGGTCAGAAACCCAGGCATAGCTTAGCTGGATCCTCTACTTGGGGTCTCAGAAGACCCCCAATTAAGGTATCAGCCTGGGTTGGGTTTTAATCTGGAGACTTGACTAGGGAAGCAGATGCTTCTCCATTTAGGTAATTGTTGACAGCATTCAGTACTTTGTCTCTTCCAAATTCACAAGTTGAGAAGGAGAGAAAAGAAAGAAGGCAGGCTGATTATAACAAATGAGCTAGCAAGATGGAGTTTTATATAATATATAATTATGAGGGTGATATCCCATTGCTTTTGCCATATGAGAATTGTAAACAGCCAGAGTTGGTGATTAGGATCACCTTAAAATGTGTCCACCACAAGGAGGGAGATTTTTTAAGCAGTGACAATACATTTGCATAACAAAGAAACAAGTGAATGGTGGTTTGAAGGTAGAAAGAGATGGAAACATATAAATTTATCCCTTTTATATTTTAAAATAATTTTTTTCACAGTGATTAGTTTGTGTAATTTTTCTTCCAAAGAAGGAAAAGATCATAAAGCTTCCTGGGATTCATTAAAAACATTTTCCTTAGAAAAGAAGAAAAAGACAGTGCTTAGAATGACTAAAAATAAATTTCCTTACAAGAGGGGCTACCAGGGTAAGAGGCCTCATTGTCCAGATGAGTGGGATATAATTAGATTTTTCTATGTTTAAAATCAGATTTTTCTATGTTTCTATGTTTTAAAATAGATTCCATGGAAAGAAACAAAGATGTTGATGAGGAGTCTTTGAGGAAAACAGCACCAAACCTAATTCTGACCTGGTAGCCCTTGCTTAGTCTGTAGCCTAGGAAGGTGACATTGGCCACTAATAGAAAAAGATGCTATTGTGAAAGGGCGTTATTCCTAGCTGGGGGGAAAGAGGGTGATGGAACATTCAGCAGAAATCCCTGTTTCTTTTTTTCTTTTCTTTTCCTTTTCTTTCCTTTCCTTTTCTTTTTTCTTCTTTTCTTTCTTCTTTCTTTTTCCTTTTTATTTTTCTTTTTCTATTCTTTCTTTCTTTCTTTTTTTAAAGCATGGCTTCTGGTGATTTTTAACCACCACTTGCTTCTCCCCTATGCTTATTTTGTGGAAGGTGAAATATATTCTCTTCTAGCAACAGAAGATGACTCAGTCTAGCAATACCCATGGTATTGGTAACTGGTGATATACTTTTTCACCATTGACTTCACAATTATAATCACCTTGGGAATGCACAGATTTAAAAAATATGGATACCCATTTCTTACTGGTAGATGAGCAGAATTAAATGCTTAGAAATAGACACAGGAATTGGACAATTTTTAAAACTCTTTAGGTGACTCCAATGTAGGAGCAGGGTTGAGAACCATTGGGCCAGAAAACTCAGAATTTATGGCTCTATGAGTGTTGGAGGTTAATCTAGACTTGCTAATGTTCCTAGAAAATGGGTAGGGAGCTTGAGCTTCTAATTTCTGAGGATGGGTTGAGGTACTGAATTACTCCAAATTGGAGGAGGTAAAAACACATAGTGATATACTTTGTATTGATATTTTATGAATGAGCAGTCATGTGCTGGTAAATATTTAACAATGAAATTTCAGGGAGAAAATAGAATCCTAATTTATAGATCTGATTATTTCCATGATACAAATACTCCTACAATGTTTTTTTTTTTTTTTTTTACATATGTCGAACTAATCCCTGAATGCAAATTTGGAAAGAGATGCTTAGTAAGTCGCCCATCGCTGCATAGTATTTCCACAATACAGATAAAATTGGCAATAACTTCAAGAGCATAGAAAATAGTGAAGTATATTTTTAAAAAGCAATGAGTTTTTCAGTACTTATTTTCTTTCTTTTAAATAAAACTTAATTGTAAGTTTCTATGATTTTAGCTTTTGATATGTTTAACAACTGACTCAAAAAATTATTTAAAATGTAAAATGGGCCATTACAACATTTTGTGGACATGTTTCAGTATAAGCCAACTTACCTACAAGTAGGACTAATATTCAAAATACTCAACAAGCACTTCTTCATGGGCACCACCTAATCAGAATGGGTACTCACCTGTATGCCATAGCTCTGCCATCAAGGCTTTAAGGGTCTATAGGACAGATCCTATTTATCATTCATCTTTGTGTCCCTTACGTTTCCTAGCACACTGACATAATGCCATAATGACATAAAGCGTCATAAAGACATAAATGGCAAAGACATTAAGCATAATGAGTGAATAAATAAGTCATTGAATAAATTACATATTATAGGGTACAACTCCATACCAGAGTCTATTACTAAGGACTCGTGTTTTAACAACCCCCCTCCCAGTTTTTATAGAAAGAGTTTGTAATTGGCAGAGGCTTTAGAGGAGAAAAGTAAGCAACATTTCATCTATTCCTTTCTCTTAATGATCATATTTGCCTTAAAGTTTTACATTGAAATAGATATCTACCCCACATTCTGTGTTCCAGTAAATTAAAGTCCCTGCTATTCTCAGACTTGCCTGTCCATCTCGTGCTCCATAAGCCTTGCTCACTTCTTCTCAGTACTCACTTTTCTCAACTTTTCCCTTTGTTTGAAGTGCCATCAAACATCATCTACTTCTCTTTTCAAGACTGGGGAAACCTTTATCTACTCTTCTCTACAGCTGCCAGGAGACTGGTTACATTCTCCTCTAACCTTACACTGTGATTGCTACATAATGCAAACATAATATCTAACACTTTCTATGGCTTAACTGTTTATATATCTGTATCTGTTGACTTTCTCCTATCCTTGCTGAGAATATTGCCCCTGTCTATCCTTGCCAAGAATATTTCTTCATTGTCTTCGACATCTCTTTGATGTCTCATTTTCTGTCTACCTTGAAACTTTCTACCGGTTATTACACATTTATTTGTAAGGTCCCTCTCTCCCTTTTAAGAGCTTAAGCTCTTTGAAAGCAGAGCCAATGAATCATCCATTACTATTCCTGTAACAAAAGATAATGTAGACTTTGAAGCCAGATGACTTAGATTAGAATTTGGGCTTCACATTAACTATATGTGTGATTTGAAACAAATTATTACTTCTGCCTCAGTTTCCTTATCTGAAAAAAAGTTTTAAAAAACATATAAATCTCCCAGATTGTTAAAAGGACAGAATGAATCAATTCATTTTTAAAAATGGCTTAGAACAATACTTGAAACATAGTGAGCACAAAATAAATATTAGCTCTAAGTATTTTTACAGTAAACACTCAGTAATTGCTGAATGAAGAATAAAATACATAATAACAAGCCATTAAGAGTTAATTTCATTATGCCACACTTGTATTACCTTATTTCCAAGTAAAGATAAATAAACTGAAATATATATTCACCATTTTAATACTATGCAATAACTGAAATTAATTATTCTATTTTCTGTTATTCAAAGACGTTCTCTTCCTTTCTGAAGTTAACTTCAGGGTTTGTTTGTTTTTTTTAATCTTTTTATCCATTAACATCCTTCTAAACCAGAGAGTGCTTAAAATTTCATGCTGAAAGTCATCTTTTCTTCTGCCAAACACTTGCCTTTTGAGATGGCTCTCACTACACCCTGAGGTGGTAAGTCATTAGTTTTGATATAGTATGGTACCAAAAACAACATGGCATTTTCCTGTGAAGAGATAAATTTTGAAATGCAAAAGATAATAAGATGCAAAGTATCCATTTTTTAAACTCTTGGCCTAAGCAGAATTTTTATTTTTGAGAACATAGGAAATAGATCATTTAACAAAAACCTGGGAATACAGAAGTTATAAAGACTTAGAATATAGTATCTTGGTCTAGGAGAGAAAAAATATAGGGATTTATTTGCCCCCTGAAAATATGCCTCCTTAAAACAGGATTGCAGAACCAAGACTAAATGGGTTCTTAACTTGTATTACCATTATAGACATGTTTAAGTCATCATTTAAAAAATGCTTTCTAAACATCTTCTCTATGATTTTTTTTCTTTTTGTATATTACTTACCAAAAATTTTTAAGAAACTTTTGATTTTTAGTTGCATAGATTTTTTTTTAATTGGGGGTCTATTTTTTTTAATATTTTATTTTTTTATTTAAAGGAGAGAGAAAGTGAGCAAGCACAAACAGGGGGAAGGGCAGAGGGAGAGGGAGAAGCAGACTCCCACTCAACAGGGAGCCTGACATGGGACTTGATCCCAGGACTTGGCCTTGATCCCAGAATCCTGGCATTATGACTTGAGCTGAAGGCAGATGCTTAACCAACTAAGTTCCCCTGGTACCCCTGTGGGTCTTTTTTTTTTTTTTCCCCCTTTGATGTCATACAGATACTTGCACTGATAAATTGGAAGAGATTGCCTTCAGGCATATGTAATTTGTCTGAAACTCACCAGTAGAAAAAAATAAAATCACTTCAAGAAATCCCATTAAATCTAAGTGATCAATTTTCATTTTTTAAATTAGTCTTTCCTAAAATCAAAATCACCACAAGAAAAAATATGAAATATGAAGCAAATTATTGGAGATGAAAATCAAATATCTTTTCATACTAAAATAATGCAGATCTTAGAAGTCAAGAATTCAGAAGTATCTTTCCATTTTACAACTTTGTTGCTCCCCTGCCTGTCCAACTAGTAAATCTAACCAGAGGAACAACTAAATACTGAGGTAAATTTTACCATTTAGGCCATATCCCAGTTATTAAACCAGAACCAGTCTTTCTGATCCTTCATATAAAAATTCTTTATACTATATTACAACAGCTTCAAATTCCTTGAAATTCATTATTTAAAAATATTATTTGGAAATATATTATTTTATTTGGGTTCAGGTTGAACAAGGAATGATACAGGGATTTTTCCAATAATCAATAGAAAATACACAGGAGAAATTATACATATTAGAAGTCTACATTTTTTCCCACAAAACTACTTTACACTTTTTTTTTCCTTTGCTCTTTGCCAAATAATTACCTTCAGTAATAACTACTGTATAAAAATGATAGGAAAATAAAGAAGATAATAGTGTAATTTTAGGGTGAATTTAGAAATTTCTTTTCTTCCTATTTGTCTAATTTTCTCTTACTTCCATTTGTGTTTTGTTATGGCCCTGATTAAGGAAACGCAAAATTCTTTTTTTTTTTAATTGAAATTCAGAATTTTGCTTTATTTACCGTTAGTCCTGAGAGGGATGAAATAATGTAATTATTCTGATTTTGGGGGGCACTCTATTTTCTTATTTCTCTCCTAGATACTTTATTCTTGGGTTCCTTCCAAACAGTTTAGGCAAAGATACAGGCTCTGCACATGCTACAATATTAAGTATTTGTCAGTAAAATGTAGTATCCCTAGGGAGCTGACCCGTCAGACAGTACTTTTTCCTAGACCTTACATCTATATTTCTGATTTTTGCAATATTTTATTTCAGTTCCCCTCTCCCCTCACTAGTATCCTGGTAAGGAAATAAACAGCGAAATTATTATTCATATTTAAAAGATAGAAAATTGAGGCTAGAAAGACTTGTCCAAGGATATACAGGTAAACCCTGAGAAATACTGAGAGTTATAGCAAATATTTGCTACAGAAAACTTGGTTTTATAGCATACTGCATCATTATGAGGTAAATGCACTTTCTTGGAATGTGGAAAGCAAAGAGACTTATTAGAAAACACACAACTTCACAAGTGAGCCAGGAATATGTTTGCCCAAAGAGACACCTGGAATTAATTGTTGCTCTCTTTAGAGATCAATGGGACACATGTAGGGATTGGAATGTGTGGCAGAGTCACGGAGGCAGAAGACTTTCATGTTGGCAAAGCAGTGCCTCCCAGATAGATCTTTTAATTGCCTAAACATTAGTAGCAAGCTGTCCCCTTGTCGATGAAAGCTTTAGTTGGTGTCCTGATGCTTGGCATTCCTACCTCCAATGGACTTAAAATAAAGGTTTGAAAATATGAGGAAACTTAGCTCTTAGCTAAACTCCTTAGATCAAAGCCTTTTTATCTAAAAAATAAGTCTTAGTAAGAGTTATTTCTTCCTCATTCATCACCTTTCTTCCTCTCTTTTTTTCCTGCCAACAGATAATTTTTGTAAATTACTTAACAAAAAGCCTCATGGACACTTAAAAAGAGCAACTTTAGTCACTGCTTAAAAAAATTAAAACCCAAGAACTATGATCTATTATTAGTACCCAAGAGAAAGAAAAATAAACCTCAAATTTTTCCCTTCATGAGGTTATAAGCTAGTGTGAGATGGAAGATGTGTACAATTGACCACACCACAATATAAATACACCAAGTTGTAGTACAGAAAGGAACACACTAATTGTCTTTGGAAATCAGAGAGAAAGAGATAGACTTCATTAAGGATAACAAAGTGAGGCAAAACTCAAAGAATTAATATCAGAGGATAAGTCATCTCTCTCCTTTCTTCTCCCTGGTTTGATCAGAATTTATGTCATACTGCACAACCATCTTTTGGGAATTTCCTAAAGGATTATAGTAGTTGTTGGATAACCAAACCAAATGAAAGTTATGTTTAGACATTAAGCTAATTTCCATATTGCCTTTCTCTGTCATTTGAAGATTTTTCTTCAGAGGAAAAATACTTCAATTTCAAAATCTCAAAGATACTCCTCAGTTCAATTTTGGAATCTTAATGTTATGCTTCTACATGGATCATGGCATGTTTCTCTTTTTGGTGTGCCCTCTCTAAATAAAAGGGAATAAAAAATTAATTATGCCTTTGATAGCAACCACATTTGATAAGTGTGTTTGTTGGGCAGAATCTTGGGGGAGGGGGAGACACAACAAACTGTTTAATATATTTTGGCAAAGATGAGATTCTACCATAATCCTTGCCAGAACTATCTAATTATATTCTCCATGGAAGAGAGAATACAAGATACCCTTGAAGCTAAGTGATGTAGCAACCTGGCTGTACCTCTTCTAGTTGAGGTGAAAGCATACATTATGGAAAGAAGGATGCCATGATAACTATCATGATGGTGTTTGATTGGGTCGGTTAGCACCACAATACAACATCTGTAAAGAACAATTTAGCCACATTCAATGATGGATTTGATTTCATATGACATTTTGTGAAAGGATATAATGCATCCCAGTTAATTTTATGCTTACTTGAGTAGAAATATATGAAAGTCTAGCTATTTCACACATTTCAATATAAGTTGAAGCCACTAGTCCTTAAACTTGTTTTGATAATTGGAAAAAAGAAAAATCACTCTGAAGAACTCCTGAATGTGTATTTTATAATCAATGCTTATGTGTTAGCCATTGAAAAACTGCCACACAGTTAGTAGACATCTATTTCTATCAAGTAACTTTTGTTTATTCCTAATTTTGTTGTTTAGAATTTTTATACACCCTGGACCTTTTTTAATTATCTGTGAATGAATGTAACATCATATTAGCCACCTATCCCTTTATTCAATAAATGTCCATTGAGAACTAATATATATCAGGCAGTTCTAGGCACTTGGCAATATGGTGGCGAATAAGACATAAAAGATCTTAGTGCATGGGAAAGGGGAGGGCCTGAATATTGCACCCTGACCCCACCCTTTCAGATCCATCTGAAAATCTGCTTCCAATTTCTAGATTGAATTGGCAGTGAGTGGAACCTGAGGCACCTGAGGCCTGAGGGGACTTGTTAGAGATAGACAGCCAATTCCTTAAGATGTCTAGCCTGGGGTTTTTCTTCCTGCCTGTGAGAATCCCCAGCATGGATTCCTCCTCATGAAAGGATATATATATATTTTTAAATATTTTATTTATTTATTTGACAGAGAGAGAGAGAGATATCACAAGTAAGCAGAGAGGAAGGCAGAGAGAGGGGGGAAGCAGGCTCCCTGCTGAGCAGAGAGCCCCATGTGGGGCTCGATCCCAGGACCCTGAGATCATGACCTGAGCTAAAGGCAGAGGCTTAACCCACTGAGCCACCCAGGTGCCCCCATGAAAGGGTATATTACCCAGGCTACAAAAATGAGTTGATCCAGTTTCTGTCTTGAATTGTCACACTGAAGAAGCCTCCTGGAACTCAGCTGGGATTTCATATCTGAGGAAGAAAGGTCTCCCAGCTAGACATTTTTATCTCTAATGTGATTCCTGACTCTGATGCACGTCAAGCAGAACTTCAGGAAGGGGACCAAGCCCTAGCTGTGAATGATGTGGTTTTCCAAGATACTGAGCGCAGCACGGCTAATGAAATCCTAAAGACAGCTTGTGGAATTAGCATGAGTGTCTGCTTCTTTCTCTATAATTATCATTGCCAAAGAGAGAGGACTGTGCACTACAGAGTTGCAGTCCATAGTCCTCCACATGGAATCTTGGACAAGTTGGCTAGACCTCAAGAGAGCCACTCAAGAAGCTCTTCTCTTGGCCCCATCCTGAAAGAGTGGAGTGAGGAGAATGGGGACACAGTGAGGCCCTGCATGGAGTCAGCTAGCTAACTGCATTACCCAAACTGTACTGTACATTTTGTTCCTTATTTTTCTACATGAGCTTCCCTCCCTGAAAAAGAAAGGATGATGATGTCTAGGTATAGCATGTGGAGAATCCTTCTAGAAAAGGCAACTGACATTTAGTGAATATCATGTGCTAGACAATTACATATATGTCATATCATTTTCATTAGAGTATAGAAGTCAATAGAAAATCTCATCTACTTGGTCATCTCATCCCATCCTTGTATTACCAGTTTCATATACTCTGAACTCCACATACTCCCTTGAATTATTCCCCCACCCACTTCTCCTGCCCTATTCCCAAAAAAGTAAAAGACAATGCTGAGGTGAACAAAAGACATAAAAGATCTTTGCTCTCATAAACTGCATATTATTTTATATCCAAATAATATATAAAAGTGAAAAATAGATAACTCAGTAAAAATATGTGTTATGAATCAGATAAAAACAGGGTGCTGTTGGAAATGGTCTCACCTAAATCACATATTTGATGGCATCATGAAGAAAGGACTCACTGAAGAGATAACATGGGTTTGAGACCTGCAATGTAAGAAGAAACCTTGTTCTATAAAGAGCTGGAAAGAACTGCTGGAAAATATTCGAGTTAAAAATAGTAGCAAAAAAGAAATTGTTCAAAAAAAATAGTAGCAAATGTTAAATTTTGAAGGCAGAAATGAGCTTAGTTATTCAAGAAACTTCCTGAAAACAGGATGGCTAAAATATAACAGAGGGTAAAATTAGTCAGAAATCATGTCAACCAGAGATTGATAGGGCAGGAGAAGAAGACTGGATTTTTCTTCTTGCAATGGGTAGCCATCATCTTTACCACCATCTTTACATCATTAAAAGATCCTCTGGCTCTTATGTAGAGTCAAAGGGTGATAAGTGTGCAATTAGAAGCAACAAACCTGTTAAAAAGTTATGGTCCTATAGATCCAAGATGGTCAATTCTGATAAGAATAGAAGTGGATGAATTGAAGTGTAAATGTTGCCAGTAGGCAAATTTTGCTGTTGGGTAGGATGTGTGAGATCATGAGTAATAGGAAGGAATCATGAGGAATCTAGGTTTTTGCCTGAACAAGTAGTTGGATAGAAGTATAATTTACTGAAGTTGGCAAAGGCTGTAGGATTAGGTTACAGACCCAGGAATGAAAAATTCTAGGTCAAATGCATTTTTGATATATTAATTAGCCATTCAAATGGCAATTTCAGGAATAGTTGAATATACTGAGTCTGAAACTCAGAGAAGTATATTTAAAGCTATGAGATAGTAGAAAGATTAAATGCTCATGGAAAGTATAGAGCTTGAGAAGAGAAGCAAAAAAAAAACCCTGGGGCAGGTTAACATCTCAGAGGATTGTGATGAGATATTAATAAGAGATAATGTTCACAAAAGTATCTACAACATAATATATGCTTAATAACTTTGGCTTATCTTGCAGATCCTTAGTACATGATAGACCTAATGAGAAATAAAACTAAAATAAAATATGTTTACGAAATAAAGAAGAAATTTGTCTTTACTGGTAGTAAATATCTGCTAAATACAAACTTAAATACTCATATTCACTAATACAAATTTATCAGGGTAATATCATAATCCCATCTTATGTATCAGTAAAACTAGATACATGGAGAATTCCTACTTGCTAGTAACTGACAATTCACATCCCACATTTCAAAGCTTATTCCTTTGGAATCCCAGGCTCCAATTCTTTGAAGATCTTACAACCCCCCTGAGAGGTCAACATGTACAAAAGTTAAGTAAGATTTTAAGATCATACATGATTAACTACATTAGGAACGAGGTAGTATGTTATACAAGGAGTCAGGCTTTATAGCCAGGCACACATAGATTTGATAATAAGTTTGCTATTTAAGAGCTTTGTGATATTAGGCAAATCATACACTCTTTTTAAATATCAGATGTTTCTTTTTATGTGTAAAATAATACGTACTCAGCAAATTTGTTTTGAGGAGATGAAAAATAGGTGTGAGTACCTGGCAAACAACACAGATGCAATAAATATTAGTTTGCTGGGACGCCTGGGTGACTCAGTGGGTTAAAACCTCTGCCTTCAGCTCAGGTCATGATCTCAGGTCCTGGGATTGAGCCCTGGATGGAACTCTCTGCTCAGCAGGGAGCCTGCTTTCCTCTTCTCTCTCTGCCTGCTTCTATGCCTACTTGTGATCTCTGTCTGTCAAATAAAAAAAAAAAGTATTAGTTTGCTTCCCTTATTTTGCGGTCAAGAGTAGTAAAGCTAATTAAACCCTACTCCAGGTTTTGTGTGCAGTGGGTAGGGACAATTGAATTCAATAATGTTTAATATGATGTCATTTTTCCAAAATGGGTTGGAGAGATTTAGTAGCTGGCTTGCATAAAGTGAAAAATTAGAATTTCAGGTGAAGAACTGTGTTTTAGTCTATTTGAATATCTTCATTTTTTTCCCCTTCTCTCTAAATACAACTATAAAATTCAGTTTTGATTTTGTGGAAGAACAAAAAAACTACACTAGATTTTAAATTTTATTTAGTCTTTGCTCATGTACTACAAACGTTCATGTTTTACCATATTTCCAGGAGTTTGTTTCTTTTCCTTCTGAGATTTTGTTATATAATGTGGGTTTGCAATTTTTGGGTATATGTGTGTGTGACCGGAGAGAAAACAGTTACCGTATGTTATAAATTAGAAAGGGGGACACTTGCACTCTCTCCATTCTGCCTCTATCTGCTTTTGAGCCATAGAAGAAAATGTTGACTCTCATGGTTACTGTTGATAATAGTTGAAGAAAAGAGAAGAAGCATAGTTTGAGTGGATGACCCAGCAAATAGAATGAAAAACCCCTACTTGGCCCTTCATTCTATGTTGGGGCTCTATTTCTTTCATTGGAGATTTTAGTGCATATCAATAACCACAACCCTAACATGAAAGAAGCATTAGCAACTTCACTCATTTGTACTGCTTTATTTTTCAAGAAACACTGTGTATGTTTTTAGAGTTAGTAATATTATTTAGAATTACAAATTCTAATTCTATGTGCTTATGTATATATGTGTACATAAGTATGTAGTTATGTTACACTATGTTAAAAATATAAGTCTAAGTAATATTACTCTGTAACATATACCATGCATACATTATATGTATATATTATATATAATCTATATTTTGCATATAAATATGTAGTATATATCACTAAGAAAAATAAAGCATGTAAATAAAAAATGAGCTTTATTTTATATTTTTCAATTATTATTATTATTATAGCTTCATTAGTAAAAACAGAAAAATGAATTAGTAGAATTTAAGAGTAGAGTGCATTTGATGGAGTCTTTAATCCCTTTAGCCCTTATAGTTCTTATTAGGTTTATAGACTCTTGGGTGAACTACCAGGTCCTCAGTAGATAATCAGTTAATATTTGGTGGCTCTTTTGATTGAGATGTTCATGTAGGAAAAAAGCAGTAAATAAGAAATTTTTTTTGTTTGTTTCTATATTCCTCTAAGGAGGGGGGAATCAGAGAGGCTTTCTATCACCTGAACCTAAAAATCATCCCAGCAGATCTATAAAACTGTATGTTATTATATTTGTTCTCTTGGCCATTTGTCCAGATCTTATCTTCAAAACCAACCAGTTTCCTCTGTTAACTCCAGCCAAACAGCTTTTGATAATAAAACTCACTTGGCAAATTACTTACAACAGGTGTATGCATTCTCTATCTTTCCCTTTTAATTATTTAGCCATTTCTGGCATGGTTGACTGCCCCTTTGGGGGAAATTAACAATATTGCTTCCTACCTGCAAAGGCAAATTCCTCTGTCACTCATTCACTTATGTCTGAGTTAGCACAAATTAAAAGTGTATTTTGCAAGGAAAATGCAATTATGGAAATTCCTGGTAGATCTTCTATCAAGTAAATATGAACCAAATATATAATAAAGCTATTTAAAAATATTGGTGATGACATAAATGTACCTAAAATCTTGGAGAAAAAAGGATTTTCTTTATTAGAACTGAAAATATTTTGAAATACTTTCATCTTACTGGGCTTAGTCATCAGATGCTTTAAATAAGACATAGAATTATTGCATTATTCTTTTGAAAAGTAATTCTTATAAAATCTGTCTACACAATGCATACTGAAACAGTATATTTTAATATATATTATGCTATAACCCAGTAATGTCTTTTCAATCAACTGTCTTATTGCAGTCGAGCATAGTTTGGATATTGAGAAGAGATCACTTGCACTTAGAATCTTTTCGAAATGTTAACAATTCTCCAATATTAAAAGTTTAAATGAATTTTTTCCTTGATTTAGGAATATTTTGTTTCAGAATATCAGAATATTCTTATCAAATGTGCAGATAGAGGAGAAAAACCCTGTTGCTATTCTTACTAACTCTTACTTCCAGAGCCCAACAGGACTCAATAGCATATGCAATATATCTAGCCAAGAACCATTTAAGGAGAAAGAGAATTACACACTGACCACCTGCAGCAAACTATCATGATGTCCTGAGCATAGGGAATCTCATGTATCTAGATAAATCCAGAATTAGATTAAACACACATCTGAAGGATAACAACTTAAAAGAAATCAGAAAGGTATTCAAAAAACATTAGCTGTGCCGTGTAGAATCTAAAAAGTTGTTTGTTTGTTTAGCTGCTGCTTTGTTGTTACAACATGTTTATTATGTCCCCCCAAAAACTACACCACAACTTATTCCACACATCTGCAGGACACACAGCTTCATAAAACCCACACAGTAGCTGGGATAAGCCATGCCACCCAGGTTAGCAGGGAGAAGGTAGTTAGGACACTGAGTCTTCAGCGCAGATTCCCAAAGAGGGTAAGTAGAAGGAGGGAAGGAAGGAAGGAAGAAAGGAAAGGAGAGAGAGGAAGGGAGAAAGGGACAGAGGAAAAGGAAGGAAGGAAGGAAAGGAGGGAGGGAGGGGAGAGAAGAAAGAAGGAAAGAAAAAAGAAAGCAGCATAACGTCAAGTTTTCAAATTCCAGTAACTTTTCAGTTGACTGCAACTGTTGCTTCACGCATCATCTCAAATGAAGGAAATAAGGAAAGGATACTTGTCCCCCCTAAGAGAAAAGGCTCCTGTGAGGTTTCATCCATCCCACCAAAAAGCAACCATTTTAGCTACAAAAGCAGCCATCTTAGTTACAAAAGAAAAAAGTGAAATACATGTAAACCCAATTTTAAGCTAAATGTTAAGACTCTAAAGGAATATTGGAAAGAACACAGACTTCCACCCCACCCCCAAGAAAGTTAGACTGGAATTAGGAAACTAACATACACTATGTGTGTGACAAACTGGGAGAATTATTTAATATTTTTGCCTTTGGCTCCTCGTGTGTAAAATCAGGATAATAATAGTATTAGCTTATAATATTTTAATTCACCAAATATAGGAATATATGTAAAAGAATATATACATAATATTATGTCTTAACTCTCCTTCTATCTCTAGCTGGATGTTCTAATGCAGATTAGACTCCTCCCTGAAAACATTATAGACCATAATCTCTTCAAGTGAATGCAAGTTCTCTTCTTTATGCTGAGTGGCAGGGAAAGTAAGTCAGCTGTTTACTCACAAAAAGAACTTCCTGACCAAAAATTCTTAGTTCTTCCCCAAATCTCTTCATTTCAATTTTAATTGTCATTTCTATTATTGTCTTTTTCAGGTAAATTAATTTTTAAATGTCAAGGTCTTAAAATTTGACTCAAATCTTTCATCTACTACCATCTAAATAACAATAATCACAATAAAAATTCTAACAGTTTGTACAGGGCTTTCACATTTATAAAGCATTTTGACATTCATTGTCTTATTAGATTCTCAGAAAACTCTTGTTATAAAGGCAAATATCATATCTCTTTTAGGGCCGAAGAAATAAATGGACCTTGGAATATTCTACACATAGCAAAGCCAGGATTCAGTCCAGGTCTTTCTAATCTCAGAACTCCTTGCTATATCACATTGCCCTTCTGTAACAAAAATTTCCATGTTGATGTCTGTTAATTAATTTGATTTCACAGACTATTTTTTATGCCTCCATATGCTTCCTATGCATATTTACCCCATTTGTATTTTTTAAAACTATATAGTTTTTCTATTGGAATGCACCCCATTTTCAGGGACATTATTGGAGCTCTGGGAAGCTGCAAAATAACTTTTTCTGAGATACTAACCTGTTTCCTTTATGGGGACAGGGCCCTCTCTCTGCTGAGAATTATAGCTTTTGACTTCATATCCTGCATCCTGGCGCTGAACTTCTGAAATCCTTATGCTCACCCATTTTCTCTCTCTCAGTTCATCCATCAAGTATCCAACTTTGCTTTTCCTAAGACCATCAAATATTATTACCCTCCCCTCACAATATATCTGAAACACACACACTTTAATAAGAAGCTCTCCTCCTTGCCACACAGAATTTTCTCTTCCCTCAGATTCCTGGGCCAGTTTTTCTGTACTTTGATCCATTCTAGTGGTATCCATTCTGCTTTTCTCAGACTTTTTAAAGTGTCTCTAATCCTCAATCTTTTCCTGTAGTGAAACTATTCTTTTAGGATTTTTTTTTCCCAACCAAATTAAAAATATTTCTAACTGAATATACTCAATCTTCAATTTTCTTGAACTCTCAGTTACCTGACTCCACTCCTCACTTCCTCTCTTTAAAAACAAAAATTAAGATTCTATTTCTTTTTTTTGGTAACTGCTTTTACCATTCTCACATCCCTTCTTGTTTTTAGTTTTTTCTTCCTCCTTTGCCTTCAAAATCTACACAGGGCCAGCTCACTCCGTTTCACAGTAAAGCAATGTGTGGAATGAACTATGGGTCATCTTCACTTAACATGGCCCACGAGCAACTAATTCTCTTTTTTTTTTTAATTTTTTTAAAGATTTTATTTATTTATTTGAGAGAGAGACACTGAGAGAGAGCATGAGTGAGGAGAAGGTCAGAGGGAGAAGCAGACTCCCCATGGAGCTGGGAGCCCGATGTGGGACTCGATCCCGGGACTCCAGGATCATGACCTGAGCTGAAGGCAGTCGTCCAACCAACTGAGCCACCCAGGCGCCTCAGCAACTAATTCTCAATACATGCAAAATGGAGCACATTCTATTCAAAATTGAACTCTCTCTTTTTTTTTTTTTTTAAGATTTTAATTATTTATTGGAGAGAAAGCAAGCATGAGCAGAGGGAGGGGCAGAGGGAGAGGGAAAAGCAGACTCCCCGCTGAGCAGAGAGCGTGCTATGGTGCTCAATCTCAGGACCCTGAGATTACCACCCTACAGCTGAAGGCAAACACTTATCCAACCAAGCAATCCAGATGCCCTGAATTTCCTCATATTCACCACACAAATCACTTCTCTGTCTTGTAACCCCCGCCCAATAGTAGCATTATTCTTCTGGAATTCTAAATAAGAAAAGAGCTAGTAGTTTTGATGCTTTTCTCTTTCTTATCCCTTTAGTACCAAGTTCTACCACTATATCTCATGTCTCCTTGTCATGGCCAGTGCTACAAATCGACCAGGGAAACCGTGAGGGCTCAGAGGATGGTGAAAAGAAATTAAGAGACAAAGAGATGGGGGCAGGAGGGACACTGAGGATGATGTCCAACAGTGCCAATTTTATTCCACATCTTACAATCATTTATAAGGCAGACCAGAATAGGAGGAGTAATACATCAGTACCTAGTCAGATGACTGCAAGTTCCTATAAGAAGTTTACATTTACTACAAGCAAACCTCATGATGCCAGGTAGTTTCGGCTAAAGCCATTAGCAAGACAATCAAACAGGGAGTGGGTTATGGGAGGTACAGAACAATAAGGACTAACTAAGAATTCAGGACCCTGGCCACATTGTTCCCTTCTATAGGGGGAGAGTGGGGGAAGTCACATAGGCAAGCGCACGACACATAGCAGAGACCCTTTCTCAGTGCACGCAACTTTCCCGTCCTTGTCCTTAACCTTGTCAAGGTGTCCAGACTTTGAAGGAGACACAAGTCAGGGCCTGGTTTGGTCCTCAACTCCAAACATGCCGTGGCCTCCAACATCTCCCCAACTGCAATTAAAGAGTGTAGCATAGCTTTGAACTGATGGGCTTCAACAGCCAGGGGGCAGTGAACTATTTTATAGCTAGAAGCTCCAATGGAGAAAAATCATGAAAAACTAGAAAGAACTAGAAATTATATACCATGGAAGAAAAATTATTCAGATCCAAGCATTTCTTTTGCATGTCACCTCCAATGTCCAGGTTCTTATCAATCCATGCCTAGATTTTTAGTGTTTTTAATTAAAAGGTAAAGAACTATTGCAGAACAAATGTTATCATTTTATAAGATATTTTAACATGTATATTTGAGCATTATACCATAAGAAGGTCCTGTTGTTGGCATAACCCATTTTTCACAGAAAAGACAGTTGGGATTGGAAAGCCTAAGTAAATTTCTCATGATAAACTAGAATCCTAAAATACAAAAATTTTTTATTATGTCTACTCTGCTATGCCAGCTCCCAGCTTATATAACTAAATTCATACAATTCACATTTCCTCTGGTAGATGAGGAAATGTATTTTCCTCATGGTAAAAATATTTTGATCATGGAATAGCAATGATAATGTAATATTTATCTTATAAAATTAAGCCTCACCTTTGAAGGCCCTTCAAAGATTAACACTGTTTCAGCCACACAAGTTTATTTCTTGCTTCTCCCCTAACTTTGCTCCTTCCAGACCAGTCTTCCACCAACCTCCATATTCAAGGCAAAAATCTCCTGCCTCTGTGGTTTCACTTACATCGTTCTTCCTCACATGCCCTCAGTTCTTTCCTTCCTCCTTTAATCTTCACCATTTAAAACATGCTTCAATTTTCACCTTCTCTTTAAATCATTTCCATATGAAAATAATCATCTATTAGTATGGCTTTCTGCATGTGCAGATGTGTGTAACCACCTCTAAATGGAGAAGCCAGTTGTATGCTCAGGTTTTTATTCCTGATTATCACAGAGAGCACTGCAAAGACATAGACATTGAATTCTATACATACCACTTTAAGAAAAGAATAAATTTCTGTAAAGTAGGGATTATCTCAGACAATCCATATATTATTGTGAATATAACATTGCTCACTATGATTGTTTCCTTTTAGGGAATTCTTCGTTTTTATCATTTTTTCTGCTTAACATCTTATCTCTCCAGCTCTATTGTTAGCTCTTTGAGAACACTATCATGTGCATCTTTGAGTCCCTATAATTCTGAGATCCCTGTTGACTGAATAATCCACTTGAAGCTAAAAAACCATGTAGGAGGGTTTTTCTAAGAAGCAGACCATAAATTCCAAAGGATAAATACTACCACATCCTGTATCAACCTTCTATGTTTTATTGCTCACCTGTTCTAGAAAAGAGGTTTAACCAGGTAAACCAGTAGTTCAGAAAAGTGTAAAAATATTTGTATTTAATAAAATCATACCCTAAACTGTGTGTTTCCCCAATATATTTGTGTATTTGTAACCAAGTTATCACATACCCATCTGTTTCTTTCAACAAAGAACTTTATGTGAATCTTCTTATCCCTTTTTTGATAGTTTTTATAAGTTAAAAGAAAAGAGATAAATCTAAACAGATCCTTACCGGTTACTTAATAGGCCAAACTCTGACTCTATCTGTGAACATTCAGCTATGATTTTCCTAGAAAATGTCTTGAGATTAAACAGAAGAAGCAGAGCCATCTGTCAACTTGGAAAAGATCCCACACCCAACAGACAGGTAGCGCTTTGCTCTAGTCTCTGATTGAGCCATTTATAGAGGATTTACACATGACAAAGGAAATGTAATCTTACTGAGCAGCCTGGGCTATGTATTTAGAGGATCACGCAAAAAAGATTCTGACACACATAAAAAACATATTGGCTATTTAAAATATTTCATGCCATAATATAGAAAAAAAAATCAGTTCAGAATGAGATAAGAGGGACGCCTGGGTGGCTCAGTTGGTTGGACGACTGCCTTCGGCTCAGGTCATGATCCTGGAGTCCTGGGATCGAGTCCCACATCGGACTCCCAGCTCCATGGGGAGTCTGCTTCTCCCTCTGACCTTCTCCTCGCTCATGCTCTCTCTCACTGTCTCTCTCTCAAGTAAATAAATAAAATCTTAAAAAAAAAAAAAAAAAGAATGAGATAAGAGATATCCAATGATTTTCAACAAAGAGTAGAACTTTCATGGGAAAGCCAGGGTAAAAACAGACCAACTAACCAAATATCTACTCTCCTTTTAGATTAGCTGACTGTAGAATATTTAAAAAGGATTCATTGATAAAATGTGAGACTCTATCAGCAACAAGTAGTTACACAGAAGAGAAAGACAAAAATATGGATCATAGTGATAAATATAACTCTAAAATTCTGAATGTTTTCTATCTTATTTATAAACACAGCCATAAAAGATACTAAAGAAACTATTTCCCCATTAAACATTGATTTGAGATTGTAGGGGAAGGGAATGAAGATAATTATTTATAATATGCCATCTTTCTTATGAAAAGGAAATAAAATAAATATTATTTTCAGAGCCACTCAATGAAATAGAAGTATTATTATGGCATTGTTGGGAAGAATAAAAAAAGAGACACTTCACATGTGGACTTATTCCTAGAGATTCTGGAAGCTATAAGCAGAGCATAGAAACCACTTACCTTACTGTAAAGCTTATACTAACAGAAAACTAAATAAAATTACCCAATGGTTTCATTTTATTTAACATTTCTAGAGTGGAATTCTGTTGGCTTTAAAGGAAAATTGTCACTTATAGAATGTAAGAAATGGAAACCTCTTTGGGACCATCAAATCTAATCCTCCAATCCTTATGAAGAATTAGACCTGGAATTTTACTAAGGTGAATTAAATACAAAAACCCAGAAATTTTAGCTTACATATCCTAGAACAACAGATAGTAGAAGAAGGGTGATGGTGATGCAAGTCTATGAATACATGCAGAGTTCTTGGCACTCTACCATGTTGCCTTTCTCATCACAACAACAAGAAAGAGAAAAACATCCTTAACATGTGGGAGCTGGCCTAGCACTCACAGGTAGGACTTGGTTTCTTCTATTGAACACTTTCACAGAATATCAACATCAAACAAGGCTATTCTGTGATATTGATGAATGAAGACAAAAAGAAAATCAGTTCATAATCATGCATGAACACAGGCAATAGAATCATTGTCCAAGCCACAAAAAAACCCCACCAACCTAATCTTCACTAATATGGGTGACTGTTGCTTCTTTACCATTATCATTATAATTTTAGCCTTCATGTATTCCTCCTATCTTGAAAAAATATTTATTAGATAGTTAATGATAAATTTGCCTCCACTTCCTAACAACATCCAATCTAGAGTAAACTTTACCTCCTGAATCTTCTGCAAAGTCGCCTAACACAAATTCAAATCCTGGAAGTCTTGCTAATAGTCTCTCAGTGTTAGAAAATAAGGTAATTTCCCATTGTGTGTTTTCTCCTTTCCTTTAAGAAGTAAGAAAACTAATTTACTCAACTACAGCTGTGTTCCCAGTGGTATTTAGAGAGGACAAGGATAGTAAAACAAACAAACAAACAAACAAAAACAACCAAAAACCCCAAACTATTTGAGATTGAGAATTGAAATTATAGGAGAAAGGAATGAGGATAATTATTTATAATTTGTCATTATTTTTACTGAAAGGAAAGAAAATGAATTTTATTTTATAAAATAAAATTTACTTACATTCAAATGATGTATATTAGCATATACTTTTTTTAAGTTTATTTTTTATTTTCAGCATAACAGTATTCATTATTTTTGCACCACACCCAGTGCTCCATGCAATCCATGCCCTCTATAATACCCACCACCTGGTACCCCGATCTCCCACCCCACGCCCCTTCAAAACCCTCAGATTGTTTTTCAGAGTCCATAGTCTCTGCTTCTCCCTCCCTCCCTTCTCACCTCCCCTTCCAATTTCCCCCAACTCCCTTCTCCTCTCTATCTCCCCATGTCCTCCATGCTATTTGTTATGCTCCACAAATAAGTGAAACCATAGGATAATTGACTCTCTCTGCTTGACTTATTTCACTCAGCATAATCTCTTCCAGTCCCATCCATGTTGCTACAAAAGTTGGGTATTCGTCCTTCCTGATGGAGGCATAATACTCCATAGTGTATATAGACCACATCTTCCTTATCCATTCGTCTGTTGAAGGGCATCTTGGCTCTTTCAACAGTTTGGCAACCATGGCCATTGCTGCTATAAACATTGGGGTACAGATGGCCCTGCTTTTCACTACATCTGTATCTTTGGGGCAAATACCCAGTAGTGCAATTGTAGGGTTATAGGGAAGTTCTATTTTTAATTTCTTGAGGAATCTCCACACTGTTCTCCAAAGAGGCTACACCAACTTGCATTCCCACCAACAGTGTAAGAGGTTCCCCTTTCTCCACATCCCCTCCAACACATGTTGTTTCCTGTCTTGCTAATTTTGGTCATTCAAGATGATGTATATTAGAATATACTTTTTTAAAAAAAACTTTTATTTATTTATTTTAGAGAGAGAGATCGCATGAGCGGGGGAAGGGGTAGAAGCAGGGGGAGAGAGAGAACCAGACTCCCCACTGAGCATTGAGAAGCCAGTGGCTGAGCTCAATTTCGTGACCTGAGCCAAAATCAAGTCAGATGTTAAACCAACTGCCCCACCCAGACTCCCCTATGGGAAAACATCTTAAAGGTACTTTCTGCTATTGTGTTAAAATTATACATATTAAAAATTTCATTTATATAAAATCATCAATGTTAACATGAGTCAAATTTTCTTACATTTAATTAAACTAGTAAAGACTACTTGCATGCAAACACTCTTTTATCTATCCAAATTATTAAATGTTATCCTTTGACTTTCATATTGACTCTTTTCTTAGGGTAAGAGAAATTCTTGCACTTCTACTTCCAGGTAAGATAAAATATCAGGAACTGAACTCCCTTCATTTGCAACACCTGGGGGTGGGAGGAGGCACAAAATTTACAAAACAATGGCTCTCAGAATGTTGAGCACCACACACCAAAAAAAAAAAAGTGATCCCTGAGAGAATATTGGCCCAGCTTTCTGTCTGGAGAAAGGTTGTAAGCCACAGAGCTGGGAGGGGTAAAACCCTAACCAAAGACTCTTCTTGAGTTGAGTTGGCAGAAATGGGCTTCCAGAGAAACCACAGTGGCTAGGATTTACATGACAAAATCCCAAGGCTGGAAAGAGCTACACAGAGAGAACTTTGGAGATCTGCAGAAGACCTCCCTACAGAATTCTGTTTAGTACTGAGTATCACAGAGGCCCGAGGAAGAATAACTGTGAAGCCAGATAATATCTGTTTCCAAAAGATAGAGTGGAAACTTTTTAACTCAGGAGGCATTCATTAAGGCAGTAATTGACATACCTTTTCTTTTTCTTTTTTTTTCTTTTTCTTTTTTTAATATTTTATTTATTTACTTGACCGAGAGGGACACAGCTAGAGCGAAAACACAAGCAGGGGGAGTGGGAGAGGGAGAAGCAGGCTTCCCGCTGAGCAGGGAGCTAGATGCAGGAGTCTCAGTCCCAGGAACCTGGGATCATGACCTGAGTCAAAGGCAGACCCTTAACTAGTGAGCCACCCAGGCTCCCTTATATACTTTTTCTTAAAGGGCCAGGCTCTATGGGTCTCATGATCTTCATTATAACTACTCCTTTTTGGCATTTAGCACAAAAAAGGTAAGAGAAAACAGATAAATGAATAGACATGGTTGTTTTTCTATAAACTTTATTTACAAAAATAAACCCTAGCCCTCACGCTGTAGTTTACCAATCCAAAGTTAGAGTACTAAAAAGAGTCCTGGCTCAGTATCAGGAAAAAATCGAACCAACTAAATGCTGCTCTGGTCACACCTACAAAGCATAAAATCAAGACCCAAGGATCAAACTGATTCCAATGATCAAAACTGCAACTCAGAATAAAGCTCAAGAATATTTTTAGAAATCTAAAAATATCCAGCACACACAAAAAATGAACCATATCTTTCATTAGATCTAAAATTGTCAGGTATGTAATGAGGCAGGGAAATATGGCCCATAATAAGGAAAAACTTAGTTAATTGAAACAGACTCAGAATTGATACAGATAATAAAATTTGGGGAAAAAATGAACAAAATATTGGTGAACTGTGGGGCAACTTGAGTAGCAAAATATACTATGTAATTGAAGTACTAGGAGGGGAGGAAAAAGAAACAGAAAATATATCTTCAGATATAATGACTAAAATTTTTCCCATTTTATCCAGAGATCCCCCAAAAAACACAATGAAACTTAAAAACAAACAAACAAAAAACATGAAGAAAATTACATCCAGGCATATAAGAATCAAGTTGCTTGAAACTGATTATAAAGACAAAAAATGTAAAAGCAACCAGAAGGGAAGGCATATTACACACAGAAGGACAGAATAAGGATGGCACCAGATCTATTCTCAAATGAATGTAACTTACAAGAGAGCAACATCACCTCAGTAGTCGAAGAAACAACAACCTTCTTCTCCCAGAAGATAAGAATGAAGATTTTTTAACATAGAATTTGTTACCCAGCAAAACAAAATCTGTCAAAAATGTAGAAGACAAAGAATGGAATTTTCAGACATTCAAATGCTAAAAGAATTCATCACCGGCAGGCGTAAGAAATTAGAAAGATTGTCCTTTAAGCAGAAAGAAAATAATACCATATGGGAACCTGGGTCTAAACCAAAATAGGGAGAGTATTGAAATTAGTTATTTTATGGGTATATATAAAGACATTATTATTTATAGTCCCTTAAGTATGATCAGTTATTTAAAGACAAAAACAATGTGTTTGGGATTTATCATATATGTAGAAGTAACATGTATGACAATAATATAAAAGTTGGCAGGGATAAGGAAAGCATACTGTTGAAAGGTTTTTACATTAGATATGCCACAGCCTATCTTCTGAAGGTAGACTTTGTAATGTTAGAGATATAAACCATAAACTCTATAGCAATCGATAGCAGTGAGGATACAGAAGGCTGGATCACTTTGACAATGATGCTGGGACAATAGATGATACAGCCACTCTAAAAAAGTTGGGCAGTTTCTTAAAAATCTAAACAGAGACTTCTGGTTTCCAGTTCCTCACATAAGGAGCGTGGTCATCACTCCATCCTAACAAGTAAAAAGCTGAACACACTGAAAAATTAACAGCTCTTCTTGTGTCTGTGAGAAAAGAGATGACACAGGGGCACCTGGGTCACTCAGTCAGTTAAGTGTTTGCCTTCAACTAGGTCATGATCCCAGGATCTTGGGATCAAACCCTGCATTGGGGTCCCTGCTAAGTCTGCTTCTTCCTCTCCTTCTGCCTCTCACCCCACCCTTGCTTGTTTTCTCTCTCTCTGTCAAGTAAAGAAAATCTTAAAAAAAAAAAAAAAGAGCAAACTGCTGCCTCATGAATAGAGAGACAGATGGGTGAATACAGGGAGTCATGGCTCACCAGAGCAGAGACTCACAAGGGGAAACAGCCACAGGAACCAATGCCAGGGTAGATAAACCTAAACAGTAACTGATGAATATGGAGGCTCAGTAAGGAAAGGCTGATAGTTAAAAAAAATCCAGAGTGACTGGGTCATAGGTGGACCTCACATTATTGTGAGAATCACCTCTAGGAGTTTACCACAGTGTGTGCACAGTGTGTGTGTGTGTGTGTGTGTGTGTGTGTGTAATATATATATATATATAAAACAACACTGTTTTTCTTAACAAGCCTTGCAGAAAAAACTAGTTAAACAGAGCCTCACCTGTTAGGGTATTATCTTGACCTGAAAAAGGGAACTAGTCAATTCCTGCCCACTCTAAACACCCAATCCATTTAAGAGAGGTAGAAAAACAGAGGAACTCTGTGAGATTTCTATTCGAAAGGCATAAGTTACCTAAAAAACTGAATCCTAATCATGGGACTACAGAATGCTTTCTCTCCCTAAACAACTCACCACATTACTAAAGGTCTATTAACAGTAATTTCTTTTGCCTAGTACATCATGCCAAGTTATTAAAAAAAAAAAAAGCATAAGATGAAATCAAAGAAAGGAGGAGAAGGAGCAGAAAAGGAGGAGGAGTCAAGGTAAGCATTTAAACCAGACATGGCAGGAATGTTGGAATTATCAGACCAGGAATTTAAAACAATTATGAATAATATGCCAAAAGTTCTGATGGAAAAGTAGATAGCATGAAAGAACAGATGGCAAGGTAAGCGGAGAGATGAAAAACCTAGGAAAGAATAAAAAAGCAAATGGTGGGGGGATGAACCATGAGAGACTATGGATTCTGAAAAACAATCTGAGGGTTTGAATTGGCAGGGGGTGGGGGAGGTTGGGGGAACCAGGTGGTGGGTATTAGAGAGGGCACGGGTTGCATGGAGCACTGGGTGTGGTGCAAAAACAAGGAGTACTGTTATGCTGGGAAAAAAAAAAAAACAAATGGTAGAATATAAAAAAAAAAACCTGTAATTGAAATGAAAATGCTTTTGATGGCTTTATTAGTAGACTGGACACTGCTGAGAAAATAACTTATGTGCTTCAGGATGTATCAATAAAAACTTCAAAAACTGAAAAGCCAAGAAAATAAAAACTGAAGAAAAATAAGAGCAGAATATCCAATAGCCAAAATAAGAGCAGAATATCCAATAGCCATGAGACAATTACAAAGTGTAACCTATATATAATGGGAATATCAGAAAAAGAAAAAAAAAAGAAATAAATGAAATATTTGGAACATCAGTGACTGAGAATTTTCCCAAATTAGTGTCAGACACACACCACACATACAGGAAGCTCAGAGAACACCTAATAAAATAAATGCAGAACACCAAAAAGAACTACAACTGAGCATATCTTCAAAGTGTGGAAAATCAGAGGTAGAAAAAGTCCTGAAAGAAAACAGAATACCTTACCTATAGAGGAACAACAAAAATGACATTCAACTTTCTCTCAGAAACCAGGCAAGAAAGAAGAGAGTGGAGTGCTAACTGAGAAACAAACAAACAAACAACAACAACAACAAAAACACCCCCCACACACAAGAAACACAAAAAGCTAAGATTATTTTAAGTGCTAATAATCAAAATGTGTCAATTAAAGGAAGATATTGATTATCAGAACAGATAAAAAGCAAGACCCAATTATATAGTGTCTATAAAAAATTCACTTTAGGTATAAAAATGCATATAGATTAAAAGTAAAAAGATGGAGAAAAATATGTAATACTAATACTAATTTTAAAAGCAAGAGCGGGACACCTGAGTAGCTCAGCCCATCGACCATCTGACTCTAGATTTTAGCTCAGGTCATGATTTCAGGGAGTCCTGGGATCAAGTTCCATATAAGGCTTTGCGATCAGCACAGAGTCTGCTTGGGATTCTCTCCCTCTGCTTCTATCCTCCGAGAATAAAATCTTTAAAAAAGCAGGAGTCACAATATTTATTTTATAACAGAATCCAAAAGTGAGGAAATTTGAAATATATCAGGGATAACGAACAGCATTACATAATGATAAAGAAGTCAAGTCTAAAGAAGACATAACCTTTAAAGTATGTAAACCTAAAAACAGAGTGTCAAACTCTGTGTGGGGCAAATACTGATAGAACTATAAGAAGAAAGAGGAATCTATGAACATACCTGGAGACTTCAACACTTCTCTATCAGAAATAGATTCAGCAGGCAGAAAATCACTAAGGACATAGTTAAACTGAACAATATCATCAATCAACGGATATATTGGACATCTATAGACGACTTCATCCAGTAACAGAAAAACACACATTCTTCTCAAGCTTACGTGTAACATTCTGCAAGAAAGATCACATTCTGGGTCATTAAGTACACCTGAAGAAATTTAAAAGAATAGAAATTATGCAATGTGTGCTCTTAGACCTCAATGGAATTAAATTGCAAATCAATAATGGAAAGATTACCGGAAAATCCAAAAACATGTGGAGATTAAACACACACTTCTAAATAATACATAGATCAAAGAGAAAATCTCAAGATAAAATGAATAATATTTTGAACTTATAAAAATAAAAACACAACTTAGCAAAATTTGTAAGATGTCATGAAAACAGTACTCAGAGAGAAATTTGTAGAATTGAATACATATATTAAAAAAGATCCAAAATCAATAATATAGGGCTCTAAGAAAACCAGAAAAAGAAAAACAAGTTAAATTCAAATTAAAAAGAAGAAAAGAAATAATAAGAATTAATAAAGAAACCAAAGAAATTCGAAATAGGAAATCAATGGAGAAAATAAATAAAACTAAAAGTTGGTTCTTTGAAAAGATTAATAAGATTGGTAAATCTCTAGCCAGGCTAATAAGAAGGAGGAGGAAGGGGAGGACAGAGGAGAAGGAGTAGGAGAATAAGGAAGAGAGGAAAGAAAATGAAAAAGAGAGAGGAAACACACAAATTACCAATATCAGAAATGAAAGAGGAGGGAAATCACAATAGATCATATGGATATTTAAAGGGTAATAAAGGAATCCTATGAATAATTGTACACTCACAAATTTGGTAATCTAGTTGAAATGGACCAACTCCTTGAAAGATTCAATTTTCCAAAACTTCCAGAAGAATAGACGTCCTGAATAGGCTTATGTCTAGTAAAGGAATTCAGTCAATACTTAATAACCTTCCAAAACAGGAAGCATAAGGCCATTCACTGGTGAATTCTACCAAACTCTTGAGGGAGAAATTACACCCGTTTTCTACAATCTTTTTCAGAAAATGGAAGCAAAGGAAAATTGAAACTCATTCTATGAGACCAGGAGTACTCTAATATCTAAACCAGATGAAGTCATTGTAAGAGAAGGAAACTCTGACCAATAACTCACAGAACATAGATAAAAAAATTTTCAGCAAAATATTAGCAAATCAAATACACTTTTTTAATAAAAAAGTATAAAACAAATTACATACCAAGACCAAGTGAGATTTATTCCAGGTATGCAAGGCTGATTCAAAAATCAATTAAAGTAATACATTACAACAGGCTAAAAAAGAAAAAGAAATCACAGGATCTCATCAGTAGATGCAGAAAAAAAACACTTGATAAATTGTCACCAAACATTCAGTAATGAAAAAAACTCTCTGTAAATTAGGAATAGATTTTTTTTTACCTTTTTTTTTAATTTATTTTGTTTGTTTGTTTGTTTGTTTGTTTTAATATAATTTTTTATTTTTTATAAACATATATTTTTATCCCCAGGGGTACAGGTCTGTGAATCACCAGGTTTACACACTTCACAGCACTCACCAAATCACATACCCTCCCCAATGTCCATAATACCACCCCCTTCTCCCAAACCCCCTCCCCCCAGCAACCCTCAGTTTGTTTTGTGAGATTAAGAGTCACTTATGGTTTGTCTCCCTCCCAATCCCATCTTCTTTCATTTATTCTTCTCGTACCCACTTAAGCCCCCATGTTGCATCACCACTTCCTCATATCAGGGAGATCATATGATAGTTGTCTTTCTCCGCTTGACTTATTTCGCTAAGCATGATACGCTCTAGTTCCATCCATGTTGTCGTAAATGGCAAGATTTCATTTCTTTTGATGGCTGCATAGTATTCCATTGTGTATATATACCACATCTTCTTGATCCATTCATCTGTTGATGGACATCTAGGTTCTTTCCATAGTTTGGCTATTGTGGACATTGCTGCTAGAAACATTCGAGTACACGTGCCCCTTTGGATCACTACGTTTGTATCTTTAGGGTAAATGCCCAATAGTGCAATTGCTGGGTCATAGGGCAGTTCTATTTTCAACATTTTGAGGAACCTCCATGCTGTTTTCCAGAGATGTTGCACCAGCTTGCATTCCCACCAACAGTGTAGGAGGGTTCCCCTTTCTCCGCATCCTCGCCAGCATCTGTCATTTCCTGACTTGTTGATTTTAGCCATTCTGACTGGTGTGAGGTGATATCGCATTGTGGTTTTGATTTGTATTTCCCTGATGCCGAGTGATATGGAGCACTTTTTCATGTGTCTGTTGGCCATCTGGATGTCTTCTTTGCAGAAATGTCTGCTCATGTCCTCTTCCCATTTCTTGATTGGATTATTTGTTCTTTGGGTGTTGAGTTTGCTAAGTTCTTTATAGATTCTGGACACTAGTCCTTTATCTGATATGTCGTTTGCAAATATCTTCTCCCATTCTGTCAGTTGTCTTTTGATTTTGTGAACTGTTTCCTTTGCTGTGCAAAAGCTTTTGATCTTGATGAAATCTCAGTAGTTCATTTTTGCCCTTGCTTCCCTTGCCTTTGGCGTTGTTCCTAGGAAGATGTTGCTGCGGCTGAGGTCAAAGAGGTTGCTGCCTGTGTTCTCCTCAAGGATTTTGATGGATTCCTTTCGTACATTGAGGTCCTTCATCCATTTTGAGTCTATTTTTGTGTGTGGTGTAAGGAAATGGTCCAATTTCATTTTTCTGCATGTGGCTGTCCAATTTTCCCAGCACCATTTATTGAAGAGGCTGTCTTTTTTCCATTGGACATTCTTTCCTGCTTTGTCGAAGATTAGTTGACCATAGAGTTGAGAGTCTATTTCTGGGCTCTCTATTCTTTTCCATTGATCTATGGGTCTGTTTTTGTGCCAGTACCATGCTGTCTTGATGATGACAGCTTTGTAATAGAGCTTGAAGTCCGGGATTGTGATGCCACCAACGTTGGCTTTCTTTTTCAATATCCCTTTGGCTATTCGAGGTCTTTTCTGGTTCCATATAAATTTTAGAATTATTTGTTCCATTTCTTTGAAAAAGATGGATGGTACTTTGATAGGAATTGCATTAAATGTGTAGATTGCTTTAGGTAGCATAGACATTTTCACAATATTTATTCTTCCAATCCAGGAGCATGGAACATTTTTCCATTTCTTTGTGTCTTCCTCAATTTCTTTCATGAGTACTTTATAGTTTTCTGAGTATAGATTCTGTGTCTCTTTGGTTAGGTTTATTCCTAGGTATCTTATGGTTTTGGGTGCAATTGTAAATGGGATGGACTCCTTAATTTCCCTTTCTTCTGTCTTGCTGTTGGTGTAGAGAAATGCAACTGATTTCTGTGCATTGATTTTATATCCTGACACTTTACTGAATTCCTGTATAAGTTCTAGCAGTTTTGGAGTGGAGTCTTTTCCAGGCCCCTCCCCCAGAAGATCAACAAGAAATCCAGCCGAGATCAAGTTCACCTACCAAAGAGTGCGGTTTCAATACTAAATTAGGAATAGATTTAAAGACTATTTAAAAAGAAACAATTGTTAGCATCATACTTAATGGTAAGAAATTTGAAGTTTTTCGGTCAGGTTAATGAACAAAGCAATATGGTACTGAAGGTACTAGCTAATCCAGTAAGAAAAGAAAAGGAAACAAAAAGTATAAGAAATTAAATGGTCTTTTTTCACAGATGACATAATCATCTTTGTAGAAAATCCTAAATAATTGACCAAAAAAGCTTCCTAGAACTAATAAGAAAATATAACAAGGTTGTAGGATACAGGGTTAGTACACTAAAATCAATTGCTTTCCTTTATACCAACAAAAATCAAGTGAAGTTTTAAATTGAAAACAAAATACCATTTATACTAGTATCCTCCCAATAAATACTTATGTATAAATCCAATATTGTTATCTAATGATCTAACAAAATATGTAAAAGAGTTATTTGGCAAAAACCATAAGACTCTGAGGAATGAAATCAAGTAATTAAAAAATGAAGAGATATTCCATGTTCATGAATGAGAATACTCAATATTGTCAAGATGTCAGTTCTTCCCAAATTGATCTGTAGTTTCAATGCAATCCCAATTAAAATTTCAGTAAATTATTGTATGTATATTAACAAATTGATTCTGAAATTTGTGTGGATAGGCAAAAATCCCAAATAGCAAACAGAACATTAAAAGAGGAAAACACAAAATTGTAAGTAAGATTGGCACTACATGACTTCAAGACTAAATGTAAGATTATGGTAATCCGGACAATGCAGTATGGTCAAAACAGTAGACAAATAGATCAACAGACAGACTAGAGAGCCCCAAAACAGTGTGTTTTCAACAAATGGTGCTGGTGTATCTAAACATCCACATATAAAAAGGAAAAAATGAATCTAAATACAGACCTTACAGTCATTCCCCAAATTATCTCAATTTGGATTATAGACTTAAATGTAGAATGCAAAACTTTAAAACTCCTAGAAAACAGCTTAGGAAAAAAATCTAGATGACCTTGGGTATAATGAAACTTTCTTAGATACAACACCAAATACATGGTTCATGAAAGAAATAATCGGTAAGATAAGCTTCATCAAGAGAATGAGAAAACAAGATATAGACTGGGAGAAATAGTTTGCAAAGAATGCATCTGATAAAGGAGCTATCCAAAATAAACAAAGGACACTTAAAACTCAACAATAAGAAAAGAAGATCATTTTTAAATTTCAGTAATCTTTTTTATTTCAAAAATTTAAAAACTGATTTCTAAATTTATGTAGAAATGCAAAGGATCCAGAAGAGCCAAATCAAATTTAAAAACAAAAGGAGAAATGTGGGAAGACTTAGACCACCTGACGTTAGGCCTTATTAAAAAGTTGCTGTAAGCATTAAATGTGATATTGGTACAAATATTAACATGTATATTAGAAATATATATCCACATCTAAGGTCAATTGGCTTTAAGTAAAGAGACCAACCAAATTACTGATGATAATCAATATAAAACACCTGGCACTGTGTTTATACCTAAGTGGTAGGTGCTATTGCTATTGTAATCCTATAATAATTAGTATCATTACAGTCTTTAATAGTATAGGCTTGTGCTCTGGAGCCAGGAGTCTGTATTTGAACTCTGGATCCACCGCTCACTAGTTACATGACCTGGATAATAACCTTAATTTCTCCTAGCCTCGGTTTTCTCATCCACTAACTGAGAGTAATTGTAGTAGTAAATATTTCAAACCATCTTGCTTATTTAATACTAAACAAGTTAGCACATACAAATGACTTAGATAAAAAAAATCCTGAGTTATAATAAGCACTCAATAAATATTAGATATTATAGATATCTATGCCTGATACCACAAATTTTTATGTTGGCTGAAAGAACAGGGAACATACTCATAACAGATTGGGCAAAATACATAGATGCAAAATAAGGGATTCAGTTTTATTTTTAAGACCATATTATAGAATTAGTATTTTAATAATAAAATATTTGTATTGACACAATAGCAATAATATTTTTAAAAAAATAAATTATGAATTCAAAGTGAGTACAAAAACATGAAATGCTTTTCAGATTCTTTTTATGCCTACATAGACCTAAATGTACTAATTAAAGGGTATCTTGATTTTTTCTTATAACTACGCTATTCACAATTCATCTACAACCCAAAGTAATTGAAACAGAATATTTACATAAATGAAATTGTGCCTCTCAACTTTACAAGCTACCAATTAATTAATGCTAGAGGCAAGATTATTGCTCTTGCTGATCTGAAGAACTGAACATTATTTATGCCTATTTGAAAATCATGTTATGAGCAAAAGGTGAAGTAGACATATAGTATTGTCTATCAATTATAGCAAACAAGGAATTAGAACACAATCTCTTTTTATTAAAGTAAAGCACTTTATTTTCAGCTAAGTTACAGCTATTGGCTTTGATTTGTGTTTTAAGATGATATTAATGGTCTTAAATCACAAAATATACAATTATATTCCTTGAATAAATGTGCAAATGTATCTGTTCATTTTTCTTCTTAATTTCTACATTTTGTAAGTAATATCATTAATTCATACTCAGTTTTACTTCATCTATTATTTCTATTTACCTGGTAATATTTCTTTTCCTAGTTTCCTTTTGGTATTTTTTCAACCTTTTATATCCTTTCTTTTTAACATCCTATGTAATATTATGATTCATCATCTTAGGAGTAAGAAAGTCAAATTCCCTCTTTCCAGAAAGGTAGAATGTCCCACACAACTATCTCATCTGTCCCTAATAAAGATTTTTGAGCCAGTAGGCATTGAATAAGAATAGAATCCCCTAAGAAACGCTCAAATACAAGATTAGAGGAGACAGTGCTGCATTCCCACTGGGAATCCTTAGAAGAATTCCTTTCAATTCCTTTCAATTCATGTAAGATAGAGGAAAAATGGAGTTCAGGTGCCAAAAATCTGAACCAGGCCTGAAAGAGAGCTCTGACTCCCAGTATAACACATTACCTACCCCCAAGAAGGTCATAAAATACAAATGAGTGAGGAAAAAACAGAGTTCTGTGTCTTTAATAAGGTGACAGTGCCACAGAAAACATTTGGACCATATGACCAGAGACCAGAGAGGAAGACAGAATAAGGATACCATTGTGGAGGATGACAATGCAATGGCCTAGACAGATTTATACACTTTGGTGGATGCGAGTGTGGAGCAACTGTAGGACATACCCTTTTATTTAAATCACTTGAAACCATAATGCTGCATAGCTCCCCTCCTTCTTCATCTTTACCACCACTATCGCTTAGCTAAGTCCTATGGAGAAAGCAAGAATGTTAGAGTGATTGCAATATTGTACTGACTTAGTTTAAATCAGAAATCACTATTGTCCTTGTATTTACTAAGTTGTTTGTTGCCATCATTTGGATGGCAAATAGAGTTGAGGTAGGATTAAAGAAAAGTAATTATTTGTATACCTGAGTTTATGGTCAGAAAACCCAACCTTACTACATGGATTTTTTTTTTTAAGATTTTATTTATTTATTTGACAGACAGAGATCACAAGTAGGCAGAGAGGCAGGCACAGAGAGAGGGGGAAGCAGGCTCCCCGCTGAGCAGAGAGCCTGATGCGGGGCTCGATTCCAGGACCCTGAGATCATGACCTGAGCAGAAGGCAGAGGCTTTAACCCACTGAGCCCACCCAGGTGCCCCACTACATGGATTTTTTAATACAGAGCCATGTTTGAATCTCAATTACATTAACAATTGATGTCCCTAAGATTCCTGTGCCATTCAGGGATCTACTCAATGTCATTTCTCAGAGTCTCTCCTCTTTATTTCTCTATAGTGATAGCTTCCCTATCACTATGTACCACCTCTCTATTTTTCTTACAGCATTTACTACTACATGATGCTATAAATTTATTTGTGCATTGTTGATCTCCCCAAAGAAATAAACAACAAGATGACATGGACTTCATGTTGTTCACTCTGGTATTTATAGAGCAAGTCCTTTGTACCAAAAAGCCCTTCAAAAATTTGTAAAATCAAAATACATAGTGAATAGTAGAGTTTATTAGGAACTAAGTAAATGTGATTATTCTATTCTCTTGTTTCTCTTATTTTTGTGTCCCAGGTATTCCTGAGTAGGTTGTGGCTTATGTTTCAACAATCCTGACATACTAAATTATGACATCTAGAAGGAGAAGCAGTCTTGTGTTTTTAATCACAAGTCATAGAAGTGAAGAAAGCGTTCAAAGAGATCACCTTGGAAAAAAATATTTTTCTATTTTATAATTTTAACTAAACTTGGCCCTGCACACAATCTATGTATTTGATGTTTTTTTTTTATTAATACACTTTTTTCTTTTAATGGAAGAAAGAACAAGAGTCTCAAATGTTCTTCAGGGCCAATTCACAGTGAAATTTATATTTAGCCCTCATAAGAAGAAGTTTATGTTAATTATGTTATGTATAATGTTAATTTTTCAATATGGCATACCATCATCATGGTCCACACATCCCTTCTCTCATTTTATCTGCTGGCTCCCACTTATTTTTATTTTGCATTCTGTCTCCTTTTACACACTCTCAACCTTAACAACAATTGTTAAATGTTTAATATATATTGTTTCTAAAATATGTGTATCGTTAGCTTAAATAGATGCTTTTTAATTAACTTATATGATGTTTTGTTATATGCACAAATCTCTCTTCTTTTTTCATTCAACTTTATGTTATTAAGATCTAGGGATGTTACTATGTACACCTCTTTGTCACTTCCAAATACAACCATTTGTTTTGTGACTATCACATCTTGCTTATCTATTTTCTGTAAATAATTATTTGCATTATGAGAACAAATGACAGGCCAGAAAGTATTCTACTTAAATACCCATTGCATCTTTATGAAATGAAATGCTTCCTTTAAGGAAGTCTCAAACAATTGTGTTTTAAGTTCTTCTTCGGTTGAATTTGGTTTAAGACACCTTTCAATCACCTCAAATACCTGGCCTTCTATCTTAAATAAGAAAGGTGAATAATTTGTTTTTCATATTGACAAGAAAAATTCTTATATTCATATGTCTATGTGTTCATGCATTCAAAAGGACAAAAGGATCCAGAGAGGCTCTCTCCTGCTGTGAAGGACAAAAATTCAAGATAGTCTACCTTGACACAAAGTGCATTGCTTTGCCAATCTCTAAAATGTCACTTTGTGGACAGCCTGCTGGGCTGAGCTCAGAGCGATGGTGCCAAGACTGCTAATAATAAAGAATAAAGGTTAATGAAGGCATTGGGTTATTTATTATCTTGAATAAAATAGCTGCGGTTTTATCTCGATGGTTTGTTCAAGGCATAAGGTCTTTCTTTGATTTTTAACATTGTATTATTCTTTTTTGTGGACTGTGAATCTTAAAGCTTTTGATAGGATGTAGTCTTATCATGTTTATTAGATATGAAATTATATTATAAAAATGAATGGAGATATCAGGGATGTTGAAATACATTGGCTGGCATACATGAAAAATAAAATAAATCCTTCAGAGAACTCACTTTGCAATTCAGTAAGTGAGAACCTTAAACATTAAAAACACCTTTTGTTGCTTGTGAACAATTTACTTAAAATAAATCAAAAGGTCTAACTGTGGAAAGATGACATATATGGAAACTGACCTTTTACAAGGGATATATCACACTTTATTTGCACATCCTAGGTTTAGAAACTGCAATTTCATTAAAAAGGCAACACTCTGTTGTAAAAACTCCTCTTTTCGTCATTTGACAGAATGCAAAGTACAGGAAGTATATCATTCTCCATAGCCAGGACCTCATCTCGAAGATTTCCAATCATCCAGGAGGGAGTACACATGCTATTCATCCCTCAACTGGTAACTTCACAGATAGAGAACAATGAAGTTTGTTCATCCTAATATGTATAATGTACTGAAAACATAATGCTGGCTTTTTCACATTTGATTTTGTGTCCTTGGTCAAGTTAATAACTTCTCTAAACTTTCACTGACTCACTTCATTTTTAAAGTGTTATTTAAATATTATTAAGAGAAGAAGTAATAATAATAATAGTACTGGTAGTAGTGAAGGTTGTAACTATCTAATGAGGTTAAATTAATAAAATAGCAAAGTTTCTTGCATATTTTAGATGCTGAAAAAACAGTGTAAGATAGAGTTTTTCACACATAGCATTTATTAGGCTGACAACTTTGATTGACTGATGCTGTCCCAAGAGAAGAGCATATTTCTCTCACAAAACATGGACTAGGTGACCTAACAGCAGTGTGGTGTCTCAATACTGACCTATAAGAAACAGTTGGGCAGAGAAAAAGGTATTTTTGTAAGACTAGGCTTTTACCATCCACCCAGGAAAATAACATCAACCTAGATAACAAGATTTTTTAAAAAGATTTTATTTATTTATTTGAGAGAGAGAGAGAGAGAGAGAGAGCCAGTGAGAAGAAGGAGAAACAGAGAAGGAAGGAGGAGAGAGATTCTGGAACCGAGTTCACGAAGCCCTGTGTGGAGCTTGATCTCATGATTCTGAGATCATGACCTGAGCCGAAACAAGAGTCAGAACACTTAACCGACTGACCCACCCAGGGGTCCCTAGATAATAAGATTTCAATTTAAACAGCAATTCAACTTTCCATTTTGTTTGTATTGTACTTTATTAACATTTTTGCACTCATTTGGGATAATGATGATCCCACACACAGAGTCTTCTATCCCCAAAACCCACAAAGTGAGTAATCCAGACGACGTTGCCGGCTAGTGAATGGGTTGATTTACAGAATTCAGTACGGAATTTCATCTACAAGTGCCAGAAAAATCAGCATAGCATGCAAGGGAGCCCATCACAATGTTAAATTAGTTTCATTATATGGATCTAGATTAACAATTATTTGCCTATTTTCACAATAATGTATACACTGCATTAGCTTTTCTGTTAATGTGAGGGAAGTACAACACACATAAGCACGTTCTCAAATCCTAAAAAAAAATAAAAATTCATAGTCTCATTTTTCATACAACAGGCTCGATAGAAATAAAAACCAAAAAGAGAAACCACCTCAGAATTCTATGAAAGTCAAGAAGAAACCATCACAGAACCATATGATAAAGCTTGTTCTAACCAAGGCAGTAATATCTGGTTCACTCATTCTTTCCTCAAATATTTATTAAGCACTTTTGTGCCATGTTATAGGGTCCAAGAATACTGTAGAGAATTTTGTAGATTATTTCTGTTCTCATGGAGCTGAGTGTTGGGAAGGAGGACTCCTGATAAGGAGATAAGCAAGGAAAATTTTAAATATTACAGATACTGGAAGGACAATTAAAGTAAATTAAAATTGTGACATTCTGCATATCATGTGAGCAGAGCTCCTGGTTATCTTTGTTTCATACCATATTTTTAAGGATGTATGAATAGCAAACCACATTAGAAGATCGAGATTGTCTCTTTCACAGTAAATGTCAGGGCTGTTTTCATTCAATATAATACAGATTATGCCACCCGGTAGAAAGCAAAAATCAGTAAAGTTTGCCATCATTAGAATAATGTTCATTCTTGAAGCTTGAGATTAGTGTAGGGCATCTGACTGCATGTGTAAGTGTCACCCAGATTTCTTTTTTTGAAGCTTTGAGTATTGTCACTCAGGGAACTGGTGAAAGTGCTGATATTCTGGTAACTGATATTCCTGGGGGTAATCAAAACCTTTAAGTCTAGGTTAAGAATCTCTTGTGTTTTGCTAACATCCATGAAACTACAGCAGACTAACCTGTACAATTGTGAGTCAGATAAAAATCTCAGAGCCTTCAGTCTCTGAGATTTTTATCTGAGGGTTGCTGGGGGGAGGGCGTTGGGAGAAGGGTGGTTGGGTTATGGTCATTGGGGATGGTATGTGTTATGGTGAGTGCTGTGAAGTGTGTAAACCTGGCGATTCACAGACCTGTACCCCTGGGGATAAAAATATTTTATATGTTTATAAAAAATAAAATAAAAAATCTCAGAGCCTTCAGTTTTGACAATGCCCTGATGAGTAAGTGAGTTTGTGTGCACTGAGGAAAAGAAGCATAGAGGCAACTTCTGAAAAATGCTGAGTGAAGGAAGTACAGATTAAGGAAATTTCAATGAGAAAGGCAGGGTCTAGATTTGCAGATCCTTGCAGGTCATGCCTGGAGTTTGATTCTATTTGATTCTATTTACATAAAGAGAATATCTATATCTATAGATATAGATATATATGGGAGAATCAACTGAAGGTTGATATCTATCTATCTATATATATATATGGGAGAATCAACTGGAGGTTTTAAGCAAGAAAGTGACATGATCCTATATATATCTGGGGTCATACTATATATATATATATATATATATATATATATGTACACACACACATATATAATACATATATATATTAAAAGTATAGACAAAAACTAGACTGTGAGTCAGATTTATATTTATGTTTAAGCTCTGCAATATAGTTATGTGATCTTTATTGAAGTGTAATTTTTATGAGATCCATTTTCTCCAGTGTAAGACAAAATCAGCAAATCAAAGCAATGCAATATACCTCACACCTGTCAAAAAACAAAACAAAACAGAAAATAAGAAGTGTTAGCAAAGATGTGGAGAAAAGGGAACACTTATGTCCTGTTGATGAGCATGTGAAATCATGCAGACACAATGGGAAATAGAATGGCGTTTCCTAAAAAATTAAGAATAAAATTATCTTATGATCCAGCAATTCTACTTCTGGGTATAAACCTAAAGGAATGGAAAACAGGCACTCAAAATGATATTTGTACAATAGGAACATTAGTCACAAGAGGCAAAAGGTAGAATAAGCCAAAGTGTTCATCAGTGGATGAATGGATAAACAAAATATGGTATATGGTATTAAGGAGGGCATGTATCGCATGGAGCACAGGGTGTGGTGAATAAAAACAATGAATCTTGGAACACTGAAAAAAAAAAAAAGAAATGTTACTCAACCTTAAAAAAGGATAAGAATTCTGACACATGTTATTTTTTAAATATTTTTATTTACTGATTTGAGACCAAGAGAGAGCATAAGTAGGGGGAAGGGTAGAGGGAGAGGAAGAAGCAGACTTACTGCTGAGCACAGAGCTCAAAGTGGGGGGCTCCCTACCAGGACCCAGAGATCCTGACCTTAGCCAAATTCAGACGCTTAACTGACTGAGCCACCCAGGCACCCTCTGATACATGTTTTAACATCAGTGAACTTTACTGAGATTAGGCCAAGTAAAATAAAGCAAATTTTAAAAAGTCAAATGATGTAAGACTGCACTTTTAAAAGGTACCTAGAGTACTCAAATTCAGAAAGACAGAAAGTAAAATGATGGTTTCCAGAAGTTGGGAAGAAGGCAAAATGAGTTGTTCAATAGGTACAAAATTTCAGTTTTACAAGGTTAAAGAGTTCTGGATATTTGTTGTACAATCATATGAATATATTTAACACTACTAAACCATATAGTTAAAAATGGTTAATATGGTAACTTTTATATTATGTGTATTTTACTACAACTAATTTTTTTAAAAAAAATCAATAGTGCAGACTACAGTCGGTTTATTTAGCAAACAAAGGAACTTTTTCTGCCATGATTCAGAAATGGTATGTCTCCATGTATATCAATATAGAAGTTTTCTATGCTTTTGAATATCCAAGAGACCAATAAATCACAGCCTTGTGCTAGGAAAATTTTAAAAACATACAAGTAAAAGAATGTTGTTACTGTAAAATCATTTATAAATATAAGATTAAAATACTATTGTTGGTCTCAAAATAGATTCCAGAACCTCCAATTTTGGAGGTAGTTGCAATACTTTTTCTTTCTTTCTTTCTTTCTTTCTTTTTTCTTTTCTTTTCTTTTTTTTTTTTTTTTTTTTTTTTTTTTTTTACAAATAGTCCTATATTGGAATTTTTTTTTCCTTTGAGTATGCTTAACATATGTTATATTAGTTCAGGTTTACAACATAGTGATTTGACAAGTTTATATATTACGCTACCCTATCACAAGTGTAACTACTATCCTGTCACAGATACAATGCTATTAGATATCATTGACTATATTCCCCATGCTGTATCTTTTATTCACATGACTTATCCATTTCATAACTGGAAACCTGCACCTCCCACTCCCCCTCACTCTCTTTGCCCATTCTTCAACTTCCTTTCCTCTGGTAATCATCAGTTCTCTCTCTGTATTTATAGGTCTGATTTTGCTTCTTGTTTTTGCTTCACCCACATATGAGTGAAATAATGTAGTATTTGTCTTTCTTAGTGTGATTTATTTCACTTAACATAATACCCTCTTGGTCCATCCATGTTGTTTAAAATGTCAAGATCTTTTCTTTCGTATGATTCCATAATATTCCACTGTGTGTGTGTGTGTGTGTGTGTGTGTGGTGTGTATACCACTTGATCTTATCTATTCATCTACTGATGCACACTTAAGTTGCTTCCATATCTTGGCTCTCATAAATAATGCTCTAATAAATATAGCCATGTATATATCTTTCAAATTAGTATTTTCATTTTTTGAGTAAATACTCAACAGTGGAATGATTAGATCATATGGTATATCTATTTTTAATCTGCTTGAGAAACTTCCACAGTACATTTTAAGGTTGCTTTATACAGTGTTCATTCTACAATCCTTAGTGTATACACTGTAAGATTAAATGATGCCC
Source organism: Mustela putorius furo (assembly GCF_011764305.1). Taxonomy (NCBI): domain Eukaryota; kingdom Metazoa; phylum Chordata; class Mammalia; order Carnivora; family Mustelidae; genus Mustela; species Mustela putorius. The sequence goes on from NW_025421987.1 coordinate 78,073,458, forward strand.
ATAGGACGATCCTGACAAAAAGATTGGGAAACTTGATATGCCGTGAAAGTGTGAATTAACACAAGGATTAATTATATTTATATATTTTTAAATTATAATTCAGGAGGAAATTAAGAATCAGGAGAGAATTAGGAGAGAAATGTTCTATGTAAAGAATAGAAGATATGTGTTATTTTTAAAACAAATTTATTGAGAAGTAATTCAGATGCAATAAATTTTACATGTTTAAATGTATAATTTGATAAATATCACATGTATACAAATCAAAGCTATTACCATAATCAAGACAGTAAAAATAATAACTTCCCAAAGTCCTTCATTTGCAATCCCTCCCTTCCATTTCTCCCTGTTCCCGCATATGCTACAAAATTCTTCCTGTCATTATAGATCAGTTTGCAATTTCTGGAATTTTATATGAATGACATCATACAACATACATTTTTTGTGCTTGGCTACATTCCACTCAGATACTTATTTTGAATTTCATTCATGTTGTTGTAATAAAAGCTTATTTCTTTAATTTCTTTTAGTATTTTATTAGATGGATATACTTTAATTTGTTTTTTCCCAGTTTTAGGCTTATACAAATCAAATTATGATATATACACCTTTATATGGATACATGATATCATTTTTTAGAATACATACCAAGGATTGGGATGACTGAGTTGTATAGTAAAATGTGTATTTTTAAAGAAAATGCCAAACACATTTCCAAAGCAGTGCCTTATTTTACATTCCACTGGCAGTGTGTGACAGTTCCATTTGCTCAGTTTTCTCACCCACATTTGAAATGCTCAAACTTTAATTTTCAGCTATTCTAATAAGTTTGTAGTGGCATCTCGTGATGGTTTCAATCTGCATTCCTATAAAAATTAAGATGTTCAACATCTTTCTATGTACTTATTGGCAATAATATAGCTTCTTTGGTGTAGTGTGTGTTCAAATATTTTGTCCATTTTTAGGTTTTTTTTACTACTATTGAGATTTGAATGCTGTGGACTTATTTTGCCATAACCTAGCAAGGCAAGACTTTGACTGAATCAAATTAAAACAAGTAAGAGCGGGGTGCTGGGTGGCTCAGCAGGTTAAAGCCTCTGCCTTAGGCTCAGGTCATGATCCCAGGGTCCTGGGATCAAGCCCCGCATCGGGCTCTCTGCTCGGCGGGGAGCCAGCCTCCCCCTCTCTCTGTGCCTGCCTCTCTGCCTACTTGTAATTTCTGTCTGTCAAATAAATAAATAAAATCTTTAAAAAAAATAAACAAAACAAGTAAGAGCCCTGCAATTAATGATATCATGATAGCTGGCTTCTTGGAGGAAGATGTATTCAAAGAATTATGGCTGCAGTTATTCCAGGCTGCTAATAACTCCAACTGAAATTCAGAGCTCAGTCCAGTTTGTGACATTCCCAAGAACTGCAACACCTGGAATATTTAGAATCATTCCTTAAACTGTGAGAAATAAGCTACTGTTTCTCACAGACCAAGTCAGAAATTGGGACACTCAGCTAGGTGGGGTTTTCTGGGTTTGGGTAAAATCATATTCCTCATCTGAGATGAAGGTCTAATTAACAAAGTCACCAAAAATAATATAAATCTGAGTTACAGGATAGAATATTCCAGAGGTCCATAGCACAGGCAGTCCTACCTGACCCTCATTAGACTCAAGTGATACTACATATATTGGAAACTAAAATACACATAGACTAGACTTTTTGGCAGAAATCAAAGAAAGCTTCTCAGCAGAAACCTCACAGGTTTCAGTCTGGAAATGTGACTGATATAACTGCTCATTATAGTCCATCAAAAGAAAATGACTATGTGGAATTGATTGAAACTGACCCCACTATAGAAGGATATCAGATGATTCTATGAACAGAAATATCAATCACACTTGTGTCAGAGCCCAGAAAGTTTGTTCATAAAGTGAAAGTTTTATATTCAAAATCATGCTGGGGGTTGCAGGGGGGATTCATGGGGAAGAGAGGGCATACAAGAGCAGATGGCTTCACTGACTGTAGGGCCTACCAGAAAGCCCTACAGTGCTACCATCTCCACCACTGTGTCCCTCAAACCTTATAATCTTCTCCAATCTAAAGCAAAGGCAGTTTAAACTGGTTCACTAAAACAAACAGTGAATGATCATAGAAAAAGATGTTTAGTTATTAGTAAGAAAGTGTTAATTTAACAGCAAAAAATTTTAATAAGAAAATACAAAGTGCAAAGAATATTTATAGAAAAAGAATTCTTGCAATTACTGATAACAATATAGATATTTTAATTTTTTAAATTTAAAATTTTAAAGCATTTTGGAAAAGACTTTTGCATTATCTAATAAATGTGGAAATTGCATACTTTAAAATCCAGCACTTTCACTCCTATGTATGTTCCCCACAGAATGTCTTGTATATGTTTACTAGGAAACATGGATAAGAATGCTTATAATAGCTTTATTTTTAAATAAAAGATTTATAAGAAAAACAGTATTGAGGATAATATTTATCTACATAAATGGAGAACAGAGGATGTGATTTTGTAGGGTACACACTGGGTCTCAAAGCTTTGGGTAACTTTCTTTTTCTTGAGTAGTATGTCAAATACATAGAGAATATTTTATTTCATTTAACATACACGGAATATATGTGTTTATATGTCAAATATACAAAATAAATTTAATATATTTTAGAAGCTCTAAAAATGGAATGGTATGTATATGATACAAATTGAATGCTTATTTCAGAGGGCTCTCATCTGTTATGAAATTATAAACAGTATTTATATGTAGCAATTACTTGGATAAATGATTCTGAATTTGGATATAAATCATTTGATGAAACATTTATCTCACTTCAAGAGACTGAATTGAAAACTCTACCTAGTTATTGATGGGCAGACATAGACCATAAAAGGAGATAGGCTGCCCCATATCTGCCCCAAATTAGATCCATTCTTGCCATTCCTCCCAAGAGCTGTAGCCTCCAGTGCTATATGAGTAGCTACGATCATATTAGTAACTGCATGCCAACTAAGACTTTGAAATTATTTTTATATGCAACAAAATAGAAGTTTCAATGATGAGAGGGAAAGTAAAAAATTACACAATTTTTAGTTGCCCGTAATAACAAAAGAGGTGAAAGAACTAGGTCAATTAAAAATTGAGGTTTGGCTCCACTTTACAAAACACTGTGGGGCGTCTGGGTGGCTCAGTTGGCTAAGCAACTGCCTTCAGCTCAGGTCATGATCCTGGAGTCCCAGGGTCGAGTCCCATATCAGTCTCCCAGCTCCATGGGGAGTCTGCTTCTCCCTCTGACCTTCTCCCCTCTCATGCTCTCTCTCTCTCTCTCTCAAATAAATAAAGAAAATCTTAAAAAAAAAAAAAGCACAAAAACCAAAAACCAAAACTGAGTTATCAAAAGACATGATACTACCTACTACCCCTCCAGGAAACTAAACACGACAATGAAATTGTGGGGGGAAAAAAATCTAAATTAGATATCCATACATCTAAGCAAAACAAAACAAAACTGAGAACAGAATGAAAGAGTGCAGAGACAAGTGTTACACTAGTAATGGCAGCAGAGAGAGGGTGCTGCCTAAATGGGAAATGCCATGAGCAAGCTTAAGATGGAAGTGGAGGGATCCCAGAAGAGATGAAGAAAAGGAAGCATATCTTTAAAAGGTGTACATATTTGCAAAACATAAAAAAAAATCACCTCTGATAAATGATAAGAAGATAACAAATGTATATTAAAAGTCTTCTCAACCCTTCCAGTAAACAAACATACAAACAAGCAAACAAAGATGGAGCAACCAGCATAGCAGAATAAAAAGCCAAAAATAAAGTTTTCAGTAGGACTAGGTGGCTATCCATCTCTATAAATCCGACTATGTGAAGATATTTAGCAGTAGAGCCACTGTGTGAGAGCAAATGGAGAAAAGAGAAGGGGATCTCAGTAGTCCTAAGAACCGGGAACCCAGGGGCACCTGGGTGGCTCAGTGGGTTAAAGCCTCTGCTTTTGGCTTGGGTCATGATCCCACTGGGATCGAGCCCCACATCGGGCTTTCTGCTCACCGGGGAGCCTGCTTCCCTTCCTCTCTCAGCCTGCCTATCTGTCTACTTGTGATCTCTCTCTCTCTGTGTCAAATAAAATCTTAAAAAAAAAAAAAAAAAAAAACCCTGGGTACCCAGCCAAGAAGTACTCCCCACTGCAAACAAGATCACCCCCTGTGGAGTGAAGAACTCGTCCAGTGGATCTGAGAACAGTTGTCAGACCTGGTTAAGTAAGTTCACAGGGTCTCTGGGAAGAACTGAGCATCAGCTGTGACCTGGGCTTTGCAGCTATTGAAATACTCAATGAAAAACTGGCTCACACTGAGATAAAACAACTGGGAGAAAGACACAAATTAAGAAATAGAACAAATTGAGGATGAAAGGAAGGAAAGGTTCTTTTGTGATTTGTGGAAAGAGAGAAGACATGTGACAAATTTTGGAGAAATGACTGAGAAGAATTTTTCAATACTCACCATTAATCCTATGGAAGCCGACTCCAAGTGGGCAGTTACTGTATCTAGGTATTTCTTGAGTGTCTTTGGGGTCAATACATGTGGAAAGAGGAGAAGGAGAGGGAAAAATGCAAGATCAGGCACAGATAACGATCACACCACAATAAAAGCACAACCATAGCCTTGGTTTTGACCACACAGGGAGTTCTGGAGTCAGAACAGCTCTTTGGCATGAGTCTGAGCTAATCTATAAGGAGGCTGAGAGCTGAAGGCTTCTTCATACTGAGACCCCCCAGCAATTCTAACAACATCTCAAGGCTGGGTATCAGGGTAACTCATCACAATCCCAAAGGCAGCCCTGGAGCTGTTAAACTAGAAACACTTTTCTGACTCAAACTTCTAAACATATAAGAAAACTCACTACACTTAGACAAGAACAGAATCTGATTGCATTCAAACCTATACTAACATACTGTTGAAATAAAAAAGAATAATGAGAATAGTCATCTACAAAAATTGAGAACACCAAAAAAAAGGTGCCATAATGCAGAGAAAACCTACAAATTAATAATTATATAAGAATATACAGATGTTATGAAAAAAATAGAAACTATGGTGGAAAAAATAAAACTGAAAAAAATGAGATGAGGAGGGAATGAAAGGGAACTAAAAGATCCCAGGAAATAATTGGAAAAAAATTAATAATTAGAAAAAAGGACTAAATTAGAAGGAACCAAGCATGAACAGACATGATAGGCCATACTATTGTTGAAATAGATATAGCCAAAGAAAAAAAAAACAAAAGAAATCAGACACTAAAAGAAGATAGAAAGATTCTTAAATACTAATGATAGAATTGGAAAATCACTGTTTCATAATATTTAACAAAATAGAGAAATTAGACCAGTTACCAAAATGTGCTCTGATAATCCCCGGTGGTCCTAAGATCTTTTCAGTGGATCTATGACTTACTCTGCTTTTCAACTGCATATCTGTTTGAGGACAGATTTTCTATATATACTTCAACCAAAACAACATGTTGTAACACATTGAATGCAAAAACAGACATGAGAATTTAGTTACATTCAAAGAGACATTGAAGAGTCTTATAAAAATGTAAAATAATGCTACTTTTCTCACTTTTTTTGGAAAATATGGTTATTTTTTATGGAAATATGTTTTTATATTAACATATATAACTAACAACACTGAACAAAATGTGGGAACATGGAACATGACACATTTAAGACACACTTTCCCATCAAACAAGAAAGCAATATTCACAGAATTTATGATATTCTCATTCATTAAAAAACTCTATAACTTCCAAGAATTGGCAAAATAAATAATGTTTTCTGACCACAGTACAATTTAACTGAACAACCATAATAAATGACAACTAGAAAAATTCTAGTGTTTTCCAAATATGAAATAAAGTTAACCTTAAATCAAAGAAATAACAACAGAGATCAGAAAAATATTTTAAATTGAATTATATTGGAAATATTTTGTATAATAACCTGTAAACACAGTTGAAACAGTAATAAAGAGAAGTTTATAAACTTAAAAGAAGGTACAATGAAATAAGAAAGGCTGGAAATGTGAAGATTTAAATGACTAACCCAAGAAGCTGGAAATAGAGCAACAAAATAAACAGCAAAGTAAGAGGAGAGATATAATATAAATAAAAATTGATAATAGCCCTGGAATAAATCCCACTTGGTCGTGGTGAATAATCTTTTTAATGTACTGTTGAATCCTATTGGCTAGTATTTTGTTGAGTATTTTCGCATCTGTGTTCATCAAGGATATCGGTCTATAGCTCTCTTTTTTGGTGGGATCCTTGTCTGGTTTTGGGATCAAGGTGATGCTGTCCTCATAAAATGAGTTTGGAAGTTTTCCTTCCATTTCTATTTTTTGGAACAGTTTCAGGAGAATAGGAATTAGTTCTTCTTTAAATGTTTGGTAGAATTCCCCCGGGAAGCCGACTGGCCCTGGGCTTTTGTTTATTTGGAGATTTTTAATGACTGTTTCAATCTCCTTACTGGTTATGGGTCTGTTCAGGCTTTCTATTTCTTCCTGGTTCAGTTGTGGTAGTTTATATGTTTCTAGGAATGCATCCATTTCTTCCAGATTGTCAAATTTATTGCCGTAGAGTTGCTCATAGTATGTTGTTATAATAGTTTGTATTTCTTTGGTGTTAGTTGTGATCTCTCCTCTTTCATTCATGATTTTATTTATTTGGGTCCTTTCTCTTTTCTTTTTGGTAAGTCGGGCCAGGGGTTTATCAATTTTATTAATTCTTTCAAAGAACCAGCTCCTAGTTTCGTTGATTTGCTCTATTGTTTTTTTGGTTTCTATTTCATTGATTTCTGCTCTGATCTTTATGATTTCTCTTCTCCTGCTGGGCTTAGGGTTTCTTTCTTGTTCTTTCTCCAGCTCCTTTAGGTGTAGGGTTAGGTTGTGTACCTGAGACCTTTCTTGTTTCTTGAGAAAGGCTTGTACCGCTATATATTTTCCTCTCAGGACTGCCTTTGTTGTGTCCCACAGATTTTGAACCGTTGTATTTTCATTATCATTTGTTTCCATGATTTTTTTCAATTCTTCTTTAATTTCCCGGTTGACCCATTCATTCTTTAGAAGGATACTGTTTAGTCTCCATGTATTTGGGTTCTTTCCAAACTTCCTTTTGTGGTTGAGTTCTAGCTTTAGAGCATTGTGGTCTGAAAATATGCAGGGAATGATCCCAATCTTTTGATACCGGTTGAGTCCTGATTTGGACCGAGGATGTGATCTATTCTGGAGAATGTTCCATGTGCACTAGAGAAGAATGTGTATTCTGTTGCTTTGGGATGAAATATTCTGAATATATCTGTGATGTCCATCTGGTCCAGTGTGTCATTTAAGGCCTTTATTTCCTTGCTGATCTTTTGCTTGGATGACCTGTCCATTTCAGTGAGGGGAGTGTTTAAAGTCCCCTACTATTATTGTATTATTGTTGATGTGTTTCTTTGATTTTGTTATTAATTGGTTTATATAGTTGGCTGCTCCCACATTGGGGGCATAGATATTTAAAATTGTTAAATCTTCTTGTTGGACAGACCCTTTGAGTATGATATAGTGTCCTTCCTCATCTCTTATTATAGTCTTTGGCTTAAAATCTAATTGATCTGATATAAGGATTGCCACTCCTGCTTTCTTCTGATGTCCATTAGCATGGTAAATTCTTTTCCACCCCCTCACTTTAAATCTGGAGGTGTCTTCGGGCTTAAAATGTGTTTCTTGGAGGCAACATATAGATGGGTTTTGTTTTTTTATCCATTCTGATACCCTGTGTCTTTTGACAGGGGCATTTAGCCCATTTACATTCAGGGTAACTATTGAGAGATATGAATTTAGTGACATTGTATTGCCTGTAAGGTGACTGTTACTGTATATGGTCTCTGTTCCTTTCTGATCTACCACTTGTAGGCTCTCTCTTTGCTTAGAGGACCCCTTTCAATATTTCCTGTAGAGCTGGTTTGGTATTTGCAAATTCTTTCAGTTGTTGTTTGTCCTGGAAGCTTTTAATCTCTCCTTCTATTTTCAATGATAGCCTAGCTGGATATAGTATTCTTGGCTGCATGTTTTTCTCGTTTAGTGCTCTGAAAATATCATGCCAGCTCTTTCTGGCCTGCCAGGTCTCTGTGGATAAGTCAGCTGCCAATCTAATATTTTTACCATTGTATGTTACAGACTTCTTCTTTCCCGGGCTGCTTTCAGGATTTTCTCTTTGTCATTGAGACTTGTAAATTTTACTATTAGGTGACGGGGGGTGTGGGCCTATTCTTATTGATTTTGAGGGGCATTCTCTGAACCTCCTGAATTTTGATGCTCGTTCCCTTTGCCATATTGGGGAAATTCTCCCCAATAATTCTCTCCAGTATACCTTCTGCTCCCCTCTCACTTTCTTCTTCTTCTGGAATCCCAATTATTCTAATGTTGTTTCGTCTTATGGTGTCACTTATCTCTCGAATTCTCCCCTCGTGGTCCAGTAGCTGTTTGTCCCTCTTTTGCTCAGCTTCTTTATTCTCTGTCATTTGGTCTTCTATATCACTAATTCTTTCTTCTGCCTCATTTATCCTAGCAGTTAGAGCTGCAAGGTTGGTTCAACATCCGCAAATCAGTCAATGTGATACAACACATCAATAAAAGAAAGAACAAGAACCATATGATACTCTCAATAGATGCTGAAAAAGCATTTGACAAAGTACAACATCCCTTCCTGATCAAAACTCTTCAAAGTGTAGGGATAGAGGGCACATACCTCAATATCATCAAAGCCATCTATGAAAAACCCACCGCAAATATCATTCTCAATGGAGAAAAACTGAAAGCTTTTCGGCTAAGGTCAGGAACACGGCAGGGATGTCCATTATCACCACTGCTATTCAACATCGTACTAGAGGTCCTAGCCTCAGCAATCAGACAACAAAAGGAAATTAAAGGCATCCAAATCGGCAAAGAAGAAGTCAAATTATCACTCTTCGCAGATGATATGATACTATATGTGGAAAACCCAAAAGACTCCACTCCAAAACTGCTAGAACTTATACAGGAATTCAGTAAAGTGTCAGGATATAAAATCAATGCACAGAAATCAGTTGCATTTCTCTACACCAACAGCAAGACAGAAGAAAGAGATATTAAGGAGTCAATCCCATTTACAATTGCATCCAAAACCATAAGATACCTAGGAATAAACCTAACCAAAGAGACACAGAATCTATACTCAGAAAACTATAAAGTACTCATGAAAGAAATTGAGGAAGACACAAAGAAATGGAAAAATGTTCCATGCTCCTGGATTGGAAGAATAAATATTGTGAAAATGTCTATGCTACCTGAAGCAATCTACACATTTAATGCAATTCCTATCAAAGTACCATCCATCTTTTTCAAAGAAATGGAACAAATAATTCTAAAATTTATATGGAACCAGAAAAGACCTCGAATAGCCAAAGGGATATTGAAAAAGAAAGCCAACGTTGGTGGCATCACAATTCCGGACTTCAAGCTCTACTACAAAGCTGTCATCATCAAGACAGCATGGTACTGGCACAAAAACAGACCCATAGATCAATGGAACAGAATAGAGAGCCCAGAAATAGACCCTCAAATCTATGGTCAACTAATCTTCGACATAGCAGGAAAGAATGTCCAATGGAAAAAAGACAGCCTTTTCAATAAATGGTGCTGGGAAAATTGGACAGCCACATGCAGAAAAATGAAATTGGACCATTTCCTTACACCACACACAAAAATAGACTCAAAATGGATGAAGGACCTCAATGTACGAAAGGAATCCATCAAAATCCTTGAGGAGAACACGGGCAGCAACCTCTTCGACCTCTGCCGCAGCAACATCTTCCTAGGAACAACGCAAAAGGCAAGGGAAGCAAGGGAAAAAATGAACTACTGGGATTTCATCAAGATCAAAAGCTTTTGCACAGCAAAGGAAACAGTTCACAAAATCAAAAGACAACTGACAGAATGGGAGAAGATATTTGCAAACGACATATCAGATAAAGGACTAGTGTCCAGAATCTATAAAGAACTTAGCAAACTCAACACCCAAAGAACAAATAATCCAATCAAGAAATGGGCAGAAGACATGAACAGACATTTCTGCAAAGAAGACATCCAGATGGCGAACAGACACGTGAAAAAGTGCTCCATATCACTCGGCATCAGGGAAATACAAATCAAAACCACAATGAGATATCACCTCACACCAGTCAGAATGGCTAAAATCAACAAGTCAGGAAATGACAGATGCTGGCGAGGATGCGGAGAAAGGGGAACCCTCCTACACTGTTGGTGGGAATGCAAGCTGGTGCAGCCACTCTGGAAAACAGCATGGAGGTTCCTCAAAATGTTGAAAATAGAACTGCCCTATGACCCAGCAATTGCACTATTGGGTATTTACCCTAAAGATACAAATGTAGTGATCCAAAGGGACACATGCACCTGAATGTTTATAGCAGCAATGTCCACAATAGCCAAACTATGGAAAGAACCTAGATGTCCATCAACAGATGAATGGATCAAGAAGATGTGGTATATATACACAATGGAATACTATGCAGCCATCAAAAGAAATGAAATCTTGCCATTTGCGACAACATGGATGGAACTAGAGCGTATCATGCTTAGCGAAATAACTCAAGCAGAGAAAGACAACTATCATATGATCTCGCTGATATGAGGAAGTGGTGATGCAACATGGAGGCTTAAGTGGGTAGAAGAAGAATCAATGAAACAAGATGGGATTGGGAGGGAGACAAACCATAAGTGACTCTTAATCTCACAAAACAAACTGAGGGTTGCCGGGGGGAGGGGGTTTGGGAGAAGGGGGTGGGATTATGGACATTGGGGAGGGTATGTGATTTGGTGAGTGCTGTGAAGTGTGTAAACCTGGTGATTCACAGACCTGTACCCCTGGGGATAAAAATATATGTTTATAAAAAATAAAAAATTAAAAAAAAAATTGATAATAGTAAATTTTAAAACTATAATAGAGATGATCAATATATTGAAATGTTAATTCTTTGAAAAAGCTAACAACAAATAATAAACATGAAGCAAATATTTTTAAGAAGGGGGAGGTATGGTTTATGGCATAAATAGCCTATAACAGAGATGAAAAAATATTTTGATACTAAAAATTAAGTATTAAATAGATAATAAATTATTACATAAAGTTGTAATGTTAAAAATTTAGATAAAAATGTATAACTTTTTAGAAAAACATGATACTAAAAATTTATACAAGAAAGGGGTGCCTGGGTTGCTCAGTAGGTTAAGCCTCTGACTCTTGCTTTCCACTCAGGTCATAATCTGAGAATCATGGGATCAAGCCCCAAATCAAGCTCTATGTTCAGTGCCATGTCTGGCATCTGCTTGACATTCTCAGCCTCTCCCTCTGCCCTGCCCAATGCATGCATATGCATATACATATGCTCAGGCGCACACGTGCGTGCAAGTGTGCGCTCTCTCTCTCTCTCTCTCTCCAATAAATAAATAAATAAACAAACAAACAAATAAAATGTTTTAAAAGTATATATACAGGGTTCCTGTGTGGCTTAGTTGTTAAGCATCTGCCTTTGGCTCAGGTGATGATCCCAGCATCCTGGGATAGAGCTCTGCATCAGGCTTCCTGCTCATTGGGAAGCCTGATTCTCCCTCTCCAACTCTCCCATGTTTGTGTTCCCTCTTTAACCATCTCTCTCTGTCAAAACAAAATAATATATTTTTAAAAATGTAAAAATGTGTACAAGAAAGAACAAGTAAAAATAATTATTTGGTTATTAAAAATTAAATTCATAATTTAAAATCTTCTTATAAAGAACATTCCAGGTCTGCATGGCTTCGCTGGTAAATTCTACCAAAGAATTAAGGAAATAATATCAATTTACACAAAACTTTAGTACACTAGAAAATGATAGTACAGTTTCAAACTCGATGTGACTAATACAACCTTGATATCAACACTTTACAAGGGCAGTACAAGAAAGAAAACCCATAACCCAATCTCATTAATGAAAGTAGATGTAAAACTTCTAAACAAAATACTAAGAAACAAAATCCAGCATAGCATAGCAAACTTAATATCCCAGATCATGATGAGTTTATTTCATGCAAGATTAGGTTAACATTAGAATATCAATTATTTTAGTTTGCTACCTTAATAGATCAATATGATAATGAGAAATAGTGTTTGATATTAACAATCTAGGACAAGATAGGAAGTTCTTTAATCTGATTAAGAATATCTACCAAAAATTTGTAGCAAATATCATACTAAATGGTAAAATACTGAAAACATACTCTTTGATGGGCACCAGGCAATGTTGCTTACATTTTTATTCAACACTTTACTGAATGTCCTAGTTAGTTCACAAAACCTAGACAAAGAATAATACATTTGAAGACTGCAAAGAAAGAAAAAAATTCCTAACTTTTCATAGATGAGATGATTATGTATGTAGAAAATGAAAAGAAATCTTCCCTTAAGTTATTATAACAAATGAATCAGCAAGTTTGCCTGATACAAGGATAATATATATAATCAATATATAATATCAATCAAAATAAAATATTTTTAAACTATACTATTTATAATAGAATTAAATATTAAGTATCTCGGGATGAATCTAACAAAAGTTACACATGACTATCCAACAGGAAATCAGATATTTTTATGGAAAGAAAATAAAGAAGATATAAATATATCAGGTTTATGGTTTAATGATTCAATATTTTAAAGATATCAGTTCCTTCTAAGTTGATCTAAAGAGTGTACAGTCCAAATCTAAAAACCCTGGACAGTGTGTGTGTGTGTGTGTGTGTGTGTGTGTGTGTGTGTTTGCATGTATTTGTACTTATCAAGCTGATTTTAGTATTTCTATGGTAACACAAACAACCAAGAGCAGGCATGTTACACCTGAAGAACAAAATTGAAAGCTTTGTTCTATCAAATAACAGGATCACAGTGAAGTTAGAGTAATTAACACACTATCATGTTGGTGTAAAAATGTACAAATATCTTCATCAATGTTCCCAGAAACTGACCGATTCATGGGTACTGAGTCATCAAGGTCATTGCAGACCTGTGCCCTCTCAAGTAATAATGTAATAGTAGCGATAATAACAGTTTTAAATTATACTAAATAATATATATGCAGTATCTACTTCAATCTGTACAAAATCTCTGCTAAAATTGTTCCCATTTTATTGTGGGAAAAACATGAAGAGTCTAATTAATTTGTTCAAAAGCAGAATGGAAATGGTGGAGTCAAAGTGTACTCTAGATAGTCAAACCTGAATTTCACATTTATTTAGTGCTTCCTATGCCAAGGCATTGTGATAGGTACCTTTATGTATATATATTATTTACTCATAATAACTCCACATAGAAGTTTTTAAAAGTATAAAATATTTTGAGCTACTATGGTAAAACAAAAGAATTTTTTGTCTTTGTGTTTATAAATAGAAAAAAAGTGACAATTATACCATTGGTGACATTTTATTAAGAAACAATTTTCCAGAACAAATAGTAATGCACTAAATTATTTAATTAAATTCTATACAGAAAACATAAATGATTTATTGTTTATTACTTAACCTAGTAATTTCACAATAAGGATTGGCATTATAAATCAAATTTGATTCATGTTAATTTTATCCATCACGACTTCTGTTGTGAGTTTATTCTGGCTACTCTTTCTCTCTAACCTATTTTTTCTCAGTTAAAATTTTTCTGATCTAATTTTTTTTAAGACAACTGAATTTTTCAATAAACTTTCATTATAGTCTGCATTTTAAGCTCCTGTGTTTTTTGGGGTTATTTGTTCCATGAAGTCTAATTTTATTCAGATCAACTTTTTCAGGTTTCTGTTATGCCAATGAGATGTATTTCTTCATTTAGCTTTTATCCATAGTAAATTATACCCTTGACTCAGCCAAAATGTTGAGTTAAAACAGTTGGTTTAAAACTTCTTTCTTTATAACTATTTCTATTTCACCGTTTTTTAGATAGTGAAATTGAAGCTCACACAGATTAAATATTTCTATGGCATATATTTGAATACAGGTCTGTCTAAAAACCAGGTTTATGTTTTTTCTCCTGTATGGTAATGTCTTTGACATTATCACAAATTTAATTCTGAAATTGGAGATAACTTTGCCTTGCCTTCCTCACAGCTTATTATTTTAATAAGATGAGGTCATGTATATAAATTTATTATAATCCATAAATAGTGTGAAGCTATTATCAATACATATTATAAGCATTTATTCTACTTTAATTTGTTAGATTAAAACTGTCCTTTTGTGGGTCAATTTATTGGCCTACTTCTAGACAGCTGAAGATATTTCCCATTTTATGTTTTCATCCCATTTTTTTTTAGTATTCATCCTTGATATATGTCATGAAAAAGTTGTTTTAAACTTATTTCAGATGTTATGCTATGTTTCAACTTAGAGCTAGTAACTCAGAAATCCTCCCATATTCTTGAACAATGAAAAGACTTTTCTCATCTGAAAAGTCCTTATTCCAAGTGTACATTTATCTATGCATGAATTATGAATACACAGGGACAGTATGACTATGTGTAGGGAAAACTCAGTTTTCCTGCATCCCTCCTTTACTCTCATGCTGCTACTGCACTCACATTTCTGACACGAGGTGAATGGGGCTTTTCTCACACCAAAGTTCTTGTACACCAGGTGGGTATCCTCTAGGTTAACGCAATTCTGATACTACCTACCTGGAGATATGCCAAGTCCCACTGGTTAAGGCCTCAGTCTTTCAAGATTACCCTTCACTTCAAATACCGGTCACAAGTAGTAGGTACCCAGGTTACCCAAAATTTCTGTCAGACTCAGCTCCAAATTAGAGGTTTCCAAGATCTCCTCCCCTTTTGGCTGAATTATTAGCTAGAATAGCTCACAGAACTCAGGGAAACACATTTATTGGTTTATTACATAATAATGGATATGATAAGGGATACAGATGAATAGCTAGATAAAAGGATACATAAGGGGAACCTGGGAGGGTCTCAAGCACAGGTGTCCCTGTGCAGTTGGGGGAAGTCACCCACCTGGTACATTAATCTGTTCAGCAACCTGAAGCTCTCCAAACCTCATGATCTTGAGATTTTTATGGAGACTTCACATAAGCATGAAGCCTCTGTCCTCTGTCTAAAAAATGAAGAGTGGGACTGAAAATTCCCACTTCTAATCAAGGCTTGTTTTTTCTGGTGACCAGCCCTTATGCAGGAGCCATGCAGAAAGCCACTCAGAGTCACATCATTAGAACAAAAACCACTGCTATCACTCAGGAAATTCCAAGGGATTCAGGAGCCAGAGTCAAAGACCAAATATTAGAACAAAAGTATGTTCCTAGTGCTCTTATGACTTAAAAAATCACAAAAGTTTAAGAAGCTCCATCCCAGGAAAGAGGGAGAGATGTATGCATACATTTTTCTATTATCTCATACACTGCTAAATAATTTGTATAATCTTTATCCTCTTTTTCCTCTAAAAGACATCTGATGTGGTTTAGAAAAGAATGCCAGAGTATAGTCAAAACCATGTAGGGAAGAGTAGACTTCCATTTCTGAACATGGTTAATGGGACCTGGATGTACCCCCATGCTGTAATCTGGGCAAAATATATGAAGCAACTGTTTTCAAACAGTGAACAATAGTCAGTGCAGAATTATAGCCTCTAAGAATTGGGGAAATGTGTTGGAGCCAATTGTTTCTGAAAGCTTTCTGCCTAGAAAGTGCATGCCAGGAAGTTTACCAGGCAAGGAATGGAATGTCAAGAAGAAGAAGGCTGTCACTGACTTACGGAACCAAGGTTCAGAGGTCAGGAAGGTTGAGACAGCTAGAATTCCCAAACTAAAGCAAAAGGAAATGACACATTGAGGGAAAAAAATGAACATAACCTCAATGGGAATTATCAAGTGGTCAAATATATGAGTGTTTGGATTTCTAAAAGTGAGGACAAAAAAAATTGGAAAAATGATGACTAAATTTTTTCCCAACACCAGTGAAAATCATAAACTAAGGATTTAAGAAAATTGCAAAACTGCAAATAGGATAAATAAAAAGAAAACAAAAAAATCATAATTAAAATGTAGAATAACAGTTATGAAAATATCAAAAAAGTATCAGACAACAAAGATGTATTATGGATATAAGAACACATATGAGAATGACTACAGGCTTCTCATCAGAAAAATTTTGCAAGTCAGGAAAACATTCTATGTTCAGCAAAAATATGCTTCACAAGCAAAAGTGAATTTTCAAATATTTAAAAAGTTCAAAGTTTTTTCAGACAAACTAAAGAGAATTTGAAATCTTGAGACCTCTATTATAAGGCATGTTTAAACTTCTTTAGGTTGAAGGAAAATGATACCAGTTAGAAATGAATTTGCATAATAGAATGAAGATCTCCACACATGGCAATTATTTCAGCAAATATACAATAATTTTCCCTCTTTTTAAAAAATTCTTTTGAAAGATAATTGAATGTTTAAAGCAAAAATAATAATGTATACAGGACTTATCATATTTGTAGAAGTGCGATGTAGGACATCAAGAGCACAAATGATGCGAGCATATTACTGTAATTATACCATGTCATGTTTGGTTATACAAAACAAAAGCATAAAGATTGCTTGGATATAGATATTGTTAAACCATAGACTAGCTATAAAAGGTAAAACAAAGAATCATAGTGATTAATGCAGTACTGGAGGTAAAATGAAATATTAAAGAAGAAATAAGTAATTCAAAAGAGAGTAGGAAAAAAGAAAGAACAGAAAAGACAAATAGAAAATAGCAAGATTATATATTTAAACTCAATCATATTGAAAATTACATTAAATTTGAATGATAGAAATTTATAATATTCACTATGGTAGCTACTAGTTACATGTGGCCTTTGGGTATCTGAAATGTAACTAGGACAATTAAGGTATAAAATCTTTAATTTAATTTTAATTAATTTAAGTTGAGCTAGAAAAACTGAAATTTGATTAAGTTATGATAATTTAAGTCATTTGGAACTATGTGGGTGTGTGAATCCACATTTTCAACTGTAAATTTGATGAAACCTAAATATGAGTATTTTCAATGAAAATTTCATGTCCAAATTGAATTATTCTCTAAGTATGAAATACATAATTTCAAAATCCTGGATTTTAAAAATTTAGTATGAAAAGGATATACAAATCTCAAATAACATATGGATTACTTATTGAAATGATAATATTTTTGATATGTATAGTTAACTAAATATGCATTATTAATTTCACCTTTTTCTCTATATTTCTTGATGTATCAAATAGCATTTCAATGAACTGTTTTTATTTTTTATGATTTTTTAAAATTTTTATATTTTTAGGTAGACTCCACACCCAACATAGAGCCTAACATGGGTCTTGAACTCAAGACCTTGAAATCAAGACTTGAGCTGAGATAAAAAATCAGATGTTTAATTGACTAAGCCACCCAAACACCCCTCAATGCATTATTTTCAGACATTGCTGCTCTAAGCATGCTAATAAGGCTAAGATTATCAGAATCTATAAAAAGCAAAAATCAACTACATGTTCTCTCCAGGAAACCCACTTTAAATATAAAGATACAAAGAATCCAGAATGTCTTAAGTGTTATTGAAAAAGAACACTGTTTTGGAGACTTAAAATATTTGAATTCAACACTTACTAGATTTGAAATTAAGGACAGTGTGGTACTGACAAAGGATAAACAGAAGGATCAGTGGAAGAGATTGAGAGCCTAGCAATAGACACATGTATGTATGGTTAGGTTGTTGAAAAAAGTTCCAAAGCAACCGGAAAGAAAAGAAAATCTTAAAAAACAAACAAACAGCAACAAAAAAGATGCTGGAATAATTGGATATTTATATGGGGAGAAAGTAAAATAAAGTTTGATCTCATACATTAACAAAAATTAATTTTACATGGATAATTGAGCTAAACATAAAAATTAAAACCATGGGACTTCTAGAAAAAAAAAACAAGAGAATATATTCATAAATTGTAAGTAAGCAAATATTTCTTAGGACGTAAAGCAATAACCATAAAATAAATAAAAATAAATTAGATTTAAAATTTAAAACTTCTGCCCTCTCAATATATCATTATGAAAACTAATAAGAAAGTTAAAAGACTACTGTAAATTTCACATAAGGGGACTCTGAGGAATGATGGAAAATGTCCATAATTATGTACATGTGTGAAAACTCATCAAAATGTATTCTCCTGTATGTGAAGCAATCAGGTCTCTTCTACAATACTTTTGGGAACCTAAAATGATACACCCAGGCACCTGGATGGCTCAGTGGGTTAAGCTTCTGCCTTCGGCTCAGGTCATGATCTCAGAGTCCTGGGATCGAGCCCTACATCGGGCTCCCTGCTCAGTGGGGAGCCTGCTTCCCCCTCTCTCTCTGCTTGCCTTTCTGCCTAATTGTGATCTTGATCTCTCTCTCTGTCAAATAAACAAAATTTTAAAAAAAATTTAAAAAAATAAAATTATATACCCATTTGGCAAATATTTGATAGCTTCTTATAAAATTAAACGTAATTTTACCTTATAACTGAATCATTCCACTCATAGGTATTTTCACAAATAAATTAAATCATTTGGAAAAAGTTACATGTACAAAAGCGTTCATAGATTCATTCACAGTAATCTAAATAGGGAAACTATCTTGTTGTCTTAGGAACTAATCAGTAAAAAAATGGATTGAGAATGGTATATCCATACACATTCATTCATGGAACACTACACAGCAATAAAAGGGAACAAACTCCATACAGCAGATGCATCTCAGCAATACTTTGCTGAGCAAAAGAAATCAAATACCAAAGAATAGATAGGGTATGATTTCATTTATAAGAAAGTTCTAGACTAGAAAAAAATTAATATATGCTGGGTGAGGAAAAAATGGACCTTGGTTGCTTCTGCCACTAAAGAAGTCACCATCTAGTTTTCTATTTAGGTATAAAGAGGGAAAAAGAAAAGTAGGATGCTTTGTCTTAATATCTGAAGAAGAAAAGAGCAATACTAGCTTGTTGAGAAAAACAAACTATTTCCTAGTATCAAAGTCTTAGGAGAAAGAGTCTTTGAATGAGAGATAATGAAAAATGAAACTGATATTTTTGGTAATTGTATTTCAATGCTAAGCTGATTTTTATGTGGCCATTTTATCTTCTAAACATGTCATGTACATAGTCTAAAATTATAGTTAACATGTAAAGACCTTCATATTATCACTTCACCTTCTTTTCTAGAATTTTCTCCTCTGATACAAGCACCAAATGACACTGTAAACTGAATTCCTGAAACCTAATAGGCTTGCTTAGATTTGTTGAAATCTTTATTTCTTATATCAATACTGCCTTCTGCCTACAATGTTTGTTTTACTGTTTCCCCCTAATGCTTTATTTCTCCTCTATCCCAAACAGACTAATAGTTTTTGTATTCACTGCAGTCCTAAATCATATTGTTAACATCTCAGTGTCATATAAATATACAAATATGTAACATATCTGTCCTACATTCCTTGAAAAATGGTACTACAGTACTACATTCTTTTCTTTCTTTATCTTCAGTCCCCAGCAAAGTATCAACACAGGTATTTGTTAAACAAATGATTTTGTGAATATATTTTAGAAAAATTAAATTTTTAAATTTTGATATACCATGCCTTATCATTACACAAGGAACAACTTTCACATAGTGAAATTTAGTCTGCTTTTTATAGGCAGGCTTCATACACTTGGCAAATTAAGAAAACTCAATGTTTTAAAGAGATTATAGATATCTTAAAGGAAATAAATGTTTTATTTTTGGCATATTTCCTTTTGAAAATAAATGATTTTGATCTAAATTTTCCAGATAATAACCTATTTTTAGTGTTCTATTTGTATTTTTAAACAACAAAAATATGTAAGCAAAAGACGAGTTTATGGCATAGAATTATTTAATAATACCACCTCAAATAATTTAGTTTACTAATGAGGCAATTGATTACACAGATTAATCGGTTCAAGATTGCTAAGTTACAAACTAGTTTCTTCCTTTAATGGCTTAAAAAAACTAGAAATTCAGAGCTGAACAGATTTCATGTTTCACCTATGAAAAGCTCGTCATTTCAAAGATAAAGAATGGGAGACAGAAAAACTGATAACTCATATTCTGTGGTTACTAAGACAAGGAGCCATCTATGAAATTGGCTCATTTGCAACTCAAGTCAATTCCACTCTTTAACAAGAGAAAAAAGCCTCAGTATGGAAATCCTTTCTATTCCACTCGAAATATTGGTGAAAAAATATGATGTGTTTCTCTAAGGCTAAGTAAATTTGTCAATCCCAAATGCCTTTTAGTCATTGATGGGGGCTTAACAAAGTATCCCAGTCCTCATAGATTCTTTATTAATTGTTCTCTGATGGCACCACCCATGCATTAGCTCTACAGTATGGCGTTGGGGTAGAGAGATAAGGCAATATGCAATTTTCTTTAACCAAGTCTTCAATATGTTCTTGACCCATTATTAATTTATGCTCCTGAATAGCCATTTTAGTGGTGCTTAGACACTATAATGAACTGTTAATAAAAATAATGTATTTTAATATTTCCTAATTCATTTATTAAAAATTATCACAATGTTTCAATTAATCCATTATGGTAGTCTGGGACTGGGTAGCTAACACCTATCTAAAAATTTACGTATTTATGTATAACATTATTTTCTGTTGGTAGTCCTGGTATCATGTGTTACTAGAAGTATGAAACACATCTCAAATATATTATACTGCATATTGTTATAACAGAGTTTTGGTACATTAAGTTAAAACTAAAATCTATATTAATATGTGTTATATTTAACTCAACAGGCTAGGACAACATATTTTCAAATATTAGGTTGAAATACAGTTCAAATTTTAAAAGCATTAATGTTTAAATATCTTATTTCTAAAATACTGTTAAATAAAACCATAATTTTTATTTTTATGTAATTTTTATGCTGTCTTTTATTAAGCTTACAACAAAATTAGAACGTTAAATGAGTATTTCTCTTTCCAATAATAATTTGAAATATTATCTTATATTTAAATTCCAGATGTAAATTTTTTATCTTATCAGCCTATGTTGGTCTGAAATTATGAACTATAATTGAATGATTCAAAAACAACATTAAAAAGATTAATTCAAATTCTAAAACTTGAATTTTTTAATAGATATGTGCTTTTATAACAGAACATATCATCAAACTGAGACTAGCAATAACATATCTACCTTACAAATATGGAAATATTGATGGTGTATACTAATCTCTAAGTTAAACACAGGGCTCCTTCCACATTCCAACTTTAAAGAAGAGATTTCTTTGTCAGTGGAAAGACTGACAAAGGAAAAGGGGTCCCTATGGCCACAGAGATGGCCACCATCAAAGAAAATGAGATTTCATTAGGATGAGGAAAAGAAACAACTCTGGAGATATGTTATCTTGGAAATACTATTATGAAGATCAGTTCCTTCTGGTGTGACATTTAAAGATAAGTTCACAGAAGTTTTTGAAGGGTTCAATGTCCTTTTGTATTGGCCTAGTTGCAACTATGGGAATGGTGGCAATGTTTGTGACAGTGGCCTCATAGAAAAGTACATGTAGGTTTTAAGAAAGGAAAAAACCAAACCAACGAACCAACCAACCAAACAAACAAACAAAAAAAGTTTAATTTCAAAATATTGTTCTTCCCAAAATGTTCTGCTTGGAAATGGCTGTGACTTTTCTCATTGTTTAAAAAAAAAAAAAAGGAAATAGTATATAAAGATAAGTGCTAAAAATCAGCCAATTTTTTCTTCTCAAAAGAGATTTAATTCAATATAGGTTGACTGATTGTAACAAATGCCCCTTTCTGGTGTGTGATGTTGATAATGTGAGAGGGCAGGGAGTATATAAATATTCTCTATAATTTCCATTCAATTTTGCTGTAAACCTAACAGTTTACTTCCAAAAAGAAGAAGAAGCCAGACAGAGCCATATTTATAGCCACTATTCTGTTCAGGAAATAATAAGGAGAGACTATAGTTTGAGTAGCTCTTTATAGAAATTCTCAATTAGTTGGTAAGAAACAAAACTAAAATAGTGATTCTCAGTTTTCATGGTGCTTCAGAATAACCTGCAAAATTTTGAAAATACAAATGCTATGGTCCTACAGCAATGATTCAGGTGCAATTGTTTAGGGATATGAAGAAGATGCTGGTATTTTTTTAAAGCTCCCTGGGTTACTCTCTACAAAGTCATTCTGTAATAATTTTAGCCATTAGAGCTAAAAGAACTTACAATCAAGTTTGTATCATAAAGAATATTCCTGATGGCCTAAAAATTATTCTGGTCTTTACACCAAAATCCAAGAAATACTTATCAGCGAATAGCTCAACTAATGGAAATATGCATAATCCCAAAGAAGTTGTTATTGAATTTATAGACAGTACAAAAGAGAAAAAGAAAACAAAGCTAGAAGATGAGCATTCAAAAGTGAATTATTGCCAAAAATGGTGAAATTTCTGAGCTTCTACACGAAGCAATTTTTAGAAAATTCAATGAAGACATTACACAGGAGCTTACTGTAGTTAGAGCAAGATTATAGAAATGAAGAAATTATAATCACTACCCTTACCTGCAAAATTATGTTATTCGAATTCTTTTTTTGAATCCCAAACTTCCTTCATATCCAATACCTTTCTAATTTCAAGATAATTCCTATAAGATTTTAATGTGCTGCTAAACTTTTTACTACATTTCTAATAAGCTAATGCTCAATGTTGTGATTTAAATTTGAGAGCCATTCTCATATTTGCTCTTCAGCAAAAGTGTCCTAAATATTTTGAGTTTTCTTAAGTGAGAACAATTCCAAATTAATGATCCTTTCTTCCTCAAATTGAAAATAACTTTAAATGATATTACAATGTTCACACAACAATGTAACTGCAAAAACACTCACCAACTCAAATCACATACAAAAATTCATTTTTAACTGAAGCCAATTTGAACATTTTGAAGAGATTCCACATCAATCAAGCCAATAATAAATAATCTATTTGAAAAAGTGTTCAATTTCCAATCACTAGTAGGGCATTGGTGTTGACATTTCTGAAGGAAAATGAGTATCCAAAAGACTATAAATCAAAAAATAGACAAACCTAGAGGAGAGGCAGAGATAAGTAATTAGACATCCTCTCACCTTGATCCCTTAACACTCCTCAAACCAATACCAGATGGATCCTTTCTAGAAGCGATAATGAAAGTATTCAATTTTCAATGGCTATTTCACATGTCTTAAGGCAAAATCTTCAGATCGCAGATATTGCCTGGACCTTCTCAGTTCCTGTGTTTCTATATGTGCATGCCTGTTCCTTCTTTTTAATCCATTTTCTTAGCTAAAACATAAAATGTAAACTAATTCAAAACTGATGTATAAATATGACAATTTGGAAAATAAAATAAATATCCACAATCATTATACAAGATACTAATAAACCTCCCATTCTTGATTTAAACTATTGAAAATAGAAGGAGAGATTAAAAGCTTCCAGGACAAACAACAACTGAAAGAATTTGCAAATACCAAACCAGCTCTACAGGAAATATTGAAAGGGGTCCTCTAAGCAAAGAGAGAGCCTACAAGTGGTAGATCAGAAAGGAACAGAGACCATAGACAGTAACAGTCACCTTACAGGCAATACAATGTCACTAAATTCATATCTCTCAATAGTTACCCTGAATGTGAATGGGCTAAATGCCCCTGTCAAAAGACACAGGGTATCAGAATGGATAAAAAAACAAAACCCATCTATATGTTGCCTCCAAGAAACACATTTTAAGCCCGAAGACACCTCCAGATTTAAAGTGAGGGGGTGGAAAAGAATTTACCATGCTAATGGACATCAGAAGAAAGCAGGAGTGGCAATCCTTATATCAGATCAATTAGATTTTAAGCCAAAGACTATAATAAGAGATGAGGAAGGACACTATATCATACTCAAAGGGTCTGTCCAACAAGAAGATTTAACAATTTTAAATATCTATGCCCCCAATGTGGGAGCAGCCAACTATATAAACCAATTAATAACAAAATCAAAGAAACACATCAACAATAATACAATAATAGTAGGGGACTTTAACACTCCCCTCACTGAAATGGACAGGTCATCCAAGCAAAAGATCAGCAAGGAAATAAAGGCCTTAAACGACACACTGGACCAGATGGACATCACAGATATATTCAGAATATTTCATCCCAAAGCAACAGAATACACATTCTTCTCTAGTGCACATGGAACATTCTCCAGAATAGATCACATCCTCGGTCCTAAATCAGGACTCAAGCGGTATCAAAAGATTGGGATCATTCCCTGCATATTTTCAGACCACAATGCTCTAAAGCTAGAACTCAACCACAAAAGGAAGTTTGGAAAGAACCCAAATACATGGAGACTAAACAGTATCCTTCTAAAGAATGAATGGGTCAACCGGGAAATTAAAGAAGAATTGAAAAAAATCATGGAAACAAATGATAATGAAAATACAACGGTTCAAAATCTGTGGGACACAACAAAGGCAGTCCTGAGAGGAAAATATATAGCGGTACAAGCCTTTCTCAAGAAACAAGAAAGGTCTCAGGTACACAACCTAACCCTACACCTAAAGGAGCTGGAGAAAGAACAAGAAAGAAACCCTAAGCCCAGCAGGAGAAGAGAAATCATAAAGATCAGAGCAGAAATCAATGAAATAGAAACCAAAAAAACAATAGAGCAAATCAACGAAACTAGGAGCTGGTTCTTTGAAAGAATTAATAAATAAAATTGATAAACCCCTGGCCCGACTTATCAAAAAGAAAAGAGAAAGGACCCAAATAAATAAAATCATGAATGAAAGAGGAGAGATCACAACTAACACCAAAGAAATACAAACTATTATAACAACATACTATGAGCAACTCTACGGCAATAAATTTGACAATCTGGAAGAAATGGATGCATTCCTAGAAACATATAAACTACCACAACTGAACCAGGAAGAAATAGAAAGCCTGAACAGACCCATAACCAGTAAGGAGATTGAAACAGTCATTAAAAAATCTCCAAACAAACAAAAGCCCAGGGCCAGACGGCTTCCCGGGGGAATTCTACCAAAACATTTAAAGAAGAACTAATTCCTATTCTCCTGAAACTGTTCCAAAAAATAGAAATGGAAGGAAAACTTCCAAACTCATTTTATGAGGCCAGCATCACCTTGATCCCAAAACCAGACAAGGATCCCACCAAAAAAAGAGAGCTATAGACCGATATCCTTGATGAACACAGATGCGAAAATACTCAACAAAATACTAGCCAATAGGATTCAACAGTACATTAAAAAGATTATTCACCACGACCAAGTGGGATTTATTCCAGGGCTGCAAGGTTGGTTCAACATCCGCAAATCAGTCAATGTGATACAACACATCAATAAAAGAAAGAACAAGAACCATATGATACTCTCAATAGATGCTGAAAAAGCATTTGACAAAGTACAAACATCCCTTCCTGATCAAAAACTCTTCAAAGTGTAGGGATAGAGGGCACATACCTCAATATCATCAAAGCCATCTATGAAAAACCCACCGCAAATATCATTCTCAATGGAGAAAAACTGAAAGCTTTTCGGCTAAGGTCAGGAACACGGCAGGGATGTCCATTATCACCACTGCTATTCAACATCGTACTAGAGGTCCTAGCCTCAGCAATCAGACAACAAAAGGAAATTAAAGGCATCCAAATCGGCAAAGAAGAAGTCAAATTATCACTCTTCGCAGATGATATGATACTATATGTGGAAAACCCAAAAGACTCCACTCCAAAACTGCTAGAACTTATACAGGAATTCAGTAAAGTGTCAGGATATAAAATCAATGCACAGAAATCAGTTGCATTTCTCTACACCAACAGCAAGACAGAAGAAAGAGATATTAAGGAGTCAATCCCATTTACAATTGCATCCAAAACCATAAGATACCTAGGAATAAACCTAACCAAAGAGACACAGAATCTATACTCAGAAAAAACTATAAAGTACTCATGAAAGAAATTGAGGAAGACACAAAGAAATGGAAAAATGTTCCATGCTCCTGGATTGGAAGAATAAATATTGTGAAAATGTCTATGCTACCTAAAGCAATCTACACATTTAATGCAATTCCTATCAAAGTACCATCCATCTTTTTCAAAGAAATGGAACAAATAATTCTAAAATTTATATGGAACCAGAAAAGACCTCGAATAGCCAAAGGGATATTGAAAAAGAAAGCCAACGTTGGTGGCATCACAATTCCGGACTTCAAGCTCTACTACAAAGCTGTCATCATCAAGACAGCATGGTACTGGCACAAAAACAGACCCATAGATCAATGGAACAGAATAGAGAGCCCAGAAATAGACCCTCAAATCTATGGTCAACTAATCTTCGACATAGCAGGAAAGAATGTCCAATGGAAAAAAGACAGCCTTTTCAATAAATGGTGCTGGGAAAATTGGACAGCCACATGCAGAAAAATGAAATTGGACCATTTCCTTACACCACACACAAAAATAGACTCAAAATGGATGAAGGACCTCAATGTACGAAAGGAATCCATCAAAATCCTTGAGGAGAACATGGGCAGCAACCTCTTCGACCTCTGCCGCAGCAACATCTTCCTAGGAACAACGCAAAAGGCAAGGGAAGCAAGGGAAAAAATGAACTACTGGGATTTCATCAAGATCAAAAGCTTTTGCACAGCAAAGGAAACAGTTCACAAAATCAAAAGACAACTGACAGAATGGGAGAAGATATTTGCAAACGACATATCAGATAAAGGACTAGTGTCCAGAATCTATAAAGAACTTAGCAAACTCAACACCCAAAGAACAAATAATCCAATCAAGAAATGGGCAGAAGACATGAACAGACATTTCTGCCAAGAAAACATCCAGATGGCGAACAGACACGTGAAAAAGTGCTCCATATCACTCGGCATCAGGGAAATACAAATCAAAACCACAATGAGATATCACCTCACACCAGTCAGAATGGCTAAAATCAACAAGTCAGGAAATGACAGATGCTGGCGAGGATGCGGAGAAAGGGGAACCCTCCTACACTGTTGGTGGGAATGCAAGCTGGTGCAGCCACTCTGGAAAACAGCATGGAGGTTCCTCAAAATGTTGAAAATAGAACTGCCCTATGACCCAGCAATTGCACTATTGGGTATTTACCCTAAAGATACAAATGTAGTGATCCAAAGGGACACATGCACCCGAATGTTTATAGCAGCAATGTCCACAATAGCCAAACTATGGAAAGAACCTAGATGTCCATCAACAGATGAATGGATCAAGAAGATGTGGTATATATACACAATGGAATACTATGCAGCCATCAAAAGAAATGAAATATTGCCATTTGCAACAACATGGATGGAACTAGAGCGTATCATGCTTAGCGAAATAACTCAAGCAGAGAAAGACAACTATCATATGATCTCCCTGATATGAGGAAGTGGTGATGCAACATGGAGGCTTAAGTGGGTAGAAGAAGAATAAATGAAACAAGATGGGATTGGGAGGGAGACAAACCATAAGTGACTCTTAATCTCACAAAACAAACTGAGGGTTGCCGGGGGGAGGGGGTTTGGGAGAAGGGGGTGGGATTATGGACATTGGGGAGGGTATGTGATTTGGTGAGTGCTGTGAAGTGTGTAAACCTGGTGATTCACAGACCTGTACCCCTGGGGATAAAAATATATGTTTATAAAAAATAAAAAATTAAAAAAAAATAAAAAAAAAATAAACTAAGTAATGATAGTTATTTGAATCTTTTAACAGTCTTATAAAGACAAGATTGTTTATTGAAGGAATGACTTCCCTTTTTGTTCAATATACATGAATTGCTAAAATGAATTATTTTACTTTGCTTGAAATTATAAATTTCTTTTTCACTAAGCCTGACAATGATGGATTTCTTCTTTGTGAAGACATGGTATAAAGGAGTGACATATTGGGTGACACCATGATAAATAAATCCTAAAGCTGATGGCATGGTAGTAACATAACACTAAGATACTCTTTCCTTCTTGCTTTATTCTTTTTAAAAATATTTTATGATGCAGGAGCACCTGGGTGGCTCAGTGGGTTAAAGCCTCTGCTTCAGCTCAGGTCATGATCCCAGGGTCCTGGGATCAAGCCTCACATTGGGCTCTCTGCTCTGCAGGGAGCCTGCTTCTTCTTCTCTCTCTCTCTCTTTAAAAAATTATATATATATATATATATATATATATATATATATATATATATATTATATATTTTAAGATGCCTCCATAAGAAAGGATGAATACCTAACTTTTGTATCAACATGGGCAGGACTAAAAGAGATTATGCTGAGTGAAGTAAGTCAAGCAGAGAGAATCAATTATCATATGGTTTCATTTATTTGTGGAGCATCAGGAATAACACGGAGGACATGACATGGGGAGATGGAGAGGAGAAGGGAGTTGGGGGAAATTGGAGGGGGAGATGAACCATGAGAGCTTGTGGACTCTGAAAAACAATCTGAGGGTTTTGGAAGGGAGGGGACTGGTAAGTTGGGTAATTCTGGTGGTGGATATAATGGAGGACACATATTGCATGGAACACTGGGTGTGGTGCATAAACAATGAATTCTGAAACACTGAAAAGACATTAAAAAAATAAATTAAAAACATATTTTATGAAATTAAATTATTATATTAATATCTTTATTTTAAATTGCCTCTTATTTAAACATATGCATGATCTACCAACTGTTATAAAACAGTGACAATTTTATTATTTGATGGTAGACACAAAACCTTACTAAGATTCATTTTTACATTGTTTATGTACCAAACCCAGTGCTCCATGTAATACATGCTGTCCTTAACATGGTGCACAAACAATGAATCTTGGAACAATGGAAAATAAAATTAAATTTTTAAAAGTTCATTTTTACAAAGGCCATATATTGATGATTACTTCAGTTAATAACACCTGACATTTTTATCATACCTTACACTAATTAGATGGTTTTGAGTGCCAATTTCATTTTCTCTTAAGATGTCCCATGCTCTATCCCCACTTCTTGGAGTTTTCTCATTTCTATTCCCACCTTTTTCATTTTGGTTTAGTGACAAGAAATATGTCATCCCTTTACTTGACAGAAAGGGGGGAAAATAGTAAGAAAATTACTATTTCCTTGGAGAATTAGATGAATTTTAATAGGCTTAAAAATTGCAAAGAATCTCACTTTAAAAAATGAAACATTTTAGGAAATTGTGATCCCATCAAAGAACATAAAATTCATTTCTAGGGCTTAGTTCCACACTTCTCCATACCCTTCTCCCTTATGACTTTACAAATAGAAACTGAAGGAGGAAAATTCAGGAATTTTATTAGAGTAGATAGGTGGTTGGTTGTTATCTATTGTGCTTGCTAGGTTTGACAAATTCTTCCTCTCTCACTGGGCATAGATTTGCCCTACTAATGCAATGGTTAAATCTTAACCTAAAAAAAAAGAGTAATGAAAGTGAGCTAAGATGGTAGAGTAGTAGAAGAACCCTGGGCTTACCTTATCCCTTAAACACAGGTAGATAAATATCAAATCATCCTGAACATCCAAGAAATTGATCTAGTACTGACAAAACAAATTATACAACTAGGAGAGAAGAAGTCATATAGTGCAAAGTAGGAGATGCTGAGATGTGATTTGGGGGAGGAAAGGATAGCAGATGCTACAGAGGGGAGGGAACCCTGATTACAGAGAGAGGTTAGAGACAGAGGGGGGTAATGCAAAAGAGATCACACAAGGAAAACACTTCCCCAAAGCCACTGGGAAAATGAGATGGCTGATTATTGTGAGTTTTACAATCAGCAGAGTTCAAAGATTAGAGTTTTAAAGGTCTGTGTCATGGCCAGTGTTGAGCCTTGAAGGTGATACAGTACTCCTGTGGAAAAAGAGGGTAGATAGCACGGTAGTGCATAGCTAGGTTTAAGGATGCACTGGGAAAGATGGTTCCCTCTTCTTGGAGCATATCCAAAAGAGGTGGCATTGCCTTTCAGGGGATAAAAGAGAGAGTGGGTGTCATTTCAGCATAGGTGCTGAGACACCTGCTGAGAGTGGATAACCTGGACACCAGTTTTTGGCTGTGCTCTACTCTAACTCCAAGATCCTATGCATTGGTGTGACTGCCCTTCTGAAACAAACCCATACCAGTCCCAGTGCAGGGAGAGCCTTTCCCAGAAAACCAGCATGGGTTCTCACCACAGCAGGTCCCTGAAGTATAGAATATTAAAACTCAGCCACCCTGCCTGGGATAGAACACAGTGGCACTATACTGCCAGGCAGGCAGGTGGCACAGACATACACAGAGTGAAGGCAGGGATCTGGGAGATGCCTGGGAGATTGTTTGCCCTTCCATGAGGACTTCCCAGATAGTGGCAGGCATGAAATCCCACTCCATGAACACAGAGAGGGGGCTGGTGCCATTTCTCTCCTCCTCCCCTCAGCATAAACTAATTTCAGTAAGCAGCACAGAGCCAACAATTATAGCCTAACCCACCTACACAAAGTCCTGCCCCCTTGAGTTCTTTGGATGCTGCTTTACTAGGAATGTGACTGAGAACTGGAGTAGCAGGCCATCCCCAGAAGACCAGCACAGAGCCCCCACCCCTCCCCCAAACACACAAAACAGACCACAACTACTGGTGCTACAAAACTTTAGCTATAGTGGAAATAGTATCACTTCTCTTTTAACAAGTAGACCAGAGCACACCTACTTAAAAATCACCACACTCTGGACAAGGCCCAAATAGTTCCCACAGCAGGCAAGGAGAAACTCTGCTGAGGATGAACCAGAGGGAAAGAGCAGCCAAAACACAGTAGCAGAATACATATAGAATACACCAGAAACACTTCCTGAAGCACCAGACCCTGGACAGCATATGACTACTTCTTCTTCTTCTTCTTCTTCTTCTTCTTCTTCTTCTTCTTTTAATTTTCATTTATTTATTTGAGAGAGAGAGAGAAATGGGGAGGGAAAAGGGCAGAGGGAGAAACAGACCCCCCACTGAGTAGGGATTCCCAAGGCAGGGCTTGATCCCAGGATCCTGTGGTCATAACCTGAGCTGGCAGATGTTTAACCAACTGAGCCACCCAGGCATCCCAGTATATAGTCTCTTCTTAATGAAGCCATTACTTGCAGGAGTAGGAAACACAACTGGCTTTCCTAATGCCAGAAGACAGAGACCTAAACAAAATGCCAAGATGCAGGAATTCACCCCAAAAGAAAGAACAAGAGAAGGTCATGGCCAAGGATCTAATGGAAATGGATATAAGTAATATAACGGAACTAGAATTTAAAACAACAGTAAGAGTACTAGCTGGGCTTGAGAAAAATATAGAAGACACCAGGGAGTCCATTTACTCAGAGATAAAAGACATAAAAGTTAGTCAAGCAGAAATAGAAAATGTTATAATTGAAATGTGAAACCAACTGGATGTAATGACTACAAGAATAGAAGAATCAGAGGAATGAATAAGTGATATAGAGGATAAAACTATGGAAAATAATGAAGCTGAAAAGGAAAGGGAAAGAAAAATATTGGGTCACTAATGTAGACTTGGTGAAAACTTAGCAACTCCATAAACTATAATAACATTTTATATAGGAGTACCAGAAGAAGAAAGGGGGAAAGGTACAGAAGGTTTATTTGAGGAAATTATAGCTGAAAATTTCCCTAATCCAAATCCAGGAGGCACAGAGAACTTCCACTAAACTCAACAAAAGAAGACAACACAAAGACATATTGTAGTTAAATTTGTGAAATATAGAGATAATGAAAAAATCCTAAAAGCAGCAAGAAAAAAGAAGTCCCTAGTTTATAAGAGAAGACAAAAAAGGCTAGCAGCAGATCTATCCACAGAAAATAGACAGGCAAGAGAAAGTGGCATGATATATTCAAAATACTGAATGGGAAAAATCTGCAGCCAAGAATATTCTATCCAGCAAAGCTATCATTCAGAATAGAAGGAGAGATAAACAATTTCCTGGGGGGAGGGGCCACAAAAGGAGTTCATGACCACTAAAACAGCCCCACAAGAAATATTCAAGTGGTCTCTTTGAATGGAAAAGAAAGACCAAAACTGACAAAGACTAGAAAAGAACAGAGAAAATCTCTAGAAACAAGTAATTCAATAACACTAAATTCATATCAAAAATCAATCTGACTCTTAATCTCACAAAACAAACTGAGGGTTGCTGGGGGGAGGGGGTTTGGGAGA
The DNA here is from genome assembly GCF_011764305.1 of Mustela putorius furo. Lineage (NCBI taxonomy): Eukaryota > Metazoa > Chordata > Mammalia > Carnivora > Mustelidae > Mustela > Mustela putorius. The sequence goes on from NW_025421987.1 coordinate 78,105,913, forward strand.
AGGGGGTGGTATTATGGACATTGGGGAGGGTATGTGCTTTGGTGAGTGCTGTGAAGTGTGTAAACCTGGTGATTCACAGACCTGTACCACTGGGGATAAAAATACATGTTTATAAAAAATAAAAAATTATATTAAAAAAAATCAATCTGAAAATAAATTTATTAATTGTTCCAATCAAAAGACAAATGGTGTCAGAATGGATAAAACAAAACAAAACAAAATAAAATAAAACAAGAACCATCTATATGCTCCCTACAAGAAAGAAACTCATTTTAGAACTAAAGACAATTGAAGATTGAAAGTGAGGGGATGGAGAACCATTTAACATGCTAATGAATGTCAAAAGAAAGCTGGAGCAGCCATACTTATATCAGACAAACTCATTTTTAAACCAAAGACTATAACAAGAGATGAAGAAAGGGGTCTATCAAAAAGAAGATCTAATAACTATAAACATTTATGCCCCTAACATGGGAGCACCTAAATACATAAAACAATAACAAGCATAAAGGAGCGCATTGGTAATAATACAATAACAGTAGAGGACATTAACACCCCACTTTCAGCAATGGATATATTATCTAAGCAGAAAATTCACAAGAAAACAAGGTGTTGAATGATACACTGAACCAGATGGACATAACAGATATATTCAGAGCCTTTTATCCTAAAACAGCAAAATATACATTCTTTTCAAGTGCATATGGGACATTCTCCAGAATAAGCCACATACTGCATCACAAATCAGTCCTCAATAAGTACAAGATTGAAATAAAACCATGCATATTTTCTTACTACAATGCTATGAAACCTGAAGTCAACTACAAGAAAAAAATTTGGAAAGACCACAAAAAGATGGAAGTTAAAGAATATCCTACTAGAGAATGAATGGGTTGACCAGGAAATTAAAGAAGAAGAAGAAAAAAATATATGGAAGCAAATAAAGATGAAAACACAATACTCCAAAACCTTTAGGATTCAGGAAAAGCAGTCATAAGAAGGAACTATATAGTAATAATGCGTACATCAAGAAGCCAGAAAAATTTCAAATATGTCACTTAGCTTTACACCTAATGGAGCTAGAAAGACAGCAACAAAAGGAGCCTCAGGCTAATAGAAGGAAGGAAATAATAACAGAGCAGAAATAAATGACATAGAAATAAATGAACAAAAACTAGTAGAATGGATCAGTGAAACCAGGAGCTGGTTCTTTGAAAGATTTAATAATATAGATAAATTCCTAGCCAGAATTTTCAGAAAGAAAAGAGAAAGGATCCAAATAAATAAAATCATGAATGAGAGACAAGCAATCACAACCAACACCAGAGAAATACAAACAATTATAAGAGAGTATTATGAAAAACAATATGCCAACAAACTGGGCAATCTGGAATAAATGGATAATTCCAAGAAAGATATAAACTACCAAAACTGAAATAGGAAGAAATAGAAACGTTTGAACATACTTATAAGAGCAAAGAAATTGATTCACTAATCAAAAATCTCCCAACAATCAAAAGTCCAGGGCCAGGGGCATTCTACCAACAATTAAAAGAAGAGTTAATACCCATTCTTCTCAAGCTGTTCCAAAAAATAGAAATATAAGGAAAATTCCAAACTCATTCTATGAGGCTGGCATTACCTTGATTCCAAAACCAGATAAAGACAGCACTAAAAAAGAGATTTCAGGGGCACATGGATGGCTCAATAAGTTGGGTGTCTGCCTTCAGCTCAGGTCAGAATCTCTGGGTCCTGGAATTGAGCCCTGTGTTGAGCTTCCTGCTCAGCAGGGAGCCTGCCTCTCTTTCTCCCTCTGCCTCCCCCCGCTGCTTGTTCTCTCTCTCTCTCTCTCTCTCTCTCTCTCTCATTTGCTCTCTCTCTCTAATAAGTAAATAAAATCTTAAAAGAGAGAGAGAGACTGCAGGCCAGTAACACTGATGAACACAGAAGAAAAAATTGTCAACAAAATACTAGTAAATTAATCCTAAAATACATTAAAAGAATCATTCACCATGATCAAGTGAGACTTATTCCTGGGTTGCAAGAATGGTTCAATCTTCACAAATCAATTGATATGATATACCACATTAATAAAAGAAAGGATTAGAACCACATGATCCTTTCAATAGATTCAGAAAAAGCCTTTGGCATAGAAGCGTATCTGTTCTTGATAAAAACCCTCAGCAAAGTAGGGATAGAGGGAACATACCTCAACATCATAAAGGCCATATATGAAAGACCAATGATTAGTAACCTCCTCAAATGGGGAAAATCTGAAAGCCTTTCTCTATGGTCAGGAACAAGACAGGGATGTCCACTCTCATTATTTAACACAGTTATTTTTTTAACATAATACTGGAATTTTTAATTTATTTGTCATTATTTAATATAGTACTAGAAATCATAGCATCAGCAATCAGAAAACAAAAATAAAAGGCATCCAAATTGACAAGGAAGAAGTCAAACTTTCACATTCACAGATTGCATGATACTCTATATAGAAAACCCAAAAGAGCACTAAAAAAATGATAGAACAGATAAACAAATTCAGAAGTAGCAAGATACAAAACAATTGTACAGAAATCTGTTTCATTTCTATACATCAATAATGAAATAGTGGAAAGAGAAATCAAGGAATATCTCCCATTTACAATTGCACCAAAAACCATAAGATACCTAGAAATAAAACTAACCAAAGAGGTAAAAGATCTGTACTCTGAAAGCAAAGAACACTTATAAAAGAAATTGATGATGACACAAAGAAATGGAAAAAAAAGGGCGCCTGGGTGGCTCAGTGGGTTAAGCCGCTGCCTTCGGCTCAGGTCATGATCTCAGGGTCCTAGGATCGAGTCCCACGTCGGGCTTTCTGCTCAGCGGGGAGCCTGCTTCCTCCTCTCTCTCTCTCTCTCTCTGCCTGCCTCTCTGCCTACTTGTGCTCTCTCTCTGTTAAATAAATAAATAAAATCTTTAAAAAAAAAAAAGAAATGGAAAAAAAAAAAAACGTTCCATGTTCATGCATTGGAAGAACAAATATTGTTAAAATGTCTATTCTATCCAAGGCTATCTATACATTTAATTCAATCCCTATCAAAATACCACCAACATTTTTCTCACAAAGCTAGAATAAACAATCCTAAAATTGGTGTGGAACCACAAAGACCTCAAATACCTATAAAGCAATCCTCAAAAAGTAAGCAAAGCTGGAGGCATCACAATTCTGGACTTCAAACTACGTAACAAAGCTGTAATCATCAAGACAATATGGTTCTGGCACAAAAACAGATACATAGATCAATGGAACAGAATAGAAAACCCAGAAAGGATCCACAAACACATGGGCAATTAACATTTTAAAAGCAGGAAAGAATATCCAGTAGGAAAAAATTTTTTCTTCAACAAAAGTTGTTAGAAAACTGGAAAGCAACATGCAGAAGAACGAAATGACCAATTTCTTACACCATACACAGCTAATAAATTCAAAATGTATGAAAGACCTAAATATGAGTCAGGAAAACATCAAAATCCTGGAGGAGAACACAGCAACAGCCTTTCTGACATAAGCTGTAGCAACTTCATATGCTACATGTCTCTGGAGGCCAGGAAAATGGAAGCAAAAATGAACTAAAAGGCCACCTATGGAATGGGAGAAGATGTTTGCAAATGGCATACCTAATTGAAGGTTAGTATCCAAAACCTATAAAGAACCTATCAAACTCAACATCCAAAAAAAAAAAACCACAAATAATCCAGTTAAGAAATGGGTAGAAGATGTGAATAGACATTTTTCCAAAGACACCAAGATGACTAACAGACACGTGAAAATATGCTAAACATCAGTTACCATCAGAGAAATAAAATCAAAACTACAATGAGATACCACCTCACACCTGTCAGAATGGCTAAAATTAACAAGGCAGAAACAACCAATGTTGGGGAGAATGCAGAGAAAGGAGGACACTGCACTGTTGTGGGAATGCTAACTGGTGCAGCCACTCTGGAAAACAGTACAGAGCTTCCTCAAGAAGCTAAAAATAGAACTGCTCTTTGACCCAGCCATTGCACTACTAGGAATTTGCACAAAGGATGCAAGAATAAAGATTTGGAGGGGTACATTCACCCCAGTGTTTATATGAGAATTATCAACACTAGCTGAATTATGGAAAGAACCCAAATGCCCATTGACTGATGAATGGATAAAGAAGAGGTGGCATGTATATACAATGGAATATTATTCTGCCATAAAAAGAATGAAATCTTGCCATTTTCCATAGTGTGAATGGAGCTAGAGTATATTATCCTAAGTGAAATATGTCGAAGAAAGACAAATACCATATGATTTCACTTAAATGTGTGATTTAAGAAACAAAACAGATGAACATAGGGGGAGAAAAGAGAGAGGCAATTCACAAAACAGACTCAACTACGGAAGACAAACCGAGGATTGCTAGAGAGGAAATAGACAGGAGGATATGCTAAATGGGTGATGGAGTAATGGGCATTAAGGACGGCACTTGAGATGATCACTGGGTTTTGTGATAAATTTCTAAATTCTACTCCTAAATCTAATATTTCACTACATGTAAACTAACCGGAATTTAAATAAAAACTTGATACAAAAAAAGCTTAAAAAAAAAAAAAAGAAAGGGGAACCCTCTTACACTGTTGTTGGCAATGCAAGTTGATACAGCCACTTTGGAAAAGAGTGTGGAGATGCCTTAAGAAATTAAAAATAGAACTACCTTCGACCCTGCAATTGCACTACTGGGTACTTACCACAAAAATACAGATGTAGTGAAAAGAAAGGCCATCTGTACCCCAATGTTTATAGCAGCAATGGCCACAATCACCAAACTATGGAAAGAGTCAAGATGCCCTTCAACAGACGAATGGATGAAGAAGACATGGTCTATATATACAATGGAATATTATGTCTCCATGAGAAAGGATGAATACCCAACTTTTGTAGCAACATGGACTGGACTGAAGGAGATTATGCTGAGCAAAATAAGTCAAGCAGAGAAAGTCAATTATCATATGGTTTCAGTTACTTGTGGAGCATAAGGAATAACATGGAGGACATTAGGAGAAAGATAGGAAAAATGAATTGGGGGAAATCAGAAAGGGAGATGAACCATGAGAGACTGTGGACTCTGAGAAACAAAGTGAGGGTTTTGGAAGGGAGGGATTAGAGGATGGATGAGCTTGGTGGTGGGGATTAAGGAGGGCACATATTGTATGGAACACTGGGTGTGGTGCATAAACAATGAATCTTGGGAGACTTAAAAAATAAAATTAAATTTTAAAAAAGTGAGTAAAAGTAGAAAATTAAATTTCAAATTAAAAGTACAAAATTAACATTGAGTAGTTAAGTTCTACTTATGAAAGTGAACTGAATTCATCTTCTTGGAAGATAATTCAAAAAATAAATAAATAAATAAATAAATAAATGTCCTTTTTCATGGAAAACATTCTCAATGACCTTTTTGTATTACATGCATTATTCCAGAGGTTAAAATATTAAACAACTTGAAAGGTAAAGTTTTGGACTCTGAAAAAGTCTTATATTTTAATTTAGGTATATATATATTTTAAAGGAGAGAAGTACAACCTTTTTGCTGCTTTGGGGAAAGTGCTTCTTAATCCCTTATTTACTTGTAAATGGGAGTGCCTCAAATTGTTGCATGTTTTTGCAAGAAATCTGTGTTTGCCACGGGTTAGATTCCCAGAAAATAGGTTGAATTCGAATTTAGTGCTTAGGATGTTTACTGCGGGGTGCCTTTGGAATCAACACCTGCATGAGGAGTAGAAAGAAGAGGATTATGAAGAACAAAAAGTCAAATTGTAACAGGAGCTTCCTCCTAGCCATAGTGAGGTCTGGAGCTAGAAAAACTCTTCAGAGTTAACCCAAGTTGGTCTACAATGGTCACTCCTAATAGTCATTGGATGTGGTATGTCATTGGATGTGGTATGTCCTGGGAATGGAAGTGATTTTTGGCAAGGTAGCTTTCTTCATCTAAATTTAATCCCTGGAGGAGCTGTCAGCTAAAGACTATCTACCAACAGCAATCGCAGTAGCTGGGGCAAGAAGTCCATAATGAGTGGATATCTAGGTGGGATATCAGAGTTTTCACTACATTTCAGTTCTTGCAAAACTCACTTCACCTCTGCATATACATCCTGGTGGACCTCTCATTTTGAGGGAAACTGAGCAGAAGGAAGTCAGTGAGACAGAAAGAGCCTTTACCACTGCCAATGGAATCTTATTATCTCCCTTCTCTACTGCCCATTCTAGAGTCCTCTTAAATTACTTAGTACCTCTACTAGTCTCAGGGCATTGTTCTGTAGCTCTGGGCCCCTGGTCACCATGGTTTTTTCAGGTTAGGGCTGCAGGTATTTGTCCATTTACCATGAAAGTTGAGCAAGGGTGTCTCCACAGGCATCTGACTACATTACCTTGTAACAAACATGTTACTTCTTGCCCCCATTATGTAGCATATGTAGCAGCAGCCATAGACTTTGTTCTATTTCCACTAATAGATTCAATATAGATACACTCATTATATTACAAATAAAACAAATGTTATCTGAGCACATATATGTGATTTAAACTCTCATAAGTATGAATTCTGTTCTCACTATTTGCTATCTAGGAATCTGGGCAAGTGACTTAAATTCTCATGCCTTAGTATCATCTCTCTAAAGTACTGTTTTAACATAGAGTATAATATCTACTCTGCAGTATTGTGGAAGGATTAGAGATAATGTAAAATGTCTTGCAAAATACCTTGACACATAGCAATGCACAAGAAATAGTAACTATTTTCATAAAAGTAATTTTTCTATAAGGCTTTTGTTTGTATGTCTAATAGATTAGAAAAAATGGGAATGGAGAGAGAAAGTTAAGAACTGCAATCACATTCACAACTTATATAAGGAAACATTAGCTATGTAATGATGTCATTGGAGTGGTTTAGACAGATCCTTATAATTATTGCTGTTTACCTATTTGTTCTACTTGCCAATTCCTGTTTGCCTACAGGAGAGTTCTCTAAAGACTTGCATTTAGTTATATCATAGACAGATTCATATTTGGAAACATTTGAGGAGTGGCTTAGAAAATGTTTTTCCCCCTTTAGATTTACCCAAATTACTAATAAATGGAATTAATTTCTGTTTCATAATTCATCTCACTTTTGTAAAAACCAAATAGCTTTCAATGTATTAAAACCCTGTATTAGTTATAAACACTTTGCTGATAAATTAAAAATAGGTAAGTAGATATATCTATAAAAAGATCTTTATATAAAATGGGTAAGTAGATATATCTATAGAAAGATCTCTATATACATTTTTCACCATTATAAATGTTGTGATAGATGGTAGCAATGGTTCTAATGCTTCACTACTCTCTGTATCTACTTCACTTGTCAAGTAGCTTTGCTTTGACTTTCACTTTAAGTGTGGCTTCCTCCCTATACCTGAATTCTTAGATTTGTCAATTAGTTTGCTTTGTCAATGGAATTTAAGGAGACATGATGTAAGAAGAGGCTTATTAAATGCCTAAATTTCTTGCATTTCTGCTGTCACCATGAGAAGGATGTGTCCCAACTGGTGCCTCATCTCAGGAGAATAAAAGACATGTGGAATTATGTCTAACCTCACCATACCAGTCTAAATTGTCTGACTTTTAGCTCTCCTTGTATGTGTGAATGAACTAAGCTGAAACCAAGAGAATTGCCAGATGGAACCCAGCCTAAATCAGCTGATCTTCAGATGACCAGATTGCTTCTGAAAAATAATAAATGGATGCTGTTTTAAGCCACTGAATTTTGGTGGCTTGTTACTTAGCAAATTTTCCTGAAATTGGTTTATTTTGCAGAAGAAGGAAATTTCTGTTTTCCTCAGATGTGTCATCCATCCCTAAAATATTGTTTTAACATCTGACATTAGAAGCTCTAAACATGCTGCAAATCTGTTCATAACAAGAATGAGAATAACTCAGTTTAATTCAGGGGGAAATTTGTTAAAATTAGGGCAGTGTAAATCAAGTTATACTGTAGATGAAATTTAGTTGTTAGAATTCAAAATTATATTAACTTTTAAAAAGTACACTGCAACTGTACATATAGAAGATACATGGAGGGTTTCAAGTCTATGTCAGCCATTCCTGCCTTATTAAGGATATAGTGGGAGTTAGGAAGAATTTCACTCTCTTTATGTTCCACATTCTTAATTTCATAAACTTATGACTCCCCAAAGAGAATTTCTTGCATCACTTCACAATATTACATAAAAATTATTTTTTTGCTAAGTAGTAAGAGGAAAATAAACCCTCAAGTCTTGAGGAATTTATGATTATAAGTTTTCATAGGAAACTTTGTCACCTGATGACAATATGAAACTAATACACATGAAAAGAAGGGCTTAATTTCCATTCTTCCAAGGATTAGTTATATTAAGTTTCGCTCTTGAGTAAGGAAATTAGGTGTGGTACATAGCCTTCAAGGAGGACGAACAAGACAACATTTCGAATTAATACTAGTTGCATCACCTCGAGTGAATAAGGTGCCTGGGCAGTCACATCTGGGACCAGAGTGGAAAACTGAGCTTAATAGAAAACCTTCAGTCCATTATCAAAGAGGCAATGCCATTGGGAAGATAAATTTAAGGTGGGAATCAAGCAGGAGAGGCACAAACAGCTATTGTTAACTAGAGTCAAGAATTGGAAAACAGGGGCAGCTGGGTGGCTCAGTCAGTTAAGTGTCTGCCTTTGGCTTGAGTCATGGTCCCAGGGTCAGGGCTCGTTGCTCATGGGAGCTTGCTTCTCCACCCCATCCTGCCTAGAGCTCCCCCTGCTTGTGCCCTCACTCTCTCTCAAATAAATAAGTAAAATCTTAAAAAAAAAAAAAATGGAAAACAGGAGAAGCAATCAAGTAAAAGGAGCAAGAAATGTCGAGGTCCATGGCCATGGCATGGCATGAAGCAGAAGAGACACCTGACTCTTGTCATCTGGTACACACAGGCAGTATACAACGAATAGTGGAGATAGTATGCACTAAGAACTAGCACTAAATAAAGGAAGGCATGAGTCAAAATATATTATGTTAAATAATTCAAAAGACATATCCCTAAGCAAAAAAAAAAAAAAAAAAGTAAAGAAAAAAGAAAAAGTAGTTAAATTTGTGAAGTATCAACCAAAAAATTTATGTATTTATTATAAAATGGAGATTTGGAGACTGTGGTAGCAATGTTTAGAAGAGAAAAAGCTTAATGTTCTTTTTCTTATACAATTGCTCCATCCTGCATAGTTTTGGTTATTAATGCAGCATACATATCAGGAGTTGAAGAGATTTATACACACCCCAGAGGAATAGTATAAGTTGTTCTCTGTTTCTCCAATACAGTTGCAAACCCTGAAGCAGCTCAATGCACTGCATGTTAATGGGCTTTCGGATATTCTTCAGGAACTTATCAGAAAAGGGTTGGCAATGAACTCCAATTACTGAAATATGAGGGTCTCCAGTGGAAAGCATAACAATATAGACTTTGGGAAGCTAAGGAATCTCTCAAGACCAAAAGGAATTTGATAGTCCAACACAAGGAAAATAATAACAATATGTTTTGTGATTTACTTTCTTTGTATTATGCTTTTGGAGGTCAGATATTTCAGAGGGGACTTTTTAAAGCTGAAAATTGAAAATCAGGTAGTCTTTTTAAAAAATAGACAAGATTTTACAAATATTTTATAAAAATAGAAAGTGTTAAATAAGTAACAAATTATGCTACTATATGCCACAATTAAGCTATTATAGATTATTAAAATTAAATGAATTAAAACACTGCAAATATTAGGATAAATGTTGGAAACTTATTTTTCTATTATTGTCTTTAAGCTTGAAGCACTTTTATTTATTTTTTAAATTTTTTTAAAGATTATTTATTTATTTGATACACAGAGAGATCACAGATAGGCAGAGAGGCAGGCAGAGAAAGAGGGAGAAACAGGCTCCCTGCTGAGCAGAGAGCCCAATGTGGGGCTTGATCCCAGGACCCTGAGATCATGACACCTGAGCCAAAGGCAGAGGCTTTAACCCACTGAGCCACCCAGACACCCCCAGAAACTAATTTAATACATAATTCACATGTAAGTCAGATTTTAACTCAAATTCAATTTGATTGTGACTTTTTACTCTTTCGATTATATTTAAGGAATTGAAAAACTATAATAAAAAAGGTTGTAATTAGTATCTGTCATTTTATCTGTTATCTAAATTCTGAATTTTTTTTCAGAGGCATTTCCTGTTTTATGAGGCTTGGTAGAAAGCCATCACCTGATTGCCACTATTTAAGTCAAAGAATTTAGATGTTTTTCTTGCCCCATTTGAGATAGGAAAAAGACCTAATTGAAAATTTTGTTTCTCCCTGGAATTTCAAATCTGTTGACAGTGATCAGAAAACACAGAGGGAGTTAAGCAACTATTCATATATAGGGTAGCAGGAGTCTAACACAGGGTCCATGACAAAAATCCAGCAACAATGGCATTGCTGTTAGTTGCCTTCCTACCCAAGCTATTCCCATGATAGACTCTGCTTCTTCTATTTCATGTCACTTTGGTTCCACCTCTGCTCTGAGGTAGTTTCATGTTACCAGTTGTCCATAGATTCTAGGAGATCCTCAATATCTTCACCATCTCTAAGTCTTTGTTCAAAATGTCTTCTCAGTTAGGTCTACCTCATATTAGAATCTATCTCCTCCATCCCTCCCCACACACTCTGCCACTGACGCTTCAATCCACCCTTGTCATGCACCATTTTTATAGCAGTTATTGAAATATGTTGTATATGAAATACAACATATTTATTATGCATACTGTTTATTGTCTCCGTTTCTGGAAAGTTGGCACAATAGGACAGAGGTCTTTATGTTGTTGACTGTTGAATCCTAATACCTAAAACAGGGCTTAGCATTGTTTTGGTAAGATCCAGTAAGTATCTATAGCATAGACCCATGAATCAATGAATGCTTATTTCTGTTTAGGACCTTTCCACTAACTATTCCTTTTTCTCAATGTTCTTTTCTTACCATCACGTAGTAGCTCCATCTAGACATTCAGCCTTTAAAACCTCAGAGAAGACTTTCCTAACCACATGATCTAAAACCACAACCAGTCATTTGTCTTATCTCCAATTTTCATAGTTTTCATCACTATTAATATTTTCTTATTTATCTATTTGTTTATTATATGTTCTTTGCCCCATCTCACAGCCTTATTCGCTTCCAAATCCCTACATCCTAGGACAGTGACAATATATAAGCATATATTTATTATGTGAAAAATATCACAAAGCGAGCACATCAATTGAAAAGCATTACACCAGATATATATTAAAGGCAGAATCCAATGCAGACATCTAATAAGTCAAAGTCCCCTTAATAGATATTCTGCCAATTTAGCAACCAAAGAATTCTGAATAAGAGGAAAATATACACTCTTACTATTTTGGGTAGGTTGTAACCATCACAGCATTTCTAACTTAATCATTACCTAGCTTTTAGACATGTGGCTCAAACCCATAGAGCACTGCAAATCTTCAACTATATTACTCTCCCATTTCATATTGTGTGGTAATGCGGGCAGAAAAAAGCTAATACCAGACCTAAGTTAGGAGCATGCCTGGTGAGTTTGAAGAACAGAGGATTTCAGCAGATAGAGTGCATTGGTTGAGAATGAGAATAGAAATAGATGGGGCAACTTGTGTTATCCTCTACTCTCCTCTGGTCCCATGTAACGGGTCCAGGGGCAGACACCTGAGCCAGAAAAAGAATTTTGCTGCAATTTTTCAAATGGGACCTTAATAGGAAGTGTAGTCCTTCTCTAATAGTGATGCCATGAGATACAAGATATAGGAGTTACAGCCAGCCATGTCTATCTGATAGGAACTATCTTAAGAAACACGAAGAAGTCATATGTCACATACTGCAAGCAGTCACATGAAGCAGAAGAAATAGTTATGTTTTAGTAATATTCTTTTTTAAATTGTTTTTATTAACATATAATGTATTATTTGCCCCAGGGGTACAGGTTTGTGACTCATCAGGCTTACACATTTTATAGCACTCATCTAGCACATACCCTCCCCAATGTCCATAATCCAGCCATGCTATCCCTCCCTCCCACCCCCCAGCAATGCTCAGTTTGTTCCTTGGGATTAGGAGTCTCTTATGTCTCCCAATCCCATCAGTTTCATTCCCTAAAGCCTAGATATAATTCTGTTCTTCATCTAGTTTCTCAGTGACAATTCTTCCTTCCTCCCCTCTTTTCCCCCTTAAGATGGGGTAAGGTTTCTGTCACTTTAAACCAGAGTTCTCCTTCTCCCCTACCTAACCCTGTAAGGCACAGAAGATGACTCAGAGTCCTTTCTATTTGACTAAACTTCCCTGCCCAGGTTTCTAAGGCATTTCCTGAAATTCTCTAGATCTCCCTCCACTAAAAGTAATTTTAAAACACAGCACCAACAAGGGTGTTTGGTGTCTAAAGTCTTCTTAGCCATTCTTTATCAATCTCCATTAGTCAACCTAGTTCCCTTCTGAATTCTTCTCTTCTCCCATTTTCCTTTGGCTTATTTTCTTTCTCTTTTTCTAAACAGTGCATTCTTCTCCTTTGCCTTCCTCCCTCCTTTTCTTCTCCCTTCCTACCCCTCCACATGTCAAAACTCTCCCAATGAAGGCAACTCAGTTTTTATTTCACCATTCCCATTAATCCCTAACTGCATCACCCAGAAGAAATCTCTCTTCCTTCGAATTCTTCTGACACTTAACCGCTGCTCTCTTTTCATACTAGTTAATACCAGTCAGTACTATTTTCATTTAAATGTTGCCTAGATTAATCCATGCATATTTTGAGTAAAGCAATGCAAAAATAAATTGGACTAGTGGCCACAGTATGTCACACCTATATGTATTCTATAAGCATTTGACTGATGGATAAAATATTTACAGAGGATTGTTTGGAAAATATTAAATTAAATCATTTGAGCCTAAATTAAATCATTGAGTTTAACAGTTTATCTCTGTGTTAAAGTGAACTAAATCAGGAAACTGTATATTTAGATGAAATTTCACAGAATTTCTCTCATCATATAGCTTATAAAAATATCAAGTTGTATAAATAATATAAAGGCACAGCTAGAAGGACATTCTACCAAGTAAGCAAAGGTGAGAAAGTGATCACCTCTAAAGGCTGGGAACTGAGGGAAGAGAGAGTAAAAGGTTCAAGACAGGAAGAAACAACCGTATTCTGTTATTTTTCTATTTTGATTGTTTTCATTTTGACAATAAAGATTTTCTAAAACAATAAGCAACAAAGGAAATTCATTTATTTATTTCAAGTGTGGTTATTTCAAGTAGTATAGGTTATCCTTTTTATATTGTCCTATAAGTAAAATTTCACTCTCTGTAAATTCCCACAAGTTTAAACATCAATTTTCTTTTTCCTGAGAAGTATGTTTTTTTCCCTTTTGGAAATCTTGAATTACACAACGGCAACTATACACTAGTATCTTGGATTTCCTCACACAGTCTGAAAGATACTCTTCAAGTTCTTCCATCTCTACAACAGGGCTATCAGTTCCATATTTACATGGGGGAACGATTAAATGAAATTATGTGAGTAATGCCAATATGTACTTTCACTGTGGGTGGCTTAGAATAAGGGCTTAGGAATTATAAGCTTTAGTCATTTTATCCTTTATTGTAACATTAATGATGATGATGACTTGAAACATTAAAATATTTGCCATTATGTTATGCTGTGTTTTTTTTCCTCCTAATATGTTTTCTTGGTGCTTAAAATCTAGAAATTCAACACCCTATTCCACTTATTTTTAGTGTTACAGAAGTTGTGCATGGATAAGACTTTTTAAACTACAGAAGGTCAAAAAAATGATAAACCACTCTACCAAATAAATCTTAATTTTCAGGCAGCCATTATCAAGAGCTTTTGTTTTTAGCTGTGTTTATGATTACCATTAGAAGATATAATATATTTATATAATAATTTTCAATTATAAACTTCAGTCTCTTACTTTTTTAGAGTTTATTTATTTATTTTAGAGAGATAGAAAGAGAGAGAAAGAGAGAGCACGAGTTGGGGTAGGGGCAGAGGGAGAAGCAGACTGCCCACTGATCAGGGAGCCCCACATGGGGCTGGATCCCAGGACACTGTGATCATGACCTGAGCTGAAGGCACCAATTTAACTGTCTGAGCCACCCAGGCACCCTTATAAACTTTTCTGTTTCTTATTACTTTTCAATTTTTAACAAAAATGTTGCATGTGACATTTTGTTGAAATAGATCTTGTGCTAGTTGGATAGATCTGAAGAAGAAAATATGGTAGATTGCATGAAGTCATATGAAGGCAATTAGGTAGAAATGGGGAAGTATAAAGAATAGGGATATAAATAATATTTTGCTCAGCTTATATAGATTGATTGACAAAGTATTATTTTCGAGATCTACTTATGGACTTTCACTTTATCTAAGACAATCTTTGGGTTGTAATAAAGCTATACTTCAGGAAGTTCCCAGCTTGACCAATTTATTCTAAGTTCTTCCATTATCATGTGGTAGTTAAAGCCATCTTGAAATGTGATTTTCTTTTTTACAGTGGTGAGTCTTCATAGACCGTACTTCCCCCTTCCAATGTAATCTTTATAAGGACTTGGTTGTTTGTGTATGTGTGTGTGTGTGTGTGTCTACATGCATACTTTCAGATAATTTTTTATTCAGTATTAGGTAGAACTAAGTAAGTCAAAATGATTCATGCATCCATGTACTTATTGAGCAGAACAGTGTACTTTTACAAAATATGCTAGCTTCAATTTCCAGGGTATTAAATATTTGATGAATTTCAAGGCACAGAAAGGATCCCCAAAAAGCTGATTCTCCAACATAAGATAATATCATTTGACAGAGTAATGAAGAAAATACCATTATTTGAAACATTTTTTTAAATTGTTACAATAATTTAATATTTTATTAGTCAACCTCCATTTAATATCCCATTTAATATCATTGAGGGAATTGACTATATAAGGAGTCTGAAGATAAATACTGATTGTCATATAAATAATAACAGTTAACATGTATATTATATGTCTATATATGTACTATACACATATATCTGAATTGTATTCTAAAAATGAAGCACAGGTAGAGATTTGCCTAAGTATAGTAAAAATGTCTTGAAAAAGAACAGATGACAGTTGCAGCATAGTAGTGTTGTCACAGAGGTTCTAGAATCATGGGTCACAGAACTATTGTTAGACTAACAACTTCTGATTGACTAAGGTGACTTTATAGAGGTTCTTGGGTTCTACAGATAAATATTCTGATTTGGCAAGTCTGGCGTGAGGTACATAAATCTCTGTCTTTCTTCAATTATTTTCTTTAAGTCCCCCAGTTATTATGGTTAGCACTTTGATTTATGAAACATAGAGAAGGATTATGAGAGGTAAGCAGAACCAGACTTTAATGGTTTGCCACATTCCAGATTTACCCCCCCCCCCTCTTTGAAGGCCCGGGGAATTATTCTAGCTAGGTATAAAGTGGCCAGGACCTAAGAGACAGGCTCTTGTTACATAAAGGCCATCAGAATGCCAATGTATTGTCAAAGAGAAGTATAAACATCAAATGCATGTGAATACTTATCATAGCAAAATAAATGGGATTCTAATAAATATCTGAAAGTAAATAATGCAATCAGGAAAATAGAGAGTTAGAGAAATAGAATTGTAAGCTTATAGGACTATATTGTCAGATGCAGGGATTTGACATTCATTATAGTTTTGTTAATGAGATGAGAAATATTCAAAATCAATTTACTAATGCCTTCCTCTCTCTGAGCAGGGCTTACATGGGCATTGACAACATTTGATTTATAATTTTTTCTTCATTCTTTGCATTCTTAGATTGTGAGCCAGTCTTTGAGTTGACAGACACTTCATACTTTTTTAATGCATTCACTTAGGACACATCCAAAGTACAAGATCTGGGAGTTAGTGTGTTTCTTTCATGTGAATTAAATTATGTAGGTTCTAGTCTATTATGTCTTCACTTTAAAATTTAACTTTTAGGAGGAAATCTGATTTTTCTAAGTCTTTTATAAGAACTACCCAAATAATGACATGAAGGCCTATAGACACATTAGGTATTTTCTATAATATATCAAATATATAATTGTAGATACAAATATACTTATTTTTACCTCTTTATATATACAAGGATTTGGGGAATTGTAAGGCAGGTAAACTCAAGAAAAGAGGAATCTGCATTAATAATGTGAAGAACTGCTTAGTGCACATAGTCATGCATAAATATGTGGACATTTTGGAAAGATAAATGAGCCCAAATTTCAAGAGAAGAATTAGCTGCAGAACTATTTTTCCATCTCTGGGAGAAAAGTAAAAATTAAAATTAGATGACAATGAGGAATAATGAAGGATATATAAACAGAAAAACAGTACTAGTAAAGAATGCAGAAATGCGGAAGGGGTGAAATCAGGGACCTGCACTGTAGATGGGCCATAGCTACCACTGGTTTATTAAGTATTAGTCAGATTGCCACTGATTTTAGTTTCCCTGAAGATACAAAGGCACTAAGGTGTGACTATATTAAAAGCATTTCTGGCTGAGTTTTTTCTCCCCTGTTACAAGTAATCAAATCCCAGATGATTGAGAAAGTATCATTCTCACCAGATCTGATTTAGTGCTAATGATCTGGAGCTTTGTGGTGGCAAAATTTTCAGATCAAAGTAAACAGACATGATCTAATTTAGACAGCATATGTTTCATTCATAAAATTTTTACAATGCTGGTCATGTCACTATTCATCTTTGTCCTTTATTTTCAGCATTTCTTACTCTTTATATTCACTATCTCAAAGACAAAGTGAATAAATCCAGTTCATTATGAGTTTGAATTACCAGAAGATGGATCTTCTGTCAACAAAATATATTATCTTTTCCTCTTTACCTCTTTACACAGTGTTGGAGGCTATGGACTTCCCCCTAGTGTCTGTTATCCCTTCTTCCTTATGAGAATGGAGTATCCCAGGTGTTAGATGAGAACATAACCACTGAGATACACTGTACATGCTTCTTTGGGGGTGGGAATGGCCATAGGATCCTAAAAGAAATATGTGTCATCTACTTACAGTCATCTATTTAAACATGCTTGCCCTAGATACCCTCTACTATCTTCCCTGCTGGCTGAGAAGTGACAATTCAAACAACTTTGTAAGCCTGTTATCTTTGACAGACTTGCTCCATCATCTCTGGTCTCCCTGCCCCCTGCCTCTCTTTTTCTATTACATGAGAGATAAATAAATATCAATGTTATTGATGATACTATATTAATTAAATGACAACAACATAGAGACTTCAAATAACCAATCCACTTTCATGTCCTTATTACATTACTGGCAAATAAGATTATAATTGTTTATTGTATTATATTTGTTTTATTTACCTTTTAGAGTAAATTGCCCAAAATGGTAATAATCCAGGATTTCTGTAGGGTCACCCCTCACTTCTTGAAATACTTAGCCCAAAGGGGACATTTAACTTCCAAATACCAAACAAAGAGAGATCTACCATATTTTATGTTGGTTCTCATTACCATATTTAAATTTACAGGTAACTAGGGTTAATATACTTGAAGTAAAAAGAGTCATTTTCACATTCTTGGTAGAAATACAAATTGTGATATTTAACATCTATGAAAGTTAAAAATATACAAATTATTTTCTCAGAAACTCTGATTCTAGAAATGCTGTATACAAATATTCAGTTATTCCTGACCACACAGGGGAAACTCTGTTTTTCCAAATTGAGGATTATATTAGCTGTGGGTTTTTAATTTATAGTCTTTATCATGTTGCAGTATATTCTCTTTAAACCTGCTTTGTTGAGGGTTTTTATCATGAAATGATGTTATACTTCATCAAATGCTTTTTCTGCATCTATTGAAATGATCATATGGTTCTTATCCTTTCTTGTATTAATGTGGTGTATCATGTTGGTTGACTTGTGAATATTGAACCACCCTTAAAACCAAGGAATAAATCCTATTTGATCATGGTCAATGATATTTTTAAGGTATTTTGGATTCAGTTTGCTAGTATTTTGTTGAGATTTTTTTGTATCTATGTTCATCAAGGATATTGGCCTGCAGTTCTCTTCTTTAGTGTTGTCTTTATCTGGTTTTACTATCAGGATAATGTTGGTCTCAGAATTATTTTGAGTTAATGAAGGAATTAATTCCTTCCTTTTCTATTTTTTTGAATAGTTGAGAGGAATAGGTATTAACTCTTCTTTCAGTGTTTGGTGGAATTCTCCTGGGAAGCCATCTGGCCCTGGACTTTTTTTTGTTAGGAGTTTTTTGATAACTGATTCAATTTCTTTGCTGGTTATCAGTCTACTCAAGTTTTCTATTTCTTCCTGTTTCAGTTTGGTAGTTTATATGTATCTAGGAGTTTGTCCATTTCTTCCAGATTGTCCAATTTGTTGACATATAGTTTTTCATAATATCCTCATAATTATTTGTATTTCTACAGTGTTGGTCATTGTTTTCTTCTCTCATTTGTTATTTTATTTATTTGGATCTTTGCTTCCCCTTTTTGTTAAGTATGGCTAGGGGTTTATCCATTTTATTAATTCTTTAAAAGAATCAGCTCTTGCTTTCATTGATCTGTTCTACTGATTTTTTAGTTTCTATATCATTTGTTTCTTCCCTAATCTTAATTATTTCTTTCCTTTTGCTGTCTTTAGGCTTCTTTTGTTGTTCTTTTTCTAGCTCCTTTATGTGAAAGGTTAGATTTGTTATTTGAGATTTTTTGTTTCTTGAGGCAGGCCCGTGTTGCTATATACTTCCATCTTAGGACCACTTTTGCTGCATCCCCAAAATATTGAACTATTGTGTTTCCATTGTCATTTGTTTCCATGTATTTTTTTATCTGATTTCCTGGTTGACCTATTCATTGTTTAGTAGAAGGTTGTTTAGCCTCCATGTATTTGTGGTCTTTCCAATTTTTCTTCTTGTGATTTACTTCTAGTTTCATAGCATTGTGGTCAGATGATATACCACTCTTACTTATCATAGTACTGGAAGTCCTAGCCACAGAAATCTGATAACAAAAAGAAATAAAAGGCATCCAAATTGGCAAAAAAGAAGTTAAACTTTCACTATTTGCAGATGACATGAAACTTTATATAAAAAACCCAAAGACTTCACCCAAAAACTGATAAAACTGATGAATGAATTAAGCAAAGTTGCAAGCTACAAAATCAACATATGGAAAATCTATTGCATTTCTATACACAATAAAGAAGGAACAGAAATAAAAATTAAGGAATCAGTCCCATTTACAATTGCCCCAAATCCATAAAATACGTAGGAATGATCCTAACCAAAGAGGTAAAAGACATGTACTTTGAAAACTATAAAAAATTGATAAAAGAAACTGGAACATGATATGAAGAAATGGAAAAACATTCCATGCTTATGTACTGGGAGGACAAATATTGCTAAAATATTTACACTACCCAAAGATATTTACACATTTAATGATATCCCTCTCAAAATACCAATAGCATTTTTCACAGAGCTAGAACAAACAATCCTAAAGCTTGTATGGAACTATAAAAGACTCAAAAAGCTAAAGCAATCTTAAAAAAGAAAAGAAAAGCTGGAGTTATTACAATTCTAGAATTCAAGCTATATTAAAAAGCTTCTATAATTAAAATGGTATGGTACTAGCATGGAGATAGACTTGTAGATCAATAGGACAGAAGAGAAAACCCAGGAATGAACCCACAAATATCTCGTCAATTCATCTTCAATGAAGCAGTAAAGACTAATGGGAAAAAGACAGTCTCTTCAACGAATGCTGTTGGGAAAAGTGGACAGCAATATGCAAAAGAATGAAACTGGATCACTTTATTAAACGATACACAAAAATAAATTCAAAATGGATTGAAGGCCTAAATGTGAGGCTTGAAACTATAAAAATCATAAAGGAAAACACAGGCACTAGCTTCTTTGATATTGACTGTAGCAATTTCTTTCTAGACCTGTCTCCTGAGGCAAGGGAAACAAAACCAAAATGAACAATTGGAACTTCACTAAAATAGAAAAGTTTCTGCAGAGTGAAGGAAACAATAAAAAAATTAAAAGGCAAACTTGGAGTGAGAGAATATATTTGCAAATGACATATTTGATACAGGGTTAGTATTCAAAAAAAAAAAAACAAAGAACTTATCAAACTCAACACTATCCCCACCCCAAAAAAATCCAGTTAAGAAATGGGCAGAAGACATGAACAAGTACATGAAAAGATTCTCAATGTCACTTATCATCAGGAAATACAAATCAAAACTACCATGAGATACTACCTCACAGTTGTCAGAATGGTTAAAATCAACAATACAAGAATCAACAGGTGCTGGTGAGAATGTGGGAAAAAGGAACCCGCTTATACTGTTGGTGGAAATGCAAACCAGTGTGTAGCCACTCTGGAAAATAATAAGGTTGTTACTCAAAAAGTTAAAAATGTAGCTACCTTATGATCCAGGAATTGTAACACTAGGTATTTGTCCAAAGAATACAAAAATACTAATTCAAAAAGACACATGCATGCTGGTGTTTATAGCAGCATTATCTATAATAGCCAAACTATAGAAACAGCACAAGTGTCCATCCGCCAATGAATAGATACAGAAGATGTATATATACACACAAAATGGGATACTTTTTTATACAATGGTATATTATTCAGCCATTAAAAAGAATGAAAAGTTGCCATTTGCAATAATGTGGATAGAAATTATTTTGGTGAGTGAAAGAAATCAGTCAGAGAAAGACACATACAAGATGATTTTACTTGCATGTAACAAGAAACAAAACAGATGAACAAAAGGGGATAAAAGGGAGAGAGAGGCAAGCCAAGAAACAGACTCTTAGTGTTAGAGAACAAGTTGGTGGTTACCAGAGGGGAGGCTGATGGGAGGATGGTGAAATAGACGATGAGGATTAAGAGTACACTTGCTGGGATGAGCACTGGCTGTTGTATGGAATTACTGAATCACTATATTGTATACCTGAAACTGATTTTACACTATATGTTAGTTAACTGAAATTTAAATATTTAAAATTTTTAAATTTAAATTTAAGTTTAAATTAAATTTAAATTTAAATAAAAACTAAAAATTTAAAATAAAAATAAAAAGATATTTTTCAAATAAAGTAACATTTAAGAGTAAACTAAAAACAGGGGTGCCTGGGTGGCTCATTAAGCATCTGCTTTGAGCTCAGATCATGATCTCAGGGTCCTGGGATCGAGCCCTGCTTGGGGCTCCCTGCTCAGTGGGAAACATGCTTCTCTCTCTCCCACTCCCCCTGCTTGTATACCCTCTCTTGCTGTCCCTGTTTCTGTCAAATAAATAAATAAAATCTTTAAAAAAAGAATAAACCAAAAATTTTTTAGCCATATCTTAAAATACAAACAAAAAACTTGGAAAAATACTCATTTATATATATACTCCTTTATATATTTATTCACATATATAGACATCAATATATGTATTAATATTCATGTATATATTTCTATAGTGTTAAGTAGAAAAGTAACTAAAACCAACATTGATCTAGAAATAGGTTTTGCGTGTGTGTGTGTGTGTGTGTGTGTGTTCTTTTTCCTTCAGGAGAAATATTTGTTAAATAAATTATAGTACATCCAGGAAAGGATGTTTTATGCAGTTATTTAAAAAGTGACATAGATCTCAGTTTACAGACCAAGAACTGATAAGTGCAAGTTAGAAAAATGTTTACAACAACCATACTTTACTTTTAGTACAGATTTATAGAAATATAGATAATTTTTCAAAGAATACACTAATATCTTTTAAGAATTAACTGCTGGGATGCATGAGTAGAACAGCAGCTAAGGGAAAGAAAAGGGAACTAACTTATGACACTGCTAAAATAAATAACTGAATGTCTTTTAATGAACTTTTAAGAAATACAAAAAAAAAAATTATAGCCTTGGGAAAAAATATTTGCAAGGCAAGTGAGAAAAGAAAAAGAAGGTTAGTATTCACCAAAACACAAAGATGACTTTTACTTTCACAAAAAATAATAAAAGAGAGAGAAAGAGAAAGAGAGAGCTTAAACATAACTAAGCCATTGACTCTACAAATCTATAGAAATATGGTGAATAGAAGCGTAAAGGGAATAGGTAACCTCACAAGAAATCAGCCTAATCCACAATATGTAGTTTTCTACCTGAAAGTGACCTGAGTTTTTGACAAATCGACAGACTAAAAAAATAAAGTAAAAAACAAAAGTGAT
This sequence comes from Mustela putorius furo, assembly GCF_011764305.1. NCBI lineage: Eukaryota > Metazoa > Chordata > Mammalia > Carnivora > Mustelidae > Mustela > Mustela putorius. The sequence goes on from NW_025421987.1 coordinate 78,128,319, forward strand.
AAGGTACTGCAAAGTAAAAGAGTTCTGAGAAATATAGGACCCAAATAGATTTACTTTGTTTAAATCCTTATATGAAAAGCTATAAAATGCGATTTTGCATTCTTGGAAAAGTGGATAAAATTTTAAAATGGACTGTATATTAATTACGATGGAACTATTTTTAACTTTCTCAGCTGTGATAATGGTATTATAGTTATGGAAGAAAAAATGACCTTTTTTCTAATAATGGTTCACAATATTTACTACTTACTTTCAATTGTCAAAATACACATCCAAAAATTTTAGATAGAGAAGTTTGAATATGGAATTGGTATTAGATGATACTAAGAAATTATTGTCAATTTTGTTGGATGTGATAACATTTTAGACAACCAGCACTCCATGTTCACAGTAGGCTATAATACTAATAAAAGATCATCATAAAAGAGACTTATGTATTATCAGAATTAATAAGTTATCAGCAGCCACTAAAATATGACCAAGTAAAATATAGCAACAAGTCCTCAATTTCTATCACAACATCCCAGTTCAAAAGTTAAGAGAAAAAGCCTAGACAAGATACATACACTGAAAAAAAGGAAACAAATCCTAAGCATGAATTCTCCATGTAAATGAAACTGAGAAACAAGGATCGCTCTTGAGGTATTTCCTTTAATTTAGCCTATCTTTAAATATGTTCTTAATATCAGAAAACAGGTGGTAGTTTTCAAGGAGAATGAAAAAGTATCCTGTTCCTTCCCTCATTTATTAAAACTGTGTATCAGTCAGGAAAGACCCTCGGCATTCTTTCCATCACCAGATAGCTTGTCCAGTATTTCAGAATTTGAGGGCCTTAAGAATCAGGATTGAAGGTAAAACTAATCCAAATCTCATGAGAAACAATGTTTTAACCATTAATGATACAGAAGTGAAATCTTCTTAAGGATACCTTCAGGGATCTTACGAGGGAATACACTTTTCTCTGCCTATCGCACCATGTTATTCCCGGTGTTCCCTTTTTCAAATAGGTCTAATCAAATCTGCAACCATACTAGTCTAGTGAAACTGCCACTCATGAGGACACGGATGACTTCCATGTTGTCAGAATGCAAAAGTCACTATTCTGGCCATCTTCTACTTGATTTCTTAGAGATTTCCACCCTTGCTGACCATACTCCACTTCTTTGAACACTTTTTATCTCTCAGGACAATCTGATGACACTGCTTACTTCTTCTCAGCCCCCTTACTCTTTCTGTTTCAATGGACCTCTAAAATCAATGTGCCCTAGGCTTACTTTTCCTGTTCTCTTTCCTTGACATTTTCTCCTGATGATTTTATCCAGGCTAAAATGTACAAGCTATCTTCACACTGTTGACTCCCATATTCATATCTCCAGATTTGACCTATTCCTTGAACAGATTTAAATATTTTCCAGACCATCTTTTCCTGGGATTTATGACATATTTCTGATTTCTTTCTTTCCTTTAATATCTTTATTTAATTCATCAGACTGTCTTTTTAGATTTTCCAAATCATATCCCATATTCACCTACTCTTTCCCATCTATTCCTACCATCCTAATCCAAATTGCTTAAAATAGTGGAATGGTCCCACTGTCCCCACCCCTTCCCAGTTCCAGTCTACTGTCATAAATTATTATGTAGTTTTCTGAACTATGCAAGCATAATCTTATATAATGAATCATTTTATACCCATTATCCATATTCAATAATTATTGAAATCTTTCCACTTACTTAATCTTTTTTCCTTTTGATACCCCTTTTTCTTTCTTTTTCCTTTTTTGATGAAGTATTCAAAAGCAAATCACAGACTTCCTACTTCACTCACAAATACTTCAGTATGCATGCAAACCTGGTAAGTACTTTTGCACATGATCATCATACCATTATTACATTAATAATAAAAACAATTCCTAGGTATTATCTAATATCCAGTTCATATTAACATTTCTTAGATAATTTTCTAAGAGAGAGTAGTGGGGTGCAAAGAGGAAGGGAAAGAGAATCTTAAGCAGGCTTTATGCCCTACAGGGAGCCTGAGGCGGGGTTCAATCTCATGACGCTGAGATCATGACCTGAGCCTAAGAAATCAAGAGTCAGATGCTTAACCAACTGAGCCAACCAAATGCCCCATTTCTTAGATTTTCTGAAATGTCTTTTTATGGTTGCTTTCTTTGATTTCTTTGAGTTAGCATACAAACAAGTTCTACACACTACATGTCATTGTTATATCTCTTATATTTCTTTTATTATACAACTATTCCTCTTTTAGTTGATGCAATTGTTTGTTTTCATTAGAAAAACAAGAACACTTCTCCACAATTTCCAGTACTCTATATTGACCAATTGTTTCTCCAATATGTCTTTAAGTTACTTCTATGGCCTATACTTTCAAAAACTGTTAGTTAAATCAAGAGGCTGGATGAAATTCAACCTCCATTTCACAGGCAAAAGTCCTTCAAAGCTATGTCTGTATATTTCCTATTGCATTACATGATAAAGTTTGTTATGTCTGTTTATCCCTCTGTATGCTAAGATGGATTAATTGGATCAAGTTGCTTTTATACCTCCCTTCTTCATTTAGTTCCCTGTCAAAGTAACATCTAATGTTTTATTTTTTTCACTATATCTCCTTGCATCTAATGGTAAATGTATAGGAAATTTGGTTAGATTGCCAAATTTGTCTATGTAGAGATTATGCCATTTTGTATTCCAACCAGCCAAGTATGAGAATGCCTCTTCTCTCATACCTTTACCAAGAGAATATGTTGTCATGCTTGTGGATTTTCCTATCTAATATGTGAGAAATAATAATCTCAGGATTATAATTTCAACTTGATTTATCCAATATTCTAAGTAAAGTTGAACATCTTTACAAGCTTGTAAGCCCTTTGTATTTATTTTTCCCCAGTCCTTTGTTGATTTGATTTGTTTGTTTGTTTATTTCAAGTTTTTATTTAAATTCCAGTTAGTTAACATACAGGGTAATATTGTTTCAGATGGAAAATTCAGTGACTCATCACTTACTTGAAACACACAGTGCTCAACACAAGTTCTGTCCTTAATGCCCATTACTCATCCACATGCCCACCTCCCCTCCAGCAACCCTCAGTTTATTCTCTATAGTTAAGAGTCTATTTTATGGTTTGCTCTTTTTTTTTTACCCCGTGTTCATTTGTTTTGGATCTTAAGTTCCACATGAGTGAAATTGTATGGCATTTGTCTTTCTCTGACTTATTTTACTTAACATAATACAGTATAGCTCCATCCATGATGTTGCAAATAGATATTTTTTCATTCTTTTTTATGGCTGAGTAATATTTCATTGTGCATATGTACCACCTCTTCTTTATCCTTTCATCAGTTGATGGACACTCACACTGTTTCTATAATTTGGCTATTGTTAATAATGCAGACTATAGACATTGGGGTGGATGTATCCCTTTGAATCAATATTTTTGTATCCTTCAGGTAAATAACTAGTAGTGCAATTGCTGGGTCATAGGGTAGTTCTATTTTTAAGATTTGTTTGTATTTCCTTATATTGGGGGAAATATTTTAATATTTAAAATATTATCCTTTGGGACATAAGTTGCAAATAATTATTTCTAGACTTGAATTAGTACTTGACATTTTTGCCTTTGGAAGTATAATGGTCAAACTTTGCTTTTATGTATTCGGGGCTTTCAACTGTATAAACTACTCTCAGATTATGAATTGAATCACAAAATGTTTTTTCTTATACATGGATGTATTTATTTTTTACAGATAAATATGTGATCCATTTTACAATTTATTCTTGGTTATGGTGTGAAGAATGGATCCAATTTAATATTTTTTCCTTTTCCACATGTCTTATCTGCTGGTCAAAACCATTTATTTAAAATTCTGTCTTCCTCCACTAATTTGGAATGCTGCCAAACCAATGTTATATCAAGATTCTTATATGTACTTTTCTGTCTGTATTTACTATACTTTTTCATTGGTCTTTCAGGATAGTTATTTGTCAGCACCATTTTGTTTAATCTGAAGGCTGTTTAACATGTTTTAACATTTAATAATATTAGCCATATACTTAAGCATTGCTTTACTTTCCAGGTTTTCTCAGGATATTCTTTTTCCTTCTTTTATGATTTTTATAATCAACCAAACTAACTCCAGAAAAAATTAATATATTTATATTGGGGTCATTTTAAATTATTAAAGGGAAAAATCACTTTACTAAAGATACTGTATCTTATCTAAAAATACAGTTTTTTATTATTTCAAGAATACTTTTGTGTTTTTCAAGACTGATTAATAGTTTTTCTCATACTTACTTTCTCACAGATTTCCCCAACAAATCTTTTTAGGTATATTTTGAATATTTTACTTTAATTTTTGTTGCTATAAATGGATTTTTCTCATACATTCTAACTGGTTTTAGTTAGAATATTGTTTTTTGTTTCTGTATATGGAAACTATTGACTTATCAGTGCTAATTTTATATCTGTTACTTCGTTAAAATTTCTCTCTCAATTTTTACTGGTACTCTTGTGTTTCATAATTATATAATCTCATAATTTGTAGTTATAGTTTTGTCAATTTGTTTTCTCAATTTTATGTCTCTAATTGCTTTTGGTGGTCTAAATGCATTGCCTAATATCTCAAAATCAATGGACATATCAGTGGCAATAACCGTCATCCTAATTTTGTTCTGACTTTATTAAGGAGCCTCTTGTGTTTTCCCATTAAAACACTGGCTTTGAACTGATACGTTAATATTAAATCTTGTTTAGGAAACACCCATGAATCCCTATTAAACTGAGCCATTTTATAATCAAGTATCCAACATTGTCAAATGTCCCCATACATGAAGATCACCACATGAGTTTCTCCTCCAGTCTGAGAAAAGCATTTTCCAATTTTGAGTCATCCTTGAATTTCTGCCCTAACTCACTTTGCTGATGGTATGTATTTTAATATGAGCTGGACTTTATTTGCTAACATATTTAAGATAAAGCACTATTCATTAGTGAGGTAGTAATTTTTCTTTTGTTTCTATATGCTACCTCTCTCAGTTCTGCTTATTTTTATATACATTTAATGTAAATAATTTGGAAATTTTCTTTATTTTGGATACTCTAGACAGTTTAATTAATATTGGAATTTTCTGATCTGTAAATTTTGTGTTACCATGTGAGTTCATCTGAGCTTGGTACATTTTATGAAGCATCCTTTTATAAACTTTTGCATATTTTGAAATATAGAAGCTACATTTCAAAATGTATTTCTTTATGTATTTTTAAATATAGAAACTATATTATTTAGATTGTTTTAATATTTGCATTTGCTCTCTGTATGATCAACCCCCCATACAATCCCACCTTGGCCTATACTTGGGGAGTACCATTACAGGGAATCAGCAAATGCCACAAAAATAAATATAGGGAGAAATATTGGTTTATCTCAGTGTTTTGCCCTTTTATCTGGTACTATCCCCATGAAGTTCTATTTGCTTTGGTTCTTTTCTGATCTTCTCAAGTAGTCATTGTTGCAAAAGTTTTTATTGTTTGGTGTTATATCAAGCTTTTAAAATTGTTCTTGGTAAGAAGATTCATTTGATACAAACCACAACAGTATTCTTAGTGTCTTGCAATCTATTATCTACAAGCAACCAGAGCAGTCTTTTTTTTTTTAAGATTTTATTTATTTATTTGACAGAGAGATCTAAGTAGACAGAGAGGCAGGCAGAAAGAGGGGGAAATCAGGGTCCCTGCTGAGCAGAGAGCCCAATGCAGGGCTTGATCCCAGGACCCCGAGACCACCACCTGAGCCGAAGGCAGAGGCTTAACCCACTGAGCCACCCAGGTGCTCCAGAGCAGTCTTTTAAAACGATAACCAGAAAATATTAGTTTCCTACTTTTAACTTTTCAATAGCTTCTCTTTTCACTTGAATTAAAATCCAAATTCCTTACCATTTCTAAAAGGCTTTCTATAAGCTGAGGCCTTATAACCATCTTGGTACCTTCTCATCCCACTTTCCCACACTCACCCAGGATTCACTTATATTTCTTAAACACGCAACCTTATTCTTTCCTTTGAGCTTCTGCATTTTCTAGTCTCTGCTTGAAACTGGTTAGTACAATCACTTTTCAATGTTAGCTCTTTTTCACTTTTCAGATCTTGGCTCAAAGGCCATAGCTGACAAAACCCTGGTAATACTCTCCATAATGTCATCATGTTTTATTTTCTTGATAGCATTTATAATTTGGAAATTATTTATGATTGTTGATCATTTTATTATTCATCTTCTGAGAGCAGGAAACCTGACTTCTCCTATTTCTCATGTGTTTTAAGCCTAGTAGAGAACCTGGAAACTAACAATTTTTCAACAAAGGTTTGCAAAATGAATGAATGATGTTATCACCATTTTTAATATAAGTGAAAGTGATATCTATAAAATCCTGAGCCCTTCAAACATATTATAACAAAAAATAATTATGAGTTCAATGAAACATAACTTAAAGCATATCTAAGATCTGATAAGCTCTCCACAATTTGTGTGAATTTGGTGAGGTGGTTTAATTTTGCAAAGTTCTTATTATTTTCAGCTATAAAAGGGAGAAAGGAAATTAGAACACCTAAAATTTCCCTTCCAGATTTAAAATGTTGTGAATTATTTCCTAACTTACCACAATATACTTTTATACTTCCATATGAAAATTTATATTATAATCTAGTTCACTTAAAAAATCATAAGTGCATTTTTTCCTTTAGGGATTTTATTGATCATATTAATTTTTATAAGGGAATTACATTATTTTAACTCAATTATTTTTGACACATTTTTACCTTTAATGTATAATACACAATGTTTGAAATCAAATAAAAATAAATCTTAATATGTATATGTCATAAAGAATAGTAATAATATTTCCTAGGTAATTTCTACTTTGCATGTTGAACTTGCTATATTTTTACATGAATAAGAGAATATACTAAAATTGATGACACAGTCCTTTTGTTAGAGCAGTTATGACATGAAAAGACAAAAACAGAAGGTAAAGTTATGTAAAAAAAACACATCTCTAACAATAAAAAGATGAACTTTGTCTTTCTATCTATATCTGTCTTTGGTGTTATGAATATTAGATCAAATTTTAAACTCATTCTGTTTTGTAGGATGATCCAGTTTTGATAAGCTCTGGAAGTGCTACTACAACTATAAAGAGATTTATGAATTAATTTTCATATTTAAATCACAAAGTCGTCTGGTACAACTGAAGTTTCAGCCTCACAGTTAAACTGAATATTCTGTTAGCATTCGAGACACCCACCATGTTTTAGAACATAGATTAATGTGAAACGTCTTCATCTAAGGGAAATTACAATAAAACTATCTTAGAAATTAGAGTTCTGGGTATATTATAAAAGAACAAAACAGTCCCCCTTTTTAGCCATTAAAAAGGTATGTGCTTTGGTGAGTGCTGTGAAGTGTGTAAACCTGGTGATTCACAGACCTGTACTCCTGGGGATAAAAATATATGTTTATAAAAAATAAAAAATTTTAAAAAAAAGTGATGAAATTCAAGAATCTTTCTTCAAATCTTACCATTCACTTATTTAATGCAGATTTTTATGAGTAATATAATTTCAATTGATTGAAAATATAATAAATACAGTATAGCCAAACCATTACATTCTATTGAAGTATCATATATTTGCAAAAAACAATGAACAAATTGTATAGGTTTCAAGCAATGTTTTAAGAATAAGAACTCATGAAAAGATCAAATGCAAATTATTTGTTGATAGTTTAATAGCAAATAGCAAATAGCAAACCATTTTGCCATGTTAATTAAAACATGTTAGGAACACATTGTCTTATATTAAATACAGTAGGACTTAATTTTTTTAAAGAAAAAATATTTATTGTTTCCTATGATTATAAAAATGTTAATTAAAAATCTAATTCAAATAAGTCACATGTAAATAAGAACGATGACAGCCTTTTATAGCTCTAATCCCCAGAAAAACAGACCTCTTTTTAACATTTGGAATATGTCCTTTCAGAAAATATTTCTACAGATTGAAGACACTACATTCCTCAGTAAAGATGGAATGATTAGTCATTACTGTTTTTTTAAAAAAAAATCACAGAAACACCTTAGTTTCCTTCAAACTGTAGTGGAACAGAAAGTGTCTAGACTGGTGTTCATTAGTTGATAAGCAATGGTGATATTGTGACACCAAAGAAAAATCCCAGGTTACAAAAGAGAAGCAAAGTGTGAAGTGAGTCAATGAATCATAATTTTTATATAGGCAAATATCAGTTTAAGAGCACATTATTGAAATCTTACTGTCTAGACAAATCATAAGATTAAAGGATGGACTGACTGATTAATTGATTGAGTTTTGGGATATTTTTGTTGTTGTTTCTGGCCAACATGAAGCAAAAACTTCTCTGGCAGATTGGTTTGCTTGGAGGTGAACTTTCACAAATAGCTTGTTTACAAGTAAAGAGCTTTCAGATAAATCCTCTAAAATCAAAATGAAGACAAAGGACCCATCCCAACACACCCCCTCCCTTTCAGAATAATATGCAACAATTTCCATGGTTACTGTCATTTTGGGATGTACACACAGGAGGGGGAAATGGTATACATACATTCAAATCCTTCCTGCCACACACTTAGTCTATAAACCCAAATACATTTTCCCATTTGTGGGCTTTAGACTGAAGAAAGGAAATGGTGAATTAATTTAAGAAAATAAATTATGATATTGGAAACAAATGTAAATGCAAAACTTCCATTTTCACTTAGCACACCTGACATACTATTTTTAAATGACTAAACTTCCCTCATGGCATCTATTAGCTAAAAGGAGAGAGAAACAACTCAAGTATTCAAGGAGATCTTAGAGAAATTTCCTTAAATTTCCTGGCTTTTCCTCAATTCTTTCAAAAACAAGCCAAAAGATTTTTGACTTCTCAAACTCATTATATCTGAAGATACCTTAAATATCTCCTCTCCATACTCCCTTCTATGTCCATGAAAAAGCAAGTCCAATGCTATTCCATAATTGATCTATCTTATTTCTTATGAAATATTTCAAATACAAATGGTAATGAGTACTATAACAACCACAAAACATTTATTACAATACTAAGTAAAGAAATAAAATTTACAAAAATATTTGATCTTTTGAGCATCTTTTCTCTCCACCAGTAGTAAATACTATTCTGAGTTTAAAGTGCTTTTTTTTTTCATTTCTATGTGCTTCACTTATTTTAGATAGATAGACACAGATAGATATAGACAGATAGATAGATAGATAGATTAGGTAGATATATTTAAGTAAAATATAGTATTTTTGTCCCTCAAGCTCTATTTACATTATACCATACATTTCTTCATTTTTTTTTTCTTTTTGTTAAATATATCTATGGGATTCATTCAGTTGTTGTGTAGTTCATTCAGTATCGATGTAGTAGTGTATCTTATATGAATATCCCAAAATTCATTTCTTCTTCTCCTTATACTTTTATCATTGACAGGTCTTTTTATTTTCTTTGAAACACAGTTATCAAAATGAAAAACCATTATGAAAAGCATCTATCTTCATCACTGAACCTCATGGCATGTTCATATGTAAGTTTCTTTCTGTGCTTCATCCCTGTATACAAGGGTTGTTTCAAATCTGGCAGGTGACCAGAACAAAGTCACCTGGAGATCTTGTTAAAAATATAGAATTTCAGATAATCTAGACCTGGATCAGGTTTTTCAGGCTATAGTCCATGAAATTATGCAAAAGTAAAATAAAAATGTACAGATGATCTTAATATGCAGATATATATGAAACCATTAAAACTCAAGAATGTTAAAAGTTCCTGCACTCCAGTACCAGTGTGGGTGTTGGGGAGGAGGGTTGGCTCACCAACAAACAATTCTCCAACAGGTTATCCTACAATTCAACTCAATTTTGATACTATCTACCTGGATAGTTTTATGACACCAGCTCCACCTCCACCTTCAGATACCTATATCAAGACCAGGTTGTCACCTGTGCTTCCATCAGACCACCTATAGATGGGAGGTTCCAACAGGCCCTTCCTTGGACCCATTTAATTTACTAATGTAGCTCACAGAACTTAAAGAAACAATTTAATTACCTAGGCCACTGATTTATTACAAAGGATATTAACTTAGGAATGGCCAGATGAGGGAGATGCATAGGACAAGATAGGGGAGTAGGGGTGTGGGCTTCCATGCCCTTTCTAAATACGCTAATCTCCCCAATCTTCACACATTCACCAACAGCAGCTCTCCACACTCAGTCCTTTTGTTTTTATGGAGGCTTCATTACCTAGGCATGGATCGATAAATTATTGGCCATTGCTGGGTGAACTCAACCTGTAGCCCCTCTCTTTTCCCTGGAGGCCAAGGAATGGACTGAAAGTTCCAACCCCCTAATCACATGGTTGGGTCTTTGGGCAACCAGCCTCCATTCTTATTTGCTTTCAAAAATCACTTGATTAACATAACATTAAAAATACCTTTACTACCCTCATCATCTAGGAAATTCCAATGGTTTTAGGAGCCCTATGCCAGGTAGAATGGACAAAGGTCAAACATATATTTCTTATTATAAATCACAATAACACAGATGCATTTTTAGCTTTTAATAAGTAAAAATGTACACAAAAAATGCATACACAAGTGTGTAATTCAGTGAACAGGATAAATATTTCATGAAGTGTGTTTCCAAAAGCCAACTCAAAATTATTTTTTCCAGCTTTTAATGCAATGAGGAGTTTAAAAAGAAAAACAAAAATAGCCTGATATATGTAAAAAATTAAACTAACAAGAACATAGTAATTAACACTTGCTTAGTTTTTATGTAACTTATTTACTGCTTTGAATTCATATAAATTAAAACACTGAATAGCATTGTGTAATTATTAATACCTTTATCCCAAAACATAGGAACAAAATAGAAGAATTGGCTGTACTATAGAATTACATTTCATAATTAGGATTAGTCACCTAAGGACATAGACACAAATGATCATTTATGAATAATTATTTGTGTAAAATGAACTGAAGCTCCTGAAGATTTAAATTGTTAAAAAATATCAATCATAATTAATATTAGCTTTTATTCTTTGATCTTGGAATGACTTCCTTCTGCATAATAATGAGATTGTATTAATTGTGCCCACTTCATTTGGAGAGACTATAAATGGATTTGAATCCATTTATGATTCAATGACTATGAATGGATTTTTTTTTCTTCTAACATGGTCATCTATCTTTGAACGTTATATTAAATGTTTAATATGCAATAGCTGTTATTATTGTCAGACTGAACATAAAATGCACAGAGAATTATTTTAATAGTTTGATAATCCACAATATAGTTATTACATGCCATCTTTTATTGTTTATGTTTGCCTAATTTCCATTAAGTATTTCTCTTCCACATCACAGTTTATTATACTATCATTTGGGGATAATATTTTTACTCTTGTTGGAGTTTTACCCTTTTTAATAGATAAAAAAGTCACATATATAAACACAGTTAAATATATTAACAATGTATTTTATGTCCTTACAAATAATATAACAATTTGTAACATTTTGAGAAAAATATACTGTCATCATTGCTTAATTTGACAAATTAAGTGAAGTTGCCTTATATCATTGTGATTAAATGATATTGCTTAAGATTCTAAATATGTAACATTGGAAGTACTGGTTGTACTTATTTGCTTATACAAAGTATAAGCAAACGATTATATAAAAATGCATAAATCTCATAAACAAACAATAAAGATTATTATATATGTGAATCTTTTTTATATGCTGAACTAAATTCTCCCACCAAATATAACTGTTTAAATCTATGACAAAATAATGTCTATAGTGACCCAAGTTTCTTTAGAAGGTAGAATTTGAGATAATTTCTAAAAGTGCTTTGTCCTTTTTCCTAAGTTGCTTAGGACAGGAAATGTTTTCACTAGCTATTGTGACATAACTACATGACTCATAGTTTGTTATAATGGAATAATAGTGGAATAGAAATTGGGCTTAGAATTGGAACAAATTCGCTCAGGTAAAATATGTTGCCTGCAGTTCTCTTTTAAGTTCAACTAGCAATCTGAAATTACTTGTTGGATCAATAAAAAATGTTGGATCAATTCTGCTTTTGTTTTTTGTGTCTTATTCTTTTATTGATTTGGGTCAGTCCTGAAGACACTGTCTCATTTTATCTAGTTTCATTCAAGAGTAGAAATTGTCATTTGAACAGAAAAACTGAAGATTTTTCTAGTTAGTATATCCTATGATCTTGAATGTGGGAAAGTGAGATTCAGATTTGGGTAGGATAAAGCTATAACTGTTTTTTGGGGCGCCTGGGTGGCTCAGTCAGTTAAAGCCTCTGCCTTCGGCTCAGGTCATGATCCCAGAGTCCTGGGATGGAGCCCCACATCAGGCTCTCTGCTAGTGGGGAGCCTGCTTCCCTTCCTCTCTATCTCTGCCTGCCTCTCTGCCTACTTGTGATCTCTGTCAAATAAATAAATAAAATCTTAAAAAAAAGCTATAATTTTTTCCCTAATGCAGGATTATTCAGGCAGAGAACAATAAATATATAGCACCAAAGTTAGGATATGCACATCCCAAATTAGCCTTTTGTAAGCTATGCATTTCCTCGAAATGTTATATTGCATATGAAAACTTCACAGATCAACCTTTTAATCTGGCTTATGCTATATGTCATCAGAAAGGCCTTGTTCCTGTGTCTTAGTGATATTTGCATATGCATGTTAAAAGAGAGGATCATGTGCATAGCATAGCATGTAGGTTAGAATAAAACTCAATTTTGTATCAGAAATAACTTCATGGTGGGTTTTTATTACAACGTATTGTGAATAAGTTTCAAGATGATTTAGAAGTTGTAATAAGGCACACATCCTATTTCGTTTCCTGACATGAATTTCAAGTAACAGTTACTATCAGAAAATCAGTGAAGCAAGAAGATACTATCAAAATGGCTTGTTGGATCAATCATAGGATTTGGATGAGACAGATTTTCTGGATTGCATAGTTTTTGTTTTTGTTTTTGTTTTTGTTTTTGACCAATTACTCAAAAAGTCATGAAACTCAGGATGCTTGCATGACTCAGTCAGTTAAACATCTGCCTTTGGTTCAGGTCATGATCTCAGTACTGGGATCGACCCCCACATTGGACTCCCTGCTCAGCTGGGTGCCTGCTTCTCCCTCTCCATCCTACTCTTGCTATTTATGTCACTATTTCTGTCACTCTCTCTCCTTCAAATAAATAAAGTCTTTTATAAAGGTCATGAAATTCAATCTTCCAATTGGTAAATTGAGGGTAAGAGAATCTCTTTTGAATGTTGTCCTGAAAATGAAAGCATAAATATCAAGATGCAGAATACAGTGGATGGCACAGGGTGTTTTAGAATTAAACTGCTGCTATTAATACCTGTATGATGCCAACATATAATACTCCTTTAACTCTTGCTCTTTTGGTGAGTGAGTGGCTTTGTAATTCATCAACTAAGAAAATAATTTATGTTATGGGAATGTCAAGAGGTATTGACATTATTATACAAGGTATATCATGAAGTACCAGGGACCAGTAAGCCAGGGTCTGGGATAGCCTATGGTCATTAACATTATTTTTAAGCCTGAAAGATTTATTACTCAAATTGATTCTGTATATGGAGTAGGTTTAAGTTTCCAAAGAGATCAAATTCTTTCTGAGACAAGTGAAGTTTCAGAACATCTCAAAGGTGATTTTTGGTAAAGTATTTTTTATGATCCTTGTTCCCTACCACCTTCATCAGCTAAAATAATTTCCTACTGCAGGACAGCATTTGAAAGATTAAAGCAAGCATATTGATACTTCAGATCACTAAGGCAAAACCTGCATTTGAGCACATCATGGAAGAAAATGTAAATAATCAAAGTAATTATATTCGTGTCCATAACTAGTACTAAGAAACTAATTGATAGCTGCCTTTTTATGCAAATAACCTATATGTTTTCATATAAAAGTGCTATGTAAGGGTAAGATACTGCACAATTGTTATTTCTACTTCTACTATGAATAAATTGATATTATAAAGTGTACATGATCAATATTATAATATGAGGTAGGAGGAATTATGGAACATGAAAAGAAAACATGCAGATCTAGGGTGCTCTACTATATATATACATCTGTTTTGAATATTTTCCTAACCTGTATTTCAGATATCACCTTGATTATATGGGTTTATTTTCCTTTTGAAGGATGAAACTGCTCCTGTAGTGTGTGTTAAATGTCATTAATTTTAAGAATAAAAGTTATAATACATTTTATGAAATATAATTGAATCATAAATTTTATTTGCACAAATACATATAAGCAATAACTTTTCACAAACTAGTAGTTGTTTTGTAACACTAAATCATTCTGAATTAGAACTAGCTAAGAATAATTTCATACCTGTATCTATATGACAAAGGAAAATTATTTTCATTTAATGCATGAATTTACTTGTACTAACCACTTTGGGAAGTTTAATTTAAAATTATTTTATGAACACTGGTTCCTGTGTTGGTTAACTGCACCTAGTAACCAGCAACTTGTCACATTTTGGGAAAGTCTGATGACTCTTTATTTTGTATATTCTTCAAATATGCTCTACTCTTCCCTGAAATATTACTTCAAATAACCATTACTTGGAACATCAGCATTGTGGGCCTTGTTGAAGCAATGTTAAACTTTTTGCCCACCTTTATAAAGAATAGATATTAATACAAAATGATATATATGTACTCAAAAACATTTGATACCTTTTGCTCTTACTAATGATTCATAGAATATTAGAGCTAGAAGGAAATTTAGTGAACCCCTAATTCAGATGTTCTATTTGTAAGAAGAGAAACACAATTTCCCAAGATGTTAACTTCTTGTCCAAGGTCAGAGAGGACAATGGCAAAGTTTGAATTTAACTGGGTATTTTGATTACTGGCTCAGATATCTTCTGGCCTAACTTCAGTTTCTCTTATTTTAAGTGCAAGTGAAACAGCTGAAGAATAAGAACAATGCCTACAACACCATTTTCAAGGAAATTAAATATGTTTATTCAGTCAACTATACTTCAAAAATAATATTTCCTTTAAAAAGAGAGCACTGGATATTACAAGTAACTAATGAATCATTGAATACTAATGAATATCAAAAACTAAGGATGTACTACATGCTGGATAATTGGACATATTAATAAAAATTTTAAAAATTAATTGTTTATCTCATTAAAAAAGAAGTAAGATTGATTTTTATATAAAAAATTAAAAAATAAGAAGAGGGTTTATTCAAACATCAGTTTTGACAATAATATAGGTCCAAATAAGGAACAGACAAATGTTTCAGCTCTATTTTATTATTTATATCTGTTCATCACTCTGAATAGAGCTGGGATCCAAATTGCTATATCTATGACAAAGTGCATACAAGAGCGGCAGATGAGTAGACATGTGGGAGAGGCCATTGGTTATCATCATCAGACCCCTTTTTCTTCATGTTAGGTTAGCCAATGGTAAACAGTTGAACGCATCTTAAAGAAGCTCTGCTTGTAGAAACAGAACTCAGTTTGGGGAAAAAAGTAGACTGAAATATGGAGAAAAAATGTCTTTATCTCTAAATGGATTGGGAAGTTTTGGTAAAGTGAACCATATAAATTACTTTGACAAGGGCTCAGTGTTGTTGCAGTGGTAGTTTTTATCTGATACAGTGACTTTGTTCAGATTTTCACTATGCTCTTATAAATGAAGTGTGGTGAAAACTGGTAAGATATATTGTGTATAAAGACTCTTTTAAATTAAAAGTGAGAGAAAAATAATCTTCTTAAAATATTTTTCCTGAATATCTGCTGTTGAACAAATATGAAGAAACACTTAAGTTTAAGTTGTAAGTAATACAATAGGAAAATGAATGTCAGTGGTATAATTGTCTGATAAAATCTGCATACCTGAAAATTTGAAATTAATTTCTACTAAATTATTATCTTCTTACAGCAAGCAGATGTTGGGGTTATGGTGTTAGTGAACTTTGGGTTCTTTTCATTCACAGATCAAAATCTGCTTTTTAATAAATTGAGAAGCTAAGGTCTAACCCTTCTGGCAGCAGATTGGCTTTCTAATTATCTTAGTAATAGTTCTAAATTATTATTCAATGTAGGTCTGCGTCCTGCTGTTAGTGGGTCATAGTATCCCTCAGGATTCATACTTCTTTTCTGGTTTTAGTAAATGACTTGCCACCTGCAGATAATTCAAGTTCATTGTCTGAATTTTTTAAATAATATTGATATAGTTAGGAAGAAATTGATACATTTGAAAGGGAACAGGAAGACAAAGCAGATGATTCCTTTTTAAGATTCATTCTTCCTACTCTCCTGAAAAAATAACATTAGTAATTTCATGTGACAACACATTATGTTTTTCTTTTTGATTTTACTTTCACTCTGATGTATACAATATTTCTACCGAATAAACTTATTTCTTATAATAATGAAATCACATAAAATTGCCCCGGTAATAAGACACCAAATTATAGAGGATTGCTCAGTGAAATATGCTTTAATTCCTACTCTGACAGAATCTAGATTTTGATTTTTGGCATCAGCACCCTCCCCAAGCCTCAGTTTATTCTTCTTTAAATGGAAATAAAAATACTTTATCTTCTTGAGACTTCAAAAGCCTTTAAGAAGTTACCTACTTGGTCTAATAATTTTAATTTTCTGTCATTATCTTAGGGAAACAATGCATGATTTAAAAAAGTATATATTAACCAGATTGGAATTAAGATAAAATAATAATAATAATTTTAAAATTATAATAATAATAATTTTTAAAATGATATAAATATGCTGATTGAAGAAAAAACTATTAAAAAATTTAAAAATCTAAATTTCTATGAATATGAGAACTGTTACATAATAATATCACTGCTTAACATAATACTATGAAGTCACCAAAAAAACATATTTTTAAGTATTTAATAAGATGGGAAACACCATATGATAATGACTAATATGTTAAAGCATCTAAAATAGGGTGCCTGGGTGGCTCAGTGGATTAAGCCGCTGCCTTCAGCTCAGGTCATGATCTCAGGGTCCTGGGATCGAGTCCCGCGTTGGGCTCTCTGCTCAGCAGGGAGCCTGCTTCCCTCTCTCTCTTTCTGCCTGCCTCTCTGCCTGCTTGTGATCTGTCTGTCTAATAAATAAATAAAATCTTTAAAAAATAAAACATCCAAAATAATCTAGAACTGTAACACTAATACATATTTCTACTATATATCTAGTGAGTATCATACATTTAATACTTATTTTAATAGTACCTCTGCTTAATCCTTTGGGTTTTGAACCTAAACAGAATGACTATTAAAATTAATATTAACCATATAGTATACATCATATAAGTCAGTAACAAAAATGAATTTTATATATATATACCTTAATAATGAAGTACATTAAGTTTTTTAAATAGTAACTTTTTATATTTTTATTTTTAAATTACATATAATGTATTATTAGCTCCAGGGGTACAGGTCTGTGTTTTATATACTTTTTATATACTTCACAGCACTCACCATAGCACATACTTTCCCCAATATCAATAACCCACCGCCCTCTTCCTAGACCCCCCCAGCAACCCTCAGTTTGTTTTGTGAGATTAAAAGTTTTATGGTTTGTCTCCCTCGCAATCCCATCTTGTTTCATTTATTCCTTTCCTATCCCCCAAACCCCCCACATTGCCTCTCAACTTCCTCATATCAGGGAGATCATATAATAATAGTCTTTCTCTGATCGACTTACTTCACTAAGCATAATACTCTCTAGTTCCATCCACATAATCCCAAATGGCAAGATTTCATTTATTTAATTTATCTGATGTATTCCATTGTGTGTGTGTGTGTGTGTGTGTGTGTGTGTCTGTATCTCACCTCTTCTTTATCCATTCATCTGTTGATAGACATCTAGGTTCTTTCCATAGTTTGGCTATTGTGGAGATTGCTGCTATAAACATTCGGGTGCACATGCCCCTTCGGATCACTACATTTGTATCTTTAGGGTAAATACCCAGTAGTGTGATTGCTGGGTCATAGGGTAGCTCTATTTTAAACTTTTTGAGGAATCTCCATGCTGCTTTCCAGATTGGCTGCACCAGCTTGCATTCCCACAAACAGTGTAGGAGGGTTCACCTTTCTCCGCATCCTCACAAGCATCTGTCATTCCCGGACTTGTTAATTTTAGCTATTCTGACTGGTGTGAGGTGGTATCTCATTGTGGTTTTGATTTGTATTTCCCTGATGCCAAGTGATGTGGATCCCTTTTTCATGTGTCTGTTGGCCATCTGGATGTCTTCTTTGCAGAAATGTCTGTTCATGTCCTCTGTCCATTTCTTGATTGGGTTATTTGTTCTTTGGGTGTTGAGTTTGATAAGTTCTTTATAGATTTTGGATACTAGACCTTTGTCCGATATGTCACTTGCAAATAAATATCTTCTCCCATTCTGTCACTTGTCTTTTGGTTTTGTTAATTGTTTTCTTTCTTGTGCAAAAGCTTTTTATCTTGAAGTTCTTATAGTTCATTTTTGCCCTTGCTTCCCTTGCCTTTGGCAATGTTCCTAGGAAGAAGTTGCTGTGGCTGAGGTCGAAGAGGTTGCTGCCTATGTTTTCCTCAAGGATTTTGATGGATTCCTTTCTCACACTGAGGTCCTTCATCCATGTTGAGTCTATTTTCGTGTATGATGTAAGGAAATGGTCCAGTTTCATTTTCTTGCATGTGGCTGTCCAATTTTCCCAACACGATTTGTTGAAGAGACTATCTTTTTTCCTTTGGACATTCTTTCCTGCTTGGTTGAAGATTAATTGACCATAGAGTTGAAGGTCCATTTCTGGCCTCTCTCTTCTGTTCCATTGATCTATGTGTCTGTTTTTGTGCCAGTACCATACTGTCTTGATGGTGACAGCTTTGTAATGGAACTTAAAGTCTGGAAGTGTGATGCCACCAACTTTGGCTTTCTTTTTCGATATAACTTTGGCTATTCGAAGTCTTTTCTGGTTCGATATAAATTTTAGGATTATTTGTTCCATTTATTTGAAAAAAAAGGATGGGATTTTGATAGGGATTGCATTAAATATGTAGATTGCTTTAGGTAGCATAGACATTTTCACAATATTTATTCTTCCAATCCATGAGCATGGAATATTTTCCATTTCTTTGTGTCTTCCTCAATTTCTTTCATGAATACTTTACATTTTCTGAGTACAGATTCTTTGCCTCTTTGGTTAGGTTTATTCTTAGGTATCTTATGGTTTTGGGTGCAACTGTAAATGGGATTGACTCCTTAATTTCTCTTTCTTCTGTCTGGTTGTTGGTGTAGAGAAATGCAACTGACTTCTGTGCATTGATTTTATATCCTGACACTGTACTAAATTCCTGTACAAGTTCTAGCAGATTTGGAGTGGAGTCTTTTGGGTTTCCCACATAAAGTATCATACCATCTGCAAAGAGTGAGAGTTTGACTTCTTCTTTGCCAATTTGGATGCCTTTAATTTCTTTTTTTTGTCTGATTGCTGAGACTAGGACTTCTAGTACTATCTTGACTAGCAGTGGTGATAATGGCCATCCCTGCTGTGTTCCTGACCTTAGCAGAAAAGCTCTCAGTTTTTCTCCATTGAGAATGATATTCACTGTGGGTTTTCATAGATGGCTTTGATGATATTGAAGTATGTATTGTCTATCCCTATACTTTGAAGAGTTTTGATCCAGAAAGGATGTTGAACTTTGTCAAATGATTTTCAGCATCTATTGAGAGTATCATGTGGTTCTTGTTCTTTCTTTTATTAATGTATTGTATCACATTGATTGATTTGCAGAGGTTGAACTAATCTTGCAGACCTGGAATAAATTCCTCTTTGTCGTGGTGAATAATACTTTTAATGTACTGTTGGATCCTATTGGTTAGTATTTTGATGAGAATTTTTGAATCTGTGTTCATCAAGGATATTGGTCTGTAATTCTCTTTTTTGATTGGATCCTTGTCTGGTTTAGGGATCAAGGTAATGCTGGCCTCATAAAATGAGTTTGGAAGTTTTCCTTCCATTTCTATTTTTTGGAACAGTTTCAGGAGAATAGGAATTAGTTCTTCTTTAAATGTTTGGTAGAATTCCCCTGGGAAGCCATCTGGTCCTGAGCTCTTGTTTGTTTGCCAGTTTTTGGTGACTGCTTCAATCCCCTGACTGGTTATGGGTCTGTTCAGGTTTTCTATTTCTTCCTGGTTCAGTTGTGGTAGTGTTTATGTCTCTAGGAATGCATCCATTTCTTCCAGATTGTCAAATTTGCTGGCGTAGACTTGTTTATAATATGTTCTTAAAATTGTTTGTATTTCTTGGTGTTGGGTGTGATCTCTCCTCTTTCATTCATGATTTTATTTATTTGGGTCCTTTCTCTTTTCTTTTTGATAAGTCTGGCCAGGGGCTTATCAATCTTATTAATTCTTTTGAAGAACCAGCTCCTAGTTTTGTTGATTTGTTCTATTGTTTTTCTATTTCATTGATTTCTGCTCTGATCTTTATTATTTCTCTTCTTCTGTTGGGTTTAGGCTTTCTTTGCTGTTCATTCTCCAGTTCCAGGCATAGTGTTAGGATGTGTATTTGAGACCTTTCTTGTTTCTTGAGAAAGGTTTGTATTGCTATATATTTCCCTCTCAGCACTGCTTTTGCTGTGTCCCACAGATTTTAAACTGTTGTGTTTTCATTATCATGTGTTTCTATGATTTTTTTTTTTCAGTTCTTCTTTAATTTCCTGGTTGACCCATTCATTCTTCAGAAGGATGCTTTTTAGCCTCCATGTATTTGGGTTCTTTCCAAATTTCCTCTTGTAGTTCAGTTCTAGCTTCAGAGCATTGTCCTAAAAGTATGCAGGGAATGATCCCAATCTTTTGGTACTGGTTGAGACCTGATTTGTGACCCAGGATGTGATCTATTCTGGAGAATATTCCATGTGCACTAAAGAAGAATGTGTATTCTGTTGCTTTGGGATTGAATGTTCTGAATATATCTGTGATGTCCATTTGGTCCAGTGTGTCATTTAAGGCCTTTATTTCCTTATTGATTTTTTGCTTGGATGATCTGTCCATTTCAGTGAGAGGGGTGTTAAAGTCCCCTACTATTATTGTATTATTGTCAATGTGTTTCTTTAATTTTGTTATTAATTGGTTTATATTGTTGGCTGCTCCCATGTCAAGGCCATAGATATTGAAAATTGTTAGATCTTCTTGTTGGACAGACCCTTTGAGTATGATATAGTGTCCTTCCTCATCTCTTATTATAATCTTTGGCTTAAAATATAATTGATCTGATATAAGGATTGCCACCCCAGGTTTCTTTTGATGTCCATTAGCATGGTAAATTGTTTTGCATCCCCTCACTTTCAATCTTTGGGTCTAAAATGAGTTTCTTGTAGACAGCATATTGATCAGTTTTGTTTTTTTATCCATTCTGATACCCTGTGTCTTTTGATTGGGGCATTTAGCCCATTTACATTCAGGGTAACTATTGAGAGATATGAATTTGGTGCCATTGTATTGCCTGTAAGGTGACTGTTACTATATATTGTCTCTGGTCCTTTCTGGTCTACTACTTTGAGGCTCTCTCTTTGCTTAGAGGACCCCTTTCAATATTTTCTGTAGAGCTGGTTTGGTGTTTACAAATTCTTTTAGCTTTTATTTGTCCTGGAAGTTTTTTATGTCTCCTTCTATTTTCAATGATAGCCTCGCTGGATATAGTATTCTTGGCTGCATGTTTTTCTTGTTTAGTGCTCTGAATATATCATGCCGGTTCTTTCTGGCCTGCCAGGCTCTGTGGATAAGTCTGACAACAACCTAATATTTTTTGCCATTGTATGTTACAGACTTCTTGTTCCTGCCTGCTTTCAGGATTTTCTCTTTGTCACTAAGACTTATAAATTTTACTATTAGATGACGGGGTGTGGACTTATTCTTACTGATTTTGAGGGGGTTCTCTGTGCCTCCTGGATTTTGATGCTTGTTCCCTTTGCTATATTGGGGAAATTCTCTACAATAATTCTCTCCAATATACCTTCTTCTCCCCTCTCTCCTTCTTCTGGAATCCCAATTATTCTAATGTTGTTTCATCTTATGGTGTCACTTATCTCTTGAATTCTCCCCTCATGGTCCATATTTGTTTGTCTCTCTTTCACTCAGCTTCTTTATTTCTGTCAGTCGGTCTTCTATATCACTAATTCTTTATTCTGCCTTATCATCCTAGCAGTAAGAGCCTCCATTTTTTATTGCACCTCATTAATAGCTTTTTTTATTTCAACTTGATTAGATTTTAGTTCTTTTATTTCTCCAGAATGGGCTTTTATTTCTCCAGACAGGGTTTCTCTATCTTCCATGCCTTTTTTGAGCCCAGCTAGCACCTTGAGAATCATCATTCTGAACTCTAGATCTGACATATTACCAGTGTCCATATTGATTATGTATCTAGCCTTCAGTACTGCCACTTGTTCATTTTTTGTGTGGTGAGTTTTTCCACTTTGTCATTTTATCTAGATAAGAATATATGAAGGAGAGAATAAAATACTAAAAGTTTTACAAAGACCCCAGAAAAATGTGTGTTTACCAAATCAGAAGAGACTCCAAATCATGGCAGGGGGAAGAAAGGGGGTAAAAAGAAGTGCAAAAAAAAAAAGGGGGGGGGGATAAAATATAGATATTAGACTGATGAGTAGAACAGAGACACCCACTTAATTTGGGGAGTACTTTGGCCTCTTAGAAGAAACTACTTCCCAAAATTTTAGAGAATGAAAATTTTAGAGAATATATATATATGTACACACACACACACACACACAAATGAGGATAAACCCAATGAAGGGATAGAATGACTGTAAAGATGAAAATTCTTAAAAAATTCTAAAAAAGGAGTTGATAAGATAAGTTAGTTGGGAAAAGAAAGAAAAAGAAAGTGGAGAGAATTTGCTCAGGCTGGAGACTAGAACAAAGCACTGTGCTAGACTTAGGGTATATTTTGATCTATTAGAGGTTATATCCAAAAATTTTTTAGAAGAAAAAACCCTAAGTGTATACAAAAAATAAATTTAGGTACAATGAAGAATAAAATATGATTCTAATAATGAGGTTTCAAAAAGATTTTTTTTAATGAAAGGTATTGTTAAGATAAAAAAATGTTAAAAGAGGAAAGAGTAAAAGTTAAAAAATTAGAATAAGAAAAAAATAAAATTTAAAAAATATTAATTAACTTTGCAAGACTAAAGAATCATGGGAAGAAAGCCATGAATTCCATGCTTTGCTTTCTCCTCCTCTGGAATTCCACTGTTCTCCTTGATAAGTGAGCTGGGTCTTGGCTGAATTTCTTGCTGATCTTCTGGGAGGAGGGGCCTGTTGTAGTGATTCTCAAGTGTCTTTGCCTGAGGCAAAATTGCTCTGCCTTTGCCAGGGGCCAGGCTAAGTAATCTGCTCTGATTTGCTCTCGGGAACTTTTGTTTTCTAATTGCTTTCTGTAGAATTCTGGAGGACGGGAATGAAAATGGCAGCCTCCCAATCTCCAGCCTAGAGGAGCTGAGAGCTTGGGGCCCCACTCCTCAGTGCACCCTCAGAGAAAAGCGCTCAGTCACTCCCATCTCCCTGGCCTCCAGCTGCGGGCCAAGCTCACCCAGCCTGTGACTGAGCATCTCTTTCTCTGGCACACAGTCCAGCCTGGAGTCTCTAAACCCAGCAGATCACTGCTGCTGTTCCAGGGAGGTCTCCCCAGATCTGCCACTTGTGGGGTCCCTGTTCAAAGAGCAGTGGTCTGACTGTGCCATGGATCACAGTTTAAGGTAATCCCAAGCTGAGCGTTCACTCCTCGGCTCCATCTCTGTAGCCAGCTTCCCTGCTCTAATACCTGCGAGCTCTGTGATACTCAGACACCCCTGATCCTTCAGTGACCCTGTGGGGCCAGAGACTACTCTGTTCCCATGAGAGCTCCACCCCTGCTTAGCCTCTGGATCAATGTCCCTCAGTGGAGCAGACTTTTGAAAGTTCAGATTTTGTACTCTGTTGCTGTGTCGGGAGCTGGCCCCTCCCCCTGTGGTCTATCTTCCCATTGCTTTGGATTCACTGCTCCACAGAGCCTACCTTTCAGAAAGTTAGGTAGATTTTCTGTTTCTAGAATTACTGTTCTTCTTCTCTTTGATCCCCTGTTGGATTTGTATATGTTCAGAATGGTTTGATAAACTATCTAGCTGATCTCCTGCTACCTGATGTCATCTCGGCCTGCTACTCCTCTGCCATCTTGACTCCCCCCTAAATAGAAAGTTTTAAAATAGCACCAAAAGCACAGGAATAATTTTAATTAATGATTCTCAAGACATCTACTCTGAAAACAATATAAATTATTGAGAGAAATTAGAGAATATAAAAATAAATGAGATATATTGTGTTTTTATATTGGAAGACTCAATAGCATTAAAGCATAAGTTTTGCACAAATTGATGCATAGATTAAACATAGGCAGAATCAAAATCTCAGCAATTTTCTGGGGGAAATTAGCAAGCTAATTACAAAATGCAAATGGAAATGCAAGTAGCCAAGCTATTATTAAAAAATTAATCAAGTAAGACTTTGATTTTAGATTATTACTATTTATTAAAAGTTTGATAAATAAGGCCATATGGTAGTAGAACATAGAACAGTGGCAAATGGAATACAATAGCACATCCAGAAAGAGATGCACACGTCCATGATTAGGTGAGTTATGGCAAAGGCAACACTGCAATTCATTGGAAAACAATTATCTTTTTCAATAAGTGATACTAGATCTGTTGGATAACCATAAAGAATAAAAATGAATGCTAAACTAAATTTCATACCATCACAAAAAATAATTCCAGCTTGAACATTGGTCTAAATATGATAGATAAAATAAAACCTCATGGGAGAAATGAGAAAAAAATGAAATGGAACTAAACCAGAGAGGGAGACAAATCATAAGAGACCCTTAATCTCGGGAAACAAATTGAGGGTTGCTAGAATGGTGGGGGTAGAGATAGGTGACTGGGATATGGACATTGGGGAGGGTATGTGCTATGTTGAGTGCTGTGAATTGTGTAAGACTGATGAATCACAGACCTGTACCCCTGAAACAAATAATACATTACATGTTAATTTTTTAATTAAAAATTAATTAATTAATTAAATTTTAAAAATTAAAAAATAAACTTTTGAAAAAAATGATAAAATTTTAATTACCTTGAGAAACAGTGAAATTTTTTAAATGGAACATAAAAAGCATTACCTAAAGGGAAAAAATATAATAAATAGAACTACTTTAAAATTAAAAATTGTGTGAGTTCTTTTTTAAGCTTTTATTTATTTATTTAAGGGGGAGAGAGGGAGTACAAGTAGAGGGAGTGGCAGAATAAGAGGGAGAAGCATTGATGCGACGTGGGACTCAATCCCAGGACGCTGGGATCATGACCTGAGCCGAAGGCAGACGCTTAAACGACTGAGCCACCTGGGTGTCCCAGGAGTGTGTGTTTATGAAAAACATAATTAAGAAAGTAAAAGAGCACACTAGAAACCATATGCATATCTGACAAGAAACATCTATACACAGAATTCCTAAAATTCCTTTAGCAATGAAACTTTTGATACAGTGGGAAAGAAAAAGAGCAGGGCAAAAGACTTCAACAAGCACCTCCAAAATAAAGAATCAAAATGGCTTCTATCTTTTTTTTTAAGGTTTTATTTATTTTTGAGAGAGAGAGATTGCAAGAGCACGGAGGAGGAACAGAGGGAGAGGGACAAGCAGACTTCATGCAGAGCGGGAGCTGGATGAGGGGCTTGATCTTACAATCCTGAGATCATGACCTGAACCAAGATCAAGAATCTGTGGCTTAACTCTGAGCCATTCAGGGCTTAACACCCTGAGCCATTCAGGTACCCCAAAATGGATTATATCTGAATAGCTGAAAATCTCATTATCGGACAAATTCAAATTAAAAACTAAATGAGACACCACTAAAAACCAACCAAATGACTAAAAATAAAAATATGGGCAAGTGTTAGTGTGAGTATGAAACAGTTGGGATCTCATATACTGCTGGTATAAGTATATAGTAATACAATCATGATGGAAACCTTTGTGGTGGATCTACTGAATCTGAATATTTACATACACTTGACTGGGCAAGAGCCAGTCTAAAGTCAAAAGAAATGTACCCATGTACTCAACATAATGCATGGAATAGTTCATAATACACAAAACTTGAAACAATCTAAATGTGCATCAAATGAAAAATGGATAAATATATCATGGCGTGTTTATAAAACAGAATAATATATTCTATTTAGAGTAAACTATACAGCTACAATCAGGAACATACATGAATTTGGAGTGGGAGAATAAGATGTAAAAGAGTGCAAATGTCATGATTCAACTTATATAAAATTTAAAAGCAGACCAAACTAAACCATGGTGTCAAAGTCAGACAGTTGTATTTGGGGAAAGAGTGATTGGGAAGGACATGATGATGGCTTTTATTATGTTGTCAGTGTTACTCGTCTCATTCTGAGTGATGGTTGGTTGGATGTTTTCATGTCGTGAAAAGCCATCAAGCTCTATACTTCCAATGTGAGCATTTTATCTATTTATGTATATTGCACATCAATAAAGTTTATCTTTAAAAATGATAATGAAACATGCCTATCTTACAATTTTATCAGGTGAGTCCAATGGAGCCATGCATGAGAAAGCACTCTGTAAAGCAGTCTGTAAAACTCTGGAAACATTATTACTGATGCACAGAAACTATGATTGCTCAGCTATGAGTGTATAGGGTCATAATATGAATTCTGACCCAATAAAATATCACCTTGCATACCCCTGACCTCTTTTCCAATTTCTTTCTTGGCTGTGTTTAGAGAACAGCTTGATTCCCACTGAAATTCTGTTCCCAGTTTTGTGAGTGCCAAGAAAACCATTTTAATACATTGTCCCCAGATTCACTTTCAGAAGAAAGTAAGTCTGCTTTCCCAACATAAAATTTCAGGAAGAAAAATAGGTTAGGTATTGTATTGATTTTTAGGATCACTACCTATTCCTGGTCTTTTACTCTCTTAGGACAAATAAAATTCTGAGATAAGAAATTACAATAAAAATTGTCTGGAAATAGGCTTCCTTTTTTTTATAATTGAAGTATAGTTGACATACAACATTATATTTCAGGTATTTAAAATAATAATTTGACATCTGTATATATTGCAAAATTATCACCACAATAAGTCTAGGTGGCATCCATCATCATGCCAAGTTATATATATATTTTTTTTTTCTTATGTTGAACTTTAAAGATTTATTTTCTTAGCAACTTTAAAATACACAAGATTATTATTAACCATAATAATCATTACTATGCTGAACAATAAACCACCTTGACTTATTTTTTATAACTGAAGTTTTGTGCCTTTTCACTACATTCACCTACTTTGCCACTCCCCTAGCCCCTACCTCTGGCAACCATAAATTTGGTCTATCTATGAGCTCGGTTTTTGTTTATTTGTGTGTTTTTAAATTTCACATATAAGTGAGATCATACATTATATATCTTTCTCTATCTTATTTCACTTAGCATAATATCCGTAAGTTCCATCTATGTTGTAACAGATACCAAGACTTCATTCTTTTTTATAGCTGAATAATTCTTTAGCCATATATATATATATATATATATATATATATATATGGCTAAAGAATATATGTGTGTGTATATATGCATGTATGTATATATGTGTATATATATGTATAAACGTACATATATACATATATATATAATATAAGATATAATATATATAAGATTTCTATGCTTATCTATCTTAAACTTGTATCAAAGGAAAAAAAATGAAGCATTGCAAGTGAGCAGCTGTGGAATGGTTTATATCATTTTTATCACATCCCTTTCTCTTGAAGCCAGTCACATCAATTCACCCAACTAAAGAGAGGGTGGGAAATGCAGGCTTGCCCTGTGCCCAGGAAGAAAAGAGAAATGGAATTGGAGAAGACCTAGATGGTTTCTGCCTTAGTCACCCTTTTGTTTCACTAATTCTCCCTTACACATAATTATAGTTCTTTAGCAGCTCAGCTGTGAAAAAGTTTATGTAGTCAAAGGTAGGCACTATGTATTTAATTAAGCAAGATCATGTTCTAATTACATTGGTAGGATGAGTGAAATGGCAGAAGGAAATGTGTGCATTAGAGTGTGTGGGAGTTAAGGCAATAAGAGAGCTATTTTTTTATATTTTACACTTGGGGGCCTGTAACAAATATATAAAAGTAAAAAATTCAAGAAATATTTGTATAAATGTGTCACTTAGAGTGAAAATAAAAGCCAAGAGGAAAAGATATACGGAGTTGAAAGTAATTATCTCAATGTAGTAGGAACCATGGGTAGAAAAGGATGAGTCAGTGTCTTGCTGCTATACCTTATAAAGCTATTAATCTAACCTGACTTTTTAGCCTTTTTGACCATGTTTATGTGCTGTTTTGATTAAATCAGAAATAAATACAATATATAGAACCAATAAAATTGGAAAACCATAAAAGGTCATCAGATTAACATACGTCAGTCAGCATGAAACTTGGAGACACTTTAATAGGTGATAAAGATTTAAACTGTTGTGACTAGACCAGAGAGGAAGGAAAGGAAGTAGAATGTGAGATATGTTCAGATACACAACAGTGACTGAGAGCTTACAGGTTTTGAGTTTTTAGGAGATGCTCTAATCAAGCAAGATGGAGAACTTTGTGAGAATGGCAATGCCTTGATTTCTTCATGTGGTATGATTACATGGAATACATAAATAGAATTTCAGAGTCCAAGTTGTGTCAAGTGTTCTGCCAATTGAAATTCTATACTGGAATGTTATGGTGATTATTCTTCATTGACTTTTGTGGATTGTTTCAGGTTTTAGCATTTTTAGCTGCCTTGACTCTGTTAACCTTGGCTGATTTTAAAACACTGACCTTGCCAATGGGGAAAATAGAGAAGGTAAACATTTTCTAAGTTTACTTTTTTTATAATTAGGGGAAAAACATTCATTACATGAACACTTACTTAGAATAATTTCAAATATGTTTAACATAGTTATAGGAAAATACTGAAAATGATTTTTTTTTAAACAAACTTGATACTTGAAGAAGCCAAACGTCTTGCCAAGGTCATAGTTCTCAGACCAGTTGATTATTAGAGTTGTTTTTTCTTTTAATGAAGTCAAATATTGCAACTGCAAAGGGTCAGATAATTAAAAGACTTATGAGATGCCATAGAACATACAAACATAAAGGTTTAATAAAGATGTGGTATACAATATAAGAGAAAGAATGCATCATGTGAGTCCAAGGCACTCAAGTGTATCTTCCAGAGTCCTTGTCCAGTCTCACTGGATAAGCTTCATCTCTAGACTACAATCACCAAGATAAGTCCAAGAGGTCTCAGTCTCAGGGAAGCCCAAGCACATGTTTACTGAGAGGTCATTGGTACTACACTGACCACTGAGCCAGAAAAGGCTATATGACCACATAAATTAGGTCTAAACCATCATGCTATGTACTTACAATAAACAGTTTAGACAGTCTGGTACAGAATACCTCTAGAAGAGTTTTGACCCTAGCACATCACAAATCATCAACTCAAAAATTTCTTTGCTATCATGTCCAACAAGCAATATTATTTTCCAGACATATCTAGGGATAAGCACAGAACTACCATAAATGATCTGTAAGTTGAATCTATATCTATGCAGTCAAAATTAGTCTTAAGATACTTTTAATGGAAGAAGACCTTACTAAAGACATAATCACAAAACTTTGTTCTAGATTTGTGGCATTTCCATAAACAAATCTGAAGCTTCAATTTAACAAGGTCTTTTGTGTATTGCTACTGTTGTTGCTGTTGCTGTTTTGTTTTGCTTTTAAAGTTTCCTCTATGAATTTAGAACATTGCAGTACTAAACTAAAGGAAGAAAAACCTTGCAAAATACAGTCACAGATGGACATTAACAGGGAGAGGAGGTCATGTAAACACACTAAAAAGCTTTCTTTTATCTTGAAATGTAAAATATTCTATATCAGTTTTAAAGATACCTTGCGATATTTTATAGATATAAAAATGTGTCTCAGAGAACTATCCATGAAATAGTTTCTGAGAACAAAAGACAATAGTTAATGTTCCTAGAAAAACACAATGGCAGCTATAAGATAACCCAACAGAAAATAGAAGTTTTATTTCTTTCAAATTTTGTTTTAATTATACAATATTTTTCTGTTCAGTTATTTGATGGTTATGTTCTAATGACATAATCATCTGAAACTCTGATTTTGTTTGGGCATTCTAAAAAGTTGCACAGCATGTTACCTAATTCAAAGCTAACAATAATAGTCTTTTGTTCTGTAATCTAATGATTTATAGGAGTATTGCAGTCCTTGAATGGCAAAGCAAGGGCCATCATTTCCTTTTAATGAAAAACATAAATATTAGTTCTTTTATCTGATCCCTTTGCTCATGGTCTCTTCCTCTGTCTTCCTCTTCCTCTCGTCTTACATCATATCACTCTGACTTCCTCTTCTGTCTTCCTGTTCCACTTGTAAGGATCCTTATGATTATACTAGACCTACCTCCCACATTTGAAATAATCCCCCCTTTTTTGTTTAAAGATTTTATTTATTTGACAGACAGAGATCACAAGTAGATGGAGAGGCAGGCAGAGAGAGAGAGAGAGAAGCAGGCTCCCTGCTGAGCAGAGAGGCTGATGCGGGACTCCATCCCAGGACCCTGAGATCATGACCTGAGCCGAAGGCAGTGGCTTAACCCACTGAGCCACCCAGGCGCCCCAATAATCCCCTTTTTTAAGGTCAGTTGATTTACAAGTTTAACTCCATCTGCAACTTTAATTCCTCCCTTGCCACATAGGGTAATATATTCACAAGTTCCAGGAATTTGAATGTGAGTATTTATGTGGGGCCATTATCCTGCCTTCCATGACAACGAATGTCTAATAGTGTACAGGCATTTCATTTTTTATTCGTTTTTTTTAATTTATTTTTCTTAAAGATTTTATTTTATTTATTTTTAGAGAGAGAGAGGGAGCACATGAGCAAGGGGAGGGGCTGAAGGAGGGAGGGAGAGAATCTCAAGCAGGCTCCTTGCTCAGCATGGAGCCCAACAAGCACTTGATCTCACAACTCTGAGATCATGACCTGAGCTGAAATCAGGAGTCAGATGCTTAACCCACTGAGCCAACCAGGCACCCCACTTTTATTCTTTCTATTACCGTTTAGTAATATATACTGTTCTGCTTCAACACAATGTAAAATGAAGATACATTTGCAAGGAAAGGATTGCATTTAATGACTTATCACATATTTATTGGGTGTTTACTATTAAATAGACTCTTTCTAGGTGCTGAGGATATAGCAGTGAAAAAGAAATGATAAACTTCTACAACAAACCTTATATCCTAATGGAAGGGATAAACATAGGATAAGTAAAATGTTTCTTAAAGAAATTCTGGAAAGAATATATGAAACATTTCACATGTATGTGGCTAATGAGGGAGGGGGAATAGAAGGGGAGATTCCATGGGTCTTTCACATTTACATTTACAGGGCTACCTAGCCTACTGACAGTAGTATAGATCTCACTTTGGTTAAAATGACATTCAGATACAATCACCCTGAATTGGGCACCTCATCAGTGCAGCAAGTGCAGGTGGAAAGCTGTAATTCTAAGTGACTTGATTTGTGATGCAGTAGAAACCAGTCAGCCAGACCAGACTTTATACAGTACCTAATCAATAAGTCCAGATATCACCAGCAATCAGTGACACTCAAAAGATATAGCTATCCAAAAATGAGACAGAGAAACCTTTGTGGCTTTAAAAGGCCTATCCCATTTCTACTCCCCAGGCTTCATCCCCTATCCTGGATTGCTTTTCTTACTAGGAAGTACAAAACTTCTGCTCAGCATCCATTCTTTAACAACAGAAAGGCCAGTGAGGTGACATTTTACTTTAATACATAATCCTGACAGAAAAAGAGGATTCAAAATGACCTTGAGGTTGTTGCTTTAAGCAGCTAAAGGAAAGTACATTCTATTTATTGGTTTAGGAAAGATTTTGTGGAGTAGATTTAGGAAAAATTTCAGGAGTTCGTGTTGGCTTTGAGTTGCCAGAGAAATAAGGGAGACATGATAAAATATATGACTTAAGGCATCCAAACAAAATTTATTTCAAGGAAGTGATATCTTTCTGTTAAAAGTGGCAGTTTCTTTGCCACTGGTAATATCCATGAGGAAAAATTTTATCTTAAGCAGACATCTGGTTCTCTATGAATCTTTTCTGTTTCTTTAGCATGTAGAGTGACTTGTTTTATTATTTTGGAAATAAAAATAATTAGGTTTGCGTTTCTCCACTGTGCTTCTTTGGGTGAATGTGGGAGTAGCATTTAGAAATCTTTCGCTTTTTTAAGAAAAGCCAGATTCTGGATTATTTTATGTGAAATCTTCCAGTTTTTAAATAAGATAGTTAATTAAAATTTTTAAAAATGTTCAAGCTAAAAATAGAACAACCATATTCTGAATTAAGCCCATTCTCTGTCCACTTTGTGACTTTCATCCTACACCCAAACTTAGACATCACAGTACAAATCATTGCTTACACAGCAGATGGTGTACTAAGCCAAACGTATTTAGTTACCAATATGTCAGCAGTATTTTTGCTCATTAAGTAAAAGAAAATACTTGTAGCATTTTACAAAAATATTACTTATTTTAACTCAATAAT
This sequence comes from Mustela putorius furo, assembly GCF_011764305.1. NCBI lineage: Eukaryota > Metazoa > Chordata > Mammalia > Carnivora > Mustelidae > Mustela > Mustela putorius. Next base: position 78,161,240 of record NW_025421987.1, read on the forward strand.
GGGCTAATTGAATACTGTGCAGTTGGTATTTCTGTTAATGAAAAATAAATTGTAGAAAAACCATATCAAATCTCTAGGGACAGGCAGCAGTGTATCTGTTTATACAGCATATACAATGAAATGTAATAGCTAGAGGTAGATGTTTATTTCCTCTGAAATTTGTTTTTCATATTTATGTTCATGTTATATTTCATTACATCAAAACTAGGCAAAAATTGTAGTGACAGTATGTTTTATAAAAATGCCTGCTTCATTCTCTTATAAATTATTTCTTATCAGTGTATAATTGTTTAATAAAATTGAATTAATAAAAAGAAACATCATTATAATCTCTGTACTCTAACAGCAGTTTGTCAACTCTTATTATTAATCTAAAAATTAGCATGCAAATTATACCATATAAACTTGAAGAAAGAATAAGTGGCAAATAATTTTTAATTATTGATATGTTAATAAATATCCCATTATCATCAAATATTATGAACAGCTTTTACACACTAAGACAGATTTCTCCCCTTTAATTAAACTACACAACCATGGTGGTGTTGGTGGATCTGTAAATGTGCATATATTGATGAGTACCTGTAGTAGACAAACCTAGCAAGGCCTCCTCAGGAGATGATGGCTTGGATGGAGATTCTGAGAGTAATATGTCATCTTGATTTGTGCTGGCAGTTACACTTGGTCTTTTCATTTGTTATTTGCTTAATTAAAAGTGCTTGAGATAACTTAGGAAAGACAAGTACAAACTAAAAATAGAAAAACAAAACCAAATAAAAGATTGAGAATTATGTACAACATAGTAAATTATGTAAAAAAGAAGAAAGAGTTGCTTTTCTTGCTATTTAATAATAAGAAAAATCCATGTTGATTTAGAGAAATCATTTTTTCCAGTGGTTGAATTATGGTTCCTGGTTTCTGATTACCATTATTAATAGCATAGTTCCACCACTGGAGGAGTTCATAGTCCTCATTAACTAGGAGTTCCAACAGAGGTCAAGAATATGCAAATGAAAAACACTAAAATTGAATCTCAGTTCTAGAATATGGAGTTTTTATTAGGGGCAGTTTAAATGGGCAGAGATTGAAGCAAATTCTTCCTTCTCTGTCCTTTCTTGTGTCTGGTGAAAGATAAGGATCAGAAGGCAGATTTTACAGACAAAGGGCAAAGGGTATAATTTCTCAACACAGAGTTTATTTCACGGCTTCTTAAGTCTAGTTCCATCCTGAAACAATTATAGAAGAACCTTTGGAGTGGAGTTTTGGCATCAAACTTTTAAACATCACACAAATGATTCTGCTATGATATCAGAAAAGATAACCACTGATCTAGTCTAGAGGTGGTATGTATGCATTAGCACAATTCATCAGGTAGATTATGGCGTCACTAGAAGTCTACAATCAAAATCCATATATATTGTGGCTGTCTTGAGGCTTGTGGACAAAACAAAAAGGACAGAGCTTTCAGGGAATCAAGATTTTAACATAATTAACCAATACAATATGCAATGGCCTTAAAGAAAATTATATGAATGCATATATATATATATATATGTATATATATATATACACATACATCCATGTGTATATATCTATCTGTCTAATTTACACATACATAAACAAGAAATGGATGATGGGATGAAGGATACAAGAGTTTTATTGGAAAAGGAAATTCCTAAGAAAAATAAAAGTGAGAGATTGTAGCATTAGATAAGGAAAGTCTTCAGACCATGTTGTAGATCTGATACCTGCAAAAAGAATGGGGGTGGGGAGGATTGGTCAGGGGGAATCTCCATGCAGTCCTAACTAAATCTTGGCCAGTCTAGTTGGGAGCAGTAAGGATTGCCAATTGGAGAGGTCCTGCATTGCGTTCAATGAGCCTGACCCATTTACCACTATCATGCTCTGTTATTGGCTGTGGGTTGACTGGAAACACAGTACTGCCATAAGGAAATCTGAAGTCGATCCTGAAGCTTCTTTGAGCTGAAATGGTAGGTAACTACACTCCTTACTGCTGGATGGCAAGTACTTTTTTAAAGATCAAAGTGTCATGTCTTAATATTTTTAACTTCTTCCAATTAGTACCCTCAACTCATAAATCATTGGTGAGATGTTATCTCCTGGCAAAGAAATTTAGTCTCCAAATATAGAGGAAGAGGTAGAAACTTTCAATTTCCATATATTTCTTCAAAGTTTGCCCACATCCCTGCACCTTGGTCAATTATAAGATTATTTTTGGAAGGAGGGCTTTTCTGTTTTAATACAAATTTTATGAATGTCTCAATCTTACATTAACCTAGTAAGAGAGAGCCTGGAATATAATTCCAAGTAGAACTGATGGGAAAACCTACCATTTTGGCAATCTTAAAAAACTTTCTATACTCTGTAAGTCCTCAGGTATCTAGCCAGTCTAGAGAATGCTGTTAAAAATTTCAATATTTAGAATGAAACATTATCCTTTCAACTATTTTTTAATGTTTTTAGATTATATTACACATTCCCTGACTATATAGTTTTAGTGCAATTGATTTATCCTTTCTTTAGGAACATAGATTTTGACGAGATTCAATTATTGTACTATGTTATGGTTCTAGATGAATCCAAATACTGTGTTTAGTTTATTGGATCAATTTATGCCATGGTATATACACACAAGCAATTTCAAAGCACTTTTTATTCTATTCTTTCATTGGAATGTTGTATAATACACTGACCTCCTCAAACGGGTAGCAAATCTTCAAAAGTAGTTGTTGAAAGCAAAGTTAAGCACCATTCTCACAAGTTACATTGCTGTCTTCAAAAGCCATATCTTTTAAAAAATACCAGTGCCTTTTCACTTTTCAATGGCATTCAAAAAGTTATTTAATACAACTACCCACTTTATTCCCAAAGTATATTCAATCATCTATTTTAATCACATCAAGTTTTAAGAAAGCATCACCTTTGTGAAATTCCACAATAGAATTTCTTTTCCAGCACAAAAAGTTCTTGACTTACTGCTATCCTGTCCTGTCCTACTCTTAACAAATACAAGTTACTATAAGCACCATGAAACACAGTATTGTCTAGTACTCTGTCACTCTAGGAATAAAGTAGCTAGTCTGAAAAGCATTATTATGTCCAGCATGCAAGCAAATAGTCTTTAGGCAGAATTATTTTTCAGGCAGAACAATACTAAACATCATTCCAGAAACATTTTTTCCCTGAATTAAGCAGACCAAACACATTTTGGAACTTATGTTATAATCAAAGCTAATTACTGATATAATGTTAAATTTACCAAGTGTATTGTTAGAATAAAAACTATACGTATTTTAAAATACAAATAATGAAAAATATTTTCTTCTTAATAAATGAATTCTATTTTGATGCTTTTTTAAGTTAAGGAAGAACTTACACCCACATTTTCTGGCAAGATGTTAGGTTAGATCTTTATATATTTTTTTCTATTTGTTTTATTTTTTTAATTTTTTAATTTTTTTATTATGATTAGTGAACATATGGTATATCATTGTTTTTTTTTCTTTTCATAAGATTGTATTTATTTGTTAGAGAGAGAAAGAGAAAGTACAAGCAGGGGGAGTGGCAGGAAAGGGAGAAGTAGGCTTTGACTGACCACATAGCCGAACATTAGGCTTAATCCCAGGACTCTGGGATCATGACCTGAGCTGAAGGCAGATGCTTAACCAACTGAGTCACCCCGGCACCTCAAAACATCACTAGTTTTTGATGTACTGTTCAACAATTTATTAGTTGTGTATAACAATTATCATCACTAGAACAATACTAAAAGAAAAAAGAGGGGAAAACTTCAAGTTTTCAATTTATTATTTTGGTTTAATATTTCAATATTTATTCTTTCATTCAACAAATATGTATGGAGTCACTTATTAATGGCAGGCATTATTCTTTGATATTAAAATACTACATTCAACAAAGCAAAGCTCCTGCTGTCATGAAATTTACACTGCAGTAAGTTTCTGAGGACCCAGTAAATAGATAATAAACAAATAAATAGAAACAATGAATAAGTCCAAGCTATAATAAGTATGGTAAAGTAAAATAAGGCAGTTAGAAGGACAAAACTAAAAGTGGAGATAGAATGTTATTTTGGGCAGATAAATGGTAACGCTATCTTTGCAATTGCCCCACCTGTTTACAAATGATACAAAAATGTAGTTAGAGAAAGAAAGTAATAAAATGTGATTTGCCCTCAAGTCCCAGGAGTTTCTTTTTGTTTCTTATTGTGGTAAGAGAAAAATTTATTAATTTATGTTTTTACTACTACTAATAATAATAATATAATAGGATCAAGAAAAGAGAAATTGTTGATGTAGAATTTTCGTAAGTAATATTGGTCTATTGTATTTTAAAATAAAATATATATTTTGCCAAGATTTTAAAGAATTTATATGTGTAGGGGCATCTGGGTGGCACAGTCAATCAAGTGTCCGACTCTGTTTCTGGCTCAGGTGCTGATTTCAGGGTCATGAGATCAGGCCCCAGGGCTGTCTGCTTGAGATTCTCTATCCCTCTCCCTCTGCCTCTCCCTGCTCCTGCTCTCTCTCTCTCTCTCTGAAATAAATGAATCTTAAAAAAAAGAATTTATATATTTAAGTCTTTTAATAAATAAACACCATCACTATTTCTTTGAATGTTAATCATTTCCTTGTTTGATTTAAATATTGAATTTTTTTAAATACAGACTAACATTAATGGGACCAAATACACAATGGTAAATATTTCAAGATCTTGTCTTTTCTCTTGTTGTTTTTTTCAAAAAGAAATATTTTATTTTTTTTACTGAAAAATATGCATACAAATAAACTCACATTTCATACTAGTAATAATCTTAACTACATTCCTACAAATTACCCTATTTCACAGCACCCACCCACACCTTGAGTTATAACACTATTCTGGCTTCTAACTGCTTATAGATTAGCTTTCCTGTTTTTATTCTGATGTAAATAGAATCACAACATCTATACTTTTTGTACCTGGCCTCTTGCGATGATCATTGTATTTGTGAGATTTATACATATTGTATGTATTTGTAAATTGCTCATTTTCATTATGATGTGATTGCAGCCCATTTTATTTTCCCATATTGGAATAATAGGTGGATATGTAGGTAGTTTTCAGTTTGCACTATTTTCAATAACATTATTATGAACATTCAACTCCACGTATATCTGTTGGATATTGATATGGAAAAGGATTTGATAAATCAGAATCTATACATGCTCACCCTTAGTACACACTGGCCAAATATTTTCTAAAGATTTCTTATAAATTTATACTACCATCAGCAATCTATTAGTGTTCCAGATTCTTTAGATCCTTGCTAACATTAGGCATAGTTTTGTTTGTTTTTTATTTTATTTTTCAATTTATATTTGAATACATTATACTTAATAATAATATAATTATTAATATATAATTATAATATAGGATTATAATTATACTTATATAATGTGAATAGTATATAATTAATGTATATTTAATATATTTATATATTATTTTATATAAAAATATATTTTTTCCAATTTATATTTATATTCCAATTTATATATAATTACCAATTCAGCCATTCTGAGAAGCATGTAGTGGTACCCCACTGTGGTTTTAATTTGCATTTCCCTGAATGACTAATGAAACTGAGCATCTCTTCAAGTGTTTATTGGCTATTTGGCTATCACTTTTTAAAAAGCATTCATATTTTTTAACATGTTGTCTATTGGATTATCTTTTTCTCACTGATTAGTAGGAGCCCTTCCTATATTCCAAGTACGACTCAGGTTTTGGGAAGATATATTAAAAGTGTTTTCTCACACTTGGATTACCTTTTCACACTCCTAAGGATGTCTTATTTATATTAGTCAGATAGGTCAAAAAAAGCATGAACCATCATAGTAAAGATGAGTAAATTGGAGTTAATAAAAATTTTAAATTTCTGGTTTTCTGAAACACTGTTAAAAAATGAAAAAGCAAGCCACAGATGGGGAAGGAACAATATTTTCTATACACATATCTGATTAGGCAATAATGCTCTCAACATCTCAACAATAAAAAGGTAAATAACTTAACTCCCCCCAAAATGGCAATAGTTTTATAAATGCACTTCATAAAAGGTATCTTAAAAAGGAATCAAACAGTGTAACAACAAACCCAACATCATTATCAGAGAAATGCAAACCAAAACCACAAAGAGATACCAATATATACCCACGAGAATGGCTAACATGAAAAAGACTGATAATATCAGTGGTGGCAAGGATGCAGAACAGCTAGAAATCTCATATATTACTAATATAAATGCAAAGTGGTACAGGTACTTTGGAAAACAATTTGGAACTTCTTAGAAAGCTTGATATACACTTACTACATAGACCACCAATTGTACTCCTGTTTCTTCAAAAGAAGTGAAAAATCATGTCCACACAAAGACACATTTGCAAATATTCATAGCAGTTGTATTCACAATTGCCAAAATCAGGACACAACCCAGCCTTCTCTTTTCTTTTGTTAAGCAGGCTATAAAAGCATCTGGGAATAAAACCCATTGGGCTTCTTGTCTCAGGTGTTTCCTTCCCATGCTTTTAAAATAAGAACCTGTTTTGTTTTGTTTTGTTTTTATTAACATATAGTGTATTATTTGTTTCAGGGATACAGGTCTGTGATTCACCAGGCTTACATAATTCACAGCTCTCACCATAGCACATACCCTCCCCAATGCTGGGGGACCCCTCCTACATTGTTAGTGGGAATGGAAGCTGGTGCTGCCATTCTGGAAAATAGCATGGAGGTTCCTCAAAAAGTTGAAAATAGAGCTACCCTATGACCCAGCAATTGCACTACTGGGTATTTACCCCAAAGCTACAAATGTAGTGACCTGAAGGGATACACGCACCTGAATGTTTATAGGAGCATTCTTCACAGTAGCCAAACTATGGAAAGAGCCTAGATGTCCATCAACAGATGACTGGATAAAGAAGATGTGATATATAGAGATACAATGGAATGATATGCAGCCATCAAAACCCCTGAAATCTTGCCATTTGCAACAATGTGGATGGAACTAGAGGGTATTATTCTAAATGAAGTAAGTCAATCAGAGAAAGACGATTATCATATGACTTCATTGATATGAGGAATTTGAGAAGCAAAACAGAGGATCACAGGGAAAGGGACGGAAAAATGAAACAAGACAAAACCAGAGAGGGAGACAGATGGTAAGAGACTCTTAATCTCAGGAAATAAACTGAGGGTTGCTGGAGTGGAAGCATGGGGTGGCTATTTTTAATTCTTCAGACAGCACTTGGAAGAACTTAATGTTTCCTTCTGTGGTTTTGAGCATTGCTCTTTGGCTTACCATACTTCTTTAAAGTTTGGTAAGTATTTTGAAGAGGTAACTAGCTATGTATTTGAGGCAGGTACCATTCCTGAAGTGAGACTTGATTTCCTAATTTGGGGAGACTATGGGAAATTCCAAGTCCACTTTCTAGAAGTTCCCTAGATCCTCTATGATCCAGACTGCAACAAATGTATAATGGGAAAAATTTGGCCTTGCTTAGGGATCCAAAATTGTCCATGTGGTGCTCAGCACACAGCAGAATCAGAGCCAGTTTCCTTGCCCCCAGTTATATTGCTCTGCATGGGCAAACTCAATTGTCAGCCCCACTGGAATCCAGAAATGATCCTAGATAAGAAAATAACTGGCTTTTCCTTTAATTTAATCCTCTCTGCTTTAACAGATCTCCAATGCTTTAAAACCATTTTATTTCCATAAATCTTGCTTTATTTAGTTGGAATGGTATTTTGTTTTTAATGTAATGGATATGACCTGTAGCAACTTAATATTGTTATCTTAGCATTTTTAAAGCATTTCTTCTATACATTTTTATGTCAATGTTCAATTTCCCAAGAAATACTTCAACATACTCTCCTAAATTAAAACATAGATTTTTGAAGTTTCATTAAGCTATTAAATTTATAAACTGATAAATATTCTCTTTGAAGTTTTTACCCAAATTTTAGTTAGTTAACAAAAAGTGTAATATGGGTTTCAGGAGTAGAATTTAGTGATTAATCACTTAAAACAACCAGTGCTTATCATAACATGGGAAATATTCATAAGTTAAAAAATAAATATGTAGGGGCGCCTGGGTGGCTCAGTGGATTAAAGCCTCTGCCTTCAGCTCAGGTCATGATCTCAGGGTCCTGGGATCGAGTCCCGCATCGGGCTCTCTGCTCAATGGGGAACCTGCTCCCCCTCTCTCTCTGCCTGCCTCTCTGCCTACTTGTGATCTGTCTGTCAAATAAATAAATAAAATCTTTAAAAAATAAATAAATAAATAAATAAATATGTAGAATATTTAGTATAAAAATTATTCTGATGTTCTAATGCTCATCCTTTAGAAATTTGTCATTGGATTTACTATCTTAAATACTTAAACAAACTGCCACTGTATTATTTTTCTAAAATACAGACTGAATCACAACCTTTAATCTGTCTCTTTATTTTAAAGAATAAAATTAATTTTATTAAATTAATTAAATTTTGGTAAATTAATGTAATAAATCATTAATTTATAACAATTACAATACTATAGTCATAATAATATTACTTTATTATATAATTAATAAATCATTGATTTATTGAAATTAATGATGAAATTAATTAATATTTTATCTAATTAATTAAAATTTACTTGATTAAGTAAAATTTAATTTCTTTGATGGTGCTTAAGACTTCTCGTGATTTTATCATGATTACTTTACTGGTGGCTATCTCTCTCTGCATCTAATATTACTCATCTGAATCAGTGACCATTTACATTTAACTTATTCTCCAGATATTCCATTCACTCATATACTTCTGAACTCTATTGTTTTTAAGTGGAACACAACACCCAGACTTTCTGTCAAAATACTACTTTTCAAAAGGTTAACTCACAGGACTCCTCTTCCATTGAGGCTTACCTTAATTAAAAGTATACTCATCTTCTTAAATTTTAATCATTGCTTATATCTCTTCTCATTAGTTAGTTTTTCCTGTTGTTTTTCTTTATACTCAGTTGTTTTTATATCTTTCTCATGTTGGTATACAACACTTGAAGGGGAACTAAATATTGGTCTATGGGTACTTCTCAAATATTATACATGAAGTTTATTCAAGAATATTTTTTGAGTGAATATGACCATTGATTTTTTATTACATCAATATGGTTCATTTATAGTAAAGACCTCTGTTTTATAGTTAGATCCATTACCTTAAAATGGACATTTCATCCAGTTGACTTTCTAGCCAATTATCCACTTTTAAAATAACTAAAAATATACATTTTAAGTTACTAAAAAATGTTTATTTTTTCCTTTAAAAGCTAATTTTTAACTCACCTTTTCTAAAGTGTTTTCTTTACTGCATCTTTTGAAGTAACTTTTTGCACAAAGCCAAGCTCAACATAGGGACAATTTGAATGATTCCTATTTTTCAATATATTGAGGTTGGAGATTTTTTTTTAAATTTAAATTCAATTAACTCATATATAGTACATCATTAGTTTTTGGTATAGTGTTCAATGACAGATGAATAAATAAAAAAGATGTGGTTCATAATACAATGGAATGTTACCCAGCCATAAGAAAGGATGGAATATCTACCATTTATATTAATGAATATCTACCATTTATACTGATATAGATGGAACTGGAGAGTATATATTAAGTGAAATAAATCAATAAGAGAAAGACAACTAGTAAATGGTTTCACTCATATGTGGAATATAAGAAATTGAGCGGAGGATCATAGGGGAAGAAAAACCGAATGAGAAGAAATCAGAGAGGGAGCCAAAACATGAGAGACTCCTGACTCTGGGAAACAAACAATGCTGAGGTTGGAATTTAAGACAAAAATTCATTAAGTAAACATAAGCAATTCCCAACCTTCAAAATATTTTCATGAATGCTTTGATTTTACAAGTGATATGTTGCAAAATTATTCAGACTACTTAGATACAAAACATAAATTTCTCTCAGTTTGGGCATCAATAGTGTTCCCTAAGAGGGAAAATAACAGCAGTTTTTGATTGTAAGAAAATTATAGTCTGTTCTATATTGTAAATATCTAAGACATCATAAGGCAGGTAGAGAGTTGTAAAATGTCTATCTTCCAGTAACTGAACAATAAAGAGAAAAATGAGCAACATCATGGGTATTATTAATGTGCACAGAAAACAAAATGTTCAATAAAAATTAATTATATCTAGTTTTTCACTTTTCTTATTTATGCAGGCAATATATTTCAAATGATTTTTGTACCTTTAGAGATGAAAATATAAAGAAAAGCATGATGAAGAAAGTCCATACAGTAAATCAAGATACTTTTGCTTGGTTGCTTGTAATAGGGAGATTAAAATAATCTCAACAGTTTCTTGATTTCTTAAGGCTTAACAAGTCAGGTTCTCTGTTGGGAAATGTTACTGAGAATCAATAATCCCAACTGACGGAGTGATTTGAGGAAAAATAAACCTCTCTTTGAGATACAAAGTTGAGTATTAAGTAGAAATAAATCTCTCTCTCTCTCTCTCTTTTTTCAATGTTTCCCCTTAAATAACAGAATTATAAACTTATGCTCCTTAAAGAGCCCTGGAAATCAGACCAACACTAACTTGCATTTGAAGAATGAGAAAGATGAGGCAAAAGTAAAGCGACATGTTCATAGTCATAAAAACTATTCTATCAGAACACAGATAAGAACTTGATTCTAACTGAACTGGGACCCAATCTTCTGTCAACATTTCTACATAGCAATTTGTTTTCTTTTATTTTCATCTGATTAGATCAACTGAAACTTCTTTGTCTATAAATATTTTCAAAGGTAACAAGAAATCAAAAGGAGTTGAATTAGTTTCATATATCCAAATCATTCCATTTATTCTTTTTCATACCCAAAGTTCCTAATAGTCTGTAAGGTTGAATATAAACATAAACCAAAAATTTGAACTCTAATTTATTTTCAACATTTCCATTTCAAAGAGAAAGACTAATTGACTTTAAAAGTTCAATTGTTTGAAAGTAGAACAAGTTTGACCTTGTCTGCCTTTATTTATGGAGATAACTGATGGCCACATTCTACAAATGACATCTGGAATTTGGCTTAGATGCTTAGTTCAGCCTGCCTTTGCAGCAACCTATTTTCCTCTTTACTTCCTTACTGACCATTCCATCCCTGAAAATGTACCTATAGAGACAGAAGGTATATCTCCAGTCCTTTCTGGCCCCTATAAGCACCACTGAGTTCTCCCATTTCAAGCAAGTTCCAAGGTAGACCTGATTCTTATTTCATTTCAGATCTCCTGCCTTTTCAGTGTCTGTGCTCAAGCAACTGATGGAGATGATTTGTTTCATTACTGTCTGCAAAGGGAGTAAAGAATTCTAGTCTTAACCACTCTGACCATTTCTCTCCAAGAACAACAGCTATTAGTTACATTTGGAGCTATCATCAATATAGGCATGTTACTCCACTCACAGAGAAGGACTGGCTTACATAAGATTCCCTGCTGTTGTCACTAACAGAGATTCTTAATGTAGGAAACCTTATGCACTCTGACTTTACAGCAAGTCTTGTAATGAAATGCCTGGCAAAAGTGCATTAGGCACAGAATGACTGCAGTGGTTCATTTTCCACTCCCTCTTGCCATACTCCTTTGTACAAATGTGTGGTCCCTGAAATGTCCACCTCTTACAACATTTTATGAATACTTACTATTTGTATCTTGGGCTCTTAGAATTTGCAATGGGAAGCAATGTTGGATCCCCCCCCCCACCCCCGCTTGGAGGATAAGGCTTGGGAGAAGTAGTAGAAATAAAGTGGAGGAGAAGTAATTTAGGTAAAGCATATTTAACCAGTCATGATAAACTTAGTCAATATTGATCAAGGCATAATTGCTTGATCAATTCAAATAATTAACCATCCATACTCTGCACCAGAAAAATCTACATTTACAGACAGCCTAGAAAGAGCATTGTAATTGGAATGAGATCAAATTTATCACAAGTATTCGCTGCCCTATGGCCTTTACTTAACTCCAAAATATAATAGCTGTCCTTGTAAAGATATATAATTTTAACCACTACCTTATGATTACCAATTATTATCTAAAGTTCAATTACAATTTTGAAGTTTTTATTTTGTTTATTATTTTCTGTAGAAAGAGTTAGCATTGTGTCTACAGTCAGGTAGATGTCTTGGATGACCCACTCAAGGAAGTTAACTTAGTAACGTAATGAAGCTAATATTCTTCCGGTACTGATGGAAACACAAGGCACACACTGAAGTCATATTTAACAATCAAATCATCAAATCATGCAGGTTTGAGCAAATATAGCTAGATCAAGAATGCTGGCTGAATTTTCTCAGGTAGCTGCAGTAGAGCCGTTGATTAGAGATAACATAGATCAATATACATATAGATATAGATGATATAGATATTTAGATAGATAGAGTGGTTAGACAGACTAACAGACAATATTACTGAAAAGACTTGCAAGCCATTTTTTACCCTGGGTATTGTAAACTCTAGCACAGATCTAGTAAAGAAACAAGGAAACAGGGGCGCCTGGGTGGCTCAGTGGTTTGGGCTGCTGCCTTCGGCTTGGGTCATGATCTCAGGGTCCTGGGATCGAGCCCCGCATCGGGCTCTCTGCTCCGCATCGGGCTCTCTGCTCCGCAGGAAGCCTGCTTCCCTCTCTCTCTCTCTCTCTGCCTGCCTCTCTGCCTACTGGTGATCTCTGTCTGTCAAATAAATAAATAAAATCTTTAAAAAAAAAAAAAAGAAAAAGAAACAAGGAAACAGAGCTCTGGTTATCCAGAATATAAAATATTTGGTTTTTTAGAAAATTGCTTTTACTAATCTTGGCTTTGGTGTTAGGACATTCACTATATCAAGAGGTATTATAGATAAAAACTTTGTGAAATTAACTTATATCTTTCATGAAAATGTTCATTTCCACATCAAAAATGTGAAAATGAGTCTTTTTCTTCCCTAAGGGCACAGCAGCATTCTAGCTATATTTTTAAAAACAGTTCCTTTTTATCTTACCATTTTTATGAACCTACTAACTATCCATAGTCTTGTTGCTCAATAAGATACTCTACCAAATCTGTGACCATCTATACTAAGAACATAATGTTTTGTAAACTAGCCTCATTCCTGACTTAATTTTATATTGTCAGTCTTGATTATTTTTCTTTTATTCTCTATTTTTTTTTCACATTTAAGCTTAATGATTATATTTGTGTACCCTGAAAACAGGTCTGAAATACTGAATGAAGGTGGGGAGTAAATAAGGAAATAGATTCATAGCTCTGCAACTGACTTTGTGAGTGACCTTGAAAAATTTAATTAATCTCTCTAAAAATATTTCCTTATATGTAAAATTAGAATACTAACCAGCTCATATATTGTATTGAAAATTAAGATGGGATAACATTTTAAGTACCAAGCAAAGTTCCTGATATCTAATAAATGCTTAATAAAAGGGAATTATATTTGAGTTTATATTTCATCCTGAGTATAAGATTTCAAGAGATTCACTGACATGTTGGAGTATAACCAAGAGAGAGCCATGACTGATGAGATTTTCATGGGGAAAAAATGGCATAGCAATATTATAACAAGTTCTCTCTCAATCTCTTTTTAAATAGAACAACACTCTAAAAAGTGTCCCCTCTGTTTTTCTATCTCTGTCTCTTTCTGTGTGTGTGAGTGCGTGTGTGTGTGTGTGCATACATGTGTTTCAATGTATTTGAACACGCAAAGATGATATTACAGAAGAATCCAATGCAAACTGTCAACTATCATATATCTGAGAGGTTGAGATTAAAAAGCAAAAATTTTATTTTCATTCACACATATACTTAATAACAAAGAAATAGAGAAACAGTGGAGAGACGTTGGAAATTTCCTTTTTTTTTTTCTATCTTCTGTTTTTGTTTTGTTTTGTTTTGTTTTTCTTAAACTATTTGAGTTAATCACTAAAGAAAGAATGTAGATAGGAAGATGAAGGGTCTGGAAATCATCTTATTACAGCAGAAAAAAACTGAAGATGTTTAGTCTAAAGAAGGGATAAATGAGGAATTATGACTATCTTCAAATATTTGAAGGACCTTAAGGTAAAGCATAGACTCATTCTATAATGTTCCAAAGGATGGAAAATGGTCTTACTAAAAGAAATAATGACCTAATCAAAGTAGAGTAAATTTTGAGTAAACTGCCACTCCATGTTAGCTTTTAGAAGAAGTCTCCTTTACCTTTGGAGACATATCTTGAAAGAAGTTGCTGTGACTGATATTGAAGAGGTTACTGCCTATATTCTCCTCTAGGATTCTGATGGATTCCTATCTCACGTTGAGGTCTTTTATCCATTTTGAGTTTATTTTTGTGTACAGTGTAAGAGAATGGTCGAGTTTCATTCTTCTACATATAGCTGTCCAGTTTTCCCAGCACCATTTATTGAAGAGACTGTCTATTTATTGAATAAATAAATATTTATTATTTATTGAAGCACCATTTATTAAAGAGACTTTTTTCCACTGTATATTTTTTCCTGTTTTGTCAAAGATTATTTGACCATAGAGTTGAGGGTCCATATCTGGGCTCTCTACTCTGTTCCACTGGTCCATATGTCTGTTTTTATGCCAGTACCATGCTGTCTTGGTGATCACAGCTTTGTAGTAAAGCTTGAAATCAGGTACTGTGATGCCCCCACTTTTATTTTTGTTTTCAACATTTCCTTAGTGATTCGGGGTCTCTTTTGATTCCATACAAATTTTTGGATTATTTGCTCCTGCTCTTTGAAAAATACCGGTGGAATTTTGATCGGAATAGCATTAAAAGTATAGATTGCTCTAGGCAGTACAGACTTTTTTTTTTTTTTTTAAGATTTTATTTAGTTATTTGACAGAGAAAGATCACAAGTAGGCAGAGGCAGGCAGAGAGAGAAGAGGATGCAGGACTCATCCCAGGACCCTGAGATCATGACCTGACCAAAGGTAGAGGCTTTAACCCACTGAGCCACCCAGGCGCCCGGCAGTATAGACATTTTAACAATGTTTATTCTTCTGATCCAAGAGCATGGAATGGTCTTCCATCTTTTTGTGTCTTCTTCAATTTCTTTCATGAGTATTCTGTAGTTCCTCAAGTACAGATCCTTTACCTCTTTGGTTAGGTTTATTCCCAGGTATCTTATGGTTCTTGGTACTATAGTAAATGGAATGTTAGTGTATAAGAAAGCCACTGATTTCTGTACATTGACTTTGTATCCTGCCACGTTGCTGAATTGTGTATGACTTCTAATAGTTTGGGGGTGGAGTCTTTTGGGTTTTCCATATAAAGAATCATGTCATCTGCGAAGAGAGAGAGTTTGACTTCTTCAGTGCCAATTTGGATACCTTTTATTTCTCTTTATTTATGATTGCTGTTGCTAGGACTTCTAATACTATGTTGAACAAGAATGGTGAGAGTGGGCATCCTTGTCATGTTCCTGATCTCAATGGGAAGGCTGCAAGCTTTTTCCCATTGAGGATGATATTTGCTGTGGGTCTTTCATAGATAGATTTTATGAAGTTCAGGAATGTTCCCTCTATCCCTATACTTTGAAGCGTATTAATCAGGAATGAATGCTGGATTTTCAGATGTTCATCTTTCAGGGATGTTATATGCTAGTGAAAATTACTAAGGTAAACCCAATTAGATTCTAAAATAACATCATCACTGCTATTTTTTTATGTGATAAATGATACCTACCTATTTTGGTGTGCCAAATTTGCTAATAAATCAACAAACATTTCTTAAGTAAATAATACATTCTAGGTAATATACTATATATTGTGAATAAAAGGGTAAATAAGATATATCCAACCCTTCAAAGATTTCATGGTCCAATTAGAAAGACAGTCAAAATAAGAATTTTAATAATACTATAATTTTTAAGGCAGAAATACATTTAAAGCATTACGGAAATGTAGAGTGACAAACTCAAGATTAAATAGTGATTTCTTATGAGGTATTGATAATACTTGTTTTGAAATGTCATTGGCTGATTTTTTAAACATAAATTAGTAACATCTGCAGACAGTTTGACTTTGAACATTATCTGGATATAGCATACCTCTAAACTATTATGTAGATCAGACTAGATTGCTATGGCATCCCAAGGTATTCAAATAAACTTGTCAGAAGTGTAAAAATGCTTAAAAATCAAGAAAAATTAAAGACCTTTCAATGAGGTGATAGGCTTGACTATGGGATAATTGCAAAAGAGGTAATGATGCTATTCCAATTTTAAAAGATATAAATTATGCAAGTGATTTAAACAGCAGGGGGGTTATTTGTCCTGATGTGGAGATGTGGTAAAGCTCATGAATTTCAAATCTGTAAATTAAGAACAAAGGATTTACAGCTTAGTTAGAAGCAAATGAAACAAAAGCAATGCCAAAAAGAGGTCACTTTTACCTCTAGGGATTGTTCATTCAAACTCTTTCCCCATTCCATTCCAATGGAGGAAAAGAACTGATGTGATCCAATCCAAGGACATAAGTGACCGAGGTAACAGTAACATAACACTGGTATGTGTTATGTTACTGCTAAAACTGGGGAAACTAGAGATCATATTTTCTTAAAGGTCAAAAACTCTTGCATCTACTTGTTGTGATGTTTTAGATTCTGTCCATTGGATTTCTCTTCCTGGTCATTTTCCTTTTGGTTTGCCTTTGTTTTTATTTGTTTGTTTGTTTTGTTTTGTTTTTTTCCCAAGTAGCTAGTGAAGTAAGAGGCATCTGCTCTAAGTTTAGGACAGGTGAGGCCAATTATTTGTGTTAAAGGAACCCAAACGTATTTTCCTGTTTTTCCCAATACATTTTCCATAACACCACCTATTATGATGTATTTAAATTTCATTCATTCACAATGTGCCCGAAAACTAAATAATTCATTTTGTTTTATTTTTAATAGAACTAAAAATAGCAAGTAAAATACCACAACTACTGTATTGGCCTGGTTTCTTCCAATTACTACACTTCCAGCTATTGAATCAACGATTTCAGACTGTCAAAGAAAAGAAAAAAAGTATTGACCCAAAAGAAGGTCAATCCAATATTCATATGGATACTACACATATTCAATACCATAGGGTTTTCTGCATTTGCATTTTCCCTCATATTTCACTTCAGCAGACCCTAATATACCACAGCCAAGTAGATAGAACAAGAATGCTTTGATTGCATTAGCAGAACTGTATTTTAGACATTTGCCAAGTGGGCAAGTTCAGTAACAAAGTCAAAGTCCTGAAACGACTAGAATTCGATGCAGATGGATGAGGGATCAATAGGCTCTTAGAGCACTAAAAAGTTGGGGGATGGAAGGTGAAATTGAAGTGGTTCTTTGTTTGAGTTCTTTGTCACTTTAAGTTTTTCCTTAGCTAAAGCCTTTCTGAAAATTACTTCACCAATGTGCTCTTTTTGAAGAGAAAAATAATACAAATATATGCTTTGTAATTCATCATATTCTTAGGAAGTTTTGATTAAAGTATTTTTTGGCAAATGTAAGGTTCTATAAACTTGTGTTTTACTAGTTTTTCTTTAATAGATTTATTAAAAATTGTTATAGCAGAAAGAAATGGGGTTATGTGTGTGATGCCAAAAATTATGGAATAGTTTGTTTCAATTGTATTTTTTTCCTGTGAGATGTTATTTACCATGGCCATATTCTTTGTTTTAGCATCACTACAATGCTTTTCATCAGCACATTGCAAAAGACCAAATGTACCTTAATTTTATCTCCTTGCTTATAAATTCTGAGAACAATAAAAAAAAAAAGGTTCTGGAAGATCAAACACTTTTAGCAACAATGTATCACTACTGAAAAACTTAGTGCTTCCAATTTTTCTAGCAATATTTTATGAAAATAGCCAAAACTACTAGCAATGGCAGCAATATACAAAGTTATCTTCAAATGTCTTATGGTTTTCATTAAAACATTCACTAAGTTTCCCGTCACTGACTTATTTTGACTTTCTTTCTTTTCTGCTGTGACAAGTCATCTTTTCTGGCGTATCTTCTGCTGGCTTCTTGTTCACTTTGTTGTTCTTCTTCTTTTCTCTATTTATAGATTGAAAATTCAATTTTCTTTGGAAAATCTTTTCAAATCGGTGTTTAAATCTTTGACACGTATAAAATATGAGAATGGGCTGCATGTTAAATCTTAATAAGCTGATGTCTTAGAAACTACCATCTTCACCCACAAACTCCACTGGTATGTGTCATGTTACTGCTAAAACTGGGGAAAGTCTCCCAGTTTGATCAGTAACATAACACTCTGTCCTAGTTGACAGAGATCAGTCAAAAGTTGTTTATTTCTGTTCCCTTTTCCCTCTAAACAAAGCATCATTAAGCAACAGAGATATATCACCAGAACTGATTTTTTGGGATGTGCTGCAAACCTTCTTCTTCAAATTTGAAACCCATTAAATTGAAGGAAAGACCAAAAAATGGCAAAGCCAAATGTAGTGGGCATGACTGGATAACTATCTCGAACAAGAGATGGATTCTGACTCTTTTTTTTTTTTTTAATTTTTTATTTTTTATAAACATATATTTTTATCCCCAGGGGTACAGGTCTGTGAATCACCAGGTTTACACACTTCACAGCACTCACCAAATCACATACCCTCCCCAATGTCCATAATCCCACCCCCTTCTCCCAAACCCCCTCCCCCCGGCAACCCTCAGTTTGTTTTGTGAGATTAAGAGTCACTTATGGTTTGTCTCCCTCCCAATCCCATCTTGTTTCATTTATTCTTCTTCTACCCACTTAAGCCTCCATGTTGCATCACCACTTCCTCTTTTTATAAGGGTCTGAAAGATGGGCAGTGATGATATCCTACCACAAGCTTCCTTTCATTATATTGCAATTACCAAATGAAAACACATTTGGAAAACAATTTTTAACTTTTATAGTTCTTCACTCATAGTACCTCAATACATTTGACAAGAAGGTATGACCTAACTTTAAGCAATTTGAGGACATAATATTTGATCAAAAAGTGATAACCTCCAGTACAAATACCATCTTATCTCAGTTTAAATCTGATTTATTGAAAAAAAAATTCTTTGTTTGAAATTTAAGTCCATATGTACATTAAACATTTTACTGATCATGACTGGTTTACAAAGAAAATTCTGTTAAGATTTAAAAACTTAGGATTTGTTATCAGAAAGCCTGGTTTTAATTCCTAGTCAGTTACTAGCAATGTAAAAAAAAAAAATCAAGTACTATCTTTGAGCCTTAGTTTTTATATCTGTAATAACAATACTTAACAGAGTTGTTTAAAGGAACAGCTAAGAATGTAGGTAAAGTTTTATTTATATGTGCTCTATATTTTGTTCGTATGTATTCAGCACCCCGTGGAAGCTAGGTACTAAATCAAGAACTGAGTGAGAGAAGTTGATGAATCCTATATCCTTGAAGTCTGAATCCTGGTTGAAAGAGATAGATGCATTAAATATCAATATAATATGCAACACTATAATTAAGGGGAAAAATTTGTTGGGCCTCTAGGTAAAGAGACATCAGTTCTGGCTTTGGATGTCAGAAATTTTTTTGTAGGACATGGTATTTGAGCTGATCCTTGAAAGAAAAGAGTTTGCCATGGAGAATATTCATCAGGGAATAAACTCCACATGTACACATAAGGGCTTGGAAGGATAACAGCAAACGGTGATTAGGAAAGTTTGAGACACTTGGGTTGTTCGAACATAGAGTCTGTGGGAAAATGGCAGCAGATGAGCCTTGAAAATTTAAATAGGGACAGATTGTGAAGGTTCCTGAAACAGGAAGACTTCAGAATTGATGTGAAAGATTCTAATTGGCTATGAAATCACAGTGTTTTAGGAAAATCAGTCTAGCTATATAGCATGAAGAATAGTTTCTTGTTCTGAAGACAAGAAACTTCTTGGTCTTGGAGACCAAATAACACCCACTGTAGCAATTTAGGTAAGGAGTGATTAGGTTAGGGATACATGACAGAGGCCAGTATTTGCAACTAGATGATGTATTTGATTTGGAGTCTGCTTAAGGTCAATAATTATATTAGGTATATTGAGGAGAGAGCAGTTGGGGGAAATAGTTGCTTGCTCCACTGAAACTTCTATGTCACAGTGAAATTTTTCAATATTTAATGTCTTCCTGATGCTGTAGAAAAAAAAAATCAAAGCTCTGCATATAAGGCATTCCATAACATCTATTTCTGCAGCATCATCTCCAGGTGATATCTAGGTGTCTGTCATCTAGTAACAATTTCCCAAATGGAGGATGCTCTTTTTAGGCACTGTACTTTGCATACTCCGCTTCTTATGCCTAAATTCTTGAATTTCTTTTTCATACATTCATTATTGGGTGATTCACTTGTGAAAAATTAAAAATAAAATACATTAATAATGTGTAAACTCTATTTGACTAGTTTCTATATTTGTTTTTCTCTCCAGCATATGTTAGACACAAAAGGAAATTTTAGTGAATAAATGAACTTATAAATCAGGTATGAGCATTATATTGGAGCAACTTAGTATGATGAAGGTTGTCTTGTAACAAATTTCTTTCCAAGAATTCTCAAGGTTGGTGGGACAGATTTCTGAGTAGAGTTAGTATATTAAACACCACTCATCTAAACTGTGTATGTGTGTGTGTGTGTGTGTATGTGTGTGTGTATTTTAAGAATAATGATAAGAGGGTGATCCAAATTTCATAATTATAAATCTGATTAAAATTTTAAAAATACATGTTTTATTAAAATGTCTTCTAATTTCTTATACCATTCTCTTACCCATTATGCATTTTATATGCTTATACTGACAGATACTTATTCTCTATTAAATTTATTAAAAAGACACCACAATCTAAGTTTTAACTACGTAAAATATAAAGATTTTGATTTCATCTTTTCTTGGCATCCCTGCCCTCATCACCTTCACTTGTTCCACTGTTGGAGAATGATCAAGAAAATGAGGCACAGAAATACCAAAGTTAATGCCATTATGGTGTATTAAAAGAATTACCTCACCATCAAATGATTTTTTTGTTCTCTTTCTGACCACCTAAATGAATAAAACAGGATAATGCTATTCTCATTATTTTAGGAACACATTTGCATCCATAATGAAGAAGAGTCCCTAAAGGGTACAGATACCATAGAGGCGACTATCTGAATTAATTAAAATTGTTTGCCTGATTAGATAAAAAATGCAAGTATAAACTGCATATCAGGGAAAGTTTCTCTCTTCTCATCAAAACACAAGAATAATCTATTTTTAACTCAAAGCCTTACAAGATTAGTCTTTAGAAAACAAAATTTAGGTTTGCATATATTTCTCTACTTAAAAAAAAACTGTCTCTATTGGTCAATAAAAATAATAATATCTATATACTATATTTTTCTTCTAAATTCTTCAGTAATTATACAATAAGATTATTTAAAAGGTAAACACATATCTCAAAATTAAAAAATTCATCTAATATTTTATTTAAAATTTTTATAATCTTTATAAATTATCATTTTTATTATTTTTTAAGTGAATGCATGTTTATCAACATAAACAATCATTTAGTCCTATGTCAATTATCCTTCTCAATGTCAGAAAGCAATCAAATATTTCTTTCTTGTTTATAAATATGTTTTCAAGTGTGCTGATCAATTTAAATGAGTTATTAATGTAGTGTTCATTAGAACCATTAAATAGTGAACTATCTTGAAGTGACTGTATTACTTTTCCAATGTTTCCCTAATAAAGTTTCAGTCCTAAGGAGAAGAGATGTTTGTGAAAGTAACTATTATCCTCAACAATATGAACTTTGTTTAAAAAACAAAAGAGAATAAAATGAAAATACATAGCATATGTCTTTCTAAAGTAATTTCACATGGGAACAGGCTCATCTTTATTTTGATCTTCAGTTATTATGAGAAAGTAGATTAAGATGAATATGTACAAGGTTGATTCATACCAAACCTACTACTATGTAGTAAAGTCATACATTAAAGATATAGCTTAGTGATTGCTATAGTAATTTAGTTACTCTACACTTCAGTGGCTTAAGAAATGTTTAATTTAGCAGCCTATTATATGGAAGAATGGAATACTTTGGGGCATATGTACTATTTTACCTTAAGCTAGTATAAGAAACTCTCACATCTGGTGAGTTTAGTCTCCTGAAATAGTACAATGACTATAATGTTGAAATGCCTTGTCAAAAATTGAAATTTTCAGCAAACTTTTTCCTTGTATAACAGCAGACAATTGATCAGTTGATGTTTTTCCCTTCTAAATTATTTCATATTTAGCACATTTTATAGATCCAGCCGAAAAGTAGTTCCATAATCAATATTGAATATTTTTATCTCATTGCTGCTCAGAAGTCTTTAATAATATATATGTGTTAGGAGGGATATAATGAACAGAATATATATACTGATATATGTTGTAAAGGAGATAATTGTCTAGAATGAAGGGGATTTGTGCAGTAAATAAATAAATATGAAAAAAGTGCCCTTTGAAATTTAGTAAAGTGTTAGATGAGTTCATGCAGAGGAGGGAAAGTTTACTTCCAATAGGTGCTGAAGCGGGGTCTGCTGTGGTGATGTTATTTGTCGTAATATTGGACATGAAGTGGTGAATTTCAAGTGAAGGAAATCTCATCTAACAGAAGTATAAAATTGGCAATTCTCAAGGGGATGATTAGTCCAGTGGGTGTCAGCACCAGATTCAGAAAAGGGTACAGGAGACAGTAAAGCTGGAAAGAGAGAGAATGAAGGAGGGCAAAAATTCTGCTCTGAAATGTGGCACATATCCTGAAGGGAACTACAGATAATTAATAGCATAATGATACAACAGAGTTATGCCTCAACATCTATGGTGTACAAACAAGCTATAAGATCAACCAGACAGGGATACCTGAGTGGTTCAGTGGGTTAAGCCTCTACCTTTGGCTCAGGTCATGATCTCAGGGTCCTGAGATAGAGCCCACATCAGGCTCTCTGCTCAGCAGGGAGCCTACTTCCCCCCACCCCACCTCTGCCTGCCTCTCTGCCTGCTTGTGATCTCTGTCACATAAATAAATAAAATCTTTAAAAAAAATCAGCTAGACACAATGATAGTTGGGGTGGGCATAAGTTCAGCAAGTTATAAAAATCTATGCAAGTTACAGTTAAATACAAAGAATAAGGAGCACGATATTATGTAAAATCTTAACACTGTGCTGACACTAATATTAACCATAGAAACTAACATTTATTGAACCTTTACTATATGACAGACCCTAGGCCAAGCACTAGACATGGACTATTTTATTTAATTATCACTAAACTGTAATTATAAATACTAATGTTATCTGCATCTTACAGATGAGGAAATGGGGCTTCTGAGGAGTTAAATAACTAGCCCGAGTGCTCATATCTAGCGGTAAGTGGACACAAGATTTGAATTTAAGCTTTCAGACTCCAAAACCATGCTATGAATCAATTACAAGCTAGATAATTGATTTTCTGGGAAAGAAAAGAAAAAGAAAATCAAAAGTGACCAAGATTTAAGTTTGAGTGACTGGAAGGAGAGCTATGCCTTTAATAAAAATCGGGACATTATTTATTTATTTATTTATTTATTTTATTTTCAGTGAACCTTGGCCTTTGTGCAGGCCTGTTTTTAGTAGAACTGATTTGACCTTCTGGCTAAACATTGTACCCAGGTAGAGGTCCTGCAAGGAGAGGCAGAAAGAAAGGACTCCATACAAGCTCACCATCTTGATGCCAGAATTCAGGACTATAAGATATTTCATTTTCATCCCTGCCCAGAAGTGGTACGATTCCAAATTATAGATGAAGAAAGGGACATGCAGAGGTTAGGCAAGTTACCCAACATTATCTGGCTAATAAGTGATTAAGACAAAATTCTATTCTGTGTCACCCTCTCATCAGAGTCTGATTCCTTTTCAGAATACTCCAGTTGAGATAATTTTGCACTTCTGCTAATTGAATCTTCAATCACACCTCACTTCCAAAAGAATCGTCAGTGGGCGTCCCTTCAAAAACAGAAGCTTCTAGGCTCTACAAGGGAGTGTTAGACTACAGTTCTTTCATAATAATTCTAGTAAGTATTGATAAACATCTAAATACTTTCTTCCAGCCATATCCAAAGTGTTTATTCTTTTTTTTTTTTAAGATTTTATTTATTTATTTGACAGAGAGAAATCACAAGTACACTGAGAGGCAGGCAGAGAGAGAGAGAGAGAGAGAAGGAAGCAGGCCCCCCGCTGAGCAGAGAGCCTGATGCGGGACTCGATCCCAGGACCCTGAGATCATGACCTGAGCCGAAGGCAGCGGCTTAACCCACTGAGCCACCCAGGCGCCCCCAAAGTGTTTATTCGTAGTAGACAGGACTTCCCACACCTACAGCTCACTTCATACACTCTCCGATCTCCATAATGATCTGCTAAATCCTGGACCTCCCATAATCTGCTGAGCTTAGTCTCTTCGACTTCCCTGTTGGCTCCACCCTCCTGTGCAATACCTCCTTGGCTTTCATAACACTGTTGCCTCCTCCTCTTCCACCTCTGTTGTCTTTCTTTGCAGTCTTCTCCACTCCTACCTTCTTTCCTGACTACTCCTTTAGTATAACTGTTCCCTTGAAATCCTGTTCTTTTCTATTACTCTCCTCTTTCTATTACTCTCCTGTGATGGCTCATTTAATTCAATAAATTTTCTCCCAAGAAATAAACCCCTTAATTTTATCTAATGGCCAAAATTCTGTCCTTCATTTCAAGATGTGGCTTCATGGTTATCTTTCTCTAAATCGTTTGCTCCTCCTGGGTCCCTATATTAATTAACATTGCCATTTTCCTCCTGAATATGTAGTCCAGAAATTTAAAGTTATTTTCTATGTGCCTTTCTCCATTACTCTCTCCATTTAATAAGATGTCAAATCCTTTCATCTACCTCCCCATAGCTCTCATATCATAAGAAAAAGAGAAAAACAATATATTATCAACTACCCCTACCAATAACACTGTCATTGGTATTTATTTTGTATTATAATTGTACTAAGGATTTTCTGGGTATATATTATGTACTCCACACAACGGCACTACAGAGACCATAGCTGAAGTAAAGAAACTGACAAGGTTCAGTTTCTTGATCACACATCCATCTCACACTCAGCTGTGACTACTTTAGCCCTTGAAGCCCTCCTCCCTCCTGCCTCATCCTTTACATTCCCACTTCTGCTTTCTAAGTAGGTTTCTCATCACTTCTTCTCTGAAATAATGCAGAAGCGCCCCCCTGCCCGCCTGCTTTAATTGTGGATCTCTCTCCACCTGTTCTTTAAACACATTCATCTTCATTGAAAGCAAAGTTAATGACAATGCATCCTCATCAGAAATCTTCCCTAGAGCCCTCAAATAAGTGATAAACTTTTTAGTATAGGCAAGATTTCCTGGGCTGGGTACTGAAAACATACTCCTAGTAACTCCATTTTTTATTCAACAGACATTG
Organism: Mustela putorius furo; assembly: GCF_011764305.1. Taxonomy (NCBI): domain Eukaryota; kingdom Metazoa; phylum Chordata; class Mammalia; order Carnivora; family Mustelidae; genus Mustela; species Mustela putorius. The sequence goes on from NW_025421987.1 coordinate 78,186,839, forward strand.
ATGCAATTTTTCCTATGGCCAGATACTAAATTTTTTTCACATATTAATTTAATTAATCTTTAAAGAATCCATGAAAAAGATATTTTCTCCTCCATTTTACAGATTAGAGAGCTAAGTGCAAAGAAGTCAGGTTATTTGTCCTATGTCACGAAGTTACAGTTGGTACCACTGGGCATCAAACTCCTGACGTCTGACTCCAGAAGTCTTATACCTCAGCATGTGTTGCCTATTACTTGGATTACTTAATTTAAATATTAGAAAGTACATATTTCTCCTCAGACAGATTTCAGACTCTTTAAGTTACTCATCTCTCTATCTTCCTTCCCTACCTTGTCACATTATAGTATCTAATTCAGGGCCTTGAAAGTAGTAATGTAAATCATTCATTTAACAATTATCAAACATCAGTAGTTATGGCAGAAACTAGAGTTATATATAATTTTGAATAAAACTTCTTACATGATTGAGCAAACTTAAATTCCATGTATGGGTAAGACAATAATAATAATGAATATAAATTTTTTTTTACTTAAAGATTTTATTTATTTATTTGACAGACAGAGATCATAAGTAGGCAGAGAGGCAGGCAGAGAGAGAGAGAGGAAAGCAAGGCTCCCTGCTGAGCAGAGAGCCCAATGTGGGGCTCGATCCCAGGACCCTGGGATCATGACCTGAGCCAAAGGCAGAGGCCTTAACCCACTGAGCCACCCAGGTGCCCCTGAATATAAAATTTATAGTAATAGACAGCGACATGTTAGAGATGGGAGGAATTCTTGGAATTTAGATAGATGGGACAGGGTCACAATTATGTTGTGAACTGAATTACAAGAAGATATCTCTTGATCAGTAAGATCAGAAACGTACTTTATAGTCAGAGACAGGAATGTGCAAGGGCACTGTAGAGAAAGTAGGTCTGACATTTTGCCATGTTTTAGAAACAGATAGAACATCATTGTGGCCAGACTTTGGTGGATGAGGGAGAGAGTAGTATGATAAGAGACAAAACCTCTAAGTATGCAAGATCACATCATTTAAGGCCTTTAGACATGAGAAGGAGTATTAATTTTATTATCACATCAGTAGGAAATCATTGAAGGATTTGAAACAAGGGAGCAAAATGACCTCATTTACATTTTGGAAGATTACTTTGTTGGCTATGTGAAGAATGCATTACTGTGTTTAAATGTAGAACCCAAGAGATCAGTAAAGAGGATGTTTGAATGGTCTAGATAAGGGATAAGCAAACTTTTCTTTGGGGATATTTTTCTTGCAGAAGATAAATATTTTTAGACCTTATAGCCATACAATCTCTGTTTTCATGACTGACTACTCAGTTCGTCCATTATGGCAAACAAACATCTGTAGACAATATGTAAATGAATATGCTTTTTGGGGTTACAACAAAACTTGTGTACATGGAAATTTGAATTTTCCTAATTTTTAAGTGTCATAAAATATTATTTAAAAATTTTCAACCACTTAAAAATGTAAAAATAATTCTTACTTTGAGAACTATATATAAAAACAGGCAGTCTACATGAGAGATGATGCTTAACAGGATTAATAGAGATAAAAGTGTATTTATTGATCTGAGGAAGACTTGAGAGGAGTGGATTATGTAGATAGGAGGGGGGAAGAATATCAAGAATTTTCTTTGGGGTATAAATTTCTTCAATTTATTGAAGATACAATTTATTAAAAATTATTCAATTTATTTAAAAATAAAAGTGTTTCCAATGGAATACTATGCAGCCATCAAAAGAAATGAAATCTTGCCATTTGCGACAACGTGGATGGAACTAGAGGGTATCATGCTTAGCGAAATAAGTCAAGCAGAGAAAGACAACTATCATATGATCTCCCTGATATGAGGAAGTGGTGATGCAACATGGGGGCTTAAGGGGGTAGGAGAAGAATAAATGAAACAAGATGGGATCGGGAGGGAGACAAAACATAAGTGACTCTTAATCTCACAAAACAAACTGAGGGTTGCTGGGGGGAGGGGGGTTGGCAGAAGGGCGGTGGGGTTATGGACATTGGGGAGGGTATGTGCTTTGGTGAGTGCTGTGAAGTGTGTAAACCTGGCGATTCACAGACCTGTACCCCTGGGGATAAAAAATATATTATATGTTTATAAAAAATAAAAATTTAAAAATAAATAAATAAATAAAAATTAAAAAATAAATTCTAAAATTTTATCCCTGTTGAAATTTGTAATGTTCAAAAACTAATTTCTTCACAAGACAAAGTATTTTATTCATGAATGCTGGTACTTTAATTTATTAGGAAATCTGATTTTAATTGGAAATGCATTGCCTTATTATTATTATTATTTTTTACTCTGGCACTTTCTTCTCAGACAACATAGAATAACTGGCATCTCTTGCATGTAAGAGTGTAGAAAATATGTAAAGACACCTTTTTTTCCCTCTTTCTCCTATATCTCCAGGATAAACATATCTAATCTTTAAGCCTTCATTTAAGACTTGGGTACTAAAATATCTCTCAACCTAGTAGACCACTTCAACTTTATTTTTTCTTTCAATATCCTTATAACTGAACATAAAATGTCTGTTTTAAGTTAAATATTGACAAGACTGTATAATTTCTCATTGATTTTTGGTATAAGGGCAATGAGAGCCTTCAAAAAACAAAACTAAATAAAAATTTGTCTATGTGACCATCTATAAGATTAACTTAATCTGAATCAGGGACTAAAAGCACAGAATATTGAGAGGTTAATTTTCAGTCAGTCTAACAAGTCTTTCTCCACTTTTCTAAGTCACCTTCATAGCAGACTTAGAGTACAGCTAGAATTACTTACAAGAAAGGCCAAATTACTATAACCACAAAATTCAAGTGAAAATATTGCCAGTGACATCCATGGAATGAGTTCAAACCATAAATCCCATCTCTGCTTAGAAAAGAGTCACAGATATTTATCTAATTGGATAAAGCATTACTTCATCCAAATGAATCAAACATGAGAGTTATCAAAACTCTTTATAGCCTTCATGTTTTGGTTGTTTTTTTTTTTTTTTTACATACTTTATGGCTGGGGCTTCTGCTTTCTATTTTTCCATTGCTTTGGATATGAAAATGTGTTCTGAAGATAATCACAAAATATTTATGGGCTCCTGTTCATAAACTTTATTCTAGAACCAGATTCTGAAAATGAAAACCCAGGTTTAAAAACAACAACAACCAAAACAAAAGCAAGTAGAGCTATTTCTCTGAATGAATTGTATAGAAAGAGTCGTATTGAACATTACATAATTACGCAGTCCGGGTCTACCCCTAGGATTTAAGGTGGATCAATTCCACCCAAAATGCCTGTTTACCGTTAAATAGATCAGGAGTGAAATGGAACCTGGGGTATTACTAAATTGTGACTTCTTTGTGAGTCCAACCCTGAAACTAGTCAAAATTAATTTTCTCCTATAACATTTTAGTTATTCCAGAATGGGAATTTATATATAGTGAAACTATATTACTAAACATAATTTAGTTATATAAATAGATGAAACTATTATTGGAAAAATAAATGAATGAATAAATCAATTAATAATTAAATGAATATGAATACATTTAATGACACAAAAAGTAGAAGATGGGGAACCTTTGGTGACTAATAGAACTTTATAATGTAACAACCCATAAACCCCCTACTTTGAGATGTTCTATGACACTATTTACCATGTTAACAATTATTATAACATTACTTACTAATTATTGGGAACCTACTATGTGCTGAGAACTATGGTAGGTACACTTCCTATATTAACACATCTAATCTTCACAATGAGTAAATGAGGTAATTACTTTTATTATCTACATTTTATAGATAAGAATATTGAACCCAAGAGTACTCAGCCACAGGTGAAAGAGCTGGAAATCAAACATAAACCCTCTAATACCACAAGAATACCTTCATGTCCATGCTAAACAGTCTCTTATGGAAACTAGAGAAAAAAATATTGGTAAACATTTAGTTTGTACCTTATTCTTGAAAAAATCATCTGAGATGATATTATATCTACTTTATCTTTTGACCAGACTATCAGCATCCCTAGTTTCAGTCAAATATTTGAAATAATGTTTTTGCATGATTGGAAATGGAAATGTTATGCATATGTGTTACATTGTATAGTTTCTCATCTTGAAGTGTCACAATAGAATTCAGTGTTTCTCATTCTCTCACAGAATAAATGTACATTGTACCCAAAATGTCCATAATCTTATCCCATTCTACCTGTTCAATATGCATTCCCATCATGCCACTCACATATCCTGTATTTCAGCAACACCTTCCACTAAATGTAGCCTTTTTCCATGGTAGTTTATACACCTTTCAGCCAAATTCCAACTCTTCCACAAAACTTCATAATTCCCCGAGATGGATATAATATGCTTAAAAAAAAAAAAGTTCTGGGGGCACCTGGGTCCTTAGTGGGTTAAGCCTCTGCCTTCGGCTTGGGTCATGATCCCAGGGTCCTGGGATTGAGCCCCATGTAGGGCTCTCTGCTCAGCAGGGAGCCTACTTCCCCCCCAGCCTGCCCCTAACTGCCTTTCTGCCTTCCTGTGATCTCTGTCTGTTAAATAAATAAATAAAATCTTAAAAAACATTTCTAAATCAGTGTTCTGCAATAAAACTTTTTGTGTATTTGGCAATACCCATAATTGCATTGTCCAATGTGGAAGCTACTTGCCACATATGGCTATTGAAAACTTTAAGTATGGCTAATGTTAATGAGGAAATTTATTTTTAATGTTACCTAATTTAAAATTTAAATGGCCACATGGGGCAAGTGGCTCCTATGTTGGACAGTGCAGGCCTAGAATATAATATGTCCAGAATAGATCCAGATGGGGAATTGGTACTGGGAGGTACTATACAGCCATGTGGCAGCTGAAATTTTTGGAATCTAGAGTTAAAATGACAACAAAAGTCAAAACGGAGAACAGGAGGATGCCAAACACAAGTTTGCACAACTTTATAATTATGTGTTGAATTTCTATCTCTCATCTTCAGGGGTTATTTTAAGAGAGAGAAACAGAGAGTTACAAAGATTGGTTTATTTTTTTCCAAAATGCTCATTCTATACTTGGAAAGTACTTATTAAAAGTACCTATTTAAATAAGGAAATTAAATTATTGATGTAAATACCTAAGTGAAATTACTCACTGGGGGTAAAAAAAAAAAGAAAAAAAAAAGAAGTTATCGCTGTAAGTGAGAGCATAGGAATTTCATGATCCACATAGCAACCTGGTTTAGCAATGAAAAGACACAGTGTTGAAATTAATAAAATGTACAACTAAGATAAAAAATCCTTTTGTGTTTTAGCAATTAGCCATCCCCATCTGTGTATAAAACCCTAACAAGTTAACATTAATGCTTTTAGATATATTCTCCATTATTTTATTTTTTAGCTATAAATCAAGATGTTAACTTTATATTCTTCTTTTGTTTTTTAGCTATAAGTCAAGATGTTAACTTAACAATTTGTATATAAATTTTTTTTAAGTCACCAAAGTCACTGTGGACAAAGTAATTTCAACATAAGGGGAAAATGTTACTATATTCTATGTCTCTGTTCCAATAAGAGCAAGTGTCTTAGAATAACTAAATGTCAATTATTCATTACTGTATTATTCCCACTAGTTCAAAGGTATGGTAAGAATGCCACCAATGATCATTTTGCTGATATCTTTCATAATGAGAACCTGTTAAGCTAACGATGAGACAGGTGTTCATCACTTAAGGGACTCCTGAGAAGACTGCTCATCTAGTCATTAATAACATTTCTGAGACATTTTCCACTTCTGAATTCCATAAAAGCCTAGTTTCACTAACATCTGGATCATTAATGAGAAAAAAATAAATAAAAAGTTTAGTTGAATTAATGTTGATATTTTGTAAAATAAATTAAAAAAATTAGATCACAATGGTTAGTCTTTTACATTTATTTTAATATATTGAAACTCATAATAAAAGTACATGTGTATTTTATATTTACAAAATGATGCTGAAAATATTTAATAACTACTAACAATTTTACTGAGTATATACTAGCTATAGGACATTATCTATGGGATCATATCCATTAAATCATTGCTAAGACCATTGTCATGAAGTTTTTTTCCCTATGTCATCTTTTAGGAGTTTTATACCTTCAGGTCAAAACATTAAAGTCTTTATTTCATTTCAAATTCATTTTTGTATGTGGTGTAAGTTCAAGGTCCAATTTCATTCTTCTGTATGTGGATATATAGTTCTCCCAGCCATTTGTGTTGAAGAGATTATCCTTTCCCTATTGTGTATTGTATTTTCCCCCATTGTGGGATTTTTGATATTCTGTTGAAGATTAGTTGACCATTTATGTGTGGATTAATTTCTGGGCTCTCTATTCTGTTCCACTTGTCTCTATGTCTGTCATATTGTCAGAATACACGGTCTTTTTTTTTTTTGTAAGATTTTATTTATTTATTTGAGAGAGAGAGTGAGAGGATGAGAGGGGAGAAGGTCAGAGGGAGAAGCAGCCAGAATACACTGTTTTAATTACTGTAACTTTGTAATTAATTTTGAAATTAAGAAGTGTGATGTGTCCAGCTTTGTTCTGTTTCAAGGTGGCTGTGGTTATTTGGATCATTTGTGGCTCAATATTGATTTTAATACTGCTTTTTCCATTGAGACTTTGCTATGGATTACACCAAATCCATAGATCGCTTTGGGCAATATGGACATTTTAACAACATTAAATCTTCTAAACCATGAACATAAAATGTTTTATTTTCCATTTGTTTGTGTCTTCTTTAATTTCTTTAATTAATATTTTGAAGTTTTCACTGTACAAGTCCTTCTCTTAGTTAACGTTATCCCTAAGTATTTTATTCTTTTTTGGTGCTATTGTAAATGAGATTATTTTCCAAATTCCCTTTTCAAATAGTTTGTTTTTAGCATATAGAAATACAACTGATTTTTGTATGTGCACCAGGGCCTTACTCTCCCTCCTTGAAATGAGCCCACTGGAATGGATGTTTTTGCCAATAGAAGGTTCTGCTGAAAGACAGAATTGTCTTTATTCACCCAATGATAAGCTTACTCTTACATCTGCCCTATAAAAAGAGAAGAGAGACAAGGGTTCCTGGGTGGCTCAGTCAGTTAAGCAGCCAACTCTTGATTTTGGCTCAGGTCATGATCTCTGGGTCCTGAGATCAAGCCCTGTATTGGCTCTGCTCTCAGCAGGGAGTCTGTAGAGAATTCCCTCTTTCCTGCTCTGTCTGCCCCTCCCCTGCTCACACGTTCCCTCCCTCCCTCTAAAATAAATAAATCTTAAAAAAAAAAAAAAAAGAAAGAAAGAAAGAAAGAAAAAAGAGAAGAGGGACTGATAGGAGAGGAGGTTAATGAGCAATGTCACAGAGACACAAGTTCATTGGATCTAAGCATCATTTTCTATGAAATTATTAAACCTCATGGGTGATGAAGAAATGCAAGATCCCTAGCAGTTTTCCTTGCTGACCTCTTTCTATCAGGTTTTGCCAAAAAAATTTTCCTTTAACTGATATCATGTGACATTGTTTTTCTCATGTTCCATCAAATAACAGTTTGACATCACAAATAAAATTAAAAGTTGTCCTTATCAGCTTTTGTGATATGGATGAGGGTTCCTGAAGGAAATAACTGCAGTGTTAGTATTTTTTTTATTTTAAATTTAACAGGAAAGAAAAACCATGCCTATTCAAAGGTTTGAAGATTACCTCTTTGCTTTCTACTCCTTATACAAATTGTCTCTCTCTTCTGAAGGGAGATAAGGCTAAAGAGAAAAACCATTGAAATTCATAACTTGGGGCAATAAAAGTTCCAAGACTCAAAAGGATATTGGGGTTTTACTATTCTTTTAGGGAGAGGTAATCTGTCATAAGAAATTAGAAAAGTAAAAACTGAGAAGCAAAACAATAGAGGAGAAGGGAAGGGAAAAGAATAGTAACTAAGGAAACTGTATGGATGAGACACCATAGGTTGTCTGTGAGATTTTCTTCAACAGCCTAAGCTGGAGACCTTAGAGCTTATGCAGTAGGAAGGAGTAAAGCATTTAGGCCAGGGCACAGCCAACCTAGAGATTATACAATTATACTACTTTCACTCCTTTTGTAAAGAACTGCTTAAACATTCTTTGGTGGACACTACATAATTTCTCATGATAGTAAAGGAAATAGCTTCCAGAAGATGTGGAAAAGGGCTATCATGATCTTCCCTCACCGCTGATGGTCAGCAACAACACTGAAGTCTACTGGGAAGGAAGAAGCTTGTACCAATCAATGAGGAGCCAGATGGAGGAAAAGCAACAGTATTGCTATTTGCTCCTTACCGAGAGGTTACATCAGATATCTTGTGTGATAGATAGAAACACCTGCCAAAGGAAGCTATCACATCAGCCACGTAGAATTTTAGCCTATAATAAAAGTTATTACAATCAAAGATGAAAAGCAAATTATGCAGCAACCAAACTGACTAAACATTGTGGAAATGAAAAAAAAATTTTTTTAAAGACCAAGGATACACCATATACTCAAATATATTTCAAGTGTTTAAATAACAAAACATATGAAAGTCTATGAGAGAACAGGAAAAAAATATTTACAGTTACAAAAAATTATTCATATATTTATGTAGCATCTGGGGATAGAAATTCTTTCCTAAGGATAAAACTATATGCAGATATAACAAAGAAATGAATTATATACAGTTGACCATTTCACATCTTAAGATGTTTTCAGTAAAATATATCCAAATAAAGGGCAGGGTAATGCCTATAATAATAAATCATATTGAAGAATAGGGAAAATCATGGACAAGCAATTAAAGATATATATATATATTAAACTTGAATAAGAGAAAACAACATTCACCAGAGTTTAATAAATGCAAAATTAAAGCAATAGTGATATTGTTCTGCCTTTCAATTGGGCAGAACTGGGCGAGGCGGTATAAAATGGAAATTGCAGTAATGTAATACTGTGTTATTTAATGCTCTGTGCTGCCGTACTACTAGGACATTTATAGTATTATCTAGTTTAGTCCTTAACCACAGCCCTCTGGGTAAGTAGTACAGTATTTCCCCATTTTATAAATAAGAAAAAGGAGGTTTGGAGACCTTATATGTTGTGCAACATCAAATACCTCTTAAGTTCTAGATTTCAAACTAGAATACTATTTTATTAGATCCCACAATCCCTGCTCTTTCTGCAGTGATACAGAGTAGTCCTGCAGTAAATGAGAAGAAATAGTGAAGTTTGATTAGGAAGTAGCATGATAAAACCAGTGTTTGGGAAACTTCATTTGGCAGTAGTAAGTAATAAGGGGTGTGTGTAATATTTAAAAAAAAATGTTTATTGGTATCTAGAAAATTGTATGACATGCTTTGCATGTTGGTTTTCACATTTGTAAGTTCTACTAAACTTGTAGCGTCAAGGTTGTACTTACTGTGGTGGTGTCAATATTTATGCCTTATGCCTTTTCAGTAGCCTTCTTATCCCACAGTAACCACATCCCTTTCTATTTCATTGTGCATCACGTATACAAGAAAGTTGTAGGATTAGCAGCTGAAAAAACCAGTCTGAGCCAAATATACTTTGGATTTAAATTTCTAAACCCATAGGAGCAAAATTGTCCCTCTTCAAAGTGTCATAAGCAAGGATTTCAGTCACCTACCAAAGGCTGAAGCTGTTTTACCTCAGCAAGCAGGGAACTACTAAAAGCCACAGTAAAAAGTTCCCATGATATAATGTCTCATAGTTGTCTTTAATTTTTGAATTTTTGAGTTTTGAACTTACTTTTGTATATGGTATAAGGATGTGGTCCAGTTTCATTCTTCTGCCTGATGCTATCCAGTTTTCCCAACACAATTTGTTTAAGAGACTCTTTCCCATTGCATATTCTCACCTGCTTTGTTGAAGATTAACTGACCATATAGCTGTGGGTTCACTTGTGAGATTTCTATTCTGTTCAACTGATCTATGTTTCTATTTTTGTACCAGTACCATACTGTTTTGGTCACTACAGCTTTGTAATATAAGTTAAGGTCCAGAATTGTGATGCCTCCAGGTTTGCTTTTCTTTTTCAAGATTGTTTTGGCTATTTGGGTTCTTTTGTGTTTCCATACAAATTTTAGAATTGTTTGTTCTATCTCTTTGAAAAATGCTGTTGATATTTTGATAGTGATTGCATTAATTGTATAGGCATGAAATCATAAAAATCTGACAGGAAAACAGTAGCTTCTTTGACACCAGCCATAGAAACTTCCTTCTAGATATGTCTCTGGAGGCAAGGAAAACAAAAGCAAAGATAAACTATTGGGGCTTCATCACAATAAAAAAAAAAAAAAAAAAAACTTCTGCTTGGAAAAGGAAACTATCAACCAAACTGAAATGCACCCTGTGAAATGGGAGACTATATTTGCAAGTGACATATCTGATAAAGGGTTTATATCCAAAGAACAAAGAACTTATCAAACTCAACACCCCCAAATACCAATAATCCAATAAAAAATGGGCAGAAGACATTTTTTTTTCAAAGAAGACATTTAGATAGCCAAGAGACACATGAAAAAAATGTTCAACATCACTGAACTACAATGAGATATCACCTCACACTTGTCAGAATGGCAGTTAATAATGCATGTTGTAATAATGCAAATACTAAGTATTGGTGAGGATGTTGAGAAAGGGGAATTCTTTTACACTGTTGGTGGGAATGCAAACTAGTGCAGCCACTCTGGAAAACAGTACAGAGATTTCTCAAAAAGTTAAAAATAGAACAATCTTATGACCCAGCAATTGCACTACTAAGTTTTTAACCCAAAGAATACAAATATACTAATTCAAAGAGATGCATGCATCCTGATATTTATAGCAGCATTATCAACAATACCCAAATTATAGAAACAGTGTGAGTGTCCATCTACTGATGAATGGATAAAAAGGAGGTGCTACATACATACAATGGAATATTATCCAACCATCAAAAGAATGAAACGTTGCCATTTGCAACAACATGGATGGAGCTAGAGAATATTATGTTAAGCAAAATAAGTCAGTCAGAAAAAGACAAATGCCATGTGATTTCACTCATATGTGGAATTTAAGAAACAAAACAAAGCAGCAAAGGGAAAAACGAGAGAAAGAGGCAAAACAAGAAACAATATAAAACCTAGAGAACAAACTGATGGTTACCAGAAGAAACATAGGCGGGGCAGTGGGTGATAGGGATCAAGAAGGACACTTGTGATGAGCATCAGGTTGTGTATGGAAGTGTTGCATCACTGTATTATACATCTGAAACTAATACAACACTATGTTAACTAACTGGAATTTAAATAAAAACTTAAAAAAAAAAAACACTTCCTATGAATACTAGGAGATGGTATAGGCAAGTCTCTATTGCCTTAGAATAGCTTAAACCCTGGAAAAGTCTGGCTCACATTATAAAATGCACAACTTGCTTTATTTGTTTCTGTATTTGTTTTTCTATTACAAATGCGATTCAGATTGAAACAGCAAAATAGTTCCTGGATAGTTTTGGAAATATGCTATTATAATGCACTGCTCTCGTGGCTGTGAAATAATTTAGTTATGCTTGAAATCGTAAGTATTGTGTTTAGACTCAAACTTGTATTTTATTCTTTTAACACTTGAAAAGATAGTATAGACTGTTAAATGCTGACTAACATTAAAAACAAATCAATACGTTATTCATGCATGGTGTGCAAGGGAACTTTTTAGTAATTCCTACCTTTTCAGATCATTAATCTTAATCATTATATTATGCAGGCTTTATATCACCCTCAAAATGACTAATACAGCAATCTTTATAATTCTGAAAATCGGGTAGAATACATATTCAAGTATTTCAAAAAAGCAATTCTCAGGAGACAAATGCAGCCCTAATTTAGCCTTGTAGTTCCTTGATAATAAACAAAAGTAGAGGAGCAGAAAATGGATATCCTACACCTTGAATTTATTTTGGAGATTTTTATATTTTCATTGTATTGAATTTTGGACATTGAGTCACTACTTATCAGCTCATTCTACAGACAAAACCAAAGGAATAACTTGATTTAAACTTTATTGAGTAACATTTTCACATATTTAGAGGCTTCCATCAAAATATGTCCCTATAGTATCAGATAAAGTTGAACATTGCAAAGCAACAAATGTGGATTTCCATGAAAGAGGAAGGTAATTCACAGTGATAGCTCCTTTTCTTTCTGTTCATTGTGTGGTGAATGTATAGGCAGATACAGGTTTAAATAATACATTTATTAGCACATGCAAATATCCTGTAATATTTTAACATCACCACCAAGCACACAAAGGTGTGTCAATATAACCTTCTAGTTAGATAATCCCTTAACACTCTATTTCTTATACCTGCAGAAGCACATGCAAAATATTTGGAATTTTCTTCATACTTCTCATATTACACTATATAAGGATATCTTCCTCCTTCTAAAATGATGGCAAATTATTTAGGCTATATGGTAATTTTCTTTTCTGAGTAAATCACTCTGGTTTACAAAACAAACACACAAACTTCTGTAGTTATTTTGTCTAAAACATAAAGCCCTAATGTCACTGTGGTTTTAGTAGCCTTCCTGATTTTATAATGAAAGAAATTTCTGTCATATTCTGTCTCTAAACTATTATCTCTTAAATTAAAAGCATTCTAAGTCTTCACTGAAAAGCTACCAAAATCCCAAAATCAATTTCTCAATAGATTTGAGCAATTTGGTTCTTATTTTAGGATTCTTCACTTCTGACTCTTGAAAACATTAACATATTGCTAGAAGTTTGGCTGGGAGATCCAAGGGCTAGTTATTATGGTTATTAATAGGGCAGTTTATTAGTTTAATAGGGTTATTAAAGGGCAGTTTATGGTACCAATGACCAAAGTTGGGTATGATCCATCTCCATTGAAAACAAATGATTATAGGGCATTTCACCAAAGGGAGAAATATGTTAGGTGGTAGATATGATGGCAAGAAATGCAATGGCTATCTGGCCTTGACAACTTGAAGTTTAGTGAGAATTCAATTTTATCCCAACTCTGATCAATGATGCACACCCACACTCAATACAATCAAATTTAAATACCAGAAGGAATTACAAGCAATATGCATATTTTCAGTCAGATTTACATGAAGAAGCCATGGCATTACAAAGAGACCAAACCTGACTTATTCATCTAAGCCACTTCTTTAAAAATGGCAACAGAGGATATAATATCAAAGATATTTCCTTGACTAAAATTTCATTCGGGCTTAAAGAAGAGAATGTAATTGCCTATTGCTTTGATGCAAAGCCAATTGTTTTTCCTAATTTTATAGTAATTTGAGGCATACACCAAAAGAAACTTATCCCTAATTTGAGTCTTAGAAGAGCTAACAGAAATTCCCAGGGACTTTCCTCCTTCAAGATCTTTAACTAGATAGCAAAGTGGAAAAAAGTTTATCCAATTTAAACAGGTTCCTAACTGAATCATTATGTAAGTATATTGAGAAAGAATGCATGCTAAGGTAACCAGGGACATTTATAACTTAATAAGAGTCCTGTTCATTAACATTACAATCTTACATAGAAGGTCACTTAATCACATGGTTACATTTCATGACTTGTAGGAGAAGAAAGGAATAGGTATTAGTTCTTCCTAGAAATTAATATATAGTTTTGAAAATCAAAAATAAAAGATATAGATGCTTAGAAAGTATTACATTTAAGGACTAATAATTAGTTTGCATATCTATTATATTTGGGGCAAAATGATGTTATTTAAATCTACATCTCTTGTTTAGTACATTTGCATTTTGTATAACTAATGTATATTAAGTGAATTTCAACTATAAAGTTTTTAATATCAAATACTGCACACTACAGACAAATCCTTTAATAGAGTTTCAAATTTTTCCATAAACTCATCTTATTCCTTCAGCAGAAGTGATCCCCAGTGTAGCTTTCTCCAACAATGTGCTTTATATCAGAAAAATCTAATTCTTTAAAAAAAAAAAAATCTAATTCCCTGGACAAAATAATGAAGAACATTTGCAATGTTATGGTACAGACTTTCTTTTTCAGCAGAATATCAGATTTCTGTACCACTTCAGAGAAATCCACTTTATCTGTCTCCTGAAGTCAATAGGAAATATCTATCTATAAATTCTATATTTAATCCACCTGGTAACTAATATGTTGTTATACAGGTTTGCATACTTTTCCATTTAAATGCATTACCATTGTTATCATCATCACCATCATCATCACTTATTAGGAAATAGTTGTAGGAAGGCAAAGAGTAATGAGAGGGAAAAGCTGAGCAGAAAAAGAAAGCAATACTAGCACTTATTCTCAATGTTTTCTTAGCATTTTTAATCCCTCTCCCTTATATCCTACATGTGATATAGTTCACCATTATATAAAAGAATCTTCATTCAGGCAGCTACCCACAATTTTGGCCCACATCAATAGTTTTGGCCCTCACAATGTCCCATGTGGTATTTCAACAATGAGTAGCCAATACAAAGCTTTATGGGCTTCATAACTGAAAAAAAAAAAAAAAAAAGAAAAAATAGCACCTGAAATGCAAGGTCAATCCAACAATTTTAGAGACCTAATCAAAAGCCACACCTGCAACCACCAATGCTTTGAACACCTGTGCAATCAATCTGCTTTCTCTGACCAGCAGCTCAGTCAACTGTGTCTCATTCTCTTGGAGTTACTGTATGGTCAACAGATTTGTACATAAAGACTGCTGAAATAACCAGACCATCTTTTTAAAAATATAGCCATTTTAATAACACAGAGAAGAGAGTAGCAGTTGGAGAACTTTTCACTTAAATTTATTTTCCAAATCCTCATTGCAAAACAAGGAAAACAAGTCTTTTCAGAATTTAAACTTAGAATTTCAAGTTTTCATAGGTGGAAACTATTCAGTGAAGAACTATCATTATTTAGCAAGAGTCAAGGAAAAGTGACAATTGGAAACATTCAAGTAATAAATATTTTAATTTTACTTTCAATTTTATCGTTAATGCCCTTCAAAGCTTGCTTGACTTCATCAAAAGCTTTCTGTGTACCTAAGTTTCCTATTTAAGCTGTGACTATTACATATCTGGTCATCTTGGCGGCAGAGGGAGAAATTAAACTTGATCTTTCACCAGTATATAAAAATATATTACCACACGAAGACAAAGAAACAGCGAGTATAAATAAATAAATAAACAGAAAAATAAGCCTGAAATGTTATTTATAATAGCTCTACTGAATATTATCATATACACAATGGTATTTTCAACTAGAAATCACAACAAATAACTGGAAATCATTCCCAGCTATTGAGCCAGATAGGGTTTGGGGGTTTTTTTGTTTGTTTGTTTTTGTTTCATTTTATTTTGTTTTAACGCTCTTTAACCAGTTTTGAAGCCCTGCCTAGAGGTAGGTCAGTTTCCCTTCTTGAGCAGCTGATTGAGTATACACCTAACCACATTTTTTTTTTAATTTTTAATTTGAGTATAGTTGACACAATGTTACATTACTTTCAAGTGTACAACAATGATTAGACATGCTTATATATTATGCTACACTCATCACAAGTGTAGCTACCATATGTTACCATACAAAACTATTACAATATCATTGACTATATTCCTTATGCTGTCCCTTTTATTTCCATGATTATCCATTCCAACCACTTATTTATCATACTTCAGGTCACTGTGTACCTGCCTGCCATAATCACTCCAAGGCCTGTATCAGACAATTAGGGACAGTCCCTATGCCCTACAGCCCAAGAAATTATTAAAATTAGCCAGTCAACAGGGAGCTCAAAGAACACAGTTAACTCATCCCACTTGCCATATATAGAATCCCCCTCATAACTCCAGCTTGCTATTATCCTGTCCCTGCACAACTCTGTTTGGCCCTGCCTGATAGCTTTCTCTTGTTTAGAGCTGTAAGTAACAAAGTGTTCTGCCTTTCATCTATGCAAGTATCAGGGTTTTGTTTGTTTGTTTGTTTGTTTGTTTTTGTCCTGCTATCAAAAACATCTTTAAATCTTATAAAATAGTCTTTGGGCACTATAGTTCTAATGACTAGTTGTCATTAATGAAAGACATTACTCTTATTTGTGAAATTAACTTATTTAATTCTTATGCTTATGCAGATGAACATATACTCTATGTGTGGGAAGAATGTATAATTATTACTAATACTCAACAAAAATACTTTTGCATAATGTCTATTGTTAAGAAACATTATTTTGATAATCTCTAATGTTTTATGTTGAAATATTAACAACTTTTCTTTTTGCTCTCCCATCTAATGCAGTAGAAAGAAAAAAAAAATAGAAAGTTTAGAAAAGAGAGCCACTGCTAAGTTTTGATCTATCAAGTTTTAGCGTTGTCTTTTTTATGACATAGTTATAATACACATAGAATTGCTAATCCTTTAAATCTCCTGTTCTTTCTACTCGATAACATATTACTGTCTTTGTATGCAATGTATAAATATATTACAACTGTAGGATTTAATTAATACTAAGTCATATCTTCCTATCTAGGTAGTAAGTAGGAAGAGATTTAAGCTAAATTGGATATTAAGTTGTTATAAAAAAGAAAAACTGGGGATGAAATGCAGAAACTAGTAATGGAAAACAAAAGGGAAGTATAGGGATCCTCCAGCATAAGTGTTTTAAGGGTAACAAAATGATGGGGAAAAAATAGGGAGATTTATTAACCTAAAATCTGTATATAAAAGAAAGATACTTTTCATTTACTTACATATATTTAATTAGTCAGGAGATAAAAAAGAAAAAAACCAACATTTGCATGGCATCTAGTGTGCTGTTGGCACTGGTTCAAAGCTTTCAGTTTTCTTGTATCATATAATGTCATAATATTATTATTATGGCATTTTCATGAGGCAACAGGCTCAGAAAAACTAATGATTTGCTCAAGTTTACATAATACAGATTATGGGCAAGAATTCTAATCCCCAAATAATTTGATTCTAAAACCCATATCATTCTTTCTCTATAGTAAAAAAAAAAAAAAGAGCCATGGCAAGATGCTGATTACAGATGCACAGAAGCCAGAGAAAGCAATAAGCCATAAATCTGTTCATTTAAATAACTAGTGCTAAAATACATAATTATTAACAAAATGATACTAAGCCAAAAAAAATTTTTTTTTAAATCCCATGAGAGGGAAGATATAATATGCATGAGAGAAATGCCATAATATATATAAGGAAAATTACCTTATAAAAAAATTAGCAGAAGATTTATACCGTTATATAAAAGAAGTCTAGTATTTTAGCATAAATTTTATTTTTGTTTGCTTGTTTTTCAATTCACATGTCTTAAGAAGGTACAGTTATTAAAATAATAAAAAAATTTGAAGTGATCATATATACACACTCATTATTATAGTTAATCTAACAATAAACATGTTTCTTTTAGTGCATTTACTATTTTCAGCCTGTTCTGTAATAGGTTCCTGGAATAACATAGATATTCAAGAGTATCACTTTCAAGTAATATTATGGAAGTACTTCTAATTCCAGGAAAATGGTGTAGTGGGCGTTTTTTTGTTGTTGTTGTTTTTTTGTTTTTTGTTTTTGTTTTTTTAATTCCACTTGCTCTTAAAACAACTAAAAACTAAAGACAATTAAAAACTATAGACATTACATATAAGGCAGACATAAAAGACCCTGAAAGGGAAAGAGAAAGCAGGCCAGTTAGGGACCTTGGGCCCCAAGAAATAAGAGTTTCCACTGATTTTCTTTTTGTCTCATCATATATTCCAGATTTAGAGCTAAGAGAACTGGTTACCCCAAAATGCCAATCAATAGATAGAAGCAGGAAAAAAAAAAAAAAGCCCAATCAAATCCTGTCTCAAAGAAATGCATACTAATACACATATTAGTTAAACTCTTAAAAACTATAGGCTTAATATATCAATAATTACGTTAGATGTAAATTATCAAATGAAAGAAATTGGCAGAGAGAATCAATTAACATGAGCCACCTATCCATTGTCTATAAGGAGCTCATTGCAAATATAACAATTTAGACAGGTTTAAAAGTAAAGGATGGAAACAGATATATAGTATAAACAAAAGA
Organism: Mustela putorius furo; assembly: GCF_011764305.1. Taxonomy (NCBI): domain Eukaryota; kingdom Metazoa; phylum Chordata; class Mammalia; order Carnivora; family Mustelidae; genus Mustela; species Mustela putorius. The sequence goes on from NW_025421987.1 coordinate 78,205,011, forward strand.
TGGTAGAAATGACCATATTAATGTCTAATAATGAAGGCTTCAGACAAAGGAAAGAGAGAGAAACATTACATAGATGAAATGGTCAATCCACTAAGACACAGCAATCTTAAAAGTGTATGCACTAAAGAAGAGAGCTACAAAAAATATGAAGTAAATGTATAGAACTGAAAGAAAAAATAATTATTGGAGACTTGGACATACAATTCTTACTGATACTAGGACACCCCTCACCCAACAATTAAAGGAACAACCAAACATAGTATCAGCAAGGGTATAGAACATCTTAAAAGCACCATCAAGCAACAGTATCTAATCAATTCTTATAGAGCAGTCTACCCAGTAAGTGCAAAGCACACATTCTCTTCAAGTGCCCACAAAACATACACCAAATGTGCTAAAATGTAGCACAGAGGCTTCTAGGTGAAGGAAGATTTCAAAAAAAGGCCTAGACCTTTGAAAAGCTGAGGCTGGCTGGACCATTCTGCCATTGGAATGCCGAGGGGAGTTGCCTTCTGGAAGCTTTCTTTGCCCAAACAGGGGCCCTGTGATCTAAGAGATGTATGCATTGTCCCTTAGGCTTTGTTTAGTAGAACACACAGATTAGCATATCTTATCTTTTCCATAAACAGATCCTCCTAGTTTCACTACCACTCCTTGTCATGCATCACCTACTTCAGAAACAGTGACAAGGATTTGTGATTATCCTCAAGGATCCATAAAAATGGGAGCAAAGAAGAGCAAAGGGTCTTCTTCACTGAGCACTGACCCCCTTGTCTTCTCCTCTCTTTCATAGCAAAGTTTGGAGTGATCTTTCGTCCATCCATACAGGGATTTCTGGCCATTCCTGGCAATTCTACTGAGTTACCTTTAGAAAGAAGAATGGTGAAGACTCGAATAACCATTATGAGTATAGAAGAAAATTTTCTTAACTAAATATTAGCAAGTAGAATTCAGTATTTTAAAAAGGAACTACAGAATATGACCAAGTGAGGTTTATTCCAAAGATGCAAAACAAGTTCAATATTTGAAAAATTAAGAACTATAATTCACCAAATTAATAGGCTAAAAAGAAAAATCACATGATCTTATAAATCCATGCAGAAAAAGCAACTGGTAAAATTCAATACCGATTTATGATAATAATAGAGGAAAATTTCCTCAATTTAATAAAAAAAAAGACATACAAACAAACACTAACATTATATTTAATACAGAAAAACTTAATGTTTTCTCCCTAAGATTGGGAACAATTCATGTATTTTTGCTTTTACCACTCTCATTTAATATATAACCTGAAGTTCAAGCCACAGAAGTAAGGTAAAAAAGAAAAGAAGGACCTATTCCTCAGGAAGGAAGAAATGTAAGTGTTCTTATTTGCAGATGACTTAGTTGTCTTAATTTTGTACAAAATTCTAAGAAATCTACAAAAAATCCTACAAGTAATGAGTTAAGCAAGGTGGCATATAAGATAAATATTTTTTAAAATCAACTGTATTTATGTATACTCCAAATGAATACAGACATAGAAACCAAAATTAAAAATGCGATTTCATTTGTAATCACTCCAAAAAATGAAGCACTGAGCTAGATGTCTAACAAAACATGGACAAGATCTGTATACTGTATCTACAAAATGCTAATGAGAAACTTAGGGAAAAAACTAAATAGGTAAATACATCATACTGATGAGTAGGAAGACTCAATATAGTTAGGATATCAATTATCACCAAATTGCAATAAAATTTAATATAATTACTTTCAAACTCCCAGCAAGATTTTCTGTAGATCTAGAAAAGGCCACTCTAATATGTATATAGAAGGTGAATAACTAGACTAGCTAACACAATTTTGGAAAAGAAAAATAAAGTGATAGGAATCATTCTACTTACTGTCAAGTTTTATTATATAGCTGTAATAAAGACACTGTGGTATTGGTAGAGAGATAGACATACCAATCAGTGCACAGGACAGAGAACCCAGAAATAGAGTCATACAAATATGGTTTTTGATGAAATTGAAAAAGCAATTCAGTAGAAGAAAGCCTTTAAACAAATGACATTGGAGTGATTGGACATACATGGACATCACACATATAATGATATTACACATGAATACATATACACATGTATACATACACACAAATATGCATATATATGTAAAAATGCATATATATGTAAAATAGATACATAATCTGAATCTCAAATCTATACAACAATGAAGTCAAAATGAATCACAAATTTAGATGCAAAACATAAAATTATAAAACCTTTGGAAAAAAAATCAGAGAAAATCTCTGAGATATAGGGCTAGGGGCAGAGTTCTTAAGACTTGACACCAAACACACAATATCTAAAAGAAAAAAATGATGAATTTGGCCCTGGCTGGCTCAGTTGGTAGAGAATGTGACTCTTGATTTTGGAGTTGTAAGTTCAAGCCCCACATTGGGTATAGAGATTACTTAAAAATAAAATCTTAAAAAAAAAAAAAGAGCAAAAAAATGATGAATTGGAATTGCACAAAATTGTTCTGTGAAAGACTTTGTTAAGAGGAAGAAAAGAGAAACTTAAAGACTGAGTGAGAATATTTACAAGGCACATATCTCACAAAGAACTGGAATTTAGAATATATAATAAACTCTCAAAACTCACCAGTAAAAAACCCCCACATTCCCCAGTTAGAAAAAATCTGATTAGTGATATGTGAATGGTTATTTCACAAAAGAGGATACACATATGTGAAAAGATGTGTAACATCATTAGGCATTAGGGAAATGCTAATTAAATCCTCAATGGGATATCACTATGTATGTATCAAAATGACAAAAATAAGAAATACTGACAACCCCAAATGTGTAGCAATCCGATGACTCATACACTGCAGTTGGGATGGAATTGTTATGGCTACTCTGGAAAATAGAAATTACTTAAAAATCTAAACAAGCCATTACCATACTATACAACAATTGCACTCCTAGGTATTGATTTTAAAGAAAGAAAAACTAATGTTGACAGAAAAAAGCCTGTACATGTGGATATTTATTGCTGCTTTATTCATAATATTAAAAAATTAGAAACAGCCCAGATGTCCTTCAATGGATCTGTGGTTAAACAAACTGTGGCACATCCACACTCTGAAAAATTATTCAGTAAATAAAAAGGAATTAACTACTGATACAAACCACAACCCAGAAAATCTCCAAAAAATCATGCTAAGTTAAAAAGAAAGAGAGAGAGGATATATACTGTACAGTTGTGTTAATGGAACAAGTACTCTTTGAAGTGACAAAATTATAGAAAGACAGGACAGGATTAGAAGTTGTCAAGGTGTCAGGTAAGGGGTGATTGTGAGGGTAAAGTGGGTATGGTGATAAAAGGGCAGCATGAGAGGCCTTGTGATGATGGAAATGTTCTGCATCTTGACTGCAGTATTGATACCAGTATCTTGGTTGGGACACTGTGCTATAGTTTTACAAGATATTGCCATTGGAGAAAACATGGTAATGAGTTCATAGAAATTCTTGTATTACATTTTTTTCTCATACCCTCCCCAATGTCCATGACCTAGCCACCCCATCGTTCCCACCCTCCTTCCCTCCAGCAACCCTCAGTTTGTTTTCTGAGGTCAAGAGTCTCTTATGGCTTGTCTCCCTCTCTGGTTTCATCTTTTTCATTTTTCCCTCCTTTCTCCTATGATCCTCTGTCTTGTTTCTCAAATTCTTCATATCAGTGAAGTCACATGATAATTGTCTCTTTGATTGGTTTATTTCACTTAGCATAATACCCTCTAGTTCCATCCACATCGTTGCAAATGGCAAGATTTCATTTCTTTTGATGGCTGCATAATATTCCACTGTATCTATATATACCACTTCCTCTTTATCTATTCATCTGTTGATGGACATCTAGGTTCTTTCCATAGTTTGGCTATTGTGGACATTGCTGCTATAAACACTTGGGTGCATGTGCCCCTTCGGATCACTACATTTTATCTTTAGGGTAAATACCCAGTAGTGTGATTGCTGGGCCCTAGGGTAGCTCTATTTTACACCTTTTGAGGAACCTCCATGCTGTTTTCCAGAGTGGTTGCACCAGCTTGCATTCCCACCAACATGTAGGAGGGTTTCCCTTTCTCCGCATTTTTGCCAGCATCTGTCATTTCCTGACGTGTTAATTTTAGCCATTCTGACTGGTGTGGTATCTCATCGTGGTTTTGATTTGTATTTCCCTGATGCCGAGTGATGTGGAACACCTTTTCATGTGTCTGTTGGCCATCTGGATGTCTTCTTTGCAGAAATGTCTGTTCATGTCCTCTGTCCATTTCTTGATTGGAATATTTGTTCTTTGGGTGTTGAGCTTGATAAGTTCTTTATAGATTTTGGACACTAGCCCTTTATCTGATACGTCATTTGAAAATATCTTCTCCCATTCTGTCATTGTTTTTTGGTTTTGTTGACTGTTTCCTTTGTTTGCACAAAAGCTTTTTATCTTGATGAAGTCCTAATAGTTCATTTTTGCCCTTGCTTCCCTTGCCTTCGGGAATGTTTCTAGGAAGAAGTTCTGTGGTTGAGGTGGAAGAGGTTGTTGCCTGTATTCTTTGTATTATTTTTATACAAGTAAGGTTCTTTTTTTTTAAGGTTCATGTATGTGTTTTAGAGAGAGAGAGCCCCAGGAGGAGTGCATGGGCAGAGGGAGAGGGAGAAAGAATCTCAAGCAGACTCCCCACTGATCACAGAACCCCATGCAGGGCTCAATCTCACAACCCTGAGATCATGACCTGAGCAGAAATCAAGAGTCCTACACTCAATGGACTGAGCCACCCAGGAGCCCCACACAAGTAAGACTCTTATTAAAGAAAAGGATGAAGTTGCAAAGCACTTAGGGAGCCAAATATGTTACAGGGTGCACAGAGTATTGCTTTCCTCACAGGAAAATAGGTTTAAGGACTTGGATTTCATTCCTTTTCAATAGATTATTTAAAACTTATTTGACAATTGTGTATTGAGCCTCTATTATGTACCAGGAACTACAGAATATGACCATAATGTATAATATTACAACCAGTGTTGGGGTGCTTGGGTGGCTCAATAGGTAAAGTCTCTGCCTTCAGCTCAGGTCATGATCCCAAGGTCCTGGGATCAAGCCCCGCATCAGGCTCTCTGTTCAGCAGGGAGCCTGCTTCCCTTCCTCTCTCTCTGGCTGCTTCTCTGCCTACTTGTGATCTCTGTCTGTCAAATAAATAAATAAAGTCTTTTAAAAAAAATATTACAACTAGTGTAGAATAAAGAAGTTTGAGTTTGCTAGAATTCAAAGTCTGACTACACTACCATCATTTTTTTTCAATTTCTGTTTTCTGATGGAGTTACTTCATTACCACATTTGTTGCTATACATCTACATATACAGAATTTTTTCTTTCAAAATTAATAATTTACAAGACTTCCTGTGATTCTCCATGTGTTAAAAGTTCTATTTGTACCAAAATGAAAGTACAAGTTAATGACTTTCAAAAAGAAATGATATTTAAACTTGCATATGATGCAGAGGCAGTTTTAGATTGCATTTTATTATGAAATCAATTTTGTGGATTTCTGCCTTTTAAACAAAAGAAATTCAGTAAATACCAGAATGGAAGCTATGTGTTACTTTTCATTTAGCAAATAGCATCTATAGTCACTAAGAGGAGCACACATCTAAGGGAAAATTGCTAAATATATTTTCCATACTGTCAATATTATACCTTTAAATGAAACGCCCACCTTATTAAATTCATTCATTCTTCAGAAGGTTTTAAAATAAATGTGCAAACATTTGGTTAAAGAAATGAAACACAGTATGTAGTTCCATAAGCCAAAATGGCCCATAATATGAAAAGGCAAAGAGGACACACAATAGCTATTTCATGGATAGCTAGGATTTATGCAACTCTTCTGCAGAAAAAAAAAAAAAAATCGTTCCCCCCAAAATATTGCCTTTTATTCCCAGTCATCTAATAATCGGTCCTTGAATTGCAGAATATCATATTTTTATAAAATTTGTTTAAATGGATAGAATCTATAGTTGAATAGAACAACACAGTACTCTCATTTGGTATTTTGGTGACAAAAATATATTCTTAGTTTGTCTAGTTCTTCAAGTGTTCCTCAATACTTTATATATAACTCCTATTGTTATTAAAGTTCATATTTACTTCTCTTTGAATAATCTTTTTTGGATGACATAAAAATCAAAATATTTTATGATGAAAAGATTCTCAGCTGCTCTTTGAACTTCACTATTGAAGAACTATTGATGTACTATCAGTCGCTAACTGAACATAAAAAATGAAAAAAAGAAAAACTATTTTTTTCTAGAACTGAAAGGCAGCAATAACTTAATTATTTAATTGTTAATATGAGCAACAGATATTTAAACATCTGTTCCTCTTTTCTTGATTTGTGCCTAAAAACAAGCCAACATAAGATTTGGATTAAGGATGTCTAAGTCAAATCACATATAAAGACAGAAACAAATGTTTCTAAAATTCTTTTTTCTCTCTTTTTTGTTGTTGTTGAATAATATTCCACTATGTGTGTGTGTGTGTGTGTGTGTGTGTATCTTTTCTATCCATTCATCTATAGATGGATAGTTAGTCTGCTTTCATGTCTTGGCTATTGAAATAATGCTACAATAAACACAGAGGTACATATATCTTTTTAAATTAATGTTTCATTTTCTTTGGGTAAACACTCAGTAGTGGAATTGCTGGATCATACAGTAATTCTACTTTTTTTTTTTTTTTTTTTTTAGGAATATCCGTGTTGCTTTTCACAGTGGCAGCACCAATTTATATTCCTACCAACAGTGAACAAGGATTTCTTTACTCCCTATTCTCACAGAAGTTTGTTATTTCTTGTGGTTTTGATTTTAGCCATTTTGACAGGGGAAGTGATATCCCATTGTGGTCTTGATTTGCATTTCCCTGGTAATTAGTGATACTGAACATCTTTTCATGTGTCTGTCAGCCATCTGTATGTCTTCTTTGGAAAAAGGTCTGCTCATTTCCTCTCTGCATTTTTTTTTTAAGTTTTTATTTTATGTCAATTAGTTCCTCTTAGCTCCTAAAGAAATACTAGTTTCAGGTGCATGATATAGTCATTTAACACTTCTATACAACACCCAGTGCTCATCACAAGTGCACTCCTTAAGCCCCATCACCTATTCAACCCATCCCCATATGCACATCCCCTCTGGTAATCATGAGTTTGTTCTCTAAGGTTTAGAATCTGTTTCTTGGTGTGCCTCTCTCTCTCTCTCTCTTTTCTTCCTTTGCTGATTTGTTTTGTTTCTTGAACTCCACATATAGGGAGATCATATGGTATTTGCCTTTCTCTGTCTTCTTTTGCTTAGCATAAAACTCTCTAGCTCCATTCACATCATGCATCACAAATGGCAAGATTTCATTCTTTTGATGGCTAAGTAATATTTCATTGAATAATTGTATATATTGTATACATACATATGTATGTGCATATACACACATACATATGTCATATATATGACATCTTCTTTGTCCACTTATCTACTGATGGGCATTTGTGCTAGCTCCATAATTTGGTTATTGTGAATAATGCTGCTATAAATATCAGGGTGCATGTATCCCTTTGAATTAGTATTTTTTGTATTATTTGGATAAATAATGAAAGTTTTATTTCTTCCTTGCTTATTTGGATGCATTTTATTTCTTTTTGCTGTGTGATTGCTAAGGTTAGGACTTCCACTACTGTGTTAACTAACAGTGGTGAGAGTGGACATCCTTGTTTTGTTCCTGACCATAGAGGAAAAGCTCTCAATATTTCCCCACTGAGGATGACTTAGCAGTGGGTTTTTTATACATGCCCTTTATGATGTTGAGGTGTATTCCCTCTAAACCTACTTTGTTAAGGGTTTTTATCATGAATGGATGTTCTGCATCTGTTGAGACTGGGCAATAGACATCAAGGAGAGCATGTGATGTGATGAGCACTGAGTGTTATATGCAACTGATGAGTCATTGAATACTACATCTGAAACTAATGATGTACTATATCTTGGTTAATTGAATTTAAATAAAAAAAGAAATGATCATATGCTTCTTATCCTTTTTTTTTTATTAATGTGGTGTATCAAGTTGATTGATTTGCAAATATTGAACCACTCTTGCAACCCAGGAATAAATCCAAGTTGATCATGGGGAATTATTTTTTTTAATATATTGTTCGGTTTCATTTACTAGTATTTTATCCACAATTTTTCATCTGTGTTCATCAGGGATATTGGCCTATAATTCTCTTTTTTAGTGGAGTCTTTATCTGGTTTTGGTATCAGAGTAATGCTGACCTCATAGGTGAATTTCGAAGTTTTCTTTTCTTTTCTTTTTCTTTTTCTTTTTTTTTTGGAATAGTTTATTAGGAGTTGTTTTTTTTTTTTTTTAATTACTGATTCAATTTCTTTGCTGTTTATCTGTCCAAGTTTTCTATTTCTTCTTGTTTCAGTTTTGATAGTTTATATGTTCATAGGAATTCATTTATTTCTTCCAAGCTGTCCAGTTTGTTGGCATATAGTTTTTCATAATAGTCTAATATGATCATTTACATTATGATCATGGTTATATCTCCTCTCTCATTTGTGATTTTATTTATTTTGGTCTTTCTTTTTTTTTTTCCTCTATCTCTCTCTTTGGTAAGTCTGGATAGAGGTTTGTCAATTGTATTAATTTTTTCAGAGAACCAGATCCTGGTGTCATTAATCTGTTCTACTAGTTTTTTAGTTTCTGTATCATTGATTTCTGCTCTAATCTTCATTATTTCCACCTTCTGCTGGCTTCAGGCTTTGTTTCTTATTCTTTTTCTAGCTACTTTAGGTTTAAGATTAGGTCATTTAATTGAGATTTTCTTGCTCCTTGAGGTAGGCCTGTATCTCTGTATACTTCCCTCTTAAGACCACTTTTGCAGCAACCCAAGGTTTTGGACTATTATTGTGTTTCCATTTTCATTTGTTTCCATGTATTTTTTAACTTCTTTGATTTCCTGGTTGACCCATTCATTGTTTATTAGCATGTTGTTTAACTTCCATGTATCTGTGGACTTTACAGGTGTTTTCTTGTGGTTGACTTACAGTTTCATAGTGCTGTAGTCAGAAAAGAGACATGGTATGATTTCAACTTTTTTGTATTTGTTGAGGCCTGTTTTGTGACCTAATATGTGATCTCTTCTGGAGAATGTTCTGTGTACACTTGGCAAGAATGCATATTATGCTGTTTTAGGATGGAATGTTCTGAATATATCTGTTAAGGCCATCTGGTCCAATGTGTCATTCAAAGCCATTGTTTTTTTGTTTATTTTTTTTTAGATGATCTCTCCATTGGTGAGAGTGAGATGTTAAAGTCCCCTACCTACTATTATTGTATTACCATCAGTGAGTTCCTTTATGTTCACTATTACTTGTTTTATTTATTTGGGTGCTCCATACATTAAATGTAGATATGTTATTGATAGATATGTATTTACTGCCTTTTTATAACTTACTTTGTCATTGTCTCTGGAGGCTTTCTTTGATCCTTTCTTCTCTTTGTCACTTTTGGTCTTTCCTTGCATTCAAAGAATCCTCTTTAATATTCTGTGTAAGGTTGGTTTAGTGGTCACAAATTCCTTTAGTTTTTGTCTGGGAAACTCTTCATCTCTCCTTCTATCCTGATTGATAGCTTTGCCAGATAGAGTATTTTTGGCTGCAGATTTTTTCCCACTCAGCACTTTGAAGATATCATGCCACTCCCTTCTGGCTTGTCAAGCTTCTGTTGAGCTCCAGCTAGACTAATGGATTTTCCTTTGAAATGTAAGGACTTCTTTGGTCTTGCTGATTTTAAGACTTTTTCTTTGTCACTATATTTTGCAAATTTAATTACAATATATCTTGGTGTTGGCCTGCTTTTGTTGATTTTGATGGGAGTTCTCTGTGCCTCCTGGATCTGGATATCTGTTTCCTTCCCCAGATTAGGGAAGTTTTCAGTTATTATTTCCTCAAATAAATTTTCTGCCCCCTTTTATCTCTCTTCCTCTTCTGGAACTCCTATAATATGAATATTATTATATTTCATAGAATCACTAATTTCCCTAAGTCTATTCATATGTTGTATATTTCTTCTTTCTTTCTTTTGTTCAGCTTCATTATTCTCCATTATTTTGTCTTCTAGGTCACTGATTCATTCCTCTGCATCTTCCAGCCTACTATGCATTGATGAGACCTATTTCCACATTCATTTATTGCATTCTTCAGCTCTGATTGATTTTTTTTTTAATTCTTCTATCTCTGTTGTAATGGTCTCATTGATGTCTTCTATTGTTTTCTCAAGCCCAGTGAGTATATTTATGATTGTGGCTTTAAATTCTCCATCAGGCATGTTACATATATATACATACATATACATATATGTATGTATATATATACATATACATACATATACATACATACATATGTATATAACACAGAGAAGAAGACAGAGACTTCGACAAAATGCCAAGATGGAGAAATTCACCTCATATGAAAGGACAAGATACGACCATGGCAAGAGATTTAAGTGAAATATATATATATATATATACATATATATACACATATATATACATACATATATATACATATATATATTTCACATATATATACATATATACATACATATATACATATATACATATATATTTCATATATATACATATATATTTCACATATATACATATATATACATGTATACATATATACATATATATATTTCATATATATATACATATATATATTTCACTTAGATCTCTTGCCATGGTCGTATCTTGTTCTTTCATATGAGGTGAAATCCTCCATCTTGGCATTTTGTCGAAGTCTCTGTCTTCTTCTCTGTGTTAAAAAAGATAGCTATAGACACATAGACCAGTGGAAAAGGGTAAAGAGCCCAGATATGGACCTTCAACTTATGGTCAAATAATCTTCAACAAAGCAGGAAAAGATATACAGTGGAAAAAAGTCCATCTCCTCAGGTTCCTGAGTGGCTCAATTGGTTAAGCAACTACTTTCAGCTCAGCTCATGATCCTGGAGCCCAGGATTGAATCCTGAATCAGGCTCCCTGCTCGGCAAGGACTCTGCTTCTCCTCTGACCCTGCCCCTTCTCAGACTTTCTCTTTCTCTCATTCTCCCTTTTCAAATATATAAATAAAATCTTTTTAAAAAAAGTCTCTTCAATAGATGTTGTTGGGAAAATTGGACAGATATGTATAGAAGAATGAAACTCAACTATTCTTTTACACCATACACAAAGATAAACTCAAAATGGATAAAAGACTTCAATGTGAAGCAGGAATCTATCAAAATCTTAGGGGAGAACATAGGCACTAACCTCTTCAACACTGGCCACTGCGACTTCTTTCAAGACATTTCTGGCCACAGCGACTTCTTTCAAGACATTTCTCCAAAGGCAAAGGAAACAAAAGTGAAAATGAACTTTGGGAACTTCATCAAAATCAAAAGCTTCTGCACAGCAAAGGAAACAATCAACAAAACAAAGGGTCAAACCACGGAATTGGAGAAGATATTTGCAAATGACACTATAGACAAAGGGCTGATAACCAAGATCTATAAAGAACTCCTCGGGGTTCCTGGGTGGCTCAGTGGATTAAGCCTGTGTCTTTGGCTCAGGTCATGATCTCAGGGTCCTGGGATTGAGCTCACATCAGGCTTTCTACTCAGCAGGGCGCCTGCTTCCCCCTCCCCCTCTGCCTGCCTCTCTGCCTACTTGTGATCTCTGTCTGTCAAATAAATAAATAAAATCTTTAAAAAAAAATCCTCAAACTCAAAACACACAAAACAGATAATCATGTCAAAAAATGGACAGAACACAAGAACAGACTTGGCTCCAAAGAAGACATACAAGTGGCTAACAGTCACATGAAAAAATGTTCATCATTAGCCACCAGGGAGACTCAAATCTAAACCAAATTAAGATACCACCTTACACCAGTCAGGATGGCCAAAATCAACAGGACAGTAAACAAGTGTTGGAGAGGATGTGGAGAAAGGGGAATACTCTTACACTGTTGGTGGAAATGCAAGTTGGTACAGCCACTTTGGAAAACAGTGTGGAGATTCCTTAAGAAATTAAAAATAGAGCTACCCTATGACCCTGAAATTGCACTTCTGGGTATTTACTGCAAAGACACTGATACAGTGAAAAGAAGGGCCATATGTATCACAATATTTATAGCAACAGTGGCCACAGTCATCCAACTGTGGAAAGAGCCAAGGTGCCCTTCAACAGATGAATGGATAAAGAAGACATGGTCCATATATACAATGGAGTATTCTGCCTCCATCACAAAGGATAAATACCCAACTTTTGTAACAACATGGATGGGACTGGAGGAGATTATGCTGAGTGAAATAAGTCAAGCAGAGAAAGTCAATTATCATATGGTTTCACTTACTTGTGGAGCATAAGGAGTAACACAGAGGACACTGGGAGGTGGAGAAAGTTAGTTGGGGGAAATCAGAGGAGGAGACAAACCATGAGAGACTGTGGAGTCTGAGAAACAAACAGGGTTTTGGATGGAAGAGGGGTGGGGGGGGTTGGATGAGCCTAGTGGTGGGTATTAGGGAGGCATGTACTACATGAAACACTGGGTGTTGTGCATAAATAATTTTGGAATACTGGGAAAGATTGATTAAATTAAAAATAAAAATGAATAAATAAAATAAATTATAGGGATATAATATACAGCATAGGGAATATAGTCAATAATATTGTAATAAAATTTGTATGGTGATGGGATGGGAACTAGATTTACTGTGCGAACTATTTAATAATGTAAAAAACTTTCAAATCACCATGATGTACACCTATAACTAATATATTATATTTCAATAAAAAAAAAAGAAAATACAGTTATATGTCCTACTCCTGAAAGTGATAGCCTAATGTAGAAGGAGAAGAAGTCAAGTAGTGCCCAAGGGCTGGCATTTCAAGGAGTGTCTCTGGTGTCTATCACATAAGCTCTGCTGTTTTATTTTGTATCCTTCAGATCAGTCATCAGCAGAGATTCTCCTTGCCTGCTTGGCCAGTGTTTGGCTCCTGGCCTGAATGTGGTATGTTTTAACTAGGTGTGCTCTGATCTGCTTATGAAATGAGATCTGACACCAAATCCACCAGGATTGAGGTCCTGCAGAACTCTCTGGCTGGGAGAAGTGGTGTGGGAAGGGAGATCTGCTGGTATTCTTAGAGAGGAGTTCACCACACTGAGACTGAGGCAAGCCTGACTGAAAAGGACAGCCCTATCAGAACACAGGTGGTGGGGTTTGGTGTAAGTAAGTTAGGCAACCAGTGTTAGTGCTGAACTGATTACTTTAGTGACTCTGTGTTTATGCTCAATGGCAGGGAAGGAAAACGTTACCAAACATCTCCTTAGTTTCTGGAGAAGCATCTCTGTGAATGCTGCTTCTTGGGGACACACTCTAAGAGAAGTGAAGAATCTCCCCACTGGGTGCTCCAGTCATTTTTCAGATCACTGTTTTCACACTCTATGTCCCCAGTTTGTTTGCCTGCCCTCTCTCTAGGATCAGGACAGTGCCCTCTAGCCTTTATCCCAGCCAAACACACTGACTTTTAAAAACTCCAGGCTTTAAGCCTCACTGGTTGCAAAAACTCATGAAATTCAGCCCCTCTCAATTTCTAGGTCAATGGCTTTGGGAAAATGTTCTTCTTTTGCATTCCCCTGTGTGCTTCCCGCCCCCCCCCATTTTTCTCCACAACTATAGCTCCCTCCCCTCCACAACACTCCAGGTTCTCCCCTAAACTGTATCTCTGTAATTCCTTTTTTCAATGTGGCCTCTTCTTTCCCTTTTTTTGTGGAGTTTCTTCTGTCGATCTTCAGGTTGGCTTCTGGGGTATTTAGGATGATTTGAAAGTTACCTACTTATGTTTGTGGGATGAGATGAGCTCAGGGTTCTCCTATACTGTGGCTAACTTCCTCTCTACTCTGTGCATTTTAATTGGGTTATTTGTGGATTTTTGTTTTGTTTAGTTTTTTTTTTAGGTGTTGAGTCATATAAGTTCTTTATATATTTTGGATATTAACCCCTTATTGGATATAGCATTTTCAAATATCTTCTCCCATTCAGTTGGTTGCCTTATAAAGTTTTGTTGATGGTTTCCTTTGCTGTAAATTTTTTTTTATTTTGATATAGTCCCAATAATTTAATTTTACTTTTGTTTCCCTTGCCAGAGGAAACACAGGAAGAAAAATGTTCCTATGGCCAATGTCAAAGAAATTAGTGGCTTTGTTTTTTTCTAGGAATTTTATGGTTTCAGAGTTCACATTTAGAACTTTAATCCATTCTAAGTTTATTTTTTGTGTATGATGTAAGAAAATGATTCAGTTTCATTCTGTTGCATGAATGAGTTTTGCAGTTTTTCCAGTTTTCCTAGCACCATTTGTTGAAGAGACTATCTTTACCCCATTGCATATTCTTGTCCCCTTTGATGTAGATCAATTGACCCATGTGAGCATGGGTTTATTTCTGGACTTTCTACTCTGCTCCATTGATTTGTGTGTCTATTTTTATGCCAACACCATTTTGCAGTTCTGCAGTATATTTTGAAATCTGGGATTGTGATACTTCTAGCTTTGTTCTACTTTTCCCAGATTGATTTGCTTTTTCAAGCTAGTGGCTCCATGCAAATTTTAGGATTATTTGTTCTAGCTCTATGAAAAATGTTGTTGGTATTTTGAGCAGGACTGCATTAAATCTGTAGATTCCCTTGGGTAGTATGGACATTTTTAACAATGTTGGTTTCATGAGCATGGAATATCTTTCCATTTATTTGTGTTGCCTTCAATTTCATTCATTGGTGTTTTACAGTTTTTGGAGTACAGGTCTTTCACCTCATTTGTTAAGTTTATGCCTAGACATTTTATTCTTTTTGGTGCAATTTTAAATGGAATTTTTTCCTAAATTTTTTTTCTGCTACTTCATTATCAGTGTATAGAAATACAACAGACTTTTGTATATTACTTTTTTGTCCTGGAATTTATTAAATTCAGTTACAGTAGCTTTTTGGTGGAATCTTCATTTTTTCTATATACACAAATCTTGTCATTTGCAAATAGTGAGTTTTACTTCTCCCTTACCAATTTTTATGCCTTTTATTTCTTTTTCTTGTCAGATTGCTATAGCTAGGATTTCTAGTACTACATTGAATAACAGTGGTGAGTGTAGACATATTTGTCTTATTCTAGATCTTAGAGAAAAAGTTCTCAATTTTTCACCATTGAGTTTGAACTTAGCATCTCAGCTAAGTGTAATCACTTTACACTTTTCAAAATGGCTAAAATTAAAACACAAGAAACAAAAAGTCTTGGAGAGACTGTAGAGAAAAAGAAAGCTTATGCACTCATGGTGGGAACAGAAACTGGTGCTTCCCCTGTGGAAAACAATAAGAAGTTTTCTCAAAAACTTAAAAATAGAATTACTATATGATTTAGTTATTTGACTACTAGGTGTTTACCCAAAGAAAATAAAAATACTAAACTGAAAAGATATATGTACCTCTGTGTTTATTGCAGCATTATTTACAGTAGCTACTATATGGAAGCAGCCCAGTGTCCACCCACAGAAGAATGGATAAGGAAGTTTACACACACACACACACACACACACACACACAGGAATATTTTTCAGCCATAAGAAAAAGAATGGAATCTTGCCATTTACAACAACATGGATGTACCTTAATGGTATAATGCTAAGTGAAATAATTCAATAAGAGAAAAACAAATTTCAAATGATTTCACTTGTATGTCCAATATAAGAAAAAAATGAACAAAGAAAAAAAGATGCAAAACACAGACTCAAATATTGAGAACAAACTAGTGGTTGCCAGAGAAAGTATGGGGGGAGCAATGGATGAAACAGATAAAAGGGATTAAGAATGTTCTTATCTTAGGGGTGCCTGGGTAGCCCAGTCAGTTAGGCACCCAACTCTTTGTCTGGGCTCAGGTCATAATTTCAGGATCATGAGATTGAGAACCCATGGTGATCTGGTGATCCCCTGGTCAGGCTCTGTGCCTAGTATGTTGGCCACCTTCTTAAGGTTCTCTCCCTCTCCCTCTCTTTTTGACCCTCCCCCAGTTCATGTACTCACCCACTCATGCACTCTCTCTCCCACTCTCTTACAAATAAACAAGTAAAAACTCTTAAAAAATGCACTTATCTTAATAAGCAGGGAGAAAGTATAGAATTGTTGAATCATAAAGAGGAAAACTCTGTGGGTTTTTTTTTTTTTCTAATCTTTATATTTGTGCCATTTTCACCAGCCAGCCAGAGGCAAGTCTTCATGAGACAAGCATTTCCATTTGTTCCAAGGTATTTTTCTCATAGTTTGACACAGTGGATAGAAAGTTGAAGACATGCAATAAATAATTTATACCTATTTACTATCTTTGCCACAAGGAAGATTTTATTCTCCCTTTTACATGTTGGGGTTCATAAAAGCATATTGAATGTGCCATGATAGCATAGTATTTGCTAGCTTAAATATTGATTTCAAATTCACTACATCTAATCTCTCATAATAAAGCTTTTAGATTAATTCAATCATTGTCTCATGCTTCTGAAGGGGAAATTGAGAATCAGGAAAGAGTCATGTCACACAGTTAGGTGGAATTTTTACTTGACCTGAATCAGATACCTGAATCAGATAGTCTATAAATGTGAAAAGAATTTACTAGTTTTCCAAAGTTAACACTAATGAAAACTCAGTTTTTAAAAACAGAATCCCTCATACACACATTTTCAACATTATTTAGAGTTGATTAGGTACAAAATATTTAAATAGACACTGATAGAATTTAAAATAAAAAAGACATTTTGCGATAGAGGAATTCATGACTTCATAATAGCTAATAAAACTAGTGATTTATACATCTTTTTAAGCACTGTCTACATGCCATGCACACACATATTTACATGTATTTACTTATTTACTCTCACAGCATTACTATGAGAAAGTTATTGCTATTATCCACATTTTTCAGATGAGAACATTGAAGGACAAGGAACTTAAATAACCTATAAATGTTCAAACATTTAATAGTATTTTGGAAATCATAGCAACTGGTGGATATAAATTCTACATGTGTAGTCAGCTATTTTTTGCTCCTTTCCCTGAAATGGAGATATGGTTTCCAAAAGGCTTCCTACGGAACCCTGTGAAAATTCTTTCATAATCAGCCATTATGATTACATACTGCAGAATAACTGCCTTAGAATTCAAACAGAAGTGACTAACTTCTTAGCATTTTCCTCTCTTCACTCTGTCCTTCATCTTGCATATAGTCTCTAAGCAGAAGTAGAAGTGGTTGTGAGATCAATACCCACATAGGTTTCCATGCTGGGCATGAACTCTACCTGAGATTCTCTCTTTCTCTCTGTCCCTCTCTCTAATCAAAAATTAATTAATTAATTAATTAATCTATCTGATAAAAAAATACACATTAAAAAAAAAAGCCAACAGCAAGCCTCCTACTCAACAGTAAAATGTAGACTACTTTCTGTAGCAATAGGAACCAAGAAAAAGTTGCCCACCATTAGGACTTCTATTAAAAACTGTAGGACCCTGATATGAGGAAGTGGTGATGCAACATGGGGGCTTAAGTGGGTAGAAGAAGAATCAATGAAACAAGATGGAATTGGGAGGGAGACAAACCATAAGTGACTCAATCTCACAAAACAAACTGAGGGTTGCTGGGGGGAGGGGGTTGGGAGAAGGGGGTGGGATTATGGACATTGGGGAGGGTATGTGCTTTGGTGAGTGCTGTGAAGTGTGTAAACCTGGTGATTCACAGACCTGTACCCCTGGGGATAAAAATATATGTTTATAAAAAATAAAAAATTATAAAAAAATAAGTAAATAAAATAAAATTAAATTAAATTAAAAAAAAACAAAACTGTAGGAGTGGGGCGCCTGGGTGGCTCAGTGGGTTAAAGCCTCTGCCTTCAGCTCAGGTCATGATCTCGGGGTCCTGGGATGGAGCCCCGCATCAGGCTCTCTGCTCAGCAGGGAGCCTTCTTCCCCACTCCGTCTCTGCCTGCCTCTGCCTACTTGTGATCTCTCTCTCTCTGTCAAATAAATAAATAAAATCTTTAAAAAAAGAAAACTGTAGGAGTTCGGGGAAATCAAAGGGGAGATAAACCATGAGAGACAGTGAACACTGAGAAACAAGCTGAGGGTTTTGGAGGGGAAGGTCGTGGGGGGTTGGGTAAGTCTGGTGGTAGGTATTAAGGAGGGCATGTATTACATGGAGCACTGGGTGTGGTACATAAACAATGAATTGTGGAACACTAAAAAAAAAAAAACTGTAGGAGTTACTAGTCATTTCAAGCAAGAGGGAAAACGTCCTAGAATTATTACATAGAATATAATTTAAAAATCCAAAATAATTTGTAGATAAGTACTGGAATAAATAAATGAATTTAGTAAGGTAGTTGGATATGAAGATAATGCCAAAAAATCAATTCTAATTTTATATACAAGCAAGAGAGATAAATTATAAATTTTGAAAATAATCTCCAATAATATTTTTTTAAAAATCAAGTACCCAGAAATAAAGTTACCAAACTGAGCAACTGAAACAAGTTAAGATTTAAAAAAACAAACACACATACACTCATACAAAATGACTGGCCCAAGTCCATAATCTATTGAAACTCAAAAATTTAAAGATATGAATTTCTTTAAATTAATCTGTAACTTCAATGTAACTTCAATTTAAAAATATTCCATCTGGGTTTTTTGCAGAAATGTACTGCACTAGATGACTTAAAAACTTACATGGTATGCAAAGGGTCAAGAATTGCCAAAAAATCTTAAAGGAAAAGAAGAAAGCTAAAGTTGTTACACTATCTGATATCAAGATCTACTGTAAAGATGAAGTAATTAAGACTGTGTTATTTGTCTATGAATAGAGAAACTCACCAGTAATGCAACAGGAAAGTAAAGTGCATAGGGGGAATGTCTGGTCTTTTCAATATTCAAAAAAGGTACTGGATCACTAGGATAGCCACCTAGAAAATAATATGTCTTCATACTTACATCATACTATACAAAAATAAACAAACAAACAGAAAGGAAAGAAGGGAGGGAGGGAGGAAAAAAGGGAGAAGGAAGGAGAGAGAGAAAGAGGAAGAGAGGGAAGGGAGGAGGGAGGAAGGAGAGCTCTCATAGAAAAATTTAGGGGAATCTGTTCATAACTTAGGTTAGGCAAAACTTTCTTAACTAGGACACAAAATGTGCTAATCATAAAATAAAAAATAATAAACTAAATTATATTAAATTTTAAAAGTTTTGGGTGCCTGGGTAGCTCAGTTGATTAAGCACCCAACTCTTGGTTTTGTCTCAGGTCATGATCTCAGGGTCCTGGGATCAAGCCCAACATTGGTCCCCCACTCAGCAGGCAGTCCCCTTGAGGATTCTGTCTCTCTCTGCCCCCCCTCCATTCACATGTGTGCTCTTTCTCTCTCTCTTAAACAAATAAATAAATCTTTTTAAAAATTAAAAATGTCTTTTAATCATTAAGACAGTGGAAAGGCAAGTCACAAAATAGAAGAATATATTTGTCTATACAAATGACTTTTATCTAGAAACATAAAGAACAATACACGTGAGGTATAAATGAAAAACACAGAATACGCAGAAACTTCGCAAAAGAGGATATCCAGAGGACTAGCAAACATGAAAATATGTTCAACTTCATTAGTCATCAGGCAAACGTGAATTTAAACTTTAGCAACTATCATGTACATTCCAAAATGGCCAAAATGAAAGGAGCAAAAAATTCCAAAATTCTCTTAGAAAGCTATGGACCAACCACATTTCTCATATGATAGTTACAGGATATATGAATTGGTATAATATATATATTGATACAATATCTTTAGAGAAATATGTGGTGTTATGTACTAAAGCTGAAGATATGTATAAGCTATGATCCAACAATTCTACTTATAGGTACATACCCAACAGAAATCCATGTTTTCCTAAAGAGAGGTACTAGAGTATTTATAGAAGCAAAAATTAAAATAGCGCCAAACTCAAAACTATTCAAAGACCTATCAATAGCAGGATGGATAAAATAAATTGTATATTTACTCAATGGAATACTTGAAAGCAATGAGAGTGAATAATTTATAACCACATGCAAAAAAAAAAAAGAACCTCATACATAGTATGAAGATAAGGAGAATGCATATTATATAATTTTGTTTATATAAAGCATAAAAATAAGCAATACTAATCTCTGCTGTTGGAAGCCCACAGGGTGGTTCTGTTTGGGCAAGTCAGAAGCTACTGGAAGTGGTATGGGGAGTGGGAAAAAGGTAGTTCTGGGATGACAGGAATGTTTTTCACTGGGCCCTAGCTACACAGGTGTGTGCAGTTTGTGAAATTTTGCCAGCTATAAAGAATTCATATGTGTAATTTTTACACATATATGTTATACTATAATACAGGAATTCCAAAAATAATTAAAAAATCAAAGCCACCACCTGGATGGTGCTTAAAAATCTCTAGATTCTGAAGTACTTAAAAATCACAAGTTTGAGTTCACAAGTCAAAGAGATTTAAAGAAAATGAAAACCTTTTAATTTAAAGCATAATTCTCTTTTATGAAACTAATTTTACTTTCTACATCTTAATAGAATGAATGGTTTTATTAAAAATCATTTTTAATTAAACTTTTGCACATTATGTAATTCCATCAATGAATTTGCAAACAGGTTGCAATGAATATTTGCCACCTGGCATTGATTTTGTAGAAATAGGAAAGTATATAACAAAATTCAACTCAACATTTAGAGGCGAATTTTACTACAAAAAAAATCAAATATTACTATTCTAGTTATTTTGTGTCTATGAAGATTTAAAACCTAAATACTTAAATTAAAGAATTTAGTTGAAAGCCTCTATTTTAAAAGCGTGTTTTGGGTCACTGTGATATCCTTTTCACCCCACATCATAGACAATACCTTTGGGTCCATCTATGCCCTTTAGGCTTCTACTCCCATTGCTCCATCCAAGCACCAGATTGAAATAAATATCTCATTTACCTTTGAAAATATTTAGTGAAATCAAGTATCAATCCAAGGACAAACTGTGATATACTGAAATGGATCATTAGTGCCTCCAAGCCCTTATTTCTGCCATGCTCTCTGGCTGCCCACCCCACCCCCCAACACAGACACATGCCTTTACTACCAGGTATCCTATGTTCTCCAGGCCTGTGCCCATGGAGGAATCCTGTTGAGCCAGTCCTCCAGGCGTCAAGCACTCTATCAAATTCCTCCTGCCCTTCCTGTCAATAAAAGTTGTCAATTCTGTATTCCATTTTCTCAGAACCATGTCTATTTTCCACAGGAGGAAACAAAATTAATCTGACCTCTGATCACATACATAAATGTACAATTACTGCTCTTCCCAGGAAAAATGTATCTCCCACAACAGTCCTCTAGAGACTAGACTTTTACTTTAAAGCATGATGCTAACAATGGGCTTATTAGACTTCATGGAACATCCGCAGGAAAGACTTTGTGGGCAAAAAGGGACTCCTGGTGCCCTTCTAAGAGTTTTGCATGCATGTATCTAGTCTGTGGGAGATCTCCCACAAGCCACTCATATCACAATACTTCAGTATTTACCATATTCTTATAAAAGACAGTCAAAATAGATCACAAAATAAAAATACTGAAATATTTGTTTATTAAAAATAATCAAGTTTGAGTAACAATCATTCAAACTGCAGCTAGACAGTGAGAGGGTAGCCACCTTGATTAAATTATCTGCATAAAAATGTTTCTATAGGGGCACCTGGTGGCTCAGTGGGTTAAGCCTCTGCCTTGGCTCATGTCATGATCTCAGGATCCTGGGATGAGCTCCACGTTGGGCTCTCTGCTCAGCAGGGAGACTGCTTCCCCCCACTCTCTCTGCTTGTCTCTCTGCCAGCTTGTGATCTCTGTCTGTCAACAAATAAAATCTTAAAAAAAAAACTTGATAAAAAATGTATCTATATTGTTTTAATTGTATAGGATCTATCCTTTAAGAAGCTGATTATCTGAAACTCTATTTCACTGCATTTTATTTTTCACATTTTAGTTTTCTAATATACCCTAAAAATGCCAAGTTTATTGGAATGTTCTGACCTTTAAAATTAATAACTCAGTTTTAAATAATTGATCAGAGTGGTCTAATATCTAAAAGAATGTCTGATATAAGTTTTATCCACAATATTTGGGATAGCAAAGTACCATATATTTTTTTAACCTTTCTTACTTAAAAACGTGATCAAAACTCAAAAGAGGGCAAAGGATCTACCTTAAAATCTTGGTATCGAAAGTCATAGCTGTCAATTTAGGTTTAAAATCTCCCCATTCTTGACATTTTCTCAGCACCCAAATGAATGCTATATATATGAAAACCAGTTTCTTTGAGAATTTCATATATTTTATAAAGTTACTTAAAATTTAATGGGAATTCCCAGCTGAATATAATCGAAGGGAGAAAAATGGTATAGACATTATGATCCAGCAGTTGTTTTAGCACATGAATGCTCTAAAGGTCTCCACATTTTACCCTTAAAAAAGGTATCTACTCTCTCATCATATATTTATAATACAAGAGAAGAAGGTAAGATATATACACTGCAAAATATTTTATATTATTGCAAAAGGCATGGGAAGTCTACTGGTGGGGTGATGAAGATAGGAAATCAAGGTCACTAGACATTAAGGTCACGGCCCTAAGTGAAGTCTGAGGCAGGAACTGTACCTGGAAACTAAGAGAGATTATGGGAGTCAGTGAGACAAGTTGTGGAAAAAGCCAGATGTCATGAAACTAGCACAGGCATGAATGAGAGAGTCACTAAATCTTAAGTGAAAAAAGCAAAATATCTGAAATATTAACACTCCAAGTAAAATGGAAGCAAAAATAGTCAAGGCATCACTATGTATAAGAGTATCTGCTCTATGTTCTTGTATTTTCCCTCTCCTGTTCTCCTTCTCTGTCTCTCTCTCTCATCTATCCTTAAATAAACACTTTCGTAAAGCCCTCTCAAAGGATACATATGAAGCAAATAATAGCATTACTCTTATTTGCAGACTTACTTCCAGAGAAAGAAGACGACTTTGGTGGTAAGGAGGGGGGAGTGTTGTTGAAAGAATACTTGAGGTTTAAAGATCTACTATTATTATTATTTATCAATTTATATAAGAACAAAGTATTCATGTATTATATTTTTAAAACCCAAGAATTTAAATCTATAAATAAAACAAATGACTAATTCAACCAACAAATAAGAAATCAGAAGTCACAAACCTTCTATAAGTTAGGAGTGAGTGTCCAGAATAAAGTAACAAGAAAATAGAGTTCTAGCTTCCAGATCCCAGAGTTCGCCTTCTCTTCTGCACCTCACTTCCTCTTCTGACTACATGTCCTCACAGTCATTTATTCAATAAACATTATCCGACTTACTATGTGCCTGGGACCACACAGCTGTTGAGTCTGTGCTGACGCCTGATTGTGGGGAAGACAAATAATTCTAACGCATTGCGCTATTATCTCCTTGGTGGTCTGCCCCCTGCAAGCCTGCATGCAATTATAACATTTTGCTTGTGCCCTGCAAGGTGAGGAAAAAATATAGGAAAAAACCTTATAAGGAAGGACTTAGTGAAGTGCAGAGGGATTTGCAGAGATGTTGGATGTTAGAAATGTTGACCTGTATCCGATCACCTTGTTGTATAGCATGTAATCTCTAGGAAGGCCTTGAAATATTTCCAGGTTCTTTGACCAAGACAGAAGCTGAACTTAGTGAACCTTCAGTGAATAGACCTTCCCTGAACATAAGTTCCTTCAAATGGCATCTGTGGAATTTCCATGAGGAACTACAAGACTCAGGAATGCAAACAGAAACTCCCCACAGTCTGCATGTGTCCATGGGAATTTTCACCAACTTTCAGTGCCTTGATATTTCACATGATCACCAAAACTGATGAGCAATTGCAGGTCCGTGGGAGATGAAAAATAGGTGTGCTTCTAATAATAAGTATGTTGATATTTATAGATTGAAGATTGCATATATAGGAGATGACCAGTGTGTGCATTTCCATGGAATTGCTTTCTTCTATAATTCAGCATTTTTAGCTTAGTGTCTGTTTTAATTTTCCAGCTGGCTCAAATATAGGCATTGAAGACATTTCCCTAAAGGTGAAGCTAATCTGACTCCCAGCCAATCCTCACCAAATCAAAGAAAATATTTGGAAACTAATTTGGAATAGCAGCTGAGATCAAGAATTAATGTGCCCTGGATTTGAGGATGTGCCCACTAAAATTACAATATATAAAACTTGGCTTAGCACTCTGTTTCCAGCTTGATATGCTATCAAAACCTGCCAAAATTTGAAATGGTTTCCCCCTCCTGGCCCTCCATAACTTGATCACTTTAAGTGGAACAAGGTAACAATTTTAAGTACTTGGGGCCAGATGATAATTTTAAGTAAACAAGACATGGAGACTGGTCAAATAATTTCCATATCAAAATCTCCCAGCCAAACACAGTGCCAGTATATTATTTGAGCTATTCCTCCTTTCTTTTCAAAAGTTCAATTCTTCAACCATCAAAAAGGCTGTCAAATAAAGCAAATATGCATTTAGATAAGGAGAGACTTTATCACAGACTATTGCAATAGGGAGAATGTGTAATCATAAATCAGCAAGTGTCTCAAAATAAAAACAGAAAAAGACCTATAAGGCAAAAAAATGTAGTTTTCTCAATGTTAACATCTTCCAAACAAAAGCAGCATATCTCAGCGAGGGTATTGACATTCAGACACCAAGATACAGGCTATTTCCATCACACTAAGGATCCCTGTTATAACCATCCCCACTTCTCTCTCACTTTCCCCACCTACTTAGCCTTGGCAACCACGAATAACTTTTCCATTTCTATAATTTTGCTATTTCAAGAATATTACAAAATGGAATCATAGGTGGACGTTTTACACTCAGCAGAATTTTTTGGGAAAATTCAGGTTATTGCACAGATCAGTCAGTTTGTTCATTTTTATTACTGAGCAATTTCCATTGTATGAATGTACCAGTTTTAACATTTCATTGATTGAAGGGTAATTGGGTTGTATCCAATTTGGGCTGATCTGAGAAAAGCTCCTACAAACTATGTGTAAAGGCTTTCTGTGTGAGCATAATTCTTTATTTCTCAGGAGTAAATGCTCAGAAGTGCACTACTGGATTTTATGGTAATTACATGCTTAATTTATTGAGAAAGTGAAAAAAAGTTTCCCACAATGACCATACCATTTTCCATGCTCAACAGCAATGTATGAGTGTTTGAGCTGTTCTGCATCCATGTCAGCATTTGGCATTGTCAGTATTTTTTTATTTTAACCATTCTGACGTGTAGCAATACCTTATTGGGATTTCATTAGAATTTTCCCAGTGGTTTATGGTATTGAGCATTTTCCACATGCTTACTTGAAATCTGTATATCTTTAGTGAAAATTCTATCTATGTTGACTATGTTATAATTGGATTGTTTGTTACTATTGAGTTTTGAGAGTTGTATTAGTTTGCAAGGGTTGGTATAGCAACAAACCACAGATTGAGTGGTGTAAACAACAGAAATTTATTTTCTTATGTTTCTGGAGTCTAGAAGGACAAGATCAAGGTGTCAGTAGGGCTGGTTCTTGGTTTGTACATAATCATCTCCTCCCTGGATCTTGATATGCTCTTCCCTCTGGTGTGTGTCCAACTTCATTCTTCATTTCCTCTTATAAGGACACTAGTTATATTGGATTCAGGCCCATCCTAGTGACTTCATCTGAACTAAATTACCTTTATAATTATGCCATTTCAAAGTCCTTGGGGCCCTTGTTATTGCTGGAATGGGTGGAAGTTCTGGCTTCCTAAGTGGTTTCCACTGATGCCACAGTGGGGGTAGCGTCATTACTGCTGGGTACTGATGAGGGTCCTGATTCCTCTCAGCCTCCTCTGACCACACAGGAGGAGTAGAAGTGCCTCATTACTACCAGGTGGAAATTGAAGTCTAAGAGCCCCAAATGTTTCCATTTATTTGACTGGAGAGGGGTAGGAGCACTCCTTCAGAGTCAGCTCCTTACTTGGCCTTCTCTAAACAAACCTGGTAGGGGTGTTAAGAGTGCCTTGGTACAGCCGTGGTACAGACAATTATAAAAGTTTAGGTGCCCTATTTGCCTTTGTCAGTGGATTTTTTTCTAGGATGTTTGTCTGGAGTAAAAGTTGTTGCTTAAAAGTCTTCTGTCTTGTGAGATCCTTTTCTGATCCTTTGGCTAGATAGAACCAGGCTTTTTGGAGGACATTTTTGTCCATACCTGTTGAGCTTTCCAGGTTACCACCTTCTTCATCTCCAAGTATATATGAGGGAAAAACAGAGAAGTCAACACAGGGTGCTTTCTCGGGCCCAAAAATCCCTAGCCAATCTGCTTACCTTTATTCACATGTCAGAGTCTTCTGATGTCTGTTTTGTATATAAATGCAGGTTTCCTCATTGTACTTAGCGAAGGGAATAGAGGAACTTGTGTCTATTTTATCTTCCCAGAATCAGACGACTAGTCTTTTCTGGATTCATGACACATCATTGTTTAATTCTTATAACTGATTGAATCTGGTATCCCACCCAAGCTGTGGCTAACTTTGTTTAATGTTAAGTTCAACTTTCCCATTTCCCATATTTTAATTATTTTTACATTTCACTTTTTTCCCACCTGGCATAAAAAAGCATATTCACATCATTTCACTATATAATATACCCTTACATATTTTCCTTACTTCTGATAACTTTATCAATTAATTGGAGTTGATACATTTCCTATATCTTTTATATTTTTCCTGTTGGGCACTTTTCTTCATTACACATGTACGGACAGTCCCCAACTTATAACTTGTCAGTCCCCAACTGACAATTTTTCAATTTTATTATGGTGCAAATGTGATAGGAATTGAATAAAAATTATACTTCAGATTTTGAATTTTGATCTTTCCTGGGCAAGGGCTATGTGGTACAATGCTCTCTCATGATTCTGGGAAGTAGCAGTAAGCCACAGCTCCCAGTCAGCCATTCAATCACAAGGTCAAACAACTGATATACTTATAGTCATTTTGTACCCATACAAACATTCTGTTTTTCACTTTCAGTATTCAGTAATTTACATGAGATATTCAACACTTAATTATAAAATAGCCTTTGTGTTGGGTGACTTTGCCCAACCACAGGTTGACGTACATGTTCTAAGTAAGGCTAGGCTAAGCTACAATGTTTAGTAGGTTAGATGTATTAATGTATTTTTGGCTTGTGACATTTTCAACTTACGATGGGTTTATCAGGACATAACCCCCTTGTAAGTAAGGAAAATCTGTATATTAAGGGAGTATACAGTATGCTTGCTTATCCACATCCTCAGCTTCTAGTTGGGCAAGTAGTCCAATAGTCCAATTAGTCACCAATCACCAATTAGTCCAAATAGTCCAATCAGTCACCAACTATTATGAATCCACTCCCTGAGTAGATGAATATTCATGTTACCTAGAGCCCAAAAATGATAATGTCTCATCCACCAAACTAGATTATTTTTGTTCAGGTTGAGTTCCCTGCAATCTACTTAGAAATTATAGTAAATACAAATTGTCATGGCTTCTTGGCTTGCCATAATTCCTTAGTAGCAAGTGCTATGCTAGTCTCCCTTTCTAGGAGTAACTACTTCACTAAGAGGAATATTGATCACTGTTCATAACAGGAGCTTATGATAATGGTACTCTGAATTACCTATGATCTAGAAACAAGCATATGACCCAATCTTGCTATACACTAGCATCTTTATCACTATACTGTACTACAAAAATTAGAATAAACAGTGTGTACCCAGAATTCATTCTCTGAATTTTTCTCAAAGTGTTGCTGAGGGTAAAAGCCTCTTCTTTTCTGGTAATGAAGCTGTAAAAAGCTAAGCCTAGAGCTTCCAGTGGTCCCCCCACAATCACGTGGAAAAGTGGTCATTGGTAGAGGAGCATAATGTAATACACAGACCAGAATTGAAGAAAGATTAAAGAAAAAAAAGTCCTAATGACATGACAGTTCTGCTTCTAGTCATTTCCATTTATATTTCTTCAATTTTTGGTTACATAAGCCAACATAACGTTCAGTTTCCTAAGAGGTTTCAGGTTGGTTGTTACCAGAAGCAAGTGTGTCCTAATCACAAGTTGAAGACTCCCTCAACTGACAGGTTAGATTTATACTCATGTTCCTTTCTACCCACACTCACACCCACTTGAATTATAAATACACGAGATTTATCTTAGATACGATAATAGGTTTCAAACATTCATAATCAGAAAAGCTTACCTAATACTGAAAAGAAAGTCACCAACATGGCTTGATCTTCTATTAGTAAATTGAAAACAGTTGGCTTATTTGTGGAACTACCATGCTAGAAGATTATGGTTATTTTTTCTTGGTTTGTGGGGTTCCCAGTAGCATTATAATGATATAAATTAATATGATTTTATTTCCCTAGAGGATATCATCTATGTTATTCATTCACTCTAAACCAAACAAGTCAGAGAAAAAGAAGTATAATTTGTCATTGTGACTTTCCAGAAATTGCCTAGCATCCCAATTTTTTACATTAGCTTTTTCTTTTCAGTTCCACTTACAGAATTCCAAAACTGCTGAGAAATTATCCCCTCAAAGAAAATAAGTTCATATTCTTAATAGCTGTGCTCAGATAAGGATACTAATCTATGCCTTACAGAATTATTCTAAAGATAAAATGAGTTGTCTTATCTCTCCAATTACCCTGAAAAGCTCCTTGAGAATAAAAATCCTGTCTTCCACTTATTTTTTCCCTTATACTGTGTGAGCAGAAAATTTTCTTCTCCTAAAAGGCCCACACAGTTCTCACTGACCAATTAAAAGTATAGTATAGGTGTCTTGCCGTTCTGAGCATTTCAATTCTAAAGCTATCAAGTGGAAGAACAGTGTATAGTAGAGGATGTAAGGGGTTGCCTCAATTGCCCAGAGCAGAGCATTAGAATCTATACAGAGTGAAGATCCTGTCCCTGAAGAAAGGACAGTAATATTTGAGGAGTCAGGGTTCAAACAATGTTGGATTCCAAGTAGGGTGAAAAATGACCCCATGGAATCCAAGTAAGGTGAGGAATGACCAGAAATATAGAAATAGCACCCGAGCAGGACAACATCTACCCAGGGGAAGACATGAAAACAGAGATGGGAGATTGGATAT
The DNA here is from genome assembly GCF_011764305.1 of Mustela putorius furo. Lineage (NCBI taxonomy): Eukaryota > Metazoa > Chordata > Mammalia > Carnivora > Mustelidae > Mustela > Mustela putorius. Next base: position 78,234,401 of record NW_025421987.1, read on the forward strand.
ACATACAAGAAGACTGATTAATAAAATAATCAGAGCTTCTTAAACAAATGACTTATTCCAGGCTTGGCCAGGGAAAGTACATGCTGATCCTGAACATATTTTTATTTTAGAAAATAAGGAAGTGATCAAAAACAATGGAAACATGTCAAAAGGACAGAATAGCCAGCTTGAGTGAGCTCAAATTGGCCAAACCCAGGAATAATCTGAACATCAAAATAAATCATAATAGCAGTGGATTATAGCCTTTTGAACAAAAAAAGGAAACCATGAAACATATGCTATGAAAACATAAATTAATTAAAAGTTTGGAAAGGAAGGGATATTTTTATAGAGTTAGTGTAACCCTTTATATAATATTTATTAATTTCAAAGATTAAAAAGAGTAGCTTTAAAATTGAGTCATCTGATAGACCATCACTTTAAACAAGTGATCCAAATTAACATCATCAGTAATGGAACAAATGGAAACCATGCATCACCAGATAAGGTGCAATGAAAGAAACACAGCAGCATTTCTGTAACATTCCTGCCAAAGAGGAAGAGCTTGAATCTAAATATAAGGAAATGTCAGATGGTTGCTATTCGAATGATATTCTGCAAGACAACCTAGACTTTCATCCTTGAATATGTCAAGGTCATGAAATGAAAGTAAGTTAAGGAGCTGTTGCAGAATAAAGAAAACCAACAACTAAATGCATGAGTGATTATGAACTAGACCCCTTCATCATTTATAAATTACATTATTAGGGAAACTGGCAAAATTGGAATAGGACCTAGTAAAATATATCAGTGCTAACTTTCTGTTGTTGATGGTTATATTATGGTTATTTAGGAGAATGTCCTTGTTTATAGGACAAAATACTAAATATACTATATATACATATATATGATAGCACATTACTTCTAAATAATACTAAGTACTATTAAATACTGAACTTGTTTGTATGACTAAAGTATTGGAGTGTTACAGGGCATCAGGCTGTCAAATCAATCTCAAATGGGAGAGAAAAAAAAGTTCTGTAAATGCAACTTTTCTCCAGGTTTGATACAAAATTAATAAAAAATATCATTTACTAACATTATAGGACATTAAAATATGCTATAATTTTAAAAATTATATATACACACAATAAGAACTACACATTTTATTTATTTCATATACTGCTTATCTACACAGTTAAGAATTATGCTTTTAGACAGAAATCAAACATTATCTCTTAGATAAAAATCAAGCCAACTTCTGAAAATAAAAATACAGAAACCGCTTATTTGTGTCAAGTAATTGTGTTATATAGCTTTATAAGATGCCTAAGTAATTTGGTTCCACTTTTTACTTTTCCCCTTTGCTTTGCCATTAGGTAAGTAGCACGTGGAAATAAGAATACAGTTATTTCAATTTCCTACACACCACATTGCAATGGTTTTATTTGTCTGTCCACCACCTGGTAGGCACCTCAAGGACAGAACAGGTCTTGTTTAGCTTTGTGCTTCTTTCAAGCAAAACATCATAATTACATAAAATGCTTTTTTATGGATTTGGGGTCAGTTTGATGAAGGATGGGAAAGATCATTATCACTTGAAATGAATGAGCTGTGCAATGGAAGATGCCCTCAGGACACATCAGTACACCTAAGGCAGGTGTCAAGGGGAAAGCTGAAGAGAGAATCTATATATTGGTTTTTTTTTTAATTTTTTATTTTTTATAAACATATATTTTTATCCCCAGGGGTACAGGTCTGTGAATCACCAGGTTTACACACTTCACAGCACTCACCAAAGCACATACCCTCCCCAATGTCCATAATCCCACCCCCTTCTCCCAAACCCCCTCCCCCCAGCAACCCTCAGTTTGTTTTGTGAGATTAAGAGTCACTTAGGGTTTGTCTCCCTCCCAATTCCATCTTGTTTCATTGATTCTTCTTCTACCCACTTAAGCGCCCATGTTGCATCACAACTTCCTCATATCAGGGAGATCATATGATAGTTGTCTTTCTCCGCTTGACTTATTTCGCTAAGCATGATACGCTCTAGTTCCATCCATGTTGTCGCAAATGGCAAGATTTCATCTCTTTTGATGGCTGCATAGTATTCCATTGTGTATATATACCACACATTCTTGATCCATTCATCTATTGATGGACATCTAGGTTCTTTCCATAGTTTGGCTATTGTGTACATTGCTGCTATAAACATTCGGGTGCACGTGCCCCTTTGGATCACTACGTTTGTATCTTTAGGGTAAATACCCAATAGTGCAATTGCTGGGTCATAGGGCAGTTCTATTTTCAACATTTTGAGGAACCTCCATGCTGTTTTCCAGAGTGGCTGCATCAGCTTGCATTCCCACCAGCAGTGTATGAGGGTTCCCCTTTCTCCGCATCCTCGCCAGCGTCTGTCATTTCCTGACTTGTTGATTTTAGCCATTCTGACTGGTGTGAGGTGATACCTCATTGTGGTTTTTATTTGTATTTCCCTGATGCCCAGTGATATGGAGCACTTTTTCATGTGTCTGTTGGCCATCTGGATGTCTTCTTTGCAGAAATGTCTGTTCATGTCCTCTGCCCATTTCTTGATTGGATTATTTGTTCTTTGGGTGTTGAGTTTGCTAAGTTCTTTATAGATTCTGGACACTAGTCCTTTATCTGATATGTCGTTTGCAAATATCTTCTCCCATTCTGTCAGTTGTCTTTTGGTTTTGTTAACTGTTTCCTTTGCTGTGCAAAAGCTTTTGATCTTGATGAAATCCCAATAGTTCATTTTTGCCCTTGCTTCTTTTGCCTTTGGCGATGTTCCTAGGAAGATGTTGCTACAGCTGAGGTTGAAGAGGTTACTGCCTGTGTTCTCCTCAAGGATTTTGATGGATTCCTTTCTCACATTGAGGTGCTTCATCCATTTTGAGTCTATTTTCGTGTGTGGTGTAAGGAAATGGTCCAATTTCATTATTCTGCATTTGGCTGTCCATTTTTCCCAGCACCATTTATTGAAGAGGCTGTCTTTTTTCCATTGGACATTCTTTCCTGCTTTGTCGAAGATTAGTTGACCATAGAGTTGAGGGTCTATTTCTGGGCTCTCTATTCTGTTCCATTGATCTATGGGTCTGTTTTTGTGCCAGTACCATGCTGTCTTGATGATGACAGCTTTGTAATAGAGCTTGAAGTCCGGGATTGTGATGCCACCAACGTTGGCTTTCTTTTTCAATATCCCTTTGGCTATTTGAGGTCTTTTCTGGTTCCATATAAATTTTAGAATTATTTGTCCCATTTCTTTGAAAAAGATGGATGGTACTTTGATAGGAATTGCATTAAATGTGTAGATTGCTTTAGGTAGCATAGACATTTTCACAATATTTATTCTTCCAATCCAGGAGCATGGAACATTTTTCCATTTCTTTGTGTCTTCCTCAATTTCTTTCATGAGTACTTTATAGTTTTCTGAGTATAGATTCTGTGTCTCTTTGGTTAGGTTTATTCCTAGGTATCTTACGGTTTGGGGTGCAATTGTAAATGGGATGGACTCCTTAATTTCTCTTTCTTCTGTCTTGCTGTTGGTGTAGAGAAATGCAACTGATTTCTGTGCATTGATTTTATATCCTGACACTTGACTGAATTCCTGTACAAGTTCTAGCAGTTTTGGAGTGGAGTCTTTTGGGTTTTCCACATATAGTATCATATCATCTGTGAAGAGTGATAATTTGAATTCTTCTTTGCCTGTTTGGATGCCTTTAATTTCCTTTTGTTGTCTGATTGCTGAGGCTAGGACCTCTAGTACTATGTTGAATAGCAGTGGTGATAATGGACATCCCTGCCGTGTTCCTGACCTTAGCGGAAAAGCTTTCAGTTTTTCTCCATTGAGAATGATATTTGCGGTGGATTTTTCATAGATGGCTTTGATGATATTGACGTATGTGCCCTCTAACCCTACACGTTGAAGAGTTTTGATCAGGAAGGGATGCTGTACTTTGTCAAATGCTTTTTCAGCATCTATTGAGAGTATCATATGGTTCTTGTTCTTTCTTTTATTGATGTGTTGTAGCACACTGACTGATTTCCGGCAGCCCTGGAATAAATCCCACTTGGTCGTGGTGAATAATCCTTTTAATGTACTGTTGAATCCTATTGGCTAGTATTTTGGTGAGAATTTTCGCATCTGTGTTCATCAAGGATATTGGTCTATAGCTCTCTTTTTTGATGGGATCCTTGTCTGGTTTGGGGATCAAGGTGATGCTGGCCTCATAAAATGAGTTCGGAAGTTTTCCTTCCATTTCTATTTTTTTGAACAGTTTCAGGAGAATAGGAATTAGTTCTTTAAATGTTTGGTAGAATTCCCCTGGGAAGCTTTCTGGCCCTGGGCTTTTGTTTGTTTTGAGATTTTTAATGACTGTTTCAATCTCCTAACTGGTTATGGGTCTTTTCAGGCTTTCCATTTCTTCCTGGATCAGTTGTGGTAGTTTATGTTTCTAGGAATGCATCCATTTCTTCCAGATTGTCAAATTTGTTGGCGTAGAGTTGCTCATAGTATGTTCTTATAATTGTTTGTATTTCTTTGGTGTTAGTTGTGATCTCTCCTCTTTCATTCATGATTTTATTTATTTGGATCCTTTCTCTTTTCTTTTTGATAAGTCAGGCCAGGGGTTTATCAATTTTATTAATTCTTTCAAAGAACCAGCTCCTAGTTTCATTGATTTGCTCTATTTTTTTTTTTTTTTTTTTTTTTGCTTTCTATTTCATTGATTTCTGCTCTGATCTTTATGATTTCTCTTCTCCTGCTGGGCTTAGGGTTTCTTTCTTGTTCTTTCTCCAGCTCCTTTAGGTGTAGGGTTAGGTTGTGTACCTGAGACCTTTCTTGTTTCTTGAGAAAGGCTTGTACTGCTATATATTTTCCTCTCAGGACTGCTTTTGTTGTGTCCCACAGATTTTGAACCATTGTATTTTCATTATCATTTGTTTCTATGATTTTTTTCAATTCTTCTTTAATTTCCCGGTTGACCCATTCATTCTTTAGAAGGATGCTGTTTAGTCTCCATGTATTTGGGTTCTTTCCAAACTTCCTTTTGTGGTTGAGTTCTAGCTTTAGAGCATTGTGGTCTGAAAATATGCAGGGAATGATCCCAATCTTTTGATACCGGTTGAGTCCTGCTTTAGGACTGAGAATGTGATCTATTCTGGAGAATGTTCCATGTGCACTAGAGAAGAATGTGTATTCTGTTGCTTTGGGATGAAATGTTCTGATATATCTGTGATGTCCATCTGGTCCAGTGTGTCCTTTAAGGCCTTTATTTCCTTGCTGATCTTTTGCTTGGATGATCTGTTCATTTCAGTGAGGGGAGTGTTAAAGTCCCCTACTATTATTGTATTATTGTTGATGTGTTTCTTTGATTTTTTTATTAATTGGTCTATATAGTTGGCTGTTCCCACGTTGGGGGCATAGATATTTAAAATTGTTAGATCTTCTTGTTGGATAGACCCTTTGAGTATGATATAGTGTCCTTCCTCACATCTTATTATAGTTTTTGGCTTAAAATCTAATTGATCTGATGTAAGGATCTCCATTCCTGCTTTCTTCTGATGTCCATTAGCGTGGTAAATTCTTTTCCACCCCCTCACTTTAAATCTGGAGGTGTCTTCGGGCTTAAAATAAGTTTTTTGGATGCAACATATAGATGGGTTTTGTTTTTTTATCCATTCTGATACCCTGTGTCTTTTGACAGGGGCATTTAGCCCATTAACATTCAGGGTAACTATTGAGAGATATGAATTTAGTGCCATTGTATTACCTGTAAGGTGACTGTTACTGTATATGGTCCCTGTTCCTTTCTTATCTACCACTTGTAGGCTCTCTCTTTGCTTAGAGGACCCCTTTCAATATTTCTTGTAGAGCTGGTTTGGTGTTTGCAAATTCTTTCAGTTTTTGTTTGTCCTGGAAGCTTTTAATCTCTCCTTCTATTTTCAATGATAGCCTAGCTGGATATAGTATTCTGGGCTGCATGTTTTTCTCATTTAGTGCTCTGAAAATATCATGCCAGCTCTTTCTGGCCTGCCAGGTCTCTGTGGATAAGTCAGCTGCCAATCTAATATTTTTACCATTGTATGTTACAGACTTCTTTTCCCGGGCTGCTTTCAGGATTTTCTCTTTGTCACTAAGACTTGTGAATTTTACTATTAGGTGACGGGGTGTGGCCCTATTCTTATTGATTTTGAGGGGCGTTCTCTGAACCTCCTGAATTTTGATGCTCATTCCCTTTGCCATATTGGGGAAATTCTCCCCAATAATTCTCTCCAGTATACCTTCTGCTCCCCTCTCTCTTTCTTCTTCTTCTGGAATCCCAGTTATTCTAATGTTGTTTCGTCTTATGGTGTCACTTATCTCTCGAATTCTCCCCTCGTGGTCCAGTAGCTGTTTGTCCCTCTTTTGCTCAGCTTCTTTATTCTCTGTCATTTGGTCTTCTATATCACTAATTCTTTCTTCTGCCTCATTTATCCTAGCATTTTTGATTGCACCTCATTAATAGCTTTTTTGATTTCAACTTGGTTAGATTTTAGTTCTTTTATTTCTCCAGAAAGGGCTTTTATATCTCCTGAGAGGGTTTCTCTAATATCTTCCATGCCTTTTTCGAGCCCGGCTAGAACCTTGAGAATTGTCATTCTGAACTCTAGATCTGACATATTACCAATGTCTGTATTGATTAGGCCGCTAGCCTTCGGTACTGCCTCTTGTTCTTTGTTTTGTGGTGAATTTTTCCATCTTGTCATTTTGCCCAGATAAGGGTATATGAAGGAGCAAGTAAAATACTAAAAGGGTGGCAACAACCCCAGGAAAATATGCTTTAACCAAATTAGAAGAGATCCCAAATCGTGAGGGGGGAGAAAGGGGATAAAAAGAGGTTCAAAAAGGAAGAAAGAAAAAAAAGAGGAAAAAAAAAAAAGAAAACGAATAAAGAAAAATATAAAAAAGAAAAAATATATATATTAGATAAACTAGTTAAAAACGTTAAAAAAGAAAATGGTAAAAATAAAAAAAAAAATTACCCAAAGGTGAGAAAAAAGAAAAAAAGAAAAAAAAAAGAAAAAAATTAAATTAACTGCAAGACTAAAAAAAAAAAAAAAAAAAAAAAAATCACAGGCAGAAAGCCATGAGTTCCCTGCTTTGCCTTCTCCTCCTCTGGAATTCTGCTGCTCTCCTTGGTATTGAAACCACACTCCTTACTAGGTGAACTTGGTCTTGGCTGGATTTCTTGTTGATCTTCTGGGGGAGGGGCCTGGTGTAGTGGTTCTCAAGTGTCTTTGCCCCAGGCGGAATTGCACAGCCCTTACCAGGGGCCAGGGTGAGTAATCCGCTCAGGTTTGCTTTCAGGAGCTTTTGTTCCCTGAGCACTTTCCATAGAGTTCCGGAGGACTGGAATACAAATGGCGGCCTCTTGGTCTCCGGCCCGGAGGAGCCGAGAGCCCAGGGCCCCACTCCTCAGTGCACCCTCAGAGAACAGCGCCCAGTTACTCCCGTCTGCCTGACCTCCGGCCCCGCTCCGAGCTCACTGAGTCTGCAACCAGTTCAAGGTCACCCCGAGCTGCGAGCTTACTGTCGGCTCTGTCTCTGTAGCCGGTTTTCCCGTTCCAATACCCACAAGCTCTGCGACACTCAGACACCCCCATCCTTCTGTAACCCTGCGGGACCTGAGGCCACGCTGACCCCGCGTGGGCTTCACCCCGGTTTAGCTTCTGGAGCGATGTCCCTCAGTGGAACAGACTTTTAAAAGTCCCGATTTTTTGCTCCGGTGCTCCACCGCTTGCCGGGAGCCAGCCCCTCCCCCCGGGGTCTATCTTCCTGTCACTTTGGATTCACGTCTCTGCCAGTCCTACCTTTCAGAAAGTGGTTGTTTTTCTGTTTCCAGAATTGCTGTTCTTCTTCTCTTCGATCTGCAGATGGATTTGTAGGTGTTTGCAATCTTTAGATAAGCTACCTAGCTGATCTCCAGCTAGCTGATGTAGTCTCAGCCTGCTACTTCTCCACCATTTGGCTCCTCCTCCTCCGAGAGAATCTATATATTGACAAAATGGTCAAGACAGAAAATTTAGAGCACCACAGGCATCGATTTTTAATCTATAGGTAATATATGTGCCTTCTCCTCCTTATTTACTTCTATAAGAACTGCCTTTGCCTCAGAGGGGGGATCCTGAGATCTTTATACTGTATGACTCTCCATGGCCATAGATTATTGAGCAGGAAGTGGACACCTAACCACTAGAAACTATCTCAAGGCTGCACTGGGCCAATTAAATTCTCTCTTCTAGGGACTCAGAAATGGAGCAAATATAGACCTTGAGCTAGTGAATACATGTAAAGAAGCTAAAAACCTGGCCTAAGAGGTGAAAAAAAAAAAAAAAGGATGGGTGCAAAAAGACCAATCAATTTCATAAATAAACTAAAAATGCTGCTCTGCCCAAATTTTCTGGGACTTGTTTTAGTCCCAAACTTACTTGTCCATGGCTTTCATGTGATGTATTGAAGGGGGAGAATATTTTGAGGAACCTCAAAAAGGTAAATTTGGCTGGAGCACTCTGCAAATTGGAGAGGAATAACAAGTCAAAGAGGCAGCCATAAACTGTATTATATAGGATGTTGTGAATCCTACTAAAAATTTTGGATTATTCTTTTTTTTTTTTTTTTTTTTTTTGAGAGGAAGAGAGCATAGGCAGAGGGAGAGTGAGAGGGACAAACAGACTCCCTGTTTAGCAGGGAGTCCAATGCAGGGCTTTATCCCAGGATTCTGGAATCATGACCTTTGCCGAAGGCAGACACTTAACTGACTGAGCCACCCAGGTGCCCCCAAATTTTGGATTATTCTGAGTAAAATAGAAAACCTCTGGATGTTTTGTTCTTCTTTTTGTTTGTTTTTGGTCTTCAACTAACACAAAAAGTAGGTAAAGTATGTGTATAGCTTGATGAACTGTACATATATCCCCCACATATGTATGCAAAATCATGTAACTACTACACTGATCAAGTATACTTCTATACTTATAGAAATTCAAGAGTCTTCCCATTTAACATCCCTTCTCCCCTCAGATGTAATTACTAATTTGACCTCCATTAAGGAGACTAGTTTCTCCTGTTTTTAAAACTTGTAGAGAAAATAAAATAGGCAGTTTTTCTTCAATTTTCTTTTGTCAATGTATCTCTGATACTCTCCATGTTTTGCACATACCAGTTTTTTCTGAGATTGCCAAGATTATATGAATATATCATAATTTATCTATTTTTCAGTTGTTGGGCATTTGGATGGCATCAACTTTGAGACTACTGTGAATAAAACTGCCAAGAGTATTCTTGTACATGTCTTCTTTTGTACATATGCACTCATTTTTTATTGGGTGTATAACTAAATATTGAACTGTTGGATCATAGGGTAAGTATATTTGGACTTGGTAAAAACCACTAAAGAATTTTCTAAAAGGAATACACCAATGTATACTCTACCAGAATGTATCACACATAAGGTATAATGTGTAAATATACGATGTCCTGGTTAACACGCGATATTATCAGGCTCTTTGAGTCATTGTTTTGGGAGTGTATTAGTATTTCATTATAGTTTAATTTGTATTTTCTTGATGACTAATAAAACTGAGAAGCTTTTCACATGTGAAGTAGCCATTTGAACATCTCTTGTTATGAAGTGTCTATTCAAGGATTTTTGCGCACTTTTATTTTACTAGGTTGTTTTTTGTTGCTGTTGTTTGGTTGGTTGTTTTTAAATATTGAGTTGTAGATGGGGTGCCTGGGTAGCTTAGTTGGTTAAGATCAAGACCTTCTACCCAGGTCTTGATCCCAGGGTTCTGGGATCAAGCCCCATGTCAGGCGTTCTGCTCAGCGAGGAGTCTGTTGCTCCCTTTCCTTCCCACTTTTGCTCTCTCTCATTCTTTCTTTCACTATCTCTGTCTCACTCTCAAATAAACCAATAGATATATAGATAGATCTTTAAAAAAATTGAGTTGTAGAAGCTCGTCATTATTCTATATGTAAATCCTTCTTGAGGTATACATTGCCAATAACATCTCTTAGTATGCGGCTTGCTTTTTCACTTTCTTAATGCTGTCTTTTAGTAAATAGAAATTTCTACATTTAATTAAGTCCAATTTGTCAATTCTTTTCTTCTTATGGTTAGTGCTTCTGGATCCTAGTTGAGGAAGTTACACCTACTCTGGAGCTTCAGAGGTATTTTATTTTTATAAAAACTTCATTATTTACTTTACATCTTTACATGAGCTTGTGATTGAGTTAAATTTATGGGTTTAGTAGAGGTTAAGTTTCATTTGTTTCCATATAGATACCAAATGATCCAGCATTATTTATTGAAAAACATTCTTTTTCTGGAGCACCTGGGGGGCTCAGTTGTTAAGGATTTACCTTCGGCTCAGGTCATAATCCCTGGTTCCTGGTATTGAACCCCATACTGGGCACCCTGCTTGACAGGAAGCCCACTTCTCCCTCTCCCACTTCCCCTGCTTGTGTTCCCTCTCTCGCTGTGTCTCTGGCAAATAAATAAATAAAAATTTAAAAAAATAGAATTCTCAACTGAACAACAATGGCACTTTGTTGTATATCAAATGAATATGTGTATGGAATTCCTGTTCTGTTTCATTATTTGTTCATCCTTGTGCCAACATCACATCATCTTAATTTCATTCTTCTGTGATGAGTCTCAAAATTTAACAATATGAATCCATTGACTTGTTTGTCTTTAAGATCATTTTGGTATTCTGTGTCCTTTGCATTTCCATATAAATTTTTTAATGTTTTTTTATTAACATATAATGTATTATTAGCCTCAGGGTACAGGTCTGTGAATCATCAGGCTTACACATTTCACAGCACTCACCATAGCACATACCTCCCGCAATGTTCATAACCCAGCCACCCTATCCCTACCCCTCACCCCGCAACAACCCTTAGTTTGTTTCCTGAAATTAAAAGTCATTTATGGTTTGTCTCCCTCCCAATCCCATCTTGTTTCATTTTTCCCCCTCCCCTCCACAAGCCCCTGCCCTGCCTCTCAAATTCTTCATATCAGAGAGATTATGTGATAATTGTTTTTCTCTGATTGACTTATTTTGCTTAGCATAATACACTCTAGTTCCATTCATGTCATTAGAAATGTCAAGTTTTTTTTTCTCTTGATGGCTGCATAGTATTCCATTGTATACCACTTCTAAAGTTTTATACACACACGTTAACACAAACTCTCAAAGAAAGAAAACCTGCTGGATTTTTTACAGGATTATACTGAGTCTGCAGCTTAGCTTGGGAAGCACTAACCCCTGTATACTATTGAGTCATTTAATCCATAAGTGTGGTAAACCTATACATTTACTTAAAAAAATTATTAATTTCGTTCATCAATATTTTGCAGTTTTTAGTGTATAAGTCTTATATATCTTTAATAAGATGTTTTTGATGTTTTTCTATGGTATATAGTATATTTTAATTTTATTTTGTCATCTGTAATTTGTATATTGAAAAATTATTTACTTTTATACACAGACTTTGCTTCCTTTGTGTATTGACCTTGTATATATGAGTACACTCAATTTGGATTCTTTTATATTGGTCTTGCTAATTCACCTAATAATCCTTTAAAAAAAAAGATTTTATTTATTCATGAGAGAGAAAGAACAAGCACAAGCAATGGGAGTGACAGACAGGTAGAGAGAGAAGCAGGCTTGCCACTCAGCAAGGAGCCCAATGTGGGACTCAATCCCAGAACCCTGGGACCATGACCTGAGTCGAAGGTAGGTGCTCAACCGCTGAGCCACCCAGGTGTCCCATTCACCTAATAATTCTAATAGCTTTTTGGTAAAGTCTTTTGGATTTTCTGTTATACAATCATATAATTTGCAAATAAAGACAGTGTTACTTCTTCCTTTCAAAAATTTTATCTCTTATTTATTATTTTGTCTTATTGCCCTAAGATTAGCAAAGATTTTTAGTAGGGGACACATAAGATAACACACCCTTGCTATTTGAGGTAAATAGTTCACAAGGAAAAAGAGTGGAGAAAGGCTCTCAATTAAGCTCCTATTTCAAAGTTTAGCCCAGTGATGATAGTGGCTTTGACTAGGGAGCTTGTGGTATGCATGGGAAGAAGTAAGTACATTCCAAATATTCTTAGAATGTAAAATCAACAGGAATTTCTCTCTTTTTTTTAAAGGTTTTATTTATTTGAGAGAGAAAGAGAGAGAGAGAGAAAGAGCATGAGTGGGGGAAGAGGCAGAGGTAGAGAGACAAACAGACTCCTAGCTAAGCACAAAACCAAGAGCTAAGCACAGAAGCAAGTGCTCAGCACAGAGCCAAGCAGGGTTCCACATAGCACCCCTGGGGGGGAGGGTGCTTAATCCCAGAACCCTGAGATCATGACCTCAGCCAAAGTCCAACACTTAACTGGCTAAGCTACCCAGATGCTCCATCAATAGGAATTTCTGATACAAGTTATGATCATAAGGGGAGCCCTGAAGGTTCCAGTTTTAGGTGTTCTTTGAGCACTACATAAAAAGTTGCACTTACTAAGATGAAAAGACAGGAAAAATCAAGTTGTAGAACAGAAATTGTATATGTAGGAAAAGAAATTGCATATTTGTTTTCAAGCATATTAATTTAGAGTTGTCTGTTAGATTTCTTAGTAGATAGTTTGAGTTCATGGCAATACATAACAATCTAAAGTTTAGGAGAGAGGTTTTTGAGTCCTTTAGATACATAGTTGGTAATTATCAGCATATAAGTGATGTTTAAAACTACAAGGTATTTGAAATAAATGTAGTTAAAGAGAAAAAGTATAAAGATTTAACTGTAGAACACTCCATAAAATAAACACTACTTCTATAAAATAGACATAGATAAAATAGATAAAATAGACACTCCTTCTATAAAATAGAATGATTAAAGAAAAATAGTAAAGTGCTTGGCTGGCTGTCGGTATAGCATACAACTCTTGATCTCTGGATTGTGAGTTCAAGCCCTATGTTAGGTGTAGAAATTACTTAAAGATAAAATCTTAAAAAGAAAGAAAAAGAGTAAATCTTAATGAAGAGGAACAGCCATTAAGTAGGTAAGTGAAAAACCATGATGGTATGTTTATCTTAGTAGTCAATAGAGTAAAGTGTCTGAAAAGCAGAAAGAATGATCAATTGTGTCTAATGTTGCTGATAGTTCTAGTAAAGTGAGTACCAAGAATTGATGATTGGACTTAACTACTTGGAGGTTATTAAATAACAGAAACTGAAATCCAGATTGGTGAATCTCCCACAAATAGTGATACTACTTAAGTAAAAAGACCATCTACTGTAAATAGAGCACATAACTTAGAATCAAGAACTCAGTGTCATCTGTTAACATAAAAAGATTTTTAAGGCAGGAAAAATAGTAAGTGCTTACTTAAATCAGTAAAAGTTTCTAAATGGAAATTTACTTTTTCATCATTATCTTCAAGTTTGGGCAAAATTTGTCTTAATCCCCTTTTCTTTTCTGTCTGCATTTTTCCCATCTTTGAGTTCCTATTCTTCACCCAAAGCAATAAACATTCTAAGGACCAAAAAGAATTGCCTTATGTCTATTCACTCTGAAAAGTAAAGAGCTTATTGTATTCATCTTCCCAAAAGCACTTACATTTTAAAATAGAATTATTAGTTGAAAGTAACTTTAATACATAGGCCTTCACCAGTAATGGTGGAATTTTAATCTTTACTTTGGTTGATTTTATGGACCTTTCATAGGCAGCCAATGCCAACCATTCACTTGGCAGCCAATGGTTGACATAAAGGCAAACATTCCTGAAGAACTGAGGCACAAACTGCCAATATTCTAATACTATTATATATCTTTTTTTAATTATATATCTTTTAAAGTTAATAAGATGACTTATTGTTTAGAAAAATTCACAAGCATTGATATGATTCCCAGAGTACAGGAAAAAAAAAATTCTTTTTATGTCCTACAATAACATGACTCTGTTTCTCTTGACTTGAATTTCTTACATCCTTTCCAGATATATTTCCAGTTACATGAATACATATATCATCAGAATACTTATTTAGGTCTCTTATTGGAATTGTTTCCTTAGATTAAAACATGCCTGTTTTTAAATGGCCATATATTTTAGCCTCCAAATACTTACCAGGTGTATTGCCACTTATTTTTGTTAATGATTCATAAAGCATGTGCACACAATACTCAAATCTTCTCTTTTATCAAATTTGCTGATGCAAAAGTAAAGATCAATTCAATTCAGCTCAACATTTCTTTATTTCTTGGCTAAGTGTTCCATCTTAACCCACTGCCAAAGACTGACATCATTACCTTAATACAAATAATCAAATTCAATCAAACTAACTTTTAAAATTGAATCAAAGAGGCAGTTTGCGATGTCTGATTCAAAGAATTGACCTCAAACATTTGAAGACCAAATTTACCTGCTTGGAAAAACATACATAAACTCATTCTCCATCTCAGAATAGGTAAGAATATTATATAAAGCAACAGATGTGATATTTTTTCCGCATGTTTCATCACAGCTCCTAGTCAGACCTTTAGAGATAAGCCATTTAGAGTATCCTTTAAGAAGCCTAACTTTTCTAAACATTTTACAGAGACCTAAAGGACTATCTATTAATTAAAACCCTTAAGCATTGTGTTTACTTTCAGAAAATAGGAAATTTAATATATCAAGCAAAATTTACCATAGCCCAGTTACAGCAGACGTATATAAAACATTTCAAAAGTTAGATCATGAAATACTTTCTAAGCTTCATTACTATTCCTCTGAAAATGTATATCCATTAATATCCATTAACTAAAACTAAGGTTAGTTATGTTATGAAGGAAGATGTTTTTAAAATTTTGATTTGTCTTGCTTTATATAAATGTAGGAGTCTTTGACTCTTTTTCCTAAGGAAAGGATATAAAGCAAATAAAAAGGAAAACATTTTACTAAAGGTAGAGAAGGTACTCAATTTATTTGTCATCTAAAATAAGATTTTTTTTCAGGTTACCAGATTCAGGGATTATTTACTCTCCTGAAATACTGTTAAAAAACCTATTACAGAGATATTTGCAAATAGACTCAGATAAGGATGTTCATACTCTAAACTATTCTTCAGAATAATTTAATTGACCTTCCACAGAAGAAACAAGCAACCTTTAGTAGTGAATTGAATTGTTACCTAATTTTCCCAACTTCCTTTGGGATAGCTACTTCCAGGAAATTGCTGTGGTAAGTCAAACTCAGAAATTTGGTTCTCAGTATTGAAATTAAACTTTTTAAAATCAAGAAACAGCAAAACTGCAGAGTTATTTATTTTAAACAGTTTAACACCTGCATTGTAATTTTGTAAGCAAATCAATATAGAACACTTTGTGAAAGTATTATGATCTATATCAACTAAACCATTTTAAAGCAATTATAATTAATTACATAACTGGAAGAGGTAATAATAGAACTGGATTAGTGGCCCTGAAAATGTGAGGTTAAAAAGAATATGACCTGTATAAAGAGAGGGAAAAATCACCTAAAAATTTTATGCAAGACTGTTCAATTCTATATTAGAAAAAGAATAAAGGGAAAAAAATTGTTATAATGTATGAGGTAAGGGACATACCTGTTTAGGTCTTCACCACGGACAGAAAGCACAAAGAAAACGTCTCTCCTGTGAATTCCTAACTACAAACTACCCCTCATCTAGCTTTTGGCCTTCATTCCTACAACCCAAGTGATTCACAAAACTGCAAGATTAAATTCTAAGTAGTCCCTGACTGGACACCAACCATATGGTTAGAAGCAACATTAGAATCTCTTCACTTTTAAACAGGCCTCACAGAATTAAGTTCCAAGGCCCACGAGCTCAGAATCACAAGACATACTTGGAAACAAACCACCATGGAAAGGGATGAGCAGAAATGACAACATCAGACATGCAAAAGTTTCAAATATTTTGTCAGCTACAGAATATAAAATGACTATGTTAAATCAAATAAAAGAAATGATTTTAAATATATAACTATGGGGCAAGAGACTACAAAAATTGCCCAAATGTGTTTCAAAAAATAATAAAACAGAGAGTTTGGAAACTCAACAAATATTTTAACCATAAATTTTGAAGAGTCATGGAGAGAATTAGTGAAATAGAATATAGTAATAAAGAAATTACCCTTTATATAAAGAGGCACCCATAAGGAAGGAACAGAAAAACAATAAATAGATCTTAGGAAACATGGAAGAAAAAGAGAGGAATCTGAATATTCACCTAATTAGATGTACAAAAGGAGACAAAGCAGAGAATGAGAGGAGGCAAAAGTTAAAAATCCCATAATCGTTGTAATCTCCAGTCATCAGATTTTGGAATTCTGAAGTGTTTCTGGTATAATTATAAAAGGAAATGGATATGGAGGCACAGAATACAGAAATTTCTGAACACAAAACCAAAAAGCTATTTTAAACACAACCAGAGGAGGAAGAATAAAATTGATGATTTTGCCCCTCCTTTTATCTAGAACTATCATCCTAAGAAACATAATTATAGTTTCTGAGATTTTTTTTTTACTAGTTTTTGTTGTTTTCCATGATCTCTGTACCTGAAGTAAAACTCTTTGAAATCATGAAAAAAAAAAAAAAAAAAAATTGATGATTTTGCAAATATTTAACTTCACCTCTATGGGAGCAGTATACTTCCCCTGTTGTATTGATGCTGAGAATCTCTGTGTCTTCCTTTGGTCTCATAATGGGCAGAGTATTTTATTTGAGGTCAGTCTTATCACTTGTTTTGACTAATGGGCATTAGCACACACATCCACAAATAAAGATTAAAATATATTTGAAAAGTTGGACATGACGTCTTCCTGTTGCCTTTTCCTGTGAAAGGACATGTCTAGCTAGCCCACCTATGCAAGGACAATATGAGACAGCCAACCTGTGCCTAGCACGTCTTGGACCAAATCCAGTCAGTACAGACTTTATTCACAGACCTTCCCGGACAACCCCACAAGAATACGTGATTGTTTCTTAAGCCCCTAAATTCTGTGGTTCTCTGTTATACACCATTACTGAGGCAAAAGCTAACTGCTGTACACATGGACTAGAAGTGGGTTGCTGCTGTAACAAAAATCTAAACTATGTGGCAGTGGATTTGGCACCAGGGAGCAGTCAACAAGGGAACCATTATAGGAGGCTGGAAAAACGGTGAGAACTGTGGAGAGAAGCTAAACGAGTGACAACCCATGTTAGGGAGAGGAAAAATACTTCCTAAAAACATTGTGTGAGATGATATGAAAGGTAGAGTATGCATATAGTAAACGTATAGAACTGGGGAGACGAACCTCGGATATGACGAAAATGCATGAATGTGTTTTGTGTGTTTGTTCTGTTTTGTTTCACCAGCTGCATTTGATTAAAAAATTACGAGAGAGAGTGGGGGGAGACAAGCAGGGTGGTGGTGGGTGATGGGTTGGAGGGATGTGGTAAGGAAATAGCCAAGTGGTAAGCAAAATTTCATGAGCATATATAAAGCTACTTAATTTCAGGGTTAAGACGACATGAAGTTATTTTCTACCGAATCAAAGGTGTGACCATTGTACTTTGATGCCTTGAAAAAGATTAAATTCAAGGTTTCTCTGGTAAAAGAAAGCTTCAAGGTAAAGACCAAAGATGTGGTTGTAATACCCTTTGCTTTTCACTAGTCCCTTAAGTTTGCCGTGATTCGTAGCTTGATTGTGTGCCCCCCAACCTTATTCATGGAATTCCTGTGTTATTGGCAGCCTTTCTTTAAGGCTATTAGTAGCTCTCATTAGCCATTCACTTTCGCAAAAGACATGGGAGTTGCATTAGTTTCTTGGGGTTGCCATAATAATGTACACTGGCTAGGTGGTTTTAAAGAACAAAAATTCATTTTCTCAGGACTAGGTGGCAGCAGTATAAAATGAAGGTGTTGGCAGGGCCATGCTCCCTCTAAAGGCTCTAGGGAAGAATCCTTCTTCACCTTTTCCTAGACTTTGATTCCTTGGCCAATTGCAACATCAAGCAAAGGCACAGAACTGATGAACAGCTAGGTGTATGCAAAGAGTTTGGCCCTTCTGTATCATGAAAGCGCATTGGAGGGACTAATGAGAGGGGAAAGTGGAAAGTTGGGCAGTAGCCAAAGAATGAAAGGCCTTGAATACCAAATTAGCAGCAAAGGAGAATTACACAAAGGAGAATGATGGGAGGATTTTAAGCAGAAGCATGTACCACAATCTAATCTATCTAGCAATTAAAATATACCTGCAAATATGATGCCAGCCCCTATACATCTCAACTTGGTTTATTTCCCTTCATCTCTATAAAATAAGCATGCTCCTTAGATTTACACAATCCAAATCACACTCTCTTTTTGATTAATGAATATATGAAACAGGACAGTGTCACAGATCTGACCAAAAAGTACTATATCTTACTGTATTCTGCATAGCCAGGAAAAAAAAAATACTTATAATCTAAATAAGATTACATAATCTTTATATATAATATTTCCTTAGTCTCAAAATCATGCTTTTTATTCTACCACTTCCTCCTTTCGTATGTGTACACTAATTGCTTTATTCTTGTTGTTTCATTATTTTTCCAAGTATTCAAAGTTAAACTTGCACATCAAGGAGTCTGCATTACCAACCTAGAGAAGACTTTTGATTGTGCCTTTTAAGTTCAAAGAACAAATTCACAGAGTTATTGAAGAGTCAAATCACCTAGTATTTTGCAACAAAATCTACATTACAAATACAAGTAAAATAATCACAAATATATTGCTACATACTGCAATGTGACAATGTCACTTTTTTTCCTTCTGTGAAAAAGGATGAGTCACACACCAAAATAGAATTGTTAAAATATTCCTTTTCTGAATCTCCATCAGGCTCATCGCAGGTGCAATTGGTCTCTTGTGTTTTCAGAAAAAAGAAGCAAGTGGCCAATTAAAGTGGGAATGAACCCACTGAATGGTAAATTTTGGCAAGCATTAACTTGCAGATGTAAAAAATTGGTTCTAACCTACTTAGAAAACTGTGACATGCTTGGAGAAATAAATGCGAGCGGACACCTTGATATTGGCTTGGTCCATTATAACTACCATGAGAGGAAATAAAACCAGCAGATTTCTCACTCACAGAAATCTTTGTATAAAACCGTGCCTTTCAGAAGAGTTTCATTTTCTTTGATATTACTGGTGTGACCACCTCTTCTGGCTATGTATACATTTTACCAACAAAATCATGAAACAGTGAGAAAAAAAAAAACAGGGATGAAAACTAATATGTGGTCTACTCAACAGCAAAGCCACCATATGACAAAGCTGTTTTAGAATTCAGGTGTGTTGGAATCATAACTCAATATGTCTTTTGGCAAGAGACAATTTTAACCCTTTCTTTTCTAGAAATAACAATATTTAACCAATTTTCTTGCTTTCAGACTGTAGTTGAATGTTCATCCTGGTTTAAAAAAAAAAAATGTTGCGTGTGTCTGGGCTTGTGTGTATATGCACGTATGTTTGGGAATTTGGAAGAGGCAGATACCTGGAGAGAAATAATGACATTCATAGCAAGTCTAGACCAAAAAAGTCCTACTTCCCGGTAATATTTAAAAGCTCCCTTCATTGATAATATTACCTGACTCCAGGAAAGCTATGAAAAGCTTTTGTTTAATGCTGTAGATCAAGAACTAGAAGTCCTACAAAACCTCACTTGGAGTTTCTAAGAATTAAGTAACAACCAGATGTAAGTGCACACACAAGCAGTGAGTCAGGGTGCCTCTTTCTCAATGTGATTTAATGCTTGTAGTTCTGGTAGCACTCCAACACACATCCTTTTCAACCCTTTTGGTAAAATGATTTAACTGGCAATCAGAAATCCTCCCTTTTGATGTCAGCCCTGCCTTTTGATTTCAGCCCTACCATTAATTCAGTAAACCTGTGCCAGTTACATGACTTCTTTGAGTCTGAATTTCCTTAACTTGTAAAATCATCAGGTTGAACTCAATGAAGTTCCATTTGCCTATTATATTCAGGGACTCTACACTTGGCAGTAAGTGACGGGTATATCTTCTGTACTACCATACTATCCTACTTTTTATTTATTTATTTTTTTTTGGCAGCAAGTGAACTAAAAGTATTCAAGAAAAACACTGGATGGTCTTTATTTGAAATAAACCCTGACTCAAATTTTGATTAAACTCATCAGGCCAATGTTGACTAAAGAAATATTTTATCTAATCAAAAAAAAAAAAAAAAAACTCAATTGTTGCAACTTCTTACTCAGTACCCTGCATCATTGTAGTGTGCTCCTCACACACATTCTTACACTGATCGAGAATGTATGCCCTGCAGAGGCAAGTTTGTTCTATCCTCAGATAATCTGGACTCGCTATTTCCCTTCTCTTGAGCTCAAACATAACTCTTTATGGCTTTTACTTCTTTTTCTTAGCTCTAATCTTTTGGAGGGCTACACGTAACAAATTTAATCCCTCTTCTCCATGCCAACTCTTAAAAACTTTGAAGATAACAATCACATCTTCTCTAACCCATCTTTGGTTTTCTCCACTCCTAATATGAGAGCTTCATATCCCCTTATCGTCATCCTCTAAATGTGTTTATATCCCTCTTAACATGCAGATCTGAGTACAAGACATAGAGTTTGAGAAGTGCCAAGAAAAGCAGTTCTTCTGCCCTTTTTGTGGACAAATTCTTGGTAAAACATTAAGAATAACTACATCACACTATTTGCTCACATAGGGTATAAATGAACTGGCTAAAATCTTCTTCAGTGTATAGCTGTTACACCAAATTTCTTCCTTCTCATATCTGTACAGTTGGTTAAAAATGGAAAAGAAAAGATGACTCAGCCGAAGTAAAGAGGTTTCCAACAGAACTCTGATTCATGCTAAGTGATATCTGGCGGCTTTCAGAATGAAAATATTTTGATATCAGCTTGGATGTGTGGTCTTCTGTTTGGGGTTGCCTCCCATTTTTTAAACTGAAAAACTAAGAATTCTTCCGCATACACTTTTTACATAGACCACTTTCTCTTTCACCTCTATATACATCTGTTATAACAGAACGAACAGAGTAGAGACAGATGTCTCACAGGCCTCAGCTCTCATAAAAGATAATGGTACATTACATGATAGCATTTTGACGCCTCAGTCACAAGGAATAAAACACAGCAGCACTATCTCTCTGAAATGCATAAAAACATGACAGTCTTAGTGTTAATGAAACATGAATACCTTTTCCTTTACAGAAATATACTGAGAAAGCCTCACTGTTTATTACGAGTCCTTCAACAGGACATTCCCTGGGCCTCAGATGTGATGGAATGGTTATACCTCCACAACAAGGAAGAAAGGATGCATTACTTCCCAGCAATTTGCTACAAAATGAAAAGTAGCATATAAATAAATAATAGCAGCTAAGTGGTGTTGATCCAATTCTCTTGTATGGTCATGAATCTCAAAAATTTCAATGGGTTTTTGGACTATTCCTTTAATAGAAATAATGCTTATCTAAAAAGAATATGACTTGGGGCGCCTGGGTGGCTCAGTGGGTTAAGCCGCTGCCTTCGGCTCAGGTCATGATCTCAGGGTCCTGGGATCGAGTCCCGCATCGGGCTCTCTGCTCAGCAGGGAGCCTGCTTCCCTTCCTCTCTCTCTCTGCCTGCCTCTCAGTGTACTTGTAATTTCTCTCTGTCAAATAAATAAATAAAATCTTTTTAAAAAAATAAAAAAGAAAAAGAAAAAGAAAGTGACTTAACTTTTGAATCTGACATTTAGGATACACAGGCTTAATTTTTTAAACTCAAATGAGAAGCATTTGGTATTTGGCATATATTATATTCACAAGGAAGCAGCCAAAACAGAGTTTACTTCATGTAATTTGCAAACTGTTGTGATAGCAAGAAAATCAGAATCAGGGCAGTTGCACTTTTCTAATAGGTCTACCCAGTGCTCTGTTTAATTCACTTAAGTCACCTTAATTGTAACAATGATCCTGGGTTTAAGTGCAGTCCAGACACACACTGTTCTCTGGTCCCTGACCTTGGCAAAACCCACCCCTGAATTCCTTTCATTGATACAAGTTTCCTATAACCTCAGTAAGACAGATGATTAATCCTTGCCCTTTAAAGAGCTGTAAAAACCCCTTTTTAGAAATTGTCTTTTCCCCACCATCTGCTGAAGAACCAGGGAAAAACTTAGGTCAAAGTGATAAAATTCTTAAACCACTAAAGGTAAGTCTGACCACATTTCCAGTTAGAAAGCCTCTTGTGTCATCACCATCTAGAGGGAATATTCTTAGAGGTGGTCAGTCGGAAGAACCAGACTCAACATCTTACGACCTTATCCATACCTCTTACTTTAATTCTCTTCATTCTTTAGCAGTTTGATAGAGGCAACAAAATTCCTAAACTATCTCCAGATTTCTGGTGTTCCTGACAGTATCTATGACGAAGACAATTCTCCCCTACTCTGAGGGACATTTAATCCCACATCGGCAGAGACCCAATCCTCCAAGATTCCCAAAGCCTCCTAAGAACTGGTCCTAATCTCCTGAGGTTTATATCCAAACAACCCCAGGACATTTTGTTTCACTACCAAAGTCATGATTACCAAAGGATCATTGTTCAGGAGTCCTGATCACCTCTGAGTTACCAAATCAAAACTCAGGACACACTCTCATACAAATTCCTGACACCTATCAGGACAAACAGCCTTGTCCTTATATTTTATAATTATCCTTTCAAGTAAGATTTAGGTTAGAAACAATTCCTTAGCCACTTAGAACTATAGGTATGTTATCATTAACTCATTCTATCAAGCAGAACACCTGATGTCAAGCACTGTTGGACATCTTTTCGATGACTAATAAGACAATTGTTCTCCTGACATAGGGCCTATGTGCTTGAGACTCAATTTGTAGTACAAGGTAGTTCAATATTTTGACATGAACTTGCTCTCCAAAGCTCTATTGTAGGAGCCAAAGGCTCAAAGTCAGGGTGTGTATTTGTACACAGAGGGCTACAATTAATGCCCAGCACATTGCATGAGTAGTCTAGGTATTGTTTTATTGTGGGAAGAGAGTATAATTAATAAATATCTTGGTAAACAAGAAAGACCAAAATGCTTATGTTTAAGAACAGACTTTAAAGCCATAATACATGGATTTGAATATCAGCTGTACCCTTTTTCTAACTGTTTGAGTTTGGGCAATTCAAGTTTGCTGTGCTACAATTTCATCATCTATAAAATGTGGATAATACTAGTATATATGTTATAATGAAAAAAGAAAATTTTCCAACAAAGTTCTAGTTAGCACTTGTTAAAGTGTTGTCTAAAATGTTTGTGAAGAAATCAGCAGAAAGATAAAATAGCTACAAGGGAATGTTGAAATAAAATTGCAGAGTGGTTGTAATTTTTGCTAGCTTCACTTTCAACAGAACTATAAAACCATGTCATCTTTGGAGCTGATCTATCTCTGGGACTATCAAACTACAGGAACTTACTAATATCTGCAGGTCAACTTCTAACCTCAAAAAGGACAAAAAACATATGTACATCTGTTAATCATTGATATTAGCCAAAGTTCCATCCTCTGCAATTGACAAATGATGCTCATATGTGCTTACTGGAAAATGATCTAACATGAGATTTTTAAAATCAAGAAATAATCATTTTTCCCTAACTTCAAGTATGGAATAAATAATTTTTAGCAGCTTTGCTGTGACTTTTATGTAAGTTTGTATTTGCAAAGTACTTAGAAAAGTGTCTGGCCCAGTGCTCAATAAAATACCCAGTACCTGTGTCATAGCAAAAATATAGGGTCTATGGAATCTCTGTGATATTCTAAAAGGCCTTACATCATTTGCCTGCAATATTCTTTAGTGATACCACAGGGATGATTTGGTTGTGGATCCCCTCCATAAGAAGACTTTTGATTCAGAGTTGAAATCTCTTACGTTACAAGAAATTTATACAGCAGCTTAGGGGTATGCTTGTGCTGAAGCTCTTATTACAACTGTTGTATACACAGAGCTTAATTCTCAAAATCCTACTAAAACAGAATTTCTACACTTTTCCAGAAGTATTGGCCTTCCTTAATGAAGTTTCTCAGAGGGAAAAGTCAAGTGGCAAAATAGAGAGAAAGGTTCAAATCAATTTGAATGCCTTAATATGAATCATTTATAGTTGGAAACAAATGTAGAGGATTTTACTTTTTTATTTCCAAAATACCTGGGCACTGTCACAGAGGCATATTTTCCTATTTTTTTTCTACCCACTGTATAAATTTAGAAAAAATAAAGAGATTTACAAAGTCATATTATATTCATAATCCATTAAAATAGCATATTTTCTTAGGGAGACTTTTGCAGCTACCGAAATTCCAAAACCCACTTTACCTCAAACAATGTTAAGGATGGTATTTAATACTCGAAAAGGATTATGCCACAACCACTTATTCAAAGTCTTGTTTAGTGTCAGTATCTATTCAATTTTGCATGTCCCTAGCTTGATGGAAACTAACTACCTCACAGCACTCCATAAATATTTATATTGTAATCCATTATTGATATCTTCCAAACATTTTACTATCGCTTGTTAATGGCTGCAACATGACATTTCTGGGTGGAGCTGAACCATTATTTTAATTTTCTTTCCAAAAGAGATGCTCTGCACACATTTAAAAAAAAAAAATGCCAGTGCTGGCATTTAATCGGGGCCATCACTACACAACAAAAGCAAAATATCTAAATCAAGATCTGAAAATGAATCAAAGAATGTTTACAAGAATATTTTAACATGAAAATTCAATTTCCCTCTTATGTTAAAATCTTTCTAACTCATTGGTATTGTGACCCTTTGTGCTCAGATGAGGTCATTTAGATCTTATAACATCATTATAATATAGGAAATATTATCTAAATCTGTATTTCAGAGATGAACAAAATGAGAAGCTCAGACAGGTTAAATGACTTTCACAAAGCCACACAGCTTTTGCTGGGATCCCAACTCATAGTTTCTTTGACTAATGCCCCTTGTGCCCATAACTAAACTTTTGCCAGAAACATCCTCTTTTATTGGTATCCCTTGTATTATATATATGCTAAGGCCTCACCTACACTACAAATACAAATTATATAAATGTATCGTTGTCTACCACCTAAAATTGGGCCATCCTGTATGTACCAAGTGTTTGAGTTTGTTTCAGTCTTTACTACAACTGCTTCCTGTTTTAAACAGGCAGTTCACTAAACCATGGTTAGTATTTTGGAAAGGGAAGGTAAGTAGTTTGCAGTATCAAGACAGCAACTATTGTATAAAGATGAGGTCAAATGAGGAAGCAGCATGCTACAGGACATGAAAGCAACTAACACAGGAACCAGGTGTTTAAATCTTACACCTTCCATCTCATAGTTGTGAGATCTTCAAAGAATTAGCCTCTCCAAGCATCATTATTTAATGAGATGATATTAAAACAAAACAAAACAAAACAAAACAAAAAAAAACAAGCACAAGCATAGTACAGAATAGTCTTTCAAATTACATGATGATCAATTCTTTTTTCAAAAAATAAATCCTGGGCACCTGGGTGGCTCAGTCAGTTGAGTCTGCCTTTGGCTCAGGTCATGATCCCAGCACCCTGGGATCTTCCCCTTATAAGGCTCCCTGCTCAATGGGGAGCCTGCTTCTCCTTCCCCCTATGCCTCCTACTCTACCTGCTTGTGATCTCTCTCTCTGTCAAATAAAATAAGTAAATAAATAAATAAACTCCCTTTTCAAATGTCCATACACATAAAAAAAGAAAAGAAAAAGAAATACCTTTTCACATTTAATGTTTGTAACAAAGATAGCTATTTATATCTACTTAAAAGAAGAGAGATTGCTGGATCATTATTGTTATTGACAGGTATACCACCTCATGCAAACAGGCACAGTAAAAGCTGATCGATAATGGTGAAAAGTCCTCCCTACATATGTGTATATATACACACACACAGTCCTTTATGAAGCACATTTGTCTCCATTTTCTTATTTGATGCTCTCAAAACATCTGTGATTCAGTTTCTTATTTATGATCATCATCCTAATTGTTTCCATACTGAAAATGAACAAACTGAATTTAAAAGAGGTAAAGTAATGGGCTCAAATTTGCAAGCCCACGAAGATGGAGATTTAAGAAGCCTTACTCGTTCTTCCCACTAAATCAGCTGCCCACGTTCCTCCCCTTCCTCATTTTTGAGGGTGCTAGATCTAAAATTTGACACAAGTTATAAAACAACAAATAAACACAGCAAAATCACCAGCCAGTCTTTTTTAAAAACTTCCACAACTCCATCTACTCCTTTATTTTAACAGAATTCACCTCAGACAGAATTTCGTAAGGAGAGGGAGAGAAATAAATAGGAGGAACACATATTTTGCCAGCCTAGGACAATAGAGTTTCATGCAATTAAATGTATCTGTCCATCCCTGTGTCAACCTCAGTACCACGTTTTCAGTAATTTTTTTTTAAGACTGCCAAAATGGAATTACAGACATGTGTTTGAAGGATAGGATTCTCAATTCACAACAGCATAATCAAGAGGCGGGAGTATTGAAAAAAAATGAAAGCTATTCCCTTCAGAGAGTTGACAAGAGGCGATATAAGAAAGACGATTATGCAGACCCATAAACCTGTTCTACTCCATCCATCCTCTCTTACTTGGTATCTGTTCAGCTGAGACTTCCTCGCGCCATTTAAAACGTTAATGGGGTGTACAGTTATATGTAACTTCTCTACAGATTCTTAATCTGCAGCAATCATCTGCTAACATCCCTAAATCCTCACAAGCCTAGTTTTTGTTTTCTCCATAACATAGAGCCAGAGTCACATAATAAAAAGACCATAAAACCAATCACACTTTTTTTTGTTTCTTTGAGAAAAATGTGGTATTTGGGACTCTCTGATCACTCCTTTGTCTATATCTTAAATTCACAACATTTTAGAAATCTAACCCCTTCGATTTACAAATGACGCAACTGAGACCCAGAGAGGTGATGTAAGATATGCAAACCAGCTACAACTTGGACACAGCAGGGTCAGAACTTAGGCACAAGAGCAATGTGCTTTCTGCTACCATGTATCCTCAAATTAAACAAATGGGGACAAATTTTCACAGGTAGTGCTATCAGATATTATACCTGTACTTGCCCAGTTTTGATCCTGGACATAATAGAGGTGTCTTGCTTAATTACTCCTTTTTAGATAAGCTTTATTCTTTCTTCATCCTACCTAAACCTACCAGAAAAAAAGACCAAGAAAGAGGTCACAACCGAAGGGGAAAGAAAAATAGGGAATAAAAGAAATCCTATACCTTGCTTGTATCTTACTCAATAAGAAACAAACGATTTGGCAGAGCAAAACAATAAAATGACAATTATGAAGAAAGTGTAGAAATTTTTAAAAAATGTTTTTTTCTGATTGTACAGAAATGGTCAAGAGCATCACAAAACAGCAGTAAAATAGTATGGGCACGAATGTTTTCGCTATGTGTGTATGTGTATGTGTATGTGTGGGTAGTTGGAAGTCATGTAGGAGAGGGAGAGAGAACATGACAAGAACCAAAATGGAATAATCCAAAAATAAAACAAAGGTATTATAACTGTAGGTAAATTTATTCAATCTCAAAATGTTGTTTATTGTCACTGTAACTTATGCTAACTAAAATTAACATGTGCTCCTTCAGAAATAGTTCTTAAATTTTCTTTGGAGGCAGTCCTTCTATACAAGGAGTTTTCTTGATAGCTCAAATAATTATAGAAAAATTATTTTTCTGTGCTTATAGTTCAAAAGCCTGAGAAAGAGGGAAAAGAATAAAGCTTTAAAAAATTCCCATATATGTTAAAATGTAATTTGTGACAGGTATAATCTAGTTCTGTATACATTTTTTAGAAAAAAAAAAAATCTCAGCTTGCCAGAAGATGAAAAACATCATCTAACAATTACTGGTGGGTCAGGAACAAAAGGTGCTCAGACTTTGAAAATGCAAAATTTAATCACTGGAAAAAGAACACAAGTCTAACATAAAGAAATTTGCAATTCTGATGAAATGTTCATAGTTTTAAAATGCTGAGTGATTTGACCTGGGATGTTATAGAAAGCAGTCTATTACATTTACATAGCAGAAAATAAAAAACAAAGTTAAACAATTATTTTTAATCTCTTTGCAGATGCTTTAAAATCACTAGCTATGTAATTATAAGAGAAAAATTATCCAGAAAAAGAAAACAAATAAACAACTTATCTCAAAATTTCTGAGAAGCATTTAAACCTGAGAAGAATGACTCACTGAAGGATTCTATTAGAAGTGAGGTTTTTTAATTTAATTTAATTGCCAATGAGAATTATCAAAGATAAAGGCCACTATGGCAGACAACAGATCCAGAAAGTATGGATAGCATATTTCTTTTCTTAGACTTAATTTCCAATCTCCATTCTTTTTTCTCTTTCAAATGTTACCTTTCCCTCCAGATTCAATCAAGGCCCACTTCTCTGATCTCACACACACACACATACACACACACATTAAGTCTCTCCTTTAAATTTCTATTGCCTTTAGTGTGTGGTTGCATACTGAGTATTTTCTTGCACTAATTATACTAAATAAGTGTGTAGCTCTAACCTATAACATGCTGAGGCCTCTTTTTTAAAAATTTTATCATTATCATTATTATTTTATTCTGTGTTATTTGTTTCAGGGATACTTAATTAGGCCTGTACAACAACTTCTACATCTATATTTCTCTAGTCCCTTGGAAAAAGAGACACTTAGTCTACAGGAAGAATATAAAGATGTTTGAGGCCCAGAATTTAAGCTAAAATCTGAATATTTGAACTTGAGAAAGGCATTTAAATAAATTTGGTGTTATTGTGATAAATCAGGTAATATGTATATATTATGAATTCATTTTCCAACTATGAAAGAAGTACACACTATATTAGAAGCAGGAGTCTAATGCAGAGAAAAACAAAACTCAGGCTACAGAGACAAATGACACATGTTCTAACTGTGGTTTCTGCCCCTTACTAGATGGGTCTTCTTACAATACAAAATCATCTGTAAAAATGTAATAATTCATACCTTAGCAAAATACCTAACCAAAAAAAAAAAAAAAAAAAACAGCTCACAGAACCAAGAAAACCATAAATAAATGAAAAACATCATTATCATTCCAACACAAGTTATTACCATACTTACTACTATAAGTATATAGTAGATATTTTATGAAAAGATATAATGCATAAAACTACTACTAATACAATCTAAAGGAACACCAGAAATGTGTTGATAATGGTCTTTAAGCTATATTTGTTTCTCCTTGATATTGAAATACATGAATAGGGCCAATTCAATTTATGCTTGGAAACTGGTCAACAGTTAATAAAAAGAAATCAGTTCTGATTTTGTACTACTTTTAGTTTACATAAATTTACCTAACCTGTCTGTCTACACATCCGAAACACCTATAGAATTTCACAAAATGCTGATTTCCATCCCCCATAACAAATATATTGAACCATTATCATCTACAATTATGAGTTGATAGGAAGTCAGAAAGTTCCTGCCATTTCTGAGTCTAATAATAACTAAATAAGCTTTCTTTAAAGGTTTAATTAGTCTGAATTTAATGACAAAGTAAGAACCCTATTTTACAATGAGAATCAAATAAGAAAGTATATACCACTATTTTGGACATTATAGAGGCTTACTAAGAGTAGGATTAGAATAAAAATCTGTTAAAACCTCTACATTATTGTCATTATTACTACCATTGTTATTTTATTGCTATGATCATTGTTATTAGATAATACTGTGCTCCCATGAGTTCCTCTCCAAGTATAAACAATGAATCTTTTCTTTCCATTTGCTGCTTCACTGTGTCACTTCTTAACTTTACCCTACTATCCTGCCACACCAACCAAGAGTTGGAATCCAAACTCTTTTTGTGAGAATTCTTCAAACCTTTATCTAAGTTATCAAATCTCAAAGGAAGAGAAGGTGGGACACTTGTTTTATCTAAAAAAAATCATACTTGGAAGGTTAATTTGGTATGTTATTGTTGAGCCTTTTAAGGAAAGATGTATGTCAGATACGTAAAGTGAGTAAAAAAGTTGATGGTATGGTAACTAACAACTTCAAATGGAGTCTTCAGCCTTGGAAGTGATTTAAAAATGCATAATTATTTTGATTTGGCTTAATAATAAGTTATATGTAAATGTACATGTCTAACATGAAATACACAGAACATTCAAGAAACTTTGAACAATCTTCACTCACTGAAGTAAAATCTTGACTAACTGCAGGAGGAAAAAATGGAAATTGTTGCTTATATTAATTAAATGCCAGCTCATTTTCTCTATTTTTTTATAGTATGAACTTCAATGGAGTATTTGAAGTACTGCTTGATACTTTAAAAATAGACAACCGCCATATGGAATTTATTAATCTTGATTTAAGACGTTGAAGGTCAAATTGTTTTCCTCTTTCCTGTTAAGTGCGCCCTTCTACAAAGCCAATATAATTTGTTCATGTTGTCATAGTTCCACATCCTCCAAAACATACAGACAATTCACATAAAATATTATTAACATTGCTATATAAAGATTTCATTTATCACTCATTTTTGAAATGCACAAGTATTAATTGAATACATACATTTTTAATAGTTTCTTTTCTTCAACTTAACTTGGAGCCCAATTAAAGTTATTGCAAAGAGATACACTATTTCTGTTGAAAGGACAAAAGTCACATCAAGCAACTAATTCATTCTACAATATAAGCATGAAATTTCTGTAATATAAAACTTACCATCTTCCTATCTCTAAAGGGTATTTTGAAGAGTAACTAATAAATTAATTTAAAGAACTTTTGACATAGTGTGCCACACACACTCAATGAAAGTGAAGAAAGAATGCTGGATTTACTTCAAATTGAAGTGGTATTATATACAACCCACAGTGCACACAATCCAAAAATTTCTACTTAATAAAGATAATAGTACCTAGGAAGAAATTGTTTTAAATGTAAAATGTAAATGTAAATATAGAAACATCAATGTCTTTTTTAACATTTCCAATCATTAATTACATAAGTAAACTTTGTAGGATTTCAGTGCTTAATCTCAGACAGAAAAGAGAAAAAGAAGAAAAATACCAGTTTTTTACCCCAAGTGTTAATCTTTAATTTTATGTTTTCATGTCCATGATAATCCCTAGACTAAGGGATCTTCATGAATAGAACACCTCCTACACTTCTAAAAAACAATGCACAAAGACATCTGTTTCTCTCCATATGTCAGATAAAAAAAAAAAAAAATGCTCAGAATCTCTGCATCCCATTCTAACTCTTATCCAGTAGTGTATCTAGAACTTTCAGAAATTCCTAAATTTCACCTCTGCTAAATCCCATTAATGTAAGTTACCCTCTTTGCTTGAGTTAATGGCAGAAGTAGTTAAGCAATGCTTCTGTATTTTAGCTCTAGGATGTATGGAAGAGAAAAACACAGTAAGAAAAACTGTACAGTCATCCTTTGCCGTATAGCTCATCTTCAATTATCTCTGAGGTCCTATCAGTCCCACACCAAAAATTGCTCTCAAATTCTTTCATTTACTTTACTATCACCTCTGACCTGGATTTGCAAAAAATCTTCTAAAATCTGAAAATTTCTGTCTCTATTCTCTCTCTCCTTGAAGCAGCCTTGCACAATATCCCAGGGACTAATAGCCTGATGCCCTGGTCTGTGCACAGTTGTGAGGAATGCAGTAGCACATAGCATTACTCTCTCCCAGACAGGCTAAGTTTAGGTGATCACCTTTGGAAATACAAAGAAATGAAAATGAAAAGATAACAGATGGTCATTTTTATAGTAACTCACCCTAAGAAATTATTCTTTAAATATTTTATGGATTAAACCAGATTGTTTCCCAATTATCCATCAAAAGCACAAGGTATATTCTCAGAATGAAATATCTGGAAGAGAGTGTTCT
The DNA here is from genome assembly GCF_011764305.1 of Mustela putorius furo. Classification (NCBI taxonomy): domain Eukaryota; kingdom Metazoa; phylum Chordata; class Mammalia; order Carnivora; family Mustelidae; genus Mustela; species Mustela putorius. Next base: position 78,266,480 of record NW_025421987.1, read on the forward strand.
GAAGCAAGCCAAACAAAGAAGCAATCAATCCTGCTACTTCTTCTGTTCTATTATAATCTGGCTGAAGACATATTTATATTTTTAGCCCATAGCTCTTTTCTCAGTTTCAGACCTACATATCCATCTGCCAACTTGACATCTATACTTGAATATCTTAAAATTCATCCCAAATTTAACATGGACAAATATTAACTTTTGAAATTCTTCTTCGAACATTCTCCAAAGTTTGGCATACCGACATTTTAGGATATGGTCCTTCTATCGTCCCACTTAAATTATCTTTGATAACGTCATCTACTACATGATACTCATCCAAGTCTTCCTGATTGTATGTCCAGGAAATACCTAGATTTAAACCACTTTCCCGCACCCCTCCTGTCATCATCTTAGGCCAAGACACCTCCTTTTCTAAACTGAACTCTGTCAATAACCACATTACTATCTCTCTGTTTCTATTCTTGCCCCTCTAGTCCACTCCCCTCAGAGCAGCAGAGTGAAATTTTTAAAGCATAAATTATATAAGATCTCTCACCTGTTCAAACTTATTTTAACTGAACTGAGAATGAAACACATAAATGTCCTTAGAGCAGTCTGCAGGCTCCTGCTTCATCTGGCTTCTCTCTTCTCCAGTCTCAGTCTTGCCTAGGTGTTTAGATAAGCATTGGGTCTCACACTCACAGTAAGGAGAAGTCCATTGTTTATCTGAAATCCAAATTTACTGGCTGCCCTACCTTTTATCTGACGTTAGCCATGCCACTATCTGATTCGCTCCAGCATGCCAGCCACAACAGCTTTTAGAAATTTCTCTCTGAGCCACACCCTTTCTTGCTGTAACACCTACTATTTCTAACAGGAATGCTCTTCTGTCAGATCTTTACCTGACAAACTACAACTCTTCTTTCCAGACTTACCTTAAATGCAACTTTGTAAGAGAGTCATCTGATATGTTTATCCAAGTGAGATCACTCCATTAATTTCTCATAACACCTTATATATGCTTTTCTTTTCTTTTCTTTTAATAATTTTTTTATTTTTTATAAACATATATTTTTATCCCCAGGGGTACAGGTCTGTGAATCACTAGGTTTACACACTTCACAGCACTCACCAAAGCACATACCCTCCCCAATGTCCATAATCCCACCCCCTTCTCCCAAACCCCCTCCCCCCAGCAACCCTCAGTTTGTTTTGTGAGATTAAGAGTCACTTATGGTTTGTCTCCCTAAGTGGGTACGAGAAGAATATATATGCTTTTCTTCTTGTTCTTATCATAGTTCATATATTTATTTATGTGGACATAAATATGTGAAGGTGTGTTTGGCATACCACTTTATCCTCAATGCTAGCAGAAAATCATGTACATAGTAGAGCCTCAATATGTATTTTCAAAAGGCAGAAAGGGAGGGAGGGAAGAGGGAAAAAGGAAAGGAGGAAGGAAGGAAGGAAGTCAGTCTATCTAAGGCAACCCCATTATTCTAAGCCTATATTGTCTATGCAAACTTTTATCCTATAGTGCAATTTCCTGAAAGCATTTACTCTCTTTGGACCAATGCATCTGACCTTAACCATAAAATATCACTCATTCATTCTTATAGATCTATTGATCGTTTGAAATGAAGATATTGGCACACTGGCTTGTGAATGTAGTTTTTATTATTAAATGTCACGGATTTTTATCATTTCATTATAAGGTCTAGCCTGATTCCTGGTCACTTTCATTTCCCTTCATCATAGTGCCAAGTACACTTGATCTCCCAAGGGAGTTTCTGCCTGTCTCTGGTTTCCTATTCTATTCCTAACCCAACCCAAAGGAAATATAATGAGCTCTAGCATCACATATAAGGATAAACTTCTATCCACTATTGAGTTTATTCATTAGTTAGATTTTAATCTGATAAACAATTTTAGTCTCACTGACAAGAACTGTGTTGGTCAAGACAGCAAAGTTAAGGTTATGTGTTTTGGAATCAGAAACCCATATCTCTAGTCTAGTCTTTGTAACTCAGTGAAATTGGAGAAGATTCTGCAACCCTCTGAATGTCAATATTCTCATTTATAAAATAAACTATCTACTTCAAAGTGGCACTATCATATTGATTACATGAGGTCGCTTTCCATTCCTTAAAAACTTTAATCCAAAATTCCAAATCCAAGCCATATGTGATCTGGGTACTATTAAACTCACCAGACTCATTTAATGCTCCTTTCCTGTCTTATATCAAGCAGCATAAACTTTAATACTTACAGTAGCCAGGTAGATAGTGCAAAAAAAGAATCTGATGGGATGTAGAGGAAAACAGGAAGTAGTGGGAATATGGACATAGTAGCTAATATAGGCCCTATTTGAAGAAGTCAGCTTACTCATTCCAGGTGTTTGTTGCCACATGAGAACATAAGCTCAGTGTTTTTAGGTCATCTGATTTTTCCTTAACAGAGGCCAGAAGTTCACATTTTTACAAAAATATTTTAAATGTTAAAATTATGGGTACTGGTTAAAATAACTTTACAATTTGGTGCAGAGGACATCTGGGTGGCTCATTTGGTTAAGTATCTGCCTCAGATCAAGTCATGATCCCAGGGTCCTGGGACAGAGTCCCACATCAGGGCTCCCTGCTCAGCAGGGAGTCTTCTCCTCCCTGCCCCTCTGCTCCTCCAGCTTGTGCTCTCTCTCTGGTTGCTTACTTTCTCTCCCAAATAAATAAATAAAAGAACCTAGTGCACAATTACCAATTAAATTGGCCAGGGAAGTCATGACTGGATGTACTTTTTCTTTTGTACCCACATGTTAAAGCCATAAATGATAACTAGAATATTAAAAAGGGAAAAAATTACAACTAGTATAAAGAAAAAAACACAATTTTTCTGAGGAACACAGATGAACACAGATGGAGCACAAAAAGTAAGGTGGCAAATTTGTTTTTTAATGTATGAACCTGGTCCTAATTCATTTCATGTGGTTCCTTCTACAGGTATTAATTTTTTAAAAAATGCCTAGAGAACAAGCTAAGTTATATATACCTACCTGACCTCCTCTGACCCTCCTCTGATGCCATTGACCCTCCTCTACTTACCCTCGGGGCTTTGTCATTGTGCAGAAGCTAATCCAACCATTCCTTCGTCCTTGAGAGTACCAGTGCAGAGGTAGCTCTATTATGAGGGGAGTACCCAGAGCCCTGAGTCCCCCACCTGCTTCTCGGGAGCCTAGGAGTGCACACTCTAACGTTAGTCGAGTCAACAACAAACCCATATTCCTAAGCATTGCAGAAAAATAAATCAGGATTCTGCGGAAGCTCCCTTGTTGTTGCTGCTATTCTTTTGCTTTCTTGTTTATTTTATACCCAGGTTCAGAAATAGATTGACCCTCTAAACTTCAGGGCTTTCTTTTAGAAAAGATGTATTAAGGTTGTTAGAAAACAAATCTCCCGCTGACTCACTAGCCCCTGTACAGAGCTTGCCGCAGCCAAAGAAAAATCTGTCCAGATTTATATAGCGTTTGATTAATTTCCTCAGAAGGCTTTGTAATAGATGCATCCCTGGAGATTTTCCTGGGTCATTTTTCCTTTATGTTTGTGTATTTTAAGCAAATGAACAACCAGTAGATTGGAGTAAGTGGGGTTTTTTATGAAGAAAGAGGGAAAGAAAGAGAGAGAGAGAGAGAAGGTGGGGGGGTAGGGCAGGGAGGAAGGAAGGAGGAAGGAAAGGAAGGAAGGCAAAGATAAGTTGTTCATGAAGAAAATGGTTGAAAGCAAAAGCTTCAACTGGCTACAGAAGTGGCATCTTTCAAACACAGTAAGCCAGAGTCTTCAACCGCTCAAGGGACTTTTAGTCAATAAATTTAACAAGCTGCATCCAAGGCCAAGCTTCAGTGCAGTATGGAAATGAAAGTTCAGGAAGCCAACGTCTCCTCAACCCTAGGACAGAGTTAATAGACGGGAAATGACAAAACGTGTGAGGAGGATTTGACAGAGTAAGCCTTTTTTCCTGTTTTTTTGTTTTGTTTTGTTTTGTTTCCTCTTTCCCATTTAACTTAAGGGCAAATAAACTAGAGAATCTTTGTGTTAAGAAATAAACCAAGCTGGAAGCATTAAAAAAAAAAAGCTTCATATATGAAAATGATATTTTCATGGCCAAGAGTTTAAACATTTTATATTATAGATATAGATTTTTAGAAGAGTATCATTCTAGATATGGAAACACTAACTATAATAAAGTTAAAATGCAGACTCACCATTTAGTTTAGGAATTAATAAAGTTTGTGATGTGAACTGTGATATCCCAAAACAGCGCCAGAAGTATCTATTGATCAAAGTTAAGTTAGACTTGTTGAAGAAAGGGAGAGCATCACCTTTATGCTGTTGCTAGCGTCTCAAAACGTGGTGAGTAGAAAGGACCTCACTGGGTCTGGGCCAGAGGATTTTAAGGCAGTTCATGCAAGACAGAATGGTTGGAATGGGGTAAAATTTATAACAAAAAACAAAAACAAAAAAAAAGCTTTCGATTAGAAGATACAGCAAAGCTGGGGTCTTAAAACAATGCTTGATGGTCAAATGCAGGCTTTTTAAGCTGGTTCACACTTGTATCTTCCAGGAGAAAGTATTTCCTGGAACAAGTAACTAAGTTATTTTTTCCCAGGCCCAATATTTTTTTTTTTTAAGATTTATTTCTTTGACACAGACAAAGAGAGAGAGAGAGCCCAAGCGGGCAGAGAGGCAGGCAGAGAGAGCGGGAGAAGCAGACTCCCCGCAGACGGGCTTGATCCCAGGACCCTAGGATCATGACCTGAGCCAAAAACAGAGGCTTTTACCCACTGAGCCACCCAGGCACCCCACCTAGGCCCAGTATTATTTTGCAAAGGCAGCTGAGAGTATATTTGGTCCCATAATTTTTTAGCACAGAGATACAAAACTAAGCAGGCTGCAGTTTTCACTTCAAAAAATGCATATACTTCATTTATACAAAATCCCTCTAGTAAGAATAAGAAATATTTTGACCTTAGATATCTCTGACCTTGCTGGTACATTGATGGAATGCTTTAGATATCCCTAAAAAGCAGCTGACTTATTCACTGTTCTTCTAGCTATACCACCTAAGATATTAAGGAAATTATAGTCTTTAAGACTTAAGTCATTGAAAATAAAATCAAAACCCTTAATCTAGAATACCCCTTCCTTATGAATCATCCAAACAATTATATACTGAGTTTACCAAATAGAGTATTAAGTAATAAAGCTAGATTATTGAAGCAGGGAATTTTTATATTATAAATGACATGAAGATAAGATGCATGGTAGAGTTAGAGTCTGACCTGGTTTAGCACATTAATTTGGTTTCTCTTCTAGAATTAAAATTTGTAATTGAAAGGAAATTAGGAGAGTACCTAATTCAAACTCCTTCATTTTAAATACAAATCAATAGATAAATAAATATAAGGAAACATAGCCATCTGCCTAAAGGCATACAGTTACCTAGCTTCTCTTCAATGCCATATTTTCAGAGGCTTTAATATCTGAGAATTCATTCTCCCTTCCCCATGCTCTCCCCTCTGCCTCAGTTTTTCTTTGTTGCCCACACACTGATCTTCAGAAAGAAGATCTCTATTTCCTGGCACCATGCCCCATCCAAACTGTTCTTTCCAGAAATCCTGGGTCATGCCTTCCTCCTCAGGTCTGTCTGCAGAAATGTCACAAATGAGCTTCTACTGAGGCACCGCCCCCCCTTCCAGGGAAGCATCCTCCACTCTTCATTGGACACTCAAATCTCTGTTTCCGCTCTTGGTCCATCATTGGGACTCAGATAAATTTCAACATGGTTAGGCATACCTAGGGTAACCTGCCAGGTGTCTATCTGATTGAGGGGGGTGAAGGTAATTCTGGAAAACAGGATTACTCACATCTTAAAAAAGAAAATGAAGCAGCAAATATGGCCTAAGAAGCCCACATGCGGCAAAGGAAATCATGACCAGTCATGATCACTGCAGACACATTTTAAACCTAGAGAGAATAAAAGCTAAAATAACTGTTTTTAACTAAGGACTAGAATGCTAAGTGCCCTGAGGCTAAGAGGAACAAACAGGCAGGGTGATCAAGGACCTTTGCTTATCAGTTACACAACCCACAAGTGGCCCAACAAGAAGAAGCTACAGTGCTGATGGTTTGCAGGGAGGGTGTGGAGTGTCCCACTGGTGCCAGCACTCACGTTGGGTGTCAACAGTAATGGCAGTAGAGCCTCATTAGTAGGCATCACCAACAGGAGCTATAAAAGCAGACAATTACACTGCCTAATAACCAAGAGGATCTGGCTTAGAGACAAACAAAAAGCTTGCTGCATTAGGTGTTAGGAGTCCTGGAGCGTCCACAAGAGCAAGTAAGACTGACACCTAGAACAGTGTTATTGATTAGTGTCCCTGAGGCTAGGGGCCTGAGGAAATATGTTGCAGTCCGATTTCTTTCTCATTGTTCCAGTTTGAATCCAAATCAATGTTTTTTAAGCTTTACAACTCCTTTATTCAGCCCTTTCTTTGTCTTGTTTTTATTCCGTTTATTTCTGATCAATCACAAAATTAACATTTATAGCATTATAGAATTAATACTCTTTAAAATATATTTGCAACGCCCCTTGACTGATGCAAAGAAACTAAAGAGGACACACACTTACGATTCATGTTATTTATGGCCAATGGTTACTCACTAAATGCGCCACTCTTTGTTAATACTCTCTGCTTCTCTTGAAATGACTGCTCAATTTCACAGATACTGAGTGTATGACTCAGTTCCATGTTTCAATCTCTGACTGGACAGATAAGTGAAGAAAATTCTGTTATTAGAAAAAAATAAGTAGCTTTAACTTTTTACTTCAAGAAATTCTTGAGCCAATTTCTCTAAGCTAGTTTTCTCATCTAGACAAAAATCTCTCCTCTCAGGACAACTAATTGTTCATGTGGGCAAGTAGCTTGCCCAAGAGTTTATTTAACAAAACTTGACTCAGGATCTTCATACACGATCCTAAATTATGTCACAATCCCAATCAGTTCTTGTCCTTTAAAAATCCCATTATCAATTTCTTGAGCATAGACCCTAAAGCTATATAAGCATTATTTTTTGATGTCTCCTTTTTAAGAAACTACTAAGACTATCAAGGTAATATTCTCCCATATTGTAGTACATCTAATATGATTAGATCTGTTTGACTAACATGCTTTAGCAGTCATTTGGGGAATCTGAGAAATGCCCCTGAGATCCAACTGAGACTCCAACTCCACCACTGCTATGCCCACGGAAGCTCAAGATCTTTGACTGGGAAACAGCATGCTCCCCTTCCAGCTGTGAATGGGAGATGGCAGAACTCTTACTTTTTTTTCTTTGAGACTTCAACTTCTGAGTTAATTTTATCTCTTAGAAATGAGGATTCCTGTATAGAAATCATTTTATTGTCTTGTCAAATTTTAAAATATTTTTCTTTGGTAGAAATCTGCCTTGTTATTGAGAACACTCTTGTCTTTATCTGTCCTCATCATCTTTGTGGTAAGCCCATTTGGGGATGTTCATAGAGAAGAGAACAGGTAAGCCCTTCCCTTGAGCAGCCTCCAGAGATTCACAAGGTCAGAAAAATTCATCACACTGTCATCCTTATAGGACAATCATTGCCTTGGGTCACCTATCAACATCTTATAAAAACTTTCCTCTATCTTGTCTTGTTTTGTTCATTAGGGTATTGTTCTGAAAAAAGATCCCTTCAGTCCAATCTACAACAGTCCACCTGGCCATTTGTCAATTTATAATTGGAAGAGCCAACTATTAAGTTGGGAGTACAAGACACAAAGTACAAGAGCAACTTACTCTACCAATCACTGGCAGACACTCATGGGTTTGCCTCAATGTAAGTTAATAATGTTCTGGGCCAGATTCCTGTTTCCTTTTTGCTCTATAAATCTAATTCTAGTGCTTCTCTTTATAAATGGAATTACACAAAAAGTAATTAAGAATAATAGTAGATATTTGGGGGAATTTTTAATATGAACAAGCCTGTTCATGCCAGAGGCACCTTAAAGCAAAAAGGGATTAAAACTGAAAATATCCAGTGAGCATGTTCTTTCTGTTTGTTTGAAGAAACACACCAAATAAATTCAGATTCCAAAACTGTTTCTTGAAAAGAGCTCTTAGCCAAGATACATGGAAAATGTAAAACAATTCAGATGCATCTATTTTAGACTTCTTATATCATATCTTGACCATAACAGTCTTTATACCACTTGTGCTCTTCCCTTCTCCTAGGCTCTTCCAGTACCATCCTTCTGTCCTTCTTTTATGATCCAGTTCCTTTCCATTCTGGACAGCCATAAATCCTCAAAGTTCCACTTCCTCTTAAAATTAAATTCACTTTAAAACAGGACAAATCCCTGGGCGCCTGGGTGGCTCAGTGGGTTAAAGCCGCTGCCTTTGGCTCAGGTCATGGTCTCAGGGTCCTGGGATCGAGTCCCACATCGGGCCCTCTGCTCAGCGGGGAGCCTGCTTCCCCCATCTCTCTCTGCCTGCCTCTCTGCCTAACTGTGATCTCTGTCTGTCAAATAAATAAATAAAATCTTTATAAATAAATAAATAAATAAAATGAAATAAAACAGGACAAATCCCTGTTCCAGAATCAGCACTCTTGTTAGACACCAACATGAACTGCTATACATGTATCACTTTCACCCCTATTAAACCGTATAAATCAGGAAAGATTTTTTAAAGAAAATTTTTATGTTTTAGTATGCTTAATTGCACTTTTTTTCTAGGTTTTGGAACAAGGAGCCTCACATTGTCATTTTCTTTTGGGCCCCCCAAATTATGTAGTCAACCCCTATCTATATTTCAAAGTACAGCAGGAAAAGATGTTAATAAATCCACAAACTCTTCCCTTGAGATTTTCACAAAATTGCACCAAAATAAGTGGGTCAAAATAGACCACTTTAAGGAAAATGTTAAGTTTTGTTGTTGTTGTTGTTGTTGTTGTTGTTGTTGTTTTTAATTAGGAATATGCACTACGACAGAGGAAGAATATTGTACTTATTTTCCTAATAGTTCATATGGTTTATAGTCCCACACCTCTTTCTGCCAGCCATTTGGATTGGGGATGAGTTTTGTCCTTTTGATTTCATTGAATACTCTTGGCATCTGGATTAGAAGTAGACTACAAGCGCTCATCATAAATATCCTGTTAGTATTTATCTGTATATAGTTCTCAAAGCTGAGATCTCTAGAAATTTAAATGTCATTGTGTCATAGTGTGCCATCCCATTAAATGATTCTGAAAATAATTATCCAATGGAAAAAAAAACCGAAAAGCTTGATACTTACAGAGGCTGAAATCATCACCTCCAGAAAGGTCGTATATGATTACCATACCTTAAACAGTGCTGTGGATCTGTATTGATGGCTTTATCAACTCATGCTGATGGAAGATCCTGGGAGCAGGAAGCAAGGGTTGAAAACTGAGACCACGTACATCCACTTAAATTAACTACTAGGACAGAGAACTGAGTCCCACCTGTGTCAACATGACTTAACTATGTGTTCTAGGAAATTCTGGCCCAAGAACATTAGCCAGTAGGCCAGTAAATAATGTAACTGTTTGCTTCAGAAATTCCTGCAACCGATTTGTCTAGGAAAAGTAGTTTGCTCATCTGAGATAACAGCTCTCCTTTCAAGACAATATATTGCTCACCTGGCAAACGGCTTGCATATCAAACAGTTTGCTCATCTTACTTACCTTGAGACTTTCACCTCACTGCGTCCACCAACCTTAAATTATTATGCCACAAAACAGGACTGATCCTGATCAGTTTTCTGCCCAGAGAAAGCCTAAGCCACTCAAAGCAGACCTCCTAACTTTTAAATATCTTTTCCTTACATTCCTTTTAAGACCCTATTAAGATTCTGTTAAGGATGTGTTTCTTCTTATTTTAGCAGAACTAATAAACTGAGCTTTGCTTAAACAGTAGATGTAGGGTAATCTTTTGAGAAGTTAATTAATGGGCACATTCTTATCAATCAAAATAAGTGAAAACAGAAAGAAGCAATAATCAATCAATATAGCTAGAAAATGACATAATGAAAGATCTTCTCTATCATCCTAAATTTACTGTTGGGCACACTACTCCAAAATTGTATTTCTCCCCAAATATTTTAATGTTCAATATATTAAATGAGTTTGGGTGGTAGAGCAGTAACCAAATAGAAAACGTTACCCAGCATTCCATATAATTAAAATTAAGATTTATTTCCTGGACTTTGTGTCAGAAAATCTACAACCAGTATCTAGTTCTACATATTATCTCTGTCACTGATTCTTTGTTTGTTTAGTTCTTCACTTTTAAAATAAGCCAAATATACCAGACAGTTTAATTTTGATTTCCCACTCTGTATCAAGCAGTGTTCCAGGAAATGAAAATACATTTTAGTGGCCACACAATCTTAAATTAAATAATGTAAGTAAAATGAATTTGTAAAATTTAACAAGTAATACAAATATGTAAAGTTTTATTTTTGTTATCATCAATATCTAGATTCTCTAATATGCAGAGTCAAAGTGTTTTTTAAAACCTTTTAAAGCCTCTAAGTGAGAACATCTTTAAAGCCAGAGTCTATCAGCATGAATATTTGGCCATTCTGAATTTATCAGGTTTATTTTCATTTGGTTGCCATAAAATTTGAGATCATATGAAATATGGATGAAAGTCTATCACTGACCTCTTCCAAGACTCCTTCTTATACAAAGTAAATAACAAAAAGGGTTGTTTCAGAAATACAAATTTTAGATGAAATTGCATTTCTTATTTTATATTTTGGTAAAATATATATAACTTAATATTTACTTATTTTAATAATTTTTAAAAGTATACAGTTCTATGAAATTCAGTACATTTGCACTGCAGTACAAGCATCACCACTATCTATCTCCAAACTTTTTTATCTCCCCAGGTGAAGCTCTGTACCTATTAAACACTACATCTCTCCTTCTCCCTTTCCAGTCTCTGGAAATCACTATTTTATTTTCTGTCTCTATGAATTTAACCACTCTAGTTACTTTAAATAAGTACAATCATTCAATATGTGTCCTAGAAAATTTCACTCATCATAATGTCCTCAAGGTTCATCTATTTTATAACATATGTCAGAATTTCTATCCTTTTTCAAGGCTTAATAATATTCCACGATATGCATATACCACATTTTGCTTATCCATTCATCTGTCAATAGACACTGAGATGACTTCCACATTTTAGCTTTTATACGATGCTGCTGTGAACATGGGTGTTCAAATATCTCTGAACTCAATTCTTTTGAGTATATATCCAGAAGTGGAATTTGTGGATCATCTGGTAATTTATTTTTATTTTTTTGAAGAGTAACCATGCTGTTTTCCAGAATCTTCACCATTTTCCATTCTTTACAGGAAAGCACAAAAGTTTCAATTTCTGCACATTCTCTTCAAAACTTCTTATTTTCTAGGTTGCCTTTTTTTTTTCTTGATAATAGGAATCCTAATACTTATGAAATTGATTTCAGTGTGGTTTTGATTTGCATTTCCCTCATAATTAGTGCTGTTGAACATTTTGCATGTGCTTATTGGTCATTTGTTTATCTTTTTTGGAAAATATTTATTCAAATCCTTTGCATATTTTTTAATCAGGTTGTTTATTTGTTGTTGAGTTGTAAGAGTTCTTTATATATTCTGGATATTAAACCCTTAACAGACTAAGATTTGCCAATAGTTTTGCTAATTTTGTGGGCTGTCATTTACATGCTACAAATGTATTTCTTAACTCTTACTTTGAAACACACAAGTATAGCTCCAACTGCCCAAGAATTCACTGTAAAAATTGTGTTAGAATTTTACTTTTTATGAAACCCAGGATTTAGTTGTGTTCATTTGCCACTGGGTAGAGAAAACAGATGGAGAGAAAACTCTGTTAAAATAAATACAGGGAAGAATGATCTGCTGAACATTTCATTTAAAATGAAAAAAAAAAAAACAAATATATTGAGATACCTCATACTTAATGGGAAGCAGAGCTAAAAATAAAAAGCAGATAAATCCTTCCAAGTTGGAGCTGTGACATACTCACAGGTGGAAATCAAGAAGTACCACAGAGCCAGGTCTTGTTTTGCCCACCAGCACAATGGGCCTCCTGCTGTATTCTGCCAAGAGGCATTATTTTCTATGCAAATAAAGGACATTTCCATAGTAAGATAAGTAGCTTTACTTTTAAAAGTGAAGGAAGAAAAAAAATAAGGAAAATATGTTCGTTGTACACGATCAAGTACTATCCAGTACCTACAAAAGATGTCTATACTCAACAGCATGCAGAGCTCTTAAAACTAGTATAAAGTAAAAATAATGTAAATTTTTCTAACAATGCCATTTATGTAAATTTAAAACAAATGTACATAAAAATTAGATATTTAACAAAGATAAAAATTCAAAGATAGTTATCAAACCCAGGAGAAGTGATTATTTTTAAGAGGGAGAAAAATAAGTGTTCCAGGGATAAAATTAAATAATTATACAATTAAAGGAGGTTGACTTTGCATAAATTGATAGTAACAGTGGGCCATGAAGTAAAGATTATAATGAAGTAGACTCTCTGCACCTATAATCCTGTTTTTTTAAAAACTAGACATGATGGAGATGTAGCTAAGGACATCCATGACCTGAAGTGGGCAGGAAGTCCAGTTGGGACCACTTAAAGATGTAATTAACTTGAGGTTTGTTCTTCAAAAGCAGCATCCCTACCCCTCCCGTGCCACCCCTTCTCAATTCCATTTGAACAAGGCTGAGAAGCAGACTGAACTTGTAAAGGAAGGAGCTGGGGTTCAAACTAGTGTCCCAAGCTGCTAATCTCCTCTGCTCCACTGCTCACCTCCCCCCAATCTAGGGGGTTCCCATAGCAAGCCTGGAAGGGTCTCAGCCCCCTTAGGAAGACCCTGTCCCCTTCTGACCCAGCAGACCTTTCTTCACCCTTGGGCTTTGGCCAAGACAAAGAAAGCAGCTGCCTCTCTCCCTGCCAAAGAGAAATTGTCCCTGGAAAAAACAGAAAGGGAGCCCCAAGTCTGAGGTCTTTCATCCCACCAGCACTCCCCGAAACTCTGATTTCATTCTCAGCTAGATTTTAATGCCCAACCTCTTCTCTGCTCAGGATGGCTACTCCACCAAAGAAGGCAAAGCCTTCCTCCTCCTCTTGGCCCCAGGTTCAAGGCAAGAGTTGCTGGGGAGGAGGGACCTGTTTTATTCACTTAGCAGCCCCTACCCCCTCCCCCATCCTGGGAGCTCCTCCTCTGCTTAGCTGTGAGCTGTCCATCACCCCTTACCCCCCAATTTGTGCTTTAATTTTCTCTCTTAACAGGAAAGTGGGGAGCCACACCATTCATCCCCATATTTGTTCCTCTCATAACTTCTCCCCACGCAGGAGGATCTCTCAGGCCTGGCATGGGACCCCGGGTGGGCAGAGGGGGTGATTCAACCTGTGTGGTACGAAGGACCCGACTTCTCCTGAAGAGTGTGCTGTTGTAAATATATTTGAAAACTACTACCAATAAGTTTTGTTAAAAAAAAAAAAAAGAGAGAGAAAGAAAAAAAAGAAATGTAAAGAAAGGAAAATTAAAGAGAAAAGAAAAGAAAACGGAAAGGAAAGGAAAGGAGAGAGAAAACAGAAAGAAAACAGGCAACCCTTCACTCTGCAGCCTTTATGGAAGAGCAAATGAAAATAAGGACAGAAACACAGAGTAAGAGGAGGTGAAAAGGTAGCAAAATGGAGTCTGACTTTTGAGCAAAGGCAGAACAAAGCCAAATAGAATTCAGTAACAAGTAGCAATAACAATAGCATAAAAAGGAGAAGGGGGCTGAGAACAAATCTGCAAAACTAAAAAGCTATTTAAAGTAAAAAGAGTGTAGGAGCAAACTAAGGTTGTCCTAAGAGAATTCCCAGTTAGAATGAGAAAATAATAGTGCCCAGATGTTGATAAAGGCATTTAGGGACCCTCTAACAGTCCCTCAAAAGATACAGTATTATTACAAAAATTTTGAAGGAACCATGTATTTTTTTTCCATTTTGTTGCATTTTTTGTTTTAACTTTGATTACAATTTTTAAAGAGGGTGAGTAAGTCAATGGTTTTCAAATTTTAGGGTACATCATCATCACCTGGAGTGCTTATTAAAGCACAGGTTGCTGAGACCCATTTCCAGAATATCTGATTCATTAGGTCTACACTATGCTCTGAAAACTTTTATTTCTAACAAGTTCCCAGAGACTGATGATATGTAGGTATTGCTGGTACAGAAACCTCTCTTTGAGAACTACTGGTCTCAGAGATGTTGAGAGCAACTAGCCTCAGTAGCTATTTGTAAAATAACTAGCTTACTGCATTGTTTTCCCTGGGAAAGATTTTCCAGAGGAAAAAGCTGTTGCTTGGCAAATAACCAGAAACCCAACTTCTTCAAGATGAGGAATCTTCTCCAACTTATTTCTAAGAAACAAGTCAGGCCACCATAAACAAAACAAAACAAAAAGTTTAAAAAAAACAAAATCATAAAAGAAAAGATAGTATCCAGAAAAGCCTTAGTTTTAAGGATAAGGATTCTGGAAAGTGATCCAGTGTTTGAAGCCAGAACCTAAGAAACAGTGTAAGGAGTAATAAGGTTGCTGAAGCATAATTCATAAGTAATCCACCCAGAAAATCTCAGTATCATGGAATGTTTTGGTATAGTGTGGTGGTAAGGAACATATTCTTGAGGATTAGTGGACCAAGATTCACGTCTTGGTTCTACCATTTTCTAGTTCTTGCCAACTAGCTACCTCTGCCATACTAACTCCCAGCATTTAAATATTAAACTACTAAATGTAAAGTGTTAGGACATAATGCTGATGGCCGTCACCTGACTTGATGGTTTTTAATGTGGCCAATGACTGACAGTCTTGGGAGCATTGGAAGGCAGACCAGAAATGTTTACAATTGTAAAACATAATTCTAGCCTAAAGATAATTCACCAGTATATTATATTATTTTATATATTATTTTTTATATTTTATATAATAAAAATTATTACTCTGATGCTAAAATTCTCCCAGTGTTGGTCATGAGCCCCATCAAAATGGCTCCTTTGTCCATTTTATAGCTTCAGTTGTCTTTGATAGGTCCCTTGTTTTCTGGTATAATGTAATGCCTCTAGGCTTATCTTGAACATCATCTGCCCCTAACCTGGAATTAATCACTTATCTGATGTAACCAAGTATGAAAAATAGTATTTAAAAGGTACTATAAATATAGAGTCCAAAGTTCTCATTGCTACTGTCTTATCATTACTTCTTGGAATTTTCTCTATTCAGAAAATAAGCATACATTTATACATTTACATAATGTACTATACACACACACACACATAACCATAATAAATAAAATAAACCATGTATATGTATATATACACACATACACACACTGGTATTTCTTTTTTTTTTTTAAGATTTTATTTATTTATTTGACAGAGATCACAAGTAGGCAGAGAAGCAGGCAAAGAGAGAGGGAGAAGCAGGCTCCCTGCTGAGCAGAGAGCCCTATGCGGGGCTCGATCCCAGGACCCTGGGATCATGACCTGAGCCGAAGGCAGAGGCTTTAACCCACTGAGCCACCCAGGCGCCCCGGTATTTCTTGTTCAAATTTTAAAATATAGGTTTTTTACTTCTGTGTTTAAATTTTATCTTGGACTTCTTTTCCTTATGCTGATAACCTTGGTTTCTAATGGCATGAACTTAATTACTTATTTGCTTTATCCTGTTAAATAATAAGATGGTTATATAATTCACAAAAATGACTTCATAATAACCATACTAATATTACTACAAACAAGTTTGCTGAATACAACTTTATTCTTGTTTTTGTTTTAGAATATAGTCCAGTAAGAATGTACAGTCAATAAATTGTGGTGTAAAAAATGAAATATTTTTTTCTTTGTGATTTTGTCACTAACTTTATTTGTTTTTGTTTTATATTTTCAGAACTGATCCTTTTTTCTGATACAAGTGTCTTAAAACATCTATTATTATATGGTTCTAATATCAAACAAACATGGTCCAAAATCAAAATTCTAAACATTAGAAATTTGACATTCAGGAAGTCTAATTTTGAACTCTTTGCCTCCCTATAGCCTATTTCTTTACTTTCCATACAGTCCTTTTTATTAGTTTTTGGTTTATCTTTTAATGTATCTTTTTGACAATATAAGCAAATGCCTATGAAAACTATAGTTTCCCCCTTTTTTATGCAACAAATCTTGATGGCCCCTAATCATGGTCCCATGATCCTTCTCTCAATGCCTTTCTTCTCAGAGAACTAGTAGCACTAAGAACATTCAGAGTAATAGTAAACTGCCAGCAGAATTTCCTCCTATACAGGTAAAATCAAGGGACCATTGTTGATGTGCACCTTTATGGTTCAAAGGTGCCATGCAGCTTCAGAATTGAATGTGGCATGTGCCAGGAATTTACACTCAGGAGTTCATTTTATGAAGCAGACCCACAAAATCATAACTAAATTTTTTGTTAGATATTTTGGTTTATCATACTGACAGATTTCATATAACCAATCATAAAAAATGTCATCTCTTTCACTAATTTATTATGAAAACATGAAAAAGATGGCATTTTCAGGAATCATTAAATAAATCTTGGAAAAGATAATTCTGAGTCCCAAATCATGCAAAAATGATATGGAAAAACTGGAAAAACAGAAGACTATTTTTAGTCTGAACTTCCGCCTCTTTCCTAGCTCCATTCTCTAGTGTTACCAACTCATAATTAATTTGTTGGTAAGAAATATAATAAATGACTTTATTCACAACCAATTCATTATCAGAAATATGTATCGAACATGTGTATTCTACACAATCACTATACTAGGCACTGTAGACAGAAAGATAAATGATATTTGATTCTATTCTTGTTCTTGGAAATAAAGAATAACTAAATAAATGATTTCAAATTACCGTGAAAAATGTTATGATGAGAAGAAGGGCGGGGGTTCATGCATGCTCTGGTGGAGAGGACAGTGATGGTGGACTCTAAGTTTGAGTTCAGATCTAAATGGTGACTATGTCAGAGGAGCTGAAGTGTCAGGGCATGGACAGTAGAGAAAGACCCAGCATCCACAATTTTACTAACACGGGGCATCTACTGTGCACTAGGAATTGTTAAAGTAAAAGATAAAGTTCACTGCCTTCACAGAGCGTGCATTCTAGCAGGACACGCACATAACAAACACGTTAAAAATGAACACATGATGTGATATCAACAGTGACAACTGCTTTGAAGAAACATTACCCAAAGGGTAAAAGGGTCAGAAGAGGGTGCTATTTTTGTCTGGGAGTCAGGAAGTCCTCTCCGAGCAAATGGCTCGTGAACAGGGGGACTTGATTGAAATGAAGTGGAAAGTTATGTGAGTATTGGACAGAAGAGCTTTACAAGCCAAGGGAACAGAAACCTTGAATTATTCAAAGAACTACAAGAAGATGGGAGAGCTGGGTAAGTGCATGGTATCAATGATAGGGAGGTATTAATGTTTAAGCTACACTCCAGAACAGGAATCCGCAAACTGTGGCATTCAGGCCAATTCCTGCCTGCCACCTGTTTATGTAACTAAAGTGTTTTTGGAACAAAACCAAACATATTTGTTTATGTAATGGCTATGTGTATGTTCTTGCCATAGCAGCAGAGTTTTTAGTCTTGTTTGCAAAGCCTAAATATTGCTGCCTTGCCCATTACAGAAAAGGTTTGCTGACCCCTACCCTAGAGGCAGCCTGTTGCCTTCATGAGGAAAGCACAGGACATGAGTGATCAGCAAGCACTTAATTGGAAAGGACACACTCCAGAGCTGTCCACCACAAGTGCTTCAGGCAACAGCAGAGGCTTTGCTCATTACTAAAATGAATCTGCAAAATAGGGTTTCATGCATGACCTTAGAGTCATTTTTAACTTCTTTATTTTTCTCATTCCACATGCCCCAGGTGTTAGATGTTTTGGCTTTCCTCGACTACATTGTATATGTGAAATTCACCCATGTCTCACTACTTCCAGCACTACCCTGGAACCAAGCCACCACCACATTTTGCAAGGACAATCACATTAGCCTTCTCATCTACCTTTTTGCTACTATTCTTGGCCCCCTATGTTCTATTTTTATCACATCAGCCAGAATGTCCTATTAACTATTAAAATCTAGATGATGTTATTCCTTGTTCAAACACTATCTTCACACTCAGTAAAGCAAAGTCCTTATCACACAATTCTAACCCTTTTAGCTCCTGATCTCATCTCCTGCCATCATCCCCCAGTTCACTCTTCTCGAGATGCAATGACCTCCCTGCTCTTCTACCAACACTGAAAGCCCATTTCTACCCCAGAGGCTTTGCCCTTACTGTTTTACCTACCTGGAGTGCTCTTCCTCCAATATTTACATGGCTCATTCCTCCCAGTTTTTGCTCAAATATCACCTTCTCAACCAGAGCTTTCCTGACTTTAAATTTGCAACCCTACTTCACAATCCCATCTTTACCTGTATTTGCGCTCTGTTCAATATTTCCCTATAAAATTTAGTGCTTTCTAAAGATATTTTTAAATACTTATTTTATTATTTTTAAAGATTTTTTTAAAATTTAATATTGAGAGAGAGAGAGAGAGAGAAAGTATGAGAGGGGGAGAGGGAAAAGCAGATTCCCCACTGGCTGAGGGTGACCCCGATATAGGGTTCAATCCCAAGATCACGGGATCATGACCTGAGACAAAAGCAGACACTTAACTGACTGAACCACCCAGGCGCCCCAAGATTTATTTATTTTAGAGAAAGAGAAAACATGGGGGTAGGGACAGAAAGAGAGAAAGAGGATCTCAGACTCCCTGCCAAGTATAGAGCCCAATGCAGGATTTGATCTCATAACCCTGAGAACATGAACTGAGCTGAAATCTAGAGTGGAATTTTTTACTGACTGAGCTACCCAGGTGCCTCCAGTGCTTTCTATAAATACATTAAATTCAAATATGTATTTTCTTTTATCCTCCTCCTTTATTAAGTGAAGACAGGAATTTTTCTGAAGTTTGTACTTATTCATTACTATATCCTCAACAACAAAAACAGGGCCTGGTATAGAGTAGGCAACCAGGAAATAGTTTATGACTGAATCAATTAGATCAATCCCTCTTTAATTCACAAACTGGATGTTAAAGTTAGAACTGACAGTATTCTACATAAGTGGTAGTCTACATATTTCAGAGATACTCATCATCACACATAAATAAGGTATAGATGAACAATGTGTAAAACCTAGTGAACTTTAATTGTGTACCCTTTGCAATGATGTCAAGGGCTTGATTCATTTCTGAGTTAATCCCCTTGCATTCAGGGAGTATAGTTTGTATGATTTTATCCTTTTAATTTCATTGAAATTGGTTTTATGACCGAATTTATTACCCGAGCTAAAGATTTCAACACGTACTTGAAAAGAATTCAACTGTTTATTGACTGGAGTGTTTTACAAATGTCAATTGGTCAATGTGATGGGTAGTGTTGTTTAAGTCTTCTGCATCTTTGTGTACTTTCTGTCTAATTTTTCAGTTTTTGAGAGAAGGGTATAGAAGTCTCTATTATTGTTCAAATGTTTATCTCTCCTTCACTTTTGTTATCTTTTCCTTTACATATTTGGGCGGTACTATAGTTAGGTGTGTGTGTATATATATTATTGTTCTATCTACCTGAAAAAAATAACTCTTTCAACACTATAAAATATTCTTCCTTTTCTCTAGCAATATATCTGTCTAAAAGTCATTTTGTCTGACACAAAGTTATTCCAGATCATTGATGGTTACCATTTGCATGTTTTATCTTTTTTCACCTCTTTACTTTCAGTCCAGATCTACAGTGTGTCTCTTGTGGAGATCATAGAATAGGATCTCTAGTAGCAGGTTGTTTTGTTTTTTGTTTTTTGTTTTCTTTTACTTATGTCTGACAATGTCTGCATTTGATTTGGATGCTTAATTTATCCACATTTTATATAATTATTGGTATGGTTGGATTCATGTTTGCCATGTTGTTATTTATTATCAAAAGGGATACATCTACAGGTAAGAATAATTTGAGTTCCCACATTCCTTACCTGAATATTAGTAGTTTTTGATTAATCAGGACTTCACAGTTTGTTGTAAATCATAGTCAATTTCCAAGGCTCTGAATGATTGTTTTTGATAATATTCTCTAGTTTTATCATTGCCCTTTGAGGATAGAATATTGTTACCTCTTCATTCTACCATGCTGGGATTCCCCAATTATGGGGATTTTTGCAATAGTTACTAGGAATAAGTAGTGACATTCTAGAATTGATTTAATAAATATTTAAAAATAAAGTAGACAAAATCTGAATAACTGCATTTGAGAAGGATAAATTCCAGGTCAATGGAACATGATGGCTAAAACTGTAGGTTTAAATCTTAACTTTGGCTCTTTGGGCTAGATGATCATTCTAGGCCTGTTTCCTCACCTGAAAAGTAGTGATAATAATCATTCTGGTGTAAGGACTTAATACAAGAATGAATGTAAGATTGTTCACACAGTGTCTGGCATCTTGTGATTTCCTGAAAGTTATAGCTATGACTTTTCCATTATTAGGTCATCTTTTGCTCCCATCAGTTCTTTGATAAAGGCGTTGATAGCAATTTTGGAAACAGATCAGTCACCAAGGGCTTATTCAATAAAAGCTCAGTAAGAAATTAAGGTACTTCTCACTCTTGCTAATCATCAATAAGATAAATTTAAGCAACCTTTTAAAACAATTAAGAAACATACCATTTTTCCATACAAAAAGCTCTAAATATATTATGGCATAATTGTCACATTAGTAAGGAATATGATATTTTTTAAGAGAAGCTGTCAACTACCTTTAAAATAGCTGTCAACTTTGTCTCCCTATTTAATATATTCCAAAGGGGTTTTAAAAATAACGTTTATTTCCTCTCCAATTTTTCCTCATTCCTTCAGCAAACACTGATTATTTTCCCTAGTGTCCTGAATACAGATTGAAATCAATGTGGATTTGGGGTTTATTATTTGATTAGTGCACCTGAATCATTAATGACATGAGCTCAATTCTTAAAATAGTTTGAATAAAGAGCTGCTGTCACAGATTATGCAAAGGGAGACCAACAATGCAAGCCTTCATTTCTACACATTAATATTAACTACTTACTCATGCTCTAGACCTTATTTCAGTAGAAAAATCAAATGAATTCTAACATACATCATGATGGTCATGTTTTTATTGATTTTTAGTTATTTATAATTTATATTTCCCATTCTTTTAAAATATGTTTGAAGTTCCCTTTAATAAACACACAAGACTATAAAAGATAAAGGCAAAAGAGATCAGAAAAGAAAGAGTAAAAGAGGTAGACAATTCTGTCCAGAATCTGGGGTCAGAAGTTCACTATGATTGAGCATTTCTTTTAGCTCTGACCTTCCTGGCAGCCAAGAGGAAAAGTGAAATAATGGATCACATAATATCACTGTCTGATTAAAGGAAATGCAATAGCATTTCAGATAGAAACTTTGCTTGCAGTTGAATTCCTGGAGGAATTCTATTTGACGGGCCTTATATAAAACACATTGTGTAGCATATAAAACAAAAAAAGTTATCCTCAGCAACGTGCAAAAATGGAAATATATTCCTCCCATGGTCATTGGAAACTCCATAACTGCTTAGTAAAAACTAAGGAAACAATACTAAATATTAGCACAGAGAATGCTTTTAATGATGATAACTACTATCTGAATTTCCATACCTAACAGACTCTGAAGATCCATCTCACTGAATTATTTTGTAGCAAAGTTTGCTCCTGTAACTCTTCTGTGGGGTTTCCTAAGGACCACTTCATCTAGGTTACCTTCTTGCCTGATCACTCCTGGTCTAGTGTACCCTCAAAGCTCTATCCTTGGCTTTTTCCTATACCACATGTTTATCCTGAGCAATTTAGTTGGTACCCATTCCAACCATATACCAATGCCTCACACATCCAAATGACTATCCCAGGGCTCTTTCCTACGGTCAAAATCCTCACATCAATTCCTGAACATTTGGAAGATATTTAAAACTTATCAGGTTCCTATCAAAACCTGTTTTCCTTTTGTATCATCTGTCTTGGAAATTCACACAATTACCCAAATTTTACCAAAGGACGCCTTATATATATGATCTTTCTCATCCTCACCGTGACTGTTTTATTTCAAGCTTTTGCATTTTTATTGAGCCTTGCTCAGCAATGAGTTCTCAGCAGACAGGGGTCTGACTCATCTTTAAATTCTGCACCAAGGATAGATGGAAACTAGAATGCAATTGGTTAGGTAAACACATATTTATAAAAGAATGAAGAAATGATCACATGAGAATGTAATGAAAAATGCTGGTCTACATTCTTCATATATTTCACTGAATCTAGAAATCTCAATAGGAGCCATTACAAAGAAGAAAATAGTACATTGATTTTTTGTAAGAGACCATTGATTGTCAAACACATTCTAGTTTCAGATGTGGGAAAATATGAATAAAAACAAATGTGTCTTAAAACTGATGAAATATGATAACTAAGTTGACTTACCACTTTACATTGGTCTCAAAAAAAACTAAAGAGTGAGAACCTCTTTTTTTTTTTTTGTTACTTTTTTTGGATAATTTGTACAACCTTATTTAGCTTAGTTTGGATCATAATTATATCATATAATTTGTGTTGTCACTTAGACTAAGATCCATCTACTCCAGGTGCTTCCTTCTTTCACCTTCCCCTGATTCAATCATGACTATCACCATGCCCAAAGAGTCTTTTTTTTCTTAATTGAAGTATGGTTGACATACAATATTATATTTAGTTTTAGGTGTATAACATAGTGACTCAACAATTATATACTTTGAGAAATGATCACCTCAATAGCATAGTTACCATCTCTCACCATAAAAATTTATTAAAGAACTATTGACTATATTCCCTATGCTGTACCTTTCATTCCTATAACATTTATTTTATAACTGAAAGTTTGTACCTCTTAATTCCTTTATCCTATTTCACCCATCCCCCTTACACTCCACCTCTCTGACAACTACCAGTTTGTTCTCCACATTTGTAAGTCTGTTTCTGGTTTTGTTTGTTTGTTTTATTTTGTTTTTTGGATTCCAGGTACAAGTGAAATTATATGGTATTTTTCTTTCTCCGTCTGACTTATTTCCATTAGCATAATTACTCCTAAGTTCAGCCACATTGTTGTGAATGGCAAGATTTTGTTCATTTTAATGGCTGAGTAATATTCCATTGTATATAAGTACCACAACTTCTTTAACCATTTCTCCATTGATTGACACTTAGTTTGCTTCTGTATCTTGGCTTTTATACTGCCATAAACATAGGAGAACATGAATTAGTGTGTTTTTTTTTCAAGTAAATACCCAGAAGTAGAATTACTACATCATATGGTATTTCTAATATTATTTTTTAAAGAAGCCTCCATACAAAGGCTGCACCAATTTATATTCCTACCAACAGTTCAGAAGGGTTCCCTTTCCTCCACATCCTAACCAATACTTGTTACTTCTTACCTTTTTAAAACTATCCAATCTGACAGGTAGGAAGTGATATCTCATTGTGGTTTTGATTTGCTTTTCCCTGATGATCGATCATTTTCATGTGTCTTTGGTCATTTGTATGTCCTCTCTGGAAAACTGCCTATTCAGATGTTCTGCACATTTTTAAATCAGATTTTTTTTCAGTGTTGAATTGTATGAGTTCTTTATATATTTTAGATATTAACCCCCATTGGATATATCATTTGCAAATATCACTCAGTAGGTTGCCTTTCTGTTTTGTTGATGGCTTCCATTCCTGTATAAAAGTTTTTAGTTTGGTATGATCCCAATGGTTTGATTTTGCTTTTGTCTCTCTTGCCAGAAAAGACATATCTAGAAAAGTATTTCTACAACCTATGTCAAACCAATTACTGCCTATTTTTTTTCTAAGAGTTTTATGGTTTGGGGTCTTAAATTTAGGTCTTTAATCCATTTTGAATTTATTTTTGTGTCTGGTGTAAGAAAGTCATCCAGTTTCATTCTTTTTCATGTATCTGTCCAGTTTTCCAAGCACCAATTATTGAAGAAACTTTCCCCCATTGTATATTCTTGCCTCCTTTGTCATAGATTAACTGACCATAAAGAATGAGTTTATTTGTGGGCTCAAAGAAAGTCTGTCTTAATCTGCCCAGCTGCCGTAACAAAATACCACAGAATGGGGGCAGGTGGCTTACACAACAGGAATCAATTTTCTCAGAGGTCTTGAAGCAGGAAGTCCAAGATCAGGGTGCCAGCATGATCAGGTTCTGGTTAACAGTTCTCCTGTGGGCTTGCAGATGGCTAACTTCTCACTGTGCCCTCACATGTTGGCAAGAGGAATGGAGCTAACTCTGATTTCTTTTCCTCTTCTTATAAGAGCTCTAATCTGTTTGTGGGGTCCCTGACCTGATAATGACCTGATCTAAGCCTAATTACCACTAAGAACCTATCTCCAAGTACGATCACATGGTAATGGGAGGAGTAGGGCTTCAAAATGCATTTTGGGGGGACAAAAATATTCAGTCCATAATGGAGTCCCAGTAATGCATATGCAAAGTGCCTGGCTCAATTTATGCTCCTTCCTGGGATCCATTTTTATTCAAAAAATTCTAACTGCAGGACTTAGAGAAAATAATCTCCTTTCTTTGTTCCAGAGAAGATGACCATAAACTTTTGCCTGTCCTTTTATGAATTGTATTTTGAGACCACACACAACTGAAGCTATTAAGGGGCAATTCCCTGATTCTTCCAAAACTTTGCTCAGTTATCCTTAGACTCTCCAGAGAGAAGTGGTCAAACAACAGTTGTTTCTAGAGACAAACCAGGAAAACTAATGTTATTGGGCAGAATGGAAAAGTTAGTCATTCATTTATTCAATATTGATAGCACAGCCACAATTTGCCAGGCATTATGATATAGCCTTTGTCTACCTATCAAAGTGGGTTTAAGTAGGTACACTAATCTAGAAACTTCACTTTATATATTAGGAATTCCCTCCTGAGCATTTAAGATGCGTTGGAAATGTAATTTTATTTTATAATTTTTCTGAGAACTTCAAAATACCAGTAACCCTTGCAATTCAGAGAAGTAGCAAGATGGGGAGGCTTTTCTAATAGTTTCTACTTTAAAATCCCAAATGATAGTATTCTCACACGACCTTTTGGTTCACTGCTATAACATTAGGGTCAAGTAAGAACAAGGACCATTCTGATTCCAAATCCAGCATAGAGCTGTCTGTTTATGACTCACTTTCCTTCTGAAGTAATAGCTAAGCAATATAGCCCTGAATATTCTTTTTGTTCATTTTGTTCTTGCTTTTGTTTATTCTCCCTGACTTTATCTACATAAAGATACTGAAAGAAAGAAGAAAAATAAGGAATAACATGACCCCAGACTTGTGTCAGCAATGGTTAGTCTTGTGCACCCCCTTTAAAAAAAAACAAAAAAAAAAACAAAAAAAACCTCATACACTTCTTTTGGTAACAGGGCTCTTCCATGTACTTTCTCTTCTTCCACAGATTCCTCAGATCATTAATTTACCATTGCCACTGTTACAGATGAAGGTGATGATGATGATGAAGATGATGAGAGGAGAGAACTTTATATTGACTAGTATTTTATAGGCTTTAGGCTAAGAACTTTATTTATTCCCAATAACAATCCCATGTATTAGAATTACTATTACTAAGTTATTTCAAGAATGATGTTTAGTTTTACAGAGGTAAGTGATGTGCCTAGGGTTACCTAACAGGAAAATGACAGAGCTGGCATATGAAGCAAGATCTACTCATTCCAGACCCCAAGTGCATAACTGTGGTAGGTATAGACAGCTTTGGAATTTACCAGCAGAAGGAACCTAGTTCCAGCAGTTTTTAGTGGTATGTTCTTTTTTTTTTTTTAAAGATTTTATTTATTTATTTGACAGAAGGGATCACAAGTAGACGGAGAGGCAGGCGGAGAGAGAGAGAGAGAGAGGGAAGCAGGCTCCCTGCTGAGCAGAGAGTCCAATGCGGGACTCGATCGCAGGACCCTGAGATCATGACCTGAGCCGAAAGCAGCGGCATAACCCACTGAGCCACCCAGGCGCCCCTAGTGGAGTGTTCTTTGGCAACCTGCAGAACTTTTAAGATGTAGTGCCTTTATTAATAGAAAGTAGAATAATAAACTTTTCCTCTCAAGACTTGTTGTGATTATTTATACATACAATGAAAGAACATGGGTTTAAGGTGTAGTTTTCTTTCTTTTTAGAATGACCTACTGACAATTTCTGGTGCACTTACACTAAATTAGTGTTCTAATAGTTAAAATTAAGATTTTTAATTAATAAACCCTTTTTTTATAGAACAGTTTCAGATTTACAAAAAAAAAAAAGCAGACAGTATAGAGTTTCTTTATATCCTCCTCCCCCATACACAATCTCCGTTACTATTAATATTTTGCATTAGTATGGAACATGTGTTATAATTAATGACATTATTATCAACTAAAGTCCATGGTTTATACTAAATTTTATTCTCTGTGTCATACAGTTCTATGGGTTTTGATAAATGCATAATGTCTTGTATCCAAAATTGTAGCATATAGAATCATTTCACTGTCCCCCAGATCTCTTGTTTCACACCTATTCATCCTTTCCTCTCACGTCTTTGGGTCCCTGCCCACCACACATCTTTTCTACTGTGTCTATTGTTTTGTCTTTTGCAGAATGTCATATAATTGGAAGCAAGCAGTATGTAGACTTTCAGTTTGGTTTCTTTCACTTAGCAATATTCATTTAAATTTCCCTCATATCTTTCCATGGCTTGATATCTCATTTCTTTTTATTACTGAATAATACTCCATTCTATGTATGTGCCACAGCTTATGTTCGCATTTAGTTGTTGATGAACATCTTGGTTGATTCCAGTTTGAACAATTATGAATAAAGCTATTAGAAACATCTATGTGCAGGTTTTTGTGTGGACATGTTTTTCAGACCAAATGGGCAAATACCTAAGAGCACACTTACTGGATCATATGGTAAGGCTGTGTTTACCTTTATAAGCAACTGCCAAACTCTCTTCTAATATGGCTATACAATTTTGCATTCCGAACACCAATAATGTTCCTGGTGTTCTACATCCTTGCCAACGTATGCTATGGTGAATTATTTGGACTTTAGCCATTCTAATAGGTATGTATTGATATCCCATTGTATTAATTCACAATCCCCTTATGGCACAACATGCTGAATGTATTTTAGTATGCTTATTTGCCATTTGTTTATACATATCTGGTGAACTGTCACTTCATATCTTTTACCCATTTCTAATTAGGATATTCATTCTCCTTGTCTTGAGGTTTAAAACCTCTATATCCTTCATATATTTTATATATAAATTCTTCATTTATGTTTTATAAATATGTTCTCTCATTCTGTCTCTTATCTTTTCCTTTTCTTCATAGTGTATTTTGTAGGGTAGAAGTTTAAGTTATAATAAATCCTACTTACCAATATTTTTTTTCATCATGCTTTTGGTATTATATCTAAAGGGTCACCTAATTTTTTCCCTGTTATCTTCTAGAAAATAACAGATATAGTTTAGGTGTGTCATCTGTTTGGGGTTCATCTTTATGGAAAATACAAGATCAATGTGTGGATTTATTTTTTGCATAAAATGTCCAATTGTTCTCACATCACTTGTTGAAAATATCCCATTTACTATAATCTTTTGAACAACTTTTTTTTTCCTTTTAGTTCAGACTGCATATGTTTGTCCTGATTGAGCTTTCTTTAGCTGTTTCCTACTTTTGCTCCTGAGGAATAGCATATTTTAATCTATAGCAAAAAAGTGGATTTTACTTTGGACCTAAACCATTGGTGATTTTTTTTTTTTGACCTTTGGGTATGCTTTAAAATGATGCTAAAATAAAACTGAATTTTAGAAAAGAAAATGATCTTTAAGAAAGGTCTGTGCTTCGGGGCACCTGGGTGGCTCAGTGGGTTAAGCCACTGCCTTCAGCTCAGGTCATGATCTCAGGGTCCCGGGATCGAGCCCCGCATCGGGCTCTCTGCTCAGCAGGGAGCCTGCTTCCTCCTCTCTCTCTCTCTGCCTGCCTCTCTGCCTACTTGTGATCTCTCTCTGTCAAATAAATAAATAAAATCTTAAAAAAAAAAAAAAAAAAAAAGAAAGGTCTGTGCTTCAAGGTCTTTAAAAAAATGTGTGAGATAATTGTTTGCCAACTAC
This sequence comes from Mustela putorius furo, assembly GCF_011764305.1. NCBI lineage: Eukaryota > Metazoa > Chordata > Mammalia > Carnivora > Mustelidae > Mustela > Mustela putorius. The sequence goes on from NW_025421987.1 coordinate 78,294,869, forward strand.
TTGCTTAGAGGGTATTCTTTCCACATCAAAACAAAAACAATCTAGCTTTTTTATCTTGGTCTCTACATTACCTTTTGGCACACGTCTTGATAACAGTCTGACTAGGTAGTAGAATTCAACCTTGTCCAGTGGATGTTTTAGCCATTTTTTTTTTTTAGGCTGCTTCTTCAACTCTTTTCTTCTTCCTGTTAAACATAAATTCATAAAGTGAGCCAAAAGCTTTTCATTTTTCTTATAATATCGCCAATGAAAAAAGATGCTAAAAGATTTCACCAACTTTAAAGACAGAAATATTTGCATTTTTTTACAGTGTTACTCACTCACACTCCATGGAGAACATCAAAATGAGCTGACTGGATAAACCTGGGAGATAACATATCACCAATTTTCTGAATCTGTTTCTTTTGAAGCTGCCTTTTGGCAAAGGTGATACAAGCATAACAAGAAATCAGGATGCATTCAATTGTATATAATAAAAGCCATAACACCATATTTTAAGCAGGAAAGGAATTTATTTCCTGAATTAGCAAGAGGCCTGGCTCTGAAAATTCAGCACTGATACAGGTGTTGATGCAAATGTGTCTTTCAGTCTCCCTACTTGACCATTCTTGGTGTGTTGTCGCAAAATGGCTTCTGCATGTCTCGCCATGGCGGCTGGATTTGAAACAGGAAAACAACATGGTAGATTTATTAAGATAACAAAATCTTCCCAGAAATTCCCTATAGGTTCCCACTTACATCTCACTACACAGATCTTTGCCACATGGCCACCTGTAACTATAAGGAATGCTGGGAAACAAATGTTTTATTTTTAGCTGTGTGGATTGGTGCCTCCTTTTTTTAATAATGAAGAAGACAACAAAAGATAGAGGATTGGCTACTTATATTATGTGCAACACAGACTATGTATGTTCAACTACTCTGAAGCTTGATAGCACTATAGATTAAGCAACCAACCCCCCCCCCCCAAAAAAAGGGTGGGGATTGGAAGGGATTAAATAAGGCACAACCAGCCCAACATCTGGCATTGGTAACAATGAGCCATGTCTTCCCAGCCTCTTCCCATTTCATGTTCCTGTAACCAAATTTCCCTTTCATCTTCTCTTACCTTCACCAGAGTAACCCCTTTCATTAAACTGTGACAAGCAAAAGTAAGAGGAAAAAAGAATTGCCTTTGTCCACATACCACCACTTTAAAGATACCTTTCCTAGCTTTCTTGGCTTCTGTGCCCCCCTAGGATTCTGTAACTCAGTCTGTCATAGAACCCAGCTCCTCCTACTGAAATGATCTGTATGGATGTTTGTGTGTTAAGCTAGCTTGTCGCTTGTGTTTCTATGAATAACCGCATTGTTAGTATTAGTAGATTAACTGGCACATAGTAGGTGCTTCATAAATGTTTGACAAAAGTAATAACATTATATATGCAAGCTCTTTAATTATGGAGAAAGCTATCTCATTTTAGTATTGCCAGAACTATTTCCTCTATTAATCATTTAAGTTCAAATAAAAATTAACTTTAACAATGAAGCAAGTTTTATCTCTTATAACACACTAAAGAAATTGCAAAGCAAGAAAAACCAATTATTTAGAACTTCTTTAAAAATGCAAAATGTAATAATTCATGGAGAAATGACATTGAGAATTAAATGTTAAAAAAAAAAAAGAAGAAGAAGAAGCTCTAGATTGGAGAAAAGTGGAATAGTGTTTGCCCTTATGGTTATAAAACCCATGTCTCCTTAGCTCCTATTTTGGTCCTGGTAGGAGCTAATGAATGTTTCCATACTTAGATGTAGTTTTTATTATGCTTCTATAATATAATAGAAGTGTACCATTTTTTATTATACATCTACAAAATATACTTTAATGTATTGTATGCAGGGGTGTGCTGAGCATGCCCATAATTCTCTTCAAATCTTAAAACTGAAAGAGAGCCTATGCACCCTCTTACTGTATTTAGTAAATATAGAAACTGAAGCTAAAAGTGTTAAGTCACTTGCCCAAGGTCACAAAGTACTAATGGCAGAACTAGTGCTAGAATTACACCACAAGATGTAAAGTATACTTTTTTGATAGGAGCTCAGAAATATATCCCAAATCCCATTGTGGGAGCTTTATTCCATCACTTTACCCAAGCTGGATCTTTATTTCCCACAATCCCCTTCTCTGTTATTTTATAATCTGAGTAGGCAAAAACAGAAGTGTGTAGAGGTTTAGAAGGCAGAAGCAAAGCAGCTGCCATTAAACTCTGAATGTCACTATGATGTGATGTGTGAAATGGAGATCCATGCGGCCAGCAGAATTCAACTTGTCCTCACTTGCTTCACTCCATGTCTAATTCCCCTTTCCATCTGACCCCAGACCATAAAAAAACAGCCTTCCATACACCTTTCTATCAACTCCTCCTTGTGGTCCTACTCTAGCAGTTGGATGTCCTTGAATTTAGAACACCTGCTAGTGACCTTTCTATGACCATCTAACTCTTCTTTACAGACCTTCATTTCCCAGTGACTCCTACCACTGTGGGAGTTGTCCTACACTGGTGTCCTACAATAAATTCTTTAGTCCATGATGCTCATAATGCTCCTGCCTCCATGGCTGAACTCTGACTGGCATACCCCGTTAACACATTAAATTGCATATCCTGCACATCATCTTTTTGAGAGAAAAACAAAAAGATTTGCTAAGCGGACATTTAGAAGATATTAATTACAAATAAAGAAATTGTTATAACATAAGTTATATAAATTTACATATATAGATCAAGCTTAGTCTTCAAATATGTTTGTACAATATATCATATATAACAAGATATATCCTATCATATATAATATCTTATATCTTATTATATCTTATATGTAATACCTTGTATCTTGTTATATCTTATATATAATATCTTATAAGATATAGATATATTTCTTTGTTCCTAAGGAGTATTGATATATAAAACAAAGATTATACCTGCTATTACATAAACACATTGAAATATTAAAATATCTAAGAAGCTCTGCAACAAAGAAGTATCTTTAACCTGGCATTTTCAGCTTTGTGCAGTGACAGTATCATAGCCTATGAGGTTTGTTTTTTTTGGTATTTTGTTTTTAATATTTTATTTATTTATTTAAGATACAGACAGTGAGAGAGAGCATGAGCGAGAAGGTCAGAGGGAGAAGCAGACTCCCCGTGGTGCTGGGAGCCCAATGTGGGACTGGATTCCAGGACTCCAAGATCATGACCTGAGCTGAAGGCAGTCGCTTAACCACCTGAGCCACCCAGGCACCCCATCAATGAGGTTTATCTGAGGCGCGATTATTGCTAATTGAAAACTTAACCTGGCATTTTCAAACCTTATTTGGGAAAAAAAACAACTTCATTTTTTCAAGTGTGGAATATAGTACATACCTATTAGTATTAAGCAAACCAGTTTCCCATATCACACCTTACTAGTTAAGGGAAAATAGCATTTTTTTAAATATTAAGATTTTAAATTAAAATTTAAGAAGAATTGTTTTATCCATTAGCATGAATAATATAAAGAAATTTCACTGGATTTAATTCTAAAATTACCAACAAGAAAGGCCTTGAAGGCATTACCCCTTCTTGCCTGCATACATACATCTTTTAACTGACTCAATGAATAATGACCCACTGGTTGTCTGAATAAGTGGAAGAATGAATAAAGAACATCTCTATCCAACAATTATTAGAACAGAGCAAGATTATTGTTATTGAAAATGAGTCTGTTTCTCCTATTTCTTTCTATTATGTGATGCCAATCCACACTCAGCCAAGCTGTTTCTGAAAAATGTTGGTATGAATACACCCTTCAATATTTCTTCCATTGGCTGTAAATATAATCTAGGCATAAATCATCAAAAGTAAATACCAGTGAACATTTTAATCCTTTATAATAAATCAGGGAAATGGGGAGTCTATGCCTGATGATGAAGTTTTAGTGTAGGTCAAACCAGCAGTTTGCTGAGGAGGCAGCACTTGAGAAAACAGGGAGCATTTTGTTAAAGACTCAGAGTTTCACTATATGGTAGGATTTTTTGACACATATTTCCATCTCTTCTGGTTACAAAATGGTTCTACTTTATCTCAGAAAGCCGAATCGGATCAGAAAAAGTTTTTTTTTTTTTTTTTTCCCCTGAATGCCTGTTATCTCAATGAGCTGAGCTAGATGCTGAATAAGATAGAAAATTGAGGGTGCCTGGGTGGCTCAGTGGGTTAAGCCTCTGCCTTTGGCTCAGCTCATGATCTCAGGGTCCTGGGATTGAGGCCCACATTAGGCTCTCTGCTCAGTGGGGAGCCTGCTTCCCCCTGCCTCTCTGCCTACTTGTGACCTCTCTCTCTCTGTCAAATAAATAAATAAAATATTTTTTTAAAAGATAGAAAATTGAATTATAAATTCTTTGGCCCTCAAATAATTTCTATTGAATAGGGTATTTTAATTTTAATTTTAATACAAGATAGAACCTTGTTAATGTCACAGGTGAAGAACAGATTAAAGTTCTACCAAAATTAAGAAGAGGTAGTGATTACTTCTAGATAGAGAGATCAAGGTCCAAGGCCACAGCTCAAACACACCCATTCTACTATCCTCAGGACCAGTTGTTTCCCTAGGCAGTTCAGGGGAGAAGCCCAGACCTCTGAGTTTTCTTCTGATTGTACCACACTGAGCCAAGGGGAAGGATTGTCATCCCCAAACACAAATGAAATGTGATGGAAAAACCAAAACTGAAGTAAAGCAATCTGATGACCATCCCAGCAGAGTACAATGCTCTTCAATGGGGAAAAGCTGCCATTACTTCTGGTACAAACCTTGCTGGGTCAAAAGTTCTTCCTCCCAACCTATGGGAGGAGTTTCCCAAATGACTGGAAGTAGCCTCTATTTGAGACCACATCATAGCTCTTCTCAGCCCAGAGATGCAACAAATATCCAATCCCAAAACAACCTAGGGCTGGCTCCACCTCCAAGAACCTGTCTGCTCTCCCCCCTTGAGTGTACTTTCACTTAACCAAACTGATTTTGCTTGCTAAAAAAAAAAACAAAACAAAACAAAAAAAAAAACAAACAAAAAAAAAACAATTGAAGTTGGTAACATTTGAGCCAAATCTTGAAGAAAAGATCAGACTGGAAATTCTGAAATGTTGTTCAGCACAAAAAGATAGCTCAGCAAAAGGACAGCAAAGACATGGTGATAGAATTATCTGATAAAATCCAAGATACCTAGATAAACCGAGATTTCAATTAACAGCAAAAAAAAAAAAAAAGAGAGAGAGAGAGAAAGAAAGAAAATCAATGTAAGGATGCATCACACTGTATCTAGGACATAACTATACTGAAAATTATTTGTTGTTCATCTGAAATTCAAATTTAATTGAGGCTCCTATACTTCCGTGTTAAATTTGTCAACTCTACCTGCAGGATATACTGGAAACGAGGGTGCTTTAGTTGGTGGATTGAATAGTGTCCTCCAAGTAGATATGTTGAAGTCTTAGCCCCCAATACCTCAGATTGTGATTCCATTTGGAAATAGAGTCTTTACAGGATAATTAAGCTAAAATAAGGTCACTAGAGTGGGTCTCTAATTCAATATGACTGATGTCCTTATTCAAAGGGGACATTTTGACATAGCAATGGACACATAGAGGGAAAACAATGTGAAGATTGAGGAAGAGATTGTAATTATGCTGCCATGAACTAAGGAATATCTGGGGCTATAGAAGCTGGAAAGGCAAATTACAGTTTCTCCCACAAGCTGTGAAGTGATCATGGCCCTGCCAGCTCCTCGATTTTGGACTTCTAGCCTCAGAACTGTCAGACAACAAATTCTATTGTTCTAAGCCACCTAGTTTGTTGTTTGTGATACTCTGTTATGGGTGTCCTAGGAATTAATGCAGTTGGCTCTAGCCAAAGGTACTTTCCAATGGGTAAAGTAGGAATTCTGTGAGCTGAAGAAGACTATAGGGGGCCTGGAATCCTCAGGAAAAAGAGTCTAAGCTCCCTCCGCTTCCTGTGCATTTTAAAATGGAAAAAAAGAAAAAAAAGCCGCTCATATGTGCAGCATGGCCCCAAGGAAAGTTAACCAATGGCTCAACATATCTTATTTTTCATAGAATACTCATTTTAGCTTTGTCTGAAACAAAACAATACAAAAGGATATATTATGGAGCAAAATGCAAAATGTGTACAAACTTTTAGGACAGAATAAGACTCTTGAAAGAAATTTCAAGTTCTAGCCCCTGCTTCCATTTAGACCCTCAAATCCTCAGAAATAATCTTTCTATCCCTTTCCACCAGAAATACTTTGATGAAAAAGTTTGAAAAACAGCATTTAATTAGTGAAGAGCCACACAAGTTTCAGAACAGATACTCTGAAAAAAATTTAGTTGTAAGGCAAAACAATATAAAATAATATATCTCAGGACTCATGGTGTTTGCAATCAAATTCCATAAAAAAAAGTCACAAAAGGAAATGTAGAGTTAAGTAATTATCAATTTGAGATAATAAAAGAAATGTTAAAGTAATTCATTGTAAATTAAAGAAAAAAATTTTTTTTTCTCTACAACATTCAGAAATACTATAAAGAATGGAGAAAGAATCACAAGACATAGCTTTTAGCTGGGTCTAGAAAGAGAGAATAGACTTGGAAATGTGTAAAATTTCATTACCATTTTGAATTAAGCTATATAAAATTTCACTCAACATGGTTTAAATCTGCAAGTATCTGTGAGTTCTTCAAAACAAGAAACATATTTAATGACTTATGTCATTTTGACAATTTCAAGAATGTGCTCTTTTTTCTCTTACACCAAAGACTTTATTGAATGTGTTCTAACCAAAAGATAATATATAAAATCAGTTTAATATATTCTTCAGTCTTGTATTCAAATCATTCTTAATCATGGGGAAAATACTCCTTAAGAAACAGTTTTCAAGGAGTAGTGATGACAGGTTGCTGAGTATTTTTGCTATGAAGACTGAGGGTTTTCTAGCTTAGGTGTGTGAAATCATTCAGTTTGCAAGACCTTGGAAAGGTGGCACTTAAACGAATCCCTTTATTCCTACTCCCAAATTTGAAAAAATTAATAATACCTGGAGGAAAATTTGGTCATGGATATACTGTGACTGAATAGCACTTAATCACATACCAAAAAACCTATTTCTTTAAAAAATTTACATCCTATTTTGTACCAAAAATTAAATATGGATGCTACCCAACTGTACATGGATTGAGGAATAGATAAAGAAGGTATAAGATATAGAAATGTAGATATATATATGCAATGGAATATTATTTAGTCACAAAAGAGAATGAAGTCTTACCATTAGAAACAACATGGAGCTAGAGAGTATTAGTCTAAGAAACATAAGTCAGAGAAAGACAAATACCATATGATTTCACTCATATATGGAATTTAAGAGACAAAACAAATGAACAAAGGGAAAAAAAGAGAGAGAAAGAGAAATCAAGAAACAGAGTCTTAATTATGAAGAACAAACTGATGGTTACCAGGAGAGGGGGGTAAAGGGATTGGTGAAATAGGTGATGGGGATTAAGAAGTGCATTTGTAATGATGACCACCAGGAGATACATGGAACTGTTAAATCATTATATTGTACACCTGAAACTAATATAATACTATATGTTAACATTAACTAGAATTAAAATAAAAACTTAATGCCAAAAAAAATTAAAAGTACAGTCAATAGAAAAAAAAATCAATGAAACTAAGAGCTGTTTTTTTGAAAATATAAAAATAACAAAACTTTATGTTCACTCACCAAGAGAAAAAGAGAGAGAGCTCAAATAAAATCAGAAATAAGAGAGAAGTTAAAACTGATACCACAGAAATACAAAGGATCACAAGAGACAACCATGAACAATTATATACTAACAAACTGAACAATCCAGAAGAAATGGATAAATTACTGGAAATTTGTAATCTTCCAAGATCAAATCATGAAGAAATAGAAAATGTGAATACACCTATTATTAATAAGGAAGTTGGATCAGTAATCAAAAACCTCTCAACAAACAAAAGCCCCAGATCAGCCAGCTTCACTAATGAATTTTACCAAAAACTTAAAGATTTAATACCTATCCTTCCCAAACCCTTCCAAAAAAATTAAAGAGTAAAGAAAGCTTCCAAACTTAAGAGTCCAACATTACCCTGATTTCAAAACCAGACAAAGACACCACAAAAAAGAAAAAAATTATGGGTTGATACTTCTGATAAACAGAGATGGGAAAAGGGGAACCTGGGTGGCTCTGTTGTCTGCCTTTGGCTCAAATCATAATCCCAGAATCCTGGGATTGAGCCCAGCATTGGGCACCCTGCTCAAAGGGGAGCCTGTTATTTTCTCTACCCTTCACCCTGCTGGTGCTCCCTCTCTCCTCTCTCAAATAAATAAATAAAATCTAAAAAAAAAAAAAAAAAAAAGTAGATGGAAAAATCTTCAACAAAATATTAACAAGCCAAAGTCAACAGAACACTGAAAGGATCATACACCATGATCAAATGGGATTTATTCCAGGAATGCAAGGATAGTCCAACATCCACAAATCAATCAACATGATACAGGACATTAACAAAACAAAAGATAAAATCACATGGTCATCTCAATAGATACAGAAAAAGCACTTGACATAATTCAACATCCATATAATAACAATTCTCAATAAAGTGGGTATAAAGAGAATGCACCTCAACATAATAAAGACTACATATGACAAACCCACAGCCAATATCATACTCAAAAATAAGCTTTCTTCTAAGATCAGGAGCAAGACATGGATAGTGGGCATCTACTTTTAATCAACATAGTATTAGAAATCCTAGCCACAGCAATTAAGCAAGAAACAGAACAGAAGGTATACAAATTAGAAAAGAAGAGGTAAAAATGTCACTATTTGTCATGATAGGATACTATATAGAGAAGACCCCTAACACTCTTTATTTATTTTTTAAAGATTTTATTGATCTGAGAGAAAGAGAGAGTGTATACACATGGAGAGAGGAAGGGCAGAGGTAGAGGGAAATGCAGACTCCCCACTGAGCAGGGAGGCCAACTCAGGATTTGATCCGAGGGCCCTGAGATCATAACCTGAGCTGAAGGCAGATACCTAACAACTGAACAGGCACCCCCAAAATCCTTTAGAACAAATAAATTAACTCAGTAAAGTTCTAGAATACAAAAAGAATATTAAAAATCCGTTTTACTGGATGACCTGGATGTCTCAGTGGGTTAAGCACCTGACTCTTCTTTTCAGCTCAGATCATGATCTCAGGGTCAGAATCTGGCCCCACATCAGGCTCTGTGCTCAGCATGGAGTATGCTTGAGATTCTCCCTCTTCTCTCCCTTTGTCCCTTCCCCTGCTCCTGCTTGCTCTCTCTCTCTCTCTCAAATAAATCTTCTTTTTAAAAAAAATCTGTTTTATTTTATTTTCATTCAAAAATCTGTATTTGTATACATTAATAACAAACTATCAGAAAGAGAAATCAAGAAAACAGTCTTATTTACAATTTTATTTTTTAAAAAAATCTGTGTATAAAGTTAATCCAGAATGTGAAAGAACTGTGCACTAAAATTGTAAGGCATTAATGAAATTGAAGATGACACATATAAACGGAAAGATACACCATGCTCACAAACTGAAAGAATCAATATTGTTAAAATGTCCAAATAGCCCAAAGTAATCTACAGATTCAATGCAATCCTTATCAAAATTCCAAAGGCATTTTTCATAAAAATACAAATACACACTAAAATTTGTATGAAACCACAAAAGGCACTGAAGAGCCAAATGATCCTGCAAAAGTAGAACAGGTCATAAACATCACACTCCCTGATTTCAAACTATGATTGATCCTTGATCAATACCAGTTTCAACTGTGCCATTCCACATATATAAGGATTTTTTTTTTTTCAGTACATACAATATAGCACTGTAAACGTATTTCTGGTACAAACCTTGCAGGGTCAAAAATTCTCCCTCCCAACCTATGGGAGGAGTTTCCCAAATGACTGGAAGTAACCTCTATTTGAGACCACATCATAGCTCTTCTCAGCTCAGAGACACAACAAATATCCAATCCCAAAACAACCTAGGGCTGGCTCCAGTATATACAGTATATAACAGCATACAAAATATGTGTTAATTAATTGTTTATATTATAGCTAAGTCTTCCGGTCAACAGTAAGCTAATAGTAAAGTTTTGGAGGAGTCCAAAGTTTACAGATGGATTTTCTATGGCACTGAGTTTTAGTGCCCCTAACCATCACATTGTTTAAGAACCAACTATATACTACAAAGTCACAGTACTCAAAACAGTATTCTATTATAAAAACAGACACCTGGGGCACCTGGGTGGCTTAGTTGGTTAAAGTGACTAACTCCTGATTTCAGCTCAGGTCACAGTCTCAGAGTCCTGTGTCCAAGCCCTGCATCAGTCTCTGTGCCAGTAGAGAGTCTGCCTCTCTCCCTCTCCCTCTTCCACTGTCCCTCACCCTGCTCAGTGGAACAGATTAGAAAGCCCAGAAATAAAAGCACACATATATGGTCAACTAATTTATGGCAAAGATGGTGAGAATATACTAGGGGGAAAGGAGAGTCTCTAAAAAATGTTGTTGGGAAAACTGGACAGATACATGCAAAAGAATGAAACTGGACTGCTATCTTACACCATATAAAAAATTAACTCAAAATAGATTTAAGACTTGCGCATAAGACCTGAAACCATAAAACTCCTAGAAGAAAACATAGGTGATAAGCTCCTTAACATGGGTCTGAATGATATTTTCTTGGATCTGTCTCCAAAGGCAAAAGAAACAAAAGCAAAAGTAAACAAATGGGACTATATCAAACTAAAATAGCTTCTGCACAGTGAAAGAAACCATTAGTAAAACAAAAAGGTAACCAACTAAACAGGAGAAGATAATTGCAAATTGTACACCCAGTAAGGCAATAAGGGGTTAACATCCAAAATATATAAAGAATTAGTACAACTAAATAACAAAAAACAAACAGCCTGATGAAGAATGGACAGAACATCTGAATGGACAGTTTTTCGAGGAAGACATACAGATGGTCAACAAGAACATGGAAAGATGTTCAACATCATGAATCATCAGGGAAATGCAAATCAAAATCACAGTGAGATATGACCCTACACTTGTGGGAATGGCTATTATCAAAAAGACAGGGAACAACAAGTGGTGGTAATGGCATGAAGATGTTTTTCACAGAACACTGATCCCCTGCAATGCTTCATGCAAATAGGTTCTGAGATCAAATATATTTTTTTTTAATTCAAGTTTTCAAGTTTCACTACAAGGAAGGAATTTCCCAATCAATATCAAAGAAATTCTTTAGCTTGCATACAGAGGAGTAGTTTATGAAGTAGCAGTCACTGACTGTTGGGCAAATGTAACCAAGCATCTCCGAACTGATCATAGGCATTTCAAAGTCAGGAAGAATTGGTGTGACTGATTCACAAGTTCTGAAGGTTATCTGTAAGGTTATATATCAAAAAATTGCTAGCTGCCTTTGAAGAGAAGCTATTTAACTTCCAGCAATATGTAATTAAATTAAAGAGGAGAATGAAAGTAAAAGCCTACTGAAATAAAAAACGCAGAACAAAATCCAAGAATTCTTCCGTGGTAGTCGGGACTATATTGTCAGTTCTACAGAGGGTACACATACATGGCAAAATAATGAAAAACAGCATTTTATCATGATGTTCTATATTAACTAGAAACCGTCAGTGATTCAGAAGAAACTTTAGATTCTATATATGAAAAAATCTTCCCTTCAAACCAACAAAAAACGCGGCGTGCAACAATAAATGTATGTTATAGTCAATTAGTTTTAAAAAAGAACGTGTAGGGTGCCTGGGTGGCTCAGTAGGGTAAGCTTCTGCCTTCAGCTCAGGTTATGACTTCAGGGTCCTGGGATTGAGCCCTGCATTGGGGTCTCTGCTCAGCGGGAAACCTGCTTCCCCCTCTCCCTCTGTCTGCGTCTCTGCTTCTCTGGCTACTTGTGACTTCTCTTTCTGTCAAATAGATAAATAAAATCTTTTTTTAAAAATGTGAATGTAATGGACTTTTTTTGTTTGTTTTTCTTATAAATCTCTGCTCCTGAAGCTGTTTTTAAATTGACGATGTCTTAAAATGTACTGGCATCCTGAACACTAGCATTCTCTTTGTTCCTCAAGAATCTCAGTCACCCTCTGCTCAGAGGCTTAGTAGTTGCAGTAATTAATGTCCATGTGGAATACTTGAGTGTCTGACAGCCATGTGACTCACCTCTTCAGCTTAATGGTGCCTTCGTCAACCACACTGTTTAAAAGTGGGGCTCTTCACCTTGCCTTAGCACTCCCAATGCCCCTCCCCTGCTTTACTATTTTTCATAGCACTTGCCACTATCTGACTTTTTCTTATTGTTGTCCATCTCTTCCCCCTAGAAGTTAGGCAGAGATCTTTTTTCGCTCACTTTACTCTTGTATCTCCAATCCTTATAACTACCTAATACATGCTTCTTGAGGTCAACAAATATTTGTGGAGTAAAGAAATAAATGAGTGAATTTTGAGATCAGTGATATCGATGAGATATCATGAGATGAGATGAGGTAATAATATAGATTAGTCACCTAGAAATTCACAAGGCTCATCAGTAAATTAAGTTCTCTGTGGCAGTGCTATTTTTAAAAAGCTATTTCATTTTGGTGAGCCCTTTGCGTCCCTAAATTCATCAATAATGGTACATTTTTCCCCATGTAAAGTTAAAATACGATAGAATTGATATTCTGTGTAGAACACTTTAGGAAAGAGGAGACACTCTAAAAGCTGATTACATTCTGTAATTCATTTTTTTAAATTGTATCCTTTTGTTTGCTTTTTATTTTTTTCCTCTTCCTCTTCCCTCTTGTCATTTCCTTCTTTACATATTTCTTTATGGTTCAAGTACAATACAGTATTACTCAAAAATACAGGAGTCATAGTCTGGCATTCAAGATACAAGATGTAAATAGTGAACAAATTTAAGCTGATTTTGAAAATATACAAAAGAAAAACTTACAATAACACCGATACACAGAAAATCTCCATGCTAACTGTATTTTATGCTAAATCTTATAATTTAGTCAAGCTCTACCAGGAAAATAGGAACCATTTCAGGTTTTTATAACAGAAAACATTCGATGCAAGAAATTGGTTACACAGGTGATGGAAAGGCTGAGAAAGCAAACAAGATACAGTGAGGTAACCTAGAGTTTAGTGACAGCAAGAAGCTGAAGGTTCCAGGAGGAGGGAAAGGCCTAGAGCCCAGCAGTCGAGGATGCCTGGCAGGAGAAGGAACACCACACAGAGGAGATTTAGCCAGTGGCAGAGACACTGCCTAAAGAAGAAGGGAGAATATTCCAGGTTCTTCCCCCTTCTCACACATTGAATTTTCACAAGTGCCTTGCATTAGCTGAATCTGTTGACCTGGGAACCTGGGAAATGCAGCCTGTAGGAATCAGTCCCTCCAAGATACAAAACAGAACAGGAAGGCTAGCAAAGGCCAATAACCCCAAAACGGGCTCAGCTGATAAATGTCATTTAATATACCAACACATGAACACTTGCCTCCATTTTCTGTTATGACGGCAAATCTAGACAAAGATTCAAAACAAAAAAAATTGTATTAGATTCAACTCACTCCCAAAGTCATACTATCAGTCTTCATATTCAATTATGCATATACCAGCATACCCTTGCAATCAAGTAGCTATAAATTATCAATTGCATTATGTAGAACCAATTATTGATAAAACTGCTTTAATCACATATGACAACACAACTAATTATCTGCCACAGATTTTTTGAAGACTTATTTATTTATTTGAGAGAGAGAGAGGGATGCACACAGGCACAAGAGTTGGGGGGGGGTCCAGAGGAAGAGGGAAAGAGAGCATCTCAAGCAGACTTCCTTCTGAGTGGAGAGCCTGACACAGGGCTCAACCCCATGACCCTGAGATCACGACCTAAGGTGAAATCAAGAATCAAACATTTGACCAACTGAGCTATTCAGGTGCCCCCCTACCACAGATATTAAATTTAATGTTCCAGATCTGTTTTGTTTTTTTTTTTTTTTAAGAGAGGAGCCAACTGTCATAATAAACATCACTTCAATAAATTTCAGTTTATTTTTTAACAGATTATTATTTTCATTGTGACAATAAATATTTTAAATAATGTTTTTCTTTACTTCAAATTGGCTGAAACTGCTTCACATGGAGCCCTCAGGAACCATATATAACCCATTGCAACAGACCATGCAATACACCATGAGCTTGCAATAGACTACAGGGAAATTACTCAAAGGTAGCAATTGAAAAAAATAGGTTAAGAGCAACAAACTGAAAACCACTTTATTTTAAATCACTCAAAATGTAGATATGTTATTTAAAAAAAGAAAAGAAAAGAAAAAGAAAACACCCCTCTGAAAAATAGCAAGCCGTCCTCTTGCACATAGCAATATAAGATTAAGGTGGTTTTCATGCCGTGGTTGTTGCTTTTAAGAAAATTGTTGTGTAGCTTCTGGGTAGAACCACAAACCATCACAGCAAAGAATGGCTTATACTTATTATTCAGAGTGATCACAATTTCACTGCATTCAAGAAATTAAATCGCATGTATTTCCAAAAGAGATTCAACCTGGAATAAAATGCATGTACAATATAGTAAAATTGAGCCATTGGTCCAGAAGTAAAGGTAGGTTAATTATAAAAGGATGAGAAAGAAAATTATTTCATATTACTGAAAACAATAATATTTGGGCTTCCTAGGAGCTGAAACAAAGAAGAATATGTTGGATTTTGTAGCTCTTGGTATCAAATAAAAAGAAATGTATATACTGCAAATGGGAAGGGCTGTTTAGTGTCAGCCTTTCTCAAACTGAACAGAGACAGCATCACATTGAACTCCCATGGGGAAAAAAGTTGGCCTGATCTCAATGAAAGTGCCAAAAGGTCTATCAAAGAAATTCAAGGGCTATTGATCTGATTCCCTACATAAAGATTCAGTGATTCTTTCTCTAAGCAATAATCATCATAATCTTATCAAATTCCCATTTTAATTCATTCCCCATGGCTTTTGTTAATTTCTGATTATATGTGTAGATTTTTTTTCAAAATCATGTTATTGCTTCTAGGAGAACAAAATGATTATTTGGGGGTTTTCAGAAAGCTGTCATGACAATGCCTTTGGTAAAAAATCTGGCTGTACATGATTAGAAATAACTTAATAATTCAAGAATTTAAAATGGATAACTTTGCATTGGGAAACAGAATTGGAAATCCCAATCATTTTGGTACTTAGTTTAATTTTGGTAGAATGAGAGCTTTTGTAAGGCTAAACATGGAAACAGATCACTATTGCCATCTCCTGGCAAGCATACCACATGACCACAATTTAAGTCTTTTTGAAAAGCCGTATATTGTGGGAAAGCAAGGTTACCCTATAAATAGGCAATAAAGTATCGGATATTTATTGTAAGACCATCACTGGATTTTTATTCTTTATTCCTATAAGACCTTTACAAAAATCCATTAGACTTGATAAATAGTAGCATTTGTTTTATGAGCTCTTTATGTTGAACAAAAACTCTGCTTGTTATGACTTTTTAAATTAAATGCTTATGATGGATCTACCTGTGATTGAAGCAAATATTAAAGCTGCTTCAAAAAGAAAACCTAGAAAATCTTTGTAATGCACTGGGACTAAGGAGCCAGGATTGTGCCACTGCATGCAGCCAAGGAAGTGACAGGTAGCTTTCCACCATATAATAAAGCTGATGGAATGGATAACAGCTCTGACAGCATTAATCCATCTTTCCGTGGGGGCTTTCACAAGAGATGAATGATACTCCCCCCTCCAACTTGCCTTGTCATATTGCTGTGTTTCTCTTTAATTTCTCTCCCTTGCTATTGTTCTTTATAATCAGCTGTTGCTGATGCTTTGAACCTCCTTCCCTCCTCACATCTGGACATCAAATCATCAGCTGCATTTGAGCCTGGTTCATATACTCCCTGCCTGAGATGCCAGCTGAGCCATTTATGAGCTCAATGTCACTGAAGTCTGCAAACTGTACTCCAGGGTGCCGTCCTGTCCTATAGATTCCAAAGTCTTGCTGCAGCTGAGTGAAAAAGGAGAATGAGATATGGCTTCAAGTCATTACCCTTCAGATCAGAACGTTACATTCCACATGGTTCTGAGGGCTTGATATGTCATCTTCTCAAACTAATCATTTCTTCAAGGGTAAACATGATAACTAACTTCCCCAAGATGGGTAGAAAGCACTGACATAATTGACATTAAACAAACAAAACAAAACCAAATACTCCTCCGAAGCCGTTCCTTGGAAGAAGAAAAGAAATCCACTGTTGTTGTTTTATCACACTTTATTACAAATTTTACCCAATCTAAACTCCATTCCCTGCTGACCAGTTCAAGATCGCTAAGCTTCTACAAGAAGGTAAAAGAGGAATGGATGTTTGAGAAATCAGCTTGGATGTGAGTTTTGAAGCATGAAATCACTCTGGTTA
Source organism: Mustela putorius furo (assembly GCF_011764305.1). Taxonomy (NCBI): domain Eukaryota; kingdom Metazoa; phylum Chordata; class Mammalia; order Carnivora; family Mustelidae; genus Mustela; species Mustela putorius. Next base: position 78,311,465 of record NW_025421987.1, read on the forward strand.
AGAAGCTTGGTGGTCCTCTGTTAGAGCCTCACATCACCTGCCTGTCACATCGCTGGCTAAGCCAATTTCCCGAAGAACCAAACTGAGAGAACAAGAGGGGATGATCTTCTTTCCCTACACCTGGATCATCTGACGAAGCCAGAGTAGTGAGGGCCGATGAAAAGGAATGACCCCTGAGCAATGCTTCCGTTCCAACTGACCATGAGCTCAAGGAACCTTCTCCTTTAAAGTGAATCTACAGATAAATCTATGAGAAGAAAACACTGTCAGATAAGAGTCTGGAAAGCAATAAAGGGAATCAATGTAAAATGTGTAGTAAAAATAAGTCAAAATCATAAAATGGGAAAATCCAGACAGGCATTTAAATAAATGTAGTCAAACTAACAATAGCATGAAAAGTTCACATGTATAGCACTTACTATGTGCCAGAAATGGCTCTCGTCATTTTACAGAATTCATTTACATAAAATTAATCCCTTGAGTCCTCACAATAATTTTATTATCTCCAAGTAACAGATAAGGAAACAGGGCACAGCGATTTAGAAACCAACCAGGTCAGGAAACGAAGAGTGGACTCAGGAGTCAACCCAGGTGGTCTGGCATTTAATAGTTCCTAAATTTATTTATACCTAGGTCTGTATCTTAGAAACTGCAAAACACACACACACTCTCTCTCTCTCTCTTATCTCTCTCCCCTCTCCACCCTCCCCTTAACATTTTTTTTCTAACTATTACAATAAATGGAGTATAAACTAATTTCCCCATTTTACAGAATGGTTAACCAAAGCTGTCTAAAGTCAGGGAATGGCAAATGGTGACCCCAGGATGTAAATCTAAATCCCAGCCACTTCCCTCCACATCCTGCTACATCCCAGGACATGAGAGCCCTGAAAATGCACAGCTCTGTCTGCTCCTGCGGGGACATGGTTTCAGCTACCTTTCCTCTGCTCCCTCCACCATGTGTGCACCAAGGTCAGGCTTCTTTTGGGCTGTTTCCAGCAGTGACCCAGCGCAGCAGGGGTGCTAGCACAGGCCCATTCCTGTGGTGAAATAGGACTATTCTATTGTGAGAAACTGGTTGAGAGATCCCCCAGGATCCTGTTGCAATTTTCATAGAAAAGTCTTAACACTTTTCCTAGCCAGGCTTCCCTCCCTGTACTTTCCCTTGACACGAGTCAGATCCATATTGTGGTCTGTTTCTCTCTTCCTACTCCTATTCCGGCCCCCCCTTTATCACTCATAAACTCATAGGCATATTCCCTAATAAATCTCTTGCCTGTATAATCCCATCTTGAGCTCTGCTTCTCCAAAAACCCAAATTAACACACAACCAAAACAATATCTTCAGAAACTCATTTAACTACATATACAAAAATATAGATATCTATGTTTTTAGACATGCTACTTATATATAACTACTTTGCTATTTTACTTATATTGGATTCAATAAATCATACAGAGATAGTAAAATAATAGAATGGAGCAAACACAATTAACAAAGCAAACTGAAATAACTAAGTCCTGTCTATTATAGATACCAGATCTAAAGCATATGTGATAGAGTTTCTCTGGGGTAAAAATAAACAAGAGACCATAATACAAGGACTCACAACCATAACAACGAGACTGTCTCAGAATGGAACTGATCAGGAGTCTCCAGAACTCTGTGTATTCCAATAAACACTTAAGTGATATCGCAAGACTTCAAATACTAAAATCCTTTCTAAGATGTGGAAAAAAAAAAAAGAGTTCTCTGACTTTACAAATCTCAGTATCTTATAAGCGGGCTTAAATTTTCACTATTAACATGCTTTCTCATATTTATTCTATGATTTATGATGACCTTGAGGTGCGTAATTGTTCCTATTTATATCTCTCAAAACCTGTTCTGTTTTTGATGATCTGTTCTCCTAATTGCCCAAGATCTCATCTTGAATTTTCTTTCAGGATTCCATGATCTTGTGACCCTCATGGCAACTTCAACTCCTAACACCCAGATACTTAGCACGTGGGGATAATGCCAATGCTATAAATATGTGGTCTGTGAAGTGCTCACATTGGGTTAATGAGTCACACTGGGAGTCGTGGAAGACGCTCTTGTGAGTGAGCTTCAGCAGCACTCACTGACCATGACCAATACACAAGGAATTCAGAATCGATTTGAAATCTTTAATAATCAACACCATTCTACTTGAATAGGATTTGACTTTGACTAAATTGTCACAAAGGTCTGGCTACATGGTTATAGATAGCACTGGTGCCTACTAGTTCCAGTTAGGAACGAGGTCTCTGTGACAATGGAATGGAATGCTCTTAATACAGCTGTACTGTTTCTATGACCTAAACAGTGACAAATCATTGGCTAAGTAATTGCAAAACCAAACTACATGGTACTGAAGAAAAATACATATATAAGGAAATAAACAAAATCGTATTTTCCTGAAAAACATCACCCTATCTAATTCAGACTGTTAATGAATTCATCTCATTCTTGTGGAACCATACTGCAGATAATGGTAAGATAATACAGAGTGATAAAGCCTGGTAATGGTAGGGTGTGGCACAGAGTAAGGTGGGACACTAAGGTACAGGATGGTGTCGAATAGTATTTCGAGACGGTTAAATAAAACCTATGCCCAGACTCCGTTAAGCACTTGGCTATTTCTCAAGCTTTTAGCCAACAGAATTCAAAAATCTTTGTCAGAATCAGCAAAGACAAAGAGCTTTATCCAAGACAGAGATCAATAAGCAGTTTGCTATGTGGCCACTTTTTCAGGGGGTGGAAGTCTTGTTCAACACTTATAAAGTAGTTAAGAATGTTGGCTTAATAGTTCAATGAAAATTAAAGTTATAATCGAATTTACTACTAAAAAATCTGAAATTTAATTGAAATACAACTTTTTTTTTTAATCAGCAATGTCAAGAATAAGTATAAAAGATCTGTTTTCATGTAGTTTTTTTAAAATGAGGGTTACTCAGCCTGCATGGACATATAGGCATGTGTATATGATAAAGTGATAAAGTCAAAACCTATCCACTCACTAGATTTCAATGGATAAAGGGTTACACATTCATTTGTACTCTCACTCCAACTCAATTAAATTAAAAGGATAAAAATCCACTGCTGAAAAACTACCAAAATGTTTTCTGGAAACCAAAAACTGCTATAAAAAATAAAGTCTATTATTTTTTAATGGTATGTGGAAAAATAAACCTACAAAAGGCATAAACATAATGGAATCTATCTATTTATCTAAATCCTTGACAATGGAATTATCAATTGGTACAAAAACATTAAAACGAGAAATTGATTAATTAAAACACCATCTGAACTTTCTGAGACTAAAATACCCATAACATTGTATGCAAGTTTTTCTAAGGGAGCTCCTGTGCCTGGATTCTCATTTACCCTCAACAAACCCCCATGAGGTAAGTGATATGATACCATTTTATGAGATGTGTCTAAGTGGAGCATAAGAGAGGTTCCCCCAAGGTTACTCAGATAGTACCCAAGGAAACGGATTCAACTCCAGCTCTGTCTGACTTTAGAGTCTCACCTCTGAAGTACTGTGCTCTACCACTCTCCCAAACCACTGAATGCTTAAGTAAGCCTCAAAGAGGTTCTCTCTGCAGTTACCTCATTCCCTACATGGAGTTTAATACGGCAGGGAGGGATTTACCCTCCTAATAGTAAGTCTGGTATTGCAATGTGCAAGAGGGCTTCTAAAGAAGATACAGAAAAACTCCACATATTGACCTTTGTTTAATGCTCATAAACTTACATCATTCTAGGTGACTCAGATAACTGAAAATTATTTCTGGTGTCCTGCCGCTGAAGAGAATCTAAAGAACATATAATTATCATGGCCATCCTCCCCTCCACATATTTCCTACCCCTTTTCAAGAAAAGCATTCTAGGGGCACCTGCATGGCTCTGTGGGTTGAAGCCTCTGCTTCAGCTCAGGTTGTGATCTCAGGGTCCTGGGATGGAGCCCCGCATCAGGGTCTCTGCTCAGCAGGGAGCCTGCTTCCCCCACCCCCCTCTGCCTATCTGTCTGTCAAATAAATAAATAAAATCTTTAAAAAAAAGAAAAAAGAAAAGCATTCTATTTCTGCTGTAGAGCTGAGCCTTTCTCTTTTTCCTAATATTCTTAAAAATAATGGACACTGACCTATTACACTTTTTAATTCCTTAAAAATTCTGCAAATATCATTCCCCTGAGCCTGATCTAAGTATATCCAGCTTTTCAAACTTCATGTAAACTATATTGACAACTTTTCTAATTTGGCTTTTACCCTCCCTTCAGGGACTAACTCCCCTTGTATGATTATAGCTGAACTTTAAAAAAAAAAAAAGACAGTAGTTTTACAGAAGCATAAAAAGTTTCCATTGTTTCAGATGTTTTTCCCTTTGGGTTTCTCCTATTGGTGACCTACACTTTGTGTATGTGTGTGTGTGTGTGTGTGTGTGTGTGTGTATTTAATATTTTAATAAAACTCAGTGTCTTTATCATGCTAATATTTCCTTTTTTTACATCCGCTTCTAAGTAATGCCATCTTAAAATTATCCCCATCATGTCTATCCTTGAAGTTCTCTTTTACTGTTGACATCAAAGAAAGGACACCTGCTTTATTGATATTCTTATTTTACATAGATATTCTTCTTCAACAACCTCTTAGGAGTGGTCCAGAAATATTATCAGTCACCAGGAGGAAGTTGGGGAGAGAAGAGGTCCTATACAGAAAGGTTTAGGGGCAAGATTTCAAGAATTCATGGGCTAAATTTTAAAACATGCTATACCCCCGGCTGTCTATAACATTTCTTTCTGGCTTGTGGCTGTATGTTGATGACAATGGGAAGACAGACAGAAAGAAAGAAAGAAAGAAAGAAAGAAAGAAAGAAAGAAAGAAAGAAAGAAAGAAAGAAAGAAAGAAATTTAGTTTTGTTTTGCTTTTTAATCCTTCCAAAATGTTTTCCCTCTGTTCATTGTTCTTTCCTAGACAAGCAGTTTTCAAATAAAGGAGGTTAAACGCAAAGGTGTGTAAATGTACCATGTTTCTAATAATACCATTATTAAACCATCACCCTGTAAAACTGTATCCATCTTTTTTGAATTACATACCATGTGCTGAGACTGCAAGTTGCCCTTTCTGTCTCCCACTGGGGTGGAATCTTTAGCAGATACTTGTGTTACTTTGTCTCTCCACTCCCAGCACTGTTGGTTGGTTGGTTGGTTGGTTGGTTGGTTGGTTTGCTTGTTAAGGTCCTTTCTGACTCAAAACACAGTGCTTACCTCAAGACTAATACTTACTGCTCTTAGTTTGGAGGAAGGGAGTCCAAGCTCACAATGAATTTCAACACTTTTATTGGTTTCCTATTGACCAAAAAGAAAACCCCAACACCTCACCATGACAGGCAAAGCCTTTGAGGCTCTTGATGGTTTTTAACTTTATAGTGTCACTCACTTGGCAATTACACCAGGGCTGGGAAACCACACACAATCCAGCCACTCAAGAATATTTACTAGTTCCTTTCATATCACATCTGTTGCTTATACCCCAAATGCCTTCTTTGCTTTTTCCACTTGATTAATACTTAATCCACCTTTCCTTCCCTACATAAATCTTAAATTGCCTCTCTTCGGAGGATTCCCTGACACTTTCCCAGAGTAATATTTGCTACCAATTTTGTAATGCTAAACGTTTTGGATTTTTATCTCACTTAGCTTTTATCACATTGCATTAGAACTGTTTATGCATTTCTCTCTCTCCCTCACATGCACATGTTCCTTTGTAAACACATCTACTTGGCTATAAGCGCCACCACAGTAAATATTGTCTTATAATCTGTTCTGCTGTCTCTTTGCTTTGCATAAACCATGAAAAAATAGTAAAATTTTTTTAAAAAGCTTTTGAATAAAATTATAAAGCAATTATTTTCAACTTAGAACTTATTCTGACCCCTACGATTATATGCCACTGGGGAAGTCACCTCTCTGAATTTTAGTTTCCTCACCCATAAAAGGGAGAAAAGCACTTTAGTTCATATGATTGCTATGAATATTAAATTAAATGTTTTGTATGGAACACATGGAGTCCTTTAAAATTCATTATGTGAACTATTCATATTATTAGTAGTTAGCCTAATAAAAAGATGCTGTATTTTATGTCTTCTTTGAAATACTAGCATGAATGAAATAAAAGAGTCAGCTTAACCATTAAGCTATATAGGACAATCAAATTTGCTCCCAACAGACTTTTTATTTTGGAGACAGTAACAAAAAGAAAACTTTAAAAATATATTTAAAAAGTCAAATTATTACAAGACACAGTTGTATTTTTTCCAAAGTGCTGTAATGAGAAACATATGAGGTGTTGTAGTTATACTTTATCAGAGGATTTGTTTATTCTCATCAAGTTTAAAATCTGACTATACTTATATCATTACCATCTCATTTTTGCTTGGTTCACTTAATGTTATTCGAACATTCTATCTGAAATGAATCTCCTGAGGTATACTTTTTCCCTTGAAGATGAACTTACTTTAATGTTTGCATAGGGGCTCAAGTGTGGGCAGAGTAGTTAACGGGCATGAAAATCTGCAATAGAGCATGAAGCAGAGAATGAGCCTCTGCTTATGTAAATATCTCTAGTCTATACTCACAAGATGTCGGTTATGTGCGCGCTTCATCAGGTCTCCACCCATATCCATCAACGTAAGGAACAGGCATAACAAATGGAGGAGGGCAGCCCAGTAAGGAAGCCAAGCACCCCTATAAGTACATTTACTAATCAATTAACTGATTATATCTAAGGAGAGAAGCTATAATTTAGAAGTTCACTCTGCTTGCTGAAAATTCCACATGGGGGCCATTTCATTTTGGAGTTAGAGGGCTGGAGAAGAACATGGTCATCTGCCCCGTACCTCCAACCAACAGTCAAGGGTGCAACTGAGACTGACTAGCTAGAGAGCTCTGGGTAAGTCCATCTTTGCATACCCAGAGGTATTTTCCCGGAGGCAAAAAAAAAGAGCTTGACTCAAGTGCACTTTGCAATATAATTTCAAAGAAATTATAATTACAAAGAAAACTTCACTCATTTTATTATTTGGAGAGATAGGTAATCTTCCAAAGGCCTTTCAGTTCCAAGAAAGGGACAATGTAGTATTATCTTCAATTATGATAATGTACAATTCATTGGGAGAGTGGGAAACTTCTCCCAAGAATTGGCTTCGCTTTCTTAAAAGACTCCTCCAGAGGATGACAGTCTATGGCTTACACCGTATTGATCTGTATGTACTCCTCAGAGACTCTGTAGTCATTTTAACATTGATCTTTGTTTCCTTACATTACTGTACCATGCACTCATCAAGTCAGCATTAGCACTACGTAACCTAAGTGTTGTCCTCTGAAATTAGGTAACTAGAGGGCTTACAGAATTGGCAGTCCAATTTCTCACTCCCTACAAAAATATCTATTTATCTACATCTTTCTCTATAAAAGTAGCCTAAAACCCCCACAAGCTTCTGTTGCTTTTACCCGAAGATGGATAATATTAGTTCTTTTCTTCATGAGTTTCATCCCTTTCTATACAGAAAAACATTGATTTTTTTCCCTCTCTATGTTTTTAATAAAGTACAAGCCAACCTGGTTTTATTTATGCTGTGCTATAGCTCAAATGCCATCAAATATGTCAACTGCCTATAGGAACATGGGTCTTTAGGGCTACCTCTACTGTATAAGTAGTCAAAGAGTAGCAAACAATAACTAGTGTTAGTGCAAAACAGACATGAATCAAATCTCTTACATCAATTCCATTCTCCTCTGCCCAAATTACAAAAGGAAGTTAGATATATGCGATCTGGATCTAGGGTTGGTTTATTTAAAATTTTCTGCGTAGGTCAAAGCTTACCTATCTTGCTTCTCATTCTCTACTAGTTCTTACTCAGATAGCCCAGACATTAAACATCCTGATGTCTTGGGATAGGGGCACGAAATTAGGTGAGGCAATGTGATTTGTGGCTAATGTCCTTTTTCAGTGGCTCAGAATTATGACTGACGTAGACTGAATAATTTCTCAGTGCAGTACTTCATACTCTTGGATAGGCTTGGGCAATATTTTTAATCAGGAAACTATTCAGATAATTTATTTATAAGACATTTTAAAAAAGAGAAATGTTAATAAAGCTCATATAACTGAGTAGTAACAACAGTTTCAATAAGTACATTCACCATGACTAGCATTTTTACTAAAAGTGTCAGGCTGTGATACTATTTGAACTGATTTCATGATGAGACTATCTTTACTGACAGTACAGTTTCCACTGTGCAGATAATGAGAGTGAACAAAACAAGCCTTCACCAATTCATGGCACTCAAGAGTTGTACTCAGATATCTGTGGATGATGTTTCTTTGGGGAGAAATGTAAATACTTTTATTTCAAGTACTAAAAAGATGGAAAACAGAATGATCTTCACTTGGAAAAAGTGAGTTTATAACATTAATATAATCAGCAACATCTACACTTGCACTGTTCTTAGTGTTGCCTTGATGTTTCCATTCTAAACTGATATATCTACCGAATTAAAATTCCTACACAAATGTCGCTGTGAGTTGACTCTTAACAGGCAGGTTGCCTTTGGTAAGAAAATGAAAGGCTTCCAAAATTCAGTAGGAGAGGTTCACTTAATTTCAAAGGAAAAAATAAATTTAAAGTAAATTAGGGAAAATAAAAGTTACCTTGAAGTTTTCAAAGTGTCTCTTTTAAAAAGCTGCTCATAAAAATTCTTTCCTGTTCATAAGTGTTAAACACAGAAAATCAGACTGAAACAAATTTTTATTTTTTTATTTGTCAGTGTTCTAAGATTCACTATTGAAAAGGTACCAATAATCTTTTAGGGAGATATCATAGAAGGATAAAAACAATGTAATTTAAAGCAAATGTTTGGTTTTAATGTAATCTATTTCCAATACATTTATGTTTTTCTTTTGACTTACATGAGAAAATTTCCTTGTCATTTCGTCTCTCTTTTTGCAGTTGGTTTTATTTTCTGGTTCTGTTTGCATTTTTTTTTTTTTTAATTTGTTGATCACTAGATCTGTCAGTTTAGAGGCTAAAATCAACAAAGAATAACTTTCCAACTCATTGAAATTTATAAAAGATCTCTTTGCTTGGCTTTATAAATTTTTTAAAATAAAGTTAAAACTTAGGACAGAAAAATAAATACAAAGTTTTTTCAAATCAGTTCTAATTTCTGGTTTTCAAATATCATGGTTTTGTTTCTTACAAGAGCAAAGTGAATGATCATCTCCCAAATATGGAAAATAAAGTGAGATTACTACTTCAGTGAATTATTGACTGCCTATTATCTCTCTGTTCAAAGATAATCTGCAAAAGAGTTGACCAATATTAGACAAATATGGTTTAATTAAATTGCTTTTTTCTTTCAAATATGTTGCACAGGTTTTGATAATATATTATTAAAATATACTAGGTGTAAATACCAATAAATTCTCCTCTCACAAATGTGGGCCTTTAATAATAATGGTGCCATTATATCAATAACGAGAACTGGTTATTCAGTAATATGATATTTCTGGAACTGTTAGAAGTATTTGGAATAGATTAGCTCACGTCATCTCTAGAACAATCTCATGGGGTAGGAAGGGTTATCTCCAACTTCCAGTTGAGGAAACTTAGACAAAGAGAATTTAAATGATTTGACAAAAAGTCACAATAGAAGAGCACGAGAGAAGACCTGAGCAGGTCTAACTCCAGAGACATAGCTCTTAATCACAACTTTTATAAAACTGCCCCTTTATCTCTAGTCTTTTATGTTAGGATTTAGCTTTCCACAATTCTCCTAATGACAAATAAATTATAAGCAGAACTTGGAAATGTCTTAGTAATTAGCAAAAACACTAGCAGAGATTCTGTTAAAGGGAACATATCAGGCTCATAGCTAAGAAGGTGCCTAACAGGAACTATTTTGCCAATAGGCAACAGTAAAATACCATCAAACATTGGCAAAATTCTAAAACAATCTGGACACTTCATGATAACATGATAGCAGTTAAGATGCCAGGACATACTGAGTTCTTTCTAGTATTATTTTACTATTATACCTATTATTTTACTATAAATAGCAGTCAGTGACAGCCCAACTCTCCCCAATTCCAGGAGCAAAAACATACTGAGCACCAGAGAAATAGAACGCATGCTCCTCTGTCTCTGTAAACTGCAGTCTTCTATGGAGATACAGCATGTACTTTAAAAATGGTATCAATAGTAGATAGTACAAGCACAGAACAAAATGAAGGCAAGAACCATAAAGGAAGCCTTCGTGAGAAGAAAAAAAATAATGTATTCAAAATGTCTTTATTGAGTAGCATCTAGGCACTACCTATATCTGGGGTTATAGTGAGGTCAAAATAAAACCCCTAGCTAACATTCTAGTCAGGGCAGTAGATAGGTAGGTAGGTAAGTAGGTAGGTAGGACAGATAGACAGCAGACAGACAGATCGATAACAAGATATGGTACAATATCATAATAAAAGATCAAGAATGACAAGTTGAGCTATTTCAGCAGAGAGGTCAGGGATGGCCTCTCTGAAGTTGTGACACTTGAAGTGGGACTTAAATAAAGATGGGAACAAGCTGTTACATTTTTTCAGTTAACAATTTCCAGACAGAAGGAAATAGGAAAAAATAAAGACTCAGAGACAAGAAAGGTCCAAAATGAAGCCAAAGAGGTGTCCGGGTCAGAGGACGTTGGGACCTGTACGACATGGAAAGGTCTTTCATTTTCATCTACGAGGACAGAAAGCTAGTAGAGAACCCAGAGAAAGGGGCTGTCATGCACCTTATGGAAGGCTCCCTGTGGCTTCTCAGTGAAGAACAATCAGAGCAAGAGTAGAAACAAGAATAAATGGGCAGCTACCATCTGCATCCTGGGAGGGGGGATGTTGGCTCTGACCAGGGTGTTGCTGTGAAAACTGCGAAGCAGAAATATTCAAAATTGAATCGAGAGCAACAGGACGTGTTGATAAATTGGAAAGTTTGGACTGGGAAGAGAAAGAAAGAAAGAAAACAGATACAGCAGTGATTTCAGAAAATCCATAGTTAGTACAAAACAACAGGGTTCATGCAATGAAAAATGTCAACGTAAACCAATGTGAGGGCATCCACTGCCTCAGTCTGGCCAAAGGCGCTAGGACATCTGAGTGTCGTTCATCCCAGAACTGCTCTTGCCACACACATGCTGACCTAGACATAAATTGCAAGTATAATAATTGCATATATTTAGCTACCAAGTACACCATGTCTATTTTTTAAATTTTTTATTTTTTATTAACATAGAATGTATTATTAGCCCCAAGGGTACAGCTCTGTGAATCGCCAGGTTTACACACTTCACAGCACTCACCATAACACATACCTTCCCCAACAACCCTCTCTCTACCCCCCTCCCTCCAACAACCCTCAGTTTGTTTTGTGAGATTAAGAGTCTCTTCCGGTTTGTCTTTACCTACCTTTAAAAAGCAAATAAAAATAGTATCATTTATCCTGAAAATGTTGTTAACCCCAAAAGCATTAATAAGAAGGAATAAAAAACATAAACATCTCTTCTGATACACTGGTTCAAGTTGCTCTCTCATAATGATTTACCTTGAATCTTCCTCAGAAACAGCTTCCTTGGCACTGTCAGAAGAGGGAAGAAACAGAGTAACGCCGACACATTAAACATGCATCGCTACATTTATACTCTTCATTTATTCCACAAATGTTTACTGTGTGCCTAATAGGCATTATTATGCAAGGTGGTAGGTCTATAGAAATGGATAAGCAGACCCAGGCCACGACCTGGTGATCTCAGTGTCTGGAAAGAAAGTGACCTTGAGTATGTAATTACAAGCAGTGAGCTGTAAATAGAGTGTGTTCAGGGAAGGTAAGGCCCCACACAGCCCCGACCACCAAATGAGCTGGGCACTGTATGACAAACGCATTTTAACATGATACAGGGTTTTATTTGTTCAGTTAGCTGATAGTTTATTCTTGAGAAGAAGCCTTCCCAGTGATTTAAAATCTCTACGTGGACATTAAACATTAACTACTTCAATATGTCTCTGGGCATGAAAAAGCAATAAATTACCTCTAGTAGAGTTTTGGTTTTGTTTTCTGTTATTTTAATCCCTAGCACAGAATCTCTGACATACCAGTACTCAAAAATATTTATTGGAGAATGAATGAATGAACGAGGCTCTCTGCGTAGAGAAAAAAGTGAAGGAGGGATAGAATTAATTTTTTAAAAAAAGAAAAGAAAAGAAAACTCAGAAATACCATCAAAAGTAAGATAACACATCAGCTCCTTTTTCACCTTTCCACCTCTTATACTCATAACTTATTTCTATAGTCTCCATAAATTATCCAGCAGTAGTTTCTATGATAGAACTACATATTGAAAAACCAGAGATGATACCTGGATGCTTCTCAACGCTTGATAAGTGTGTCTGGCTACAACCTACAACAATGCTTTCAGATATTTATTTAAACACTACATTGATTTGCTTTCCAAAAGACTCCATTTTGCCTACTATGCACTGGTTTTAGAACCTAGGAAGAGGAAACTTGAAGAAATTAACAGTAAGAGGAAGTTAATTTTCTTACAAATGCACTTGCTTTGCCATAGCCCAGCCATAATCCCAAATCTCCATGTTTCTTACAGATACAATAGGTTCAAGGAGCCTTGGTAGCATGCCACAATGGTCACCAGGTAATTGTTTCTAAAGTGTAGTGAACAGTGTGCTTTCAAAGAGACACAGTGTCAAGGCTTTGGGCTGAGTAAATAACGTACTTCTGAGGTTTATAAAGCATTTCTAATGTGGTTTTTTTTTCCCATTTAATACAGAAAATTACAGGGTTTGACAGACCATAACTACCATTCAGCTAGAGTAAACAAATTTTCATATTTTGCTATGTTTGCCTCAAATATTTTGTTTACTGAAGTTAAAACAGGGGCACCTGGGTGGCTCAGTGGGTTAAAGCCTCTTGCCTTTGGCTCAGGTCATGATCTCAGGGTCCTGGGATGGAGCCCCACATCGGGCTCTCTGCTCAGCAGGGAGCCTGCTTCCCCCTCTCTCTGCCTGCCTCTCTCCCTACTTGAGATCTCTCTCTCTCTGCAAATTAATAAAACCTTTATAAAAAAAAGTTAAAATATTAACATAGAAGATGGGAATTTCTGGATTTTTTTCCATGGCCATTACAACCGGAGTCCCAACCCTCTCTCCGTCATTCTCCAAAGGTAAGAATCTGGTGTGTTTCATTCTATTGCCTATTTCTGGACTTTTACTATATATACTATAGGCATAGTCTTTTTTAAATTATATGGTTGGCTTCTTCCTGTATAAGTATCAGTCAGTAATTTATTTTTCAACTCAACATTGTACTTTTGAAATATATTCAGGTAAATTCCTATAGATTCCTCCTCATTCATACTGCTAATTATAACATATGTCAACATCTTGTAGGGTTACTTCCTCCTTCTTTCTTTTTCTCTCTCTCCTTCCTTCCTCCCTTCCTCTCTCTTTCTTCTCTCTCTTTCTTTCTTTCTCTCTGGATTACCTATTCTGGTCCATAAATGTACTTTTCTTTTCTGAAATTTTTCTAAGAGAAAAATGTGAATTATGTACAGTTTCTGTACTACAGCATTTTTTTCTTTTCATCATTTTGTAAAATTTCTCTCCTACACTTAATAATGTTCTTTCCTCTTAAATTTTATTTTATCTCCTATTGATATTGCTATCCCAACTGCATTTTGGTTAGAATTTTATTCCATATTTATTTCTTTCATATATAACTTTTATGCACTATTTTAAGTAATGCTTAGAAACTATGTTTGTCTGAATTTTATTTCAATATACTACTTAGTAGCCTTTATCTTTATATATAAGTTTAATGTCCTATAATTACTGGTTAGATACGGACTTATTTGTTCCATCTCATTTATTTATTTATTTAGGATTCTTTTTCATCTCTTCCTTTTTCTAAAATTTAGGTTAAATTTTACTTAGATTCATCTATTGTACATACATATAACTTTCCCAAATATTGTAAGAAAAAAATGTAAAATTTTTAGTATTTACTCTTAAATGTTTAGCATCAACATTGACTTTATAAAGTCCCAACAAAGTCTGAAGTTATTCAGTATATCTTTCTTCTTCCCAAATAAGAATTTGTATGCTTTAGCTGTTTTCCAACCCCTCTTCAATCATCCTCTAAACTTAAAGTTGTATTTTTCTCATATTTAATAACCTTACCAATATCATTCACCACATTTTTGGTTCGTGAGTACTTATAGCATCACACTCCTTTCCCTGAATTTTATTTATTTATCTCTTTAGCTGAAGAGCATCTTCTAGTAATGTGTTAGCAAGAATATTTCAATTATAAACTCTTAGCTCTTTTATTTCTGTACTATCTTACCTCTTTTTCACTCTTGAGCAATAATCTAAATGGCTACATAATTTCCTCTGGAATAAATGCAAATAATTGAAAAGTCCTTTGGAAAAAACACTTTTAAATGGCTTTGAAAATCCTCAAAACGGTAAAAGAAGAAAAAAAAATCCATAAAGTAAGAACAGAAGTTGTGAAACAAAGGCAGACAAATATGGATCAAAACCATAAGAGGATTATTTTAAAGTGTCTCATTAATTTTGCAAATAAAAATAACATTAAAAATAAATTATGGATGCATAATAATTCAAGCAAAGGCAGAGAAAAAAATGAAATAATTGGAATATTTTACTAAGGAATTGACCCAGTAGGGGCATCCAGGTAGCTAAATCAGTTAAGCATGGGGCACTTGGTTTCTGCTAAAGTCATGATCTCAGAATCCTGAGATCAAGTCCCACATTGGATGCTGGGCTCAGCAGGGAGTCTGTTGAAGATTCTCTCTCTCTGTGCCCCTCCTTCCACTTGCTCTCACTCTCTCAAATAAATAAATCTTAAAAAAAAAAAAAAAAAAAAAAAAAAAAAAAAAAAAAAGAAAGAAAGAAAGAAGGAAAGAAAGAAATTGACCCAGAAGACTATAAAGGGATATAAATAGATGAAGATATGATAGATAAGGGAAGCTCCAACATACACTTCATATAAGTTCAAGAAGTACAGGGTATAGGGAATGAGAAAGGGACTATTTGAGGTGATAATGTCTGATCATTCTGAATTCAAGAAGAAAACGTATGTTGACTCTGTCACTATCTGTCATGGAGCTAACCTCCTGTGCTTTGGAATTTTAATTTTCAGTCTCACTTTGACTGGGAATTTCTTAGAAATTTTCATGTTGTTGTTGTTGGCATTTTTTAAAAAAAGATTTTATTTATCTATTTGAAACAGAGAGAGAAAACACATGAGGGGTAGAGAGAGGCAGAGAGAAAGGAAGAAGCAGACTCCTGGCTGAGCAAGGAGCCTGATATGGGGCTTGATACCAAGACCTGGGATCATCACCTGAGCCAAAAGCAGAGGCTTAAATGACTGAGCCACCCAGATGCCCTCTCATTTTTGTTTTTTTATTTCTGGGTTCTGACCTGTGTCTATGGTTTTACAGTTGTCTCTCTAATAGTTCATGGGTATGTACCTCAGAAATAAGTCTTATAGGAAATTCCTGAGTCTTTGCTTCCTAAAGTTACCTCAGTTACAGTTTCTGAATCCATAGGCACTTTGGCCTGGATCCTGATATGCCTCCCCTTTTTTTTTTCCTTTCCTTGCTCCAAGCAGCAGCTCAGTAACAGGTACAAAGAGAGGTGGCCCTCAAAAGTTTTTAAATCACTGTTCTAAGTGTATCTTGCCTTGGTGTAATGCCATTAATAAGACTCCAGGCCCCATGTGAGCCACTCTTGTCCTTGTTACAACACAGAGTTGAACCCAGCCACCTCTGCTTGCTTCCTGTTCTAGAGCTTGTTCCTAGAGCTCTGTGGATTATGCCTCTGTATACTGAATTGTGTTTCTGTTATGTCTGTGAATCACAAAATTATCTTGAGGCAATGTTGATTTAAATTTTTAAAGTTTTTTATTTTTTTTTTCTCTAGATTATCCTCTTTCTATTTTCCTCAGAAATGGTAATTAAAATTAAAGAAACAGATTTTTATATATGGGTAAGCCAATGCGGAAGACTAAGGAGAGGTAATATAAACCTAGATTTGTTCGCAAGCATCTCTAAAATCATGTCCTAAAAAAGAAAAAAAATAAAAATAAAACGAAATCATGTTCTCCTCTAGAAAACATAAGCCTATAAATTATAGGTTAGGTTCTGCATTGTTTTATGCTATAAAAAAAGATAATAAATGAAAATCTAGTCAATCCATGCTGTAAAAAAAAATCTTTACTCTACTCAAATATATTGCAAATGAATGTACATTTATATGTTTTAAACCAGATAAAACATTTACCGTGAGTTTGTGTTACTTTCATGATTCTCTGCTTTAGCCAATTTTTTTTTATTATCTAGCTAGATACTCATTCCAATAGCTTTTATAATATTTCTGCTACCATCAGAAAGGCATTAGGAAGAAAATAAACTAGAGGATTTTGCTTCTTTATGAAGACAAATATGAGATGAAAATAATCTAATTTGGCAATAAAACCGTTTTTAACTTTTAATAAACTTCTTATTCCATTTCTATGTTCAACTATATCTCTTGAGAGATGACATGCTGTCAATAATGCCGTTCTCTTGACAAAGCATGGTTTTGGATTAGTCTTTGGAATTGTGTAGTATGGGTCTAGGCAACATGAACTCAGAACAAATCACCCCATCACTTGGGAATCAGTACATAAGAACAAGCGCCTTAGTATTCTCTGGGGCTAATAATACATTATATGTTAATAAAAAATGAAAATAATAAATAAAATATTTAAAAATAATAATAATAAAAGAACAAGTGCCTTAGAATCCTGTGGAGGATTTGTGCCTTATGGCAGATAGAGTGAAAATCCGGGCAGCCGCACTCTAAAGGAGCACCACACTGTAGGCACTGGCTCATTGCCACAGGACACTGCATTGCAGGACACTTGGGGAAATGTCTTTATGACTGTTTTCTGTAAACTAATCAACACAGAATTTGGTAAAATATGTAGTAGTCCCTTGGAGATTTCAAGGAAGAGGGGGAGGAAGAGGAGAAGGAGAAAGAGGAATAAGGAAGAAGAAGAGGAAGAGGAGGAAGAAGAAGGAAAGAATGAGGGGTTTTTTGTTTTTGTTTTTGTTTTTGTTTTGTTTTAAAGATTTTAGCTACTTATTTGAGACAGAGCATGAGAGAAAGGAAGAGAGAGAAGGAGCTCCCGTGCACCAGCGGGAGGAGAGGGGCACAATGGGAAGGAGGAGCAGCAGAGGGGGAGGGAGAAGCAGACTCCCCACTGAGCAGGGAGTTCCCTGCAAGGCTTGATCCCAGGACCCAGGATCATGACCTGAGTCAAAGGCAGACGTTGAACCGACTGAGCCACGCAGGTGCCCCAAGAAGAAGGGGCTTAAAAAAAAAAAAAAAAAAATTTAAGTAGGACTATTTATCTATATAAGTAAAACAAACTTGTTAATTTTTGTGGTAACAAGTTGTCACATAAAAGACTACTACTTTCAGAGATTCACTTATATCCACAAAATAACTAACTTTAAAGGTATAGAAAGGATTTAAAACTCTAAGATCACTAGGCTTGTTCAACTGACATATAATGAAATATATAAGACCCCTTATGAAAACTATGACATGCTTTCCCTGTGCAAAAACTAATTCAGTATATATATATTTTTAAACTTGCAAACAGAGATGCAGAAACACAGATGATGTTTAATGCTTCAGGGAGTCTCTTCTATTTGTTACCATGACTTACAGGATGAAAATTGAGGGAAAGACGAATGAGGGAGCAGAGTAAACAAGCTCTAATTTTTATTCTTTCTTAGGCTGTATAGACTAACCCAAATTTAGGAGCTTTGACCTATCAAATCTTCTAAATAGATAAACATTCCTTGAGATTATAAGACTGAATGTGATATGTAAACAATGAATCTTGGAACACTACATCAAAAACTAATGATGTACTGTATGGTGTCTAACAATGTAATAAAAAATTAATTAATTAAAAAAAGAAAAACAAAACAAAGACTAAGGTGAAAATTTAAAACATTTCTGGAGCTGATTTGGATTTCTTTTTGTGACCTCTCCACTCAATGAACAAAAATATCTTACACAATATCAAGAATAAACAATGGTGTCGAGAAATAGTCTCTACTTTGCTGCTAGTGGGAAGTAAATTAGTCAAGTTGAAAATACATCTGCCCTTAATTAATAAAAAGTCAAGTTGAAAATACATCTGCCCTTAATTCCAGTAATCTCACTCCTAGGCACATGTCCTGGAGAAACTTTCTCATGTGACCTCAGTGAGTCATTCACAAGAATGTTAATTACAACACTTATACATTCATTGAAAAGTGGAATCAACTTGACCATTTATTATCAAAAGAATGGGTAAATAAATTCTGAACTATTCACAGTGGGGGATTATACAGCAGTTAAAATGTCTAAACTAGAAGTTGAAAAAGAGAATTTCCAAAATGAGTAACTCTTAAGAATGTAAAAAACGTTCAACACAAACATAAATATTATTTATACACATAAACACATTACATATATCTTACACAAAAATACACAATTAAAATGTGCACTATATAAATGTATACACATTTCTATGTACATATAGACTTACATAAAATATTACACACCATTGTTAGGAGAAAGATCATTTTAACAGAGGGAAAAAAGAAAAGAGGGCTCAGAAATGAGTACACAAAAGGTTGAAACTACATCTCTGATGTTGTACTGCTTCAAACGTATGAAATAAATATTAAAATAAATTTAGTAAACTTGTATTTAGCAAGCTTATAATGGGTTCTCACATTTCACTTTATCATGTATTTTCTGTATAGGTAAAATACTTCATAATTATCAAATACAAACCATTACATATTTTTCCTAAATTCACAAATTAGCAAGCTCTTTAAGATACCTAAATATACACAGAAACAATAAAACAAACTAAATGACCAGGAGTCACTGTGTTAAGTCCCCATTTCTCCATAATTCATATGGATTCTACCCCAGGAATTAAGACCTGCACTAGAATTCCTTCA
Source organism: Mustela putorius furo (assembly GCF_011764305.1). Lineage (NCBI taxonomy): Eukaryota > Metazoa > Chordata > Mammalia > Carnivora > Mustelidae > Mustela > Mustela putorius. The sequence continues at coordinate 78,330,640 of NW_025421987.1, forward strand.
TTAATGGTGCATTTTTAATGTAATATTTTTTGGCATTCTAATCAATATCAGGTGCATACTTCCAAAATTGACTGCTTGCTGAATCTTTTGATGAATAGAAGTATTCCAGGGGCAGTGCAAAGAAATTCAGGTTTTATTCATCTGGATACAAAAAATAACTGGAGTCTTACATTCATGGCCACCTTTGTCATATTGTAGATAGCTTCCAGACTAGCAAAAATAAAAATTTCCATTTTAGAAGGTAGAAAAGGGGAAGGTCATGAAACCAGGTTGTTGGGCTCTCCCAGCTCCTTCCTTCAGAAGAACAGAGAGAAGGTACCCAGACAAATGACATTTTTTCAGTCTACAGGGGATATCTCAGGTTGGGTTACTTGGGTTTATAACCAAAAAAAATAAATAAATAAAAATAATAAAAAAAAAAACTTGACTTAGAGAAACTTTTATCTGCTCTAGAGGATCATGAAGAATAAATGATATTTCCCAGGCAACAGCTGTTTTTCTCCTCATTTCTCTAATATTCTTTTTTATTTGGGAAAATTTTTAAATCAACATTTCAATTAAACTTTAATACTCTCTGCATTAAACTAAATTGAGAGGATCTTGACTATGCTATTGAACACCTTATCTCCCTACTTTGGTATAGAATAGGCTTACTTCCATTTTTTTCTACTCATGCCTCAAATTTAACAATAATCCACAAAGGCAGATACAAATGTGTCCCTAATACTTTATTTCTCATATACATGATTTTAACTCTTTTCAAATGCTATATTTACATAATGCCTGAGATTATTTTCACAAGAACGAAGCCATATTTAAAGCCCTGAAGATTCCGCGTTAATAGCTCAGGGGGAAGCATGTTTTCAAAAGTATCAACAGGGAGAAGCTAACGGTAGATTACATACAGGGAATAAAACTGATTCCAGGTATAAGATGAATAGCAAGTTTTCACCTCCCAGATGTAACACTCATCTGCTGCATATTATGAGGGGCAAGAACTAAGGCTATTTAGATGACAGGCTTGCCATGTACTCAGGTCTTTGGGACTTGCCACCCAGTCTGTCTTTCTGGGGTTGTAATGTCTCCTTGCTGGATCAAAAGAAGCTGAACTCAGCAATGCGGGGGCAACTCTCCTAAGCATTTTTCCTTTTTGACATAGAGGAGTTTGATTTAAGAAGAGAAAATGATACTGTGCACACAGGTTTAAGTTAGTTTTTGTACTTCACTTCCATTTCTCATAAGGCTAAATTCCTCGCTAACTCCAAGGCATAGGGGAGACTTTTTGCTGGGTGGTCTTTCAGGTTTCTTCTTGATTCCCTGGAGTGCACCAGTAGAATTGAAGCAACATTGAGAGGTTCCATATAAATACCAGCTTCCCTGTCATTTGTGTCACTGCTATCCCTTAATCTATAAAACTAAAACTTTTCATAAATACTTAAGAATGTCATTTTTGTTCTTCTTTGGAAAAATAAATGCTGACTTGGTCATTAAGTCAAAACATGTGTTACTAAGCCGGATGGAGAGTCAAAGAGGTCAACTGAATATTTAAAAGCCCTTACTATATGTTTTGTCTCTCAATTTCCATGCAAAACTGTGAAATGTTACCATCTTTTTTGCAAAGCCATATTAAATAACTTGGCTAAGTGACACTTTATAACATGAAACATGAATTAAGCATCCAACTATTTCCAACTACAAAACATTAATTTTTCTCCACACTGCTATCCTTCTTGCAGTACATTTTAGTGGTTAAAAAGCAAAAGAATTATATTGCCTTTTATACATTGATGAAATATGTAGTATGCTTACTAATGTAGTAGGTCTAAACTTTCTAAGTCAGCATTCCATTCACCCTCAAAAAGGCTTACAGTCAAATTGAAGTAAATAAGGTACAGCAACTATGATGTAGCACTGGTATCAGAGTTACCCATTGAAAAAGTGGGGTTGATTAAAAATTCTGAAGTGAACCAACTGAGAACAATCTAGGCACCTAAGATTTGGAAGAAGGAGATTCCTAGTTCCTGAGCTTCTGAGAAATGAGCCCAATATTCTATATGAAATTTCCCCTAGAGACATTTGCCAGTTCCTCGCTGTGCATATTCAGTACAAAATGCCAAGACCAACCAAAAAGCAGTTGCTAAGGGGCTATAAAAACAAGCAGAGTTTCTTGTAACTTCCAGTTCTTAGAAGACAAACATTGTAGTTCAAGGTTCACCAAGGAGGGCAACTGACTCCAGTCCTGGTTGTCTGTCAAGATCCCTGAAAGATTCTGCTGCAGGAGAAAGCACAAACTGAAAATATACAGCCTCACAAAAACTGACAAAAACTAAGAGGTAAAATAGAAAATGCAAAATCTTGACTGAATGTTTTAGCAGTCCCCTCTCTGTCAATTGATAGAATAAACAGAAACAAATATACACAAAGTAAGTTTTCCAACTGCAATTAAATTGATCCAGAACTAAACAACAAAGGGATAATGAGATCATTTAAAATGAATAAAATATAAATATCATTTGGACCAAAACAAATTTAAATAGGTAATTAGAAAATATTTTGAAAATATGACTAATTTCTACTAATAGAATGCAAAACTTATGTAGCCTTAACTATATAAATTTTAGAAAGAAAGCTGAAATTCAATGATCTAAGCTTCCATCTCAAGAAGCAAGATTTTTTTATCTTTTTACAAAAATATCCTTGAAAAGACCAGAGTTGTTATAAAACAAAAACCTCAGATACAATGAAAAAAGTTAACAAATGCAAAAATCATTTGCTAAAAGGGAATAAATCCTTAGCAGACTGATGAAGAAAAACAGAAAGGGAAATTACTAATACCACAAGTTCTTCAAAAATTTAAAAAGGTAATAAAAATATATTATGAATAATGCTATGCTCAAAATATGATAGAGATTAAATAGATGAATTGCTTAAAAAAAAATAACTTGCCAAATCTGACACAAGGAGAAATAGGAAATCTGATTTGTTCTGTATCTTATCATGGAATTTAATCTGTATTTTAGAAACTTCTCATGAAGATAAGTGCATGTAATATTACTGGCAAATTCCTCCAAACACTTAAAGAAAAAATGAGACCAACTTTATACAAAATATTCTAGAGACTAAAAAACAGAAAACATTTACAACTTATTCCAGAAGGCTATCTTAACCTTAAACATAGAGATGAGAAAAATATAAAAGAAAAGAAAATTACAAACCAATGATGTGAACATAGATGCAAAACTGCAAGATTATAGCAAGTTAAGTTTCAATTTATGTAAAAGAAATAAGCCAAGATAAGTTTATATTAGAAATGTAAATTTGGTTTCAGATTTTAAAATCAAGCTATGTTGTGAGATTAATAGAATGAAGGTTAAAATATATGATAATGTCAATCAATAAAAAGAATTAATAAATATTTACAATCTTCCAAGTTATAAATTTGTATCATGTTAGTAATAGAAAGGACCTTACTTTATTTATTTCTTATTTATCTTTATTAAAAGATATCCACAAACATCTACAGCAAACATTAAACTTAATATGAAATATTTTTAAATATCTTTTTTTAAGCTTTAATTAATTAATTTATTTGAGAGGGAGAGAGTGTGAGAGCATGAGCAGGGGAGAGGCAGAGGGAGAGGGAAAAGCAGACTCACCACTTAACAGAGAGAGCCCTAAGCAGGACTTGAATCTGCTTGAGATCCCACTTGACATCATGACCTAAGCTGCAGGCAGACACTTAACCCACTGAACCACCCAGATGTCCCTAAGACAGTTTCTTAATTTTTAAGTTCTGCGATCAAACGTAGAAGTCTATGCTATCTCTACTTCTATTCAGCATTATATTTGAGGTCCTAGAGAGTACATTAAGGCAAAAATAATAAATAAATAAATAAATGATGAAGGTATATGGCTTTAAACAAAATCAAAATGTTGTCATTATACATAGATAATAAGGTTATGTAAGTAGAATATTGAGAAAATCTCTACTTCAAGGGAATCCATAATTCAATATCCACTAAAATTGAGAAGTAAATTTCAGCAAAGTTATCAACCACAAATTGACACTCTAAGGTCAAGTTTATTTCTATATGTTAGTAATGATCAGGAAATATTTTTTAATTGATACTATTGTCAATATTCAAAAAATGCTAAATAAATAGAAATAGACAAATGTCATGGTCCTGTTCCTGATCAGAGGGGGACCCATTTAGTATGCTATTAGCTGCCAGTTAGCCTCTAATGCTTTTAATAATGTTGAGGAATATTCCTCTATAACTTAGTTCATGGAAAGTTTTTATCAGCTCATGGATACCAAATGTTTCTTTCTTTCTGTATCTGTTGAGAGGATCACATGAATTTTCATGTGTTTGTCAATGTGGTGAATTTCACTTATTGATTTTTGAATACAAAAGCAATATTATTTTCCTGGGATAAAAGCTATTCAGTCATGATGCATTATCCTTTCTATATATTCTTGGATTCTATTTGCTAAAATTTTGTTAAGAATCTTTGCATCTGTGTGTTTGGCGGTAACTCCCGTGGGTTTCTTTGTATGTCTCTAGAGTTCCTCTTTCCCACCTCCTCCTCCCACGTACTTTAGACTGCAATCTCTGGCATCCTTAGCTTCCCCAGATCTCTAGCTCTCTCTCTCTCTCTCTCTCTCTTCAATTGAGAAAGATCATGAGGTTTGGGTTTCTTCTCCCTGTGCAGAAACTTGGAAATTCTCCAGATAGTAAGCTGGGATAAGCGTAAGGCTCACCTCATTTGTTTCTAGTCTTTCAGGGATGGATCAATCTTCTACTGATTGATGATCAACATTTGACTATCATTGTTTCATGTATTTTGTCCATTTTTTCATTGTTTTGGGTGGGAGGGTAAATCCAGTTCCTATCACCTCAGGACTGAAGTAGAGTGAAACTTTTTATACCATGTTTAATTTTATCCTACAATAGACTTCTCATGATCCCTATCCTAGAAAAATATATCATTGTTCATACTAGAAACTCAGTGTTGTCCTTGATTCTTCCTATTTCCTCACTTGTACAATCCAGTTTGTCAAATTCCACCGTCTTCTCTATAACATGCCACCAGTGTATGGACTTTTTGTCACTAACATTGCCATCTCTGTAGCCACCTCTGTAGCCTAAGTTACAAGGAATCTTCTAAACTATAGGGTAAATGTAGGTGTTTCCACATTTATAATGGTCTATATAGCAGTGAAAACAAACTTCATGAAAGGAAGAAAATAATAAAGAATCCAAATTTTGATAAAAAGGGGGAAAGAAGAAAATTTCCCACTCTTTCTTCTCAATGTATTATGATCTGAACAGAATTTCCAAGTATCTAGCTACCAAGAATATTTGCTCAAAAATACTCCCTTTCATTTTATCCTCACTCTAGTTCAATTAGGGAAAAAATGTCTTGGGAAACAGGGATAAGAATAGGGCTGAACTTTCATCTTAGGTATGGAGAACTCTTTCTGCTATACATGGAATCACTTGCCTACAGTTGTAAGGTCACAGGCACCTGCCAGTTACTACTCAACATGCTATTCATTCATTCATTCATTCATTCATTCATTCATTCATAAAACATAGTTGGGTTTCTTCTATGAGCCAGGACCTTAAGTTCTAGGATCACAATTATAAATAAAAAACATTGTTCTCAACCAGTTCAACTTCTAATAATAAAAGTATGTATATGAACATAGAAACAAAAAAACCTCTAGAAAGTTAATTTTTAGTGCTACTACTTTAAAAACATTACAGGTCATCTCAAATTTCAAAACTTAAGGGTGCAGGACATGAAAACATATGTCCACCAAGATCATCTTCTACCACAAAAGAACTCTTATCTAAGAACAACAGTTTGGCAACTTTATAATCAAAATGACTAAAGTACCACTTATTACTGTTTTACATGAAAAAGACAATCAGTAGAATGCCTAACATCTTCTATTTAAAATCTTAGGGGAAAAAAGCAAAACTGAAAGATAAGAAGTGATCGCTCATGGACATTTACCTACTTCAAACTTCAAAATCATATACATATGTATATAAACACACTTACAGATTGCTTTCTGTACACAGCAAACAGATTTAAAAATACTGTATAGAATCACATAAAAATATATCACATTCTATCATCAGAAAAAGACATTTAACATAATAGAAAAGACATTTAGTTGCACAGTGATTCCAATTAAATAAAAATTAAATGTTTAAAAGTAGTTACAAAAGGTTTTATAGTCTCCACAAAGAAAATCATGTACTTTTTATTGAATTATGTAAATGTTTTAGTTTTACTAATATAATTAGATAATAAATTATATTTAAGTACTCAACGAAAGGCAAAGCCTCACCTGACCCTTTCCTGTCAATTGTGCATCTAGCTTATGAATAGTTCTATTTAAAAGTATATTGAAACATTTATTTATTGACGGGGGGAGCCTGGGTGGCTCAGTCAGTTAAGCATCCTACTCTTGATTTCAGCTCAGGTCATAATCTCAGGATCACAAGTTTGACCACTTATTTGGCTCTGTGCTCAGCAGGGAGCCTGCCTGGGATTCTCTCTCCCTCTTCCTCTGCCCCTCCTTCCTTCCCATTTTCCCTGCCCCCACACAGACACACACACACACTCTCTCTCTCTCTCTCTCTTTCTAAAAACAAACAACAAAAAAATATTTTTGTTTATATAAAGTATTCTAAAATTAATGTCTTTACACTTGATATTTTTTACTTTATACTTTATATTGTTTTTGTTTTGTATTTGTTTTACTTTATATATATATATATATATATATATATATATATATTGAGTCATCCAATGTGTATGTGTGTGTGTGTATATATATATATACACATATATATGTATGTATGTATGTAACATATTGAACTGATTAAGAGTAGCACTTCTGGTGTCCCAGACCTGGGGACTCATCTGGTTTGATCACTTACCAGGTCTTGGCTTCTCATCTTTTAGATGTAACAAGAATACCTAAACAATCGGGCTGTTGTGAGGACTGAATGAGATAAGTCCTTTAAACTGTCAAGCATACAGTCTCATCTGTGTGCCTGTACTTGACAACTACACTTCACAAGTATACCCAGGTCACATTTACTTACTCTGTTAATGAAAGAGTCTTGCTTATCCTCAGATTTGCATTACTTAGCACACTCCCAGAGCAGAACCTGGTGCTCAATCCTGTAGAACTGAGCTGGCCCCAGACCACCCAGTTAAGAGCCCTGCTATATACCATTGGCATGTAAATATGGCAGCCTTTTCTTTCCAAGAGTTTTAGACCAGCAGAAGGTTTACATAGGTCTTACTCAGAAATGTGGAGAAGCCTGGAGAAGGACCTTCCAAGGTGGAGGAAGTGTGTGAATCAGTGAGGACAGAAGTCGTCAGTATATCAGGTGCCCTAGTGGCTTCTTTACAAGTGATTCCATCTTAGAACATTTGTTCTAAATTTTTGGCCTTTGTCCACATTTTAGTGGACAATTCAGATTTGTACAGAAATAATTGTAATTCTAGCCAATTAGTTTGGCAGATTTATTGTTCTGAAGCTAAGACTGTCTACACACTTTGTAGTCAGACATATGACTACCAATGCATTTGCACTTCCTAGCAGTAATCTTGGAATTTTCAAGGTCAAGTTTTCCCATTTATTTAAAAAATAAAAAGGAAACTATTTCTACCAAATGTTTTGATATAAAGACTAAAGGAGGGCGCCTAAGTGGCTCAGTGGGTTAAGCCGCTGCCTTCGGCTCAGATCATGATCTCAGGGTCCTGGGATCGAGTCCTGCATCGGGCTCTCTGCTCAGCAGGGAGTCTGCTTCCTCCTCTCTCTCTCTGCCTGCCTCTCTGCCTACTTGTAATCTCTCTCTGTCAAATAAATAAATAAAATCTTTAAAAAAAAAAAAGACTAAAGGAGATCAACATAAAGTCTACATGTCATACTTAAGAAATCAATCAATCAACAGCTATTATTATAGTAATCATCAGCAAACTAGCAAAAATGGGAAGTGAACAGGCAACAGACAGAAGATTCTTGGGAAGAGGATTTCAAGCAGCTGAAACCTTCAGGAATGAAGCAGAGTGCTGGACATCGTAGAACAAGGGGAGATGACTGTGTATTATCAGACTGTATTATTGGAGCAGAGAAAAAAGAAAGCTAATAGGAATCACGTTTGAGAAGACAAGGTCAAGGGCCAAACCATAAACCTCATTGAAGTTTAAGACCCAGAGGGCGCCTGGGTGGCTCAGTGGGTTAAAGCCTCTGCCTTCAGCTCAGGTCATGAGCTCAGGGTCCTGGGATCAAGCCCCACATTGGGCTCTCTGCTCCTCGGAGAGCCTGCTTCCTCTTCTCTCTCTCTGCCTGCCTCTCTGCCTACTTGTAGTCTCTGTCTGTCAAATAAATAAATAAAATCTTTAAAAAAAAAAAAAAAAAAGACCCAGAAACCCACTGGGGAGAGCCTGCTTCCTCTTCTTTCTCTCTGCCTACTTGTAGTCTCTGTCTGTCAAATAAATAAATAAAATCTTTAAAAAAAAAAAAAAAAGACCCAGAAACCCACTGGGATCATCATTTCAAATACCAGGGATTCTACAAAAGAATAAGATATAACTAAAGCTGAATGTATATTGAGTATGAGATTAAAATTCACCTTTTTTTTTTTTTTTATTGCTCCCACTATCTAGTTTACATCTCTATCCTCTATGGTTTCTTTTTGGTGCCATAAAAACATTCTAAAATTAGATAACGCTAATGTTTGGCCAATTCTAAATATACTAAAATCAAGGGCGCCTGGGTGGCTTAGTGGGTTAAATCCTCTGCCTTTGGCTCAGGTCATGGTCCCAGGGTCCTGGGATCAAGCCCCGCTTCGGGCTCTCTGCTCAGCAGAGAGCCTGCTGCCTCCTCTCTCTCTGCCTGCCTCTCTGCCTACTCGTGATATCTGTCAAATAAATAAATAAAATCTTTTTAAAAAATAAATAAATATACTAAAATCATTGAATTACACACTTCAAATGGGTAAACCTTTGGTATGTAAATTGTATCTCAATAAAGCTGTTAAAACAAGAATGAAGAAAATAGCTTCTTTTTAATTGAGATTTCTGGGAACCAATATAGAATAGTGGAAAATGAGAACTTTATAATCTGAGAAACCAGGACATACATTCTTGCTAGCCATTTCTAGCCACATGACACTTATAGCTGCTTGTCACTTAGAAGCTGAGACACTTGACAGGGGCAAGTTATTTCACCATTCTGGTATCATTTTCCTCATCACTACAGTAATACTCTCCTTGCAGTCATGTTAGGATTGCATGAGAAGATAGATGTAAATTCCCATCACACTCCCATGACAGCTACTCAGCAAATGACAGCTATGATTTTAATTTTATTGTTATTTGTAAATTGCAGCAGTCTTACATATTAAGGTTAGTGTAAAGCGGCATGATAAACCTTTGCTGCTCTGCGTGTGTGAACGAAAATCCTAGAGCAAGTCAGTTTATGGTCAGGTTAGAGTTGGCAGGCTGACCCTTGGGCCATTTTCTAAGTTCTACCCACTAGCTCCTGTTGATACTACTCAGGCCTGCATATACAGAAGCATAAAAAATTCTTTCTTGAATATTTCAGCCAGGGGATGTGACACCGGACAAAACCTTGTTGATTTTCACTTCCCTCTACCACAAACCTGATATTTCTCACAGAAAATGTACCTGACAGACTTGCTTTCCAGTCAGCAGAGACTTCCATACTCACACAGACTATGGTGCCTTGCATTATTTATATAAGGAAGGTGAGGCAAACGAAAAGAAGCTAAATACAGAAACTGAAATTTCCCATAAAGAACAAAAAGTAGCTTCTAAATTCGTAAGATCTATATGCAACAGAAAACAGAACCATTGTCAATAAAACTCAAAGCAACTTTCAATACTTTGTGAAAGTGGAGCCTAAGATTTTGGTTCATTGCTGTATCTCATTTTATTTTATAGGTTCACCTTTTTATAATGAGTGTACAAAACATGCCATAATGTACCAAAATTATTTAAAATTTAACTCTAACCACTCCTAAATGTACATTTCAATATTTTAGTATTGCTCTGGTGATATGATGAAAGACATTGAACCTATAAATATTAAGTATTTTGGGGTCCTGGGTGGCTCAGTCAGTTAAGCATCTGCCTTCAGCTCAAGTCATGATCTCAGGGTCCTGCGATCAAGCCCTTCAGTGGGCTCCCTGCTTAACAGGGAGTCTTCTTCTCCCTCTCCCTCTACCCCTCCCCCTGCTTCTGCACTTGCACTCTCACTCTCAAATAAATAAATAAATAAATAAATCATTAAATATTGAGTGTTTCTTGCATACCTGCCATTTAAACATATGTTATCTACCATACCCCACATAACTATCCGGTGAAGAAGTTATTGGTATTATCTTTCATGTCTTTGCCAATGAAGATTCAGGCCCAAAGAGGACAAGTGACTTACCTAACATCATGTAGCTACTAAGTGACAGAGACAAGACTCCAACCCAAATCTGATTTGGGCTAATTTCCCAGCATAATCACTAGAGTACAGTACTTACTGAGATTTCACACAGCTTGAACACCATATCTCAGTATATGGGAATGTAGAATTTAAATATGAGGGAAAAATCTCTGTTAAAATAGCAGAATAGACCTGAATAAGCAATCTCCCTTTCTCATAACTAGAAACAAACACCAAAAAATGACCCAAACAAGCAATTACCTGGCAGGACCCAAAGAAGGGACTATTGTCCGTACCCAAAAATTTCAAAACTTATGATCAAAGTAGGAAAGGAAAGATTCTGAACAGAGGGAAGAGGCAACCTACAACACAGTTGGGCAAAACTCCTAAGGACTCTTAGGAAAAGGCTTCAATAAAAAGGAAGGCAAACTGAGTGAGTAGCCTGTCGTTCAAATTCTGAGTAATGAAAATACATATCGGAGAAAATAGACAAATGAAGAGCGTGAACAACAGAGCTGACTGACAGAAATAAAGCCTCTAGGGCTGCACATTGACCTGCAACAATGAGTTGAAATCTAAGTGTTCCTCCGTGAGAATCTAAAGTCTACCTCCCAGAAAAAGGAGTGAAACATTCTACACTACATTTCATACACTTTTAGAAGAGCATAGCCCAAGTAAATCTGTGTACCTCCACAGCTGAGCTCTCCTTCCATCCCTGACAGTTCCCAGGGCTACAGAAAAATAGAAAACATATGAAAGACTCAGTCTTCAAACTGTTGTTGGAGGAGAAAAGGCACAATTCTCAAACACAGTGAGACACTTTATCAGACTGAAGAGAAGAAGGCTTAGACAGGACCACCCAAGCATAAACAAGATGACAGAATTCACATGGCAAGTAGGCAAAAGCATTGCAATAAAAAGAAAAAGAAGATCCTTTGCAAGGTGAATACCTCATCTAGAAGAAAACATATCCCCCCAACAAAAAAGAAGAAAAGTCAGCACACTATAGAACAATGTGTTGTGAATATGAACTGTACAAGCAGGAACTGAAAGATGAGAGGATAAGGCAATAAAAGGAGACTCTTAAAAAAGTGGGAGTAAGAGGTTCTGACCTATATCTTTATGTATGATGGTGTTGAGGATAATACTTATTAAAATATTAACAAATATATCACTAATTTTCATGAAAAATTATGGGACAAAGTAGACATGTCTGGAAATCAATTAATACCACAGAGGAAGAGATTGAGAAAATTTCATTGAAAGCATATATGAAACACAAAAAATTGACTTAATGGAAAGAAGTTAGGAGGCACAAAGGACACACAAGTGCAAGCTAATTTAATAATATTTGGTATCCCTGAGGTTATAAATTCAACAAATGGAAGAGAAAAAAAATACATAATACCCCCCCCCCAAAAAGTGATGATAATGAAATCTGGGAGGTTTCAGTGAAATTTGTTATAGGATGCTCACCATGGACATGCATCCTGGTGAAGAAATTTAAGGGCAAATAAGAACACTCCCTGTATCCAGGGAGAAAAAGCAAGTCACCTCAAGGGGAGAAATAACAAGTTGGCCTCAGACTTGTCTACATAATAGAGAATAATAGACCATGTCAATAAGAATATGAGTAAAAGAAACTGTTATCCAATGATATTATATTGAGCAGAGCTACTGTACCAATACAAACTGTTTAGGAAAGAACCAGAAAACATATAGATGCCCATGAGCCTTTCTTTGAAAAACTACTTATAAGTGAAATACAGCCAAAAAAAAGAACAAGAAATGCTGGTGGGCACCAAATACAATTAAATATAGTAATAGGAAAACTATTGTGTGGATATGCTTACAGGTCACAGTATTATATTTGTATACCTGGAGCACGTAAAATACAAATAAAATTGGAAAAGTGATGAGAATAGAAGAATTGTGTCTGTCTTTCCTAGTGGGGCATCAACAGGGAGTCAAGTGATACAGAGGTAAATTGAAACATAGTTTCAAAAAATTGATTCCAACCTCTGAATAGCTTTCATAACCCTCTTTTTTCATAGCAGAAGAATCTTTTAGGCAATAATATCTCTACTAAAGAAAAGTATATGAATCTGAAACTGCTCCAACTACTCTGAGGTTATCATTCTGAAACATTATAATACAATTAAACTAAGTGTTTTCATTAAAAACTGTATGGTTATATTTAATAAAAGTAAGATGTTCCAAGATTTCTGGAACCATATAGAACAAATGAAAACAGAAATAATGTCTGGGTCATAAGGATTTCAACCTTTTTTTTTCTCTTTTCTCATTCTCATAATAATCTTGCATCATGTTTACAAAAAAAATTGATTTTTGGTCATTTGTAAAAAAATGAAACAAAATACAACAGCCCTGCAACTAAGAAATTGTAAATCAAATGCTTTTAAAAAGACTAACTAACACAGTGATACCTGAAGGAATTTGAACAGTGGGATATCATGTGGAAAAAAAAGTGACCTGAATAAATTAATGCTTATTAGGAGATACTTTTTGAAGGTAAATACTGTTTTTGAAGGAAGAAATTAGCAAAGATGGACATACAGAAGTGAAAGGGATCTCTGAAAAGATCAGGGAAAGTGCAAAACACATCCAACAAAATAGTAAATAGACTCACCTGGACCAATGGTTCTATATTTAGAACAAGTAAAAAAAAAACAAAAGTAAGAGGGAGGAAGGAAGGCTAGAAGGGGGAAAAGGAACAGAGGAAGAGGAGGAAATTGGGGAAAAGAGAGAGAAGGGAAAGCAAGGGTTGGGGGAGAGGAAGAGAAAGAAGGAGGAAGAGGAAGAGAGAGCCCTTTTCAGGTTTTCTCGTGTATTAATTATAACAATGCTGTGAGTCTTTTAAACAACAAAAAGAGAAAGAGAGGAAGGAAGGGGGGGATGAAGGAAGGAAAAGAGAGAGAAAGAAAGAAAAAGAAAGAAAGAAAGAAAGAAAGAAAGAAAGAAAGAAAGGGAGGAAGAGAGGAAGAGAGGGGATACAGAAGTTTACACAGATTAATTAACATATCCAAGTATGTGGAGCTAGTGAATGTCACAGCCAGGCTATCCATTTCATCCCCCCACACACACACACACACACTGCCCCACAAAAAAAGTGGTAGGGTATTTCTAGAATGACTTCCAAATTAATATAATTTAAAGACTAAGTGGATCTACACATCCCAGAAGCCTCCCTCATGGGTAGTTTAAAGTAGCTACTCAATTACAAGAACTTAAAAAAGGAAGTAGGACCCATTGACTGGGTTTTGCGGACAAAGAAAAAAGTAAGTAGAGATTGATACAAATCATCCATATTTCGTTTTCTCTGCCAGGTCACAAAGAAAGATACTTTCCATATCCAGGTGTTCACTTTCAAGTTTGAAGTAATTGGCCAAAGAAGGGTTTAACACTGACCCTCCTGAACCCTGACTTGGCAGCCGTTGGCCTCCTTATTTTTGGTCTACTTTGGTGTTCTTACAGGAGATGTAATTGGACTCATGATGGGTTTTGAAGCATCATTTTAACATCCAAGAAGTAAAATCGTACCCCCTGGCCAGGTTTCAGTCTCTCATAGTCGTCTGCCTACACCAAACACTTCTGCTTCAATCTGTTTAGTACTCTCCAAGGCTATAACTTTACATCAGTGAATTTTCCAGGATAGACTAGTCTATGCTGTGATAATTTATACACATTATATGTCATCATTGTTTGTCCTCTGGCATTAGTGGTGATTTCTGACCTCCGCCATCCTCACTTTGCCAAATCAATAAAATCTTTTCCAACTGGAAAATCACAATAGCAACAGCAAAAGATTGAAGTGCAGGATGTCAAAATAGTTAAATTCTTCCACCAAGATGTGACACATGTGATGGTGCCTTGATTAGAGCAAGTCAACTCAGCAGGCTTAATTTCAAGAGTAAAGAGAAGTATAATCTCTCCTATCCCAGATACAAGAGTAGAACCATGTATCAGGTATTAGAAGATCTTTTATAATCAAAATTATTGGCTGATTTCTACTTAAGTCCTAAATAGGGATGTTGAGCTATATTATCATTAACTTAGTTATCTTAAGTAAGAATTAAAAATTTACACAGTCAAGTATTGTTAAGCTATAGTTATCTAAAATTTACCATCAATTTTTGACTAAAGAGCATATTACCCTAAACATAATCAGCATAATGTTTGTATGCCTTTATCAAGAGGAGAAAGTTGCAATGACATTACGATAGCTATTCCCCATATATAGGCAGACGCCTTCCTATTTTTCTTTGTCTCTCCCAGGTGACATTATCACAAACAGATTTTTTTAAAAAATAGAAGAAGAAAACAAAAGAGGTGACTGGGTGGTTCAGTCAATTAGTGTCTGCCTTTGGCTCAGGTCACGATCTCAGGGTCTTGGGATCTGGCCTGCTTGGAGCTCCCTGCTGAGCAGTGAGTCTGTTTCTCCCACTCCCTCTGCCCCTGCTATCCACCTGCACTCTCTCTTTCCCTCTCAAATAAATAAATATTTTTAAATTTTTTTTTTAAAGAAAAGGAGAAAATATACCTATTCTGAGATTTGGCTAGTTAAAATAAATAAGGTAAGGAGAGCTACTGCAAGTTGTTAAAGAGGTGAACTTTGTGAGAAGGTACATTTGAATTAAAATAAAATTGTTAAAAAAGGAAAAAAAAAGTTTCCTTTTTTTTCCATATAGAATACCATGAAGTTTTAAGATAGTTAAAGGGGACAGAATAATTTATTTTTCTGGATTTACTGAACCACTGTAGTAGAGAACACCAGAGTAACACAAAAATATTAAAACTTGAAAAATCAGATTCATTAAGAAATTAAAACATTTAGAGAAGTAGTTGATGACTAGGTCTACATCAGCCAAACCCAAAATATTGTGTCAACACAGTAAATAATCTCTAATTTATAGTGATAGGCCTATGGTGATAGATGCTTTATAAATAACATAAATCAACTGGAGAAGTGACTTGTCATAGTTGATGATGAATATATAAACGTAATAAAATTATAGTCTTTGCTAAAGTGTCTCCAAATAGAGAAAATAGGATAAGGGTAGGAAAAGTTGCAACTGGAGACAGCTGCAGACCAAAGCAAGCAATGGTGAGGGACACACATTGCTTCCTGAGTGACTTTCTCTTAGGGTTTTTGCTGATAGTGCTGCTATTATCCACACAGTGGGAGGTTGTTGACGTGAGTGCCAGTGACTGAGCAAGGAAAACTTGGTCTCAGATTTTTGAGCACAATATTCTGTTGTGTTTCCAGGGGCTAAAACCAATACTGGCCAGAAAAATGTTTCTTTTCAAAAGACTTTATCCATGACAGTTGTTACGATGATTAATTTTATGTTCAACTTTACTGGGCCATGGGTACTCAGATACTTGGTCATGATCATTCTGGGTATGTCTAGGAAGGTGTTTCTGGATAAAATTAATATTTGAATTGGTAAACTGAGTAAAGGAGATTGTCTTCCTTCAGAGGTGGCTTTTAGCCAGTCAAAGGAAGGCTTGAAAAGATTAGAAAGTCTGGCCCTCCCATAAGAAAGCAAGGGGAAAACTCCTTCAGCCTGAGGGAGGTGACACCTGAGTCTTTTCCTTCTTCAAGACTGAGGTGACATGTTCACTTTTTCAGGGTCTGGAAGCCTGCCGATTCTCAGACCAGAACTTGAGCCATCAGCTCTCCTGACTCTTAGTTAGGCTTTTGACCCTGGACCGGATGTACAGCACCGGCTCTCCTGGATCCCTAGCTTGCCAACTGCAGATTGGAATTTCTCAGGCCCCATCATCATGTAAGCCAACTCCTTATTATAAATCCCTTTCTATATGTCCTGTTGTTTCTGCTTCCCTGGAGAACCCTGACTAATATAGTTAAGTGTCTTCTAACTGGCTAACGGTTCCAGTGGCTGTATTGTCTAACGTGATAACCAGATAAAACCCATGCACTGTTCATACCAGTGCCTCTCAAACATTACTATGCATAAATGTTCTGGGGGATGTTCTTAAAATGCAGATTCCCATTCATAGGTCTGAGGTGGGGCCTGGGACTCTGCATTTCAGACAAGAGCTCAGGAGACGCCAACACTAATGCCAGTGCTGCTGATCCAGGTATGTATTTTGAGCAGCCAAGATGTAGAACCTGCATCTTTACCTCAAAGCAAAGAGACCGAAGACTTGTACAAGGCTAGTAGACTCGGCTGCAAGTCAAAGCTGTAGTTAAAAGTATAAATCAGGGGTCATCTGTGAGGGAAATGAATGTCACTCACAGTGGTTGGTCTCTGTTTCGGCTACCAGCAAGCTGCAAATTGGTGCCTGTCTGTGCATGAAGAAGAAAAATAGAAATGGATAAAAACAAAAGCATTTCCCTTTGGGCAGAAACAATCCACTGTTCCAAGTATTATTTTCTGGCTACATACCATGGCAGGCAGAACTCTGTCCTCTAAATGGAACTAAGTCTGTGCTGCAAACTTTTGCTTTCTCAGAATATTCTCGTATCAATGCATTCTTTTGACAAGTACCTGATCTTGCTTGCCTATTGAGAAACATGCATTTCTGAGTTCCTTCTAGTGGTATCAAGCCCATTGATGAGAAAGATTATGCCATCCAATTATGCCAAGATTATGCCAAAAATGTCATTTTGCTGATTTTAGAAAAGAAAAGCCTTCCTTTGTGACAATTTGCAAACATGCTCTTCAATATCCATATAAGAGTTTATAGAAAATGAAATGCTATCTTACTTTTCCATTTAGTTTTAGGTTAAAATTTTGCAATAAAATTGCATCACTTGACAAAAGCTCTTGTTAAAGCAGTAAATGCTACCGCATGTTTACCTAACAGATACCGGGTTAATGAAACAGGAAAAGATTTTACCATGAATGACAAGAGGCACCTGTAACTTTTGTAAGAAACAAATTTGTTCTGTTTTATCCAGACTTCTAAACAGTCAGGCTCATGATTGGAAGTAGCTGCCCAGGTTAGAAGACCTGGCGTTTCATCAGATGTATTACCGATTCTTTGGACCGCACAGTATTTTAAACTGTTTTGTGACAGGAAATATCATGCAGGTGTGAAACAAGGGAGTTGAAAGGTGCTTTCACTCACTTTACATTATGAGTTCCATCCAGTGAAACCACTCACTCTGCTTTTTCCTTTTAACATCATCCTGAGTTTCTCATTTTCTCGGCTGCTTTGGTAGATGCTTTGACACTTGACACTTTAAAAGGAGCAAAAAAACAAAAGGTATTTCTATAGAGACATCTCTTTGTTTCCTAATACCATGAGGGAAAGAGGTCTTCTAGAAAATCAGATGTCCTGATTAGGGAATCTTCACATATGCAATTGTAATACATTTAAATAGGCGTACCACCAAATCTAGACTGTGTGCAATGTAATATTTCTTTGATGATCCACAAGGCTCTAAAGGTTGCATGACAGATATGTGGAAATACTGGTTAATAGTGCAGTCTAGCTGATTAAATGCAACGTGACATTTTTACTGAGTGCCAAGACAATAATGGTACCCAGTTGCTAGACTGCCAAAATAAAGTGAGTTACTGGCTCACATAGGTATTACCTAACATCTGGATCATGCTGTTTCTCAAACATAGAAAAATCATTAGTCTATTGAGTTAAGGTTGCTTGACACCATATATATATATATAGGCTCATACATTTAGGTAAATTACTTCAAAGATCTGGAGAGGGTTTTCAGTTTCTAGTTTCCTGAATAGAACCAGAAAAGCATTTGTACCCAAAGTATTGAAGAAGTTCTGGTGCCACAAAGTGAGCAATTTAAGGCATTTTAACTCCAGAATTAGACTCTACCCTCTGTCCGGCATTCTCACATGAGAATCACACACACTGACCCACTCTCTCACCTGTCCCTCTCCTCCCCAGCATCCCCATTTTTCCCTGCAGTAAGGCATTTCAGCAATAGTAACATTGATTTCAAAAGTCAGGTTTTTGTAACTATTTAATGAAAATAGCATTTTACAGCAGTTTTTATTAATGAAAATTTATGAGTTTATCAAAGTGAACTAACTAAATGAAGGGAACATTTACAGAACGGCTTCCACTAAGTGTCTCCATCGAGTAGGCATTTTATATGCATTATATGCATGATCTCACTTAATCTCCACCAACAATCTGTAGGGAAGCTGTTAATTCCCTTATCCACCCAGGTAAGAAAGTGGAGCCCCTGAGAGTGCAAGTGTGTCCCTGACTGCAAAACTGTTACCAATAGAGCTAAAATATAAGCCCATATCCTTGTGATTCCAATACATATTTTAATCATATCATATTCTCACATATATATGATAAGTTAACTAAAAGAAAGCATAATTTAGCCCACCCTAAGCAGCTATATGCCTGGTTTAAATCTATTCATTTATGTAATTAACAAAGTAATATAACTCATTGTTAGAAAACTAGGGCCATAGAGAAAACTGCAAAGAACATAAATATCATCTGTAATTCTGCCACCCAGAGATAATAACTGATAATATTGGGTGATTTTATACATATTTAAATTTTACACATTTAGGTTCATAATGTATCTTCTATAATAATATTTACATGTAATAATATGTCAAGACCGTTTTCCATGTTATTAAAAGTGTTTCTCAACAGGACTTCCTACCTGTTATTCTATATCATAGAGAAACTATAATTTAGCCTGTTCTCCTTTGTTGAATATTCCTAATGTTTCAAAGTACAATTATCTTTAAAAGTAAAAAAAATAAAATAAAATAAAAATGCAATAAGATATAATGAAAACAACTTGGCACTGGAAATACAGAAAATTGAATCCTAGATTTGTTATTTGCTAGCTCTGAAACTTTAAGAAAGTCATTTAACCTTTCTGTTCTTGATTTTTATCCACAAAATCAAAGAGTTAGAGTGAATAACATTTTTAAATATATTTTAGCTTCTATGATTCTAGGAATATTATCTAAAGTATTCTAAAACTCTGATGCTCAAAGTGGGATATTTGTATACTGGAAGACACAGGCAATTGCTGAGAGAGGGGAGGTTACAAACATACAAGACTGGATGGATGGGGCAAGCCTCACTTTCTGTTTACCCAATCGACTCAAATGGAGTTGAAATATCATTGTGAAAATTACTAATGTATTATGAAATAAAATGTGATATATTCATGGATTTTACTCCTTAAACAGAAAACTTTGAAATACCAAACTCGAATCCCTAAGATATATAATGCCCTACTGTGTTCCTAGCTATATTCAGTGGAATAGTTTGAGTATTTAAATAGCACTGCCTACCAGCAACTGAAACTGATCTGAAAACACTGCAGTTATGTTAGTTAATGCATAAGGTATTTCCATGTAAATGATGCAGCTTGTTGGAGCAGATTTCCCTTGCAAATGTCTTCCTTCACATGCTATAGATAGTTGAACTGTTCTCTACATTGAAATAAACAAATAGTAATACCTTTCTTTTGTTTCCTTAATGGTTTCTTCCAAAAGAACAGAATCTAAAATAATAACAACTAGTAATAATAATGATGATGATGATGTTTCCTGAGCTCCTGTTAAAGATATGAATTTTAATACCATTAGCCAAAAAATGGCTTAGAGACTCAACTTGGGCTTTCGAAGTCCTAAGCCTGTTTCTTGTTCTTTTGCTATTGTTATTTGTCATTCTTTAGTGCAGTTCACTTGCCACCATTTCAGCAGTTCTTTTCTCCTGTGGTTGCCATGTTAGAGACAATTTTTCACTCATTATTTCTTTAGTATATTAGTTTTAAATGAAATGCACACAACAAATCTATTTCAAACTACCTCTTCCCAATATAAGTTAAATGTGCATGTGTGCAACACACACACACACACACACCGACTGTTACACAGGGAAATCCTTGAGATTTCTCTTATCTTTGAATGGTTTGCAAAACAATCTCTAAAAACATTGTTGAAATGAGAATCGCCATCTATACCAATGAAGATAGGGTGAATCAGTTGGGAATTGTTCGTTTGAATAGTCAGTCCATGAAAACTAACAATTTCATAGAGTGTAAAACAAAAACTGACCTTACTTCTGAAGAAGTAAAAATTGGTCTGAAGAACTAAGTCAGGCATAAGATACGATGAAATTTAAACAGGGTCTTTAAGACAGTGATTGAATATGCTCTGCTCATCCTTCAGGGCTGAGTTTGCATTTGTGGGAATTTACAATAATGGGGAAACAGTGTATTTTTATACATATACCTTTGTGTTTTGTTCTTACCATGACCTCTACTGAGACTGGGTTAGTCCCTTCAGTAATGAGAATATAAATGAGAATATAAATAGGAATGGTATATGACTTTTATCCTGAAGGAGCTCAAAATATTTTGGTCAAAAGTGAAAGATCCTTAACACAGGAACATAATGCTTCTGAGGGGATTTTTCTTGTCTTGTTTTGTATTGTTTTTTAGAACAAGCCCAACTCATAAAACTATTTGCCAGTTTTCCAGCATCATGCAGATACCAAGGCTAATATTTCAGCATTGATGATATGTTATGTTTGTGTAGAGATTTACAGTTCCTTTCCACACACAGTGCCCCATTTGATCTCACAGCAGGCATAGGAAGTGAGTAAAGCAGCAGTCATCCACATTTGAGAGACAAGCCAGAGAAATGAAGTAACTTCTTCAAGGTCACACAAGTAGACTGTGAAAGTTGGGACTCAAATGGACCATTTCGGATTATCAGTCTAATGCTGTTTCCACTCTTCTTTTTGACACATACCAAATTCTTTGAAAATGTTGGTCAATTTTACATTAGAATCAAGAATTAAATCCAAGAATCTAACAATGAGATCTAAGAATTAGATGAATGTAGAAAACAAACGATGTATGCACAATTCCCTACATTCCACCCTTGCTAGTCTCCATTTTACTAATCACTCTGAAAAAAGTAGATAGGCCAGGATTGGGTGACACAGAATGATAACTTGAAAAGAAATGTATTTATTGAATTAGAAATAGAGAACCAGTAGGAAAATGGTTTACATCTGGTAAGAAGCCTTATTGAGAAGAAAGAGTTAGCAATCTGGAAATAAATCGTTGGAGGTGTTCAAGGGTGTGCTGAAATTTACCTTGTTAGCATGATAAGAGAAAAGAGGCTATGAAATGGTCCCAAGAGTGATGTGAGCAGAGTAAATGGGAGGAGCCAGGCTAAAGATTTTCTTCGCCAGAACCTGGACTACACAAGCTCCCTTCAGCACTGCCATGATTAAAGATTCCTCCTTCTACTAAACACATTGTAAGAAAAAAACTTGCCTATAAAATAAATAGTAAGTAAGGCAGAACAACACTTATCCTTGCTAGTTCTACTTCAGGAAAGGATTAAGGAGAAATTTGTACCAAAAAAAAAAACAAAGAATGACATCATGAAAATCGTGAGTCAAAGAGGTGCCATTTTTCTGTGCCTGCACAGTTTTTTTTTTTAACTTCTTAGATTCAAGGGGCCACCTGGATGTGCTTTCAGCTTTACCAGTTAATGTACTAAGTTTAGTGCTTTGGGCATCTACTCTGTCCTACTTCTATATGACGATCAATGGGAGGACTCTGAAGACTAGAGCTTTGAATAAGTTGCTGGTTTGGTCATGGGTTGTGAGTGGTCATGATAGCAGCTACCTCCAGGAATCTTCCTGGTTCTACTGGCCCCAAGTGTACTGGAAGAGCTAAGTGGTTTAGAAAGAAAGAGTGGACAAGGACATCTCAAGTTCTATGTCACTGCTACACTGGACCAACTGACATTCTGAACCACTTTTGTGTTAGGTCATTGGTCCATACTCTGTAAGGGGAACCAGCACAAAGATGTTTCAATTATCTACAAAAACTCCAGTGACATTGATTTTACCCTTTCTGTGAACCAGACTTGAGCAATAAAAACCTTTGTATGAAAAGAGTAGAAGAAAAAAATGCCAGAACTCAAAATGTTTCCTGGTCAATGCCCTATTTCCTTTAGCACAGAGGGACAGATTTGCCTTTGTCTATTACCAGATATGTCCTTCAAATTGAAGCCATCTGTTCCATGAACTTCTAAGACTTGGGCCAAGGGAACTTTAAACCAAGAAACCATTTCGCCAAATGTCAGTCAGAGTGTCTGGTATCTGCCTGAATCCTAAAAGCTCTGAATGTAATGTTTCCAAAATCTGCAGCCTTTTCTGGAATTTCAGAAATTGTAGTGTGCGCTTAAAAATGTATGTTTATGTTTTTGATTAGAAAATGAGCAGATATTCATTATAAAACTTTTAAATACAGAAAAAGAAAGAAAAAAATGATTCACCATCTTACCACACAGATAAAGCCACTATTATTACGTTGTTCTATTTGTCCATCTTTTTTTATATATTGTTTGTTTTATAAACTTAGCATCATAGTCTACCTACTGCTGTGTATATCTGCTCCCCCCTGTATATTCTCCATGTCATTTAATAGTCTATTAAAATGTTAATCTAGTACAAGGCAGTGCCACTATTAATCAGTTCTAAAGTGATGCACATATGGATTTTTTTCAGTTTTACAAAGAATGTTTTAGAGAATGACTTTGTTCATATTACATGATGTGTATTTTTGATCTCCATCCTTTTATTTTCTAGAATTGTTATAACTCTACGAAGATCGATGAATATTTACAGAATTCTGATACATTTTGTGAATATTGACTTCTGGAAAGTTAGTACTCTCTCACAAGCAGGGTGTGTAAATGAGGCGCTCTGTCTCACGGTTCCCTGTCCACTGAGGAGCTATCCTAGAAGGATACCCGAAAACCATCCAAATATTGTTAGTTTGAATTCTCACTAGTGAGATTAATCATTTATGTTTCTCTCTCTCTCTCTCCCTCTCTCTCTGTCTCTGTCTCTCACAAGTGCTGCTTCCTTCAACAGAAAAATAATCTAAATTCTGTGACACACCCTGTTGCACAGTCTGCCCTAAGCTGGTCACCTAGGATTCATTGGAGGAGTTCTGTCCTGATCTCCTCTAACCACCACCTGGTATTTTAGCACTTCTCAGAAGGGAAAGAGCACACCAGTGCTCAGCGGCCCTCTTCCATCTGATTCTGTCTGAAGCATGTACAGCAGAAAGTCCTCAACATTTGCACCTTCTTATAATTTTCAGTTATTGCTTTAAATATTCTAAATTTAGCAATACTCTTTAAATATTCTAAATTTAGCAATATTCTTGTTGCTAAAATATTCTGTATATATTTTAATTTGCATTACTTTCAGTATTTTTACACTTTTCATTTGTACTTCATTACACTTTTGAGCCTTCAATGTTCTATAGTTTTGTTTTGAGTGATCAGTGCTTTCTCTTCTCCCAAATGCAATTTCAGCTTTTATTTTTTTAATCTTTCATTTTATTTATTTATTTATTTTAGGGCCTTCCCCCATCAGTATCCTTTCTTTCCTGCTGGAGACCTATTCCTCCCAGTGGAATCCTCTCTTCCAAACATTTACTAAAACCCAGTTTTTTTTCTCAGCCAGCCATGAATCAATCCCTGAAAGCTAATATAATCCACATATTAGCTCAACAATTCATGCTATGCTTTCTTTTATTTAAATATTTTAAGAGAAATTAAAGAAAAATAATAGCCTTCCAAGGTCCAGAGAAATGAGTTAATGATAGATGTAGGGGAAACACTTTGGATCTGAGAGCCTTATTCAGTGCTCCTGAGAACTTCATGCTGCTGTCATTGGAAAGACTGGGACTTTGCCTTAAAATGTAAATCTAATTTTTAAAATATATGAATCTGAATCCCATACATACCTTTACTTTTCTTAGGCTCTGAACTCCATACTTATTTCCATTTTTAGCAAAATAAAATCCTGTTTCTGCAAAATGGCTAGCATTCACAGTTTTGTTTTCTCAGTTGGTTTCAGTCTGTTAAGTTCATTGACTAATGAACAGGGCCTACCCTGGGAATTTTGTCACCATCTCAAGCTCATAGTATTTTGAAAGGAGAAGGGTTTCACAAAACTAGAACAAATAATCCTCAAATTTGTATAGAACCACAAAAGACCCCAAATAGTCAAAGTAATCTTGAAAAAGAAGACTAAAACTGTAGGTACCACAATCCTAGATTTCAAGATATATTGAAAAGATCTAGTAATCAAAAGAGTATGGTAGTGACACACACAATAAAATGGGCACATAGATCATCAGAAGAGAATAGAGAGTCCAGAAATAAACCCACAATTATAATGCCAATGAATCTATGACAAAGGAGGTGAGAATATACAATGGGAAAGCAGTCTCTTCAACAAATGATGTTGGGAAACTAGACAGTTACAGGCAAAAGCTGGACCCTTTTCTTACACTATACACAAAAAATAAACTCAAAATGAATTAAAGACCTAAATGTGAGACCTGAAACCATAAAAGTCCCATAAGAAAATATAGGCAGTAATTTCTTTGACAAAAGTCACAAAAACATTTTTCTAGATATGTCTCCTCAAGCAAGGGAAACAAAAGCCAAAATAAACTATAAGGATTACAACAAAATAAAAACTTTTGCAAAGTAAGAGAAACTATTAGAAAAATGAAAAGACAACCTACTGAATGGGAGAAGATATTTGCAAATGTTTTATCTGAGAAGGGGTTAATACCAAAAATATAAAGAACTTATACAGCTCAATACCAACCCCCCAATAATCCAATTTAAAAATGGGCAGAGGATGGGGTGTCTTGGTGGCTCAGTCAGTTAAGTGTCAGATGCTTGATTTCAGCTCAGGTTGTGAATTCAAGTTGTGAGCTCAGAGTCCTGGGATCAAGCCCTAGGGTCATGGGATTGAGCCCCTCTTAGGGCTCTGCACTCATCAGGGAGTCTGCTTCTCTCCCTCTGCCCCTTCCCTCACTCACACAAGCTCACTCTCTCTGTGTCTCTAATAAATAAATAAATCTTAAAAAACAAAAATGAGCAGAGGTCATGAATAGACATTTTTCCAAAGAAGAAATACAGAAGGACAATGGACACATGAAAAGATGTCCAATGTCATTCATCATCAGGAAAATGCAAATTAAAATCCAATGAGATATCACCTCATACCTGTCAGAATGGCTAAAATAAAAAACACAAGAAATAACAAATATTGGCTAGAATGTGAAGAAAAAGGAACCTTCATGAACTGTTGGTGGGAATGTAGGCTGAAGCAGCCATTGTAGAAAACAATATGGAAATTCCTCTAAAAAGTAAAAATAGAACTACATATGCTCAAGTAGTTCCTCTACCAAGTATTTATCCAAAGAAAATTTGAAGATATATGCACCCCTATGTTTATTGCAGCATTATCTGAAATAGAAAAGATATGGAAGCAGCTCAAGTGTCTATCCATAGATGAATGGAAAAAGAAGAGGTGCTACATATACAATGGAATATTACTCAGCCACAGAAGAGAATGAAACCTTCACATTTGCAATGACATTGATCAACCTAGAAGATATAATACTATGTGAAAATAAATCCAACAGAGAAAGACAAAAACCATATGATTTCACTTATTTATGGAATTTAGGAAACCAACAAAGAGAAAACCAAAGGGAAAAAAAAACAAATATAAGGATATATAGAATATATAATATTCTCTTAAATATATAAAACACAATGGTGGTTGCCTGGGAAGAGAGGAAGGGGGAAGAGTGGAAGAGGAAATAAAAAGAGAGCGAGAGAGAGAAGAGACAATGGTACCTGAAGAACCTCAGAAAAACAAGAGCCTGAGAAATCACACAATTTGCAAAATGATGCTGTTGATTAATATCTTCCAGCACTCAGATGAATGCTCTCTAATACAATTATGTCATTTGCTAGGCTGTTACAGTTAAAACCTTCATAGGAGATATACTCTAAAAGAACTCTTCAAGGATATTTTATTTTACTTATATTATTATCACAGCTTCATGTTAACCTATTCCTTTGTAACCAATCCATCCTAAAAACACATCCAATTCCTATGAAAAGAAATAGTTCCTAGTTAAAAATAAAAGTTATAAATACACAGGTGCAATCTCAGATGAGTCAAAAAGCGAGTGTGCTGCTGCTACCATCCTGCTCCTCACAATTACATTTTCTCTTAATCATGTGCGGTGCACCTGCTTCTAAGGGACAGGCTTCCAGGAACTCGAACAATTTTTTGCCTGAATCCACATTTATTCAGCTTAATGAGCTTTATGCATATGCTAAATCTTTGAAACACCATACCTCAAAGAGGGGTGAAATATATATATATATTTGTGTTCTTTATTAAGAAATATATTTAAACAAAAATAATATATATGTATTTATATTTTATAAATATGTGTGTGTGTGTGTGTGTGTATCCCAATAAAGAGCACAAATTTTAAAAAGCAGCAAAAGTTCTAATAGTTCAGTAATGTGGTATAAAATATGAAGGCACAGTTGTTTCTCCAGTGAGCAGAGAGAATAGACATTCAAAACCAAGAATAGCTTTCCTCTTGGGTTTAGATTTTTTTCTTCATATAATGCACGGGCTTTAGGTTTTGGCAGGTTTACTCGAGACTAAAAATGAAACGTGATCATTGTCTTTCATGACAAATAATTCTTGTCCTGTTTGACTAACTGAGGAAATGACATCTTAAAGACCACAATCGAATTTGGAGGAAAGCTGAGCCTCCTAAGAAAAAAGGTTTTGCAGCAACAAGCCAAAGCATGTGATCCATGTAGATCCAATGCCCAAGAGGGTGTCCCATACCCAAGAGGAACTGAAAGGTAAAATGACTTCCACTCCTCCAAGGCATATGAGGCTGCCTGGTGCCTATTGTCATGACTTCTGCCCTTCAGGAATTGAAGTCAGGATAATCATAGTCTGATTTCATTCCACCTTCCATGAAAAGACAACTGCGATAAGCCCTTTCATAGGTTACTGTGTTTACACATAAATCAGTTCATTTAACCTTTGAGATTACTTTGACAGGGTTGATTAAATTAACAAATATGTAAATCAGTAATTTGATTATATTTGCTTGTCTTAGAACAAGGCTAAGCCTGACACAGTAGGTGCATATCTTGAACCAGGACTAGTTTTTTTCTTCACTCTTTATTAAGCTAACTGAAGTAGCTTATTTGAAAGGTAAATTCTGAACTTCGATGAAATGAGCTTAGACAAACTGGACACATTTTACTAAATTACATCTTTTATACCATTAAGGAATACATCAAGAAACGCAGCACATAAATTATAATCGAGGGATTTGGGAAGATTGAGAATTTTCAATTTATAAGAAAAGACTCATTTAAAGACAGGCAGAATGGGCTCTGCTTTTCCTTTTGTTAAGAGGTTAGTT
Source organism: Mustela putorius furo (assembly GCF_011764305.1). Lineage (NCBI taxonomy): Eukaryota > Metazoa > Chordata > Mammalia > Carnivora > Mustelidae > Mustela > Mustela putorius. The sequence continues at coordinate 78,358,461 of NW_025421987.1, forward strand.
CTTCATACTATGAAAATCACTTACATCTATAGACCTCAGGAGTTTAAAAACTGGCTTACCCATTTGATTTTCTTTGGCTCTTTCAGATACCTTTTATAAGTTATTTGCAGAACAGATTTTTATTTCAATTTTAAAGTCATGAAAACAAAGGCTAGGAAGCTTCTGTGCACTCTGGAAGGAAAGCCCATTGACAGACAATGACTTTAACTTACAATTGAAGCTTATTACTTCTACAGGGAATTCAAGTCAAAACAGCCCATCTTACTTCATTTACAATTAAAATTAACAGTACTTGTTAAAGTATTTTCACATGTACCTTATCTCCTTTATTTGTTCCAAAATGCTTAGTAGGAAGGAAATAAATCTTACTCATCTTCATATCTTCTATGCTGCTAAACCTGGTAACTTGTACACATTAACATATCTTGACAAATTCGACTGTACTTTTAACAGATATTAATGTAATTATTTAATAATTAATAATAAACATATATATATAATATCCATCCATGACTATTTGTCAGTGAGAAAATATTGCTTTCTCCATGTTAAATCCATTTTAGAGGTAAAGCAAACAGTTATCCAGCTCTGGTTTTGTTTTGTTTTATTTTTTCTTCATTTCTCATAGTTGAATTTTCCAAAGATGGATTTAGACTATCTTTTGGCTATTCCATCCCAACTCCTTTCTCCCACACATAAATGTTCGGGTTCTCTGTAGATATTGAACCTTCTGCCTTCAGTCAGAATGGGGTAACATTCCTCAGCATTTAATAAAAGTTTTAATTTTGTTTTGGTGTTTATGTCCTGTGGTCTTGCCTTTGTCTGCTTATAGTGATATATCAGAATACCATAGACTAGGTAGCTCAAATAACAGAAATTTATGTCTAACAATTCTGCAGGCTGGAAAGTCCAAGTTCAAGGGGCCAATAGAACTGATGTCTGGTGAGGCCTGCTCCCTGGTTTACAGATGGCCATCTTCTCGTGTTCACATAACATAGAGCGGAGAGAAGAGCATGTCTTCTTGTTTTGTTTTGTTTTATAGTTTTTTGTTTTTGTTTAATAATGAAGTAATCCTATTTATGAAAGCTCTATTCTCAAAATCTAGTCACATCCAAAAGATCTCACCTCTTAATACCATCACCCTGGAGGTTAGAATTTCAATGCATGTATATTGGGGTGACACAAAAATTCAGTAGGAAGTTTATTAGTACAATATTTTTGACATACTTGAAGTTCCTAATAAGTTAAGAAACTACATATTATTCAGTTTTTATATATTTCTCATTTGCAATTAAAATGTATATGATTTTAATTAAAATTCTTAAAAAGGAAATAGTTCTCTGGCCAAGAAGATCTGACCCAGAAAATGTAAGAATACATGTGTTGGCCCCAGATGTGGCAAATGCTAAGAGGTTTCAATGTGGAAAAAGAAAGAAATTTTAAATGATTTGTATGATTCTACGAGGCATTCCTATCCCACCCCCAGAGAGTTACTGTAGATAAAAGTGACTTTTGGCCAAAATGGTCATCATGCACGATGGCCAGTTTTTGGTGACCTCTTCTATCATAAATTAACCACCATAAATTCTGGGCTTCCTGCCAACATTACTGCCTCCAAAACCTAGCCTCTAATTTCCCTTACACATATTTTGATGCCAGGGGTAATGAGAAATGGGGTGAGTATAATAATCTAAAGAGCATTTGTGACTGTTCACACATGGAGACCTCAATTTGTGGCACACATCTGGAACTAGTCTATCTTTAAAGGTTTTCCTCATCCTACCCTTTCTTTCAAAGCCCATTCTCAAAATATAAGCATTACAGACAAAGTTAGCAATTCTATATTGAAATGTGAAACAGCATTTTGATAAAACTCACAGTGTTGGCAAAAAGTCAAATGAAACCATGGTGATACAAAAGCAGCGATATAAAAACATAAAGCCTTGCATTGTTTTAAATTTCAGAAGCTCAGTTTAGCTTAACCAAAGCAGAAAAACTGTAAAGTGATAATAATGAAACAGAAACCACAAATAACCTTAGAAAATCTTTTTCGTACCACGGAGAAGTATTTTTCTGTCCTTAAAACTCTTAATGCCTTAGTTTAAGGGCCAGCTCTCTCTTGACATTTTGGGCTGGATAATTCTTCACTGTGGAGGCTGTCATGTGTATTGTTCGACATTTAAGAACATCTCTTGTCTCTATTCAGCTGATGCCTTAGCATCCCTCACCTCTCCTACTCCTACAGTTGTGAAAACCAGAAATGTCTCCAGACATTGCCAACTTCCCCCTGAGTGACAGGTTCTCTCTCCCTGTTGAGAACCACTGACTAAAGTGTCAGGATGGAGAGATGAACAAAAACAGATATAAACTCAAAAATTTTACAAGGAAAATTTTGAATGCTAGAGACAATGCTGTTAATAGGAAAAGCTGGGCCATTTCGTTATTCATTCTTCCCCGCATTCGCTAACTGCACACTGGGTGCCAGGCACCACTTTATACTCGCTCACTTTTGCATAGATTGACTCCACAAAGGCAGTCAAGCCCTCTCATACACAGTCCTCTAATATACCTCTGCAAAAAAACAAAACAAAACAAAAAAACCACACTGGATTAGCAGAACAAGGGTCTGACAGATTATTAAACATCTCCAGTTTGCTGAGAAAGGACAGACTGAATATATGTTACCATAGCTGTGTTACCAGTTGTAATATGGGACAGGCACCCATATTTCCAAGCCTCCATTTTCTCTATTTACTAATGAAAAAACTACTACATAGTGTGTTGAGAATCAAAGATAATATAAGTGTAATTCCTGGCATGTGAAAGCTATCACCATTGCTTTCCATGAATCATGTGCCTACTATTAATTGTGCCCATTATTATTATTATTATTATCATTATTATTTTCTCTATCACCATGACAGTTGTGAATTATGCCAGAGAATCTGTGATGTTACCTTGTATCCTGAGTCCAAACCAATATGAGTTGTTGGAAAATATTATTTATAGTGGTAAACAATTTATTTGAGCCACATTAACAAGATCATTTTATCCCTTCAAAATTAAGAGTTGAGAGTTCACTTGAACATGAAGGAATTAGATTTTAGAGCCCCACTATTCTATGTAACTTTCCTGGGCTATAAATTCAAGTTTTCTATTTCTGTCTACTAAGGTAAACAAGTCCCTATATGTACATCTAATTACTTGGTTTCTCATTTTGCTACAATCCACCTATAATTCTATCTAGCCATCTTTTGATAGAAACTATTTATAGCAGTCTTATCTTGAAGATAAAGATCCCTTTCATCATCACTGGGGTCCGGCAACCTTAAACTAGACTAATGAGTCATTAAACTCTGTGGAATACCTTTAAAACAATTTCAGGATATTTTCTTCCTCCTTAAATAGCAGTATATGTTCACGGTGTCTAGTGTTAAAAATAACAAATATATGAAAGCAATAAAATTCAAATCTTAACAACTCTTCCCTGAAGCATCTCACTACTAACACACACACATGCATATACCCAAATGCATCCATATTAACAATTCATACAGAATTATGAGCTACATATAGCAATTTCTACTTTATAGGTTTGCAAAGAATGCTGGGGAAGCACACGGAAAGTTTCTTATTCACTTTTGATTGATAATGAAGGCGTCCTGTATGGTATGTCCTAAAAGATGAGAAGTTAGCTAATCAATGGGAACAAAAATGTTGGAATGAGAAGTCCAGAAGATAATGCTAATGGCAGAGAAAGGCAATAACATATCCAAAAGCCTACAGTGGAAAGAGTGAGAGAAATCCAGTGCATAGTGTGTGGCTGGGATGTTGGTGGTACTCAGAATGTGGAAGGGATAAGGCTGGGGACAAGAACAGGAGAAAATATGAAGACACTATAAAACATGTCAGGTAGTCTGGTGTTTCTTCTGAGAGTAATGAGAGCCACTAGGGATTTTAAATAGGAGAAAGGTATATGCAGGTTTTTATTTCATAAAAATTATTAATTGGGGCACTTGGGTGGCTCAATCAGTTAAGTGTCAGACTCTTGATATTGGCTCAGGTCATGATCTCAAGGTTGTGAGATCAAACCCCATGTTGAGTTCCACATTCAACGTGGAGTCTGCTTAAGATTCTCTCTCCCTCCACTCCTACCTCCCGTTCTTGCATGCTCTCTCTGTGTCTCAAAAATAAAGAAAGAAAACATTTACTATGGGAATGGATTGAAGAGAGCTGCACTGAAGCAAGGCTATGTTAAATCGTTGTTTGGTAACTTGGAGCAGGAGGAGAGCAGAACTGACCTAATGGCAGTGAAGTTGGAGGACAGTGGATGAATTTAAGAGATATAAAGAAGTAAGATTTTTTTTTTTTTAAAGAAGGATGATTGCTTTGGTAAGAGTGCCATTTGGTAAGGTAATGAGTCCAAAAAAATGGCCATGAATACTTCTGGTTTAAATGGTTAAATCAAACTACCTCACAGAGTCTCCACTTTCAAATATCTAACAAATTGAACCAGATCAGCAAAACCTCATAATCTCTCCCTGTCTCTCTCATTAGATGCACATATAGCATCATCATTATATTGTGTATGTACATGAAATATCAAATACATATGGAAATATACAAATACATATACAAAAAATAGACAGCAAACAAACAAGGGAAGGGGCCCAACCCAATACCCTAAAATTCAACAACTGGCAGCCAATGAGAGAAACCAAAATTCCTGAAGTGGAACGAACTACAGGAGAGCTCCTACCCTGTCCCCAACCTCTGATCCTTGTCAATCAGAAAGAAAAAATAAAGAAATAATGATAATTCTTACCACCACTTCCAAATCTGGAAGGAGGCAAACCACTTGGGTATCATGAGGCTGAAGAGGAATAGCTCCAGACTGTTCTACAAAAGTGAAATTTCCTGAATGGCAGGAGGACATGAACACCAGTGTACCACCACAGGTGCAGAAAAAAGTACCAGGGAGCCCTAAAAAGTGCAGGGAATGTCACCTCAAGCATGATCACAGATCTGGTCATTATAACGCAGCACAGCTCTGCAGTATCCCCCAGGGCCCAACTCCTGTCATCATGCCGTAGGCACAGATAGAATACACAATACTCAGCACTCAAAAACTGTGGCTTTTTGGGTAGGTGGTGATGGGCACATATTTTATACATAGTGAGATGTTCATCAAACAGTTCCCAACACTGTGGTGCCACAGAGGAAAGACCTGATGAACTGTCACAGTCTGCAAAAAAAAAAAATGGCACTAGCAAATGGGCCAAAGCAAATAAACAAACAAAAATACATCATTCTTCAGAACTTGGAATTTTAACCCTCATAACTAAAGAGATCCCCTGAAAGGACTTTGAGCTATAAAATCATTTAATAAGAACATGGATACAAAAGCTTCGTTCAGAGGTGCCTGGATGAATCCTTTGGTTAAGCATCTGACTCTTGGTTTTGGCTCAGATGGTGATCTCAGGGTCAAGGGATCGAGCCCTGTGTCGAGGAGCCTGCTTGGAGATTCTCTCCCTCTGCCCTTTCGTCCCACTTTGTCTCTCTTTCTCATATATATAAATAATTTTTTTTTTAAAGAGCTTTGTTCAATGTAAAGATGTTAGAGCAACAGAATGACATGCATGGGGAGATTGTAGTCTTTAGGATATAAAATTATTTATTTACAGAAAAAAATAAATCCAAAACACGAAGGAATGGAAAACTCAGCTAATTAGCATAGAAAAATAGCTATCTATAAACACTGCAAAGGCAGATATGAAGGACAGCACATAAGCAATCAAAGCTAAACCAATAAACTCAAAGAACAAAGATTGTCCAAGATGGGTATTGTTGATAGATCTAAAGAGAAAACTCCACACAGAGGTGCATCTGGGTGGTTCAGTGGATTAAAGCCTCTGCCTTCAGCTCAGGTCATGATCTTAGGGTCTTGGAATCGAGCCCCGCATCAGGCTCTCTGCTCAGCAGGGAGCCTGCTTCTTCCTCTCTCTCTGCCTGCCTCTCTGCCTACTTGTGATCTCTGCCTGTCAAGTAAATAAATAAAATTAAAAAAAAAAAAAGAGAGAGAAAAAGAAAACTCCACAAAGAAAAGACATCTTAAAATGTAACAAAATAAAGTTTCACAGAAAGGAAGGAAGAAGGGAGAAAGGGAAAAGAAGGAGAAGAAGACACACACACACACACACACACACACAATATTTATGCAGAACTAGCTCTCTTGGACAAAGTTCTAGGTACTTTAAATATGCTAACTCAGTATGAAATAAGTGCTGGTATTATCCTCATTTTTTAAAAGTTTTTTATTTATTTATTTGACAGGGATCACAAGTAGGCAGAGAGGCAGGCAGAGAGAGAGGAAGGGAAGCAGGCTCTCTGCAGAGCAGAGAGCCCGATGCGGGTCTCAATCCCAGGACTCTGAGATCATGACCTGAGCCAAAGGCAGAGGCTTAACCCACTGAACCATCCAGGTGCCCTTATCCTTATTTTTGATGCCAAAACTGAAGTAACTTGCCCCAGGTAACAAAACAAAAACAAACAAAAAAAGGCAGAGTCAGAATTCAAACCTGGGTAGATTGACTTTGGAGAATAAAAGAACACAAGTTCTAGGAAGATTGGAAATGAAAATAAGTGAATCATTATTTGAACACGAGAGGCAAGAAAAGAAAAATTTAAATTATCCCTGTTGTCAGAATTATCCTAGTGAGTCTTCAAATCATAATATATCTTTTCTATAATCTGTGATTTCAAACTTGCCACAAAGCAGGATACCATCTCCCATCCCACTCCAAGGTTCTCTTTGCTTCTTCACTTAGAAGATCACAGGCAGGTTTCTCTAGATGAAAATAAGTTTTTTACATGATGGCCATGACTTTGTAAATTATTCGCTAACCTACCCCCAAACAGTGACTACAGAAACACCACGCTACAATGAAGCCCAAAGGTCACACATCTCAGTGACACTTTCATGAGCACATGAGTAGATGTTCAATCTTCACTTTTAAACAGAAGCAGACAACCAACAGTTAACAGGTAGCTGAAGAAAACTACTTTTGTGAAAGAAAAATAGCAGGCAGACAAACAAACAAGATCAAGAGGAGACATTATACAAAGAAGAAATGTTCAAAACCTACCATTAAAATTGTAAGAGAAATTTGATGCATTAAACAAAAAGAGCTTTCCGGTTTCAAAGTTAATATGAAACTACAAAAATCAATATAGCATAGTATTGACATAGGATAGATAAAACCCATTACCTGTCTAACCTTGAGAGAAAGATCGGATTTCAATAGAAGAACACTCCATAAAATATGTTCAATAATCCTCAAAACTGTTAAGGTCAAAAAAACAAGGAGAGTCTGAGAAACTGTCACAGACCAGAGGAGACAAAAGTGCATGATGATTAAATGTAAAGGGATGAGCCCCTTGAACAAAAATGGAAAGTAGGAGAAAATGGTGAATTCTGAATACATTATAGAATTCAGTTATTAGTAACGTACAAATGTTGGCTCCTTAGTTTTGACAAATACACCATCATAGTTTAAGATGTTAACAATAGAGGAAATTGGGTGCAGGATATTCAGGAACTCTTTGTGCTGTCTTCACATGTTTTCTGTACATCTAAAATGATTCTAAAATTTTAAAAAAAATTAACGGGAAAAATAATAGATGTTTACAGTGATGTTCACCTAATGTTGAAATGGTTTTCTGGGGTGGGTATGGGTAGAAGGTTGACATCTTATTCTTCTCTTTTCTTTCTTTCTTGCCTTTCATCTGTTCTTTATTGCACTTTTATTATTTTTTTTTTTTTTTTAAGAAAACTGTAACCTAGTTTTCCTTAAAAAACAAACCAAAACTCAACAGTTACGATGCCCAGGTTTCCAGCTTGGAGTACTAAATAGATAGTGGTTATGTTAGCTAGTTATTCTTGCTATAATACTATAAAACTAACTACTCCAAATTCAATGGCCTACAATGAACATTTATTCTTCTGTGGTTTCACGAGTTGGTTCTGATGGGTTTGGCTCTGATTGGGTGGGCTGAGCTCCAGGCAGCTGGTTAGGTTTAAGTGAACTCCACGGGTCTGTCATTCTCCTTGGGACCACCAATACCTATTAGTCTTTCTCATAGTGACTGGTAAGAGAATGAGAAGAAACCCATGATGTCTCTCAAGGCCTGGACCCCAAACTAGCCACTTCTACTTCACCAAAATTCCATTAACTTCTGCAAGTTATGTGGCTAAGGTCAACATTAATCAGCCAGAAAAAAATATATTCTACCTTCTTCAGTGGGTAATACTGCAAAGTAATATGGCAAGGAACATGGAGTCACAAATATAATACGGAAAGGGCATGGTAAATTAAATGTGATGGTTCAATCTACCTTAGCCATATAATTTACTGAAAGGAGAACAAAGTCATCCCTTATCTATGTTTTCATAGATGGATGTTTTTTAACATCCATCAAATAGTCAGTTTTGTCCTTTTCAGGATCAAGGGTAGGAACACTGGTAGTCAGCAACCCAAGAAGTACTAGTCTACTCCCAGAACAGGGACAACCCATCCCCTTCTTTGGGAGTAGTGATGAGCATTCAGATTCTTCATACACACACACACACACACACACACACACACTCCCACTTACAACAGAGGTTAATGAAGAGTAGAACCAATATTGACACTGCCCCACTGTGAATCTTTCCACCAATAAGCATCTTTGAATATTTCAATAACTATGGCTTTCTTCCCATAAACCCTGATCATTTATTTCCTTTCTTTTCCAAACCCAACTATTCTTTTTGCTTTCCAAAAGTCTTTGGCTAGGATTTTCATCTCAAGATAATAATTAAACTCTCGAGTGTTAATAGACCAATCAGAATCCATACCCTGTGAGAATATCAGCAGATGTCTCTGAGTTTCTATTTCCCATTCTGTAAAATGGAAAAATTAACACATGTCCTGCCTTCCTCAATTGATTATTTTGAGACTCAATAACTTAATTCACCTGCAAATACTTTAGAATTTCTAAATTGCTCTATGAATAAAATACTTTATTAAATGAAAAATTAATTGGAGTCAGTCTATGTATTCTGGAAATTATTATGAAAATCTGATTTGACCAAAGGGCTAAAGGGAGGTAGCTTTGTTTTTTTCTTCTCCTGTCAAACACACTGAACTGCAGAATTCAGTCTCGTCAGTTTCTTTGCCTTTTTCTGACAGCTAATGCCGTTGGCAGACATCCAGTAAGAACAAGTTTTCAGGCTTTGCCCAAAGGAAGTCTGTGATGTTATTCCTCAGGTAAATTATTCAGCTTTTGGTTAGTTGCTGTGGAAATTAATATACAGCAGTATATTGCTCATAACTTAATTTAATGTTTTATTGCTTCATACCTAATCTTATGTTTTTATTTATTAATAGGTATTTTGCATTTTAAATAAAGAAATATCTTTTGCTTCCATTATTCATTACTCATTTAATGTTAGTTAAACTGAAGGTTAGATGTGACAGGAATAAAATTTTCTAAATAATAATAGCTGGGGTGAAATATTGCATTATATCACCTATAAACCCTCTAGAAACTCTAGAAATTGGATATTAGTTACAGTCTAGTTATATGGCTATGCTACGGATTGCGTTTGTATACTAAACTGTAACTTTAATTAAATGAAAGAAGTTGCAATTTGTGCTTTATTTATGAATTTTTCATGCCAGAATAAAACAAAAATAAGTTTCAATACTAATAAAATATGAAAAAATACATTTCTTTCATCTATGATTTATATATTGGTAACTATAATAGGAATGCATTAGTATTTTTCAATGCCCAGGCAATGATGAATAGCTACTTAATTTAAAAACAAAGAAAAGAAACCTCTAAAACAAAAAAGTGAATAAAAACATTAATGGCGAATGTAATACCAGATGACTTGCATAATGTACATCTTGCTAAATAGAATATGAACAACTCACTTATTAGTGGTACAGATCAGGGTAGGAATTCCATTTCATACTTTCATGGAAAAAAAAAAAAGAAAGAAAATTTTTCTTCCCAAAGTGAACTAATTCTCAGTTATAAATTCTCAGTTCTAAAGCTGACCACCTCTATGGGCCAAACACAGAAATGAAGGGGATCAGCAGATGTGTAAACCAATGCAGAACTAAAGTTCCAAAAGAAGGAGGGAAAGCTAAGTGGGGCAACAAAGGGCTTGGATAAAGACAAGCTTCCCACAGCTCTTGCCACTCACTATTCCAATGACCATTGACAGAAACCGCAGAATATAACCAGTAAGCCATTATTGAGGTGTATATACACATATACATCTCCCTTCCAGCTATCTGTCTCACAAACGTTTTGTGGAACAGAACAAAGCAGAGACAAAATGTAACTGCAATATGAGGTAGAAAGGTTGAGAGCTAAAGCCAGAGAATAAGACTACCTGTATCAATACTGGCTCTCCCAACCTATTAGCTCTGTGACCTTACACAAGTCACATACCATTTATGCTCCAAACTCAAACAAAACACGTTTGTTAATAACACCACCCTGTGGGATGCTGTAAGGATTCAACGAACACGCTGGGTACGGAGTCGACCACCCCTCAATTAGACAGAGAACACTCTTGATAATGCAAGTCACATAGTGAGATTTAGGTTTAGAAAAAATTTAACCTTATTTACATTTCCTTCTGCCTCAGCCTCCTACAGTTTTATGGTGGGGAGGGTGACCTTAGGCCTTGAGGAACTGAGCCCTTTGTCTCTGGAAATTGGGCCATTGAAGAGATAGCCTTTTTGTTGTAAATCACCAGGACATTTGCAAACCAAGGGAGACTCCTGTCTTTCAGGATTGTGATCTCTACAAGTTAACTATTTGTTTTTCTTTAACATTTGGTCCCTGTGGCTCCACCACCTGACCACCTGCCTGTTCAGGACACTCAGTAAAATGGCTTCCCGGCCTTCAGGATGGCCATTCTTTTTTTTTTTTTTAAATTTATTTTTTATTTATTTTCAGAATAACAGTATTCGTTATTTTTGCACCACACCCAGTGCTCCATGCAATCCGTGCCCCCTATAATACCCACCACCTGGTACCCCGACCTCCCACCGCCCCCCCCCGCCCCTTCAAAACCCTCAGACTGTTTTTCAGAGTCCATAGTCTCTCATGGTTCACCTCCCCTTCCAATTTCCCCCAACTCCCTTCTCCTCTCTAACTCCCCATGTCCTCCATGCTATTTGTTATGCTCCACAAATAAGTGAAACCATATGATAATTGACTCTCTCTTCTTGACTTATTTTGATGAAGTTCTTGAACCTAGGTGGGGTTAGGAGGTTCGGAGCCGACGACTAAAGAAAGAATTCTTAAGACGTCGTTGGTGCAAAAGGTGATTTATTAAAGCACGGGGACAGGGCCCGTGGGCAGGCAGAGATGCGGCTGCCCCGGGGTTGTGAGGGATGGCAGGTTATGTACCCTGCTGTTGGGGGAAGGTGAGGGGAAGGGAGGTTTCAGTGGAGTTTTCATATGCTAAAGAGGGCCTACAAGGTGCCAGGATGTTCCAGGCCTGCCGGAGGCCTTGCCCTTGCTGCTGGATCAATGTTGTCTTTAGACCAGCCATTAACATTAAGATAGTTGGGAGATTTTTTGGTGGGGTGTCACAATCCTGCTATCAATCGTCTTTGTTAGTGAGATTTAGAACATTTGTAAGCCAAGGGAGACTCCTGTCTAGCAGGATTGTGAGCTCTGTAAGTTAACTATTTGCTTATTGTTCATGGCAGTCAGGGCTGCCTGAGGGATGCTACACTTAGGGAGGGGAAAGGGTGAAGAGGGGGTGCAAGGCGCCAGCTTTTGCTTTGTCCTCAGCGAGCCTCCTGCTCCCTCATCAATTTCACTCAGCATAATCTCTTCTAGTCCTGTCCATGTTGCTACAAAAGTTGGGTATTCGTCCTTTCTGATGGAGGCATTAATACTCCATAGTGTATATGGACCACATCTTCTTTATCAATTCATCCGTTGAAGGGCATCTTGGTTCTTTCCACAGTTTGGCGACTGTGGCCATTGCTGCTATAAACATTGGGGTACGGATGGCCCTTCTTTTCACGACATTTGTATCTTTGGGGCAAATACCCAGTAGTGCAATTGTAAGGTCATAGGGAAGTTCTATTTTTAATTTCTTGAGGAATCTCCACACTGTTCTCAGGATGGCCATTCTTATGCTAACTTACTCTCACAGTGCAAGGTGCCAACTTTTGCTTTGCCAAGATGGCTGTACTTATGTCAGGGCTAGACTCAAGGTGGGTACAGCCTTGTTTTTCTTGGCTTCCACACCTGGAGCTGGTTTCTGGGATTTGTTTTTTAAGTCCCCTGGGGGAAGGGGAGCAGGGACAGTAAAATAGGTCCTTATGATGAAGTCCCAGAACCTAAGTCGGGTTCGGTGGGGTGAGGAGGTTCGGAGCCGACGACTAAAGAAAGAATTCTTAAGACGTCATTGGTGCAAAATGGTGGTTTATTAAAGCACGGGGACAGGACCCGTGGGCAGGAAGAGCTGCTGCCCCGGGTTGTGAAGGTGGGCAGGTTATATACCCCACGGTTGGGGCGAGGTGGTGAAGGGATGGGAGGTTTCAACAGAGTTCTCACATGTTAGGGAGGGCCTACAAGGTGCCGGGGGTTGGGGGAGTCTTTGCCCTTATGGCCTGATCAATGTTGTCTTTAGGTCAGGCATTAACATCAAGATAATTGGGAGATTCTTGGTGGGGCATTATGATCCGGCTATCATTTACATTCCCTTCTACCCCAGTCTCCTCCAGTTTATGGTGGGAGGGGGACATTAGGGCTTCAGGAACCAAGAGTTATTTGCCTCTGGAAATTTGTGCTATTGATAAGGTAACCTCCCTGTTTAGGTCTCTAGGACATCTTGTAGAGCAAGGGAGATTCCTGTTCTGCAGGATTGCGATCCCTGCAAGTTAACCATTTATCGTTTTATGGCAGTCAGGGGTGCCTGAGGAATGCCACACATATGGAGGGGAGCGGGAGAAGAGGGGGTGCAAGGCGCCAGCTTTTGCTTTGTCCTCAGCCAGCCTCCTGCTCCCTCATCATTCCCCCCTGAACAATTTTGACCCTTAAATCTTTAAGGTGGTTAAAGGTGGAAGGTCTCATCTTCTGTAACTTCTTCCTGCTGAATAGGGGCGTAGAGCTGTCCCTACCTGCTCGGGTCAATATTGGTCAGGGTAGGAACGTATAAGGGAGTTACGAAAGGTGGAGGCAGCTGAATCCAGCGCTGACAGTGAAGAGGCGTCCTCGCGCGCGACAAGGATTGTCTGTCGTGGTGTAGTCATTGTAGCAATGGAGTCTCGGCACCAAGTAGAGAAACATGGAACAAAGCAACATATTAGGATTAATAAGGCGATAAGAATAAGAAGCCTGAAAAGGAGATTTGACCATAGCCCTCCTCCAAGCCAGGAACTTAACCAATCACTAAAAAAGAAAGAAGGATCTTGTAGGGCCTTAATCTGGGTATTCATATCTTTTATTAGTCCTGTGACATTTTTGTGATAGTCTGGAATGTTTTGATGATTGCACATGTGCCACCCTGTGCTGCTGTCAGGACATCTAAGGCCATCCTATTCTGTAGGACTGCCTGACGTATTTGTGACACTTCAGTATTAAGTAGGGAGATGCTGTTCAGTGAGTCATTGAGTGCCTTTGTAGTATATTTATTAAGGGCTTCTACATGCCACATGACATCCTCTAGTCCCGCAGATGGAACAAAGATGGATGCTAAGTGATCATACCATTTAAAAACAGATCGTGTCCATCTTTGTTTTAAGTTGGGGAGATTAGCTGGAGTTGTAATGGTTTTAGTAATGCGCCCATGAATCCAGGCAAATCCTAAAGTACAGCGTCCTATCCACCCTGGAGGAAGCCAGGGCCACAGGTTGGTTCCACATATCCAGTGGGTTCCGTTTGGAGCTGGCCATCTGATGCCAGGTCACCTTGCCCAGTCAGTAGCAAACCAGTCAGTAGCCTGGAGTACTATTACTTGGGAACACATTTCTAGTGAGCCATCCTAGACATCGTGTGTTATTTGCCCAAGTACCACTCGTATGATTCCTTTGTTCCCAGCATAAAGCTGCCTTTTGAGTGAGCTGTCCAATGGGTGTGGGTATGAAACACATATATGTATCCTAGATTTGATATACACCATCCTTAGTATAGCGATAAGGAGGGTTTTGGAACTTAGGCCCATATTTGATTGAGGAGTTATGGCTTGATAGCAATCCCCTTTCCTTCCAAATAGCTCCATGGGCATGTAGTACCAGGAAAGCATATTTGGAGTCAGTATAAATGTTAATTCTTAGGCTTTGGCAATTGCAAAGTGCTAGTGAGCACTATGGCATACCTAGCTTATCTTTATTTTTTTTCCTATGAAAACTACTGTCATCAGAAAACCAACTGTCATTCATATTTTTAACAGGGGCATCTTAAATCTGGCCAGATAGAGTAAGCAAGATCAATAACCTTTTTGCTCTATAGAGAAAGAAGTACAGTGGTCAGGTTCAGGCATACAGGTAACTAGGTTTAAAGTTTGACAAGTTTTATTTCTGGCATATCTGTTAATGTAGCCCAGTATTTAATAAGTTGGCCTCCATCATCCATTGGTGGCCTTTGCCTTCTAAGACAAATCTGGACCTGATGTGACATCATTACAGTCAAGGACTGTCCCATAGTGAGCTTTGAGGCTCTTTTATAGGAGGGCTGTTCCATGCTTAGCTAAAGCATCTGTTTGCAATTGCACCTCAACAGAGGTGGCCTCTAGGATAAATATGACTAAGGGATGAAACCAATAAGAAGACCTTTGAGTGGTCCAGCCTTAATAATATCCTGATTACAGAGGATCACTGGCAAGTGAGAAAACTTGTCAAGAGATAAGGGGAGTCCCCCATGGATCATCCAATCCACTCATAAAGAAAGTGGGGTCATCCATTATCTCCACAAGTCCATAGTTAATCCTATGGAGTGTGGTATGGTGGTTTTTAGGCAATTTCATTATCCCAGCCACACATAAGGTGTTAGTTAAGTTATACAATTGTAGGGGAATCAATCCCATTTTCCAGTTGTTTAATCATGTGCTGTGGGGTCTGCTAATATCCCCACAAAATAATAAGATCGACTAAAGAAGCTATTGTGCAACTTCTCTGAAGTTTACCTCAAATTGTTTAACTTAGGTAAACAAGCATTTAAAGACAATCAAATCTAGAATTTAATATCCATGAAGGTGTGTTACTGAAACATAATTTTTCTCTCTAAAGTAACCCTCATTTCCAGTGATAGCCAAATCAGGACTAATTCACTTGTGACACAGGTCCAGTTTTAACAAACTTGGCCTAATTATTTACATAAGCTCAGCAAGAACAGTGACTGTGATCAAATAGATCTTTTAGAATCTGCTTTGCTGGAACTTTGTATAAGGAATCTCTAGGTTGAACTTTTAGTAGCCTCTCCGGGCCAGAAGCCAAGCCCTGTACTTGCCATGAGGCATGCCTGCAATACCTTTGGGCGAATTCCTCTTCCCAAGACTGCACCTACCAAGGAGTGACATTCTTTACTCACCTGGTGAGGCTGCTGGGAACTCTGTAAGCAAGGTATCAGGCCAACAGTCCCAAGGGGCTTTATGGCTCCAGGTTTCATAAAGTCAACCTTAGTTCCTTTAAACTGTCTGGTCATATCTGAGTCTTTTCAAATATGACATCCCAGTCAAAGCCTTGGTAAAATAACCCGTGTTTCCAATTCTTTCCTGTTACAAGGAGAACAGATTCTTATTGAACTTATGCAAATGACTGATTGCCATGGAAGAAAGAACACTTACTGAGACCTTTTGGTTTCAGAGGGTTCAGATAAAGAGAAAAGGTGAATGCTTTGAGCACTTTTACAAATGAGCACTTTTACATCTCTATAAGTTACAGATAACTAGGAGGGAGTATCCCTAGTCTGTAAGAGCAAACAGTAGAGAGAACCAGCAATGTTTAAAGTAAGACAAAACATTAACAGACACAACACTATAATCTTTTAGTTCATTTAGTCCCATGTTACTAATTCTGGTGAATGCGGCTTTAGTCAGTTCTGGAAATTCTTACCCATTTCAGTTTTAGGATTTTCAAGCATATCAAATATCTGTATTTGTCCTGAAAGTCCTTTATAGGAATATCCTTGAAGATAAAACTCATTTTACAAGAGAATTAAAACAATTATAAATTACAAAAACTCAGAATGGATATGGTTAGAGCTAAAGAGACACGGGAGTTTACAATTTAGCTGCAAGGAAATCAGGTTATTTCTGTGATACATAACATTTCCATAATTACAGTATCAAGCGGTGATCTCTCAAAACATTAAAACTTTAGGAAGTGTGTAGAATCTCTAGAATAGTTATAGCATTTTCCCAAATGTAACCCAAGGTTTATCATTGGTTCAGTAGTACTTCATGAGCAACTTCACATACCAAGGAAAAGCTAGAGTTAAAGAGATTTACGATTTAAATCCTGTCAACATTTGCTAAAATTTTAGAAAGTTTTAAAGCACATGCCTAAATATAATTAGGGATGTTAAACACCTGATAAAACATAGAAACTCGTTTTTCTGGGCAGGCAAAGAGAAAACCATTTACATTTTCTTAACAGATCAATTGATCTAAGAAAACATTGTCCTTTTGAACAGAGAATTTCAGTCTTGTACCAATGTACCTTTAAAACCCATTCATTTCAATCTTAATCCATTCTTGACCATAGCTAAAATTCCTTTTCTGAAGACTTCCCTTCACAAACCTTCTACAACTTTCCTTTGCATTCAGGTTTTGTCCCAAGCCATTTCCTTCTAAACAACTATCTCATTTAGGACAAAATTACCTTCCTTTACCTTAAACAAAATGTATTCCCATTCCTTAAATCTTTCTTACATATCTCCTACTTTCCTACATACAGAGTTTCCCTTTATTTCCATCAGTCTTAGTTACACTAAGCAGAACTTCGTATTCTTAGAAACACCTTTAGTTATTAACCAATTGTGAACTGTTACAACAGAATTCTTCGGGTGGCAATTTATGAATCAGTTAAGTAGAAAACAAGCTTACCAGCAGATTTAAATACTCTTAGTTTCTTTGCAGTAAGAAGTCAAAAGCACAAACCTACATTCAGTAATTAACGACTTAGCATTTTATCCTGTTTGGTTAAGACCTAGATGTCCACAATTTAATTCCATTTGTCATCTAAGCAAAACTTTAAACTTTCAGGTTACCAAAGACTTTGAAAGCTACTTCAGCAATTACCCATTAGAAATTTGAGACAGACAATTAACCATCAGTTTAGTCATTTCTTTGCTAACAAATTTTAACAAGTAACACAAGCTTATTTGACCTTCAGTAAACTTTGATAGAATAAAAGCTTCAAATTTACTGCTGTTAACTTAAAAGACAGGTCTTAATTAAACCAACAAACTTAACTTAGTTCCAATAGTGATTTATGTTCCACCTGGGCCCACTCCACTTTGAATGTTTACCTGAGACATGCGTGGGAAGATCTGGAGTGGGGAGTGTTAAGTCCAGGGGGTACTCTTCTTGCTCCTTGACAGTGAAGAGAGAGGAGCCGTGGTGCATGATCTAGAAGCTAGTCATGCAGGCTGCACGCACCTTGGTGCAGAAACACGTAAGGGGGAAACAGAAGAAACAAAGTGCTGCCAGGAGGCAGAGAAGGGATTCCCGGTTTCAGAGCTCATAAGCCCCAACAGAGGAGCAGATGCCATGCTTTCCCACCAGCAAGGGGGGGAGGGGTTAGGCAGTCCAAGTCAGGCCAGAGAACACAGGGAAACTTCCCCAAAACAAAGAGAGTTTCGGCAGCTGCTTGGGAATATTCCTTATGGTCTCTGTCTCGAGTTAGACCAACCCCAGTTGGCTCCAGTTATAGCCATTAACACGGGAAGTGAGTGAGGGAGAAGCCCCCACATCTATTAGGAGTAACAGAGAGAAATAAAGCCAGAATCCCCTTTGCTAGGGATGGCCCAGCAACCTGGGTTTACTAGAAGAAGGCTTATTTACGTAATTACCATCCAATATGTCAGGAGAAAGTTTACTAGATTACTCATTTGGGCAAACACATTCCGCAAAAGCCCCTTAGTCTGGAGTCCTGGTGCAGAGCAATGAAGGCCTAGGTATGAGCAATGCAGGCACCCTAGGTCCATTTGCCCTGCTTCCTGCAGAGGAGATCTAACTGATAGATCCCACTGAGGCCATGCAGTGTTACAGGAGCTCGGTCCTTTCCTAAGTTTTGCAATCCAAATTATTTCCAGTGGGTTAAAAGGCACCCCAAGGTAGAGTCCTTGGGAACTGAAGAAGCCTACTGAGGCCATGCTTCCAGAAAAGTAATGAAGGTCCATTACCAAATCCCTCCTGACTCCTGGGTAGCGTCCCACTCAGGATATGTTAGAGGTTCCTGTGTGTCAAAAGCGACCAGAGGCGTCCCTCAAGATATCGCTATTGATCACCGTCCTGCCTTCCCTGGGAAGACATTCCTGCCATAAAAGGCCCTGGAGGGGTGCCGGCATCCCTCCACTTCCCCATCGCATCCTAGGCTGCTGATGGGTGCCTGGTGAATGGACTAAAATGCTT
The DNA here is from genome assembly GCF_011764305.1 of Mustela putorius furo. Classification (NCBI taxonomy): domain Eukaryota; kingdom Metazoa; phylum Chordata; class Mammalia; order Carnivora; family Mustelidae; genus Mustela; species Mustela putorius. Next base: position 78,377,119 of record NW_025421987.1, read on the forward strand.
GTGCCATGCTATCATATGTCCTGAAGACTGCATACTGTTTTGCCATATTAACCCATGGAAATACTAGAAAAGTTTGGCAAGGGGAAATTACTCAATTTCATAGCTTCAGGCGGTTTGCAGAAGACACTGACGAGAAACAGTAAAGATTGAAATCCATCATGGTCTATGCGACATTCCAACACATGTGGTCCTTATAGCCAACTTCCCTAGGAAACAGTCCCTGGTTGCGTTTTAATTCAATCGGGTACTGGTTTCGGCCGGCTCCCAGTGGAGGTCTCGAGGCCAGAAGTGGCTAGACCGGGCATGTGGAGGGGATCACATTAGATCATTCAGGAGGAAACCTCACACGGGAGTCTTAAGATTGGCAGCCGTCCTGGTGACTTAGTTGGCTGTCCCGTGCCCAAGAGAGACAACTTTCTATAAGAACAGGAATAAAGAGAGGCCCTCAAGTTTCTGGGTCTTATTGCCATTCCGGCCAGGGTACTAGCTTACAGCCAAAAGGCAGACGCTCTCCTCCCCATAGAGTAGCCATGGGCTAGAGGATTACAGCCTGAGCAATTGACATGCAAGTGTTCCAATAAGACCATACTCCTTGAAAAAGCCCTGGAATGAGAGTAAAGGAAAAGGAGAGAAGGTACTCACCAATTTTGCACCGAAGCTCAGAGTCCAAATGTAAAGACTCACAAATCTCCTGGCTGGCTCGCCAAAAATGATGAAGTCCCAGAACCTAAGTCAGGTTCGGTGGGGTGAGGAGGTTCGGAGCCGACGACTAAAGAAAGAATTCTTAAGACGTCATTGGTGCAAAATGGTGGTTTATTAAAGCACGGGGACAGGACCCGTGGGCAGGAAGAGCTGCTGCCCCGGGTTGTGAAGGTGGGCAGGTTATATACCCCACGGTTGGGGCGAGGTGGTGAAGGGATGGGAGGTTTCAACAGAGTTCTCACATGTTAGGGAGGGCCTACAAGGTGCCGGGGGTTGGGGGAGTCTTTGCCCTTATGGCCTGATCAATGTTGTCTTTAGGTCAGGCATTAACATCAAGATAATTGGGAGATTCTTGGTGGGGCATTATGATCCGGCTATCATTTACATTCCCTTCTACCCCAGTCTCCTCCAGTTTATGGTGGGAGGGGGACATTAGGGCTTCAGGAACCAAGAGTTATTTGCCTCTGGAAATTTGTGCTATTGATAAGGTAACCTCCCTGTTTAGGTCTCTAGGACATCTTGTAGAGCAAGGGAGATTCCTGTTCTGCAGGATTGCGATCCCTGCAAGTTAACCATTTATCGTTTTATGGCAGTCAGGGGTGCCTGAGGAATGCCACACATATGGAGGGGAGCGGGAGAAGAGGGGGTGCAAGGCGCCAGCTTTTGCTTTGTCCTCAGCCAGCCTCCTGCTCCCTCATCACTTACATTACTTTTTTGTACAGAGCCAAAAATGCGATCCTACATATGTTAGGATTACAGTTTGACTTATTTAAGAATCATTATCTCCAGAAAATTCAAAGTTCAAAGTGTTTTGGAGGCATATACATATCCCTGGTCAAAGGTATGTTTCAACAATGTCTGTATGGTTTGGATAAATATAGGCAAGATTTTGTAATAAAAATCTTCATTTTGAGTTATGGGTAATTTGGCTTCTAAATTGCTTACATTCCATGAGGAATTGCCAAATCCTTTATTTTTGGTTCAGTCAGCACAATTTAAAGTGTTAATCTGTTTTCCTTTCTGGCCATTTATAAACCGGCATAATGATCTGATAGCCAAAAGCGCTACAAAACAAAACAAAACAAAACATTGCAGGGCAAAATTTTTTTTCAAAATGCAAAATCTTATGCATCTGTTAAAACTCTTGGTTTGTCCAAAAATCATCACTGTTACGTGACCCATCTGGGAGAGGATTTAATTGAAAGACAAATCTGAAATGTGGGAGTAAATATTATAATATTTCTCATATTATTAATATGAGAAAAGATATTGCTGCTTCTGTTCTTTTTGTTTTTTTTTATTATCCGGAAGATTCAGTCAATCCTTGTTTGCCAATGGAGTTGAGACAACTAAATAGCAATATCCTGGAATATTTCTGATATATTACCTTCTGGCCTTTCTCCATGGGCTTTTTCTCAGAAGTCATTGGAACTACTACCTGGATTTCAAAATTGCAATTTGATTTATGCTATCCAATTCATTTAATCCCCACTCGTATGTGTGGACTGTAATTCCCATCTGGGTACACAAAACCCACCAGCCTGGAGTTTGAAACAGACAAGTAATTTCATTTAACAGCTGTTAAATAGGGGAATCCACAGGTAGCTTTCATTCAAATGTTAATTGCTCTCAGTGCTTTGCTCATAAACCCACCCTGAAGTCAGGTACTTTAAGCTCTTATTTCAGGAAGATACTAGTGTAAGATGAGTTACAGGCATCCTGACAGAAAAGGAGGGTGGATTCAGTCTTGGGGATGACTGTACCTAGGCCCCTGGAACCATTACCAGCATGGAAATCAAATCGTGATGGATGTTTGTTGGGCAGTAGCTGTGTCCCAGATGGTAAGAGTTTGAAAAAAGACTCCTAGGGCCCAGTGGTGAGTCAGTCAGAAAACATTTGCAAATTCAGGTTGTTAAGAGAGCCTGGAAGGAATATTTGGCAAATTACCAAACTATAAAACTGTGCTGAGCCAGGACAGAGGTAGCCTATTGTCAGTTGTTTTGGAATACACCGCGTAAATTAAGAGTAGATTTGGAACTAAGTAAGTGAATGTGGCGATTTTATTGGAGTCAGCCGTTTTGAATGTTGCCTAGACAATCACTTTGTGCATGGTTTTTCAGCAAAGTGCCTGGAAGGGATATCAGATTATCTTTTACTACCAGCTATTCAGAGGAAATGAGTAGCCTAAGGAGAAAATAATCAATAGCATGATTTGGAGTAGGTCAGTTTGCCACTCTGGACCTCAGTTTCTTTCTCGGTAAAATGAGATGATTTAGCCAAATGGGTCTCTGAGGTTCCACTATGGTTCAACTCTTGGGTTTCCAATATTTGACTATCTCTAAGGTCACTAAAAAAACAAGAATCAAGTACTCTTATTCAGATACAACAAAAATGTTAATCTGTAACTGAATGGGTGAGGGAAATACACAGGATCATCGGTCATCGGTCATCGGTAGGGACATTTGGTCTCAGCAAATAAAGGTGTGATCCAGGAAAAGTGAGGACTCTTGGAGGCTAACACCTCAAAATTCTTAATCCCTTTTATCCATTTAGCTCTACCATGCGAATTTATTTGTTTGTTACATTTATTAAGTGGTATGAAGTATTTACTTCATGCCAGATACTCTAAAGATGCAAGAGTATACACAAAAACTAGTGGCTGGTAGGTAATAAAGATTTAATTCATCTTTTTATGTAAATGTGTAAGATTTTATTCACATTTCCACTTTCATTTTAGGTTATGGGCACTTCTAGAGGACAGAATTGGATACACACAATTTTTTTTTAATTTTTTTTGAAATTTTATTTATTATTTGACAGAAAAAGAGAGAGCACAAGTAGGAAGAGCAGCAGACAGAGAGAGAGAGAGAAACAGGCTCCCCACTGAGCACAAGCTGGATGTGGGGCTGGATCTCAGGGCTCTGAGATCAGGACCTGAACTGAAGGCAGATGTTAAACTGGTTAAGTCTCCCAGGTGCTCCATAAACAATTACTTTTATAGTCATTTTAAGAATGCCTTTCGTGGTGATAAAGGTGACACCATGATAAGAAAGAATTTCATCCTAAACGTTCTCCTGTTTTGCTGACATTAGGACATGCATGCTATTGGCCACAATTAGAGATTTGGGAATTTCAGTTACTCTTGAAAGTCTTTTACCTAGAGACAGAGGATTTGTGTGGGGCTGGGGGAGGTAGAAGAGGCAATATTCTTTGTGGTGCATGGACCACACCACAGAGCTCTGCTCTATTGTGAAGGGAGGAAGAATAATGTCTCCCTCCATTCTGATCTTCAGATCTTTACAGGGTATTTGGCAAGTAATGCTGATGCCTAATGCCTGAAGTTTCCAGGGAAAGAACACTTTCATATTCATTCAAATACGAGGACTCACAGTTGAGTCCCGTGAGAGGAAGCACTGGCATAGTGTCAAATCCCAGGTTCTCCTCACAATCAGCCCACTCTTCCAATCACAAAGGTCTTCTGCTTGGCAAACTTATCATGCCAGATTCTTTCCTCATTTATTTTAACATTTCTTCCAAGAGGCTCCTGGATCTCCCTATAAATGAACCTCTAGCAAATCTGTCCCACCAGATCACCAGACATGTCTTAATCTCACTTGAGACCCAAGGTTGTAAGCAACTACAGCTCAAACTGGCTTCATTCTCAATGTCCTTACTCATCTGTTCACCACTGATTGAGCAGTACGTGCTAAGTATCATATGGGGTAGGGTAGAAATGTTGATTGGGTATGGCATTCACAACAAAGAAACTGAAGAGTAATTAGGGATAAGAGATGCATACAAATGCATAAACTATTAAATTAAGTATAATGAGATAAGTATAACTATTGAGATAAGTAATATGTAATATTGAGATAAATAAGATAAGTAAAAAAGTAATAATGAGATAAGTAAACTATTAAGTATGATAAGTATAAAATGTTTATAGGAGGCAGATGTGACATTATTAAAAGAACAGAAAAATATTTGAGTAAAAATCTGCATTTGACCCAAGTTTTAAAGCATCTTCATAATTTATGATTAGGCAGGAGTGTTAATCCAGAAATCATCATAGGAGGACCATGAAACTATTGGACATTATTATTTGTGTTATTCTGTATCCACACTGTGCCATGTGAAATCTGAATTCATTGTTTGTAATTGTTCACACTCTGGTCTTTACTGAGTGTATAAAATAAAAACAGCAAGTGGTTCAAGTCTAATACTGTACCCACTACAATTTTTTTGTCAGAGTCTTTGCTTTCACCATATAAACATTAAAAAAGGAAAGAACATGATTTATTTCTGGTGTTTTGTCAGACCAATGCTTTGAAGATGTGAATAAAAGGACAATGATTGATCTAAATGATTCAAAAGTTAATTTCATAGCAGCTATATTTGTGCAAGACAGTGATTATTATCTTGGGAGACCTTACCATTATTTAAAAGCATTTCTCCTTAAGTCAGAAAAAACTTTTATACCACCAGTAATTTCCTTGCATCCTTTTCCTTCTAAACTTTAATTACTTCCTGTGCTTCCAGTAAGATTGATTGTGATCTCATTAAAGCACTATCTAAAAGCTTTAGTTTATAAAAATGAATAATTTGATGAAGAATGGCAATTAGGACTTGTTTCTTTAACAGCAATTTCGGTCAGTTTAACACAAACCACTAGGTGTATTTGGTTCCATTTTGAAACTCCTGCTTCCGATTATATTTTATGTGAACTAAATTTTTCATCGATCCCTGAAAAATAAACATTAGTAATAACTCATAAAAACAACCTCCCATTTCCTATGGTAGTATAACAACTTTATCAACAATGAATTATCAACAATGAATTCAGATTTCACATGGCACAGTGTGGATACAGAATAACACAAATAATAATGTCCAATAGTTTCATGGTCCTTTATGATGATTTCTGGATTAACACTTCTGCCTAATCATAAATCATGAAGTTTACATATATGATGACTTGAAAAGCAACTTCCTTCCCATCATATAATAAAAGATAATGGCTTCTCAGGGACAGCTAAAAGATTCCACAGACTGACACAAGGGAATATTTTATTCAAAGCTTACCTCTTGAAAGAAATTCTGTTCTTCCTAATAAAAGAGAATTAATGAAGAAGATTCTTCATGATCAGTACGGGAAAGGAAATGTATTAGAGTGTACAACTAGAACTACTTGGATCTGCTCTGTCCCCCAGATTCCCTTTTCCCTCAGAGACTCCTTTATTTCCACTGCTGTCATCCAGAGAGGATGATGACTCCCTTAACAGTGTGCCCCACACCTTGTTCCTCTTGCACTGCTAAGGCAGTCTGGAAATTTAGATAAGACTTAAGGAATGTTGGGCAATAACAAAAGGCAAGTCAATGTGGAGACTGTTGGCTTTAGATAACCTGTCTTGTGACGCATGGCTGTTTCTTTATATTCTCAGAACACATGTGTTCTTGTATAACCTCAAGGAAAGGGGGGGGTGGAACTTGTCTAAATCCCTGTCTTTCTAGTGCAATGGTGAACAAGCATATAGAAAGATACCATCTTTTACTGATCAGTAAGAAGGTATAATAAGCTGAGGGAGTAAGTCTAATAACCCTTTTCTCTCACCTACTAGTTTCTCAACTTCAGTTGAGAAGTTCAGTGTCCACAAGAATCACTAGAGAGATGAGAGAAAATGAGAATCTACAGACCTTCCTTCTAGAAAATTAGATTCAGTAGGACCAGGGTGATGCCAGGAAATTTGTCTTTTAACAGATACCCCAGGAGGTTTCAATGCAAGTTCTTTGGACCACACATTGATAAACTCTGTACTAGAGACTTTGCTATGACTTGTCCAGATATTTTCTGGTTATCTTCTTGAAATGATCCAACTAAACCCTTTCTCTAAGTCTCAGCAGGATCTTGCAGTTTCAATAGGCTAAACTGAGTATGACGATCTTCTCACAATTGAATTCAGTTACATTTGTAGGAGACAGACGTAGAATAATGCAGATCCTTCGATAGGACCTGCCACCATCTTTTAACACAACTTTAGGAAAGCCATTTATCTGTGTCCCTAAAATGAAACAGTTTGGCTAGATCCAGAGTGCAGTTATTTCATCCATCATTCAACACATATTTATTGTCTATTATGTGCTAGGCACTAACATTTCCAATTCATTTTTAAAACAGAGACCTTTTAAATTTTCAAACGATCACCAACCACCCTCTCCAAAGGACTGCCAACAGATTTTTAGATTCCACTGATTAGAAAAGTATCATCAAAGTACCACTGCACCTTCACGAACACTTTAAAATAACTCCATTCAATACTATTGAAAATAGCATCTAAACTGGCTTGAAAACTAGTGAGAAATATTCTGTATAAGTATGATAGTTTTCACTTCAGCTAAAGAAAAGGATTGGTGTCCATGTGGAATTACAGACTCTATACCCAAATCCTGAGACCCTCCAGAGACCCCAGGCCATAGAGGAAATCATAGGACCGGATTCTCTTCAAGATTCTCCTTAAGGATCTTTCAATTTCAATTTGTTGAGACTCTCAGACTGGATTTATTAGTAGAAAAAAAAATACTGATAAACTGAAAGAAAATCTTAAAGTATACAACTTGATTTATTTCTTATTTCTTCATTCAAAAAGTCAACAAGATGGGATTGGGAGGGAGACAAACCATAAGAGACTCTTAATCTCATGAAACAAACTGAGTGTTGCTGGGGGGTTGGAGGGAGGGACAGGGTGGCTGGGTTATGGACATTGGGGAGGGTGTGTGCTATGGTGAGTGCTGTGAATTGTATAAACCTGATGATTCACAGACCTGTACTCCTGGAGTAAATAATACATTACATGTTAATTAAAAAGAAAGAAAGAAAGAGGAAGAGAGAAAGAAAGAAAGAAAAAGAAAGAAAGAGAGAGAGAGAGGAAGGAAGGAAGGAAAAAGAAGAAAAGGGGAAAAAAATAGTCAAAACCTGGCGGACAAAAGGACAGAGTTCCCAGTTGCCAACTACTCTGTTCTAAGAAGGGGCCTTTAGGACAAGAGTAAATAGAACCATGAAATTAGCTTAATCAGGTTTATTTAAATCCATCTAACACTGCACTAATTGATTGTTTTGATTGGCTTGTGCCTATAAAACCAAGCCTAATTGTATTAAAAGTATTAGAGTGGCATCCTAAGTGCCCCTCAATTTTTCGTGATTATTTCTGGGAACCACAAAGAGTCAAGTGGCCTAGCATCATCTTCATTACAATTTGGTTAGTCTCAGCCTCCAGGAGGCATTTTTGTATATAAATGCTTTATCAGCATGGAGACTAACAATCTGCACAAGCTAATCAATTCAGTGGGGAACCTGTTAAACTATACTTAAGTTTATTTTTATGATAATGTAAGCAAACACCTGGATGGAATTGCTTGGTTTTTAATTTTGAGCATTAGATATAAACCTGATTCCTTTGCTGTAGGGTCCTCAAGAGCAGTGGCCCAGTGTCATTCAACTTGCTGATCCTGGCTCCCACCAGAGCATTTGTGCATGGTAAATGCTTCACAAATTTGCATTGAATGAGTGAACCAATAAAGATAAATAAATGCTTTTTCTCTCAGCTTTCTTTGTATCATCTAACAGGTAGATATATGCACTCTCTTTTTAAGTCTTTGTTCTTCCTGAGCTTTCATGATAAATATTACCTAGTAAACCAGGAAATTTTAACATTGATTCCTGAAGTACCTATTTCATTATCAATAGCCATCTTACCTGCTAAAAGAATTCAGCTCAATGGTCTCTACACACAAATGCAGGTCTTGAATTTTATTGCCACTAAACGGAACAGAATGTCAATTTATTTAACAATAATCCATTGAATACCAACAATTAAAGGTGAAATGAAGGACAAAAAGAACATTCAAGCTAAAGCCCTCCTGCAAGATTTTAAAATATACTGGGAGAGAAAAGGCTGATACACAATACCTAACAAACTGTTAATAACTGCTATAAAGTGCAGGTGAAGTGTTACGAGAAGTAATTAAATCAGCTATCATTACCCTTAACTGGATTTACATAGGCTCAAAAAAAATGCCTAAAAATTTCAAGCCAATTTCAATAGTCCTATTTCATTTGTTCTTTGTAAACAAAAGTTCCCATTGACTTGAAAGTGTAATAGTTTTCACATTTCATTCACATATCTCTACTATTTAATTATAATACATAAGTATAAAGCTAAATGTTCAAACCCAAATCCAGAATCCAAACAAGTTTTTTACTTGAAATTGCATGTCCTTAATTTTGTATTCACCTGACTGCCTACCAAGATTCCTAATATAACAGTTTGGATTTAAGCAGCAAGTGATATTCAAATGTTCTATGTAGTCTGAGTAAGTTCAATGCAGTATGTACGAATGTATGTATGTACTATGTGGAAGTACTATGAACTACTTCTCAAAAGTGTGCCTGATACCCACATTGTTCATGTTAGTAATAATCTGACCCCTTAATTATAGATGGTATCTGAAGACCTTCTTTTACTCCCAAATCTGCAGCTTAGTTTTTGGTATTTAGAAGCAGATGAATTACCTTGTATAGCTTTACTTTTCCAGTGTACATTTAAAATTTCAATCTCTATGTTATGTTTGGCAATACAGAACAATTTATTTTCCTAAACATCACCAGAATTTTGTGGAGTTAGATAGATTTTTAAGGGGAGGAATTGCTTGAGGGGTAAGTATGACATAAAAGCCACTAAAATACACTTGTTACCTCTCAAGTTGAAATATTAAAGAATTTAGAAGGGAGCGGCTGGGCGGCTCAGTGGGTTGAGCCTCTGCTTTCGGCTCTGGTCATGATCTCAGGGTCCTGGGATAAAGCCTTACATCAGGCTCTCTGCTCAGCAAGGAGCCTGCTTCTCTCTCTCTCTCTGCCTGCCTCTCTGACTACTTGTGATAGTTCTCTGTCAAATAAATAAAATCTTAAAAAAAAAAAAAGAATATAGATGAATGTGGAGAGGTAAGAAGAATATCAGAGCCTAGCCCCCGTTCCATATTTGTAAAAGTGATTGATAGCAATTTACGTCTCACATTGGATAAACAAAATGTTCTCAATCCTGATTAATATCAGAAATGACAATATATTTTTAAGTTTAATAACATGTACTCCAATTACTTTATCTGCTATGATTAAGAAGAAACTGTAACACATTTGATAATTATAGATGAGTTTGTGACAAATTTAATTTACAAAATTATTACAATGTTTTCCAAATTGCTAAGATAGTTGTAAACTATTTAATTCCCCAAATGCAAATAATATATTTACCTTAACCAGAGGTGGACTCAGGGTTTAGGGACCTAAAGTTTGTACAATTTGGGGGATTCTTTTAGGGTAAAACAAAACAAAAAATACACACACAACATTACAAATACAAAATTAAGTCCCAGAGCCTTGGAAAGGGTCTGGATCAAAATGAGAAATGTGAGGCCTCAGCTTCACAATAACCTCCAATGGAAATTTGTAACATTTACTGCAATACATTTGGCTTTAAAAGGCACACCATGGGGCACCAGGGTGGCTCAGTGGGTTAAGCCTCTGCCTTTGGCTCAGGTCATGATCTCAGGGTCCTGGGATCAAGCCCCACATCAGGCTCTCTGCTTAGCAGGGAGCCTGCCCCCCCACCCCCGCCTACTTGTACTCTCTCTCTGTCAAATAAATAAAATCTTAAAAAAAAAAAAAAAAAAAGCATGCCATGCAGAGATTGGCTCAGTCCTCCCAGACAATGCCCTTTCTAAATTATGAAATTGCTGTGTCTGCTAGCTGGTTGAACTAGACTAGTTCAACCTCGTATGTGGAGCCATCTCCAGTCTTCTAACAAACAGTCGAAGTTAAGAGCTATCTTTACAGTCAGATAGATGGGATTTGAACCTCTGATCTACCCCTGCCTATCTCACAGGATCATGAGAGGATCAAGTATGATTTAAAGCATGTGAAGTGTTTGACACAGAGTCTCAACACCTAACAAACAGGCATTGATACTTACTAAAAAATATATTTGTAGGCTTTATGTACAATGTTAAAATAATTATTCCTATGCACTATGCCTAATAATTTCTACAGAGTCTTCTTTGCCAGACATTGTGTGTAGTATAACAATGACTGATGGTCTACATAGAGTTTCTCCAATTGGTGGATACCAGGCTTAAACTTCAGAAGAGATGCATCTAATTGTTAAATTATTTTCACCTTTCATTCTATCTGAAGAAAAAAAAAGTTTTACAAAACTGTACAGATAACTGTATATGTCAGAGAAGCTGCAGATTTTATTATTCTTGAAATTAATAAATATCAGATTCAAGCCTTGATCTCTAGTTACTTTGATCGATGAAAATAAAACAAAAAAATTATAATTATTCATACATTTGGCCTTTCTTTAAATCTAGCTAACCCCAGATTCCAAAACATTTTTTATAGATTGTGATTAGAGTTCCCCAAGTGGATTGATTTCTTCAAGGAAATTAAAGCAGTAGTAGAAGAGAAGAAAACAGTTTAATGAATTGCACTGGCTTTTTGATCACAGATAAATAGATAACTATTTTTCCACTTTTAGATCTAGAGAATAAGGAAGAAGGCCTTGCAATAAAAGGCTTTCTTAACTCTTAATATTGGAAAAGAAATCATTGAACACTATTCTCTCCTTTAAAATTTCCTTCCAAAGATTTTCTTCAGAGGTCATAGGGTTTTGATGGATTTTTTTTTTTTCACTTAGCTAGTTCAATCAAGTTTCAAACCCTTTTGGCTTCCAAATTTAAGTACATTACTTCAAATTTGAGTTGATTTTTTTTTTCTGAGAAGCTGATAAAGAATATCTACAGAAAGTCTGTATGTGCTCCTATATAAACATTATATCTGATATTCTCTCTCTTGATATATGTATTTAGAAAGAGTGAGAGAGAAAGGCATCCATTGGCCTCAAGGAACAATAGTGAATCAGATTTATTTTCTTACTTGAGAAGTTTGGATATGGCAGGTCAGTAGTGTTAATTTACTTGATTAATAATGCCATAAAAGACTCAGATTCTGCTCTGCCGCCTTTCACACTTTGGATTGCACCACTACGTCTTGACCACATCTGTCCCTTTTATCAGAAAAAGCAAAAAGCCTTCCCAGAATCTTTCCTAGCAGATGCCTGCTTAAACCTATTGGCCAGAAGTGTGTCACTTTTTTCCACAGCTGAGAGGTTGAGGACGTGAGCACCTGTCCTACAATCCATAGTGGAAGCAAGCAAGGATCAAGGGAATGGGGACAGATTATATTTGTCACTGAAGCAAACACATTAAAAATAATACCATGCAATTATTACACAATATATATGTCTCTAAGTATCTTCATAATCATTTAAAAACTTAATTCTTCATTCATTATTTAAACATGTTTTGAATGACAACTTATGACCAGACACTATACTGTTAAGCATCCCAATTACACAGATAAACTGTTTATAGTTCCCTCCCTTAGGAATGATTAAGTCCATTAAAAAACCAATTATAGTGTGTGGTAGGTAGAAAGAAGATGCCTCCAGTACCCAAAGATGGTCACATCCTAATCCTGTTAATATATTACTTCACCTGGCAAAAGAAAATTAAGGCTGAAGATGGGATTGAATTGTCACTCAGCTGACTTGGAGCTGGGGAGAGTAGCATGGATTGTTTAGATGGGTCCAATCAAATCATGAGTCCTTAAACATAAAAGAGCAGAAAGGTAGACCAGATATATGAGACATGAGAAGAACTTGACTTGCTTATTGGCTTCAGAGATGAAGGAAGGGGCCAGGAACCAAAAAATGTGGTGGGCTCTGGAAGATGGGACTAGCCCTCAGTTTACAGCCAACAGGAAAATGTGAATCTTGGTCTGATAACTGCAAAGGACTGAATTCTTCCAACAATTTGAATCAACCTGGAAGATGATTCTGCCCCAGAAAAGCCTCTAGAAAGAAATGCAGGGTTCCAACACCTTGATTTTAGCCCGATAGGACTTATCCATATAGTTATAAGATCAAAAATTTGTGTTATTTTAAGACACTTAGTTTTTAGTCATTTGTTACACAAACAATAAAAAATTAATAGATAATGGTATCTAAATGGCTACCTTAAACAGAAGATTATGGTATAGCACGGTAAGAAATCTCTGGGATATAACGTTAAGAATTTTAGATTCTGTAAGTAGTAAGTTAGAGGAACCATCAGTAACTTCAGTATGGTTTAAGCCATAGGAGAAAAAGGATGTAGAACTTTATCTACATAGCACTTTCTCAAACAACAACTTCCCCAAGTCCTACAATTCCTGGAACTTAAAATGAGTAACACCTATGATTTCGATTAGTAAGTTGTTAAGGAGAGCACCATTTAGTAAATCTCTTCACCAGTACACATCTGACATGGGGCAGAAAAATGGACAAATTATTTCTTTGAATTAGTTTTCAGGATTTTTAGGATGATAATTCATGGTCTTATGAAATGAACCAGTATAATCACTAAATTAAATACAAAATATTATCCATTTGAGGGGCGGCTCAGTGAGTAAAAGCCTCTGCCTATGGCTCAGGTCATGATGCCAGGGTCTTGGGATCTAACACCGCATTGGGGGGGGGGGTGTCTCTGCTCAGCCCGGAGCCTGCTTCCCTTTCTCCCTCTCTCTGCCTGTCTCTCTGCCTACCTGTGATCTCTGCTGTCAAATAAATAAATAAAATCTTTTAAAAAATATATTATCTGGGGTGCCTGGGTGGCTCAGTGGGTTAAAGCCTCTGCCTTCAGCACAGGTCATGATCTCAGGGTCCTGGGATCGAGTCCCACATCGGGCTCTATGCTCAGCAGAGAGCCTGCTTCCTCCTCTCTCTCTCTCTCTCTCTCTCTCTGCCTGCCTGTCAAATAAATAAATAAAAATCTTTTTTAAAAATTATCTATTTGAATTCTCTGGTTAGAATAAAGCAGTGCACATAGCAACTTATTTTCATGTTTTGTACCACTGTGAAAATCCTTATTTACCTATGGCAAGCCTCCCTCAGGCACCCATTCTTATTAAAGCTTATATACCAATGCAAGTTTGCAATTTAAGAAGGGGCCTCTACAGTGACCTAAATAGAAAGAATACATTTATCTTTAGTTTAATTACTGAGTAGATCATTCTCCCTGCTATAGAACACGGAAAATATTAGGGGGAAAATAGGCAATTCCAGCTCTTCTAGTTGAGGCAAAGCAAGGAAAGGGCAACTCAGAATAAATTGTTTAATTTTGAGCAATAGAATTAAAGTTTTTAACATAGCAACATCAATATCATCAGAACAAATATGAAAAAAATGCCTGCTATATCCTTCAGTATGATTTTCAAATGTTGTATGTTTAGTTTTTATGAAGACAGTTGGAAATGGAGTTTACGACCAAGGGTACATGGCATGGCCAAATTCACTGGCTAAGCGGATTTGCAATTTTCTGTTGTCTTAGCAATTGGCTGTGAGGCTAACCATCAGACTGCCTGCATGGTAAGCCAATTTGTTCATCAAGGAGCTATAAAATCCTGGTTCAACTGTGCCTCAGTACATTTTCTGCAGTTGCCTGGCTGTTAGGAATTCATGTCCGGTTTATGACTGGAGGGAAGGATTTGGGTCTTACATTGCAATTACCATCCCGCATCCGGACGCTTTAGTTGTTTACAGCAAGACAGTCCGGGAGCTGGCAGTAGACCCAGTCAATAAAGAAGGACAAATATTTGAGAAATGACAAAGGCAGAAGCTTGCAAAAAAAGTTCAGTCTGGAGAATAATTACTTCCTTAAAAGACCCAATAGTCTCTAGTTAAAATTGAGGTGAAATATTTAATAGTTAAAATATGTAATTCCATCTTAACAGCCTCCTAAAAGCTCTGATCCCCTCCATTCTCCTCTATGAGGCTGGGTGAGACTTTCTTAGAGACTTTCTCTAAGATGAAAATACCAACCAAGCACAACAATGCCCACCCTTCTGCCTAAAATCTTCCAGTGACTCATTAAGATAAGCATAACCCTCGATGGGAGTATGAGGCTCTGCAGTGCCTCCCTGCCCCATCTTATATCCCTCTCCCTCCTGTTCCCTGCTCCCCAGTTACCCAGGCCTTTATGTCTCTTGTATTGCTGTGCTGTCTGCTGCTGTAGAGTCTTTACATCCACTGTGTTCTCTAAATGGAGGACTGTCCCTTCCCCTCTTGCCTAGTTAACTTCTACTTACCCTTCAGGCCTTAACTCAAAGACCATTTTCTTAGTGAAATTTTCCCTGATCTCCCTAAGATAAATCCTCTTTTCCACTTTCGTACTCCCATGCACCAGTCTGTATCAGTTTTGCATGTAACTATTTGATACTGTTTACCTCTGCCATTTATAGTAAGTTCCATGAGTGTATTTTTGCTATCATTTCCCCAGAACCTAGAAAAGTGCCCAAGACATTAGCACTCGAGAAGTATTTCCCAAACATACAAACAAATGAGGTAAGAATATTTTCAGGGATTTTTGATTACATAACTGCTTTCCACACTGTTACGCCATTATCCTCCGTGGAGAAAACAAACCACCATATTGTCTAGTGTAATGCTTTCAACTATCAGTTGCTTAATGCACATTTAAGAACTACAATTGCGTTTTACTGACTGACCTGTGTTTACACACAGCCCCAGGGAAAGGTGCACAAGGCTGGTTTTGACCTGTATATGGTAAAAACCTGTATATGTATATAAAAACCTGTGTGTGTGTGTGTATATATATATATATATATATGTATATAAACTGTATATGACCTGTATATGGTAAATTGTCCTCATTTTGTAGGAGATAAGCTAAGCCCAACAAGCTTAAGAAATATGTCCAAGCTCACATCCCTTGGGTTAACATCAAGACTAGAAGCTAGATAGCATAGTTAGACATTCTTGATGGTTTCTATGTGTTTAATAACATACTGCTTTCTGTTGGAAAATGAATTTTTAAAAATTTACTCATCCATTCGTGAATATGGAAAACATTATTAATAGATATTTGGCAGATTTGTCACAGCAATTTTAAAAATATAAATAGATGTTCTGAATTCTAAAAACATAATAACCAAGACAATTATTAACTTTAAAGCAAATTTTTAAAGAAAATCACACAAGAAAAAAAATATAATCATAGAACATTACTTGGCTGAATGGAAAACAATATTTATATAGTCACAATAATGTAAGCAGTAACTACTATTTTAACCAAAAATGATGATAATACTATTGGGATGATGAAAGACATATAAGTGGATAATTTCTAAAATTGATAATACCAGATATAACAGTATAAATAAATTATATATATATAATAATTATATATATAATTATTAACTATAACAGGGGATTGGCTTACTGGAGTGTTAGCTACTAGCAGGTGACGGGGACTCCAAAGAATGTAAAATAGATATACATAGAAGACACTACACCCAGGGTGGAGGCAAAAGATCCACACAAGGAAGGAAGAAATCTGGAAAACAACCCCCAACCCAAGAGGTGAACTCCAGATCTTGTTCCAGAGAATGCAGCTGTGGCCTACTGCAAGGCATAAAAATTCTTCAAGGTATTACATTGGCAAGATTCAATGGGAAGCCATCCTCCTGGGTGCCAAAGCAAGCCATCCACAAGGGAAATGCCACAAAAGGGGCACTCAGCAGGAACTCTTCTCTGGAGTGTCAGAGACTGTACCCATGAGGAAGTGTCTCAGAATGCCCTTGGAAGACAGTTGAGAGGTAGTGCTAAGGAAAACTGTCCACAGATAGGGACCATGACTCATGATTCATGGTGGCTGATGCCATGGGAGCTGTCCATGGGGAGATACTGTTACTTGGAACTTTCTACCAAAGTTGCAGGACTTTGACACAAATAGATGCCAGGGGAGCCATCCACCAGAAGGAGCAATGCTGTGATACTGGGACACTGCTGACACTGCTCTCAGAATACTGTGAGAAGCTTCGCATGGAGACATCATGATCTCCGGGAACCTACTAAAAGGAGCAGGTCAGAACCAGAAAGAGAAGCCCCTTCCTCTTCCAGTGTCTTTCCAGAGCATGGCACAGACAAAACTTAACACCATGATTGCTAGCAAAGGAGTAATACTTAGTCTGGTTTTGCCCAGCAGGCAATGAAGAGTGCACTTGGAGCCGAAGAGGCAATGACCTGATAACCGGCATACTGTTTTTGCAACTGCTAAATAATGTGCATGCATACAAGTCAAAATACAACTTTGAAAAGAAATTGCTAAGAATCGTGAAGTTTGTCTGAGGGTATAGCATGTTTTGTTCTCTCTGATGGTAAGAATTATAGTACTCACCTTGCTCCCTTCTGATTTGGCGTCTGTCAAAAGTCACGTTATCATTCTCAAAGGGTGCATATTTATGACACTCCCATTTATGCTATTCCCACTTATATTATCACTGCTCTTTGCTCTTAGATGTACCTACCATTGTTTTATAATAGGCATCTTTGCATATTATAAAAGTCTCAATAGCGTCTAATAAATAAGACATAGTCTCTGCTTTCCAGAAGTGTATTGTCTGGCTGAGGTCACACTTAAAACGGGGGGAAAAAAAGTACAGAATCTTATTAAGTGATAAATTTTGCAGGACAAAAATCAATGCTCTAGGAGTTCCTTGAAGGGAAAATATCCAAATTGTAACAGTCAGTAAAGTCTTCCTGAAGACTTAAAGTGACCTTTAAAACAAGAAAATAATTTGTTTCAGCTGAGTGGAAGTAGAGGAAACACAGAAAGAAGACATTGCTTCATACTCCAGGGAATTTCCAGGTCTGGGGAAGGTGAGAGTTTGATAAACTGGGATCCACTGTTGGCTACAATCTGACCCCACCTTTCCCTCAGTATAATCTTTGACCCCTGTTTGATACCAATTCTTTGCTTCTTTCACTTCAGTTTATCTATTGCCCTGAACCCATCTTAATCATGTTTCTGTTAGACATTCTTCTCACGTTTCCTTGGAAGTCACCTTTCTCCCTCCTCGCCATTCTCTGAGTCTTGGTCATCACCCAAGACTTACAGGGATTTCTCCCTTTTCTGAACTGCTCTACTGAATTCTGGATCACTCACTTAAAGGTTGTATTATTGTGTGGCAAAGTAGAACAGTGAAAAGCACATAGACCTATAGTCAGAAAACTTGGTTTCAAGTCCTGGTTCTCCAAAACCCTTGCTGTATTCTCTGCCCCTTCTCTGCCTGTGTTTTGTTATAATTAGGGCTTGGTGATACCGGCTTCATTGGGCAATTATGAGGACTGAATTATATATATATATATGCCTTCAAATTTTTGCTGAATAAAACATATGCAAGCTATGGTTGTATGTGTGTGTATGTGTGTGTTTTCACTCTACCTCAGCTATAAATATATAGATGGAACAATGCCAAATAACTGTATTCCCTTTAGCACCTACTGCAGTGCTCAGCACATAGTAGGCACTAAGTAAAGTCTAAATAAATGTTTAAAACCAAACTGGTTTCCATAAAAAAAATATAATAAATCTGCTCTATGTTTGCTTTCTCCACCTTGTTTTTTTTTTTTTTTTTAAGATTTTATTTATTCACTTGACAGAGATCACAAGTAGGCAGAGAGGCAGGCAGAGAGAGAGAGTGGGAAGCAGGCTTCCAGCTGAGCAGAGAGCCTGATGTGGGGCTTGATCCCATGACCCTGAGATCATGACCTGAGCCGAAGGCAGAGGCTTAACGCACTGAGCCATCCAGGTGCCCCTCCACCCTTGTTTATATGCATTAGAGGTATCCAAGTTATGATATTAGTCACTGCAGAAATTACTGGCGAAAAACAATTTGAACTGGTAATATCCATCTTTGCTACATCAAGCCCTGGGTTTATAAAAGCAGTTTAGAACTCATGAGCTGTCATAGCAATAACACTCACTTGATACATTTTACAGATAGCGATTGCTGGTAAGTGTTCTTGCAATGAAGTACTCAAATAACTGGTATGACTAGGAATGTCAGTCACAGATCAGTCAGGTGGGAAATCTCAGGAAATCAATTTCACCAGCAGTTGTGGAATTCCTATTTTTTTTTTCTTTCAAAATATAAGTCATGTCCACAGAGGTCCAAACAACTACACTGACAGGGCAGTTCGGGATGGTGGGTGGGGGGCATGGTGGAAAGGGAAAGAGCTAAAAGGAGTTGGTTCTGTGTTATATTGTAAAGAGAAAACACTTTGGAGCCTGTCACACCAGGGGCATATCCCAACTCCATTATCTATTAACATCTAAGCATTAGACCGTCTTGACATCTCGATATTTTTCTATGTGAAATGGCAAGAGAGCAGTTGCCATGAAATTAAAAGTAAGATTTTGGGTTGTCTGGGAGGTTCAGTGGGTTAAGCCTCTGCCTTTGGCTCAGGTCATGCTCCTAGGGTCCTGGGATCGAGTCCCGCATGGGGCTCTCTGCTCAGTAGGGAGCCTGCTTCCCCCACCCTTTCTCTCTGCCTGTCTCTCTGCCGACTTGTGATCTCTGTCTGTCAAATAAATAAAATCTTTCAAAAAAAAAAGTTAAAAGTAAGATTCTAAAGGACTAGCCCAGAGCCCTGTGTGGAACGTGAATGACAAGCACCACGTATGGTAACTCAGTAAGACACGGCTATGTCTGAACGTTTGCCCGCAAACCTGTTCCAAGGAGTTGCCAACGTTCGGGCCCCGCAAGTCAGTCACCTCAGCACATACTCACAGCCCACAGCAAGCAAAGTGACTTGTCCGGGATCAGACTCAGCTAATTGTCCACGTGGGCCCGACCTGCTGTGTTCAAGACAAATTCATCATAGCTATATTAACTACCACGCTCCCCTTCACTCCCTCGCCCCCATGAACAACGCACTAGGAAAATTATTTGGCACCTGCAGAGTAAATAGCCCTCTACCTGACCGCATTTAATGAATTCAGTTATGGTTAGCAACGGTCTCCGCTTTAAAGGAAATGACGAGCCCTTTGTCGTCCTCGCTGGGATCCTACAATATAGGCTGGAACTGAATTTGATGAGACCTGACACCGTATCTCCTGAAGAACTTAACCTCCATGAGAATCCTGTAATGTGACTGAGAAGGTTAAATGAGATTAGATCTACGTAGCTCTTAGCGTAGTGTCAAGCACAGAGTGATCAATAGCACCAACAATAACATACTACTGTAACAAGTAGTTCTTACAAGGGACAGCTTGAAGAACCTCTAGAAATATCAACCTTAGAAGCTGCAATAAAGGCTTGTGCATTACTTTTCAATTAGGTGGCTTTTTGAATGTTAATGTGAAAGAAGGAAACAAATAGGAAACAGCTCCTGTAAGGTAATTGCATGACATTTTACTGTGGGTAACTATGTAGGAGAGCTGAGGTCTACCACCGGCTGAGCTGTTGTCTTATGGTGGGGGAGGGGGGCCTCGGGCAAATCACTTCATGTTACCAAGACTCAGCTTCTCTGTATAAAATGAGGCTGTTGGAATAGAAGTGTTCATGTTGCTTTCAGCTCTACTACCTATGATTCTCCAATATGGAATCTGTTCTGGTGGTGGTAGAAGAAAGCTTTGTGGTAGGAAAGAGCAAGAGCAAATATAGGAAGAGACGATCTTGAAGATGAGATTAAAAATGAAAATGCAGGGGCACCTGGGTGGCTCAGTGGGTTAAGCCTCTGCTTTCAGCTCAGGTCATGATCTCAGTGTCCTGGGATTAAGCCCCACATTGGGCCCTCTGCTCGGCAGGGAGCCTGCTTCCTCCTCTCTCTGCCTGACTCTCTGCCTACCTGTGATCTCTCTCTCAAATAAATAAACAAAATCTTAGAAAGAAAGAAAGAAAGAAAGAAAGAAAGAAAGAAAGAAAGAAAGAAAGAAAGAAAGAAAGAAAATGCTTGGGGCACCTAGGTGGCTCAGTGGGTTAAAGCCTCTGCCTTCGGCTCAGGTCAAGATCCCAGGGTCCTGGTATCGAGTCCCGAATCGGGCTCTCTGCTCATCAGGGAGCCTGCTTCCCCCTCTCTCTCTGCCTGCCTCTCTGCCTACTTGTGATCTCTCTCTGTCAAATAAATAAATAAAATCTTTAAAAAAAATGAAAATGCTTTAAGAGTAACCAAGCAATATATCTGCTTAGAGGCAGGCCTTTTTAAATGTCTGCCACTGACTGTATGACGTATTTGCTTGAACAGAGCTCCTAGAGTAAGTTGACAATAATTTGATTTTCTCTGTTGCCTGACACTCTAAATTCTTATTTCCTAGGTTACCACAGAGCTCTCTCCAGCCAATGTCACTCAGTGAGTTTTGACTGTGCAGACTTAATATGATGCCAATTTTGTGCAATGCTATTTACTCCCTATCCCTTCAAATTAGATGTTCTTCTAGTCCTGAAAATAAACTATCAACAAAACAACTAGACAAATCTTCAACTTAGTAACCTCTCAAAAATATAACCCTTCTATTTCTGTCTGCTGGGACACGAGGATTTTTTTTCTTATTATGAAGCAATGTGTTCAAGGAGGCAGGGAGAAATGTGCTGGATGTAATGGGTTGGAATCTTAAGTCGGAATGAAGGCAGGTTTTCTCAGGGGAACCTCTAAAAAGAAAGAAATACAGTGTGTGAAGAAAGCAGAATCTTTCTTCTCAGAGCAGGTCAAAGAAAGCAGACACTGAAATTTGTATGTGAGAACAACAGTGAGGACACAGAAGAAGGGCCACTCTTCTCTTACCCCTTCTTCCACCACCAGAAATACCCTCCAGATTCTTGAGATGCCCGTTTCTATTGTAAGTCCCACATGGGTCTTAGTAGATGAAATACAATCACTAGGAGGCCACATTTATTCCCCGCCCCTCTGGTTTTACTTCTCTCAAATCTCTAGGCCTCTTTTTTGTTTTTTCTTTTTCAAATTTTTATTTAAATTCTAGTTAGTTAACACACAGTGCAGTATTGGTTTCTGGAGTAGAATTCAGTGACTCATCACTTACATACAACACCCAGTGCTTATCACCATAGGTGCCCTCCTTGATGCCCATCCCCCATCTAGCTCACCCCCCACCCACCTCCCTCTATCCCCCCGTCTCGGTTTGTTCTCTTCATTAAGAGTCTCTTATGGAGCTTTGTGCAATGGCAGTAACTTAGCCAATGAGGTTTATCCAAGGCATCATTATGGCTAATTGAAAGAGTCTCTTACAGTTTGTTTCCTTCTCCCTCTTTTCCCTCATCCCTACGGTATCTTCATCTGTTTTGTTTCTTAAATTCCACAAGTGAAATCATGTATTCTTCGACTGATTTATTCTGCTTAGCATAATACACTCTAGCTCTATCCGTGCAAATGGCAAGATTTCATTCTTTTTGATGGCTGAGTAAGATTCCATTATATATATAATGGAATGGAGGTATGAGAAGCTGAGTTAGGCATGTAGAGTTCCTCTCTCAACTTCATCAAACAGGTCACATGCTCCTCCTCTTTGGAGATGAGTAAAAGGCAGAGCAAGAGACTTGGAGCTTTGAACATCACTCATATCATCAGGGAAATACAAATCAAAACCATGAAATATATATATTACATATATAATGGAATCTTACTCAGATTCTTAATGGAATCTTACATATATATATACATATATATATATATATATATATATATATATACCACCTGTTCTTTAGCCATTTAACAGTTGATGGATTTTTAGGCTTTTAAAATAGTTTGGCTATTGTTGATAATTCTGCTGTAAATAGCAGGGTGCATGTACCCCTTCAAATCTGTATTTTTGTATCCTTTGGGTAAATATCTGGCAGGGTAATTGCTGGGTCATAGAGTAGTTCTACTTTTAACTTTTTGAGGAAATGCCATACTGTTTTCCAGAGTGGCTGTACCAGTTTGCATTCCCACCAACAGTGCAAGAGGTTTTTCCTCTTCTCCACATCCTCACCAACACCTGTTGTTTCTTACGTTCTTAATTTTAGCCTTTCTGAAAGGTGTGAGGTGGTATCTCATCATGGTTTTGATTTGTATTTCCCTGATGATATGAGTGATGTTCAAAGCTCCAAGTCTCTTGCTCTGCCTTTTACTCATCTCCAAAGAGGAGGAGCATGTGACCTGTTTGATGAAGTTGAGAGAGGAACTCTACATGCCTAACTCAGCTTCTCGTACCTCCTGTCCTCTGGGGCACAGCCTTCCTGTAGAGGAAGGACATCTGCTTCTGCTGAAAGGCCCCTGCTCTGAGGAGAGGCTGACACTGTGCTTCAGCATCCGGAAGCCCGTGTCTGGGCAGATAGAGGCCGCCTCCTCCACAATTAGATGTGCAATTAATGCAAGTGCTTTTTGATCTCTCATCATCCCTACTCTTTTGCTTTACTTCACATTTTGTTCAGAATGCAGGTGGCAGGAGGAAGTTATTACTGCTTCTCCCCCATCATAAGACTGTATGTTTTAGGGGGAATCTGCTGTAACTTCCTCAGCCACTTCTTAGTGTGAGAGTTGGTTCATTTCTGTTGGTTCCTTCCCCTTCCATCGCCTCTTTTTCCTCGAGCCTTGTACTTGCGGATCCATGGAATCTATAATCAAGTGAGCCATCTGGATGACCCATTGATTAATAAAACAGGATAGTCTAGACCAAAAAAAAGATGAGTTTCATATTTAATGTGTTTCAGCCATTAGTTTAACTAGAATATTAACTGCTTGGAATTGAACCCTGCTCTAGTGGAAATGTGGGCTAGAAATAATTGTGTCTATCTAAGCAGGCTGTCTAAATCATGGAATTAAGCTAGAAGGAAACATATAGAGTCTGACTCCTCTCTTTGTGTCTGAAGTACAGTGACAGGCATAGTATAGGGTTAAAAGTAGCATGATTTATTATCTTGGTTTTGTCACCAATCTGCCATCTGTCAGATCTGCCATCTGTCACTGATCTGTGATACACCCTTCTGAACCTTGGGATTTTTTTTCTTTATAAAATGAGGACAGTAAAGACTGCCTTGAAAAATTCTACAAAGATTAAATTAGATAAGGCATGGGAACAATATTTATATTCTATAAAATGTATATGTATATGTGAATTGCTAATACCATAGAGAGAGAAACTGAAAAGAGAATATTACATGTCCAAGGCCACAGAAGTCGTTAGACTCTTCTTATTTTCCAGCTTCTCCTAGAGTTTCTCAAAGTGAGGTTCAGGGACTGCTTTTAAAGAAACACATATTTTTAAGGCTCACTCTAGCTGTAAATAAGAATATCTATAGGCAAACCATTGAATTTGTATTTTAGCAATGAACACAAAGTTTGGGAGCCACTATATCTTTTTTTAAATACTTAAACAATGCTGTACTCTCATCAGTTTTAGATGTGACCCCTCTCCGTTTTACTTGAAAACATCTTAAAAGAATCAATTCAAAGTATTTACATTTCACTCTGTTTTAAACTACCTGGGTTATCCTAAGTTAAAAGTAAATCTCTTCACCGCTTAAAAAACAGCTTTCAAATTCTGATAGGCGAACATCTCCATCTCAAATTTTCCACTCTCAAAATAATTATTCTAATATTTATTCTGTCTTTCTTAAAGGTCAGTTTGGAACTCAACCCTTGGGCAGTGACAGGCCTGGATAAAAATCATTAAGCCATAGTGTGACCTATAATAAGTTTAACAGGTGAAACCCAATTATAACAAACTTCATGAAACTGCCAAATGGCTATATTCTAATACAATTGGGTTATAGCGGACACAGTGCCAGGAATTACGTCCAGCTTTGTGGAATTTGGAAAGCAAAATGGTTGACTTCCAGCCTCTCTGAAGTGAATTGCCCAGTGAAAAGAAGGGCTTTGAATACAATACGGATACAAAGCCTGTATCATGTAGGCTGGGTTCTGCAGAGCTTCTGGGTCTTTCTGCAGGGTGGTCTTCCCACAGGGGCTGGATTTGGACTGTGAGTGAGCTGGAGAGCCCTTAGAGTGTGAACAGAGGAGTAACATGACTCGGCCTTCATTTTCATGGCATTTCTCTGGCTGTGATGTTGGGACTGAGGTAAAAACATGGAGTTCGGTTAGAAAGCTATTGCCACAAGCTAGTGAAAGACGGTGGGTAACAGCTGGGCTGGGGATGAGAAGCCATTAGCCTCTGGGTATATTTGAAAGGTAGAGCTGACAGGATTTGACCCTCAAAATCAATTTAACTGAACATTGTCCATATGAAAATGATGCTAATCTACAAAACACTTTTAATTAGTTATTTTTTCAAGGAAATAATCTTAAATTTAATAAAATGGACCCTAGAATAAAAACAAACCAACAAAAAATATATATTTATTATATTAATATAGTATAACATATATAGCATATATAACATAACATAATAAAACCACATACATAAATACAAATATATATATAATCTATTCACATATGCAACAAAATATATAGCCTACATACGTTCTTAGTGAAAACATTTTGTAAGCCAGGTAGGTATACACTCGAATTTACTTAACTAAATTCAGTTTTGTTTTGTTTTGTTGAAAACACAACATTCTGAAAAGCTCCATAATATAGCTATTATTAATATTAACATTAACACTGTATTCTGAAAAGCTCCACAATCACAACATAGCTATTGTTAATAGAAACATTAACAATAGCTATATTGTTATTGCCACATTTCCTTTTTTCATCTATGAATTTTCTTTTAATATACGGTTTGAATTTTTCTCCCTTAATCCAGCTGTTTTCTCACAATACGTAGCAGAGTTTCCTCCCTTTCTATTTTTCTTCTGTAGGCTCAGCTTATTATCTTGCCCTTCCATTGTCCTCCAAGTTCTTAGTTTTTGAAACTGATCTTCCGCTCACACACATTTCCCCCGGGAAACTTCTGTAGCACCTTTCACATTGCTGACTAGTTTTCTTCATCTTCTCTCTTTGTTTCCTTGAGCTCGTCTCCTATTGGTGGGCCAATCAGGGAGGACTATTTCCCATCACCCAGGAGGCTTATAAAACCAACTCTGCAAACTAACTAGAGGTTTCGTGATTGAAGTCAAGGTATCAGTTGAAGCTATAAATAAAATGTAGCACTCAAAGCCGAAGCAGTGTTTTTTTTTTTTTCTTTAAGTTATTCAGTGGGACACCATCATTTCATCTCTTTTACACATCTTTTTATTACGTTGCATTTTAATGTTCAATATGACACCCGAAATGAAATTCTGAAACCCCCTGTGGACACTTTATTGTGTATTCCATCTCTTTTTGGCTTGGAATCAGGATATTAGTTTATAAAATGATTTTCTCAAATGAAATTAGGGAAGAAAGCAATGTGATTCAGGCATTCACAATTGCATATCAGCCTCCTATTGTGGAAGAATTAAATGTGATTTCAAACAATAGAAGGCAATCCTAGAAAAAAATTATACAGGTGAATGTGTTGATTATGATGTCACAAGTGGGCCTTGGGTTAATATCCTCCATTAAAGATCTTATTATAATAGTTTTACTAGAGTCATGATTATTCTAGGATGATCAACTTTGATTACTTGGCTCTCCAGAATCTGCTTTACCTTTGAGGCTCCTCCATGTATATTTTCATGTCAGATCTCTTTTCTCCTTCCAGTGGAATAAATTTGCTTTATGATTATCAGTAGATTACAATATGCTAGGTTATAACCATTGTGCATTAATCGTACAAGTGCTGAATTCAGTCAGTATTGTTTCATAATTATACTTTGTTATGAAAGCACAGCCTAATTACTATCCTCACAAATTTTTAAAAAGCCCAGAGAATTAGTCAACCTGCATTTAAGTAACTCTTTCCTAGTGTGGTCTATGACTGCATCATCTTTGTTCACAAAAAAGTATAGATTATATCCATCATCTAGTTAAATACCTGGACAGAAAATAAAATCTCTATTAAATGTCCAGGTGGGAAAAAAAAGGCACAGATTTTCCAAAGTATGTTTCCACTTCCATCCTATGTACCATTATATTTGGTGACCTTTAGAAAAGGTCAAATTTCCTCTATCTTTTGTTCATCTGCTCCTTTCAAATATGAATCATAATTTATAATAATTATTATCCTGGAGACATAGTTACTATGAAGTAAGTAGTGTTATCACTCCCATTTTACAGATGAGATCACTTGACCCATGGCATAACACTAATAAGTATCAGAGCTATGAACTGAACTCACAGAAATCGGACTTGCTGCTTTGAATCCTATGTGACATCAGTACAACCCCACGACCCCATAAATGTCAAAGAAGAAGGTGTGACTCCAATTTGAGCAGTAGTGATTTAGCTATGTTTTGGGGAGTGCAATTTTGGGAAAAGATAAATATTATCAAGCACATGGCTGTGAACACTTATCTTTCCTATTCAGAGTGGGTATATATGGCCAGGTCAGAATTCCTGCATCCCTGATCATAGAGTATGGTATTAACAGAATCCCAGTACAACAACGACTCTAACAGTACTAAAAATGACTAAATATATTTGAAAACTTAAGCAGTTATATAGAAAACATAACCTATACCCATGTCCCATAAAAGGACAAAGCAAAAATATTCAAATTACCAACTCAAAATGAATTGGCACCTTAATTCCGCAGAAAATTCTATACTTCGTTCTGTTTATATTGAGTTCTGTGGACAAAGAGCCACAACTGATATCGTTAAGATCTGGGGCCAAAGCACTGCAGAAAGAAAAATCATTCTTTTCTCCAACAAATATTAGATGAAACTCACTAGGCGCCAATTGTATGTTAGAAACTATTACAGACCCTGAGGGACTGAACTAGAATATACCTGGTTAAAAAATAAAAGTTGCATTCCCAACCCCAGGAAGTACAAGCGGGCCAAATTTTTAACATGATATTTTTATATTTTGAATTTGGAACAGGAATTTTATATTAATACCCATGCAACAAACAATGACAATAGGAATCCTTCTTAGATCACAGATAATTTGTATTCGTCCCTTGTCCCCACCCCCAAGAGCTTTGAGGCCATGGAGACATAATTATCAACAACACAATCTCTGCTGTCAAGTTCAACATCTGGAGGGGACTACCTCCCAGGCTGGCAGAAATCTCACATGGCCCTTTCTACACGGATGCACATCTCCTTATTCACTGCCTTCCATACATCCTCTGACCGACCTAGTTCTGATTGTCCCTTTCTAATTCTTATAGGTCATCTCTGTTCCTATTCTCATCTAGCCCAGCTTGATCCATGACTGCTCCCAGGTTGTGGGGATGGACTTGCCCAGCACCTGTGCTCCTCTGAACCTCATCTGACCCACCGTGGGTTCCCAGGCTCTGCTCCTGGGCACGCTTCCTGCTGGGCAGGCACCTGGCTCACCATTTGCTTGGCTTCTCTTGCAGCCTGGCTGTTCTCCTCATACCCACCTCACCTCCCTTTCCCACCTCCCTGGGCTGTAAAAGCAAGCACATAAATCAGTCACTATTTATTTGTTGACGTCCAAGAACATTTCACACAAAAACATTCCATTTCCTAAGCCAGGAAACAAAATGAAATCAAAGACATGTTTACAGGGTAATACATTCTTACAAACTTTACTACCTGAAGTTTAGAGATTTACTAAGAGTTAAGTTTCCCCTTTTACCTTTATTTGAGATATTAAAACAAAGTTTTAGGAGAACTAAATGAATAACATGCTATTCAGATCACCACAGGCAATGGAAAAGGACACGGTGTAAAACCCAGTTTGTAAATCTCCAAACAGTCAATTAGCATACCAATATGAGCAATGAGTAGACCTTACAGCCTTTCCCAAGCAAACATGGTAATTAAATACAAATTACTATGTAGCCTGGATATGGTGCTTTACAATGTACCCCACCTGCCAACCAGCAGCTAAATTCATTCCAAGACTGTCTGGCCAATTAGCCGCTTCCCATTGGGTGACTCAGGCTTCCTGTGTGAACACCATTTGCAAGCATGCACATCAGATTGGGCCTTTTGTTCTCAGAAGGCAGATTTTCCAAGAGACTCAAGAGCGGGTCTCTATCTGGATAAATTTTGCCTCAGCCAGAGAATGTATTCTTTGTACTTTACTTCACAAGAGGCTGGAGATATTCCAATTTCAACACCAGAATAGAATCCCCAGGTTCCAAAAAGAAAAGAAGACTATCACATATTTTTCCTACAGGTGATTGTAATTAGTAAAAGAAAAATCAAACATAGGATTCTGACAACTTCATCAAAGGCCCTTGGCAAAAAATTCAAGTAAAATGTCTAATTTCTTTTATTAGATAAAAATAAATCCAAGAAATCAGGTCAAGTGAAATTTGATGGCTTATTTTATAATTGATTTTGCACATGGGTGCAGAAATATAGATGCCTAGAATTAAAAGAAAAAGCCCAGTACTTAAACCTTGCAGCTGAAGAAACAAGATACTCAAGGTCATATAAAGGGGGAAGTAGGACAAAGCCTAGCAGTGTTTCCACCACTATACTCTAAGTGAATTTATATTTACGTATATATTTGTAATATGTACATATTTCATGTGCACAAACACAGATCTCTAAGTAGTTCTCCACATGCATTTTTATGTGTGATCTTCACCTTCTGTATTTGGGGGTGTCCAACAACAAAGGACTTGCGCTGACAGAATCACTCTTACTTTATGTCACAGGAGACATGAGACTCCAACTAGGTAAATGTAGAATTTTTTTTTTCTTTTTGTAATTTTGGAACATGTAATCATCCACTCAATGAATGTTTATTTAACACGACCAAATGCCAGGCATATAGACTGTGAATCTTATGGGAGGAATCATAAATAGGCTTCAATTCTTGAAATAAAACCAGTGATCAACAGCTCATTTCTAGTGCTCTGTTAAGGAAGATTCTAAGGAGCTGTCTGAACTCAGAATAAAAGAGTGGTTATGATTAGCTTTCACGGACCATAATGAGTGTAAGGATGGTAGCAAATGTTTTACTTAAATGATATTCCTATTGTAGTTTTTTTCCAGATCCTACATTGCCTACAGATTCTACCCTCCTTGTTTCTGTTTAAATGTTTGCCTGAAGTTGTACAAAAGGAATAGTTGCTTGTGGGTATTACCTTCTTTCCTTCTAATATGAAAACAAAACAAAACAAAACAAAACAAAATGGGGGAGACTCCATAGAGTTAGGGTTGGGGCAATAGAAATTCAGGGCAATTAAAAACAACTAGTCTGTCACTATGGAGGTATTTTCCTAAATCGGATCTTCGTGGCTGTAGCGACAGACCATGTTAAAAATGACTGCTTTGCTAGAGTTACTGGGACAAAATATGAGGAGTGTTTTTGGAAAGGTTCTTTATTAGAAAACTTTGTTTTTCTTTTATGACTTATAATACTGATTTATTGAGAAAATTCACTCTTTCTTCATTGATAAATACAGTCCAATCCAAGTTTATAACACTTTCTGAGTAACTTTATCAAATCAATGGGTCTTTTTTCATCAAAATGAAATCACAGATATACATTAAGTATGTGTTTAAGCTGGAAAGGAAAGAAAATCGAAATGGTTCTATTATTTCCCTGTTGAAAAGGCTTTTTGTAATCAGTACAAGTCTTTCAATGATGGTTTCTTTAATCACTTGGTTGGTATAAAACCATAAGTGACATGCCCTCAAAATCATGAAAAGAAGCCAGGAAGTCAATATTAAGTTCACCGTAAGAATATGATGAATTTGCACTATTGTCTGGTCTCATTATATTCTTTGTCACAAAAATGAGTTATCACAGAATTATAATGTCTAGTATGTTCTTCTTTATAATACATTCTTATTCACATGACAAGAATTACGACAAGAGGAGAAAATGGACAAAATTAATCCAACCTCATGACAGAAAATACTGCATCAAATTAACTTGTGACAGGCTAGTATTTTTGTGAAGGCATTTATTGATGGCATCTGTCTTATCAGTCTACCTACATCAGTTCTTTATGTGCCTCATCAAAGATCTATCATGAGTAGAACCCTGGAAAAAACATCCTCTGAAAATAGTTTAGATCCAAAGGAAAGAAACAGGGTCATTTTGTACATGATCTTTGGAGGAAATCCCTAGCTAAATCAATAACTTGGATTTTACAGTATTCCTCTTAAACAAACTCCATCCTATTTTATCCCTTTTTTGAGAACTTCTTACCACTAGATTTGGCAGCA
This sequence comes from Mustela putorius furo, assembly GCF_011764305.1. Classification (NCBI taxonomy): domain Eukaryota; kingdom Metazoa; phylum Chordata; class Mammalia; order Carnivora; family Mustelidae; genus Mustela; species Mustela putorius. The sequence continues at coordinate 78,407,978 of NW_025421987.1, forward strand.
GAAATTCATTTACAGATTATATTTTAGGGTAAAAAAAGGGGGGGGGATAGAAACATTTCAAACAATAAAGTAGTTAATACCTTAAGGTACATTTGTTTTCTACTTTGGATCTAGGTAGTACTCAATGCAGAATATTCTTATAATAATAGACATAGTGCAAATCATTTAACTAAAACAAATTAGCTAAATATTAAAATTCAGTGTAGTTACTCTGTGCAAGACAGAAATGATATTGAGGATGAATGACAATAGATGAATATAACTCATATTTGTTCCTATGTAAATAACTCGGACCAAGGTAGGCTGGAATAAACAATGTAAAGATTTTTAAAAGAAAAAGGTACAATGAAATGTGATGAAGAAGAGAGAGGTCACTAGCCTGGACCAAATAGTTATCTTCAAAAATTAAGGCCTGGGCTGCATTTACTCTGGGAATTTACCAAAGTCCAGGTATGGCCCACAGCGCTGTAAATTCAGAAACTTATGCATGCTTACTGTACAAGAATGTTCTCTGAGACGTGTCAAACCAGAAGACCAGGGTTTTTTTATGGTTCCTTTTGCTTCAAATGACCACTTTAATGAACCAATTCATTTTCAGTGACCCAGAAAGGAAGATTATATTTTCTTACGTGTACCCAGAAAACAACACGGAAAAAAGTTCTAATCATTAAACAAAAATGAAAACAAACATGAAATTATCACTGCATTTCTGCACAGGGGCAGTAATAACTCTAAGGAAATATGACAATTTCCACATCATGCCTCCATTAACTCTCATTTGGATTTGGATGTAAGTTAGATGACAAAGGAGAAAAGACATGCATGGAGCTAATCAGATCCCCAGTGATTATTCAGCTGCACACACAGCAGAACACAACAAGCTCCTCAAACAAGGTTCTCATTGATGGATGCCTAAAATATCTATTCTGGTCCTCCTTATTCAGAAAAGGTGATTTAGTATGGCATTGTACTTTCATGCCCGATTATATACCCATTTGCCTTTCTTCCAAGGTGAATGCAAGTAACATTTAGGTCAAGTGTCATTTCCGTAGGAAGTTATGAAACATGTATGACAAAGGTAATCAAGTAGGAAACACCAGACTTGAAAGTATTACAAGTTGCAGGTCAATCTTGGTTTTAAGAGTTATTCTTCTGTCGTTAAAACACACGAATAAAACATCTACTCTTCCAGGTAGATTTAACCAATGGACATTTACCATTGTAATTACCTATTTCTTGTTGGAAACACACACTAATTACCTAACCTAAATTTAGAATGAAAGTTTGGGGGCTAGAATCATTATTCTGAAGACTCTTGTCTGTGCTTAAATGAAAAACTGTAATGAACTAGCCAAACGAAATTGAATTCAAGTGCTTTGGGAATTGCTTAATATTTTTAACCAGTAGAATAATATATCTTCTAAAGAAACTGTCATATTCACTGAAAACAATTAAATTTTGGAGACTGACTTATTAAAGAAGTATACTTTCTGTTAAAATAATTTAAGATTACCTTTCACAATGAAACAAAAGAAAAACATGTTGTAAATACGTGATTCACTTGTCCAAATCATTGTCTTGGGACATCATGAGAATTTTAGCAATATTTCATCACCAAGAATAATAAAGCAGGCCATAGTAGTTATTTTAAATACAGTGAATGTAATAAAGTTTATTTCATCAATTCTACACTAAGAAAAATTAATTTCAAGTTAGAAAATTAGGAGGATCCAATTGAAAACATACACACACACACACACACACACACACACTCATAAGTCTACCATGATGAAATACTATGTGTCTAAGGGGAAAAAGAAATGATCTAATTAAATCCTTGTACTTTAAATCTTTTATAATTATACAAATATTGACCTTCTCCATCATTCCTGCCTCTGCACAGGTGTTACTCATCTAAGGAAATAATGTCAGATGCCACTGGTACTTAACTATAGTTCTAAAATTTTCTATTTTGATGATCCTTGACATATCTTGAAATAAAGGGATTATTCGGAGCTATTCTGCTATTACTTTTGAATACAGTATTAAGTAAATTATTTTCATGATGCATTGTCTTTAAAATTATTCTGTCTCATATCTTTCACTGAGAATAGTGGGGCATACCTCATTCATTTTCAGATAACACATGTCAGCTACTGACTGCTCCTCTCCTCCCACCTCCACTTACTGCACTGCATACATCTCTTTAAACTTGTCTTAAACCCAATTCAATGGTTTGAGCTATGGGCATTTGGCTGCTTCCTTCCTTATGCATCTCTATGCAACACTGCTTCCTTCATATATCTCCAGCTGTCCTGGGATGTCCTAGATAAAGAACCAAGATTGTTTACTATTTTCCACATGAAAAACACTCATCTTGTGTATTCTGGACTTGTTAGCTTGACTAGGGTTGAGGAAGGTCGTGGTCTTTGTTACCTTCTAGGTTGTACTCAGTCTTCGGTTCCCATCATCTCTGATCTCTCCCACTCCCTATGGACCAATAAGCAGAAAGTTCCCTCTTACCCAGCAGTATAGCTCCATCCAGATCTCGGCCTCTTCATTCTCAGGTCTTAGCTTCTATTCTGGGAAATAATCAAATCATGCTACCAAAAATTCTTGTGTTCTCCCCTCTTTTTTTTTTTTTTTTAAGATTTTATTTATTTATTTATTTATTTATTTTGACACAGTAAGAAAGAGGACCAAGAGCTAGCTGGGACAGTGGCAGAGGGAGAGGGAGAAGCAGGCTCCCCACTGAGCAGCGAGCTGATGTGGGGCTCCCTCCCAGAACCCTAAGATCATGGCCTGAGCCAAAGGCAGACATTTAAGCAACCAAGCCACCTAGGCACCCCATGTTCTTCCCTCTTAAGAAAAATCTGATAAGTATTAATCTCATTACCTTTCTATCACCCACAACTCCAAGCACATAAATTATTTTTCTTAAATATTCATTGAGCATACACTTCATTTAACACTTCGGGGACTCACACAAAACTAATGAGGTTGGAGTGGAAGAGTCCTGATGTCAATTTCCTGTTACATTAGGTGTGAAAGGTTAGAAAATAACAAAACTCTCACACTCTCATTTTCTTCTTCTAGAAAATGGGAACAATACAATGTAGTTGCATGAAATCAGAAAGCAGTTATGAGAAAGTGAGAGTATGAAAGAGAAATAACAATTCATGGAAAGTGGTAATTCTACCCACTATTTCACTCTTTGAAGCTATGTTCACAGGTGATGATGGTACATCTATGCTAAACCCACTGCTCTCTGGCAGTTAAACTTATGAAAAGAACCAATAAATTTTTTTTAAAGGTCTCCTGGCCCTTGACAAGTGCAACATCGTATCCCAAAGAGGATAACATTGAATGATTTGAGTTCTGAATGCAATCTCTATTGAATAATATACAAATTATATTACATTATTATATGCATTATATATATTATTTGAATTACTGAAGGACTCATTGTAGAATTTAACTATATTGAGTCTATTTACATAACACCTTATTAATATACAAATTTTTAGGAGTACCTCTGAAGACTCAAAGAGCTAGAAAAATACCTAAGGTCTTCTAGTCTCATTCCTTCATTTCCAGCTAAGAAAATTGTGATATAAAATATTTGTATTGCACTGCCCTAAGTGTGATAATAAATGAAGACTCTTGATTGCTAGACTAGAAGATTCGTGATTCTTTTTCATCTCTTCTGTCAGTGGTTCTCAACACTAGCTGCACTCTAGGATCAACCAGGGGACATTTTCAAAACAGCCATGTGTCACCCTAGCAATTCTAATCCAGTTGGTTTAGGGTGGACTCTATCATCTACATTTGTTTTAAAATCTTCCCAAGTGATTTAATATATAGCCAGAATGGAGAACCCAGTCTCCTTTGGTGTGTAATGCTGAGCTATTTACCCTTAACTCCATGTAACTGGAGGCAGGAGGCAGGGAGCAAGGAATACACATAGTGATGAAGTTCACATTACTGCCCCCTGGAGAACATACTCAAATCTAACCCCTAATTCACTAGTTCTTAGATTATGCTTTTGCTGAGCTATATCAAAATATGCAACCATGAAACTACTATAACACTGTATGTTAACTATATTGAAATTAAAATTTTTTAAAAATTTACAATCACTAAAATCAAATACTCAATTTTTTCTCTTAATTCAGAGCACAATATTAAGCTAATGAAATAGCATGTCCTCACTTTAAGAATTTTCCCCAATAATTATTTCTAAATCTTTGACAGATGTTAGAGATTATCCATGCTAAAATCTAGCACAAGATGGTATCTGATTAAGCACAAATTTTTATATTTGTTTCCTTTAAATTTAGAATACCAAATATTTTATTATTTTGCTTATTGCCCAATAAACATCATGAATATCAGATGTATTGCCATTTATACAAAGTGAGAACAACTACTCTAATTTCTTATTCCATACCCCTACTTGACTTCAGTTTTCAAACCCTGAAATTTTGTAGGCCTTTCGACTGATACACTCTTGAAAAGAGTAGAAAAGAAATTATTTATTGGATTGCATTTATTCTTCTCCTAGAGTTTTCTAGTAATCTGTTGTGAAGATATTTCCTTTTTTCTATTCATCATTTTCTCAGTTTTGTCTCACTCACTAAAAATTCTAGTTTAAGATTCAAAAAATCAGTTTGAGTCACTAGATTAAAAAGAAATGCATGCAAAATCTTTGGAGTTAAGAGTAAAAAATGGCTGGTTTGCTGAACAAAAAGCAGAAATTCAGTTTAGAACATGAAGGGAGAAAGCGTATGGGAGTGCTAAGAAATGAGGAAAAAAGGCAACCATCTAGCCATCAGCTAGACATCATTGTCAAGACTGAATGACTTCCTGGATCCCTTGGGGCTTCACTCTTATCTGAGTGCTAAAGAGTGCCCTGATCACTTTCATGATCACTGAATAGGGCTATAAATTTCCTGATCTATACCAGCTGCCAGATTATAATTCCCAATACACTACTTGATATTTCTTGTTCAAAAAAATTATATAAACCTTCCTAAGTAACATGATGTTTTAAGTTCTACACTCTCGTCCCAATTTACTTTCCATCCCATCCCATCATTTTCACTGGTGAGGAAAATGACACCAAGGTCACAGAGTAGTAAGTAGCAACAAGTAAATGTTTTGTCCAGGATTTTAACTTAAATTAGTTTAAACCGTGACCCTCTCACACTTACAAAGAGCATTATTAAAGAGTCTGTCTTGTGGGTATGGTGGCATTTGGGCTGTACTTGGAAGTCTGTAGGAGTGGGAAGAAGGGGAAAAATAAAGAACTAAAAGGAGTTTTTTTGTTTTGTTTTGTTTTTTGTCCACCTAGCAACCCTAGTATTCTGGAAAGTGTGTCCCTGCTCCACCTCCAACAGGACTATAGTTAGTGTGACAATAGCTTATTATCAGACTTGACTCTGCTTTCTTGGCTATAGCTGAATGATCTAGGGATAGGTTAACCCAAGATGGACAAACCAGAGTTCTTCCCAAAGCCAAGTTGGGTGGTTGTTGGCCATATTTCCCACAATGGAGAATAGATCTAGGCAGTAATTAAGAATGACACCAATAGAGAAAATCAAAGACGGAGGGCAGAGAGATTTCTATAGTTAAGTCCAGGGGCTCATTTGTTAATGTGGCCTGTTTTATGATGCTTCCTCCCAGAACATCATCATTCTATAAAATAGTTCAAGATATTTTGAATAAATCTCATCTTTTGCTAAAGCTGAGTCCGTTTGAGATGTTGCCACTTGAAATCCAAATAATCTTAACTCATACATACAGTCTCAGGGATGAGATGTTGCAAGTGACAGACCTGACTGAGTCTGGGGAAAGGAGAGAAGTGGGAGGATTCCAAGACCCTGAGCTGAGCAGATGGCGGTCCTTACTCTGTAACAGCAAAGCAGCTGGTGAAACTATCACTGATTGTCTTTTGAGTGCACACGACGCACTCACGAAATGTAGAGCAATTGAGGACAAGAGATCAACATTTAAGGAAACTGGAGACTGTTGGCTAACTCTTATAAACCGAAGTACAGTATTAAGAGGGAGGAAAAAACCACACGGCAACCTGGTCCACTTGAAAGCAGAGGAGAACCAATGGAGGAATATAAATTTGTTATGGGAAATGCTTTCTATCTCGTGACTTGAGATTAATGAAAATCAGATAATCAAATCATGTTGTGAAAACAGAATAAAACACATGATCCACTCTGCTAAGGGTGGAGACCAATTAGGAAATGGTAAGTACCGGAAATGGGAGTGGAAAGAGATGAGAAAGCTGGTGACTCTGTAAAGACTGATCCTCCTTGTGTCTCCATGTACATCACACTTTCTAACTTCTACCCATCAAAGAAAATGATGCTTCTAATTGGAAAGCAGTTTGTGAGCAGCCTTAAACTTTCTAGTGCACTTTAAACCGGTGCAGCCTCCTCCCTGTTGGGTCCATTCTTGTTTAATTAGGTTGATAGCTGCAGAGAAAGAGCTCCCAGGCATAGTGTTTAAGAAGCAGATGTCCAAGGGCCCAAATACAAAGAGCATGACGTGAGCTTGTCTTTCAAAGGTGGATAGGATTTCAGCATACAGAGAAAGGAGCAGAGAGAAAGACAATCAAGTCAAAGGGCAGGATGGAAAATGCCACATTTTGTGAAAGGAGCAGGTGATAATCTAGTACATTGGAGCACGGGGCACATGTGTAGAAGGGCACGGGAAATTAAAGCTGTCGGCAACATCCGGGGCTATAGAGTCTATCCACTCAGAAGCCTCTTTCCTTAGTTCTGGCTTCTTGGCTTCCCTTTTTAGAAGCAAAATTCATGGTCTAGTCTGATTGCCAGACAAGTAGAGTGTCCTTGTGATTCCTGTTGGTTCTACAGTAGCACTCCACCAGGCCTGCTTTACTAGATGACCCAAATTCCTCCTCACCCCCACAAAAGATTGTTCTTATTTTATTTATGGGGAGTGGCAGGGAAGAGTCAGAGGGAGAAGCAGACTCCCCGCTGAGCAGAGAGCCCCATGTGAGACTCCATTCCAGGACCCTGGATCATGACCTGAGTAGAAGGAAGATGCTTAACAACTGAGCCACCAAGGCACCCTAAGATCACCCAAATTCTTTTTTTAAGATTTTTTTAAAATTTATTTATTTGACAGAGATGACAAGTAGGCAGAGAGGCAGGCAGAGAGAGAGGGGGGGAAGCAAGCTCCCCACTGAGCAGAGAGCCCGATGCGGGGCTCAATACCAGGACCCAGGGATCATGACCCGAGCTGAAGGCAGAGGCTTTAACCCACTGAGACACCCAGGCATCCCTATCACCCAAATTCTTAATGGTAAAATACATGCCCTACAAAAGAGTTTGAACTTTTCTTAATTATAATATATATAAACATAAAAATATAATTGGCTCTATCTCTCCTTCCACTAACCACTCCTCCTAACACCAGCAAACACAAACATACAAAAATGAGTGTATTCAGATTACTTTTAATGCAATTAGACAGGGACTCTTACCTAGAAAAATATTTTTAAATGAGTATCATTGGACTTGCTCAAGAAACAAGTGTCAACTTGTTTATATGTACTGAATGTATGTATATCGCTATTCTGTTTCAACATGGTAACCAATAATTGTATATGACTATTTAAATTTAAGTAAAAAATTAGTTTCACAGGCACACTGACCACATTTCAAGTGCTTAATTGCAACATGTGTTTAGTGGCTACGGCATCAGACAGCATGTACAAAATATTCCCATCACCAAAAATGTTCTGTGAACAGTGCTGGCTTACATAGAATGATTTAGAATGATCTAGCAACCATATGGCTCAATAAAGTGGCTTTAAACCTTGTGCAACAAGCAGTCAGTCTCCCCCAGGTCATGAGGGGTAAAAAGGGAAAAATATTTTTAAAGGGGAATTAGGTTTTGGGGAAAAATTATAAAAGAACAGTAAGATTAACACTAAAAGTAACTAAACAAGGTCAAGACAAGCTTGACGCTGGTTTGATAATATTTCAGTGGTATTTTTAACTTCCCTCTGGGTCTTCTCCCAGCTAGAGTCTTTTCAGATCCAGCTGTTTTTCTGAAATCTACTTCAGAATCCCTTTCTTATGTTTCTTAGTCACTGAAAAGGAATAAAAGCATCAGGATAGAGTTGTCCAATAATCACAAGATCTGAACAGGAATTCAAATCCAACAACAAACAATCATTTCTTCTTTTCAATGTCTAAACAAAAGAAAACCCAACACAACAACAAAAGCCCTCAAGCATCCCTGAGTGAGGTGGCAGAGGGGAGGGGTTGAGGCACCCGCCCCCATCCCTGCAACCAGCGTTTAGAACAAGTGCACACTGCAGGCGCCTCCAATGTACAAATGGGGCACTTCATCTCTTCCTCAGAATAATCGTGCCTCTGTGAACAGGAAGTTTCCTTGGATTTTCTGTGAGATTTTGAATGTACATCAGAGATAGAAACTGAAAACCCTTGAGCAGACAAGATTTGAGTCTCCTCTTTATTTCCTCTGTGACTGCCACGTCACTCACACATCCCTGCTTGGTGTAACCGCAACCCCAACATTGCACTGAGCCAAGGTTTTCCTTTAGAACATATTTAGAGACTTGAAGTCAAAGGCAAAATAAAACAACTTCCTAGAGGAATCGTGTCCACATACACAGCCACAACCATGGCTCTCCCCAGAAGCCAGGCCTTTAGTTTTGCTTAACCTCAACGTTTTCATGTTTCATGTTTCAACCAAGGGATTGCAACACCACCGTGTACTTGATTAAAGATGCAGCCCCTACATAGCACATTTCCAGTAAGATAAAATATTCAGTAGCATGATTTCTAGACAATAAATTTTCCACAGTATGACTTATAGCTGGCTCATCAGCCACAAAAGCTGAATAATAATCAAAGCTAACCTCCATATTTCTAAAAGGAAGAGACTGGTGTTTCCGATCTTAATTCTTGCCTGACATTGGTTAAAGAGGTGCTAATACCCCACATTTTACAGTGCCATCAATATTGCAAATAAATGCACAACACAATGAAAATATTTATGTGTGGTACTATCCAGAAAGATATAGTTAGGAAAAATATGGTAAAGTAGAAGTAACCTTGACAAATTAGGCTTCATTGAAATACTTCCCAGGCCTTGCCCAGAAACATAAATAATTCACAGAACCCAGCACCAAATACAAATGAAGAGCATTTATTATTATTCCATCCCTCTTCTATTTTTTTTTCTTTTTGGCCATAGCATTATTCTTTCATAATGAAACTCATTGTGAACCACTTTCTGTGCTCTCTTGTGCTATAACCTACAAGTTATGTCTAATTCATCTTTATGCAACTATGCCCAAGGATGGGGTGTTTGTGTGCTTGCATGTGTGTGGTGTGTGTGTGTGTGTGTGTGTGTGTGTGTGTGTGTTTGGAAGCAGTCCACGGGACCCTTGCAACACAAATCATCATCAGATCATATATGATAAATCAATGTTTGGAAAGTTAATGTCACCTGAAAACTCAAAACGACTGACCAATCCATTAGTTAAAACATGTAGCCATATGACAAGTGTCCTTTACCTGAGAGGAGAAATTATTTAATCAGTGAAAATTTAAGTTCCATTTTCTTCTTTAGAAGAAAGTTTCTTCTAAAGAAGAGAGTTTCTTCTTTAGAAAAGTAAGTGAGAAAATGTATGGATAGAACAGAAATCAATGAACTTGGACCTTGTCCTAAAGTCCTCTCATTAAAAACCAGAATGCTTTATTCAGCTAAGTCAACTTCAAAAAAGAAGGAAATGAATCGTCTGACCTGACTGACGTCTGAAAATGCACTTGATCTGTTCTGTTTTAAATAGTAGCTGATGTTCCAATCTCTTTAATTTGTATAACTATTAATGTTGGCATAACTGAATTTTTCTTATCCTTTAAGATATATATATATATATATCTACATATATATATATGAAATGAGAAAAAACAGATTATAAAGAATGGAGGGGATGATTGGAAGAAGGAGGGCTAATATATGAAAAGAGAAGAGAAGAGGACACGGAGACATCGTTGGAAAGTTGTGTGATCTATGAACTCCTCCACACTACCATCTATGAGGGAAACAAAGAGAGAGAATCATCCTTTTCAGACTCTGTATGAGACATTGGAATGGAGTAAAACTTAGATGTGAGTTTGAGCACCAGCTTTCCCCTTTTTCAGTACTGTGTCTGGTCAGGTTATAGACGCTCACAGAGAATCATTTCTCCCAATTATTAAAGATAAAATAATCTTATAAGGATGCCTTGAGGATTAAATGAAGCAACCTCTGTAGGGTGTCTGCCACCTGATAGAAATGTCATAAACGTCAGTTTTCATCCTTATTTAATTGAAGACACTTAACTTGTCCTATGATGTTATGTGAAAAGTTCTCTTGGCTCCATTTCTAAGAACGGAAGCACGAAGGCGTAACGTGTGTGTGTGTGTGTGTGTGCGCGCGCGCGTGCATGTGGGTACCACCCCTGCACAGGGGCCATGCTAATCTTCTCTGCATCGTTCCAGTTTTGGAGTGCGTGCTGCCAAAGCGAGCACTGCACAAGTGTGTCCTTAGTGCTTAATCCAATTAAGTTCTGCTGGTTGACCCTCTGTTGCTTTGTGCCAGACTTCACGCCCACAAAAGTGCACAAGGGTTCCTGGTTTCCCTCATCCTCCTGAATGCTATGCTTGAGTTACCTCATTCAATCTGCATGACAACTCTAATTCAAAACAGAGTACTCTCCTCTCCAACTTGCAAGTAAGAAAATTAGGGCATAGAGAACTAAATAACCTGCCCAATTTCACAGCTTACAGTGGTGAAGACAGGTGGTCAGTTTCCAAGCTTTCTTTTTGTTGTCATATGTGATGTGAAACCTTTGCCCTCCTTGGCCCTATGCAAGAAAGGTAGCCTGAACCAGTGCTCTGATTCACAACCTTTATGCCAAATCCTTCTACTCTACCAGTTTCTTAACAGAAATTGGTACACTAGATGCACAGGGGATTGCCCATGAAAGTTGGAGAAGAAACTCCATGATTCTTGGCAAAGAAAAATGTTAAACAAAGAGGATATATATTTAATTCAACTCAAGAACACGAACACCCTGTGAGCACCCCACTTTGGCCAGATGATTTCTAGATGGAACACTGCATGGCAATTCAACTGAGTAAGAGTTTTTGTCCTGAAGGAACGAAACCTACCTTCCTAGAAATCAGGATGTAAACAAATATTTAGTCAGCCCCTTCCACCCCCAAAATGCTGCCAACCCTTTCTCTAATGTCTCTGCAGATAGAATCTGGTTCTTAAAGTCATTAAATAAAGGAGAGTTGCCATTTGGGGAGATTCCAGGAAGGACTGGTAAGATGAAAAGCTCCCCCTGCCCAACCTACTTTTCTCTCTCTGCAGACCATAGGAGGGTATACTGTCTGCAGAGACTTTAAAGGGAGTAATAAAATCAATTTAAAGAAAGTCAGGCTTTTCTTATTAACACCATGCACTAGCAATTCCAAACAACGTTAGTGATAAATTATTCAGTATCCATCCATTGGGGCAAACCTATCTTTATGTCACTTGTTCTAAGGAATTGCTACATTTCAAAGGTGGAAGCTAAAATCTGACTTTGGAGAGCTGTTCCTTAGATCCTTGTTCACCACTTTAATGTAAAGTTTTATTCATTAGCAACACAAGTATTGACCCATTGTTCTTGGGCAATCCCTCAGTTGGGGAAAAAAAGTTAACGCATTCCACTTCATAGTGTAAAAACTAACTTCACTGGGAGAGGTATATAATTCTACAGAGATTATTCCGTGAATTGTTTTTTTTGCTTCCTCCATTTGGAATGGGATATAGGGAGAAAATCGAGAAAGAAGGTTCTCCAGTAGAGGATGGATAAGCTATTGGCAGGCCCAGGTAAATTGCTAGTAAGGGGCATAGAAAACAGACTCCAAGAACTATGGTGTCAGATATCTGTATTTAAAGTTTCCTACTCCATTCTATAGGAAAGTTTTGTCAAAACACTGCAGTCTATTGTTATTTGCACTTTGAGGAATTACAGAAGGGATCCATGTCCACACAGAGGATGAGAGGGGTAGACAAACACCTTCAGGAGCATGGGGTAGCAATTTGAGATGATAAAAAGATACCAGCAGAGAAATCCAGAGAAATCTGGGGTGAAATGTGTCTAGGAACAAGAAGAATAAATGTGGGAAATGGATTAGCCTGAGACTCACAAGTATATTGCAGGAGGGACTGTGGCAAAAACATAAACTATTAAAGGTTGAGTGGATCCTTGAAGAGTTCATGTCTCGCTAAAAGTCTGACCAATACTCACTACTAGACAGTTGTTTTCCTATGTATAAAAGTGTCTAGATCTACAACCATGCTCAGGGAATTCCAAAATTTGAGTTTATATAAGAAATTACTCATTTCTTAAAAGCTGCAGAATAATGGAAAAATAGTATCCTGCCTCATTACAACGGCTGATTCTCATGCCTTAGAAATTTTCAAAATTGCCCAAGGCTCACAGGAGGTGGATTTGCCATACACATGAAGAGAACATGGATTATTATTGTATGATAAAGAAAAGGATGACCCATGAAAAGCAGAGCTTGAAGATATTAATAACGATGAAGCAAGGAGGGCCGTGCTGAGCACTGTAAGGACACTGTAACAGGTTATTATAAAAGATTCCATGGACAAAGGGAACTTGAACTGGTTCTTATAAGTTATCAACGGAGAGAGCTGATAGGGAGAAGCCAAAAAGAAAGAGAAGGGAAGGGAAGAGAAGGGAAAAGAAATGCAGTTACAGATTTTTAAAAATCTAATGTGTTTGGAGAATGATCGTCATACAGATTCACAGGATAGGAAAGTATAAGAAAGAGAAGGACATATGGCTAGAAAGGTAAGTACAGTCAGTCACACCACAGGCCTTGGAGGACAATTTGAGTGATTTGAACCATATTTGGTGTGCATATGGAACCCGTAAAGAATTTTAAAGCTTATTTACTATAAATCGATTCATTTATTGTGCACCTAGATTTTCTGAGAACATTATCAATAATGGAAAATCCCTAGAATAATTTTCCAAAGTATGCCATAGTACTGGCATTTTCTGTCAAACTTAAAGCAACAAAAGAAAGTTATGATTAACTAAAATAACCTTACCTGCTGCATGAATGATGGTCATGGTTCCAGCAAATACACAAGGTAACGTAAAAATACTTGTACTAAGCAAAGGAGGAAAAAACTACACTTAAATCTAAGGGGGGAAGAAAGTGTTGCCCTATAGCTACTGGGCATATTTCATCACAAACACGAACCGTTTATGGACCCCAAATGCCTCGCACTGTTTTCCAGAGTCCCCAACGTCCCATGTTTTTCCTGCAGTGCAACATATGTAAGCTGCTTAAATCAGCTTCTGACATCGCTTCAACTTCAAACTGGAGGCTATGTGAGGCTTAGCAGATGGTGAAACCCATCCAGTTCTCTAAGTGTGTGCTCAGCATAAGGTGCTCGTATGTTCTCTTGGACCCAGCTAGGCTGAAATCTTTCCTTGGAGAAAAAAATACATGGTGTTCAATTTGATGGTGAGGAGTCAGAACTCCAGCCACTTGAGCTATGTTTTGCTTTTTTCTCTTTCACAAAGGTGAAGAGCACAGTCACAGTGGCTTACCTGCCTCTTAACCGGGCTTAGGAAAACTGAAAGCCGATTAATTGCCTCCTGACTGTGGTTAAATTTAAGTCTGGGTAATTCAAGATTCTTTAATCCTTCCAGAAATTTAAAATTCTCTTCCTTCCTTCAAGTCTTCATTTTTAGATTCCTCCACATGAAGTCCAGACTCCGAAAAAAAATCAACAGTAAAGACACTCTCGGTAATAAGAAGGAGGTACTGAATCTTATATCCAGGATATAAAAAGAAAACAAACAAACAAACAAAACAAAGCATTCAAGAGTCAAGCATCCCGATTTACTGCAGAAAAGTGATAAACTCCCCAATCTGACATTCAGGGCTTTCCACAGTCTGCTCCAGCTCATCATCTGTCCAGACCTATCTGTGTGTGTCTGCTACAACCATTCAAACTGGACTGGTCCTTATTTTCTCGCATCGCGTTGCCTCACCTTGGTCCGCTTGAATAACCTGGTCCCTTTTCCAGAAAGGACTTCTCTCTCTACCAACCGCAGCCTGTCTTTATGATTCGGGCAAGGCTAGAAAACAGGGTCCATGACGGAGATGGGTTGGTAGAAAGAGGAAGGGAATGGTGAGGAAAGAAATGAAAATGGAAGCCAGTCATGCATCTTTTACTAGGGAACTTGAACTTCATCCCCCTCGGCCACTGTTCCATAAAGTGTCAGTAGACCGTGTGCAACTGAACCACCTGGGGGCCTTTTTAAAAAGATATATTCTCAGATCCAGATATCCTAGTTAATATTTCTGGGTAGGAGGCCCGGGACTGGCTTTTCAATAAGCCAATTAGGTGTAGGTGATGAATTAGGCTTAGGTAATTCTTTTACACAAGAAAGTCCGAACGCTAAAGACATCGAATAACTACAAGTCTAAGAAAGCAAATAGACCTGTGTGCTAGGAGAGAGCATTTGGACGGCAGAATGAAGCTAGAGAGCATGGGAGAAGCGACGAGGGGCAGAGAGACCAGTTAGGAAATAATTGCTGAGGTCACTATTAACCTCTCTCTTCTGAAACCTTCCTTCTTCCTGGCTTTTGTGGCGTGACTCCCTCCCGACGACCTTGCTGCCTCTGCATCCACACTTACGAACCTTTCATGCTTGTCCTCTCATTGTGGCATCCCCATGAGTGTTCACATTCTCTCAGGTTCTGTACGAAACCCACTTCTCACATAGCATTTCGGTACTATCTCCTCCGTTCCCTTAGCTTCAAAAACCACATTTACACTAAGGCCCCCACATTTATATGTCAGGACAGCAGATCTTGATTTCCAATGACTGAGATGTTCTGCCTACTATTTCACGGGCATGTCCAAAATTGACACGCTTCCCTATCTCTAGACCTACTTCTCTTTTGTTAGTACCTATCCTACACAGAGAGAAAACTTCACCCAGACCCCTGAGCATCTCACTTAAAACCTCACTTAAAACCATGCCACTCTCACACTCTGCTTTTTGCCCTATTTCCTACTAACAATTATCTTTTCCATCCATACCTTTCTCTACATCTCCACCCCATGTCTTTGGTTAAGACTTCAAATCTTGAGAAGAATCCTAGACTCAACACTTCCTCCAGTCAAAAAAAAAAAAAAAAAAAAGCCAAATATCACATGCATGATAGCATGATAGAGAAACCCTGGGAAAATACCCCTAACGAAAGGTAATTATGAATGTGAAGTGTCCTCACTGAAGAAAATCTTTAGTTTAAGGCTTTTTATTGGCACAATTTATTTGCCAAATATAAATATCTTCCTACTACAGAATCCTAATTGTTCCTTGCTAAAATTACAGCATTGGTAGAATGGCCTCAATGAGTCACTATGAGAACATGGTGTGATCTCATAACTACTGTGCTGATGGCATGGGGGCAGAGGAACACTATGGGAAATCGGAACTGATTCTTTCAGACCAGCTTCTTCTCCTACATTATATATTAAAACAGTGGCTTGCAGAGGGAGGAAAAAAAAAGTATGTGTGTGTGTGCACGCCTGTGTGCGCATGTGTGCAAACAATCATGGCCTCTTCCATCTGCTTGTTAATTGAGACTGAGGTAAGTAATGATAGCAGATTTTAAAGTGATTCAGGGTTCCAAGAACCCAACTGAAAATGTTCCAGAGCTGCTGGGCTAACTAAGGGCTCCTAGAAGAATGGAAATTTCCCTTGCTTGCATTTTCAGTGACTGCTAGAGAGCACTGGGCACAAGCAAGCCTACATCCATACAACGAAACCCTCAGTGGCAGAGGGATCCTGAAGACAGCCTGCCTCTTGAACTCTGCAAAGGAGGAGAAAGACATTCTAATGCCCTTGGGCCCATACAGAATCTCAGTCTTCTTATAGCCCTGAATGTGACCATGACCTTAACCAAGATCACTCATCACCACTGCCCCCATAACAATTGCTCCTTTCTTTAGCTGTAGCTATTCTAGCACTTTGTATAAGATATACCATTTCGTTTTCTCCTAGACCCATATGAAGTAAATACTGTTATTTCCAATTCAAAGGCAAGGAAATAGGTTCAGAAATGTTAGAGCATTTCCTAAGAGCTATACAGCTGGTGAGGGTTAGATCTGAGTTATGTGAATTCAAAGTCATCTCCTTCTATTAGCTATGCTACTACCTTTGCTGCTCTATGTCCTGTTAATTGTTTTCTTCTGATAACCTTGTGATAAAAATGCTAACAAGTATCAACAGTGCTTGTCACATATTTCAAATAGACCCAGGAGGACAGGTGGGGAGAGGGTAGATATGTCATCAAAGGCAATATTCCTTGAAATTAATTTCCTGTATGATTCACAGAAGGGTATACTGACATAAGGGTTATGCCTTTAATGGCTTTGCATCAGATAATTATCAGTAATTAAAAACCCAGTAGGAATTAGTTTATTAGATCACTTTCTAAAGTGGCAGTAAGCTGAGTTCTAAGATGGAATTTAAGTTGTAAATTGTCACCATTTGGAGACCTAGACCTTCTTAGTCCAAGTATAGAAAGAAGGTGAAAATTCTGAATTCTGGCAAAGTCCAGCTTTTAAAGGTATTTTCTTCCCCTAAAATATCATCCTTAAGCCATCGCTTTGAATGCAGTTTGTTCATTTGCTTAGATTTTAATACATAAAGCATAGTTTAAACCTGGTCAATATTTTTTATTTGGATTGTTTATGCTTCCTTAAAAACAAAACCAGAAAAAAAGAGAAAGAAAAGACGACAGAATTTACTTTTCACACACTCCACACATGCTGTTAAAGGAAGATTGGCACTGCAAGTATGAGTCTACTAAAGATTCATAAAATACGCCATTTGTATTTTTTAGCATTCCTTTAGGCACAGATCCATAAAAGAGTGTGTACTCAGTCTCTTCTGTAAACAAAATATGCACACATTTTTCTCCTTTCAGTTTTCCCAAATAAGCTCTTTGCCTTCTCCCTGTTCTTTCTTTTCTCTCTTTTCCTGAATGCAGGACTTCACCTCCT
Organism: Mustela putorius furo; assembly: GCF_011764305.1. Lineage (NCBI taxonomy): Eukaryota > Metazoa > Chordata > Mammalia > Carnivora > Mustelidae > Mustela > Mustela putorius. The sequence goes on from NW_025421987.1 coordinate 78,425,159, forward strand.
GGTAACTAGAAAACAAGTCAGGGGATGAGGTCAATGAGAATGATTGCATAAGGACCTCCAAAAACCTGCTGTCTTATGAAAAGCAACTAAAATACTACCCCCCCCCCGCAAAAAAAGTCAAAATCATTTCCTACCTGAACTTTCTATTTTAATTATATTTTATTGCCAGTTTTACATGATTTAACTGTCCCTATTTTGTACTCAACTAGTACCCTGTAAATGCCTTTATCATAGCTACCATCAAACTATATTGTAAAAAAAAAAAAAAAGTATTCCCTTAACTGTGCTATCTAGTTTAGTAGAAGTTTCCTTGGGCTAAAGATTACATGATTAGTTGGCTAAGTATGCTCATAAAATGTATATAACTTTGCTTCATAGTTATGTTTGTTAAATGGATGCTTTGATATGAAAAAGAAATTTGTTTTTAAGCCAGGAAAAATAAAATTTGTTAAAACCAACTTCTCTGAACTCTGGAAATTAACCAAAGCCTTGTAACAACACAGAAAACCTTTATTCAAGAAAATTGCTGATTCTTGGTAAGAACAGTGAGTTTTATGGCATTTTAACTTGACCTATTCCTGTCACTCTGTCCCTACTTCTGTGGAAGTCTCAAAAGTCAACAGCCCATAATTACTACATAAAACATCAGCCTACCAGCCACAGGAAGAGTCAGAATCGGGCTGGAGCTCTTGCAAAGCTTCATCTCAGAAAATTGCAATTATTTAACTTGTTTGATAGTTCCTGGGAACCCTACTCACAAGGCATGTCTTCATTTAAAAGTCGCCCAGTGAAAACAGCCTTTTTACTGGCCATGTTTGTCAGAAACAATCAATGGTAATATTTTAACATCACAGTTGTTGTGGCATTAGTAATAGTTGGACTAACAACAAGCTAATCAAAGAAAAACTTGAAAGAAAAATGTTGGGAAGAATGTGGCAAGAATGTAGAGAAATTGGAACCTTAATACATTGCTAGTGGGAGTATAAAATGGTATAACCACTTTAGAAAACTGTCTGGCAATTCCTCAAATGGTTAAACATAGAGTTATTGCATGACCAGTCACTCTGGTCCTATATGTATATGTCAAAAATAACTGAAAACATATGACCCTATAAAAATTTATACATACATGCTCACAGCAACAGTATTTATAATAATAAAAAAGTAAAAACAACCCAGATGCCCAATGGCTAATAAACAGAGATGTTTCTCTGTTGTATTATATTTATATATTGGAATTTATATATTGTAATTTATCCAGAATTTAAAAGAAATGAAGGGCTAATAGATGCTACAATATGGATGAGCCTTGAAAACTTGATGAAGTTATAGGCTCCAGACCTAAAATGCCTCTTATTTTAATGATTCCACTTATAAGAAATGCTCAGAATAGGCAAAGACATAGGGACAGAAAGTAGATTAAAGGTAAAATTAGCAGCTCTCAGTCATGGGGAGTTGAGAACAATTGCTAATGGACTTGTATTTTATTTGGGGATGATGAAAATGGTCTGGAATTACAGAGCAAAGATGGTTGCACAGCATTTCAAATATACTAAAAACCACTAAATGACATGCTACAAAAAGAGTGAATTTTGTAATATGTGAACTATCTCTCCAAATAAATAAATAGATAAAAGTTAGACTCTGTGATTAAATTCTATTTTTTGAGGAAACAAGGGAAAATGACAACACAACATGTGGGAACAGGGATTGGACGGGGACTTAGCAGTCTTGAGTTCTAGTTCTAGTTCTGTCACTAACTTTTTAAGTTACCAGTACCAAGCCACTAACTATTCTGAGTTTTATTTTTCTTAAACACAAAATAAATATACTTCAGTGTATGACCTTTTCCTACCACATCCTATGTAGCCTTGAAATTCTAGGACCCTATATATTGAATCATTGCTATTATGATTAGAATCCTCATATGTGAACCCAAGATAAAAAATGCCATCCTGGTTTTTAATAAAAACAATAATAATTATCAATGATGCACATGTACTATCCTGGGCAATTGGGATACACCATTGAATAAAACATGCAAAGATCCTTATCTTCATGAAGCCAACTCTCTCACCAAATGTATTCTTCCCACCTCCCCTATCAAAATTACTATCAAAGTATAGTAACAAAATTTTGAAATTTTGATACCAAAAAAGCTAGTTATATTTGTCTTCTTAAATAAATGTAATACCTTGCAACTATACCAAGATCAAATTTCCAAGGCTAAACTAATTGATCATAACTCTCATGCTCCATATTTTGCTACCTTCTGCTTCTATTTTAATTAGAATGAATTTCACAGCATTGTCTCATCACTTATGTTTTCCATATTTCTTCCACAAGGCAGAATCAACAACCTCCATTTGTCTCTCCTCTGCATTCCTTAAAAAGTACGTCAATGTAAAATTCCATACAAGATCATTGTGTGGAAGAAAACAAATATGAACCATTATGTATTTAACTTTGTCTTTAAAATCAGTGTTTAAGATTGTTTCTGTGTAGCCTACTTAAGTGTTGTGTATTTATCAGGTAAAGACTGTTCAAGAGCCAATGTCCACAAAGACAACTATCAACACTTAATTATGTAGAGATTTTGTTTTGTTTTAGTAGTTCAATCCATAAAATAGGAGGAAAATTGGATCATCTTTGAAGGATTTTTTAAGTTACTAAAATCCTTTGAGTTCTAAAATCTCCATTAAGGATATGAAACTTCCATTTTATATTCTTCACTATGTACCCATTTTTCTTCTGATTCCACTGTTTCAGAAAACTTTCCCAAAGACAAGAGAACAATTATGAATTGATATCTAGACTTTGTGTAAAAGAATAAAATTGTATTAAATATAATGTTGAATCTTAATTGTCTGAATCACATTTAAGAGCTTAATGAAAATCATAGATACTGATCATCTATTGCTATCAACATATTTTTGCACACAAATTCAGGGAATATATAACCCAAAACCCACCCACCCAAAGAATCAGTAGTTCACAAAACATTAACTTTAAAAGATAAATGATTAAAAACATTTTTTTAATTATTTAAAATTTTAAATAATGTTTTCCAACTGCCTTCTCTTCCTTCCCCTTGTATTGTTTTTTCCTAGCTGGCAAAATAGAAGAGCAGGAAATTTATAAAAACTAAGACCCAATGGTCCCTAACCATATAAAAAAGGTAATCTTCATAAAAATAAAAAAGAAGCACATATTAAAACAAATATGAATTGTTGCAATGTTTTGTTAATCAGAGCAAAATTTATCAAGTGTGCAAAAAATTAAGCACTCTATATTGTTTACAGAACTGCAAATTTGCCCCTCATTTTTAGGGGAGCAGGAATTTTGAAAATGACCAGGTTATATATCTTTTGATCTGTCAGTTTCATTTCAAAGATATCCTCAAGAATTTATTTTCAAATACTTATTTTTATGGGAGGGTGAACTAGATAACTTGATAAAACTGGTAAGTGATGATAAATATCCTTCAAACACATACACAGATTTGCAGGAAAATAAGGGAAATTCCCAAGGGCTAAAGACCAATGGAGAACCTGAAACCCAGGTGATAAATTAATGCTGAAATAATATTTGCTCCGAGAACATTTGTCAATCATAGCACTCAAGATGCTTAGTTTTTTTATGAACCTGTATCGCACAGAGGGCAAGGTCCATGTAAAGTGGGAGTCAGAAGTGTGCCAATGAATAAATTCAGGATATTCTACAGAATAGACTCTTGATTAAAAATAACAGCTGCCACCAAAAGAAGATGACCCGGAATATCTCTCCTCTGAGCCTGACTTTTAGATTGGAAAAAGTCTACCTGAAATGCATAATCACAATTCTTGTTTCCCATGAGATTAAAATATGGATTCACAGCATCTAAATATCCTGAGAACCTTAAAACAAGAAATCAATTTAGAGTAGGGTTGAGCTGTTAATACTTCTAAATGCCTGGCAGGAACTAATGCAAAGTTCCTCTCAAAGGATGAATCCTCAAACCAGCTCTTACCATATTTTCATAAATAAAGCCACCAAACAAACATGTTATCTTAATAAAACATATACATACATAAGGCAAAATTCACCAACAAGAATAAGTAGAACAACAGAATTATCAGTTATTGAATATTAAACAAGAATGATTCAAATAATACATAATGAGATTAGAAACATAACAATGCTAGAAAGCACTATCCTAACATACCAGAAAAATCTAAAAAAGAAAAATAAATAGGCTTTTATAATGAAAAATAAAATCATTGTAATTAAAATATGGTATGAGTTAAGTATTTAATATGAATTAAAAGAGAAGATTAGCAAAGTGGAAAATGATGAATTTTATGAAATTTCTATATGTGTTCAAGAAGAATATAATCTCCAGTTGTTAGAAGCAAGATTCAACATTCTTTACGGGAACTTGTATGTTAAAACCTATACACACAAGTTATAGTAAAAGAATTTTATTTCTTTATGCTCACTTAAGTATATATATATATATAAAATTTATGATAACCAAAATACATATGTAGCCAAGAATAAATCTAATGAAACATTTCTAAGATCCTTTGTAAGAGAAACTATAAAATCTAATTAAAATACATTATCAATTGGGGTGCCTGGGTGGCTCAGTGGGTTAAGTCTCTGCCTTCGGCTCAGGTCATGATCCCAGGGTCCTGGGATCGATCCCTGCATCAGGCTGACTGCTCAGCGGGGAGCCTGCTTCCTCCTCTCTCTCTCTGACTACCTCTCTGCCTACTTGTGATCTCTGTCTGTCAAATAAATAAATAAAATCTTAAAAAAAAAATACATTATCAATTATCTAAAACAGTGGTATTTATAATATAGATAAGATATTATTAATCGTTAAAAATATGCTATATGAAAATAAATATCATAAATTCAATACTTTTAAAATCAAAATCCTAATGTTTTCCACAGAACTTGATAAATTGATTAATGCACATGGACAACTAGTGACAAGGACTTGCCAAGACTCATAAAAAATAAGGCGTGGGTGGCTCAGTCAGTTACATGTCTGCCTTTGGCTCAGGTCATGATCCCAGGGTCCTGGGATCAAGCCCCATGGTGGGTTCCCTATCTGTGGGGAATATGCTTCTGTCTCTCCTTCTGCTGTTCCACCCAGCTCGTGCTCTCTTACACTCTTTTGTGTGTGAGCTCTCTCTCTCTCCCTCTCTCTCAAATAAATAAAATCTTAGAACAACAACAACAACAAAAAAAAACAAGGTGCAGAATTTGACCTACCAGATCTCAAAATTTATTGTCAAACTCAATTAGTTGTGACTAAACATTGACACAAGCAGAAAGGAATAAGGAGCTCAGAAAAGTTTAAAGATCCCAGAAAGATACATGGACATTTATCCATTATAGATCAGTGGAGAAAGGATGGAATTTTCAATAAATCATGAAAAATAATTGGTTTTCCCTTGAAAAATAATACCTCAGATACCCACTCACACTGTACATGAATTTCAAATCCAGGTGTATTGAAGGTACAAACATAATAGAAGCAAAACTTTAAAACTCTTAGTACAAAATATGGGAACCTGAGGTGAAAAAATATTTGGTAAACAAAATGTAAAAACAATCCCATAAAGGAAACTACTGATAAATTTACATTCATTACACTGAAAACTTCTATTCAACAAAAGAAACAAACAAACCAAAACTAAAAGTTCAGACTAGAAGAAGATACACTGCAAGTAAAAATTACACATAGAATTTTTAAGATTTAGTACCTTAGAAAACAAAGCTTGGAGTTGGTATCATTGTCATCAACTTTTATTCATGTTCTCCCTACTTAAGCCTTTTTTTTTTTTTTTTTTTTTTTTTTTACTGTTTGCCTTAGTCAGTCCAGTCTACTACAACAAATTACCATAATCTAGATGGCTTATAAAGAACAGGAATTTATGTTTCACAGTTCCAGAGGCTGAGAAGCCCAAAATCATGTCTCCAGTACCTTTGGTGCCTGGTAAGAGCTGACTTCCTGGTTCATAGACTGGCCATCTTTTGCTGTGTCCTCACATGGTATAACAGTCAGGAAGCTCTCAAGGGTCTCCTCCCCACCCCCATTCTAAGGTCTTTTTATTAAGGACATGAATCCCATTAGTAGGACCTTTATCCTCATGACACAGTCATGAGAATTGGGCCTCCCAAAGGCCCACTTTTATTACCATCACATTGGGAATTACGTTTCAACATACGAATTTTGGAGGACATGAGCATTCAGCCTATGGCACTGCTTTTTCCCCACTCTGTTCTCATCTTCAGTAGACTAGATCACAAAGGTACCTGTATTGGGCATTCAGAAACCATTCTCAAATCAGCACATTTTTCTTATTTCTTATATACATTTTAAAAGAGAAGGTATTGCTGCTTTTAGTAAACATTAAATCCATAGAATCATTTTTAGGAAGTTGAAATATTTAATTCCCATCTCAAAATACAACACTAAATATCTGAGATATACAGGTTAGGTATTATAAACTTTAAACTCACTTCCAAATTTTAAACTGTATTTCCTATTTATAAACAGTCATTGCATAAATACATAGAATTTTAAACTTTAATACAAACTTGTATCCTTTAATATTAGTTACAGGAAGTCACTTTCAAGTGGGACAACATTGCTCTGTTATTTTATTTCCATACATATTTAAATGTTCTCTGAGAAATATAACACCTGCAGACCCAATACGTTGGTTATATTCTAAATTTATTGGCAAAGAGACAGTGGATATTCAATACATACCATAAATATCCAACCACTAATGTAAACATCCTTGGCAAACAACTGTTCCAACAGTGCCCACTGAGTCCTGCTGGCATAGCAGAGGGTGCTGCAGAATGAACACTGGGCCTGTTCCAAAACCCTGCAGTAACATTCTAAATAAACATGTCCAGATTTCTGGGATGCATTTCATACAGCATCCTCACACTCATAAAAAAAGATGCCATGTTTATTTCTACAGAGAACAAACTGAAGGGAGCCATAATTGTCTGGTGACTCAGCCTATAAATGAACCAGAAAGACAGTGTAACTTGTACTGTTCTTGCCATCTGCGTGACTTTAGGCTGAGCACTCACCTTACTAGACCTCAAGAAACACAAAGTTCAGTATTCTACAAGGTATAGTCTCCCCCCGCCCCATTCTAAGGTCTTTTTATTAAGGACATGAATCCCATTAGTAGGACCTTTATCCTCATGACACAGTCATGAGAATTAGGCCTCCCAAAGGCCCACTTTTATTACCATCACATTGGGAATTACATTTCAACATATGAATTTTGGAGGACATGAGCATTCAGCCTATGGCACTGCTTTTTCCCCACTCTGTTCTCATCTTCAGTAGTCTAGATCACAAAGGCACAATATTTTGCTCAGTTACAAGATTTTGCTCACCATCTAGGAAAATAAATTCTTAAAAATGGATTTCCTTATTTATTTTGATCCGTAAAGAAAAGCACAGTACATGCATTATTATAACAATGTAGACATAAATATTTTTAAAGATTTTATTTATTTAGTTAGTTAGTTAGTTAGAGAGGATGCATGAGCAGGGGGAGGGGGAGAGGAATAGGGGGAGAGAGAAAGAGAGAGAATCTCAAGCAGACTGCACCGAGCACAGAGCCCAGTGCTAGTCTTGATTTCACAATCCCAAGATCATGATCTGAGCCAAAAATCAAGAGTTGGACGTTTAACTGACTGAGCCACCCAAGCATCTTTAGACCTTTGTTTTTGACCAAAAAAACCCAGTTAATAGGCATATTTACATCTGGGAATGGGTAATGAGGTTATTTCTATCTTGGGAGAAATTTAGCAATTTAAAGAAAGGAGAATGATGTTAAGAGAATGATGAGGCACCTGGGTGGCTTGGTTGGTTAAGCGACAGGCTCTTGATGTAGCTCAGGTCATCAAGCTCAAGGTTGTGAGATGGAGCTCCAGTTTAGGCTCCATGCTGGAAATGGAGTTTGCTTAAGATTCTTTTACTCCCTATCTCACTCCCCTCTTAAGAAAAAGAGAGAGAGAATGACAAGTAGAGCAATATTAATGTCGATAAAATCACAATACTTCATAAAAATCACTGTTTTCTACCAGAGATCAGCAAAGGGTAAGATAATAAATATGTTGACTTGTGTGCCAAATAATCTGTTTGCCACTGCCCAACGTTGTCATTATAACATGTCACAGACAATATATAAGTGAATGAATGTGGCTGTGTTTCAATTAAACTTCATTTACAAAACCGAGCATTGGGCCAGATTTGTCCACTGGGGGTAGACGGGCAATTCGCGTCTACCCTATTCAGTGGTTTACAAATTGGTGACTGTCATCTTACCATTTGCAATGACATGGATGGCGCTACAAAATGTAATGCCAAGTGAGTCAGTCAAAGACAAATGTCATGATTTCACCCATCTGTGGAATTTAAGAAACAAATGAGCAAAGAGGGAAGAAGAGAAAGAGAAACCAAGAGACAGACTCCTAACTATAGAGAGCAAACCAGTGGTTACCAGAGCAGAGGTGGTGGGGGGTGGGTGAAATAGGTGATGGGGATTTAGGAGTGTCATGATGAGCACAGAGCAATGTATGGAATTGTTGAGTCAGTATATTACACACCTGAAGCTAATTGTATACTGTTTGTTAACTACACTGGAATTAAAATTTTAAAAGATAATAAAAACTATTTAAATACTTACTATTTTTTAACTCTTCAATAGTTTAATTAGCACTGGTTTATCAATCAATTTATCATTGGTAGAATTTTTTCTGGAATATATGAAACTGGTGTCTTTATGTGTATGACAAATTCTTTATCAATGTCTTTGTTTATTCTATGGATATTGTTCTGTTTAGAAACAGCAACGCTATGGGAATAAATATTGATAAAATACACATTCATGGAACATATGTCATCTACATTTGCTCATGAGTTTGCATTGAATTGAATAAATGTTTCTATTTTTCATATAAAAAAACAAATTGGTGATTGTATAGAAGACTCTACTCATTTTTTAAAAGGATAATGCAATTTTAAACAATTCTTGTTGTAGTCATCAGACATGTAAGCTAAAATAATCTTATTATTAGAAAAAAGTTATTTTTACTAACCTAGACATGGGAATGAAAAAAGTCATTTATTTTTGTTCTTTATTATGCTGTTATATACCACACAAGACTTTTCTTTACTTTTAAAGGTAGATTTATGGTCAAAAATCAGTATTTCCAAAGCATTATAAAATTGGTCAGAAGACAAAATGAGAATAATTTACAAAATGAATTCCCAGGGCTGTATCATTTCTGAAATGGGGAATATTGATTATTAAGACAACTCAGCAAGCTCTACTGATCAGATTTCTCATGCAGGATGTGTTTGCTTCACCACAAGAAAGCCAACGTTTCTTCTATATCCTTTGTGACATTTCAAAGACAAATATATCTTGTTCTGTATTCAGAGAGGTAGTGAACTCTTGAATGAACAGCTGCTGATCACTTTAGGAGCTTCTGAGCTGAAAATCAAGGTAGATAAATATTTCGGCTGAATCAAAACACAAAACAAAATTATCTCTTCATTGTGGATTCTCTGCAACACTTCTCAAAAACTGAAAATCCTCAGTGAAACTGAACAATAAACATAATAAACCAGATGCTTTCTGTCATTCTCCTGTTTTATGACACACATATCCTAAAAGTATAATTTATGTCTATATATTAAATAAATTGTGTTGCCAGCAGCCAAGGCTTTATTTGCTATGGAAAGAGCTGCAGACTGAGAGTTGAATTCTAGCTCCTATTCTGCTAATAGCCAGCTGTGTGTCCTTGGGTAGTCTGGTGTGAGGCAAAATTATTCAAGAGAATTGGAAACAGGGTGAAGACATATAGACTGTACAGGTTCCTGTGAACGTGGCTTCACCTTAAATGAGAGAAATATCTGTTATTTGTCAATGAACATCCAGTGATCCATGAAAATAAATTGCTGTGCCTTGTCAGACTCTGAGGAATATAAATGCCCCTTTGGAGCAGAAATATCCAACCCACATCAGAGAAACAACAAGTTTGGCCAGGTCAGGAGAAATTTCTAAAGCTAATGAGAATGGGCATCTCAAGAGGGGCTTCAAAGCTCTCAGGCAACGTCTGTGTAATCACAGGCAACTAAGCTTCTAGAAGAATTTCCTGGCCTTGGAGTCTAAGAGCATAATTCACAGTTTTGTGAGCAATGGCTGCAAAGAAAACAAAACTAAACAAAAACTCCAGGCCAGATGAATATTGGGCTTTAAGACGTTTCCAGCAGAGGGCAGCAGAGGCAGAAGCAAAGGAGGCAAATCCGTAAGTCAGAGAAACTAAAGGAAGTGAAGGCAGTCCCTAGATATAACCCAAGGGAGGCAAAGCTCCAGATGGGAATCATCTGGAAAAATGTTAGAGATAGCCACTGCCCTTGAGGTATACATCTTTCATAATACAGAAGAACAGAGGAAAATGGTGTGATGTCCAGCCTTAAAGGAGATTACAATGATTATTACTGATTCCATCCTCCTAGTTATTTTAGATTATAAGCACTGTGCTCATCTCACATACATGACCATACAAGAATAAATACATGTAAGCTGGACATGTGGACTCAAAAGAGTTAAACAAACCACCATATATCTGTTTAAGCCACAGTCCCAAGAACAACATTCTCCTTTCTTCTTCAGATTTTCAGTGGTGAGAGATAGGGAAGCATCATTTGAGGAAAGATTCGGTCAGCATTTGAGCAAGAAGAAAAAGCCATCAAGGAAGTACTTAGCCCAGAAGTTATTCATGCCTCCTCCTAAAGCCATGGTCAGTTATGAAATATTTCCCCATGTGGTCTGTGAAGAGCTCCTGGAAGCACTATCTTGATGCTATAGAGCAACATCAGAACCCTGCTTCACCCAAATTTTTCTATATCAAAGGGAGTTCAAATTAGTAATAAAAACATTAAATTATCTAAGGGTTGAGCCAAGCATTTTTGGATAAGAAGGAAAGAAATGGGGGCCCCTGGCAGGCTCAGTCAGTAGAGCATATGACTCTTGATCTCAGAGTTGCAAGTTCAAGTCCCATGTAGGGTATAGATATTACTTTAAAATCTCAAAAAATACAACAATAAAACATAAAATTTACAAAAAGAAGGAAAGAAATCACAGCAAATGACCCAGGGTGAATAAAACCAGTCTTTTCAGTCTATTTTAGTCTGTTCCAGACCTCAGAACAGTTACAATGCAGGTCACGCAAGATAGGACAACACAGAATCCAGAATGTACCAAAAAAAAAGGCTCTCCAATACTTCCCTGATCATTTACGGCTAATACTTTTGCTCTTCTCCTGAGACAGTAGAGATTAAGAGAACCATACTTCTTCACAATGCTATATTGTATACCCACATCAGTCCATATAGATATGAGAAAAACCTATGCTAAAATGCCATTGTCTTTCCTAAACATTTATTCCTAATATTCTTGCACTAGCTTCAAGTATACCACAAAATGACTGGGAAGTAGTTGCTTCTTAGGGATGTAGTGTATACCAAAAAAGTAATAAAAGTATCTTTCATCAGTTATGTGTTAAATGTTTAAACTATAATTCTAGGACATTTCTTTATTTATTTAACTTCTTTCATTTATTGGTCAACTTCCTTTGCCAGACACTGTAGTAGGTGCCGACAATTTAGTCTTGATACTTGACTAGGTGCGCTACCAGTAATTAGAAGCTCTGTCCAGTAGGGAAACTGAACATTTTTTAGTTATGTAACAAGAGCAACATAGCTTATATGAAGAGTGAGGTATACATAATTTGCAGTGTGGATTCTATTGAAGCCAACCAGTTCCCTCTAAGCATAGTTATCTACAGAATCCTCTATGAAATGGGCCCTACCTATTAAAGATTTTGATGCTCAGAATATCAAAATGAATGTCAGTCTTACTCTTGACCCCTTACAGAACTTGGTCTTACCAAGACTTATTTGTGATCAAGTAGACAATATTTTAATTTATACTACAAGGATGGAGATTAGTCTTCCTAGACAAGGGATGGAGAACATTTCCATTAGACCAAGGTTCTTCAAATAACACCTATTTCAGCTATTTAGGTCTTTAGTAGGACCTAATAGCAGTTGGGACATATTTAAACCCATTGGTGAAGTACAAATGCCCTTTGTTTCTGAATGAAGGAAAAAAATCCATAAGTTCAAACACCTGTAATATAAGGAGCAAGGGGGAAGTTCTATATCGACAGATGAAAATCTCAGCTTGTATATTCACCCAGAAGAGAAGCCATCTTAGTACTTCAAAGAGATAAGCTATAAGGTTGCCTTGAGGCAGACCAATATTTTCCTCAAATTCGATTTCTCTAATCCTTGAACTGTGACCAGCAAAGACTTCAGCCTGGAAAATTGATTTTTCAACTACACTTTCTGAGGACTCACCAGAGCCACCAAGTAAAAGAAACAATAATTCTTCTTTGTCCACTGCATTGATGAAATGAAATCACATGGTATTTTTATACCCACTAGTATAACTGAGAGATGGTCTTGCAACTGGTTACCTCTTCATAGTTAAAATATTACATTCACTATGGGAGGAAGGTTGTTTATGTGCCATGTGAGGTGATACCATATATAAGTATTTTGTTCATTTGATTTCTTTTAGTTTTGTCCAATAAATATTGAGCTGCCTGGCCAGAGCATCTTCAAATGCTTCCAGGAAAGAAGATGACCGAAAATACAGTGTGGCCTCAACCTGATGCTTTAATAGGAACACAAAGACAAATAAAACATGGTCCGGCCCCCAGGGAGTTATAATCTATGTTGGATCCTACAATGATGACATAAATAATCAAAATAAAGAATTGTTTTCATAAAAGTCTGCTGTGCTTTTTTACTTTAGTATTTGTGAGTTTACATTACTGCATGTCACCATGTGTGGGCTGGTAGACTAGACATATTTCACAGCCCAAGAAAAAAGGACAATGTTGTTAAAGGGCTGAGTGTTCCATTGGATGCATAGCCAACCACCAGCAGGAAAGCAATCCCTTAAGCATCTTAAAAGGAATAACAACTCCACCAAGAAAAACAGATTTTGAATTATCTTCTCTTAACACTTCCAGAAGCAAAAGGAGAAAAGTTTTATTTTTTCTTATATTCTCCAGCCTCCTTTGGAGTCCTTTTTTAGTTCTTCCTGGATTTTCACCCATAAATAATTCAACAGGTAAATTTCAATAGTGACATGTGCACATGTCATCTGAAGTCCTTAATTAAGATTCATTTACATTTTAAAATGTCTCTTACTCACTTTTTATTAACAGATACTTTTTATTAGTCATTTTTAATATCCAGCATTACATTTTCTCTCTTGTCAAAAAATTATTAACTCAACAGTTCAAATCATATTTTAGCACTATTATTCATTTTCGAACCATGGTGAGTTTTAAAAGATTATTTTGTCTGTCATTTTCCATCTTGAGATAGTACTACATAGCACCAAATACTAGGTAATTACTTAGGATTTATCTCAAAAGTTTGCAAGTTTCTTGGGACAGAATTTATTCAGAATAAACCTATCTTTAATGTAGGATAGCACCTGGCAGCAACTAGTTTTTCTCCCATAAATAATGATGCTATATTTATTGTTTCTTCGGCATCTCAAGTCTGTATAGACTGGTCTCAGACATTTATAGATCATTGCTGTACTCTACTTTTTAGTATCTATGGAGTCTTTCTTTAATTTCTAGTTATTCATTAGTGGGCTCTTCAACTGTCAGGTGAGAGACAAGGAAATTGAATTTTAGGTAGCCGTGGTCTTGACCTTTTAATGAAATTTCACTTTATGAAATTTCACTTCAATATCTTCTTATGTAAAATAGAGGTGATAGGTTAGGTGGTATATTGGTGAAATGCCTCCCAGCATTAAAAACCTACACTTTATAATGGAATTTCCTAAGACTAGCTTCAAATATTTGCCAAAATGGTTAAAAACATTCAAAGTTAAAATTATATGAAAATTCAACATAGCATTTAATCATCCATTTAATATAGTATTTAAGTACAGATATCTCCTTAGAAAATGTATAAACATAAATATTTTCTTTAGATTATAAAGCATTATTTTTACAAGGGTAACATTATTCTGCAAAAAAAAATTTCCAAAGGTAAAATTGGTATCAATAGTCACAGTTGGCAAAGATACAGATGCAAGCTCAATATATCAAGACCTTTTTAACAATCCAGTTTTTCCAATAAGTGAACTTGCTCTTCGCAAGGTATTCGGTTACACCCTCCAGAGAATTAAGGCAGACTCCAACTAACCACTTGACATTAATGAGAAATTAAATTACAATATCCATAAAGATTCTTCAAGTCCTAATATGTGGGATGTTAAGATACAAGCAGAAGTCTGAATTTATTTTTTTAAAAAATCAGTCTTTTTCCAACAATCAGATGTATTAGCTGATATAAAAGTCTTCCATCATTGTTTTTTAATTAAAGTGCTAGGCCATTAAGGTATTTTAAAGATCAAGATTAAAAAGAGGGCTTTCAGAAATGTACTTGTTTCTTCCAAAAGGGGATAAGTACCTGGCAGAGTTCATAAAGTAAGCAGGATTTATGATGTTTTGCTCTAGAGGAAAAAAATCAGTTGCAATGGGTAGAAATTATAAATCACAGTTTGGTAGATTTCAAGGACAGGTAACAGTCCTGTGAGTTTCAAAAAGACGTTATCAGCCATATACAAAGTCATTCCTACATAAATGCATCAAAGACATGGAGAAACCATGACTCTGTCAGATTAAATTTTTATTTTCCAGAGAAGCTGTTACTTTATGGAATACAGACTCCTTTGAAAACCCAACAAAGCAATGGACATGGGATTACGGAAACAAAAAAGCATGGCAATAGCTCCTTTCTCATCCCTTTCCAACTCTAAATCATTTACAGTAGACTTAATTTTACAGACTTGCAGTGTGTGGAGAAATTAGTTTATGTTCCACAAACAATAATGTTATATGTATGGGTTTTTCAGAAATTCCAAATCATGTTTAAGTCAGTCCCTGGCCTATTGAGACTTAGAGACAGCTTTACTTAAATAAAGTCTGGACTCTATTGTGTTCTAAGCTAAAAGAATTGTTGAGAAACTTTATTCCCTATACTTGCACAGCATCCAAAAAATAACTTCAGTGCTCAGAACCAAGGACAAAAGTTGATGTCCTGGGAAGAGACTGGTTCCCAGAAATCAGGATCCTCTTTTAAAAAAGTGGGGGATAGCTTCATATACTCACTCAAGTGTGCTGGGATGCTCTGCCTCTAGAAGACAAGAGATGAAAAGACTAACCCCTGAAACAAGGAGAGCACAGAGACTGGAGAGACCAGAGATCAGAGAAATTTCCACCAGCCATTCAGCAGGGCCTGACAACCTACACAATTATGCACCAATTATGCACATACTCTAGTAAATTCTTGCTATTCAAAATAGTAGAACTGATATACCTGGGCCCAAAAAGTTAAAGCAAAATATCAACCCATCTAAGAGGGCTAAAAAGCTATAATAATCAGGCAAAGCAATCAGAATAGATATGTTGTGGCACAGAACTGCTAGAGGAGATAAACTAAGATCTGAACAAAAATGCATACACTTGAGAGTTTTTCAAGTGAAGCATAAAGATTTCGTGGAGCCAACCGATACAATTTCCCAACTTTAAATTCAACAGATAAGTTGAGGAATAAGGCACTATTGAGGGCCAAATTAGTGACTTGAAAGATCAAGTATAAGAAATCTCAAGTTGGGATGACTGGATGGCTCAGTGGGTTAAAGCCTCTGCCTTGGGCTCAGGTCATGATCCAGGTCATGATCTCTGCTTGGCAGGGAGCCTGCTTCCCTGTCTCTCTGCCTGCCTCTCTGCCTACTTGTAATCTCTGTCAAATAAATAAATAAATTATTTTTTAAAAATCTCAAGTTATCTTAAAGTACAGAGCAAACTATGGAGATAAAAATAATGGAGGGAAAATAAAACAAGAGAATTAATGGATAGATTCAGAAAACTTAACATGAAAATATTAATTCCATATGAACAATAGGAATAGATGGAGAAAAAGTGAACAGATAAAAATTAGGGAAAAAATTCCCCATGAAAGGAAGAGATCCGAGTCAACCAATTCAAAGGGCTCACCAAGGGTGGGATTAATGAGAGAAGATACATAGCTAAGTACACCCTGGCAAACTTCTGGAACTCCCAAGATAATTTCTTTTAAATGTATTACAAAGCTTCTAGCAGATAGAATAATTTAGCTAAAATGAAAATTAAAGTCAAACTGATACCAAACATCTTCAATCTGGGGTAACTAGTAGTCAGTGCAATGGCATCCACAAAACTACTGAAAGAAAAGACTATAATCTCAGAATTCTACACCCAAGCAATATAACAAATACTAGTTGAGCTTAAATGAAATATTTTAGGATATACAGGATTTCAGAGACTATATCACCTATATACATATTTGAGGAAAATACTGGAGAAAACTTCTTAATCAAGAAAAAGATCAACAAATGTTGGCTATTAGTAGTACTGCTCTTAAAGTATCTTGTGCAAAACAAACTAATTAGGTAGGAGAAAGAATGGTAAAATCAGTACAAATGTAACAATAAATGAGACTGAAAAGAACTCTGAAATTAATAAGGGAAAGGGTGGGCAGATAGAATAAAAGGTTGATCAAAACAATAAAGAAAAATAAAATATGAAAATAAAAACAGAATGTAAGGGGCATCAGGGTGGCACAGTCAGTTAAGTGTGGAACTCTTCATTTAGGCTGAGGTCATAATCTCCAGGTTGGGATCTCAGGATTGTGCAATGGGCTTAAGTCTGCTTAAGACTCACTCTCCCTTCCACTGCTCCTACTCCCCCCCTCTAAAACAGATAAATAAATCTTTTAAAAAATAATAATAGGGGCACCTGGGTGGCTCAGTGGGTTAAAGCCTCTCCCTTTGGCTCGGGTCATGATCCCAGGGTACTGGGATCAAGCCCCACATGGGGCTTTCTGCTCAGCTGGGAGCCTGCTTCCCTCTCTCTTTCTCTCTTCCTGCTTCTCTGCCTACTTGTGATCTCTGTCTGTCAAATAAATAAATTTTAAAAAATAATAATAATAAAATCTAAGTAATAAAGAGAAATTCTAACATTGGTTGGTAGAGGAGATCCCATCTATATTTAAAGGAAGTGATCTTTCAAAAGTTTAATAAAGATACAAATAGATATTATGTAAGAGAAACAAAATAAAAAATGGAGAGAGTAGAGAAAGAGAGGAGGGTGAAACAGAATTTAACATTAGATATACTAAGAGATAAAAATGCATGTAACATAAATAGCAAATATAATCAGCTACTATATGATAGTGTCAAGAAAGAAAGAAAGAAAGAAGAAAGAAAAAAGAAAGAAAGAGAAAATGTGTGGAGGAGCACCTGGGTGGCTCAGTCGGTTAAGTATCTGCTTTTGTTTCAGGTCATGATCCCAGGGTCCTGAGATCAAGCCCTACATCAGCCTTCCTGCTCAGCAGGGAGTCTGTGTCTCCCTCTCCCTCTGTGCTATCTCTCTCTCTCTCTCTCTCAAGTAAATAAATAAAATATTTAAAAATTAATTTTAAAATGTGTGGCTATGTAACTGCCATAAACTTACATGTAACAACCAAAACAATTGCTAACTCACAAACCCAAAAATTTTTAGAGTGTGTGGATAGCCTAGGAAAAAGCGCAATTATTTTGGGAGTCTTCAATGTTTCTGTTAGAATTAGACAGATCTAGTGAACATAGCATGGGTCATGTTAAAACTGAATATTATTATTTCATTTAACATGAATTAATATATACATGTAATTATATATTCCTCAAAAGAAATAGGAGAATTTCAGTAACTATATATTCAAGGAATATTTACAATAATTAGTAATTTTGTTCACAAAGACAATCAAGAGAATTGTTTTGAAGTAAAAACCAGGTCTTATTCTTTGAGCATAATCCAACACAATTACTTTTTATGAATTAATAAATCTAGAAAAAATATAATTTGGGCAATAGAAAAAGGTCTAATACATATAGTATTAAAAGGGCTCTTACAAGTTGACATCAAAAAGACAAACATCCTCATTGGGCGGAAAAAAAAGCAAACCATATGGATGAACACTTATAGAAAATATAACCAAGAATGTAAAAACGTGGAAAACATGCTCAGATTTACTGATTATCACCAGTGGAGGAAGAACTGATATATTATTGTATATATTATATACAATATGTATTACAGTCCATGTACATGAAAAATATGCAAAAATTCAAAATAATGAATTAGAGACTCATCATTTGACTTGGAAGAACTCCTATACACAGTATTAAAGAACCAAGATGACTGACACCTGGGTGGCTCCTGGGTGAAGCATCTGCCTTTAGGCTCTCTGCTCAGCAGGGAGCCTGCTTCTCCCTCTTCCTCTGCCCCTCCTCATCACCCTCCAGCTCATGCTTGCTCTCTCTCAAATAAATAAATAAAATCATATAAACAAACAAACAAACAAATAAATAAATAAAACAAAAACCAAGATATGCAAAATATGCAAATGTTTTGAAAGAAAGTAGATTAGTGATCACCTCAGGCTGGAAATCAGAGTCATCTTGAGGTGATAAAAATGTTCCAAACTAGATTATCTGATGATTGTATAACTCAACAAAATTACTAAAAATCATTGAGCTGTGCACTTGAACTCTAAATTTTATGGTATATAAATTATATCTCAATAAATTTGTAAAAAAGCTTAAATACCCACCTATGGTTATTTTTTATCATAAAATTTTATTTTTTAAGAAAAGGAAGATGTAGAAAAGTAGGTATAACATGATATAATTTCTACTTTTTATGAAAAACAAATAATTGATGGAAATAAAAAGGAAGAGCAACCAAGAACTAAAATAAAAGAAAAAAAGATCACAATAAAAATAGAATATATATAACATCTCTGCACTTATATAAAATGATACATATCTCTGCATTTATAGAAAATGATATGCATGTAGGTATATACATAAATGTTAAGCTACCTGCAATTAACTTTAAAATACTTCAGCAAAGAGAGTATATCATTATGAAAGTACAAATAAGTTTATCTGCTCTAGGGATAGTTAATTGCTCTAATTATGTAACCATACTTCAGTTGAAAGTTACATAGATTTTTATCAGAAGTCCATAAACCAAAAGTGGTCATTATAGGTGCTTCTATTTTCATTATTTTGGTCATTACCTAAACATAAAGAATATCAGAAAAGATTTTTATTAATATAATTATTGGCCTATTAATTAGTACAGCAAATGTTAGAATTGGGCTTTTATTGGCAAAATTAAAGATATTCAAAAAATGCATATTGGCTAAAATACTTTATGAACCCTCCTCTCTCAAATTCTTTGCACAAACAAGATATCAGAATACAGCCATACACAGCATGAATTCTTAGGAAGGTATCAAAGCTTGACCAATAGGCATCCTTATATCCAGCCATTGTAAATCAGTATCACTTATGAAAATATCAAAACCATGCCTCCAGAAAAGCTGCCATGCCATCCTCCAGTGAACCTTTTTAACCAATATAAAGGTTGAAACATTTAAAAGGATAGAAAACTGGACTTTGTCAAGCTGACAGAAAAGGTTATATAAGTTGTTTTTTGCCTGCTTATTTATGTTTGATTATTTAATAAATTCATGTGTGGAAGAATTTGGTCCGCTATTCCTTTTATTATAACCAAGTAGTTAGACTTAGGGCACTTCTAACTTTCATCACATCGAACTACATTGTCTTCTATGATTTCCAAAGAAAAGAATCAAAAAACTGTATATAGTCAGATTAGTTTATACCAGTTCACAAGAACAAATAAACATACCTCTAAAAACGAAAGGTATGGCTTATCTCTTCATGAAAAAAGAACTTTGTAAGTACATATAAACAAAATTTTCATATCCACTTTAAAGAGATCATAGGTTCGCCCAGATCCATTCACAGACTTCTGGTGGACTGCCAACAGGTAAGCACTTGAAATGTAGACACAGACATGTATAGTTAAACTTTACCTCAGTAGTCAAAATGTGAAAATTGATGGACACAGGTAGGATCCCTGATTCAGTTCAGTTTATGCTAGGACACCCATGGAAGTAAATTTGTACCCGTGATGGCAAGATAGAAAAGTTACCTGGTCACAGGGGTTTGCAGTTCTCATTCTGCTAGCATAGATGAGTGTGTGTGCATCTCTTTGGCTGACTGTAAACCATGGGCTGCTTGCAAACAGCTGGGATTTCACCATGGGAAAGGCCCTGAAGAAGTTTCCTTTATTGTTTAGGAATTTGGAAAACAGAAACATGAATGAAGGGATGACCAGAAACTTTATCTCACTGGGAAATACAGAGTAGAAGAGGCAATCCTAAGAAATTAAAGAAATCAAATTAGACAGAGCAGGGACAAGAGAACCTTGAATGCATAACTGGAGATTTTGATTTAATTGAAATGAGAATGCCAAGAGAGGCTTTTGAGTAGCTCAATGGGTGACCTTTATCAACAAAAGTTACTGAGAAGAAAAAATAACTCTGGCATTTTAGAACTAATAGATGGCAAGCTGGCGTTGGGTGGGGGGCTCTGAAAGCACAGAAGAGGAAAAAAAAAAAACATAAGTGATAGTGACTAAATATGAAACTGTGAAAAAAGAAGAAAATGGAAGTCTATTTAAGACATATTCTGAAAGTAACTATAAGATTTGTTGATAATGAACCTGTCAAGGACAAAGGATCATTTCCCATTGATGTAGGGTGATGTAAATATACAATTCATCCATACATCCACACCAGATGAATCTTCTAAACATGCTACCTTTCTGTCCCTGGAGGAAAGAGCCTTATTCTAAAGTCTTAGAATAAGGTCTCAATTCTTTATCTTGAAATTCAAGATTTTTTTATAGGGTGGTCCCAAACTACCTTTCTCAAAAGTACCCTTCATGATTCTGATTGCAAGGGTTTGTGAGTTTTTGTTTTCCAGAACATAGATGAAAATTTTAAATTAATTTATTAGGCTAATTTAATTAATAATTAGAGCAAGACTTTCTCTTCATCCCACTATCATGTTTCTAGGCTATCCACCTACATTTCCAGGGTGGGGAAATGTACAAGGGTGAAATGTGGAGAAGTTAATATATGCCCTTCACATCTTGGTGGGATATGGTCCATGTGGGATGGATGCTCAGGGGAACGGATCTGGGCAGTCATAAGCACAGAGCCCTTAAGCAAAGGGCTATGAAACTGTGCTAGCCTCAGCAGAGACCAGCTCCCTATTTACTAGCTTTTTATTTCTTCATTTCACTCTCCTACCAGTGGGAGCCCAGCTGCCTTGCCCCAACCTTCTAGATACTTTTGAACTGGTTCTTCTAGCTGTGACTCTGAATCTTTTGTATCACATTTACTTTGCCTAATGATGGAGTATTTGTAACCCTCCTGGCTCCTTAGTGGGTCACTCCACATTTGTTTCAAGTTCTGGCATGTGCAGACTGTAGGAAAGAAAAGGCCTTTGGGGTACTAGGTTAAGGAGGAAGTCACAAAAATAACTTTGAAATAGTAAACTAGCCATCATGAAGTTACTTCATACTTCTCAGTCATGACCGATTCATTCTCAAGCAAGAAATGCTTCACTGTGTCCTTAGTATCTTCATTTTCTTTACGTGTCGATACCATATTCCTCCAACTCAGCTTTTTCACTGTCTCATTTCCAGTTACTTTTATTACTGTCCTACTTCAAACGTCCAGCTCAATGGTGACAACCTAAACACCTTTAGCACTACAGACGTCTTACACCTATAATATTGAGTATAACCGACTCAATCCCAGTGCCTAATCTCTTCGGTGCACTTGCCAAATTCCTCTCATTACATCTCCTTTTCTGCTTTCCAAGGACTTCTGGGGCTTGATCTCATCCCTCATTGCTCCATACCTTTTTGCTCTCTCCTAACTTCTCTCCTTTCCAGCCTAGTTTCTAGAACACCTTATTCGGCCACTCTTTGGCCAAATTATTTTCCTTATCCTGTTTTGACTTCTATCATACCTGTATGCTAAAATTAATTCCAACTCTGCTACATCCTAAAGTTGGCTTTTCCCCATCTTTATCCCTAGACTGTATCTATCATTTGTTGAGAAAAATCACTAAACTGCTTAGATTTGATACCATTAAAAATTCATAGCCTCAGAATTTTACCTGTCAGGCAATCCTACAGTTCTTCTCTAGGCAAATCTCTCTTCTTTTCTCCACGGTGACTATTTTTAAAGTTCCTCAACTTCCATAAACTTCTAAACTTGATGCTACCTACCTCCCTCTCAGCAAATACCTTGACCTGCTATTCTTAAAGAAAATAAAAGTTTTCAGTGTCGAACTACCTCAGTTTCTCTACCAAACCCACAAACTTATCTGTTTCTAAATATATACTGAATTCTAATAATTGCAGAAATTAACATCTCTCACTCTGTTATGCTCTTTCTCATGTATTATTTTAGAGAAATGAGCAAGGATGCCCACTGAATGATGCTGAGGCCCCTTCCATGTTGCCTGGCAAGAAGCTAGCTGAGATTAGTGGCTCCCCATTCTCCAGTGGGAGAGGCTCCTATGAATCTCAACTTCATACAAGGTGTATAGGTTCTATCTGGCACCCATGATTGTCAGTAGCCAGCTGCAAGATACCTGATTCTGACTCCTTGCAGTAGTTGGTACCCAGATCCAAACTGTATAACATTGACTCTTTCTGTTAATGCCAAGGATAACAACAGGGGAGTTGGAGCCCCTTCTCAAGATTATTGTCCCACTGCAGGACCAAGAGTACCCAGCTGAGAACACCTCTCTGCTGAGGCTTGGAGGGCAAGGTTTACACTGACATGCTCTCTATGTATTCCAGCCTACATGCTGTGACATTTGCCGTAACCTTTCTAACCTGCCCCCACCCCACATGCTACCTTCTTTCCAATAATATCTAAACCTTCTCCAATCAGGAAAATCAAATCCTATACTTTCAACTCCAAAACACCTCTCCAATCAGTCTGCTTCTCCTGTCTGCATGCCACTCCTCTAGCCAAGATTTCTCATATTACCTATACTTCCTCTCTGATCCTAGTGCTCCCACTCCTCAAATTATTCTCAAACTATAGTCAGGGTGGTCATGAAACCACAAAGGAGATTATGGCATGCTCCTTCTCAAATACTTTCAGTGATTTTTCCAATGTTTTTAAGATTAAGTTCAGACTTCCTTGGAAAAGCTATTACTATCAGCAATAATTATAACAACTAATATTTACTGGACATGTACTATATGTTAAGCATTAAGCTAGGTGCTTCCTATAGCTCAACTTTCCAATCTTTACCAAAATGTGACAACATTGATAGCATTATGCTCAAGTTACAAACCATAAAATTCAGACTAGATGAAATAATAAGGCTTTACAGACATTGAGCCAGTAATTCGAACCCCCTCCACTTATTTTTATGTCTGAGATATTTCCATTATAGGATAATTCTAGTCATTGTTAAGACCTTCTAGCTCTCTTTGTAGCTCAACAAAAGCTAGCATTTAAAAAATGGTTGGTGTGCGCATGTTTTTTTTTTTCCCCACAATATTTTACATATTTCTCCAAATAGAAGCAAAGAAAAGTAAAATAATTTACCTAAGATCACACATTTAATAAGTGGCAGAGTTCTAAAATCAGTCAATTAATTAGATAATCTGGTCTTGATCTGCATGATAAAAAATATTGCTCTCTTTCATTTATTGAATATAAATTGCCAAAGAGGCATGGATTTCTGGATGCTACTTGAAATCCCCATGAAACCAAGTAGAAGACTTCAGATAGTAGATTAGGTATATGGCTGGAGTCAACTAGACATGTAGCCATGTTCTTACTTACCAGCCATCATTGTCAGCCTCATGGCTTCATTTCTCTTCCATAGGAAGGCACAGCACTCCTAGCGCCCACAACATTGAAGCCAGTTTCATAGTAATAAACAAAGTTTGGTGAAAAATTATTTGGTTTTTAGCAAAACCATCGGTTTCAGACCAGTGTTAAAAGTACAGAATTGGGGGCACCTGGGTGGCTCAGTGGGTTGGGGTCTCTGTCTTCAGCTCGGGTTGTGATCCCAGGGTCCTGGGATCAAGCCCCTCATTGGGCTCTCTGCTCGGTGGGGAGCCTGCTTCCCCCTCTCTCTGCCTGCCTCTCTGCCTACTTGTGAGCCTGCTTCCCTTCCTCTCTCTCTGCCTGCCTCTCCGTCTACTTGTGATTTCTCTCTGTCAAATAAATAAATAAAATCTTAAAAAAAAAAAAAAAAGAATGGAGTGTGGGATTAGGAGACAGAGGAATAAGGCTAGATGGTTCTTTTTTTTTTTTTGATGTTTCACTTTCTTTTATTAATTTTTTATTTTTTATAAACATATATTTTTTATCCCCAGGGGTACAGGTCTGTGAATCACCAGGTTTACACACTTCACAGCACTCACCAAAGCACATACCCTCCCCAATGTCCATAATCCCACCCCCTTCTCCCAAACCCCTCCCCCCAGCAACCCTCAGTTTGTTTTGTGAGATTAAGAGTCACTTATGATTTGTCTCCCTCCCAATCCCATCTTGTTTCATTGATTCTTCTCCTACCCACTTAAGCCCCCATGTTGCATCACCACTTCTTCATATCAGGGAGATCATATGATAGTTGTCTTTCTCCGCTTGACTTATTTCGCTAAGCATGATACGCTCTAGTTCCATCCATGTTGTCGCAAATGGCAAGATTTCATTTCTTTTGATGGCTGCATAGTATTCCATTGTGTATATATACCACATCTTTTTGATCCATTCATCTGTTGATGGACATCTAGGTTCTTTCCATAGTTTGGCTATTGTGGACATTGCTGCTATAAACATTCGGGTGCACGTGCCCCTTTGGATCACTACATTTGTATCTTTAGGGTAAATACCCAATAGTGCAATTGCTGGGTCATAGGGCAGTTCTATTTTCAACATTTTGAGGAACCTCCATACTGTTTTCCAGAGTGGCTGCACCAGCTTGCATTCCCACCAACAGTGTAGGAGGGTTACCCTTTCTCCGCATCCTTGCCAGCATCTGTCATTTCCTGACTTGTTGATTTTAGCCATTCTGACTGGTGTGAGGTGATATCTCATTGTGGTTTTGATTTGTATTTCCCTGATGCCGAGGGATATGGAGCACTTTTTCATGTGTCTGTTGGCCATCAGAATAGAGAGCCCAGAAATAGACCCTCAACTCTACAGTCAACTAATCTTCGACAAAGCAGGAAAGAATGTCCAATGGAGAAAAGACAGCCTCTTCAATAAATGGTGCTGGGAAAATTGGACAGCCACATGCAAAAAAATGAAATTGGACCACTTCCTTACACCACACACAAAAATAGACTCAAAATGGACGAAGGACCTCAATGTGAGCAAGGAATCCATCAAAATCCTTGAGGACAACACAGGCAGCAACCTCTTCGACCTCAGCCGCAGCAACATCTTCCTAGGAACAACGCCAAAGGCAAGGGAAGCAAGGGCAAAAATGAACTATTGGGATTTCATCAAGATCAAAAGCTTTTGCACAGCAAAGGAAACAGTTAACAAAATCAAAAGACAACTGACAGAATGGGAGAAGATATTTGCAAACGACATATCAGATAAAGGACTAGTGCCCAGAATATATAAAGAACTTAGCAAACTCAACACCCAAAGAACAAATAATCCAATCAAGAAATGGGCAGAGGACATGAACAGACATTTCTGCAAAGGCTAGATGGTTCTAATGCATTTCAATACATGGTCCCTTTAATCATTATAATAGAACAAATGAGGCATTTTTGCTCCAGGAATACAGCAAGGTTACCTTGATACTTCCTCCCTTTGATACTAACTACCCCATTCCATCCTTAGGGGCACACATTTATTTAGCAGCAAAGCTGAGAGTTCTGCCACTTAACAGATTCAGGGACAGGACAATCAAGGATACAATGTCAGTAGTGGGACCCATCTTGTTAGACATGATCTCCCTAGAGTGCTAAGATGTAAAGTAGAGAGAATAGAGCCAGTGTAACTTAAAGAACTTTAGGAGATTATAAGACCTTTGTTTTTTTCTTTTGAGCTATATCATGTAATACCTCAAATCATTTATCTGCAAAATGGGAAAGCTATTAGCCTCATGGAATTCTTAAGAAAATTAGATGGGTTTATGTATACCAAGCACTTAGACAGTACTTGGCACAGTACACAGGAGAAACTAAGAGAAGAAAAATCTAAACTCACTGCCCATACTTTTAAATATTTCCCACATTACTTCACAGCGGACAACTCATTCTAAAGAGCAGAGGCATCACCACAAGAGACAAGAACAAGCATCTGTGAACTTTAACTCAATTTTAAGACATTTATCAAACAGTGTGGTAGATCTTATCCTGTATCTTACTTCCTTGAAAGCTCTTGGTTTCTTGTATCATGGAGTCCTGAGCCATTAGCAGTGAGAAAAATCTCCAATATAGAGCTAGGTGCTCTGCCCATCCAAACACTGGGATATTACCTTCCTAAGAGGCAGCTTTGATAAACACCAAAGTGACGTGAATTATAAAAACCACAGCTCAAATGGTATCGTCATCACAAAATGAGCCCAAAGTGAAAGAGAACACAAGGTGTGAACAAGTGATAAGAGCCAGAAGAATAAAAGAAAGGACAACACAGGCCAGCCTGAGCTAACAGAAGACTTCAATGGATTGGACATGATTTTGTTTTTAAAAAATCACTTTTTAACTTTCCCCTGGGGTAGGATAATGAATGAATGAATGTAGCCCCACTTTGACTCATAATATGAATTCCTAGCACTCCATCAGCACTGACTCAATAAGGTAACAGATATCCAATTTGACTTCACCTTTACCTACAAGGCAGCAGAAGGTTCCAAAAGAGACCTTCTAGGAAACTGCAGGCAGGACCTAACTGAGTTCAAGAGCCCACCAAGGGAATTCCAGCTGGTGCTTTATAATATATCAATATACTGGAAGATAAATTAGTAGTTTCCATCTTCCAGCAATTTAGGATATATAATTTCTTCCTTAAGTTTCCATAGATTTTAGTTCTGCTCCATTATCATTTGGATTTTAGTTTACTTCTATACAGGTGGTTTTTCTTTGGTTTTACATTTTTCTCACGTGTGCTGTGAACACACACAATGGGTTTCAAACCAAAGCATTTGATCTCTCCCTGTGCTTAACTTTCCAGGAAGATGTCACAATTGCCCCTTCACAGTAATCAAAGGGCACTTCTATCTCTTCCTCAGAAAAATCACAGCTCTCAGGTGGGGAGGCAAGGGGAAATGCTACATCTTTCACATTCTTAGTTCAGTTTTGAGAGTGAGAAAAGATAAAAGAAGATGAAAACAGGCTTCAAAACACGCGGAAAACTCCTGTCTTTACAAAGAAAGAAAATGGTGGCATTCAAAACACTACAGAGCAATGTAAGCAATACTTCTCCCAAACAAATAAAAGACCTTTCACAAAAGAACTCTTACGTGACCTGAGACAATAAATCCCTAAACAACTCAGTAGTTGGTTTTATAGCTTAAAGTCAAGCTTTGTCTTCACACACCCACAAATCTGGTACTTGGAACTTTTCAATACCTATTTTGTTCACATTATTGCTACCATATAATTTTCTTGATCCCATTCAACTGAAAATAGAAGGCAAAGGTACCCTATGTTAAGCAACATAACTTTCCTCATAGCAGCCATTTAAATCAAGAGAGGCTGAAGGTTATATATACGGTCTGTTAAGAACTTCCTAGACTTAAATGAAAAATTTTCTGTTCTGGGTAAGTAGAAACCAATGATAAATTCATGATATGTTTTCCTTATTTGCTTTTTAATTAACAGTTTATTTATTTATTTATTTACCTACTTATTTTTTTACTTTTGTTTTTTGGAGAGATGGTTGCTAGGGAGAGGGAGAGAGAAAGAGTCCCAAGTAGGCTCCAAACACAACACAGACCCAGGTGTGGGTTCAGTTTTACAACCCTGAGATCATGACCCAAACCAAATCAAGAGTTAGATGCTTAATGGACTGAGCCACCAGACACCCCTTTAACTAACAAGTTTTTAGGAAGAACTGACAACTTAAATAAAAACTTCAGAAAGAGGCAAAACAGATGTTCTGAGACAGTTTCACAATGGGAGCATGGAGGTTAGGCAACTCTGGGAGGAGCTATGAGCTGGGTATTAGGTGTCAGTGCTAATCTGGAGGAAACATCAGGGCAAAGTGGATGATGGGGAGGGATAGATTGAGCAGGTAGAGTTTAGTGTCTGGAGCATGTGATGTCTGTTACCAGGACTGGTGATGACTGTCATCAGAAATATAATTGACAAGGTAAAGTCCATGCAAGTAAGGATATATTGTGAGGGTACCTGGGACAGTGATCAACAGCAGGCAAGACTGGCAGTAAGGAGAGAACTTTAGCTCCTGTTGTGTAGCCATGTGATTTCAGTGACTGAAGGAAAGTGAGAGGAGCAGGAGATAGTTCCAGGAAAAAAACAAACAAACAAACAAACAAAAAAGAAAAACAGAAGAAAGAAGAAGAAGAAGAAACAGCTACAACCATTACCAACCACCACCACCAACAGAAATTCACTGAAAAACTAGACTGTCAATCCTCATATTTAACGCATTAAGAGAATCATCTCATTCATGAAGTACTAGACTCAATTTACAGGTAAGGAAACTTAACGACTCAGTCTTCCCAAATTCTCTCAGCTAGTAAGTGCCATAGCCAGAGCTTTCCAAAGCCAGACATACTTGGCTCCAAAACTCTTAAGCACCATATTTTATTCTACTGTGCTAGAAAGAACAGAGGTATAGAGAACTCCAGAAACACAGAAGAAGGTTGTGGTCATAAGATATTTGCACAGCATTTTGTGTTTTCACAGATTTATACATGAGGAAATTGGAGCCCAAACAATTAATTGACCTGTGAAAGATCACACAGCTAAGTAACCTATAGCACTCCAGAATATACAAAGTACTTTTTACTTAAAGGCATGGTAGATCAAGATAGAAACCTAGATATTCAAGGATCTAACAGACCAGCAAGGCTGACTTGAACAGTAAGTCACCCTAAAACACAATTACAAGAATTTATTAGGGGAACATTTTTGAGACATTGGATTAGGCAAAGAGTCCTTAGGTATAACACCAAAAGCATGAGCCATAAAATAAAAATAGTTAAATTGGGCTTTATTTAAAAAAAAATAACTTTTAATCTCTGAAAGACATTGGTAATAGTATGAAAAAAAACAAGCCATATTAGAAGATTTTATTTACAAATCACATATATGGCCAAGAACTTGTGTCTAGAATGTGTAAAGCATTCCCAAATTTCAACATTTAAAAAATGACCCAATTTTAAAAATGGGCAAAAGATTTTAATAGACACTTCACCAAAGATCTACAAATGGAAAATAAGTTCAGTATCACAAATCATTAGAAAAGCAAAAATGTAAGTCCCAGTGAGACACCATTACACATCTATTTGAACAGCAAGAAGCAAAAGGACTGACAATATCAAGTCTGGCAAGGATATGGAGCAACTGGCACCCTCACACATTGCTGGCTGGAATGCAAAATGATATAGCCACTTTGGAAGATGGTTTGTTTCTTGTATAGTGAAACATACAATTGGCACATGACCCAACAACCCCACTCATCAATATTTACACAAAAGAAATGAAAATTTAAGTTCACAAAAACAGTTGTAAGCTAACAATTAAAAGTATTTTCTTCATAATACCTAAAAAATCGGAAACAATCAAAATGTTCCTAATCAAAACTTTGTACATGCATTCAGTGCAATACTACTCAGCAATAAAATATCAAATTATTGGTATTTTCAACATGAATAAATTCCAGATGTATTACACTAAAGGAAAGAGGCAATACCCAAAAAAGTATGAATTCATTTGGATTTAGCTGGATGAATTCATTTATGTGACATTGTGTAAAAGACAATGACCATCAGCCAGAGAACAGATCAACAATTGCCAGGGATTAGAGTGTAAGTGGGGTTGCTGACAAAGAGGTAGTACAAGGATATTTTTTTCTTCTTTTAGGATGAAACCCTCTGTATCTTGATCATGGATCCTTTGTATTTGCAAAACTTACAGCACTATACCACACCAAAAAAAAAAAAATAGTTTACTGCAAACTGATAAGCTTCTTAAAAAGAATTTTTTTTTATTAAACTGTATATGTCGTGCATGTGTAAAGAGAAAATAAGAGAGAAAGATTTTGCAAAAAGATGGATTTTACATGAAAATCAGAAAGTATAATCCTTTCCCACATGGCATGTCTTGTGCAGAGCAGCCATTCAATAAGCATTTGTTAAGTCAAAATGAAAAACTAAAAGAATAGCAGAGGACCCAAGTTACCTCAAACTAACTTCATTTGTAAAATATAATACCAAAATTAAACAATTAGGGCCATCCCTAATTGGGTCAGTAATGATTCAGGATAATATCTTTGAACTTTTACCACTCTATACACACCAAACATGGAAAGTTAAATAAAGCAACAAAATCAATTCAATTAATTTATTAGCATATTTAAAATTCAGAATGGCCAGTGGTAATTTTTATTGTCCCTTGAAGTTACAAAGTAGCAATTTGGAAAGCATAACAGTGGAAAGGAGGAATAAGACTTATACATGTTATGTATAATTATGATTTCCTGGACATAATAAAGTTCATCTTTATTATAATTGATGAATATGTTACATAGAACCTTACATTAAAACAATGTGAGCACAATGAAAGTATATCAAATGAATAATATTTAACGTGCTGAGTGCATTTTATGTTTTATTTTTAAATCCAAACTTTTTAGAATGATTCAATGCTACTTCAAAAAATAAACTACCTGTAAAGAATACGAATTACAGTCATTACATGATTTGTTTCAAAAACAGGTCATTACAACTAAATAAGTTTCATGAGAAGAAATCAACCACAATTCAAAAAGCAAAAGCAGGTATTGAGAAAACAATCTAAATGTGATATTAGTGGATATATTCCACTTCTGAATATAGATACATATCAAATGAAATTATTTTTTTAAAAGTATAAACTTTTATGAGACTATTTCAGTTTATAAAAACAGGCACAGCTGTTAGTACAAAAGTCTAACAGTATTCATTGGCATTCAGTGAATTGTAAAAATAAGGTATGATAGTGAAATGAGAAGTGGACACTGTATTCAACTTCAAAATATTTCCATATTGCCTAAGTTTCTGCTTGTTTAGTAGGAAACAAGAATCAGACTAATAACGGAGCTATCCTCAGCCTTGAAAGTGTAGCAGAAAATACTTTTTTCAATTGTCTTACTTTGCAATTATCTACTCCAATTTTACTTTTGCTTTGCAATGTGAAGTACTATTCTCAAGATAACCAGTGCAATCCCACTTATTAATAGTTGCATTGCAATCGTTTGGGTAGTAACTTGACATGTGGGCCTCCTTGAACAGTACAGAAACAAAGACTTTTGTCCAGAATAATTAGTTCAATGCTTCCCCTAAGCCAGTAATGTATTTAATGTGATTACTAATACTTTCCTAGAAGTCCAATATGTATTTGTAGTTAAGAATAGTAAGAATGGAGACGCCTGGGTGGCTCAGTCAGTTAAGCAGCTACCTTCAGCTCAGGTCATGATCCCAGGGTCCCAGGATAGAGACCCACATCTGGCTGCTTGCTCAGCAGGGAGCCTGCTTCTCTCTCTGCCTCTGCCTACCACTCTGCTTGTTGGTGTTCTCTTTCTGTCTCTGACAAATAAATAAATAAAAATAAAATATTTTTTAAAAGAATAGTAAGAATGGATCAGACAAAAGTTATATTACCTTATGTCAAATTTAAGTCTTAAATATTTGGAGAAAATGTTAATCCTTGTGTCACACACCTGAGATGATAAGTTATTTTCAGTGAATTGATTATATTAGGTACCACAAAATACATACAGCATTCCTCCAATAAAAGCTCATCTAACCAGATTTACCTACCTCCTCTTTTTGTCTCTAAAAGTAATTGATGATCATGTATCCAGACTGTGACAAAATGCTGACTTTATAGAAAATCACAGATTCTTCAACTTTGTATATTCAGTACCCAGCACAGTGACTGGCCCACGCAGCACACACAATAAAAGTTTATGGAATTGTCTTGAAATATAAATGAATTCTACATAGTAAGGACTAAGCAAAATTGTGCTCTGCTCTTAGGATATTATGCTGGAGACAGTTTTCAATAAAATGGGAATGGGTTGGGGATGTTAGGAATACTCTCATACATTGCATGTGTGAGTAAAAATACATACAAATTTCCTGATGGCAATTTAACAAGACTTTTTAAAATTTAACATGATTTTTCAAAAGCCTTAAAAATGTACATGTACTCTGCCCTAATATTCTTATTTCTAGGAATTAATATGAAAATATTTGCATACATTTTTAATACTAGCAAAAATCTGGAAATCATCTTCTAAATATATAATAAAAAATAAGTGATTAAATAAATTTGACATAATCACACATTGAAATATCTTTCAGACCATTAAAAGTGATGCTATGTTTTAGGAAAAATTTGTTAATTTGCAAAATATATAGTATAATCTTAATCCTGTACCAATATACACACATGCATTTATATACAGAAAAGTGTTACACATTAAGTTGTTCTTTATGGTTATCTCTGGATGGTGGATTTAATTTTCTTCTCTCTCTGCCTGAGTTTAATAATTTTTCAACATTGGACCTCTATTGCTTTTGGCATAAGAAAATGCAAGTAAGAAAGTGAAAAGCAGATGCTTGGAAGGAGATAGTGGGAAGGCCACTCACAACTACCAGAATAACTAGTTTCCCCACTTCTGACTAACCTGAGTGATGGCTGCTTCTTTACCAGGACAATTTATATTTTATTTATATTTTATATATATTTTATTTACTTGTCAAAGAGAGACAGAGAAAGAACACAAGCACAGGGAAAGCAAGCAGAGAGGGAAGCAGGCTCCTTGCTGAGCAAGGAGCCCAATGTAGGACTCAATCCCAGGACCCTGGGATCATGTCCCAATCTGAAGGCAGACATTTAACTGACTGAGCCACCCAGGCACCCCACCACTCCTGTTTCTTGATAGCGTCCAATTCAGAATGAGTTTCTGCCTTGTAGCCCATCCTTAGAATCATCATCTCATATCCATACCCTGTAAGAAGTGCTTCCCAACCTTCCCTTACTGAGGTGCTTTCATAGCTACCGTTCTAGGCATTCTCGGTCTCTGTAACACCAAGTAAAATTAACCAAGCTTTGTAACTGGGTGTGTTCCTAGTGGGCTTTCATTGTTTCTGGTATTGTAAAGATGGTAACAATGATGGTGATGAAAGTGATGTTGGTAGAAGTGATGGTGTGACAGTGATGGTGGTGGTGATGTGATGATGGTGTGAGGTGGTGGTGTGATGGTTATGGTAATAGTGATGGTGTAATGGTGGTGGAGGTTGTGGTGTGATGGTTATGATAATAGTGATGGTGTGATGGTGGTAGTGGCAATAGAGGTAGGATGGTATTGGTCTTAGTGGCAGAGATGGAGGTTTGATAGTGATGGTGGTGATGGTAGTGGAGTGGTGGTGGTGGTTTGATAATGATGGTGTTGGTGGTGGAGGAGATGGAGATGTGATGGTGATGGTGATAGTTGTGGTAGAGATAGAGGTATGATGGTGATAGTTGTGGTGGAGATAGAGGTGTGATAGTGATGGTGGTAGTGTGATGGTAGTGATGGTGGTGATGGTGTTATTATGGTGATAGTGGAGGTGTGATGACAATAGTGGTGGAGTTCATGGTTACACAGTTGTTAGACTGGTGAGCTTTTAATAGTAATGATATCTGGACCTCAGGAAACTAAAGAAAAATGTTCTTTTATATATATTAAAATGATACCATAACAAGTCTTATTACTCACAGCACAGTAGAGGCAATATAGTGAAGCAAAAAGTATAGTAGGAGTCAGGGGCTATGGGTGGAGTCTTGGTTTTGCCACAAGTTTACTTTGTTACCTTAAGCTAATCACTTAGCCTCTCGGGACCTCATTTAATTCACCTAAAAAATGAAGGAGTTTACTGGGTTAACCCTTAATGTAACTTCTCACATTATGTAGCTTTGTGTCTGGCTCTTGATTTTTCAAGTTATCAGAGTCAGAGGCCTAGACGGCATCATGTATAAGTAGTCTAGGTCCACTGCCTATTTTAGAAATAAAGCTTTATTGGAATTTAGCCACATTTGTTTACCTACTGTGTACGGCTGCCATAATGACAGCTGAGTGGTTGCAACAGAAACAACAAGGCCCACAAATCCTAAAATATTTATCATTGTTTTTTTTACATAAAAAGTTTGCTGTCCCA
Organism: Mustela putorius furo; assembly: GCF_011764305.1. Taxonomy (NCBI): domain Eukaryota; kingdom Metazoa; phylum Chordata; class Mammalia; order Carnivora; family Mustelidae; genus Mustela; species Mustela putorius. Next base: position 78,459,691 of record NW_025421987.1, read on the forward strand.
TGGTCTCTGGTCTAGGTATATTATAAACAGGAGTTTGGCATGTTTAAGACATATCTTATTCATAGAAGGTATACTTCACAAAGTAGAGATTTTAGCTTATTCTGTTTGTTAATGTATCCTAGACACCTATGACAGTACCTAGTATCAAGTAGAGGCCAAATAAATACTGAAATAAATGAATGCATGAGAATGAGTGAATGAGTGAATGAATGAATGAATGAGTGAATGAATAAATGAAATGAAATCTCTGCAAAACTAAAATATTTACTCATCAGTAACCTTCCTGCCAGGGCATGGTTTTTATTTGCTGTGGAATTTAAAACATGTTCTGACAGAGGGAAGTCTATATATAATACCCCTTTACAGTGTTGTGCATAGCTTGCCAACTGTATATAATTCTAAACTAAATAGAATTTAGGCATGAATTTCAAATATAGTAGCAACATATAATATCTGATCCCACTTAGAAGACAAGCATGGATTAATAAATTAGACTCATAAATCTGGAAAAATACTCTTTCTTTTTGGTTCAGATGATAATAGAATCAAACAAAAATAGAAAATAGTTATCAAATATATTTTCAATTTTTATCTTTTTTTATTTCTTTTCAGTGTTCCAGAATTCATTGTTTATGCACCACACCTAGTGCTCCATGCAATATGTGCCCTCCTTAATACCCACGACCAGGCTCACCAAACCTCCCACCTGCCCTCCCCTCCAAAACCCCCAGTTAGTTCCTCAGACTCCACAGTCTCTCATGGTTCGTCCCCCTCCAATTTCCCCCAACTCTCTTCTCCTCTCCATCTTCCCATGTCCTCCGTGTTATTCCTTACGCTCCACAAATAAGCAAAAACATACTATAACTGACTCTCTCTGCTTGACTTAATTTCACTCACCATAATCTCCTCCAGTCCCGTCCACTTTGATACAAAAATTGGGCATTCATCCTCTCTGATGGAGGCATAATACTCCGTAGTGCATATGGACCACATCTTCCTTATCCATTCGTCCATTGAAGGGCATCTTGGTTCTTTTGGTGACTGTGGCCATTGCTGCTATGAACACTGGGGTACAGATGGCCCTTCTTTTCACTACATCTGTACCTTTGCGGTAAATACCAAGTAGTGCAATTGCAGGGTCATAGTGAAGCTCTATTTTTAATTTCTTGAGGAATCTCCACACTGTTCTCCAAAGAGGCTGCAACAACTTGCATTCCCACCAACAGTGTAAGAGGATTCCCCTTTCTCCACATCCTCTCCAACACTTGTTGTTTACTGTATTGTTAATTTTGGCCATTCTAACTGGGGTAAGGTGGTATCTCAATGTGGTTTTAATTTGAATCTCCCTGATGGCTAGTGATGATGAATATTTTTTCATGTGTCTGTTAGTCATTTGTATGACTTCATTGGAGAAGAATCTGGGAAAATTGGACAGCTATGTGTAGAAGAATGAAACTCAACCATTCTCTTATACCATATACAAAGATAAACTCGAAATGGATAAATGACCTCAACGTGAGGCAGGAATCCATCAGAATCCTAGAGGAGAACATAGGCAGTAACCTCTTCAACATGAGCCACAGCAACTTCTTTCAAGATGTCTTCAAAGGCAAAGGAAACAAAAGCGAAAATGAACTTTTGGGACTTCATTAAGACCAAAAGCTTTTGCACAGCAAAGGAAACAGTCAACAAAACAAAGAGGCAACCCACGGAATGGGAGAAGATATTTGCAAATGACACTACAGACAAAGGGCTGATATCTGAGATCTATAAAGAACTCCTCAAACTCAACACACACACAAAACAAATAATCATGTCAAAAAATGGGCAGAAAACATGAATAGTTATCAAATATTATAATCTTAGTACTAGTACCCATTGTTCCTAGATTTCTAAAAGTTAAGTTTGCTGCTAGGAGAAGAAAAGTCACCCAAAATGAAACTAGGTTTACAGATCTTGCTTTTGGGGTTTTTATATACTGGCACATTCAGTAAACTTCTACTTTCAGAAAAATCTATTTTCTTGTTTGTTACTTGATAAACAAAAATGTTTCTATCATGTTGCATGTAGCTTTCATGTTTTGCTTTATTTATTTTTGCTTATTTACTTATTTTGCAAGTCATCAAAGATGATGGTGATGATAAATATTTACTAACTAAAAAGCACAGCTTCTGGAATCACAGATCTGGCTCAGATTTCCAACCCCATACACTTACTAGTTATATTGCTCTAGCTAGATTACTTAACTTCACTATGTCTCAATTTCCTTATCTTTTAAAGGTGGATAATAAAATTTATTTTACATAACTCTTCAGGGCAATAAATAAAATGACATTATAATGGGCCTAATGCCTTTCCCTATGCACAGTCTGCGCTCAAAAGTTGATAATTTGATATCTCCCTTAATTGTATTATATATTTAAATTATATTACTGCCATATATTACATAACTATATTATAGTATTTATGGCATGTCTATGAGAAAAGTGATTGCAAATAAGAACAAAATGTTTTAAAATTCTGTCTGATTAAGGTCATGTTTATTTTGGAGTTTAATCTTTATCTTTTGTAGGGTCAGCAACACCCCAAATATTTTTCCAATTATAAGGCTATTTTTTCTATGAAAAGAAAGTCTGTTGCATTGTTTCACCAGTATTCTTCCCTAATAATAATACCAGGGGGATTTGCTGTTCCTTTCTCTCAAAGAGGTCATAAAGGTTCAGCATTGCTTCAGGAACTTACCTAAATAAAGCCACTCATTCCCAGCTGGGCAAACAGTGGATGCTACAAAAGTGCTTACATGAAGACAGCAAATAGACATCGATTGCTGATATCATTAAGTACAGAAAATGTTCTTTTATTTTATTAAAAAGTATGCTGTAAAATTCTGAGTGTGTACACAGAGCTATTCAGAAGATAATTCTCCATATCAGTTAAAAAAACACCAGAATCAGCTTGAAATGATGAAGATTTTTTTTGTTTTAAAATTTTATTCCAAAAATATCTGAGTGCTAATTTGGGTGTAAAATTGTATTAAGTACAATACTAGATATAACAAAGAATAATGTAAACTTCTGGAAAGCTAGCTCTTTGCCTGTCTATTTCTACTCTTTGTTTAATACTGGATTGAGCTTGATTACCACACATTATACAAAGTTTACATAACATTTTATATTTGTGTTTTAAATATATCTTGGATATGCCTGAATAACTATCTTTAAGACACTTGGTAATGTTAGTTTAGTGATCTGAGCTTCTTAGGAGACTGGAAACCCCATCTAAAATTTTTTTTTTCAAGATTTTATATATTTGAGAGAGAATTTATGTGAGAGAGCATGAGCAAGAGAAAGCACAAATGGGGGAGGGGTAGAGGGAGAAGCAGACTCCCTGCTGAGCAGGGAGCCTGATGCTGGACTTGATCCTAGGACCCTGGGATCATGACCTGAGCCGAAGGCAGATGCTTATTTGATTGAGTCACCCAGGGGCCCTGTCTAAAAAAAATTTAAGCTCTTCTGTGAGTTCAGGAAGTATACTCAAAATTTATTCCTGTGTCTAAATTAATTACATTCCTTCTAACCATTCTATAGCCAATGTCATTAAGGAGTACTATAGTGAAAGGCAAGACAGAAAAATATTTGATGTGGATAGAAAGAAACTTTAAGACTTTAACAGAACCATGGAAATTTTTAGGAAAGCAGATGATACATATTGACTTTTCCAGGCATGTAAAATTTACCTTGGATTTTGTAAGGAATGCACACCTTCCTTCATCCACCCTCCTAAAGCCACTAATAAAGCCTGAACACGAGAAAAACATTTATGGTCATCGAGATTAAAACAATGGCATTATTGGAATAATGTGCTAATGTCAAGGGTTTAAACTTGTCTTTTTTGGAGGTAAGACACTTAAATCATTTCAATTCAGGCAGCTCCTTCCCCTGGGATTCATCCCCCTTTTTAGACTCACCCTATTTTGATACTATCTTCTCCAGTTCATTTAGATGGGTCTGGCTCTACTCTCTGCTCAGAGGACACTCAGTCTTCAGAAGGTGCTTAGACCAGAAACTAGGAAAGAACCATTCCCATGTTCTTTAAAGAGATTTTTCTTGGAATTCTCATCTGATTGCTCTCACCATCAGAGTTATAAGATCAAGAGGACTGAGCTTAGAATAGAGGCATTGGAGAAAATACACAAGTCCTCTGGGAGCATCAGTCATTTTTTTTTCTCTTAAAGCTTTTAATTTATTACATGAGGCCCAACACATTATGGTAATCTGCTTTAGTCAAAGTCTACTGATTTAAATGTTAATTTCATCTAAAAATACCTTGTAGTACATCTAGGTCCTGTGGCCTACCCAGACTGGAACATAAAATTAAGCATCACATACTTCTATGTAATTAGCCCTGCTAAGCTAAAGATTTAAAATGTGTACTTAACCTTTTCTCAACAGAAGACATATAGAGAAGTCTTTTATTTTATATAAGCTGATAAAAACTGGACAGCCTTATCAAGTACCCCATTCAAATAAAACACATATTCAATAACAGTGAAAGAAAATCATTGAAAAATATTTATTAATATCTCCAGAAGAGGCAGCAAAGGGAAACTTCCACTCAAAAAACACAGCAATGGCATTAAATAGTTTTCTAATATTTTTTTTCATTAACTAACATAATATAGCTACCTACAGTCTCTGGTCTCTAGCTACTAGGGTCATAGGTTTAAAATGCTGAAAAACTCCTAAAATTCAGTTTCCACTGGTGCTTTTTCTCCCCTCTCTCTTTTTCTTTCCATTCTTTCACTTTTCCGAAGATAGTCTGTTATGGACTGCATGTTTGGGACACACACACACACCCCCATTCATATGTTGAAACCCTAATTCCAATGTCATGGTGTTAGGAAGTATGGCCTTTCGGAGGTGATTAAGTCATGAAGGTAGCACTCTTGGAACCAGACTTCTCATTTTCCACCACCTGAGAACACAGCCCAAAGACAACTGTCTGTGAAACAAGAAGCAATCTCTCCCTAGATACTGAATCTGTTGGTGCTATAATCTTGGGCTTCCCAGCATCCAGAACTCTGAGAAATAAACTTCTATTGTTCATAAGCCACACAATTTCCAGTATTTTTTTTATAGCAGCCTGAACTGATCAAGACTCCCTCAATTAGCTATCATTTATAATTTGTCCTTTTTGCCCTTTCTAGTTTCCCTTCACTCATGACTCTGGTGGGCATGTGAAAAGTCTGAGCCTGACTGACACATAGAGGAGAAGACAAGGAAATTCTGAGAGATATTTAACACTCAGTGTTAACTATTTTTAAAGTCTCTGTTATATCAGGATTTTTTTTCATTGCCAACATTACAGTTATGTCTGTGAGTTTGACAGGTGACATTTCTTTTTTCCACAGGTACATACTTTTCAAATTCCATCAAAACCCAATCACCCAACTGGCAGACCTCCACTGCATCTTTCATCCACTCCTCTTCACAGTTCATGAACTTCTTATAATCCTTGAACACACCATGTATTTTCTGATTTCTGTGCTTTTACATGCTATCTATCTCTTTCATTTTAGTAACTCATTTTCTTTCATTTGCCTTGGTGACTCTCCACATGAAATTTAACACCCAGCTCAAATATCATTCTCTGAAACCTTCACAGACCCCCCTTAGGGCACATTACTTTCTCCTACCTGGTTCCATGACACTGTGTACATACCACAAATAGTGCTTTTCATCTTACACTGAAACTGTTACTTTATAAATCTGTCAAATCAGATGGAATTACTTAAGGGCTAGAACCATATTTTATAGATGGTTGTATCTATAATTTTATTAATCAGGTCTTTTGACTACAAGTGATAGAAATCCAGTCCTAACAGAGAAACTAGTGGGAAACAGTTCACTAACTGATAGCCCCTGGATTATGTGATCTCAGGTTAGCAACTCTAAAGGAAAGCAAACCTTTCTCCCCAAACATCCACAGAATAATCCCCCTGGGTCTCATGCTCATCTAGGAATTTGTCACTGTACCAAGTACCATGATTAGCTCAACCTAAGTCAACCTAAGCCTATCACCGTGGGCTCAGAGGACATTGCCTTCATGACCATTCCCCAACAGGACCGAAAGGTGAGGGGGAGATGATGCAAAGAGAGAGGAGTCTGATATCAAGGGAAGGAGGGGATACGTGACAGACAGTGGAAAACCAGGGCAACTGCATCTTGCTACTCTGGAACCAAGCACAGTATTTGGCACTTGATAGGTGCTAAGTAAATGCTGAATGAATAAATAAACGCTAATCCTTCTGTGTTTTAATAATGTTCTCAGAATCTATCACCAGATTTAACACACATTGCATTTCCAAGGTCAATTACCCATGATAATTCACTTCAAATTTCACAATATCAAATTCTGATACTTCATGTACCAATCATTTACTCAAATATTTCCAACTTATAATCGCAGATCAAATAATAATGCTATTTAAAATAATAATTTAGAAATCCTACAAATAATCAATAAACTTTTTCAAGACTTAAACATACATAAATACACTACATTAGCATATATATTCATATTTATGTGCACATACACATTTATATGCATGCACACATATATACACACATATAAAAGGAGGTCATTCTCATATCGGGGAATAACTCTTAATGTAGAGTTGCATGCTGTAAACTTGATGAAATTTGTTTTGCAATCTGCCTGACAACTACATACCAAAAATGTACTTTTATTTTATTCTGTACACAGAACAAACGGTGTTTTATCCAGTGAAACTTAGGTTTAAAGAATAACTCCTCCTGTTTGGGATAGTTTCGGCACTGTTTTGTCTCAAGAGAAAGTGGCAAGTGAAATGAACACAAAAGAACAATTGAATAATAGATAACACAGTGAAGGTGAGCTTTCATGGCCCTTTTTTCAAATGTTGTATTTAGATCACTCTTACATTATTGAAGGACACTGTCTTTAGGAATCAAGTAATAAAAAACATCTTTAAGGGTGAAATCTTTTATGTTTTGAAAAACTGTAATTGAAATAAATCATGTTCTTTAACTTTGTTTTTATAAAAGAAGCCATTACCCTTAAAATATCCTCTCCCTTTTAATGAAAACCCAGGATTGACACATAATTGGTACAAATAGAAGCATAATCCCTCACAATAACATTTACAGTCTCTCATTCTCTTTTCACCACCTCTTATCCTTGCAGTTATTCTCAGCAGCATCAAAAACTCAGAAATTGTGTAGAGCAGATATTTTGTCCCAACTTGTCAAAAATAACCAACAGACACAGTTACATACAAATAAAGCCATTACTGAATCCACAGGAGCCAAATGAACTATACAAGGTGTTAATTAATTTTGCATTTCTAACATTTCAGTCATCATTTCCTTGGAAGTGGACACCTACGCCAAGAAAAGAAATGTAGCCACATGTAGCTATTAGGTACAAAAACTATTCTTAATATACAAATGCAAAACTTTTCTTGGATAACATTTATGTTTTCCATTAGCATCTGGCTTCTTTTCCAATAAAGTTCAGTGTTTGTGACAGCCTTTCTTTCAGAAATGTGAAGTCTTTCTTGCCGTGAGCATTTCAAATGTTCAGAAATACCAACTGTGATTCAAATGATTTATAAGGTCATCACCCAAGAAAAGCCATGTATACTGAATCTCCAAGTAGCCAAACTCAGGAAAATAAAAGGAGAGATACGTATTTGAGAGTGTATGACTGTGTGTATGGGTGCAGGCCCACACTTAGGAAAGTAACTTCTAAAATAGGTAGTGAGACAAAGTAGTAATAAATAACAGAAGTAAAATGTAAACTATAAAATAGAGATCTTAGTCCCTAAGTATTTCTTTAGCCTTCCACACTATCCAGAACACTCCCTTACCCACAGTAGGTGCCAAATAATTTGTTTGAACTGATTTGACAGTGTATAAGTAAATTTGTGTCAGTATGTAGAGTTAAATACCTGTATCTCAAGTCTTCCTTCCAAAAAGAACAACTTATTTTACTTTCATTCCTAATATTACTAGCAACTATTTGTTTAGTGTTTACTATCAACCAGATGGTGGGAGAGATACTTTACATGGTTGATTTGATCCAGCTCTAAATCCCTCCTATGTGACAGTCACTACTACTGTCCAGATTCACATGTGAGGGAAGGGAAGTACAAAGTTCTGAGGAACTCTCATTTGCTGCGCCTTCCTCCTGGAATGCTCTCTCCCTCGTTCAGTAAAAGTTACTGATGTTCCATGGAGTACTTGGGTGGCTCAGTCAGTTGAGCTGCTGACTCTTGATTTTGGTTTGGGTTGTGATCTCAGGGTCGTGGGATCGGGCTCCGTGTTGGGCTCCACACTTAGCAGGGAGTCTGCTTGAGATTCTCTCTTTCCTTTTGCCCACCCATATGTGTGTGCGCTCTCTCTCTCACACACACACACAAATAACTATTAAATCTTAAAAAAAAAAAAAAAAAAAAAAAAAAAGTTACTGATGTTCCAGGTCTGAATGGCCAGTGAGTTGGAGCCAGAATGGTGACAGGACATGGATTGGCAATGATAACTGTGAGGCTAGTGCTTAAGACTTTAACAAATGGCAACTGGACCATCATGGCTGAAAATGATGCAGAGATGATAGAGTACAACCAGAGGCATGAGCCTTGCATGGCAGGAGTTTTTCACTTGGGTAGAGAAGTAATGGTGTGCACAGCAATGCATAGTAAACATAAGCAAACCTGCTTCCCAACCTAGAAATACTCAGCTGGCCTTGAAAAAGTGTTTCTGAAACACGGAAATACACAAGATCTTATTTCATCATAAGACATAATTTATTCAAATTCAAAACTTATGGAATGCTCTGAAAAATTTTATAACTTTTTATATCAGGAAAATATATATGTGTTTCTTGCTTAAAATATTTCATAAAAATGCCCACACATCTCAATGCTCCAAATAAGAACAAGTATGATTATCTTCCAGATTATCTCCTAGATTTTTGAAAGAGAATGTTATATGAGCTCCAACTTATGGAAGTAATTATGAAAAACCTAGATGGTCAACACATCTCTCTTTTCACTGAATTCTATCTCTTAGAGTTCTAAATGTATATCTCACTGCTTTCTAAAACACCCAATTCATTCACATATCCTAGCAAATAAAAAGGCATTTCCTCTGGTCTTGGCAGGTTTCCTTAAAAGTGTACTGTTACTAAGGATAAGATTCATAACATATTTTTCACCCACTAGAGGGAATGCATCTTGGAAATGATAAAGATCTCAACTTTTTAAACCTTCACACAGATTTATTCTTCTATTCTGGGACCAGTACCCATTCACCTTTCAATCAAAAACTTTAAAAGATAATTTTATGTTTTAACCTTACATGTTCCATGCTATTAAGAGTTTTAAATTATCTGTGTAGGATTTGCCTTTCTATACAACCCTTCTTAAATTTGATCTCTATAAACACAATTTTTTAACTAAGTTAGCTTCTTTTATGTTTTCATAAGGTAAGGAATCCAAGGTCACAGATTTTTCTTTAGAATATGAGATAAAAACAGAAAAACTAACTCACATGCATTAAAACAAAATTTATGGTTATAATTGACAACATATGAGCCAGTTACTGTTCCTGCCATATTCCCACAACAAGAGGAGATAGGCATTTGGATTGTGTAGAGCCAAAAACAGAAGGAAAAAAAAAAAAGAAAGAAAAAGCTGTCTCTAATACCTCACATCAACTTTCTCCACAGTTCCCAGGACAAGGAGCCCCACAGTTCAACATCAGAGAGTTTAGTTGAATAAGAATTAATTTTCTGGGGTTATGGACATTGGGGAGGGTATGTGCTATGGTGAGTGCTGTGAAGTGTGTAAACCTGGTGATTCACATACTTGTACCCTGGGGGTTAAAAATATATTATGTTTATAAAAATTTAAAAATTAAAAAAAAAAGAATTTGTTTTCTACACATTTCTAAAACTGTCATTGTCAAATAATCTTAAGCATATGTAAAAAAAAAATCAGTGATGACTCCATTTCATAGTCTGAGCCTAATTTAGAATCTTTGAAAAGAAGCAGTGAAGGACTCCAAGAGCCCAGAGATCAGTCGGTTATTGCCTACCCCTAATTCCACCTAATTGCCTACCCCTAATTCCCCCCTGTTGGTTGGCCCTTCTACTAGATCCCTCTTTAATGTGGTCACATGTCCAGGCCCAGGGGAGACAATGAGTGTTTCCTGATCTCCAGCTTCTATTACATTTAAAGTTGCCGACAGGATGCAGCTAGAGCCAATGAGGCATAAATATACGTTTCCTTGAGAAATCTGATAAATTTTTGCTTTCCTGGTGAGAGGGAATAGATGTCATTGGCTGCTCTTCTCCTTCTTCTTTAAAAATGGGCATAATATTTGGCATATAAGTGGCCATCTTGTCGTCAAGAGGCTAGCAAGTACCGAAAGAAGGATCAGCAGAATCAGATGGCAGAGAGAAGGAGAGAAAGCATCCTGGTCTCTGATAATAACTTGAACAATTAAACCAATACCCAAAAATCCACCTCTGGATATTCTATTTTATAAGAATAATAACACCTACTGTTGTAGGCCTTTTAAGTAGGTTATCTATTATTTGAAGCCAAATGTATTCACAAGTGTTGTACCTTCTGTTACATTCTCACATTGCTCATTTTGATTTTAGCACTTTGTTTGTCAATTTTTTTTCCTATTATTTTTCTTTTCAACTGTCTGAGCAGATTCAGATCTTTCTCCCACCCAGCACTTTATAGAGCATGACACTGAAGATGAGTTCCTTCAGGTTTAAGGACTGTTCTAGCCCTTTCCTTTCCCAGGGTATTAGTTATTAAGTATAGTGAGGACAGTCACAACCCCCTACCTCATTTTGAATGGGTTCATTGGTCAGGTCCCACACTAAATGGCCAACTAGAACAATTTGAGGATAGGAAATTCTTGCAGGTACTTTGGAAACATCTATTTCACTCTTTGCCAAGATGTGAAATACATCATTCAGGGAATGGTACACACAAATATTTTCATAGCTTATTAAAAGCAATAATTAATAGAACCATTAGAAATGTATATTTTTTCCAAGAAAGAAAAAAAATCATTACCTGTAATTTCAAATTAGAGGGAGCCTCGGACCTCTAAATGGGAAGTTGACCAAAAAAGCAGGGTTGGTCTTGCCCTTGACAGGACAAAAGGGAGAGCCCTATCGTTTGTGGGAATCAACTTACTTAAAGCAAGAGGTAAAAAGCAATGTTCAGAGTTTCCACAGACTCTGTGGAAAGTGCAGAGCAAAGGGAGCAGTGCAGGAGACAACTGTAATAGGAAACAGCATCATGCAACAGGAATGCCTTCAGCTTAGATTAGAGCAAAAGGCAGCTGATTTTGGAGGCTTCCAGGAAGCTATTTGAGGTCTCATGGTTTGACGGCCTGTAGGTGGTATGCTCCAGGGCATGAATGGAGGCCATTCTCATACTCTAAAAGATTAATGAAAGCCCTGCAGGAAATCTTAAAATGGAATATAATATTTTCTCTTGTGTCACCCAGTGCCTAGTAAACATGCAATCAGTGTGGTAAAGTGAAATGAACTTTTTTGAGAGACAATGTTTTTAAAATATAATTGTTTATAGTGCACATTTATGCCACATTTTCCAGAGTAAAACAGCTTTATAAGTGCTATGTTCTAGTTTTGATTTTTCTCCCCTACATCGGTGACTGTGTAGCATATCTAATATTAACAATGTGAAGTATCCATCCAAATAAGTGTCCTAAATATCTTCCTCATTTAACCTAGCCTAACCTAATTTAATGTAATTTATTGATTCATTCATTTTAGCATTTACTAGTTTTTAACTATATAAAAACAAAGAAGTAGAAGTGAACACAATCCCACCGTCTAGAGAGCAATGTAGAAAAGTCAACAAGTAGACAACTGCTTCCAACTATCTCTTCCCAGTGGTAACCACTGTTAGCATCTTACTCTCTGAGTCCAGACTTTCCTCACTCTCCTCCCTAAAAATACCCAGCAGCTTTTTGGACATATAGCCAGATTATCTAGTTTTATCTAAAGAATACCAACTTGATTGTCAGCTTTTTTTTTTCATGTTTCAGATATTTATTAGTCAGTGTAAACCCCAACACAATACACCAACACAATTTTGTACATTTAGAGGGGAAATATTTCCTGGTTAAGTGGAAAATTGTGCAGACAGCTTCTGAAAGCCCTCATTCTAAGCAACTTTATAGTGAAACATGCCATTTAGAAGTCTGGACCTTTTTCTTCAGTTTGCTGTAATCTATATTCACTGAGTAGAACTTGTACTGATCATTGGGACCCAGTTTGTCTCAGGGTTCTGGGTTATTTTTTCAATCCCAACTGACATCTGGATTGAACAATGCCAGGTGCAAGATCATACAGCACTACTCCACTACCTCCTGCCTCAATAAATATGAAGAGGGGCTCAAGCTCAAATGCTTCTTGGCCTAACAAAGGATCTGGCATAATACGGTTGTGGCAGAGGCCTCCAGTCTGGGAGAAGAAAAAAGTCAACTTTGCAAGGGCTGGCATTAGGTAATCCCTACACCAAGCACTTATCAGCTTTCTTAAGTAAGTACATACACCCTCAAAGAATAACATGAGATACAAGCATTCCAATTCTTCATTAGACAATACAACAATCCCAAATTATCCATGTTTTTGAAAGTTTGGTTAAACAAACTGATTATCTTGTCCTTGAAAATTTGGTTAAATGAAGTGATATTTATTTGAAGGAGATACAATGTTTTATCATCTTACATAATCTTAATTTCTATGCTTACATCAAGTAATAAAAATTTCAACATATTTATTGCCTTAACTATTCACTTAATAATCTTCCTGTGGTTGCTTTGTAATCTCATGAGGCCAACATTCATCTTAGAGTTAAAGGAAACAGCTATTTTATTCTATCCTTCTTATTTTTATTAAAATATTTTTTCAGACATTATCTACCAAATCACTCAGCTGTTCCTACATACAAAACAAAGTGAAAAACACATTTTCTAACTTATTGCTGGGAGAAGTATGACTTCCCCTAAGCAAATGACAAGCAACTTCTCTGATAACAAAACTGTGTCCCCAACTACATCTTTCCAAATTTATTTCAAGAAAACTGAGAGCTAAATTTAAATGTAATTTATAATAACCTGATAAATCCTTATTACTTGCATATGTGTGTTCTTTTTTCTCTTAACTTGACTTTCCACTTTTATGTTTTCTCTGGACTTCCTTTTTACTTCTGCAGTAACATTTATTTTATTTAATTCTTATTTCAAATGTCTTTAATTCGTCCATAAAATATGTAAACAAAAAATAAAAGTATAAAATTATATAGGTAAGTAGATGCAGATAAATGAATGATAAAACTATTGTTTTCCCCCATTGAAATCTACTCTGAGTTTTCTATTTTCTCCCTCTCATCTACCAATTCCCTACTTTCTCACTGAAATGAAAACCAACAAAAAATCCCCAAGCTAAGAAAATATGATGTTTTTTTCTTAATCTTCAGAGTATGTCCATTCCACATTTATAAATAAAATTTCCACATAGCTCTTAATAAAGCCAGTGTGAAACTTTTGGTCAATTCAACCAAAGCGATTAGATCAGATCAAAAGAGTTAACAAAAAGAAGTTTAAGGGTAGAGTTCTGAGGCTAGGCCAGGCGGCTGAGTAAGCCACAACTGAGACCCTGCCGAATGGACAGAGCTCACAAAGGTGGTGGCGGTTCCAGTGGATCAGGTTAGGGCAGAGATCGACTGGCAGGGAGAAGAGGGACCCAGGCAGAGATTGCGTAACAGGAGAACCAGAACTAGGAAAATCTATCCAGGAAGCAGCTATAAGCAGCTATTATATAACCACAGCCATAATAAATTCATTTCTAAAGCCTTACATTAAGAAGCCAATTCTTAATCTTGTGAAGTAGTAGCACAGCATAATAAAAAGGCTGACCTGAGGGGCACCTAGGTGGCTCAGTGGGTTAAGCATCTGCCTTCGGCTCAGGTCATGATCCAGGGCGCTGGGATTGAGCCCCACACGGGCTCCTGCTCAGGGGGGATTCTGCTCGCCATCCCCTCTGCTGCTCCCCCTGCTAGTGCTTGCTCTCTCTCTCTCAAATGAATAAATAAAATCTTAAAAAAAATTTAAAAGGCTGACTTGAGTTTGTTCTCCCCACTCTGTCACTTACTAAATGAGTGACATTGTATCTTTCCTGGATTTCATTTCCTTATTAAAAAAAAGTAAATAATAATAACATATATCTTAATAATAACACATAGGTTATATAAGGATTATATATATAAACAAATACAATCATATATATTGCATATGTGTATGTATTTATTAATTTATTTAGGACACAGCTAATGATAAATTATGTTGTTTCTTCTCGTCTTTAATAGTATTGCTGGTCTGGGATCTGCAATAGAAAAATTAGAATTGCTTGCTTTGAACTTGGGTAAGAGAGAAGAAATGAGAACACAGCTGGATACCATTGAGTCTACAATCTATCTGTCCTTTAGAGTTCAAAACTGGTTATGGTTATGTCCTTTAGAGTTCAAAACTGCTTTTCTTCCAGAGGAGAGCTTTAGGAAGACATATTGAAATACTCCTATAAAATGATGTGATGGCTAGAATTTGTTTCAAAACACTCCAGAGGGTAGAAGAAAGTGATTGGGAGTGTAGATAAAACAAGATTTATAGGTCATGAGTTCAAAATGGTCGAAACTGAGTAATGGCTACAGGAAAGTTAATGATGCTACACTACTCTTGAAAATGTTTCAGTGAAAAGTTACAATAAATAAAACATACTACATAAAATATTGTATTAATCATAGATCAAATAAAAATTGAAAATTAAATCATAAAAGATAATTTTTTGCTGTAATATGCTATTTGTACAATTATTATTTTTACCCAGAAGTTACCTTTTAGAACTTAGACCAATAAAATTGGATGATGTATATGTTTTAATTAAATAAATATATAAATCTTTATAACATTTATTCTCATTTCCTACACATTCTATATATATATATATATATATATAGGTTTGTATATACATATATATATATATATTTTTTTTACTTTCAGTTCACATTAGTGGGATATTAGAAAGAGACAAACAAAAGAATTCAGAGTGGCTTTGTGATCTGACTAAATTGGCCCCTTGGTGAAAAGAATTAAATTAAGTGAAAGTAACAATAAAAAAAATTATTTTCTTGCCAGGTCATTACTAGAAAAAAGAGATGTGAGACTAATCAGGGAAAATGGCAAGAAACCAAGAACTCTGAAGAATAGGTGTTAAAGAAGGTCTGAGATAGAGCTGAAATAAGTTTAATAATTTATGTAGATGATACAATGAAGCTAAGAATAGGGAATGTGTGTGTAATAGAATCAGGTTAATTAGAGGGAGGGAAATGACTTTAGAAAAACACACTGAAGGGCACGTATTGCATGGAGCACTGGGTGTGGTGCATAAACAATGAGTGCTGGAACGCTGAAAAGAAATAAAATAAAATGGAAAAAAAAAAGAAAAGCACACTGAGTTCAAAATTGGAAGCAAAACTAAAGGAAATAGAAATGTAGACATTTTAGGAGAACATTCTGAGGAAAAAAATCAAATGTTAGGGGTATTGGAAATTTTTTGAAAGGTGACAACACAAAAAATGCCAGGCTGTCCTGTACATACAAAGGTTTGAAGGATTGATCATGGGCACATGGCACCTATTCCTGAACTCTTCGGGCCAGGGGTGGGTGAAAGGGCCAAAGTGCCATTGTTTAAAAGACTAAATGACCTTTCTGCAGTAAAGACACATTTCAAAAACTCCTTGGTACCTCTACAGCCGTGACTCCACCAATGGAAGATAATAACTCTACAAAACATAATCCAATCACCTCCTGAACCTTCAAATTGCATGTTACAGTTAATAGAAGTATTGATTCAATTGTCAGAGTCACTATGCAATTTTTCATTGAACAGAATCCTGGGTGGTGAGAAGTCTAAAGCTGAACACAAATGAATAATGCACATTTTTTCTCCATTTTGCAATGATATGGGGAAAAGCTTACCCTGCTCCTCACAAGCACACTACACACACACACACACACACACACACTCAATACCAACTCAACCCTATTGTTATCATGTCAGTTCCTACACTGATTAGTGGCAAAGGTTACAGTCTTTGAATTCAGGCAGATCTCAAGTCCTGTCTGAATTCTGCCATCCACTAGCTGTACCATTGCCGTCGTGATCCTTAATGTGCCACCTACTCCGTAGGATGGTTATAAGGATTGAATTACTGAGGCACATAATAATTTCTGGTATTGTTGGTTTTCTTGGGCTGCTGTTGGAAAGAAGGAGCCACTGATCCGATTCAGAAATGTGGTAAAGTGTTGCTGGGAAATCCTAAGGAAGAGCAGCTATAAAAGCTAATGAATGTTCTATACCTCAGCCACGTCTTGGTGACTTCAAGCATGTAGCCTAAATAGATCTCACTACAAATTAGCCACATGTTCAAAAACAGCAGAAATTTGTCTATTTGGTATGATTGGGAGACAAACTCAAATTATTCTTGTCACTCTGCCATATTACCTGAAATTCTCTCATTGGGGACAATTCCTTTGGGGAAAAGGTCATGAAGATAAGAATTGCATGAAGCTTACTTTTAATCCCCAGCACCTAGCACAATATCACACAAAGAGTAGGGGGTTAAAAATTATTCTTAAAATTTCATTGGATAAATATATATCACATATATACTGTGCTTCAGACACTGTGCAAGGCTTTGGGGAGGCAATAATGAACAAAATGGATGGAGTTGCTACACTTACCAAGTTTATGATCTAGTGAGTAAAAGAATTAACTCATTACTGGGGTAATAATAAAACTGTTTAGGGGTACCTGGGTGGCTCTGTTGGTTAAGCATCTGACTCTTGATTTCCACTCAGATCACGATCTCAGAGTCATGGGATGGAGCCCCGTATCAGGCTCCACAGCAGGCATGGTTGCTCTCTCTCCCTCTACTCCTCCCAACCCCTCCTCACATGCTCTCTCTTAAAAAAAGAAAAAACTTTTTAGAAATTTGGATCATGTGGCCTTCAAACTTTGTTAAGGCTTCACCATATATAATTGATAAACCTCCTGCTATAATTTAAGATAACTGCATTAACTACTATAAAAATAACAAATATGCTAAACAAAAAGACCTCGAATTTGTTTTTCTTAACATGCATTATAAAATGTCTAAAACTCTCCTCCTCCCACTCCATTCTTATTCCATTCACACAACAGCTTCACCAAATGAGCCAAATGTGATCATTATCAGGTGCTCTTCAGGATCATTTTCCAATTTTAAGATATGATCTTCTCTAGTACATATTCATGACTGAGTTGTCTAAGCAGAAGTTGGGGGATAGGAAGGGTGAGCTTAAGCAGAGATCATAAAAACCATTTTGAAACATAAATTGGAATATCATCTCCTCAAAGACCAGTAAAGGGTTTAATGTCAAAAGAAGAAAGCACTCTGTAGGGAAAAATTGTGAATGCTAAGGAAATGGACCAAAAGATTAAACGGTGTTCAATGAAAACCATGCATTGTTTAGAACACACTGAGGATTAAATTTATGGAGTTTGTACCTCTCATTGTCTTTAGATATTTTTTAATTCTGTAGAGATAGACATTTACTGGCAGAAAACATAGTAATCCAAAGAATTCTTGGTTATAGGCATGCAAATAAATTATGTCCAGTGGAGTTTCATTCGACTTCCTTCTCCACTGCTGAAGTCAGCTTTGCTTCTATTAAGCACATTTAAATCAGTCTTTCTGATGAGCTTCTGTATTAGTACCTAATACAGAAGCTACATATAATAAAAACTAAAATAAACAAGAGCACCGATGCTCTTTAGACTCTCCGTTGTACTTATTAGTTTTAACATCTTTTCCAGTCCCTTCATTAATTAATGAGTGAAATAAAACATATGACATGTATTCATTCTATATTTGTGTGAGTCATGATTGTATTCTTTTTCAACATCCATCCTTTACCACAAACCAAGTGTTCAATCCAAGTGAGAAATACCTATTGTGGTCTTAGTAACTCCTTTCTCTTAAGATAAGCAAAGACTGAGACAAGTCGACCCATAGAAATTGTTATTTGGCCTAATAAAAGAATACAGTTCCTATGAATATGGAATTGACAAATTTATTATTTTACCTCCCAGAAAAGAGTCAGAAAGGGCATTTCAAAAGTCCTGAAGGAACTGTGCTTTGCCTGTCATGGATAAATAATATTCATATTAGCTGCAAGCTATTAACCACAGGCTCATTTCAGGTGACGATGAGGAACTACAGGCATATAAGCCAGCATGTACTTATTATTGTATAGCTCTATTTAGAGATGTTTGTCTAAAGAAATGAGTCAAATTTTATTAGTTTACTAACAGAGATTTTACCTCACCGAACTTATGCCCATATCTAAGTTCCACTTCCTTACTTCTGGAAGTTACAAAGTCTACATTCATTTCAGTCCCTTTTTTGTCACATAATGAAGTCACTCCAAAAGTGGAACAGCATTTCTTTCTTTAATGTGTTCCTAACGTGATTTGTTAAATCTAAGATAATTTATGTTGCTGCTAAATTCCCATTATCATGTCATTATTCTTGGCTTGATTACTATAAAAATTGAACCTGGCTAATTACTTGAGACTGACTGCATGACAAGTCTGAGACAGTGACTCTACCCAGAGGAAACAAAGTATGAAGAAGACCCAAAGACACGGGCTCTGGGGCTCTGGAAAAATAAATCTTTGAGTCAGATAAAATTAAGATCAGACTTTTAAACACGGACCTTTAAATATAAACATATAAAGCATATAATTCCCAGATGTTACTGGTGTAAGTCTGAAGATTTGAAATGATATGAATAAAGAAATGGAGGTGAACACACTTAGAGAGATGTGGGATATGTAGTTAACAACCATACTTTTCTCATTATATTTAGAAGAAGCATATCCTCCCTAAAGGCTTGGAAGCCCAGTTCACTCCCATCTGCATCTGATTCTTAATCTATGTAATAAATAATAACAAGAAATGACTACAAGAGTCTTTCAGGCACTTTAAAAGTGTATATTTTGACGTGACTGGCAGTTCTTCATAAAAGTTCAAAACAATTAAAAAAAATTTTAACAGTGAATTTTGAAAGACAACAAAAGAAACACTTGAATTCAAATCTACCCAGGAAGAAAAATAAATAAATAAAATTTTCTTGTCATTTCAATCATTTTCTAAAAATCTAGCACAAGTCAAGAAATCACAGAAAGCTTAACGAAGTTCTCTAGAGCCTGAGTATATGGGATAACAACTTTGGTACAAAAACATCAAAGGATGGAGCAAGAAATCCATGAGCTGAGTGTTAGACAGGTTGGGTCTGAGATAGAATTTCCATCAGGTGTGTGAAAATATAGACCTGGAGCTCAAGAGAGATGTCAGGGCAGGAGACATAAAGTTGAGCTCTGAAGCCATAAAAATAGGTACATTCAAAATTGATGGCATATTGGAAAGGGAAGCCCCTGAGAGTGAACACTGAAGAAAAATACAAAATAAGAAAGTGAAAAGAAGTGGACAAGCCATGCAAGAAGACTGAAAAGGACTAAGAAGTAGGAGGAAGAGTCATTTCACAATTCCTACCGTCAAAGAGGGCAGAGATTCAAGGACCATGGACAGTGAAGGCAGAGTTGCAACCAAGTGCCACTGAAGCTGACAAACACATTCCACAAAGTATATGATAATGGAGAGCTTCCATGTCTCACTCCAGTCCCTCTTCCTGAAGTTGAAGAGAGTAATTCTGTATTTCCATTCTAAAACAAGAGCATGTAACATCTTTTTCTCATTTGGGCAAATACATGTGAACACCTGCGCTTTCCTGCTGTACAATATCAACCTGGGATCCCCTAAGAAGTTTTCTGTCTCTCTCTTCTTGTTTGTTTGTTTGCTTATTTGTCTCAGAGCAGGTTTCAATTAGGAAATGGGAAATTGAGATTAGAATTCAAAGTGCTGCAAAAACCATGTAGCTAAGAGCCACTTGGATTAGAAAATAAGAGATTTGTCTATGAAACACACCTAATGTGGCTATCTACACTTATGTAATGTATATAAATATATAAAAGATTCCAGGTTCATTCATGGCTAGCAAATAATGAAAGAAACTATCATATCACAAATGTTAAAGGAGCTACATATAATAAAAACTAAAATAAACAAAAATTATAAAAATATATATATATGGCAGTAGTTATGTTTTGGGAAGGATGAGAAGCAGTTTTTTAAAAAGTAAAACCCAAAAGCTTCTTCACAGTTTGGTGGTAGAGTGAGGTAGTTAGCAATCCTGAATAAAATGAAATCCCTGAGTTTAGTCAGGCTCCTGGTAGACATTTACAGAGCACTATTTAAACAGACAGCTGGTTCTTACACTACTTAGCTGCCGTTTATTCCCAGAATCTTCTTCTTCTGGCCAGACCCCCATCAGATCCGAGCAGTGCTTGCTCATAATTATTCTCCAGGCAACTCCACACAGAGAGCTAGAAACAAGAGTCTCAGTGGAATAGCGCTCTCCCGATTTAACATATGTCCCCTTTGGTCTATCTGTAAACCGTCCCGTAACAGTTACAAACACTGCATTGTACCAAAGAGTCTCAACAAAGCTTCAGGTGCACACAGGTGCTTTCTCTTTTCTTTCTCTTTAAGTCAGGGTGGAGGGAAGAGTATAAGGTCAGGAGATGTGAAGGGGTGCTCCAAGTACCACTCTGAGACCTGGAATGTTTCCCAAACAGAAAAGAATAGAAATCAATAGAGAAAGGAATTCTAAAGCAATTGTGCTCTTTAAAAAAGACATACAAAAAACCATAGGGGAAAATAACAAACCAGTATTCAATTCAAATCCCTCAAGGGATTAACATAGGTAAAATAAAGCCCCATCACATCCTTGCAGAACTATGTTCCGTGTTCCCATATGTAAGTTTTTACAACCTATTACACAACTCTTATCACACTCAGAACCCTGGCTGTCTGATTTTCCCTACATTTGGGCTACCCAAGAGTCTGACCCTCCTGCAGCCCCTCAGATCCCAGGTCCTGGGAATGCAGGAATGTGAGACTCATAACAAGGCCCTGACACCAGTGAAAGCCCTTTGGCCAAGACCAGGGTCGGAAGGGGATTGTGTAGAATTCTGCCTTATCTTGACATCCTTGTGTGTGATCCTTAACAATAGAATTTCATTAGTATGGATACTAAATAGTATGATATTTTAAGACACTAACATCAACTGAGGGTTACAGAAGGGGGGGTGAGGGACAGGATAACCAGGTGATGGGTACTAAGGAGGGTACATGTTGTGATGACCGTTGGGTATTACACCCAACTAATGAATCATTGAACACTACATCAAAAACTAATGATGTACTCTATGTTGGCTAACTCAACATAATAAAAATAAATAAATAATACTAACATCATATTTGAATTTAAGGCAATATGATGCCATTACACTGAGAGGAAAAAGCAAACCTATATGATACTCCCACCGGGTGAATGCGGAATATCAGTACATTGTAATTTTTTTAAAGATTTTCTTATTTATTTATTTATTTATTTGACAGAGAGAGAGCACAAGCAGTTGAGAGCAGCAGGCAGAGGGAGAGGGAGAAGCAGGATCCCTACTAAGCAGGAAGCTTGATGTGGGGCTTGATCCCAAGACCCTGAGATCATGACCTGGGCTGAACTCCCATGCTTACCAACTCAGTTGGTAACCAACTGAGCTACCCAAAGTGCCCAGCACAGTGTAGTTGAAAGGCAAGTATTAAGCAGGGCTTCACCAATAGTCGAGCATCTTATAAACAATTTCACACTAACAATGTTTATGGTGTGTCTAAGCACATGGCAAGAAATATCATCCCTGCTCTCCAACTTTGCAGCCCTAGATAACACATGACCCCACTCCCCATCTTCACAACTCCTATCTTACCAATTCTTGCTAATACCACTTGACCATAGTATTTCTTGTGCCAGTCACTATTCTGTATACCGAGTAGATCCTTGTTCCATTGGGGACATTCTCTGGTTATAAAAGAAAACAAAACAAGAACAAAAATGAAAACAGGCTTTAAAGTCCAAAAGCCATAGGTTCACATCTCTGTCCTATCACCTAGAAGGTCTATTGATCTTTCCAGATAATAGAAACTGTTATCTGTTCTCTGGTAAAGCCAAAGCCCAGGGATTATTCTGGGATGAGCAAGAGCCAGACTCCTTGGCAGCTCAGAGACTGCCTCTGCTCTGCCAAGTATTGACGATCTGAAACTCATCCTTCCATGACCTTCCATTTTGATCCTTGTTAAGGGATGCCTCTCTCTATGCTGCAGAGGCCTCTGACAGGCATGTGCAATGAGAAATGAAAACATCAAGGTTATTATTAATAGCTTTTCTATTTGTCCTTAAATCATCAACTAAAGGGCCAGCCTCTGGTCTGTTGTCAGCCAGTAATGCCATGGTTCCTGTGGTACTTAGTGAACAACAGCCACTTCACACACATTGTCTCATGAGGCTGAGTGCTACTATCATCCCCATTTTGCACAGGAGGAAGTGTGGGCACTGAATATTTTACCTAGTGTTAAAAGGCTACTCAGTGAACAGGTCAGGACTCAAAAGCAGATAATGTGACTCCAAAGTCTGTACTGTTAACCACCACCCTCTACTAACTCAAAATAATACTACTGGACTAACCAAGAAGAAACACTTTCTCTCTGTGCACAGTAAGGAGCTAGAAGAGTAGGGGAAGAGAAGAGAAGAGCAAAGGAAGAGAAGCGAGGTTTTATCAAGAAGACTTAATTAAGAATAGGCATTATATGTACATCAATGCAGTAAATACTAGGAGACAAAGTGTAAAGCACTAGAGGGGCTTAAATAATAGCTAAAGAAAGAGCACAACAGTGTAATTACAGAATTGTCAATACGTAATAGAAAATTCCAAGCTCTACTACAATGCTATCATAGTGTACTGTAATTATCTGTTTTCACACGTTTCCCTCGTAGATTTAGAATAGAGTTGGAATCCCAATCACCATTGTATCTGCAGAATTTAGCACTCAGATTGGCACACAGCAGAGATTCAAATCATGCTGAAGGAATGATGGCTGAGTGAAGGAAAGAATGAAGGAATGCTTAAGACCCAAGTTCAGGATGATAATGCCAGACACTTGGAGATTTTCAGAGAAGGAAGCAAACTACAGAGGGATGAAGCACTACAATATCTTAAGGAAGTAGGTATTTACCTAGATCATGTGGAATGAGTGGAATTTTACCTTGAGATGAGAGCTGATCGAAAGACAACAAGCTGTCACTTTCAATGTCATGCTGTCTTTTCTCACCTAAACACCAGTTTCAGGAGCCAATGCTTAGAAGGACAATATTGTTTTCATTTAGGAACTAAATTTAACAGTCGTGGCAACAAAAAGCTATGAATAAAAGAAATAGGACATTTTGGCAAACTCTAAGAAAGAAAGAAGCTAAAGTAAGGCTAACTAAAAAAGTATATTGGAAAAAAAATTCTAAGATCCGTTTTTCAAAAATTATCTCCTCATGCAACTGTCTATGGATTTTCCATTATCTGGTAGGAATTCTGCAATATTTTAGCAGCCTTATAATTTAGATTTCTACCAATCCCTAATTCTAACGGGTGTTTAAAGAGTTTCATGGTCCTCTGATTATTGCTTTAAAAAATGTGTTCTCATAATGAACACACAGTAATGCTGCTTTAGCACCAATATACATTCTCATAGTTACTCTTTCTAAGGGATATTGAAATTATAACAAAATGTAATTTATTCCAACCTGAGACGCATACCCAGAATAAGCCATTACTCTTCTGTATTTCTAATACATCACTTTCCTCATTAGATTTTGTTGGCACAATCTTCCCACTCGTATGCATTCTTCAAAGCTATAAGTTTATATTCAATTTGATCGCTTGTGGCAATCAATTCTTTAAAAGCTATTCTTAGTTTAGATGCCTGAGTTTACATATACAACACAATATCTGAGGGAAAAGCAGAATTGTCATAATCAGCCATGGAACTATAGTTTGAAAACAAAGGAACCAAACTGGAAGGGAGTAGGGAGAATGTTAGTACAATGGTTTCACCTTTCTTAGTGTAAATGGAATCATCTGCAGTGCCAAAATTTGGGATGTCTTAATGCCCATTAGTTATTCCATGGCATGATTTTACCCTTCCAAAGATTTTGGGACTGTGGGTATTGAGTTAAACTGTAAAACAGTTGTTAACCTTTTTTGTGTGTCATGGACACCTCTGGAATTTTGAAGCATGGGGATCCCTTCTGTAGTAGTTCCCTAATGTTGTTGTAACAAATTTAATGAATTGAACCAATATATATTTTGTTACAATTCTGTGGGTCACAAGTCCAGTATGAGAATCATCAGACTACAATTAAAATGTAGGCGGGGCGCTTGGGTGGCTCAGTTGGTTGAGATCTGTTTTCGGCCATGTCATGTTCTCAGGGTCCTAGGATCAGGCCCCATGTTGGGCTCCCTGCTCAGTTAGGAGTCTGCTTCTCCCTCTCCCTCTGCTGATCCCCCTGCTGTAGTGTCTCTCACTCTCACTCTGTCTTAAATAAATAAATAATTTTTTTTTTTTTTAAATGTGGGCAGGCTGCATCCATTTCTGGAGGTTATAGGAAGTAATCTGTTCCCTACTCATTTGGATTACTGGCCGATTTTAATTCCTTGCAGTTGTAGGATCAAGATCCTCATTTTCTTGCTATCTGCACTTAAGGGTCTTTCTCACTATATTCTTTGATGCATGGTTACTTTCCTCCATTTTCAATGCCAGCAACTATAGTGCCAGTCCTCATGTCTCAGATGTCTAAGACAATACTCTTCCTTTCTCTCCCAATTTCAGAGACTTATATGATTAAATGTGACCCACTTGAATAATATGGAATAATCTCCCCACTTCCACGTTCTTAACCATAACGTACCTACAAAGTCCCTTTTGTCATGTTATATAACAAATTCATTAAGTATTATGATGTGGATGCCTTTGGAGGTCATTGTTCTGCCTATCATACTTCCTCAGAATAATTTTGTTTTAGGGGTACCTGGGTGGCTCAGTGGGTTAAAGCCTCTGCCTTTGGCTTGGGTCATGGTCCCAGGGTCCTAGGATCAAACCCCACGTCGGGCTCTCTGCTCAACAGGGAGCCTGCTTCCTCCTCTCTCTCTCTCTGCCTGCCCCTCTGCCTGCTTGTGAATCTCTTTGTCTCTCTGTCAAATAAATAAATAAGTAAAATCTTAAAAATAAAAGAATAATTTTGTTTTATACAATAAAAATAGGGAATTAAAAAGGAAACCCATTACATCTAAATGTAGTTGGTAAAAATCACTTCAAAACAAATTTTTGATATAGTTACGTATGTGCTTCTTCATTGGTACAATAGTAAGAGCAAGTGGTAAGTCTACCAACGAGGTATACTTTTCAGTGTTGAACATAAATGATATAGTGATTATTGGTAAAAACTACAAATGTGATATAAAAATATATATGAATTCTAGTATCAATGCCACAGGTACTGCCAGCTCTGTTGTGCTTTGTTGCTTATGTTTATAATTGAAAAAACTACTAAATTTCAATTTGAGATTACCAAATTATACAAATTATACAAATATTTGTGTACCCTTCCCCTGAAATTTAAAGAATCCCTGGATCTTAACCCCTGATTTCTTGGTACCAAAATCCTGAAATTCTAGTTTGACCATCCTTCACCCCCACCCAAAGTATACTTTAGTTTGGACTTCTAGGGCAGAGATTTCTAGCTGCGCCAGCTAAAAGGCACAGATTATCAGAGTGGATCAGAAAACAAGACTCAACTATGTATTATCTGTAAGAAACTCACTTTAAATATAAAAACATATATATTAAAATAAATGGATAGAGAAATATATACCATGCTAATGCTAATTAAAAGAAAACAGTAGTAAGCATATTAATTTCAGAATAAACTTCAAAGCAAGGAGAGTTCTTAAGAATAAAGAAAGGTATATAAGGTGTATAATGATAAGAAGGTTAATTTCATAAGACATAACAATCCTTACCATGTATACACAGAACAACAGAGCATCAAACCACATGTGGCAAAAGCTGATAGAACTTCAAGGAGAAATAGATAAAGCCACTATCATAGTTAGAAACGTCAACACACCTCTATCAGAAATAGATCCAGCAGGCAGAAAATCAGTAAGGACATAGCTGAATTCAACAACACCATCAATCAACTGGATATAATGAACATCTATAGACTACTTCACCCAACAACAGCAGAATGCACATTCCTCTCAAACTCAAATGGAACATTTACCAAGATAAACCACATTCTGGGCCATAAAACATGCCTTAACAAATTTAAGAGAAAATAAGTCATACAATGTTTGTTCTCAAGCCACAGTGGGATTAAAGCAGGAATCAATAACAAATAAATAGCTGGAAAATCCCCAAATATACAGAGAGTAAGCAACATATTCCTACATAATGCATGAGTCAAAGGATCTTAATGATTACACTGGAGCCATCCATATCATCAAGGGTAATTTCCCCATTTCAAGATTCTTAATCACATCTTGAAAGTTAAGTTTGCAAAGGATCCATTATTTTGTCTAACTTCAATCAGCAATGAATATTTGAAATTTGAAATTTAAAATTTAAAAGAATGATCATTTATAATAGCACCCAAAAAAGTGAAGTCAGATGTAAATTTAACAAAATATTATAAGAACCATGTGTGCAAAACTACAAAATCCTAGTGAAAACTATTCAAGAAGATCTAAATAGTGGAAAGATATTCCATGTTTATAGATACAGATTAGAAGAGCCAGTATTGTAAAGATGGCAGTCCATCCCAAATTGATCTGCATATTTCAATGCAATCTCCATCAAAAACCCAGCAAGTGAGTAATATATAAAATTCTTGAATCACTACTGTACATCTGAAACTAATATAACACTGTATGTTAGTTATACTGGAATTTCATAAAATAAAATAATTGGTAACCTCCCCC
This sequence comes from Mustela putorius furo, assembly GCF_011764305.1. Lineage (NCBI taxonomy): Eukaryota > Metazoa > Chordata > Mammalia > Carnivora > Mustelidae > Mustela > Mustela putorius. Next base: position 78,486,874 of record NW_025421987.1, read on the forward strand.
CCCACCAAAATACCCAGCAGACTATTTCGTAGAAATAAACAAACTGATTCTAAAGTTTATTTAGAAAAGCAAAATACTTAGAATATTCAACACAATCATGAAGAAGAACAAGCCTAGATAATTCACACTATCAAATTTCAAGGCTTACTAAGGCTAAAGTAATCAAGACAGTGTGATAATAGCAAAAAAAAAAAAATAGATACACAGTTCAATGAAGCAGAACAGACAGGCCAGAAATAGGTCCACACAAATATAATCAGCTGATTTTTCACAAAGGAGCAAAGACAACTCAATGGAGAAAGGATAACCTTTAAAAAAAAAAAAGTGCAGAAATAACAGACAAATGGATAAAGATACAGTCCATATATACAATGGAATATTATGCCTCCATCAGAAAGGATGAATACCCAACTTTTGCATCAACATGGACAGAACTGGAAGAGATTATGCTGAGTGAAATAAGTCAAACAGAGAAAGTCAATTATCACATGGCTTCACTTAACTTGTGGAGCATAAGGAGTAACACAGAGGACACTGGGAGAAGGAAAGGAGAAGTGAGTTGGAGGAAAACAGAGGGGGAGATGAACCGTGAGAGACTGTGGACTCTGAGAAACAAATTGAGGGTTTTGCGGGGGAGTGAGTGCAAGGTTGGGTGAGCCTGGTGGTGGGTATTAAGGAAGGCATGTATTGCATGGAGCACTGGGTGTGGTGCATAAACAATGAACCAATGAACACTGAAAAAATAAAATTAAATTAAAAAAAAAGAGAGAGAGAAAGAAATCCAGGCACAGACCTTATACCTTCCAAGAAATTATGTTAAAATGGATCCTACACCTTAATGTAAAACTCAAAGTTACAAAATTGATTGAAGAAAACAGAAAAAAACCTGCATGACTTTGTAATGAGATATTAAATAAAACACCATTAGCATGATCCATGATAAGTTTGAGTTTATTAAAATCAAAAACATCTCTATGAAAGGCATTGCCAAGAGAATGAAGAGAAGCCACTGACTCAGAGAAATTATTTCCAAAACTTATCTATGATATAGGGCTTATATTCAAAATGTACGAAGAATTCCTAACAATAAAAAAAAAATAGAAAACAACAACAACAAAAGAGACAGAGAGAGAGGCAAACAAAGAAACAGACTCTTAATTATACAGAGCAAACTGATGGTTACCAGAAGGGAGGTGGTCAGGGGGGTGGAGGGTGATTAATGAGTTAAACAGGTATTAAGGAATGCACTTGTGATGAGGACCAGGCACTGTATGTAAGTGACAAATCACTAAATTCTACATGTGAAACTAAATAAAAAGTTGGAGGGGAAAAAAAGCAATTTAAAGAAATAGGCAGAAGATCTGAGTAAGGACCTACCCAAAGAAGATATATAGAGAGCAAATAAGCACACACTAACTTTTCATTAGAGAACAGTAAGTTAAAACAAAATGAGATATTATTGTACAACTACTAGAATGACTAAATTCTAATGACTAATAGTCCTAATTGCTGGCACAGATGTAGAGTAATAGGAACTCTAATTCATTGTTAGTGAAAATGCAAAATGTTGTAGCTGCTTTGGAGGAGAGTTTTATAATTCCTTATAAAATTCAATATAGTCTTACCATATGAGCTAGCAATTGCACTGCTCAGGTAATTTACCAACTGATTTGAAATCTTATGTCCACACAAAAATCTACATGTGCAAGATGATAGTAGATTTATTAAAAATCACCCAAAACTGAAAGCAACCAAGATGTCCTTTAATAAATGAATGAATAAACTGTAGTGTATCCATAAAATGTGAAATTACTCAGCAATAAAAAGAAATGAGCTATCAATTCATAAAAAGACATAGATAAATCTTCATCTCATATTGCTAAGTGAAACAAGTTAGTATTAAAAAATCAACATAGTATATGATTTAAATTTTAGGATATTCCGAAAAAAGCAAAACTCTAGAGACAGTAAACAGACCACTTTCTACCAGGTATTTGTGGGGGGTGGGGGCTAAAGTGGTTTGAATAAGTGAAGCACAGAGTTTTTCTTAGAGTGGTATAATTATATGTATGATAATATAATGTTCAATATAAGACATTAAGCATTTGTGAAAACCCAGAGAGTTTTATACCACAAAGAGCCAATCTTAATGTCTACAAAGTTTTTAAAAATTCATTTAGGAAGACAGGGTCACAAGATGAAACCAATCTCACTGAAGAGGGTAGAGTAATAAGTGCTGACCTATGTAATGTTAATAAGAATAAAGGCAAAGGGAACTGTTGTATTCAAGTTGATAAAATTATTTTCTATAGAGATACAGGTTAACAATTTCAAAATGACTAGACAATTATACTGAGATTGTACATTTATGTAAATGGATGGTGAGAGCCTGGTGGATCATGAAGTGGGACTTCACAGATAAGCAAGGGGAAGAGGTTTCAATGATCCATATGGTAAATTAGAGTTGGGGACATCAGTATGAATATTTAGGTAAATATGAAGATGGGTACATATAGAAATATTTCTAGACATATATGCATTAGTATACATGCATAGATCTCCTTGTTCTGTTAGTTAAAAGGGCCTAGGAGGAATAAGACCCCAATAGCAAAGAGCAGACCTAGCACCCAAATCTTGGTTTCTAATTTCATTCTCAAATAGAAGAAACCCAGGCCCTTTAGAAAAATGGCTGTTTCTAGGATTATGGCAGAAATTATACAAGATGAGCCTAAAGCATCTTGCAGTGCCAGGAAGTAAGAAAGTACTCAAAGAAACAAAAACATAACCATGGGGGGGTAATGTCAAATGGATATAGGAACCAACTGAAGGAGCTCACAATAGCCAAAGGGGGAAGAGCTTGAGCAAAAATAATAATGATTCCAATAATAATAATAAAATAGTATTAATTTATAACCCAAAATATAAAATACTATACATGAGTTCATAACAATATAAATCAATGAAATAAACAATCTCCAATGCCAAAGAATTTCAAATGATGTATATAGATACTCCATCTTTAAGGATGTGGAACATAATTCTTTATCCTTTAACTGTGGGCTATTGTACATAGTAACTTTCTTCCAAAGAATACAGTACAGCATACAATACAGTATAATATATGTTACTTTACAGTAGAAAAATCTGAAAGACATTACTGCAAGCCAGGTGACCATGGTTAACATCAACAGTGATAAGCCATATAGATGAACTATAATGGGAATGACACTTTACATCTGTGTTTTACTCATGAAAATATATCCTTAGTCTAACAATGTCAATATTTGTCATAAAAATGTTAGACAAATCCCAACTGTGGAGCATCCTACAAAACACATTACCAATAATATCTCTCAAACTCCCAAGGTCATCAAAATAAAGGAAATTCTGCATAACTATCATAGCCAAGGGGAGCTAAAGATTCCTGACAACTAAATGCAATGGTGTGCCATAGGGAAGATCTTGTAACAGAAAAAGAATACTGAGGAAATCTGAACAAAGTATGGACTTTAGTTAATAAACTTCCTATCCTATCTTCATATGTAGTTCTGCAATTCTAAAACTGGTCTAAAATAATAAGTTTATTTACAAAACAACTCTAGAACAGTCAAATAATTACAAATTTCAATGAATAGATTTCAAGCTCTTTTCTTGTGAAGAAGATGCTGGTCTTTATTAAGGGATACTCCTGCCTCAGTGGATCTAGGTATAGAGCATTGGACCACAGAGTCTACATCAGATATTAAATTTGATTTGAATTCTCTTTCTCTCTCTCAAAAAAAAAAAAAAAAAAAAGTAAAGATCATCTACAACTGCCTCAAGTTCAATAGAAGACTTAGAGTAAGGCTTAGAGAGCCCTGAACCTTGAGAAGAACCTGAAGTTTTTCCTCTTTTACTTTCCCTGATTCTTCTTGGATACATATTTCTTCATTAACTGAATGATGAAACAGCAGAGGATGAGAGTGAATGGGACCTCATAACTTTTTTAAACCCTGCCTTGGACCTGACTTTTCTGAGGAAAAGAGTCCTCAAGGAAGGCACTTCTAAGAGTAGAGTGTGGACAAACTCCAAAATTAAAGTCCTAAATCTCTTGTTTGGGTTTGATATAGCCAGGCTTGCTCTTCCTATTTATTCTTCCAGAATTTCTTGAAGTTGTTAGAGCAGAAACCAATTTGCTCAGAAGTCCATTTGCTCAGAAGCCATTATCCTGACCAATATCCCTTGTAAAATGACTAATAGAACTTTCTGCAATTCTTGATGGCATGAACCTCGATCTTTAGGGCTCTCTGTTCTCTTGATGCCCTTTCTCTTAATTTTTTTTAAAGATTTTATTTATGTATTTGACAGAGATCACAGGTAAGCAGAGAGGCAGGCAGAGAGAGAGGAGGAAGCAGGCTCCCTGCTGAGCAGAGAGCCTGATGCAGGGCTCCATCCCAGGACCCTGAGATCATGACCTGAGCCAAAGGCAGAGGCTTTAACACACTGAGCCACCCAGGCACCCCATCCCTTTCTCTTAATTTTTAAGAACTAGTTCTTCAGTATCTTTTATCTGATTCCTCTGTGCCTAACTTCTGCTTGTGTAATTCTTCTTTTACACACTGTTTAAGTTGGTATTTAGGAGACTCCTGGACTTTTGTCTTGTCACCACAATCTTCCAGTCCCTGGGAAATTTCACCCACTCTCATAGTTTAAACTGAAGTGTAAATATATGCTCTGTACAAATATCCCCCTAAAAGTATAGGCTCATAAAACTAAACTATTCCATTGGTTTATCCTAAATGTCACTTGATGTGATCATGTGCATATCCTAGTTCAATATTATCTTTAAACTGTCCTCCTTTTATTTTAACTCATTTGGTGACATTAGAGTTTGCACCAAAACATGGATATTAGCCTTTGCTTCCTTCTCATTCCATACTCATTCTGTCACTAAGTATTTTTCATGTGACCTCTTAAATATGCCTTGAAGCCATCATCGATCATCTATGCTCACTCCCACGGCCCTATGTTAAGAGTATGTCAGGACCCTCATGACCCATCAACTTCTTAACCACAATCTAGCCACCATTTTTTCTTGGTTATAGTCTCCACAATACTGTTAGAATGCTACTCTGAAATGCAAAGGTTCTTACCCCACTTAAATCATATTCTTACCCTATTTATAAAACTTTAGTGAGTCCCTGAAATCTATAAGAAAAATACTAATTTCATTAGCATGAATTATAAACCTTTTACCTCCTCATTCCACCTCATTCTTTACCACACTCTTACCTTAAACTTTCTGTTCCAGAGACATCAGAAAATCCGCTACTTTTCCTATAGGCTCTGCAATTTCTCAAGACTCTGCTCTTGTTCTTGCTATCTTCTTTGCCTGGAATGATCTTCCAGCCCCACTCCTAACATGTGTTTCCTGGCTCCTCCCCAAATACACCAAACATCCCTCTATCTCTGAACTATCCATACTACCTCATAATATACATTTATATTTTTGTCTCAGAAAGCAGTATTCTGTATTACACCACAATTTTTGTTTTCATTCATCCTCATAAGCCACAAGCAGCAGCATATGATGCATATCAAGCACTCCGTGATCACGTGTTAAGGAAAGGAGAGAGTGAAGGAAAAATGGAAAAGAGGGAAGGAAAGAGAGAAGAAAAGACAGAATGAAATTCTAAAGAGGACTGCTACCCAAAGAAAGACCCATTAAAGTGATGGACCTAGAGTTGTAATACCTGAGTAAGAAAGCTGGCTTAAAATGTCAGAATTCCACCAGGGCCCCTCAAATAACACAATGAACACAACTGCATGCCTTCCTCAGACCTTCATTTAAAGCAGCATTTGAAAAACTACAGGCAAATTATAGACTGGGTTGATGATACCAATACTGAAAATCATGCTATTATTAGGTGTCCCTTTTTTCAGAGTCATTCTTGGGGAAAGCTGCTTGGGGAATTCTTGACTAACAGAGCTAAGTACTATTAACTCCCAATTTTTCAAAAACCGATTACCTGGTGTGTGGATTTTCCAGACCTTTTGGTTGTTCTGCTTCAGGCTATTTAATTGCACCTAAGAGAGTAGAAAGAGGAAGAAGACTAGTCAACCACATCTGTCACTCGTTAGTGTCTGTAGTAAAAACGTATTAGTAAAGAGGCTAAAACCATAGACTAAAACATGAATATTACTTTATATTATAGCAAATCCTCAATATCACAGGTAATGGAAAGTGGGCTCTACTCAGCTGACATTTTCCTAAAACTAATTTTGGAAATCCCCATATGGCCACCACTCAGGGTTTTTCTAAATACATTAAATATATTTAACGTACATTGGGCATCCTAATTGTCCTTAATACAGGCAAATATATAAATCGCTGTGCTGCCAACCAACACGACTGAGCATGTAACTTCCAGTCAAGGGTCAAGTAACTAAAACAATAGTCATTGGCATAGTTCTAACAATTTGACTTAAATTGAACAGAGAATATTTTTTAAGAAATACTAATATGATATATATTTAATATACTTTGTGTGGATGAACATTTTCTCATGTGTCTGATAGCCATTTGTATGTCTTCATTGGAGAAGTGTCTGTTCATATCTTCTGCCCATTTTTTGATATGATTGTCTGTTTTGTGTGTGTTGAGTTTCAGGAGTTCTTTATAGATCTTAGATATCAACCTTTTGTCTGTACTGTCATTTGCAAATATCTTCCCCCATTCCGTGGGTTGCCTCTTTGTTTTGTTGACTGATTCCTTTGCTGTGCAGAAGCTTTTGATCTTGACGAAGTCCCAAAAGTTCATCTTTGCTTTTGTTTCCTTTGCCTTTGGAGACATATCTTGAAAGAAGTTGCTGTGGCTCATGTTGAAGAGGTTACTGCCTATGTTCTCCTCTAGGATTCTGATGGATTCTTGCCTCACATTGAGGTCTTTTATCCATTTCGAGTTTATCTTTGTATATGGTGTAAGAGAATGGTTGAGTTTCATTCTTCTACACATAGCTGTCCAATTTTCCCAGATTCTTCTCCAATGAAGTCATACAAATGGCTATCAGACACATGAAAAAATGTTCATCATCACTAGCCATTAGGGAAATTCAAATTAAAACCACATTGAGATAGCACATTACGCCAGTTAAAATGGCCAAATTTAGCAAGACAGGAAACAACATGTGTTGGAGAAGATGTGGAGAAAGGGGAACCCTCTTACCCTGTTGGTGGGAATGTAAGTTGGTGCAGCCTCTTTGGAGAACAGTGTGGAGATTCCTCAAGAAATTAAAAATAGAGATTCCCTATGACCCTGCCATTGCATTATTCGGTATTTACCCCAAAGATACAGATGTAGTGAAAAGAAGGGCTATATGTACCCCAATGTTTATAGCAGCAATGGCCACATTGCCAAACTGTGGAAAGAACCAAGATGCCCTTCAACGGATGAATGGATAAGGAAGATGTGGTCCATATACACTATGGAGTATTATGCCTCCATCAAAAAGGATGAATGCCCAACTTTTGTAGCAACATGGACAGGACTAGAAGAGATTATGCTGAGTGAAATAAGTCAAGCAGAGAAAGTCAATTATCATATGGTTTCACTTATTTGTGGAGCATAACAAATAGCATGGAGGACAAGGAGAGACAGAGAGGAGAAGGGAGTTGAGAGAAATTAGAAGGGGAGGTGAACCATGAGAGACTATGGACTCTGAAAAACAATCTGAGGGCTTTGAAGGGGAAGGGGGTGGGAGGTTGGGGAATCCAGATGTTGGGTTTTGGAGAGGGCACAAATTGCATGGTGCACTGGGTGTGGTGCAAAAATAATGACTACTGTTATGCTGAAAAAATAAAAAATTAAAAAAATATATAATTTGTGTAGAAGTCTGAATCTATAATGGTAATTTTTATTTTTCTTTCTCTCTTTACAAACTACTATAATGCTAAATACTTCTAACTCACATTCCTTGATAATATTTATCTGGTCATGTGGTGAGATTTTTATTGTCTGGTGCTGTAACACTTAGAAGCATTTATGACTTCTGCTGATGAGGACAGTTCTCAGAACTAAATTCTCTGTTTCACTTCTGAAGCCCAAAGTGCACCAAGCAGTGAAAAAACTTGTTGGCTCTCCACTTTAACAGAGGCAACTAACTGTGTTTAAATGACCTTCTAAATTTAAACCATGCAGAATGGAGCATCTCAAAGGCCAAGCTGAACTGAAAAGATTGTATCATCATTTTCCACATTACCACTTTCATAATTTCCCCTAACTTCTTTTTTTTGTTTGTTTGTTTTTTGTTTTGTTTTCTTGGTCAGAAGTTGCTGTTCAAACCCTCACCTAGTTAGAGGCCACCGAAGTTCCTGTCAAAACTTCATACTTTGGATTGCTCCTAATTGTTCTATATTAGTGTTTTCTGCCTCATTTCACACCTGCCTGACAAATAGGCTAATGAAAGCACTCCTTTCCCTAGACTCTGACAAACAAGGATGTAACAGATTTATTACCTCTTTCTCTTTTTGTAGCTAATAAGTACAAATGTTACAAGTTTCTCTACAGGTGGTCAGTCTTCTACAACCTTAATTGTTTTCTCAGCAGCTACTTGTCCATAAAACATATACACAGAAATTTAACTTTCAGGAAAAATAACATGCATTTGTTCTCTTTAGGAATAATTTCTTGCTTTTAAAAAAGAAATGTTATAAGTGGTATGCACATTATTAAAAAGTACAAATCAATTTACAAGTAGACAAAACTCAATGGTTTTCCACAGGAAAGAGCCATTTTATTATCATCGTCTCATGATCAGCTTGTATAGCAGCTTGAAGATATTCTGAAGAAATGATGGGTCAGAAAGATCAGAAATTATCTGATAATACAACAAGATACATGTCTACTCTTTCTTCTACTTAACTTTTGTGTGTGACAGAAAAGGGGGCTCTATCACTACTGTTACACAATCCAACTCAGTAAATTTTAAAGATCTTTTTGGTTTTATTCAAGGATTCATGAATCAGGAAGCATCCAATCTAGCAAATAAAAAGGATCTATAAGGACTAGGCAAAATGAACTTTTACAGGCAGAAGGGAGGAGCAACAAAGAAGTTATTCTAAGGGAAATACCAGGTTGATAATTGCAAGGTTACTTTCCTTGAGGGTACGGCAGGGATCTATGGGGAAGATCACTAACCAGTGCTGACCAGGTGATTCTTGATTCGCTGGTTTAAGATTCATTTCTGGGAGAGCTGAGACTGTAATTAACTGGGGCTTAGTGGTACAAGTGACCCTTTTAGAGCCTGTTGTCTTGTTTTTAGCACTACTGTCCAAGGGTTTTGTATGTAACTATTTTCTAGTCAATGAAATGGCAATAACAAAAGCCTGAAGTTTCAGGAAAGCCCAGCTACATTAACATAGCCAAATTCTACACATTTAATAAAAGAATGGTAGATCATGAAACTTTTAAGACAGAAAATACCCATCTATATTATCTACTGATTGCTAAATTATTATTTAGACTTTTTATTCTGACTTCATTCTATCCTTAAGTTTTCAGTGAGGTATAATAAACATACAGAACAGTGCTTAGATCATACATGCATCATTCTAAAGCTTGTCACAAATTAGATACACCTGGATATCCACCATACAAATGATGAAATGGAACAATGGCGACTCCTAAGGATGCCTCCTTTTTTTTTTAATCACTTTTTTTTTCCTTTTTTATTACTATCTTTCCTCTCCTAAGTTTCCTGGCTTTTACCATCATAGATTTGTTTTGTTAGTGTTTGAAACTTGTATAAGTGGAATCCTATAATATGCACTATTTTGGTTCTGAATACTTTCACTCAACATCAGTATTATTGTGTATGTAAGATTCACCTGTCATTGCAAGCAGCCACAGTTCATTCATTTTAATTGTGGTATAGGCATTTTGCTGTATTCATATACAACCATCAGCTACTCTACCATTGAAGGCATTTGGAGTATTTCTAATTTAGAGCTATTATAAACAGTGCTGCTGTAAACATTATTTTGTATATATTTTGATGAATATATGTATTCCTTTCAATGTGTCATATACCTAGCAGTGTCATTGCTGGATCACAGGTCATGTATGTATTTAGCTTTAGAAATACTAAAAAATAGGCTTCTAAAATATTTTATAACAATTTGCACTTCTATCGATAGTGCCTGAGTGTTTCACTTGTTCCATATCTTCAATAACACTTGACATTTTCTTCTTTTAGTTCTATCTCAGTCAATGGTATAGTTGTTATCTATAACCTCAGTGGAAACAGAGAAGTGAAAAAAAATATTACTATAACTCAAATATTTGGTCCTATAAGATAAAATGGATGTAGAAATTGGCATCTAATGACTTTCAAAAATAAGAATAAACTTGCGAAGTATTTCCTGTGATTGTAAGAGATAATACCAATAATCAGTTAAGAGATTATCAAGGGGCACTTGGGTCGCTCAGTCTGTTAAGTGTCAACTCTTGATTTCAGTTCAGGTAATGATCTCAAGGTCTTAAAATAGAGCCTTCCCAAACCCCAGCCCACCAGCACACCTCAACACTCCCACATGTACCCCCACTGCCCCATAGGTCTGGCTCTGCACTCAGGTGGGAGTCTGAGATTCTCTTCTTCTCCTTCCCCTTCTGCCGATTTCCTTGCTCACACATGTTCTGCTCTCTCAAAAATAAATAAATAAATAAATCTTTAAAAAAATAAAGGAGTATCAAATAAATTGTTTTTTAGCAACTGTACACATGTTATACCATATAACATTACACTTTGTATGAGTTTGTAGAAGGTACTACAATGAAACCAAAAAAAGCTAAAACACAACAAATAGATTACTCTCAAATGTCCTTCCAAATCATGTATTTGAAAGAGTCAAAAATTTTTCATTCATTCAACTTTATTATTACTAGGATATGTGCCAGGTATTAGAGATACAAAAACAAGTAAGTGATGATCCGTACCCTTAAACCATTTAAGACCAGCCACAGGTTCAAGCAAGTAAATTAACAATAACAATGGAGAATAAGAGGTGTTGTGATAGAGACAAGCACATGTGATCTTGAAGCACAGAGATATTACTGTGGGTGAGAGACGAGCCATTCTACGACAAAATCCCCAGCAGGGATGAAATTCAAGCTAATCTGTGAAGAAAATGGGAATTAGCTGCAACATGAATTATTGAAGAGGTCTTCTAGACACAGGAGTACAATATTCAATACACCAGTCTGATATTACTACATTCTCTCAGGGACTGGAAATGCCAAGACAGTCAAGTCCAAAATCTTTCCTTACAAAGAACCAATGATCCCCTGAAGATTTCATCCATGTGTTCTGCTTCTATCCTTTGAGGTAGTAAGAGACAATTCTAACGACTTCTTTCTATAACTTCACATCCCCTCTCCATACAAGAAAGAAAATAATATCTCCACTTTCCAAATGCACTGAAAGAAATAAATACATAATGAAGATAAAAGAATACTGCCTTAAGTAAAGATAATAACAAAAACCATATGACAAAAATGTTCTAGACAGTATATTCAGAGAAAATGGCATCATTGTGTTGTTTTCTCTTTTCAGGTCATTTCTGGCACTTAAGAGAGGAAAGTGGGGGCAGGGGGAGTCACAATCTAACAAAAGCATAATGTCCTCTTCAGAAAAAGGAAAATGGTTCCAAGTCATTAAAGACAAAATAGGCATTCCATAAAAGCATAAGACTTTGATTGAAAAAGATTACTCCATTCACATGTGTTCCTGCAATTATTAATAGAATTTGAAAAATAAAGACATCAAATTACCTTTGCAATAGTTTCCAAAATGTAAATTAAGGCTACAGTTCTCTCCAAAAGAGCTGTACTGAATTTTTTCAGGTATATTAACTTTCTATAAATGTGACAAGGTCAGAGTTTTTGTTCTGAAAGGAAGAATAGACACAAGGATTTTCATGTTCCATTCTATTTACTGACATCGAAATTATTTGATGGGGAGATGTTTATTGGAAGACACATAGACATAGCACAATTCATGTTTAGGGAGATGGATTTCTTGCAATTGTAAAAGTCAATGGCATTTCACAAATGCTCTCAGCATTCTTTATTGACTTTCTGGATAGATATTTCTACTAATGAAATGAGTCAGAGTTTCATGAAGCACTGATGACACAGATAAATTCCAACTTATTTCAAACATCCTCCAAAGTCATAGTTGGTCATAATTCAGAACTGGTTTCTGTTGTACCATTTGGAATTACCTCACTTTGCATATTTATAACTTCTTTCTAAACAATGTGCACTTACACAATTTGATCAAGAGGTGGGAAATCATTATTTCAAATAAATAAATGAAAAATAACTGAATCATGAGAAGTTCAGAATGTAGGTTGGCTTAAAGGCAAAAAGATTTGTCCCTTATCTTTGCCCCTTACAAAATTATATCACACATAACTATAGGGAAAAAAAAGATCTGCATACTATTGTAAAAATGCCGTATTTTCTATCATGTCAGTGAGAAAATGCAAATTTTAATTAGGGAAGATATGTAGAAAACTAGGTTACCCCCCCCCCAAGAGTTATGGATACTTTATTCTCAAGAAAGAGAACATTTAACAGGTAGAGACATGGTCTTCACAATCTGTGAAGAACACAAAATACTCAATCTCTCTTCCTTTTATCATAGCTCAGGATTAATATATCTAGTTAATGCTTATTCTGTCCAAACATTCAGTATCACCTATATGGTTATAAACAAACACCAACCAAAATCTTAATAGATCTTAATAAGCTTTTAAAAATATTTGTCTTTTTTTTTTTTAAGATTTTATTTATTTGACAGAGAGAGAGACACAGTGAGAGAGGGAACACAAGCAGTTGGAGTGGGAGAAGGAGAAGCAGGCTTGCCTCAGAGTGGGAGCCCAATGTGGGGCTCGATCCCAGGACCCTGGGATCAGGACCTGATGCAAAGGCAGACACCTAACAACTGAGCCACCCAGGCGCCCCTATTTGTCTTTATTTTAAAGTCTGGTTTGTGGAAGGTCATTTTATAGCCATAATATCCATGCATCAAAAACAAAAACAAAAAGCAAAAATAGCAAAAAAAAAGAAGAAGAAGAAGAAGAAGAAGAAGAAGAAGAAGAAGCTGTCAGTCATAAAATGGAATTTTATTATATTGTTTAGTCTATTGGTGAAGATTCTACCTACATGAGCTGGAAAAACAAATGTATATCTCACAATGTTTCTTTCTACATGTATTTCTTTCTCACTGCTTCTGTACCTTTTCATTTCCATAAAGGATTTGGGGCAATTTGGAATAAAAGCTATAAATAAACCCAAGACTATAAACTCATGATAAAAGATTTTTAAAGAACTATAGCAGGAGAACTAAGGAGAAAAATTATATGACATCTTGATTGGGGAGAAATATAACAAGTGATTCCAAACCTTAATTCTAAGTTCCTAGTGATCCAGGTCAAAGGACAATACAATGAACTACACGCTCTCATCGTCCAGGAGATAATGAACTCACTAGGAAAGCTCCTAGCTCTTGGCTGAATCTGTCACAAGGATTTTTTATAAGGGACTCTCAACAAGGTAATGAATGAAGACCTCAGCAGCAGATGTTGTTGTTTATAATGCTGCAGAAAAATTCCCTATTATATCATAGACCACCTATGAAAATAGCATGTAATATTTAAAGAGAGTTCAATAATACAAAATGTTAAAGAGAACCAGAGGAATAGAGCTAAGCTATGTCACCTTTTAGTCTTCAAGCTTATATGAAGGTAGAGAATTAGATGAGAACTTTTTAAATTATAAGTGTTTTTCAATTATTTCCACTGGAAATAATTTCATGCCAAGCATTTGGTTGTGTCCCCCACTACAGTGGAGTAAAATAACTCATTCTGGAGGTATTTCATATTCATTCTATGCCATAATATAACCTCTGAAGAAACATAATATGTCCCAGACTAAGGAATGTAGAACCAGAGAGCTATAAGAAATATAACCAGAGAGACAAACACACCCCAGACTAAGAAACACAGACTTCTGTGGCTTCTGCTCAAGGTCTCTCTCAGCTAGAGCTTTGACAAGCATTCCACATAACAATGTTTGCAAGAAGGGCAGGCTAGTCTAGTGTTAGAGAGTCCAGTTTCTAGATTATGACTGTGTTCAGACTGCCTGTGTTCATGACCTGTCGGAGGCAGGCCCCTGGCCAGGGCAGCCTCGGCCATTAAAAGATGGCGCCTGGCTAGTTGCCAGGTTAGCATTGCCTCGTGAGACTAAGCGGAACGCCCAAAGAGGAAGTAAACAGCACTGGTTGCTAGCGAAGTTGTTCGTTTAGGTGCTCAGCCTGATTCGCTCCCTCCTGTACCCTGCTCGCTGATTGGTCATGTAAACATACATAAGTGTGTAGACTTGCAGAAATAAAGAGAGAGAAGATATACCTGAACTGGGGCTTCTTGTCGTCCTTGCGGGTCGAGGGCAATAATGACCCAAACATATCACTTCCTGGCTAGAAACAGAAAATCACTTATTCAATCTCTCCAGCAATCTATTCCTCTTTAAAATAAGGGTTGATAGAAACAGTATTTGCCTGGCAGGGTGGGGTAACCATGGAGAGATCAACCATGATAGTTATTTAATGTAATACCAGTGATCTGGTAAACATTGTCTCAATGTTAGAGACACTCAATATTCTTTATTGATAGAAATTAATGAATTCTAGTTATTAGACATGTACATGAGAGAGTGTCTTATTTCAAAGGTAAAAGTCTTATTCTCTGTTTTTTTTCCTTAAAACCAAGTCATCCGAATGCATTACTCGTTATTGCCAGACCGTTTCACAAAATACACTGAACACAGGAAAAGAAGAGGAGTTTATATCTGGAATCCAATTTTTAATCACAGACTGGGCCATGAGTTTTATTTGTGATGATTAGCTGAAGCACTCACTTCATAGTAAAAACTAATTTACGAAGATTTGCATCCTTTGAAATCTTATTAGACCCAAATGTTTAGCTTTGGGACACCTTAGCAGGGGTGTCCATGTGTTCTATAAAGCTCTCTAAACTTAGTATATAAAACAGAACCGCTGTAGCCTCTTTGTTTAAAACAGAAAATTTAGATATACAATAAGCAAACAAACAAATTATTAACCTTTCCTTTGATACTGAGCTGGAGAGCTTGCTTATTTCCCAGGTCATGATGCAAAAGTTAGAATGGACTCCTACTCATAAACTGAAGAGTTCAGAGCCCAGTATGAACTTCATTAGAAATTCTCTTCAACAGGAAACATTCTGTGATTACACTTGACATGTCATAATACATTTTTTAATATATTGACCTTCTTTTGCTTTGCTTCTTCTGTTTTGTATGATTTAAGCACAGAAGATTATTCTGAGACATGATTATTCTCTGTCTTATGTTCGAGTCTAGAGAAGTGGGAGAAAATTTTCTGATATGAGTATCACTGAACAAACTTTCTTCAATAATTAATTCACCCTTTCAGCTGCTCATTTTAACAAGCATTTATTGACTACTTACTACGTAATTTTTCTTTTGCTGGAAGGAGAGAAACGATGAGAGAAATCTCCTTTCTCAGAGGGAAAAGTTGTAAAAGCCATCATTTATTGAATACTTACAAGTCAAAATACCTAAATGATGAGTACAGATGTTTTTACTATTTCATCAATTAAAATTGAAGTTTATTACAATCAAGTGACATTCAGCAAGTCACAGGCTGAGGCAGGCACAGCCAGGTGGCACCTCAGGGCTGACCCCTTGCACACCTGTGCTCTCCACAGCTTTTCCTCTCCTGCTGTCAAAGAATTTGTAAAAGATGGGAAGCCAGAGCATAAATACACATCGACATGGGACATGACCAGAAGTTTCTAAGACATAAAATTAAGATTCAGTAACCAAAGATATGTTGGGGGCGGGGGGGAATAAGGCTAGCAGATATTCTATTCCTAAGAAAGATCATTCTCATTCTGATACTATACCAAAATTTTTAAATCACACTTTCAAATTCTCTCAACAATTCCAGGGTATTGCGGTTGTTCTCCTATTTTTATTTTTGTCTGCATAAAATTTACCAAGAAATTTTTACTCTTAACAATAATAACAGTGGCAGGTACTTCACGGTTAAGGAGGAAAATGAGCCAGAACAAAACCATGATTCTATTTCTTCATGCACCTTCAGTAAGAGGCAGCTTTGGGTCCAAATGTCAAGACACTGGGTTTCTAGGGTTGCGGTTTCAGTTTACATTTTCCTGCTGTTTGTTTTCAGTATACCTTTACATACATTTGAATTTTTCATCTTAATTTCAAAGCAAGTGAGTTAGCATATTTGCCTTATGTAGGCTATGTATTTTAAATGAAGCTTTCTCATACAGCTCTCTGGTCTGTTTTTTAAATCAATCCACTGAATGAGAATAACAAAGTGAGCTGCTTGAGGAAGCTCTCCCCTCATACCTCAATCCCAGATCCTCAGGGCTCAAAGGCAGAGAAAGCAATAATGTCCTTGGACACCAATGAGAGAGCCAAAGTATGTTTATCCCTGGTTCCTCCTCTTCCTGGTTTTGTGGTGGATCACTAAATAGTGTACATTTTTTAAATCTGTAGGTTTTAGTATTGACAATGTTCATCTCTCAGTAATGTGAAAGCAAATCTAAGTATGAGACCTGAAATACTGCATTATTTTTTTAAAAATGAGACCACTTAGAGGAAAGTACACAGTTAAACAAAACATTCTCTAAAACCATCACAATTTTAAATGTAAATGCTGGCACTTATCAATATTTATCTATTCCATATGTATTCTACATCAAATATATTTCCCAAACAGCATACCTTGAAGTGGCATTAAAGCTCTTGTTCACTGGTTATTAAGCAATGCTGCATCTGGGAAACAGACTTTCTTTATGCATTTATCTGTTTATTTTTCAAGTGCAACATTGCCATCTACAGGATATAAAATGACAAAATTCTACTCCTCCTTTAAAGTCGTGTTTACAGTCAAAACTAGAAACCACTTAAGTTGAAAATGTATATGTCCAAAATCAGTCTATTTGATTATCCTGTCAGGCACAGCTGTTTTGCAAATTACCTCATAATCTCACAGCTCATCCCCTCACATCTCCCCCTGCCAAAAAAAAAAAAATGTATTAGATCAACTTTGCCACAGCTTCTTTAGCTTTGAGAACTGTTAGGGATTTACTCAAAGACTGTATCATGATCATATTAAGGAGGTGGAGGAAAAGCTAGTATCAATATGAGGTTTTTAGTTGGTTACATTAAGGATCAAGCTTTGCACCTGATACCAAATTTTCCCGAAGTTAGCTGGATGTAGCTTGCATAAACTACCTCGCAGAATTCAAATAACAAATACAGCTAATTGTCTTTCCTCCACAGATTTCAAATACCAAAAGAGCAAAATGTCTTTCTGCTGGTACCAGGAGGCAAATGCCACAGAGTTTACTTAATGAGTCTAATAATCGCATCAGACTTCATAACATTCAGATGACATAACAAAGAGGAAACTCTCTGCCTGTTTTGCAAATGAAGAAACAGAGGCACATAATGTGCTGACCTTGAAAAGCTTGGTTCATTGTCAGACTGTCTTATTGAAAAAGTGAGAGGGAAAAGGAGAAACAACATAACTCATTTTCTCCACCTTGACACACAGACTAAAATATGAGCTAGGAAAAAATACAGAATATACAAATGGTATTAAGAAGCTATTTTTGACTGTTCAGTGTGACCTCAGTTCAGTTGAAATTGGAATTAAAATATTTATTAGAAAAAAAACTTGAATGTTTCAGGAAAAGCTATTACAATTTCCTAGTACATTTCTAATCTCCTTTCTTGGGGATATTTAATATTAGGATGTATAATTAGCTCACTCTAATTTCTTAATTTTGGCTTGTCTAGAGACTAAGGGATGGACATGATAGCATCCATATTACACTGCTTTCTTGCAATTTTTAAAATCAACTCCCAGGATAAGAAATGGGAATCCATCTCAATATAAAAAAATCATATAGTATATAAAATTAAGCTTACATTCTTACCACGATTCTAACTAGAAAGTATCCTAGGAAGAAATAGTGGTACATTGGTACCAAAGAAAAAACATCATTAAAATGAGAAAACAAGTTTTTAAAAATTCAGTACCAGGGTTTCATTTCAAATGTTTACTTTGAAGTTTTTCATCACATATCCAGCATATCCTCTGGGTACATGAAGCAGTTTGAATCAAAAAATTAAAGGAAAAAAATCCTAGCCACAAAAACAAACTCATTTTCTCTCTAGTCCATCTACATACAGATATCAAATAAGGAACAAAATATCTACATGAACTAAACAAGTAGCTTTTGATTCAAAGCCAATTACATGAAACAAGGGTTGAGTCTTTGGCTGAAGCCACTATGGCTACCCCCTTTGAAAAGCAATTTATAAGACATCATCCACTGCTAGCAATATAGAGAGGGTACATCTTTAGAGAAACTGCCTTCTCAAGTTCCTCAATGACCCCAACATTGCCAAATCCAATGGAAAGCACTTAGACCTCACATAATTGACTCCAGAGCACTTGACATGATGTTTCCCTCCCTCCTGAAACATTGTCTCCACTTGACTTCCAGAATATAATATACTCTTAATTCTTCCTTCCAAGACCTTGGTCACCTCTTTCTGACCCTTTCGCCACACCCGTTTCCTCTTTCTGAGCTCTGAATGCTGGTATGCCCTCGGAGATCAGTTCTTAAACCTCTTTCCTTACTCATCTGCATTACGTATCTAGATTATTTCATCCATCCCATTCTTTGAACCTCATCTTTATGCTGATGGCTCCCAAATGTACATGACCAGGCCCAAATTTTACTTCAACTATAGACTCTTCTGTCCAACTAACTCAACGTCTCTACTTTAATATCTAAGGGAGCATCTCATCCTTGATGTTTAGAACAGAACTGTTTTTCTCCTGCACACCTATGCTTGCTTCTTTTTAAAAGTTTCCCATTCCAGTAAACAATACTTCTTTATTCATATTTATCGAATTAAGTTGTAATTAATTAATTAACTAACACAAGGAAGTACTAGTGAGGAATTGAGACTGTGGTTAGGGAAATCTTCCCAGTAATGAAAAATATAACCAGAATTTCTTTTATAGAACAGTAGGCTCCTGTGAAGGAGGTGATACAAAAGACCACTTTCCATCCACACTTTAACCCACTTCACAGTGCCTACATAGCACTTACACTTGACAGATGCTTAGTTAATTTCAAGTCTATTAAAGGAAGTCTTCATCCACAAAGACCCCTCTGCATTCCACCCTCCTGAGTGCTAGTCCAGTAAGTAAGGCTTTCCTGATACCAGTATCCAATGTTGTAAGAGATTGATTTCTTTCCCATTGTTAACTTAGAAACAAAGTCAGCAACAAATCCCTGGGAATTTGATTCAGAACCTCTGGGAAGCTCGGGAAATTGAGCTGTCCATGGCTACTTGTGAGGAGCATGTGTGAGTGATCACATCTGATCTTTAAAAGGGTTAAAAGTCACTTTGTCCATCTCAATTTTGGGGGCTACACCTGTTCTAAAGTACATCTTATAGAATGTAAGTCCATAAAATTGCTCTGTGAACAGAAAGAGGTTTCTTCAAGGTCAAACACCTGAGAAAAGCTGTGAACTTGATGCCTCCCTTAGAGAAACACAGAACACAGAAGAATGTTATGGTTTCTGAAACTTCCTTAAGAATAGAAGCCCATTTTTTGTTTTTAGCCTGAAGTTTATTTGGCCACAGTCATGTCTTTGTTTAGCACTACTAACAGTCCCCAAAACTGCAAATCTGAGCAATAGAGCACCATTTAGGGATTCTTGGAATTACTTGGTACATCAGTGGAAATTTTCAGATTCTCTCCTGATTAGAACAGCCAACATTTTTTAAAACCTACTAAGCAACATCTTTGTTCCAAATCCAGATACTTAAAAATGTGTAGAAATAGCCTCTGAGTTGCCTTCATTTCTACAAATCTTTAAGAAACTTAAACCGGCTTACAATATACTTTGGGAGCATACTTTATAAGTGTTTATTATGGTAAAGCATTCAAAGACTCCCATTTGTGAAATAAATAGGCAGCAGACAAATAGAGAACCAGCAAAACCTTCCCAATATACCTTAAAAACACCAAAATGCAATTCTGGTATTAAAATAAAGGCTGCCTTAAAAGTTATTAGCTCTGAGATATATTTAGAGAAAAAGAAATTAGAGAAATCAATATTTGTAGAAAAATAGAGATGTCATTGGCTGATAATTCTAGTGAAATAATCAGATCGAAAGTCTGACCTTTCAGTTAAGAAAACAATGTGCTGAGTTTAATTCAAAAAAGATGCAGTAGAAAACTGTGGAGATAAATGGTCATTCCATAGTGCTAAGAAGAGGCTTTAGAAAGATCACATCCAATTATCCCAAAGGAATGCTTTCATGAATGCCAAGAAACTAGGACAAGTTCTGATTTTTAAGACAATGAGGCTATAGAATATAGATATGTCTACATAATTTCGGTATTTACTGCCTTCTAAATACATTCCTATCTCTGCTGTCTCTACAATAAATAAATAAATAAATAAAGCCACTGAAGTTCATAAAAAGACAATTTTCACAACAGAACACACACATCACTGAGCCTAATTCAGGATACACTGAGCTACATTTTATCTAAGGCATCCATGTGTGATGGTGGGGGAGAAATTTCAGGGTGGTAAGGTAGCATGGACCACTGACATTTCTTTATTTATCCATGTCATCCTTTACTCAATAAACTTGTTTTGAGAGACAGATTTCAGCATACTGCTCTGTTCTTAGGAGTGAACTCTGTCAGAGCCTGACAAGAAAAAGAGGAAACTCACAAAAGGAAAATTTAGTAAGTGATGCATACAATTAACTAACAAGAGGAGACAGACTACTATTCCAGAAGGGACAGAGGCAAGCAGTTTTCATAGAACTGTTCGGTGATGTCCGGAAATGATTCCTCCTCTACTTTCTGCATGTGCTCACTACCAGCTGGCCAACGTTAGACCCATGCAAAACCGTGAACTTGACAAAAGGTTCTCTTCAATGCATCATTGTTCTTCCCTCACACCAACTATACAAGTTGTTCCAGACCCTTAATTGAGGAACTTGAAGGCTCCCAATCTGAGCACCTACTCATAGCATCGGCAAAGCAGGGGTCCCAAAGGAAGAAAGGTTAGTATTCGATTTCTGATATATTTTTTGAAGCATCAGAGTAGTTAACATGGAGGGAGAAAAGCAAAAAAAGAAAAAAAAAATTAGAAGTAGCTACTTACATGTCTGCCTATCCATTTAGACATATATACATACAGGTACATACATAGACACATGTGTATATTCAGAGAAAGGTAGATAGATGATCGATAGATGATAATCGAGATAGATAGATAATAGATAGACAGAAAATAAATAGAAAGATAGAAAAATAGAAAGAAAATCAATAGATAGCAGGTAAACGTCTAAAAAACATGGGAAGAGATACCATTCTATTTTCAATGCCTGAGGATGTTAAATGTTTCAACTGGCCCCCATCAGAATCCTACTTAGCAACCCATGCCCCTGGTCCATCATTTGCCTCCCTAACTCTTCTCCTCTGTCAGAATAAAATTGTCTCAAGTCTCATATAAAGTTGCTACAAGTATTCATTTCTACAAGCCTCCTAGAGATTAATTTAGGAAATTCTGAATATATATGGAATATATATATGCATACATGGGTATGTGTGCCTTAAATTGTACATGCTTTTTTAACCAGAAGTGTATCTAAAGGACCAAGTATAAAATTTCTATTCTAAACTCAAATGTTTAACAATAAGAAATGGTTCTCACAGCATAGTTTACAAGTATGTAAACTAAAAATGTATAAACCTTATAACTAACTTATATGTTCAATAGAGAAATACTTCCGTAAATCTTACTATACACAAAAAATGAACACTATAAAGTAATATAGTTTAAGATTCAGTTCAGGGAACCAAAATCTTTCTAGGTATTCAAAGGGGTATAATACAGACACTAGGTACCTATAAATGATGGTACAGAGCAAAGCCTAAAGCCACCACCAGACCACCAGCTCCAAGGCTGCACCGCCCTGGATAGGAACCGGGGAGAAGAAAACCCCTGTTGCTGCTGCCTCGCCATCCATGAAGATGGTAACAACACACTGGCAATGGAGCTTGGCCACAGTAAACAAACCGACTTGACTCGCTGCCAGCCATCACAGCAGTAAGATGGTCTCTGCCTCCCATCTGTCCCATAAAGTTTATGTGAGTTCTTTTCATCAGTAGACTCTAAATCAGATCCAGAACACTAACAGGAAGGGAGCCTGAGAGGTGCAGCATTTCGCCTACCAGCCCCTGCAACACAGAGAACACAGAAGACAATGGAAATGCATGCTGAGTACTGACAGACACCTTCCAAAGATGAGGTTTTTCAATATTATTTTATAGAATACCCATTGCTGACAACTGAAAAAAAAATTCAGAAGGCAAAACTATGGAGAAAATAAAAAATCAGTCATTGCAGCCATGGTGCGGGCAGTGAGGAATATGAATAAGCAGCACACGGAGAATGTTTAGGGCAGTGAAAATATTCTATGTGATGTTGTAATGATCACATACATCATTATACTTCTATCCAAACTCAGAATGGACAACACTAAGAGTGAACCCTAAGGCAAACTGTCAGCGTAGGTTCAACCTACTGCTCTGGTGAGCCACGTTAATAATGAGGGAGGCTATGCATGTTTGGGGGCAGGGGATGTGTGGAAAATCTCTATACTTTCTGGAAGCTGGAACTGCTCTGAAAAAAATATGCCATTAAAAAAAGAGAGAGCCATGTGGGGGGCTCAGTTGGTTAAACGTCTACCTTCGACTCAGGTCATGATCCCAGGGTATTGGGATTGATTGAGTCCCACATAGGGCTCTCTGTTCCTGCTTCTCCCTCTCCCTCTTGCCTGCTTCGCCACTGCTTGTGCTCTCTCTGTCAAATAAATAAATAAAATCTTTTTTAAAATAAATAAAAAGAGAAAGAAAAAACTGAAAACTACAAAATTTAAAAAAAAAAACAAAACCCTCAAGGGTGCCTGGGTGGCTCAGTGGGTTAAGCCTCTGCCTTCAGCTCAGGTCATGATCCCAGGGTCCTGGAATCGAGTCCCGCCTTGGGCTCTCTGCTCAGCTCTCTGCCTCTCTCTGTCTACTTGTGATCTCTCTTTCGGTCAAATAAATAAATAAAACCTTTTATAAAAAAAAAAAAAAAACTCCGATTATATTGACCTGCCCAAACCATTATTCAAAACAGAATATAGTAGTATATTCCATTTTTTTTAAAGATTTTATTTATTTATTTGACAGAGAGAGAGGACAAGTAGGCAGAGAGGCAGGCAGAGAGAGAGAGGAGGAAGCAGGCTCCCCGCTGAGCAGAGAGCCCGATGCGGGACTCGATCCCAGGACCCTGAGATCATGACCTGAGCCGAAGGCAGCGGCTTAACCCACTGAGCCACCCAGGCACCCGTATATTCCATTTTTAATCCTACTTTGAAGGGAAACCCAAGACTGACAGTCTTAGGACATTCTTACCATATACTTATTTTTATTCAAATTAATGGAGCAATCATGACAGAAAAGATGAAGGAAAGAATAAATCTACTTTGTGTTCTTCTTTACCTTGCCTCTGCTTATAAGAAAAGACAAGGGTTGAACCTACTATTTTATTAATTTAAGAACAAATTAAAACATTCTAATTTAACTCACTCGTTTATTTGTTCATTCAACAAATAGTTATTTGTACAAAGTTTTCTTGTTAATATAATTTTGCACAAGGTTTTTTCAAATATATTTGAGAATTGTGTCTCCATTAAATTGACTTCATTTTTTACTACAAGGACACAATAATATTTTTTTTACCGAAAGAATATAATCTATCTGTTATGTGAAATAAGGTAACAGATACTTAAGATATACACTAATTTGTGTATTTTTTTTTTTAGTCAAGGGCTTTAACAGAAAAACTCTTTCAGATTAGTCATTGTAAAATAACCATAAATTCCATGAATGAAGCACTAAATAGAAATTAATTAGGGAGAAAAATCTTAGAAATTTAAAATATTATTAAAAGTAAGGTGTGGCTAGAAATCACTTAATAGTATTGAAATTTTTTAAAAATTGTGTTTAAATGCATTTTATTCTATGACTTCTTCAAAGCTATATTGAGAGAAATCCTGGGGACTCTTACTCTTGATATGTGATGTGGCCTCAGTTATAAAGGAAAGAGTAAGAGAAGAAGGAAAAAGAAGGGGAGAGGGGGACTGACCCATAGTAGGGGTGACCATACAGACTGGCTTGCCTGGAACACCCACTTCACACCTCTAGTTCTGTGTAACTATTAACGATGTTCCTTTTACTTTACAGAGTGTTCCAATTTGAGAGATAAATTATATGGTCATTCTAATTGGTGAGAGGAGTAAAGAACTGGGATTATAAATAACATTAAATTAATGGCATATTTAATGGGACATGCAGGGAGTGAAAAATTTTAAAGAGGCGAGGAATCACTGAAATTGGGTCAGTTGCCAGAAGAAAAGCATTATCAAACTACCAAATGGAATGATAAAGTGCAAGTCAATAAGCAATGGTCAACTTACAGTCCTTCACTAAATGAGGTTGGGTTTTATCTGCTTTCATCTTTAACTCTTTACCAAATCAACTGGGATAGGAGTTCTCTTAGTTGATCATAAATCATTAATCAGAAGGGATATCAATAAGTCATGCTGTTCAACCTCTACTAATAGTCCTAGACCCAGCTTCTCTGAGACAACATGCTAACAGCAGAAGGTCATAAGTATTTATAGATTCAGCATCCTTGAAATCACATTACTTTTGGCTTCCCTGATACCAGGCTTTCCTGCCTTACCTTCCGTAGAGACCCGTACTTCCCGATCCTCTTTCATAGCTCCTGCTCCTCCACCTTCTCTTTAAATGTTGGTGATCTTAAATGCATAGAAGATATTTCGGGAGATACTGAGTAACTGTAAATGAAAATTAGGTATTATGTTACGTTGGTGAATAACTGCCCTGCTTCTTACACAGGCCTACCTCATTTTCTTGAATTTTTCCGTACTATGCTTTGTCGATATTGTAGTTTTTTAACAAATTGAAGCAAGTCTACCAGTACCATTTTCCAATTGCATTTGCTTAATTCATGTGTCTGTATCACACTTCGGTAATTCTCATAGTATTTCAAACTTTTTCATTATTATTATATTTGTTTTGGTTATCTGTAATTAGTGATTAAAACTCACTCAAAGCTCAAATGATGGTTCACACATTTTTGGCAATAAAGTACTTTTAAATTAAGATATGTACATTTTTATTTTTTAGATATAATGCCACTGCCCACTTACCAGACTACAGTATAGTACAGGCATATTTTTATTTGTACTGGAAAATCAAAACATTTATTTGATTTGCTTTATTTCAATATTTGCTTTATTGTGGTGGTCTGGAACCAAATGTCCAATATCTCCATGGTATGACCATATGTGTTAATGGTACTGTAGTTATACAAAATGATGTCTTTAGTTTTAGAGGATGATTGCTGAAAGTATAAAGTGTCATAATATTTACAGCCTGTTTTGAAATAGTTTGGAGAAATGTGTAGATAGACATAGATATAAATGTAGATATAGATGTAGATACAGATATAGGTAGAAAGATGAACAAAATCTGGCAAAATGTTAACAACTGTTGAATCCACTACCTGGACTACTTGATGTGTGGCTGCTCACTATACCATTTTTAGCCTTGTTCAAACTTCTGTATTCAGCCTGTTCAACCTGTTCTGTATTTAGCCTGTTCAAACTTTGAATTTTTTTATAATAAAGAGAAAAAAGTAAAAAGAAACCATTAAGGTGACCATCTTTTGCTGTCCTAACTTCCACTGTGTATTCCCCCAACCCAGACCCTTCAAGCCTTGCCAATATTTTGTTTCTCATATTCTTTTTAGGTGACCTCATCTATTCTTTAACTTTAAATATCATTCAAATATAGTTCATTCCCCCAAATCACCTCTGACTCAGACCTCACTTCCAATATATATATATAAATATAAAATAAATATATTTTATAAAATATATATATTATATAATATATAATATAAAAATATAAAATATTATAAAATATAACCAATCGACTATTTGACCTAGATATCTAATATGCATCTAAAGTTTGATAGATCTAAAACTGACATCTTATTTCCCACTCTCCAATAAATCAATTCATCTGTAGTGTTCTTGAATTAAGCATTTAATACCTTTTAACAGCCAACAGCTTAAATCAGAAATCGGGTACTATCCTTGATTCTCGCATTTCCCTCTTCCTCCACCCAATCAGTTAATAAATTCTATTCATTTAATCTTAAAACTGAGTTTTCCCCCAGATGGTCATCACCACTCTGTTCTAATCTACATAATTATCCTCACCTGGGCTAGAACAATAACCTTTAATCAGTTTCTGTACTTCCTTTCTCTCCCCTTTACAATCTATTCTCTACAGATGATCTGAACTAGTTTTTTAAAATATAAACATAATCTTTAAACCCTCTGATTAAAATAAAATGGCTTCCCAGTGCAATTAGAGCAAACCAATGTTCTTCACCAGGAGCTCGAGGTCCAAATAGATCTAACACCTTTTCCACTTCATCTCAAGCTTCTTTCCACCTTTACTCACTGTTGTCCTTTCTGTGTGCATACATTCTGTAGACATTTTCTCCTAAGAAGTTGTGTCCATATTCTTTCATCTGTTTGTCATGCACTTCATGCACTTTTTTAATTTAATAAGTTCTCAAATAGCACTTACTGTGTCTGGGTTCTTTTAAAAAGAGCTTTATGAATACTAATGCATTTAATATATCAATTCTATGATGTAAGTCATATTATTATTATTCTTTTATAGATGAAGAAAATGAAGTGTACCAAAAAGGAATGACTTGAACAATTTTATATGGATTATGCTATAGACTAAATTCTGTCCCCCGCAAATTAGTATGTTGAAACCCTAACCCCCAGTGTAATGGTATTTGGAAATAAGGCCTTTGAGAGGTTAAGATGTGGTCATAAGTATAGGCCCTCCTGATGGTCTCAGTGGCTTTATAAAAACAGAGAAGATGGGAGAGAGAGAGAGAGAGAGAGAGAGAAAAGAGAGAGCACTCTCTTTCCGCCTCAGATATAGCCAGAAGGAGGTCATCTGCAAGCCAAAAAAAAAAAAAAAAAGGCTCTTTCCAGGAGCTGAAATCAGCTGGCACCTTGATCTTTGACTTTCCAGCCTCCAGAACTATGAGACATACGTCTATTGTTTTCGTTACCCAGTCTACAGTATTTCCTTATAGCAGCCTGAGCAGAGTAATACATATCGTAAGTGATAGAACCAGATAATAAGCCCAAACTAAACTTTCAGCAACTGTACTATATAACACCTTAGATTCTGTTCTTCTTTAGGCCCTTCATATATTAACTTAAACATTACTTCTTTAGGCAAAGTCTTCTCTGAGTACCCTTTCCATTTTATCATAACATCTTAGTGTACAATGAAGGTTTCCTTCATTGTACTTCTCTCAAAGTTTAGTATATATCTTTTCAGTTTTTGTTACCTTTGTGCTTACCTGCTGTGTGATAGGCATTATTAGGTAATGAATATACAATAATACATAAGACAGACCTTGATCCTACTCACATAAAGTTGAGTCTAGATTACTCTCCTTTTTGCAATTTCATTTCAACACCAGGATCATAGGAATCAGTGGAGAATGAATACGAGATGAAGAGTTAAGACCAGATAAAATTGGAATAAACCATGAGACAAGTGTAAAGGTGAATATAAGCCAAAGAACTGGAATTGTTGATCTAGATTGGGTCATGATGAATCTGAAGAGACAAGAGTAGGGAAAGCAGGAGAGCTTCTAATAGAGAGTATCTGATAATAAGTTTCTACTCTCCTATGGGAAATGTTCTCATTCCTTTGGGATCCATACATTTGAGGCAAGCCCTGAGATACACCTCAAACCAGAATAGCATGATATGATTGCTAAAAAGGTGGGTGTTCCCAGAAAACTAAATGAACCAGGTTGGAAAATGAGATGTTGCCCTATCTTTCAAAGACATGACATCAATACTCTGCAATACAGTCAGTCACTAGTTACTCCCCTAACTTACAATTTGGATGTTTGCTCTGGCAGTCAGTAAAAAAAACCTGCCCATTCAAGATGGAAGTCTGTCATTTCTAAGAATGGAAGAATTCAATTAAAGTGCAATTCCAGCATACAATCTCAAATTTAGACCTCTGACTGTCCTCAAGTGTAGGCCTCTCAGCAGATGTAAAATAGGAGACACCACTTAAGAAAATAGAAACTTCAGCTTGAGCAAATGGTTTACCCAGTCTCAGGAGCCTCAAACCCTTGCGAATATACTCTATACGTCAAGCACTGTTCTGCGTTCTAAGGATGCAGAGATAAAATAGAATATGGTTCTGCTATTACAGAACATACATTCTAAAGAACAAGAAAAATGAATTAATTAACTCATTAATTAAAAATTATTTCTGGTAATGATACTGAAATGAAAAAAATAGAACAGGGTCATGTACTAACAGAGTGACTTAGTGTTGTGAAGACGGCTAGCTGTCAAAAAAACTCCGTCCTCCTATAAAAGTGGAGTTGAATTGAGCACATGGCTGCCCAGCTAACTACATTTCCCAGCTTCCCTTGCAGCAAGTGTGCCCATGTGATTATGTCCTCACCAATGAAATAGGGAAGGAAATAATATGTGCCTCTGTTAGCTGTGGGCATCAACATAATGAGCATGTCTACTCCATGTACTCTTTCTCTTCCCATTGGCTAAAAACTGACTGTAGCAACAACACAGCTTTAGTTACTCAGATAATAGAAATATTTGGAACATACGACCGAAAAAGATGGGCGGATCCTATATACATAAATGACCCCATGGAGTAGAGTTTTCCCATAATCTGGACCAATAACATCAATACTACTATGTGACATGTAAATAAACATTATCGTGGGTCCTTTTCTAAGTAGCAGCTAAGCTTCCCAAAGTAGTGGCTTGGGACACAGATATTAACTAGGGTGATCGCAAGAAATGACATTTCAGAGAGGAGGTCTGAATGATGGGAAGAGTTAGCAATGTAAATATGGGGAAGTGAAGAAGAAAGAGCATGAATGGCCTGCCAGAGACATCTGCCATTTTTGCAAAATTTTTATTCAGGACCTTAACAAAACTCAGCTATTACATTAACCTCAGATCCCTAGCTACTGGTAAACCTTTGTAGAGGTAAACCTTTGAAAGGCTGAAGGCTTGGGCTATGCCAAAGCATAGCACAGACCTAAGGCAAGAACCAGATCTGAAGACCTCAGAGTCTTCTTTGAGAAGTATAGATCTTCTATTAGTCAAGGTCAAAAGCAAGTGGACAGCTGATGGTAAGCAAATAAAAGTAACAGGAGACATGGCAAGCAGCTGGTGAGACAGTGAATGTCAAGACAAACTGAAAATTTAAGTTATCTAGTCATTCAACATAGCTTTTTATTCTTAATTAAGATATTATATGTGAGCATATGTGATGGTTTCTGCCAGAATGATGTACCCAGACCTTTTCTTGTTCCCCAGAGTAATAATATACTGCTGTATTTTTTGCCTTAACAAGTGTTGAAAACTGTGTCTTTGTTTTGTCACTCAAGTAACATCTATTGACCTACACATAGTGTTCTGTATGTGCCTGAGATTTCAAGCAGACTCACAAAACCATGCACAAAAAGATAGGAGAAGGGAGAGAATATTTTACTATGAAAAAAAGAATGTTGTCTTCTAATGATTTTTAAACACCCATAAAAAACCTATGAAAATGATTTTCTGAAAGGTTCTAAGACCCTTAAAAAATGATGGATGAAGACAAAAATGCAAAGAACTAGGAGAATAATTAATAATAAAGTGATCCAGAAGAGCAGACAAGACAGAATAAAGCAAATAGGAGGCCACATCAGGGATGCCTGAAGTTGAAAACATTGTACAGAAGTCTAATTTCGTATGCTTTCTCTTTAGGGCATAAGTCTAGGATGACTAATACAGAACCTGCAGGCAGAAATAAGTGGAAACACTAGGCAGGCATGTATAACAAAGAGAGAGCTTGCCATAGAAGCCCGTTTCTTTTTATTTCACCTTCAATGAAAGTGGAGAAAATATTTGTTAATCACTGTACCATTTTTTAAGTAAATGTCAATGGGCTTAATGTTCCCCATCTGTCATGCAGGACTATAAATATTCTTGCTCGGTTACCATTTTTCATCTTCTATAAGAGTGAAGAAAAAAGAAACTATTTTCTCTAGGTAGTCAGAAAGATTTATAAAATGCTAAGAGATCTAATTTCAAGTGTTGTTGTGATTGCTGCTCTGCCCATAGCAACAGAGTCTCTGGCTCTAGCAGACAAGACGTCTGATTCTTCCCTTCAGCCTGTCAGGAAGACTGCAGCTGAAGAAGGAGGTTGAGGGAGACACTCTACTGCTCTGTTCTCTCCCGCAGAGCAAAAGGGGAAAGGTGGCTCTAGCGTCACTGCAAAGTACCTTAGTTGCTCCAAGTTAACTGTCATCTCATGCCTCTAATGAAAAACCTTCAAAGCTTCCCTATTCCCCTCAGGATTTAGTAAAAACTCCAGAACATGGTTTAGAAAACTCTTTATCCCTACCATTTCCTACCCTTCTCTCTCCCTTTATCCCTGCCTTTACATGTTCTCACCTCACATGCTTGAGTTCTGGTCATGTGGAACTACTCAGAAACTATCACAAAGAAGCATATGCTATCACTCTCTCTCCCTCCCTCTCTTCTCTGGACCTTGGGTTGCCCTTTTCTTGCCTTCATGAACTTCCTGCTTATACTTCAGTTCTCAACCTAACTCCCACTTTTCCTGAAGGGCAGCCCCTGACGCTGCCCAGTCTGAGGGGATGCTCCATGAACACTCATGATGCTCTGTCTCACCCCTACTGTCACATGCACATGTTTGTTCCAGAACAACATTTAACTTGTCTGCTTCCTCTCTGTCATCATGAGGTGATTTTACATTTTGTTTACCATTGACCCATCAACATCTAGCTTGATGTATGGCATATATTAGCCAATAAATAAGTATTTGTTTAGAGACTGCATTTAATTTAAAAAGTAAAGTCAATGAAGATAATTTTTAGGTAGCAAGAAATAAACTAAAGAATCTCAAATGAAATTTCTAGGTGCTATTTCTCAGTATGTCCAGATATTGTAGCTTCTGAGTCATGCCTCACTTCTACATCTTACATATTTTTACACCAGTTTTTAAAAGACAACCCTGTGGCTCCTAAAAAAATAAAATTTGAGCTATTTATTTATGCGACTTTGGTTAAGTCATTCACTTGAACACAAGTTTAAACAGCAAATATTAAGACAATAACTGCATAAGATATTTTCTGGGAAGATGATAGGAACTTTACAAAACACCTTATATAACTCTGTTAAAGAAGAAAAAAATGAACATTAAAAAAAAAAAAAAAAGCTTTTGACTCACAAAATGTTAGCTCTGCTTTTAATTTAATACCAGTGTTATACACAAAGCTTTAAGGTTAAGTAACTAAGATACCAAAAAATATGTATTCAACATTTTTTCCCCTTAAGTAAACTTGACCCAACTCATTTATAAGTACATTTTCTTTCACAACTTTGGAAAACTTACAGAAGGGGGCTCCAGCTGAGTCAAGATAGGCAAAGAGCCACCATGACAATTCCCATCTTACACGCTTCCTCAGAAAATTTCTGTGGCTTATTCAAGTTCTTTCACATATAGTAGAAAGTGATTCATTTTTAAAAGGAAAAAACAGCCATAAAATAAAAAGAGCTGGTTATAAGTTTCACCAAACTCAAGATGTGCTATTCTAAAATAATGCTCTTGGGGCGCCTGAGTGGCTCAGTGGGTTAAGCCTCTGCTTCCAGCTCAGGTCATGGTCTCAGAGTCCTCGGATGGAGCCCCAATCCAGCCCCGATCGAGCCCCGAATGGGGCTCTCTGCTGAGCAGGGAGCCTGCTTCTACCCTCCACCCCCTGCCTACTTGTGATCTCTGTCAAATAAATAAATCTTTAAAAAATAATAAAAATAAGGGTGCCTGGGTGGCTCAGTGGGTTAAAGCCTCTGCCTTCGGCTCGGGTCATGATCCCACGGTCGTGGGATTGAGCCCCACATTGGGCTCTCTGCTCTGCGGGGAGCCTGCTTCTTTCTCCCTCTCTGTCTGCCTCTCTGCCTACTTGTGATCTCTGTCAAATAAATAAATAAAATATTTTTTAAAATAATAATAATAAAATAAATAAAATAATACTCCTTACATAGGAGGCTACTTGCCTAATTCCTCCCTTCATCCATTCAATAAGCATTCATGAAGCACTTTCTGTGCTCAAGGCACTAAGGATTGTAAATAATAAGGCATGTCCTTGTTTTCAAGATGCTCAAAGAATGTCACACATACTCTGAAAAATAATAATCACAGTAGGACAGTAGGTAC
Source organism: Mustela putorius furo (assembly GCF_011764305.1). Lineage (NCBI taxonomy): Eukaryota > Metazoa > Chordata > Mammalia > Carnivora > Mustelidae > Mustela > Mustela putorius. The sequence continues at coordinate 78,519,522 of NW_025421987.1, forward strand.
TGGAAGAAGATAATGACTCTAATATTACCTACATATGTATATTTTTTGGTTTTGAATAACCTACTGATGTATATTTTGCTGATATCCATTTATATATTTTTCCCTTGTTACTAAGATCTACATAACTTGATAATAGGGAACTTATACTGCTTTTATATCATGCACTACATTGTTTCTCTAAATTTAGCATGACTTACAGTAATAAATACATGTTGCATTGTGATTCAATGACATTTATATGCTTATATGCCTATATATACCTATAATAAATGTTTCACAAAAATACACCTACCATTACTACATCAGTTTATTCCAGGGTTTTCAATTTTGTAATATTGTAATGTCCCTTGCATTTAAAAACAAACAAACATATATATGCTGGTAATTATTCACTAATGAGTTACCATGGTTTGGGAAAAAAAAATTAAACAAACAAAGAAACAAAAAATGTGGGAGTGTTGTCACCAAGATGGCAGAATAGGTCATTCCTGACTTCCCTCCTCCTCACAAGAACAACAAGCAATTACTCAAGAACAAGACACCATTGGGAGAATCCTAGAACATGGAGGTGGAGCTAAGAACAGTGTCCCCACCCTGCTCCCAGCACTACTAAGACCAAGACAGCCTGCATTACAAGGGTAAGAGAACCAGCTACATGTTGACCACATTGCCCCTTCCCAGCCCAGCACAGCACCACCCAGAGAGGTCTCCTTTGAGCCTCTGGTTCCTCTGGTGGAAAAAAGAACCCAGGGAGGATAAAGAGCTCCACTCCACCCAGCATTGTGTGTTGCTTTGTGGGAACCTCCTCTCCAATCTCATACCATGGGGAGTGCAGGGGAATCTGCAGGGCTTGACAACTAGGAATCTGTGACAGAACAGAGGGGAGGGGCTTGCAACATAGATCTTGGCCGACCATATTCATACCTGAAGTACGCAAGTAGTAATCCCAGTTTTGCTCATTGACAGAATGAAGTCAGGGGTGTACTCTAACCTGGAACTCCATGGGGTGCAGAACTGCCTAACTTGTTTCCTCAAACAGGGAGTCTTGCCTTAGAGCACTGTTTGCCCACACCTAGGTAAGGAGCAATGTCACAGCCCCACGTACTGTGGAAAATGCCTTCCAGCTCCATCTGACAAGAAGTGGCAACAAATCCTAGAAGCTGAATGGCCCAGTAATGCTAGTTCCAAGAAGTGGACAAGCAGAGCTAATCACCCCAGAGCCAGTACAGGGTGTGGAGGATTTCCATGCTATGCATAGGCAAGGGGATCAATTTATGGCCAAGACTGAGAGTTAGCTCCCTACCCTGCCACCCAACTGAAGAACTTATTTGAGAGATTGAGAGTAGCCTGGAGTGCCACTCCCATTCTTTCCCAAGCAAGGGAGTTAGGACATAGACACACCCACTATAGACAGCATCTTCCAATCCCATCTGAAGAGAAGGACTGGGGACAAATCCTAGAAGCTGTATGGCCCAGAAATGCTCACCTCTGGAGAAGTGCAGGCAAAGTCAATAATTTGTAAAGCAAAGCCAATGGCCCTGTTGAGTCAGGGAACTTGGGCACAGGGCAGCTTGGGTTAAGACAATAAGCAGTTCTATGGGGTGCCTGGGTGGCTCAGTGGGTTAAAGCCTCTGCCTTCAGCTCGGGTCATGATCCCAGGGTCCTGGGATCGAGCCCCACATCGGGCTCTCTGCTCAGCAGGGAGCCTGCTTCCTCCTCTCTCTGACTGCCTCTCTGCCTACTTGTAATCTCTGTCTGTCAAATAAATAAATAAAATTAAAAAAAAGAAAAAAGACAATAAGTAGTTCTGGGATACCTGGGTGGCTCAGTTGTTAAGTATCTGCCTTCAGCTCAGGTCATGATCCCAGGGAACTGGGCTTAAGCCCCACATTGGGGTCCCTACTCAATGGGAACCTGCTTCTCCCTCTCCCACTCCCCCTGCTCGTATTCCCTTTCTTGCTTTCTCACTCTCTGTCAAATAAATAAATAAATCTAAAAAAAAAAAAAAAAAGAATGGTGTTGGGTATTATGGAGGGCATGTACCAGTTACAACATTGGGTGTGGTACATAAACAATGAATCTGGAACACTGGAAAGAAATTTTTAAAAATAGAAAAAAAAAGACAATAAGCACTTTTACCAGTTTTAGAGCTGCTCCCCCTACCGCACCCCAGCAAGGAATTCATATCCCCACTCATTGTTGAATACAGCCCTCAACTGGTCTCACTAGGGAACCTAACCAGAGCCTGCTTACAGTAGCACTTGAACAAAGAGCACAGCAAATGGTTTCTCTAATCTGAGGAGCAAAACCAATTGTTTCACCTGAACAGAAAATTCAATGCACACTCTATCCTCATTCAAATCCTCAAATGACAAGCTGTACAGACCCCAGGTCCTGTCCTAATCCCCTTCTAGGGATGGCAAGTTAAATCATAGCCTCATATACTACTGAATACAGTGCCCATTAATGACCATCTAGTAAGTCTGATCAGAGAATCCAAGCAACCATGAGCTGATCTTATAGGATCACTTGGGTAGAAACTAAGCCAGCAGTCCTATTTAACTGTTCTCAGCCAGAAGCATACTTTCCCCATCCCAATCTGAGTTCACACAGTTCCCTGGTCTTAAAATAGACTATAATATCAGGTCCCACCTGACCAAGAGCCTTACCTGTAGATACAACCAATAACACAAGCTGAGCTGACTGATGAAGAATGTTCTCTGCCAAAGCAAATCTATAAAGTCTGGAAAAGGACCCTGATTATTCAAATTCACAGGCAGCAGCATAAAGAAACAAAAAGCACCCAAAAATCAGGTAAATATGACACTGCGAAAGGAAACTAATAAAACTCCAATATCTGACCCTAAAGAAATAAGAGATCTATGAGTTGTCAGGAAAAGAATTCAGAAGAATCCTCTTAAAGTAGTTTAGTGATCTATATGAAAACATAAACAACTAAACAGAATTATGAAAACAGTGCATTAACAAACTGAGATGTTAGAAGAGGAGATAGTAAACATCAAAAACAGACAGACATCCTACAGTTGAAAAATACAATAGCTGAACTGAAGAACCCAATAGACAGTTTCAAAAGTAGATATAGCCATACAGAAGAAAGAATCAGTGACCTGGAGGATTAAGACATTAGAAACTACTCAGTCAGAGAACCAAATGAAACAGAGAAAAGAGAGAAAGAAAAGAAAAGAAATAGTATTTGCATGGTAATTCCAGAAGAAGGGAAAGAGAAGGGAACAGATATATTTAAAACAATGATGGTTAGGAGGGAGGAATCAAGATGGCGGAGAAGTAGCAGGCTGAGACTACTTCAGCTAGCAGGAGATCAGTTGATAGCTTATCTAAAGATTGCAAACACCTGCAAATCCATCGGCAGATCAAAGAGAAGAACAGCAATTCTGGAAACAGAAAAACAACCACTTTCTGAAAGGTCGGACTGGCGGAGATGTGAATCCAAAGCGACGGGAAGATAGACCCTGGGGGGAGGGGCTGGCTCCTGGCAAGCAACAGAACAACGGAGCACAAAATCAGGACTTTTAAAAGTCTGTTCGGCTGAGGGACATCGCTCCAGAGGCTAAACCAGGGCAAAGCCCACGCAGGGTCAGCGTGGCCTCAGGTCCTGCAGGGTCACAGAAGGATCGGGGGTGTCTGAGTGTCGCAGAGCTTGCGGGTATTGGAACGGGAAAGACGGCTACACAGACAGAGCCAACAGTAAGCTCACAGCTCGGGGTTACCTTGAACCAGCCACAGGCTCAGTGAGCTCGGAGTGTGGCCAGGGGTGAGGCAGACAGGAGTAACTGGGCGCTGTTCTCTGAGGGCACACTGAGGAGTGGGGCCCCGGGCTCTCGGCTCCTCTGGGCTGGAGACCAGGAGGCCGCCATTTGTATTCCCGTCCTCCGGAACTCTACGGAAAGCGCTCAGGGAGCAAAAGCTCCTGAAAGCAAACACGAGCGGATTACTCAGCCAGGCCCCTGGTAAGGGCGGTGCAATTCCGCCTGGGGCAAAGACACTTGAGAATCACTACACCAGGCCCCTCCCCAGAAGATCAACAAGAAATCCAGCCAAGACTAAGTTCACCTACCAAGGAGTGCAGTTTCAATACCAAGGAGAGCAGCAGAATTCCAGAGGAGGAGAAAGCAAAGCACGGAACTCATGCCTTTCTCCCTGTAATCTTTTTAGTCTTGCAGTTAATTTAATTTTTTTTCTTTTTCATTTTTTTCTCTCTTCTGCTAAAAAATTTTTTTAACTTTTACCCTTTTCCCTTTTTTAACGTTTTTTAACTAGTTTCTCTAATATATATTTCTTTTCTTTTTTTGTATTTTTTCTTTATTCGTTTTCTTTTTTAAAATTCTTTTCTTTTCTTTACTGTTCTTTTATTTTTTTTTTCTTTCTTTCTTTTTGAACCTCTTTTTATCCCCTTTCTACCCCCTCACGATTTGGGATCTCTTCTGATTTGGTTAAAGCATATTTTCCTGGGGTTGTTGCCACCCTTTTAGTACTTTACTTGCTCCTTCATATACTCTTATCTGGACAAAATGACAAGACGGAAAAATTCACCACAAAAAAAAAGAACAAGACTCAGTACTGAAGGCTAGGGACCTAATCAATACAGACATTGTTAATATGTCAGATCTAGAGTTCAGAATGACAATTCTCAAGGTTCTAGCTGGGCTCAAAGAAAGCATGGAAGATATTAGAGAAACCCCTCGGGAGATATAAAAGCCCTTTCTGGAGAAATAAAAGAACTAAAATCTAACCAAGTTGAAATCAAAAAAGCTATTAATGAGGTGCAATCAAAAATGGAGGCTCTCACTGCTAGGATAAATGAGGCAGAAGAAAGAATTAGTGACATAGAAGACCAAATGACAGAGAATAAAGAAGCTGAGCGAAAGAGGGACAAACAGCTACTGGACCACGAGGGGAGAATTCGAGAGATAAGGAACACCATAAGAGAAACAACATTAGAATAATTGGGATTCCAGAAGAAGAAAAAAGAGAGAGGGGAGCAGAAGGTATACTGGAGAGAATTATTGGGGAGAATTTCCCCAATATGGCAAAGGGAATGAACATCAAAATTCAGGAGGTTCAGAGAACACCCCGCAGTATGAATAAGAATAGGCCCACACCCCATCACCTAATAGTAAAATTAACAAGTCTTAGTGACAAAGAGAAAATCCTGAAAGCAGCCAGGGAAAAGAAGTCTGTAACATACAATGGTAAAAATATTAGATTGGCAGCTGACTTATCCACAGAGACCTGGCAGGCCAGAAAGAGCTGGCATGATATTTTCAGAGCACTAAATAAGAAAAACATGCAGCCAAGAATACTATATCCAGCTATGCTATCATTGAAAATAGAAGGAGAGATTAAAAGCTTCCAGGACAAACAAAAACTGAAAGAATTTGCAAACACCAAACCAGCTCTACAGGAAATATTGAAAGGGGTCCTCTAAGCAAAGAGAGAGCCTACAAGTGGTAGATCAGAAAGGAACAGAGACCATATACAGTAACAGTCACCTTATAGGCAATACAATGGCACTAAACTCATATCTCTCAATAGTTACCCTGAATGTTAATGGGCTAATTGCCCCAATCAAAAGACACAGGGTATCAGAATGGATAAAAAAACAAAACCCATCTATATGCTGCCTACAAGAAACTCATTTTAAGCCCGAAGACACCTCCAGATTTAAAGTGAGGGGGCGGAAAAGAATTTACCATGCTAATGGACATCAGAAGAAAGCAGGATTGGCAATCCTTATATCAGATCAATTAGATTTTAAGCCAAAGACTATAATAAGAGATGAGGAAAAAAACACTATATCATACTCAAGGGGTCTGTCCAACAAGAAGATCTAACAATTTTAAATACCTATGCCCCCAATGTGGGAGTAGCCAACTATATAAACCAATTAATAACAAAATCAAAGAAACACATCAACAATAATACAATAATACTAGGGGACTTTAACACTCCCTCACTGAAATGGACAGATCATCCAAGCAAAAGATCAGCAAGGAAATAAAGGCCTTAAACGACACTCTGGACCAGATGGACATCACAGATATATTCAAAACATTTCATCCCAAATCAACAGAATACACATTCCTCTCTAGTGCACATGGAACATTCTCCAGAATAGATCACATCCTCGGTCCTAAATCAAGACTCAACCGGTATCAAAAGATTGGGATCATTCCCTGCATATTTTCAGACCACAATGCTCTGAAGCTAGAACTCAACCACAAGAGGAAGTTTAGAAAGAACCCAAATACATGGAGACTAAACAGCATCCTTCTAAAGAATGAATGGGTCAACTGGGAAATTAAAGAAGAATTGAAAAAAATCATGGAAACAAATGATAATGAAAATACAACGGTTCAAAATCTGTGGGACACACAAAGGCAGACCTGAGAGGAAAATATATAGCGGTACAAGTCTTTCTTAATAAACAAGAAAGGTCTCAGGTACACAACCTAACCGTACACCTAAAGGAGCTGGAGAAAGAACAAGAAAGAAACCCTAAGCCCAGCAGAAGAAGAGAAATCATAAAGATCAGAGCAGAAATCAATGAAATAGAAACCAAAAAAACAATAGAGCAAATCAATGAAACTAGGAGCTGGTTCTTTGAAAGAATTAATAAAATTGATAAACCCCTGGCCAGACTTATCAAAAAGAAAAGAGAAAGGACCCAAATAAATAAAATCATGAATGAAAGAGGAGAGATCACAACTAACACCAAAGAAATACAAACAATTATAAGAACATACTATGAGCAACTCTACGCCAACAAATTTGACAATCTAGAAGAAATGGATGCATTCCTAGAAACATATAAACTACCACAACTGAACCAGGAAGAAATAGAAAGCCGGAACAGACCCATAACCAGTAAGGAGATTAAAACAGTCATCAAAAATCTCCAAACAAACAAAAGCCCAGGGCCAGACGGCTTCCTGGGGGAATTCTACCAAACATTTAAAGAAGAACTAATTCCTATTCTCCTGAAACTGTTCCAAAAAATAGAAATGGAAGGAAAACTTCCAAACTTATTTTATGAGGCCAGCATCACCTTGATCCCCAAACCAGACAAGGATCCCATCAAAAAAGAGAGCTATAGACCGATATCCTTGATGAACACAGATGCGAAAATTCTCACCAAAATACTAGCCAATAGGATTCAACAGTACATTAAAAGAATTATTCACCACGACCTAGTGGGATTTATTCCAGGGCTGCAAGGTTGGTTCAACATCCGCAAATCAGTTAATGTGATACAACACATCAATAAAAGAAAGAACAAGAACCATATGATACTCTCAATAGATGCTGAAAAAGCATTTGACAAAGTACAGCATCCCTTCCTGATCAAAACTCTTCAAAGTGTAGGGATAGAGGGCACATACCTCAATATCATTCAAGCCATCTATGAAAAACCCACCGCAAATATCATTCTCAATGGAGAAAAACTGAAAGCTTTTCCTCTAAGGTCAGGAACACGGCAGGGATGTCCATTATCACCACTCCTATTCAACATAGTACTAGAAGTCCTAGTCTCAGCAATCAGACAACAAAAGGAAATTAAAGGCATCCAAATCGGCAAAGAAGAAGTCAAATTATCACTCTTCACAGATGATATGATACTCTATGTGGAAAACCCAAAAGACTCCACTTCATAACTACTAGAACTTGTACAGGAATTCAGTCAAGTGTCAGGATATAAAATCAATGCACAGAAATCAGTTGCATTTCTCTACACCAACAAGACAGAAGAAAGAGAAATTAAGGAGTCCATCCCATTTACAATTGCACCCAAAACCATAAGATACCTAGGAATAAACCTAACTAAAGAGGCACAGAATCTATACTCAGAAAACTATAAAGTACTCATGAAAGAAATTGAGGAAGACACAAAGAAATGGAAAAATGTTCCATGCTCCTGGATTGGAAGAATAAATATTGTGAAAATGTCCATGCTACCTAAAGCAATCTACACATTTAATGCAATTCATATCAAAGTACCATCCATCTTTTTCAAAGAAATGGAACAAATAATTCTAAAATTTATATGGAACCAGAAAAGACCTCGAATAGCCAAAGGGATATTGAAAAAGAAAGCCAACGTTGGTGGCATCACAATCCCGGACTTCAAGCTCTCTTACAAAGCTGTCATCATCAAGACAGCATGGTACTGGCACAAAAACAGACACATAGATCAATGGAACAGAATAGAGAGCCCAGAAATAGACCCTCAACTCTATGGTCAACTAATCTTCGACAAAGCAGGAAAGAATGTCCAATGGAAAAAAGACAGCCTCTTCAATAAATGGTGCTGGGAAAATTGGACAGCCCCATGCAGAAAAATGAAATTGGACCATTTCCTTACACCACACACAAAAATAGACTCAAAATGGATGAAGGACCTCAATGTGCGAAAGGAATCCATCAAAATCCTTGAGGAGAACACAGGCAGCAACCTCTTCGACCTCAGCTGCAGCCACATCTTCCTAGGAACATCGCCAAAGGCAAGGGAAGCAAGGGCAAAAATGAACTATTGGGATTTCATCAAGATCAAAAGCTTTTGCACAGCAAAGGAAACAGTTAACAAAATCAAAAGACAACTGACAGAATGGGAGAAGATATTTGCAAACGACATATCAGATAAAGGACTAGTGTCCAGAATCTATAAAGAACTTAGCAAACTCAACACCCAAAGAACAAATAATCCAATCAAGAAATGGGCAGAGGACCTGAACAGACATTTCTGCAAAGAAGACATCCAGATGGCCAACAGACACATGAAAAAGTGCTCCATATCACTCGGCATCAGGGAAATACAAATCAAGACCACAATCGACCTCACACCAGTCAGAATGGCTAAAATCAACAAGACAGGAAATGACAGATGCTGGCGAGGATGCGGAGAAAGGGGAACCCTCCTACACTGTTGGTGGGAATGCAAGCTGGTGCAGCCACTCTGGAAAACAGCATGGAGGTTCCTCAAAATGTTGAAAATAGAACTGCCCTATGACCCAGCAATTGCACTACTGGGTATTTACCCTAAAGATACAAACGTAGTGATCCAAAGGGGCACGTGAGAAAAATGAGTATTCTGTTGTTTTAGGGTAGAATGTTCTGTATATATCTATGAGGACCATCTGGTCCAATGTGTCATTCAATGCTCTTGTTTCTTTATTGATTTTCTGCTTGGATGATCTGTCTATTACTGAGAGAGGTGTGTTAAGATGTCCTACTATTAATGTATTCATATCAATATGACTATTTTGATTAATAGTTTTCTATTTAATTGGATGCTCCCATATGGGGGACATAGATATTTACAATTGTTAGATCATCTTGGTAGATAGTCCCTTTAAGAATTATGTAGTGTCCTTCTGTATCTCTGAACAGATTAGAGAGCCCAGATATGGACCTTCTACTCTATGGTCAAATAATCTTTGACAAAACAGGAAAAAATATACAGTGGAAAAAAGACAGTCTCTTCAATAAATGGTGCTGGGAAAATTGGACAGCTATATGTAGAAGAAAGAATCCTGACCATTCTCTTACACCATACACAAAGATAAACTGGAAATGGATAATAGACTTCAATGTGAGACAGGAATCCATCAGAATCATAGAGGAGAACATAGACAATAACCTCTTCAACTATGTCCTCCTTTAGGCGGGCTTCACCAGAAAGTTCATTGTATACTTGCAGCGTACTTTGCTAGCAGTGAGCCAAGCACCTTCTTGTAATGGCAGGAACTTTCCCGGCCGGAGGCAGTCCCTGACAAGCCACAGCAACTTCTTTCAAGATATGTCTCCAAAGGCAAAGGAAACAAAAGAGAAAATGAACTTTTGGGACTTCATCAAGATCAAAAGCTTCTGCACAGCAAAGGAAACAGTCAACAAAACAAAGAGGCAACCCACGGAATGGGGGAAGATATTTGCAAATGACAGTACAGACAAAAAGTTGATATCCAGGATCTCTAAAGAACTTCTCAAACTCAACACACACAAAACAGATAATCATGTCAAAAAATGGGCAGAAGACATGAACTGACACTTCTCCAATGAAGACATACAAATGGCTATCAGACACATGAAAAAATGTTCATCATCACTAGCCATCAGGGAGATTCAAATTAAAACCACATTGAGATACCAACTTACATCAGTTAGAATGGCCAAAATTAGCAAGACAGGAGACAACGTGTGTTGGAGAGGATGTGGAGAAAGGGGAACCCTCTTACACTGTTGGTGGGAATGCAAATTGGTACAGCCACTTCGGAGAACCGTGGGAGATTCCTTAAGAAATTAAAAATGGAGCTTCCCTATGACCCTGCAATTGCACTACTGGGTATTTACCCCAAAGATACAGATGTAGTGAAAAGAAGGGCCATCTGTACCCCAATGTTTATAGCATCAATGGCCACGGTCACCAAACTGTGGAAAGAACCAAGATGCCCTTCAACGGACGAATGGATAAAGAAGATGTGGTCCATATACACTATGGAGTATTAATGCCTCCATCAGAAAGAATGAATACCCAACTTTTGTAGCAACATGAACGGGACTGGAAGAGATTATGCTGAGTGAAATAAGTCAAGCAGAGAGAGTCAATTATCATATGTTTTCACTTATTTGTGGAGTATAAGAAATAACATGGAGGACATGGGGAGATGGAGAGGAGAAGGGAGTTGGGGGAAATTGGAGTGGGAGATGAACCATGAGAGACTATGTACTCTAAAAAGCAATCTGAGGGTTTTGAAGGGGCAGGGGAATGGGAGGTTGGGGGAGCTAGGTGGTGGGTATTATGAAGGGCACATATTGCATGGAGCACTGGGTGTGGTGCATAAACAATGAATTCTGTTACACTGAAAAGAAATAAATAAAAAGAATGAAATTAGATCCATATCTTATAGAACTCATAAAAATTAACTTGAAACTGTTTAAAGGCTTTAATATAAGATTTAAAGTCATCAAACTTCTAAAAGAAAATGTAGAAATAAAACCCTTTGACATGAGTCTTGGTAATGATTTTTTTAATATGACACCTAAAGCACAAGCAACAAAAGGGGAAAAAAAGTAAGACTACATCAAACTAAAAAGTTTCTGTACTGCAAAAGAAACCAAAAACAAAGTGAAAAGACAACCTAAGGAACTGGGAGGAAAAAAGTCCACAAATCATTTATCTGATAAGAGGTTAATATTCAAAATATAATGGGCAAATTACCTGAACAACCATTTCTCCAAAGAAGATATGCAAAAGGCCAATAAATATACAAAAATATGCTTAACATCAGCAATCATTAGGGAAATGCATCATCAAAAGGATACGAGATAACAAATACTGACATGGATATAGAGAGAAAAAGGTACACGTGTGCAGTGTTGGTGAAATTGTACATTGGTAGAGTCATTATGGAAAACAGTATGGAGGCTAAATAGGAAAAATAAAAAATACCTTATAACCCAGCAATTCCCCTTCTGGGAATAAACCCAAAGGAAATAAAAACACTAACTCAAAAATATATGTACTCCCATGTTCATAACAACTTTATTTACAATAGCTAGTACATGGAAACAACCTAAATGTCTATCAATGGATGAGTGGGATATATATATATGCAATAGTATATTATTCAGTGATTAAAAAAAAGAAAAAAATAACTCCTATCTATCAGTTGTTACAATAATGGATGGAACTTGAAGGCATTATGCTAAGTGAAATAAGTCAAACAGAGAAAGACAAATACCGTAAGATTTCACTTATATGTGGAATCTAAAAACAAACTCACAGGAAAAGGGATCATACTTGTGGTTACCAAACACGGGGGCGGGGAGGGGGAATTAGAAGAAGGTGGTCAAAAAGTACAAACTTTCAGTTATAAGATAGTTACTAGGGATATAATGTACACCATGATAACTCTAACCAACAGTGCATTATGGTATATAGGAAAGATGTTAAGAGAGTAAATCCTAAGAGTTCTCATAACCAAGAGATTTTTTTCTGCCTTTTTCTTTTCTTCTTTTTTTCCTTTTTATTGTATCTGTATGAGAAGATGAATATTAGTTGAACCTATAGTGATAATCATTTCACTATATACAACCATCATGCTGTATACCTAAAACTTATATAGCGATATATGCCAATTATTTCTCAATAAAACTGAAGGAGGGGAGATCTGCAAAGTATTAATAGAACATGTGTAATGATACTTGGTGAATAATCACATGGCTGAAGGTAATATAACATAAGGATTATAATTCAGGATCTGCAAAGAAACAGATCTAAATTTAAATCCAGGCCCCACCAATCATTGGCTACATAACCCTGAACAAATTACTCAACATCTTTAAGCCTTAATGTCTTCATGTTGAAAATGGTGAGAATAATAGTACCTACCTATTGAGAGAATAGAAAAGATCAATAAAGCATATACTAAGTACTTAGCAAATGCTAAATTCTAAAAAACTGTACAAAGAAAAACAAGACTTGAGGGGGAAATTAAAAGAATCTGACTTTGGCCAATTTCAACAATATATTGGGGGTTGGGGGGAAGGTAGCTTTAAGTGGAGATTTCACAAACTAGATAAGTCAACATATATATTTCATGGACTAGGAAGATAGTAGAGTGGGTTACCAAGGTAGTCCCTTTCCTGTTGAGTTGCAGAGGAGAATAGCATTCCATTTATTTAATGTGGCTTCTTAAATATGGTCAAAAAGAACAGGGAGAAAAAAGTAGAAGAGAGAATATTTTTGAGGCTTCTCTAAGTCTTACGATGAAAATGAAGTTTGACGAACAAGTCGAGAATGGATGATACCCAGGACAAAATGTCTCCCAGTATCGCACCTAAACAGCTGAACCAAGTCCTGACACACCTGACCGTAGGGCGAAACTGTACAGCATCACCGTGGCACTTTGCCCAGATTATGCCCACTGTTTACTCTGCTGTCTGTAACTTGGCTGCATAGACTCACCCAAAACACAACGGAAAGCAGCCTCTTTACCATACCTCTTAGTTTGGGAACTACTACACAGAGCATTCTAGGGCCTTTAGGCAGAGCACATTTAAAAAGGTTCACTCTCTAACTTCTCCAGAAAAGCCAGGCCATTAACCTTAGTTCATCATTTACCTCACCCAAAAGAGCTCAACTAACCCTAGAATCATCTGGTGCAGAGACAAGGTCCATAGGACTAAGAAATGTGACTTCTGCAGAACATTTTGTACACAGTCTCCAGGTAAATCAACTTGAAGTTTTATGTTCTCAAAGCAGAGGGGAGTGCAGAAGAAGCACAGTTGTTGCTTGCAGCCCCCAAATCCCAAGGCAGCTAAGTGGGGAGGAAATAAAACTCACTTTCTGAACACACATAGCAACTTGGTACTTCCTGGAGCTGGTTACGGAGAGAAGCCCTGACAACGATGATTCCAGTGAAGTGTAGCCCGCTTACCCGCAAGACATTGATATGTAGGCATTGGCCTTTTGGACCTGCCAACCAGTTGGCGAATAAATAAATGAACAGAAAGAGTGTAGTTCCACTACAGTCACTGAATTAAACAGGCAAATGGTAAGGATTCAGCATAGAGCTATATGATGCATAAGTAATCAGACAGAGACTGTATGTCCATTCAACTGGAAACAGATTCTGGCTGCTACTTAAAATATCAGCAGGAGTGTCTATCTACCATGTTTCCAACACTTTCTCAAAACGCTCAGGCAGCCAGATAAATCACTCTGTGGCTTGCCCCTGCTACTTGTGGATTGATAATGTTTATAAACAGCTGTGTTAACATCCTCAAAATCCAAGGAAACGTTCTTACTGCGCTGAAGAGCTTTTACAGTTTCTATATCTAGCAATGGACAGGCAGGGTCTTTTTGTTCAGATGGCTGTGTTTCTAGCATCTGGTTTACGACAAGAGCCAATAATTCCTTTTGTGTAGCCAGTAGTAGCAAGTGGCAGTAACTCTAACCCTGCCATAATGCAGAGGATCTCCAAACAGATTTTAACTTCCCCCATCTGGGTATTTGCAATGGTAGAACAAAGAATACAAACCTTATGTCTTAAGACACTTTACCACCTGAGCCCTTTCCGCTAACCTACCTCCTCCCCAGCTCTTGACTTGAAGCGTACACTTGAACCAGTCCTGGGCCCTGCCTGCATGAGCTGTGTCCTGCATGTCCCTGATTCTGCACATGAGTCACTAAGTGCTTTCTGGAATGTTGTACATTCTTCTCTTATCCACCTGGAGGACACCCACTTAATTTTCATCGCCAAGTCTAAGATTACCTGTAAGTCTTACCCTTTTCCCCAACCCCGCCCCAGGACAGAATTTAAAGACATTTTAATACATACTCTAGACTGCAAGCCTCTTGAGAACAGGAAGGCATCTCAAGAGATTTGTATCTCTATTTCCTGGCACATGGAAGATAGGTAATAAAGGATTGTCAGAGGAAGGATTTTTAGGTGAATGTTACGATCTCTTCTTACCAGAAACAAGGTAGGGAGGACTGGGGAGTGTACAAGAAGAAAAGTGAAAGTAGGGGACCATCTATCTGGTTGAACTCCATGGGAATCTCAGGGAAGGTGAGGTTTTTCCTTTCTTTTGTTGCAGCTGGGTTATGCTTGGAAGTGGCTACACTCATTAACACATTATTTTTTCCATCTGAGCCCCTAATTACAGCCCAAGAAGAGCTTCCATGGATCTCTTTCTGTTCCCCTTCTGGATTTGCACACATACACATAATTTTCATCATATTCTCAGAGATGTTCAAAACCCAAAAACAATTACAGGTCAGTACCCCAAAAAAAAAAATTTTTTTTTAATTTGGACATGTCAAGAAATGTATTCCATCAGGTTGATGATATTTAAGGGAATCAAAGTGACTCAGAAAGAGTGTAAAAGCATTTTAATACACCACTTTCCTCAAGGTAAAGTTATTTTCTGTATGTACTTATGCAGTTTTCACTATAATAAATGACTGTCACATGCTTGCTACTTGTCCAACATTATACCTGTTCTTGGGAAGTCTGCATTCTGGTAAGTCAACATATCCAAAGAAAATGATTTTAAAAATAGCAAACAAACAAACAAACAAAAAAAATAGCGAACAAGAGAATCCACAATATTTGCCAAATTTGGAGGGTCACATGATAAATATGGGTGCCAACAGGAAGCTTAATGTGGCCAGAAAAGTTTTCTCAGAAGACCTTGGGAAGGGTGCCTTCCCTTTACAAAGGTTCTGTGAGGCAGTAGTGTTTCAATTAAGAGAGAATGTGATTATTGGACTTAAGTCAGAAGGTCTAAGTTTTAGGCATAGTGTTGTCTCTAACTAGCCATGTCCCTAGCCACATAACAGAATAGTTCTGTACCTCAGCTTCCCCATAGCTCCCATGAAGATAAATCTTAGCCTGGCCTTTCTCTGTGACATGTTTGCAAGATTCAGACATAATAAGGCAGGTGAAAGCATCTTCCAATCATGAATCACTATACTACTGGATACAAAAACAGTCTTGGAAGTGGTCAAGTCAGACACATGTAACAGTCTGTAGCACAATACGTCATTTCCCTCAGCCTGTTTTGTGTTGTTTTCTTGGCTCTCAGCAATCCAATCCAAGGTCCTTTATGCTCATTTAATAACAATCCTTGTCAAATTTATCATACACAAAGTTTCACAGGCAACCAGCACAAGAACCACAGGCTGGCTGCTAGGATTTCCCCCCCACCCCGCCCCCAGAAAGGGGCAAGTGTAGTACGGTAGCTCCATTCTAGCCCAAAGCAGGCACACTTGCTTGTTAAAGACTCTCCAGGAGGTGGAACATTTCGGCCTTCACGTGATTTTTTTTTCTTTTAAAGCCTCTCCCCTGAGTCCTCTGCTGCTTGTCCGTGCTACACAATTCAGAATCACCCGACCACTTAGAACACTGGAATCCGGAGGCAGCAGCCAACATATTTCACATTCAAGAGGAAAACATTAGCGAGCACAGCATTTAATACGCCCTATGCCTCCAGAATCAGGGGCTTAGACTTTCCATTTCGGCGTCCCGGTTTAGACTACAAGCCGAACAAGAGTGTGCAGTGATGCAGTGTGTTGGCCCTCGTCTGCGCCAAGCAACAGTTTTATCATCAGTAAGGAAGCATTAAGTGAGCCCCAGGGATAGCATATGTATTGTATTTAGAGGTAGGGGTGAAAATCCATCAATGCTGTGTAATTTAAAAGGTTTTCATGCTGTTTGCAGGGAGCTGCAAGCTTAGATTCCTTTGTCCCAGTTAAAGAGAAAATGGTTCTAGTAAAGAAAGATGGATTTAAAATAGTGGTTACCATGGAGTGAACTTAAGTGATAAAGGAAGGCAGAGAGGATAACGGACACTGCCCGGCACATGAGAGATGCCGCACATTATTTCGTATTTGCAGAAGAACGCAATTTGGGAATTCTGAACTAGACACCCATTCAAATGAATATTTTTATTGCCTTTGATTATTCAATCTTTTAGTCCCTCCTCGTCAGTTCCCAGTTGTCTCCTGTTAGAGGAGAATTACAATCAGCATTTATGCCAGGAAAGCATAAACTTGAGGGGCAAAAGGGGACAACAGAACGGGGCAAATGATAAGAAAGAGATATATGAGTCAAGATTTCATGACGCGAGTTAGATGTGCACTCCCGTGCCAGGAATAAATAAGCATAAACAAGATCCCAGACTCCCTTCAGATACAAATGATTATAACCTCCTGATTCACCCTGTGTTCCTTGATTTTGTCCAGGTCCCTGCTACCAGGCCTTGATCTCAGCCCTGCCTTCTATCTGTCATATCCACCTGTCATGAGAGCCCCTACTGAAGTCCTCTCCCTCATGCAAGTGAGGGTGTGAACCCAAGTGCTGCCTTCTCAGAGAGCATTCCCATTTCCTGCCACTTAGAATGAATCTCTCCAGCAAAGTGCTTTAAACTGTAGTTTACAATGTATGTGGTTTGGAATTGGTGTTTGTGGAAATGTTAAGGTACTCCCCATCAGATTACATGCTCTGAGGGTAGATGCCATGCCTCAGTCATCTAGAGTGTCCAGCAGCTGGCACGCGGTCAGTGCAGAGTATGCGTGGGTTGTGCTGGGATACAGGCGTGACTTGGAGCCCTGCAATTTTGACCAGTCCATACTGGAGACCTTGTGAATCTGCAAACGTCTTACCCCATTTCCAGGAGGGGTTACTATTCACTCAGCTCCTACTTAATCTGCACCCCAGGGCTACCTCTTCTAACTTGAAGACATTTAATCTCAATCTCGTGAGCTCTGTCAGGTAAGCTGAAATTCATTTAAATATTGCGTATGTAATAAATACTTATCCTAGCCTTTAATTGGTGATTGCAAGGATGTCCACAAAATTTAAAACCTGACAAAAGCTTTTGCTCACTTAAATATGCAAAAATAAAGTTTATTTAGTGCATGGTCTATTATAAGTAATTTACATATACTAATTCTCAAAACAACTGTATATGACAATATCATTTTCACAATGGCTGTCTATAGTAATATTATTGTTTCCAGTTTAAAGATAATGTAAATTGAGGCACACAGAATTTAATAACTTGCCTACTTCTTGCCACTCACTAGTGGAGGCAGGCTTTCAACCTTGGAAATAAGACTTCAGAGTTTGTGTTTTTAGTCACTGCACATGGAAGAGGAAAGTTCTATGAAACTCAGACACCAATATAGGAAAAAGTAGTTTAATTGGAATTCTGTACAATGTCAATGCTGAGATCAGGACCTGGGTGTTAAAGAAGTCTAGAGACAGTAGATCCTGGTCTTTGCAGGATGCCCAGAACAAGTTTAATGGAGAGAGATTGATCCAGTTTCCAATTACTTCCAATTATTTATACAATTAAAGAGATAGTTCATTATGACAAGGACATAAATGTGTTTACTTGCATACCAGCATGTGTTTTTAATAAAAATAAAACTTTAATTCTACAGAAGAAATATATCCAGACCCTTTTTCTAACACTGGGGAATCAACTGAATTACAGCTCACGCTCTGCCCAGAATTTTTACTTCTTCAGAAACATCAATTTTCCTGGAAAGAGAGTGAGTTCTGCTCAAGAATGATATAATAAATCAATATGGGATGCAATATGGGATGGGGACATCATTCTGTTAGGAAAAGCAGGCCCCCACATGCAGTCTTTTGATCCAACTAGATCATCTCAGAACGGGCCTTGGGCCTGGAACACTTCCTCAGAAGAGATGAGGATTCCAAAGAGCCACTGCTGGACTCATCACCTTGTGTGGAAAAACCTTGCCCTATGTCAGACCCAACACATGCTCCTTTGTTCTGCTCAAGTGTGCACATCATGTGGCACCCACCCAAAACCACTGCCATATCCGTCCCTTTCAGGGAGAGGACAGTTCTTCTGGGAGAGCACAAGAAGGATGCCAGCAGGCCAACTGCCCGCATTGGTTGGATGGATGGACAGGATGGCCGTGGGCGACCCGTGCATACTCCTGAAGCTGATTTTGCTCTGTCTCTTCTCTATGTGAGTAAAACATGTTCCAGGCAGTGCTCGACTACATGTGTTTTCCTTAGAGACTCTGATGCTAAGGTGCAGTGGGCACCAGACTTCAGACTTCAGACTCCTACTCCTGATAATAGTCAACAGATACCCCTTGCTCAACACCTGCACTCCCTGGGACCTGATATGCATGGGTTCTCTGGGTTGTTCCTTCTATGGGACCTGCCTCTCACCTCCTCCCAACCCTTTCCCAAAACTTTTCTTCAATAAATCCTCCCTGTTCTTTAGAACTCATCTCAAGAAGCTTCTCCTTGACCACCATTGTGTCTGAGATGTGCATTCTCTGAGCTGCTACAGGACCTGGTTCTTACCTCAGTTACAGCAAGCCCGTGTTCAACTAGGATAACCCATTAACTTATAGCTTCTCTAAATTATGAGCTCATGGGAGCAGATACCATGTCTTATTCAGGTTTCATTACCAGAATCTGATACTATGCCTAGCATAGTAGACATCTGTGCCTTCATCCAACACATATATGTTGAATACCTCATGTGTTGCAGGCCATATCCTGGATTGGGTATATCATGGTGAACAAAACTATTCATGATCCCTGCCTTCAAGGAGATTATATACTAACAGAAGAAACATACATGAGCCAAATGATCACAACAAAATAAGCCAATGGCAAAATACAACTGGAATGACTAATGGATAAGAAGCTCTCGGATATATAATAGAAGAAAATGAAATAATAAAGAAAAAATGTTTTAGGAAAAAAGATAAGGAGGGCTCCTCTGGGGAAGGAGCCACTGAGTGAACTTCTGAAAGAATTAGCAAGAGCGTTCCCAGCTAAAGAACACCACAGGCGAAGGTCCTTGGTAGTAGAAGAGAGGGCGGCATACGTATTCTGACAAGGCTAGTGCAAACAAAACAGAGGGAGCAAGGGGAGCACATGATGAGCAAAGAACAGGAGAGATGGCAGAGATCAGTTGCTGCGGAAGGCTTTACAGAATGAAGGAGACATAGAATCAATCACATTGATGTTTCAGGATGATTCCTCCACTACAGTACAGACAGAGAAGGAACAAATGGATGAGGAGGTGGTACATGTGGATAGAAGAGTCTGTTAGGAGACTACCACAGTAGTAGTACAGGGAGCTCAGACTGGAATGGCCACCAGGGAATGTAGAGGAATGGATGAACACTTTCTTTCTAAGATTTTATTTATTTAGGGGCATCTGGGTGGCTCAGTGGGTTAAAGCCTCTGCCTTCAGCTCAGGTCATGATCTCAGGGTCCTGGGATCAGGCTCGTATCAGGCTCTCTGCTCAGCAGGGAGCCTACTTCCCTCCGTCTCTCTGCCTGCCTCTCTGCCTACTTGCAATCTCCCTCTTACATTTTTAAAATAAAATTTGGATTACCACATATATAATGTTATAGTCCACTCTTTTTAACATTATTGTTACCATTTTCACATGTTCTCAGCAATTCCTTAAAAGCATTATTTGTAGTGTTCACCTAATATCCTGTAGATGTACCAAGCATTATAAAATCATCTCCTTACTGTCAGACATTTAAATTGTCTCCAAGTTATAATTATAATAATATAGGCAATGAATATCAAATATAAAATTTTTTTCTACATCTTTAATTAAAATTAAGATGGATCTTTAGAAACATAATCACAAAGATCAATGGCACAGAACTTTGAGAGTTTCTTAGAATATATTACCAAATTGCTATCCACAAAGGTGGTTTGTGTGATTTTCACCATCAATGTCACATTTATACCAACGCGGAAGTATTTATTGTCTTACCCTTCCAGAAAATACCTCTTTGAAGGAATTCTCCAGGGCAACCTTCTGAAGGAAGTTAGAATTTGGCAGAGCACCTATTCAGTGACATGCTTGAAACATCTTTGAAGCCCAGTTACATTCTCACAATACCCTTGTAAAACAGTATTGGTCCTGTTTCTCACCAGGCAAGCTGAGAGTTCAATTAAGGGAGCAGGTTAATGTAGCAGTCAGCATCACACTTCCATCAGCCTATTGCCTTCCTTCTCCTGTGTCCCAAGAGCCTGGAGATGCATTCCCATGCTTCCCAAAAGTGACTTCCCAGTGTTTAAATTCTCCAAAGAGAATATGACCACATATATATATTTCCCTTTGTAGCTCATCCTGCAATTAAAAAAATTAGACAAATATATATGTATTGATTAGTTCTATAAAGAAACTTATAATGCTTGAGATAGTGCTAAAGAGAGACTAGTTCTGATTGGGGAACAGGGAAACCCTTTCTGGAAAAGTGATACTTGTCCTGAACCTGACTTTGTTCAAGAAGTTCAAAGACTGTAAGACCATTCAAGGAGTGGGGGAAAGGCCAGTAACAGAAAAGAGTAAACAAGCAGTTAGAAATAGATAAATATATGGTTGCAAAATAAGAAAACACTGGATTATATCGGGTCTTATAGGCCATATTACAGAATTTGGATTTTACCCTACCTGTAGAAGAATGATAACACCAGCTTCAATATGAAGCTCCCTGTCTTGCATTTATAGATCAAGAGGAGGGGAAAAAGGAAAAATTCCTCAAGAAAATATCTGCCCAAGAATAATGTTACCCCCCACCCCCACTGACTATACCAGTTCTTGGCCTTGCAAAAAGGTAAGGGAAGCTCACTGTTTTACTGGCTCAAACTATACCAACATCTTGTCAGCACCTATTTAAAACAACTTCATCTATGCATTCTCTAAAAGAAGCCTTTTTCCTCTACCCGCTGTTTAATATGATGTCCCAAAGTGCCTTAGCATCCTGGAGTTATTATTATTACCTGCAATAATTTTTAGGTAGCACATCTCTGCTAACAAAACTCCCTTCCAAACTTGGCCTCAGAAACAAACTGTATCATTAGCCAAGAAACATTTCCGGAATGCCCACTGTGTATAGAGAGTCAATTCTATCTCTTCAAGGCAAGTAAATAAGCTCTGTTGCTCACAGATTGCTAAAATCCAAGGCCATATATGCAATGAGAGAACAACAGAATTTCCCCACCTTTGCCCATACCCCTCTTGAGAGAAACTAATAACTAAGTTGCCATAAAAGATCTACTTTTCATTCAGAGAAACACCCTATGGATAACAGAAAGTATCTCGCCACTAAATAAATCCCCCAAGATCAGTCAGCGGGTCTGATTACAGTAGTTCTCTTTGTTTTGTGGCAGTAATTCCATGAGCTTTCCCCTGGAGAGAACACTCACAGCAGCTACTTGCTCTCATACTGTCTCAGAGGGAATCTTGTACATGTTTTTTACAGTCACAAAAACTTGACATAAACTTCCTACTTCAACTCTGCTCCAAAATGTTGAGAGATTCATTAATTGGACATGCCAAATTCTCATAATTTAAGGAAGCATGAAATGTATGCCTACATGAAGGCAAAGCAGACCAAAAACAGAATTCGAATCAGCTTTTGGGGGGGTGGGGGGGGTGCAGGTCAAAAGATCAGCAAACCTGCTAATGATTCACGTTTTAACATCTTGCCAACAGGACACTTTAATTGACCAATTTCCAGCTGTTCTGCCAAGGAAAACACTATACGCCTCAAAAGCAGAACTGAATCTCAGCCACAGTCTTACGTGGGTAGGATTAGGAGACCACTCCATAGACCCTTTACAGAATCTTATATGGCAGGAGGAACTGGAAATGAAAATGTATTCACAGCCTCACAAATGGGCAGCAAAATATTGATTCTACCTTCTTTAAACAAGTAAAATATGTGAACTTGGGAAGGAACCATGTGTGGAAGGGAATTATATCTCATAAGATGAATGAAAAGATAAAGGAAGGGAAGGAAAAGGAAAAGCAACAAAAGTTGAGAGGAAAAGACTGGAAGTTTCCTCACCCCCAGTTCCCAGACTGTGAGGTGTCCTGTGACACACCTGTGAGGTGTAGTTGAACTGGGTGAGGAACCACAGAAACTATACCCAGAAATTCTGCTATGCTGAATAGTCCCACGCCCCAGGAGTGTGTTAGATACAAATAGAGAAGTCATGTTGCCCAATGGTGCTAACCTGGGATTTCAGGAGCCTGTGTTCTAAAGCCTGGGGTATTTCTATTCCCTATGTCCCAGATCTTATAAAATAAGCATGAAACCTACTGATGTTGCAAGAAAAAAGGGTTTTATAAGCCCTGGAAAGAATATGCAGCACTAACGGAAGTGCAGGCTCTCTGTAAAGGGTGTGGCAGCCTAGAGGTATGAGAAGCCCAGGATTTGGAGGAGGAGACCCTGGGACCTCCAGTCCATTACTCAGCTGCCTGATCTTCAGAGACTGGACTCTTAGCTCTTCACTCAGTGGAGGATAATAGTGCCTGCTCTGCCTCTGCTCTGGACTATTATGAAAAAGAAAAGGCATGAAAGTGCTTCCTTAATTGATATACCATAAAGGGAAGATGTGATGAGCGTGAGCCTGGCCCTGTGTACTTGGTGCTACTCTGAGGAGGATCAGTGAACCAAGTAACCAGAGACTGGTCTCTGCATGCTTTCACTGAGGTGCCAGATAGATGTCAGACCTAACAGCTTTCCCACAGAGCATGGGCTTGGAGGACAAACAGTACTGGACATACTGAGTATTTAGGGGCACTCAACATTTTTCCCATGGTCCAGAGATCCTACAATACAGAAGAGACCTACCAGTAGATGAATGTCTAAAATCTTTTGTGTGGTTGGTTGGCTGATTGGTGTTTTTTCTTTGTTCTTAACCTAAAACAAGATAATTACAGTGCTCCTATAGAGCAGTTTCTCAAACTGCAATAGGCAGGCACATGGGTCAGCCAGCAAACCTGGTGAAACATAAATTCTGATTCTATTTTTCTGGGATGGGCCTGACTGTCTACCTTTTTGACAAGCTCCAGGGTCCACAGGCACATTTGAGGTAGCTAGGCCAGAGAGGACATTGGGAGAGACCTTGGAGGTATTTAAGACATCAGGTACTTTTTTTTTTAATATTAATTGTTTTTATTAACATATAATGTATTATTTGTCCCAGGGGTACAAGTTTGTGAATTGTCAAGTTTACTACTTTTAGAGTAGAAAGGGCCCAAATCTCAAGCTCTAAATGTGCATGTGGGGAGAGTGAAGCCAAGGATTAGCGAACTTGTCCAACAACACCAGAAGGCAGATCTTTCACTGCCCACAAAATCCACTCCCTGCCCTCCCCATGTTCTTCCCTTCACCAGTCTGGCTATCACACACTTGATGCTTTCACCCCTGGGTTTCTTTTCTCGTCTCTTTGCTCCTTTTGGAAGCAAGGGATGGAGGGCAGGAGGAACATGATGATGGTATATGAAATACATCCATGATTTGCATCATGGAATCTCTTCCTTAAATGAGACAAGGATAGCAACAATGAAGAGTTTCTAGAATGAAGAAAGCTGACCATATTCCAGCTCCCAATGTCCCACAGTGCCATTCAACTCCAAGTGATGAATTCTGTGTCTCCAAAGGTGGCCCCTGGTGCCTGTGCATGCGACTGTAGACAAGGCTAGGCCCCACTTCTCTCTGCATCACATCTACAGGACCCATATCTAGTGAAGCACTAGACATCTAGCCCATTCATCTCATTAGGACCCTCCAGAGAAAAATCTCTAGATCCAAGGAGGAGAAGGAGTTCAAGTAAAAATTTTGAAACGGAAGGTAATCACCAACATACCTTCTATTCGTGAGCTATGTTCCAAAAGAGGAAAGGAAGAGAGTACAATTTGCACTGAACAAACTTCAGCTCTGCTCCCAATCACACAAATTTACAAAAGGCAGGCTTTAAAAAGCTGGACTGAAGCTTCAGTTCTTTTTGATGCCACTCATCCAAACCAAAAGCAAGAGAGTCAGAATGGTTCCTTTCTCCCTTGTGTTCTGCCTTACAGAACTACATGTAGGGCTATGAGCTAAACATGGGAGAGGGACTGAAGAAGTAAAAATAATTGCTCTTTAAAAAAGCCACAGAAACAGCAAATACTCCTACATACACCCAAAATTTGCCCTTTTAGAAAATTGCTGCATTTCCACCTACAACTTGATCACGAATGGAATATCTGCAGAAATTTTGGCTGTAAATGAGTCTTAACACATACAAGGGAATATTTGTTCCCAAGTGCTTCTATTATGCCAGTAAATACTAAACAGCAATGAAGACACTTCACATAGTGAGAACTTTCCCCTTCTGTCAGCATTGTACTCAATGCCTTTCCCAGGACAGGCATTAAAGTTTCACAAGGAAATCAGTCCACAATGACTATGCTGCTAGAATACCATAGGACTCTCCCTAGGTTATTTGGATTTCATTATTAACATGTATTTTTAAAATCCCTTGTTAAGATCAGAGCCTTTGCAAAATTAAGATTAAAATACCCTAGCTGTTTTTCTTTAACTAAAAATAACTGAAATGTTAAATATAAAATGAAATAAAATACCCTAGTCTTATATGTATAGTGACCCCTTCCACTAGGGACTTCTTATAAATGGTAAATAATGGGACAGATTTAAGGATTCAGAAAGTTTTTTGCTGAGATCTAAACAGCTTCTTTCAGTTCACTCAAGTGCTATGTAGGGACTTTTATGGTACCTAAGAGCTTATAGCATTAATGTGACTGTAAGGATTTAGCCCCCACTCCTCCAACATTACCTTCCTTATTTATCAAATCTCATCATAAATAAGAAATTGCACTGTTATATTTAGTCAGTGGTTTAAGGAACAATGTTAAGTCATTTACATAACATGAACTCAAAGAAATGTGCTTTCATATTGCAAAACAAGTATGTGGTGATTGAGTCTTTGTTTTTCCATGGCTTACCTGGCATTCTAGAATACTAAAGCGGCATGAGATGAGGAATAGGGAGTAAGATAAGTATGAGCTCCAAGAATAAAATCTATTCAGACTCTATGCCCAAATGAACCTTCTTGGCAGCGATCACTGACCTAGAGACCATTGACCAAATGGCGTTTGTTACCTTCTCACCCATATGTCCAGCCTTTTCAATATACCTCCCCTTTCCCTTAATCTCTATCCAACTCTTCCTCCCAGATCTGACAAAACCTCCTGAAAACCTCCAGTAATTTAGAGAGGTGAGAAGGGATCCTGGGGTTGGTATTCAGTAAGCAGGACATTGAAGTGGTCTCGGAGTATTCTCAGCATATAAAAGGGTGTCAATATAGAAAAGTAAGAATGAGAATTTTCCAAGAACTCTAGGTTACCATATAACAAAGTGCAAGTGAAGCTACACTCCTTTCTAGAGAACTTAAAACGAGCAGAAGATTAAAGCAACAAATAAGATTAAGTGACCACCCCACACACAAAAAGCTAATTTAGCCAATTACTGTTCTGACTGAACTCATAGAAAGCTGTCCAGATCTGTGAAAAGATAGGACAGGTCAATGAATATATATATATATATATTATATATATACACACACACACACATATGTGTGTGTGTGTATGTGTGTGTGTGTAAAATGAGATATATATATACGAGATATATGAGAGACATATATGAGACATGAGATATATCTTGGGTATGAGATATATCACATATTCAAGAATCAAATGTTTGAGGAAAGGAGATCAAATATCTTAAAGACATCAATTCTTCCCAAATTGATCTAAATATTCAGTGCAATTCCAATCAAAGCACCAACAAGGTTCTTCATGAAATATTACAGAATATACTAAAATGTTTATAGAAGTACAGTGATCCATGAATAGCTAAGGACCTCATAAAGAAGAAGAATAAAGTTAAGGAATCATCCCAGGCACAAAAATTATAAAGCTATCATAACAAAAACAGTGTCACGCTGCTGCTATAGGGATGACAAATAGACCAATAAAATAGAATAAAAAACTAATAAATTCCCAGCATATATGGAAACCACATCTAGTGATGACAGCCAATTTTAAAGTATAATTTACCTGAGAGCACGATGCCGAAGAGTATGAACTTTGGAGCCAAAATGCCTGCATTCAAATCCCAGTTCTATCACTTACTAGTTGTACCACAGTTTACTCATCTATGAAGTGGGATGATAATTTATGTCTCACAGATAAAAATAACTCCTGGCATTGATACCCCTGTAAAACTCCCTCACCCATAGAATCATGGCTAGACCCAAGTGACCAATAATAAGCTGAGAAAGTGATGATGTGTGACTTTCAATGAGAGGCATAATGAACATTGCAGCTTCTGTCCTGACCTCTTGGATCACTTTCTCTGGTGGTAGCCCACAGACATATTGTAAGACCACTCAAGTAGCCAAATGGAGAGGGCCAGCAGAGATGAACAGGGGCCCCTATCCCACAGTCAGCAAAATTTGCCAGACTTGTGAGTTAACCACCTTAAAAATAAAATCTCCAATCTCCAATCTTGGCTTCAGATAACTAAGGCAATAATATCAGCAAAGGTGTGAAAGAGTTGCTAGTGCATTGCAGACACTGAATAAATTAGAAATTCCATTAGTATTATCCTTGTACAATACTGGAGATCAGCAGAAGGTCGTGGTACAAGGAACTCTATTCTCTGTCCACAAAGATCATGTCTGAATTATCTTTACATTCCCAGGGCCCAGTAGAGGCTCAATAAAATGATTTTATGGGATGCCAACTATGTGCCAAGCACCATTATAGGCAGTGAGTGAATGAATAAATGCCTAGAAACCTCTCCAGTTGTTCCATCATGGCAGTGGATAGCACAGTAAATAATATCCTTACATAGAAAAAAATAAAAACTCAAGGACTTGGACAAATGATCTTTTGGTCCAAATTCCTCCTCCTTCACAGAGTCAAGCTCACCTAGTCTAGCTGAGCAATTCATCCATTTTATTTATAACCACTGAAATGCTCATGGGGAAGAAACATCATGGGAAGAAGATTAGAGTAGCACAAAACTTAAGTAATAGCACAAAATTTAAATGGTCAAATCTCAGTACAGTCCTTGTATACTCCAACTTTTAAATTATCTCGACAGGTAGAGATAATCTCTACAGTGGATAGCTTTGAACTTATACAAATAGTTTTTATCTCATATGAGAGATCAACTTTTTATACTTTAGGCAGTCCTCCCATTGCACAGTTCCAATATGTGCAACAGTTATTACCATGGTTAGTTAAATAACATTACTCTCCCAATAACGTGGTTCAAATTTCAAACACCGTAAGTTACCTGGGAATATAGTAATGGTGTAAAGTACAAATTTCATTGCAAGCTCTTCAGTCCACACATCAACACGTGGAAACCAGTGGGCATCACGATCAATGACCACATCATTTCTCTCATGGTCTGTTACTCATTGAGCCACATCTGTCATTCAGTTCACACACAGACAGTAAAGCATGTCATTGTGTTGCCTCCTTTCAACAAGTCATAAACCCACATGGCATTTTACAAAAATGGGTAATCAAAAGAACTGGCGAAGATAAAAATGTGTTTTAAAAAAAAAGTAAAATTGTTATTGATTAGAAAATGTTCATGAAGATAGAATGAGTTCTAGGCCTGCAAGAAGGTATAGTATAATCCATTTTGAAAAATCCAGTGAATGTAAAAAGTAAGGTAAAGTCAATTCGATATCTTTTAGTTATACTGAATTAGAAACAGAAAGCCACTTAGGGTTGAAATAAGGCATTTACCATTTTATTTTAGATTGAAGGTGGTAATCAAAAACAAATCCCAATCATTTTCGTTAGCACTCAAGACCAAGCAGTGAAGTTAGTTGCCACATTCAAAGACAACAATAATTACTAGGAGAGTGAAAAAGGACCTTTCACTGCCAGTGCAGGCTGGTTGCATTCTTTCATAAGTCAGCACGAACTGATTAATGTTGTAGGTCAGATAGAGATGTTTTTGTAAAATTTACACCCAGATTCCAAAGAGTTATAGAAGAAATAGCTGACCATGGGAATGTTGCCACCACTACTGTACAAGACACTAGTTATGCAGCCAGAAAACTTAATGAAGGAGAATTTATCAATATAAATGAGGAAAGTGGTTGGGATGAAAAGGATGAAGATGTCCCAGAGGAAGTGACATCAGCAAAAATCTTCACATTACAAGAACTCTCAGAGATATTTTACAATGTTGAAAGTACAAGAGATAAAATGTTGGAAACTGATCCAAACTTAAAAAGGATTACGACAGTTTTCTGAAGCATAAAATAGACACTAGCTCCATGTCTTATATCATAAGATGAGAATGCCAAGTGCTGCACAAACAATGCTCGATAAGTTATTTACCAATAAAAAAATTCTGAACTGAATAATTCTCAATACGGCTAATGTTCTAAGTTGCGATATATTAAATGAATATTAGTATTATATTTGTCCTTTCCCTGTACATTTATGATGGACAGCATGACAACCTTTGATGTTTGGACAAAAAAAAAAAAATAATGCCACTTTCCTTGTTGATTATTAAAATCACTTTTGGTTTCAGCCAGCACAGTCACTTTACTGTCCTGAACTGCTGTGCAAAGTGGGGACTGCCTGGCATTTAGCAAAGCAGTCTTGACGGAAGTGGAAAGAACAAATGGGTGAGACATAACTAATCTGTTGCATTTCAGTGGTTAACAGTAGAGTTCAAAACAAATACTAATCACCTTGGCTAGCCAGGCTTTGGAACTCGGGATTTCAGTATACAACAGAAAAACTACTGCCTTTTCTCAAGTATGAGAACACATTTGCTTTTGATTTGTAGACCCAAGAGTAGAAATGTACTAGACAAAGATTTAAGGAGTCCATGTTCAAAACTGGGCTCTACCACAAACTCCCTGTCTGACTCAGGGCAAATCCGGCTATTCATTCTACAAACATTTACTGCCAGACCCCTGCTATGTGTTGAGGATTCAAAAATGACTATGATATAGAATTTGGCCTCAAAGAACTCATAGCCTATTATGAAAGAAAAACCAAAAATGGTTACAGTACAGTTTTCATCTATAAATCAGATCTACTAATGCTGACCTCCCAGAGTTTCTGGAAGGATCGAATGAGACCATATGAGAAAGCATTTGCTCTCGGGTATTATATGAATACTAGCATACTAGTACTAGTGTAATTGTATCTCTAAACAAAAACTATACTGGATTGTGCTTATCCAGTGGATCTCACAGTGTGGCATCATCTGGAAAGATATTTTAAATGTGTATTCTCTGTCCCCACCCCAGTCTTGTGAACCAGAAACTCAGGAGGTTGCAGCCCCAAAATCTTTGTCTTAACACTGCCCTCCAGGTGATTCTGATACAACAGAAGTTTGAGAACCACTACTGAGTGTTATCTATACAAGGTTAAAACACAGGTAATGCTAATCCTAGGAGGTACAAGACACTCATTTCCCAATTACCAATGAGGAATTTAAAACACAATATAACCAAATTTCCTGGTTGGCCAGTATAATTAGCAACATTCTTTTTTTTTTTAATTTTTTATAAACATATAATGTATTTTTATCCCCAGGGGTACAGGTCTGTGAATCACCAGGTTTATACACTTCACAGCACTCACCATAGCACATACCCTCCCCCCAGCAACCCTCACTTTGTTTTGTGAGATTAAGAGTCACTTATGGTTTGTTTTTCTCCGAATCCCATCTTGTTTCATTCATTCTTCTGCTACCCCCATAACCCCCCATGTTGCATCTCCACTTCCTCATATCAGGGAGATCATATGATAGTTGTCTTTCTCCGATTGACTTATTTTGCTAAGCATGATACCCTCTACTAGCAACATTCTTAAGATACCATTAATCATCTCAAGTCCTTCTGCTAAGATCAGAGTCAGAATAGAGCCCCATCTATAGTAATTCTGCTGACTGGTGTGAGCTATGTTTTGAGTCTTAGTTTTAAATACGCAACACAGATTATAGAAATCCAAATGAACTTTTTTCTCTAAAATGCAAGTAGAAGACTATATTACTTTAATGAGAGGGTCATGACTAACCCAATTTGAGAATTCATCTGGAAAACTTCTTCAGAATCCATGGCACATTCAGAGAAAGACCTTCAGTATCAATAAAGATCTATTCTTTGAAGATGAAGGTCACATTCTACCCCTCCAAGAACCAGTTGGGATAATGAATTATAGGAGATTCCAAAAATGGTAATATTGGCCATATTTTGAAAAACCTCACCAATTCCAATGGTTCAATAAATCAGTATCTCCACAGACTAAATGTTAGAAATGAACAGCCATCTTCACCCACACGTATGTTCATAGATCGTCACCTATAGGATAAAGCACATAGTACAGATGTTTGTGAAAAAGCCACCCAGATCCTACAGAGCCTAGTAAAGAATAAGCACTCAAAAAATAGTTGTTGAGTGAATTAATCCCCAAAGTTGGACAATGTGAATAATAATGGCCACAATTTTTTACCACCCACCATATATCATACCAGTCCTCACAACCGCTCTGTGAAATAAGCATCACTATTTCCATCATACAGGTGAAGAGGCTGAGATCAGGTAAGTTTAAAAGAAGAGCCAATATCATTCACTAAGTAACAAATTAAAAATTTGAACAGTGGTTCTTCTGACTCTCAAGCTTTCTCCAATGAGACTACTCTAAAGTGAGAGGCCACTGTCACCTCTTTCATCAACCAAAGAGAGTACATTATCTGTGTCATATTAGTTTCTTAACGTGCCGAAGTTTTGGGTTTTAACAAACAAAAATTCTTCAACAATCCAAGTTGATCTTAGAGAAAACCTGCTATTGGTTTACATGATACCCAGAAATCTGGCAGCTTCCTTTCCCTTTTGAGCCATTTATCTTTGTAATTTCGACCGAGGTATTCATTGCTTTGTTAATAGAATTTGCCCTTGTTATTGATTGGTTTATTTAGAATAGCAAGATTCCTGGAGTACATTAAGGCTTTTTGCCACTGAAAATTACCTGGCCCGGGATCATATATTGGTTCCTTTATTTTATTTTTAACAGAACCACAGGTGCTAATTAGGTGCTCTTTCCAGCTGCCAGAATAAGATTCTGAGGCCCCAAACTGCTGTCAATCTCATCATCATTAGCCTTGAAGTGCTCCTCTATGAGGAACTTTTCACACTTGACATGTCCCTGCTCTTTGCAAATTATTTTAAACGACTTCTTAATTAGAAGTACAACGTTGCCCAGTGTTAATGAAGCAGGCAGGAGCTGCCGAGTGGTCAGGAAACAGAGACAGTTCTGATTCCCCTTTTTCCTCTCTGTAAACCCCTGTTTCTCACTGAAGTAACTGTGTCTTGTCTTTAAATGTGAATTTAAATATGAATTTAAATTTAATATGTGAATTCTTTATCTCTGGGTTGCAGATTTTTGCAGACCTTATAAAACTCAGATCTAGTTAACCTTATTTTAATGTTTTTTTCCTTTCTACCATGATCTCTGACATACATAGAGAAGAGATTATTTCTTTCAGAAAGAATTATCTACTTAGTATGTGTTTCTTTTTTTTTTTTTTAATAAACATATAATGTATTTTTATCCCCAGGGGTACAGGTCAGTGAATCACCAGGTTTACACACTTCCCAGCACTCACCATAGCACATACCCTCCCCAATGTCCATAACCCCATCCCGCTCTCCCAATCCCCCTCCCCTCAGCCACCCTCACTTTGTTTTGTGAGATTAAGAGTCACTTGTGCTTTGTCTCCCTCCCAATCCCATGTAGTCTGTGTTTCTGACTTAGGTAGTGATTTCTGTATGTTTTGCAAAGGCGTTGAGAAGTCTGTCAAAGGAAGGGTTCTCTCATTAGGAAGACCTGCCAGAAAGAATGCCAGAAGAAAGCATTGTCAAATTCAAAGAAATCTTTTCTCCCCACACCACTGTCCACCTGTGTTAATAATTTGTTTTGTTTTGTTATTCCCATTGACTGTTCACAATTCTGTTTAACAAATTACTTAAATAAAAAGAAAGGGAACATTCCTCAATTTTATTTTATTTTAAAAACATTTCCTTCGTTATCCAAACAAGTGACAGGGAAAAATCATAACAGATTAGGATACACATTACAACAGGAAAACTCTGCTATGAAAGAACCATTGAAAGGTCCCTGTTAATCCCTCCTCAGAACCCTTGACCAGAGATTTTCAGACCTGAGGAGGTTCTTAGCTTGGAATTGAATCTAGATGACTCCAGAGTCAAATTATGTTGAATTCCTCCCTCCTCTTGCCATAGTTTCCATGCCCTTATCTTAGTTAATGTTGCCTCCCAAGCCAACCTGCACTTCCCTTTGAGAATATCTTTGTATTTACCTCTTCTTTTCTGTAACCCAGCCACACCACATTAGGGTGTGCTGTTCATGACAGTTATTAATAGGTGCTTAAAGAACAAACTGAAAACTGAAAGGCAACTTGTACTAAAAATGTATTATTAAGTCAAAGTGTCTCACCTATTACCTTCAACAATAACAGTAACACATTCAGCATTACTACATTCCAGGCACTCTGTCCATTGTTTGGCATGCATTATCTTGTGTATTTATTGTAACAATACCATGGAAAATGTATTATACCACCTCCATTTTAGAGACAAGAAGAAGAGGCTTCCATAGGAAGATAGCTTGCCTCACATCACATAGCAAGAACCAATAGAGCCAGCCTTCTAGAAGGAAATGGCCAGACCACACTCCCTCTACCAGAATTAGATGATACAACAGAGCCCCTCCAGCTGTACTCTCTGCCTGGAGCTAAACTTCATCCAAAAGCACACCCAGCAGAACTTCAACCAATTACTAACCAAGCTCAAAATCTCCTGAGCTTCAAATAATCTTTGAGAAAACATCTTATTAACTGGTAGATTCTGGGTACTTATCTGTTTCATTCATACCCATGTAGCCTTAGGCAGTGGCTCCCAAAGGGTAGCCCAGGATCATCTGTATCAGACCCATCTGGGTACTTGCTGAATATGCAGATTACTAAACCTCACACTAGACCTCACGGATCAAAATCTTTGTAATGGGGATCAGGAGTATGAATTTTTAATAAGTTCCTCAGAGAACAGATTCTCGGGCACACTAAAGTCTTAGAATTATTGTTCCGGGGCCTCAAAACCAAGGTTTCTCTGGTACAGTTATTTGGTGCCTTGGTATTAAGTGCAGGTGGTAAGGCATGGATCACATCTCCAATTAGCTTTCCCCACCCACACTTTGAGGAATTTGGCTTGCTGCATTTACACTCAAGCCCCTTTTTTATAAGTGAGGAAACAAAAGTTGAGATCAATTAAATGATTTCCCTAAAATCAAATTTCAAGGCAAGCTTCCTGATTCTCAATCTTGACTTTTACTCAAGCTTAATTAGAGTCATTAGGAGTAAATAGTGCACTACTGTTAGATAACACTTTACAAAGGGAATGGAGAGATTTGTAATAGGCTAGCTGATCAGATAGGACAGGTCTTAAGAAATAAAGAGGGAAAATAATCACTGGATTAAATTTAAAAAGATGTGCAATGACTCTGTAATATTTTCCACTCTCTTCCTATAAATTTACTAAAACAATGAAAGGTAGAATTATGTCGCCTTTTATTGCAAAGCCCTATATTTATGATTTTATGATACAATATGGAGACAAGTTATTTCAGGGTTTCTTTTGTTTTAATAACAGGACATAAAAATTCTTGCTGATATTTTGTTTTGTTTTGTTTGTAAGAAAGAGCCCTCTACAAGTAACCCTTGATGCATACTACCATTTGTCCTGCTTTTTACTCAGATTCACCTTTAATGCTGTTAGGTTTTACCTTTCTAAATTTCTTTAAATCTTTATATCCACAGTATAGGTAAAAAAAAAAAATCCAAAAATAGATCACTATGAAGAAAAAAAACTTCCAATAATAATTTTTCTCTCATTTCACAAATTATCTACAAATTACAGTCATTGAAGTAATAGAGTTCTACTTCTCTGTCAAATTCAGAACAAAGCCAGCAAATTGAACATGCAGAAGCAATAAGCATGTTTTAAAATATCCATATATACTTAGACATACAAACACTAAACAATATAACTCTATAATACTACTCTCATTCCTAGCTATGACTTGAGTTCACAGTCAGTCTTTAATGGGTGCCTTAAGGAAGGAGGCAAAAGTTCCAGCCACCCTGAGATCTTTCTTCTTTGCTTATATAAGGGCTTTCAGTGTTTTCACAATGAAAGCCTTACCAGAAATGCCAATTCCAAAAACTTACCTTTTGCCTGGAAGCCTCCTTATGAGCCAAGCTCAAGATCTCCAAGTACCTCTTATCAAAAAGCAGAGAGCAGAACACAGACTGCTGTCCCAAAGGTTCATGAGTGAGGTCACCAGCAAATTCACAGGGAATTTCAGGGCACCAGGCACCTTAACTGGTAAAACAACAAAGTGACCAGTTAAATCCTTAGAAGAGACTAAAGACCCTCCATGAAGGCTCAATTCCAGACAGCAATAACCCCTAGCTCGAATAAAACCTAGAATATTTGGTGCCAGGGAATTTCTTAGCCTGCAGAAATAGAAAGTTGGTTTTGTCCTCAAATCCTTGTTTGAAAAGATGGGAGCATGGAGAAAAGGATACACAGAGAGCATAGAAGGCTAGTGATGTGGTCCAAGACTACTAAAACTCAATCAATAGTTCTTGTTTCTTAAATCTTATAGTATTGTAGCAGACCAAACTGAGAGAGTCTTTTTTTATTATCTAATTTTATTTTTTCAGTGTTACAAGATAAACTGAGAGTCTTGAGATATCACACTACAGAGGATCAAGGAGATCTAAGGGAAAGCCAAAGTCCACTATTCATTCAGCTTATAAAAATGTTAGTTTCATTAAAAATCATTGAGAAGCCAAAGTATAAGCAAATTATGCCTCAGTGTGTTTGTAATAGAATTTTTTCAGTGCCATTGATCTGGCTAAGTCGGACCTCTTGAGAGGTCAAAATAAATGGACCCAAGGAAAAGAAGGTAATTCTTTCTTCTTTACCATATCACAAGGGGAAAATCTTATACTGACCACACAATCACATAGACCATGGCCTTTCAGTGAAAAGTAGTAGTCAATCCGGCACCCAAATGTCTTTCTGTGCCTATAGACATGTCTATGTCTCTCTATATCTCGATTTACATCTACATCTCCTGATGGTGAACAGGCTCTTCAAGAGAAAATAGGATGGCAAAATAAGGTTCTTAAACTGAGCAGAAAATGGAGCCATGATATAGAGTGC
Organism: Mustela putorius furo; assembly: GCF_011764305.1. Lineage (NCBI taxonomy): Eukaryota > Metazoa > Chordata > Mammalia > Carnivora > Mustelidae > Mustela > Mustela putorius. The sequence continues at coordinate 78,555,249 of NW_025421987.1, forward strand.
AGAGACAAAGTAATACAACAAGAAATGGCAGGACAGCAGGGGCTCTGGGCATAGTAAAAGACACTGACAGAAAGAAAATATACAAAAGTAAAACTTAGCATGAATACTCCAGCCCCCCAGAATTAAAATTCTTTAAAATTCATGTATTACAGAAAGAGAGATATATCACCTACAGAATCAGAGTGTAGCTATGTAAAGCATTCAGCTGATGAACTGGATATTATTTCCATTTCCATAGTGGACATAATGATGGGATGACTCCAACTTTGCCACCTGGCCCTCCATCTAAGGAACACACATTTGTATACACAAAACACTTGCCTCCAAAAGACAAACATCAAACTCATAGTCAAACACGACTCTCCCTTTTTCTACTTTTTTTTTTAATATTTTATTTATTTGACAGACAGAGATCATAGATAGGCAGAGAGACAGGCATAGAGAGAGAGGGGGAAGCAGGCTCCCTGCTGAGCAGAGAGCCTGACATGGGGCTTGATCCCAGGACCCTGAGATCATGACCCGAGTGAAGGCAGAGGTTTAACCCACTGAGCCACCCAGGGACCCCTCCCTTTTTCTACCTTTGCAAAAAATCGGCATATCTCCATGCAATCCGTGCCCTCTATAATACCCACCACCTGGTACCCCAACCTCCCACCCCCCGCCCCTTCAAAACCCTCAGATTGTTTTTCAGAATCCATAGTCTCAAAAATAATGAATGCTGTTATGCTGAAAATAAAAAATAAATTTAAAAAAATCGGCATATCTCACAACATCTCCCCTTATGTCTGATTTCCTTATCTGCACCAATGGAATTATTACTTGTCCCTCATCTACCTCACTGGGTTGCTTTTCTGATGAAATTACATCTCATAAGGACTTCATAAGGCATAAACCACAGACACACAGGAAATGTTGTTACTGGTATTGATGAACATTTGCACAAGACATTCAGGCAAGACGGAACAGTGACGCTCTTGTGGATGGAAGAATGTGATAGTGGAGAGCTGATAGCAGTAGCTGGAAGAATTAGTCTCTGTTCCACTTCAGTTTTTGTTTTTGCTCACTGCCTACACAATCTATTGTCTATTCAACCACTCCTTCGGGGGAGCAGCTTTGCACAAAGTTGATGATGTGTCACAGTAAATTTAATTTTTTTCTTAACCAGTGTGCTTGCAAAGCATAGGTCTTTAAAGAATCAGAATTAAATTGTGAATTGGTCCATGGGCTGAACACATAAACATTTTCAATACCCAAGAATGATTTTAATTTTCTATTGCCTTCCAAAAATTGCATGGCAGTGTGAGGCTATAGATTATTAGGCTATGATGCACCATATTTTTTAATTAAAATTAAATTCCAATGATCTGTCAGGCAATCCAAGTGAAATGCACAGAGTAATAAATTCCAGAACTTATTCTCTCTCTCTGTCCATTAGAAAATTGCACTAAAATCCTATGTAATACAGTTCTACAGCTATGCAGAAATGCTTTTTAAAACCCCTTTTCAAAAAAATTTCATCAAAGAAGAACAGGTATACGCAAATATTTATGCATTTTTCAAATTAACTCATGGAAGAAGAGCACAAAGCACCTTTGGGATCCTTTGGGAATGTTTAATGTGTAAATAAACATAATTCAAACACTAGTGGTCCAATTTGGTCAGTATTGTTTTTTTCACCAGCAGCAGTGAAGCTGTAGAGCCAATCTCATATGGTAGAAAAGAACAAGCCTAGAGGTCAGGAGAACTGCTTTCTAGACTCGCTGTGCTACCCACTTCCATATATCCTTGGCTAAATTACATGGCTTCTCTGGAACTTTTACTAAAATGATACAGGTAGGCTCTATCATATGAAAATTCTCTGCCATGGCCTTAATTTACTTCGAATAACTGTTCTTCCTTTTTTTCCATAATAATAGAACCTCCTAGTTGTATGTAATCTCTTGGCTATTCACAATAAAACTTCCTTTTCCATCTCCATTCCCTAGGCATGACTACATGGGCAAGTTCAATTCAGCAGCACATGAGTACAAGTGATGGGGCTCGTAAAGGGAAGCAGTATGCCCTCTCTCCCCACCTCCATCCCCCACCTCATTCCATGGGCTGAAGCAGACATGGTTATGAGCCCTCTTGAGTTGTAGAGACAATGACCACACCCCCTACTGAAGGCACAGCAACTTGATAGAAAGAGCCTGAGTCCCCAATACCATGGAACTGCCAGGCAGATTCTGGCATTGAAATCTGCACTATGACAAAAGGGAGAAATAAAACTTAAGTCACTATTGTTTGGGATGTCCTGGAATTGCTGAACTTAACTATTATGATTTTTCTCAGTTTGGAATGCAATATGTTGTAGCAAAACATCATGAGATTTTGAAAACCGTAGATATGAGTTCCATCTGTAGATATGAGTTTTACATCATAACTCTGGGCAAATTCCAAAAAAATCTCTGAGCCTCTGTTTTCTCATTTCTAGATAATGTAAAGAAATTGAGTCTATTGGAATGCCTAGTAGTTGGTAACTGATCAGTAAATGGTAGTATGATGAATTTCTATTAACTGGTATAAAATGATCATTGTTCTGAGAGGAACCTTGGGAGCATTCCATTTTGTTGTTTGGGAATAATTTATAGCTCTCCAAGTACCAAACGATAACCACATAAGCTGAACGTTTAATCAGCTTAACATTCCGAGATCCCTGAGCATGTTTTAATTACCAGTCCCGTTGCCCATCTTCCAGGCTGTAATTTTCTAATCAGAAAAAATGTGTTGTGGTCCAGTATGGAATCACAGATCCAAGTCCTCGCTGAGGCCTAAGGCCCTTGCCAACTCCCAACATTGGGAGTGGCCATTGACTTCGCACATCCCCTGTGATTCTGGAAAGAGACTAGGCTTTTTTGCAAAAATGGATATTTGAATAATATAATTTGATGAACAACATCATGACAGATAAATAAATATTTTCTTCCCTTTGTGGGGAGTTTTTAAAAACACACAATCCTGACATCATAATAGTCAATGATTAACAGTTGAAACCATCTCGCTTTTTCGTATGCCATTCTCTATTTTCACAAATTCACCCAAGTCAGGTGGCAAGAAGGGTAATGGAGACCTTCCCTCGGGGAAAGTGTCTTTCATCCTCCGCAGGTAAATTTTAAAACCAATTTACTGAACACCAAAGAGATTTTTTTCACCTTCCCCTTGAAATTCCAAACATTGGCTTCGAATTAAATTACAGAACAGGTTGCCTTTACCTGGAAAGAAGATTTTACATTTCTTCTGAAACGTTTTTCTTCTCTGGTAGGAATAGCAGTTTATCATCATTACAAGTCTTCATGGAGAAGAGTCATGGCACAAAAACATATCCCCAGAAAGTCTCCAACTATACATCTCTTCTATATTATGATTTGTGTGGAAAATCTGTAATCCTTTTTCATTTTAAAACAAATACCTACCTTAACCTTCAGAAGATTGATATTTAGTTTTGAATTATACTTCAAATGGAAAAAAAAATAATGGATAAATGTTAAAATCGTTAAATAGATTTTATCTAAGAAAGACAAAGAAAACGACTCATCCCAGGCCATTATTATATGATGTATCATTTTTTTTTTTGGTACTTTTTTTTTCTTCAACTAGCACGCATAAGTCTTTTCTGTCTACCTGCTTGTCATCTTTATGTCAAAAGATTTCTCACATCATATTCTTTTTACCACTCAAAACACTTCACTTTAAAATTTTATCACAGGATTTTCTAAGTTTTTTTTAGGTTATGTCACATAGCACAAAATATAAAAAGCTCCTATTTTTAAAAATTTAGCTTTAAAAAGAAGAAAAAAGATTTAACTGACTATCCAGGGTGTATTTTCTGAATTGAATGTATAATCATTCTTCTTAAAATTTCTCATATAGTTCTAAAGCTTGATAGACATTTTGCCTCATTAAAGTTAATGTGACATAACTATAAAAACAAAGAGAATAAAATGGCATATGAGGGCTTCTTTTTCAGTCCTAAATCCTTTCCCTGAGGCTCTCTTCTTTGTGCTAGGAGAATTTCTGCTGGAAGAACCCATTTATACTGGAGTTAAAAGTTCATTCGCTTTGACACACCTGTACCCTTGCAGAATTCTTGCCTTCACAGTCTCATCCTGCTCTCTGAATGCTCCTTACTTACTCCTGCTGCTTTTTAAATAATTTAAATAAAGAGTTAAGTGCATTTTACATATCTCCCAAAATCCTCTACAGATTTTTGCGGTCCTCGTTTAGGTTCTTCTGCCATAATCCCTCTCTTAGATCCAATAACACTCCATAGTCAGATGGGAAAAAACAAGAAGATAGGTTACCTGCTTGCAGGTAGCAGATAGCTGGTGGTGGAAGTCAACACAGAGATGGTTTCCCAGAACCCATGCTGTAGTTTGGAGGTAAGGAGAGAGGGGAAATTAAGCACCTTATATAGGTTTTAGTCTTATGGCCTGCAATAACTAGAAATTAGCTACGTACATGAGATCAGCATCTCTTTTCTGAATTCCTATATGAATTCTGGCAGTTTTGGGGTAGAGTCTTTTGGATTTTCCACACAAGTATATCATCTGCAAAGAATGAAAGTTTGACTTCTTCTTTGCCCATTCAGATGCCTTTTATTTCTTTTTACTGTCTGATTACTGAGGTTAGGACTTCTATACTATATTGAGTAGCAGTGGCAATAGTGGACATCCCTGCTGTATTCCTGACCTAGGGGAAAAGCTCTCAGGTTTTCCCCATTGAGAATGATATTCGCTGTAGGTTTTGTTTTTTGCCTTTTTTTCTTTAAGTTTTTATTTTTTAAATATTTTTTAATTGTTTAATTATTTTTATTAACATATACTGTATTATTTGCCCCAGGGGTACAGGTCTGCAAATCATCAGCCTTACACAATTCACAGCACTCACTATTCTCTGTGGGTTTTTCATAGATAACTTTTATGATATTGAGATATGTACCTTCTATGTTTAGTTTTAATCAAGAAAGGATACTGTAATTCATCAAATGTAATTTGATGAATTACATTTGTATGCACCTATTGAGAGTATCATATGGTTCTTGTTCTTTCTTTTATTAATGTATAGTATCACATTGATTGATTCGTGAATGTTGAATCAACCTTGCAGGACAGGAGTAAATCCCACTTGGTCCTGGTAAATAATCCTCTTAATATACTGTTGGATCCTACTGGCTAGTATTTTGCATCCATGTTCATCTGGGATATTGGTCTGTAATTTTCCTTTTTGATGGAATCTTTGTCTGGGATCAGGCTTTCCTTCTATTTCCATTTTTTGGAACAATTTCAGGAGAATAGGTATTAATTCTTCTTTAAATATTTGGTAGAATTCCCCCTGAGAAGGCTTCTGGCCTTGGGCTCTTGTTTGTTGGAGATTTTTGATGACTGCTTCAATTTCTTTGCTATTTAGGGGTCTGTTCAGGTTTTCTATTTCTTTCTGGTTCAGTTTTTGTAATTTATAATATCTCTAGGAATGCATCCATTTCTTCCAGATTGTCTAATTTGTTGGCATCTAGCTGCTCATAATATGTTTTTATAATTATATTTATTTGGTGTTGGTTGTGATCATGTTCCATGTTTGTTGGCATCTAGCTGCTCATAATATGTTTTTATAATTATATTTATTTGGTGTTGGTTGTGATCATGTTCCATGTTTGTTGGCATCTAGCTGCTCATAATATGTTTTTATAATTATATTTATTTGGTGTTGGTTGTGATCTCTCCTCTTTCATTTATGATTTTATTTATTCGGGTCCTTTCTCTTTTCTTTTTGATAAGTCTGGCCAGGGTTTATCAATCTTATTAATTCTTTCAAAGAACCAACTCCTAGTTTCACTGATCTGTTCTACTGTTCCTTTGGTTTCTATTTCATTGATTTCTGCTCTAATCTTTATTATTTCTCTTCCCCTGCTGGGTTTAGGTTTTCTTTGTTGTTCTTTCTCCAGCTTCTTTAGGCGTAGGTTTAGGCTGTGTATTTGAGACCTTTCTTGTTTCTTAAGAAAGGCTGCTATTGCTATATACTTTCCTCTAAGGACTGCCTTTGCTGCATCCCAAAGATTTTAAACAGTTGTGTTTTCATTTTCACTTGTTTCCATGACTTTTTTTTTAATTCTTCTTTAATTTCCTTGTTGACCCATTCATTCTTTAGTAGGATGCTCTTTAGCCTCTATGTATTTGAGTTCTTCCCAACTTTCCTTTTGTGACTGAGTTCAAGTTTCAAAGCATTATGGTCTGAAAATATGCAGGGAATGATCCCAGTCTTTTGGTATGGGTTGAAACCTGATTTGTGACCCAGGATGTGATCTGGAGAATGTTCCATGTGCACTACAGAAGAATGTGTATTCTCTTGCTTTGGGATGGAATGTTCTGAATATATCTTTGAAGTCCAAAGTCCATCTGGTCCAGTGTGTCACTTAAAGCCCTTATTTTGTTGTTGATCTATTGCTTAGATGATCCATCCATTTCAGTGAGGGAGGTATTAAAATGCCCTACTATTATTGTATTATTGTCAATGTGGTTCTTTGATTTTGTTATTAATTGGCTTATATAGTTGGCTGCTCCCATATTAGGGGCATAGATACTTAAAATTTTTAGATCTTTTTGCTGGACAGACCCTTAAAGTATGATATAGTGTCCTTCTTCATCTTTTTTTATAGTATTTGGTTTAAAATCTAACTTGTTTGATATAAGGATTACCACCCCAGCTTTCTTTTGATGTCCATTAGCATGGCAAATGCTTCTCCACCCTCTCACTTTAAATCTGGAGGTGTCTTTGGGTCTAAAATGAGTGTCTTGTAGACAGCATATTGATGGGTCTTGGTTTTTTTTTTTTTTTTAATCTATTCTGATACCCTGTGTCTTTTTATTGGGGCAGTTAGCCCATTTACATTCAGGGTAACTACTAAAAAATGTGAATTTAGTGCCATTGTATTGCCTGTAAGGTGACTGTTATTGTATATTGCCTCTGTTCCTTTCTGTCTATGTTATTTACAGGCTCTCTCTTTGCTTAGAGGACCCCTTTCAATATTTCTTGTACAGCTGGTTTGATGATTGCAAATTCCTTCAGTTTTTGTTTGTCCTGGAGAGATCTGCATCTCCTCCTACAAAAATTGATAGGGAAAGAATTCTTTGCCTCTCTTTTCTGTGAGGACTCCTTCCCATATCTTCCATATGGTCATATTTTCTCCTTCAAATCTCACAGACCTTACCATATCCCTGAATGCTTTCTCTAGAGCTCAGTATTCAGTAGAAATTGGATGGGTAGCAAAGTTTACATTTAAAAGCACTTATCTCAGATTGAAAGTAGAATTGTTTTTCTGAATGTAAATAACTAAATTGTGTATGTGAGCATCTACGCACAAATGTATGTGTACATCTTTGCATGTGTGTATATTAGCAAATTTCTATTAGTGTTGGGCTTAAATTACTCTATCATGTTTCCACACCTTATAGTTTCATCAGTCAAAGGTAGAGCAAATTAAATATCCAGCGCAGTTGAAATCATAAAGTACTTGAAAACTTTTTTTTTTTTTATTTTATTTAACCTCTTTAGCTTAAAGAGGCAAAAACAATGACGTCCATAGCTTGCTTGTCTGAGAAGGCTAATAATGAGTTAGTACCTCTGGGTTTCATTCTCAACAACTGACTTTAATCCAACTGCAGCACCCCAGTGGCAAAGCCCAGAATGGTAATTAAGGTAGCAAGATAGTCCATCTCAGTACAGTCCTACTAACAGGTCTGTAATAATCCTGGACTGTCATGACTTCATTCACAACCAGTCATTTATTTTATTTACTCCAGTTTATATGACCCGAACATGAGGAAAACAAAAATACTAGAGTGTATGGGAGGAACTCTAAAGTGTTTTAAATGCCTGCTACATACACTTTCCTTATACTAATCCATAATACTTATATTAACCCAATTTCACAAATAAGGAAATGGAAGCTCAGTTAGGCTATGTCACCAACAAAGATTGAAAATTAGTACATAGAAGAGTAGAGACTAGAATGCATATCTGTCTCTTACTAAATCTCAAGCCTTTTCATAATACCAAGTTTCTTCCCAGAGGCTGCCTTAATATCTGACTGCTATCTAACTTAAGACATACAACAAAACGTCCTAACTGGCTCTGAGTACAAATAAGTGATGACCATTTTCAATGTCTTCCACTAAAACCGTGAAGTGAACTTAACTTTACCACAAGAATCACAGAATTCACTTTATGGTTCTGACAAATGGGTTAAGGTGTAGGGCACGATCTCCCTGTAACATGACCTGAGAGTGAGGAAAAGCAAACCGAAAATGCCAACCCATACTATGATGTACTAATGACTAGTTACTATCCAAAAATGCAGTCCCAAAGACTTAAATGAGGACCTTAATGGGCCACTGCTCTTTTCTAGTAACATTCAAAACCATATCTCTACTGAAAAGTTCATGCTGGTCATATCAAAACATTTCAAGCCAGCATGACATATGATAGGTAAGGAAGTTCTTAGGTAAATCTCCTAATTATATTTTCTTAACCTCTTACCAAAATTGTTTTCTCTTACTTTTTCCCCACCTCTAAAAGATTCTAGGAGTATCTTAATTTTATAATGTTTATTCAGTGTTTGCCAAATAGAGAGGAATTTATCTGAAGAGATAGATCTTTCTTGATTATTTTCCCCCAACCTGTAGTATCTCAGTTTTTTTAGCAAGTTCAGAATGGACATATGATTCATGACAGTATGTATGAACTTAAGGAAGACTGTGACCCAGGGGCAGCCTCCCATTTCAAGGAATTACAGACTACTGATTTGCTTTCTGCACACATTCTTCCCAACTGCTTCCTATCATTAGTGTTCACTCAACTTCCCAATTAACATCCTATTTATGTTTCAGCTTCAATCAAAAACTAATAAAGTACCATAAAAACCCTTTATCCATTAAGACTACTTCATCAATAGGAGACCAGCAGACAAATATTAAACCATTTGTTTCTGTTTCCTTAACTGCCCACTCTGTAATCACTAAAATGTATACAAACAAACAGGAATTAAATCATTCTTAGGAATTAAATAATTATTAATTTACCCTAATAATAAACTGAACTATTTCAGTGTCAGGTAATAGCCATTTAGTTAGGATGAAAATCATAGCTCGGAATATTTTTTTCTGATCATAGTTGATAGCTACACCAAGCAGGGACAAGAGGGATCACTGGCTTATTTATGTCATATGGTCAGCTAGCTGATGAACAGTGACATTTTCATTTCATCCCCAACTTGTTTGCTTTTGCTTCTTTATCTCTTAGATGTCTGTTCTTCTTCAAATTTTGATATAAGACATATAAACATCATAAATGTTAGCCTAAGGAAAACATTAAGAAAATAAAAGGGCTACAACCACAAAAACTTTTTATTGCATATTTCAAAACCAAATTTAATCAACTGGTATAATCTCTAATTTGGGAGTATGATACTCATTTATTTATCTAGGCTATTTTTTTTATCCAGCAAAGAAATCTCTCTTCTCTATGCTAGGTATGGGGAAAGAAGGTTGAATCTTACACAATCTCTACTCTCAGAAAACTCCCAGTCTAATGGAGAAAACAGAAGTGATATCAGCTATTTATTTCCACAAAATAGCTATCTGACATCTTACCACAAAACCCAGCAGCATTAAGCAATAACCATGCAATTATTAAAGTGACAAGTCTGTGGGTCAGTGATACAGTCTAGACTGTAAATAAGACAGTTATTCTGTACTTGGCTGGGCTTACTCACATGTCTGGAGGTCAGTTGGCTATTGGCTGTTGGCTGATCTAGACTGGCTTTGGCTGGTGGAATTGGAACAAATGGCACACTGCATGTATTTCTTATCCCCCAAGAGGCTAGCCCAGGAATATTTTCAAGGCAGTAGAAGAAGTAGAAAGGTATGACCAGAAGTACTCAAGTACTTTTTCCAAACTCTGTGTCATGACTTCAAACATTCCCTAGGCCAAAGCAAGTCACATAGGCAAATTTATAATCAAAGAGCAAGGAAATAAATTCTGCCTCTTGGTGGGAAGACCCTTAAAGTCACATAGTGAAGGGCATATATACAGGCAAAGGTAAAGAATCAGCACCATCATTACAATGTATCCCAGAAGAATGAACAAACAAGAAGATATGAGTGTCATAATGGAGGTAGAAAAGAAAACTATGTAAGGGAGCCAGTAGAAGGTCTAAATATCTCTTTCCAGAAAACCAGCACTGTTTTAGCCAAAGAAGTGATATTTGAACTGGCCTTTAAAGGCTGCCTTCATAAGAAGGAAGAGAAAAGGGTCATTTCTGAAAGAAAACACAAATATAAAAGACACATGGATATGATTAAACATGGTGTGCTGGGATAGAACTGAGAAGAAAAAACTAGAAATGGTATTTGTGATTTGGGTTGAACCAGAGAGAGAGAGAGGTTCACCAACCTACTATTCCGTTTTACCCAGTTTACTTAATTAAAAACCTCTGAGGGACAAAAATTACATATTCAGTAAACTCTCTACTATCTATAGTGTCTTGCAATAGAAAGTAGTCAATAAATGTTAACTAGATTGATTTCTGTAGTCATGTGGAAATTTCCACTGGAAATCATGAGTTGACCATATCATGGAGATGAAGTGGTAATGCACAAACATTCTATAAGCAAGTAAAAATCTAGAAGTCCTTCTTGCCATATCAAGTTCAAAACTTTCAAATCCTACGTACTGAAATCCTTCAGGAGATAGTTGGGCTTCAATTAATTTGAATTTTAATAAAAGGACAAGAAAGGTTGATTTTGTACTTTATGTCTCCTCAGGAATTTAGTAGTAAGAATTGGGTTATATCCAAACTGGGGGCATCTCCATGATGTCAGTTTTGGTCCTTCAAGTTTCTTTCAGAACCTTTGATGTTGGACAATATGAAAGAATACAATTTTAGAAGAGATATAGGGATGCTTGGGTGGCTTAGTTAAGCGCCCAACCCTTATTTTCAGATCTGGTCATGATCTCAGGGCTGTGAGATCAAACTTTGTGGCAAGCCCTACACTGGGCTCACACTCAGCACACAGAGTCGCTAGAGATTCTCTCCCTTTTATTTTCCTTTCTCCTCTACTCTTCCTCCTACCTTGCTCACACTCTCTCTCAAATAAATTCACTTTTTTTAAAGAAGAGATATAAAATAGGAAATACATTTTAGCCTGAAATACTACTCTGAATCTTTTCAAAGGCCATCTAAAGACCAAAATTAAACTTCCCATCAGTGGTCCCAGGATTATATTCAAAATGAAATAACAGCTAATATTGGGGCACTGTATCAAACACTAAAGCAGGGCTTGCTGCTATACTAATGACCACTTTTTCTGAGAGACAAATACACTGTCATTTTACTATGAACTTGGGCATTAAGCTCATATGTTAGGAGGAGAAAAAAAAAGATGGAGAATGTTAGGCAGAGACATTTATTTCCCTGACCTCAAAAATTCCATGAGGTTACTTCTACTAATGTAACACTCTAGATCTCCCTTCTCATTGCTCCTTGCTGATTTTTCCCAATGAAAGGAGAAATAACTGTTTACTAGGTGCTACAAATCTTATGAGGTAAAGCTAATCAATTTAAAAGCTACTAGTTTTGGCTCAAAAGGCAAGATAAGTTGGACAATAATGGTTCTAAGTGTGTCCACTCTGCCAACCCGAACTCTTCTTAGAGTGTTTAAGCATCTAGACTTAGCAAGTCCATTTGTCCATGTTCTCCTATTGGTTTTATCAGTAATAAAGCTATTATTTTGACTGCCAGATGACTTGTGTCTTATTTTCAATTGGTTCCAGAGATAAAAAGGAAAGAAAGGGATATTACTTTTTTTTTCTAACTCCAAAACAGATGCTCTCTCTTACCCTCTTTGGGTTCCCCCAAGTTTTAGAATAGTGTCAAGCCCATAGTGGATGCTCAGAAATTTTATTCATTGGATGAGAACAGGAATTATTTAACATCAAAATCCAGTCCACTCTGATCTAGGATCTCTTGGTTTCCTTTTGAAAAAATAGTGTTCTTCTTAGTGTCATCAGTCAACACTTTTCTTCTTTACACATTGGTTCATTTTCTCAAATATTAATGTTCCATGCAACTCCTTTGTCTTCCCATTGGACACTCTGTAACATGGTGACACAAAGACTTTTGTCGAGGTCTTTGTAATCCTTTGTAATAACAAGGTCTGTATGGATTTAAAATACCAGCATCTGTGCTCAGTATAGGGATTTCACAGGAATAACCAGAGCCCATTTCAATGAAACACTAAACCTTTATCACTCTAACTGCTGTCTCTGGTAGCTCATTGAAAGCTTCCTGAATGCTACTATTTTCTATTAAAAAAAAATAGATATTCCATGCCTGTGATTTTTCCAGCAATCTGTAGAATTTCAGGTAGTTCTCAATTACTGAAGTGATAACCTGAAAATAACCAAAGAGTTCCCAGGTCTTTGCCAGTGTTTTCTTACTATATGTACAAGAGAAAATGCAGTATGTTGCAAAGAGCTTTTTACAATAAAGACTAAGGCCAATTTCATACAAAATAGAGATTTAGCAAAGCAGGTGGCAGTTAGGTTTGATAAAATAGTAAAAAGGAAGATATTAAAGGAATTTGAGCAAGAAGAGGATAGGCAAAAAGCCAGATGGACATATAAATATAATATCCATGTCTTACCTGCAAAGTATAGACTCAAGTTTGGCCCGTGCTGAAAAATGTTCAATGAGAAGGGTGTGTTCTATGTGGCCCATTCACCACTACTAGCCCAGTGTAATGCTTGATAAATCAAGGCAAAACGCATCTAATGAAGTTAGTAGAAGTATAAACATTATAGGAAAATGCCCAAAGTGCTTCCTTTTATTAATCCAAGCAAGTCTATAAGTCTAATAATGATACATGTAAAGAACTTTAAAAGACAGTCAGGTAATACATAATTGGGTGACCGGTGGATGTTATGAATCTTGTTTTGTGTCACAAAGATGAGTAAGACACAGATACCTGCCCTCAAGTTACACATAATATGGTCAAGTTGTAAGACCGATGCATGTTGTTGAGCAAGTTCATAGCCATGTGCAAACTTCTCTGAAATATCCAGACAATAGACTGAAGATATCCTTTCATGTCTGACCTGTATAGGATCCATATTTCTCAGTCTAGCATTCTTGGGAAAATGTTGGTCATTTCACAGTGTTCCCTTTGAAGTATCTCAAGTAGGAAACACCAAAATTTGTGTGGTTATATGGCTAAAAGTAGTCAGTTATAGATAAATAGAATGTTTGAGCTGGAAGGAACTTAGAAAAATACTCATCCAAGTTCTTGCTACTTTTCAATTAAGAATCAAAGAGCTTGAAAAATGAAGTGACTTGCCCAAGTTCATACACCAGTTTGTAAAACTAAAGCTAGACTCATCTGTCCACAGGTGTAGGGAAATTGGCAGCAATAAACTGATAAGCTAACAGAGTTTATCTTTCTTTGAATTCTTATTACACCCTTCAGGGTATAGATATGCCACTTATACTCTATAAATAGAAATTATAAGGTCTATTACAAGGTCCAGACATTGTCGTCTCTATTTTGAGGAAACAGATTCAGGGAAGTTAGTTCACTTTTCCAAGGTCACACAGCTTGAGTGTGGCACAGCCAGGATAGGAGCCCAAGTCTTTCCAACTTTCACATCACCAGGCAGCCCACTATCCACAGTGCAATAAGTTAACTCGGCAGTATGCAGTTTTACCTCCAGGCAGGATTCCATCGATTTCCTCTCCCTGGAGACTTAAGAGGCAAACAATTCTCAAAATTTGAATCGGAACATAAAAGCTGCTTTTCCTACCCATGGGACTAAGAGGCCAGATATCCTTTTAGGTGTCTCATTTGATCTTAAAAGGTTCTTTCATCGGGGCCATTAAAACAAGCTCTGTCTGCAGGGCCAGAGCCCTCAAGGACCACAACAGCAGTGATCAAGTGGGGAGTCTTAGTAAATGCTGCACTTCAATCTACTTCCCAGGGGTACAAAAGGGAGGTTTTCATCACCACGGTTCTGGGATAAAACAACGGAAAATGACAGGCACGATCTGCAGTGATGAATCGGATGTCCAGAGCACGAAACTCACTGGGCCTCAGCTTCCACTCATGTGCCCATATTCCTGTTGGAGAAGCGGCCACGGGCCTAGCCATGGCAGACAGGACCCCCAGCTTCTTCTAAGAGGTGAGATGGGGGCTGCTCCAGATCAGGGATCCAGGAGTCGGAATAAAGTGGATTCAAATCTCAACTCCTTTTCTTACCAGGGGGCCTTGTGGCCAACTGCATAACCTGATCCTCAAATTCTGTCCATAAAATTGACCTCGTGATACCTACTTCATAGGGTTGTTGTAAGAATTATGTGCAAATTGTGTGTATAAAGCACCTCGGCATAGAATCTTGAACTTGGAAAAGAAACCGGGTAGTATAAAATCTTTGCTAGCCAGTGTGTTTCTTTTCTGGTCACCCTAATAAACAATATTATGGAGTTTCTGAATCATCATATATTAATAATCATAACACTCTATTAAAACTAGAGTTGGCAAAGTCCCTTCCCGTGAGTTAGAATATGTAACCCAGTGAACACTCGTTTTACAACGACTATGTCGGGGGGTAAGACAGCTCTGGCATCATGCCCATTTGCCAAGTAAGGGGTGTCTTCAGATAGCAAACAGCCTGCTGAAAGTCACAGAACAGTAAGAGACACACACCAGGACTTGACCCCAAGTCTTTCCTCTCCTAGCTTGGTGCTCTTTTCTCTGAAGTGTCCCAGTTTGCCATGTGTCAGGATAGAGTCCAAATCAATACTACATTTTACTACATAAATAAATTAAGTGTTATTCCTCCTGGCCTGCTGATCTGATAAGACCACACTTGGTCTTCAGGATGTCCTTCTGTCACAGCCATTATAAGCAAAGCAAGTAGCTGTGTACTTGTCTCTGTTTTAGAAATAATTATCAGCCTCTAGAATGAAATATCTTACTATAAAAACATTCTGGCTGCTGAAGAGTACCACAAACTTTCTCACAGACCCACTCATCTGATGGTACCGTATGGATCATTGTGAGTAACAATGACAAAAATTTATTTTGTCATGTTTGTGGTGCTATCTCATCAATGGCAGGACACTACCTTATGACAGGGGAGGCTCCTGAGGTAGGAGACAAGGTGTTTGGGCTTCACAGCTGGTTCTGTCTTGAAGCAGCCTTCTGACCGTCACCAAATCACTTAATCCTCATGGCCTCCACTTCCTTCACCTCTCCTCTGAGAACTTGCAGTTGATTTCTGTGGTTGCCTTCAAACTGAGTATCTTCAGATCACAACAATGTTTTAGAGATCATGTGACATGTCCACTGAAGAGTGATGACTCTGATAAAGTATAGGAGCTATGAACTCAAACTATTTGTTTTCTTACCTTTAAAAGCACTGTATTTTAGGGGCACCTGGGTGGTTCAGTGGGTTAAAGCCTCCGCTTTTGGCTCAGGTCATGATCCCAGGGTCCTGGGATCGAGCCCCACATCGGGCTCTCCGCTCTGCAGGGAACCTGCTTCCTCCTCTCTCTCTCTCTACCTGCCTCTCTGCCTACTTGTGATCTCTCTGTGTCAAATAAATAAATAAAATCTTTTAAAAAAATAAAATAAAAGCACTGTATTTTATTGCAACATGCAATATTAGCATCAGCCCTATGCAGTAGAAAAAAACATGGACTTAGAGTCAGACATCCTCGGGTCCCAGGCCTTGATTTCTATATATTAGCTGTGTGACCCTGGAAAAGTCAGTTGACTTCTCTATGCTCAACCTTAAGATAGGGCTAATGCCTTCCTGGCTATTTATGAATCATGGTTGTATCAAACAGGCAAATGTTCTTAATAAATTGCTCTATGCTACATTTATATTGGCAGTGTGTATGAATTCCACAAATCCAAATATAATAAATGTCCCATTCCTCCAGGTTCCTAAACCAGATATAATCTCTAGTCTCTGACCTGCAAAGCAGAGAGGATTTGATGATTCTAGTCATTGCTAATGCTCTAACATTTTCATGCTACCTTCGAGAACACTACAAAGATATCAAGTTCACAAACAGTTTGGAATATTCATAGAGAGGCTATCTGGACAACGCCAGTTACTTCTTAAATGACCATCTCCCAAGCCTGCATGGCCTCCAGAGGGCAGGCAGCTGCTCCTCTCTTCACCAGTTCAGGTAGAAGGTGCTCCTGTGGCAGCTCCCCACCACCTTCATTTGGAGGCAAGGAAGCCCCCATTGCATGTGTTTTCACATACAGAGTGGCTTTTGTCCATAGACATGCAGCTGAGAACATCCCTGGGAATATACCTGCCCTCAACATGACCTCTCAACTCCAGACTCTTTCTTACTTCAGTTCCTTACCCCTGAAGATTACCCAGCAATGATGTCTCCCTAAGAGGGAGTCTCCTTAAGGTTTCTTAAGCAATAGCCATGAGGGGACTGGAAGCTCTGCTATTCCACAGAAAGGCTCTGGTACCCAGGAAGGCAACTGGCACGGGATGAGTTTTGAGATGGGGAAGGGAAATACCCATAACACCAGAACAAAGCACAAATTTATTATATAAATAGAAATGTGAAATACAGGATATTTGTATGAATAAATTATTCCTACACTTATTTTCTTATTTATTTACTTTTATTATTTATTGTTAACTTCCAAAAAGCATTTGGAAGTTTATTTATTTTTTTTAATATAATTTTTTATTTTTTATAAACATATATTTTTATCCCCAGGGGTACAGGTCTGTGAATCACCAGGTTTACACACTTCACAGCACTCACCAAAACACATACCCTCCCCAATGTCCATAATACCACCCCCTTCTCCCAAACCCCCTCCCCCCAACAACCCTCAGTTTGTTTTGTGAGATTAAGAGTCACTTATGGTTTGTCTCCCTCCCAATCCCATCTTCTTTCATTTATTCTTCTTGTACCCACTTAAGCCCCCATGTTGCATCACCACTTCCTCATATCAGGGAGATCATATGATAGTTGTCTTTCTCTGCTTGACTTATTTCGCTAAGCATGATACGCTCTAGTTCCATCCATGTTGTCACAAATGGCAAGATTTCATTTCTTTTGATGGCTGCATAGTATTCCATTGTGTATATATACCACATCTTCTTGATCCATTCATCTGTTGATGGACATCTAGGCAAGGGAAGCAAGGGCAAAAATGAACTATTGGGATTTCATCAAGATCAAAAGCTTTTGCACAGCAAAGGAAACAGTTCACAAAATCAAAAGACAACTGACAGAATGGGAGAAGATATTTGCAAACGACATATCAGATAAAGGACTAGTGTCCAGAATCTATAAAGAACTTAGCAAACTCAACACCCAAAGAACAAATAATCCAATCAAGAAATGGGCAGAGGACATGAGCAGACATTTCTGCAAAGAAGACATCCAGATGGCCAACAGACACATGAAAAAGTGCTCCATATCACTCGGCATCAGGGAAATACAAATCAAAACCACAATGCGATATCACCTCACACCAGTCAGAATGGCTAAAATCAACAAGTCAGGAAATGACAGATGCTGGCGAGGATGCGGAGAAAGGGGAACCCTCCTACACTGTTGGTGGGAATGCAAGCTGGTGCAACCTCTCTGGAAAACAGCATGGAGGTTCCTCAAAATGTTGAAAATAGAACTGCCCTATGACCCAGCAATTGCACTATTGGGCATTTACCCTAAAGATACAAACGTAGTGATCCAAAGGGGCACGTGTACTCGAATGTTTATAGCAGCAATGTCCACAATAGCCAAACTATGGAAAGAACCTAGATGTCCATCAACAGATGAATGGAAGTTTATTTTTTTAAGATTTTTTTTAAAGATTTATTTATTTGGGGGCACCTGGGTGGCTCAGTGGGTTAAGCCTCTGCCTTTGGCTCAGGTAATGATCTCAGGGTTCTGGGATCTGGCCCCACATGGGGCTCTCTGCTCAGCAGGGAGCCTGCTTCCCCCTCTCTCTCTGCCTGCCTCTCTGCCTGCTTGTGATCTCTATCTGTCAAATAAATAAATAAAATATTAAAAAAAAAAAAGAAGATTTATTTATTTGACAGAAAGAGAGAGGGAACACAAACAGGAAGAGTGGGAGAGGGAGAAGCAGGCCTTCCACTGAGCAAGGACCACCCCCCACATGAGGCGCTTAATCCAGGACCCTGTGGGGTTCATTCTCAGGACCCTGGATCATGACCTGAGCCAAGGCAGCCGCTTAATGACTAAGTCACCCAGATGCCCCCATTTGGAGGTTTAAACCCTAAAAAGCCACTCCCGACATAAATATATTTGCAAATATGAGGAAACTATGAAAAGTTTGAGCATATCATTGCAAATTTATAGACCCCAAATGCTTAGTATTTTGCTTTCAGATTGATGTATGTCCACCTCCAGGAACTGCAAACTAAGCCTTTTTTCCTAAGAGTGATCTGACACTAGTGCTTCTAGGTCACACCCAGAGCCCAAATTCCCACCTTCACAGAGGCCTACTGGTTGGCCTGCCTTTCTCATGGCCCCATCAGGGACCCTAATAAGAGACAAAATGTTTACAATTACAGTCAAAGCTCAATTACCCGTGTCGATTACCCTGGCACACTTAAACGCACCTCCCCTTCACTACCTCTAGCAAGCTCTCAGCAGATCCTCCCAGTTTTCTTTGGAGTGTGCTTAAAAGATGTGTATACTCTGTGTCTCCCAGAGCCAACCTTCATTAAAAAGTAAGGGTTTCTGTAAAATTTTCTGTGTGAAAATTAATGGACACTTATTTTGTTGTGTTTCTGTTTTTGTTTTTGTTTTTTCTTTCTTGGGGGGTGGGAATAAGACAGGGAATGAAATTTTTTAAGAATCTGTAAGTGACCCAAGGCTTACGCTGAAGACTCACTTCTTCAGATGAGACCCCCATGGGCTTAGAGTTCCTACGTTACTTCCTCAGCCCCAGCACAGACTTAAGAGTTCTGCAAACTACTGTTGCTTTTTCGGTTGTGCGGAGATTAAGCCTCACGTGGTTGCTCCGTGGAAAGAAGCACAGCCGGCCTCGCTGCATCAGCTCCAGGATGGAAATCCTGATCCTCCGAGTTATTGTCCCTCCACCCCAAGGCAGAACCACCCCAAGGCAGATTAGAAGTACAATACAAACCCTCCCTGCCAAAGATAAGAGACATCCCCCAGAGAGGAGTGTGGGGACCAGGGTAAAGGTGCTGTGGTAACAGTTCCAGACATTCAGATAACTAGGGACGCCATTAAAGCACATTTTCAATGACCTCCAAGAGAAGATGACATGCTGTCCACAGAGGAAGATGAAGTGTATGGACGTTTCAAGGAATAGATCTTCCCTACCTCAAAGCTGCACACAGTTGAAGTCCCCAGACCCCAGATTACCCATGTAGCATGTGCTCCCTCCCATCCAACACAGTGGAGGGTGACAGGCTCACAGAGCCACACTGGCATGGCAGGTAGGTCCTTCTGCCAACTGGCAGGCCAGTTTTTTCTGCCACCATCTCTACGTGAAGTCTGACGACTGAAAATTACCTCGTTAAATTTATAAATGAATACAACTAATACATATTCGGGGTTTGCTATAAGGAGTTAAAACTGCCATCATTATATAAACATTACAAAGAGGATCCACCATATGTTTATAGGCAGCAACCAAAGTAACAACTGACAAACATAAGTAAAACAGTGAATTTCAGTTATCTTTAAAATGCTTTATAAAAACCTGTATGTAGGAGAAAGAAAATGCAATCCATTAACAATCGTGCTAAGTAGCTACTGTTGGGAAGGCATGGTGGTAGCTTTGGAAATTTCTTGCCTCTTCACATGTGTGATATATTATACACTTTGCTCACCTACTTAGAAAATTTCAGTGTCTCCTCATTACCTGAGAAACAAAGCTGATGCATTATTGAAGTCCCTCTGTGATTTGGCACCAAACACTCTTAGTTTCATCTCACAACTCACTTTGCCCTTGCAATCTTCAGCTGCCTTTACCAAGCTCAGAAACCTGATTAGAAGGCAAATTCTGGATTCCACGCAAAGGGATTGTAACTCAGTAGATCTGGGGTGGAGTCAGGAGTCTGTATATAGAAGCAAAGCGGCGGATGCAGAGAGAGGAGGCTCGGGAATCTCATTATGAGGAGCCCTGCCTTGAACAATTCACATAGGATATTTCTTCTCTCTGAAATGCCATTCTCTCTCTCTCTCCTTGACTCTGAGATTCCTATTTATTCCCTAAGGCCCCAGTCAAACATAATCTCCTTTCCCTCCTAGTCAGAATAAATAACTTCTTTCTCTGTGCTCCCAGTATACTCAGCACATACCCCTTTCACCGAATTTATCCCTCGCACTGTGTCTGTTAGGTAAGTGTGAGTGCGAGTTACTCGTACACCACAACTCTGTACTGAAGGTCCTCAATCAATGTCCGATGGACCAAGGAGAAAAGATATTTGGTGGCAAGTTTTACCCTGCCTCCATTTGCTTCCCCTTTCGTTTCTAACTAAAGAAACCCAAAAAAGTCTCAATATAAGGTCAGTATTTCTTCTGTCATAATCTTTCCTGATAAGCCCAAGAATATATCTCCTCTTCTCTCCTCTCCTCTGAATGACAGGTCTTATTCCGTCCCTCTCTCAAAGCCTTCATCATACTGTCTTATATTACAGGCATCTGTATATGTCTTATTTCCTTTCTTTGACTATGCTTCCTGTCTTGTTCCTTCTTGCATCTCCAGACAGTATAGCAGAGCACCTTGCCCTTAAGAGATTCTCAAAAACTAATTTGAGAGTTGGATTGTATGTTGTCGACGTGCTTGATAAACATGTAAACCTCTCGGCAACTGAAAACACCGTTTCCCCTTTCTAGTTACCCTAGAACAAAATCAGAATATAGAAATCGTAAAGACATCAAGAACAATGCTTTGCTGTTTGGATTTATCCTAAGTAAGAATTTGAAATTTGCAGGAGATAGGCAATTAATTACTAACTTTCTAAATTTGGAGTCTGAAACTCTGAAAAATGTGATTCCTTATACAGGTCTCTGTCTTGCAAAACTGTTTCTACCATTTATTATTGCTGTTGGTGGTGGCAGTGGTAACATTGTCATCATCATCATCATCATCATTCTAACTCTGTGGATAGATAAATTCAGATCGAGATATAATGTAGAAGTTGATACCACCCTATGAAGAGCTGTGATCTGCCTATCCTAAAGGAATAGCCAATATTTCTCATCTCCCAATATTCAAAATACCAATTACCAGAAAGAACAAGAGGAAAAGGTCATTCATTCATTCATCCATCCATTTGTTCCATGAACAATGAAATATGTTAAATGCAAATACCATGTCTTCATCTTCTGCACAGGCTGAAATTAGCAGAATTCCCATCCAATACATTTCCATTTAGAACATATTGATTGGTGAATGAATGAATGAATGAATGAACAATAAAGAAGGTTTTATCCCTTCTTTAACAAAAAGGATATACTGGCAGAATCCTTCTAAGCTGTTAGGATGAATTCTAATTGAGTTCTTACTACTTGTGAACAAGGGAAGCCATTTCTTTAAATTCCTAAATAGCCTTCCTTTCTGTCATGTGCTTAACCTGTAGAAAGAAGGGATGGAGCTTTGCCTAGGAACCCCTTTTATGCAAGGGATGCATTTAATGTATTATTTTTTACTTTATTACAAAAGAACCATTTACTTTACTTCTATGTACTTAAGAATGAATACATTGAAAATTGTAAAAATTGAAAAACTTTCATTGAAAAATTGAAAAAACTTGAAATTTTTGAATTGCAAATATTGAATAAAAAATGATTCATATGTTTCATGTGCCTTCAAATAACTGTGAGATTTTCAAATAAAGTGGCAGCAATTACATTGATAGAAATATATCTGAAATTAACAGTCATCTTCAGTCATCAGCATTCAATTGGTTGGCAATGAAGTGCAGTCAAACTTTTAGCAGAAAAAAAGGTGAATGACCAAAAGTCACTTATTGTCAAAATAGCACTGGGGTTCCTCAACAGAACGTACAGCAGGCAGATGCCGATCAGCTTGGCAGCTACTGGAAACAGCTTCGGAAACAGCCACACCATCGCGCAGTGTTCAGTGATGACTGCAGATTGCTTGGATTAAAGACTTCACACAGCTCTCTAAATGCCTGAGCTCCAAAGAGTGAAACTGTGTTAACTACAGGCACCATGGCTACTGCAGCTAAGCAGAGGTCTGTGTCACCTCAGGGAGCCTGGGTATACTGTTTGAAAAGACTTCCTGTTGCACATAGCCTGTTAGCGATTCTCACCCACAGGAAAGGGAGCTCCCCCAGTTACAGGTCTAGACTCCCATCCCCTGACAAAGCACACTCCATGAACTAGCCAAACCAGGATTAGTAGGCCATTCTCTCTGCGGCTATTATTTTCATGCTACAACCACAGGAAATTAAACTTGCAGGTGAACATTTATAAGAACTGTCCAGAACCTTTTTATATGCCATATAAAAAAGTATGCATTATTGCCCCATTATTAAAAGCACAGGAAAATAGAGAACAGCTAAATCACGAATTGTCAGGCCCACGCAACTGTCAGGAATTAAATCGTGGTGCAGAATACAAGTCGTAATTGAAATGCACAAAACCCTCCAAAGCAACGTCAAAAACTTCATGACATTGCCGGGTTACCCTGAGTCCCCTGTATGGCAGCAGGACTGAAGAAAATGCACTAGTAAAAATGTCTACTATAGAGTTTGTCTTATACCTCATTATCTGAATATACCATTGGGGTTTTTACACTCTTCTGAAAGAATGCTTATTTATGGCTCACACCCTGACCTTGAGCATTACTGTTGCATTAGCACAAACCTTAAGGGAAATAAGAATAACAAAATATGATACTAGAATAAGCATGAACTGCATTGGAGCATCAAGGATGAAAGATATCTGGAAAACTGCTGGTACGTTTAAAACTGAAAAGGAACTATGTATTCACATTAAACCAGGAAATCTACTTCCAGAGACAGCAGTAATAGTTTTGCCTGGCAAAGCATCATTCCACGATTACCTAATCTTCCCTAAGACCTCTAGGACCTCAAGAAAACATTTCATACCTTGTCAAGTTCTAGCAAGCAAAGTGTATTTGTAAAAATATCTTAAGTGGTGCAACAAAATACAAAAAAATGCGATGTCACTCCTGAGTGATATTAGAATTAAGTGGAAAACAAAGCTCTGCAGAGCTAACTAATAAAGAAAGATGAGGTGGTCAGACCAAGAAAGGACTATGAACAAAGCAAGACCAAAAAACTAAGTTAAGTTATGTTCTCGAAATGTCTAGGACCAGCTAAGTGACAAGAGAGTGTTTTCTGAAACTAAGCCACTCGACAGAAGAAACACAGACTTTGGGCTCTGATGTTTTGCAGTTTACATCCCCACTTCAGCCCTTATAACTTCTGCAGGTTTTTTAGCCTGCCTGAGTGTCATCCTCCTCATCTGCATACAGGAGTATAGAGAAAATATTTTTTTCTGCAGAATTTGAGGTATCTAAGTGAATATTATTGAACCTGGAACCTGGGCTGAAAGCAAGCATGAAGGTAATTTGTGGCTAATTAGCTATAGAAAACTCCAGAGAGATTTATCTTTCAGAGGTATCTGTTTACATTTCAAGAGAGGCTGAGACCTGGGACCAGGGAAACATTCTTGGTTGTAAAGAGGAAAACAATAGTTATCTTTTGCTTGGAAAGATTTATTTACAATCCAGAAGTTTTAGAGTAAGAACCCAGAATGCTTCTGGAAGAACAGATTTTTCTGCCTCCTTTAAAGAAGAAAAGGCGATAGCATGTGTATAAGTACCCGGATTCATTTCAGAGGGATTCCTCACCTATAAAACAGATTCATGTGCAGATCTGTCCACCCAGCTCTCTCTGTGCTGCTCCAGCAGTGATGACTGGAACACAGGGAACCACATGGTTGTTACTTGCTGTAAAGTAAATAACCAATCTCCTCTACTCCAGAAACCTCACTTGTGCATTTAGGATACATATTAACAATATGTGTAGATATGCATAGATACACTGGTTGCTATAACCATGAATAGTTCTATCCTCTGTTCTCTGACAGGGCCTAAAAGAAATAAAACTCTACTAGTAATAAACACATCTAACCTCCAGATCTTGGTTTTTAATACCACTTCCCATTAAACAGGACCAGGGCTCCTTGGAGAATTGGCTGATTTTATACCAATAAAATGCTGGAGTTATACAGGATGAGCGTGTAGCATCTTGTAAAGCCATACAGTAGGTAAGGAAGTGTTTGAACACATACACACACACACAGAGATGAAATTACATCAAAGGGGCCCAGAGCTCCCAAGAGCTGAAAGAGCTCCCAACAGCCAAAGCTTGAAAAATCTAAACATCAAAATAAATAAAGTAATATTTAATTATAACACAATGTACAAAATAAATATTCATAAGCCCATTATAAATAAATGATTTAATAAATAAATGACAAAGAGACAAATCTCCCATGCAGAGAAATTCCAAATGAAGAATGTAAATACTCCACCTTAAAGGAGAAGGATCACAGCTCCTGTCTCCTCAACTATAGGCTATGCACCGTGACTTTCTTTCAAAAAGTACAGAGTAGAAAGACGGAAAAAAGAAGTGATCAAGGTCAACATCAATAATGACAAATCTTGAGAACATGTGTGTACTCTTGAGACAGTGTGGTTGAAAGCATGCTTTACCTCAGTGATCTCTTTCCCAGAAATCTATAACTTTGTCCTTACCATGAAAAACTAGCAGATTCCAATAGAGGAACATCCTAGAATATACCTAACCAGCGTTACTCAGAAGCTAAAACTCTTAAACTTATGATTGTGGTAGGCTAAATAAATAAATAAATAGAGCTAGAACATAAAAATTGTAAGCTATAAGAGAAAATATTCATAAACTGAACTCAATGAAAAAGAGAAGTTACGTTCTTCAAAAAAAAGTAAGCTATGAATTTAGAGAAATCACACGTGATACACATATCTGACAAATGACTTGTTTACAGAATGCACATGTCTCTCACAAGTCAATAATCACAAGACAAACTGCCCATTTTAAGAAATGTCAGAATTGAGCACCCAATTTACAAATTATTGATTATAAGGGAAATAGAAATTAAGGCCAAAATGAAATACAATACACACAAAAACTGGGATGGTTAAAATAATAAGACTACCAATATCTAGTTTTGGCAAAGATATGGAGCAACTAGAACTCTCAAACTTCACTGACAGGAATGTGAAATAGTATTCCACTTTGAAAATCAATGAGGCTACATCTTGTAAAGTTAAACATAAATTTACTTGTAAACACAGAAAATGTACTCCTGGATAGTCACTCTAGAAAAATGGAAGCATTTGAATCACTATATTGTATACCTAAAACTAATACTGTATGTCAATTATACAAGAGTTAAATTTAAAAATATATATATTTTTAAGAGAAACATGAAAACATATGTCTCCACAAATGAATGTACACAAATGTTCAAAGAAGCTTTATATGTAATGGTCAAAAACTGGAAACAACCAAAAGGTGAAGTAAACAAATTATAGTATAGTTATTAAATGGAATACTACTCAGCAATAGAAAGTGATAAATTACTTAAACATGCAAAAAGTAATGAAACTCAAAAACATTATGTGTAGCAAAAGAAGCAGACACAAAAGATGATTCCAAACTTGGAAACTCCAGAAAAGAGAAATCTTTGCGGAATAAAATTTAAAAAGAGAGAGATGAAAAAAAGAAAAATATTTTCTGTACAAGGGCCCAATTAGGGAATAATCTCAATTTAGAAGTGCAAGCACCAGGATAGCACGAAGACATTGAGAACACGGGATAAAAAAGAGACAGAAAAAAGTTGATTGCATAGACATCATTGGAACGCTCCAGAGTAAAACATCTCTACTACAAATAGTGAGTACACTGGGTACTTCTACATGTTAAAGAATTATTGCTTTCAAACTTAAAAATGTAGAGGGTTACTATCACCCTCCAATATCCAACTCCCACACACTTCAGTTGGGTTTTTCTCCAAATATCTGAATATCAAAATACTGTTAATGATCATGAGTTCTAGACAAAAGAGGTTGATTTCATGTTTTCCATTTGCTCAGCAACTTTTATGCTCGGATACACACTCACATACACAGAAACAAGCAGGCATGTATTCCGAATCATCGGAAGGTTCATTTTACCACTGTGAGCTTTCTGCTTTGTGATTTCCCTATCCACATTTACATTTGTGCTGACAATCACATCAATGTGAAGCAATGCTGCTTTAATTGCCTCAGGCAAATACAAAACAAATCAATGGTGCAATTTGCCAAGTGAAAGTCAAATGACTTCACAGTTCACCACATAAACAAAGGCTTCACTATTTAGAATAGAAATTTGAAATAACTGAGTCACTAAATAATATAAACCTGCCAAATTCAAAAGAACCTTTGCTTGAATGGTCAGTACCATATGCTAATTAGGAGAGAAGAATAAGTTTCAGCAAAACTTTGTCATATTAAACTAGTCATACTTTGAACTTAGTTTTGCAATTTGTATTTATTGTGTCAATATATTATGGTTTTTTACTTGCATGGGAGTTATAAATCTAAAAAAGTACAATCTAGTTTTAGGTTATAGTGTATTTAAGTTAACATGAAACTTAAATTGGCAGTAATAGAGAGAAACAAGTATTAATTTTTACATTATTTCAAATTTTATTTTTTAATTAACATACATTACATTGGCTTGTTTTGTGTGCATTTCCATAAATTTAACACAGTATATAGCTTTGTCCAACTAAGACCACCAGCAAGACACACCTCTTCCATCATCCCAGAGAACTCCCTGTGCTCTCGTTCTGTACTCTCACTCTCCCCAACTTTTAACTCCCAGCAACACTGGAGCTCTTTTCCATCACTACAGCTTTGTCTTTTTGAGAATGTCATACTAATGGAATCATACAGTACACTCTGAGACTGGCTTCTTTCCCCTAGAGAAATGTCAAGTTGTTCCCTGTCAATAGTTCATTGCCCTTTATTGTTAAGTAGTTTTCCATTTTCCATAAAGTGTCCTACTGCACTTTGCTTATTCATTGAGTTCTTTTGCTCCTGTTTCACGTCAGAAACTAGAAGGAGATAGAAACATTGATGTGCAAGTTTTTGTGTGAACATAAATTATCATAAGATAAGTAGGAGTGACTTGATCGAGTCATCCGATATGTATTTAATTGGGTAATTTTTTAACCTGGCTAAATAGTTTCCCAAAATGTCCAGTTTTTGCATTCTTACCAGAAATGGATGGAATTTCCAGTTGCTATGCATCATCAGCATCATTTGATATTTTTAATTTAGCCATTCTAAAGACTGCATAATGGTATCTTGTGGTTTTAATTTGCCTATTCCTGATGGCTAATGATGACATACATCTTTCTATGTGCTTATTTGTCTCCCACACAGTCTCTTAAGTTAAACATTTGTTCAAGTCTTATGATTACTTTTCGATGGGGTTATTTGTTTTCTTACTGCTGAGTTTTGGGAGTTCTTCTATATTCTAAATATAAATCCTTTATGAGATACGTGGTTTCTAAGTACTCTTCCAGTCTGTATATAGTCTATAGCTCACCTCTTCATTCTCTTCAAAATGTCTTTTATAAATTAAAATTTTTAATTTTGATGAAGTCCAATTTGTCATTTCGTAATTTATGTTTCGTGCTTTTGATGTCATACCTGAGAACTCTTGCCTAATCTCAGATTATGAAGAGTTTCTTCTATAATTTCCTCTAAAACTTTTATAGTCTTATATTTTTATACTTTTATAGTCTTATATTTTTACATCTATGACATATTTTGAATTAATTTCTACATAAGGTGTGAAGCTTGGATCAAGATTCAATTTTTGCATGTGGATGTCAGGTTGTATCAACATTTTTGTTGTGTGTTTTCTAGCTTTATTCAGATACAATTGGTAAGAATTGTATTTATTTAAGGTACACAATGTGATGATTTGATATATGTATATATTGTCAGTTGATTACCATAATCAAGCCATTTAACACATCTATCACCTCGCATAGGTCTCTTTTGTGGTGAGAACACTTAAGATATATTCTCTTCAAAAATTTAAATATACAGTGTTATTAACTATAATCTCCATGATACACATGTTATCACCAGAATATATTTATCTGAGTCTGTTTCCTTTCATTTCATTCTGCCCACCCTCCTAACCTCTGGTAATTTCATTCTACTCTGCTTCTCGAAGTTTGACTTTTTAGATTCTACACAGAAGTGTGGAGATAATTCCACACATAAGATGATGGAGTATTTTCCTTTGTCTGACTTATTTCACTTAACATAATGCTCTCAATGTCACTCCATCTTGTTGCAAAGGCACGATTTCAATCTTTCTCATGGCTGAATAATACTCCATTATATATTTATATCCATTTTCTTTATCCAGTCATCTTCAATGGACAACAGTTGGTTTCTGTATCTTGGCTATTGTGAATAGCGTGGTGATGAATGTGGCAGTGCAGTTATCTCTTCAAAATCCTGATTTCCTTTCCTTTGGATACATACCCAGAAGTGGGATTAATAGATCATAGGGTAGTTCAATTTTTAATTTTTTGAGAACTCCTATACTGTTTTTTGTACTGGCTGCAGCAGTTTACATTCCCACCAACAGAGCCCAAGGGTTCCCTTTTTTCCCTATCTTTGCCAACACTTGTTATCTCTTATCTTTATGATAATAGCCATTCTATTGGGGGGGGGGAAGTATCTCATTGTGGTTTTGATTTGCATTTCCCTTATGTGACTCTGAGCACCTTTTCAGTACTTGTTGGCTATTTATAGTCTTCTTTGGAGAAACATTCATTCAAGTGATTTATCCATTTTTTTTCTTTTTTTTTTCTTTTTTTTTGACAGAGATCACAAGTAGATGGAGAGGCAGAGAGAGAGAGAGAGAGAAGGAGGCTCCCTGCTGAGCAGAGAGCCCCATGTGGGACTCAATCCCAGGACCCTGAGATCATGACCTGAGCAGAAGGCAGCGGCCCAACCCACTGAGCCACCTCAGGTTATCTGTTCTTTCAGGTTATCTGTTCTTTCACTATAGGGTTATATACATTCCTTATGTATTCTAAATATTAACTCCTTATCAGATATATGGTTTGCAAATGTTTTCTCCTGCTCCAGAATTGCCTTCCCATTTCCTTGATTGTTTTCTTTGCCATGCAAAATCTTTTTGTTTGACAGTCACATTTGTTTCCTTTTGCTTTTGTTGCCTTTGGTTTTGGTGTCAAAGCCAAAAATATCATTGCCAAGACCAGTGTCAGGGAGCTTACCTTGATGATTTCTTCTAATAGCAATAGTTTCAGGTCTTACATTCAAGTCTTTAATCCATTTTGAGGTGATTTTTGTGGACAGTAAAAGATACAAGTCCAATTTTATTCTTTTGCATGTAGCTATCTTGTTTTTCAACAGTATTTACTGAAGACAGTGTCCTTTCTCCATTGCATATTCTTTGCTCCTTTGCCATAAATTAATTGACCACATATGTGTGATCTCTGGATGTTTTATTCTGTTCCACTGATCTGTGTCTGTCTGTATGCCAGCAACATACCATTTTGATCACTGTAACTTTAGAATACAGTTAAAAATCAGGAAATAAGACGCTTCCTGCTTTGTTCTCCATTCCCTGGATTGCTTTGGTTATTTTGCTTCTTTTGTTGTTCTGTATGAATTTTAAGATTGTTTTTTCTATTTCTGTGAAAAATGCCTCTGGAATTTTGATAGTGACTGCATTGAATCTATAGAAGGCTTAGTGTAGGATGGACTTATTAACTATATCAACTTTTACCATCTATATACATGAGCTATCTTTCCATTTATTTGTGTCTTCAATTTCTTTCATCAGTGTATAGATCACTTATGTCTTTGTTTAAATTTACTCCCAAGTATTCTATTTCTTTTGATATTACTATTAAAAGGATCGTTTTTTATATTTCTCTTTCAGTTGGTTCATTTTTTTCCATTTTATTTTATTTCTTTTCAGTGTTCCAAAATTAATTATTTATGCAAATGGTTCATTTTTAATGTTCAATGCAACTGTTTTTTGTATGTTGATTTTGCATTCCACAGAGTTTTCTCTGTATAATACATGTCACCTGCAAAAAGAGAGAATGCTACTTCTTTTTAATTTAAATATCTTTTATTTTGGTTTTTTTGTCTTTTTTTTTTATTGCTAATTGTTCTAGCTAAAAGTTCTAGTACTATGTTGAATGGAAGTGGTAAGAGTGGGCACCTTTGTCTTATTCCTGATCTTACAGGATAGCTAAATGGTTTTCACTATTGAGAATGGTGTTAACTGTTGGCTTCTCACATATGACCTTTAATATGTTGATATATTCTTTTTATACCTAATTTGTTAAGCATTTTTAATCATGAAAAAAATGTTGGATTTTGTCAAATGATCATTTTTGTCAAAATGATCATGTAATGTCTACCCTTCATTCTACTAAGGATCCTTCATTCTTGATTTGTATATGTTGAATCAGCCTTGTACAATCCCAAAGATAAACCCCACTTGCCTCATGATGTATGATTCTTTTAATATGCTATTAAATTTGGCTTACTAATATTTTGTTGAAGATCTTTGCATATATGTTCATCAGGGATATTAGTTTGTAATTTTCTTTTCTTGTAGTAGTTTTATGTGGCTTTGATATGAGGGTAATGCTTTCCTCATAAAATGTATGGGAGTTTGCAAGTGCTCCATCCTCCTCAATTTGTTAGAAGAGTTTGAGAAGCATTGGTGTTAATTCTTCTCCAAATATTTGATAGCATAGGGGTGCCTGGGTGGTTTAGTGAATTAAGCCTCTGCCTTGGCTCAGGTCATGATCCCAGGGCTCTGCATGGGCTCTCTGCTCAGCAGGGAGTCTGCTTCCCCCTTCCCTCTGCCTACATGTGATTTCTGTCAAATAAGTAAATAAAATCTTAAAAAGAAAATATTTGATAGCATTAATTCATAAAGGCATCTGACTTGGGTCTTTTCCTTGTTAGAAGTGTTTTATCTTTCTAAAATTTTCTTTATTTATGAGAGAAAGAGAGTGGTGGGAAGAGCCAAGGGAGACGACACTGAGGCTGGTCCCAGTGCTCAGGACTCAATCTCCGGACGCTGAGATCACCACCTGAGCCAAAGCCGAGTGGGATGCACAACTGCCTGAGCTACCCAGGAGCCACTTTGCTGGAAGTTTTTTGATTACTCTTTCAATTTCCTTAGTTGTTGTTGTTCCATTCAGATTCTACTCCTTTGTGATTCATCCTCTGTAAGTTATATCTTTATTTCTCCTACGTTATCTGGTTTGTTGGTGTATAATTTTGGTAGTAGCCTCTTTTTGTTCTTTGCATTTCTGTGGTATTAGTTCAACACTGTTTTTGAAAATACTATACTTTTCAAAAATGGTTTTGAAATATCTTGGCATCATTTTCAAAAATCAATGGGTCACATTTGTGTGGTTCTAATTCTGGACTCTTGTTCATTTCTATTCTTTTATGTGCCCATCTTTTGCCAATGTCACACTGCCTTGGTTACTATAGTTATATAATGTGTCTTAAAATATGTCTTGGTATTCTAACTCCTTCTTTCAGGTTATTTTTAACATTTCTTTAGTGTTCTCTTTAAAATTGCTTTGTTTTTAACTATATCTCTTAATAAAAATTTTAGGGATTCCTCTCATGATTAAATAATACATAATTCTTCACATTCTACTTAAAATCAATACTCTACCACTTTGCATGTAGAAAATTTACTACAGTAAATATCCTTTTACCTCCCTCTTTGTGTTGCAATTCTCTCACATGCTGTATCTGCATACATTGAAAATCCTATAAGAAATGTAATTTTTGCTTTAAACCCTGTAACACTTTATAGTACTCAGTAAGTGAACTGTTTATTATATTCACCCAGATATTTGCCATTTCCAATACTTTCTTTTTTTTTCATTCTGGATCTTCTAAATTTTCTTCTTGTTATCATTTCCCGTTTTTCTGAAGAACTCCCTTCAGTAATTCTTTCAGAGCTTTGAATTGCTCCTCAGGTGTGTCGTGAATGTAAGACATCCAATAGTTTGCATCTTGGGCACTGGCACATCCCATAGTTCAGTTCTCAAAGCCTATGTATTTTTTTAGTATTCGATAGACAACTGTGCAGCTGATAGGTAGGCCCAGGAGTTCACTGAGAACTTTAAGTGATCACTTTCTCAAGTGCTCCCTTACCGGGATACCCTTTGTACCCCCTGGTTCCCTCTTGTTCCCCTTTTTATTATCTGGCCATGTCACGGAGGTTTTAGCTGTCCCACTCTGCCTCACACTCTCCAGAACAGTATTCACATGTAGTGTCAGGCTACAGAACAGCAGAAAAAGAATAGAAAAGAAAAGAGGAAAAAAAAAAAGACATGAGGAAAGGAGAGATGAGGGAGAAGGGAGGAAAGGGGCAGGGGAGGGGAGGGAGGAGAGAGTGAGGAAAGTGGAGTCGCAGGGGAAGAGAGAGGAGAGAAGGAAAGAAAAAGCTGTGGGAGCTCATCTCTCTCTCTCTTAAGATCATAGCTTCTCTGATTGGAAAAGAAGTTTTCCCACCTGTCATGGACTGCCTGCTTGCATCCCCCTGGCACCAGCTTCACATGGGGAAACGCTAACACCCAGGCTGCTATTGGGAGGTGGGACCTATACGAGGTAATCAGATTTAGGTAAATTCATGAGAGCAGGGATGCCTGGGTGGCTCAGTTGGTTAAGCAGCTGCCTTCGGCTCAGGTCATGATCCCAGCATCCTGGGATCGAGTCCCACATCGGGCTCCTTGCTCAGTAGGAAGCCTGCTTCTCCCTCTGCCTCTGTCTGCCATTCTGTCTGCCTGTGCTCGCTCGCTCTCCCTCTCTCTCTCTGACAAATAAATCTTTAAAAAAAAAAAAAAATTCATGAGAGCAGAATCATCATGAAGGGATTAGTATCCTTATTAGAAGAGGCAGATACAGCAAGAAGGCAACAATCTGCAAACTAATATGCCTTCACCAGACACCAAATCCGCCAAGACCTTGATAATAGAATTATCAGACTCCAGAACTATGAGAAACAGTTCATTGTTTAAGCAACCCAGTCCATAAAAATTTGTTAATGGTACTGATGTTAATGTGAACCGACTAATGTGAACTGGTACTGATGTTTGTTAATGTGAACTGACCAAGACACTCACCACCTTTAGTATTTTGGCTCCCGCAGGTTCCTGTTGGGTTTGCTATTGCCCCTCCCCCAGGATTGCTTGAGGGTTGGGGAGGAAGAAATGGAAAAGTAAACAAATAAGGGAGAGGGGTTCCTGCACTCTTTATTAGCTTTAGAAAACCCTTTATTACTTCTTAAGACAGAACCAGAGAACTCCTTGAGCCTTCTCTGCCCACACTAATACCTGTTCTTGGGTTTTTGGCTACATTAAGGTCAGCTCAAGAGATACTGAAGTAAACTAAATGGTAAACTCACCGGGAATTTGGTGGTATTTTGAATTCTGGTTTTCTTTCCAATCCTCATCTTTTTCAGCATTATTTACTTCTTAAAGACTTCAAATAGCCACCCCATGAATCCTGCCCATGTTTTATAGCTGTATTCATTGGGAGAGATAGAATGGCATTTATTTACTCCATCTTGCCTAGAACCAGAATATACCATACAATTATTCTTAATTTATGGGCTTATCATCCCTCACACTTGAGAAATATACTTGTTCCATATGCCTGAAAAATGAGGGACTCCAAAAGTTGACATTTATTCCCACAAAATTAAGCCTCTTGAGAATTGCTTCTATGCCACATTACAGTTATTAATATTCCCTTGGCTTCTATCAAAGGTCATTGCCAGAAGCATACATATGATATTTGTAATTATAATCAGTATAAAATTGTTAAGGCCATCACACATACATTATTCAATGACCCCTTACAAAGTCCCATATGAGGTTTCCTTTTTTTATTTAATTAATACAGTGTTAGGAAGAAAAAATTTATTTCCATTAAGAGACTAAAATGCTTAGAGCTTTCCAATAGTAAGAGCTCTATCAGGAATTATATAACTCATTTTTTCCTGGCTACTAGGAAGCTCCAAGACAAATTAGAAGCTTTATTATAGTTGCTACAATTATTATTTCTCCCTGTTCTGAATTTTCTATTTTCCCGTCCACTTATTATTTTATTGCATGTGTATTTGTTACATAGATCCTTAAATTCTTTGCCAAATGAGGCAAAAAATGAATGAATGAGTGAATGAATGAATGAATGAAATAAAATGCGTAAGTAAAGCTTTAATTAATACTTTTTTAAGATTTTATGATCATCCAATGAAACATAATTTGTTCTTCTGATTTTTTTTTTTTTACAAGCAGCAAGATATCTAGGGTCTTCCCTGATTATTTCATGTCCTAAAGCATTTTCCTCCTACATTTACTTTGACATCTGCAAATGTTAATGGAGTTTCTCTCTGAGATGGGGATCATTAAGTCAAAGAACTGAAGCAAAATGGGCAATGAAAGATTGAATTTGTTCATGCCCATAACAATAGGCAGTGATGCTAATGTGCATGGCAATTTTTATTGAATTTATGCAGCATACTGCAGCATCTGGAAACCCTTTGCTTGATTTTGGGATGCAATCAGTTCAAAACCTTAAATATACTCCTCAGGGCTTATTCTCCTATTGATTAGAATTAAAACAAGTTGCCCATATGAAAGCCTGGAGCACTGAGAGGAAGTTAGGGACACAAAAGTATTTTACTAGGTGATGAAAATAAAAAGCAATTACAATGAAGAAACCCACTTCCCAAGAGAAGGTAAGAGCAAAACTTCCATGCACCCACTTGCAGCCCAATTTCATAAAACAGGAAGATGTGACTTTTCTAAAAAATTAATGTCAGCACCAGATTAGAATTGATGAAGTTCTATTTATTGCACCTACTATGACCCGCTCACCAGGGCTGAAGCCCTGATGCAGTACGTCTGCAACCTTGCCAGCACTCTGTGCCTCCTTGTAGTATCTCTTAGTAAATCAACGAGCCCTTCTGCATGTCCAACATTGTTGTGCTGCCTCCAAATCAATCCTGTTCCTGCCCTCCAATCAATTCACTCTGCCCTCCATTTTCTCTTCCCAGACAGTCACCAGGAAAAAACAAAAAACAAACAAACAAACAAACAAAAAAACCTGCCTAAAATTCATTTATGTTCTCCTTTGTTTTCCCATCCCTCTATTTCCTTTTCAGAGCACATTCTCATTATTCCCATTAGCTGTGATGGTTCTCCTTATTTTGAGGCCTGAAAATACTGGCTGAATATACAAGTCAACCAGCAATGACCTGACAGCTCCCTGCACCCATCAGAGGCTTTACACACTCTCAATATTGCCAAGTTGGGACAGTTATCCCCCTAATTATGTGTCACATTGGAGATCAATGACAGAATCAAGAAAAAAACCACACCGGTCAATAAGTCTAATGATGAAGAAAGAGTCTTAGAGAATAGAATAATCAGTACCAGATTGAGTCTCCTCGTAGGCAAGATACTATATCCTTTTCTGTTGTGATCAGAAATGGCCATCAATTGCCATTGTCTATACTCAATTTAGGAGTCATCTCATATTATGCTATCTGCCTGCCTTCCTGTACCCAAATAAAAAAGCAGCCAAAGAAATGGGGCTAGACTTCACAGTGATGAGCTGGAAGGGGCATTAAAGTTCATGTGCTTTAAAAACCATATTTTTTTCTTAACAGTTGTAGAAACTGAGACACTGAAAGGTGATTTGACCAAAGTCAAAGCAGGAATGCAAACCTAGGATGTTTAATTCATAGCCACCATTTTTCTGTGAGACCATTCTGCTTCTTACACATTCCAAGAAAACTTCCTTTCCTAAACATTCTTACACTGACTTCTCAATTGCTACTTGATCTCACCATTCCCCATGACATTTCAAATATTTGTCTTTCTCTTGTTTCTCCTTTAAGATAATTTTCAATTCTATAGATAACGCTTACATTTCTAGCTTCCTTTACATTCTTCACTCCTATCCTAGTTCAGGCCATTTCACCACTACCATGACCCCATTTTTGCTTCCAAGTTGCTGTCACGTTAATATTTCTCAATCTCACATTCTTGTATGGTCACTTCCTTGTGCAAAATGCTTTTGTAACCCTCTTTCCCTAAAACTAAGTGCAAGTTTAATGTCCTCCTCAGCAGAGCCCCAGGGTCTCTGGATGGCCTTATTTCCTACTACCCACCTTCATATCATCAGGCAGAAAGTTGATTTCTTGAATAATTAAAATAACACATAACAAAGATTTAATAGTTAACATACCATGAATCAA
Organism: Mustela putorius furo; assembly: GCF_011764305.1. NCBI lineage: Eukaryota > Metazoa > Chordata > Mammalia > Carnivora > Mustelidae > Mustela > Mustela putorius. The sequence goes on from NW_025421987.1 coordinate 78,591,786, forward strand.
AGAACTTAGCATCTTGAGTGTTCTCTGGAAGAGTAGAGTTCTGAGGCAGAAATGGCCCATCAGCAAAAATCATCGTTATTCTCCTAATGCCAACCATGAATACATAAAACATTGTCAGGTACTCTATCAAGTGCTGGAAATAAAAGGTGATTGTACCTGACCTCAAGAAACTGATCATTGTATAAAGAATATGGAACTATTATAGCAAATCCTAATTCAAGCCGATGCATGCTATCTCAAGACAGTAATAAAGTGTTGTGGAAGCTTTTTAACAAATTGCAGGCTGACAGCATTTTTCTTTACTGCTAGAACACTAATTAAAAACTTGTTTCATATTGTTTTATATTACTGATTCCTCTGTATGTTATCTATATGTATATATATACATATATCTGCTCCCCAACTCTCTTTTGAACTTCTGTTTCTGTTACCTGTTGTCATGAGTTCACCCTAGGGCATTCGGAAACATGAAGGCCAGGCCAGAGCTCAGTAGCCAAGGCGATTGACTAGTATGCAGAGCAAAATGAAGAGTCACATTGCAGACCTGTAGCCTGTAGCCTGTAGTCTGATGACCACTAACACATGGAGGGTGCTAGCTGTTCAACAAAGGGTTAAACTTGGCCTTAGATGTAGGGTCAAGATGAATAAAGAAAGGGTGCTGTCCTCAATATTAATCAAAACAATGCCTGATTTTGTTTAGGATTTAAATTATAAACATTATTTTACATATGTGATGTCCTCATAGTCCCATTAAGATAAGGAAAGAAGAAATACATTGTTCCTGGTTTATAAATGACCCACACAGAGATGTCCTATCTGCTGGATGGTTGATTTTGATTGAGTGAATAACTATCTCAGTGATTGATCAATAATAAAAGTGACAGTTCTTATTTCTCAATAAGGCAAGATAGGGGGAAGGTGTAAACCATTTTATCAATGAAGAACTAAAGCTTAAAGAGATAATGTGGCTAGTCCCCTAAAAACCAACTCATAAGTAGGCCCAGAGTTTGAATTTGAGCTCTCTTGAGAACAAGTTAAGAATTATTTTCATTATAGTGTGTTTATGTACAGATCAGCCTTTCTGGGACCCTTGGTGGTACCATGTGAACAGTTTCCTGAATATCAAGCTAGATCTACAACTACTAACATAGAAAGGATTTTAAAATCTACCTTAGCTGTAGGGTGTATCTAACCAGAACTACTCTAGGATCAAGGTCAAGAAAAAACAATGTCTTCTGCCTCATTCCTTTCTGAACCTCCAAATTCTGGCTCTCACAAATACACACACACACACACCCACACACACACACACGCACACACGTATGAACTGCAAAGGGTGATAAGGGTCACAGTTAAATAATTAGGTAGAAAAAATGCTTTAAATTCCTCTCTAGAAACATGACACAAAAATTAATTTTTTTCCATCTTCCCTTGTTAGTTTATTCCAGTATAGTTTATTTATTCTTTTTTAATATCAAGCTTTCATAATCTACATGCATATTAATAGTAATTTTATTTCTTCTTTTATGTTCTTTTCTTGTCATTGAATGGGACAGCTGGGTGAAAAACAAGTCTGAGAATAGATGAAAGGAAAGCAGGAGACTTTTCACCCACGCTAGACCTTAAAAGTTAAAATGAGCACTTTGTATAATATAGGCTTTGAACAGGAGCCAAAAATGGGGTGGAGGGAGAAGTCTCTCATTTGCAGATGGGTGTCTGGATTTGGGAAGTATAAGGGAATATCTAATTGCTGTGTACATAGGCGCCAATTGCTACAATGATCTGCTGGATAAGTACAAATAAAGTTGGTAGAAAAAACTAAAAAAATGACAGTGGGGGTGGATCTGTAAGTGGTCCTAAAATTAATAAAAAGGAGTTTAAATCTGATGAGGGAAAAAATAAAAGAATGAAAGTAAGAAAACAATAATGTTTGAATGAATCACACTTAACTATTCCATGAGAAAATACTTGGAAACAAAATTTTAAAATTAGTTAATGGTACTGCTTAAAATAATAACTCAAAATACTCTAAGTCTATGGAACTGTTGAAATATGGAATAAAATGTCATCTAACTGTCATCACCCTCAAAAATGTATTTGCTGAGGTTTCACACATGCATAGACCAACATCTAGCAAATCATCAGACTTTTTTGAGCTTATAATTTTTTTAAAGTACTGATATGGAAAAATAATTTTTAAATACTTTTTCAAAAATAACAAGTAAATCTATGATATACATGTATGATTACATCATATACTATATGTGAATATATAATCATGTAATATGTATTCTACACATAATATACAGAGGAATCAGTAATATGAAACAAGTTTTTAATTGGTGTTCTAGGAGTAAAGAAAAATGCTGTCAACCTGCTCAGCTAGTTCCCAATCACACATCTGCAAAAGAAAAAAAAAAAAAAGCTACAAAATACATTGTGCGATTATGGTGAGTTTTCCACTGTGCTAAACTAACTGGTTCAAATCAATCTTTCACCATGAAAGAGAGGAAGGGAAGGAGATGGGAAGGAAGGATGGAGGGGACATCTTAAAGGGAGGTAGACAGACAAGAAAGAAGTGGAAAGTAGTGAAAGAATAGGACGGAGTAAGAGGAGAATGACAAGGCAACAAATAGTATCTACTAGGACCTTTCACATCACAAACTCATTTCGTTGACACAACAGCCATGCCTTGTGACTATAATTTTTTTTTAAGATTTATTTACTTATTTGACAGAGAGAGGGAGTGGACAAGCAGAGGCAGAGGGAGAGAGTAGCTTAAAGAGACTCTGTGCAGAGCCTGGAGCCTCCTAATGCGGGGCTCAATTTCACCACCCTGAGATCACAACCTGAGCTGGAATCAATGGTTAGTGGCTCAACCAACTGAGCCATTTCCGGGTACCTTTGTAACTATTATTAATAGCATTTTCTAGATGAGCAAATCCATGCTCAAGAAGTACAGGTACTTGTTCACAACTAATAAATGACAGATCTAGATCTTCAACCTGGAAGAGTAGTCCCACAATAAGTTACCTTCTTAACTCCAGGCTCTACCTTGGGCTCTCCAAGGTATTTCTTGCAATGCTGTGGGTCCATGGAGGTGCTTGCTCTCCCATCAGAAGAACCTGCTGCAGGGAGCATAGATGATTGGCAACTTCCTTCTGCCACGCTTTTGAACCCACTGAGGATTCACACCATACCTCTTGCAAGTGCTCTCACCCAGTAAATGAACACAGCAGTATATGAACCAGGCAATTCCTGCCAACAGGAGATCCCTCTAACAGGTATCTTTAGCACAGGGATGTCCCACTAATAGGGCTGAATGAAACTTTCTTAGAACCATGCTGGGATATAAAGTTCTTATCCAATCCCTCCTTCCTTCTTTCTCTTTTTTCATAGATGGCAGACCTTCATTTCAATCTCAGGATTCTTGCCATCTCCTGATCCCCTTGTAGGTTTAATCTCAGCTCAGTGTTTATTCCTCAAAGATCCTGAATGGACATAAATGCCATGGGTAGATCCAAACTCTTACAGTCTGGCTGTAACCTAAGTAAGACAAGCTATGAATTTATATACAATTCCCAACCCACTTACCTTAACCTCCAGAGAAAATCATGGTAGACCATAAAATCTTGGCCAATACACCACTAATTGATTAATCAAAATGATTAATCAAAACCACCAGAAGATGACATGTTCCCCATTGAAAAACCATGATTCCAGATAGAATTGAAGGCACACATGACTCTCCTTAGTGTAAGTTACAATCTAGAAGAGAGAGAAAGCATGGAGTCCATTCAAGCTAGTCTAGATCTAAGGGTCAGAATGATGATAAGATACTTAAGGGGTGATTCAAAAAAAACTACATCCCCCTATAGATCATCACTGTCATTCCTAAGTTCCTTTAAAAGATTCTGGGATTTTTCCACACCTCTGAGAAGAAAGAGGCATTGTCACAGACATATAAACCTATACCAGTCCACTTCAGACCACATACTTATTCTCTTATTCTCATAAGTTAGAGAATGGAAAGGAGAGCAAATCCTTGTGATACACTGATACTCACGGTTTCACAACACTTTTCTTTTAATTTATATAAGATTGATGTAAATAACATCTCAGCCATGAAAATAAAACAAACACAACACAGTGGAATGTTCTTAATTATATATAAAAATATTGATGAATCAAATTTTGTATACAGTAAACACAGAAAGGTCACTGATTAGAAATTTAAAACTTTTTCTTTTTTAGACAAATCCAATATACTAACCACATTTTTATGCAGGCTTATCAGATTACCATATGCCTCTGCTATTACTATATCTTAACATAAAGTCTCTATCTCAATGTCAATTTCTCTCTACCTTTTCCACCCTCAATACACACACAAAAATCTATCTCTTCCACAGAAGGCTGTCATGCAACACCTTCAACTTTCTTCTTCACATGTCCACGGGCCCCTTGGTTCCATTTCCCCCAGCAAGTTCTTGGTGCCCACTACTATGCCTCTTTCTTCCCATCTCCGGTGATCCTTACTATCCTTACTAAGCAAAGCTGTCTCCTCCTCCTCCTCTTCCTCCTCCTCCTCCTCCTCTCTTCAGATTTTATTTATTTATTTGATAGACAGAGATCATAAGTAGGCAGAGAGACAGGCAGAGAGAGAGAGGAGGAAGCAGACTTCCTGCTGAGCAGAGAGCCAAAAAGGGGGCTCCATCCCAGGATCCCAAGATCATGACCTGAGCCAAAGGCAGAGGCTTTAACCCACTGAGCCACCAGGTGCCCAGCACAGCTATCTTCTACCTTGACCTAGGGTCATTATAAGCAACATAGGTTTGCTGTCAGGTAACAATGGGTAACAATAAAGGTGGTAGAATGGGAGTGGGTAAAGGGTAATTCTCCTTCTTTTAAAAATAGACTTCAACATTTTAGGAACCTAAGGGTGTCTGAATGGCTCAGTCTGTTGAGCATCCATATCTTGGTTTTGGCTTAGGTCATGATCTCATGGGTCCTGGAACTGAGCACCCAACAGGCTCCAGGTTTAGCAGGGAGTCCGCAAGTCTGCTTAAAGATTCTCTCCCTTGGCCCCTACCCACAAGTGCTTTCTCTCTTTCAAAAAAATAAATCTGCTTAAAAAAAAAACAAAACAAAACAAAAAAAAAAAAAAAAAACCACTTTGGAAGCTGGGGACGGCTTCTTGAAGCCACAGAAAAGAAGATAGGGAAACAACTTAAAAAAAAAAAAAAACTGTATATACCCAGAAGTTCTTTATGAACTAGGCAGAGGATAGCAACCCAATGTTAGAAATAAGGAATGTGGGGCTCTGGGTGCTCCAGTCGGTTAAGCATCTGCCTTCAGCTCAGGTCATGATCCTGGGGTCCTGGGATGGAGTTCCACATCATCAGGCTTCCTGCTCAGTAAGGAGTCTGCTTCTCCATCTCCCTCTGTGTGCTAGCTTGCTCTCTTGGTCTCAAATAAACAAATAAATCAAAAGAAAGGAAGAGAGGAAGGAAGGAAGGAAGAAAGGAGAAAAGAAAAGAAAAAAAAAAGGAGGAATTTTACACACTGCCCACCAGATGCCCTCTTCCAAATTACAAAGTAGAAGATTTCAAAGGAAGCAGGCTCTTAATTCTGAATTCCGCTATTCTTACTCAGTGATAATGTCTTTAAATCCTATATGTCAAAGACAAGACAATTTAATAATTGGCTCAAATCTGAAATATAAACAGAGTTTTATTCAGCATTTCATGCTAAAATTAGCATCTTTAGAATTAAAATGTAAAGATTACAGCATAGCAAAATAATCCCATCCCTTAAATGATAAAATGTGATATCATAACATCTAGAATGGAACTACTGCCCTTCTTATATCTTAAACTGGATTTAGACCAAAATCCTAAATCTCAACAATAACTAGTATGGATTTTCTCTTAAAATAGTAATTTTTTGAAAATAAAAATAAATGATTTTTGTATGGCTGGCTGAAATTGCTTCACTCTGTTGAAGCTCCTGAAATGAATTCCCAAGGACTAAAGTAAAAGCAACTCTTACATTTGACTTGGCATTTTCCATTTATTGCTTTCAGCTTTAAATGGCAAAGCATTATTCTTATCATCAAAAATAGCACTGAACTACAGAAACTTTAAGTAATATATGATATTGTTTATAACAGTTGTAACCCACTGTAAGAAAAGCTAATATATAAGAAAAACACTTATTTCTAAAAATTGAGACTGTTTATTAATATTACCAGAAGGTTCCTTGCTTTCAGAAATTATTTGCTAAAGAATTTTTCAGTTGTATTGTATAATCTATTTAATATTAAGCAATAAATTATTAAATAGTGACCTCTGGGTGACTGTCACCTGGAGAATATTTAATAGAGTTAGTTAAGAAGTGCCACAGGGCTGTACAAGTAGGAGATTCTTTTTTAGTAAGACCACCAGACAGAAAACCCTTTACCAATCAAATGACAACAAAAATCTTCGTATAAACATAATATACAAAGTGAATGGGTTCACAAGGAAAAAAGAGTGACATACAGCTACATAGCCATTTAAAAAGGCAAGTTGTAAAAGAATGTTAAATGACACTGAAATCTTTCACTACTAGTGAGGGGAAAAAGAAAATCACAAAAGAGAATTTCAAGGATAAGCCCTGTTTTTTAAAGTTATGCAAACAAGTATTTACAGAAATTTATAAACTTCCAGAGGATATACCAAGATATTAGGATAATAGTTGACATTTTTTCTATTTTTACATAATTCTGTATTTTCCATTTTTTTAAGTGACCACTTCTTTCTTTATAACCCATTGTATCAATCAGCGCAGACTACATTTTACTGTGGTAACAAATAATCTCTTGTCTTTACTCAAGAAAAGTTTATTCTCGCTTATTTATCAGTATAGGCAGGGAGGTTCCACTCATGGAATCAAGCAGAAACCCAGATTGATGGAGTCTTCATCTCCACACACTCTTTCATGATCACTGAGACCAAAAAGAGCACTGTGGTGAATTGTGCAAAGCTCTGAAAACTTCTATCTGGAAGTGACATATGTTGCTACCACTCACAATTCTTCAGAAAAGCAAATCATATGGCCAAAATTAACTTGCTGAAGGTAGGCAGGATAATGGGGACCGCAAAGTGGTTAAAAATCCTAGATGGATATAAAATCACAAGAATAATAGCTAATTTTAAAAAATATATTCTAGATTTTTCAAACTTTCCAAAATATCATGTATTTTTTGTAATATTTTTGAAAGAAAGCACTCTCAACAAATATTATTCTTAAAAAGTGAAAAAATCATTATTACAATATACAGGGAGATAAAAGTTATCTTCCAAATAAAGAAAATAACATCACCCGAGAATATTCACCTTACCACTTACAAAGTAAAGTAAGCTTACATACTGGAGAGAAAATAAGACTCGGCATATGTCAATGATCCTACCGTTCAAAGTAAAGCCCATAAGTGAAAGTATGAAAAGTAAAAATTACAAAAGTAATAAAAATAAATATTCTATAAAAATTTGTCAGGGAATTCAAAAAATAAAAAGATATAAAATATGACACTATCTACAATAAAACATGGGAGGGGAAGGAGAATGGGTTTAAACTTAAACCACCATCAACTTAATATAGACTGCTATATGCAGAAGATGCTATGAAAAAACCAAATGGTAACCAAAAATCAAATACCAGTAGCAGATATGCAAAGAATAAAGAGAAAGGGATGCAAATATATCACAAAAGAAAGCCAACAAATCATGAAAGACATCAAGTCTTTCAGAGAAAAATCTATAGAAACAATGATAAAAATAGTAATAAAATGACCATAGAGACAAAGCTACCAGTAATTACTTTGAATATACATTGACTAAACTCTCCAATCCAAAGATATTGGGTAACAGAGACTCATTTCAGACTGAAAGAAAGTGAGGATGGGTGCCGAGGTGGCTCAGTCAGTTGAGTCTGCTTTCAGCTCAGGTCATGATCCCACAGTGTTGGAATCGAGCCCCACAAAGGAAACTCTGCTCAGTAAGGTGTCTGCTTCTCCCTCTACTTCTCCTCCGATTCATGTTTGCCCCTGCTCTCCCTCTCTCTCTCTCTGAAATAAATACATAAAATCTTTAAAAAAAAAATTAAAAAGTAAGGGGATAGAGAAACATTTATCATGCAAATGGATGCCAAAAGAAAGCTGGAATAGCAATATGTAATATAAGACAAAATAGACTCTAAAACAAAGACTATAACAAAATAATAGGGAAAAAAAACTATATAATAAAGGGACCAATCCAACATGAAGATATAGTCATTATATTTATGTGCCCAACATGGGAGCACCCAAAAACATAAAGCAGTTAATAACAAACATATACTAATCAAAAGTAATACAATGATAGCAGGGGAGTTTAACACCCCACTTACATCAATGGACAGATCCTCCAGACAGAAAATCAAGGAGGAAACAGTGGCTTTTAAAGACACGCCGGACAAGACAGATTTAACAGACATATTCAGTGCATTCCATCTTAAACCAGCAGAACGTGCATAGTTTTAAAGTGCATATGGAACAATCTTTAGAATAGTTCATATATTAGGCCACAAAACAGGTCTTAACAAATTCAAAAAAATCAGTCATACCATGCATTTTTTCTAACCACAATGCTATGAAACTAGAAGTCAACAAAAAAAATCTGGAAAGACCACAAATACATGGAGGTTAAATAAAATGCTATAAAGCAACAACTGGGTCAACTAAGAAATCAAAGAAATCAAAATTTACATGGGGACACCTGAAAATGAAAACACAATGATCCACATCCTTTGGGATGCCACAAAAGTGGTTCTAAGAGGGAAGTATATAGCAATATAGACCTACCTCAAGAAGCAAGAAAAAATCTCAAATAAACAACCTAACCTTACATCTAAAAGAGCTAGAAAATGAACAAAACCCAAATCCAGAAAAAGAAGGATATAATAAAAAGAGCAGAAATAAGGATATAGAAACTGAAAAACAAAAGAACAGATCAATGAAACAAGGAGATGGCTCTTTGAAAAGATCAACAAAATTGCTAAGCCTCTAGCATGATTCATAAAAGAGAGAGAGAGAGAGAGAACTCAAATAAACAAAATTACTAATGAAAAATGAGAAACAGCAGCCAACACCAGAAAAATTAAAAAAAAAAAACTATAACAAAATATTGTGAAAACCAAATACCAACAAACTGGACAACTTAGAAAAAGTGGATAAATTCCTGGAAACATATAACCTACCAAAACTAAAGCAGGAAGAAATAGAAAATTTGAACAGACCAACCACCAACAATGAAATTGAATCAATAATCAAATCCACCACCCCCCCCCAAAAAAGTTCAGGACCAGATACCTTCACAGGCAAATTCTACCAAACATTTAAAGAGTTAACACCCATTCTTTTCAAACTATTCAAATAAATACAAGAGGAAGGAAAACTTCCAAATTCATTCTATGAAACCAGTATCACCCTGATACCAAAACCAGACACATTGATACCAAAACCAGGTAACTCCAGGCCAATAACTCTCATCAATATAGCTGTAAAGATCCTCAACAAAATATTAGCAAAACAAATCCAACAAGGTGAAGTGTCTATCTTAGGCTCAGGTAATAATCCCAGGGTCCTGGGATCATGGCCACAGAGGGCTACCTGCTCAGCAGGGTGTATGCTTCTCCCTCCACCCCTCCCCCCATTCATGTTTGCACTCACTCATGCTCCCTTTCTCTCTGAAATAAATAAATAAAATTGTAAGAAAAAGAGAATGGATAAAAAACATATAATCATTTCAATAGATGCAGAAAAACCATTTGATAAGGTATAACATTCATTTGTGATAAAAATCATCTGCAAAGTAGGTCTAGAGGGAACATATCTCAACATGGAAATGTCTTTGTATGAAAAACCCACAGCCAATTATCATACTCAATAGTAAAACACTGAGTACTTTTCCTCTGAAGAGAGAAACAAGACAAAGATGTCCACTCTCACTACTTTTATTTAACATAATATTAGAAGTCTTAGCCACAGCAATTGGGCAGCATAAAAAAATAAATTCTATCCAAACTAGTAAGGAAAAAGTAAAATTTTCACTCTTTGCAAATGACATAATAATATAGGTAGAAAATACAAAAGAATCCACAAAAAAACCTACTAGAACTAATAAATGAATTCAGTAGAGTCACAGGATACAAAATCAATGTGCATAAATCTGTGACATTCTTACATGTTAATAATGAAGCAGCAGAAAGTGAAACTAAGAAAACAATCCCATTTATAATTACACCAGAAATAGTACAATATCTAGGAATAAACTTAAATAAAAAGGTAAAAGACCTATATTCTGAAAACTATGAAGCACTGATAAAAGAAATTCAAGATGACACAAAGAAATGGAAAGACATCCCAGGCTCATGGGTTGAAAGAACAAATATTGTAAAAATGTCCATATCACTCAAAGCAATCTACACATTTAATGCAAACATTATCAAAATACCAATAACATTTCTCACAAAACTAAAACAAATAATCCTAAAATTTATGTGGAACTAGAAAAGATTCCAAATAGCTAAGGCAATCTTGGAAAATAAAAACAAAACTGGAAGTATCACAATTCCAGATTTCAAGTTACATTACAAAGCAATAGTAATTAAAACAATATGGTACCAGCATAAAAATAGATAAATCGATCAAGAGAATAGAACAGAAAACCCAGAAAAAAACACATAATTATATGGTCAGTTACTCTTCAACAAAGCAGGGAAGAATACCCAGTGGGAAGAAGACAATCTCTTCAACAAATTGTGTTGGGAAAACTGAACAGCAACATGCAAAGGAATGAAACTGGACCACTTTCTATACAAGCCACAAAAACAAATTCAAAATGGATGAAAAACCTAAAGGTGAGATCTGAAACCATAAAGATCCTTGAAGACAGCACAGGCAAGTAATCTTTCTGACATTGGTAGTAACATTTTTCTAGATAGATCTCTAGATTGATTCGAAACAAAAGCAAAAATAAACTATGGGACTATGCCAAAATAAAGTTTCTGCACAGCAAAGGAAAAAATCAGCAAAATGGGAGTATATGACATATCCAATAAAGGTTTAGTATCCAAAATATGCAAAGAACTGATACAACTGGATACCCAAAAAATGAATGATCCAATTAAGAAATGGGCAGAAGACATAAACATATTTCTCCACAAAAGGCAGACAGATGGCCAACAGACACATGAAAAGATGCTCAATATCCTTATCATCAGGGAAATGCAAATCAAAACTACAATAAAGTATCATCACCTCAAACCTGTCAGAAAGGCTAACATCAAAAGCAAAAGAAACAAGTATTGGCAAGGATGTGGAGAAAAAGGAGCCTTCATACACTGTTGGTGAGAATGCAAACTGGTGTAGCCACTGTGGAAAACACTAAGGAGGTTCCTCAAAAATTTAAAAATAGAACTACCCTACTATCCAGTAATCCCCTGCTGGGTACTTACCCAATAAATAAATAAATAAATAAATAAATAATAAAAAAATAAAAACAGAGAGCTAAGGAGTACTATGTTAAGCAAAATAAATCAGTCAGAGAAAGACAAATACCATACAATTTCACTCAGAGGTGGAATTTAAGAAACAAAACAGAGTAAAGGGGGGGGGAAAAAAAGAGAGAGAGAGACAAACCAAGAAACAGACCCTTAATTATAGAGAACAAACATGGTTACCAGAGGGGAGGTGGGTGGGAGGTTGACAGAAATGGGGGATGGGGATTAAAATACACTTACCATGATGAAAAACAACAACAAAAATAAAATAAAAGAGTCTGTCTGGGGCAGAAGGAGGCCGATCTCTTGGAGGCTACCGCAACAGTCAAAATGAGACCGCCTGAAATACAGTGAGAATGGAAGAGGTGAGGAAAAGAGTGAGGGTATCATTTCAAGGAGAGCCAGCAGTACTTGTGGATGGATTGGGTGTGGTCTGTGAGAGAGAGGAGTCAAAGAATATTCTCATATCACTTTATGGTGAAGTACGGACTGGAGGAACCCCTCTATGTACTGTTACACAAGAATACCTAGCTTGGATGAACCCTATGTAACAACTACTAATGCCCAAAGTAGGAAAAATAAAATTCAAAGCATCCCCATACCTCATACAGAATTCTTTTTTTAACAAATTGTATTTCTTTCTTTTAAGATTTATTTATTTAGAGAGCATGAATGAGCAGGGGGAAGGACAGAGTACAATGGAAGAGACTCTCCAACACAGAGCCTAGAGTGATGATTGATCTCACAACCCCAAGATCATGACCTGAGTGGAAACCAGGAGTCAATAGCTGAACCAACTGGTGCAGCCGGGTGCCCAAGAGACTGTATTTCTATGTCTGTGCTGTTTACCTGTTAAAATTTCAAAATGGGTTCTAATATAAAAACAAACAAAACCAAAAAACACCTCATGTGCATAGAACTTTTCAAACCCACCAAGGTCAAGCACTGTACCTTTGGTAAGTGATAATTACATGTGGTCTAAAAATAGTCCTTTCTGATTCATCTGTGGATTTAAGGGGTAGGTCTTGAGAACCTAAAGTGCAGTTATTGAGAAGCAGTATAAATAAGACAAGGACAGAACTGGATATACCACAGTCGTAGAGATTACTTTCAAAAGAAGCCTTGATTGCTAATAGTCTCTTCCCAACACTTTCATTTAATACAAAGAATAGGATCAATCTTTTCCTCAGCAATTCTTTATATTTATATCCTGGTGTTCTCCCATGGTATAATTTGACTAACTGTCCAATACCAATATGACTTAAGACTGAGGGAAATACTAAGATAACTATTAAAGTTTTTAAAATTTAAATATCCTAGGGAGAAAAGTCAAAAGCGATTATCTATAAAGTTTGTGAAACACAGATTTGGACATGAATCTTGGGAAGACTAAACATCAAAAGCAAAATAACAAAGAACTGTGAAAGCTTTTGACAGCCAAGACGACCTGGAGAAAAAAAGCAATTATCGTAATGGAACCACGAAAGAGAAGGCAGAGATTATACTAGGTTGAAAAATCATCAGCAAAAAATTTCAGTGAGAGAAGAGAGGGTGTGTTGACGTGTTATGCAGAGTCACTCAGAAAGAAATAGCCCTGACACACAGTTACAGATTTTCTCTACCTTCTTTCCTTCATCATTCCTCTCCAACTAAGGAATCTCTCTTTCAGTCATCCCTCCCTTGTTAACCACTTGTTAAAATTAAAATCTTACCTTCTTCTTAAAGCCTTCCTAGACTTATCTATGAGGATGATATGTTTTTATATCAAGTATGAAAAATAAGACTTCTTCAGTAGGCAGGAAAAAAATGATTTTGAACAAAGTTTAGTGAGAACTGATTCCCATGTTTAAAAACAACAACAACAAAAAAATCTTTACACCAAAGCTTTATGAAAAACATTCCCAAAATAACCAAGGAATGATTTGTACAAATCCTGTCTTACTCTTTAGTTTCTCTGGCATACTTGTGTGCCCTTCTGGGGCTACAGCCAAATATGCTTTGTTTCCTCTGTATAAAAATAAGTCTCTAGAAGGTCAAGAAAAGGAGCTATTAAAAAATATATTGAATAAATTAAGTGGGAAAAGAAGGCAAATAATGGATAACATACCCAACATGACATCTTTGCCTTAATTATCTGCATGTTGGTAGACTAATATTCACTCATTACTTAATAGATAAATAGTTTCCATTCTGCCATTCACTTTTTTAGGTTGCACAAGTACCCAGATTAGTGGTTCTCAATTGTGATTTGGGAGGGAGGGAACTTGACTGATTATTACAGTCTCCATGGAATGTACTTTGAAACCTCCCACAGGTGGGTCAAGTGCCCAGATGCCCTCCTTTATCCCTTCAACCCAATGGAAAACTACCAGCCTGGGTGTGAATTGTCGTGAATAAAATCAGTTCTACCCTCTTTTTCTAAGCCTCTTATACCAGCAGAGGAAATATCCCTATTTTTAGTCAAATATAACATAAGACCTAACTTAATGTTCCATATCAACATGGCTAAGCTGGATCATATTAGGTATTTACTTAATGACTCCCCAAAAAGACTACCAGAAAATCTGTTGAGCAAAGAACATTATGTTTGTTAGACCTACTTTAATAACACCACCTTATGGGGCCTGGGTGGCTCAGTGGGTTAAGCCGCTGCCTTCGGCTCGGGTCATGATCTCAGAGTCCTGGGATCAAGTCCCACATCAGGCTCTCTGCTCAGTGGGGAGCCTGCTTCCCTCTCTCTCTCTCTGCCAGCCTCTCTACCTACCTGTGATCTCTCTCTGTCAAATAAATAAATAAAATCTTTAAAAAAAAATAAAAAATAAAAAATAACACCACCTTAACAGCAAGAGTAGTGTCTCGGAAAAAAAGTTGTATGGAGAGGATATTTATAGGTCTTGGGATCTGGGCTCAAATGATTTAAGGAATCTTTTCTGATTGGTGGAATAATAATTATTATAATAATTATATTATATAATTATTATATAATTATATTATATAATAATTATATTATATAATTATTATATAATAATTATTCCATAATAATTGGTGAAATAATCATTTCTGATTGGTGGAAGCAAGTGTCTTATAAAGGGCCTTAATGAGTAAGCTATTGCTTGAGAAACAAGCTGCTTGCTCAGGTGTGTAGTCTATTGCTGAGAAAGGAGGGCTGTTTGCCCAGATGAGCAAATTATTTGCCTGAACAAATTAGTTTTCAAAAATGTTCTGAAGTAAACATGGAGGTTATTTGCTAGTTTACAGTCATCTTTCTTATCTTCCTAAATAAGAATTTCCTGAAGCAGTGAGGTCTTGCTGGTGCAGGTGGCCTTGGTTATTAGTCCCAAGGTTCAAGTTATGTAGATTCAGGTGGTTTCCTTCATACTACAAAGGCCAGCAAATGATTAGAAGTTCAATTCATAATACATAAGGGGGACAAAAGGTCAATAGGGTTAAAAACAAACAAAAAGGATATATGGAGCTGTAGTAGAAAAAATGAGTCACTAGATCTGTTCTTGGGAAGACAGGGACTAGGCAGGAATGAGAAGTCAGTTATGTTAAGTAAGTCATCACAGAGACCAAGAAAATTGAGAAGGGTCCATTTGTTTATTTGCACTAGCTAAAGAAAGCAACTGGTATGGACCCAATTTAAGGTGCCAGATAGAGTAGAGAGGTCAACGACACCCTTGCTTCTCAGATCATTTCCTATTTAGAGGAAAAGCAGGACCTTCTACTTTACTCGAGTAGAGTGGTCGAAAGGGAGCAGTAGGAGGAGGGCACTTGTGATGAGCACCACGTGTGGTAAGGATGTGCTGAATCCCTACATTCTATAACTGAAACTAATATTACACTGTGTTGACTAACTGGAATTTAAATAAAACCTTTAAAAAAGGGGAAGGTTTGGGGTGCCTGGGTGGCTCAGTGGGTTAAAGCCTCTGGATTGTGATCTCAGGGTCCTGGGATTGAGCCCTACATCGGGCTCTCTGCTCAGCGGGGAGCCTGCTTCCCCCCCTCTCTCTGCCTGCCTCTCTGCCTATCTCTGTCTGTGAAATAAATAAATTAAATCTTTTAAAAATAAATAAATAAATAATAAAAATTAAAAAATAAAAAAGGGGAGCGTTAGGGGAAAATTGATGAGATTTGATTAGATCTTGGGTAATACTATTATACCAAGGTTAGGTTCCTGATTGTGATCACTGCACTAGATTATGTAAAATATTAACATTAGGGAAAGCTTAGTGAAGGATCTACAAGATTGCGTAATACTTTACATAATCACTAGATTATGTAAAATCACGTGGGATTTCACTCATATGTGGAATTTAAGAAGCAAAGCAAAGGGGAAAAAGTGGGGAAAAAAAAAGTTAAGAGAGAAGCAAGCCAAGAAACAGACCCATAACTATAGAGTACAATCTGATGGTTACCAGGGGGATGGGAGTGGGGGTGGGGGGATGGGGGAAATAGGTGATGGGGAGTAAGGAGCCTACTTGTGATGAGCACCAGGTGTCATATGGAGGTGTTGAATCACTATTTTGTACACCTGAAACTAATATTACATGTATGATAACAAACTGGAATTTTACTAAAAACTTAAAAAAGTAAAAAAATAAAGGTATTCAAATCAGCATATATACTTTTTTTTAACAGTGAAATCATCTGAAATTAGTCTATAGGCCATAAGTTTTTGATGCAGGTAAATTCTAGAATTTAAGGGAAAAGACTCAATAAGATATTGTGGTGCTTGTCTAGCCCAACAACGGAAAAGTAGACCAGAGGTCAAGACAGAAGTGTAGTTCAGTACTGAAAAAGCTGATGTTTGATGCACTCTGGAAGTAAGACCGCAGGCCTGAAATATTTTCAAAAAATGACTTACCCATTTAATGAAAAGTCTGCATCCAGAAAGAAATGAGGGCAGCAACCACCAGACTTCTGACGAATGTCTCACTCAAACCATAACACATCGTTGTGTGTGTTTTGCTTTGTATAAGCCCATCCCACAATTCCCTCCTTTCCACAGCTCTGCAGGAACTGTTTTTGGATCCACAGGGGAGGGAACCTGTTACACTTGAAAGTAAATAAATGTCAAAAAACGAAAACATTTATTTAAGAAGTGATTTGGGTACCTAGTATGAAAAGAGTAAAAGTAACAATAAAGGAGGTCAAATCTATCGATTGATAGATAGATATTCTTAAGGATTTTATTCATTTATTTGAGAGATAGAGAGCTCACAAAAGCAGGGTGAGGGGAAGAAAAGGAAGAGAGAGAAAGGAGCAGACTCCCCTCTGAGCAGGGAGCCCAGCTCTCAGGGGCTGGATCCCTGGGCCCTAAGATCATGACCAGAGCTGAAGTCAGATGCATAACCAATGGAGTCACCTGGACCCCCCAAGGTCAGATATGCTTTTGACAAGCTATTTGAATATGTACATTGAAAATAAAGGCATTAGTGTAAACAAGACAAAATATACATCTAAAGAGAGAGTTAGGTAAACATTAAAATGAAGGACAGTCACAGTATTCTAACAGTAAGACAAATAAAATTTGATACTCAGTATCTAAAAAAGATTCCAGGGCTATTCCAAAACCTGAAGCATTTAAGATTCTTCTGTTATTTAGAGTTTTAACCTAATTTGTGATGTAGGGACTCCTTTCTCTTCAGTCAGTCATTGTAATCTCTCTCTCAGGATTCTCCTATAGTGAGAGCCAAGAGAGAAACCCCAAACATTCATAATTTTTCATAATAAAAGTATTTTGCAGAAACAAACAAAGTTACTCTTTTTATATTAAAATACCACAAAAGGTTTCATAAACTCAAACACCAAAGGGTATAAGAGTTTGGAAATGGAACCATTATGTCAATGTGATTTCAGCAGCTTACTTAAACCATTCAAGTCTAACAGCATCCCCTCCTAAAAAGGAAATAAAGGAAAGAGGTCAGTTTCTAAACAGTGTAAATATGTTGAAAATAATGACCCGTTCTTTTGCAGGTCTTCCATCCCTCCCCCCAACTTGTAAGAATTTGTATATTGTATTTTCATCATCTCTAACGTAAGATAGTGAAAACAAGAATCCGTATCTGTGAAAAACCATTTCTTGACCACCTCACTCTGCTCTAACTTTTCTTTGTTTGCTGCCCATGAAATATCATTTGAGCAAAACTAAACATCTCCGCAGAGGAAAACGTCAGGCTGCACAGCCTATTATAAGGCATGCTTGTGTGTTATAAGAACTGGCATAATGACATCCTGCTTCATAATGACTACTCCCAGGTAGAGAAATTATAGGCATCTTTTAAAAACCAGGCAGAATTCTGACCATCTTGGCTGCATCTATTTTCCGTCTTTCAAGCTTGACAGTTATTCCTTTCATAAGGATAATGAGTGTCACGCTGGATTATACAACCCAGCTACATCTGTTCTCCCTTGTTTTCTAGATATTACATTCATTGTATTTCACAGCATGAGCCTCCAATCAAGATCCCGAATATTGCTGCATGATAAATGTCACAGATGAAAAAATGGTCCAGTGCCAAAGTCATTATCACAGTTCCGGCCCATCCTGAACAAAGCTCCTCACTGCTCACATTTTCCCTTGGACAACGGTACCATAGTTTTGCCTCTTCAAAACTTAGAAACTTCCTGCCCAATATTTGTATAAATATGCCAGTTGTGAATTGGCTGGCACATCTTTCCTGCGTACTTCACGATGTAGATTCATTCTGTATCCTACTTCCCCTTCATAGTGCTCGCCATCCACAGCCCTTCATCCTTTGGAATAAGAAATCACATGATGGGCCCATCACATGGGGTGGCACTGTACTGCCTACGGCTTTCTGATAAAGCAAGATCTAGGAGATTCAACACCACCCAGAAAAGAGATTTTGGGGGTAACCCCAAACCCCAACTTATCAGAATGCCCAGGTGTATTCTAGAATCAGAACTTAAAGAAGCATCAGGGACCTCAGAGTACATCTAATTGAGCCCCTTGTAGTAGGAATAACCTGTCTGAGGATCAGACAGGTTAAATAAGTTATACAGCCACATAGCTGCTGACTGCAGAACAAAGACTTGGAATCAGAACACTTAGTTTTGGTATGCTCTCCAGGAGCCACACCTGCCTGTCTTATAGTGAATGAAATTTTCCATTAAATCTGGTAATCAGAACTTTTTCCTCTCCATTACATATTTTTGAATCTTATTTCTAAGATCATTCTCCAAAAAGGAACCCAGTTTTCTGTCCTTATACATGAAATACTTTAGCAATGACTGAACTGCCTTTGATGATTGACCTGCTGAGAGGCTGGCATTTTGCAAATGAGCGATCATTGTAGAGTAAGATAGATGAAAATGTAAAAGTCGTAGATGACTAGATGAAACCTATACTAACTTGAATTGAATTGCCTCTTTAAATACATAGTGTTTTAGAGTTTTATTCTGTCTCCTAAGGTTAAGGAAAAAAATAATTTGGGCTAGTTAATGGTTTCATACAATGGAGGCTTTTTGGCATTTATCTTGGGATTTAAATTACAGGACAGTCCTGATATAATATAAAAGATAGCCCAACTTTCCAACTCTAGACAATTTTACTCCATTTATTTCCTCAGAACCCATATTTGATTTAATGTCAGTTCTTGTGGTATGTTTTGGGAGAAGGGGAAGAAAGAAATCAAAATAATATAAGAAACAGTTCTGTACTCTTTCCTTTTTCCCTCTACTGATATCAAAGCTCTGAGTTGTACTTCTGGTTTTTAATCATTGCCCTTAAGTTTTAAAATAGTGCCATATTCCCAACCAAAACCTTACCATGTTTCTGTACTCTGACCCCTTTCTCCTTTTTTTAAACATTAGGTTAAATGTTTTCTGTTTAATTTCTTTTGCTGCTTTTTTTTTTCAACAATGGTCCATGGGTAGCAAATAATCTTGGTCTTTATAAATCTGCAAGTATCTGCCTTTCTCTCTTTCTCTTGCATGAGAGTGTAGTTGGATACTGAATCCCAGAATGCATATTCCTTTCCCTCCGATGTGTGAAAATATTACTCCATGGGCATCTGCCATCTACTGTTGTAGCTGATTAAGCTGATTTTTTTTTTTTTAGGTAATCTGTTTTTCTCACTAGCAGCTCTTAAGATATTCAATTTAACCATATCTACTGCTGTTTCATTACGAGGCACCTAGATATAGCTTTATTTTTATGTATTCTGCTTTGTTCTTTCAAGGTACACCTTTAGCGGAGGATATAGACTTTTTTATAACCCTGGTAAATTCTCAGCTCTTTTCTTGACATATTTTTCCTGCCTTCCTTCTGGTCTCTTTTTCTAGAAAGCCTATTAAACATGTACTCAACCTCTCACACATACTCCTTTTCATATCCCTTAACTGCTCTGTCATATTTTTTTAATTTTTCTATATCACTGGGCTATGCTATAAGAACACTCTTCAGTACCAACTTCTAACTAGTTGATGTATTTTTCAACTTCATCCAATCTTGAGTTTCTAGCAAATGTTAATTTTTTTATTTTAATGATTCATTTCTTTCATTTCTGCAATTGCACAGTGGTTTTTCTCCAGATCTACATGGTCTTCTTTCCTTTATGCCAAGATATGTTTCTCTTTCTTACTCTCTTTTGATGTTATTCTTTATCTCTTTGGAGCTCCTAAATAAAATTTTTTCCAACAACACCATTCTTTTTAAACAAGTGGAATGAGTTTATCTGCTAATTGCTCATTTTCTTGGATATCTTAGTACCAGTTTTCTTTAGTGATTTAAACTTCTGGTTTGGAAACTCATCTTGAATTTGGAGTACTTTTCCTGACACTCTATACAGGCTCACATGTGTCTGACTAGATGTTTTGCTACTGCTTCTACCAGCTTTTCAAGGAAACTTTAGTTAGATCTCACAGAGCTCTTGACCTATGAAGATAAGAGAGATAACACTAACAGAGATGCTGTACTAGTAGGTGGCTTTTCTAAAATCCCAGTCACTAGCAGGTTCAGAGATCTTTCACTTCTCTAAGTACACAAATTTAGAGCCTTTTATGGACATTTTTATCCCAGAATTGAACACCTGAATAGTTCTCCTTGACTCTGCCTCTGAAGTCTAAAACTATTCTCTATGCACAATTCTTCATTTCTGTTCTACTCTGGGGCCAAGGTAGTATTGACTTCAATATGACTATTGTGATAAAAATTTGTTCCATTTATCAAGCATTTCTACTCTTCCTTCTAGACAGTAGGACTTTATCTTTCTTCCTTGGACATGGCCTTGGGATTTGATTTGGTGAATGAAAGGTAAGTGGATGTGGCACATGTATTTTCTAGAAGGACACTATAAAAAGCTAATGTATGACTCATCATGCTCTTTTTCACTCTGCCATAGCAACTAACAAAGTCCTAAACCCAACCACCTGGAGTCAAGGTGAGGACATCATGGACTAAAGCCCCAAGTCATCTCACAATGAAAATGTAACATGAACAGGGGCAGCTGAGGTGGCTCAATCCATTGAGCATCCACCTCTTGACTTAGGCTCAGGTCATGATCTCAGGGTACCTGGCTCCGCACTATACATAGAGCCTGCTTAAGAGTCTCTCTTTACCCCTACCCTCCTCCCGTGCCTGGATGCCTGCCCACATGTGCAAGCCCTCTCCCCTCCCCCTCTAAATAAAATAATATTTTAAAAAAATAGAACATGAACAAGAAGTAAACTTTTCTGGTTTAAGCCGCCAAGATTCTGGTGTTGCTTTCTGCTATAGCCAAACCTGGACCATCTTGACAGATGTAATTATGTTAGTTCTTTTTAATTTTCATTTTAATTTTTACCTGCTATTGTGTTTGGAGCAGAGAGAAGCTTCAAAGCATAAATTTACAATGCAATCTTGTTAGAAGTCCAATCTCTCAGAAACCTTAAATACTGTGATATAAATAAAATAGGCATGAAATACTAAGTGAACTATACATGTATATGTTCACTAAGTGAACTATACATGTATATGTTTTTGTGTCCACTTTTGTGTCACTAATAAGTATTATAAAGAGATAAATTGATCAT
Organism: Mustela putorius furo; assembly: GCF_011764305.1. Lineage (NCBI taxonomy): Eukaryota > Metazoa > Chordata > Mammalia > Carnivora > Mustelidae > Mustela > Mustela putorius. Next base: position 78,613,407 of record NW_025421987.1, read on the forward strand.
CTTCAAGTTCTTCCTCAATTCTTTCAATTCTGAATGTATTTTATGCATGGAGAGAGACTTTCAATCCTTTTATTTTTTCTCTGTAAAATACATTAGTAATAAATTCCTTTCTTTGCTATTACTCAGTCAATTTCACTGTATGTTTTCAAAATGTCTCTGGCCAGGAACTTCAGTGAATAAAACTGGGAATTGGCAAATTTCCCTGTATTCCTTTCTTTGTGTCTTTGTTTCCTGTCTTTGTCTTTTATCTGTAAAGAACCTGTCTTCTTCCTTCAAAATCTCAACCCTATAACTCCCCACTTAATCAGTCCATCCACTTAAAAAACTTTCTCTCAGCTCAAAATCATATGTCAATCATGTATGTCATGTAAGAATCAGCAAATGTTGCTGAGGATGTGCAGAAAAGGGAACAATTGTATATTACTGGTAGGAATATAAACTGGTACGATTACTGTGAAAAACAGTAAAGAGGTTCCTCAAAAAATTAAAAATAGAATTACTAAACAATCCAGTAATTCCACTGTTGGGTATTTCCCCAAAGAAAATGAAAACACTAATTTGAAAAAAAAATGTGTATCCCTATAATTATTTCCACATTATCTAAACTAGCCAAGGTATGGAATCAACTTAAGTGTTGGATAAAAAGAGTAATATACCTATACAATGGAATACCACCCAGTCACAAAAAAAGAATGAGATTTTGCCATTTGTGACAACATGAATGGATCTAGAAGGTATTACGCTAAGTGAAATAAACCAGAAAGAGAAATACCATATGATTTCCCTTATGTGTGGAAACCAAAAAACAAAACAAATAAACAAAACAGAAATAGAACCATAAATACAGAGAACTGGTGGTTGCCAAAAGGGAGGAAATTGGGAGGATGAGTGAAATAGTTAAGGGGACTCAAAGATACATACTTCCAGTTATAAAATAAATTTAAGGCACAGGGGTGAAAAATATGTTGTAGGGTATATAGTCAATAATACTGTAGTAATGTTGTATGCTGACAGATAACTAAATTTATCAAGGTAGCATAATGTACAGAATTATCAAATTGCTATGTTGCATACCTGAAACAAATATAACACTGTATGTCAATAGTACTTCAATTTTTAAAAATCATGGGTATCATAATCTAATTAAGCATATGTCAACCATTCTATCTACAGGGGTTAACTGTATTTTTAATCATTCACTTATTCATTCTTTCAATAAATATTTATTAAGCATCTGCTATAACAAACATTACTAGATTAGAAACAAAACATGAAAACTACATAGTTTTCTGATCTTAAAGAGTTAAAAATCTAGAAAGGGCAAGAATAAATAATGACGCAAGTAATATAAACAGTAAAAAGGAATATTCTCTGCAAGTACAGAGATGAAGCTATTCATCTTGATTTAATCGTAGAATGAAAGGTTTTGTTCTGTTTGAGAACTATTGTATTCTAGGAGCCAAGAAGAGATTTTCTGAACCAGAAAACCTTTCTAGTGATACAGAAACCATGGTGAATGGGTAACCACATACTTTATTTCTTTGTAACATGAGTCCTGCCTATAATCTTTCAACCCAAATTCATAATTGGACAAAATTGTTCCTCCATCCCTGGAAGTGAAAATTGGGTAGAATGTCTCAGTATTTAACTGTCTATTAAATATTAAATGTTTTCCTATCAATTATTCCAGAAGATAGTTCCATTTCCAAAATGAGCAGACTGAAGTTTGCTTTAATCTTACTGTTGATTTCTCAAGGAAATCTTTTCTAATAAGTATATAAATTACATGCTTACTGAAAACCATGTAAGAGATTTAGAAAACTCTTTCCTTCCACCTTGACTCTGGATTTCTGAAACTGATATGCATATAGAATATTACAGTTTTCAGAGTTCTGCATATATTATTATCCATTTTCTTTTCCTCAGAGCAACCTTGTGATAGATTCAGCTCAGACCTGAACCTAAGGCCCATGCTGTATCATCTATAATCTGGAATGTACCAGTGAGGTCCATTCTACAAGTCTTATTGAGTAGCAGCAAATTCCTACCAGAATTTGCTTCACATTTGTTGTTTAGATGTTTAGGAACTTTGTAAGACCTGAAAAAAATGTATCACGACCTGAAACAATGTATCAAAATTAAAAAATCAATTGATTATAATGGGAAAAAAAAATCTCTCTCTTTTTTTTTTTTTCTTGCACAGCATGTATCAACTAAATTTCTGTGTTCAAAGGGTTGGAATAGGAAAGGGTCATTGGGCTGTTAACTGAGGACAGAAGAAAAGGAAAGAGAAAATTCTCCATTTGGCCCTGAAGAAAACTTTGTTTTTTCCTTTATCAAAAGTTTTTTCATTTCCAGTGGTGAATACTAACAGATTTTACTCAGTTGTTTCTCTCTCTCTTTCTCTCTCTCCATTTTATAAACACTATTAGAGTAATAGCTGAAAGCTCAGGACCTAATCAAAGTACTAACTGTAGTGCAATTCTACTTACAACCAAATTGACAAGGGGAAGAAATGACAAAGAAATAGTTCTGAAGCCACCCAGCAATTTTTCCTGAAGTTCTAGTTTCCCACTTCCAATGAGAAATCTGATTTCCCTTTCTTTACCAACTCTCTTTACCCCTTCTTTTGCAACATTTATCTTTTTTTAAAAAAACAAATAAATTTTTTTGTAAAAACTGAAAAACAAAGCTAGCATGTTCAATAGCATGGGATTGTGAGAGAACTTGCTATGTTTAGAGAATAACCAGCATTTCGGTACAGTAGAAATATCACTGGCATAGAACAAGAGACAGGTCAAGATCAGAGCCTGGGTGCATCTGTAGACCACACAAATATGTCTGGATTATTTTGATCGGAGGATTTCACCACCTATTACATTATTTCATATACCAGCCCCACTTCATTAAAATTCTTCCCAAGTACTACTTTAATGACTATACATTCCATCAAATTAACAACTGTGATTTGTTTAGGGATAACTTGAATTCATTGTGTAGTCAATGTGTTCTTTTCTGCCATTACAAATATCACAACAGTAAACATCTTTATAATCTTTGCTTTTTATAGTTCATCTCTATTTCCTAGAAGAGGTGCTTCCAAGGCACCTAGAAGAGGTAAGACTAGAAACATATTTAGTTCAAAGAAGCCAGACATAATTATGGCCCTATTCCAGGTTCTCATCTTTTCTTAGATTACAAAAATGTTAGCATATAAATCTTTCTTAGACCATGCATACAAGTATGTTCTCTGAATAGGCATAGCTACATGACTTGATACACAGAAGTGAGGTAGACAGAGACATGAACAATTTCAAAAGTATACCCTAAATGATATGCTACTTTATTGTTTTAATTAGAGTTACATTAAGTTTTATGAATTTAATGTTCCCTAGGGGGAGAAAATGGGCTTTTTCTACTAATCTCTCACTTAGACATTCCCATGAGTCTCCATGTTTTCATTCATTTTCTGGAGAACAAGAGAGCAAGTCACATCTCACCCTCTGACTGACTTGGAGTAGCCCATTTTTTTTTAATAGGAATGAGTCAGAAGTATTTCTGAGACAGATGGCTCTCCTGAAATGTATGCCAGAAAAGACTTCTCTTAAATAACTTAATCCTGGTCTTCTTAGAACAGGAAGAGACCCCCCAAATCACCTAGCCCAATGTGAAGTGTGATCCAAATTCTGTTAGTGGTACCAATTGCAGTTTGCTTAAATGATGCAAACTGTCATTATGGAAACATTGTTCCTGGTGTGATTTTCACTGGGGTCCAGAAGTGTACTTCCTTTAAGCTAGTATTTATTTATTTGTTTTTAGGATTATGTTTATTGCAAGCAAGGTACTTTTGTGTTTGTTGTTTACTTTAAATTTCTTTTTCAATTATATATTTTTTACAAGTGAGGTGAGGCAATGAAATATGGTAGGTACAAAAGCAGACAGTTGGATCTGTCAACGTGTAAACCCTTGAAGGGGGCATATAAATGACCAAAGTTTGTGAAACAACTCTCCTAGGCTGACCTTCTCATTTCTTGTATAAGAACCAGGGAAGTGAAATAATTTACCCCAAATCATCCAATTTAAGAACAGCACCCAGACCTCCTGCTCCCGGTCCTATTCTGTGTTTGTACCTATGCAACTGCCTCTGTAATTATCTCTTGCAACAGGAATATTTATCCCTATGTTCAAAGTAGGATGAAATCAAATCTGGTGAATGAGAACTGTGGCAAAATTAAGCAAACATATTCTAAGTTTCTTCTTTTTAAGAAGTAGATGTTGGGTGTCCGGGTGACTCGGTTGAGTGACTGCCTTTGGCTTGGGTCATGACCACAGAGTCCTGGGATCAAGTCCCGCATCAGGGTCCCAGCTCCGGGGGAGTCTGCTTCTCCCTTTGACCTTCTGCCTCTCAAGCTCACTCTTTCTCTCTCTCTCTCTCTCTCTCTCTCAAATAAATAAATAAAATCTTTTAAAAATATATTTTAAAAAAGAAGTAGCTGTCATTTTCACCAGAGGTAGGAAAATTAAGTTGCTGTCCTTCACACTCCCAAAGACAATCATTATGCCATTTCTTATGGGTGCACTGGGCTAGAACTGCAGAGATAATAGGTTATTATAGGAAAATTTGGCATTGATGTTTATAAGATAAATTTGCAGTCAATTAGATGAAAAATTATCCATTAGATAAAGTAAGTGTACCAATTACTGTGAAGATGGCCAACTGTTAATAATATAATTGAAATTTAGAGAAAGGAAGACTCAGCCCTCCAGAAACTCACTACATTGAAGACAGTAATACAATCGTGTAAACATTTGTGCTCTCAGCCATTTTCTGTTGCTCTCAGAATTTTCCTAATCAGATGTCATTTCTGTGAATATATTAAAATCCCACCCTGTAATTAGCTCCAAGATATTTCAGCTCTTTGCCACAACATGTAAAAATAACAAAACAGCTACTCATTGATCCATTTTAATACATGTAGACGTGTAGCACTGATAACCCAAGGATGCTATTTTGGGGATGAAAATAACAAGCCTACATCACTAGGTAAGTGATGATTGCTTTTCAGTCCATCTTGGAAGGGGGTGATTTTAGCCCCGCCGACGGGGGGAAAGCACCTCATCCCACGGAGGGTGCTCTCTGCAGCTGTGAAGTAGCTGTCAGCGGCCGGCTGCTGAGGGGCCTCCATCTCAATTGAACAAAACGGAACAAGTGAGAGACATTCCTGCAAAGGGATGGCCTAGTATTGAATTCTTTTTTATCTTCAATGATTTGGGGGCCATATGAATTTAAAATGTAAAATGAAATATTTATCCACAATCAAAAACAGACATGTCAGATTGTGTTATCTGAATTCAATGTCTCTTCCATCTCTGAGAATAGAAGGCTGCTTCAGAGGAGCGTGGGTTCACCCTGCCACAGCAAACCCCCCTTCCAGGGGAGACGCTGTGAAATGTTAACCCTGTCGGTTCAAAGGAGCTTTTCTAGTGAATTGAACTTCAAATTCAACTAACCATTAAATGCAAAGTGCCTTCCATCTTTATTCCAGAATTTTTAATTATTTCCCATTAGTAAAATGTAATAAGAATGGTTACCACTTTAAACCTTATTGGGTGCCATAAAGAATAAAGACTTTTTACTTAATCTTTACAAAAACCTTGCAAAGCAGATGTTAATATCTGTCATTTTGTAAATGAGGAAAATAAGCCTTATTTATGATAAATACATTATTGGCTACGAGTGTGAAGAAACTGCATTTGGACCAAGATATGTTTGTCTATTTAAATACTAATGTCTTCTCATTACCACGAGGCCTTTCTTTTACAAAATTTCTTTTCCTAATTCCCTGAACTCTACAATTAAAAGGCTTCTCCTCATTACTCTCTACACTACTGGCAGGTTTTCACTTGCATCCTATTGGTTTTACAACTTTTTTATTAACATATAATGTAATTTGCCCCAGTGGTAAAGGTCTGTGAATCATCAGACTTACATAATTCACAGCACTCACCATAGCACATACCCTCCCCCATGTCCATAACCCAGCCCCCTATCCCTACCCCTCCTACCCCCCAGCAACCCTCAGTTTGTTTCCTGAGATTAAAAGTCTTACGGTTTGTCTCCCTCCTGATCCCATCTTGCTTCATTTTTAACTTCTACTCCCCACAACCCCCACCCTGCCTCTCAAACTCCTCATATCAGAGAGATCATATGATAATTGTCTTTCTCTGATTGACTTATTTCACTTAGCATGATACACTCTAGTTCCATCCATGTCATTGCAAATGGCAAGATTTTGTTTCTTTTGATGGCTGCATAGTATCCCATTGTATATATATATACCACCTTTTCTTTATCCATTCATCTCTTGATGGACAACTAGGTTCTTTCCATAGTTTGGCTATTGTGGATATTGCTGCTATAAACATTCGGATGCATATGCCCCTTTGGATCACTACGTTTGTATCTTTAGGGTAAATACCCAATAGTGCAATTACTGGGTCGTAGGGTAGCTCTATTTTCAACTTTTTGAGGAAACTCCATACTATTTTCCAGAGTCATTGCACCAGCTTGCATTCCCACCAACAATGTAGAAGGATTCCCCTTTCTCCGCAGCCTTACCAACATCTGTCATTTCACAATTTGTTAATTTTAGCCATTCTGACTTGTGTGAGGTAGTATCTCACTGTGGTTTTGATTTGTATTTCCCTGATGCCGAATGAGGTTGAGCACTTTTTCATATGTCTGTTGGCCATTTGGATGTCTTCTTTGCAGAAATATCTGGTCATGTCTTCTGCCCATTTCTTGATTGGATTATTTGTTTTTTGGGTGTTGAGTTTGAATACATTCCTTATAGATCTTGGATACTAGCCCTTTATCTCATAGGTCACTTGCAAATATGTTCTCCCATTCTGTCAGTTGTCTTTTGGCTTTGTTGACTGTTTCCTTTGCTGTGCAAAACCTTTTGATTTTGATGAAGCCCCAATAGTTCATTTTTATGCTTGCTTCCCTTGCCTTTGGCGATGTTTCTAGGAAGAAGTTGCTGCAGCTGAGGTCAAAGAGGTTGCTGCCTGTGTTCTCCTCAAGGATTTGGATGGATTCCTTTCTTACATTGAGGTCTTTCATTTATTTTGAGTCTATTTGTGTGTGTAGTGTAAGGAAATGGTCCAGTTTCATTCTTCTGCATGTGGCTGTCCAATTTTCTCAACACCATTTGTTGAAGAGGCTGTCTTCTTTCCATTGGACATTCTTTCCTGCTTTGTCAAAGATTAGTTGACCATAAAGTTGAGGGTCTATTTCTGGGCTCTCTATTCTGCTCCATTGTTCTATGTGCCTGTCTTTGTGCCAGTACCATACTGTCTTGATGATTACAGCTTTGTATGGTCTTACCCTCTTTTAATGGTCATAAAGTATCTCAGTGTTCCTTGTCTCCTTTCAGATTCCTTTCCCATGCTATCCCTTGCCATTTCTAGATTCCAAAGTTTTGTTCAGTACTTTAATACCATCTGTGGCCTGGATCTCCCAACCATATCTAGGTCATTTCTAGAATGCCCAGGAGGAGTCTCACAGATACCTGATCCCCAGGTAAAGTATCTAGAAGCATCCTATTGATCTTTCATCTTAACACTGAGTTTAGACCTACATACTCAACTAATCTGGTTAGGTTTTTCTTTTTCCCAATTAAACTGACTAGTAATTTAGATCAAATTAATGAAGTCAATTCGACCAAAAATTTAAAAGTCAACTGAAAATTATGGCTCTCCTCAAAGCCATCTACCAATGCTGAGGTATTCTTTTGCGACTGTCAGATTCTGTCTTACTCGATTTCTTTCAAAAGCTTCCCTAAAATCTGAAGGAAAAGGCCAGAGACACAAGTAATAGAGAAACTTGCTGATTTCCTAACATTCTGTGGTTGGCAGAATCTCCAAACTTTCAACCATCATCCCCCATTTCCCACCAGTAGGGAGACACAGTAGACACACACACACACACACACACACACACACACACAGTGTCTGACATGAGGACAGCCTCGGTAAAAAAACTTCAGGCTGCCATGGCTGCAGTTTGCCAAATTGTTTTCCTACTTGGAAGGCACAGGTAATGAAAATACCCATTTTCAATTCACCACTTCTTTCATAGGGCATGTGTGAATGGGTCTATGGGTCACACTCCTTATTTCCACCAAAACAAAGAGGCTTGTCTTAAGTCTATAATTGTTTTTAACAGCTTCACTCACTATTCCTATAAAGACCCTATTTAACAAAACCACAGTAAGTGTAAGAAATGTCCCCTGTCTTGCCAGACATATATATTCTTTGCTGGGCATATTCTGCAGTTTAATCATCACGATCCCATGGAAAAAGTTGTATTGTCCGCATTCTAAAGTAAGAAAGAACACAGAATATAACAATCCAAGACTATACTGTCTATACTCCCTAAAGCCCATACTCTATTTTATCTCAATCTCCTGCTTCCCAACCCATTTATTCCTATTGTGACACTGCCCTTTGGCCAGTATATTGTCTTGCCTAGTTGGTGGTTGAGAAGATTTTTTTTTTCTTAGTCACATCATTAATGAGCTAGGGTAACTTGCCTTACATGTGTCACAGGCAGCTGCCACATAGAATTTCAATTTTTCGAGCCAGGCAGAGCTGTGTTCTTAAAGCCCAAAGCCAATGCCATAGTGTGCACTGCCAGTGGGATCCTCTTTGTTAGCAACATAAAAAGAAATCAATTTCACTCCAGAAATAGAAGCCTCTTCCCCTTTTTTCAACACAGCACACAAGACAGTAAAGTCTCTGTCACACTATTTATGGAAATCATTTATGATTGCACTTGGACCTTCAGGCATTTCTGCCCAGGCTCCGTTCACCACCTCCAGGAATCCTGCCAATCTGATGTACTCACATCAGATGCATTAAGACTTCGTTTTTTATTATCCTACTGGTACCTTATCACTATTGCTGTAATAAAGAGTTTTATTTCAGAACCAAACAATTATTTGCAAGGATATGTTGAAGCTAGAAAATTGGTTTGTACCTCAAGGAGCAGTGAGAACATAAGAAAATCTGCTCTCTTGCTACTGCATTGATTCCTGGAGGTAGACAGGAATGGATAAGAATTAAAATGCCCTCCATCCAGAGAATTGTTCAGAAAGAGTTTGATTAAGCATGCAATCTTTTCAGAAGGGCTACAAAAATGTAGACCTAGTTTTAAGTCAAAGAGGCAGTCAGATAAATTGACACTTAAGACCAAATATTCAAATGCACAGACCTATATTTTTATTTGCTATAAATTCAGAAGGAAAAGAAAAAACATCCTCCATACTGCCACATTTTTGACAATGTGGATATTTTGCTGGATATTTCTTTTTTTTTAATTTTTTCAATTTATTTATTTTCAGAAAAACAGTATTCATTATTTTTTTACCACACCCAGTGCTCCATGCAATCTGTGCCCTCTACAATACCCACCACCGGTACCCCAACCTCCCACACCCCCGCCACTTCAAACCCCTCAGATTGTTTTTCAGAGTCCATAGTCTCTCATGATTCACCTCCCCTTCCAATTTACCCCAACTCCCTTCTCCTCTCTAATACCCCTTTTCCTCCATGATATTTGTTATGCTCCACAAATAAGTGAAACCATATGATAATTGACTCTCTCTGCTTGACTTATTTCACTCAGCATAATATCTTCCAGTCCCATCCATGTTGCTACAAAAGTTGAGTATTCATCCTTTCTGATGGAGGCATAATACTCCACAGTATATATGGACCACATCTTCCTTATCCATTCATCCGTTGAAGGGCATGTTGGTTCTTTCCATAGTTTGGCAACTGTGGCCATTGCTGCTATAAACATTGGGGTACAGATGGCCCTTCTTTTCACGACATCTGTATCTTTGGGGTAAATACCCAGGAGTGCAATTGCAGGGTCATAGGGAAGTTCTATTTTTAATTTCTTGAGGAATCTCCACACTGTTCTCCAAAGAGGCTGCACCAACTTGCATTCCCACCAACAGTGTTAGAGGGTTCCCCTTTCTCCACATCCTCTCCAACACATGTTGTTTCCTGTTTTGTTAATTTTGGCCATTCTAACTGGTGTAAGGTGATATCTCGATGTGGTTTTAATTTGAATCTCCCTGAGGGCTAATGATGATGAACATTTTTTCATGTGTCTGATAGCCATTTGTATGTCTTGATGGGAGAAGTGTCTGTTCATATCTTCTTCCCATTTTTTGATATGTTTGCCTGTTTCATGTGTGTTGAGTTTGAGGAGTTCATTATAGATCCTGGATATCAACCTTTTGTCTGTACTGTCATTTGCAAATATCTTCTCCCATTCCGTGGGTTGCCTCTTTGTTTTTTTGAGTGTTTCCTTTGCTGTGCAGAAGCTTTTGATTTTGATGAAGTCCCAAAAGTTTATTTTCGCTTTTGTTTCCTTTGCCTTTGGAGACATATCTTGAAAGAAGTTGCTGTGGCTGATATCGAAGAGATTACTACCTATGTTCTCCTCTAGGATTCTGATGGATTCCTGTCTCACGTTGAGGTCTTTTATCCATTTTGAGTTTATCTTTGTGTACGGTGTAAGAGAATGGTTGAGTTTCATTCTTCTACTTATAGCTATCCAGTTTTCCCAGCACCATTTATTGAAGAGACTGTCTTTTTTCCACTGTATATTTTTTCCTGTTTTGTTGAAGATTAATTGACCTTAGAGTTGAGGGTCCATGTCTGGGCTCTCTACTCTGTTCCACTGGTCTATGTGTCTGTTTTTATGCCAGTACCATGCTGTTTTGGTGATCACAGCTTTGTAATAAAGCTTGAAATCAGGTAACGTGATGCCCCCAGCTTTATTTTTGTTTTTTAAAATTTCCTTAGTGATTCGGGGTCTCTTCTGATTCCATTCAAATTTTTGGATTATTTGCTCCAGCTCTTTGAAGAATACTGGTGGAATTTTGATCGGAATGGCATTAAAAGTATAGATTTCTCTAGGCAGTATAGACATTTTAACAATGTTTATTCTTCCAATCCAAGAGCATAAAACGTTCTTCCATCTTTTTGTGTCTTCTTCAATTTCTTTCATGAGTGTTCTGTAATTCCTTGAGTACAGATCCTTTACCTCTTTGGTTAGGTTTATTCCCAGGTATCTTATGGTTCTTGGTGCTATAGTAAATGGAATCGATTCTCTAATTTCCCTTTCTGTATTTTCATTGTTAGTGTATAAGAAAGCCACTGATTTCTGCACATTGACTTTGTATCCTGCCACATTGCTGAATTGCTATATGAGTTCTAGTAGTTTGGGGGTGGAGTCTTTTGGGTTTTCCATATAAAGAATCATGTCATCTGCGAAGAGAGTTTGACTTCTTCATTGCCAATTTGGATACCTTTTATTTCTATTTGTTGTCTGATTGCTTTTGCTAGGACTTCTAATACTATGTTGAACAAGAGTGGTGAAAGTGGGCATCCTTGTCGTGTTCCTGATCTCAACAGGAAGGTTGCAAGCTTTTTCCCATTGAGGATGATATTTGCTGTGGGTCTTTCATAGATAGATTTTATGAAGTTCAGGAATGTTCCCTCTATCCCTATAGTTTGAAGTGTTTTAATCAGGAACGGATGCTGGATTTTGTCAAATGCTTTTTCTGCATCAATTGAGAGGACCATGTGGTTCTTCTCTCTTCTCGTATTAATTTGTTGTATGACATTGATTGATTTGCGAATGTTGAACCATCCTTGTAGCCCAGGGATGAATCCCACCTGGTCATGGTGGATAATCTTTTTAATGTGCTGTTGGATCCTGTTGGCTAGGATCTTGTTGAGAATTTTAGCATCCATATTCATCAGTGATATTGGTCTAAAATTCTTTTTGGTAGGGTCTTAGCCTGGTTTGGGGATCAGGGTAATGCTGGCTTCATAGAAAGAGTCTGGAAGTTTTCCTTCTGCTTCAATATTTTGAAACAGCTTCAGGAGAATAGGTGTTATTTCTTCTTTAAGGTTTGGTAGAATTTCCCAGTGAATTCGTCAGGTCCTGGGCTCTTGTTTTTTGGGAGGTTTTTGATCACTGCTTCAATCTCGTTATTAGATATCAGTCTATTAAGGTTGTCGATTTCTTCCTGGCTCAATTTTGGTAGTTTATAGTTTTCCTTGCTGGATATTTCTACTGGAGTCCCATCATTTGCCATTCAGTAAGTAATTTATTAATTGCCTTCTCTGAGCCAGGTACTTTACTTGGTACCAGGCAATTCCAGGTCCCGGAAGGAAAAAGGTCACTGGTAATTCTAATATAAGGTAATGAGTTTTTCCAGAGAGGATTAGTTAGGACTTTACCAGATCCCACAGGAGACACATCTAATCCTGGCTGGAAAGGAGAAGCATTAAAGATTTTCCGTGGCTCTCAAACTGAGCCTTGAATGACACACAGAAATCGGCTAATTCTGCTTTTGTCTCACCCTCATATTCAATCCCTAAATTCTATCTCTTCTGCCACCTTCCATGCATTTCTTTGGCTTGAATTTCCTCCTTTCTGATTCCATTGCCATCATATTAGTCCAAACACGTGGTACCTTTTTCTTAGGCTATGGCAATAACTACCTTTTCTTTCTGTTCCCCAACACATCCCATAACTGCCATTAGATTGATTTTCTTGAATTTTATCATGTTACTCTCTTCTCAAAAAATGTGAACGCATTTACATTATAAAGCCCATCCTCTTAGCCAAAGAGGCAAGTGATCCTTTATCTGGCCTCATGCTGCTTTTCAAATCATAGTTCCCATTATGTGTACAAAACTCCTCCCTTCAACCAAATAATTATGCTCATTCATTGTATATTCTACTCAAAGTCTTTGTTTTACTATAACCCATGCTTAAATCCCTCCCCCACAAATGAATCCTCCATATACTTAAACAGCCTCACTCAGGCCTTCCATTTAGCCATATAGGACAAAATCACAGTTCTCTCTCCCAAGAATCAGCATGATTTGATGTTTTAAGCACAATTTTAGTAAAGAAAGGAAAATAAATGTTTGTTGAGATCTACTAAATGCCAGGTTATTTAAAACTCTAGGAGTTAAATGTTATTTTACAAATAAGGAAACAGCAGTTAAAAGAGGCCAAATAACATAGTCAACATTACAATACAAATATATTTGAACCTAGGTCAATATAAGCCCAATATTCTTGGTCTTTTACCATATAGTGCCATATAGCCACTTCTAAATTAAACACTGTTGCTGTCATCACCATCATTGCTATCAACAATCTAGCACTTACCATGTACAAACTATATACTAATATCTTGAGATGACCCAAAAATATCTGATAGGAGTTCCAGAAGAAAACATAGGGAATTGGGGAAGAGTAATATTTAAAGAGACAATAACTCAGAGTTTCCCAGAATTACTGAAATACAGGAACCTTCAAATACAGGAAACACCACAAATGTAAGCAAACTAAATTAAAAAGAATTCACCCCAGATAAATTGTAGTGAAAACAAAAGACAAAAAGTTTAATTGCTCTTAATGGTACTTTTAGCTTCCAAGCATTCTCTTTTCAAATGCACATACCACTGAGAGGGAGAGTATTCAGTCATTTAAGAATAACTTGGAATTAATCTGTTTCTTCATAGGTCACTTGGATGAGAGTGCTCTGAGTTTTGCTGGAAGGAGGATTATTTTGGAACAGGAGCATTCACTTAGAAAACAAACCCTGAATGAGTTTTGCAGTGTCTTTGGATAAAAGAGGAGAGTGCATGAGAGCACTTGATGCTAAGAAAAAAAGATACCAAAAAGACAAAGAAAAACATGACAAGGTGTATGATGACATATTATCCACCCCAAATTTGGCTTCAAGTCAAGTCTATCAAATGCCAAACAGGAATTCTCAGAAAATTATCATATGCCACAAATAATTCTGAAGGCCCCAAGAACAAATTGAGTTAATCCTGTAAAGATCATAACCTGGCAAAATTATACAACAATATCACTTCATTATAGGGAAGGTATCAAATTGCTGAGTTTGGGCCTAGTTCCAATGTATTCTGACTGTGTGATCTCAAAACTGCTCCAGCATCAGCAACTCTACACAGGCATAATGTTACCTGCTTTACTTATCTCATTGATGAGAATGAAATGAGTTAATAAATGTAAACATCTAATTAGTCTGTAGCATGTGAAAACATGTAAAGGATTGCAGTTATTATGTTAGATGAGTCACGGTATAGCAATGAACTTCCACTTGCATTCTGTATAACTAAGAGCCATCATGAGCTTCCTAAGAAAGGTCTTCAGTGATGACACTTCCAAAATATTTAAACAGACATTTTCTGTCCTGTAGCAGCAAATCATTCTCAAGTTTATAAGATGGAACTCAAAGTGGATTCAAAGGTCACCCAATCACCCATAAGTTGTGTGAGGGTGACATTTTCAGTTTATTCTGAATGATCAGAGTCAAGTTGTGTTATTATCTACAGGTGGCCCACACTTGTGTTTTTCTTTTTTCCGCATCCTTTCTTTCAGAAGGCATTGGAGCATATAATTACTTGATTTTCACACAAATGGCCAATTGTCTCAAATAACAGGGAGATGAGGCAAGTTTAATTCTGAGAGCACAATTTCTATGCCTGTCATTGGAAATGTATCCATTTGACCTATTTTTGTTTGATTCAAATAAACACATTTAAAAAGTTAAAATGGTTTGATTTGCTTATTTAAGAAATTCTCTGTACTGGCAAGCCTATATTTGCAACATGTCTTAGACTTGTCATGAGATGCTGGTTTGGAAGAGAATCAGGCTATATACAACGAGAACAAGCAAATTAAAAGGACTGCCTTAAACATGCTGTTGTTAATTCTAAGGGCCAAATAAAGTAGACAAGAGCAATATTTAGGAAATACTTTCATTACAATCATGTTGAAGGTTTCTATGCTATGGATGTTTAATAAATCCTCAGAGCTGACACGGGCATAAGGTAAGCTGCTAAAAGATGAATCTGCTTCTCTACAGTTCAGATCCTCTAGCTACAGAAATATTCTAATGCCAAAACTTAAGCTATTAGAAATAGTGAAATAAATCTTTACTCTAAAAGGAATCTTGGTGACACTATGTATAATTTGTTGATGCTAAATGGCAGTAGGCCTTCCCTAGGCATCTCTTTTTCATTATCCTGTGTCTCATATTACCCTGGAAGAAAATATTAACAACTCAAAACCTCATTAGTCCTTCACCTTGAAAAATTCTAGTTATATGATTTTATCTTAAATTTAAAGATTAAAAGCATTGAATCTGGAGATAGGCATCCCTGGGTTCAAGTCTGCTTCTTTTATAGCTTACAACATGGTACCACTTCCTTGATTTCACGAACTCTTATATCTGATGTATAAAATGGGGGTAATTACACCTGCTTCACAGGAGGTATAATAAGGCCAGTGCACCTGAATTTAAATCATGGTTCGTTCTTACTAGCTGTGTGACCTTGGACACTGTTACATAGCCATTCATGCTTAATGCTGCCATTTCAAAATGAGACTCTTAGGTTTGTTGCATTATTAAGATAACTTCTATGGAGTGAATGTTTACACCCCCCTCATTTACATGTCAAAAACCTAACCCCCAATGTGATGCTATTAGAAAGTGGGGCTTAGGGGAAATGATCAAGTCATGAGCTCATTAATGGAAAAGAGATCCCAGAGACCCTGGAGAGCTCTTCATCCCTTCCATCACATCAGGACACAGCAAGAACCAGGAAGCAAACCCTCAACAGACAACGCATATGCTGGTGCCTTGATCTTGAGCTTCCTACCCTCCGAAACTATGAGACATAAATTTCTATTATTTATAAGCCATCCCATCAGTGGTATTTTATTATAGCTGCATAAACAGTCTAAGCCTATAATGCATATAACTAGGGTTGTCAAGCTTAGAATGTAAAATTACAAGATGTTCAATTAAATTTGAATTCCGGGGGAAAAAATTAATAATGGTTAGTCTTATACAAAAAATTACTCATTTTTCATCCAAATCTCAAATTTATTAGGATGTCCTGTATTTTATCTGTCTACCTTACACATAACCCACTTAGAAAAATGTTAGTACTTGCTGTGTAATCAACATGTAATATGAGATGGTATTTGAATTCATGAATCTCACAGGGCTTAGCACACACTAACTACTCAATAAATGAGAGGCATTGATCAAATTTTATCACCTCTGTCCCTATCTTAGTTTTGGCTGGCAGAAGGCCCAAAACCTAGGCTAAATAGAAATTTCAAGTCAACTTTGTCTCACTCACATTGCAATAATCAAGTCTCATTCTTTCATGTTTTTACCAAATAAACACAAACATTCATCAAATTGTTGTTACAGGTTCAGAAAGCATGGAAAAGCTAACAGAGAAAGGTAGGGAGTATTCCAATGATAAACAGATTACTATAATCCTTTCCCACACCTCCAAAATTCATTGTTAGGATTAAATAAGAAATTACGTTGCACTCTGCCAGGTACTTGGTACATGTTCAGAAGTGGAATTGTCGTTCTTATTATTATTTACAATATTTTATTAATCTTAGCAAATAAAAGTAAACCAGCTTAAATATATTACATATATCTATTCTCTATTTGCTTGTTCTATTTAAGAAAACCAGTCTCTCAGGGGCGGTTGGGTGGTTCAGTGGGTTAAAGCCTCTGCCTTCGGCTCAGGTCATGATCCTGGTCCTGGGATCGAGCCCCACATCCGGCTCTCTGCTCAGTGGGAAGCCTGCTTCCTCCTCTCTCCCTGCCTGCCTCTCTGCCTACTTGTGATCTCTGTCAAATAAATAAATAAATGAAAATCTTTAAAAATAAATAAAAATTTTAAAAAATAAAAAATAAAAAAAAGAAAGAAAACCAATCTTTCATCCAACTTTACATCTTACTGAGCAAGGAATATCTCTTTGTGACACAGTAATTTTACAATAGATGCTAGTTAAATGCTAACTCATAATGCATATTAGGCAGTAATGTGCATTCTAGTGAGGTAGTCCAATATATTTTTCAGACAATAATCAAAATTCTTTTTTTACAATAGTCAAAATGATTCTGGATGTCATAATATACATTCACAATTATGATATCTCTCACAGCATTTTCATTGATAGACACCATCAGAATACATTTAACTTCACTGGGAAGCTAGAAATTAATCACTTCCATCAGCTTCTGACGCATCTCATTAATTCTGCAAGTTTCCCTGATAATAAAATCACTTAAGACAGCAGAACACAAGAACCCCACTGCACATAACCCATGGTTGTCACCTGTGTAGAAATTGCCAAATGAATGGGTAAATGAAGTACTGTATAAAAATATCATCATAAAGTGTAGAGAATTAGAAAAGTCTTGAGGAAACCTAACATCCAAAGACCTTTTCGTAGTCAAATAGCTATCACAGCATGGTCACACAAGGAGCATTCTAAGAACTAGTCATAGTCACATAGCTAATAAATGGCAGAGTACTGCTTGAGAACTAGAAGAGTTAGTGCATTTGAGTTCAATAGCTTTGGAGGTCTGTGGCAATGGAATGTGATGGAAATAGGGCTTGCCCGTTGGGTAGTTCTAAGTCCTCATGACCATTACCACGCAACCACAATCCTAGAGGACAGAACTTCTAAAACTGTAGTTTGAATAAACTAGCTTTTAAAATACAACCATTCCTTCCATCTCAAGGAAATAGTATCTGGACCTCAACAATGTTGGAGCTGGAAATGTCAGAGTGAGCGAAAAGAAATTTTTTGCTTTGTAGGGTGGATGCTGAAATATATATTGTTCTAAAAAATGTGACAATACCTTTGAGCCTTTGCAATCAATCAACAAAAGGCAAATCTCTACCTATTTTTTCAGGGGGTGCTTAAACTGGTGAATTTAGGGTACCTGAGTGGCTCAGTGGGTTAAGACTCTGCCTTTGACTCGAGTCATGATCTCAGGGTCCTGGGATCGAGCCCCGCATCGAGCTCTCTGCTCAGCAGGGAGCCTGCTTCCCCCTGTCTTTCTGCCTGCCTCTCTGCCTACTTGTGATCTTTCTCTGTCAAATAAATAAATAAAGTCTTAAAAAAAAAAACTGGTGAATCTATCCCAAATGTAAGCAATTCATCATGAGACACTAAACTTTCTATTTAATACAAAAACTATTTGGCTTTTCTGTGGGCAAAGTACATTGCTTAAAAGATACTATAATTGAGTTTTGCTCTGTACAGATGGGCTAGAGAAGAGAAACCAGCTTAAATCAGGGACATGGGAACATGGAAAATGAGGAGGCAGGATGCTGTTGAGTTCCTGTCCACGAAGTCTAAATCCCAACAGGTGCCCTCCTGTGAATGAGAACAGTTAAATGGATAAGAAAAGTGATAGCTAACATTGTGGCACTATAATTCTCAAGTCTTCATTATTAAACACAGGGTGAAGTGTGGCCCTTCTGGCATACAAAATGGAAGGAGAGAACCATAGTAATAGAGAGTAGGCCAGAGTGGTCAGTGGAGAAGCCCAGCACAGGCACGTGGGAGAGAGAAACAACATCTAAGTAGGTAGAATGTGCCAGTACTCTGTAACAATTTTCAGCAATTTCCAAAGCAAGACCAGACCTCCCATGATCATGCAGAAAATGGTTCTGTGATACTAGTTGATACTTAAGGGAACTTCAACCCGATCCTTCACCTTCCCCCCCTCCCCACTTCACAAAGGCAGGAAATGTTGGGAATGCCTGGGCTACCTCTGATGTACCTCCCAAAATCACTCCCAAGAAAACACTGAAATTGAAATAAGCTCTGTGTATTTGCCTTATGAATTCCACTTTCTCTTTATTCTACTCACAAAATCAATCATTCCTGCTGTTTTCAAATTACCACTTTTGTTCGGTTACGTGTTTATAGATGACTTCACTCTGCTATTCCTTCATTTATTCTGATCTGATTGTTGGAATTGTTTCCAATCAATGTGTTCCATGTTTTGTTTGGGCCTTTTCTTCCCCCAGTGGGGAGGGAAGTGGGAAAGGCAGGAAGGAGCAGGTGCTTGGGGAAAAGTCCCAAATGTATTCAAACTGAAGCTACAGTGTAGGAAAATGTGCACTCCCAGCTTTTTGCATTTTTAATACTTCCATTCAAGAGAAGAGCAATGTTTTTGTTATGCAATTTGCTTCCGCACCTTTCACTATTTGTCTTGCACAGCAAGCTATCTGACTTCCTTCTTCTCTCATGGAAGTGGTGCGGCCTCCATTTAGTGGTCCTCCAGGACCATGTACAATCCACGGTGTTGCCTTTCAGCCAGCCTCTGTGTAATCATCGCTAGATGAATTGCCCAGGCTACAGATGTTTCACTAATTATCTTTTCATCATAACGATATGCAATCACACTTGTATCTCTCCACACCCTCACTCATTACAATAATAATGTCCTATTCCCTTTCTACAGCCTCTCCATTCTTCAGGACTCCAGAGTGCTCAAGAAAATCAGGAATTGTTTTTCTCCTCCCTGAAATTCATTAAACATTCCTGATGCTAAGTAATCATTTGCAAAGTTAAACAACTGAAGAGCCAGAAGTGAGAATTTCTTTGACCAAATCCTTAGGACCCAGACAGTAAGAGTAGCTCCTCCCATGGACCTTACCAAACCCAAACTCAGATTTTGTTTCAAGGACTTCACAGGGACAGTTTTCTTCATGTAAAACCTGTCCTGTACGACATAACTTCTAAGTAAACTCCAAAACTTACATACAGATTGTATTTGACTAATTCTGTACAGTGACATGTATAGAGCGAAGGATACATTATGCACATGGGGACCATTGTGCTATTCAGGAGATAGCTTCCTGTTTCATTTATTCTTAATTTCTCCCATTTATAAAATAATCATTTCACCTTTTTTTTTCCTCCATCACAGGTGTATCACGATGTTTTTGAAGTAGAGTTCAGTAAAGTAAATTTCTTGCCATCTCTCAAGTGCTTCCCACTCTCTTTTCTTCCCACCCTTTCACATCCTAGTCCACTTGTGCTACCTGCTCCTTTATGCCCACTCATCCTTCAAAAGCCATTGTAAATAGCACCAATCTCTTACTAAGCATCCACTGTGAAGGGTTCCAGAAATAGAAAAACTGTGTTTGCCATGAAGGAGCTTATAATAGAGTTAGGGGGGAAAGACATGAGTAAACAAGTAAGCATTAAATGAGTAACCTGAATATAACTAGAGCACCATTGTGTTCATTCTCCATGCCCAGTTGATTCCAAAAAAAGTGCAGTCTAACAGAAACTAGATGTTTGAAAGTCATTCCAAAATAGGTGTGGGAGAGGGGGAGATAGAGACTCCTGATTATGGAATGAATGAGTCACAGGAATAAGAACTACAGCAAAGGAAATATTTTAAAAAGAAAGAAAGAAATCCCAACTACTACATGGTCCCATGAAAAATTATATAATCCCAAAGAAGTATAGAATGTGTAACTCCTTGAGGAACACCTTCCAACATACTTCCTTATATACTTATTTATTATATCCATTATTCACTATCTTCTCCCCATAAGGATATGAGTTCTGTGGAGGCAGATATTTTTGTTCTGTTCACAAAGGTATCTCAAGAATGGAATGATACCTAGATCCCAATAGTCACACAGTAAATATTTCTTCATTTCTGATCCTTAAGACATTTTGTTCAGGGGTACCTGGGTGGCTCAGTTGGTTAAGCAACTGACTCATGATTTTAGCTCAGGTCATGATCTCAGAATCGTGGCATTGAGCTCTGCATCAGACTCTGTGTTCAGTGAAGAGTCTGCTTGTCCTTTGCCCTCTGCCCCTCCCCACCCTCCTACCCCCAAGGAAACCAATCAAATATTAAAAAAAAAAAATATATATATATATATATATAGAGAGAGAGAGAGAGAGTTCAATTTTGTAACCCCAACGCATATCTTTGTTTGGAAAAAAAGACAGGAGATGGTCAAGAAGTACATGTTGCAAAACTTTAGGGAATAAATATGCTATATGCATTTGGGATGGAATTTTCAAGACCTGTAGGATCTCCCCTTCTTCCAGTGGACTCTGGACCTAAACATGGGGTGGTCTTTGAACAGTTTTGAAGATAAGTATGATACCTTTAAAACTGGGAATTATGACACTATTTCTAACATAATTAGGCTTGATTTCCTTGCATGTCATTTTTCTGGATGGAGACAAAGAAAAAGCTGATGATACTATTGCTAAAAAAATATTTGCTTTCTCAATCTACCTTTTAAAATATAGAAAAATTCAGTCTACACAACTCAAGACATAGACTTCCTGTTATTTACCTGTGTTGTATAAAATGTGTGTGAATGTATGTATATATGTATGTATGTGCATATATGTATATATATGTATGTATGTATGTTTTTTAAATGCTGTGTCAAATGCAAATAAATAAAAGACATCTCATAGTATGTGGGGTCTCAGGGACTTACTGGTTTTATAAGCAAAACAAAATGTTATTTGCTATGAACAGCAGTGTTCAATAACATCAGAATTATTCCTCACTCTCTTGGGCCACAAATCAAACAAGAAAATAAAACAGAATCTCTACTCAGCCTGATTGGCTATTGCATGGGTTCAGTGCTTTCCCTAAGCAAACAAAGGAGTGGACAGGAAGTTTTAGTTTTTAAAAAATGATATAAATTTCTATAACAGAAGGAAATGCAAGGTAAGTAGCAATTGAGAGCCAACGAATGGGGACTATTAAAGCAAGACAAAACAAATGACGCTGTAGATAACCAAGGGTGAGTTTTTAAAACACATCCACTAGGTTCCAAATATCACCTGATTATCATAATTTGAATTTGAAGTAGAAAACCAGGACTTAGCAATATAAGGTAGATATCAGTAGGAACATCATACAGAGCAGATGCAAAAAAAAAAAAAAAAAAAAAAAGAAGGATATGTATTTTAATTAGAGCCCTTTTTAAAGGCCTTTGCTTTCAACTTAATCTGGTTAATTCCTCTGGTTTTTTGTGTGTTTGTTTATTTTTTTCAAAAATCCCATTCTTCTTTCTATCAACTCTTTTCATGAGATGACTTTGCAATTTCTCCACTAGAGACAGTATATTTTCCTGGTCTACTGGTGTTGGGTTTGACCAAATTATGTTTGTTGAGTGAAATGTGGGCAGACGTGCCAGAATGCCTATTCTGAAGCTGGGTTTAAAAGCCACCCCATGTTTCCATTTGCCCCTCCTGCACTTCTGCCATCGACATAAGAAGAACCTCCCTTGCCCTGCCTGTTGAACCAAGGAAAATGAAAAACACATGGAGCTGACCTTGCTCGCATCAGCAGTATGGAGTCAAACCCTGTTGGTCCTGCCTATCTGCAGATGTGGGAAGAGGAAGCAAATTATGTCAACCATGAATTTTATCCAAGATCTTGACCTCAAAACTCTTCAGTAAACTTCCCAAAATAGCATTTTGTCTAATAAAGCTGGATTCCTCGTCAAAGGTGGGAAAAGAACTGGGACTATGAACAGGCTAGGGTAGGGTTGAAAGAGATGCAGCCCCCACAGATAAAAGCAATAGCCAAAATGGGTGACAAATGAAAATATAAATCCACTTATGACTTTTAATAAATATACTTTAAGGTAAAAAGTATAATTTGGTGGCTCAATTTAGTATCTCCATGAATTCTGGCTGTAATTTATGATCTGACATTGCTGAATGACTATTGAAAATTCTTATTTCTTTCCGAAAAATACATTCATTGATTTTCATCATTGTACTGCTGGGAAAAATATTAGACAATTAGATATGATGACAATATGGCAGAATTACTACATAGTAATTTAGCATGCTCTCTCTCTACTTCTGCAGAATACTCACCAGATATAAGATTTCCGTATTTCAAGGGCTAGGGTCTCTTGCAGTGTTTTAGGGTAAATATGAGTAGAGGCACAGGGAGGACAGAAGTGACTCAGAAAGGAAGCTGAGACAAATATCTACCAGCTCTACTTGCCCCGACTTGTCACTGCTGACTGACATTTTAGGATAAGGGAAAAACAGTTAAAGGAGAGAAAAAGAAGATGGTGGTAAGAATGAGAGAGGGGTTGTTAAGGCATGAAGGATGCTCTGGGCAATTGAAACGAGGTTGGCAGAGCATAGGAAGAAGTCTTTGCTATTACCGTTTGAAACTGATCAAAATAAAAAGAAGCCAAGCCACCCAAAAGAGGAGAGTAGGAATGCTCACTCTTGGTCTCCCTAACATTCAGGGAGTACCCACCAATTTCTCCTCTGTGGACTCACTGAAGAGAAGAGAGACATGCAGATAGCTCCCAAGCTCCTGTCCTCCACAGACACTGCCTTGCTCCCTCTCACTTGGCTTGAGATCTTAGCAAGTAACTGGCTCTGCAGGGTAGTTCAATGAAAGAACAGACTGACTCCGGAAACTGAGCTCTAGAGACCCCTCTTTCTACCAAAGGAATTTTCTCCAGCAGGAAGCTCCATTGTTACAGAGCCACAGGGCTGTTCCCTGCCCTCTTTCTCTGTAAATATTTGAAGCATTATAGGGGAGGAGTCCCTCTTTACCAGAGCCCTCTCTCTATGTAGCTTTTGATCCATCTAGCCAGCCTTCACATTCTCTTCTGTGGGATCTTGGAGGCTGGGGAGGAGAAAAGTTTAGCAAGAAAGCAAACAAGCAAACAAGCTAAACAGTAGATACAAACACCTTGAGTTATGAGATCTGAGAGTAAGAAACTGGATATTGGCTGTGCTCCGGCACATTTCTGTTTGGAAGTCTTTTTTCCCCTTAAACTGTAAAATGCATTTACCATATTGTCTAATAATATTTAGTTCTGCTACAGAAAATAGGATGCAGAAAGAAACAATGAAGTTCATAAGATGTGTTGATCATATATATATAAATAATATGAGGCATATTCAAATGTCATAGGTAGAACAGTGTTCACTGAAGGTGGCCAAGAAGTAGCTTATAACCATGATACACTAAACAGATGGAAGGCATCCAAGGCACTAGATAATCCCAAGGTCCTAAATGCACCTCCCATTCATGACTTCCACTTTGGTCCCACATTTTCTCTGACCAGAAAATCAGAGATATTGCTCATGAGGCTAATTGGCAAGCTATAGCTATCGGCCAGGCTAACTCACCTCTACATCTTCCTGGATGTCAAACATGTATGTTGGCCAAATACATCTCCTGTCTGATTTAGTCCCCTTGATTAACATCAATATGCCTTAATAACCACACTGTCAGAAGAAAACTGTTGAGTTAGAGAAAGATGGACAGAAAGAGAGACAGAGAAAAACATATGAATGTCGCATACCCCAGAATACAGATAGGATGGTCCTCCCACCCCGTTTCACCTTATCCTACATATATTAGCTTGTCCTGTGTTTCCCCTTGCCTTTCACTGTTTAATTTTATTCAAAAAACCAATATACCAGGATTCAAGCATCTTAATTTTCTCTTTGAGCTCCTCTGTTGTTGTGTGACCTCTGGTATACCTTGCCTCATAATATCGTTGGAGGCTATCTTTGCTTCAGGTAATCAAGGTTTTTCCCACACAATAAAATATTTTACACTATTTAAGCATACACTACTTATATATATACTATATGCACAGGAGAGTCTACATATGTGGTTTTGTGCATACCTCCTTTGTGTGGCCAGCAAGAGTTTGGTTCAATACGCTGTGCTGAAACTCCTTAGTGTGGCTAAGAAGCACTCATTACTCATTTTAAGCACTCATTACTATTTCAACCTTCCATACCACTATCCCCAGCTGCTCCATACAGATCACATACCGAGCCGACTAAGTACGTGAAACAGCCTCAGTCATGACGTACACTCTTGCTCCTTAAGATCTTTGAATGAAAAGTTCCTCTGCATAAAATGGCCCTCTCTGCCTATTGAAATGTGGTTGTGAATGGTCCAATGATGGCCTCTGTATATAGTGGCCTCTATGCTGTTTATTCGCAGCAGACTGAGACCCATTCACTCAAAAACTTGCTTTGCCAACTTCACATTTTTACACATCCAATTGTTCTTTTTAAGATTTTATTTATTTGTTTGAGAAATGGAAAGTAAGAGAGAGAGAGAGCAGGAGCAGAGGGAGGACCAGAGGAAGAGGGAGAAGCAGATTCCTTACTGAGCAGGAAGCCTGACACTGGACTCAATCCCAGGACCCAAGATCAAGCATGACCTGGGCCAAAGGCAGATCCTTAAACAACTGAGCCACCCAGGCACCCCTACACATCAAATTGTTTTAAATACATCCCTACAAAGCAGACTTGTAGCCATTTAGGGTCTGCTGCTCTGCACACACTACAGAACTTTGCCTGAAATCTGTTACCTATGGATAAATAAACCCTGCATTTATAAAGACCCCAAGCCACCACTGTCCTCTGGAGCATTCAAATCCAAAGATTCCCTGCTGTGCAGCTTAGCAACAACACCTAGACCAGCAATCCCCAACTCCTCTTCCCCAGGAGTGCCCTTGCCCTCCCCTTCTGGATGGCTACCCCTCCACCACTCCACCCTAGAGCCACCCATCCCAGACCCCTCTAACTCAACTTCCACCTCAACTACCCCACCAACCCCTGTGCCTTGTAGCTTCTAATGGACTACTCCTATGGGTAAACCTGCCAAAGCATTGCTTAAATAAAGTTTGTCTGTGCTACTGCCACCCTGTGGTCATATCTTTTTCCTTCATCAACCTGAAATCCTTTACCCTATAAATAGCATTTATGTATTTTAAGACTAAGGGACAAATCACCTCCTCTGTGAAGATTTTAATGCCATCCTCAAACAGTCCCTTCCTCCCCTTTGTTTCCGTAGTATAATCTATTATAGTACTTTCTCCATTATAATGTAACTAACATCTCTCCAGCCTATGATTTCTAAAAGTCATAAAAAATAGCTATTTTATTTTTACCTTCCCTGTTCTTAGAATTGGATTTAGCACATAGTAGGTTCTCAATAAATATTTTCTTTTCCATTTGGCTATTTTGGACACTGCTGTTATGAACACTGGGGTGCATATGCTCCTTATCTGTATCTTTGGGGTAAATACCCAGTAGTGCAATTGCTGAGTCATAAGGTAGCTCTGTTTTTAACTTTTTGATGAACCTCCACACTGTTTTCCAAAGTGGCTGCACCAGCTTACATTCCCACCAAGAGTGTAAGAGGGCTCCCCTTTCTCCACAACCTCTCAAACATTTGTTGTTTCTTGTCTTAACAATTTTTGCCATTCTAATTGGGGTAAGGTAGTATAACAATGTGGTTTATTTTATTATTATTCAAATTTTTATTATTATTCACATTTTTAATAAACATATAATGTATTTTTATCACCAGGGGTACAGGTCTGTGAATCGCCAGGTTTACACACTTCACAGCACTCACCATAGCACATATCGTCCCCAATGTCCACAACCCCATCACACTCTCCCAAACCCCCTCCCCTCAGCATCCCTCAGTTTGTTTTGTGAGATTAAGAGTCACTTATGGTTTGTCTCCATCCCGATCCCATTTTGTTTCATTTATTCTTCTCCTACACCCCCAAACCTGCCACGTTGCATCTCCACCACCTCGTATCAGGGAGATCATGTGATACTTGTCTTTCTCCGATTGACTTATTTAGCTAAGCATAAACCCTCTAGTTCCATCAAGATTTCATTTCTTTTGATGGGTGCATAGGATTCATATATATATATATATATATATATATATATATATATATCACCTTTTCTTTATCCATTATCTCTTGATAGACATCTAGGTTCTTTCCATAGTTTGGCTATTGTGAACATTGCTGCTATATACAGCAATGGTATAGGTTTTTATATATATATATATATATATATATATATATATATATATATATATCACCTTTTCTTTATCCATTATCATTGATGGACATCTAGGTTCTTTCTATAGTTTGGCTATTGTGAACATTGCTGCTATATACATTCGGGTGCACGTGCCCCTTTGGATTACTACGTTTGTATCTTTAGGGTAAATACCCAGTAGTGCAATTGCTGGGTCATAGGGTAGCTCTATTTTCAACTTTTTGAGCAACCTCCATGCTGTTTTCCAGAGTGGTTGCTCCAGCTTGCATTCCCACCAACAGTGTAGAAGGCTTTCCCTTTCTCCGCATCCTCGCCACCATCTGTCATTTCCTGACTTGTTAATTTTAGCCATTCTGACTGGTGTGAGGTGATACCTCATTGTGGTTTTGATTTGTATTTCCCTGATGCCGAGTGATGTGGAGCACTTTTTCATGAGTCTGTTAGCCATCTGGATGTCTTCTTCGCAGAAATGTCTGTTCATGTCTTCTGCCCATTTCTTGATTGGATTATTTGTTCTTTGGGGGTTCAGTTTGCTAAGTTCTTTATAGATTTTGGATACTAGACCTTTATCTGATATGTCACTTGCAAATATCTTCTCCCATTCTATCAGTAGTCTTTTGGTTTTGTTCACTGTTTCCTTTGCTGTGGAAAAGCTTTTGATCTTGATGAAATCCCAATAGTTCATTTTTGCCCTTGCTTCCCTTTCCATTAGTGATATTCCCAGGAAGAAGTTGCTGCAGCTGAGGTAGAAGAGGTTGCTGCTTGTGTTCTCCTCAAGGATTTTGATGGATTCCTTTCATCCATTGAGGTCCTTCATCCATTTTAGTCTATTTTCGTGTGTAGTGTAAGGAAATGGTCCAGTTTCATTTTTCTGCTTGTGGCTGTCCAATTTTCCCAACACCATTTGTTGAAGAAACTGTCTTCTTTCCATTGGACATTCTTTCCTGCTTTGTCGAAGATTAGTTGACCATAGAGTTGAGGGTCTTTTTCTGTTTTTTTCAACCATTTGTTGAAGAAACTGTCTTCTTTCCATTGGACATTCTTTCCTGCTTTGTTGAAGATTAGTTGACCATAGAGTTGAAGGTCTTTTTCAGGGCTCTCTATTCTGTTCCACTATGTGTCTGTTTTTGTGCCAGTACCATACTGTCTTGATGATGACAGCTTTGTAATAGAGCTAGAAGTCCAGAATTGTGATGCCACCAACTTTGGCTTTCTTTTTCAATATTCTTTTGGCTATTTGAGGTCTTTTCTGGTTCCATATAAATTTTAGGATTATTTGTTCCCTTTCTTTGAAAAAAATGGGTGGGATTTTGATAGGGATTGCATTAAATGTGCAGATTGCTTTAGGTAGTATAGACATTTTCACAATATTTGTTCTTCCAATCCAGGAGCATGGAACATTTTTCCATTTCTTTGTGTCTTCCTCAATTTCTTTCATGAGTACTTTACATTTTCTGAGTACAGATTCTTTGCCTCTTTGGTTAGGTTTATTCTTAGGTATCTTGTGGTTTTGGGTGCAACTGTAAATGGGATTGACTCCTTAATTTCTCTGTCTTCTGTCTTGTTGGTGTAGAGAAATGCAACTGATTTCTGTGCATTGCTTTTACATCCTGACACTTTACTGAATTCCTGTGTAAGTTCTAGCAGTTTGGGAGTGGAGCCTTTTGGGTTTCCCACATATAGTATCATATCATCTGCAAAGAGTGATAGTTTGACTTCTTCCTTGCCAATTTGGATGCCTTTAATTTCTTTTTGTTGTCTGATTGCTGAGGCTAGGACTTCTAGTACTATGTTGAATAGCAGTGGTGATAATGGACATCCCTGCCATCTTCCTGACCTTAGCGGAAAAGCTTTCAGTTTTTCTCCATTGAGAATGATGTTTGTGGAGGGTTTTTCATCAATGGCTTTGATAATATTGAGGTATGTGCCCTCTTTCCTTACACTTTGAAGAGTTTTGATCAGGAAGGGATGCTATAATTTGTCAAATGCTTTTTCAGCATCTATGGAGAGTATCATATGGTTCTTGTTCTTTCTTTTATTAATGTATTGTATCACATTGATTGATTTGCAGATGGTGAGCCAGCCTTGCAGCCCTGGAATAAATCCCACTTGGTCATGGTGAATAATCCTTTTAACATACTGTTGGCTCCTATTGGCTAGTATTTTAGTGAGGATTTTCACATCTGTGTTCATCAAGGATAGTGGTCTGTAATTCTCTTTTTTGATGGGATCCTTGTCTGGCTTTGGGTGATGCTGGCCTCATAAAATGAGTTTGGAAGTTTTCCTTCCATTTCTGTTTTTTGGAACAGTTTCAGGAGAATAGGAATCAATTCTTCTTTAAATATTTGGTAGAATTCCCCTGGGAAGCCATCTGGCCCTGGGTATTTGTTTGTTTGGAGATTTTTGATGACTGTTTCAATCTCCTTATTGGTTATGGGTCTGTTCAGGTTTTCTATTTCTTCCTGGTTCATCTGTGGAAGTTTATTTATATATCTCCAGGAATGCATCCATTTCTTCCAGATTGTCAAATTTGTTGGCATAGAGTTGCTCATAGTATGTTCTTATAATTGTTTGTATTTCTTTAGTGTTGGTGTGATCTCTCCTCTTTCTTTCATGATTTTATTTATTTGGGTCCTTTCTCTTTTCTTTTTGATAATTTTGGCCAGGGGTTTATCAATCTTATTAATTCTTTCAAAGAACCAGCTCCTAGTTCTGTTGATTTGTTCTACTGTTTTTTGGTTTCTATTTCATTGATTTCTTCTCTGCTCTGATCTTTATGATTTCTCTTCTCCTGCTGGGTTTAGGCTTTCTTTCTTGTTCTTTCTCCAGCTCCTTTAGGTGTAGGGTTAGGTTGTGTATTTGAGACCTTTCTTGTTTCTTGAGAAAGACTTGTACTACTATATATTTTCCTCTCAGGACTGCCTTTGCTGTGTCCCACAGATTTTGAACCATTGTGTTTCATTATCATTTGTTTCCATGAATTTTTTCAATTCTTTAATTTCCTGGTTGACCCATTCTTTCTTTAGTAGGATGCTGTTTAGTCTCCATGCATTTGGGTTCTTTCCAACTTTAGTCTTGTGATTGAGTTCTAGCTTCAGACCATTGTGGTCTGAAAATATGCAGAGAATGATCCCAATCTTTTGGTACCAGTTGAAACCTGATTTATGACCCAAGATGTGATCTATTCTGGAGAATGTTCCATGTGCACTAGAGAAGAATGTGTATTCTGTTGCTTTGGGATGAAATGTTCTGAATATATCTGTGATGTCCACCTGGTCCAGTGTGTCATTTAAGGCCTTTATTTCCTTGTTGATCTTGGGCTTGGATGATCTGTCCATTTCAGTGAGGGAGTGTTAAAGTCCCCTACTCTTATTGTATTATTGTCAATGTGTTTCTTTGATTTTGTTATTAATTGGTTTATATAGTTGGCTGCTCCCATGTTAGGGGCATAGATATTTAAAATTGTTAGATATTCTTGTGGGACAGACCCCTTGAGTATGATATAGTGTCCTTCCTCATCTCTTATTATAGTCTTTGGCTTAAAGTCTAATCAATCTAATATAAGGATTGCCACCCTAGCTTTCTTCTGATGTCCATTAGCATGGTAAATTGTTTTCCACCCCCTCACTTTAAATCTGGATGTGTCTTCAGGTCAAAAATGAGTTTCTTGTAGGCAGCATATTGATGGGTTTTGTTTTTTGATCCATTCTGATACTCTGTGTCTTTTGATTGGGGCATTTAGCCCATTTACATTCAGGGTAACTACTGAAAAATGAGAATTTAGTGCCATTGTATTGCCTGTAAGGTGACTGTTACCGTATATTGTCTCTGTTCCTTTTTGATCTACTACTTTTAGGGTATCTCTTTGCTTAGAGGACCCCTTTCAATATTTCCTGTAGAGCTGGTTTGGTGTTTGCAAATTCTTTTAGTTTTTGTTTGTCCTGGAAACTTTTTATCTCTCCATTTTGAATAATAGCCTCGCTGGATATAGTATTCTTGGCTGCATGTTTTTCTTGTTTAGCGCTCTGAATATAGCATGCCAGTTCTTTCTGGCCTGCCAGCTCTCTGTGAATAAGTCTGCTGCCAATCTAATATTTTTACCATTGTATGTTACAGACTTCTTTTTCCAGGCTGGTTTCAGTATTTTCTCTTTGTCACTAAGACTTGTAAATTTTACTAATAGGTGACAGGGTGTGGACCTATTCTTGTTGATTTTGAGGGGGTTCTCTGCACCTCCTGGATTTTGATGCTTGTTCCCTTTGCCATATTAGGGAAATTCTCTCCAATAATTCTCTCCAATATACCTTCTGCTCCCCTCTCTCTTTCCTTTTCTTCTGGAATCCCAATTATTCTAATGTTGTTTTTTCTTATGGTGTCACTTGTCTCTTGAATTCTCCCCTCATGGTCCAGTATTTGTCTCTCTTTTGCTCAGCTTCCTTATTTTCTGTCAGTTGGTCTTCTATATCACTAATTCTTTCTTCTGCCTCATTTATCCTAGCAGTAAGAGCCTCCATTTTTTATTATACCTCATTAATAGCTTTTTTTATTTCAACTTGGTTAGATTTTAGTTCTTATATATCCAGAAAGGGCTTTAATCTCTTCAGAGAGGGTTTCTCTTATATCTTCCATGCCTTTTTCAAGCCCGCCTAGAACCTTGAGAATCATCATTCTGAAATCTAGATCTGACATATTACCAATGTCCAAATTGATTAGGTCACTAGCCTTTGGTATTGCCTCTTGTTCTTTTTTTTTTTTTTTTTTTTTTTTTTTTTTTTTTTGGTGAGTTTTTCCTCCTTGTCATTTTGTCCAGATAAGAATATATGAAGGAACAAAAAAAAATACTAAAGGGGTGGCAAAGACCCCAGGAAAATGCACTTTAACCAAATCAGAAGGGACCCCAAATCGTGGGGGGGGGGGGGTAGAAAGGGTATAAAAAGAAGTTCAGAAAACAATTTTTAAAAATATAAAAAAGAAAAAATATATATATTAGACTGTTGACTAGAACAAGGTCACCCACTTAATTTGGGGAGTATTTTGCTCTCTTAGAACAAACTACCTCCCAAAATTTTAAAGAATGAAAACACATATAAGGGTGAACACAATGAAGGGATGGAATATGCCTATAAAGATGAAAAAAAATTTTTTTAATTTCTAAAAACAGAGTTGATAAAGTAAGTTGGTTGGGAGAATAAAGAAAAAGAAAGTGGAGAGAATTTGCTCAGGCTGGAGACTAGAACAAGCCCGGAGCTAGATTTAGGGTATATTTTGAGCTATTAGAAGATGTTGTACCCCAAATCTTTTAGAAGAAAAAACCCTATGTGTATACAAAAAATGAAGATAGACACAATGAATGATAAAATATGACTATAATAATGAAGGTTCAAAAAAGATTATTTTTTTAATGAAAGGTATTGTTAAGATAAATTAGCTAAAAAACGTAAAAAAAAGGGTAAAGGGTAAAAGTTTTAAAAAAAATTAAAAGAAAAAAAAATTAAATTAACTGAGAGACTAAAGAATCTTGGGGAGAAAGCCATGAATTCCATGCTTTGCTTTCTCCTCCTCTGGAATTCCACTATTCTCCTTGGTAAGAGAAGTTGGTCTAGGCTGGTTTTCTTGTTGATCTTCTGTGGAAGGGGCCTGTTGTAGTGATTCTCAAGTGCCTTTGCCTTAGGCAGAATTGCACCACCCTTAATAGGGGCCAGGCTAAGTAATCCACTCGGGTTCACTTTCGGGAGCTTTTGTTCCCTGAACACTTTCCATAGAGTTCTGGAGGATGGGAATGAAAACAGTGGCCTCAATATCCTGCCCACGAGGAGCCAAGAGTTCAGAGCCCCACTCCTCAGTGCGCCCTCAGAGAAAAGCGCTCAATGACTCCCATCTCCCTGGCCTCTGGCTGTGCTCCAAGCTCACCCAGGCTGTGACCAGCTCAAGGTAACCCTGAGCTGAGAGCTTACTCCTCTGCTCTATCTCTGTAGCCGGCTTTCCTGCTCTAATACCCACGAGCTCTGTGACACTCAGGCACCCCCAATCCTTCTGTGACCCTGCAAGACCTGGGGCCATGCTGACCCCGCATGGGCTTCACCCCGATTTAGCATGTGGAGCGATGTTCCTCAGTGGAGCAGACTTTTAAAAGTCCTGATTTTGTGTTCCGTTGTTCCACCGCTTGCCAGGAGCCGGCCCCTCCCCCCGTGGTCTATCTTCCTGTCACTTTGGATTCATTTCTCTGCCATCCTACCTTTCAGAAAGTGGTCGATTTTCTTTTTCTAGAATTGTTGCTCTTCTTCTCTTCTGTCTTCTGTTGGATTTGTAGGTGTTTGCAATGGTTTGATAAGCTATCTAGATGATCTTCTGCTACCTGATGTAGTCTCAGCCTACTACTTCTCTGTCATCTTGACTCCTCCCTTTTCATCAACAATGTGGTTTTGATTTGAATTTCCCTGATGGCTAATGATGTAAACATCTTTTCTTGTGTCTGTTAGCCATTTGTATGTCTTCTTTGGTCGAACTGTGGTAGGACCCAAGATGCCCTTCAACAGATTAATGGATAAAGATGTAGTCCATATATGCAATGGAATATTACTCAGTCATCAGAAAAGATGAATAGCCAATATTTGCATCAACATGGATGGAACTGGAGGAGACAATGCTAAGTGAAATAAGCAACCAGAGAAAGACAATTGTCATATGGTTTCACTTATTTGTGGAACACAAGGAATAGTATGGAGGATATTAGGAGAAGGAAGGAAAAAATGAAGAGGGGGAAATCAGAGGGGGAGACGAACCATGAGAAACTACAGACTCAGTGAATCAAACTAAGGGTTTTAAGGGGGAGAACAGGTTAGCTCAGTGATGGGTATTAAGGCTCCATATTAAATGGAGTACTGGGTTTTATACACAAAAAATGAATTATGGAACATTACATCAAAAACCAATGATGTCCTGTATGATGACTAACATGACAAAGTAAATAAATAAATAAATAAATATAAGAGAAGAATAAATAGGAGCACCTGGGTGGCTCAGTTTGTTAGGCCTCTGCCTTTGGCTCAGGATCGAACCCCACATCAGGCTCTCTGCTCAGCAGAGAGCCTGCTTACCCCTCTTTCTCTGCCTGCCTCTCTGCCTACTTGTGATCTCTCTCTGTTAAATAAATAAAATCTTAAAAAATAATAAAAGAATGAATAAATAATATTTTTTTCCAAATAGTGAAATGCTAATTTACTATAGAAACTCAATAAGTATGGTTAGAGTATAATCAAAATTTAACACATAATACACTGTGTAGTAAATGTGGATAAGGACAGAGTTGTCTTGGCAAGCAACTTATGCTTACCCTCTACAAATAGATTTGGACATCTACAGCCCTCTGAGAAGGGAATCAATCCCCTACCTCACTCCTACTTTCATCAGCCAAACATATGCTATGGAGTGAAAATACAGAGCTGGGTAGATGTGGTAAGTTAGTTTGGGATAGAAAAGAGCTCAATGCAGTAGATTTAAAAAATATGTTCAGGTATGACATATGGGACTAGAAAGGCTCAAAAAGAACAACTATCACCTACATGGTATGACAGGAGTATCGTAAATAGAGCAACACAGTCTGATGAACCTGAAACTCCTAAAGGACTTCAAGCCCTACAGTGTCTCCTCAAAATACCATGGCTCAGAATAGATCTAAAATTCCTAGAAGGGGGAGACTGGATGGCTTAATGGGTTGAGCCTCTGCCTTCGGCTCAGGCCATGATCTCAGGGCTGTGAGATCAAGCTCCGCATCGGGCTCTCTGCTCAGCAGGGAGCCTGCTTCCCCATCTCTCTCTGCCTGCCTCTCGGCCTCCTTGTGCTCTCTCTCTCTCTCTCTTTTTCAGATAAAGAAATAAAATAAAATAAATAAATATAAAATAAAGTAAAATTCCTAGAAGACTTCAAGCTCCACAGAATTCCTCATGACACCATGCCTGGTACAGAATAAGAACTCTGAAACTCCAAAAGACGCCAAGTTCTATTTAATTTCCCATGGCACCACAGCATAGCACAAAAGAGTACAGATAGCTGGAAGGAGTTCCATGATAGGTGAGGCTGTGATGGCTTCATGGGGAACCTCAAGCATCCCCAAAAGGAGCTAAGATGTTCCCCATGTTACAAGAGTCAAGTGGATATGTTAAACATGGGAGTTCCATACTGTTTTGTTGTCTCTGTAAATGTGAACCATGTGAGCTTCATGCCAGCTGGGGACCTAGGTCTTCAGGGGCTACCAGCCAGGATGAACACAAACGCAGCCAAGGGCTATATATCAGCAGCAGAGGCCAGCAAGGACAGGTAATGATAAATGAAGACCAGATGACACAGGGTAGCAGTATGTCAGGCATATCCTCAAGTCTCCATCCTCTCAGGATGGGGATGAGTGGAGGAAATGGAGTCAACTGAGAAAGCCCAGAAGGGACTGACATTCTTCTGAATTGGGTAAGATTGAATTTCTACCACTAGCCAAATAGCCATTCACACAGAAATTAACTTCATTATGTGAAAATTTTAAAAGGAAGAATTTTGATAACTTGAGTAAGAGGCCTTTAAAATCCATACCCTTTATACATATTTCAAGTCCCTACTATGTGCAAAGCACTGTGCTGGCTTCTTGGAGGATACAATGCTGGGTCAGATATCATCCTTAAATGAGTCTAGTTTGGGCAAGAATGTGATCACACAAAGTGATTTTGTTAACGTGAGATGATTTACAAAGAGAAACAAGAGCTCTAAAGAGGTTCACGAAGGGAAGAAACAATACTGACATCATTTATTCAGGGAAATTTCACAAAGAAGAGTACATTTGGAGGAACAACAATGAAATTCCAATATTTTGAGCATCCTTTAAGACTGTAATAAAGCATTTAAATTTACAAGGATCGGATTTGTACAAGTGGACAACAGACAAATCATCAAATCATTTATTGATTTAATGGTGCCTTTTCTAAAGCACTATCACCCATGTGTTGACTTAAAGCCATTGCAAAATCACCATTTTTGATGTCTACAAAAGAAGCAGGAGGGTCAGAAATAGCATTTAGCATCAGAGGACTTGAAACTGAATGCTGTAGCACCAAGAATCAAGTGAACATCTAAAGATAAACTTGAACGCTTTCACCTCAGCTTTCACTATTTGCTTCCTCTCAACTGAACTAGAAGTAACTAAGAGACTGTCACATTCCTGTAACCATGGAAGTTCTTAACGACTTGAATGACACTCAAAACAGGCCCAGCAGACAAAGAGGGTTACTCTGCAAAGGCCACAGTACACAGTACAAGCCAGAGACGAAGGAAGGGAAAAACTAGGAAAATGCCAGCATGGAGATTCACATGATCCTTAGTGGTATCCATCATAAGATCAGAAACAAGGAAGAGAATGTACACCAGGCAGTTGGCAATGTTCTTTGAAAGTTGATGCAATGTTTAATTGATTCTCTGAGCCACTTGGCTACCAAAATGAATAAGTAAGAGATAAAAATAGAAACTGGAGAGGAAAGATGAAAGCTCTCGGCTGTACTCTAAGACCAGCTAAATGCAAGATCATGAACAAGCGTTTCTGCTTTTCTGGGTCTGTTTCTTTGTTGATCTGAAGAAAATTAACTGGGTGGTTTCCCTGTTCTCTTCCAGCTACAGAAGTTTAATAGATTCCCAGTACAAATAAAAGGAGTGAAAAAATAAAAAATAGTCTAGTTAAAAAATAGTCTAGGAGAGAAAAGGGACCCCCCCCCAAAAAAAGGAGGGAGGAAGGGGGAGAATGAATTAGGGGAGGGTACAATAATTTTCTTCCATTATCTTACAAATACTTCAGTTGTAATATGCAGTTTGCTATACATTCTTACCCATGATATACTCTTGACCCCACTGTCTAAGATCTAAGTCCAATGGCTTGTAACCCAGTTCACATTGACAAAATGTAGTTGGTGGAATAGAGACGAATCTAGGCATTTCTTATCAAAGTGAATGTTTTATCTCAAAGGAAAACTAGAGTCACAAAGTTGAGCAAGGATACATAATATTCCTGAGAAATACAAGCAATAATTTTTATCAAACCTATGTTATTTCATTTTGGTTTTGCTTTATATGGATCATTAATCCCAACTACACTTGGTCTTAAACACATAAGAGGTGACCTCTGTTACCTTCAGTTCTCATTTTATTCACCAAAGTAGCATATCACTATCTACTGATGTCTTCTCCTTAGAAAATCCTCAATTATTCAGAAAAGATAATAAAATACATCTTTGTTTAAAACTTCTAAAATCTTTATGCTATTTGTGAGCACCATTACTGAACCATGTACAGACCACACAGGCATTCTCTTATTCCCCCAATTATTTTATTCTCCAAAAACACTAATATAGATATAAAAGAGCCCTGGAATCTAACATTATGATATTAGCTTCAGGTTGGGGTGACAACTTACCATGAATGAAACACAGGAATTCCCAGGAATGAAACACACCTATCACATTCCCTTAACATAGGAGCTCATGTTCAGTAACAAATTCTCAGGCAAATGAAAAATCTCCAAATGTATATGTTCAATTTACCATGCACAATTTAAAATACATAATGCTTATACATACCAATATACATTCATATATATAAATAATATAATATATATATAAATGTTCTACAAATAAATGTGTTCTGATTATTATGCCAGAATCTGTAGAGGATACTAAGTTAAATAAGGCACAATTCCCAAACTCAGGAAACTTACAGACTGGTTAAAGAGACAAGACTGGAGGATCACTTTTCTATATGAAGTATTAACAAAAATAATAATTACCATTCACCAACTATTCACTATGTAGAAGCCACTTTTACATGACACTTAAACGTTTTGAGTTATTTAATTGACACAGTAACTTTCTATCATAGGTGCCATTATTAAATTCATTCTACAAATAAAAAAAGTAAAGTTTAAAATACACTGTTGTATTTATAAGGTGTTTTAAGACTCATGGTAAGCACAAAGCAAAAACCTACATTGGATTCACAGAACATTTTTAAAAAGGTATCAAAACATACCACTATTGAGGGCACCTGGGTGGCTCAGTGGGTTAAAGCCTCTGCCTTCGGCTCAGGTCGCGATCCCGGGGTCCTGGGATCGAGCCCTGCATGGAGCTCTCTGCTCAGCAGGGAGCGTGCTTCCCCTCTTCTCTCTCTCTGCCTGCCTCTCTGCCTACTTGTGATCTCTGTCTGTCATAAATAAATAAAATCTTTAAAAAAAAAAAAAAACATACCACTATGGAATATTATCAATTCATAAAAAAGACAGCAAAAGGGGAAAATCCCTGAGATATCTGTACACTGAAATTATAAGACATTGATGAATGAAATTGAAGAAGACACAAATAATGGAAAGATATTCTGTGCTCGCGAATTGGAAAAATTAATGTTAAATGTCCATATTGTCCAATGCCATCTACAGATTCAGTACAACTCCTATCAAATCTCCAATGGCATCTTACACAGAAATGGAAAAACAATCCTAAAATTCACATAAAACCTCAAAAGATCACAAATAGACAAAGCAACCCTGAGAAAGAAGAAAAAAGGTGGAGACATATGCTTCCTGATTTTAAAACTTATTATAAAACTATTGTAAGGGGGGCACCTGAGTGGCTTAATGGGTTAAAGCCTCTACCTTCGGTTCAGGTCATGATCCCAGGGTCCTGGGATTGAGCCCTGCATCAGGCTCTCTGCTCATCAGAGAGCCTGCTTCCTCCCCACCCCTCCCACTCCCCCGCCTGCCTCTCTGCCTACTTGTGATCTCTGTCAAATAAATAAATAAAATCTTTAAAAAAAAAAAACTATTGTAATCAAAACAGTATTGTACTGGCATAAAAACAGACATATAGACCAATGGAACATAATCAAGAATTCAGAAATAAACCAATCATAAACAGTCAACTAATATTTGACAGTTCTTCTGCCTAGTTCCACCTCAAACTATGTAACAGTTCATCCTAGAGCAGTAATCACCTAAGAATTTATGCTACATGTACCCATAAAGATCTACAATTAAAATAGCAAACCTTCTCTATGTTATTTTCTTCTGTCATCTTCAATGCAAATCTACCATTTAGTCAAAGCCAAGTATCTGTCTTGACTAAGGTCTTACTAAATTGAATTTTTATATTATTCTTAGAGGCAAAGCAAAGAATGGAAACACAGTGAGTTTTAGTCCTAAACTATGCCACAACACTGAAATTGCCATCATTTAAATAGTCTCATTTCTCCAAAATGAAATAGAATATATAGGGAAATGGAAAATTTAATTCACTATGAAGAGCCTAATTAGCTTTGCAGATAAAAACTAAAGGTTTGTGTGGGTTTCTCCAGCCTGCCCTAATCTCTTAGACTACTCAGACAGATCATTAAATAAATTCATCTGTAGTTGGTTTTGTTGGCCCCACAAAAGTGACCAGTGGCTCTGCTCAGGCCAAACCAATAAATAATCAACTTGAGATTGACATAATTCCTAAAAGCCAAGATCTAGTCACATTTATGGCAACCTCTGTCACCTAGGAGAGCTCTGCATACTTCTCTCTAGTGTCTAAGCCCACCCTTTCCTTTATGGGCCGATTCAAGCCCCACCTCATACATGAGGGGATCCATAACTGCCCCATTTCAGGGGACTCACTCTACTACAGACCTACTGTGGATATCCGTTCTCTGCATCTCTCAGCTTTTGTTGTTCTATATTAGCAGCAGAATATACCCTACCTGAGCACCAGATGTTTTTGCTCTAAGTCCCTTTTTAGCCTTAAGCTCACCTAGGATGGTGATTTGCACATTGTAGGTGCTCACAGCTTCAGAGCCCTCTTCTTTAAGCAGAATTTGCTAAGAGTCTGGTTTATTAGACTCTAAGCAGTATATTTAAAGGACTTCATTAAAATATGAGACCACATCTCAAAAGGAGACATAATTGTGAGGCCCCAGTGTGCTTCAGAGGCTCTGGGGGAATGTTCTGGGCTGAAATGGCAAACACCACATTCTCTTGTCTGTAATAATTGGGCAGGTTCATCCTCACACCTTTAAAATTTCACAGATCACACGTTCCTCCTCTAAAGACGTGTTTTACTTCCCTTACATTCCTGTCTTATTTATTCCTGTGCTGCTTCTCTAGGACAAAGAAATTAAGAAGTTCTTAAAAGTCAGACCAAAAAATAACCTAGGAAGGTCCTATATGAGAATTTTTTTCCAAGGAAAAGGGCAGGCACAAAGAGTACCTTAGGGCCTGGGCAGAGTTTATAAAAAATAAAAAATTATAAAAAAAAATAATAATAAAAAAATTAAATTAAATTAAAAAATCGCAGTCAGGATAAGAGTAAGAATGATTTTGATTTCAAGTGACAGGAAACCAATTTGAACCAAATAAAGGGACAAAAGGGGGAGCTTTTATAAGAATTCTTAGTATTCTCATGAGATCCGAGGTAGAACAGCTCACATCAGTTTTTTAAATGCTAGCATTTCTCTCACCATTTCTCATCGTTCTTGTCTCATAGTTGCTCTCTTTCACATATCTGTTTCCTCTCTCTCTATCTCACTGTTCCTTCCCTTACCTGGACTTTCACATTTTCTCTCAACTGTACTCTCTGCTTCTCTTGTTTATATGGTAGTAAACTTGGCCACCAGCAGCTCTGAAACAGCACATCTCATAGCTTCAGTTATCAGACAAGTCATCGAAGATATTTCTCAATTTTAGTCCAAAATCTTAGAAGAAGATGCTAATTGGCCCAGGTTTAATCAAATGCCCAAATCTGGAACTAAGGACTACAGCCAAGAGATAAAGTCACATTGTCCAAAATGGCTGCCCCATGATAACCTTATTATGGTTGTCAGAAAATAACCATAACCAGGGTAAATCAGAAAAGAAAAAGAAAAGAGGGAATCTTTAATAAGGGAATCAAATGACCAGAGTAAATCAGAAAAGAAAAGAGGGACTCTAAGAAGAAACAAAGTATTCCATGCAGTAGATCTGACCCTTGGCAGTTCTCATATCTCCAAGAGGAGGTTCTTCTGGCAATTCCGTATCTGTTATATTTTGCAATGAAACAGAATGCCAAAATGTCTTCAGCAAATAAGGGAGTTTTAGTCATCCTAACTGGACATAGTGGTCATATGTTCCTACAGATCAACAGGATTTTTAAAGATTTTATTTATTTATTTGACAGAGATCACAAGTAGGCAGAGAGGCAGGCAGAGAGGGAGAGGAGGAAGCAGGCTCCCTGCTGAGCAGAGAGCCTGATGTGGGGCTCGGTCCCAGAACCCTGGGATCATGACCCGAGCCGAAAGCAGAGCCTTAACCCACTGAGCCACCTAGGTGCCCCCACAGGATTTATATTTAAGTCACTGTAAAGAAGTCCTGACTCCATAGAAGAACACAGATTAAATAATGGATTAAAGCCAGTGACAGTTATATAAATTTATGGTATGTCAAGAAAATAGTCTATAGCCACTAGGATCATGCTTCTAAAGAAGTTGGAATTACACATAACATTGCTCACAATAAAAACTGCAGTAAAAAAACAGGGTGTGGAACTTACAAAGTTTAATAACAAATACACAATATGTTGGAAAGTATTCCAATACAGCAATAATTATATATGTCTTATATATAATATATATGTTATATATATATATATACATATATATATATAGTTACATATGGATATCAGAGTTACAGTGGGTTTTAGTTTCTTCTTTATATCCTTCCAGTATTTTTTGGATTTTTCCTACTAAAAACTGTATTATTTTATAAATGGAAAGGTGAAGGGTTAAAATGGTTAGTAAAGGGCTCATTAAAGTGTTTGATCGGTGTCACTAAAAGATGGCTTGCTCCATAGACACCCAGGGAGCTATGGTTCAGGAAGTCTGCTGTTCTCCTGGTTATCAGTGATGGTGAGCCTGTTGGTGAACCCAGAGAAGATGTTCCAGAAAATGGACCAAGTTGTGCAAGACGAAGAGAGGGCTGAAGGAAAGAGGGAAGTCTGAAAACAGGTCAAGCACTCACTCCACGTCCCAGATATGGGCATTCCCACTTCACAGACACACTGTGAACCCAGGCGGGCCACCCCGACATCATCATCCCTGCATCTCTCTCTGAGAATCAATCCTACATAGCCTTTCTCTGCATCTCCCTCTGAGGATCAATCCTACATAGCCTTTCTCTACTGCTTCCCTATTGAAACAAAAAATCTTCAGCGGCTTGCCTTTCCTATAGTCCCACCTTGTCCAAGCCCCTAATCACAGAACCAGATCAAGGGAACCTCTTGTAGTCCCGCAGCAGTGAAGACAAAGGCTCAGGCCAGGTTCCAGGTCTAGGGGACATTTATAACTGGCTTTACAATTCCCTAACCTTAACTATCCTGAGGATCAAACACTCTCTCTGGGTCTGTGATCTGGCATTTGGATTAGTAGTATCAGCTTAACTTTTAACAACAACAACAACAAAAAAAAATCAGAGTTACCAGCTTATAAATTCTGTGAGTCTACAAAGTTTAAGGGAACTCTCCAAATTTATAATCCAAGTCAGTTCTGATAATCATAGAGTCCTACACCCTGACAGAGGAGTGAACATTTAAATGATGAAGACTTTTTCTTTGTGTTTACCAAGACGGACATTTAGGCGACCTTCGTTCTCCCTGGCCTTTCATACTGGAGAGCCTTTGAGAGCCAGGTCAATTACACTCTTCCCTGGGCGGCAGAAGGAGCTTTAAAAAATGTTGTTGTCACTGTGTCAGATCAGGTGGAGAGGAGCAGAAATAGGACTGGGGAGTCTCAAAAGGTATTAGGCAGCCGGTTCCGTAGAAACTAAATTCCATTCGCTGGGATTCCATATACTGCCCCGAGAGAGCAAAAATGTTCAATTCTCTTTATTAGTGCTGGATTTATGGCTCAAAATGAAGATTAAATTAAGACAAAAATATCAAACTTGATGTTCTAAATAGCTCTTTAAATTCAAGGTCCTCCGCCGTGTGCTACAGCATCTGATCTGTCCGCCCTGATCCCAGAGTCTCCCGGAACTAATCTGCTGAGTTCACTGGTAACAAACCAATTTTTATAAGGCTACTTTCATCATGCTAGCCCTTTGCTCAGAAAACCATATAGCTTTTGGATATCCATGAAACAAGTCTGGAATCCTTAAGCCAGCTCTTGGGGACTTCTCAAATCCAGCCTAACCATGCCCAAGCCACCGGTGTCTCCAGCAAACCTTCTTCCTCTCACCTGGTATGGCACTTCTTTGTCCTATGGACATGTTCCAGCTGACCCCACCCTCTGGCCTTTCTCTGTTCTGGTCCCCTCCACTCCAAGCATCAGCATCTATTCCCAATGACCAGGCAAGCCCTCTCTCATCTTTAACCATCCCTTGGCCTTTCCAGGCCACATGAGTCACACCCTTCTCTGAATTCCTATAACCCTGACTGGCCTGAAAATTAACATTCACAGACAATCCACTACAGGCTGGGTTCTACACATGTTCTTTTGCAGTATTACTTCATCTCGTCTTCCCAAGAACCTTGTAAGACAGTCACTGTTACCTTATTTCATTGTCAGTGCAGGAAGTAGGATGTTAATAATTTAGTTCTTCTGAAAGCCTGAGCTCTACAGAAACAATACTTTTGTCATTTCCCACACTCACCCGTCCCTGATGCCTAGTGACTGGCACCCCTAAAGTACTTTGTTCTACTCACAAAACATTACAGATTTGAAGTGGAAAAACTAGAGTCCAAATCTAAATCTGTCTCCAGACACGATGGTTTTATGTGTATGTGCAGACACAGGCAACGGGCAGGAATTCATTAAATACAGGCTGGTCACGTGCTATTGCCCAGGATAAGCACTCCCAAACTGTTTCCTTACCACTGAAGGCCACACTGCCACCCACAGTTTACACACACACACACACACACACACACACACACACACACGATAGAAGGAAGACCCCCATACAAGCGGTGCAACTGCCACTTCCAGGCACCGTCCAGGCACCATCACTGCCCCTTCCCACCATACCGCCACTCCAAGCCCCTCCAACATAGACACAGAAGTGGTTCTCTTGCTGCAGTCAAATGAGCAGAGCCAAGGGAGCCAAAGAAGACCCTTGCAGATACATACATACCTGCTTCCAACACTCCCAAATGGATTTATGCAATGAATATAATCTGCTCAGCTTTAAAATCTCCATCAGATTGATGTGAACATCAAATTCAGATGTGACTGAACTGGCCTCTAGCAAACAAAAATTACAGAGGATTCATATTAAGTGAGACCTACCTTCTTTTATTGGCAATGACCAATAGTGCCAACCTTTGCATCATTATAGCTCTTTGCCATCTGAGGGTCTGAATCTTGCAGGGCTGGGGGGGGTGCTGATAAAAAGCAAGGATACTTATTCACATGGCTTCTGAATTATGACATCTTAGTGGTCTCCAAGTGAAAATAAATTTAGGAAAATTAATGCCCTACATAACCCTTCTAATCAAAGGGTAAATCAATATCATACACCTTATTTTTTCTAACAACACAAACAAGTATTGACTAAGC
This sequence comes from Mustela putorius furo, assembly GCF_011764305.1. NCBI lineage: Eukaryota > Metazoa > Chordata > Mammalia > Carnivora > Mustelidae > Mustela > Mustela putorius. Next base: position 78,657,826 of record NW_025421987.1, read on the forward strand.
CTGGAGCCCTGTTTTAATTTAACATGTCCATGATACCTGGTGGATCCAAGAACATTTCATCTGGTTCCTTGACTCGTAGTACTCACCATAATAAATGAAGATTTTCTTAATAAAAATAATGTTCTTGTCCAAGAAAGTTTAATAGGTCAATATCCACAGATCTGATTACCCTTATTTAAGATATACAGAAGCATTGAATTAAGAGTGATGAAAAGTGAAACAATGTGTCAAGCTTAGTTGCTGTTTCTCAGGATTTGTGATTTATGGGGCTGCCACCATAATTAGCTGATGGAATATAAAAGAACCAAAGACTATAAGAGTATGTTCTAATGAGGTAGGAAAGTACACACTCCTGCCTAGCTAATACATCGGAACACTTATATATTGTTTCTCTAAGTTTACATATTGACTTCAATCATTTCAAATACCAAAAGGCTCCCCTCATTCTAATATTTGCTTTCCTTTCTCTAGAGTTCTATGTATCTTCCCCTTCCCTACTAGACTGTGCACTAATTGAACAGAGAGGTGAGGTTTATTCACCTTTGTATCTTCTCATTCCCAGCACTGTGCTAGCAGCAGGGCATGTGTCCCTTAGTTAAACAGTGGGGAAACTGAATTTCTAGAAGGAAAAAAAATAAAGAAGCATGAGAAGAATTTCAGTTGGTTAAATAATTAGAGCCGTTACTGGGGCCTAATCTGTGCTGAGCACTGGACCAAATATCTTACAGATAACAGCCTTCATCTCCATGACACCTCCACAAGCTGGGGTTTTTCACGGGGCAGGGAAGTAGGTAGAAGAAGGTGAAAAGCCTGGCCACACAGCTGTCCAGGGTATAACAGTCCCCAGCACCAGGAGTATCCTTCCATCTCTAGGAGGCTGCTTCTTTGAAAATATAAACCAAGGCCCGGTAGCCCTTGGTAGAGGCCAGCATGGGGCCCTTCTTCTCTACCTTCCCCAGTGGAGCCTGTGATCTCCAGTGCCCACCCAAGTCCCCCAGCCTCTGCCACTGCCTGCTAGGTACCCCTCCCACGTACCCCAAGGCAGCCCTTAGAGGTCAGCTGATGCAATGTCAGCTGCCAAAGTTTTCAAAAAGGCAATGAAATTAGAGTGGAAATTTGGGAATTCCTGGGCCATGGGGCCTCTGCAGGGCTCCTTCTGTCAAGACTCAGGAAGAGTGGGCTGTGCAGACCTCAGAAACTGTCATTCGTTTGATGACTTTGTATTATTTCTTCTGGGAAAACCCAGTGCTGGGCGCAAGACATTATCGATTTCATCTTCTCCTTGCCTAAACTTCCCCGCAAAAAGGCTTACTGCCAAAACTTCCTGCAGAAGCATAATTAAAAATTCCATTTTGAGATCATCTTTTTTTTTTTTAAGATTTTATTTATTTATTTGTCAGAGAGAGAGAGAGCGAGCACAGGTAGACAGAGTGGCAGGCAGAGTCAGAGGGAGAAGCAGGCTCCCTGCGGAGGAAGGACCCCGATGTGGGACTCGATCCCAGGATGCTGGGATCATGACCTGAGCCAAAGGCAGCTGCTTAATCAACTGAGCCACCCAGGCGTCCCCCATTTTGAGATCATCTTTATTGACAAACCTACATACCATACTTACAAAATGGAAAAGTTGTTTTATTTTTTAAATTTGAGTTATATCATCTCATAAAAGTCCCAAAGATGTGTTGAGGTCTAAAAAGTAAGCTACTTTTCACGGAGACTTCAATGGGGACTTTAGTCAGGGTCAGCCTCATACTAATCATCACATAATTCTGGGCCCCAGCAGAGATCTCACAAGCTTTTCCAACTTCATAATAAAAGCCACCAAATCTCTCTTAGAAATCCATATGCCTCCAGTGGAATAATTTAATTGTTACTAAGGCTACAAGGCTAGCTACTCTAAGTTAAAGTAAGGAAAACTAATAGGGGAGACAGGTTACTTCAAACCATTTTTCTCTACCTTTTCAGGGTCTTAATGATAGTCTGGGTCTATGTCTTAGCCAAATAAAGAATGGTTCAGTGCACATGTCTTAGAATTACACTCAGTATCTTAATTACTTTTTCTTCCTTTTCCTTGAATACAGACATAAAAGAATTCATGAAGTACAATCTCTCCGTAATTCTCTACAATATGAAATTAAAAGCATTACAAGTGTCTCAGTATAATTACATAGTCTAGATTCATTGTTTGATGTTGTGACCATACTTACTAATTGGATCTCTCTAAGACTTTACCGGTTTTTTGTTGGGATTTTTTGTGTGTTGTTTTGTTTTTATTTTTTTTTTCATTTTCTTTCCCAGATGCACAAACTTCAAAGCACAGATTTTATCATGTAACAGACCTCAGTTTGAGTTGATAGATCCCCACGTTTTCCCAGCTTCACTCAGCTCTACAAAGTTTCTACACCTCCTGCAGTATGTTTCTCCATCCATATAATGAGGACAATTAGCCTAACATGCACATGATGTTCTGCAGGTAAAATGAGAAAGTGTAAGGAAAATACCTTGAATGCTATCTGCTAGATTTTTATTTCAAGAATTTTCCCTTAAAAAAAAAATACTTTCCCTTATATTTTAAGAATTGTCAGTTTGACTTCCTAAAACGATAGTGGAGTGGTTCACCCTGCATTTCTGCTTCATTTGAACATCATAGCTTTTCAAGCAATACAAAGCGAAACCATACTGGTTCTCTATTTCTGTTGTTCTCTTTGAAATCTTCACTTTACACAAAAGATCTTTTGATGCATGCCTGTCATGTTCCCTTTCATGTAATAACTTAGATGGGTGATTTTCTCAGCAGTAATCATGTCAAAATATGAATGGATAATTGCCATGATTCTGTTTGTTGACAGATTTAAATAAAATGTCACATGAATATAAAATCACTTTTCATATCTTCTTGTGAATGATGTTGTAGTGAGGATAAACTTTCAAATAATATAACGGGGAAATGAACACAAGTTTACTTACTTTTAATTCCTTCATTCTTCTAATAGGAGAAAGGCATTAATCAAAGTATTAAATCTAAGAAAAAGGAACTCCAGGAGTCAATTCTTGAGTATCTACGGTACCATAACTGCACAGTTAAACACAAGAGAATTTTGTATTCAAATTTATTAATAAAAAGGGGTAACATGGTAAACTGGAAAAAATTGGGATTGGGTCCTGCTTCTGCCATAAGGTCACTTTACCATTAAATCATTCACCTCATTGAGCCTCAAGATAGAGCTTATGTCAAACTAGAACAAGTGTCAGCTGCTACAGACTACATGTCAAACCCTGCCCACTCCCTGCTTTTGCAAATAAAGTTTTATTGGAATACGACCACGCCCATTCATAACATATTACCTATGGCTTCCATTGCATTACAAAGGCAGAGTTCAGTGGCTGCAAACAGAGACCATGTGGCTCAAAAACCTAAAATATGTACTATCTTGTCCTTACAGAAATTTTAAGTTTTGATGAATTTGAATTTGACAATTTTTTATGGTTTATATGACTTTGGGCTTTAGTTAAGAAATAAACTCCTCCAAGGTCAGAAAGATTTCTCTTAGAAGTCTTGAAGTTTGAGATTTACAGTTATTTCTATAATTCATCTCAACTTAATTTTATATACAATGCAAGTTAAGAATTCAGTTTAATTCTTGGAATATTGATATCCCATTGTTCCAGCAACATTTATTAAAAATCCTTTCCTGTCTGGAGCATTTGGATGGCTCAGTCGGTTAAGCATCTGCCTTCCTCTCAGGTCATGATCCCAGGGCCCTGGGATGAAGCTCCACATTGAGCTCCTTGCTCAGCAGGGAGACTGCTTCTCCCTCTCCCTCTGCCTGCTGCTTCCTCTGCTCCCTGTGCTTGTGCTTTTCCCTCTCAGTCTTTTTCTGTCAAATAAATATATAAAATCTTTAAAAAAAAAAAAAGAAAATACTTTCTTTTCTCCTTGTATTGCTTTAAAAGCTTTACTGAAAATTAATTGGCCATATATTTATGGTTTATTTCTTAATGCTCTATTCTGTCCCACTAATCTGTGTATTTTGCCATATGACAATACTACTTGGCAGTGATTATTGTAGAGTTACAGAAATCCTTGAAATCAGGTAGACTACAATCTACAACTTTTTTTTTTTTAGAATTGTTTTGCTAATATGAATCCCTTGAATTAAATTAATCTTAGAATCAGCTTGTCCAATTATAAAAACAAACTTGCTAGGGGTACTAGTGAGAATTACACTGAATCTATAGATCAACTTAGGGAGAATTGACATCTTACAACTTTGAGACATGTGGAGGTGCCTGGGTGGCTCAGTCAGTTAAGCGTCTGCCATCAGCTCAGGTCGTGATCTAGGTCATGATCTCAGGGTCCTGGGATCAAGCCCCATATCAGGTTACCTGCCCAGCAGTGAGTTAGCTTCTCTCCCTCTCTCTCTCTGAGTCTTCTTCTTGCTTGTTCCTTGTCCCTCTCTCCCTCCCATGAAAAAAATAATTTTTTAAATTAAAAAATATATTGACTCATGAACATGATATAAACCTCCATTTATTTATATTTTCTTTATACTATTACAACAATATTGTGTGGTTTTCAGCGGGGTCTTTTACATATTTGTTAAATTTTTCCCTAGTAATTTTATGTTTTTGGAGGCTATTACAGATGGGTTTTTGTTTGTTTTGATTTTCAAATAGATCATGATCAGTGTATAAGAATACATTTTCCTTAGTATACAGACTTTTTATCCTGTGACCTTGCTTTTGTTTCTGTAAATCATTTAGGACTTTCTATGTCTATAATATGTCATCCTTCAATAAAGGCAAATTTAATTCTTTTCCAATCTGAATGCATTTTGTTTCTTTGTCTTACTTTATTGCACTAAGACTTCTAGTAGAATGCTGAATAGAAATGTTAAGACCAAACATTCTTGCTTTTTTTCTTAATCATTGGAGGAAAGCACTTGGCCTTTCATCATTAAGTATGATATCAATCTTTATAGAGTTGAGAAAATTCTCTTTAATTCTTCATTTGCTGTAAGTGTTTATCAGGAACTGCTTCTAATTTTGTCAGATGTCTTTTTTCTGCATCTATTGAGTTGATTATACTGATTTTCTCCTTAATCTGTTAATACGGTGAATTACAATGATTGTTTAATGTATAATCAGTCACTTTCCTAGCTAGCACCACTTTACCACTACTCTAAATGCATTACATAGATTTTACTATATTTTCATATTTATTCAGTTCAAAATATTTCCACATTTTTCTTATTATTTTTTACCTTGACCATGGGTTATTCAGAAATGTAATATTTAACTTCCAAACATATGGAGATTTTACATATGTATTATTGTCATTCCTTCTAACTTCCATTGAAACCAGAGAACATAATTTGCATGATTCAAATCTTTTAAAATTGAGACTTGTTTTAATAGCCCAGCATATCATCTATTTTAGTGAATGTCCATGTACACTTTTTTTTAAATTTTTTATTTTTTATAAACATATACTTTTATCCCCAGGGGTACAGGTCTGTGAATCACCAGGTTTACACACTTCACAGCACTCACCAAAGCACATACCCTCCCCAATGACCATAACCCCACTCCCCCTTCTCCCAACCCCCCTCCCCCCAGCAACCCTCAGTTTGTTTTGTGAGATTAAGAGTCACTTATGGTTTGTCTCCCTCCCAATCCCATCTTGTTTCATTGATTCTTCTCCTACCCACTTAAGCCCCCATGTTGCATCACCACTTCCTCACATCAGGGAGATCATACGATAGTTGTCTTTCTCTGCTTGACTTATTTCGTAAGCATGATACGCTCTAGTTCTATCCATGTTGTTGCAAATGGCAAGATTTCATTTCTTTTGATGGCTGCATAGTATTCCATTGTGTATATATACCACATCTTCTTGATCCATTCATCTGTTGATGGACATCTAGGTTCTTTCCATAGTTTGGCTATTGTGGACATTGCTGCTATAAACATTCGGGTGCACATGCCCCTTTGGATCACTACGTTTGTATCTTTAGGGTAAATACCCAGTAGTGCAATTGCTGGGTCATAGGGTAGTTCTATTTTCAACATTTTGAGGAACCTCCATGCTGTTTTCCAGAGTGGTTGCACCAGCTTGCATTCCCACCAACAGTGTAGGAGGGACATCTGTCACCCCATTGATCGCCAGGGTTGATTCGGCTGATCTGGCTGGCTAGGCAGGTGTCCCCTTCCTCCCTCACCCCTCCATGTGCATCCCTCCCGAAGCTGCGCACTTGGTCAAAGAGGACGACCTTCCCCCGATAGAGGAGAGGACCATTCTTCGGTCAAGGATATACGAGTAGCTGCGCTCCCCTGCTAGAACCTCCAAACAAGCTCCATGTACACTTTTGAAAAAGGTATATTTTTCTGTCGTGGGATGTAGTACTCTGTAAGTGTCAGATAGGTCATGCTCACTGATAGAATTGTCCAAACTTTATATGTCTTCACTGATTTCCAGTCTTTTTCTTATATTAATTACTAGGAGAGAATTAGTGAGTTTTATAACATTAATTCTTTGTCAACTGAAGCCCAGGGAATAAAGTTTATGCTAATACTTCTGTTCTGAGAACTCTGTTTTTTTGGCCTGAAATGAAATGGTGACTAATCTGTAGGGTTTGTTTTGCCCAGTTAAGGACTTACCACCTACAATATTAGTGCGATGCTAAGGAAGTGTAATGTTTTGAATGGTTGATTCCCAAACACTAAATTATTATCTGTGAGTTGCCAGACAGTCTACCCAGAATTTGTCTTCCTTGAACATTACTAGTTTTCTGTGTTTGAAACTCTTGTAGATTTTATTGGGTTATACACTTATTCCTACAGGAAATCATTGATATTGATCTTCTAGGGCAGGAAAAGCTAGAGTTTGAGGACAGATTTCAGCTTTGCTTGCTGCTGAATTAGCTTTAGATGATTTTTACAAACTTGAGGATAATGTGATAAGTGTCACTGTATATAAGAAAATTTGTTAACAAGGAATTATTAAATGTTTATTTATGTGTACCACTCACCTTCACCCTGACTGCTTTATCTCTCTCTCTCTCTTTCTCTCTCTCTCTCTATATATAAAACCATTATTTGTTCCCTCTTGTGCTTTGTTTATCTTTAGAAAAAGAGACAATACTTCTGTAAAATCTATTTAATCAGAACATTGTCAAGAAAACAAAAGGATAAGAAAGTAATATAATTGTTGAGGTTGTAGAAAGAGCAGTAGAATATGGAAATATAGTTAGTTAATCCTATTTTCATAAATAACTCTAGACACTTTTGGGGGTGTATTTATTCTTGGCTCATGAACCTCTTATCTATTAAAATTCTAGCCTCTACTAATCTAGGCTAGCTTTTTTTTTTTTTTTTTTTTTTTTTTTTTTTGCTGTTATTACTGTTGTTTTCTTTCTTTTTTTGGTCTGATGACCTGATAGCAGATGGTGTAGGATTCAATTAAGCACACCTAGGAGATTTAGATTATGTCTTTGATTTTCCTGGTCACTAATAGCATGAAAATCTGCTATTGGATTCTTATGTATATCAGAAAGATATACATAAAGAAACTAACTGAAATTCAAAAGACAGAATTCTCTTCAGTCACAAGCAAGGTATTGGGTATTCTGTGTCCTCTAAAAATTCTGGGTCCTGTGAGGTAAGAATTACTACGTTAACATTTTATTTGGAAAGCATAAACTGGTGAAAGCAAAGAAAAAAGTGAAGGGAGGAAAAAGAGCAGGGAGCCCTATGCGGGGCTCAATCCCAGGATGCTGGGATCATGACCTGAGCTGCAGGCAGACACTTAATGCCTAAGCCACCCAGCACCCCATTATTTTTTATTTTTTAAGAGGAAGATTATATGATTGACATTCAAAGAAGACATCAAGAAAATTAGCATTGTCTAAACTTCAACCCAGAAAACTTTAGACATGAAATATGTATGGAAAAGTAACAGCAAGGAATTTCAAATTGAAGACTTTTTTTGTTTGTCTAAAAAAGTTCTAGACCAGTAGTAATAAATATTTATGAGTACTGGAAACTTAATATTTATTGAGTTAATTTTTTAACAAATAGACACTTTTGGTGGAGGTTTTTTTTTTTTTTTTTTTTTTGTCCAGGCTCCCTTGTCTTGAATTACCCACCACACATACACATCTCCAAAGAAACAGGCCTCTCAAGCACATTTTTAGTATGTGTTCTCCCCACCTACTCTTCACAGCTTATTAGATAAAGAAACAGCTAACACATAAGGAACTAGTCTGGAGACAGATGTGAGTCAATCTCATTTTCTTCTCTAGGGAATCAAAATTTGTATGGTGAGAAAATGGGTCAGTTAGACTCAGAGAGTAGGCTTTCCAGATTCGTGTATATTTGGAGCTAGGGAATCGTGTCAGGAAGGTCTGGCAAGTTACATAAAGTCTATTCTGCCAAGAGAGAAGAATGAAGGAGAGAGAAAGAGAGGGGTAACCGCCAACCTACAAAAGGAGACAGAAACAGTACCGCATCAGATCAGGTAACTTCCCAAGTTCTGGTACTACTCCTTTGTAAGTAGAGCAACCACACAATTTGTCTTAAGCCAAGTATGTTGGTTTCTTAGATCTGCCATATAACCACATACTTGGCAGTTTATAACAACAGAAATTTCTTTTCTCACAGTTCTGGAGGTTAGAAGTCTGAAATCGGTATCACCAGGCCAAAATCATGGTAGCATCAGGGCCATATTCCCTCTGGAGGCTCTAGGGGAGAATCTGTTCCTTGCCTCTTCCAGTTTCTAGTGGCTGCCAGCATTCCTTGGCTTGTGGCCACACGACTCCAATCTCTGGTTGCAAGACTCCCTCTGCCCCTCCTTTAGAAGGAGACTTGTGATTGCATTTAGGGCCCAAGATAATCCAGGATAGTTTCTCCATATTGAAGTGTCTCTGCACTGATTACAAATGTTCTCCCTGAAACTGCCATAGCAAGTCAATACAAAATTCACTTTCCAGTCCCAAGTTCTAGAAGAAACTGTCATATCTTTTTAATATATTCTCATTTATAAAACTAGTTAGAGAAATGTCTGTGTTTTACAATCCAATGATCCCTGATTAAGACAGAAGACAAAATTCTGTAGGGTTGTTTCACAATCTCTCCAACTTTTAAAATATATGGTGCCCTCTTTGAATGAACCTATATTTTAAGTCTTTCCTGCATAAATGTTAAATGGCAGGCTTAAATCTGTTTAATAAATAAATAAGAAAATAAATAAATCCATCCTGCTGGTGTCAGCAAATAAGTGAGAGGAAAATCTGCAGTGACAAAAGGTATTTTGATGTTCCATGCAGTGACAGCATCTAGATACTGCCCTTGTGCCACACAAGCTGAGTTTGCTTTTGCTGGGCTGCATGCAAAGTCAATAACTTTCCCTTCTCTGACTACAACACAGTAAAAAGGAAAAAACCACATTCCTATTTCTGCAATAAATCAATTATCACGTACCAGCTACCACCACCAATAAGCATGTTCCAGCATCTTTTGAGGTACAAATGAACAAATTCCACTCTCTAGAAAACAATGAAATATATTTTCCTTACAAAAGTTAAAAGAAACCTCAGAATATATAGAAATCAAAAAATTTCTATGTTACCACAATTTTCAAAACCAAGGCTACTGATTATTTTCATTGCCAGTACAATTGTATATACCACTGAATATATTGCTTAAGTGTAAAATGATCACCTGTGATTCAAAGAGCCATTCCAATAAAGCCTTCTATTAAGACTATTCTGCCCTATTAGTTTGTTTCGTTTTTAGGGTTATTGCATGGCAAGGAGATATCACTTCCTTCTTCCTAATATCTGACATTGTGTTTGACATAAAGCACCATTCATGGCTCATATTTTTATGTTTTCTCCTATCCTTTCCTCTGCAATAACAAAGGTTAGGACTTGGGTAATTAAAAATAGCTTCAGGGGTATTGGGCTGGATCAGTCAGTAGAACATGTAGCTCTTCATCGTACGGTCCTGAGTTCAAGCCCCACATTGAGTGTAGAGATTACTACAAAAGATAAACTTTAAAAATAGTGTCAAGGAACCATAAGTGACTCTTAATCTCACAAAACAAACTGAGGGTTGCTGGGGGGAGGGGCTTGGGAGGGGGGTGGGGTTATGGATATTGGGGAGGGTATGTGCTGTGGTGAGTGCTGTGAAGTGTGTAAACCTGGCGATTCACAGACCTGTACCCCTGGGGATAAAAATATATTATATGTTTATAAAAAATAAAAATTTAAAATTTAAAAAAAAATAGTGTCAAGGTACTAAATCAGTGAGACAGTTTCAGCTGAATCACCCTAAAGTTTTCACTCATACAAATCATATTACTCTAATAAAGTCAAGAAATTTTCAAGGAAAAATAGAGTAGGTGCTCGGTAAAAATTAGTTAATTAAACCTGCTTTTCTAGAAAATAAAATTTGACACATAATTCTTGAGCTTACTCAACACTAGGCACTAGTCTAGGATAGAGATAAAGTCTCTCCCCGTAAGGCATTTGCAAAAACTTAGAGAAAACTGGATAATCTCAGAAAAAAAAATGTACTAGGTTGTCAAATCTTCAAAACAGGAGAGCAGGTTTCTTGAGGAGCAATGATTCCTCAGTCCTTAAAACATAAGGACTAATAAATAATTGCCAAATTATTGAAACTAAGGTAATACACCATGAACAATGTCACATGACAATTGTCTTTAGAATGCTTAGAAATGTCTATGAGAGTTCAGATGAGGGAAATATTATTTTGGGTTGGGGAGGTACAAGCAGGTGATAGTAGGAAGGAAGGGGTTAAAATTGGATCTTAAAGAGTGGGTGGAATTTAAATAGTGATATAATAGAACCCATGAGAAATATGCAAGTTGCATTTAACAAATAAAGGAAAGGCTAGTTGTGGCAAAGCCAGGGATGAAGTTTAAAATTAATTAATGTTAGAACTGGAAACACCAGTTGGGGAGAGATTACATAGTCTTCCCAAGCACATATAGGAGTTAGCTTTACTTAATATAAGATAAAAAAGTCCTATCATCCAGGCTAGGAATAAGGAGACTGGGGTTTGAGTCCGTATGTACTCACTAACTAGATGTAGAACTTAAACCACCCACTCAGTCATACTGTCCTTATTTGCATTAAGAAAAAGCTGGACTAGAAATTGGTCTAGGGAATTGTTTCCCAGTCTTGTTGAATAGAAAAAAAACACCTTTTAGAGTAAAAAAAAAAAAAAAATTTAATTATTTGAATGCTTATAATTGTACTTTTTAAGAAACATTGAGAAATGTACAATAAAAAAAGCTAGGAGGAGTCAAGATGATGGAGAAGTAGCAGGCTAGGCTACTTCAGCTAGCCAGAGATCAGCTAGATAGTTTATCTAAAGATTGCAAACACCTGCAAATCCATCGGCAGATCGAAGAGAAGAACAACAACAATTCTGGAAACAGAAAAACAACCACTTTCTGAAAGGTAGGACCGGCGGAGAAGTGAATCCAAAGCGACGGGAAGATAGACCCCGGGGGGAGGGGCCGGCTCCCAGCAAGCGGCGGAGCAATGGCGCACAAAATCAGGACTTTTAAAAGTCTGTTCCGCTGAGGGACATCGCTCCAGAGGCTAAACCGGGGCGAAGCCCACGTGGGGTCAGCATGGCCTCAGGTCCCGCAGGGTCACAGAAGGATCAGGGGTGTCTGAATGTCGCAGAGCTTGCGCGCATTGGAATGGGAAAGCCGGCTACAGAGACAGAGCCAACAGTAAGCTCACACCTGGGTGTTACCCTGAACCGGTCGCAGGCTCGGTGAGCTCGGAGCGTGACTGGAGGTCAGGCAGACGGGAGTAACTGGGCGCTGTTCTCTGAGGGTGCACTGAGGAGTGGGGCCCTGGGCTCTCGGCTCCTCCGCGTCAGAGACCAGGAGGCCACCATTTGTATTCCCGTCCTCCGGAACTCTACGGAAAGCGCTCAGGGAACAAAAGCTCCTGAAAGCAAACCCGAGCGGATTACTCAGCCCGGCCCCTGGTAAGGGAAGTGCAATTCTGCCTGGGGCAAAGACACTTGAGAATCACTACAACAGGCCCCTCCCCCAGAAGATCAACAAAAAATCCAGCCGAGACCAAGTTCACCTACCAAGGAGTGCGGTTTCAATACCAAGGAGAGCAGCAGAATTCCAGAGGAGGAGAAAGCCAAGCAGGGAACTCATGGCTTTCTCCCTGTGATTTTTTTTTCTTTTCTTTTTTTTTTTTTTCCCTGTGATTTTTTTAGTCTTGCAGTTAATTTAATTTTTTTTGTCATTTTTTTGTCTCTTCTTCTGCTAAAATTTTTTAAACGTTTACCTTTTTTTTTAACATTTTTTAACAAGTTTATCTAATATATATATTTTTTCCTTTTTATATTTTTCTTTATTCGTTTTCCTTTTTAAAATTCTTTTATTTCTATTTTCTTTTTTTTTTTCTTTCTTACTTTTTGAACCTCTTTTTATCCCCTGTCCCCCCTTCACGATTTGGGATCTCTTCTGATTTGGTTAAAGCATATTTTCTTGGGGTTGTTTCCACACTTTTAGTACTTTACTTGCTCTTTCAGATAATCTTATCTGGACAAAATGACAAGGCGGGAAAATTCACCAAAAAAAAAGAACAAGAGGCAGTACCGAAGGCTAGGGACCTAATCAATACAGACATTGGTAATATGTCAGATCTAAAGTTCAGAATGACAATTCTCAAGGTTCTAGCTGGGCTCAAAAAAGGCATGGAAGATATTAGAGAAACCCTCTTGGGAGATATAAAAGCCCTTTCTGGAGAAATAAAAGAAATAAAATCTAACCAAATTGAAATCAAAAAAGCCATTAATGAGGTGCAATCAAAAATGGAGGCTCTCACTGCTAGGATAAATGAGGCAGAAGAAAGAATTAGTGATATAGAAGACCAAATGACAGAGAATAAAGAAGCTGAGCAAAAGAGGGACAAACAGCTACTGAACCACGAGGGGAGAATTCGAGAGATAAGTGACACCATAAGACAAAACAACATTAGAATAATTGGGATTCCAGAAGAAGAAGAAAGAGAGAGGGGAGCAGAAGGTATACTGGAGAGAATTATTGGGGAGAATTTCCCCAGTATGGCAAAGGCAACGAGCATCAAAATTCAGGAGGTTCAGAGAACGCCCCTCAAAATCAATAAGAATAGGCCCACAACCCGTCACCTTATAGTAAAATTTACAAGTCTTAGTGACAAAGAGAAAATCCTGAAAGCAGCCCGGGAAAAGAGGTCTGTAACATACAATGGTAAAAATATTAGATTGGCAGCTGACTTATCCACAGAGACCTGGCAGGCCAGAAAGAGCTGGCATGATATTTTCAGAGCACTAAACGAGAAAAACATGCAGCCTAGAATACTATATCCAGCTAGGCTATCATTGAAAATAGAAGGAGAGATTAAAAGCTTCCAGGACAAACAAAAACTGAAAGGATTTGCAAACACCAAACCAGCTCTACAGGAAATATTGAAAGGGGTCCTCTAAGCAAAGAGAGAGCCTACAAGTGGTAGATCAGTAAGGAACAGAGACAATATACAGTAACAGTCACCTTACAGGCAATACAATGGCACTAAATTCATACCTCTCAATAGTTACCCTGAATGTTAATGGGCTAAATGCCCCAATCAAAAGACACAGGGTATCAGAATGGATAAAAAAACAAAACCCATCTATATGTTGCCTCCAAGAAACTCATTTTAAGCCCGAAGACACCTCCAGATTTAAAGTGAGGGGGCGGAAAAGAATTTACCATGCTAATGGACATCAGAAGAAAGCAGGATTGGCAATCCTTATATCAGATCAATTAGATTTTAAGCCAAGACTATAATAAGAGATGAGGAAGGACACTATATCATACTCAAAAGGTCTGTCCAACAAGAAGATCTAACAATTTTAAATATCTATGCCCCCAACGTGGGAGCAGCCAACTATATAAACCAATTAATAACAAAATCAAAGAAACACATCAACAATAATACAATAATAGTAGGGGACTTTAACACTCCCCTCACTGAAATGGACAGATCATCCAAGCAAAACATCAGCAAGGAAATAAAGGCCTTAAAGGACACACTGGACCAGATGGACATCACAGATATATTCAAAACTATTCATCCCAAAGCAACAGAATACACATTCTTCTCTAGTGCACATGGAACATTCTCCAGAATAGATCACATCCTTGGTCCTAAATCAGGACTCAACTGGTATCAAAAGATTGGGATCATTCCCTGCATATTTTCAGACCACAATGCTCTGAAGCTAGAACTCAACCACAAAAGGAAGTTTGGAAAGAACCCAAATACATGGAGACTAAACAGCATCCTTCAAAAGAATGAATGGGTCAACCGGGAAATTAAAGAAGAATTGAAAAAAATCATGGAAACAAATGATAATGAAAATACAACAGTTCAAAATCTGTGGGACACAACATAGGCAGTCCTGAGAGGAAAATATATAGCGGTACAAGACTTCCTCAAGAAACAAGAAAGGTCTCACGTACACAACCTAACCCTACACCTAAAGGAGCTAGAGAAAGAACAAGAAAGAAACCCTAAGCCCAGCAGGAGAAGAGAAATCATAAAGATCAGAGCAGAAATCAATGAAATAGAAACCAAAAAGACAATAGAGCAAATCAACGAAAGTAGGAGCTGGTTCTTTGAAAGAATTAATAAAATTGATAAACCCCTGGCCAGACTTATCAAAAAGAAAAGAGAAAGGACCCAAATAAATAAAATCATGAATGAAAGAGGAGAGATCACAACTAACACCAAAGAAATAAAACTATTATAAGAACATACTATGAGCAACTCTATGCCAACAAATTTGACAATCTGGAAGAAATGGATGCATTCCTAGAAACATATAAACTACCACAACTGAACCAGGAAGAAGTAGAAAGCCTGAACAGACTGGTAACCAGTAAGGAGGTTGAATAGTCGTTAAAAATCTCCAAACAAACAAAAGCCCAGGGCCAGACGGCTTCCCGGGGGAATTCTACCAAACATTTAAAGAAGAACAAATTCCTATTCTCCTGAAACTCTTCCAAAAAATAGAAATGGAAGGAAAACTTCCAAACTCATTTTATGAGGCCAGCATCAGCTTGATCCCAAAGCCAGACAAGGATCCCATCAAAATGAGAGCTTTAGACCAATATCCTTGATGAACACAGATGCGAAAATCCTCACCAAAATACTAGCCAATAGGATTCAACAGTACATTAAAAGGATTATTCACCACGACCAAGTGGGATTTATTCCAGGGCTGAAAGGTTGGTTCAACATCCGCAAATCAGTCAATGTGATACAACACATCAATAAAAGAAAGAACAAGAACCATATGATAGATGCTGAAAAAGCATTTGACAAAGTACAGCATCCCTTCCTGATCAAAACTCTTCAAAGTGTAGGGATAGAGGGCACATACCTCAATATCATCAAAGCCATCTATGTAAAACCCACCACAAATATCATTCTCAATGGAGAAAAACTGAAAGCTTTTCCGCTAAGGTCAGGAACACGGCAGGGATGTCCATTATCACCACTGCTATTCAACATAGTACTAGAGGTCCTAGCCTCAGCAATCAGACAACAAAAGGAAATTAAAGGCATCCAAATCGGCAAAGAAGAAGTCAAATTATCACTCTTCACAGATGATATGATACTATATGTGGAAAACCCAAAAGACTCCACTCCAAAACTGCTAGAACTTGTACAGGAATTCAGTCAAGTGTCAGGATATAAAATCAATGCACAGAAATCAGTTGCATTTCTCTACACCAACAGCAAGACAGAAGAAAGAGAAATTAAGGAGTCCATCCCATTTACCATTGCACCCCAAACCGTAAGATACCTAGGAATAAACCTAACCAAAGAGGCACAGAATCTATACTCAGAAAACTATAAAGTACTCATGAAAGAAATTGAGGAAGACACAAAGAAATGGAAAAATGTTCCATGCTCCTGGATTGGAAGAATAAATATTGTGAAAATGTCCATGCTACCTAAAGCAATCTACACATTTAATGCAATTCCTATCAAAGTACCATCCATCTTTTTCAAAGAAATGGAACAAATAATTCTAAAATTTATATGGAACCAGAAAAGACCTCGAATAGCCAAAGGGATATTGAAAAAGAAAGCCAACGTTGGTGGCATCACAATCCCAGACTTCAAGCTCTCTTACAAAGCTGTCATCATCAAGACAGCATGGTACTGGCACAAAAACAGACACATAGATCAATGGAACAGAATAGAGAGCCCAGAAATAGACCCTCAACTCTATGGCCAACTAATCTTCGACAAAGCAGGAAAGAATGTCCAATGGAAAAAAGACAGCCTCTTCAATAAATGGTGCTGGGAAAATTGGACAGCCACATGCAGAAAAATGAAATTGGACCATTTCCTTACACCACACACAAAAATAGACTCAAAATGGATGAAGGACCTCAATGGATGAAAGGAATCCATCAAAATCCTTGAGGAGAACACAGGCAGCAACCTCTTTGACCTCAGCCGCAGCAACATCTTCCTAGGAACATCATCAAAGGCAAGGGAAACAAGGGCAAAAATGAACTATTGGGATTTCATCAAGATCAAAAGCTTTTGCACAGCAAAGGAAACAGTTAACAAAATCAAAAGACAACTGACAGAATGGGAGAAGATATTTGCAAACGACATACCAGATCAAGGACTAGTGTCCAAAATCTATAAAGAACTTAGCAAACTCAACACCCAAAGAACAAATAATCCAATCAAGAAATGGGCAGAAGACATGAACAGACATTTCTGCAAAGAAGACATCCAGATGGCCAACAGACACATGAAAAAGTGCTCCATATCACTCAGCATCAGGGAAATACAAATCAAAACCACAATGAGATATCCCCTCACAACAATCAGAATGGCTAAAATCAACAAGTCAGAAAATGACAGATGGTGGCGAGGATGCGGAGAAAGGGGAACCCTCCTACACTGTTGGTGGGAATGCAAGCTGGTGCAACCACTCTGGAAAACAGCATGGAGGTTCCTCAAAATGTCGAAAATAGAACTGCCCTATGACCCAGCAATTGCACTACTGGGTATTTACCCTAAAGATACAAACGTAGTGATCCAAAGGGGCATGTGCACCCGAATGTTTATAGCAGCAATGTCCACAATAGCCAAACTATGGAAAGAACCTAGATGTCCATCAACAGATGAATGGATCAAGAAGATGTGGTATATATACACAATGGAATACTATGCAGCCATCAAAAGAAATGAAATCTTGCCATTTGCAACAACATGGATAGAACTAGAGCGTATCATGCTTACGAAATAAGTCAAGCAGAGAAAGACAACTATCGTATGATCTCCCTGATGTGAGGAAGTGGTGATGCAACATGGGGGCTTAAGTGGGTAGGAGAAGAATCAATGAAACAAGATGGGATTGGGAGGGAGACAAACCATAAGTGACTCTTAATCTCACAAAACAAACTGAGGGTTGCTGGGGGGAGGGGGGTTGGGAGAAGGGGGAGTGGGGTTATGGTCATTGGGGAGGGTATGTGCTTTGGTGAGTGCTGTGAAGTGTGTAAACCTGGCGATTCACAGACCTGTACCCCTGGGGATAAAAATACATGTTTATAAAAAAAATTTAAATTTAAATTTAAAAAAAAAGCTATTACTAATTTAACTATGTTTTTAATATATTTCTACTTTAGTGTCCACAATAGCAACCACTTATTCAGGGGTTTGGTTGGTTTGGTTTGGTTTTAAGATTTTAGCTATTTATTTGAGAGAAAGGGCGAGAGGGTGAGCAGGGGAAGGGGCAGTGGGAGAGGAAGACAATCTGGAGTAGACTCCATGCTGAACACAGAGCCCAACATGGGGCTGTATCCCACAACCCTGAGTTCATGACATGAGCCAAAATCAAGAGTCAGATGCTTAACTGACTGGACACTCAGGTGACCCAGCAACCACATATTCATTTTTAAAAACTTCAATATATATAAGGCTTATCACATTGTATTTTTAATTTACAATTCCCTGATTACTAATAAGATTGTACATTCTTTTGGTGTATTTTATGAAATGCCTCTTCATATCTTTATCCTATTTCTCTATTGTGCTGTTTCTTTATGACTGAATTGAAGGATACTTTGTATATATCAAAATGTATATTTTGTATATACAAAATCCTTTTTAATTTTCACCTTGTAAATATTTTCTCCCTGTTGCTGGGTTGTTAACTTTCTTTATAATGTTCTTATGATGAAGAGAAATTCTTCATTTTAATGGAGTTAAATTTATCATTCATTTCCCTTATAGTTTGTACTTTTTTTATTTTCTTCTGTAATCCTTTCTTATCCCAAAGTCATAAAGGCATTCTATATTTTCTTTTAAATATTTTATTATTCATATTATTCATATCAAATATTCATAATATTTTATTATTCAATCTACCAGATACAAAAAAACTGTTTTAGTACAACACAGATATGGAAGTTGACTTTTTCACATGAATAATTATCCTACATAATTTTTTAATATTCCATCTTCTCTCCCACTTTGATTAGCAAAACCATACATATCTGCTTTATAGATTTCCCCATTTGCATGTGTTTCCACATTCTTTATTCTCTTCTATTTGCATAGTTATTTAAATGTCTGCCACACCCTGTTTTAATCACCAAAGCTTTATAATAAACCTTGATATCTGCTAGGGCAAATCCTTCAACATTACCAAGTTCCATTAAATGCTTTTCAAAATGCACAAATGTTCAGGTAACATTCACTTCACCAATAAGCATTATATATCACCTTCTCTCTTAAACATTTGTTGAAGATGGGGCTGCGGAGGATAAACCAACTTAATTTAAATATATGATCAGTTATGAATACCTGGAAATTGATTTTGGTGCATCTCTGAGCTCATATTCTGAGAACGTTTTTGCCTCCCTCATAAAAGACAAAAGCAAATGCCAGATTACCTTGGTCCATCTTAGCTACCAACATAAGAGACATTCCAAATAATAACTCCAGGGGTGCCTAGGTGGCTCAGTGGGTTAAGCCTCTGCCTTCAGCTCTGGTGATGATCCCACGCTGCTGGCATTGAGCACCACATCGGACTCTCTGCTTGGCAGGGAGCCTGCTTCCCCCTCTCTCTCTACTTGTGATTTCTGTCTGTCAAATAAATAAATAAAATCTTAAATAAATAAATAAATAAATTACAACTCCAAACCAGGATGAAATATACCACCTTTCGAGACAAGAAAAGTCTTTAACTTTTTCATAAAGGTGATGAGTTCAGTAGAACTCATCAATATAACTGACATCTCAAAAATAATTCTATTTTAAAAAAAACTGAGTTCAATAGAACTCATCAATATAACTGACATCCCCAAAATAATTCTATTTAAAAAAAAAAAAAAACTTCCCAAGGACACTACACAGACTGAGTTGCTGAGTTGCTAAAGATGCAAACATCTCTGAGTTTCTTTTGATCATGTCATTTACAGGGAAATGCATAAAGCATATTAGTTGAAAACAAAACCTTGAATAAGGTTCTGGTTTATTCTAATATATATGTCCTACTATTTCAGTCCCTCTGATACGATTTTTTTTTTCAAGTAATATGCCCCTCCATTCCTTTATAGGTCACACTTTTTAAAAGATCACACAATGAAAGGAATTATAGTTGAACACATAATTCTACTTGAATAATCAAGCTCATTTGGGAAGTCAGTTCTCATGTCTACAGCTGGGCTGTGAAGGCATTAGTGAGCTCGCAGCTATAAGAGCGTAAATGTCAGCAGGAGAACACTTGGAAACTGGTAACATCTTCCCTTCACAGCAGCCTCTTGGTTAAATGGAATGTTGTGCTCTAAACTAAATTACTTCAAGTCTGTTTGTGAAACTCAGTTGGATACATGTTTCTTATATAAACAACGGCTGGAGATAAATCTGCCAAAACTGGTACAGTGATTTGTATTTTTAGTCATGTAAAACTTTTAAACCCTGAAGTGGAATATAAGAAAAATATGTTATTTTAGCCCTGAAAATTTCCTGGATATTTCATTGAATACATTATAATGTTTAATACATATATTTACTATTGGTCTCTTGGTAGTGCAGA
Organism: Mustela putorius furo; assembly: GCF_011764305.1. Taxonomy (NCBI): domain Eukaryota; kingdom Metazoa; phylum Chordata; class Mammalia; order Carnivora; family Mustelidae; genus Mustela; species Mustela putorius. Next base: position 78,677,980 of record NW_025421987.1, read on the forward strand.
AATTATACTCATTTCTCTGAACTGTCCCCCAATGACCAACTTACTTCCAGGGCATTTCAGTTGCTACTGAGAAGAAATTGGTAACAAGGGAATTTAAAAGTTGCCAAAACTCTTCAATATTAAAGACAACAAATAAGATACAGGCCTTTGCTCAAGGGATCAAGACTTAAACACACTTAGTAGCAGAGGAAATTCCATTCTAATGTTTTCGTACATTTGAGGAAGGGCATCATTCAAGAGTTAATAAGCTACAAGTTAGGCACACCACCACCATGGCTGGACCCATGGGGAAGTAAAGATATTAGGATAAAAATGTGCAAAATAGTCAAATAATATTTATCTCCATGTGAAGGATGATGTACAAATACAAAATTGTGGCAGGGAGAATTGAGGTCTTAAGAATTCCAAAGGCCTACATCTCAGGATAAATCATTCCAGGCTCCTCAGATAATTTTTTTTAAAACCTCACTCCATAACTTCAGTGTATTTATCTCAGAGTCTCCATCATATGCCCCCACCCTCCAGCTCTGAAGCAACTTCATCAGAGAAGTTGTAGGATCAGAGATGATCCTACAAAGCCCCAACTATTGTTTAGAGAAAACACAGAAAATCCCACACCAGTATACATGAAATTGAATACATTTTAGAAAGTTACTCTCTGTTCAGGCCCTAACCGATAGAAGAAAAAGAAAGCATTTGCTATTAGGCATAAAAGTGCTCTGCTGGGTATAGGTAATCCTTTCAACATGGCATCCAATTTGATAGATGGGAAAACTGAGAGAAATAAGTGCATAGGCCACTCATCACATCTGTCCTTACTGTGATAGATGATGGTTTCACGGGTCCAACACCTGTTCCAACCCCCTTCTAGCATGCTAAAGCAGGTAAGCTAGAAAATCGTATTTCCCAAAACTCTCTGTAGCTAGCATTCGACATGTTATTCAATTGCCACCAATCAGGTATCCTTGTGTAGGACCTTCATTCAAAACTAAGTCACTTAGAGAGCAAAGCACTCACTTCAGACTTTCATGACTTGGGATGGATTTACACAAAGCAAGCAAAGCAAGATTCAGTATGCCTATCTTCCTGGCACTGAGGCCGGCAGTGGGTGAGGTCTTGGTGTCTAGAACTACGGTAGGGGCTGCCTGGGGAGCTGCCCCAATCCTCCTGGCAGAGGCTGCTCCTCAGTAGCCTGGTCCTGCACTGTGCTTCTGGCAGGAGTTCAGCTGGAGCATGTTTTTTCAGGCTTCTCAATGAAACTCTGAGCACTTTATTTGTTTCCCTGAACAAATAAGCATCTAATTAAACAAGCCATGGTGGATTTTGTTATGTGTATATAAGAATACTGACTACTAACACACCTTATGTATCCATAAGATATTCTAGCACTGAACAGAAAATCACTGAATGAAACAGTCCACCAGCACTCTGAAACTTAACAGTGAATTAAGAACTAAGCCTTATTTTTAACAAATGCTTTATATAGCTATAAAAAATACCTATAAAAGACAAAAAAGAGACTTTTCCTCAGATGCCAAGAAATTACAAGCAGTCTTAAAATTACAAGCAAATTATACTCCTAAATTAATTTTCAGTGGAGCGGTTGTGACCTTGATTGAATTTGTGTAGAACATCAGTGTTCTAAGTGGTGACTGAGTTCCTAAGTCATGTCAAAAACATTACATAAGCTTTACTGCAGGAGAAAGATCACAAAATTGCCATTAAAAAAAGAAATTAAAAAACTATCACATTATGAAACTAGTGATTATACAAAACAGAAACAAGAAAAATTTAACTTAGTGTGAAAGCTTTTTCTTGAGGGGACGAATGAGTTTCATTAGATTAGATGAGGAAAACTTAGAAATTATTATTCAGCTTCTCACAAAAAAACTTTGAAAGTTATGATACTGATTCATTTCTATGTCTAATTTTTTTTTAATTATGACATCCCTTTTCTAAAAAATACATGTACCACTAATGTTATACACAACTTTTCAGCTAGTCAATGACATTTTGAGGACTCATAATAAGTACAACAGAGAAGAGAAGGCCAAAGACGTAAGACAGGAATGAATATATTTGTGGAAGTATGTAGTAAAGGATTAATTCAATGGGCATGTGTACTCAAACCCTACACATTCCCAAAAAAGGACTGGCCTTAACTGGTCCCCAAGAGATAACCTCTAAGCTTTTAGAATATCCTGCCTGATAAGATTGTCTCTGTACAACTGAAACTGACCACACCAGATAGTTGATGGCAAGAATGAGATTTAGGGTGACTGCCTATTTTTGTTTTTCTGCCCCCCCTAGTCCATGCTATATTACTTTGACCTGAGGGGGGCACGGTGTTGGTGTTGGTGGCAGGAAGATAGGGAGGAATTGTGCTCCATGGCCACATGACTGACACCAAGTGAACCTAAACACCAAGACTCAAGAGAGCTTCCCTGGTGGGCAACGCATCATATATCATATATGATATCATACTTCATATATGTTGTCACACTTGTTTGCTGGGAGAAATAAGAACTGTTCATGTGACTCCACTGGAAGCTTGCTTTTGACTTCTCCTGGACTCTGCCCAACATACTTTTTCCATTTGCTGATTTTAATCTGTGTTCTTTCCCTGTAATAAACCATATCCATGGACACAACAGCTTTTCTAAGTTCTGCAAGACCTTGTGAAGCATCAAAACTGAAAGTGGTTTGGGGTCCCCGAAGATGGTAAATTTGAAAAAGATATCACATGGAGTAGAGTTAATAAAAGGATACTACTTATGGTAGAGTTAATAGAAGACAAATGAGGTAGGAAAATAGCAGGGGCTCATTTTTTCCCCCACAGATGGATAAGAAAGTTATTTAGACATTCACACAGCCTCAAAGTATTACCCACAGATCACTAATTTATTCAAGGGATAATGTGCATCAATAGTGGAAAACTCTATTGTCACTGCCTTAGCCAAGTGATCCAGCCCAGCATCACCAATATTGAAAAGGCCTGATGGTGATATAGTGAGGTGCTGATGTGCAGAATTGGGACATATGTACACATAAAAAAACATATTCACACATACACACATACACACACACACACACAACCTGTCATTTGTATGTATATAACTTAACATGAAAATTGGATTTAGTGTAGAAACAAATGTGGGAATTTGGGAAGGGGGATTGGATCTACAGAATTCTTGCATAGTTATAATTGAGTTTCTGAAATGACATGTAAGTATATTTGAATGACCTATGAATGACAGTATGTATAATATTATAAATTTCTTTTCCATTGTACAGACCAATAGAGTTATAAAGTTTTGGAGCAAAATGAAAGTTTAGATATTAGTATCACTCGGGAATTAACATCCAAAGTCTCTCTCTAGTAGAATATCGTGCTAGTAACTATAGTGGGGACAAGGACAAGATAAAGTCAAAGAAACAGAACAGCCTAATCCATACTCCTGAGAAACTTGGATTCTTCTCGGAAAGATAGGAGATATCACTTTTGTAAAAGCTGTGATTTTCATTTCCACAAACATCTTTAAAACTCTCCTATTGGAAGATTATTAAAATCCTGGAATAAACCAAACAAAACTGGTTATGTGAGATCTTTGAAAGACTAAGTTACTGACTTTTCTGTTCTGGTGCCCAAGTGTCTGATGAAACACTGCAGAGGAACCCCATGAGGGGCTGAAATGCTGTTAACTTTGGAGGGGCTCCACACTGGAAATGTAACTGGGAGAAAAGAAAGAAGTATAGGCTAGGAGTCTTCAGACCTTGGCCAGATTCCCATTCTGCAATGTGCTGGGTCTATTACATGGGAAATATTATCTGACATCTCTGAGCTATAGCTTTCATTATACAGTGATACCCACAATGATACCTCGGAGGGCTCCTGTAAAAATAAAATGGCTGAATACATGAAAGTCTTTGTCATCAATTCAGTACTCTACAAAAATTAAGGAAGAAGAGTTGAAGGAAGTTTTGAGGGTTGATTTCTGGCTACCTGCTCCTGCCACCTATATCTTTCCCCTTTCTTTTTAGTTTATTTTTTCTCTCAAAACAGAAGGTTTGAAGTCCTTGGGCTAATATTCAAGAAAGCAGCACTTCTAGAGGCTACAACAGCAGAGGTAGAGCTGACTCTACCACATCAAACATGACTTTGGTTAAGAACAAAATACAAAACTCTACTAAATTCAACGGCTTAACCAAGAAACTACATTTACCCTAGCAGGTTGCAAAGACCATCTCGCACCAGGCATTTTCAAAAAATTCAAGAAATTATTTGTTAGGAAGTATTTCTTAAACTGATGGGACATACTTAGTAATTTTCTGGAAAATAAATACACCTTCCCAAGGTGACTTATTCTTTTATGAGAGTGTTGAATACCAAAGATATAACTCTCTAAGTAGATAAACACTCTTCAATCCAAGAATGTTAACTGAATAAAAGCTATTTTTTGCTCTCAAAGCAGCAAAAACTAGCTATCACTAGCCCAAGATAGGAAAATTTCAGAAGTGTAGTTTCATTCTTATGGGAAATCAAGGCTATGGTGATGGAAAGAGCATGGGACAAGGACTCAGTTTACTCAGGCTCAACCAAAGCTTGGCCACTGATTTACTTGAGTTTAGACAAATCACTTAATTTTTCAGAGCCCCAGTTTTCCCTGGGTAAATTAGATGCATGTAAAGTATTTTTCAACCATAACATTCCATGTATATCATTATTTTAAATTCCTATTCTAACCTAAATTTCATTTACAACTTTCCCTTTTCTAAAACTAGAAAATTGTGAGTTGGTACTACAATATAATTATTTCCAATCTACTTGACTGAAATGGATTTTAACTTCACAATGAAATGCTTTTATGCCTAACCCTTGACACGTAGTGCAGTAAAGTTTCTCATCAGACTACCAATGAGCCAAGCAGAGGCTGAGTTTACCCCCCAAAACTGTATTCATCACTGAATACTAATTTCACCATTCAGCAGAAAATACTACAAAATTGAAATTAGAAGTAAATACATTTTTTTCAACTGCAGGATAACCTCTAAAATGACTCCTTTACTGACTTTATTGTGGATCACTTTGTCTTCCCTAAAATCAGTGTGTCTCTCAATGTACCTGTCTTCATTGCCACGGCACCTGTCCACTGCCTAACAACACAGCCTTCATAGGTCTGTCCCAACTCTCTTACATCTAGACAACTTGACAGGAAAACAAAAACAAGGGGCTTGATTTCTTGACATCTAACCATTCTGAGGCTCTATTTATTTTTCTCAAAAAGAAGGATTATTAATGCCTGACATATACATTAAATCAAATACATATCAACTATGTTTTCACCTTTTAATATCTTAAATGATTCACTCAGTGCTGACTTTAAAAATACCCATGGAGAGGAGAAGGGAGTTGAGGGAAATTGGAAGGGGAGGTGAACCATGAGAGACTATGGACTCTGAAAAACAATCTGAGGGTTTTGAAGGATTGGGGGGGTCAGAGGTTGGGGGAACCAGGGGTGGGTATTAGAGAGGGTACGGATTTCATGGAGTACTGGGTGTGGTGCAAAAACATGAATACTGTTACGCTGAAAAGAAATAAAAAAAATATATATACCCATGGTTTGTTTCTTCATATTTACCTTTTTTGTCAACAATTTGTGCCCATTTTCTAGATAGAAGAATGTCCATTCAATACACAGTAGCACCATTTGCTAAGTTAGATTTGACAAAAAATTTCAAATTCCTAGATCCAAGCATTGGACTAAGCTCTGGAGATGTAAAGACCATACGAAGATGATTTCTGTATTTTCACAAGGTTTCTATTTAGTGAGGGGAGTATTCCCAGAAGTCAAAATAACATATTATAGCTACACACATATGTATATTATTCATTTATTATAAGTGGTACAAAGGCATGTACTAAATACTGTGGCAATACCAAGGAAGGGGTAGTTACTAATTCTTACTAGTGAGTTCTAGAGAAAGTTCACAAGGAAGGTGACATTTGAAGATTGAAGAAGTAACCCAGATAGGGAAGGAACTGATAGTAGAAGAAGCAACATGAATGAGCAAAACCACAGAGGGAAGCAAGTGTGTAGATAATGGGAAGACCAACATGGTAAGAGTGAACAATTCTTGGGGAAAGTAAAAAGAGATGACCTGGACATTGAACGACATGCCAGCAAGCTTAAAAACCATCCTATAGAAAATGCATAATTAACAAAGATTTTTAGCCAAAGTTGTTGGAGGATCAAATTTGTATTTGTTTTGGAATGTTAACACTGATGACAACATTGTGGACAAACTAAACTATAGATGGGTAAATTGGACAGAAGGCTCAATTGAGGGAGACTAGGGAGATGTTGTCTTAGAGAAAGGTAAGAATAGGGAAGCCAGATTCTAGAGACATTTAAGAGGTGGTCCTCACAGCATTTGATGATCAGGTGAGTGTAGAGGTGAAAGTGGAAAAAAATTAGAAAGAGAGAAGAGTCAGAATCAGTTTTAAGATATCATGCTTGAGTAAGAGAGAAGAAGGAGCAGTGTTAATGGGAAAAGAAATATAGAGGTTGATATTAAACAGACTATAAAGGTGTCTTCATCATCTCAAAGTGAAATATTCCACAGTTTTTAGGAAAAATGCAACTGAGCTCAAGGAAACGTGGATGCTAAAGAGAAGTAACATAAAGTCTGAGAGTCACTGGGGTCTAAGAAGCTGCAGAGGTCAAGAGAATAATGTGATAACCTAAGGGAAGTTTAGATGGGGAGAAAAGAACAGGAATAAGGGCAGAAGCCTGAAGAATAGCTACACGGAAGGGACAAGGAAGGAAGAAGAGTCTACATAAAATACTGAGAAGTGGTTAAAGATGCTGGAATGGACCTAATAGTCACTGCTTGAAGTGGGAGAGAACGAAGCCAACTGAAACACAAAAGAGCAGTGAAGACCTATTCCAGGAAGCAGGGAGGAAATCTTTTGTAGTTGACTGTTCTACCAAGAAATTCCAGATACACATACCAAAAGGAGAAATGAAGTTCTGGACCCATCAACACGACATAAGGCCCTAATTCTTGAGAAGCAGGACTTATCATACATATCATTCTTGATAAGTACCACAGAGGGAATCCAATCTGGTAAGAGAGAAGGGCTGAGAAAGTCACCCTTGAGGAGGCAATGCTGGGGACCACCTGATGGAGATCTGATGGAGAAGTGAACATTAGCTGGGTGAGAAGGAAACAAAATAATATTATAAAAAGAGGGGTTATCAGGTGCAAATTCTTTATGGTAGGAGAGACAAGGGCCTGGACAAAAGTCAATAAGACTTGAACTATGGGACTGAGGGAGATAATAAGCAGATGACATTGGAGATGTGGTGAGAACAGACCATAAAAGACCTAGAAGTCATAGGAATGAGAGGCTAGTCAATGGTTTCAGGTAGGGAAGGGGATATGATCAGATTTTGAATTTTTAAATGATCCAGTTGATTGGAGGAGGTTTTACAAATTTAAGAAATATGATTTTCAAAAATGACTAATCACTAAGAATGATTCATCACAAAATATAGGTTTGAAGCTCAATGTGCTCAGGATTCACACTTGTTAATGAAAAACAGTAGGAAGGATTTTTATCTGCCCTTCTATTCATTGCAGGAGATACATCCTTGTTTGGCAAACAATACTGTTTGAGATGGGGGAGTAAATCACTGCTGTTAGAAACTACAAACTTTCTGAAGGACCAGGAAATCATTCCCTTCCTTCTGTCAGAATAAATACAAACTCCTTAGCAAGGTAAACTGAAACTGGAAAAGGTCCTTAAAAATACAGCTCTGCCTACTTCAACTTCACCTGTTCCTATCTTTCCCTCTTCACCTTACACTCTCTCATTTTGGGGTCTTTGTCTTTGATTTTTTTTTTCCTCTACCTGGGTAATGCTTACACATCCACCCTACAGGTCACAGTTTAGAAAAAACTTTCTCAGGAGGGCATGTGTTGGGATGAGCACTGACTGTCACAGGCAACTCATGAATCGTTGAACACTGTCAAGAACTTACGATGTATGTCGGCTAGCTGAACATAATGAAAAATAAAAATTAATAAGAAGAAAAAAGAAAAAAAAAAGAAAAAGCTTCTTCAAGGAAGTCCTCCAAAGTGAAATCAGACTGATACCATAATGTATGTCCATGTGCACAGTATGCATAGCTTGTTTCCAGCCTGGAAGCATGCCAAGTCCACCTTCCAGAAGTTGTTCAGCTGTCAGCTAGGGGGAAGACAGAGGACATCTGAGATGCCATGGGCAAGTAGAGGTCCATATAGGGAAGAGAAATGATCAGAAGTCAAGGCGATCAGAAACAAGTTAGGGAGTAAGTTCTGCCTATTACTCTCTATTGCTCACAAAAAATATAAGGGGTTATTTTGTGAACATTAACGCTCATCCATTAAAAGAAAAAAACACTTAGAGATAAGAATAACACAGGGGAGACTATCACCACCAAGCCTCTTCCAACTTCTAACAAGAGGATTCACTAGAAATCTTACCATTCCTTCAAAAATTGATTTGCAAATAGAAGTCCCATTAGTCATGTAACAGAAGTTGTTAAGAGATTTCAAGGAGGGTAAAATAATTTACAAATAGAAGAGAGGTATTTTGTTTCCAGGAGTTTCTATGAGGGTAACAAAGACTACGATAGGAATGAGATATTGTCTCTCCTGTAACAGACATAGTGGAAATTGAGGACTCAATCTGCAGTTTAGTCCAGCCTTTTTCACTGACCCGAACTGCAGCTGATCTGTCCTTTCTCTCTGTAATGCTGCTGATTTGCTTTATTTGCATGCTGCATCATACAGTCACACAAACTGGGAAACAACACTAACCCTAACAGCAGTATTATCATTTTGGCAAGTTCTTATACTTATTGAAAGCAATCGGAAGAGATAGTGGAGGCAGACTCTACAGCCATTCAGAGTAATGCAGCCGTGCAATTTATCAAGAGAGACAGGAACTGCCAGCGATATTGAAAATCAGTCCCAGGACTTGGAGGATTTTACTAAAGTTACAGAGAAGTTCAAACTGCCAAACTCCCCAATGACTGAAATGTGAAGATCAACCGTTGGCCCAAATGGTATCATTTTCGCCCTGTTCCGGAAATTAAGCAGCTCTGAGCTGATAAAGCCCATAATTTAACATGTAGGGCAAATTGCTAAAGCACTTAACCAGTGAGGTACTAATCTTCCTTTTCTATGTGAACTCGAACTGACTCCTGACAGCAAAATCAATTGAAGAGATTTACTCTAGGGATAGCTTCTAAAAAGCAGTGTAATCAGGAGATAAGGGAATTGATGGGGGTGCATTATCACAGCCCTCTACCAACACGCCACCAGCTGCCAAAAGGCTTCCTACAGCCCTGAACCTAGAGTTGCAGTCCTCTCAAGCAGATCTCATTGAACTCAAGATATATGGAGGTCAAGAAACCTTTCTCCATATTGATTTAATCTTGTCACCTGAAACACTTGAGGTGGAGCAAATTCACCACATCAGTTGGGCAGCAGCACCCAGGACAACTGGAGAATTATTTTTTAAATGACCTCTGGTTTTTTTCATGTTTTACAGAATGCTTTGAGCTACCTGCTTGATGTATTTGATGGCTGACAACTTTGCATGTGCCTTATGGCTTCTTAAAGTGAACTATCCGCTTTGAACACAAGAGGGTCCCAGAAATTCGATATTTTAATCTTATGAATTTTCCATTAAAAGAAAATAACCATTTGCTGCTTAAAATGATGAAAAGATCATTATGGCCTCATCGCTCCATTTCCAGATGCTGTATCTTTAGACCCCTACCTCTATCCGTGCAACAGAGAATGCAGCTTGGTGTGGTAGAAAAGCCAAACGTATGTCAGCGTAAATCACCATTCTGTAGCTTACTAGCTGTGTATGTGACCTCCTGTATGGTTTCCTTACCTGCATCTTTTACCACCTACCTCCAAGGATTATTCTGAGATTTAAAGATGATAACATAGATAAAGTACCTAGCACAGGCCATGGCACAAAAGAATATAAATGCTATTTTCTTTTACTCTTTTCTTAGTACTCATGTTTGGTCTGAGTGTAAAAGAAATCCAAATCTCCTAACTATCAGAACACACTTGGAGTAATACCGGGGAGGACACCTACCCCAAACTGAAATTCCCACTACTTTCTACAAGAAAACAAACTATCCATTATGAAACACCCCCAAATCTTGGTCTCTAATTTTATCTCCTCACATCCCCGCTCACCTCTATTTGTATTTGCCACCGTTACCTCAAACTCTCCCGCAAGCCAAATGGGTTTCAAAACAAATTCATTTATGAGAGAAGGACCTTAATGTAATTGTGGAGGTTATAATGTCTAGACTTCAATTATGTAAACTTGCAAGTGTAAAAAGACTATGAGTTTTCATGGGCTGCCTGCGTGGTACAGTCAAGTAAGCACCTGATTCTTGGTTTCAGCTCAGGTCATGATCTCAGGGTTGTGAGATCGAGCCCTGAATTTAGGCTCTTCACTTAGCTTGGAGTCTGAAGTTTCTCTCTCCCTATCCCTTTTCCCCTCCACCCCGTACCCTCTCTCTCTCTCGCTCTTTCTCTCTCTCCCACTCTGGGTCTCTCTAAAATAAATCTTAAAAAAAAAAAAAAGACTGAGTTTTTATGTAAAGTTCTATAGCTGGTCAAATGTAAGAACCGAGGAGAACTAGAATATTTGTTGGGTATTGTTGAAAGTTTGTCACAAACTCCTGCCAATCAAATGACAAGGAGCCTTTCCATCTGGCCAGAGCTAGAAAATGGAAAGCTATAGGCAAACTGCATATGTATATCGTAAAAAGGGATTGAGTTTAAAGAAGGAAGGAATTTTCATAAAGACAAGATGGCAGTCAGAAGTCACTTGAATACAAATCGGGCAAAAAGATAGGGAGAAAGGAAACTAGGCAAGAACGCTATTAAGTTGTATCATCCCTTTGAGGTTAAAACATAATTATCTTGGATTGAATTACTAGAAAATTGGGCTCTTTGAAGTTAAGCAAGCTGAAAACAGTTTCATAGAATGCTAAAAATTCAGGCATGAAGAAAGATCTTAAGTGTTACTTAATCATCCAAAGTTTGGGTGCCTGCTGTAACATCCTATGAAATGATGCCTCTATTCTGGAACACCTCCAGTGACTTAAAAATAAATCACACACATTCCACTTAGATGACTCTGACCATTTGAAAATTCTTCCATATCTTGAGCCAAAATCTGTCTCCTTGGAAGTTCTATTACTGGTTAAAATGCTGAACCTCAAGTCTTCACAAAAAATGTAATTATACATTCACATGATAGTCCTTCAAATATCAGAAGATGGTTATCACATCACCCAAGTTATCTCTTTTCCAGAATATTTATTATTTCTTTCAACACACTGTTTAAATGACATGGCTTACCTATACTGGTTATTTCCTTTTATATCTCTTATCTATAATCTGTCTGCATTCCCCTGAAGTGACCCACTAGAACAGAGAGGAAACGAGGCTATAACTGCTGTCTTTTGAGACATCTATGTGCATTCCTACAACCTTGAATCCCATTCTCCTTTCTTTGGAAGCCTCATCACACCGTTAGTCAACTGTGTACTCAGTGCCGTATGAAACTTCCTATCTTTTACAGCAGGATTTTTGGCAACTAATAAGGAACCATATATTCAGACCTGTTAAATTCTAGCATATTGGAGTCAGTCTATCCTCCATATAGCAAAGATTTTTTTGGCTGATGACTCGATTATCCACAACTTGGATAAATAGACCTCCTATTTTTTCTTCAAAGCCATTGGCAAAAAATATCAAAAATGAGAAGGTTAAGAAGAGACACTTCCCTCCAATTGAACAGAACTCCATTATTTCAGTTGAATATTGGGATCCCTTCTGTAGGTCTCCACCTTGTCCACAACTTAGAGGAACTTGTCAAATTTCTTTATTAAGTTCAGATATATAGTATGATTTTGGCTTCATTTCTTAGCAAGTTAGGAAATCCCAAAGAAAGATGAAGCCAGTCTAGTACGTCCTTGTATCAAACCATTCTATGTCCCAGTGATCATTTTCCACTTCCGGTAAATCACAAATCTTTGTTAAATAAGCCACCTCTGCTGGTATTGTAGTTATGTGTAAAAATAACTTTTTTTATTTTCTAAATGAATACTGATATGTTTAGAGAGAAAATAACATAATATCTGGAATTGTGTTAAAATTGTCAGTGAAAAAAAAAAGGCTGGGGGATTTGTAATAGATTTAATAAGAGATATGACTATATAGTGACAGAAATGAGTATTGTGTTTACAGAGATCACCTTTCATTTAAAGATTTTTAGAATAATTTCATTGACTTCTGTCTCCTACATCTTGCCCAGTTTCCATAATTTCTCTGTAATAACAAATAGTGATTCAGTTAATTTGTTTGAATTTTCTGAGTACCCTAAGGTGTCATTCATTTGCTTCATACAATTTGGATTCTTTGAACTGCTAATGCTTTCTCATTGATTTGTATGGAGTTTGCATTTCCCATTCCAATGTTTGCCCCCCTCTTTTCAGTATGAAGATCAAGCTGATACAAGGAACTCTACCGGGTAATATAGAATACTGCATCTACTTCCCAGTGTTGGTACACGGCCTCTGCTTGATCTTTTACTTTCTCTGAATATATTGAAGAAATTCCATTTATTTATATTGTCAGTGGTACTTTCTGCAAACCTGAATATGCTTGAGCCTTATAGACATTATTCTTAACCATTTGCATCATCCTTCTATACTTTTTAATTTATTTGTACCCTTTTTTCTATCACTTACACATATCTTACAAAAATCTGAGTTCACTGGAGATCTCTCTATGTAATGATCTTAATTTCTTTCTGGAATTCCTCCTAATTATTATTAGATGGATGGTTTGTAATATGCAGAGTTAAAACTGTATTTCTAAATATATTGTCATCTTCTCTTTGAAATAGGATGCCATAAAATCATATCTATGTTTTCCTTGATTTTTTTTTTTTTGAAATCTACCCTCTGGAACTGTGTGTAGCATGTGGCTGACATTGCCAGGTTTTCCATCAGTGGTTATCATGAACTCTGAGATGTCAAAGGACATCCCCCAAAGCTTCTGCTCCTTTCAACTCTCAATAAATTCCTTCTATATATCTGAGACAGACCCAGAGGAACTGTTGTTCTAATGGCCTATGTTTGGGGAGTTTATTACCGATTTCTGAAAAGACCTCATGAGCTTGCAAGCCTGAGCTTCTTAGCAGGTTGAGAATTCTAGCAGATTTTTAATAACTAAAATCCCTCAATCATGACTGTGCCTTGACACAGGTCATCTTTTGGACCTCTGTCAAAAGCATATTATCTCTTCCTTCCATCTGGCCAAGAAGCTTGAAAACACACCTCCAATAATATAATTTCTGATTCCCTTTTCAATTTTTCTCGGGGACAGACCAGTACAGAAACTCACAATGTTGTAATCTATGTCTCCTTGATACATAACTATATTTCTAACTTCTTATCACAGTATGTCTATTCCTTTTAAAGGGCTACTATCACTATCTTTCAATTTTGAGTAATATCTCAGTGAATCTCAATGACAATTATGAAAGTATATAAACCTCTTGCCATGTATTAAAATCTCACAATGATTTTAATAGAGGCACCTGGGTGGCTAAGTCAGTTTTGTGTCTGACTCTTGGTTTCATCTCAGGTCATGATTTCATGGGTCATGGGATCAAGTCCCCCATCAGGCTCTCCACTCAGCAGGAGTCTGCTTGAAGATTCTCTCTGTCCCCCCCACCACACCTATGCTCTCTCTCTAAAATAAATAAATAAATCTCTAAATAAATAAATACATGTGTTGTTCCTTTCCCATGTTCTGCAAAAGTATGTAAGTGTTAGAGGTCATAATTTTGACTTTCATTACCATTGCTGATTTTCCATGCAAATCACTAGGTATCTCCAACATTCCTTTTTACTACCTTCATTTTCCAAAAGTACAGTCTTTGCCAGTGCATCTGATTGTCTTCTTCATATTTTCTTTAAATCTCAACCATATAATTTTGAGATCTATCCTCATCTTGCCAAAAATGAACCATGCTAAGGTCTTAAGTTATGGATCAAAAACCTAAATTCTATTTTAGCAACACCACCATTATCCATTCAACATCAATATTTCCCTCTTTCATGTATTTATTCAACAAACTTCTATTGAGAAAACACTTTGTTCAATGTGCTGTGGTAATAACTCAGGTTATAACAGTGGAAAGACAGTCAATGCCCGTACCCTCTAAGGAGCATGTCAAATAAGTCAACAAGTCATTTTAATACTCATCTATGGCTCCATCCCCAGGCAAGAAGTAATAGGGATGCTGCTTGTTTAACCGTTCTTGCATTTCTTATGGGACTTCTAGGTCATTGTTACTCACCATAAGTCTCTTCTGATAGACACAATCAACATCATGTGAATTAACAAAATGAGATAATGGATGACAGGTTTGGATATATTAGCAGAAACTCTGCATCACATCTCATCTCCCTGACCCAGGAAAACAGAGCACTGTCCAATTTCCCATGTCAAACTGGCATAAAACTACCTCCATGCAACTGACACTATGGCCTAAATGAGAAGACACCAACCATCATTACACACTTCTCCCTCCTTGACATTATAAACGGGCTACCTACATAAACTAGGACCTAGTACTTTAAACGATCATTCTGTGGAGCATGAGAAGGTACCATTTCTTCAAAAGATCCAAATTCCCCTTTTCTGGGAAGATTCCCATATACATAGTAGGACAAGCTAAAGGATACCCTCTGTGTCTGAATCTTTTATTTGCCAGTAGTATTTCTCTCTCCCTTTTTTATTAAAATTTTCTTTCCTTCTCCCTTTATTCTTTGGTTAGTTCTCCCATTCAGACCGACAAGTACTCAATATCTCTAGGCAATTCGAGTTTAGAAAAGCTTATACCTCTATAGTTTCTCCTTTATAATCACAGAGTGTAAACTTTTTAAGTGAAGAAAAAAGTCCTTCTTTGTCTTGATGCGGTCTTCTAAAACCAGACTCCCTTAACCCTGGCACAGGGCCAGGCAGCTCACGGGCAATAAGTAAGCACCTACTGAGGTGACCTGAGACAAGAAGAACAGGGAGAACCCAGGGCTCCCATAACTGTTCAGGGCCTCAGTCAGGAAAACAAAAACCCTGCAGCCTTGGACACACGTTTCATCCCTAATACACACCTTGTGATTATTGGAAGAAATAAAGACCTTTATAGTTTCCCTTAGGAAATATTCCTTAAACTCCTATACCTCATTGTCCAGAGGTTCCTAGGGATACTGCTTTCAAGGAAGCTAAATATATGGCCCCTCTCCTCTCACCCTCTGCCCTCTTCTGTTCAGAGCTTGGCACTTAACCTAGTTCTCATCTGCTCAAATATCTCTATCTCCTTTGGCAATACCAATCACACATATACATACACATACACACACACAAATCTACAAAACACTCCTTAATCACTCTTCCTGATTTTTTTTAATATCTTCTCTAGACTTCTTCTCAGAGTCAGTATGGAACAATGTCTTCCCACAGTTTTAAAAATGTTAAACACCATCTACTGCATATTATTCCTTAAAAAACATAAGCAGGAGGTAGGGAATGGGCAGATATTTTACTTACAAATAGATTCGGCATGAGCACTGAAAGTCTTTACCTAAACTGTACACTCACCTGTGCCCAGAAAATGGAGATGAGGGCTGAAAAAGGAGAGAGGCTGACTGGCCCCTTCCACTGCAAAGCTTCTTGAAAAGTCAGAATACTATGTCAAATATCCATTTCCGAATACTTTCAAATAGCTCAAACAAACTAGCAAGCAAGGTAAGAGTGAAATAAAAATTCAATATTTAGATTCCCCCATGTCCTTTATACATAACAGTGAGTGACTCCCCTCTGCTCCATTAGGGGAAGAAGTCATAGACATTTTCCAAACCAAAATATTAAATGCCATAGTTCAAATTCCTAGTATTCACCCTAGGGAACTTCTCCACTTAAAATGATAGTAGAAACTCCCCATGCCTGTATAATAATCAGGGTAGAATCTCTTGAGAATACTGAAAAGTTTGCAATTTGCACAGCTCCGAGGCAAATAAAAAGGAGGGGACACATTAATTAAATGAAGTAAAACTATTTGGAATCTCTTGTAATACTCATATAGCCAAATACATATTCTTACATATCCAGATACATATTATGTAACTTTTCATATTTTATCATATTCCCAAAATACCATGATAATTTACTCTATTTATCATAGGTACAATGTTTGACCTGTAGTTTCTATGAGCATAAACAAAATAGTACAACCAAAAGAAAAATGATGCAGTAGAATCCTTCCACTTCAAATGATTTATTTGTTGATAATAATCCATTAATATTAATATGTAAGGGAATTTTCATGTCACAAAAATGTTCTACATATTATAAGGGGTAGGGAATCCTAGGTAACAAGGAAAACTGTGGAAGAAAACACACAAAACAAAAGGTTGGATCTAGCATGGATTCCATGGGTGAACAAAAGGAAAAAAAGGGAATATAATCCCCCTTTCCAACTGTATTAGCTTTGTAGGCCTGCTATAATAAATAATAAAGGCTGGTGATTTAAACCATAGAAATTTGTTTTCTCACTTTCTGGAAGCTAGAAGCCCGAGATCAAGGTATCAGAAGGGTTGATCTCTTCTCCGGCCTCTTTCTAAAACGTTAGATTGCTTTCTTCTCATGGTATCCATACACCGTCTTCCTTCTGTACCACTATATGTCCAAACATCCTCTTTCAAGGACATCAGTCATATTGGTTTAGGGCCTACCCTAATGACCATTTTTTTAAAATTAATTATCTTTTTAAAGACCTATCTTCAAATACAGTCACATTCTGAAGTACTGGCAGTTAAGACTTGAGTATATGAGTTTTGAGGGAACACAATTCCGTCCATAGTATTATCTTCCAGCAGTGCCGGTGGGGAGATAGTTCTGTAGAGAAGACATGCTTTTACAAGGATCTCAGTTGTTTACTGAAGGATTAAGCTAATATAAAGGATTAGATTATCCAATCAGGCTACCCAAATCAAAGATCTCCCCAGCATCAAGGTTTACTAATAATTTCAAAGATTACATGAAATCCAAAAGCAAAGATGAAGCAGAATAGTTTTAGAACATTCCATGGGATTCTCACGGTCCTTCCCTCTAATATTGGACAAGTGCTGGCCCATAATAATGAGGTCTCCATTAAGGCACATGGGGCCTCACATAAAGAAATATTTAGGAAATAAACCTCCACGTCATATCAAGCTTACAGGACATTTCTAGAAACTCATACCCCATAAACCCATATAGCCTAAATTTGGTCACCATAAGTAATCTTAAACCAGGAACATAAGTATTCTCCTCCTTGCAAACATCATTAATTTTTTTACTAGATGTTTTAGCCATCGACATGTTTACAAGATTAGACTGGTTCACCTGCCTTGTTCCTTCTCCCAGGAGCATCCTCCTAGTAATCAGGAGAGAAATAGATCAGGGCCAGCTGCTTTAACTTCTTCCTCCCCAGGGATCCAGTACAATGCAAATTGACTCTCCTGTTTCTCTACGTTGGTTGCTCATGTCAAAAATAACAAATCTGGGACACTTGGGTGGCTGAGTCAGTTAAACATCTGCCTTCAGCTCAAGTCATGATCTCAGAGTCCCTGGATAGAGCCCTGCACTGGGCTCCCTGCTTAGTGGGGAGTCTGCTCCTCCCTTTCCTTCTCACTCATGTGCATTCTCTCTCCCCCTCTCTCTCTCTCTCTCTCTCTCACACACAAATAAATTTTTAAAAAAATAAAAAAATAATAAATTTATGGACTATTTTATCATTTTATCAGGTAAAAGCAGTTTCATTATCTTTGTAAAAAAAGTGCATATTCAGTCAGGAATATAACCTGCTAAGTGGTTGTATATACAGTGTTGTTACTATACACAGAAATTTCACGGCAAGTACATTTAGGGTTCAACCTCATTGAAGAATTTATTTGCAGTGGGCACCTATTGAGTTTTATACCCAACACTTCCATTTCTGGCAACTTCTTTCCCCTTTCCTATCATTTACATGATAACTGTAGAAGCATACCCTGACCCCCACTTCACCCCTACAGACGCTCCTCACTAGATTCCAGCTCCCAGCAAATGAACCAATCAATCTAAAGGTGATTCTGGGTGAGGCCGATCCCTTTCCTTTAGAAATCAGTTCCAGCTTTAATCTTTGATGTTCTCTTGAACTCAATAGTTGTCAGCAGCCATACCCAAGAGAACCAGTTCTGTGGTGAAAGAAAAGAAGTAATCAGATACACTAGAGGAGCACAGGTGAGAAATGGAAAGCGAGCCCCGACAGCAGGCCAATCCCTGCTTCTAGGCCATTGTGGCTGTGTATCTGCCATTCCGTTCTGTACAACAGTGCCTACATCTTAAAAATAAATTGATTTTCTTAAAAAAATATTTTCTATTGCTTTAGACCAAAAAATCCTAATATGTATCTATAGATCTGTCTTCAAGCTCTGGCACTGCTATTTACTGATTGTGTGACTTTAACTTTTTTATTCTCTCCAAGTGGAAGCTTCTTTATTCATAAAATAGAGATAAAAGCATGCACCTATAAGTTTGGGGGTTTTTTAAAAGATTTATCTATTTATTTGAGAGATAGAGAGAGAGCACAGAGAAGGGTAGAGGGAGAGGAAGAGAATCTCCAGCAGATTCCCTACAGAGCACAGAGCCCAGTGTGGGACTCCATCTCATAACCCTATGATCATGACCTAAGCCAAATCAAGAGTCAGATGCTTAAGTGACTGAGCCATCCAGGTGCCCCCCCAAGTTTGTTTTGTAAATGAAATATCAAAATTGTATGGACCATAGGATGTTCTCTGTAAATGGCAGGTGTTCACGGAGACTGATGCTCCTACTTGCCACTCTTTGGATCCACCATGGTATTCACAACAACGCCACACTTTCCCCTGGTGTTCCCACCCAGTGACTGAGCTTGACCAGGGCTACTAGACCTAGCCCAATACAGTCCAAGGTTGGATTTCTCCATTAGACAGTATTTGCTCGAGGACTTCCTATCAACCTGGTCCAAACTTTCTCAGAAATACACGCAATCTGCAACTCTTGCTACCCAACCCTTCCTTTCCTCTCTCCTTTCTCAAGTCCTAAACCTGCATCACCTAAGACTATACCTACTGACTCCTGTTCCTCCTCTTTCACTCTTCACTGGCTTTTGTCCCCAAAATCTCAATCATATATAATCCCATGCTGACCTCGGCTTCTCAAAGGACCTGAACTCACACAAAGAGAATGTACTACAGCGGCGCCTGGGTGGCTCAGTGGGTTAAAGCCTCTGCCTTCGGCTCAGGTCATGGTCTCAGGGTCCTGGGATCAAGCCCCACATCAGCCTCTTTGCTCAGAGGGGAGCCTGCTTCCTCCTCTCTCCCTGCCTTCCTCTCTGACTACTTGTAATCTCTATCAAATAAATAAATAAAATCTTTATTAAAAAAAAGAAAGAAAGAAAGAAAAGCACTGCAGTAATTAATCCACTGAGAGAGTACTGCTGTTGTATATTCACAACATATCCTAAAGCACAGCAGCCACTCCGAACTGCTCTTGGCTCTCAATCTGTAGCTGAGCCCAGACATGGACTCAAATTTCTCTTTAAGATACACGTTCCCTGTCAATTGACCTCAGTTGGTGTATTTACACTTTAACTTTCAATTTCTACTAAGAAATTAATGAACAGTTCATCAGGCGTGACTAAAGAAAATATCTCTCCTTTGGTTCTTCCCAGATTCTTTTCAGCTTTCCTTGTTACATAGCTCTGTCCTTCACTAAGCTCCCTCTTTGCCCCAGGTTGTATAAACCCCAAACTAGTCTATTTTAAATCAGTATAGTGTAATTATTAAAGCTGACAGTTTGTGGATTTCAATTTTCATAACACATTGAATTGCAGACCTCCGTACTACTTCTCCTAACATCCCATTAAAAATACATGTGAAATTAAAGAAAAAATCAAAATATCTAATACAGAAAATCTAAAATGTCAATTTGTTGCTAATGTAAAAAGAATTTGCATAGCAGGGGCACCTGGGTGGCTCAGGTCATGATCTCAGGGTCATGATCTCAGGGTCCTAGGATCAAGCCCCACATTGGGCTCTCTGCTGAGCTGGGAGTCTGCTTTCCTCTTTCTCTGCCTGCCTCTCTGCATACTTGTGATCCTTCTCTCTCTGTCAAATAAATAAATAAAATCTTTTTTTTAAATGATTAGGATATTATTTTTAAAAAGAAAAAAAAAGAATTTGCATGGGATATAAGACCTGTATAGAACAAAATTCACAATCAAAGTAATGGGAAAACATGAGATTTGATACTGACCCTGAGCATATTACTTTTCTCAAAGACAGGGACACTCTTTCCATCTCAACTCTCCGCCTGCCCAGTGGTTCAAGGTTATAGGGTCTAAATCAGTTGGGGGCAATCTCATGGATACTTCTTTTGATGTGCCCACTATACTAGCTTCTCCCTTAGTTAATATCTTCTTTCCTACATCCATACAGAGAACACAATTCAGAAATCAACACGTACTATCCTGTAGATAGAGGATGCCACATTGTGTCCTGGAAAGAGAAGCACCAGCACAGAAATAGGAATAAAGCTAGGAACTGTAAACAGCAGCAGGCAGAATTTTGCAATGTTTTATGTCCTACCTTGCTTCCAGTTGTCAGAAGTCAGGTACTGAGGGTATGACACCTACCTCAACCAGAATAAGTGCATAAGTTCAATATCTAATGAACAATACACTTAGGAAGAAGAATCTATACAATAATCTACTTTGCAGCCATAGGTTTGAGAACAGTATTTATATAACAAGATTCACTTGTACTAAGAGTGGAACCAAGGCTGATACACCTTCTCTGTTGGCAAACACCAGGCCTAGGACCTTTTGTATTGATTCAGACATAAGGACACAAAAATTCATAAGAACTATAGGGAAAAAAAAAAATTCTAGAGATCAATGGAACAATCAGAAGAAATGCACACCTCTGTAAAAGATAGCCTAGAGGAAACGAAAAGTGAAAGGCATAATAGATAGAGTATCAGAATAGATCTACAGTATGAATATTAGCTGAAGACAATAAGGATAACTCATCAGAGATTAAATTAAAAAATGAATTAAACAAAATAGAATTTTAAAACTTGATAAAGAGAAAAGGGTTTTTTTGTTCACTTGTTTGTTTTTTAAGATTTTATTTATTTATCTGACAGAGAAAGAGACAGCAAGAGGGAACAGAAGCGCTGTGAGTGGGAGAGGGAGAATCAGGCTTCCCACTGAGCAGGGAGCCCAATGTAGGGCTTAATCCCAGAACCCCGGGATCATGACCTGAGCCTATGCTTAATGACTGGAGAGCAAGTTGTAGAATAAGACTAGAGTATAAAAGTCTTCATTTAGGGTTTAAAACACATGAAATGATAACATATCGTTATGAATGCTGACATATGTATTTAAAGTATAAGAACTTGTATGCATTTCAGGACAGTAATCATCTCAGGGGCAGGAAGACACAAACGAAGCCATCAGGAATGAGCAAAGAGGGCTTCACCTAGGACTGAAAGAGTGTGAAATACTGTGTGCATGTGTATATATGCATGTACACACGTGGGTATTTGTGTTTCTAGAGCAAACAGGCCAAAATATTAAATGTTGTTAGATGGGGACTACATGCATGTTCCCTAGGTTATCTCTGTAATTTTAAGTATACTTGAAATATTTTATAATTTAGAATTTTATATAAGTAATACACAGGATTGTAAAACAAAAGTCAGCTATACACTATTGATGGATCTAAAAACTGGCACCACCAGTTTAAAATCAAACAGATTTACCAAATAAATGTAGCAATTTTCATTTCAGACAAAGTAGAATTCAAAGCAAAAAAAAAAAAAAAGATTAAATGGGATGAGAGCAGTTTTTATATTAATACAAGCTACACATTATTAAGATACCCTGAAAAGCATAACATCCAAAGTGAGTCTCTGAGAAATACAAGTAGAACAAAATGAATATGTAACAGCCAACAGTTATTAGATTCTCACTATATATCATCTTGTGCCAAGAAGTCACACAGAATAAATATCTCATTTAATATTTATAGCAATCGAATGAAGCCATGTATTGTCGGACTCCGGTAGGTTTTGCGGGCCGACAGGCACGAGGAGAGCGTCCGGGCCAGCCGGTAGCTCCCCTTGGGGCTGAGCGGGATGGCGAGTGTCGCGAGTCCAGGCGCATTAACGAACCACACCAGACTCGGGGCTCTGTCGAAGCAGGATCTCACTTTATTGAGCGGGGTTGCAGCTTATATTGGGTAGGGGATGGGAAATGAGGTCAGCGGGGAGAGAGCCTATGGGGTTTGGTTACGTAGTCAGAGATATGCGGAACCGAAACCGCCACGTTGGCACCAATACTGCCACAGTGGCGCCTTTTCTAGCCGGAAGAGAAGGCAGGCCAGCGCCATCTTTGCTGTGCCCAACAATGTATTATTATCCATTTTTTTCAGACAGGGAAACTGAGGCTTTAAAAGACCACTGATGTAGGAATTTGCAGAGCTAGGATTTGGGCCCGACCTGTCTGACTCAGAACCCATACTTACTGGAAATGTAACTTTAAGTTTCCCCAAGTGAGAGTGGGAGGCTAAGATTTCCCTCAGATTTGGGTTAACAAAGTAGAAAAGATACCTAGACAATTCAAACATGAGTTTCAGTTCAAAGATGTGAACAAATTAGTACCTCGATATTAAATTGTATGCCTTACAGAGAATTTATCTTCTCAAGAATCACTATAACATGTACAAAATTAATCTTGAGTCAGTTTGCAAAGAAAATAAAGAAAAAGTAAAACAAATATTGTAACTCACTTTCTCTGACTATAATCAATTAGTAAAAATACAGTAACAACTGTTAATAATAAAATAGTCCACATATTTAGAAATGTCAAAACATTTTTAACATTTAGAATGTTTATATTTAGAAATGTTAAAACCCCTTTCAGTGATGGATGCCTGGGTGGCTTAGTCAGTTAAACATCTGCCTTCAGCTAAGGTCATGATCCCAGGGTCTTGGGATCGAGTCCCCCCACTCTGGGCTCCCCGCTCAGTGGGGAGCCTAGTTCTCCCTCCTTCTGCTACTCCCCCTGCTTGTGCTCTCTCTCTCTCTCTCTTTGTCAAATAAATAAATAAAATCTTTAAAAATAATAATAAAATAAAATAAAACAAAACATCTCACTGAAATATTTGATCAGGGTATACACCAAAACTGGGGTTTTAAAACTATGTAATGAAATGAAAATGAAAATATATAAAAATTAGTGGACTTCTGCCAAGCTTTTTTTTTTTTTCCTATTTTTATTTATTTATTTGAGAGGGCGAGAGCAAGCAGGAGTTGGGGCAGAGAGGCAAACAGAGAGAGAAAAGCAGATTTCCCGGCTGAGCCAGGAGTTAGCCACCCAGGCTTGATTCCAGGACCCCCAAGGTTGTGACAGATGCTTAACAGACTGAGCCACCCAGGCACCTCTGCCAAGCTACATTAAGGTAAACCTATAAACTTAAATAATCTATTTTTGTGCTCAAATTTTTTTCAGAATAACATGTATCTGGTTTGTAATTATACCTAAACATTTAAACTTCATTATCAAGATTATCAAGCCAATATAAGAGTTGAGGAAGCCAATAATAATAATAATAATAATAACTTAAGGAGCGTAAAAGGATATAGCAAAGTAAGACAACGTGAATAAACTTTTCTTTTGAAAATCGCAATTGAATAAATCAAAAAATTACTTCTTTGGAAAAGAACTCCCTTAAAAATTCACTATTATAAGAGAGAAAAAGTATTCAATGAATAAGCACAGATAGAGGCAAAAATTTAAGCCTTGTTTTTATAATTTTGCAAAAGAACTCAATGAATAAATTTTAGAAAATTATACAAATAGAATCCAAGGAGACATTGACTAAATAAATTATCATGAAATAAACTCGAAGTTTTATCACCACAGTACTTCCAAAAAGACTCCAGTATCTAAATATTTACCATTGATTTTTTCCATATTTAAGAGTGATAATTTCCACATTATTAAGCCCTCCCAAAGCCTTCAAAAACTATTATAGCTATACAATGCCCTTTATAAAAGAGCTTAACAGATTTTATAAACTATCCAAGAAAATTATACCCACCCTATAAAGCAATTTTATTTATAAATATAGTTGCAAAATTTCCAAGTAAAATGCCAGCCTAGTGTTCAACAGCAAACATCCACTCGCTAAGAGATTTTTCTCTCCTAAGACTGATTCTGATATTACATCATGGAGCTTCTTAGCATAATATATTAATGGACCCCATAAGAAACTCCAAATAATGATTTGTTGGTTCACCAACTGACCCTGTATCTACAGGCCAAGGAGTGAGCACTGCAGGTCGGCCTGCTGCAGGTTTAGTAAGCAAGGGATCTCACCTGCAAGGCTTGTCTGGGCTCCGCAGGTAGAGCAAATCTCCGCACCCACCCGCCAACATGGTACGTGTTTATATAATGGCCTTCAGCTGGGTTCGATCACATATATTCGGTGCAGATGGTCACAATTACACCTTGCTCTCTCAAAGCTGCACCCTTAGGGAAGCTTCTGGTGTGGGGAAGGCAAGCCCAAGACAAGCCTAGGACACCATCAGAGTGAGGAGCCTCTGATTGCTGGGATATAGTTCTTGGGATCAACCAGAGGTCACGTCCTCTCCTTGACCTCCTCCAACATTCCTTCCCTTGTGACCCTCCTCCTCCCAGGATGCTGGTAGCAGGCAGCAAGGGGTTTGACTAGCCTGGAGATAGCCCCTCCAGAGGGCAGCTGTCCAGATGCCTTAGCAATAGTATAGACACATGCAAGAGAAAACACAGATAAGATAATGATGCCCAAAATAAGTAACTTTTTTTTTTTTTTTTTTTTTTTTTACCAAGAGCTCCTTGATCCAAACCACTGATTGAAGTCCTCTAGAGTGGGGGGCCAGATTACTCAGGGCATTTCTGTGTCATTAAAGATGATGCATTACCAGGCTTATCAGGTATGAACACACAACATTCTGTTTGGATAAGGGCGTGGGTGTATCCTTCCAAAACGGTAATGATGTCCAAGGCATTCTGTTTGGGAAGACCGTTTTTTTTCATTAGAGACAGCTCAGTGTTCAGTGTTGATAGGTTTTACTGGCGAAAGCTTGTTGAGTGAATTTAGTATGACCTGACCTTAGTGTGTGCTATAGTATACTATATAAATTTATATATAAATTGTATGGCTTTGATATGTGTTATAACATCCTCCGGGCCAATAGAAGGAACAAAGGTGGCAGTGGATCATGCCAGTAGAAAACAGAATGTGCTCACCTGGCCTTGAGGAGAGGGAGGTAGGAAATTGTTACCTTGGAGTGGATTCTCCCCTGAGTGCAGGGAAAACCCAGGGTTCAGTGGCCCAACCACCCAAGTGGGGAGCTGGCCAAAGATTGATAACACACAACCACTGGGTTCTCTTCAGGGCTACCCAACAAATACCTGGGCAGCCCAACCAGTCACTATCCTTTAATATAAGAGAATGATTACACTGCTCCAGTGATATCCCAAATTCCTGGTACAGTTGGTTTAGTTCTGTTTAACTTTTCTGTTCTCGACATAGGTGTGCCTATGTGCTCAAAGATCCATAACCTGAGGTAAGTTTCATAAACCCATCCCAAATCTGGACACAGCTACCCATGGTTCTAATGGTGGCATTTTTAGGATACTTCTGGTCAGTAGTTTGATGGGCTATCTGTGGAGTTTGATTGACAGAGTAAGAATACCCAGTCCCATGGTGCACCTGCATGGCTCAGTAGGTTAAAGCCTCTGCCATTGGCGCAGGTCATGATCTCAGGGTCCTGGGATCGAGCCCCACATGGGGCTCTCTGCTCAGCAGGGAGCTTGCTTCTCTCTCTCTCTCTGCCTGCCTCTCTGTCTACTTGTGATCTCTGTCTGTGAAATAAATAAATAAAATCTTAAAAAACAAAAGTTATTTTTGTTATTTATTTTGTTATTTAAAGTGTTATTATGGTGCATGCACAGGCCAGGTTTCTGGATCAGTATTGATAATATCAGATGGATTACGAGTACTAGTCCTATCTTGTTCTTCCCTTGGGGCCTTCTAATCTTCTCCCTGGAGTGGTGCTATCAACTATGGCAATTCTGATGAACTATCCCGAGGGGAAGCTGCTTACATACCCAAGAGTTGGATTGATCTCTATGTTGGGCATAGGAGGGATACACTGTAGAAAGATATTTCCAGCAGGTGTCCATCCCATGACCAGACAAAACAGGGACAGTTAGAAGTCAAAGGTCAAAAAGACAGATATTTAGTAGGAACTTGTATGGGGAGGTCTTCCCCTTCTATAAAAATTATATTTGTGCCCTAGTCTTCAGCTGCAGCTTTAAGAATTTGACCTGGTTGTGAATACCATACATGTTGGTCCGGGGAGGCAGCACTGTTGGGGATGAGGAGATGAACTAGGGGCAGGACATGCCTGACCAAGATCCGAACCTTCTCCTCTCTTTCAATGGTGTGTATTCCATTCCATGTATAGTGCATTTTAACAGGTTCAGCTTAGAACAGGACAACAGGATCCCAGTGGAAATTGAGTAGATTCCCATTCCCTAGGAGTTCAAAGTAACTCACCCACACCAGTGGGATATTCCTCTGCAAATTCCAATAGATGCCACCTTTCCCAGGCACGATGTGACTTGGTGTTCTCAGCAGCCACTGCATGTTGATTCGTGGTGAGAGCCCAGGTGACAGCTGTTTCCCACAATTTCCATATCTTTACAGCGTTGGATGTTTGGGCAGGCATGTCAGTAAAACCACCTTGGCCATGAGGACCAACGGACGGTCCAAGGCTTTACTACATTTGAGTCATCCACCAGTAGCGCCAGTCACAGCATATGCCTGACTGGATACCGCTGCTGAAACAAGCTGTTGAAAGCACAACGGGCACCACATACATACCCACCTGAAGCAGGTCTTGAAGACCTTGAGAACTGCCTCAGGCTCTTGCAGGCAAACTCCAGTGTATTTCTACATATTCTGATCCCATCAGGGCCGCCCCTGGCAGCTGCAGTTCTTGGCTGTTTCCACCCAGATGGTGTCAGTGTTGAACTGAAGAGCAGCTGCGCCCCCCCCCCCACAGGGTGCCCTGATTAGATCCATCTGTGTACCAGGCATCCACAGGAGTTTCCCCACTCTCTCTAGAGGCCACTGGCGCTGCCTATAGGAATAGAGGCAGAACTTTTGGAAGATCTATGTACCCTACAGGGCCTATATTTCTAGAGGCAGAGGGCTGGCGGACAGGCTGCTCCTCTGCTGTAGAGAAGCATCCCATTTGATCAAAGTGGGAGTTGGAGCCATGGCCGAGCTAGGTCGGTGGAACATCTTCTCGATCCATCCCTTGATGGGATTTTTCTTTTCCTGTTTATTTGTTGGACCTTCGCGTTTACAGCGCTCCTTTTTATTTTTAATTTTTTTATTTTTTAAATTTTATTTTATTTTTTCAGTGCAGAGGGGGAGATGAACCATGACAGTTACCACTCTTTATGTAGTAGTATGCCTACAGATTCTCCGTGAGTATCTCTCAACACTGGCTTGATTACCTTAACCCAGGGACAGAATTTACCAATAGAGGTTTGCAGAGACTGACCTTTTGTAAAATATCAGTGCTCCATGATGCCCTCCACTCTCTCTCAAACAAATAAATAAGTTTCTTTTTTTAAAAAATGGGGTGCCTGGGTAGCTCAGTTGGTTGAACGACTGACTTTTGATTTTGGTTGAGGTCATGACCTCAGAGTTGTGGGACTAAGCCCCCATCAGGCTCTGCACACAGCACACATGGAGAGTTTGCTTGAGGTTCTGTCTCCCTCTGCCCCCACCATAAATCTTTAAAAAATAAAATAAATAAAATAAAATAAAATCAGTGCTCTTCAGAGTATCTGAGTGGCTCAGTCAATTAAACGGCCAACTCTTGATTCCAGCTCAGGTCATGGTCTTGGGGTCATGGGATCAAGGCCCAAATCAGGCTTGCCCTTAGCAGGGAGACTGTTTGAGACTGTCTCCCTCTTCTTCTCCCCTTCCCCTGCTCTTGCTCTCTCTCAGACACACAAATAAATAAATAAAAATCTCTTTTTGAAAACATGTTAAATATCAGCACCCAGGAGCCTCGGCCGTAAAGTACATTCCCTGGCTACGCTGGTGAAAGATGAAATTGATGGAGCTGAGTCTGGTCACCTCGTCATCCCAGCCGAGACCTTCCAGATCAGCCTACAGGAGCTGACCCCTGCACATATGAGAGCCACCTTACCTGGCCCCTGACCAATCCTCAGCTCAGCACAGACTCAAGAAGTTCAGCCGAGAGGCAAACACCCAAGTTGGCCTACTAACTCTCAAGTAAATGCTTCTTATTTTGAGCCACTCGATTTTGTGGTTGTTTATTAGCCAGCATCATTGTCACAATAGGTAAATGATACACCAACTGCTATGTTTAACTCCTTTGAAAGTCTGTTCACTATAACTCCAAAAATCTCCTCAAAAGCAGCGAGGCATAAGACGAAAGTGGCATATGCCAGTCTAACACGGAGACACCTGTAGAGAAGGAGAACGTGTTCCTTATTCCCTCCTAGGTTCTCCAGCTGGTCTAACAATTAAATTGACATGAGGCAGATTAGTAAGAGAAAAGCCAATTTAATTCTGTATGTTTCAGGAGCCCATAAAAACATGAGACTCAAAAAAGTGACTGAAGTGGGCAGCTTTTATGCCTTCTAGACAAAGAAACAATACATTTGTGAAGAATTGACAAGACAAAGGGGTTTAAACTTGGGGTAGCAAATTAGCAAAGCAGTAACAAGGTTTTTGTTTTTTAAAGATTTTATTTATTTACTTGGGAGAGATGCAGCCTGAGAGGGGAGAAGATCAGAGGGAGAAGCAGACTCCCCATGAAACTGGGAGCCCAATGCTGGGCTCGATCCTAGGACTCCAGGATCACGACCTGAGCCGAAGGCAGTGTCTTAACCCACTGAGCCACCCAGGCGCCCCAGTAATAAGGTTTTTTACACAGTCTTCTCAGCCTTCTTAGAGATAGATTCCCTATCTCTGGTGATTCAGATCGCTCCTGCTTTCCTGGGAGAGGGTGTGAGAAGGTACCTTCACATGAGAGACTAATTTCTTGCTTTTAGAGGGAAAAGGAGGGTCAATGTCCTTCTTGCACCAGCTGGTTTGGGGGTTTTGTTTTGTTTTTTATATTTTTTTTCTTCATTTATTTGAGAGAGAGAGAGAGCATGAGCAAGGGGGAGGGGCAGAGGAAGAGGAAGAACCACTGAGCAGGGAGCCAGATACAGGACTGGATCCCAGAACCCTTGGGCCATGGCCTGAGCCAAAGGCAGACGATTAACTGGTTGAATCACCCAGGTGCCCCACACAGGCTGTTTTTAAGTAAATATCCAGAACACACTCACCACCAACATGTAGTAGTAGTAATAGTAGTAATGCATTAGCACTAGTAACAGCATTCATATTTGGAATTTTAATTCTATCATCTCTCTATAATTATCTGATTTTTCCAAATTTTCTATAATTAGTATGAATCACTTCTATAATCAGGGTGAATTCATAAAAATAATGATTTTCTTTAAAAGTAGATTCTTCATCAACTGCATTTTATCACTTTTTATCACAGATTTATTCTGGAATTTAATTTGATTTGCTCTTTGTGAATTATCTATAGCAGCTTTCACTATAAAGCCAGAAATGGCTTTTACCTTTGAGTATGCAAGGAAGCCACTGGGATTAAGGGAGGGGCAGGTTTTACAGATTCTCTAGTTTGAATCAGGAGAACTCCCACCATGTTGAGGAAAATCTAAAAAATCCCCCTGTATCAGTCACTGCTGATACACACAACAAATTACCTCCAGCATTTAATTTAGGGGGGTCTGGGTGGATCAGTCAGTTAAGCTTCTGACTTTTGGGTCCAGCACAGTTCATGATCTCTGGGTCTGCTGATCAAACCCAGCCTCAGGCTCCCCGCTGGTCCAGGAGGCTGAGATTCTCTCCCTCTGCCCATCCCCAGCTTGCATATTCTCTTTCTTTTAAGTAAATTAATTAATCTTGGGGGGAAAAAAAAAAACACCATTTACTTGCTCACATTTTTGGGATCCAGACTTTGGACAGGTCTCACCTCCACTCCACCTGTGCTGGCTGGGCCCACTGCTGTGTTTGTGTCAGGTGGCTGGCTGGCGGGGCCTGGATCACTCTAGAAGGCCCCACTCCCACAGGTGGCAGCTGGGGGAGAGGAGAACTTCTGCCTTGGCACCTAGTTTCTTCTCCAGGGAACCAGCAGGCTAACTGGGCCTCCCCATTGGTGGGTTTGCTCCAAGATACTGACAACAGCAGCTGCAGGACCTCCTGAAGCCTAACCTCAGACATCATGCAGTATCACTTCTGCCCTTTTCTATCAGTCAAAGCCAGTGACAAGGCAAGCCCAGATTCAAGGTGTGGAGGGGACAGAGTCCACCTCTTGATGCAAAGAGCAGCCTGGTCAAGTCGCCGAATGGTGTGAGGCGTTGCTGCAGTCATCTTTGCAAGCCGCTCACCACAGCTCTCCTGCTGTTCTATAATTCATACATCCTTACATTAAAAAAAAAAGTCTTTGAATGCCTTCAGAGTGCTACATACTGCTCTAGCCACTAGGGAACAGCAGTGTACCAGACAGACATAATCCTTGCCCATTTGGGGGCGGTAAGCAGCGGCTGGGTAGAGCCTCGGGGAAGACAAGCACTGAACGGTGATGCAATGCCGTGAGTGCTACAAAGAATGACCTGTCAGAGGACAGAGTAGTGGAGGCTGACCCCATGTTGAGGGGGCAGGGCAACCCCAGAATGCAGCCTGGCTGGGTTGGAGAGGAAAGTCAGGAAGACTGTTTTTACCTGTGAGAACCTATCAGGGCTTTCTACTTCAGGGATCTATTGAGTTCCTAATGCTTCATTTTACTGTATCTGTGCTGCACGTGTGTTTCTTTCTCCCTTGCATGTTTACAGAGCGGGAAAAATAAAAAGAAAACTTGGGGGAAATATTCCTTTCAAAGAAATTCTAGGACAGTCCTGGAAAATAAAAAGAAGAAGAAGAAGAAGAAGAAGAAGAAGAGATAACTTTTATGAAAAGTGATACTTTTTTTATCACTTTAAAATCTTCTCTTAATTTGAGGAATTTATTATTAATTAAGAAAGCTGAGTTTTTCAAGTGCCTAATTCTGCCTTTGATCTTCAGGCCTCCAGGCTATAAGTTCCCAGATGTCTGAAGTAGGTTTTATCTGAAGTGTTTTCCTAGCAAAGGCATTTTCTGTGGCACAAAAATGAAACCACAGTTGTGGCGCCTTTTGTTAGAAGATCCAAATCGATAAGCTGAGATGCCGGAGTTTGAAAACCTGGTGTGCCGGAGGTAGTCGACTTATTAATCTATATATAGCACACTGAGAAGAAGATTTAGGGGTTTTGATGGCTGTTCAAAGAGCGTTCGAGATGAAGAATCCTGTGGGAGAAAAGAGGAACAGAAGAGCACGTCGGAGATTTGTCATACAGCTGCAGGAAAGCTCTCCACCAAAGTGTTATTCTCTTCCCAGCAGGTTTGTGGGAAATGTGCTTCGTGTGTTAAGTTCAAAGTGTCCTATGATAGGTCTGTGAGGTAGACACTCCTGGGGGTGTGGTGGCTGCTGTCAAAGGAAAGAGCGAACAGCAGCAGGCTCTCTCAACAAGAAGCCCCGTCCGAGTTCGGAACGCCGTGAATCTTGTTAGGGATTATTTAGCCAATGAGTCAACAGATATTTCTGAATCCCTATTATGCACTGGACACCGTGTCAGGTTCCAGGGGTGTAATGTTGACAGACAGACCTTGTGTCTGCCCTTACAGAGAGTATAGTCTGTTGAGCAGGGTGGATGGTAATTGGGCAATCCCAATGCGAGGCCAAAAGAACTGTGATTGAGAAATACAGAAAACATGGAAACGCAGCAACAGAGTACCCAGCTTAAAGACTTCCTGAGAGAAGTAGCCTGGAAGCTGAAGACAGAATGATGGACCGTGATCTATCGAGAGAAGAAGAGGACTCTGGTTAAAGATGGCAAAATTCACCAAAATGGAAGTAAAAGGGGTTTTAAAATAAAGACATACGCCCACGAGGGCAGAGAGAAATTTCAGAATTTGAAGAGCAGAATGAAAATTTGAAAAGCAGATTGACAAACGGAAAATAATTTAGCTGAATGGAGAGGATGGACTTCCAAACTACAGAGGGAAAAGTCAAAAAGCAAAGTAATGGATCCTGCTATCCCTCGAAGTCTCTTGAGTCCGTGGCCTTGGTACCTTGGGAAGCAGGAATGAAGATTGCTTTACAAGTGTATTGATTCAAACTCTGTCAAGAAGGGACTTGACCATCTCCTCCTCTCTGCCCAGTCCAGCACGTGCCTATCACCTACCCTGGCAAGTCCCTGAAGGTTTCTTTTCCCTGGAGGATGGCTAAAACACACGTCACAGACCAGGGAAAGGACACCTTACTACAATCATGGCTCACACTGAATGTGGAGAGCCCCAGCCCTCTCAAACAACCTAGCATCCTAATCACAGACTACACTCTGTATGATCCAAAGAGTCTTTTCTAAGGAATCTCAGCAACTGCAGAGGAAAGACAAAAATGGTCTATCTTTCAGGGGATCCCTAACCAAATGGCACACGACAAGGTCACCCTACAGTGAAGACTATAGTCAATAAGCACTACCCTCCTCCCCGGGCACCCAGATTCCAATGAGGCTTTTCGGGTCCTTCCTCTTAAATGTAAACAGTCAAGAATTCCTGAACACTGTAGGAAATCATCTAAAATAAAAAACCAGGGTGCCTGGGTGGTTCAGTAGGTTAAGCCTCTGCCTTTGGCTCAGGTCATGATCCCAGGGTCCTGGGATCAAGCCCCTGCATCCAGCTCTCTCTGCTCAGCAGAGAGCCTGCTTCTCCCTCTCTCTGCCTGCTTCTCTGCCTACTTGTGATCTCTGTCTGTCAAATAAAATGAGTAAAAGCTTAAAAATATATAAATAAAATGGAAAGCCAATATTTATTCTAAATAAACAATCAAGAAAGCAAACTAATAGAAAAGTTGCAAACAGAGAAGGCATCGGCTTCACCAAAAATTCCTTAATGTCCTCAGCAAAATAAGAGAAGATAAGAAATAATAGAGAGCAGCATCCTTTCATCTGCTCAAGCCATAAACTGATTCACCCTGACTCCTCTCTTTCTCACACGCTCCGATATCCAATCTGTCAGCAAATCCTATGACTCTGCCTTCAAAACGTATACAGCATTTGACCACTTGTTAAATCATTCTCTACCCCTGCCCTGGTCCAAGTGAGGCCCATTTCTCACCTGGATTACTGCAATGGGCTCATAATGGTTCTCCTTGCTTCTATCCTTGTCCTAACGCACAGCAGCCCGAGTGAGCCCTTTAAAACATAAATTAGATCATATCATTCCTTTTCCAAAACGCATATCAGCTTCTGCTTTCAGTCACAGTAAAAGCCAAAGTACCTATCAGGGCTTAAGGAGCCCCAGGTGATCTGGATCCACCCATACTCTCTCCTCCACCCCAAGAGGCCCCTCCCCCCATGCTGACTTTCTTAGTTCTCCTCCAACACACCAGGCACACATGGCTGGGGACTTGGCTTCAGCTCTTCCCCTTGCCCAGAACACTGCTCCCACAGAAAACCTTGAATAACTCCTTCATTAGCTTTAAGTCTTTGCTCAAATGTCACTTTGCCAGTGAGACCTACACAGCCCCACTCTCCCACACTGCTCAGTCCTCTATACACTCTTTTCCTTAGCACCTACTACCTTCTCATGCATGTCCATGGCGCATGGTCCATCCCTATGCACTAGAACGTGAATTCTTCAGGGTAGGGCATTCGTTTTGCCAAATGATGTATTCACAGCATCTAAATGATGCATGGTAAGTAGGAGGCTCTATTTGTTTCCTAGGGATGCTATAATAACGTACCACAAACTGGGTGACTTCAACTTCAGGACCACTTAGCAAGACACATCCAAGAATATGAAATGACGTCAGTCTGATCGGAGCATGGAGCACAGTGCAAGGACTATTAATAGTGAGAGATGAACGGATCAGAGTTAGACATAGACCTTTGTGAGCCATGAGAAAAGAGTTCTTTATCTCATCAGCAATGACAAAGCTTGAAGGGAGTTGGAAATGTGGTCAGATTTGCCCCTTAAACAATCACTAAAACTGTGCACATGAGAGAATGTTCTGGGCATAAGTAGGCTGCAGTAAACCCAAGGACAGTTCTCCATAAACTTTCATGACTCTGTAAGCCCATCTTCACTCAGTGAACTGCTGTATCTGAGGTTCCATTGGGACCAAGCAGGGTCCCTGCACATCTCGCCCAGTGAGGCTCCTGGCTACCATAAACACAGCAACTTCCAGGCTGAACTATATGAGGCCACTGGGCATCCAAAGACTTGGCATCCCAACATGAAGCTGGAGTCATTAGTCAAGAAAGACACTCCAAACCTAGCCAACAGTCTATACCCTTCTTAAGATGATTATATGATCCAAGTAAAGGAAATAAGAGGAATTTTTGCATTGAACTAAGGAAAGGAGGGGCAGTTGTGTGTCCCAGTTAGTTAAGCATATGACTCTTGATTTTAGCTCAGTTCATGATTTCAGGGTTTTGAGATTAAGTCCTGCATTGCCCAGCATGGAGCCTGCTTGGGGTTATCTCTCTCCCTCTCTGTCTGTCCCTCTCCACCTCTAATAGAAACTAAGGAAAAGAAAGCAAGTTGACATATCTTTATCTTCTAGGGTAGAAATGTTATGAGAACAAGATAAATCCAATACACATAAATTTTTTAAATGGCAAAGAAAAAGTGTACCCAGGTGGAAAATAATGAAGACTTCAAGAAACATTATTTTTTTAAAAGCCCTTGTAAAGTTTAAGCTAAAATAAAGAAGGTCTGAGTTAAATATGTTGTAGAGTATCCAAATTGCTTCTGACTTCAGTAAACCACTTACAATAGTCTGAAAATACTAGGAAGTAGAAAGAGACCACCAAGTCTATGAAAAAATGCCAAGACATTTTTACAAGCCACAAAACTTTCTAATGTACCCAGCTTTGCTTTCTCACTAAAAAGTGCTAGGCAGAGGATGAGAGGAATCATTGAAAGCTTTTTAAAGCACCTAGAATATAATGGCATCGTGACTAATATGCTTCAGGCTTTTATGAAGGGAAAAAAAATCACATTGGACAAACCTGGGAGATGTTTTTGATAGAACGCCAGAATTAATGAATGGAACACAGTAGGTGTTGATTTTATGTCATTATAAGTTAAGCCTTTTATTTTGCCGTCAAGGAATGAAAAATAAATATCAAACCAGTCTGACCCGCTCTCCTGATTTAATAGCTTAATTTCCAGAAATGCCAGTGAAAAATAGCACAAATGTTTGCCTAGGCCAATTCTTCTTTATTATAGTTCATCCATTTTCCCTTTTTCACAGGGAATGCAGCCCCTAACAGAGCTTAATTAAGTTTATATTTTACAGCACGAACCACATTGCCTTACGAGAGGATGCTTGTTAGACGCCTGTGAGGAGGAGGTAGGCTGGAACCCAGTCCATAAAAAACATGCCAGGTCTACTACAGGGTTCCATGGCGTTCTTACACCCGGTGGCTAGTGCTACATGAATGACTCTCCTTTTCACACTCTAAGGTAGGTGCCATTGTACACAAGTCAGGACAGTGATGGGAACACACAACATCAATGTCATGAGACGGGAATAGTGTTTCAAGATTTATCTTTAGCCCTAATGACACTTGATCCCCCCCACATAGGATTGTAGTTTCTACATTCTTTCTTTTTCTACATTGAGAAAGGAAGTCAGAAGGACTCTCCTTAGCCCCCCTTAAAAGTATTGAAGGCAACATGTATCATGAAATTCCCTTAAGGTAAAAAGGTACTTAATGTATAACAGTTTATTCTGTCGGAGGATTTGATGTGTCAGAGCCTCAGGAATCAAGTTGTTGTAACAACTTGCTTGCTAATGTTTTCCAAGGAAATTGGCTTGACCCCAGCCAAGTGACCGATTCCCTGTCAAAGTTAAATGAAACATAAATGTTTAAAAGGGGATTTATATCAGGTATATAATTCAAATGGAAAAAAAGCAGGTGGCATGGTTATGACTTCTCTGAGAAAGCAAAAATAGAAATGTGAATGCTTTTGTGAGGATAGGGTCAATTGTATAGATAAATGAAAGCAAAATAAGATTTGCTTAAGAAAATTAGAAGCTTATGACCCTTTCATGTAAAATCCAGATATGGACAGTGCAGGTTTGGAATAAAAGCATCATAGTGACATCAGAAATGCATATTCACCTCTCTGTTCCACCAAATTAGTAAATGGCTTCAACTGTCAAGGTCCCACCTCATAGTCCAAGATGGCTGGTGGAGTTCCAGTCATTACCTATGCATTCCACACAGCAGGAAGGGCAGTGACAGAAAGGTGAAAAGATGATTTCCCAGCCAAGCTCACTCCCTTTAATCAGTCTTCCCAGAAGTTTCATAGAACACTTTTGTTTCCATCTCATTGGGAAGATCTTAGTTATATAGCAATACCTAGCAGTGAGGAAGGCTATATATATATATATATGATATAATCAGAATCACTTAAAAGGAAAAGGTGGCAAGGGATGTTTGGATAAGCAACTAGCTTTTCCTGACTCACAGAACTATTTTTTTCCATGTTTATGAAATTTAACATGTGACTATGTAATAATGACAGAGAGCAGATTGCTGGTTGCCTGGAGATAGATAATAGGTGTAGGATGAGAAAATACAAAGAGACATAAGGCATCTTACAAGAATGATGAATAGTTTCACTACCTTGATTGCAACGAGGTTCTCATAGTGCCATGCACATATCAAGTTACATGCATAAATGTGTGCGATGTACCGTGATGCAGTCCGAATATTTGTCTCCCTAAAAATTCATACATTGAATCCCAATCCTCAATGGTATTGGAAGCGGGGCATTTGGCAGATGACTAGGTCATGAGGGTGGAGCCCTCATGAATGAAATCAGCACCTTCATAAAAGAGATGCCAGAGGGATGCCTGATGTTAAGCGTCTGCCTTCAGCTCATGTTATGATCCCAGGGTCCTGGGATCAAGCCCCACATTGGGCTCCCTGCTCAGTGGGAAGCCTGCTTCTCCCTCTCCCATTCCCTCCCTGCTTGTGTTCCTTCTCTCACTGTGTTTCTCTCTGTCATATAAATCAATAAAATCTTAAAAAAAAAAAAAGAGAGAGAGAGAGAGAGAGATGCCAGAGACCTTTCTGGCCCCTGCCAGATGACAGGGCAAGTAGATGACCATCTCACCGCACAGTGAACCTACTGGGGCCTTGATCTTGGACTTCCAACTTTTAAAACTGTGAGAAATAAATTTTTGTTGTTTAGAAGCCACCTATGGGCACCTGGGTGGCTCAGTTGGCGAAGCATCCGCCTTCAGCTCAGATCATGATCCTGGAGTCCTGGAATCGAGCCCCGTATTGGGCCCCCTGTTCAGTGAGGAGTCGCTTCTCCCTCTCCCTCTGATTCTCCACCCCTTCATCCCCCTGCTCATGCGTGCTCTCTCTCTTTCAAATAAGTAAATAAAATCCTTGGAAAAAAAAAAAAAGCTACCCAGTTCATGGTATTTTTCTTATAGCAGCCCAGACTAAGACATACTGTATATTAACTACATCAATTAATTAAAACTGCTAAAACCATAAAGTGAGAAATGTAAAAAAAAAAAAAAAAAAGTGAGTATAACGAAGCAGAATATACATATACTTTTCAGAAAACCATGTCCTGGTGCTATTAAAGGAATAATTATTCCTTCTTAATTTTGGAGTTGCTTTTTTAAATACCATTCTTGAGAGATTTAGGTTCTTCTTGTAAAACCATTGCACAGAAAGACAACAACGTTGGTATTAGATAATCCATGATAGTGATAATGTTGGTATTAGATAATCCATCGTACTGAGTCATAAGTAAAGGCTGACAAATATAACATCAGCAGTGAGCAACAGAAAATGTCTTTCATTCACTAATTTTTAAAAGTTTAACTTCTCAGTTGGAATAGAAACTCATTAATTTTAGTATCTTTGATTCTCCTTTTTGATTGCCAAGAAGGTACAACTATATGTAGGAACAATTATTTCTTTTATAGAGTGGGTAGCAGTGAAGAGACCAAAATTCCAAGGTTCTTAGACCTCCTGGGGAGGAGAGAAAATAACTCTCTCACTTCCAGCATGACCTCCATCGCTTCAACCACAGCAGGCAGGTGCTGTCCCTGCTGCTGGTATCTGTCAGTACCCTCCGCACAAACCACACTCCCATCCCTTGCCCACCAGGCCACACCCCTTCTCGGCAGTCCAGACACCTTCCAGGCCACACTCCTTAAAAATCCAAACACTAGGTGGCGATACCTCAAGATCTGAGCACCGGTTACATGGCAAACCCTCCTTGAAGACTCACTCACCAAACCCCAGAGACCAGTCCGCGGGCCCCTTTTCTAACCCCAGGCTGTGGCAATACCACCAGTTGTCTTTTGTTCCCCTGTTCTCGAGGATAGTAGCTTCTTCCTAGAGTCCCTACTCTTCAAGGTACTCTATCATCCTCGTCTGCTCCTCCAAACTTCCAGTATCTCTAGAACCAATTCCCTATAGTTAACCCCTCCCCGTTTGAAGTACCTAGCACCGCTTTCTTCGCTAGCTAGACGCAGACAGGTACACTTCCCCACAAACAGTAGATCTTCCATAGCTCTTTAAAATGCACATAAAGCACCCATTTTCCATCACTAGAGAGTCAACTAATAAATTTATCAACTTGGCCGTCCTGGCATTCCAGAAGAAAAGGCGTATACACGATAGCCCTGCCACCAGACCAGCTCCACATTAAAGTAAGGCAAGTGGTTGACGGAAAAGCACTCAAGTGAGAACCAGAGGCCTGGATTCCCATCTGTAGCCCCGTCTCTGGCTCCCTGGCCCACCAGGGAAAAGTTCTCAAGCCTCTCTGAACTTGCCATTACTCATTTGCAAAATAAGGGCTCAACTAGATGATCTTTCACTTTCCCTCTAGTTTTTATTTTTGTCAGAGTTAAAAATCCCTTTCTGTCTCAATTTCCTCACTGGAAAAATCTGAAAATCTGAAAAATAACTGGTAATTCTACTCTAGGACGCTTATTTTAAAGATACAACTTAAAGGGGAACCTGGGTGGCTCAGTCGGTTAAGCGTCTGACTTTTGATTTCAGCACAGGTCATGGTCTCAGCCCCATGTTGGGCTTGGTGCTCAGTGGAGAGTCTGTTTGTCTCCCTCTCTCTCACTCCCTGTATCTCTTCCCACACCTGTGCTTGCATGATTTCTCTCTCAAATAAATCAATCAATCTTAAAAAAAAAAAAAAAGAAAATGCCATTTAATAGCTTTGATAAGATTTGGAAGACAATCAACCAATCTCAATACGATGCTTGAGCGTCTCACTATATCACAAGTACTATACCAAGTCTAACGTCACAGAAATGAATAAGACACATGCCTTGCCTTCAAGGATTTTGCAATTTACTAAGGAAGACAGAAATATATTTTAAAAAAAAAAACATAATGCTGTGTGACACAAAAAGAATAAACTGGAAGGGAAAGGGGACTAGGAGACAGCCTCCCCGAGAAGGGGAGTTGGGCTTTGAAAGAGGAATAGGCAGGCATTTGGTAGAGATAAAGGAGGAAGGTTTTCCTGGCAGGTATCACACTGCACAGACAGGGGAGTGAAAGCTTATGATGTCTTCAGAGAAGTAGAAACCATTCAGTACTGTGGAAGCTTAAAGTGCATGGAAGCAGTGGAGAGGGTGGGCGTTGAGGATGGCCATGCCATTCTAAGAAGCTGGACCTCATCTTGTAACCCCTAGGGACTGGGGACTTTTTACAAGAGGACTGACATGGCTTCACTTCAGAAGAAATGAGGCTGGCAGCGACATGGAGAATCAGTCTGGGGCCAGCAGCCCAGCTTCCAGGTGATGGCAGTCAGTCACCTGGGTCATGGATGATGAAGGCTGGAGCTAGGCAGTCGCAACAGGAGAGAGCAGATTTGAGAAATGCTTTGTTGTGAAATCCAATGAACACTCTCTAATCCTTAACTGACTTGACCCTTCAGCAGTATTTAACATTTATGACATGCCCTCCTTTCCTTTAAAAATTATTTTTTTTCGGACATGAATAGTATCACATTTTCCGATTTCTTCCAACTCTCTAGTCTCTCTCTCTTCCTGTGGTCCTGTCTTTCCTTGCCCAGCCCTTACATGTAATATTTCACAGGACTCTTTGACCCTCTTCCCTTCTCCCAATATGAACTCCCTGCTTATCCATTTGCTCTCTATACTTCAAATACCTACAACACTCAAATAGCAGCCTGATCCTCAGGCTCATAGGGCTGGGAGCCTACTGGACATCTGTGAGGTCCATGAGGACAGGATCAATGTCTGACTCACACAAAGAGTGGGGCATACACGCGTGTGTGTAGGGATGAGTGCACGTATGCACAAAGGACAACCATACTGTCTGGAAAAGATTCATACCTGTTAGTTGGGGTTATTCTTATGGGAGGAATGGACTCCTGCTTTTTATTTTATATGCATGGCTTTGTTTGAACTTTCTAGAGTGAGCATGAATTGCTTTTATAATTTTTTAAAATATGAAGGAATTCTCTACCTTTCTCTCATTTCCAACTGCTAATCCTCATCCTATCTCCACAGCCACTGTAACACCCTTGCCTCTAATCTCTTCCTTGCTCAGCG
Source organism: Mustela putorius furo (assembly GCF_011764305.1). Classification (NCBI taxonomy): domain Eukaryota; kingdom Metazoa; phylum Chordata; class Mammalia; order Carnivora; family Mustelidae; genus Mustela; species Mustela putorius. The sequence continues at coordinate 78,719,047 of NW_025421987.1, forward strand.
CTGTCGTCCGAATCACCACTGAATCACACGGTTACTATCCTATTGCTCCTTCTTTAAGACCTGACAGGATCAAGCTCACGCCTCAGAAGGACTCCTGAGGCCTTCACAGCCTGGCCCCCACCTTGGCCCCCAACTTCATTTCCTCCTGCGCCTCCTCCCCTGCTTTCAGGCACACAGACCCCAACATTCTCCAGACAGCAAATCCCCTGGGAATCCTTGAAGCACCACCTCAGTGGATTCCCCTGCCTCTTTCAAGCAACAGTGATCACCTCAATACATCGCGTGCACCTCCACTGGAGCGTTTCTGTAATAACTGGTGAGGCGTCTGTGTTCACCATTTCACAGGAACATGAGCTTCCCAGGAGCCACGGTCCTGCCTCAGCATGTCCTTGTCATCCCCATGCCTGTCTCACCGCCTGCCTCACAGGAGATGATCCCTCAGTGTTTATCAAATGAATACGAAAGAAACTGGTACGTGTGCTTGGGGAAAGGGTACAAGTCCTCTTGGCTTCCTTCTACCTCTCCCTGGTGTCCCATATCCAGGCACCCGCTGTGCAGAGCAGGACACCAGCACTGCCATCAGACACATCCCCAAAGCCCGGGCACCTGACCACACCACACCAGCGAGGTCTTGCCTCCCTGCCAGGGCCTTGCTCTGACCCTGGAAAGCCCTAGGAAACCTGCCAAAGCGGGGCCTTTGCCAACTGCTCACCAAGCACTCATTCCTCACCCAAAACTGACAGTGGTTACTGAGACGAGCCGCGCTGGGCTGGCCAAGAACCAGATGGGATAATCCATGCAAAGAGACTAGAACAAAGTCTGGGGTCCCAGAGGAAACCCTTCTATTCATTTCTCCCAGTATTATTCTCCTTTTAAGAGAATTTTGAAAACAAGAGTTTGCCATTTTTTCAAATGACGATTTAATGAAGGATAACAGCAAGATAGAGGTCTTGAGGGAAAAAGGTTCGAGAGACAGAATCCTGCCTGGTACTCGTAGGTCATTTTGCAAACAGCCCTACTTTGTCTCCTGAAATACCCCTACTGCCTGTTGGACTTCCTCAAATACACCCTGTCCTCCCTACAATGCTCTTTCTGCTCATCTTGTCGGCCTCGCTTAATCTTACCCATCCTTCAAGGCCCCCAGGCACAGGTCACCTCCTCCTAGAGCCTGGCTCTGATCTCTGATCACCTGAGAAGGAATTGGGTCTCTGTGTGTCTCTGTGTTTCCACAGACCCCCCATGCCCACCTCTCCACTCCCTACATCACATTATTTTCCAGGCTCTATTTCTGGGTCAGCTTTCCCACCCTGGAAAGAAGGCTGGGACACTTTTTCTCCAAAGTGTCAATATCTTCCTCCTCTGTGATGCTTAAGAGATCTGCTCCAGAAGATGAGCCAGCATTTATTTCCAAAACCACGGAGTAAGTAAAGAAGAAATTAATTATAACTGACAAAGAGAATTTTAAATCTGGAAGTTGTTATTTGAGTTTGGAACAAGAAAGGGACCCTTATTAAATCATTTCAGGGCACAGAGTGGCAAGAGATACTGTTATCACTGGATGATGGGGCGGGAATTCCTGGCTCTTCTCTCTGTGTTGGAATTTAATTTCTGCCTTAAATAAAACTCACTCTCAATGGGGGTTTTGACAGTACCAGGGCCATTAATGAGAAAGAAAAACCCTGGAAACCTAATTATCGGCTCGAAAGACATCCAGGGACAGCTATGTGAGGAAAAGGTGTGAAATCTGAGTACTGGATCATTTGGGGCTCATGCTGCATGCAGGCGTTTGTAACGAATGCCATTATTTTCCTCTAGGGCTGTCTCTAAGGGACATTTGAAAGCATGGCATTTAAACTGACCACAAAGTATACTGGAGAAAAAGAAGCAACAAATTTTATGCAGACATCATCGAGAAGAGAGCCAGGTGTGCTGACAAAGAAGATTACTCCTTCAAGCAAGGTTGTGCCTATTCTCTGATGGGCAGCCCTTAAATTGAAAGATGCAGGTAGCCAATAAGTACTTTCAAAGAAGAGCGTGGGAGGACCACTATCACAGGAATGGTTCAGATTCTATTACATTTTACTTGTCACTCAAAATAAAGGCTTTAACTGACAAAAGCAAGCTCTTCACCAGACGACAGTGACTTTGCTGGGTATGTCCTGGGTGCTGTGCTCTGTTTTATTGTTTTATGTTTCATTGCTAGGTTTGGTTCATTCTGTCCTTGGAGGAGCCTGAATTCGGGCACCCTCTATGTGCACATAACCTGTAACAGCAGAATCTACGGTCTGATTATCAAACTGCCTCGGAAATACTCAGGGGATCTCAGAAATATTTCACTCCCAAAAGACGTTACTGAAGGATGATCACATACATCAAAGTTCTTAAAACTGTGCCATGCATTAATCCAGAAATTCACCTCCTGGGAATGTATTCTAAGAAAATTATAAAATACGAATGCAAATATGTGTGTATAAGGTCAATTGTTATAGTAATAAGTTCAAATCCCTTAAATATTTGACTGTTATAAATAGCTTTAAAAAACCATGATCCAGGGGTGCTTGGGTGGCTCAGTCAGTTAAGCGTCTGCTTTCAGCTCAGGTCATGAGCCCAGGGTCCTGGGATCGAGTCCTACACTGGGCTCTGCAGGGAGCCTGCTTCTCCCTCTGCCTATTGCTCCCCCTGCTTGTGTATGCTCGCTCGCTCTCTCTCTCTTTCTGACAAATAAATAAATAAAATATTTTTTAAAAAATTATGATCCATTCACCTAATGATATACTATAGCACCTAAAATTTTATATTGTTAATGATATATCAAATAGAAAAAAGGATACAGAACAATATGACTAGCATGATCTCATTCTTCTTGAGAAAAATAATACTGTGCTTTTTTTATCTCACCTAATCAGGTCACTGGGTCCATCAGTGAAAAGAAAAAATAAGTTAAAGTGGTAAAACACAAGTAATAAACATCTTCTTTTAACCTAAAACATAAATGTACGCTCCTCAACCAGTCATTTGATAAAGAGCCAAGATTAACTTGTTTTGGTTGTGGGTCCACTTTTTATAGCTCTGCATCATCTGTCTTTATGTACCACACTGTCAAGTATTTTCAGTTTCAATTTCTTTAATTGGTGAGAAAACATGAAAACTCTTGTGAAGCAATCTAAGTCCAAAATACTTCCATATTTTTATAATTTTTCTCCAACTTTGATGGTTGTCTTGCCTCCACCTAACTTGATAGCAAAAATTTAGCAAGTTGCCTTTTGAAAAATTTTCCCACACCAGAGAAGTTAATTTCCATAAAAGTGACTCTTTTCAAAATCACATTTCATCAGTTTGCATAATTGAGATAACACAAGCAGTATAAACAAATTTGGAGAAAAAATACAACTGGCTCTTGATCAGTAGACAAGACTGGTGAGAACGTAAATGCATTCTTGAAAGTAGCCTACTTGCCACATCAGGCAAAAAAAAATTGTATTGAGGCGCCTGGGTGGCTCAGGTCATGATTCTGGAGTCAGGGTCCTGAGATCAAGCCCGCCAGTGGACTCCCTGTCCAGTGGAAGCCTGCATCTCTCTCTTCCTCTCCCCTACAACGCCCCATCAGCTAATGGGCACACACTCTCTCTGTCTTAATAAAGCAAATCTTTTAAAAAAAAAATTTACTGAGCAAACGAAAAGTATTGTTTAGCCCAACAGGTGTGCGTGGTAGAGATTAGAGAAAGGTGGAAATGCTCTTCTCCCCGCGGTCTGCACAGCTGGCTCAACGATAATCTTCCAGTCTCAACCCATGCCACCCCCCAGGAAGCCTTGAACATTCCTCCCAGTCTTCACCACATTACTCTGTGTTTTCTTCACAAAAATCATCATCATCTGTAACTTTCATTTATTTTCTGATCACTGGTCTCTTGTCTCTCTTCACCAATAAATTGTTAACTTGTCCATCCAATTGCTCATTAGTGCCTAGCACATTGCTTGTAATGTAGTCATCTGATGTTTACTGAGAGTTTGTATGTATATATGAATGCTTGTAGTTTAAGTGATCCCATGGTGCCACAAGGAAGAAATATTCTGTCTCTGTTATCACCCACAGTGTAAGTTGCAACCAAGTCGACATTAAAAAACAATTTAAATTATAATTGACAGTGCTATGCTGTTGTTGTCTATTACTGAGCAAAGCATCCCAGGACTCAGACAAACAGAAACATCACAGACAGCGAAGGCATTGAGAATTCTCTGAGAACTGCTCCAACACCACACAACTTCTGAAGTATTTGTATTACTAACATTTCACCCAGACGAATGTAACCTAGAGAAAGCTAAGTATCTCATCTGATTTGATCTCTCTTTCCATGCAAATTCATCAATAGTAATAAATCAAATAAACTTAATTATTTCTACCACCTCTCTTTTTACAACGTGAAAGAACAAATTCAGGGCACTTTGAAAATTTCAAAGACAAATTTACATGCAAAGGATATCATTTAGGATTCAGTTTTGCAAAGGCAAGAATCAAAGTCCCTTTACCAATCAGAAACTGAGCACAAAGGGCTCCAAGAGGCCTGGTTACCTGGGTGGAGTAGATGGGTTTCCAAAGACAAGGGTTCCACTCCTACCCAAGACACAGCACCAAAACTGTGAAAGACACTCTGCAACAGCCGACTAAGGAGATGATTTTACTCAGGCTTTTGCCAGGAGGAGATGGATTAATGAGGAAGGTCTCAAAAGAAAAAGAAAGGAGTCTGGGGTTGCACAGAGGGGGATAAACAAGACAGTCGTCCACCAGTCTTCAAGGAGTCATGATAGGACGGGGTGAGTGTGTCTCAGAACAGACAAGGGCAAGATGTTCCTTTGTGGCAACAAGGACTCCCTCCTTAACTGATCTGGGACGCCTCAGAGCACTCTTCTTAACCAGGTCTCCTACTCCAAACGAGGGTTTGGGCAGCTGACCCAGTTTCATAAGAATCCTGCCAAGCCAGTCTAGCAAGAATCTCCCCACTCCTGATAGCTAACCAAATTCCTCTCAGTAGTTTTCTACCCACTGACCTCACCCTGCCCATGGGCTGTAAATCCCAGCTGTCCCTAGATTATACAGCCAATTGAGTTCAATATCTCTCTCCCAGATTGCAATAGTGGTGACCCCTGTTGCAATAGTCTTGAACAAAGTCTTCCTTGGCTGTTTAACTCCATTTGGTCCAATTTTAATTTGACAACAGTTAGCTGTTTCCAAAACACAAATGTGTGGTGGGATTTCTTAACTGTCACTGCTTTCCCTGGAAGCACGGGGCTCCTATAAAGTTTAACCTTGTCAGAAGATATAACAAAACTGATCTTCCCTAGTGGTTTGCATCAAATAATTAAGTGCTTTCAAAATCCAAAATTAAAAGTTAAGTCTAACTTCTCTCTGACCATAATTTATCAAAATGTGTTCTTTGAGAATCCTACTCTGGGTCAGACTATATGGAAGGAATAATAGGATGATCAAGATAGGATATTAGAGAAAATCAGCCCCTCCCCAATCTAGAAATTTCTTGTCCCATTAAAAAGTCAACTAACTAAAACTAGCCTTGAGATTTTACTCCCTTGTGCAATCATGACCCCTACATAGAATTTTAAAGTCGAGCCTTTTTGTTCTCTAGGACAAATAATGTGCCTCACTTTATTTTCACACATGTATTTGACCTCTTTCCAAATATATATTTGACATCCTTTCAAACATATATTACCAGTACCCCCTTTCAAATATAGCCTTTTTTGAAAAGATTTTTGGAATTCAACTTATAAGCTGACTTAAAAGTTCATCTTCCCTTCCTGTTAACTGTCCCTTTGTCTTCTTTTTCCTGCCCGAGTATTCTGAAGCCCCATCTCCCCAACTGACCACAACCAAAGCTCGAAGAGTAGATTGACAAGAAGAGAAAGTCTGTCACTGACACAGGGAAACCGAAGGGACCTCATAAGAGAAAGAAGTTTCTTTTTTTCCCCCTTTGCTTCTAGCTTCTGCTCTTCCCAGGATGTGCACCCCTGCCCTACACCTCCTTAATGTACATCCTCCTTGTAAGGGACAAATTGTTGATGCTGTGTTTGGAGCCTTCCAGCACAACAGATGATATCTAAGGAAAGCTAGGACAGAGCCACCATGGGCCTACTCCAGAGCACTGGTGCTAGACACATCAACATCAAGATCCCTGGCTTCAGGGAGTAAGTGACTTTCCATGGACACCTAGGCCCTGTCCTTGTTATGACCAGTTCCTGGATGCATAAGAGGACACATGTGCCAGGCTACAATCATCAATAAAAACCCCAAATCCCAAGCAAAGGCAAGACTCCCTCTTTTCCTTTCTGAGTCTCCAGGACTCTCCATCTGTATTTTTCTATGTAGACACCTTCAATACCTCTGGTCTCACCTCCTGCAGGCTTACGTCTGATTTCCTGTGTGAAGCCAAGGACCGTCTTGGCGGGTCCTGCAGGACCCCCCTCTGGGACCTGGAACTCGGCCGGCCTGCCTGCATCCTCATGTCAGGTCCTATAAGCAGCAACACCATGTTCTGAAATTCTGAGACTGCGGGGTGCCCCTCCCCACCACCACCTGATCCGAACTGAGGTGACGTTCTCTAGAATCTGGTAACCTCTAAATCAAAGGTGACAGCAAATCCATGTCCAAAAAGCAGTTCAGGAATCCTGAATGTTAAGTTTCTTCTGAGCATCTCCGAGTATGGTCTGTCAACAAGGTTTGAACAGTCACTGTGCTTTAAGATGACAGCCTTTGCCCAAGAACCAGCTGGAACGGGGCCCCAAGTGATGTCCTGCCCGGCTCCCTGTCCCACTTCCCCACCCCTCCTTGTCTTTTCCTTTCCCTTTCCCTCTCCTGCCGCTCTCCCTACCTCCTTCACACACACACACACACACACACACACATATTTCTTTATCACCCTAAATCTGCGAGTCCATGACACATCAAACTGGCCCATCCCAACCACTGCGCACAGCTTTCCGTGGCTCCCGCAGGACGGCGGGGACGGCCTGTCTGCAGGCCAGACCCGAGAGAACGGTAAGAACTGTGGCTCGTTCGCTGCAGACGAGAGCTTCTGTTCTCCTGCCTCTTCTTTCGGACGTGTCCTTCTTGAACGCTTCCCTGTTCAGAAGGCACAGAAAACTGCAGGGCAGAATTCTCCGTCGCCGTGCTACGCACGCGGAGCCGTGTGGGTGGGAAAGAACATCTCCTACTGAGAAAACGTTCCCTTGTCAGGAAGTGCTTGATAATAGCACCTGCCTGTTAGACAACCCTCCCTTTCTGAAACTTTTATTCTGCCGATAGATCATATTTTTGGATGAAAGTTTTGCTATTGAAGGAGCTGCCAGGATGTTATGGGCCAGTGTGATTGCAATTTACGGTATTTCATAAATCACTGCAAGATTGAAAATGCTTGTGACAAAGGCAGCTTTAAGCTGACATCCTGTCTTTTTAAGGGCATTAAAAAAGTTGAACTCATGACCTACTCCACAGTCACATCCCCCTTCCTCAGCCAAAACGTCACCACCTGGCACAGCCCTGGAGGTGGGACAGGGGAAGGAGCGAGATAGGGATGTGCAGAAGCAAACCACAGCTCTCCCGAGTGCGCTCTGTAAGGTGGGGGGTGGGGGTGCAAAAGTACGAATAGATCTTCAGCATTTACAACTGCTTGAAAGACAAGATCCTTGGTCTATCCCCTGCCACAGCACCAACCTGGGAATTTCATCAGCCCCAATGAATCCCTATGACCCCACCAAATTTAAAGGAAGAGTAAATTAGATCAATTCTCCTTAAAAGAATCAAGAAACTTGCAATTTCCTTAATGGAGCTGGCAAGGTCAAGCAAGGAGTGAATTGGGCACCTCGTGAGAAAGCCAACAGTGCCCGCTTTCTAGTCTCCCTGAGCCATGGTTTCTCACTTTTGGCCACACATTAGAATCATCTGAGGTGCTATTAAATTATCCCACTTTGGGCCAATACAGTCAAACTTCTAGGGGTGCAGCCCAGGTCTCAAAGTTCCCTGGGTGACTCTGGGGAATATGCAGCCAGTTTCAAAAATCGCTGGCCCCAACCCAAAAAAGCAAGTGACACAAAGGAGTGACAGGCGAGGTGTCACAAATCAGAGAGACCGGAAAGCACACATGCGGGTATAGACTTTTAATGAGTGCCGTCAATACTTAGCTCCAGCCAGCTGTCACCATGAAGGAATTAGACTCCACTGTCAGCTTTTCTGATTTGTATCAGAAATCTGGATAGTTTTATCATGAAATCTGACTTTTCAAGGTTGAAAAATGACTCAAAAGATAATACTATGCTACCTAAACAAAACAGATCTTGGAACTACAAGTTTGCAACCTCTGCTCTAGATATGCTGATTTACACATCAAAATTTTCCGTAAGTAAAAACACTTCACCACGGCCAAGGCAAATTGGCCAGGACAATTGCCACAGCCAAGCTTAGTGGAGAATGCAGTTCTCCAATGGAATGCAGTTACACTGACCCGAGATATATAAAAGTCAGCAACAAACACAGGAGCTGTTTGTTTGGAGTTAGGTCTCCTCAAGCGAAAGGAAGGGAAGAAACAGTTCTTGCTGCTCGGGGTGAGGGACCTGACTTCCCCACAGTGCTCTGGGGCCCTTCCAGTCATTGTGCGGTGGGACGCGGAAATGCAGTCGCATGAACCCCGGACCTTCACTTGGCCATCTCAGAATGCTGAAGCTAGTCTTCTATCCGCTTTTTCAGTGTTTGCTGACACAAGAGTCTGGGAAGTGAGAGAGGAAGGGAAGAAGGACAGGCATCTGTTGGTCGCCAGCTCTTCCAGCGCGAAAGCAGTGACGAACACTAATACGCCTCTCAGACCCGCGTTGGAGCAGACCTATTTTCTGTATGAATTAATGCACAGTGACCTACTTTTCTACATATTATTTATTATTTAAGCTGTTATTTCATCGATTTTGAGACTATTTTGTTACAAAGGAATGGAAAAGGCTAATACAATAAAACTCTTCTCATTGAAAACAATAAAGCCACATCACAAAATTTAAATTTATGTTTTTCCTTATAGAAAGATAGCATCTGTGGACTACATTTTGGTTGTGGGAATTAGCTGAAGGCTGTTTCAGTGGATTAATAAAAACAAAAACAAGTATAAATATATTAATGTTAGACATAAAACCTAAGATAAAATAATGGGCTGCATTTCTAAATTTTAAAACTTCTTTGATTATAATATTCTAGAGATATTTATTTCATAAAGGAGCACAATGTTAGTCTTGCAAGACTATATATATTTTCTATTTATATTCCTCCTGTCCCATTTTTCATGTGCATTATATCATCGGATTTTATTATGCTTCATATTTTATTTATTCATTTACGAGGCCCTGGGATTTTATTTCTTGAAATCTTAGCGGAATGTTTACTAAAAAACAGATAATTAAAAATAAAACCACACAGTTCACATGCATATTTTGTTTTATATGCAATTATAAATGTATTTGCAAGGCAATTTTAATGTCCAATTTCCACGAAGCATTTTCTTCTCCCTGTGCAGCACATACTCTAAGGAAATCTTAAAAAGGGGCTGTTTGCATAACTTCGGTAATTGGAAGCCTCAGAGATTCCTCCTACCCAGGAATGCACAGGAATGATTTGCATTCTGTTAATGGAAATAACAGTATCTTTCAGGCAAGTAGGTTTCCCAGAAAAATACACTTACCAAGGGATGTGGGAAGAGGGTGGTTTAGAAAGAGGTGGGGATTCCTGGGATACAGAACATAGCCTAAAGGAGCCCTCCTAATCACCCTGTGACAGCCATCTTGCCTTCTCCAACGCTCTCACGCTGACTGGCCAGGGGCACGATGCGCATTGGTACCAACCCCAGGTAGATGGTGTATGCGCTCACCGAACGTGTATAAAGCAGGGGGTGTCGTTACTGCCAAGCTGCCCTGCCCTCGAACTTGCCACCTGCTATGAAAAAAGCAGCAGCAGGTCTTCCTCAGTATGACACTGTCTCCCCTATGAAGTCATTTAGAATGTGGAGCACGGGAGCCATCCCTACAGTGGTGTGCCTTGCAATCTTCCGCCACCCTTCGGATTTTCCGCTGGGAGGGAGAGATGAAGCCAAATGCAGAAACTCCATGAAAAAGGAAAATGTTTCAATCCATGTAACTTTCACCCCAAACTAAGAAATGAATGTAAGTTCAGACCCCACTGGCTTTATCCAGCTCCTTCTTCCTTTCTCACCCGCTAATGAATTAATTAAAGTGATTCCTATTCGTCTTTCCATAATCAACTCAAGGGACCCTGCCTCCAGGAAGGTCTCCTGGCTGGGCCTCCTTATACTCTCCTGACACCTGCTGTGCCCGACTCTCTCATTCCTACCTCAACCACAACACTGGCATAGGGGCTTGACTTTCCCAGTAGACTGACTTCCTTGAGGGCAGTGACTGGGACTCAATATTTCTGTGTCCCCAGTGCTTAGCCCTGAGTCTGACACGCCTGAAAGGTGCTCAGCAAATACTAATGTCTTGTTCACAAAAACAGCCTATCACTTACGCATCTTAATTGGATTAAGGTTGTACTCATTCGCCCACCAAACATTTACCACCTGCAGCAAGACTGGGCTAAATAATTGAACATACATGATTTAATGTAAAACCCACAACCATCTTTCAAGAACTGTATTTTTACTCATAATTTACAGGTAAGTAAACACTCAAGATATGTTTAGTTAACCAAGATCACACAGCTAGTAAATAACAGAGTTTGGATTTAATCCAAGGTATGTTTGACTTGAAAACCTGTTTTTCCTTTCTTATCTCAATGCTAGTTAAAGAAAAAGAATTCTCTATATGTTACCATTAAAGAAAATAAACTTAAAAACATCTACGAACACAGCCTCCTCACCACCACCATTCTCTCTTTCCCTCTCTCTCCTACAAAGTTAACATCGTCATATGTTTGGAAGACAACTGTCCCGAAAACAAAGTCAACATCACCACTCGAACTAAAAGCATAAACTATCCCACTAACTATTTAGTGTCCATATCGTTTTGTCAGAAACACAGTATGTGTTGCCATAAATTTGCTCACATATGAAATGTAATTATGCTGTCTACAGACTCACAAACTACCACCTTACACATCCCAGCAAGCCCCTAGCAAGCAAGAATCCCTGACCTAAGGGAATATTACTAGTTACAAGCTTATCAACTGAAGCTCCAATATTTAAATCAACCTCTAAAAAATTCTTCCATAATGAAAACACAAATATTTTAAAACATAAAATGGAAAAAAAAATAGGATGGAACCAGTTGTTTGCCTAAGGACCATGATACCGGTGCTGAGGGTAAGCCAAGAAGGGGACCTGGTCTGGCCCAAATTTGTCTCTGGTTTTATGTAGACTATACCCTAAGTCCCACAGCAAAGAGCTGTTAGCCTGATTTATTCAAGTAAAAAAAAAAAAAAAAAAAAGGAAAGAAAAGGGTAAAAAAGCTTCCTGTTTGCAAAGCTGAGTGCAAGAGGATGTAAAAATCCATTTGTAAGGCCAGTGAGCGCTGCCATAAGTAACCCCAGGAGACTTGTCACATTGGAATGCTGTCACTACCACCATTAACCAATGGGACCAAATTGAGGAGAGTTTTTAGTGTTCAGAGAAGATGTCTTTCTCTCTCACAGGAACAGGTGCTGCTGCATTCTTCCAGTGACCCTAAATGGACAAAAACAAGGAAGGTAGCAAGCAGCGTCTGTAGATGCCAAGCACTTGGACAGATGGTTCTTCTTTATGTCCGGAGGAAAACAAGTCCTCCAAAGAAGGGATGTAGGAAAGCTGCAGAGCCAAAGACCAAGGGAACCATGCCAATGTGCATTCTTACCAAAGGGAAAACTGAGAGACCAAAGAACATGTTCTCTGTGGCAAGAGATAAGGTTAAGGGGACAATAGCAACAAGTACTCATTTTATCACACATCTGACTCCCCACAGGATCCTCAGTATCTCAAAGGTGGGAACCTGTCTTCTTCATGTCCCCAGCAGAGTATGCGGCTATTAGCAAACATTAAGCAAATAAAGAAATAAATGCTGCCTTCATTTTCTCTTGAATATTTGCTTCTTTTATTTTAAAAGATGTATTTGTTTTAGAAAGACAGAGCGAGCCAGTGGGGGGAGGGGAGAGGGAGAGAATCTTTAAGCAGGATCCCCAGTTAGTGTGGAGTCCAATGAGGGGCTCGATCTCACCACCCACCAGGTCAGGACCTGAGCCGAAACCAAGAGTTAGATGCTTAACCCATGGAGCCACCAAGGAGCCCCTATAGTTGCTTTCTTTCTAATGCTTCCCTTCTCTGCTTACTGACCTGTGCCTCTTTCTGAAGTCATCTTTATGAGTGGGACAAGAAACCATGGAGACAATCATCTGAAGCGTTACCTATCACTCACTCATCCTTGTTACTAATTCCCAGAGCAATTAGGAGAATGTAATTATAAATGTCCAAAAAATCTCTGAAATATTTCAAGCATCAGACATTCACTAATATTAGTAGCACATTTATTTAATTCCAAGCATCTTTCCGTATTTGATAGATTGTAAAGAGGGATTTATATGAAATGAGACAGGATACTTCATCCCTTATTAAAATGAATATAAATAGCTTATGAATGATGGTTCACTATAACAATTTGCATAACAAATGCACTTCACAAGGAACTGTAGAACAGGCACCTAGTGTTCTAAACCCATGATTATTTGGGGTAATTAAGAAGAGCAGAGAATGTAAATGGAAGGGGAGAAAATAAATACTTCTGCAAAAGCTTCTCTGTAAACAAAAGACTTAGAGTTGCATTTGTGATTTTCTGCTTTTTAATTCTTTAGATGTTGTGTCTTTAAAAATAATTATATATATAATACCTATATCTAACAAGAGATGTAGATTGCTATAGATATATGTCTGCCTGAAGATTTAAAGCAATTTGTAAAGTAAAATGATAACCAACAGACCATATTTGAACAAGTTATTTGATATTCTGGTCCTAATGGGTTAAAAACCTCAAGTGGAATATTCTTTTTTTTTTTTTTAAGATTTTAGTTTATTTATTTGACAGAGAGAGAGCACAAGCAGAACAAGAGGGAGAAGCAGACTCCCTGAAGAGCCGGGAACCTGGCATGGGACTGGATCCCAGGACGCTGCGACCATGACTTGAGCCAAAGGCAGATGCTTCACCAGCTGAGCCACCCAGGCGCCCTCTATTGGAATATTCTGATCACATGTGTTAATTCCATCCCTCCAATGAGAGCTGGCCATGCTTAACTCACATATTCTTGCAAATTACTGGGAATACAACATTCCCATGAAACAAAGTGACAGCTATGAAATTAAGTAGTGTAAGCCAAAGACTCCCAACAGCTACATTAAACAAACACACCTCCAGCAGATTTCTCTGCCTATTCTGCAAATGGAATGCAGTCTCCTCTAAACATCAATTCACAGCTGTGTATATTCAATATTTTAAAAAATGCAAATCTCTCGCTTTGTTTTACTATCTTCTCAGGACCTTCTTTCCTTTCTTTCAGGAAAGTAGGGGATCAGAGACACAAGATTGGGGAAAGCCTTCCCTAGTCTACGCGCTGGTCCTATAACCAAAGAGCCATTGGTCAGATTCAGGTAAATCTGTTTGATTAAAAATAGCTAGCTATGGTTTTTAATCACAACTTAGAACTCAAAAAGATTCTTGAAGAAAATTTATCGTGTGTCATTTCTAAATTATCAACTAAATGGATTATTTTAATAATCAATTAAGTAAGACAAACAGGTGTGATTTTAGCTTTGACCACCTATCTCTTCTCAGATAGAAAGATAAATTCCCCCTAAACAGGGATCACCAAGCCAGTGTCTCTATTTTATTTTTAGCTGCTTTTGGCACATCACTGAAAATTCGAAGGCTCCCTCCTGAATATATTCTCTGTCTGGGCTTTGTTGCCTCGGCTGGAAACCCTTACCAGCAGCACTACCCTTTCTCCTCTCCATCCTGTGTGCATTGTGACAATCGTAGCCTTCATGTGGTATCCTTGCCTACTGCTACCGTTCTGCTCTGTTGATTTCCACGAGGTCATGCTTACTTTCTTTTTGCTGGTTGCATTTACTCTCCACATACTGTTTCTGTCCACCCAAAGTCTGAACATCACTCCTTTCTAGACACCCAGGCAGATGGAGACTCCAGAATTTTATAGAAGAGAGGCTTAAAGGTAGTAGTCTGCTTTGAACTTGAAGATGCATTTGCACTAGATATGCATCAAAGAAGGGGAGCTGATATATTTTATGAGGGTCAGCCTACAATTCCACAACCTCCCTGCTAAAAACTCCAGGGCATCTAACCCATCCAGGGAACCACCTGCCCACTGGGAGGCTGAAACCATTATTCGTATCTTTCTTATATTCCCTGTCCTAGTGATGGGAGAGGCTATTTACTAATATCAGGGAATATGGAGCTCAGGAATGAAAAAACGGCTACTGTAACAAAGGGAAAGAATTAAGCTTAAGCATAATATTTAACTCCGCGAACTTCCAGAATATTTTTTAATTCATTTGTATTCCCTCTGTTTAGACTCAAATTTTCAGGGAGAGTACCTTGGCTGAGTCATCTATGGAAGAGGATAGCAAAGATAAGCTATTACGTTGGCTTTTCATGTAGGTCAAATGAGAGAACACATGGAAAGTAGACCTAGGACAGTTTCTAGTAGAGTAAACCCTCAAAAGCTTGTTTTTATTCTACTAAAATGCAACCTAGTCATTTCATTTCTCCCACATTTATAAAATGTATCCCCCATTAGGAGTTTTTTTGAAGTCAAATCCATCCATGCAAAGCATAATAAAATTCATTCTTGAAGGGGCAGGCAGAATTGCAGTAAGAATTTAACCCTTTCTCTGCCATTTGCAGTTTCAAGAGCAAACACTTATTTTTACCACATGAAGCAAATAGCAATTGGCACGTAGAATGTGTTCCTAATGAGACCACCATTATACCCAAAGCTTCCACGATTCCTGGAAGAAACTGCATCTCAAATCTCAGTCAGTCGTGCTATAAACCTAGGAGAGAAAAAAAGATATAAGACAATGCTGGGGGGGGGGAAAAAACTTCAACAACAATGCTTGTTTTGAAATGGTTTTATAGCAAAATAAAAGGCATAATTCCCTCAATTCACCTGCTCTCTGGTGGTAAGGCAGGAACGGCATTGATTTTCACATTTTTCTTTCTCTGATCACTATACATTGTCATCAATTTTCTTAGAGCCACCTTTATGTACTGCTCAGCTTACACTACATCCAGAGGCTTCAAAATTTTAGCTACATAAAAGCAGCTGCCCAGGATCCGGCAGACAGACATTAAAGCTGACATTTGCAAACATCATTGTTTCACTCCCAGTTCACAGGCATTTTGACAAGAAGAAAATACAAACCTTCACTCATTCCCGGGCAAACATTCTGAAACCAAATGATTTACATGGTAATAGGCAAAGGTTAGCTTCACCTGTTTCATAGCTTCTTACCAACTTTAGTCAGATCTCTGAAGTGTAACTATGGAAATCCTCGGTCTTTCTATATCCACTGTGAATATGTATGAAATAAGCATTTGAGGTCACGAGGTTGGGTTTCTGGACGTGAGACCACTTACCTAAAAATGTATAGATATAGTAGAAATCCTTTTAAGTATAAGAATTTGGAAAAATGAACTACTATACAAATAATGCCTTGAATGTTCTTTGATATAAATCTTTTTTGTATTTAAAATAACTTCCATCTCCTGCCATTGAAAACTGGAGTACAACATTTTAGTTGAGCGCGCGCATGCACGCACACACACACACACCCCTTACTCAAATCCCAGAAGGGCCAAGTGGAGAGCATACTCAAATAGCACCTTTGGATAGACAGACAGAATTGTAAAAATGAAAAACAGATCTCTAAGAAAACTATTATGGTGACTGTGGGGAGAATCTTAAAAAGAGAGAGATTATATTTAAGCTAATTTTCTATTTGTCAGATCAGAATATTTTCAGAATGTTTACATATGCTAAGGAAAGCTGTTTATTGTTGAAACTTATAGTTCTGGTTTCATGGATATGGAGATGTCTCTGTTAGTTCAAAAGTTTCAACATCAATATTGCAATATCTCAACATACCTCCAACAAGGAGATGTTGCTAACTTACCCAAGCACAATGAATTTGAGTTAACATTTTCAGACATGACACTGTGAGGAAAATGACCTTAGATGAAATTCATTGCTTCAAAAGAGAAATTCTCAAGAAATCAACCCCATGATAGGTGACATCTGAGTTGTGTTTATTGATACAAACACAACTTCTGGAAACTGGTCTTTGCCTCCAGGAATTCCTTTCCTTGCTTTTCTCAGGCACAAGCCTAAGCAACTTAAAGAAACTGCAGTACAATAGTTTATCCCCTATTTCTATTTTTGATAGATCAAGAGCTGTAACAAGAAAAGTTCTTACCCCATGGTGCTTCAGTTGGAATACATTTACAAAATTAACTTTGAAAAAAATTGGAGTTGATTAGTTACATTAGATATTCTGTCAACAAATCCAACTCATCCTAATCAGTCATAATTAACACCGATGTTTGATGAGAGGTACAAGTAAGAGTAGTGAGTTGACGTGCTGAGATGCCCCTCTAGGGAACTGGGTGAAGTCTCTCATTATCTTCCACTTGAAAAAGAAATGTGTTTGCAGCTTCGGTCAAATTGGCAAAAGAAACACATGCCCAACCTCTTGTCGATATTAGAATATTTGGTACACGCTGAGCAAATGTGACAAGTAGGTTTTCATTTTCTCAAGGAACAGAGTGTAAAGGTCAAATGCCAAAGTCAAATGCAAGCTCACCCATGCTTTCCATGATAGTTCTTCAGCCCAAGATCGTTAGAGACTATCTCCCAGCAAGTGCGGCAATAATTAAATTAGCAGGCTTAGTGGGCCTAGAGTAACCCACTAGTTCATAGAGCAAAGCTGGTCTTTGTACTACACCAGACATATCCCGATATCCTGAGATTGGCAAGGAGGGAGCTTCTCGAATGATTTGCTTCTCATCAGCACGCAACAAGACCATCTAAATGGACTGGTTTCCCTGTAACTTGCTTCCCGCCAAGAATAAGTGCTGCTTTTTATATAACAGAGTCATCAAAGCTTTACAAAACAGAATTTTTTATTTATGTATTTTTATTATTTACTTTTTTTAACCACTGCATTCCCTGCAGCTCTGCTCGACATGGAGGATAGCAACAAGATCTAGTATCTGGGGCTTCATCAGGGCTTGAGACTTCCCTCCCACCCCTTCCTGCCCCCCACCCCCAGAATGGCGTTCTCCTCTCTCCCTTGGATTTCCTATCCTTCTTTTGAAACTGCTTCCTTCTCATCCGCCTGCTCTTTCATTCTAACTCACCTTCCTCGGCTTCTTCACTCTCCACTTCCTGGGTTAACCCTTGGTTCCCACTTCTTGGCTCCGATCACCTTTCTCCTCCCTCGACCTCCCTTCACTCTGATCCAAACGCTCTTGGGTCTTAAAGCCTTCTCTGAACATTTGAGGGAGTCGATCATCCATGTTTTCCCTTTGGAACCAGCAGCACTAATTTCCTGAGCTTCCCAATCGACCTCTTAGGCTTATCTTCCTCTTCCTCTTCCTCTCAAAGATTCATCCCCCACGTGTCCCTGGGGCCCTTTATTCTCCTTTCTCAGTTCTCTGCACTCCGGAGCCCTTCTCTCACTACAAGTGACGCTGAAATCAAATTTCATTTGCCTACTCCCACAGGTCCCTGGTAGAGTACAGACAAGAACATCCAGAAGAATTTATTTCCTTTTACCCCAACTAATATTGAAACATACTCTCACAGTAAAACAATACAATTAGTACACTTACGATTTTTTTCATTTAACTAAGCGTTTGTCAAGCTCAGTTGCAAAACAAAGTTAAAAGAACACATCCATGTTGAAAAAACAAAGTGCAAAATTCAAACAAATTTTTTGAGGACGCATAAACTCTCTGAGAAAAGTTGCTTCGTATCCCCTAATTCTTCCCTCCTCAAGCAACTCTAGCTGGGCCCTAACATACTCTTGTTTCAGTTTTTCCATACCTTCATGAACGCTTCCATATGGCTCTCTCACACTGAATATCGAAGACTGAATTCTCATCCTCCCAAGCCTGCTAGCCTCTTCCTAGGGATCCCATCTCTCTGAGCAGGCCCGTCAATCTGAAGTTGACCCAGTCTCAGACCTCATAGCATTGGAATTCCTTTCTCTTTTCCTCAATCACTACAACAGTATCCTAAACAATCTGCCTCCTTTTTGCCCCCGACATGTATAATACCCGCCTCCTCCATACTGATCATTTCCACTCTCAAAAGCTTCCTGAGATTCCCAACATGTACTGAATAAAGATGAACCCCTTAGACCATCTACAAAATCTTCCCCACTCTGGTCATAGCTTATCTTACCTTTTCCTACTGGTTATCCCCCAAAGGTGTTATATTCCCACAAAAACATCTCACTTGAGCTTTATGCCAACATTAGCACTTTTTCCATATATTTGGGGGATAAAAAAGGGGAGGGGGTTAAGCACTTAACTACAGGAACATTTCAATAAACAAAGTTTTGTTCTTATATCCATCATGCCCCTTTTATCCAAAAGGGGAGCACTCCATCAGTTTGATGACAGGGGTTAAGCCGGGCATGTCGTCTACTGCAGAAGCAGAGAGGTTTAATTTCACTTTTAACTGTTACCCTCTTCTCATGTACAGCACTGCTGCCAAGTCCCTTGGGTATATTGGATTTCCATGTATGTGTATTTCTTTGCTTCTGTGTGATCTCAGCAGGGATAAATGAACCTAAGATATTAAAATGTAATTTGTTCAGATCTTTGCCTTTAGGGTGAGCACTAAGATGCTGCCATCAGCCAGAAAATTTGTGATCTAATTTGGAAGCAGTGAGCCATGCTGTCTTCTTCCAGACACTTCAGAAAGCTACACTGAGTTCCCACTTTCCTACGGTTTTGTAAAAGCTTTTCTTTCAAGCTATAAACAACATTGTTTTTTTTTTTTTTTCTCCAACTTACCATTCCAACAAAGAGGAAAGGCAGGGAGTGGGAACTATACTCTTTAGCTGTCACTCTATTGAAATAGCAAGCTGCACAAGGAGCACACCTTTAATCTCTCTGATTCTGCTCTATCAAAAACTCTCCCAATCTGACCCACTTTTTACCTAGGCATTTGGGAGGAAACCTGTCCCTAGGACTTGCAGACAGATTCCTGGGATCAGCACTAAACTGTCTTACACAAAGATTCGAAATTGACAGTTCTCTGTGCTCTGAAAGAGATTTCTTACCCAAGCGGCATTAGGGTGAAATCTTCAATACTATCACTAAACCAAAATCAAAGAAAGATTTTTGTTTTTCTGTAGAAAATTTAGTTCCTCTCCCAACTTATCCCATCTAAAGACAGGTTGTTATTACTAGTTCACTGGTTTCTGAATTTTTTCAAAGATTTTATTTTTTTTTTATTTGTGAGAGAGAGAAAGAGAGAGCATGAATGGGAGGAAGGGCAAAAGCAGAGGGAGAAGCAGGCTCCCTGCCCAGGGGGGAGCCCAACATGGAGCCAGACCCCAAGACCCTGAGGTCACAACCACTGCTAAACCAGTGCTTAACCAACTGAGCCACCCAGGAGCCCCAGTTTCTGCATTTTTTTAATTTCGTTTCTCAGCAAAAGAAAAACATATGTGGAGCTGTAAAATATATATATTTGTATATATATATATATCAGGAGCAAATTCTGGACTTTTTTAACTCTAAGGTTTAGTTAAGAAGGAAGTGGAAAGCACCGGACATGATTTCGTTTAGAAGAACTCAGCATAGGGAGCAGTTGGATTAAATCCAGTTTAAGAAAGAACCAGAAGCTCCAGGCAGATGAGCTGTGGAACTTCACAGACAGGATCTGAGAAAAGAGACTCAGAGTCCTTTTGGGGGTTGAAGCATCCTCACACCCTCCTGCTGTCCTCCAAGAAAAAAAAAGTAAAGAATAGGTTTTAACTTCATAAATACAGTTTAGTTCAGAAAGAGGCTGGTTGATTATTACTGACATTAATAGACACATACAGAGAAGGAAAGCCAGTAAACAAACTAACTTCAGGGTAATACAATAGGTAAACACCAGCCTAGCCATTGAAAGTCATGGTTGTTGGTATTTCCTTTACAAAAGTCTAGCAACTTCCTGAAAGACAGCTTTTTCCAAATTAGATCTAGCAGAGAAAGCACTGGAATCCTCAGGTCTTCAGCATAAAGGTAACTGAGTCACGCGTTCATTGGCTGCTGCAGACAGCAGCAAGATGTTTTTTCTGAATACTAATTGACTGATAGCTTCTTAACAATGCAACAACAAGGGACTTGAGGCTTTTAAAATAAGATGTTGCCTTGCAAGTCAGACAGTAAATCTGACAGAAAGCAAATAACATTCTCAGCAAATGCAATAGGCTTACAGACTAGGAAGCATGTTAAGAAGTATGAAGGGAGCATTGGAGGACCCAGTGGTCACACCCTTAAACAATAATAGTAAAGCGTCAGGACACAGACACACCCTTTAAAATTCTGTTCACCGCTCCATCTCATGCTTCATCCAACACCGGGTCTCACTCACTCGCTGCAAAGAGCAATGTGGTTTGAAGGACAGAAGGATGTCCCTGCGCTTCAAATTTACATGTTTTAACCCCTCACCCTAATTCTGAATGAAAATGATAAGGATCATGGTAGGGGCAAGAGTAGTTCTTTAATCACAGCCCGAAATGTGCACATCTTTTCTTTCTAAACGCAGCATATTGTAATGTTCTCCTTCCTGTAAGGTAGCAAAGATTCCCTGCAAATTATCAGAACAACTCTGCAAGCTTGATTAAAAGGCATATCAATTTCTAGGCACGGGTTTTATTTTTCAATCGCATTTTCCTCTGTGAAAACCTTTATTAGATTCTCAGCTCTAAGTGTGTTCTGACCATATAATTTAACAGAATGCTGCACTTCCATAAGCCTATTTTCATCATGCAGTCGATTGTTCATCATGAATATAAATATAATCCATAGGCTCCAACAAAATGGGCTACACTCTTAGGACTGCCTTAAAATAAAAGGTGTATAAATTGTCACCGAGAGAGACACAGCCACATTACCTGTATTTCAAATTGTACTGATTAAGTCTTTCATATACCCAACCCATTCGACAGAGATAATTAGACAGCATAAGAAGCTCTAGCATTATAAAATCAAAGAACTTAAAGTCTCATTGTAAGCTCCAAGTGCCAATCAGGCTCCTGTCTCTGATGTTTATAAGGCATGAATGCCACCTACTGGCAAGCCTTAGAGATTGCAACGTCTGACCGCCAGCCGTGGACTTCATCGTCACATTCTCACCTTGGCAGGCTTTTCCCCGAGAGCCGAAATGCAATAGTTTCTGTTGTTTTCTTTTGCATCTCCAAAAGATTTCCTTTTTCTTTTTGGAAAGGAGTGGATTTTGAGGAGAAACAACAAGGGTCAGGGAGTCAGGGAGGTATGGAATAGAAAATGAATACAAATGGAAGCTGTTTGGTTATTTTTCTACAAACACCATCAATTCGTACAGAGGCTGCCCTATATGAAACAAGACAATAAAGGTTCAAAAATCAGGGCAATCCCTTAGGAGGCCGAAGACATGTGTCTCTGGTATTCAAAAGGTAGGCTTTAGTCCTTGTTTTTGGACAGATCCCTGGGTGTGTGTGACACAGTCTTTGTCCTTAACCAGGCTGGATCCAAAGCATGACCAGGTGCCCTGGTGAAAGTGAATGAAGGGTTTGGTTTCGTGTGTCACGGGACTACCGAAGTTCCTCCACGCGACACAGCGACAGATGGGGTTGTACTTCTTTTCAAACTTCTGAATGTGGGCCACAATGGCCTTCTCTAGGTTGTATTCTCCAACGCCTAGGCAATACCCTTCACCAAGTCCTATTGCTTTTTCTCAGGCATATGGGCATTTTTCGGTGGTACATGGTTTTCGGTGGTACATAATTAACTTGGGGTTGGAGGTGGCGAGTGGCCAGCTGGACCGGTCTCCTGGGGGAGGGGCTGGTGAGGCTCAGACCTCTCAGGAATAGCCCTCCCTCCCAAAGCCATGGCCCATATCTGAAATGCACGAGTTTTTTGTTTGTTAGGTGTACACTTTGACCCACTAAATGTTAATATTTTTGTAAAGGGATCACACAGAAAGAGTTCGGACTCTCATTATATTTTATATCCTGTGTGCATTAGAAACACAAAAGTACCAATGTTTGTGCACTCATTTTTTTTAGTCCATGCTCCCCTACAAGAATGTAATCTCCATAAGAGCACTGCATTACTTATTTGCTAATATATTCTACTGAGCCTAGAACGGTGCCTGGCACTTAGCAAATATTCATTGTTTACTATGAATAAATGAGCAAACTGATAATATTGTTTTGAGGCAATATAATATATTGGCTGATAGCCCCAGTTTTAAAGATAAATTTAAATTTTAAATTTTAAAAAAATTAAAATTATGATCATTTAAAGACAAATGCTCATAAGGTAAAACTCTTCTTCTGTCTGTTGGATTTTTGTCATCTTTCATAATTTGTGTGAGCCTCAGTTTGCCTCTCTATTAAACAAGGATAATACACCATGGTAGTTAGAAGAATTAAACTGGCGAATGTTTATACAGTATTTGACACAAAGTGTATAAGAACTAATACTATGATATTAATGCTAAGTTATACCACTCAAACAAGAGCATTTTCAGAAATCTAATAAAGGCATTAAGGACTTTTATCTTCATTGTGCATGCTAAGAGCTCGTCCCTCTCCATTATCCTTGTTGTTAAACCCAATCTACAACAGACTTACAAAATTCTTCACTTCCACCAAGAGCTTGTTCCAAGCTTGCACCCATGAAGCTTTAGCATTAAGAGTCATAGACTCTTAGGGCTGTTAGGAGTTTCAGTGACGAAGAAGTCACTATTCTGGAACTCTCTAACCATGCTCTGAAGCACTTCAATAGTTCAGAACTCCCTGGAGAGTTTTGTGTTTTAATTTCTATTACAGCTGATATTGTATCTTGTTACTGGCCAGGGAACCATTTTTGTACTTATAGGAAAATAGCTACCATGAGAACTTCTGTTAGAATGTTAGGCAAGCAGCAGACTTCAACATTAAGGAACTCTGTTATCTCCTGTCACTTGAAGTCCACAAGTATGCTGTTGCTGATTCACAGGGGGACAATATCATGAAGAGCCCATGCTCTTAATCGTGTTATAGTCTGCTGTCCACAATGTTGTTTTGTCTCAAGGCTAGCTCCTTTTATGGCCTTAGGAAGCTTCCAATAGAAATCTGGGCTGCATGGTATGCTGTTCTCATTCAGTGGGAGAGAGAGAGTGGTTCCCAGAAGGATCCTAGGAGGGGGAGAAAGATTTTCCCATAAAGCCTTGAAAAACCATTTCTCTTGGCTCATTGGTCAAAATACTAAAACATATCCATTCTCAAACTGGATGGCTCCAAGATTAATCGGACGGTTTAAAGTCTTAGATCAATCATGTTCCTTCCCTGGAGCCAAACGGATTCAGCTTCCTCTGAATCTCATGGGCTGCATCAAGGAGGAAATTTGACCTGCACAAAATCCAGGATTATTAGAAAGGAAAAAAGAGGCAGGTCAGGTTGCTAATGAGCACATGGATATATAGTGGTCTGGTCTGGGAGCATCAAGATTGGATTGCTGGATTGTTCCTGATTTAAAAACAAAAAAAAATTTTTTTTAAGGAGACATTTTCTGGCAGTCCACATACATAGAATCCAATATGCTTCCACAGAAACGCTGCATATTTAGGTTTATTATGACATAAAACTTCTGTATACTTTTACTGAACAAGATACGGTTCAGTCAACAGGAACACAGATAAGTTAAAACTCTGAATACAGTGCCTATTGCTTTCCTGGGTCTCAGCTTCCGTACCTGTTACAGATGGAGCTGGTTGTTTTCCAACTACATTCTGTGTGTTTTACTCCACACCCACTGACATCACCAAGTGATTATACTTAACACTTTGCAAATGTTTTTATTCATCATTCAAGTAAGTATTGACCTCTTTACCAAATGGGCTCTCCTTGCAGAGAACTGACAAGACTAACACAGGGTGAAGCAAGTTCTTGCCTTCCAGAAAAGACAGATAGAAGAGAATGTTAGAAGACAGGGCAACAAACAGCAGCAAGGCAAGCACGGAGGGGAACAGAGGAGGCGTGTTCTGGGCAGGAAGAGTGAGGTGAGGAGATGAGACTCAAGCCCCACCTGGGAGAACAGGTGTGATTTAGAAGATGGAACAAAATGTGGAAGGTGGGGGGGTAATCAAACACTACAGGTCAACAATCAGTTTCATACGTTTATGAAACTATGAGCAGAGAAGACGGTTTATGATGGACAACATTGATGATGATGGCGTGCCAGCTATAGGTCACGGACCTACCAAGGGCAGTAGTTACTGTGTTTCACATCATCTTCACAATAACTCTAGGAAAGAGATGTCATCATCTACATTTTTCCCTCAGCTTATACTGCTCAAAGAAAAAAAAAAAAAGTGGTGAATCTGATTAGAATAGAAGTCCCTATAAATTCAAAGAGCACGATGCCTTTACCACACGACCCGCCTCTTTGAAATACAGTGGCTCTCCTCAGCAGCCCCATGAGCCCAGAATCAGGAAGTTGGAAAATCAGGCTGTACCTCAGTTTATACATGAGGGTCAATTAAGAAAACCAAAAATATTTATAGCAAGGCTACCTCTTCTTTCATACAAATGCAAAGGGTTTTACTGATCTCATACAGAAGGGCGTCGCCAGGTGGAGAAGGATGAGGCATAGTTTCAAATTTTAGATTACCTGTGGATTAAATAGAATTTTGACAAGGAAAAAGATGACATTGCTTGGTAGCCCTTGAAATGCTCATATCCAGGTGGGTTTGAGAAGTAATAACACAGAGGCAGCTTTGAGGCCTTTATCTGGAAATTGGATTGCGGAGCTCTGTTGAGAGTCCTACAGTCCCTGGGCCGCCGGCGGCTGAGCGTGTGATGCTCCTCTCAGAGAGAACATGAGAGCTTCCCCACCCCTCTCCCATCCTCCACATCCACCATACCTTGTCACCCACAGAGCAACCCAGCCAGGGATATTCGATTCAACTCAGCATCTGTCTGGGTTTCTCATGATGGTTTCAGGGGTCCAGGCAGACCATGACATGCACCAACTCCATCATCATAGGGTCCCTATCTATCATATGAAGGACACACACCTATCATAGGAAGCATACTGTCATCACAGGATACGGTGACTATCATATGAAGCACACAGACACAGTCCAGCTCCACCATCCTGTGAGCACTGTTCAAATGGAAATGAAGTTCCTACCACTCTGCTCTCATTTCCAAACACACCCTGCAGGAAGTCCTGTACCAAGAAGGCTGAACTTCCCTCACCAGCCACCGTTCCCTCCCCTGCAATTGTAAAAAATGCCTTTTGATCTGCGACCTGCATTTAAAAACTGACATCTGGTGGTTAGGGTGGTAATTAGGCATCATTTAAAAGTTATTTCTGCCTTGTTAACTGAGTTACTCTGCGATCAAATTATGAGATAATTTAGAGGAATTCAGGCATATTGATTGCATAATCCATAATGTGCGTAATTAATAACTACCCCCTAAAAGCTCTGTGTGAGAAATTGTAAGGATTCACATTAGACAAAAAGTCAAGGTTTGAATGGTGCTTTCTTCTCAATGCCTTTCATTAACTACACATAATAGGGAAAGCTTTCAAAGGAGATGAAATCAAGTTTCAATGCCAGAATGTATTGACACTGTTGTTCGACTTAGATCCCTAGCACCCACAGACTTGTGTCATTTGGGAATCAATCTTCTTGCACTGGGTGCCTAAAGTGTCATTTCTCTGGGATTGCACATCTTTGGGGGTACCCTGGCTGCTGGCCTCCTACAGTTTCATTCACCATTTGTGAGTTACAAAGAGCACCCTACCCAGCTGTGGGGGAGTCAGTCTTGCAATGAACTGAGGCCAGCAACTTAATTAGCATAGGTTGCTTTTACCTGTGCCTTAGTAACACCAAAGAAATTTCTATTGGTTGTAGTAAAGGTGACAAGGGTTAGATCTTTGTATCCTTATATTTACTGGCATACCATCACCCCAAGAGATATGCACACATATACACAGTGACGTTATTTATTCTTGACTAAGATTCCTGCCCAAGACTCCTTTCTGTTCTCCTACTCTCTGAATTGGACTGGACCTTCTGTGAGTCAGAAGGCCAGCATGAGCTCTATGCTGCAGGCAAATAAGATACCTGTTCAGGGGCTCCTTTGTATTTGCCCACTTTAGTGCTGTCAGGCCTTCAGAGACCCTGACATTGCCTGAACAGGAGCGCTGAGGAGTAAAGACAGCAGAGCTCTTAAAGGAGAGATGCACTATTTCAAAGAAAAGGTTCTGACTAGCCCATTTGTGTATCAAAGGAAATGCAACCGGGGCACCTGGGTGGCTCAGTGGGTTAAAGCCTCTGCCTTCAGCTCAGGTCATGATCTCAGGGTCCTGGCATCGAGCCCCGCATCGGGCTTTCTGCTCAACAGGGAGCCTGCTTTCCCCTCTCTCTGCCTACCTCTCTGCCTACTTGTGATCTCTGTCTCTGTCAAATAGATAAATAAAATTCTTAAAAAAAAAAAAAAAAAAGGAAATGCAGCCTTGTTTAGTATTTACACGAAGGCCGGTTGGGCACCTGCGTCAATTTATCATCCTTTTTCTCCAACGACTAATGTACCACTTGGTTGGATGGTGACATCGTAAGAACTGGTGTTTGTTGAGCTCAGGACTCAGCTAAATGATTCACATGCACTGTTTTACTTAATCATCAAAACAACTCTGGTAAGAGAAGTGCCATCACCACCCCCCAATTTACAGAGAAGAACCCCATTGAATGGAGGCTTCAGTAAGCTACCCAAAGCTCACAGCTGGGATGTGGAAGAGCTGCCAGGTCTCTCTGTACCCCCCCGCAAGGACCCATCCAGCCTTGTGTTTCCCTAAGAATTCCATTCTCCTGGACAAAAATGAGAGTTCTCCTCCTTAGAGGTAGAACTGGGGAGAGATAAAGAGATCTAAAGGGAAAGGAAGCACAGAAAACATTAAAAAAAAAAAAAAAAAGGACAGGATCATAAGAAGAAAAGATGGCCATGAGAAATCTTTAGTGGAGAGGGAAGCCAAGACATCTTTAAAGTAAAGATGGCCACTGTTCAGTTGTGAATTGTTTCTCATGCCATGCTCTGTTCTGATACAATGCTTTATGTTAGTTTTCTAGGGCTGCCATCACCAATTACCACAGACTGGATGGCTTACACAACAGAAATTTATTTGCTCAGTTTTGGAAGATAGAAGTCTGAAATGAGAGTGTCAAACGGGTTGATTTCTCCTGAGGTCTCTTTCCTTGGCTGGTAGATGGTCATTTTCCTCTCTGGGTCCTCACATGGTCATTTTTGTTGGACAAGCCTGTGTCCTAATCTCTTCTTATAAGAACATCAGTCCTACTGGATTAGGCCCACACTGATAATGTCATTTAAACTTAATGACCTCTTTAAAAACCCTTCCTTCAAATACAAACACTTTCTAAAGTAATGGAGGTTAAGACTTCAATGTATGAAGGGGAGGGAGGAAAATCCAGCCCACAATATACACATAGCCACACACTCTTCACCTCTAAGTTGTTGGTAGAAGTTGATTACGTAGACTGTCTTGGATGAGAGAAAATTGGTAGAAAATTAAAAGCAAAATTGTCTTCCATAATTGAAGAAAAAACAGAATGGAAGACACAGGCTAGGAAATCAGAGGCAGGGCAATAAATAGGAATTTAGCATAGCAGGAAACCAAAGGAAGACCTGCTAGGAAGTTTAGACCCCCTGCCTCTACTTCACAGAGATGCAGGAATTCCCAAGTATGGCGTGAGATAGGCTGTGAGTGTATTTGATTTTTTTGTGAGTATTAAAGGAATGATATCTCCTGGAGGCTGGGTATCTTTCGGTGGCTTAGTGATGAATGGTACAGCAATTTTTCAGTGAATTACCATCAAATACCAACCTCCTTAAGTCAGATATCAAGCAACCCCTTGTGATAGAAATGGAATCCAAATATTTATTGCTTGATTGTATTTATCTTTTGATTATCTCTTGATTCCTAGCCCAATTTATCATTCCTCACTTTAAAACAGAAACTAGAAAGGATGTCCTGTGTAGAGGAGAGAAGAACAGTGGGCATTTCCTTGGATGCAAGGCAGCACAGTAATTCAAAATCAAATAAATGTGCAGCTGGCTAGGAGATGCATCCAAGTGACTCACAAAAGCACTTTGGCTCAGTCCTGGGTAGTGGAATTTCAAGACAGAAATAACATTATTAAATCTCATAGCAGTTCACAACCAACATTTTCAATTAAAAATCACTGGGTACTCCCAACCTTAAATAAGGCTGTAAAGCTATTAAGTAAGTTTAGGTAATAAATGGATCTCCGTCATACTTGGAAAATCATCCTAAGTGATTTTGAAAGGACATTTTTGCTGACCATGCAGAGGAAGAAATCAACCCTCTCGTTCTATTTCTGGGTGGAATGGCATGTTGGTGGGGCTAACAGTACCCCTGTGCCAGCATGGTGCCATCTGCCAGCTGGTCAGTGCAGCTGGGGAGCATCCACACACTGAGTCCTGTGTCAGAAGTCTCAGCTGGTCACTGACAAGGCAGCCATGCCCAAGTCATATCTGGCAATTTGGTTACACTAAAATTTGATTGTGTGTGTATGTGTGAATCTATATAGGTTTGATGATACAAACCAGTAGAGTTTACGGGCAATTGTTTTTCAGACTGATAGTAAATAACACAGATGCTCATATTAAGTTTCTCATCTTTCTGGAATCATGTAGAGCAAATAAGGAAAATGAAGGACAACCAGAAAAAGAAGAAAAGTAAGTGAGATATTTTATAATACATTAAGGTATGATTATGTAGTTATGTGAAAATACACATGCATATGTGTACATATATGCCCGCACAAACACATAGACACACATTGGGGCTACAGGGAGTGAAGAGAAGAGATTTCAACTCCAGTTCACCCAGTGAAAATTCGAGACATTCTATCTTTATTGTTTGCTCCCCAAAGTTACAATCTGGGCAGTATGACAAGAATTATGTAGACATAAAAATAGGAAGCTAAAATAAGGGAATAGAATTAATGCCTGAAAATCTTGAAAAAGCAAAACAAAGCAAAAAAAAAAAAAAAAAAACAGAATATTCATATCCTAAGGGGAATATGCAGGACCTGTTAGAAAAATACTGGAAAACCAAAATAGCAATTTTTATAAACCAGAGGCCTGATTACATAGTTGACTCAGTCAGTTTAGGTGTCCAGTTCTTGGTTTCAGCTCAGGTCATAATCTCATGGGTCAGGAATCGAGTCCTGTGTTGGACTCTGCGCTCAACAGGAAATCTACAGGAAGATTCTCTCCTCTACCCTGCCTCCCACTAACTCACATTCTCTTTCTCTCTCTCTCTCTCTCTCTCTCTCTCATAAATAAAATCATAAAAAAACTAAGATCCATAATAACAAAATGGGAGTTATGTGGCTAATTGATGTATTTCTATAAACAAAAAATTCCAAAGATGGTAATCTTGACATGGATATCACCTTATGGGGGAGGAAAAATAATTTTTCCTCTACCCTCTACCCTTCTAGATTCTTGGCTGAGATACCTCTACAAAAAGAAGGCAGATTAACAGAAGAAAACTAAACAAGTTTAATAAAAATTATAATAACAAGTATGTCTTCTATATGCAAAAGATACCTAGGAAAACTGAGTAACACTCTGAAATGGCCCAGACCATCACCTTAAATAATGTCTCCAGGTAAAGATGAAAGATGTTAGGGGTTAAGAAGCCATTTAAAGGATATCGTTATGCTGTTTCCTCAGTGCCTTCTCCTTTGAGAAGAGTTTCTACAAATTTAGTCAACCCCTTCTTCCTGGTATAGAGGGAGACACCCTTAGAAATGGAGATTTCCCTTATACATGTAAATGTCTCTTACCAAGGGGTAACTTCCGCTGTGTCTATTGTTTCATAAAAAATAAGCCTTGGGGCACCGGGGTGGTTCAGTTGGTTAAGTGTCTAAGTGTCTGCCTTCGGCTCAGGTCATGATCCCAGCAAGCCACCCCGCATCAAGTCCAAGCTCAGTGGGGAGCCTACTTCTCCCTCTCTTGCTCCCCCTGCATGTGCACTCCTTCCCTCCCTCTCTCTCTCTAATAAATAAAATCTTTAAAATAATAAAATAAATTAATAGCCTAAAATAATCCTTATGCCAAAGAGGCATATTCTGAGGTGGTATATTCTTCTCTCCTTCAACCCATAAGAACTGAGATTCTTCTATTAGTAAGGAATAAATACTAACTCGGGCTAGATTCAGAGACACCTATGAGAGAGGGAGGGAGAGAGGATGGAAGAGAGGAAAAAATGAAGGGGAAGGGAGAGAACGATAATATTTATTAGAAAGACACTGGAAGGATTTTGTGATGTTCCAGGGGTTTCTTTGACAATTTCCAATAGCACATTGATTTTTAACCTTGATTACATAATAGAATCACTTAGGCAAGGTGTTCCAACAAGTTTCCCCAGAATGTGCTACTTTGGCATGTGGACTATTTTGAGGCAATCAAGATCCAGCAGATTCAAGAAAACTTTTTAACTCTCCTTTAAACTACCTAAAAGAATTTAGAGAGGGGACCTGGCCCAGAAAGAGATCTATTACCAATAGATAACTTTTTTTTTTTTCCTAAATGACCTATCTCTATGGCAGGACAAAAATCTGATTACCAAGCATCTGCTCTTCTTATGGCCCTGTGAGTCACCCACCTCCCCACTGAAGGCCCAGGCCCCTATCTCATTCCTTAGCTCATGATGGCATATAAGCTTCAATGACCCAGTTTATCCTTGAGTCTCATTGTCTTTGGGGAGGATCAAATTTGGTTTTTCTCTTATTACTCTGTTCTACATTAATTTGATTATTAGACCAACCAAAAAATTAAGAAGGGTAGAATAAAAAGGTTTTGTAGGAGGAGTTAAGATGGCAGAGGAGTAGGGGAACCCTAAACTTGTCTTATTTCTTGAACACAGCTAGATAGTTATTCAATCATTCTGAAAACCCAAAAAATCAACCAGATGTCTGAGAGAACAAAAAGTGCAAGTCTACAAGTAGAAAAGTGACCACTTTTTGGAAGATTTCTTTAAACAAGCCGACCAAACACACCCAGGATCTAGGGGATTTTCTGTTTTCATTTTTGTTTTTGTTTTTTATTTTGTTGAGTTTGTTTGTTTGTTTGTTTGTTTGTTTTTTCCCTTCTTCTTTTCTTTAATGGAAAAATTGACATGATAGAGAAATTCACCCCCAAAGAAAGAATAGGAAGTAGAACTCATCACCAGGGATTTAGTCAGTACAGATATAAGTAAGATGTCTGAACTAGATTTTAAAACAACGATTATAAGGATTCTAGCTGGGCTTGAAAGAAGCATAGAAGACATTAGAGAATCCTTTCCTTCAGAGATAAAAGGACTGAAATCTAGTCAGGCCAAAATTTAAAATGCTAGAACCAAGATGCAAACCGAAATGGATGCCATAAAAATGAGGATAGACAAAGCAGAGAAACAAGTCAGTAATATAGAAAAAGTTATGGTGATATAGATAAAATTATGGAAAATAATGAAGCTATTTAAGAAGAAAAGAAGAGGGAAAGAAAGATAATAGATCATAACGGTAGACTTAAGGAACTCTCCAACTTATTAAAATGTAATAACATTCATATCCTCAGAGTCCCAGAAGATGAAGAGAGAGAAAAAGGGGCAGAAGGTTTATTTAAACAAATTATAGCTGAAAAAATTCCCTAATCTGGGGAAGAACACAGATACCAAAATCCAAGAAGCACCAAGAACTCCCATTAAATTCAACAAAAACCAACCATCACCAAGACATATCGTAGTCAAATTTACAAACTACACAGACAAAGAAAGAATCCTGAAAGCAGCAAGGAGGGGAAAGCCTTTAACCTGCAAGGGAATACAGATCAGATTCCCAGCAGATCTGTCCACAGAAACTTGGCAGGCCAGAAGAGAGTGGCAGGATATACTCAATGTGCTGAATGGGAAAAATATACAGCCAAGAATTCTTTGTCCAGAAAGGCTGTCATTCAGAATAGAAGGAGAGATAGAGTTTCCCAGACAAACAACAACTAAAGGAGTTCTTGACTACTAAAGCAGCCCTGCAAAAAATTTTAAGGGGGATTCCTTGAGTGGAGGAAAAAAGATCAAATGCAACAAAAACTATAAAGAACCAGAGAACATCACCAGAAATACCCACTCTACAGGTAAAACAATGGCAGTGAATTCATACCTTTCAATAAGCACTCTGAATGTAAATGGACTACATGCTCCAATCAAAAGACGTAAGGTATCAGAACAGATTAAAAAAAAAAAAAAGATCCATTTATATGCTGCCTACAAAAGATTCACTTTAGACCTAAAGACACCTACAGATTGAAAGTAAGGGGACAGAGTCGTGCCTGGGTTGGTTAAGCATTTGACTTCAGTTCAGGTCATGATCTTGGGGTTCTGTGATGGAGCCCCACGTCAGCACTCAATGGGGAGTCTGCTTCTCCCTCTCCCTCTGCCCTTCCCTTGACACATGCACTCTCTCTTTCCCTCTCAAATAAATAAAATCTTTTAAAAAAAGAAGAAGAAAGAACGTGAGAGGATGGAGAAATACAGCTATCAAGAAGATCTAACAATTATAAATATTTATGCCCCCAACTTGGGAGCACCCAAATATATAAATCAATTACTAATAAATGTAAAGAAACTCATTGATAATAATATAATAATAGTACGGGGCTTCAACATCCCACTTACAACAATGGACAGATCATCTAAGCAGAAAATAAACAAGGAAACAATGGCTTTGAAATATCCTGGACCATATGGATTTAACAGATACATTCAGAACACTTCATCATAAAGCAACAAAATACACATTCTTTTCAAGTGCACATTGAACATTCTCCAGAATAAATCACATACTGGGTCACAAACCAGCCCTCAACAAGTACAAAAAGATCAAGTTCATACCATGCATATTTTCAGACCACAATGTTTTGAAACGTGAAGTCAGCCACAAGAAAAAATTTGGAAAGACCTCAAATACATGGAGGTTAAAGAACATCCTACTAAAGAATAAATGGGTTAACCAGGAAATTAAAGATGAAATTTAAATATGGAAGCAAATGAAAATGAAAACAAGTGTCCAAACCTGTAGCAAAGACAGTCCTAAGAGGGAAGTATGTTACAATTCAAGCCTACAAGAAGCATGAAATTCTCAAATACAAAACCTAACCTTAATCTAAAGAAGCTAAAAAAGGAACAGCAAATAAAGCCTAAAGCCAGGAGAAGAAGGGAAATAATAATTAAAGCAGAAATAAATGATATAGAAACAAACAAACAACAACAAGAAACAAACAAAATTTTTAAAAAACTGATCAATGAAACTAAGAGTCAGTTCTTGGAAAGAATGAATAAAATTGATAATCCCCTAGCCAGACTTACCAAAAAGAAAAGAGAAAGGACCCAAAGAGAAAATCACAAATGAAAGAGGAGGACAGATCACAACCAACTACAGAAATACAATCATAAGAGGCCACTATGAAAAATTATATGCCAACAAACCGGGCAATCTGGAAGAAACAAATTCCTAGAAACTTACAAATTACCAAAACTGAAACAAGAATAGAAAATTTGAATAGACCCATAACCAACAAAGAAATTGATTCAGTAATCAAAAACCTCCCAAAAACAAGAGACTTGGCCCACATGGCTTCCTAAGGGAATTCTACCAGACATTTAAGGAAGATTAATACCTATTCTTCTCCAACTGTTACAAAAAATGGAAATAGAAGGAAAACTTCCAAACACATGCTACAAAGCTAACATTACCCTGATTCCAAAACCAAAGACCCCACTAAAAAGGAGAATGACAGGCCAATATTCCTGATGAACACAGATGCAAAAATTCTCAGTAAAATAGTAATAAATTGAATTCAACAGTACCTTAAAAGCATTTTTCATCATCATCAAGTGGGTTTATTCCTGGGCTGTAGGTTTGGTTCAATATTCACAAATCAATCAATGTGATATATCTCATCAATAAAAGAAAGAATAAGAACCATATGATCATGTCAATAGATGCAGAAAAAGCACTTGACAAAATACAGCATCCATTCTCGATAAAAACCTGCAACAAAGTAAGGATAGATGACATACCTCAACACCATAAAGGCTCTATACAAAACACCAACAGCTAATATCATCCTCAATGGGGAAAAACTGAAAGCCTTACCCCTATGGTCAGAAACAAGATGAGGATGTCCACTCTCACCATTACTATTTAACATAGTACTGGAAGTCTTAGTCTCAGCAAAAAGACAACAGAAAGAAATAAAATGTATCCAAATTGGCAAGGAAGATGTCAAACACTCACTATTTGCAGATGACATGATTCTTGATGTAGAAAACCCAAAAGACTTAACCAAAAAATTGCTAGAACTAATACATGAATTTAGCAAAGTCACAGGATATCAAATCAATTTACAGAAATCTGTTGCATTTCTATACACAAATAATGAAGCAGCAAAAAAAGAAATCAAGGAATTGATCCCACTTTCAATTGCACTGGAAACAATAAGATACCTATGAATAAACCTAAATAAAGAGGTAAAACATCTGTACTCTGAAAACTATAGAACACTTACGAATAAAATTGAATAGGACCATGGAAAAGCATCCCATGCTCTTGGATTAGAAGAGCAAATATTGTTAAAATGTTTATACTACCCAAAGCAGTTTACACACAATGCAATCCCTATCAAAATAGCACCAGCATTTTTTCACAGAACTAGAACAAACAATCCTAAAACTTGTATGGAACCACAAAAGAGCCCAAATAGCCAAAACAATCCTGAAAAAGAAAAACAAAACTGGAGGGATCACAATTCTGGATTTCAAGCTATATTACAAAGCTGTAGTGATCAAGACAGTATGGTACTAACACAAAAACAGACAGATCAATGCAACAAAATAGAAAAGCTGGAAATGGACCCACAAGCATATGGTCAACTAACCTTCAACAAAGCCAGAAAGACTATCCAATGGTAAAAAAGCCTCTTCAACAAATGATGGATAGAAAACTGGACAGCAACATGCAGAAGAATGAAACTGGACCACTTTCTTGCACCATACAGAAAAAAATAAATTAAAAATGGATGAAAGATCTAAATGTGAGATAGAAGCCATAAAAATCTTGGAGGAGAACACAGTCAGCAACTTCTTTCACCTCAGCCAAAGCAACTTCTTACTAGACGCATCACCAGAGGCAAGGGAAACAAAAGCAAAATGATCTTTTAGGACTTCATCAAGGTAAAAAGCTTCTGCACAGTGAAGCAAACAACAAAACTAAAAGGCAGCCTACAGAATGGGAGAAGATATTTACA
Organism: Mustela putorius furo; assembly: GCF_011764305.1. Lineage (NCBI taxonomy): Eukaryota > Metazoa > Chordata > Mammalia > Carnivora > Mustelidae > Mustela > Mustela putorius. The sequence continues at coordinate 78,754,734 of NW_025421987.1, forward strand.
AATGACATAGCTGATAAAGGGTTAGTATACAAAATCTATAAAGAATTTATCAAATTGAATACCCAAAAAACAAAAAATACTATTAAAAATTGGGCAGAAGACATGAATAGACACTTTTCTAAAGAAGACCTCTGGATGGCTAACAGACACATGAAAAGATGCTCATCATTATTTATCATCAGGGAAATGCATATCAAAACTGTAATGAGATATCACCTCACCCCTGTCAGAACTGCTAAAATCAACAACACAAGAAAAAACAGGTGTCGGTGAGGCTATAGAGAAAGGGGAACCCTCTTGCACTGTTGGTGGGAATGCAAACTGGTACAGCCACTCTGGAGAACAGTATGGCTGCTCCTCAAAAACACTAAAAATAGAACTACCCTACAATCCAGAAATTGCACTACTAGTTATTTATACAAAGGATACAAAAAATAGTGATTCAAAGGGGTACACGCACATGGCAGCACTATTGGCAGACAACAATAACCAAACCATGAAGAGAGTCCAAATGTTGTCCATTCACTGATGAATGGATAAAGAAGAGGATATTTACACACACACACACACACACACATATATATCCATATATATATATATATATATAATGGAATATTACTTAGCTATCAAAAGAATGAAATCTTGCCATTTGAAATAACGTGGATGGAGCTAGAATGTATTATGCTAAGCAAAATAAGCAATTCAGAGAAAGACATACCATATGATTATACTCATATGTGGAATTTAAGAAGCAAAACAGATAAACATATGGGAAAGGGGGAAAAAGGAAAGTAGGAAACAAACCATAAGAGACTCTTAAAGATAGAGAACAAACAGGATTGATGGAGGGAGGTGGGTGGGGAATGGGCTAGATGGGTGATGAGTACTGAGCGTTGTATATAAGTGATGAATTACTGAATTCTACTCCTAAAACCAGCATCGCACTGTATGTTAGCTAGCTAAAATTCAAATAAAAATTTAAAAAAGAAAAGTTTTCCTCCCCTACATGGGTAAATCTGAAATATAAGCCATGCAAAGGCTCTACGGAAACAAATTACTTTAGAATCTCTAGGGATGGAGCCCATGAATAAGTACACTTAAAAAGCTCCCCAGGAGAACCTAGGTGGCTCAGTTGGTTAAGCATCTGCTTTCAGTTCAGGTCATGATTCTTGGGTCCTGATTCTCAGGGAACCTGCTTCTCCCCCTCCCTCTGCTGCTCTCCCTGCTTGTGTTAGCTCCCACGCTCTCTCTGTCAAATAAATAAATAAAGGCCTTAAAAAAAAAAAAAAAAAACTCTCCAGCAGATCTCCATGTATAGCCATAGCCAGGATTGATAACTATTCTTTTGGAATGTTGGCATTAACATCACTCAATCTTAATAACTCTCAGGTCCATTGTTTTTAGTTTAAAATTTTAAAACGTCCAGGAGAGAGAATATAAATGACCCAATTTACATTCGGAGGATACTACTGAAAAAAATTTGCCATTGCCAAGAAAGCAAAGTCATATTGGAGCAGACATGGCTGATGGCAGCTGGGAATCCTTGCCTATGGATCAGAGTGTGTTGAATTACTGCGAGCTGGGCAGTCCTTCAGAACGTGTCCATTATACCGCCCATGGGTGTGATGTGAGGCTTCATGCCTAACCAGTTCTCCCTTCTTCCCTGACAACACATACATAAAATGGCACCACAGAGTCCAGATTCCAGCAGGAAAGCCCAGAATGACACCAAAATGAGTCCAGGACATTTCAGGCACCCTCACCAGTGCATTTATTCATTCAAACACCAACATCACCCAACAAAAGTTCTGCATTAGTGAATAAATAAGAATGGCTTGTTATTATTGTAACAAAGCCAAGTCTCTGCTTTTTTTTTACTTTATAATTGTATGTGAAATAATAGTTTAAACTATATAAGAAAAGCTTCTCTTAACCAAATAAGGATTTCCCAAACTAACCTACACCAAACATAACAGACCCTCTTTTTCCTTAATAAGTAACACAAAGATGAATTTGGTCTGAATTTAGTTCTAACACAAACTTGGAATTAAAGTTTGAAAGAACTTTTTTTAATGTAATAAACAACTACCCCAGCTATGACACAGATATAAAAGGAAAGCAAATTAGCATGTGCGGAATAGCCAATTAGTCAAAAACAGTATATGTATATGTTCTTCCAAACACAAGCTTATGGAAAATTCCTAGGAAGTTCTCAGCACCAGGGAAAACTGGAAATCAGAGTGCTACTTTCCAGATAGTCATCGTTTTCAATGGTAACCAAACTGAAATGCAAAGAGATCATTAAGCATCTCAAGATAAAATGTGACAGGGCAGAATGAGTTAGGGGTATGTGAGTCACCATACTAGCCCACAGCGAGTTTGCATCAGGAGCTCAGCCCTGCCGCTGGACGCTCCACCAAGTATCAGTGGCTTGGGCTGCTCAGTCTCCTTCACAATGTCCTTGAATCCCAAACACACGAGAGTCCAGGTGTCATGAAGGAACAACTATATATTCATACGGTTTATAATGTGGTTGGGGAGAGGAGATAAAATAATGGAGACCTAACGTGCCAAAGTATACAATGACTGTCCCACAACAATGCAGAGTTATCTTAGTTTGGGTTCCTCCCAAAGCTGAATTTGAGACAAGGAATTCAAGCGTGAATACTTCAGGAGGTGCGGGAAAAGGGCAGTACAGGAACGGTAACTGAGACAGGGATGAGAAGGCAGACCATAAAGGACATGTCCACAGCAAGTTAGCCCCACCAGCAGCTGCAGCTCAACCCCCGTCCAGGAGCCTTTGAAGGACATCCGTCAAGATTATGCCACCCACAGTGAGGGAAGGTGGGCATTTACACAGCAACTCTCATCAGTCATTGGTTGAGGGTTATGATGGGGGAAAACAGGAAACTGTCAATTCCTGGGAATTCAGGCCTGGTGGGCATATGGACAGACTGGCTGCAACAGTCAGGAAAAGTCCTCAGCAAGTGAGATGTGTTCTGGGAATTGAATGCAATTCACATAATGACATGATAAGACTTGAAAGGATAGCATGGGCATTGACAGCCACTGCTACAAAGTGGAGTGGCCTGGCATGCCCCGGTGGCTCAGTCGGTTGATCGTCCCACTCTTGATTCCAGCTTGGGCCATGATCTCAGGGTCATGAGATCAAGCCCTGCTTCCTTCTGGGCTCCACACTCAGTGGGGAGTCTACTTGAGACTTTCTCTCTCCTTCTCCCTCTTCCCCTCCCTACCACTCTCTCTCTCTCTCTCTAATAATAAATAAATAAATCTTTAAAAGGGAAGTGGAGTGACATATTAGGCATTAGAGAAAGCACAGTAGGTGTGACCCCAGTACACCTATGTTTGAGGCCAAGATCAGTAATACCTACTCTTGGGGATGTTGTGAGAAGCAGATGCAAATAGATGCACCCTCTACAAAATAAAGCAAAACATCATCAACTGACTACAATCATCAACTGACTACTTTCAGAACTGAGGTACTAAACCTTATATTGGAAAAGGATATAGTCTTTGGAGTCACAGTCTTCCATTCAAGTCCTAGGTCTACAACCTTTTGACTATAGGACTTTGATTCAATGACTTCAGACTCTCTTTATCTATCAAATGGGACCAATTGATAACACCTAACTCCTAATGTTGCTTGGAATTAGAGGCACTTACGCATGTAAACCATCTAAGACAATGTCTGACAAATGGTACAAATCCAAATCTTTTCTGTCATTATCATCATCTTCCATATTACCATTAAATAGAAATCTGTATTGGGTCAGACTGCCATAACCAAATACCCTAAAATGAATGGGAAATATATTTTCCTACAGATCTGAAGACTGGGAAATTCAGGAGCTTGGTGCTGGCCAATTCAGTTTCTGGTGAAAGCTGTTTTCTTGGCTTCCAGATGGCTGCCTTCTCGCTGTATCCTCACATGGCAGAGATTGAGGGACATCTGTCTCTCTTCCTCTACTTATAAGGCCACTAATCCCATCATGAGGCACCCTGATCATGGCCTATTCTAACCCAAATGGCATCACAAAGGTTCCACCTCCAAATACCATCACCTTGGGGGTTAGGGCATCAGAATATGAATTTGAGGGAGAATACAAAGATTCAGTCCATAATATTCTTTTTTTAAATATTTTATTTATTTATTTGACAGAGATTACAAGTAGGCAGAGAGGCAGACAGAGAGAAGGGGGGGAGGGGAGGAAGCAGGCTCCCTGCTGAGCAGAGAGCCCAATGCAGGGCTCGATCCCAGGACCCTGGGATCATGACCTGAGCCGAAGGCAGAGGCTTAACCCACTGAGCCACCCAGGCACCCCTATGATATTCTTTAACAGTTATTCTCCACTGATGCATGTTAAAAGGTAGTATACAATGACAACAAATGGATAGGTAGAATAACAGAAAGAAAGACAGAAGATTATAAGGCAATGAGTGGAGATAGTGGAGTGGTTAAAAAAAAATTTTTTTTCATTTTATGTAACTCTGTTTCCAGGTCACCTAAAAGCAAATGTTCAATGTTTTCTCCTTGTACCCAGTATTGTCTGTGTTGCTTGCTAGTGGACAGCTAAATTACACTAGCAAACAAATGCAACAAGGAGAGTACAGTGTCTGTGAAACTGAAACCAATTCCTATTATGGCAAACCATTTTTCTTTAATGTCTGCTTCTCCGCTCTAGTAAATAGGACATAGAGAACATAATTGAATATTTGGTGATTGAAAATCTTTCAGTGTCTGTAGATTCTCATCAGTTCTCATCACACAGCCTGTAGGTGTACTTGTGGGAAAGCAACAGATCAGACAGAATCATTAATGGCTGTAAGGTACTCCCAGAGGCTTTGTTTTGTCTTTGCCCTTTAAAAAAAAATAAACACTTAATATCAGTTTGGTAAAGATTTTGTGAACTTTCTCTATCTGATTGAGATTAGGGGGGTTTTTGTTTACTGATCTCTGAATGCAATGAGCTCTCTCTTTTTCTGTACACAGTGTGGAGTCCCTAAGCATTTGGGGACTAGATATGTTCTAGACCTGAAGAGAGGGTTAGTGTGACCAGCCTTTTGTCCAACTATGGAGCCTATAGGCATTCATCCGGGGAATCTTCTCCTAGATGTGTGTTCTGAGTCCTTCAGTGAAGACTTGTTCATATGATCTATGCCCACCCTACTCCAATGGGCTTTGCTCTGGCCATTTCTGCCTTTACATAAGAGTCTTTCCTAAAGCAATGAGATATCCCAGGATGCAGTTCCTCATGACCTATCCTGTACGATTTCCTCCCAGCTATATTTCAGAATTCTGGAAGTTGTAGTCTGCAGATGGACCTCTTAATGGATATCAGAAAGGAGGAGGTCTTGGGGGGAAGTGTAGGAGATTTGGGAGACAGGTCATAGACCTATCTTGTTCAGAAGATAATTCCTACACAAATGAAAACCGCTACCCGATTCACCAACCGGGGAGGACTCTGAGTCCAGAGTCAAGGGCGATCATTGACCTTCATCAGAGTTTTCTCCTCTCTCTGTAATATTCTGGTTCAGTGAGGGGGTGGAGTTTGCGAAGCCATAGTATGCTCTTCAAAATTGAATCTCAACCATGTTGCAGGAAAAGTAGTCTAGCTGGACTCAACTATTTTTGTTTTCTCCTCGGTTTATAGCTTTGGTATCAACTTTTTTGTGGTTATTTGTGATAAATTAAAAGGAAGTTTAGAGGATACTTCTCGGGTATTACTTATCAGTTACCATAGCTGTGCAGAAATACCAGAATAAGCATAGTAAATTTCCAGTTACAGTGAAAGTTACACACATAAGTTAGGGGGTAAACTAACCATCAGCCAAAGTGGCTGAGAACATAGTAAAATAGTGCCAGCTTCTGTGCATTAAAGCTCTTTGTACCTGGCTCATGAGAAAGCCTTCAAAATCACCAGTTATGGAAACCAACAGCCATTCAGTTCTTCCTCCTCAAACAACCCAATTTTTAGGTGGGTACATTACAACCTATAATAAAAAATTCACTTCTTCAGCCTTCCCTGCTGCTAAGAGGGATCATGTAACTAAATACTGGCTACTAAAAACTTGAAATACTAGTTGGACTTCCAGGATTTTCCCTGAAAGGAAGGCACTGCCCTCTTCTTCCATACTCCATCCTACTGCCTGGAATACAGACAGGGTGACTGGAGCTCTAGCAACATCTTAGAACACGAGGATGACTGGAGCTCTAGCAACATATTAGAACACGAGGATGAGGGGCGCTGGGTGGCCCAGTCAGTTAAGCATTTGGCTCTTGATTTTGGCTCCACACTCAGCAAGGAGTCTTCTCTCTCTCTCTCTCTCCCTCTGCCCCTCCCTTTGCTCATGCCCTCTTTCATTATAAATAAATAAATCTTTTTTAAAAAATAAGGGTGGGGGTTATGTGCTAGCAATAATAGAGCAGAGAGCCTGGGTCACCAAGAACTTTCTTGAGTCCCTATTCCAATCTTATGTTTCTGAGTAACAAACCACCAAAAATTTGGTGGCACAGAACAACAGCAATTAGTTACTATAATTGTTGCTCAGGGGCCTAAGGGTTAACTAAGCCTAAGGAGTCAGTCCTTGCTCAGGATTTCTCATGTGGGCTGGCTTCAGCTCATGGACTTCCTCACATATGTGAAGGCTAACGCTTACTATGGCCCCAATCTGGCAGCAGCTCTAAGCTGGAACACCTACACATGGCTTCCCAGTGTGGCCTAGACTTCCTCCCAGTGTGGCCTGGACTTCCTCCCAACATGGCAGCGGAAACAAGCCAGTGTTGTATAACCCTCTATGACCCAGCCTCAGAAATTACAGTGCCACTCCTGCTATTCTCTGTTGGTTGAGGCAATCACAAGTTTTGTCCAGGTTCAAGGAGAAGGGGTCTCATATTTACCTCTGGGGGAAGAGAACAGGGAATGGCAAGATCATAACTTAAAAAGAGCAGAAGATACTGTTATAGCTGTCTTTGAAAGATAAAATCTGCCATAACCCCATACTAGCCCTGAATTACCTACTTCCAGATTTATGTTATGGAAGAAACAAACATCTATCTTGTTTAAGCCAATGTTGTTATGGATTTTTCTATTATGTGCAGACCAACCTGATCCTAACTGATAGAGCTCCCAAGGCCATCACTCATAGTTGCTGTACATTTACTTTACACACAACTCTAACCAGCCTGTTTCATCTAGACTCTCCTTCTAAAGAAGATTGATGACAACTGAAGAGAAAGGGAGAAATGCTGTTAGAATCAAGCCAGGCACACCCATGGCAACAAAAAACTGAAGAAAGAAAGTGAAAAGTCAGAAAAAGTCAACCCCATTACTTGCAAAAGGCACAGCTGTCTGTGGTTATTCAGTAAAAAGACAAGCAGCAGTCTATGAGTCGAAAAACCCTAGACATTATAACCAAATTTAGAAAAACTCAAGAATTAATGAGGGCCCTAAAATATTAAAAAGGGATAGAGATTTATTCATGACAGTCCTATTACAGATAATTTTTGTACATATTATTACTGAAAACTATCTCTGTGAAAAGATTTTTTGTTGGTTTTTCCAAATGTGATTGCATATTCTTATACTCTTAAGAGAATCCATGAGAAAGAACTTACTCTCAATTCCATTTTTGAATTAAATAAAGGAACAAACAAAGAAAGCAGAAACGCACTCTTCATTCAGGAAGAAATGTTCAAATTAAGCTCAGGGCACACACTGGGTTTTGTATCCGGAGGGGTTCCTACATAGCTGCCTGTCCCTGTACTGGGGTCACACCAGCATCCCTTCCCTGGAAAATGACACAACAGGTTCTTTCAGTAGGAAAGCCCACAGTCTGCAAAATCACCCCAGTCGCCACCTTCACATTTACAAACTAGAGTTAGCATCATCTTTCACAGTTAATGATTCTGTTTTGTTTGGGGCCTCAATATTTTTCTTGTTTTTTCTGCTTCTAAAATGCCTTGGAATTAACCAATACTAAATTCAGCTTAGCAATTAAGAAAAATGAAGTGTTCTTCAGCTAACGTCTTCCTCCTTCCATCAACCTCAAAGGGGAAAACATTTCTTTTTTGAATTGTAAGTCTACTTCCTCACTAGCAGTGTTTAAAAAAATAAGAACCTAAATCCTAGGCATATGTAAGCCCTTCCTTTCTTGATTTTGTTTGGCTTTGCTAAATAAGTCTCTACAAATACTTCAGTCTCTCATCTCCACTAGCCTTCAGAATTTTCTACACTTCAGTATATTCAGAAATAAGAGTAACACTTGCCAAAAAAATGGCTCCTTTTTGATCGTTACCCGGCATTCACTGCTGCATATCCAAGCCACAAGGCATTGCTCGGACAGACCCCTACCTTCCTGTAGTTTCTATTTTAACGAGCTATCATACATTAATTTATTAATGTTAATTAAGGTCTTTAATCCTTCAACTTCTCTATTTAGGATATGTCAATGTGTCCACCATAGGAAAGATCTAGATAAAGATGACTTAGCTTTTTGAAATGTTCGGCTGCTTTAGAAAAGATCATACCTGAATCGGGTTAAATCCACCTAGTTTTGAATAAGGGCCATGAGCTGGCTTTGGTGGTCTTGTACCTAAGAAAAGAATACAAGCTGCAGCTCTGAATCTAGAACTAAGGTAAAAAATTTCAAAAATCCGAAATGTTGACTGGCATGACAGGAGAAGGCCAAAAGTGCGGACGGAGGCTGACTATGTGCGAAGAGGCTGATGGGAGCGATGGGTTCAGTGAGGAGGGCAGAGGACGCAATGGCTGCAAGTAGCAACTTCTGCAGAAACTGCTGATTGGTTTTATATATGAGATATCGTTAAAGTGTTACCTTTTGCATTTTCCCCTTCACCACAAATTTAATAACTTTATTTCCACCGCAGCTCCATCAATTTTAGTTTGGATGTGCTGTGATTCACTTCCCTAGAGCGTTTGCATAATACGTATCCCGCAGGTTTCATTTCTGTAAATCACTGCTTTTCGGGGAGAAAGGGGGTGGATTGCAGGCACGCTCCAGCCTTTGAGTAAGTTTTGAGACCAAAAGGAGATTGCATATCCTGATTGCTAAGTTATCTCTGCAGTTCACTGAGAAATTATTTTCCCTATAACACTTCCGTTTGTATATTCGATAAAGTTAATATCTGTGAAATCAGTTGATTCTCACTGCACTCAATTATACTGGAATAGACAGAAGATTGACTTCCTGGTATTGACAAGAAAGAACTCTCAATGTCTTTTGACTTATTATCTCTGGCAGTTGGAAAGAATTACAATAACACATAAAATTACTTCACAGGGTATGTTTAGAGAGCAAAGAAAATTAATGGAGGGATGGATTCTTAGGGTATTTTTGCCTTTTGACAAAGATTTCTATTTCCGTCAAACACTTTCTCTGAAACGAGCTGGAGGAACACAGTGTAAATTGATTTATCCACACCTCAAGAAATACCTGAGGTTTAATTGCCTCTGCAATATTTATGCTTACATAAATAATTCAATGGCAAATTAATCCAGCTTTTGTAATTACCTCCTATAGAGGCACATGGCTCAGTCCCGAGAACTTAATTGTGGCTTGATGAAGGTATTTAGGTCACTACAGCCAATAAACCATATAGAAATTTTCAAAGACATAAAAGAAAGAAATCCATAGCTTCCAAGCCTAAGCTCTTAGGAAGAAATATAGTATTTGCGGTTGATCCTGACCACTGTGGGCTTCAGGAAACATAGCTCTATTAATGAACCTTCTAAATATATGTTGTTCTCCACCTCATCCTCGAGCTCATAGCACACTGGATGCTTAAATCCGCAACTGGGAGACACATTTCCCTGATCAGCATATGTCCCACAGGTCAGGGTACAAGCAGCTGTCTCCTCCATTGTATTTTGTGCAGCACTTGTAGCCAGCCGACATCGAGCCTCTAGTCTCCTTTCATTTTGCTCACCATCTACTTCTCCTCAGAGCCAAAGCTATAGTCCTGGACACAAATTTCAGGTCGACCGAGGGGAGGTAGGTGAGCTCAGTGCTGATGTCTTACTGGTTCCAGTGATAATTTGCTCTTTTTCCAAGAATTTATATTTTAAAAGCCAGGAGTACACCCCCCCCCAAAAATAAAGATAAAAATCATACACCTTATCATTTGCTAGTTAGAATTGTAACTAAAATTGCCATGGAATTTTATAGCTTATTAAATGGTACGGTTGCCTTACCTGCTTACCCTATTCCTAACTGGAATGGGAAGGAACTTGTGTCCCTCAGCTGCATAGATAAAGAAGCACAGGTTCAAAGAGGCTGATAATAATTTGTAGAGCCAAGCTCAAATGCGGATCTTCTCCTCCTACCCTGCATGCACTCCAAGGGGAGGGACTTTGGTTCACTACTCTCTACCCAGACCTAGAACAGTGTCTGCACGTAGTAGGTTCTCAGGAAATATTTGTGCAAACGAATGGATTGTAAATCCCATGCTCTTTGCTCGGGACCCCATTGTCTTCCTGGGAAACATGATCCTTCCACGCTCCATTCTCCTTTCCATGTCCAGACTGTCCTTCACATTTCAGGGATTATCATCGAGACTTCAAAACAACACCGACGTCTCCATCCCAGAACCTTCCTTCATGATTCTGCTCACATCAGATTATCTCATAATTGAGCATCTCGCCATGCCCTGTCTGAAGTTGGCTTCTCAATGTATGTGGGTCTTGTCTCCCAGAGCCTCACGTCTTCTTATTTCAGCCAAGCCAGGTGTGTCTGTGTTAATCTGCAGATGGGACCCATTCGTACTGAAGATTCAAGAGCTAAACAGCAAAATGTTGGCAAGGCAGCAAGCTGAATCCTTTTAACTCTTGCTGCTCCAGAGGAGAGTGAACAGTGGAAGAGAGGAAGGAGCCCCAAAGCCACAGGGAAGGATTCTTGTATGTCCCAGTCAATCCTTTTCCTGCTAAAAGCTACAATAGCCTGGGAGACCTCAGAGCCACAGAAGGAGGGAAGAGAGTTCATTTTATAGCAAGTGTTTTGCATGGTATATTTAGAGTAAGGAGAGCCGCACCTTCCAGAGCTTGTGCAGAAATAAGTCACGCCACCTGGTTGATGGCTTCCTCAATCAATATTCTGGCGAGGAGGAATCCATGAGGAACGCCAGCACCAGCCAGGGGCTCTGCCTGTAAATGATTTTTAAATGTATTTGGTTTGGGAGTGCTGTTTGAGTAAACAGCTCTGCTTTTGTCATGATGTAGATAAACTCATCCTCAGTTTTTAATTTGCATGACAGAGTTAAAAACATTCTCAGGTGCATTTAACAAGGTTGTGGTCACTGTTCCAGTGACTGGACTGAGCTGACAGATGAGGACACTGACTGAGCAGGCTAGTTTTTAGGAACCTGACAGCAGTCTGGCCCGAATGACCTCAATGAGAACATGTAAGAAATCCTTGACTCAAGTGCCTTCCTTTTTCTCTGCACCCTTCATATTCTGGTATGCAGGTGCAGATAGACTTGGCTGGACCCCAACACTTCCCTCCCCACATTCTGGGCTAGTTCCTAGTACCACCAGCTGCAGATGATATTTTTGAGTAACTCTCTACCTACATAAACTGACGGTGTCTTCCTACTCCACTACATCCTATCTGTACCTTCTGGGTGCTCCCTTGGTCTCGTTGAAACTCAGGAGCTGTGCCCAATATTTCTCCTTTATCCCCTTCAAAGGTAGGCAAAGGGTTAATGTGTTTATGGAATGAAAGCCCACTCAAGTTTAAGTTTAGGAATGCATAAATACTTTCAGATACTGAAATATGACAAAACATCGTTTCTTAACCTGTAATCTGTAAATGGATTTCACTGGGCCTCCCTTCAAATTGTATGAAAATTCTCATGCTGGATACAAATGTTCATTTTGCTGAGAGGAGCATAATTAACTATTATCAGCTTCTCAGCAGGACCCTACTACCAAAAACATAGAGTTCTGCTATCAAAAACTCTCTAAAGCCTGGGGAGGGGAAAGGAAAAAAAAGGCAAAGAGATCTCATCCTCTTAAAAAATGGATGATGTTTCTGTAGAGTCAACAATCCTCTTTGTTATATAAGGCCCAGTCTGGAATCAGGGGAGGGGAAGACAAAAGGGTATCACTGCAGACCTGGATTTCTTCTAAAGCAATATTTACAGGCTTTGTTACATCAGAGAACCCACTCTAATAGTCACACTTGGACAGCTGTGGGCATAGCCTCATCCAACTGCAGGACGTCTAGAGAAAGCATGTAGCAAAATTAGCTCCTTTCTAAAAAGCAAGGGTAAAGAGTCTCTTCTGAGAAATATTTGAGGGCTCCATCAATTCTCCTAAGAGCCTCTCTTAGTCTTTTGATATTCAAATCCTTCTCTTTTGAAGGGCCTCTCCTACCATCCTCACAGCTGATTTTCCTTTCTTTAGTTGTTAACTGGTCTAACTCTGCCAGATTCACATTTCTCAAAGCCCCCAACAGTGCTTGCAAGAAATCCCACATCTTTTGTAAGATTCAGTTTCACGTTTCCACTGGCCTTGTTTTTGCACTGACACATGGGGTGTTGACACACTGTATGGCTGACACAAGATGAAGCAGGTAGGGGTATCTAAGAGCAGATATTTTATAATTGCTCAATTAGTGAATATTTTTATGCAGCTATGTTCTACAACATGGTGACTGTTGTAACTCATAATAAATATTCAGATAATCAGGATCCCCCCCCCAATACATCAAAATGTTAACAACAGCAATCTTTAAGTGGTGGGATTATGGGTAATAAAAAAGATAACGGACATTAATTGAGTGTTCTCTATGCGTGCTAAGCACTTTACAAACATGACCTCAGTTAATATTCACAGAAACCACCCCCCACCCCCACCCCCAGAGCTGCTATTATTTTCCTTCTTCTCAAATGAGGAACCTGAGGTTTAGAGAGGTTAAAATACTTACCCAAGGTCACAGTGGGAAGTGGCAGGGCTGGGATCTAACTCGGTGAGTCTGACTTTAGAATCCAGACTCTTAACCTCCTACTTATTTGTACTTTCTTCTTCACACAAAGAAAATTTATTACTAGTACATAAAGGGGGAAAATGATTATTTCTTAAAACCACTGAGTAAAATTATCACCTTGTACAGATTTTCAAATGCATATCCCCCAATCTGTTTAAGGTCCATTTGATAATTATCAACTATCAAAACTTATTTCTCTGGGATTTTATTAGAAGTGGCACTTAAATTTCATTTTTAAAAATGAACATTTCAGGGGCACCTGGGTGGCTCAGTGGGTTAAGCCTCTGCCTTGAGCTCAGGTCGTGATCTCAGGGTCCTGGGATCAAGTCCCGCATGGGGCTCTCTGCACAACAGAGAGCGTGCTTCCCCCTCTCTCTCTGCCTGCCTCTCTGCCTACTTGTGATTTCTCTGTGTGTGTGTCAAATAAGTAAATAAAATCTTTAAAAAAAAAAAAAATGAACATTTCAGTCAAATGTTTTCAACCACTAACCAATCTCTCACTAGAAGCCTGTGCCATTTGCTGTCTGCAAAGTTCCTCTTTTGGGAAGAATACTAACTCCCCTCTTGCTTCTAGACTAAAAACTAAGCTCGCACAGAGAGAGCTAAACTAAAGAGGAAGGGCTAGAAACTTCATTCTGTCCCGCGAGGGACAAGAAAGATTTCGAATTTGTATTTAATCATTTGTTCAGTGGATTTTAAATATTACTTGTATAGATTTCCATTCATTTTACATGTTATTAATATTAATACTTTATTCATAATATTTATGTAGTAATGTGATTGTATTAGAGTTCTCCAGAGAAACAGAACCACTAAGATATATAGAGATACATATATAAGAGGACATTTATTATAGGAATTAGCTCACAGAGTTATGGAGGCCAAGAAACCCACAATTGGCCCTATCTGTGGTCTGCACCCTGGATCCTCAGAAAAGCTGATGGAGTCATTCAGTCCACGACAGTAGACCTGAGAAGCAAAGGGAGTCAACGGTGCAACTCCCTGTCTAGGGGAGGGTTAGAGAGTAAGTCCCAGAGTCCAAAGACTTAAGAACCAGGAGTTCCAATGTCACAGGGTAGGAGAAGATGGATGTCCCAATTCAAAATTAAAGAGAACTCACCATTCCTGCACCTTGTGTTCTATTCAGGCCCTCAACAGATTGAATGATGCCTGCCAACACTGGTGAGCACAATTTTCTTTACCCAATGTACTCAATTAAACATACTTTCTTCCAGAACATCCTCACAGATACATTTAGAAGTAAGTCTTTAACCTGCTATCTGGGGATCTTTGAGCCCAGCCAAATTGACACATAAAATTAACAATCACAGGGGCACCTGGGTGGCTCAGTCAGTTAAGCATCGAACTCTTGATTTTGGCTCAGGTCATGATCTCAGGGACATGGGATCAAGCCTTGTGTCAGATTCTACAGTCAGCAGGGAGTCTACTTGAGATTCTCTCTCTCTCCCTCTCCTTTTGCCCCTTCCTCCCCCCCCTCAAAAAATAAATAAGTCTTAAAAAAAATTAATCATCACAGTGACCATGGATACTTCAAAGAGCAGGGACCATAGGAAAACCACATATGTCAGGCTGTTCAAAATATCTTTTGGAAGCTTTGAGTAGGAAACTATAGGATGGGTATGATGGTAAGAGGAGGAACAGGGGTGGGGTATACTTCAAACAGACTTTGGGAATGATAAAGAGATAATAGAATATGGCCTCAGGAGGCCAACTAGGGAGGGCTAATATTTCTCCTCTGCACAGCAGTATGGGCAGCAGTTCTATGGCCATGTGGGTGGTAGCCAGCACAAAGGGAGCTTGTCCATGCTCTGATGCCATTAAGATGGAGTAGCTTGGAACATCAGATTTATATGTTAAGAAGGAACTAGCAGAATCCCCGTTTTCCTTACATAACCCCGAGTAGCAGCCCATTAGTCTTATTGAAGACTGGTTGGATTTTTTCAGTTTTCTTTCTAAGAAGCCAATATTCTGAAGACATACCTTGGGCTGAATAAACCTATGGATGAGAGGACTCCAAGGGATGGAAACGAGAATCTGATACTGAGATAATGGCCTTACTGGTACCATAGGCTGGTGAAGCAGAAGTCACTAGATATACTTACCGAGCTTATGTGCTCTTTTATATGATTTTTTTACCTTAGTTGAATTGATTTTTATGGAACAGAAGTATGAGTTGTTTTTATATTTATATAATTAACCCTATTGGCTTTGTTTATAATATTTTTATATTGCTCTCACATTAATAATAATTTATAGCCCTAAGGCATACCCTGTGTGCTAAGCATTAGGCTAACAACTTAAATTAGATAATTTCAATCAATACAACAATAGGTCTAACTTTATTGCCCTTCACAACCAGGATAATAAGCTTTTTTCGTATCTTATAATTTTGTAATTTTTTTTATAATTCACACATTTTTACTTACAACCTGAAAAGACTAAGACACCAAGCCCTATTGCATAGAAGTTCAAAAGACCTTATTTCAAGCAATGAAATGTGACCAGAAGTGATGTGTGCCATATCCAGGCCAAGGCTTTTTTTTTTTTTTTAAGATTTTATTTATTTATTTGAGAGAGAAAGACAGACAGAAAGTATAAGTGGGAGGGGCAGAGGGAGAAGGAGAGAGAGAATCGTAAGCAGACTCCCCACTGAGCACAGAGCCCAACACAGGGCTCGATCTCATAAGCCTGAGATCATGACCTGAGCTGAAATCAAGAGTCCGATGCTTAACCGACTGAGCCACCCAGGTGTCCCCAGGCCAAAACTTTTTAGAAGAGAGTCTGCCTCCTCCACACTTTCTTTCTCCCTTTGACCAGGTAGATGGAGAGAAGACAAAAGAAGAAGGCTACCCAGTGAACTTTCTGAGAAAACGGGCATATTCTGTACCTGTACTATCTCATATGGTATCCCCTAGTCACATGTGAACCT
Source organism: Mustela putorius furo (assembly GCF_011764305.1). NCBI lineage: Eukaryota > Metazoa > Chordata > Mammalia > Carnivora > Mustelidae > Mustela > Mustela putorius. The sequence goes on from NW_025421987.1 coordinate 78,770,707, forward strand.
TTGATATCCAGTTAGGACAATTGAGGAATTGAGTTTTTAATTTAATATACTGTAATGCCTCTGGTAAAGTATTTCTAATTAATTTAAATTTGTTATGGAATTCATCAAATAAAGTACTTGAGGGTTGAGATTGACAATAACATGGGAAGGAATTGGAAAATGTAAATGTTCCCTAAATTGGTAGATTTGTTTGGCAGGAGTCAAATAGTCGCCAATAATTTGTGAATCAAAATAAAGCAAAAACAAAAACAAAAACAATAAACCATAAACTCTTAATATAGTTACAGTTGATATTTTCACAGTTTCCTTCTGACTGGGTAAGAAATTAAACTCCCCTTTAATACAGAATTAATTTTCCTCTCCCACTGGTAAATAAATTACCATTTTGAGGCAGCCAGACGTAAGGTACACAGGCATAAAGCCACCTTTTGAAAAATCTCTTGGTTCCCTAGAGCACTTGTATCTTTTATTGGTATTTATTATTACAACCCAATGCTTCTAATGGTTGTTAAACTCAGCTGCTCTGCAAACCTTCAGAACAAATAACGAGAGTGGAGTTGCTTCTGAACATCACTGCCATCCGTTACTCTCAAGGCAGCAAGACCAGTGCCCTGCTTTATAAATGGGTTTATGTTAAAGTTCTAGAAAGCAAGCTTTTATTCTGCCAATGGAGTGCTGAAAGAAAACATGGAGCATACACTCTTTATATATATATATATATATATATATATATATATATATATATATATATTTTATTTATTTAACGGAGAGAGAGATCACAAGTAGGCAGAGAGAGAGGAGGAAGCAGGCTCCCTGCTGAGCTGAGAGTCTGATGCAGGGCTCGATCCCAGGACCCCGAGATCACAACCTAAGCTGAAGGCAGCGGCTTACCCAACTGAGCCACCCAGGCACCCCTTGGAGTGTACACTATTAATGGGCTATTAACATTTTAACTGTGAAGGCCAGAGACAATGTTGGCCCATGGCTCCCTTACACACTCTCACGTGCAGAAACCAGTTAGAACTGAAAAGAATACTTAGCCATTCTAACCCCAGAAAACTCTGATTGCTTTTTACCTTCTGTTTATTTTACAAATAGCTTTAGCTACCACTGGGAAAGACTTGGGTGATGAGTGAGTGTAAAAGGCAATGGGGTCCTCACGATGGAAGGGATTGCCAGTTTCATGAAAGGCAAGTCTATGAGAATGATCTGTGTTTCATTAGCCACCTTCAGGCTTCTCCAGCACGTTCCTTGGGGAGGACCTCTTGGCTCTTGGTGGCAGAGACTGTGACTCAGAGTCAACATTCATATTGCGGTTCCTCATCTTACTAGCTGCGTGACCGAGGGCAGGTCACCTCCCCGAACCTCAGTTTCCTCTTCCCCCTGGTGCAGACCAGGGGTGTGGAATACTGGAATTGCCCATCGTTAGGAGTCAATACGTGTAGCTATTCTCTTTTTCCGGAGACGTCTCCCTCCTTCTCTTACGGGACACCACTCCTTACACGGACAACACTGGGTACCACATGGCAACGTGATCATTTCTAAAACCTCAAAACTCATTCAACTGAAAACAACTTCATAACATAACTGAGAACTAGAAACACATTTTGAGAAGCCGATAAAAGGAAGCAACTCCAAACAGTAATGTATATGGGTCACTCCATTTATGGATCAGAGAGATGGAAGACTCAAAGGTCCTCCAAACGGGTCTGAGCCAGACAGCGCTCCTTGTTACCTCGGAAAGAGATTTCACTACTTTCTTTACTTGTGCTAACCATTTGAGTAATAAAGTGCAGATCCTTGAATTTTATAAAATAAAATCATTATGACCACAGAAGGGGTAACTACTGCTGGGCCCACCACCTTTCTCCCATTTGTTGTGTTGGATTTCTGTGATTTGCATGTTTGTCTTGTGTTTAATAGGTAGATATTGGACATGGCAGAAATCTGAATGACCTGAAGCTTTTCCCAAATGGTTCAAATCCAAGGCTTTGATTCAAGTAAGGATTGCAGATGTTGAATATCTGGTGTCTGCCAGGGATCCACCAAGATACTGGAGAAGATCATAGAGGACAGATGTCCCCAAACATAGCCTGATGCAGCCTCACTGCCCAACTTCCCAGCAAATCACTCTCCCTTTCCTTAGGTATAGTTCAAAGGTCTGAGGAAGGCCTCAAACAGTAAGGGGATTATAAAAGATGTTACCACACAGACAGAAGCCTACAGTATATAAGCATGTTTAGAAAATCATTTCTCCTGTGAGCTGTTCTTTAACAACATACTGTGTTTGTCTGTGACAAACTCCTTCCAGCAAGTTTTCTAAGATCCTTCCATTGAACTCTATCAGCACGGCTCCAAGCCAGGGATCCTGAGCAAAATATAGCTTCTGAGGGGGTGGTACACAAAAATGCAAAAGCATGTGTGGCAAACACAGTTAGCTGTCCAACAAGTATCTGTGATCCTTTTCCAGAGCCCATGGTTGCTAAAGGAAACAGCTGTCCAGCCAGAGAACAGCCACCCCCACCAGCACCCCCACCCCCTGAGTCTAGACATGGCCCTGTACCTACACCTACTAAGGGGATACGAACAGAAAGGACATGTGTCAGGTCCTGGATGAGACAGCTAAAAAGATGGCATGCAGGGACACCTGGGTGGCTCAGTTGGTTAAGCAGCTGCCTTCGGCTCGGGTCCTGGTCCCAGCGTCCTGGGATCGAGTCCCGTATCGGGCTCCTTGCTCCGCGGGGAGCCTGCTTCTCCCTCTGACTCTGCCTTCCACTCTGTCTGCCTGTGCTCGCTCTTGCTTGCTCTCTCTCTGACAAATAAAAAAAATTTTAAAAAATAAAAAAGATGGCATGCCTCCTCCACGTACGCTCCTCTGGATGTCCAAGCTCAGTGTGACATTGGAAGTCACATTCTATACACAGCGAAGCCACAAAAGAGAACGTCTGAATGAATCCCTGACTCACTTGTTAGAGGACAGGAGACTGCTATACCAAGAAACACCCACACTGAACTATTCAGTGAGTGAGAAATGAACCACATCAATGGCAGCCGCTAATTTACCTCCGCGAACAGCATGAGTATGAGAAATGAAAATATATTCAATACAATCCTATGTTTCCTTTCCTACAATAGCATCTGGCTGTGGGAGTACACCTAGCTAACAGAAACAATAATTTCACTGCATTAAGCTGTAGCTAGTTCACACAAGTCTGGTGGGGTGTAAATTAGTACAAGCATCACGCAAAAGTGTTGGGCAAGATACATTAGAGCTGAACCTTTGCATAGTCTATGACCCAACTATACATAATTTCATCAGAAATGAGTACGTATATTCATGAAAAACATGTACTCCAACATCATCTGTGCAGACAATGAAATATCATTCAGCCTTTAAAAAGCAGGAAATTCTGACACATGCTACAACATGGATAAACCTTGAAGACCTTATGTTAAATGAAACAAGGAAATGACAAAAAGAAACTAATGTGTGATTTCACTTCTATGAGGTATCCAGAGTAGTCTAACTCGTCCAACAGAAGGTAGAATGGTGGTTGCTATGGGCTGGGGGAAGAGGGGGGTGGGGAGATGCTCTTTAAATGGTATATTAATTTCGGTTTTGCAAGATGAAAAGAGTTATGGAGATAGTTTATACGACAATGTATAATGTACAAACGATTGTACTTCACACAAGGATGGTAGACTTTCTGTTACCCATATTTTACCAAAATTAAACATAAAAGCAAAAAAACAAAACATGTACTAGAGTGTTCAGAGTAGCATAATTCATAATAGCCAGAAACTGGAGACTCACCAAATATCCTCCAAGAGTAAAGTGGATAAATCAGTTATGGGCTATTCACCCAAAGGGATATTATACAGCAATAAGAATGCATAATCTATGACATGAAGCAATATGAAGAAATCTTTAAAATATAAGGTTAAGTAGAAGAAGCCAGACCAAAAAATAAATAAATAAATAAATAAATTGAAAATGTAATATGATTCCATTTCTGTAAGGTACCAGAATAAGCTGAACTCTTCAATGTTATTAGAAGTCAGGATAAACGTGTGGGTAGTAATTGAATGTAAACCGCATGGGGGCAGGAATATTTCTGTACTATTATTATATTTCAATTAAAAAGTTTTATAACGGAATTGTTGAGATGACACATTTCTAAAATTTCCCACATTTTCTCAGAAAAAAAAATTTACAGATAAAAGGTAAATGAGTACAGAATATCCCACCCCCCAAAATATACCACTTTAGTATATTGGTATATTGATTAAGATTACTTAAAAAAAACAGCAGGTACAGTGCGATCTCCTCTTTCTCCCTAAAAGCAGGAAATAAGTCTCCTCTGTGAAAGGGGCACATCCCTCTACCGGAGGCAGAAGGGATCTGGATCACCAGAGATAGGGAATGTAAGGCTGAGAAGACCATATATATTTTAGTATATGTGCTGCCAAAGCGAGCACTGAGAAGACCATATAAAAAGACCTTGTTACTGCATCACTAATTTGCTACCCCAAGCCCAAATCCCTTTGTCTTGTCAATTCTTCACAAATGTAGTGTTTGTCAAAAAGGCATAAAAGCTGCCCACTTTGGTCACTTCTTTGAGTCTCATATTTTTTTTATGGGCCCCTGAATGTACGAAATTAAAATTTGTTTTTCTCCTGTCAATCTGTCATATATAAGTTTAATTATTAGACCAGGCAAGGAACCTGGAGGGGAAGAAAGGAAAAACTTTCCTCCCTTACAAGGGGAAAGCAGTCAAAACGCAGCCTGCTCGCCTTAGGACAATAGAACCTCCAAATTTGTATGTGAATGATCAACTTGAATGAAGAACCTTAGAATTCCTTATTATTTATTAAATGGCCCACTTTATACAGGTTACCTACTTCCTCATCAATTATCGTTCATCTAGGAGAACCAACAAGAAATGTGTTTAACAATTAAAATTCTATGGTAATTTCACACTCAACAATGCCTTGTGTTCATAATTTCAATATTAGATTTGATTGAATATGATTAAATATGGTCTTTGCCTTCCAAAACGGGCTGTACTGTGGATCTAAATGAACTCATTAGTAGCTAATGCTGTAGAGATCTTTCTAAATGCTAATGTTTAGCTGCCTTTGGCTCATTAATTAATTTAAAGATTTATAATTATCAAAGCTTTTGATTCAAGTACATCTATCACTTCTTATTATAGAATAATGCTTATTTGCATGTGAGCATAAAAAATTAAATTATGTCATCCAAAGACAGGAGCAAAGCAAAAATATCAAATGATCATACAGGTTGTAAATTTATTTGGAAAGGAAAAAACAGAAGCCAGAGGGGGATGTTCACTTAACCAGCTGGGAAGTTGAGACCATTTGCTACCAAAATAGGAGTAATGAAAACATAAGGAAAGATGGGCAAATAATCAATTTAGGAGAATGTCAACAATATACTAAGTATGAGTATATGGTCGACTTAGTATACTATACTGAGTACACGGGAAAGAAGGGGAGCTGGTTTAATTTAAAAATAGTCCCACCCTGAAAATCCACCCAGAGGAAAACCCAAGGTGACAGGAATAGCTAAATTCCAAGTCACTCTTTTGGAATCTGATCATTGGAATTTTCTTTCAAGGACTCTAAGATCACCAGAGGTTATTTAGAAATCAGAACAACTAGAAACATATGAGAAACCTTTAGATATTTAATGGTTTTCTTCCATACTCAGGGTAAGGATTAGTAAGTGACAGTCACCTGCATAAAGGTGGTTTGAGGTAGTTCTAATGTTCCTTCCCGGTCACCATCATCATAAGCTCAAGAGTCCTATCCTATGAACAAATTATGTCGTATTCTCATACTTAAGAACAAAGGTAAGAATAAAATACTGGAGGCACTCTAAGGAAATGGAGAAGTGAAACTAGGAAGTGTTTTGGTAATTCCCGAACAGGAAGCCCACCTACTTCCCTATGATTTCCATTATTAGGAAATCTCATTGCAAATAAGGATAGCAGTGTGGCTACAGAGTATAAGGAAATACTTTTTGACTGTAACTTACTGATTTCTCTACTAATGACCGGGTTAAGGGATATCACACACTATAAATAAGTATGCAGCTCCCATGGGAAGGCATTTGTGAGAGGATTTTAACCAGAGAGAGCCGGCACATATGAGATTTTAAGTGATAATCTTCTCATGAATCTTTGATACATTTTGGAGGGTTTAGGAGTGTAAAAGGGGTCTCACTTTGATCATTTTCATTATGCTTGCAAATTACTTAGATGTACAGGGGAAATCACTAGGAACTAAATGAAGATCTCTGGAAGAGAAAGTCAAGATCGCGGAAGTTGCAAGAATGGTGGTTCAACCTGAGATCTGTTGACCCAGACATGAGAACCACAGCAAGGAAGACTACAGAAGGACAACATTCTGTTGTGCTCTAACACTTCCCAAACTGGGCTTTCAGAGTCATGTCCAGAAATGATCCCCTATTGTTATTATCTGAATGTTTGTATCTCCACCAAAATTCATATGGTAGAAATCTAATCCGCAAGGTGATGGTATTAGAAGGTGAATCGTTTGCGCTCATGAATGGGAGAGTGGACAGAGCTCCCTAGCCCCTCCTGCTGCCATGCAAGAATACATGAAATCTGCAATCCAGAAGAGGACCCTCACCCAACCATGCTGGCTCGTACTTTGGTCTCAGACTTTCAGTCTCCAGAACTGTGAGAAATAAATTTCTGTTGTTTATAAGCCACACTGATCTGTGATATTTTGTTACAGGGGCCCAAACAGAGTGACATCCACTTTCCCTAAACTGTAGCAACGGCTACTCAGGTAACACTGTGAGAAAGTACCCACATCTTCAGCAATCTAGACATCTAACTCTTTAGAATAGTAAAAACTTGCCGTATGTTATCCAGAATATTTTCATGTTTTCACTTAACAAATATTTGCACATGAAGCCAAATTGGAGTATATATTAACCAGGATAAAGATTAAATTGCTGTAACAAAGAGTCTATTAAATAAGATGGAAGTTTTTCTTTCAAGAATAGTATGTGTCAAAAAAAAAAAAAATAGTATGTGTCCAAGGCACCTGAGTGGCTCAGTTGGTTAAGTGACTGCCTTTAGCTCAGGTCATGATCCTGGCATCATGGGGTCAAGTTCCACATCAGCTCCCTGCTCCACGGGGAGTCTGCTTCTCCCTCTGACCTTCTCCCCTCTCATGCTCTCTTTCACTCCCTCTCTCAAATAAATAAATAAAATCTTAAAAAAAAAAGAACAGTATGTCCAGTAGGAGCTGGAGAGACTTACACAGGTTGGGCACACAGGTGTTTTCTAATTGTCATTTCCCCACCCCCAGAGGTCCTGTCCTCCACCACACTGTAAAAGCTAACTTTCTCAAACATCTACACTACAGCCTAGGGGAAGAGTGAGACAGCCCAAATCTAGGGAAGTATGCTTGCCTTCAAGTTGCAAAGGATTGCAAAGTTATGTATACTACTGCAGGTCACTTTCTATTTGCCGGTGATTAGTCAGATGTCCACACCTAGCTGGAAAGAGATCTAGGGTTAAATGGCAGTTTCCCAAAGTCTACTTTTCTGACCACCCATATATCCATGTAGATCCCTTTCTTCCTCCACACAGAACACGTTCAACCCATTCTGAAAGACTGAGTCAAAGTCCCATCCAATTACAGCACCTAACTGAAATCCACAAAGGGCAATCTCCTCCACCAGATTGGGATGCATCTCCTAATAGACAAGTTATGGCTCGTCCTCTTCCCCAACCCCTGACTCCTTCCCTGCCCCCAAAACATCCTCAATAAATAATGGTGGATAAGACAAGATATGCACAACAGAAATTTCTTCTCAGAAAAGAGAAGACTCAAAATACACAGCAGCTGCTGGTCCTTCGCAATGATGGAGTCTTGCTAGGCAGTAATTACCAAGAGTCTTGCCCTGGCAATGGGCAAGTAGGATATTTTCTATAGTTAGACCTTGCTTCTAGTTTCAGGGAAGAACTCCCTTCTCCATCCATCCCCTGAGCACATGGTCTTGCCTCTGGGTGGCTCTTTCTTATCCACTTTTCTTGTGGTAGCATCTGAGCTTGAAGACATTTCTCTCCTGAGCCCTCCTTTGAGGGTGCCCAGTTTCTTGTAGACTGCTTCCTACCACTGCCATTTTAGGAGCCTCGGGGCTGCATTAAGATTGAAAAGTCACAGGCCCATGGTCTTTTGGCAATGGAAATTGCTCAAATACATGATAGGTTTCTGGTCTATTTGATTCTGGTCTGACTTAATGTGTCAGTAATCATCCAATACTCTTTCCCGGGCATGATTTTTTTTTAAATTTATTTCTTTTTTAATTATTTTTATTAACATATAATGTATTATTAGCCCCAGGGGTACAGCCCCAGGTTTACACACTTCACAGCACTCACCATAGCACATACCCTCCCCAATGTCCACAACCCCCCCCAACCCTATCACTACCCCCTCCCCCCAGCAACCCTCAGATTGTTTCGTGAGATTAAGAGTCTCTTATGGTTTGTCCTGGGCATGATTTCTTAAGTGTGCCTTATTTCCCGGCTTCCGTTTAGCTATCACTCTCTCCCCACTTACATGGCAAGTCCTTTGAGGCCATCTGACACAACAGAGTACATCCAGTCTCTGCCACCAGGTTGAAATCCCTCTGTTTGGTAGAGTATTGAGAGCTGTGAAGAACACTCTTGTCACGCTTACCTTCTGCCTTTGCAGGACTCAAGCCCTTGGGATTCTATCATACACCAGCTCTTCTTGCAAGCTGGCCAATTCTTGCCTGCCCTTGTTTCTTTCTTATAACACCCTGCAAAAAGCAGCAAAGAGCAACCAACACACAAATACGCTTACTCTCTCCAATTGCTTTCTCTATTATAACTAATGACTTTTTAGAAATGGGGTCTGTATTTCGATTGCAGAAAGCAGTTTACCCAATGTTGCCTTGACATCACAAAGTTCATCAACTTTCCAATATCTGCAGTTTCTATGTTTCCAGAGCCCACTGCCTAACACCTGAGGCAATGCCACATATTTAAGGCTTTTTGTAATGTTAAGTACCAATTTCTGTATTCGTCACAATAAAAAATGACACTGGTAAAACAAAGGCATAGAAAAGCAGCCTGGTGGGTCAATATAGCTGGGTAACTTCAGGAGTTAATTCAGGAGCTCAAGTCCTTTCCCTCTGTAGCTCTGCATTACCCCAGGGCACTGACCTTCACAACAGAAGCTGGGGCAACACTACATCAGTGTAGCAGCCTATGGAGAGGGGAAAAGCATAGACTGAAGACAGTAGGTTTTGTTGTTGTTGTTGTTTTGTTTTGTTTTTAAAGTGAGAAAATACTTAGAAGTTACACAACTCAATTCTACTTATGTCCTACTGGCTCGAATTTCATCACGTGGCCACTAAATGAGTGCTTGTATGAGTACTGAAGAGGAGGAAAAAGTGTCAGGGGGGATCATCTGTCTCTTAGTACCAGAGGAAGGAGCTAGGAAAGCTGTACAACCCTACCAACCATATCCATCAAAGTGTCTATCTTTACTAAGTTTAGGGCAAACAAATTATTCCCAAGTATGCCAATTTTTAAAACTTGCATACCTAGATTAGCAGAAAGTTTGGTCATTCCCAAGGTACCTTCCATGTCCCCAAATCCCCATAACCATTGATTCACAACCCAAGTTACTCTTACTATTATAAAGTCAAAACCCAAATATATCTTCCTGTGACCAAAAGACTCTACCATGGTTTCCCTAGGTACCAGCTATGTTAGGAGTTGACTACCATCTACCCTGTTGATAGTGTTATTGGTATCAAAATGCAGGCACTTGCCCTGGTTATTGTCCTTAGCATGACTCCAGATGGCCAGGAGCAACTCAGTCCCACTCTTAAAACCATGTGAGGCTTCTTCAGACAAACTCTTTCCTAGTAAGGAAGTCCTTCCCTCACCAATTGCCACCTCCCACCATCTCTGGAGTTACCTCTGCCATGATGATTGAGAGTGATAACACCCATTCCCTTCAGCTGTCTCTGCACAGTGCAACCTGGACTCCAGGACACCAATAAAACCAAGATGAAAACAGAATCTGACATTGGCACATGTCCCAAAGTCTGAGCTATTGTGTCTTATATATGACCATTTTGTTACAAAGGCATTTTATTAAGTAAGCTCAATGTAGGACTCGGGGTGAGGGGTGGGGCATCCCTTTAAAGGAAATTTCATCAAATTAGAATGTGGAGGCTGCATCTTGTGAGATCAACTACTTACCCTCTTCCTCTAAATCATACTGCTAGAAACAGGCTGTAGTTACTGAGGCTTCGGGAAATAATCACCGCTTATTCAAGTAGTCACTGGGTATTAGTAATTTATCATAAATATTTGTTGACTATCACTAGTGACATAATAGAACAAACTCTCTACCTCCATTTCTATCCTAAACGAGAAGACGGGGAATCCACGTACACAAAGATTCTCACCATTTAGTGAAATCAAAAGACATGACAAAGCCAAGCGTTATCAAATTTTGGATGAATCAGTCAACAGTGGAGCAGGGAAGCTTCACAGAAGTGGCATCTGATCAGGTCCTTGAAGGGTAAAGGGTGTGGGTAAGCAGAGATGAGAGAAAACAGCCCTGAAAGGAAAAAATATAAAAACAGAACAAAACAAAACAAACAAACAGAAAAACACCAGCATGCTGGACCCTTAGGATGGATACTACTTTAAGTTCACATGGAGATGTTTTTGTCTAAGTGAGTGGAGGGAGAGGAGGTTAGAAGGCAGAGGGGATTAAACTCTGCACCTCTACCAAGTTCGAACTTTACCCCTGTAGGGAAGGGACATGGAAAGTAGAACGAGATAGGGAGACCAGTGAGAAAACCAAACATAAGAGCTTGCAGTAATACTAGTCTGGGTACAGTTTTACTACTCAAACTTTACACTGTATGGAATGAAAAATGTTCTTTTTCCTTCTACCCTTCTAGCTTCTCACTGGGCTCTTCAGGTAGAGATCAATTAACAAGAGAAGAGCATAAAAACGTATTTCATATACGGTTTACATGGCAAGGGAGCCTTCTAAGCAGTGAAACTTGAGTATGTCTGTGCTAGATCTGATGAAGAGTGGAAGGTCCTAGGAAAACGTGAAAGGACAAAAGTGAGGAAGGGTAGTTGGAAGAAAGGCAGGCAGGGACAAGGGGCCCCCACCCTAAGAGGAAACCACCCTTAAAAGGGTTTTACAAGGAGCCCTCCACCCTTTCCCACGTGATAGATAATGACAAAAACCTGACTGTCAGGTTGATGACAGGCACTGCGAGGGTTAATCAGATTAAAACAGCCCCACTAACAGTCCTATAAAAACTCCTAGACTTAGAAACTCTGGTGGCAACCCTCTCCGGTCCCCTCCCTCTTTGGGAGCTTTGTGCTGTCACTCAATAAACTTTGGTTTGCTGCCCATCGTTCTGTCTAGTCTACCTCTTCATCCTTGGAAGGAGCATGACCAAGAACAGCAGACACCAAAGAAAAAGAAATCCTGTAACAAAAGGGTAGGAGCCAAGGGTAATAAACCATGGGAAACATCAAGGCCTGCTTGTTCAGATTCCTCTGTGCAGCCTAATCTCAAGACAGGGATGTTCCTTCCCTGTGGGTCTAGGGAGGGCTCCTCTCCCACGAGGGTCTTCTGACCTGCTTCAAGGAAGAAAAGGGAGATAAGAGAAGCCTTCCAGCACCTGACATTTCTCAAATTCCTTCAACTTAAAATGTTCAAATGCCAAGGTACTGTCTTTTGGAGTACATGTCCTGAACCCTACCAATAGCTTCAGAAATTTAAGTATAAAATTATTTTCCAAATGCCAGTTCTTCTGTAAACATAGACTATTTCCAACAGAAGCATCTCCCCTCCCCCACTTTCTTTTCAAGTTGCCACTTGTCTGGGGATCTCTGGAATTTGTCTCTTTACAATCAATGTGAGACACACATATACCTTCTGGAAAACTAAGATGCCCACTTTTAAATATTGGAAATAACACGATGCCAACAAATTTATATTTCTCAATTGTTTAGTACATACCTACCAGGAGCCAAACCTAAGCTAGGTTCTGGGGCTACAAAAATGAGTATGACCAGAACTGAGTCCCAGTGTTGACCGAACTTCCATCTAGCGGGCAGAAGACCCTGAAAAAGGACGTGGCTGAGCAGGGCCAGTATGGCTTTGACCCACCAAGTACTTGGTGCTGCCAACCATGTAGAAGGCACCTGATCCCCGAGGAGAGGTCAGAGAGGGTGCCTGAAGAAAGCTGGACTCATTTCCTGTTGGCACTATAACCAACTACTACAGAGTGGGTGGCTTAAAACAATGAAAACGTATTCTCTCACAGTCTGGAATCCAGAAGTCTGAAATCAGTCTCATTGGGCTGAAATCAAGGTGTCAGCAAGGCTAGGCTCTCTAGGCCTTGCCTCTCCCCGCTGCTAGTGGCAGCCACAATCTCTGGCATGTGGCCCCATCACACCGGCCTGCCCCTCCACAGTCACAGCTGTCCCTGTCCAAGCTCTTTTTGCCTCCTTACAAGGGTGTGTGTGAGATGACATTCTCCACTCACCTAGGTAATCCAGGATCATCTCCCCATCTCGATATCCTTAATCACTGTCAGCAAAGTTGTGTTTTTGTCATGTAAGGTAACGTTCACAGGTTCCAAGAGTTAGGATGGGGAGATTTTGGGGGGAGTCATTATTAGGCCTACCATCTAAGTCACTTTTTAGGTAGGATTTCAAAGAGATTTAGGAGTCAGCATTGTGCTCTGTCTCTCTCGGGGTAGTCCTGGAGGCTTCCTTTGAGTCAAGACACCCAGGTGTGCAGAACATTTCTCTGATATTAAGTGCACAATACGTGAAAACTGAATTTTTAAAAAAAATTTTTTAAGATTTTATTTATTTATTTGACAGAGAGAGAGCATGCGTGCACACACAAGCAGCGGGAGCAATGGAGGGAGAGAGAGAAGCCGGCTCCCCACTGAGCAGAGAGCCAAGGCAGGGCTCATCCCAGGCCCCTGGGATCATGACCTGAGCCAAAGGGAGATGCTTAATGACTGAGCTACCCAGGAGCCTCTGATTTTTTTTTTTTTTTAAATGCTAAGCACAGTGTTATAAACTGAATGTTTGCAACCCCCCTCCTAATTCCTATACTGAAATCTAGTCCCCAGTATGATAGTATTTGGAGGTGGGACCTTTGGAGGTGATTCATTCATGAGGGTGGCACCCTTGTGAATGAGATTAGTGCCCTTACAGAAGAGACCACAGAGGGAAACTCCTTCTCTGCTTTCACGATGGGCGGTCACAGCAAGAAGATAGCCAGCCACCTATGAACCAGGAAGCAGGCCTACCTCACCAGACACTGGAACTGAGGGCACCAGATCTGCAGGCACCTTGATCTTGGACTTCCCAGCCTCCAAAACTGTGAGAAATAAATGTTTATTGTTTAAGTCACTCATTCTATGGTGCAATTCTATGGTATTGTTCCCATTCTGTGGACCAAGCCAGTCACCTGGTCTGTATAATGGGAACACCCCGGGCCTTATGCGATCAGTTCAGTCTTGTAATCAAGCACGACTGGACACAAGCCCAACCAGAAAGGACAATCCTGATGGCTCGGGTTCTGGTCCATTCACTACCCGACCCGTTGCTGGGCCCTCCCTCCGCTACCTCCCAGGGAACTAGGTGATTTAATATTCACCACCACACAAGTATGCCCTGAAAAATCTGTTTTCTAGCCAAGCTTTTACTATAATGAGGCCTGATGTTGCCTCTTCCCTCACATCTAAAGCTCTCCTCATCATTTACCCACCTCTGTAAAGTTACATCTGCTCAATCTAATGACTTTACGTACTTGTTTTTACTGCACAATCCGAATTCAGAGCCATCTTTCTGGCTTTTGATAGACCACATGTTTATCATCAATAGATTTTGTTTCCACTAAATACAGGACTCACTGTGGCAATTATCCAAGGCCATAATCAGCTGAAGTGGCAGCAAAGTGTTCAAGTGAGAATAGCAAAGTTGTCGAGTTTCATTAATATGCACAGAAACACGGTGCCCGTGCCTCCCAGGGAAGTGCTTTCCCGAGACACCTGCCAGAACGAGACCACATGTGCGCACAGCAAATCAAGGATGGTGAGCCAGGCTTGCATCCTCTTACAAAGACACCAAGGAACTTTATATGCTGCAGTATTGAACCTGACCATTAAAAACAACAAAATGCAGAACTTAAGAAGACATGAAATCTGCTCTTAAATATACCCGGGAGTATTTGTTGCTGTTTGTTTCTGGAAAACAGTAAAGTAATAATGGGGGGGGGGGTACCAGAAAAACACACTCCTTTCCCCTAATACAAGCTGAAATTCTTCCATTTCTTGATTTGTAATAGGGAGAGTCTTTCGCAGAAAAGGTCAATCAATTGATGCATATTCTTTTGGTAACAGAGAGAAAGAACAGTGTTTCGGTTTGGCTCCTGCCACTCCATTCTTTTTAATACTCTGATCTGGACATGCACTTTGTCCAGATAGGCAAGTTTGGTGTAGGGACATTTAAAGAATCTTGGAGAATGTCACAAGGGACAAAAGCAGCTCAGAAATAAATGCTGGAGTAAAAGTCATTGTATGATTGTGCAGTTAGCTGTAGAATTTGGATAAACATAGGGGCTGTTTTAACCTCATATTTACTTAGGTCTTTGTCCCTGTGCTCAGCAGAGTGTGACGTACAGCTGTGGCTGGAATATTGTTCTGGGATCTTAAGGGACTTGCCCCACACCTCCATTTTTTTTTTTCATTCATCCCTCAAATAGCTACGTACTCATTGCCTTGGGGAAGGATTCTTTTGTTTTTCAAAAGGCTTAAATCCATTAGAAAATTTAGAGTTTGCTTAAAGAAGTAAAATGTGGAAAATAAAGTCCATGCTTAAATAGTTTGTGTTAGAGAAGTATCAGAAGAAAGAGGACTAGGACCCCCCCCTCCAGATTGAAAGAAGAATCTCATGGGCTTCAGGGAAAAAGAGACAGGAAGTTCTTTGGTGATGGAAGCACCTTGCCCTGTTCTGTGGCCATGCTAAGGAGTCAGTACCAAAACCAAGTCAACCTGGCAAGATTCCTACATCCCTGGAGAAAGTGTGAGCAGCAGGGAGAAGCTGAATCTGAAGGGTTTGCACAGGCAGGGACAGTAAGCTTCTCAAGGACAACCTGTGAACACCAATTACTAGGACCACGTGGCCCTCCACCTCCTCCCCACCCATCCTGCTTCATGATTTGGATCCCAAAACTGTAGCTTAACCCTGGGGTGGGGATGGGTTCTAGAGAAAAGGTCTGGAAAGTTCCAAGGTTAAATTATTCCTTTAGCTTGGTGGACTTGGAGCTCAAAGACTGATATGAAATTGAATCACAGGGTGCCTGGGTGGCTCAGCGGTTAAGCCGCTGCCTTCGGCTCAGGTCATGGTCTCAGGGTCCTGGGATCGAGTCCCGCATGGGGCTTCGCATCGGGCTTTCTGCTCAGCAGGGAGCCTGCTTCCCTCTCTCTCTCTCTGCCTGCCTCTCTGCCTACTTGTGATCTCTGCCTGTCAAATAAATAAATAAAATCTTAAAAAAGAAATTGAATCACAGAAAATTAAGTCTTATTTGTACCTTAGTTGGGGGACTAATAATCATATTCACCACATATTGATAGCCAAATGATTCTTAGCTTCAGTAATTAATCAATACAATAAGAACACAGGGAATGAACACCCAGAGACGAGTGTGACTTTCCTGAGAAAATGAGGTGACGGTGTGCCCTTCAAGACAACTGACAGCAGAAGGGAGAGTGGAGATGCCATCCTAGGGAGATGAGACAGGCCAAAGGACCAAGAACAAGCCTTGAGATTAAAGGACAGAAGTCCCTTCACAGTGGACGAAGCATGGTCTATTTGAGAAGAGGGTGACACTGGACAGGTAGACTCTGGCCAGATCCCCAAGGCAACCAAAAGCCATTTGAAGGAATGTGGCTATTTTTCTGGGCCCTGTGAAGAGCCCTGCTTCTGCGTTAAGCATCTGCTGACCCAGATTTCAGGAATCTTTCAGAACATGGGCTTCACACTTACTGGGGGACTAGGACGTGTGAGTAAAAGATGGCCTGGTTCTTGACCTCATTGGCCCCCAGCCCCACCTGTGCACATACCTTTCCTACTTGTCTCCCCACCCCACCGCCTCCCAGCCCTTCCCTGACAGAGGGCACCTTCCTTTACTAGCACTGGTCTCTCACCTCACTACTCTTGGGTTGACGTTGGCACCCCAAAAAGGGGAAGCCCAGCAACTCCACATATGTTACAGCACTGCCCACAGGATAGGGTGAGAGGCTTTTTCGGAGGACTGTCACACACACCCCTGTGAACCGTCTCGAGGGATGAGGGCTTGAGCCTGCCCCGACTGCCCTAAAATCAGACAAAGGGTTTCAGTCAGCTGACCCCAGAGGAACTGAGGAGACCCAGGAGGACGTGTAACTGTGTCTCTGCAGCTTTTTGGACAGTTGCTTCCCGTCGCCATCTTTTTTTTAGAGCAGGCATCTGTGTAGAATAAGTGCACACGTCTCCCATGGAAAGAAGACCACTCCATTCATCAAGCTGCTCCTATGCGCGTCAAGCATTTCAGATAGACATCGTGCCATTGAACCCTTGTGGCAACCCTGAAAAATCAGTGTTCTTATCCCCTCACTATAAATGGGAGAAAAAAGAGCATGAAAGAAATCAAGTAGCTTGCTGAAGGTTGCCCAGCTAGGAAGACGTCCACCTACATTTCAAAAGCAGTTGGAATCCCAGAAATGCTCCGTGTACCAAAGCACCGTGTCTCCCTAGAGCAGAAAGCTATGGAGAGTCCTGAGCTTTCGATCCGGGACTGTCACTGTGCTCTTCTTTCAAGAAAGGTGCACTGCACACCGCGGGAGGGGCGCCTCCTCCCTGTGTGAGGTTTTCGGGCACACTCTAAGATGTCAGGGCTACGCACACACACAGAGTGCCACCCAGCCGTACTGACGATGCCCTACATTCCCCCAGCACCTCTAGGAGAGCAGTCCAAGAGCTCCTCCTCTTGAGAACCACTCCAGTAAAAGTGAAAAGGAGAACATCACATATTTTGAGCTTATTGCTGCTGAAGTATCAAAATCACTATTTTTAAAGTGGATCTTCCTTATAATCCTTCGCTTGAGACTATCTCCTCCACCTTGCTGTCACTGAAATGTCACCATACATGAATGATCATTCTCCAGGTTTTTCGAGGGGAGCCCAAGAAAAGAAAATGCTAGCAGGGGCCCAACAAAGGGTACCTGCGGGGTCTGGGCAGAAGGACCTCAGACAGCTGTAACCACCACTACCACCGCCACGCTATCTCCTCTCAAGGCCAAACATCGAGATGCCTCACAGCCTGTATCCGAGTAAGGCCATGAGCTGCATGACCCGACACTTGAGCACCCTTGTAGTCAGAGGGCTATTAATGGAAAAGTTACATTTTGGACTTAAGTTATTCTTCTCCAAGTGATTCTGCATATACCCTGTGAGCACTGGGTAGATCACATTTATTTCTACTATACAAATTTAAAAAACCCAGAATTTTAAAGACCACAAGATTTGCCTGAGGTTATTCAAGTTATTCCTTCAAGAGCCAGATTTCCACAACACTACCCTGTTTTCAGTGAATAATAAATTGGAGGAAATCTTCACCAGGACCACGTATTAGTACGTGAATCTTTTCTCACTTGTTCAACTTATGAAGTAACAAAACATTCCTGTATGTACCTTAGGTTCTAGTCCCTGCCCTCTGGAGTTCATATTTTGTCTGGTACCATGGCCTCAATATTTATTGACATTGTTAAATATTTATTTACTTTCACCTGTTAAACTTTGGATAGCCTTCACTTAACCCCTCTTGGCCTCAGTCTTTCCATCTATTAAAAAACAAAACAAAGGAAACAAGCAAAACACCAGCAGTTCCATTTAAAAGTTGTCTCTGTATCCTCTCCTAATTCTCAAATCTTTGTGCCAAGATCATTAGATGAAGGTTGATCATTAGATCATAATCTGTCATCTTAACTTTCTCACCAAAACACTTCACATTTTTTAATATTAACTTTACTGAGTTTTTTGAGTTATTTACCCAACCAACATAACACAATAAAAAATGAATAAAAAGAAGATCTATTTACTTAGAACGTGCTCATGCACAGACATAACTCATACATGTATGCACACTGGGGGGAGGGGCGAAGGGAAGGAAAAGAGAATCTAAAGCAGACTTCTCTCTCAGCACCCTGCCCGCAGAGGGGCCAGATCTCACAGACGGCAATATCACAACCTGAGCTGAAATCAAGAGTCTGATGCTTAACAGACTGGGCCACCCAGGCACCCCTCTTCTTAGGTCTTTAAACTCATAATCTCTATATTTCATTTAGGTTCATAATCTCAAATATTTATGCAAAATGTATTTTTAATGTCATCCTTAATGTAGTATCATTATTTTGTAATTTACTGTTCTCATTGTCTTCGTAAATACACAGAAAAGCTACTAATGGAGACTAGTTTGAAGTCCCATAAGCAATTAGGTTAACCTACCTTGATGATAACCATGATTCATTTTTTCCAATTATTTTTAAAGTTTTTAAGAAGTTGGCTAAATGACTTTCAATAAGTAATACCTAAGGGTAAGAAAGGGAAACTGACAAGTGCACAGTTTAGGCTTACAGGGACATACCATTCTGCTGGATTTACATAACAACCCTAGAAAGTATAACCTAGTAAATAAATCAACTGATCCAAATTCATTAAACACCAGTTTTAAGAACAAAATGATTCAATACACTTTTGTACATTTTTTTTCTAAAAAGGAAAGCACTGCCATAATTTCAGAACATCTCCTTTCCCCAATAAATAACAATATTAAACATCTGCAGAGTACGGCACAACCTTGTATGATGTTGGTTAATCCTCAAGAGAAACCCTGCTAAATTTGTGTTGTGCTTCTCATGTCACAAAGTAGGGGGCAGTTTCTGAGAGGTTGGGTGAAATGCGTAAAACTCCACTCACTGAGCCCCAGATGATCCTTCCTCCCTCCACCACTCGGAGACCACAGAGCAGTAAACCAGTAACCCGGTGAAGAGTTGGCCACTGGTGCAGATGGGAACAGCTGTTCCTGCAGCAGTCTTTACCCTGTGAAGACAGCAAACACCAGACCTTCCTGACCAATCACGGGTTGCCACATTTACTTATTCATTCATTTATTTATTTGTTCTTTCCTTCGTTCAACCTAAATTGTCTTTTGAGTACCAACTGCATGCCAGGTACTCTTCTATATGTGTGACACGAAATGAATCAGTCCCATCTGTTCAGGCAGGAAGTTGTTTACACAGTCATTCATTCAAAACACTTCCATGGTAGGTGCTGGTTCTAGAAACTGAAGGGGAATGGCCCCTCCGAGGGAGGAGCTTGTGGTTTTATAACGGCCCCTCTTATAGTAGTCAGTTTGCTATTTGTAATGAAGTGGCATCACGGGCTTCATTTAGAAGTACTTGCCTGCAGGGGCGCCTTCTTCAGCAGCTTCCTTCCTTAGTACTGAGTGATCATGCAAGAATTCTCAAATTGTTCCGTTCAGATTAACTGAGAGGTTTTCTATTTTCTTTCAGCTGAATTTGAAAATTCAAGAAATGATCTTCACTCTGAAGAACACTAATTTCATTTTGGAACACAGCATTGGAAATGAAGCAACATCATTTCAGGCTATTTGTCTAAAATGCTGTCATTACCTGTCAAAAAGCAATTTTGGAGAATTTCTTTTAAAAGAAAGCAAAGAATTTGTAAAAATGTTATCAAGTTATGACAGAGACTTTTTAAACAGAGATATTTTAAACAGGTTGAGATTAAAACCTCACTGAATCTTTCTATTACTGTTTACCAGAATGTATCAAAACCAAGTGATTAACAAAGTATAACTTACATTGGGACTTTTATTTTACTTTGCAGTTGAAGATTTTTAAATAAGTTTCATTTGTCATGGAATTACTATGAGATATGTATAAAAAACAACTCTTATTCTTACTCTTCCTCAATATTGTTGAACATGAAGCAGTTTACTTTGTGAATGCAGCATGAATGATTGACTTTCAGATAAATTAACAACAAAGCACCAGGAATTAATGCAATTCAACAAAATGTTAAAGAAACAGAATTTTCTTTGTTTGTTTGTTTTTTAATAAAACTTAATTTCTGACTCTGAGTCATCCTCCAGTCTTCCCATTCCACAAGGTCAGAGGAAAAAATAACCTAGTACTTTATGATGTTCCCAACACCCTCCTTCCCCGGGAAATACTACAGTCTTAGTGTCTTCTGGTATACCAAAGCACAGGAAGGATGTGTTTTTCAGATAATCCTTTATTGGTGCAAGAGATTAGCATGTTTTTTGCAATTTTATGACCCCTTTTGAATTGGAGATTCTCTGCTATCTCTGGGTTCTTCTTGGAATATAGAAATTTTTTGCTTGGCTGCACAGGACTCATCTCCCTAGACACAACTTGGATCTAGTCCCCTCTGAATTTTGTAAAATCCATGTAATATTGTCTGGAAGCAAGAATATCCAAGAATATCCTGTTCTTAGAACTCACTGACCTTTCATTCTTCTCTCTCTCTCTCTCTCTCTCTGTCTCTCAATCTCTTAGTCTCTCTCTTTCTCCCCTTGTGCTCCCCAGCCCTCTGGCACTAACTGTGGCTTAGAGAAAATCTTTTCCCCTTCACGTTTCTTTATAACACCCTTCCTATGACCAAAACCCATAAATTTTCCTAAGGACTGAATATTTGAGTAACAAAATTCAGAAAAACTTGGAGAATATTTCTGTTTTCTGCCCTGCCATATGCCTTCCCTGAAATAATGAACAAAAATTTAGCTACCTGCTGGATGATAGGAAGGGTGGGCACAGCTCAATCTTTCTAAATAATATCCAGCAATAGCAACAGCTCCTTAGCAGCAGTAGGAGGAGTGATCTCTAACCTTACTCCCAGGATCTTATTCTCTTTAAAAAATATGTATTTTTTTAAAACAGAGAGAGAGAGAGAGAGGTATGATAGGCAGAATAATGACACCATGAAAGATATCCACACCTGAATCCTTAGAACCTGTGAATATGGTATGCTATGACAAAGAGGAATACAGGTTGCAGACAGAATTAAAGTTGTTTATCAACTGACCATAAAACAGAGATTACCTTGGATTATTCAAGTAGGTCCAATGTAAATTAAAGTTAAAACTGCTGGTTTCTAGTCTCACATGTAAGGAACTTGGAAGTTAGTGCTTGGCCCTAACAAGAAAAAAGCAGAACAGATTGAAAACAAAAAAAAGAAACAACTCTTCTTGGAACTATAAGACAGGTGAGGATATAGGGCAAACTTTTGTCTCCAAGATTAAGAAACACAGTGTGCATAAAGGGAGTCGTGTTTATATAAGCAGAAATGTTAACAGTGTAAACAGCCACTGGATCCATGGGCAGGAAAACCCACACTGTAATTGATCAATTGCTGGAGACTCAGTGACGATAAGTCTGACAGTCAAAAACTCCAGGGAGACCCAGTCATGGCAAGCTCCCACACTTTTATGAGTTTTACCTACAAGAGCTCAACTAGGTTCCTATAGTAAAAATCAGACAAAAATTCCCTTGGGCTTCTTGAAGAGGCAGGGGGAAAAAAGAACTATTCTGAAATACATTGGAGCAACCTGTTCTTTTTTTTTTTTTTTTTTAAAGATTTTATTTACTTATTTGACAGAGAGAGATCACAAGTAGACAGAGAGGCAGGCAGAGAGAGAGGAAGGGAAGCAGGCCCCCTGCTGAGCAGAGAGCTCGATGTGGGATTCGATACCAGGACCCTGAGATCATGACCTGAGCCGAAGGCAGTGGCTTAACCCACTGAGCCACCCAGGTGCCCCACCTGTTCTTTTTAACAAGGCCTGCCCTCAGAAGAAACTAGTTAACCAGAGCCTACTCTGCTATTATTATTATTATCAGAACTGAACTGACCTGAGGGAAGGGAAAACCTAACTCCAGTCAGCCCTAGCCATCCTCTCCTACCTCAAGGGGCAAGAAAAGACTAAAAAACACTTGTAAGTTCACAGTTCCAAGTCGTAGGCTCATTGAAAGATTGAGACTTAATCCTAAAACTGTAGAGTGCTTCTTCTCCCTCCACACTTACACCACATTACTGAAGCCTTATTTACAGCAGTGCCTTTTACCCAGTGCATCATGTCTGGCCAGCAAGGAAACATTACAAGGCATACTAAAAGGCAAAAAACCACATTTAAACAGTGTTAGTATCACCATCAGATATGACTGGGCTATTGGAACTATGAGACTGAGAATTTAAAACAAGAATTATTAGTAATATACTAAGGGCTCTAATGGATAAAATAGTTAGCATGCAAAAATATATGGGCAATGTAAGCAGAGACTATGGAAATTCTAAAAAAGAGCTAAAAATAAATGCTGGAGATCAAAACAACTGTAACAGAAATGAGGAATGTCTTTGAGGGGTCTATTGGTAAAGTAGACATAGCTAAGGAAAGAATTTCTGAGCTTGAGAATATCTCAGTAGAAACCACCAAAACTAAAAAGTGAAGAGAACAAAGACTGAAAAAAATCAAAACAGTATATACAAGGATAACTACAAAAAGTATAACATATGCTTAATAAAAGGGACAGAAGAAATATCTGAAAGAATATGTACTAAGATTCCCTCCAAATTGATGTCAGACAACAAACCTCCAAGAAGCTCAGAGAATACTGGGAAGGATAAATGCCTAAATAAACAAACAAAAATAAAACAAAAAAACTCAAACAAGAGCAAAAAAACAAAACAAATAAACTAAGGCCTATCATTTTCAAACAGCAGAATCACAAAGATTTAAAAAAAAAATGGAATAAGTCGGGCGCCTGGGTGGCTCAGTGGGTTAAAGCCTCTGCCTTCGGCTCAGTTCATGATCTCAGGGTCCTGGGATCGAGTCCCGCATTGGGCTCTCTGCTCAGTGGGGAGCCTGCTTCCTCCTCTCTCTCTCTCTGCCTGCCTCTCTGCCTACCTGCAATCTCTATCTGTCAAATAAATAAATAAAATCTTTTAAAAAAATGGAATAAGTCAGAGGGAAATAAAACACTTTATCTATCAATGAACCAAAAAATTATATACAACTTCTCAGAAACCATGCAAGTAAGAAAAGAGTGGAGCTAAGTATTTAAACTGTTGAGAAAGAAAAAACCAGCAACTCAGTATTCTGTATCCTGTGAAATAATCCTTCAAAAGTGAAGTAGGAATAAAGGCTTTGCCAGACAAAAATTGAGAGACTTTGTTGTCAATAGACTGCCTTGCACTTAATGTTAAGAGAAATTATTTAGATGGAAGGAAAATGATCTAGGTCAGAAAATAAAATCTACATGAAGAAAGGAAGAGCATCAGAGAAGGAATGAGTGAAGGTAAAATAAAAACTTACATTTTGAGAGAGGAAGCAAGATGGCAGAGTAGTAGGAGACTGAAATAGCATTAGGTGCCAGGAGTTCAGCAAGATAGTTATCAAATCATTCCAAACACCTACAAACTCAACAGGAGATAGAAGAGAAGAGCAGCAATTCTAGGAACAGAAAATCAACCACTTTTGGGAAGGTAGGACTTGTGGAGAAGTGAACCCGAAGCGAATCCATGGGGACAAGGAGGCAGCTCCCAGCAAGAAGTGGAGCAACAGAGCACAAAATCAGAACTTTCAGAAGTCTGCTCCACTGAGGGACATCGCTCCAGAGGCTAAGTGGGGGTGGAGCCCTCACAGGGACAGTGTGGTCTTAGGGGGCCCACGGGGTCCCAGAAAGACTAAGGTGCCTGAGTGTGGCAGAGCTCCCAGGTATCAGACCAGGGAAGCTGGCTACAGAGATAGAGCCAAGGAGTGAGCTCTCAGATCGGGGTTACCTTAAACTGTGATTCAAGGCACAGTTGGGGCCTCTGCTCTTCAAACAGGGACCCCACAAGTGGAAGATCCAGGGAGACCCCCTCCTTCCTCCTTAGGAAGGAACAGCACAGGAGTTTCAGGAAATCTGCTGGGTTTGGAGACTCCAAACACGGCTGTGTGCCAGAGATAGATAGAAATGCTGGGTCACAGGTTGGATGAGCAAGGACTGTGGCCAGAGACCAGGGAGACAGGAGAGATTGACTGCTTTTCTCTGAGGGTGCACTGAGGAATGGGGCCCCAAGCTTTCAGCCCCTCCAGGACAGAGATTGCGAGACCACCATTTTCATACCCATCTTCCAAAGCTCTATGGAAAGTGTTCAGGGAACAAAAGCTACCAAGAGCAAACCCAAGAAGATTACTTATCCTGGCCCCTGGCAAGGGCAGTGCAATTCCGCCTCAAGCAAAGACATTTGAGAATCACTGCAACAGGCCCCTCCCCAAGAAGATCAGCGAGAACATCCAGCCAAGACCAAGTTCACTGATCAACGAGAACTGTAAAACTACAGAGCTAGGGGAAAGCAACACATGGAATTCATGGCTTTCTCCCCATGATCTTTTAGTCTTGCAAAGTTAAACTTTTTTTCTTATTCTATTTTTATTAATTTCCTCTTTCCTCCTTTAACGTTTTTTAACTATTTTATCAATAACTTTTAGAAACTCTTTTTAAATTTTCATTGTTATACTCATATTTTATCCCTTTGTTGTATTTTCCCTTATTTTTTGTATACATACAGGTTTTTTTCCTTAAAATTTTTGGATAATTTCTTCTAATAGATCAAAATATACCCTAAAACTAGCTCCAGCCTGATCACATTCTCTCCTTTTTTTTTCTTTTTCTAACCAAATTATCAATTCCTTTTTTAGAATCTTTTTAAATTCTCATCTTTACAGTCATATTTCATCCCTTCATTGTGTTTACCCTTTAAACTTTAAACTTCTGGGAGGTAGTTTCTTCTAAGAGACCAGAATACACCCAAAGTCAAGTAGGTGGCTTTGTTCTTTTCACCAATCTAAGACATATATATATATATATAATATATACATTAAAGTTGTTTAGCAACTGAACTTAAAATAGAAATTACCTTGGATTATTTTTTTTTTAAAGATTTTATTTTTATATATTTGACAGAGAGAGATCACAAGTAGGCAGAGAGGCAGGCAGAGAGAGAAGGGGAAGCAGGCTCCCCGCTGAGCAGAGAGCCCGATGTGGGACTCGATCCCAGGACCCTGAGATCATGACCTGAGCCGAAGGCAGCGGCTTAACCCACTGAGCCACCCAGGCGCCCCTACCTTGGATTATTCAAGTGGAGATCATATATATAATTTTTGTATTTTCTTTTTCCACTTTCTTCTCCCCCAAGTCTTGGGTCGCTTCTGATTTGGTTAGTGTATATTTCTCTGAGGTCTTTGCCACCCTTCTAGTATTTTGCTCTCTCATTCATATATTCTTATCTGGATGAAATGACAAGAGAGAAAGATGCACCACAAAAAAAAAAAAAAAAAGAACAAGAGGCAGTACTGATGGCTAGGGACCTAATCAATATAGACATTGGTAATATGTCAGAACTAAAGTTCAGACTGATGATTATCAAGGTGCTAGCTGGGCTTGAAATAGCTGTGGAAGATATTAGAGAATTTCTTTCTGAAGAAATAAAATCCCTTTCTGGAGAAATAAAATAACTAAAATCTAACCAAATTGAAATAAAAAAAGCTACTAGTGAGGTGCAATAAAAATTGGAGGCTCTTACTGCTAGGATAAATGAGGCAGAAGAGAGAATTAGTGATATAGAAGACCAAATGATGGAGAATAAAGAAGCTGAGTAAAAGAGAGATAAACAACTACTAGACCACAAGGGGAGAATTTGAGAGATAAGTGACACCATTAAGAAAAAACAATATTAGAATAACTGGGATCCCAGAAGAAGAAGAAAGAGAGAGGCGGGCAGAAGGTATATTGGAGCAAATTATAATAGAGAATTTCCCTAATATGGCAAAGGGAGAAAGCATCAGAATCCAGGAGACACAGAGAACTCCTCTCAAAATCAATAAAAATAGGTCTATATCCCATCATCTAATAGTAAAACTTACAAGTCTCAGTGACAAAGAGAAAATCCTGAAAACAGCTCGGGACAAGAGGTCTGTAGCATACAGTGGTAGACATATTAGATTGATAGCAGACTTATCCACAGAGACCTGACAGGCCAGAAAGGACTGGCATGATATATTCAGAGCACTAAATGAGAAAAATATGCAGCCAAGAATATTATATCCAGCTAGGCTGTCATTGAAAATAGAAGGAGAGATAAAAAGCTTCCAAGACAAACAAAAACTAAAAGAATTTGTAAACACCAAACCAGCCATACAGGAAATATTGAAAGGGTCCTCTAAGCAAAGAGAGAGCCTAAAAGTAATAGACCACAGAGGAACAGAGATAATATACAGTAACAGTCACCTTATAGGCAATACAATGGCACTAAGTTCATATCTTTCAATAGTTACCCCAAATGTAAATGGGCTAAATGCCCTAATCAAAAGACACAGGGTATCAGAATGGATTAAAAACAAGATCCATCAATATGCTGTTTACAAGAAACTCATTTTAGACCCAAAGACACCTCCAGTTTGAAAGTAAGGAAATGGAAAACAATATGCCATGCTAATGGACATTAAAAGAAAGCTAGGGTGGCAATCCTTATATCAGATTAATTAGATTTTAAGCCAAAGAATATAATAAGAGCTGAGGAAGGACACTATATCATACTTCAAGGGTCTCTACAACAAGAAGATCTAACAATTTTAAATATCTATGCCCCTAACATGGGAACAGCCAATTATATAAACCAATTAATAACAAAATCAAAGAAACACATTGACAATAATACAATAATAGTAGGCGACTTTAACACTCCCCTCACTAAAATGGACAGATCATCCAAGCAAAAGATTAACAAGGAAATATAGGCTCTAAATAACACACTGGACCAGATGGAAGTCACAGATATATTCAGAACATTCCACCCCAAAGCAAGAGAATACACACTCTTCTCTAGTGCACATGGAACATTCTCCAGAATAGATCACATCCTGGGTCACAAATCAGGTCTCAACTGGTACCAAAAGATTGGGATCATTCCCTGCATATTTTCAGACCACAATGCTCTGAAGTTAGAACTCAATCACAAGATGAAAGTTGGAAAGAACTCAAATACTTGGAGGCTAAAGAGCATCCTACTAAAGAATGAATGAGTCAACCAGGAAATTAAAGAAGAATTGAAAAAAATTCATGGAAACAAGTGAAAATGAAAACACAACTGTTCAAAATCTATGGGACACAGCAAAGGCGGTCCTGAGAGGAAAGTATATAGTGATACAAGCCTTTCTCAAGAAACAAGAAAGGTCTCAAGTACACAGCCTAACCCTATACCTAATGGAGCTGGAAAAAGAACAGCAAAAGAAGCCTCAACCCAGCAGGAGAAGATAAATCATAAAGATCAGAGCAGAAATCAATGAAATAGAAACCAACAGTAGAACAGATCAACAAAACTAGGAGCTGGTTCTTTGAAAGAATTAATACAATTGATAAACCCCTGGCCAGACTTATCAAAAAGAAAAGGGAAAGGACCCAAATTAATAACATCATGAATGAAAGAGGAGAGATCACAACCAACACCCAAAGAAATGCAAACATTTATAAGAACATATTATGATCAACTCTATGCCAGCAAATTTGACAATCTGGAAGAAATGGATACATTCCTAGAGACATATAAACTACCAAAACTGAACCAGGAAGAAATAGAAAATCTGAACAGACGGTAACCAGTAAGGAGATTGAAGCAGTCATAAAAAATCTCCCAACAAATAAGAACTCAGGGCCAGATGGCTTCCCTGGAGAATTCTACCAAACATTTTTTTTTTTTAAAGATTTTATTTATTTATTTGTCAGAGTGAGCACAGGCAGACAGAGTGGCAGGCAGAGGAAGAGGGAGAAGCAGGCTCCTGCTAAGCAAGGAGCCCTATGTGGGACTCAATCCCAAGACGCTGGGATCATGACCTGAGCTGAAGGCAGAGGCTTAACCAACTGAGCCACCCAGGTGCCCCTCTACCAAACATTTAAAGAATAATTAATACCTATTCTCCTGAAACTGTTCCAAAAAATAGAAATGAAAGGAAAATTTCCAAACTCATTTTATGAGGCCAGCATTACCTTGATCCCAAAACCAGACAAAGACCCCATCAAAAAGTAGAATTATAGACCATTATCCCTGATGAACACAGATGCAAAAATTTTCACCAAAAATACAAGTCAATAGGATCCAACAGAACATTAAAAGGATTATTCACCATAACCAAGTAGGATTTAATCCTGGGCTGCAAGGATAGTTCAACATCTGCAAATCAATCAGTGTGATACAATACATTAATAAAAGAAAGAACAAGAAACATATGATACTCTCCATAGATGCTGAAAAAGCATTTGAGAAAGTACAGCATCCTTTCTTGATCAAAACTCTTTAAAGTGTAGGGATAGAGGTTATATACCTCAATATCATCAAAGTCATCTATGAAAAACCCACACAGAATATCATTCTCAATGGGGAAAACCTGAGAGCTTTTCCCCTAAGATCAGTAACATGGCTGGGATGTCCACTATCACCACTGCTATTTGACATAGTACTAGAAGTCCTAGCCTCAGCAATCAGACAACAAAAAGAAATAAAAGGCATCCGAATGGACAAAGAAGTCAAACTCTCACTCTTTGCAGATGATATCATACTTTATGTGCAAACCCTAAAGACTCCACTCCAAAACTATCAGCACTCATACAGGAATTCACTAAAGTTTCAGGATATAAAATCAATGCTCAGAAATCAGTTGCATTTCTATACACTAACAGCAAGACAGAAGAAGGGGAAATTAAGGAGTCGATCCCATTTACAATTGCACCCAAAACCATAAGATACCAGGAATAAACCTAATCAAAGAGGCAAAAAATCTGTACTCAGAAAACTATATTCATGAAATTGAGGAAGACACAAAGAAATGGAAAAAATGGTCCATGCTCCTGGACTGGAAGAACAAATATTGTGAAAGTGTCTATGCTACCTAAAGCAATCTACACATTTAATGCAATCCCTATCAAAATACCATCAATTTTTTTTCAAAGAAATGGAACAAATAATCCCAAAATTTATATGGAACCAGAAAAAGATCCCAAATAGCAAGAGGCATGTTGAAAAAGAAAGCCAAAGTTGGTGGCATCACAATTCCAGACTTCAAACTCTATTACAAAGCTGTAGTCATCAAAACAGTATGGTACTGGCACAAAAACAGACACATAGATCAAGGGAACAGAATAGAGAGCCCAGAAATAGACCCTCAACTCTATGGTCAGGTAATCTTCAACAAAGCAGGAAAGAATATTTAATGGAAGAAGACAGTCTCTTCAACAAATTGTATTGGGTAAATTGGACAGCCACATGCAGAAAAATGAAACTGGACAATTTCCTTACACCACACACGAAAATAGACTCAAAATGGATGAAGAACCTCGATGTAAGAAAGGAAGCCATCAAAATCCTTGAGGAGAACACAGGCAGCAACCTCTTCAACCTCAGCCACAGCAACTTCTTCCTAGGAACATCGCCAAAGGCAAAGGAAGCAAGGGCAAAAATAAACCCTTAGGACTTCTTCAAGATAAAAAGCTTTTGCTTTTATTGCTTCACATCACTCAGCATCAGGGAAATACAAATCAAATACAAATACAAATCAAAACCACAGTGAGATACTGCCTCACACCAGTCAGAACGGCTAAAATTAACAAGGAAATGACAGATGTTGGTGAGGATGCAGAGAAAGGGGAACCCTCCTACACTGTTGGTGGGTATATAATCTCATGCAGCCACTCTGGAAAACAGTATGGAATTTCTTCAAAAAGTTGAAAATAGAGCTACCTTACAACCCAGCAACCACACTACTGGGTATTTATCCTAGATACAAATGTAGTGATCTGAAGGGGCACGTGCACCTGAATGTCTATAGCAGCAATGTTCCAATAGCCAAACTATGGAAAGAACCTAGATGCCCATCAACAGATAAATGGATAAGGAAGATGTGGGGTATATACATATACAGTGGAATACTATGCAGCCACCCAAATAAAAGTGAAATTGTGCCATTTGTAATGACATGGATGAACTACAGGGTATTATGCTAAGCGAAATATCAGTCAGAGAAAGACAATTATCATATGATCTCCCTGATATGAGGAATTTGCGAGGGAAGGCAGGGGCTGTGAGGAGTAGGAAGGGTAAAATATGGAACAAGATGCAACCACGGAGGGAAACAAACCATAAGAGACTCTTAATCTCAGGAAATAAACTGAGGATTGTTGAGGGGTGGGGGGAAATGATAGGGGTGGTTGGGTTGTGGCAATTGGGAAAGGTATGTGCTATGGTGAGTACTGTGAATTGTGTAAGTCTGATGATTTACAGACCTGCACCCCTAAAGCAAATAATACATTATATGTTAATAAAAATAATTTTTTAAGAAAGAAAGAAACAGATGTTTCCATGTTCAGGTTCATGAAATGGTTCCATATTTCCAATGTTAATACGCATTTACTTTACACCTATATGTGTATATTTAAAGTGGATTTCCTGCATATGACATATGCATATTGCTTAAAAAAATGATACATTGGACTTTATCAAAACTAAAAACTTCTGCTTTAGGAAGACACTGTTCAAATTTTAAAAGTATCTAACAAAAGACTCCTATCCACAACATGAAAAACTACCAAAACTCAATTAAAAAGGAAACAAGCATCTTAGTTGAAAAATGAGCAAAAGTTTTGAACAGACCCTGCCATGGAAGACATATGGCTGGCAAACAAGCACATGAAAAGACACTCGGCTTCGTTGGTCATTAGGGGAATGCAAATTACAACCACTGAGACACCACCACTCAGTTATTAGAATGGTGTTTAAAAAGCCTGACAGTTGGGGCCCTTGGGGGGGCTCAGTCAGTTGTGTCTGACCCTTGGTTTTGGCTCAGGTCATGTTCTCAGAGTCATGAGATCTGGCTTCATGCTAAACACAGAGTCTGCTTGAGACTCTCTCTCTCCCTTTGCCCCTCCCTACCATGTGCTCTCTCTCTCTCATAAATAAATACATCTTTTTTAAAAAGCTGACAATTACAGATGGGTGTGGAACAGGAACTCTCATTCCACTTGTGGTGATAACAAAAAAAATGACACAACTGCTTTGCAAAACAAGTCTTCTTCCCACTCCTATTCTTTTACTCAAATGAACTGAAACTTTCTGTTCAGATAAAAACCTGTACAGAAGTGTTTATAGTAGCTTTATATGTAATCGCCAAAAACTGAAAACAACCAAAATGCTTTTCAACAGTCAAGATAGATAAAAAGCTATGGTACATCTACACAATGAAATAGTAATTGGCAATAAAAAGGAAGAAACTACTGATTGACCTAACAAAATGGATGAATCATAACTGCTTTTAAAAAGCTGAAAGAAGGCGGACTTCAAAGGCTACATCTATTATTTCCCTTAGATGACATCCCAGAAAAGGCAAAACTATAGGAATAGAAAACGGATCAGTGAGTGAGTGTGGAAGGAGGGGGAGGATTTGAGTATAAAGCAGCTGTACCTGGGAATTTTGAGGGTAATGGAACAGTTTCTTTGTGGCATTTGATGCCTGATATACAAATGATTCGGCATTTGTGAAATGCATATATTTTACACTACAAAGAGTGAGTTTTATTGCATGCAAATTAAAAAATAATTCAACTAGGGTGTCAGGATGAAATACATTAAATCAGGATGAATGACATTAAATCCATTATATTACAGATGAGTGACATAACATCACCGAAGGAGTTGGGGGTGGCGCGGGGAGGTGGTGGGGAAGGAACTTACCCAAGTAACTGTGGAACAGAAACCGTGGCTCTCACTGGCCCCTCCCACTGGAAGCGGGTTCCAGCAACTCTCCCGTGATTTGGTGGACTTCTAGAGCTGGGTCTTTTATATTCCAGCTGCTCTTTTCACTATAAGTTTGTCCCATGACCTGGGTTAGGTGGAAGGTTGGGAGGGGGGTTTGGGGGCAGCTCCGGATCCTGAGAAGCAGCAGAGCGCCCCCCTCCCACCTCCCCCGCTGGGCCGTGCTCCCAATGGTTGGTTGTCATTGTTATGGCAAAGGGAACAGAAACCCTGCTCACCCCAGCCCTCCAGCCCAGATAGAGCCCCAGTGGCTACCCTCTCTTCACAGCCTGGCTGGGTTGCAGCACTGGTTCCTTTATATTCTAGTTGCCCCTAAACTGAGGCTTTTCTTCTGTACCCTAGAGCCCTTAGTCCTGGCCCCCATGGCAGTTCCCAGGCTGGGTAGTGGGGTTCCCCTCCTGATGCCCATCGCCTGCACCGCACCTGCCCTTCTCTCCATCTTCTGTGGTGTAGGAGCTCTTCAGTCAGTCCTCTGCCCTTCTTCAGGAGGAGCTTCTCTATAAATAGGTATAAATAGGTATAAAACAGGTATAAAGTCAATAGGTATAAATTTGGTGTGTCCCTGGAGGTGAGTTCAGGGTCTTCCAGGGCATCCTCTTGGAGGGAAAGCTGTACATAATGCTGGGAAACACTGCTCTGACTAGATTCTGTAAGGGTAAGGAACTGTACAAAAAGCCACTGTTTTATAGTCAATACATTTTGTTTTATATAGGGACACAGGTTGGTAATTGTGCAATTACTTTACATGTATACTAAGATGGAACAAGTAAGTAAATAAATTCTAGATAACCAGAGCTACATTACAAGAGAGAAGTAACATGTAGACAAGGGGGGAAGGCTAGAATGAGCCAAAGTGGGCTGGATTAGAGTCAGAGATATCAGTGTGAACTCATGTTTATTTTAATATATATAAAGAAAGATAAAGATATAAGCATACGTGGGTTAATACACATACATACATTTGTATGCAAACTCTAGCCAGTAAAGGGACCTAGTAGCAATGAACACACCTAAAGCCCAGGTCTTGTTTTCTAAATGCCATTTTCTCCAAAAGGAAACACAGCTCTTTGAAGAAACAGCTTCTCTATAGCTGGGTCAGGGAAAATACTAGATATACTTGAAGTATCTTGAAGTGTCAAAAAGTGGCAAAGTGCTTTTTTAGGAGAAGGCGTGTTGAAAGGGCACAGAAGCAGAGATAAAAGACACCTCAATGGCCAAGTAAGGAGTATGTGAGCAACAAAATAATGATAGCATTGGATTCTAACCTAAAGAACAGAATAAATATCTAAAATTTGATAACAATTTCTCAGTAAAGGATTAATCTTGCCTGAGGAGAGCTTTGGTCTTTGCCACCAACTTCTGGAAGATAACTTCTAAGCCCTTTGGGGTCCTGACTGATAAAAACGTCTTTGTTTACCGGGAAGCCTTGGGCCATGCTAGATAATCTATGCTAACAAAGTGATGGGACAGGTGTGGGGGGGTTGGGGTGGCTTTGAGCCAGACAGCATTGGCGCAGTCTTCGGAGGGGCTGGAAACTGCAGTCAAAGACATGGGTAATCAACTCTGTATATGTGACCCAATGCTGTGAAAACTGGACACCAAAGTTTGGGCAAATTTCCCTAGTTGGCAATACTCTGTCAGTGTTGCCACACGTCATTGTTGGGAGAAGAAAATGCTGTTGGCATGACTCCACTGGGAGAGTATAACTGGAAATTCTGCACTTGGTGTCTCCTGGACCCTGTCCTATGTTCCTCTTCTCCTTGACTGATTTTAATTTGCTCTTGTAAACAACCATGAGGGGGCATCTGGGTGGCCCGCTTTTGATTTCAGCTCAGGTCATGATCCAGGGTCCTGGGATAGAGTCCAGGAATAGCTCCACACTCAGTGCAGAGTCTGCTTGTCCCTTCCCCTCCCCCTCTGTCCCACTCCACTCTGGCTCCTTCTCTCAAATAAAATCTTTTAAAAATAAATTTTAAAAAACCAACTGTGAGTATAATGGCTTTGCTGAACTCTGGAGCCCCTTTAGTGACTTATTGAGCCTGAAGTTTATCTTGAGGACCCCCAAGCTTGCAGCTGATATCAAAAGTGAGGGTGGTCTTAAGGGATTACCACATTTTGCACTAATACAAATAAGTTATTAAACAAAACAAACAACAGAGTATGAGAGAAGGGACAAAGCTTCCTTGCAGAATTCCAAATAAAAAAATGTAAGGGGGATGAGAAAAATAGAAAAATCACTGCTAAAACACTACAGTAAGTAATGGATGCAGGCAAGATCTACCAATGAGTGTGAAAAAGAGGTAGCAACACTTAGAGAAGCAGGATACTTGCACAGCCTCAAAACATCCTTCCAAATAGGTACTAGATACTGTAGTGGTTTCAGCTTATGTCCATAGATTATTTGATACTCTTTCCTCCAAGATGTGGGCTTAATTTCTCTCCTCCTTGAGCATGAACTGGAATTAGTAGTAATTCATTTCTAATGAATAGAATATGAGAATGAAAAGTAGTAACCAACCTTATAATGGAGAAAATGGGCAGACATTATCTTTACCAAATTATCGAAATTCGTATCACCATAGATCGTGTTGATATGGTGTATCCCTTGCAATGATGTGATGATGAGATTTAAATTTTGCTGTATTCTCTCCCCAAATAAATAATGCTACTCTGGTCATGAGAAAACACCAAATAAACCCAGTTTGAGAGGCACCCTATGTAGGACTTGCCTAGAGTTCTTCATAAATGGCAAGGACAGGGAACAGGGAACAGGGAGACTGACACAGGGTCACAGATTGGAGGAGACTGTTGTGTGTGGTGTGCTGGGCTGGATCCTGGAACCAAAAAAGGATATTGGTGGAAAAGCTGTTGAAATCTGAATAAATTCCAGTTTTGTTTAAGTATGATGCCAATGTTAATTTCTTAGTTTTGATAAGTGCAGCAAGTGTACTACTCCCAGGGGAAGCTGACTTATTGTACTATCTTCGTAACTCTTCTGTAAATTTAAAATTATCCAAAAGACCATTTTTTTTTTTAAAAGACTGACCATATCAAGTGGGTAAAGACGTGGAATAACTAGAACTCTCACACCTTGCTGGTTGAAATGTTTAAACAGTAAATAATATACCCGATTTTAAAACGTTTGGCAGTTTCTTAGGAAAATAAACATACACATAACAGTATGTGTCATCCATTGCATTCCTAGGCATTTACCAAAGGGAAATGAAAGAATCAGCCTTATACACAAATAAGTCTTCTACATGAATCTTCATAGCAACATTATCAGTCATGGTCAAAATGTGGAAACAACCCAGACATTCAGGAAATTATTGGTTAAATAATGTATGGTATATCCCTACAATAGAATACTACTTAGCAATAAAAAAGAATGAAATTTGGATATAAAATAATGCTGAGTGAAAGAAGCTAGGCTATCCCCACCCCTAAGAAGAATACCTAATGACTCCATTTTTTATAAAATACTAGAAAATGTAACCCAATGACCAGTGACAGAAAACAATTCAGTGATTGTCTAAGAGTGGTAGGGGCAGGACAGGGAGGGCTAAGAGCAAGGGACTTCTGAGAGGCAAGGGAGTGACAGGTAGGTTCATTTTGTAAGGGTAATTGTTTCACAGGTGTGTACATAGGTCAGAACACATATGCTTGTCTAATTTAAATACATACTTTGTCAAGTAGAGCTCAAAAAAGCTGTTTTTAAACAAGAATGACATGAAAAGATGTTTTAATATATTAACCAAAATCAAATCAAATCATGCAAAAACAAGTACTGTATAATCCCCTTTGAAACAGAACTTACTGATTTAGGCTTCCAAATGCATAACAAAGTGACTAAAATACTGTGTAATTAACAGAGACTGCTCTAAGAGAAAATGCCCAGGTGAGTCAGAGGAAGGGGAAAAAAGTGAGTATGCTACCCTAAAAACTCCACAATCTTAGGGACTTGATACAACATGTTCTCTTTCCTGTTCATGCTCCATGCTCCATGTTGGTTTCAGGACGTCCTCCCTGTTCCTCAATGAAGCGGCTTAAAGAATGACACTTAGCAGTACTTAGGAATCCTGCTCCAAGCTAGATAAAGTTTACACCTCTGGTATTCTCTTTATTTACACCACTTCCCCCACCCCCAGCATTTTGTACTTTAACATTTTCTAAAATGAGCATGTATTACTACCACAAGGGGAAACAAAATTACACAGAACAAAAGGCCTGTGTATGAAAGACAAATGTGACCAAACACTGAAAAGCAGAGTGCTCTTTTGACCTTGATTAATGTTTCAAAATTGAAGTCTAGTGAGATAATTGAAATGGAAGCCAAAAGAAAGTGAAATGTGAAATGCAATGTCTTTAGAAACTCGGTTCTTAATATTGATGCGTTTTCTGAGGTTTCTCTATAAATAATAGATCACAAAATGGATGTTTGGCACAGAGTTGCTTTTAAAAGTGCATTTTCCAATTCTTGACAATGCAAAAAAAAAAAAAAAAGAAAGAAAGAAAGAAAGAAAGAAAATGTAGAAGAGACTAAGGACAAGACATAAACAAATGCTGATAAAGTAACACAGGGAGCTGATCACACAGACACGCACGTCACCATTATCATCCAACTGGCTTTCACGCAAAAAACAATGACATATTTTAATATATTCCATCCTAACAAAATATAATTGTGAATAAGTTTGTTCAATAAACCACTTCCACGTACATGTCTGTAATAGTAGTGCTTTGTAAATCTAATTACAACTGACTATTTTCAACAAATTATCCTTCAGACAATTTTTTTTGGGGGGGGGGGGAGTGTGGCATGTTTGTAACAGAAAAAATAGTGATAGTAATAATCATGCCAGGTACAAAAGCCTAACTTAGACCAGTCACTGTGCTATAGGATTTATAGGACTGCTAATCCTTAGAACCATCTTGAAAGCAAGGTATCTTATATGGATGTTGCTTACAGATAACAAAATTGGTGTTCAGATGTGAAGTAACTTGGTCAAGGTCACCAATCCACAGGAAGAATGTGGCGTTTTTCTCACTCTGGTATGTTGCCTTCTCTTGTTTCACAATGTACTCACCCGGAGGGACTTCCCACTCTTGTCAATGCCTCGAACCAAAAAGCTACTATTTTCCAGGCACTGTTCTAGGCTCTGGATATGCAGAAAGAAGTCTAGTAGCTAGATTTGACTTTCAGGAACCCAACATAAGCAGCAGCACAGGAAGCAAGTGTCTAACCAGAGCTGTGGAGAGAACACTGAGAAAGAGGAAGGGACAGCTGAGCCCCTGGGAGTGGAGGCAGGGGCAGAAGGAAGTGAGCACTGAGCAGGTGAGAGGCATGTCTTCCCGGAAGTCCTTGGCTTGGTGGAATCAAAAATGATAATTAGACAAACGAGGAAGGAGAGAAGGGATTCCAGGAAGAGGCAGTTATGTGAGTCAAGGGGAGACGAAGGTTTACAGGAGGTACCTGCCTTTGTTTCAAGCGTGGCCAGACTTGAATGATTGAATTCAAGTGACTGAATACAGGAGACAGAGCCTCCTCAGCCCCTTAAAGTCACAAGTGCTAATCAGAACATGGCTGTGTGCCAGACTTTAGCCAGGATTCCACAGCCCACCTCCTCTGGGCACTGCCACACATTCTCACCAACAACTCGGAGTAACTGTAACGCTAAGACCTGTTTGGCAGGTCCTCTCATTGCAGCAGAGCTGCTAACTCTCTCCCTGGAAGCCTCTGTGCCAGGCAGACAGACTCACTCCAGCTATCCTTGTCTTTAAGGTGGGCCACAATGGTTCCTTCCAGAAACATGGAAACCTTCCAGATACGGGAAACCAAGACTTCCTTATAAGTGTCACCCACACCCGTCCCAGGACTGTCCTGACTACAGGGCCCCATGTTCTGTAAGTCCTCAGGAGTGCTGATCCCCTAGCTAAACGTGCACCCTTCAGTGCTCCTTGGTGCTATCCGTCTGGTCATCTCCTAAGACATCTACCTTCCCTGGGCCTACTGAGAATAGTGGAGAAGAGTCACACGATGGCTCAACTGGTGCCGCTGGGGAGTCATGGTTACCGACTGCAGCTGAGCAAGGCTCCACAAAATATGAGTAAGAGACATATTCAAAATTATAGTAAGCTTTTTTTAAAGTCAGGGAAAATGTGAATGTGTGCCTACTGTGCTTACTAGGGTTTGCCATGTTCTGCCCATGTTCTAGGGCAGAGTTGGAAGTGACTAATACCCAGGCATATCACAACAAGTTACTGAATTTCAAGGGCAAAGAATCCTTGGAAATCCAGGTGTAAAAACATTACCTCTAAGGAGGCAAATCCATGATGGCCTTGGGCTTCAGTACGGTAGTGGTGACTGCTGGAAAATGGTGGGGCACCACCACAGTGGTTCTGTAGTTTTAGTGGAAATTAGAAGCTTCTGGAGAGCACTGTGGACCCTCACTCCATATGCGTTCTGATTTAGTACACCTTGGGTGGACTACCACTTGTTCTCCTGCTGGGAGATCTGGACTTACACTTTAAGGCTGATCAATAGAGATAGGAGAGAATGTGGTACAAGAACAATGTATCCAGTATTCATTGTGTGTGTGTAAGACAAGTCTCAAACACCCAAGGCTTCAAGAGAGAACTTGCTAGCCATAGGTGTGGATGAAGTCCATCCAACTAAAGGACAGGTCCAGATGTACTCAGTAGTGAAGAACCCCGGTCTCAAACTAAGAACTGAACTTACTGCAGAATGAAACTGAGCATAAATGGCTGTGGTTATAGAAGACAACAGAAAGTGAAAATCTCAGCATGAGGTTGGGGATGGGGACTTCCACTCGTTCCATCATCCCAGTGTCCTCCAGCTGCATCACCACCAGGAAACAAAAATGGTTGTATTTTACCTCATGCCTTACTATCTGCTAGGCACCGTGTTAAAAACTATGCATCATCTTATTTCTTATAACCTGGGGCAGGTAATTGTTATTCCAACTTCAATAGAAGGGCACAGAGAGCGGGTACCTTTGCCATGCTCACCCAGTTGATTGTCAGAGCCCGAGATACTGTGACATCAAGATTGGCAGGATTACTGTTTTATGAGAACCCTTTAATAATGTAGCATTTTATTACTATTGCTTTAATCAGTAAGCTGTGTCTTGGTCTCTCCTGGGGACCTCTTCCTCCTTTCCTCTAACCCTACTACAACCAGCAAGTATGTTACGGGATCTCAAGATACTTTGTTCAAAGAATTCAGGAGAGATGTCGGGGAGAAGTGGTACAAAATCTTAGATCCTAAAGTACCCTAAAGTACTTTTTCTCAAACTTCGTGTGTACAGTTTACCTGGGGGGGGGGGATCCTGTTAAATTACAGCTTCTGATTCATTAGGACCTTGTGTGGAACTTGAAATGACTTCCAAGTCATTGTGGGGCCATTTTGAGTAGCAAAGCCCTACACCACAAACTCCAAACCAGCTTCTCTTTGACACCTAACTGGTTGGTAGGTGTAGCTCCTGCAGCTATTAATGAAGAGGTGCTTTGCTTCACATAGTTTCTTGTGAAAACCTAGCAGAGATGAGGTTTGAGAGACACACACAGTGACTGACACGAGTTTCCATTTGAGTTCCTATGATTAACAGAAGTAACGTCTATCATTAAAAAGGGAAAATCGTTAACAAACCTCTTGCAGTGAGGAGGGATCAAGTGTTTCATTTCTCTGCCTTTCATGGTAAGGATAGACAATGTTTAAAGTAATAAGTGGAGGTGAAAATACAGACTATTTAAAATTATAATTGCAATCATTACATGAGTGACCTATAACAAGTAATTACAGGTGCAAAGTGGATCACAGGGAGGGCCATACTGGGTGTCCCAGGACAATAGCCAGCTAAGCTCTTTTAGTGTAGGGGGCAACAGTCCGAACTATGAGGTACTCCTTGCCACTAAAAACACACTACCTTGAGGGGTGCCTGGATGGCTCAGTTGGTTGGGCATCTGCCTTCGACTGGGGTCATGATCCCAGGGTTCTGGGGTCCAGTCCCACATCAGGCTCCCTGCTCAGTGGGAAGCCTGCTTTTCCCTCTGCTTGAAATCTGTCAAATAAAATCTTTAAAAAACCAAACCAAAACAAACAACAACAACAAAAAAACCCAAAAACCAAAAACCACACACACGACCTTGAATAGCAGCAAGTTCAGATGCTTCTTCAAACTAATTCCCTAATACTTCACAAGAGCAGAACCCATTTTTCTCTTGCTCACTGTTGTATATCCAGTGGTCAACACACTTCCTGGGACATACTCTAGATATTCAACAAATATATAGATATGCTGAAGACTCAAGAGGGTAAAATGTATAAAAATGGCATTTTACAAAGTCCTAGAAACAAATAAATGTCTGCTATTCTGGCACACGGACTAGGAATTTGGCTCACAACTATTAATATACACTGGTAGATGCCATTAAATACCGATAGATCCATGAACTCTATAATTGGATTTATTTTATGTATTTTGCTCTATGGCAAAAATGTTCCATTTTTAACAAAATCTTGGTCATACCTCTAGTAGTCAATAACTAGTGAGATGGGTTTAAAAGATTAGTTTTCTGCTAACTCCAGTCACGTGAATGTTGTTTATGGGTCTCCATTATTCTCTTGAGCTCCTGTAGGCACACTGAGTAAATAGACAAACGACTTAAGGACCTTTCCCAAGAAATCCCCCTTGTTTCCTAGCGATTCCTTTTGAAAAAGACTCGGTGAATGCAGAAAATGGGTGGATGGTAAGTTTTAGAGTCTGTGTAAGTGCCTAGTAACCAGTGTGTGTCCATCAGAATCAACTGTTGAATCTTACAGATAGATAATATTGGTTTAATGCACTGCTGTTTA
This sequence comes from Mustela putorius furo, assembly GCF_011764305.1. Lineage (NCBI taxonomy): Eukaryota > Metazoa > Chordata > Mammalia > Carnivora > Mustelidae > Mustela > Mustela putorius. Next base: position 78,811,666 of record NW_025421987.1, read on the forward strand.
TAATAGGTAACAGTGAAGAAGTAAATCTACATTATAGGGGCCTAAATTATGCTGTATAATATAATGCAACCATTAAAAATCAAAATAATGGCAACCCATAGTGCACTTGCTACAACCAGGCTCGATTCTCTAAGGGCTTGGGTGTGGTAAATTCATCTTTATAACCAATTTATCACATTTCACAGAAGGGAAGAGGAGTAAAATAGCTCCTTAGGTCAAACAGCTGCACAGTGGAGTTGGGATTCAGCCAAGGCCGTCCGGCGGAATTCATGCTCATAGAACCTCTGTGGTATACCCTACTTCTGCAGCATAGGGCAGGACCTACACGACAAAAGTCTCCGACGATTTCAGTGAAAAAGTTTTTGAAATCAGCAAAAAAATACAATTTCACTTAATTTTTTTTTTTTTTTGAGTATTAAAAATGTTTGCAAGGACACAATATAAGTGGTTTCCACTGAGGAACCGGCTGGGAGCATAGAAATGAGAATTTATTATTTTTCAATGTCCTTACAAGCATGTGTTTTATAATAAATATATAATATGCCAATTACCCAACTCTTTTCTTCCCTAGCCTCCCCCTCTCCCCCATCATCTCTGGCACACAAATAAGCACAAAAAATGCACACATCCCTGTTACCATATTAGCCAGTAGGTTCAGGGCAGGGCCAAGCATTTTATTTTAAAAAGAGTTTTAATAGACTCCTGGTTAATAATGCTGTAAAAAGTTTACTTACCTCTAATTTATTCTGGATTTATCACTAAGACATTATTTCCTTCAACACCACATTTGCACAACTTCATACTTCAGTTTATTTCCATACATTAAATTATTTCAACCACTTAAATTGAAATATTTTTAAAACATACTACATAGCTACAATTTTATGTGCTATTAAAATTCATTTGAATTATTTGATGACTCTAGGCTTTTATGATGGTATGTGTGCTGTGCTATTCCTCATCCTCTACTGAGGTATACTCTCCTCAGGTACCCACGCTGGAAAATCAGATAATTTGTATACACTACTTGACCAGATTAATTGAGTCAAAAAGAGCTTATGTGGAAAAGGACCTGACAATGTGTAGATTTTTCTAAATCCTTTCATTTGAATGTATGAGATTCTGACACCTGATGTTTTTAATGTCTCAGACTAAATTCAGTGTGACTGGGGCGCCTGGGTGGCTCAGTGGGTTAAGCCGCTGCCTTCGGCTCAGGTCATGATCTCAGGGTCCTGGGATCGAGGCCCGCATCGGGCTCTCTGCTCGGCAGGGAGCCTGCTTCCTCCTCTCTCTCTCTCTGCCTGCCTCTCCATCTACTTGTGATTTCTCTCTGTCAAATAAATAAATAAAATCTTTAAAATAAATAAATAAATAAATAAATTCAGTGTGACTGGATTTTTAAAGCAAGAGTTTGACTACTTGAGGTATTCCCTCAGTCCTTGAATTTCTCTACAGTAGTCTGGCCCAGTGGCCCTCCAATTTTAGTATATATGTGCTGAAGTGAACACTCCAGTGGCCCTCCAAACTCTGTTTTTGATATTTCTGGTAGTGCAGCATCTCTTAAAGCAGCCCATTCTGACACTGGATTAGTACAAACTTTAAAAAAAAGAAAAGAATTGTTATTATCTTTTTCTGCGTAGATTCCATCCCACTGGTCCTAGTTCTTAAAGTGTGAATTGTTTGCATAAGTGATCATACAAACCCAAAAACCAAGAAACATTAATAATTGTCTTCTGTACTTTACTAAACACTTTGTGTTTAATATATTTTAAATTATAAATAAATTACAAGGAACTCCTAAAAAATTTAATACAAAAATATTACAAGTTAGGACAAATAAGCATTGAGATATGACATTTAAGAAGAAACATGCAGAAAAAGTAGCATAGGGTTAACATTTCATTGTTGACAGAGAGCTTTGGTACAGCAGAGAAAAGCACCATAAATCTACTGTCCATAGTGTCTTTTCCTCCACTGCATTTTGCAAATGAATATATTGGGTAAACAGTAAACTTTCATCTGCTACTATGTATAATAGGTGAGAAATTTGATCTATTTCAAAGTGTAACAACTATGAAATTAAAAATAACCCCTTCTATGACTACTGAAACTGATTTGGTTTTATCTTAAATTTAGATGCATTATAATCCTTAGTAGTCCAACACTTTCTGAAAGTGTAAAATGCAGAATATTATTAATCTTTGCCATGCAATAAAAGTTAACCCTTTGAAAATGAAAGACTGGCAGCTCTAGCAACTGTAAAAACTTATCATTTAATAAAACATGACAAGTCTTTGCCTGTGTTAGTTTCTGCTTAAGGAAATGAAAGGGAAAGGCAGAAGACCTGAAGAATAAAAGTTTCTTAAATAAAAAAAAAAAAGTGTTCAATGATTCTTTTAAAAAGTCTCTAAGTAATTCTCAAGAGCTGGGATTAATTAAAACCGCAAGGTGACTAGTATCGTTCTTCAAAGATATAAGGTTTGTTAGCAACATAAGCAACTAGCTAAGGAAGAAAATTATTAAATTAGAATTGATTTATATGAAGAAAAAAATGTCACTAAGAAGTTGAAAATCCTGCCCTAAAATCTTGAGCAACATATATACACACGGTTTTGTGCTTAACTTGCACACTAAGCAAATGAATCTGAGGTCTCTTTTAGTTTATGTGAAATGATGTCCTTTAAATACAGCATTATTTTCCAAAATAATCCCAAAGCGATTGTTACTTCTTAGCTGATTAAATGCTCTATTATTAATAAAAATAGTAAATAATCCCTTCATTTAAAAAATCTCATCTGTGAGAAGTAATAAAATAGTAAAATTTGTAATTTTATCTATGGGCTTACTTTAAAGTATCTATCTTAGAAAACAACACACTTAGGGAAAACAGTGGGTTTGGGTTCTGATGGCAGTTGTAACTGATTCAACACCAATGTGGTAGAGAACAGACATGTTGTTATGTCATGAAGGCTAACTCAGAGCAAAAAAAGTTTATTCTACAATAAACATTGGAGGAGTAAATGCAATTAAAATGTAAACAAGAAATTGTAAACAAGAAATAGCATCCCTCTCTCTTTACTTGACTAGTAAATAATCTATACAAACTACATAGATATCAAAGGTTTCATATATGTACACAGCCAACATAATATCAAAATATATTTTATTCTGGACCTCTTTCAGATCTGATTCAAATTACAGTTGTCAAAGCAATACAATGCAAAGGGAAACCGCAACAACAACAACAACAAAAATGTGCCTAGAAAGGATAAAAGGGTCATTGGGGACAAATCATTGTGATGTGGAACCAAAGTACATCGTGAGTGTAATTAACATGGTCCAGGACAGCAGAGAACATCTGGATCAGTCTTCCTTGCACAAGAATCATGAAAACTGAACAAGAACGTTCTTTAACACGTACAAAAAACTGTCATGGGCTGGTTTACACTTGTACAACAGTTTTAAAGTTAACTGGATAACTAAAGAAATGATGCAGACATTTTAATCCAGTGCTATAGGTAGGCTCACAGAATTAGACCCAAAGGATTTGCCAAAATCAAAATAAGAACATCATAGCTACAATGTCAAAGTCAGTTAAGAAGAAAATTGCTTCTGTATTTAGGGATCACAGAGCCACAAAACGCAGTCTGTGTTTGCTTTTAATGAGATGGATAAGTAAGTACATTGGACTTAGATACAACATGCAGAATGTTTTCTTGAACTTATGCAGAAACTCCAAGAAAACATCGTAAAACAGCTTACTAGGAAAGAAAAAGATGCCCTAGTTATTCACCCTGCTTCAACACTGTCAACAGAAAGGCAAAAATAAAGAATGCTATTAATACTTGAGAACTACTGATATTAGACATCAAATTTCTAAATCAGTGTATTAAAAAAAGTGAACACTTCCTCATTTTTCTCTCATCTACATTTAACTAGAATCATGTTAAAAAAATTGATATTGAATGTGACACTTCAGAGCTACTACCGGAAGGAGTAATTCTTAACTTCCCTACTCTCCTTCCATCCCTGCTGATTCAGAAGGAAAAACAAACAAAAACAAACAAACAAAAAACCAACCAGGGTCTCTTGTAGATTTGCTGCTATTCCCCAAAATGTTGGCATTTGCTGCCATGCCACAATGTTGGTCCACTGAAAGAATTTCCGTGGAAACAGTCAACAGTAATTCACCAAACGCAAGCACCACCCTTAGCATGTGAGAGTAAATGCAGGTTCTATAGAAATGTACAATGTGCTTAAGATGAAAACGGTTTTGAAAAGAGTAAACAGCGCTGCATTTTAGATTTATTTTTCTGCTTACCTAGTAAAATCTAACATTTTTGCTCACATAAGGACAATCATTTGTGAATCACAGGTGATTCCTTCAAACAGCAAAAATGCATACTCTTCTTCAGGCCTCTAAGCAATAATAGTTTACATTACTCTTAACAAAATCATTCTACATAAACAGATAGCTCCTTAAAAATAGTACTCTCTCATTAAATCTAATTTGACAGAAAGAAGTCTAAGGAAAAAAGGAGTGCTTTATAAGTGAAAAAGTACAAATCTTTGGCCTTTCTCTTGACATTTTTATATGTCAAAAAGCAAAAAACCTTCATGTAATTCAATCTAGTAATTACTTTTTGCACCATAATTTGTTTTTACACCACAAAAGGAGGCACTTTCAGTATCTGTAAAAGGTGTTTAATCCTAAAACATACTTACCTAGAGAATTATTAATTAAAACAGAATTCAATATACTCTAAAATCTATTAGGAAATTAAAAGTTACCACTTCTAAAAGTCATTTGAAAGTCAATGATGGTACCTGATCAATGACAGAAATGGGGTTTGGAACAGATACAAGAATGTATGTAATTCCTACATGGAGAAGAAAAAGAAGATATTTCTTTATGGAGTTTAAGAGTGACAGCTGCTCTTTCTTTATTCTACTTTAATCAATGAGTACTCTATTCATTCAAGTTTTCCTTTCTAATTTTCCTTGTAAGTTTCTTACAGTAGCTTGTACAACGATATACAATGAATACCATAAAACATCTACTGGAATCAGTTGATCTTTAGGAATAAGTTCTCAGGAAAAAAAGGAAGGAAAAACGAGCCAAGAACCTCAAATACAGAATTGTGCAGGCCGTGAAACTTGGTCTCTTACAATCAAGTTACTGCTCAAATTTGAGGCAATCTTACTTTTGTCTACTGGAGCAGCATCGTGGCACATCAGCAGGCAATGATGATGTTGAGAACAGCAGCAAAAACAAACGACTGTATGCTCATGAAGAACCCAAGCCTACAAAATGGATACCTTTCCAATAAGTTTATACTTAAAAGACCCAAGATTTTAGGATAATAAAGCTCTGTATTTATAATCTTTTATATGTCCTATTGTGGCTATTATGCTTAAGTAAAACAGCTAAAGATAAAAAAAGAAAGAAAGAAAGAAAAGGTGACAATACCATCAAAAGGTAGCTGTCTACTCTGGCAGCTATACTGCAGAACTTCTTGACTATCTTTTAATCAGCTGGGGGCAAAACGTCAATAACTGTATGCAAATGAATAAATTGTCCATATCAAAATACAAAAGTACTATCAATAATTACCTCTGACTTTCAGATTTAAATTCAGTGCAATTGACAGATGCATCACTAAAGGAAAATGCAGCTTAACCTACTCAAAACATTTGTGTCTATTCCTGGGAGCACATTTAAAAATTATTGCACAGATTTTTAAATTTTTATTTATTTTTTTAAAACAATAACAGAGGTCAACCACAGGTATGGACCTCTAGCAATAAAAGCAGGATTTCAAGTGCCAGATACTCAGCATATTAGGTTTCCTACATAGGTCACAGGGTAATAGTTCTAAATATCTATAATGTGATCCAAAACCCTAAAAACAGCTGGCACAAAACCATCATGAATGACTGTCTCTCTGGATGGAAATTTTAAAAAATATTATTACAGTATCATAGTCCCCACTAACAACAACTGGGGTACATATAACAATGTATTGTGAAATTAAGTGTATTTATTCTCTTTACCAATAGCAAATGCTATCCTACCTTAGTAAAACCAAGACTTGCTTCAATCAATGCTGTTTTGTAAAAACAGCAAAACAACAAATGCTGAAAATCAAAGCTGCGTTACTTGGGTTAAATCGGGTTTCTATTTCAACTTAAAACACAGGTTAAAATTTTAGTAGTAAAGGCCTCAAAATAATTAGTGACAGAAATAGTGTTATAAATTTGCTAAGCTTAGTAATAACTCCTTAATTAAAATCTTTGAGATATAAATTTGACAACTATTCTCTTCAAAATGGACACTTGTGGATACTTCCATTAATCATGACAAACCTGTTAGTCATACATATAAACACAGCCCCGTGCTATCTATCATTTGCACATTCTGTGTATTTTAGCTTTTAGTTGCATGAACACAAGAAGAGGTTTGCTCTGATACCTTATCTTTCAGAAAATACTTGATATTATAAACAGAGTAAAAGACATGATATAGTAGTGATTACTAAGAAAAAAAAAATAGCAGCTTAAATCTATCCGTATTTGAAAAAAATGTAGTCACAAGTACCACGAACGCAGAATCAGAGCAGCAGGGAGCTTAGTGCAATTATACTTTTTTTTTTAAATTCTGAATCACTGCTATTTAAAAACACCTTGAAGCAAGTCTTTTGTTTTAAAGATTGTTTTTAAACTAAGGTAGCAAACATTTTGCCATGTAATGGCAGTGTTATATGCCGTTATCTTGCTTTGTATAAAGAAAAACAACATGAGAGATTTTTAATACTGGAGTTTGGTTACATTACATATTTAAGCTTCTACATAGAATGATGGACACTTTGAGAAGCTAATCCTTATCCAGAAACATTTTAATCTCTTAAAAAACAAAGCAAAACAAACAAACAAACAAACACAACAACAACAACAAAAAAAACCCCAAACCTACTTTGCTCCTTTTCACAATAGTGCACATTTTAACCATAATTTAGTTATGGCTACAAAACATCAGAAGATTTTTTTTTATGCATCTTCTCTATGGTATTAAAAAAAAATTGTGCCCTTCTAGTCTTTAATTGGCAGAAATATGTCCCAAAAAAGAAACTATTGCATTTAAGCCACATCACCAAAAAAGAACAAAAACAAAAAAACAAAAAAACAAAACAAAACAAAACAAAAAAAAAGAGCATAATATCCTTTCACTGATGTGTCTTACAGATTGACATGACCAAAGTCATCTATTTTCATTCAACTTCCAATTCCCCCTTCCACAACATGCACCAACTGAATATATGCTCTGGGAGCCATAAAATGTACCAAACATCTATCTCTTCAAAAGAATGCATTAAAATATTTTTAAGAATTTTTTGTTTAAAAGGTGAAAAAAATATAAACAAGAAACTGATTCACTCCCTTACTTCATGCATCCATAAACTAAACCAAAAACAAAGTTTAAAAGCAAGAACGAACTACTGCTGCAAGTTTTTGTTAAGTCCATTTTCTCTGTACATACAAACTGCTCAACTACTGAAGGGAAAAAAGAATATAATCCATGGTGTCTTCTGATTCAAAGGGGAGAAACAAGGCTGTCATTAGTATCCAAAAACTGGTACACATATGGGCTGCTTTTATAACGCATATTTCTCTCTCTCTTCTGTTTTTCATATCCAAAACTTCTAAATGCTATTTTAGGGGCACAGCAGATTAGATTCCAGCACTTGGTGAACAGAATTCACAAGCTGTGACAAAATTCTGTCATCTTCAGGGTGCAATTTTGTTTATATACACTGTATGTATATATTTCTTTTAGATTTGGCTGTAGTGGACTGGCCATGGTTCAAGTGGGACTATAGCAGTACATGGGTCAGGGACAGTCATTTTGGCTATGTACACATTCATAGTCGGTCCATGGCTTCCAACTAGTAGCGCTATTTCCGAAGGTCTAATACACAAACCTGTAAGAAATTAAAATAATCAAAAGTGTGTTAAGAATTTCATTGTACATTTTTAGTGTAATGTTTACCTCCTAGTTCATGAATCTGGTAAAGCAACATTAATCATGGGACTGGGCACTTAACGAACAGAAATCAGACAAATTGTCTAAGAGGTGGAGAAAACAACTACAGGCTAACACTATAGAGAAAGAACCATGGCTAAAATTTTGAAGATCTACTCTCTGTTAATTAAAAAACAGAAAAGAATATGCTCAAGATAGACCATTTCCTATCTTTTGGGCCTAAGTGAAAGAGATCTCAGATTATATTAAGCTATACCTTCAGAAAACAGCTAATGGCTAATAGCCTCTTCATTTTCCCTTTACTTTCAGAGCTTTGAAAGCCAAAACTAATATTTCTATTAAGAGCTGGCCAATGTCATCCTGAAAGTCTTTCAGTATCACACGTTCCTCAGTGCAGGACTCAACTGCCTCTACCGGCCCCCGCCCTGGGCCACCAACACTCTTCCGCAAGGAAGACAAGGTAGAGATAAGCATTAAAAATTCAAATGTCTCTCAGAGCAGTATTCTTCTACACTCAATTTCATCAACAAAGGTTTCCATTAAAAATAACCATCCATTTCTTGGTTATGAAGATACGCTTTTGGCAAACACAGCCTATATTTTATTCATATTATTTGAGTGAAATAAACAAAAATATACAACCTCCATTAAAAAAGATCAGTGCCATAAAATGTATTTTGAAAAGAAGACTTGTAGTCACGACCACAATAAGCCACATTTATTTACTATGCTTACACACCCACCCTTCTTGGAAACACTTCATTATACTTACTGAACCATCTGATGCACTGGCTCCAACTTTGTCTCCTGCTGCATTCCAGCAAACTTCAAAAATTCCACCTGTTCCCCTATAGCTGTGAACTAGAGCACCTGTCTAAAAAAATGAAAAAAAAATTCTTAAAAATGAGAACATATATTATTATAAATCCAAATTACTGAGGTAAAAATACTATTATGGCATTATTTCAAGCAATCAGATAGAATTTAGCTTTGACTCCAAAATAAATTTAAAGTTTTGAAATACTAGAAATGTGATGATCCTTCTATAAAATGATAACACTTGCCTGCTCTCAACAGATCAAACACACACAAGCGCGCACGTGCGTGCGCCCTCCCCCCGCCGCCCGTTTCTCCAGTAGTGATAACCATTCTTAGCTATCTTTGGCCTCCTTGAGATACAGTTAACCATGGAGTAAACATTCAATGTATGACCTGTCATAAATAAACTGTTGTTGTTGAAGGGTGGTGCATAAGTATAGCTAACATGTAGAGACACAAAATGAAGTTCGAATTTCTTTGATAAAACATCCTAAAGAGAAAGTATAATAAACTAGTAAAGACAATTCCAGTGTAAGTCTGTTAAATTACTCTATCTGTATTTACTGAAAACCCCTAAGATAGAGGTGATTAAAAAGGGGGGGGAGGCGCCTCAGTGGCTCAGTGGATTAAAGCCTCTGCCTTCGGCTCAGGTCGTGATCCCAGGGTCCTGGGATCGAGCCCCGCATCAGGCTCTCTGCTCAGCAAGGGGCCCGCTTCCCCCTCTCTGCCTGCCCCTCTGCCTACTTGTGATCTCTGTCTGTCAAATAAATAAATAAAATCTTAAATAAATAAATAAATAAATAAGATCAAAATAATTCAGCGACCCACTGAATAATTAAACATAGTTAAAAAAAAAAAAACATATATTTTCCTAGAAAACCAGTCATTAAACAGGGCAAAGATCAGAGACTCTGCTGTGAGAAACTGGAAAACAAAAAATATGCTTCCAGCTTTCTGTCTAGCAGAAGTATGTCTCAGCTTTATGAAAACCTAAAAAAGTAAAACTAGAGGTAGCAGATCTACCTAAAAACAACATGGCAGCAAGTCATGTACCTTGTAAATACCTCCTCACACAGCCAATCCTAATTTAATTATGTAGCCAGAAGTCTCTTTTCCCTTGCTTTCCTCTTCTAGAAACCACAGGTGCATTGCTACAGCTTATCACATCAGAAAGATTCAACTGTTTTCTTCCCCCTACCTAAATTTTTTTGCAATTTAAAAGATTAATGAAAGTGTGAGTCTAGTAGGTATTGAGTGTATTTCTATGGTTAATCAGGACAAAGGAGTGGCAACAACAAAATCTAAAATCAATGTATAGGAATTAAAATCTAAGCTTTGGTGCTTAAAAAAACCAACTTTCGGGCGCCTGGGTGGCTCAGTGGGTTAAGCCGCTGCCTTCGGCTCAGGTCATGATCTCAGGGTTCTGGGATCGAGGCCCGCATCGGGCTCTCTGCTCAGCAGGGAGCCTGCTTCCCTCTCTCTCTCTCTGCCTGCCTCTCCATCTACTTGTGATTTCTCTCTGTCAAGTAAATAAATAAAATCTTTAAAAAAAAAAATAAAACAACTTTCTTTACAAAGCACTTAGCAATTTCTAAGCTCAGAGTAGGATATAATTGAACTAAATATCATGGTCAACAAACTAGAGCTGTAACATTAACGGAGACCAATGGATTAATACAACTGACCTGTGAAATGTATGGGTAACATATCATATGAGTGACAATCCAAACGAGGAAAGAAAAAAACTCGATTTATATTTGACAAAAAGACAGTGAGTGCACTAAAAATTCACTAGATATAAGTTTATTATTTTCAAACTTAAAAAAGTAAAATGATACTTTTTTTAAATAAATAAAATCTTAAAAAAAAACCTATGCTAACAATGCAGGTATATACAAATGTCTATCAATGCAGTATAAGAGAATCTATTAAAAAACCACAGTAAGAACATGGTATATGAAAAAAGTGGCATTATGAGACAGCAAAGGGGTAAACAGTGTTTAGATAACTGGCCAGCCATTAAAAAAATAAAAATTAGATCTCTACCTCAAATCATATATGTAAAAATTAATACCAAGGGGATTAAAAATATAAATTAAAAAATAAAACAGTGAGAGCATAAAAGTGACAGAATCTTAATACTTTTATTCACAAAAAATGTCAGAAAGTATAGAAGAGAAGTTAATTAAAATAGTTACTTGCAGGGGATCAGGAAGCAAATGAGAGCTCTAAGACTTCCCAGTGTATACCTTTTCAGTGTTTAGGGGAGACCATCTGAATGTGTAACTTAATTAAAAATGATATCCGAGGGGCACCTGGGTGGCTCAGTGGGTTAAGCCACTGCCTTCGGCTCGGGTCATGATCTCAGGGTCCTGGGATCGAGTCCCATATCAGGCTCTCTGCTCAGCGGGGAGCCTGTTTCCCTCTCTCTCTCTGCCTGCCTCTCTACCTACTTGTGATCTCTCTCTATCAAATAAATAAATAAAATCTTAAAAAAAAATGATATCTGAAAATGATGATTTATGCACAATAGTCTGACCAAATATGATGATCAGCCACACAAAGAGAAAGATCTAGCTCACGGCAGTTGCATGCGGGTGTACTATGACCACCTAGGAAGTGGTCACTGATGGGGTGAAGGAGTCAAGCAACTGCTATTAAAGAAAACAGTACGTGGAGCATAAACACTAAAAAGGTGAGAAGATGAAATAAAGTAACTAGCTGTTTTCCCCATTTTTAGGAAAGGCTCTCTCTACACAACTGTTCCTACAAAGGTAGTATAGTTTTAAGTCTATTCCTGATAAATCACTATTTAGCCACAAAATCTTGTCCTTTAGTACATTTTATTAACTGCTTGCTCATTTATAGCTCCTTTAAAGACAAGTTTTTTTTAAAAATAAAGAAACTACATCAATCATCTAAACATGTATCTTAAACTCTCACATTTCAGGTCAGCAAACTTTAAAAAACAAACAAACAAACAAAAAAACAAGAACCTAAATTTATTTCTAAATTCTGGTCTACATTAGGAAAATATAACTTCAATTGGCTTCAGTCTTTATTTGGCTGTAAATTCAAAAAAAGTACTCACTCAAAAACTAAGGATTGAGTGATGTCATAAAAGGAATGACAAAAGAGAAAAAAGAATTTGTACAGGCAAGTGCTTCTTGTAACTATGAAAGCAGGTGATAATTAAAATAACTGAGACATACCTGTGTGTTCCAGATGTGCACACATTTGTCAAAAGAACCACTTGCCAGGTACCTGCCATCAGGACTAAAAGCCACACTGTACACAGGCTCTTGGTGTTTTGTCAAAGTATGGATGCAAATTCCTCGGTCTACGTCCCATAATCTAACAGTAGAATCGAAGGATGCACTGACCAAGGAGGAAACAAAATGACTTTATAAGTAATGGAATATTCCCAAGCCCCACCCCCAGTCAATAATATTCAGCCATTTCTAGTAGCCAGCTACAAGTTCCTTATGAGATGTAGATTGGGATGTTAGGAAACAAGTGTTCTAGAAGCAAAACTATAGAGGAGATAAGGCAACTTAAGGGCATCTCCAAGCCTCCAAATTGAAAAAACAAAATGAGCCAATTTCACTGTATTCCTTAGCTCTTTTAATTCTTCTGTATTGACTGATCCATGGTTTTGAATAATGTACTGACTACATTTTTAATTTTATTTTAATGCTTAAGAAACTTTATTATACTATGCCTCAATTACTTGAGTTTAAATCAATATTTGATACAAGTAAATATTTGATAACTCAATATAAAAATCCATTATGCCCTGAAGTAAGAATAAAACTCCCAAGTTTAAATGCTCCCATCCAAAAAAATAATAATAATAATAATTTTTTTTTGAAGGATACACTCCCATTTCATGGAATCTTTCCTAACTCATATTTATTAGAAGCTTTTTATGTGGAAGATTCATAAAAGGAGAGTAAAACGTAAATATTACCTTGCTAACATAAGGTTGGCATTTGGATTATTTGTCCCTGGCCCTGTGGGACTCCATTTGATAGTATAAATTTCTTTATTATGTGCTTGCAAATCATGGACACAATTGTCTTGTTTCATACTCCATATCTGTGCAAAAAAGAAAAATGTACGCAATTATATTTTCCCATACAAAAGATACATTTAAAATACTATTGTGCCAATATAAAATATAAACAGTACAACCAGAATGATGATTAGAGATCAAGGGACTATTTGCAAAGAAATTAAAATGTAGAACTTGTTTAATAATTATCTCTCTTTTCAAAAATGACAAATTAGCTCTAAGTCCTTTCCAAATGTTCACTATTTTGAGGCTTCAAGATTGAATTAGCTGTAGTTCTAAGATTGGCTTTGAGAGCCTAAGATGGTACAAACTTCAACATTTATTAAGTCCCTTAGGTAATGATCCTAAGATATTTAAGGCATTAGTTTTAACACTGTCCCTTAAATAACAGATGTAGATTATAAATTCCTCTTAGGATTCAGAATGAGAAAGTATTTTGTAACAGAGAAGGGCAAATAGATGAGCAACTTGCAAATAATATATTCCTGTAAGAACACTAAAGCACAGGGAACAAAACCAAAACCAAAAAGGCAAATGGACTATATAAAATTAAAAAAGCTTCTGCACAGCAAAGGGACAATAAAGAGGCAACTTACAGAATGGGAGAAAACATATGCAAACCACGTATCTATAAATAAAGGGTTAATTCTGAAAATGTATGAGGAACTCTTATAATTCAACAGTAAAACCCCTAATAAACCAATTTGAAAACGGGCAAATGACTTGAACAGACCTTTCTTTCAAGAAGATATACAAATGGCCAGTAGGTATATGAAAAGACGTTCAATGTCACTAGACATGAGGTAAAGGCAAATTAAAACTACAATGAGGTATCATTTCACATCTATTAGGATGGCCATTATAACATAAAAAAGACAATAAATGTTGAGAAGGACGTGGATAAATTAGAGCACTTATACACTACTGGGGATGAAAAATGATAGCTACTATGAAAAACAGTATGGAGGATATTCAAAAAAATAGAAACAGAACTACCATATTATCCAGCAATCCCACTTCTGTGTATTTATCCAAAAGAACTGAAATCAGGGTCTTAAAAATGTATTTGCACTCCCCATTCACTGCAGCATTAGTCACAAAAGTTAAGATATGGAAACAACCCAAGTGTCCATCAATGGATGAATGAATAAAGAAAATACGGTATTACATATAATGGAGTATTTATCATTCAGCCTTAAAAAAAGGAATTCCTAACTATGCAACAACATGGATGAATTTTAAGGACAAATACTGCATGGCTCCGTTTATATAAGGTATCCAGAAGAGTCAAGTCACAGAAGCCAAGGGAAGACTGGCAGCTGCCAGAGGCTGAGGGGAAGAGGATTGGGGGAGAGCTAATCCACGTGTGTAAAATTTCAGCTCTATAGTCTATAGTATCATGCCCATAGATAACAATACTGTGCTGTACACTTAAAAAAATCGGATAAAAAAGGTGTTTTCTTACCATAATAAAAGTTTAGAAAATGACTCACAAAGAACAAACCATGAAAAATAACAAAGCAATAATTAAAGTTAAAACGATGAGTACAGAATAATTAGCCTTGCTTGAGCTGAAAACATATGTGTACAGAGGTTTAAGATTCATATTATTACTGAGCAAAAATTAAGAGAAACCAACTCTGGTATCTGCGGCAAAATCATTCAATAAAGATAAATCTTGACAAACACAAACCCACATCAACCCAACCGACAACAACCAAAAAAACTCCCACAAAAATTAGGTGTGTTTCACATGTCTGCCTGTAATGTATCTAATAAGACATAATGAAACAAACCCATAATGTTTTGGGATCCTATACATTTATAACTCCATGTAAATAAGCCCCCAAAATATGTTTCAAAACTCATTTCATTTGACCTTTCGACAGCATCACCTCCCTTTGAAACATTCTTCCCTGAACACTCTCTTTCCATTGGTCATTCCTTCTCAGTTTCCTTTTGGAAGCTCGTTCTTCTTGAGCTGGTAACTGTTGGACGTTTCAGTTCTTTTGGATAAATACACAGAAGTGGGATTGCTGGATAATATGGTAGTTCTGTTTCTATTTTTTTGAATATCTTCCATACTGTTTTTTATGTTATAATGGCCATCCTAATAGATGTGAAATGATACCTCCAACTGTGAAGAGCAGGTTGTGTTCTACTACCATCTAGGGCAATCTTAAGATTTTCTATTTCTAAGGTTCCCTTCTTTTCTTGCTCTGTCCTCTCTCCCTATACAGCTTCATCTAAGTCCATGGCTTTCAATGACCACCCACCTGCTGAGAAGTCCCAAATGTTTATGCCAAGGGTAGAGTTCTTCTTGGATCATCAAGCCCACCTAGCACCTCCATCTGCATTGTTCAGTTTTTGCAAGACCTTCCAACTCATGTTTCATGTGCTCAGAACCGCTCCACTACACAATATCTTATTGACCCATCTCGCTTCTGCTTTAAAATTCTGACCTTTGATTATTTTTAGGACAAAAAGCTAACACTTTCTAGCTCAAACTTAACCTAACTGCAACTCAGTAGACTCTCCAGCCACTGACCTTCTTTCATTTCCACATATGTGCCATACTCTGTTTCAAAAGGTTTTCATTTTATGACTGCAATGCACTTGCATGCAAAGAAAACTCAGGAACAACAGCAATAAGTAAAGTCTTTTTACTAGCAGTGCTCGCAAGGAAGCCCAGGCTTCAGAAAACTATATAACTAAGAACACAGTAGGTATTTAAGGAAAAAACGCCACCAGGTTACCAAGGTTTTATTTTTGTTCACAGGAGGAAAAGCAGTTTTCCCTCATGATTCCTCCATCTGTAAGGGTCAGCACATCTGCAGCCACTGGCATTGCAGAGTCAAGAATAAAATTATTTTCAGAAGAGTTACTATGTTGCAGGAAAGGGCTCAAAGCATCATTAATATTGGAGATTAGCATTAGGTTGTTCTTTATTTCAAAAATGCTTTTTTTTCCTCTAAGTGTGATGTGCACAGGTGCAAGGTGTTAGTTTTGCTTTTAGTCACACTGACAAGAAAAACATAAATCCATGCTGAGTTGCTGCTGTTGGCATGTCAACGAGGCTCACTCACCAACTAAGCAATTCTCTGCTATAGATCAGCTTCTAGCAAGGATGATCTACATTCACACCACAAAATCAAATTTATACAATTCATAAAATTTCAGCAAAATCCACAAATGTTATAAAGACCTGTTACTTATTAGTCAAATTTTTACATGTGCAAATAAACTTTAATTGCACCAGTATATGATCTTCTAGAAGACAACTTAAGACAGGTTTCTTAGCACCACAATTCCTATCAAATAGTCTTATTTTTAAATATAATTTATTTGTGTTTTTTAAACATTTGAAATACTTCACAAAATAAAATAAAAAAAAATGATTAACTATTAAAAAGTATTAAAAAGTAAATCCTGACCTCCAGGGTTTAAGTGTTCGATGAACTCTAAGACAGACACTCTAAACAATCTAAAAATGGCCAGAGCAGCCATTCTTCTTGACTGCTGGGCAAATTACCTTCAAAGTCATGTCATCAGAACAGGAGGCCAGAAGATTGCCAGTTGGGTCCCATTTGATAGCATTCACTTCATTCTAAAAATAACAGGAAATATTCACATTTTCATTTTTAGACCTGATTACTCTTTGGATACTAAACACACACACACTTCAAAACCACTCTGTAATATTACTTATTCATCATCATCACTTTGGAGGGGGGGAGGCTACTCACCGTGTGTCCCTGGAATGTTTTAATAGGTCTGTCTTGTCCTAATTTACAGACATGAATGCACATATCTGTACTACAAGAAGCAAAGGTATTGTTGCTCTGCCAATCAACATCCAGTGCTGGTGCTGAAAAGGAGAAAGGGCCAGGTTTGTGTTCATTCCACATGTACTGGAATCTAGGAGTTTTAGTTTTGAACCATGCTTGGACATTAAGTATGATAATAGGAACTTAAGCATTTTAGTTTATAATTTTTAAGTCAGTAATAGAACTTTGAAAAATGAACATATCTAAATACCACAATATTAAATTTCAGTTCAGTTGTCTCTATATGAGACACAGCCTAACAGAAAGTAACACAGGAGATTAGGGTTCCTAGAGCTTGCTCTGTAAGTTACTAGCACTGCATTCTTGGTATTGCATTTATAAACCTTTAAAAGTGATATTATACTTCCTTTTATTTCTAAAATTCTCTTGAGTGTTCCATGGACAAGGGGGCTTGGTTCTACCACCCCTAACCGTGGGGCCCCAAGCAAGTCATTTAACTTCTCATGCTATTTTCCTCATCTAAAAAAGGGGATAAAACTCTTAAGCTTAATACACAAGGATACTGTGAAGATCAAGTGAGATGATGTGTGTGAAACCGACTTTGTAAATTACAAGTTAGACAAATATTATGCTGAATAATTTCCAATCCACCCAACTTGATAATATTGCATATGATCGCAAATACATTTTCTTCTAAGTGATTCTTGTCAAATACCTCTTAAAACCTATATCACTGAATTTAAAAAGACATTCAAAAGCTGGCTAATTATTAATAGTTATTTTAGCTCCGATATGATTGGAGATTCTTTTCACTTCCCCCCTGCTGCAAGGTGCAAAAGTTCTCTGTAATTTTAATGCAGATTAACATAATGATATCAAGTAACACGGTTAAGCGATAGGAGCACACACGAAAAACCAAGGGATTTAGGGCATTACCCAAGAGAAGTTTTTACATTTCATTTGGCTGGGGGTAAGGATCAAAAGATGACAGGATCAAAAGAAGACCTATGAATGTGAACCTCATATAAAACTCAGATTTTACTGTTCTTATAATAAAGTTTTATTAAAACCTAAACAAGTTCATTTGGTTACATATTATCATGGCTGCCTTGCACTACAAGGGCAGACCACACTGGCTCCAACAGAGATTCTACAGCTTATAAAGCCTAAAAATGTTATGTTCTGCCCTTTACAGAACAAGTTTACCATTCAGAGCAAACACAGACAAGGAGAAAAACAGGAAGTTATAGTGAAGCTCTATATTCCCATTAGAGATACAAAGCATTTAATAAAGTAGGTCAGAACTTGTGTCTACGGGAAAGAGAAAAGAAACACACTTCCTGACTGTTATATATCTATGCATAATAGTAACTGCTATTTTTACTTTGAGCATATTACAAATAGGTATTCTGAGCACCATTAGACAAATAAGCCAAGCAAGCAGAGTGAAGAGCAGGTTGTGTTCTACTACCATCTAGGGCAATATGACTTCAGAGGGGTCTGTGCTCTCCCTCCTTTGCACACCCGGTCTACCTGTGCTGTGTCCAAGTCCCAATTTCTTAGTGTTTGGCTCTAAAGGGCTCCCATGGTAAACTTCTTCAGAAATGCCTTGTTCTGCTGCCTCCAACAGTGTCGTCCCCCCCCCGCCCCCCGCCCATGATGGCTAGTACCCAATGTCTGGTGGTATGTAGTTGGGTTTGGGAGGGAAAAGGGGGAGACTCAAAAATCTAGCATGTGGTTCAAGATGAGAAAAACTTCGAGGTATACTAAACACTCCGAAGCCCTGCCTGGATCAGGCTGAGCGGGGCTCTCTTCCCCATCCTGATCCCTACAGTTCCTCCTTTGTTTCTCTTGAGAGTGCTTCCTTAACAAATCATGTCACTCAAATGCTTGGCTCAAGGTCTGCTTCTGGGAGAATCCAACTTAAACCAGCCAGTAAACAAACACGCAGGCCGACTCTGATGAGCACTACGTATGAACTGCACTGCTGTCTGCACACATCACATCATCTCAGATGCACGTTTGTGGCTGTCCTGTTCATGGTCTGCTTGCCCTCAGGGCTATTCTTGTCCACACTGTGCTCTGCACACAGTGGGTGGACTCTTGCAAATTATATATCCCAGGCTCCTGTGCCTACTGGTTTTCAGATGGATCCAGACAGTGGGAGACACTGTCAAGAGCCCAAGGTCAAAAGAAACAGAGAAGACAGGCAATTTTGCTCTCCTCTTTCTTTCAAGGCTGGGTGCCTGGCAACAGCTCCTCCAAATGCCTGTTCTTGCCAGGCAGTCTTGTTTCTCCAGTTCTAATTCCCACTGGGTAGTTGGATCCTGCCTTCTCTATAGTCTTAGGTTTTCTGCAGTTGTTACACTCTGGGTTACCTCATAGTCCTCTGGTTTTCACTCTTCTAACACCTCTGCAACTATTTCCTTGTACTAAATTCCCCTTCTTGGATTAGATTCTGTTTTCGTGACTGGAATCTGACTCAATGACTCAATACCTACTATATTTTCATTTTGACATTAAATACCATTACATAAGATATCATCTCAAAAATAATTTTAACAAAATGTTTCTTTGATAAATAATTGGTTCTAGTCTTAAGTGGTGGTGGTGGGGAAGCCTGAAAAATCTAATAAACTTAGAAAACAAAAGTATAATAAAATGCTACAAAGAATGCCAACAATCTGTCACAATGTATCAGGATGTTAATTTGACGCAGAGCTGTCTGCAAAAACATGAGATGGGAGGCTAAGAAAGTGGCACTTAAACAAATACACCATTAGGTACCGAACCAAACAAAAACCGTATGAGCACGTAAAGCTAACTGGGGGGAAGATGGGGAATGCTGCAACATGAGTTGTAGGATTTATGCTTTGTGATACACCTGGCTCATAAAATACAGTGGTTACAAAACTGGTGTAATCTAAGAACACCTACCTCCTTTTTGTTTACTCCTAAAATAAAAGGAGTCTAGGTGATGCAAATTCTTTAGAAAAGGAATACATCTCTATGGGACGCCTGGTTGGCTCAGAACAAGGCTATTTTTTTTTAAAGATTTTATTTATTTTGACAGAGAGGGAGAGAAATCACAAGTAGGGAGAGAGGCAGGCAGAGAAGAGAAAGGAGGAAGCAGGCTCCCCGCGGAGCAGAGAGCCCGACGTGGGGCTTGATCCCAGGATCCTGGGATCATGACCTGAGCCAAAGGCAAAGGCTTTAACCCACTGAGCCACCCAGGCGCCCCAGAACAAGCCTCTTGATCTTGGGGTTCAAGCTCCATAATGGATGCAGAGATTACTTAATAAACTTAAAAAAAAGAAAGAAAGAAAGTAATGCATCTCACAACAAAATGCACTTTTATGTAAGTGATATGTGAGAGGTGTGTTCGCTATTACTGATCTCATTTTATACATGATAAAAGAGACTAGGAAAAGTTAATTTGCGTAGGGCTACACGATCTTTTAAAATCTTGGAGCTAAGATCAAAATTTTTGTGTCCTGCAAATTTTGACGTATTTCTGTTACCTCCTTCATCCTTCATAGTTTAAAAAGGTAACAAGTGAACCGACCCTATGTAGTAAGGAGAGAAAGACATTTATTACTCATCTGCATTTTTTAAGAAACAGCTTTATTAAAATATAAATATATTATAAATATAAAATTCATCCATTTAAAGTATACAATCCAAGGGGCTTGGGCATATTTTATTATAAAGTTTTAAATACTGTGGTCATATATAACCTGAAATGTCATTTTATTATGTGTATGATCAGTGGTATTATGTTCACAAGGCTGTGCAACCATCACTATTTTCCCACTTGTTCATCACCCCAAGCAGAAACTCTGTAGCCATTAAGCAATAATGCCCCATTTCCCCCTCCCCCCACTCCTGAGAACCTCTAATCTTTACTTTGTCTCTACGAATGTGTCTGTTCTAGATAGTTAATAAGTAAAATTGTACTATTCATCTCTTTGTGTCTGCTTTATTTCACTCAGCATAATGTGTCTAAAGGACATTTGCACAGACATTTCACTTAACATAATGCGTATAATGCACATAAATGTTGCAGCATATGTCAGAATTTCATTCCTCTTCATGGCTGAATAATCATTGTACGTGTAGACTACCTTTGGTTTATCCATCTGTCTGCTGATGGACACTGGCCTGTTTCCCCCTTTTGGCTACTGTAAATAATGTTCCTATGAACAATGACAAAGAATCTGTTCAAGTCCCTGCTTTCAAATCTTTTGGATATATACCTAGGTGTAGAATTGCTGGATGATGATATGGTAATTCTATGTTTAGCTTTTTGAGGAACTGTTCTGTTTCCCATAGTGAGTGAGTGCACCAGTACACCTACTTGCGAAGTATAAGGGGAATAATTTCTCCAAATTCTCATGAATGTTATTAGTTCTTCTAAGCATACTAATGGGTATGAAATGGCCACTTACTGTAACTCAGCTGCAATCACGATTTATGCTTTATGCAAGAGAGTATATAGGAGACAATGGAGCATAGTAATTAAAATACGGTAATTTAAAAACCATAACAGACTTCCATTTCTGGTCAAGATGGAGTAACAGGAACCAAATTTACCTCCTGCCCAAAACAACCAGAAAACTTACAAAATATATGAGAAACAATTTAAGACAGTAGACACCAGGCAATAAAAGACAGAGGTTCCTGAGAAAATGGGAACCAACCTTCTAACTACCCAAGCTTACTATCTGGGGGAAAAAAGTCCAGGTCTTGGCATAGGGAAGAAGAATCTCTCTAGGCAGAGATCAATGAATTTCCTAAAGAGACAAAGCTGAGAATCTACAGAGACCTAGGCAGCTGGAATTATCAGGACACATTACTGGAAAAGAGAGTGTTACACAACAGAGATGTCACTTAGTAGTAATCAGAAGTAAATTTATAGTACTAAATATCCATATTATAGAAAAGCAGAAAGGTCTAAATCAGTGACCTCAACTTCCACATCAAGCAAATAGGAAAAAAAAAAAAAAGCAAATTAGATTGACACTGAAAGCATGATACATAAAAGAACAAATAAATAATTTACAGAACTAATCAACAGTAATATAACTCCTGATCTTTGAGGGAAAGTATTGCTTTTTCTTTTCTTTGAAACAGAGTTGACACAGAGGGATGCTGTTAAAACAATGCAAAGGTGAGCCAGAGACTTTAAGGTAGCATTCGTAAATACCTGATAAACTTGTATCCAGCATACAAGAACAACTCCCAACACTCAGTAGAAGAAAACAATAAATTAAAGATCCAAAGATCTGATCAGATACTTCACCAAGTAAGATCTCTATATGGTAAATAGCACATGACAGGATGCTCAACATCGCTGGTCATTAGGAAATGCAAATTAAACCACAATGGGATACCAATATCCACTTATTAGAGTGGCTCCAATTAATGACACTGACCGCTTATCAAGTGCTGACAAGGATACGGAGGGACTAGAATATCCATTGCTGGTGAAAATGTAGGCTTTGGAAAACCAGTTCAGCAGTTTATTAACGTTAAACATATATTTCCCATACAATGTAGGTATTCTATTCTTAGACATTTGCAGAGAACAAATGAAAGCACAAGCCTACACAAAGACTTGTACATGAACAATGACAGCAGTTTTATTTATAATAGCCCCCCAAACTGGAAACAACCCAAATTTGCTTCAACAGGGGAATGGATAAACAAACTGGTGTATCAACATGACAAATAACTATTTATCAATTAAAGCAAATGCAAAACAATTTTTCAGAGTGCAAGAAGCCAGACCAAAAAAAGGCTGATTCCATTCACATGATGTAAACTAATTCCTAGTGTGGAAAGACCATGGGTCTAGGGAAGAAGGGGGAGATCACGAAGGGGCAGGAGGAAACTTCTGAAGTTCACAGGTATATTCATCGTCTGAAGTGTGGTGACAGTTTCCATGGTATGTACATGTCAAAATATATCAACTTGTACAATTTAAGTATGTATAGCCCATTTTATGATAATTAGACCTCAATAAAGCTGTTTAAAAAAAACAAAAAGCATGGCAATAAAGAATATCCTGAGTAAAAAGCTTACTTATAAAATGACTTTAATACCACTGACCTCATCAAGTTGCAGTCAGGACTAAATGGGATCCTGTATACAAAGAGCACCATCTCTAACACAAAGGTGGTTTACGTTTTATAGTCATTAGTAACAATACCAGATGCTTAATTTATTTCAAATTTGCATTACTCCTAACAGTTAGGAGAAATTTTTGAATAGAAGAGCCAGTGACCTAAGAGGACTAGAAACAAAGGTGGAAGTAAAACAGGTAAACAAAAACTGATGTGTAAACACCTATTATTGTGATAGGCTTTAATGAAGCTGAACTGTTTAACATGATGGTTGCACACTTATGTTACCCAAACAATGCATAGTGGTCACTTCGTACCTTATTCGGCTTGTTTAGTCACACTATTCAGAAAAAAGACAAAAAGCCAGAATGTCAGAAGCTGTTTCAGTTTTAAAGGTGATGCTGTGCCACTGGCTATGTGTGAAAAGGATGTTACCAATAATGTGAAAATAACCAGTTAAATTTCATCAGCCTTGTTATCAACTCTTTCCAACTATAACGAAACCTTTAAAGCAGCAGTGAACTCAGGCAGTCCTACTGCTCTAACTTAGCTGACTCCTGAGTTGGACAGGGGTTCAGGCCCTTCCACATGCAGCCAAAATTCCGCAGTGAATTGTTTATTCCCCCCAAAACTTAACTACTAATAGCTTATTGTTGACTGGAAGCCTTACCATGAACAGAAACAGTCAATTAACATATATTTTGTATGTTATATGAATTTTATACTGTACTCCTATAATAAAGCGATAGAAAATAATAAAAAAGAAAATAAATTTATGGTATTACAGTTGTATTTATTGGAAAAAATTAAGCCACATATGTTCTAACCTGTGTTGTTCAAGGGTCAATTGTAGTTATCAGGCATCTTGTTCTAGTTTAATAATGATCATCAGGAAAACTTCCTGAGAACAGCATGGAGAGCAGGTACTAAAATCCAGCTGTCCCTACTCACAGGTTGTATACCCTGGCCCATGCATGGTTCTATACCAAGAAGCACACTATTAGGAGGTGGGCTGAATTTTTGTATTTAAGTATCAAATTATCTTTTAAAAGAGAAACCCATTTAAGGCACCAAAGTTCCAACAATGCTGGGCAAGTCTAATTTTTAATTTCAGGTACATAGGAGGACTGACTTAGAAACATGAGTCCAAAATGAGAAACACCACCACCTAAACTCGTATGAGTTTATAAAGTTTATACAGTATTTCCATATATACATTATTTAGTTTTATCCTCATAACAAATAGGCATAATCATTATCCTTCATTTATAGATAGAGGAAATGAGACTCAGAGAGGTTAAATGACTTGCTCCGTCTAAAAGGTTGTTAAGTGGGATGGAATTGCTATTCAAACTTAGACCTCCTGATTCAGAGATCTACATTCTTACCATTAGATAATACCAACCTAATTGCACTAGGCTGCAAATGATTTTTTAATGGTACATTTCACAGAAAACGTTTGATGAGCCCCTGACAATTAACAATCTGAAAGTCATGGAACATCAACTCCTCAAAGGACTAGTAACAAGACTGATATTTGATATTTCAAGATTTTATATGAATTATGGCTTTTAAAAGTTTAATTAGAAAAACAGAAGAAAGCCCCCGTTCTCATATAAATTGTGAAGATTTACCTGAATGAAAGGGAAACTGTTGCTTGGCTTCACCAGTATGTGCATCCCAAATAATTGTAGTCTGAGATTGAAAAGAAAAACATATTAAGAGGTTAAAAAAAGCTCATGAGGGGTCCTGGGTGGCTCAGTGGTTTAAGCCTCTGCCTTCGGCTCGGGTCATGATCTCAGGGTCCTGGGATCGAGTCCCGCATCAGGCTCTCTGCTCAGCGGGGAGCCTGCTTCCCTCTCTCTCTCTCTGTCTCTCTCTCTGCCTGCCTCTCCGTCTACTTGTGATTTCTCTCTGTCAAATAAATAAATAAAATCTTAAAAAAAAAAAAAAAAAAGCTCATCATAGGTGCATAAATTAGATGCCTAACTATGCTAAAGCAATAGGAAATGTCAGGGTGAATTTAACTTTAAACATTTACTCTATCCCCAATAGTACAGCGAGGTTATACTCCATTCTTAGGAAAATGACTATTAAGTTGTTGCATTTTTTCCCCTGGTGATTTTTCATCAGTCAACTTCCTTCAACTTCCTTCAACAACTATTATTAGTTGTCTATGGAACACCAGACATATTACACTGCTTAAGAAACTCAACTGCAGAGGTGCCTGAGTGGCTCAGTGGGTTAAGCTTCTACCTTCGACTCAGGTCATGATCTCAGGGTTCTGGGGAGCCTGCTTTCCCCTCCCTCTCTGCCTGCCTACTTGTGATCTCTGTCAAATAAATAAATAAAATCTTAAATAAAAAAAAAGAAAAAGAAAAAGAAACTCAATTCCAATAATGTATTTAATGCAATTTTTTTAAAGCTTTTTAACTATTAGGAGGCAAATTCTTGGATAATAAAGTCATCAACCAATTTTCAATACTAAAGATTTTTAAAGCTCACATTTACATATACGGGCAGCTTGAATTTTGACAGTATTTAAGATAATGTCTTGTATATTATATCCAAGTACGACCCATAAATCTGCATGGATATATTCACAATTCCTTTAAACACCCTCCCACCACTAGTTTTGTAATTTTTAGGATGTAAAGTATTATACAGTGACAGTGGTTATTAATAGGACTTTTCCCTCCTATTCCTGGACTCCTTTATTTTTCTTCCTTTTTCTTCCTCTCCGATTTCATTTTTGAAAACTCACTCAGTTAACAAGCACACAAGCATACACTTTCCTGGATTAAAATTGTCTTATACCTGTATTAATTTTGGGAGCTAAGACAGAGGGGATGACCTAAGAAAACAAAAAGCAAGAAGGCCTTATTTTCAATCTACCCCTATTTCCAGGTCTAGCTGGGTAGAAAAAGCTGCAATGACCCTGCATTTTTCACATTTTCAATTAAGCAGCAGGAGTTCGGCTAACTGACCAGCTCGAAGATTTCTCAAGGAATCACTCCAGAGCCATTTTCATGGCTGAGATAAACTAGAAGCTAGGGAAAGGAAGCAGAATATGGGAGGTATGACATCCATTATATGAGCAAAGATGAGTGGTCACAAAGATAAAAGATAAATGGCACTGTGATGAGTAAACTGAAGAAGCAGCTGACAGAAAAGCTAAGAGTATTTCTACTATCATCATGAATTCATACCTGAATTTCCCATATACGAATGTTTTCTTGCTTATATGAGCCGCAGAAGAAAACATTACTTTCAGTCATACTCTAACACACTAACCTTTATAAACTCAGTTTAAAGTTCTTTTACCTTGTCTACTCCAGCACTTAGGATGAAATTTCCTTTCTTATTCCACTTCAGTGCGAATATAGGGCCTTTATGCTGCCCCAAGGTGCTAGCAAGGTTACCTAATATTCAAAAAGAAAAACATTAAAAATTCTTCAAGCTTTATAACTTCAATCAACAAAAAACATATAAAAAGAAAAATGCTTTACTTACCATCTTTAGTCCATATTCTGGCAAATCCATCATATGAACCAGTGGCTAGAAGTGTACCTTCACTCTGTCAGAGAAACACACTTCCTTCAATTATATAATTCAGAAAGGGCATTTCATTGTTATTTGACTATTTCATGTTTAAACCCTAAGAAGAGTAGATCTTGACATTCTCTGCTTCAAAATCTGGGAATGGTATCAAAGACCTACAAAACACCCTTCCCTGCTATGAAGCTAAAATTTAATCAGCATGTAGTCAGTGTGAGAGCCTTATATCCAAGTCTCAAAAATGGCAGGAACTATTTTGGAGCAAGACCACCACCACCCTTACACACATGCAAAGGTCTATGGTATTCTCAGAGATGCACATGACTCAAGATGGGAGTAGGGGGTCAACTAGGAAGGACACCCAACAAATCATAATCTTATAATGACTGAAAAGAATAAAAAGCAAAACTGGCTAAAACATTTTGTTATGATTAGAAAATTTTATATGGTCCTCCCTTTAAATCTTTTACTGTCTCAATGAAGCTCGTGTGTGAGCCAAATAATATTGCCGTTTCAGATGATCAGATATTTAAATATCATTGAATGTTTCTTTCCTTGGTTAATTCTTTCTCAATATGAAATCCATACCAATTAAAAAAAAAAAAACCCAGAAAAGAGTGTAGGCTGACTTTATAGTTAATGAAGTGAGTACAACTGCCTGGAACTACTTTACTGCTAGGAGAAATCCATACCAATTTCTCTAATCTTATATTCCCTTACTGTGCCTGGCCTGGATGAATGGTACAACAGAAGGACAGATCTATGGAAGTGCAAGTTACAGAGTGTGTTAAAGAGACTACTGCTAGGATTAGTAAACACTACTGAAGACACAGAAAGAAATCACGCCTTAGTGCTTTTTGTGATGCTTTTTGGAAAGGAAACTGAAAACAAGACTGCCCCCTTTCAAACCTCTCAAGCCATTTAGCTGTGCAGGTAAATGAAAAACAGATGCTGGTACAAGGGGTTATAGACTCAGTCCTGACAGAATCTGGTTCTATCTGAGGAAGAAGGAGCCACGCTGAAACCAACAATAGATAATTTCCAGTCGCAGCACAGTAGGAAAAGAATAAAGATCAGATATCTCGTAGGCTCTTGCTTTGGTCATGGAAAAGAATCATTAATCAAGGATAATGTTTTCCCTTTTTAGTGGAAGATTCAAGTTCATAGTGAATAATCTATGTTTGAAAAGTCCACACTTCTTAAAACTGTAACTTGCAGTTGAGAATCACCAAGCTCAACAAACAAACATTTGTAAACATCCTTTTCAGTGTAACCTGTAAATCTCATTAAGTTAACATATGGTCTCTCAACCAAACAGCATAGATCAAGGCCTTAGACTTAAGAATTTAATAAGGTCCCATTAAGAAGATAATTCTTAGTCCTGACCCTACAACCAAACAATAGATATTGTGGGTGTGCTAAACCTCTTTCTCATTTTTGTAATTGTTATTTTCATTGGAGGGAAAGAGTGAATACACTGCTGGAAATTTTGTGAGGGGAACACTAAAAAAAAAAAAAACCACCTATTTGTTTTAGAAGAAATTTCATAGACACTGAGAAATTCAGCTAGACATATCATTTTTTAAAGACAGATCTCATTCACTGGAAAGAGACTTGGAAGATCCTTTGGAAAGCTGCACAGAAGTTATTGAAAAGAGGCCAGAGGAGGAAAGAGTGTTCACTTGCTGAGGAAAGAATGGTGAATCCTATGAAATGCTTGGGAACGCTGAAATCGTCTAAGATGCTTCTTAAACTTCACAAAGAGCAGGTAAAAAATGGATACAAAGTCACAAGGAAGGAAAAAGGCAACATGGAATAAAGGAAAAGATATGAGACCTTTAAAAATGCTAATTTTCCACAAATTAATCACGGGAATGGAAACAAACTAAGCTGCTTATCACGTACTTGAAACTGAAAAGGTGAAGCTTTATAAAGA
Source organism: Mustela putorius furo (assembly GCF_011764305.1). Lineage (NCBI taxonomy): Eukaryota > Metazoa > Chordata > Mammalia > Carnivora > Mustelidae > Mustela > Mustela putorius. Next base: position 78,840,008 of record NW_025421987.1, read on the forward strand.
ACAAGGAGCTCAAACCTGATAAGTAAGAACAGTTAAGTTGTCTCTGGAAGATGTAGAATGACAAAGAGAAGTAGGAGATTCCTAAGGCTACAACAGAGCTTGGAAGTCATCTAGACTAATGGTCCCTAAAAGGTAGTCAGCAGTGAAGTTCTCATCAGTCCATACAAGATAAGAAAACAAGAACATGCTTTTATTATGGAGATTTCTCCTACCCACCCCAGCAAAGGACTTAGTATGTGCCTCATTTATGCAAGTACCATTATAACACCTGTCCTTTACACTGAAGACAAAGCAGAGAGTGGGCAACCACCAGATGGACAAAGGTTCAACTGCTGGAGGGCCAGACTTTGTTTTTAACACCACATTTGAGAATGGCCAGTCCTAGTTCATTGTTCTTATTAGTGAAACTCAAAAGCAGCTCAAAAAATGGACAAACCCTCCTATCAGTCTGAGGTTCAGAGAAGTGATGCAGATTAGGAACTACATTCACCATGGATAATACAGTGATACTCACATTCCAATCTAGGGATGTCACATCCTTGTTGCTTGGGACATCTTGCCCTCCTTCTCGTATACAATGTCTAAGTACTAACTGCGTGGAGCCACTAGTGCTATTTTCACTAAGATTCCATATTCTTGCTGTTGAGTCTCCAGACCTATAAAGTATGCAACATATTTTAAATCCTCACGATATTCTCAAGGATCCCAGAATCAAAGTGACATATTACATACTATTATTAATAAGGCAAATAAAAACTAGACTCTCAGAGAACTCCATTTCCAGTATTTTCCTTAGTCTCTATTATGGGGGCCCTAGGCGCTTCTGAAGAATTAAATTTACTTAAACCTTCTAAGATTACGGGTCACCTACGTGGCGCAGTCAGTTAAGCAACTGACTCTTGGTTTCGGCTCAGGTCACCATCTCATGGGTCATGAGATCAAGCCCTGTGTTGGATCTATGCTCAGCACTGCATCTGTGTGAGATTCTCCCCACTCTCTCTGCCCCTCCCCCTCCCACTTGTGCTCGCTCTGTGTCTAAAATAAATGAATCTTAAAAAAATAACTTCTAAGATTGTGTTATGAAGAATAAAGATCTACAGAGGAAAAAGGACCACAAAGCAGCAAAAACCTGAAATGTAAGTAATGCTTTTATAAAATCTGTAATAGTTCAGTATGATATTTTTATAAAAAATACATTCTAGTTTCACTTTGAGAAACATACCCCGATGCCAAGAGATCACTAACGGGGTTCCAGGCACAGATGAAAACTTCAGATTCATGGCCCCGTAACACAACTGCTTTATTAGGAGGGATTTCAACATCCCCATCCACTTCCATCATATCAGTATGATTATCTGTGTCATGAGAAACAAGTAGAAAATGCCAGTTAGGTAATATTACAACATCGGGGGCGGGGGGTAATTCTTAATCAGCAAATACCTCCTTTATAATATACAGTGCAACTTATTTTTTTTTTAACTATGTCAGGTAATGGTGAAAATAACTGTACATGAGAAATAAATTCCCATCTTTAGTTTAGTACGACCCTACTATTTTTAAAAGATGTACCTGAGTATGTGTTTGGGTGGTGGGAGGCAGTGAGAAAGACCACAAAAAGGTTAGAGCCAAACAAGGCTAAAACTGATAAAATGATCTGAATCAAATATAATCCATGTCAACACTGTTCTGACTTTCTGCCAGTAGGGGTTGCTGATATCATTCATATAACATGAGAGTTGCCTTTATATCTCCATGTCAGAGTTTTACTGTGTTAATGACTAGTATTACAAATTTTCCTTAGAAATCAAAGACAAACAATAAAACTTATCTAACAGTAGAAAATGTTTCTAAAAATGTAAAGAAAATAGAATCCATGAAAGTAAGTCTAGCATTTTTTTGGGGGGGGGGGGAGCTTCAGGAATAAAAATCTGAATTGTGATACAAGTTAGGGAAACAAGTTGGCATAAATGAAACAGATGATGTTACTTCAGTCTGGAAGAGGAGACATCCACATAAAGAAAAATACTTTTTCTGCAAAGGCATTTTTAGAAATTCTTATTTCAGCTCACTTGCTATAGTATGTGCTCCGTTCTCCTCCCCATTTGCTGTGTTTTCTCCATTTTTTGCAGACCCCTGCTGGTTTGTGGCGGCTGTGGAGGTGGCGGCAGCTGCCGCTTGCTGCTGTGCGAGCTTATCCCTGTAAGCTTGCTGTCTTGTCTGTACTACATCAGGCATTACGGCGTCTATCAGGGACAGAGACTCTATTGGCCGACCATCAAACAAGGTACCATCCTGGATGTGGAAAATTTGGAGAAAAGAACCGTGAAAGAGAACACATTTAGAATGAAGCAACTGTAGGTGCCACGTTAGCGCAGTAGGTAGCGCGTCAGTCTCCTAGAATGAAGCAACTGTGAAGAGCTGTTTCAATTTTCCTCCTCCTACCTAGGTCATACTGTGAAATATTGCACAGAGAAAGTTAAAATATTCAAAGTAGTAATAAAACGTAGGCCCAGGTTATAAAAAGTTTATTAATTAGATTCCACAATTCTTCCAGGGAAAAGCAATGACCAATATGAAAGAGTTCATACAATGGTAGGAGGCTTGGTGCCACATTAGAATAAATACCTCTTTACAACTAAAAACTTTTAAAACAGCTTTGTTGGACTCAAAAGTTTGTGATTTCATTCAAATACTGAAACAAGAAACAGACTTCAGATATCCTGCCATACAATCATCTCATTTTACTAATGCTGAGACAGAAGCACAATCAGGTTTAAAGACTTGCAGAAGTCACACAGCCCCAGTCAATGGCAATGAGGATCTCCTAATTGACGCTATTCCTAGCGTGACCTGAGGACCGAAAGCACTGCCATCACAGCCTGTAGCTTGTTCTAAATGGACAGTCAAACCTACGGAATGGAAATCTCGGAAGGGCTCAAGAATCCGTGTTTTAACAAGCTCTCCAGGGTAGTCGTACGCACACTACACTTAAAAAGTACCATCGTAACTCTGAGACTGGTGCTCTTTAATTTTATGGGGTAGCTGTAATTTTCCAAAGCTCCTCTCATTGGTATTAGGAAGCTCACAATTAATAAAAAGTTCTCCAGGAGGCACAAGGAGACAGAACAAGTCAGAAATAGAAACTGGAATATGAACTAGGAATATGCATTTGTAAGGCCTGATTCATGATAAGCTGGTGGACAACCTACAGTGGGGTGATGGGGTGCTCTGATTTACAAAACCTGGCACCTCTCTCTGAGCTCCACGTGTTATAAATCCTGACCATATATGAAAATTTTTAGCTAGACCAGGGTTTGCAAACTTATTCTGTGAAAGGCCAAACAGTAAATATCTTAGGTTTTGCAGAGCATAAGGTCTCTATCACAACTATTCAACTCTGCCACTGCAGCACCCAAGAAGCCAAAACAATTCATGTAAGTGAATGAGCGTGGCTGTATTCCAATGTAAAAACAGGCAAGCAGGCAGGATTTGGCTCATGGGTCATAGTTGGCTGACACCTGAATTTATCTATACATGGATCTTATTAGATAGGCAAAAATATCAAGAGTTGGCTTTAATTATAAACTGCCTTCCAAAATCAGGTCTAACCAAATAACCAGAGGTTTTATAATTTTTCAGACCATCAATTATGTTCTCAGTATTGTTGTCTTAAAGAAACACAAAGCACAATGTTATTGTTTTATAGAAAATTATTTCTTATTATTTACTTATGAAACCCTAGAAAGGGAAATAAACTAGAACTAATGGTTCTTACAGTTCGAAGCCAACAGGCCTTGCCCGTTCAACCTGATTGTGACTTAAGGAACACCACTCTTCGATTCTGTTAACCTAGTGAAGCTGAAGTCAGATAATGAATGAACAAACAAGAGAGCAGATTTAAGGACAAATTTAAGAGTTTGTATTGAAATAAATTTTCCTTACCTCATTAATACTAACTTCTGCCTCTACATACTGTAGACCTTTCTGGATGATAGAAATCAATGCAGCAGGTGGGACAAGGGCACCATTTATGTTAGACTGACTGATATGGCTTTCTATACCAAAGGTAAACGCTGAATGAGAAAATCCTAAAAGCAAAGAAAAGGTATAAGAATTTATTTTCCTAGTGACAACATGTTATAGGACACAAATGAAAGACCTCTGTAATCTTTCAAATCACAATCCATCTAAAATCCCAGACTGTTAACTAAGGTCAAATATGTTTAAAAAAGAAAGAAAGAAAGAAAGAAATACCCAAATTCAAGCATATTAACTTTTACATATTTTCCTTTTCACTTTAATTACACAAAATATCGTATGAAGTCTCTAGTATATACAAAATTTAGCCACGGCACATCATTTTCTTCAAAGAATAGCATCAAACTTTAAAGCTGGGGGTTTGGAAATCATGTGAATCCATTGCTTCACTGAAGATAATTTAGGCCAAGTTAAATTAAGGGGACATTTATTATTCTGTACTATATTTGAAGTTCTACATAAAAATTATCAAACACATTACAAATCCAGTATTTTGCAGAATTTTTTAACTTAGGAAATAAAAAGCAAACTAAAGTTTATTTATAAAAACAAAAATAATTTTTATGCTTAAATCTCACTGTATGTATGAGTTAAATGCAAAAAAGAATTACTAATTTTTTGCCACTTAGTAATAACCCATCTAAATGAAAGCTTTAGAAAACAAAAGTTAGCAAGTAAATACTGAGTTTCTATCAGCAATTCTTTATTTTAATTTGAAATACTTAAACCTAAAACACATAATAAAAATCTCTTTATGTCGGTCTTACTTTTTATGAAAGTTAAGTTCAAACTTAAAGGTAAAATTCTAGTAAAATGATAGATCCATGTGTATTCTCTTTACTAAAACATCCATCAGAGGTTATCATTACACAGTACCTATCGTTAATGTATTTTAAACAATTCAATCACATTATAATATGGAATGTTAAGAAATTTCCATACTAAGTAAACTGAATGAATATGGGCTTACTCGTGTCTTAAATGGATTAACCCACGTAATAACTGTTACCTAGCCTATCCTAGTTTTTAGTGCTAACTCTGTTTCTTGCTGCATATTGTGCTTCCAGTTTCAGGCTTCTTATGACACCTATAAACAGTCTAGAATAAAATACTATGGACTCACACAAAGCATGTGGCTAGGAAAGATTTTAATTGGTCAGTAGACAAAGTCCACCTAAGCTGGTTTTCCTCATGGCTTCTCCCCTCTTGGAAACACCTGGCCATTCTACTCCTGCAACCCATAGTGAGAAGTGAAAGGATGTTACTTTTAAGACTTAGATTTTAACTCATGATTTTGCCTACAGGCATGATAATTATTGAACATATTTATGGTTTTTGGCCCACAGCGATGGCCAAAAGACATAGCAATAAAACTAAGAAATATACCAACGAAAAGGAGCATCATTCTGCATCATTGTTCCTATCAGGAAACCAACAACTACTTGAATATGAGTAGATTCCAGATTGCCAGGGTAGAAGGCTAAGACTAAAGGTTGGAAAATATGTAAAGAGATGGTAAAAGATAAAGCAGTGAGGCTGCAGAGTCCCATTTTCAATTATATGCCCTTCCCTAAATAAATTCTGCAGTCAATCATAAATGGGAAGAAAAGCTAAACAGTCAAGTGGCTCAGAGATTTACAAACACTTCAAGATAGACAGTACCATTTACGGAGGGTCTCCACCGTGCACACATACATAGTTTTATTATTTTTATAATCTGAGCTAACAGATGGGAAATCTGCCACTAATAAGATAAGGATTTATATTTTAAGTTTTTGTTTAAATTCTAGTTAGTTAACATACAGTGTAATATTAGTTTCAGGTGTACAGTTTAGTGATTCAACATCATACAACACCTAGTGCTCATTAAAAATGCCCTCCTTAATACCCATAACCAGTTTAATCCAGCCCCCCACCCAACCCTGCCTCCAGTGATCCTCAGTTTGTTCTCTACAGGTAAGAGTCTGTTCTTGGTTTGTCTCTTTCCCCCTATGTTCATCTGTTTTGTTTCTTCAATTTCACATATGAGTGAAATCATATGGTATTTGTCTTTCACTGACTTATTTCTCTCCATCCATGGTATTGCAAATGGCAAGATTTCATTTTTTATGGCTGAGTAATATTCCTTTGTGTATATACAACACATTATCTTTAAGAGGATAAGGATTTAAATTCATTCAGAGACCATGGAGGTAACTACTACATTTCATTTCTCCTACTGAACAATTAAGTTGATATACGGTCAAGGATAAAGTGAAGACAGAGTGAGCTCCTATTACTAACAGAAAACAAAGGATTACATCATTGTTCTATTTCAACTCAGGCTGTTAGGAAGTGGTGTCAATAGTGCATGAAACATTAAGACATCTTATTAGCAATGTTTTTCAGGTGTTTTGACTTTCATAAGCCTTACAAATTTTAGCAAAGTCCAGGACTTCTGAACCTTCTAATTCATGAATATAATTTAAATAATCAAAATTCATCACATTTAGAACCTGTTTAAATTAGACAGAGTTCAAGCTTATGTTCAAGAATATCCTAAGAGTAGCAGGTGCAACAACATTGATTGGGGGCTAGCACATTGTGTATCCTGAATTTTTCTATCAGACCAGGAGAGAAGCTATCCCAGGTGCTTATATCCATCTCCAGTTATCACAGATGTGCTTACAATGCTCTCAAATAGTAAGAAAACAGCACTGAAAGGGTTATTAGCATTGTTTGGACACTTCACATTTAATGTCTACTCTAAAAAAGTTCCACAATTAAAAACACTCTGCCTCAGTAAATGTTGAATTCAACTGTAATTTTGAAATTTATAGTCCTAGCATTACATGGCAGCTTAAAATTATATTCAAAACTACTTTTCTTACTCCCCTCCCTAAAACTTCATTTTCCTTAGAAATCTGACCGCCTTCATTATACCTGAAAGTCATCCTAACTTTCACCCTGACCCCTGGTACTTCACCAGTCACCAAATCCTAACAATACTAGTTTAGCTTTCCTGTTCTGCTAGTGCTGGAATCTGGAGTTCAGTCCCCATCATTTATTGTCTACAGTTACTACCCTAAGTTCCTCTTTCCCCAGCCCAGTCCATTTGCCACACTACAGCCAGGGAATTATCTGTGAAACAAAACCAATCACATCACTCCTTACTTGGGCACTTTCACCGATCCCTGATCCCTTTGGCACCTCCTAATAAAGGCCATACTTCTAAGTACAATACACAGTTACCTTTGTAATCTGACCATATTACTTATCTTATTACTTATCTTATTACTTATCTCTCCATATTCATCTCCCCAGCTCCATGCTCCCCACCCTTCTTCCGATTATACATTAAATTTAAGTGATTCTCAATTACTTGTAGTACTGTGAATATGCTATGCTATCTCACACTTTTATAGCTAATGTGTTCCTAAGTTCTTTCCTCCTATTTGAATGGAGGGGAAGTCCTTTTATCACTACCCCAAAGGATGATCTTTCTCTGCTATGTTAATCCTACTGTTTGTTACATGTATGGTATTTACCACACTGAACGGTTATCTTGTATGTGTATGACGCTAGACTGGGCTACTTGAATAAAGAGTTGATGTCTTTTCATTCTGGAAACTTAGAATGTTACCTAATTTAATTAATTCTCAATAAATATTTGTTAAATCAGTACGCAATTCTACTATAATGTATTTTGGCACACCAGAAAACCTATGAATCAAAACAAACAAACAAACAAACAACATACGACTTAAATCTTCCTTCTAAAACTTGAACCAGGTTATGCCAAAGAATATCTGCATTTATCTGTAAATACATGTGCAGGAAACACTTTTTTAGGGACGCTTTTGAGTTACATAGTACAGAAGGCAAAAGAGATTCACCTATAACATCTATGAGATGTTAAAGACTGGCTTGATTGCTTAAAATAGCATCCCTTTCTTCCCGGAATAAGAGCAAATTTGATGTAATAATACCTCCATAATCAAGTACTCTACAAATTTGATAGGGTGATTAAGATTTGGGAGGTGGAAAAGAGATTCCAGAAAGAAAGTAAGGCTAAAAACCATGAAGTTCAGTATACAGTAACTCGGGAATAAAGACAAGCAGTGGCAAGAGAGGTGTGGTGACTCAGGAGCCCAGGAGACTACACATGTTTCCCAAATAAAAAACAAGATCACAAAACCACTGCTTTCTGCACACTGCTTGTTTCAGGGAAGGCATTCCCTTGGGATGACAGGGACTGTGTTCTCAAAAAGGTTTTGGTTGTCCAGAGCAACCCAACTCCCCTTTCAGACAGACTACAGGAATATGCAAATTGACCTACAGGGAGACTCAACAACACCAACAACACACAAAGCTGAACTATTATCATGACACAGTCCAGAAGGAAAATCTAATAACCCAAGATCCTACTGAAGTTTCAGGTAAAAAACAAAAACAAAAACCAACCCAGAAAATTACATCCCTGCTCCCATCATGACAAAACCTCCTTGTCCCCAAATCCATTTGCAACTGTGTCCTGCAGACCCAGATTTTGGTTTATTCTGAAAAGTTCATACTTAACATGCTTAAAAGATTCTAGACAATGTGAAAAGGAGGAGGAGCAAAAAGTGTTACAGGGGATCTTGCATGTTGGGAGATTTAGACCCAGTACTTACTAAAAAAAAATAATGGACAACATGGAGAAGTAAAAACATTACAATACCAAACCCAAGTGTAATTGTTAATATTTTTATATTTCCTTTTTTTCTCTATACACCGTTTTCCTCCATCACAATGTAACACACAATATAACACATCACAGTACAACACAATATAACACACAAGGGATGCTATCTTCTGTGCCCTAATTTTGTCCTTAAAAATATATATAACCATGAACATTCTACATGAATTATATTATCAAATATATATACTTTTATTATCATACTATTTGGCCAATGAATGCACTCAACTAGTAAATTACTCATCTCATCTATGGATAGCTTAGATTTTCTCAGTGTTTACTATTTAGGAATGTTACCTCAAATACCTACATGTATAGGCTTTTAACAGGTATTTATTTTTCTCTCCTTAGGATAGATTCCCTCAAAAGTGTGGGGGGGCACGGGCATTTTAAATGAAGTTTTTATAACTGCACAACTGCATTGCCCCCCAATTATACCAATCTATAGTGCCATCAGCAATTTATGTTTCCCTACACCCTTACTATGCTGGCTATTCTTGAACAAAATTAGCAAGAAGATTACTAGTAAGACTGAACAAGTTCTCTATTTGGTAATTACTAAACGACATCTGTCTTTTAACAAGCATGTCAGCAGTAATGTGTAAATAGGAATTTTCCTTTATCAGCAAAAAAAAAAAAAAAAATCATTCAGCTTATAAAAGAGAAAACTGATTTGGAAGTATAAAATTTACTATGATTTTTGACAAATACTTGCTGTTTATTGTTAATTAGTCATATGTACAACAACTATATGTGACAAATCCATGTTACTGCATATTTTATTTGATTATAAATCAAAATGTATATATACTTAACCTGCATTTCTGTAGCTGACCAATTACTCATAAAAAAGAAAAGAAAGACTAGAGGTGGACATACACAATCCTGAACTCTCCTAAGTCCAGGGCTTCATGGCTAGTGGCACTGAGACCCGGTTTAATCTGACTCCATTCAGTTCATTGTTCAAGTGTGTTTATAAGTGGCACCAGCAGAAAGACACGGAGGAAGAAATGTTTATCTGGCCCCGTTACCTTTATCTCAATCAAGAGAAACTACACTGTCATCTGATTGCTGACATTTTCTTAGCCACTGTAGGTAGGGGTAATACCAAATCATTAAATGAAAAAAATTAAAACAAAACACAACAAATAGGCTCCATGGTGTTACAGATCAGAATCTTATGTTATACATAAACATTCAGGTTAGTCTGTGCCTACTACAATTATGTGTAGATTTCTAAATTAAGTGTGTATGCTCTCATAAATAACAACATCTGAAGGAAGCACCGTCTCAAAAAAAGTGGGGTGGTGCAAGGCCTACATTCAGAGAGACTGAATATCCATCCGCTGGAAACAGTTTGTGAACAGTGGAGAGAGCTGGGGATGGTAGACACAAGATGATCTTCCATGAACCAAATACTTTAAGCTCATGTACATCATCACTTTTTCATAAACTGAGACTGGATGGCAAGATGAACATTAGTTCTAAAAACATGAGGACTTAAAAAAATGATAGCATTCAGAATCAAAATCTAGAAGACAGTTCAGTCATAAGGACGTACTGTTCCTGCATTTTCCAGTTAGTCTTCAACCATAAAATGTAACTGTTTCACAGCATCCAATATTAAGTATACTATTCAAGGACATGCTACTGAGCTCTTATACATGTCAGAGATGATAGTTTTACACAGAAACGAGAATTCTCCCCCAAACCAAATACACAATTTAAATCAAAATAAAATTACATCTTACACAAAGCAACAAGAAATAAGGTGGCACAAATTCACAAATAATTGCCAGTACAATTTCTCTAGAAAAAAAAACTCAATAACTAAGAGAAGACTCAAAGGTGATGTAAGGGGTGGGGGAGGGAGGGAAATTTAAAACCACCTTACCTCTTTTAAAATTAACACTGTATCAAGTTCTGCTCCATACAACTTAGCAGTAACCCCTTAGTGCTTACTCTGCATATGGTTGCTAGATGTGAGTTATTAGAGCAATCAAATTATTAATGCCCTTGGGCAAATGCTAATTAAATGGAGCATACTGAATAATCAAGTCAATCATTACCTATGGTACTACACTGTCAAATACAGTCACTCGATTTTCAAGTCATCTCAAAAGAGAAAAAAATTTTCTTTCATAGAAAATTTTTGTTGCCTATGAAAGCCTACATCTATTTCAATGAAGTACAAAATGGTGATGACTAAAATAACTGGCTAGAGACAAAACGGAGAAAAATTAAGTTACAACATTTAATAAGGACATCTTACAATAAATATACTTTCCTCTTAATTAGTTTTAATGAGTAGGGGAGGATGACTTATTTCAAACAGACCTATAAAAACAGTTAAGGCTGAATATCATAATGTAATCCCTTTTGAACAAGCAACAACTTTTATGGATGAAGAAAAAAATCAAAAGTTATATAATTTGGTGAGAGGGACAGACTTCTAATAGATATCTTCTAGTGCTGATAATAGTCGTAACAGGATGGTCATCACATGGTATAAAATATTTAAAACAATTTAAGGGGTTTTATTCTCTCTGGAGACAGATACCATAGTCCAGTCAACGTTAAACAGTATTTACAGGAACAAATATTAGAAGTTCTTGTTGGAAAACATTATTTCTAAATTATATATTTATCAAAAGAAGAACAAACTTCATAAGGTATTTTTTGGACTTTCTATCTGAGGGCTTTTAGAAAATGAGACAAGCAAGAAAAAATTTTACTTTCCTTAGAAGTGGTAGTCTTTAAAAACCAGTCTGGGAGGGGGGGCATCTGGGTGGCTCAGTGGGTTAAGCCTCTGCCTTTGGCTCAGGTCATGATCTGAGGGTCCTGGGATCGAGCCACACACCGGCTCTCGGTTCATCAGGGAGCTTGCTTCCCACTCTCTCTTCGGGGCGCCTATGTGGCTCAGTGGGTTAAAGCCTCTGCCTTTAGCTCAGGTCCCAGGGTCCTGGGATCAAGTCCCACATGGGCGGGGGGGTGTCTCTGCTCAGCAGGGAGCCTGCTTCTCCGTCTCTCTCTGCCTACTTGTGATCACTGTCTGTCAAATAAATAAATAAATAAATAAAATCTTTAAATAAAAAAAAAAAAGTCTTGTGAAGGTCTTTTCACAGGTATTTTCTTTGTCATGAGTACTTCTTTTCTTCCTATCTCCTTATCTAATTAAGTACTCCAAAATACACCACAATACACCCAGAAAAGGAATTACTCTATTCCAAAATCAACTTACTTGCAAAAATGGCCGTTTTTACATATAATTAGAGATCAGAATCAAGAAGGAATAAGTCACCAAGTACTGAGATGGCCAGATTCTGAGCTCTATCTGAAACCTGGTCTGAGCTGGCAGAACTATCAATTTCCTAAACTCTTTCCCATCTCCTACTTCTGGAAGTAACTTCAAATGAATGTCTCATGGTATCCTTTATGATATAAACATGCCCCATCATTCCTATAAAATCCTGCCTATAAATACAAATACACCACTTTTAGTGGCACCTCCCTAATGCTTAGTAGGAGATATTCTCACACCCCAATCTCAATTTGTACACTTCATGCTTTCTACTTTATCTCAAATAGCTACCAAATATAATTTTTCTTTCAACATCCTGTGAACATGCTATATACCTGATGTCAACTTTCTTACCAACTTCTAATTGTCCTACAACTAATATGGACCAGTGGCTTTCAAACTTTTCAAACTTTATATACCCAAGAAACACCTGGGACATTTGTAAAATGCAAATTCCTGAACCACATTCGCCATTCTCTAAGTGATTCTGATGCAGGTAGTCAGAGGATCAAATAGAACTCTGGTATATGCGGTTCTTAAAATTTATGGCAAGTTGCATTCCTAGAAAAACGAACATAAGTCAAATGTCATTAGTTGACCCGATTTTCCCCCATGTAAAGAGTAACGTCAATAGGAAGTTACACATTTAATAAAGGGACTGATGTTCACATTTTCAGAGATGTGGCTTAACCGCACTTCATGATGGGTACACTATAAAATATAAACCTTTCTAAATACGCAAAGCACAACTAAGAATACAGTAAAAAATTAAGGACTTATTATGTAAGTAAAAAATAAAGGACTTATTATGATAACCAGCAGTGTACCACACAGTTTTTTTAAAAAAATAATTCTTGCTTTATTTTTATTTACTACAACACAGAACACCTTAAAACGTGGAATTTCAAAGGATTTTCTCTGAGAACATTAGTAACTTCAAGAAGACTTCTGATAATATTTAACCACTGGATAGTGTTACAAAAATTACTCCAGGGTATTATTTTACTGCCTCTTCTACTTGCTGTATTTTCTTTTCGTTTTGTTTTTTTTTTTTTTTTGGTGGCAACATCACACAACAATTTACAGGCTTCTGTTTGCTACAAAATCTGAGCATTCATCAACATCTCTACCTTCACCTTGTCTCATTTCATCTCAGCATAGGCTGAACTACAGGATGCTGCTGAGTTATTCCAACTGTTTCCAGAAACAACGGTTTCTTGTGATTCAGCCTAAGCAGTTGCCTTTACAATACACCTACAAGCCATTACATACATTTCTCATCTACTCTGCTGGCCCTTCACAGCATGGTCTACTTTTGTGTCCGAGGTCTCAAAGCTCTGGCTCAAATGGCAGTCAGATTCAAAGGCAGAAAAAGCAGGAGTTCGTTTTAACCTAACAATTCTTTCAATTTTGGCCAAAGTTACCAAGTAACAATAATAAGGCATGTGCATCTGTCTTATATATGTTAATAATCACTAGGTCAGGTCACTACTTTTTCCACTTTATTAATCATTTTAATCTTGCTCAAAATATTCATGGATATCATTTTAGGATCTGCCTTCAACACCAGCTGACCAGCTGAAAAAGAAAAAGAAAAACAAAACAAAACAAGATGCACTCATTTCAAAGCTTCAGAATAAATTATTCTGCCTTAGTTGGCTGCTTTTAGTTTCTCCTTTTCTGCCCTCATTAGCCATCATTTTCTGAGCTCTTCCAGGCCAGAGAGAAGCAGCGATGGTGCCTGGGACTAGGAACCCCCAGGGGACAGCAAAGCTCAAAACTGGAGCACAGCTGGCAAAAGCTCGGCACACAGGGGCGTGTGCACTCCCTTCGTAGGAAAGGATAATGACTAAGCCCTATCAGAAGAATAACTATCATTTCAAAGTCAAAACTGAGGGCTCAGTTCCTACTTCCAGCTTTCTGTCCTCCCTCAAATGAGCCAACCACAGTTACCCTTTTACACAAACACTAGGCCTCAATTTACTACTACAACATCCCAACTTGTAGGATTTCTAAAATTCAACCTCTCCAGCTTATTTTCAACTTCCAAGTGGTAAGAAGTCCTGCTAACAACCTGCGTGCACCAGTGCAGTCAATCTTCCCCGGTCCTGTGTCCCATCCACCCCACGCTTTCCCTCTTCTATTTTTACATTTTCTTGCTTAATCCATCCCACATTTTCCCTTGTAGTCTTCCTTCTGTTTTAAGATGCCTCTTAATCTGTTTAAAAATGAACAGATTTACTTAATATTTATTATAAATGGCCTCCAATGATTTAATATATTGGTCACCCACCAATAAACACATCAGTAGGAATTCGGGTCAAGAATAAACTAAATTAATAGGGATAATGATTGAGAAAACATTCTGAAAAAATATGGTTAATTTAGTTATTGAAATGCTAACTGCAATTAGGATCAGTAACATTTAGCTGAGGATTCTGAACATACATTATCAAATTGATGCTATCTGAAAGTTTATATGTTCCTACTGACCATGTGCAATCTCATAACAACTTATAAAAATGGTCTTTGAACACTGAAAGCCAAACCATTTATTAACAAATATTTGCCTGGGATGATTCCAACATATTTGAAAGAGTCAGAGAGTTAAACCATGCAGTAACACATAGCTTTAAAATGGCAGTCCAGACATTAAGGAAACATACAAAGTTCAACAGTTTGGACTGATACAAATTTCAAATGCATAAAAGGTTATTTTGAGAATATTAAAATAATTTGAGGCCTATTTACTTTATGAAAGTACTCACCTGACTCTTGCAAGTATCTATATACCAAGAAGTTGACCTCATCACTGCTTATACTCATCTTTATTCCCACTTAAACCATGAGGTCACAACACAGGATATAACCCTAAAAATAAAACAAAGTTAATTAAGTATTTTCTCAATAAAATATTTTTAGACAAAACGTAAACAATGTTGTAAAAACCATTTGATTTTATTAAATGATGTAAAATGAAGGTTCTATATTGCCTAATAATAAACCCTAACAAATAAAGTTATTCCAATAGTTAGTAATAGATTATACAACCAAAACATGGCTGGTCTATTTTTCTGCAAGGTAACATATTTGCAAAAAGGATTCAAAATTTAGAAAAGGGCTTTAGCACTGTATTTTATATGACTGTATCAAATAGCATTAAAAAGTTGTTTCCCCTTTCTCCTTAACTGTAAAAAAAGAAAAAGAAAAAAAGAACAGCACATTTTAGGAATCAGAATATTATATATTTAGGAAAAGAATGATTTTAGACCACTTGGTAAGGGATGAGCCATCTACATTGGTTTTGTCTACATAATTTGAGAGGATTTGAGGTCTCTGTTCTCTCAACATCTAACCTACAATGTTCAAGTTTCAGAAGGATCTGGCTACATTGTAAAGCAGAGAGGTAGGAATACAGTTTTCAAAACTTAAATGATATTCTCTTAACGGACATACTGAAATCTTGAATTCAGAGAGAGGAAAAAAGGAAACAAAGATCTAACTTAAATATGTTCTCATTATACTTATCTGTTCTCATGTCACAGAAAAGAAGTCAGCAAACATCTTTTGTACAGAGTCCGACAGTAAATATGTTAAGCTTTGCCTCCCATACACAGTTTCTATTAAAACCACTCAACTCTATGGTTGTAGCACAAAAGCAGCAACAAACAAGATGTAGACAAATGAGTCAGGACCTGTTCCAATCAAATTTTATTTATGGATGCTGAAATCTGGATTTCATATGATAAAGTTGGATCATAAAATATTTCTCTTCAGACTTCTTTTCAAGCACTTAAAACAACAACAACAAAACTACCTTTCTTAGCTTGTGGTCCTTATAAAAGACTAGTGGGCCAGATCTGACCCACAGACTGTGTACTTTTTTGGTCCCGCATTTTAAAAGGATAGACTGACATCTATTCAGTAAAGGGCTATCTAACACTATATCATCAGTCTCTTTATGATGCAGAGTTCACAGGATATTTAGAAGTCATAAATTAACAAACACCTGAGTAGGCTACTGTGTGAGGGAAACTGCTGCTGCCCTAAGTTGTGGAAATAATAGTGACTAAGCACAACAAGCTTCTGTCACAGGAAAGAAAACAAACAAGAAAGTAATAACAATTTTCCAATGACACACACACAGGAATTCCTGACCAAATTTAGAAGCCAGGAAATACATCTTGAAGAAAGTATCACAGGTGTTTAGACCCGGAAGGATGGACTAGGAGCGGGAGGACATAAATACTTGTAGGAAGAAGGCAGGGAAGGGAAGGAATCCAGTGAGCAGTAATAGTTAGTGAAAAGGTTGGATGAAGAAAGAGAAAACAAAACATGGAAGTAAGGCTCGAAACACAAACAAAACCCTGTTCTGCCGGGCCTTGACAGCATTACTTAGAGAAAATATACTGACAGGTTTTAAGCAGGTGGCAGAATCACCAGATCGACACTGTATAAAGATCATCCTGGCTCTGACATGCAGAACAGACTGGAAGGAAGATGGACTGGAGTAAAAGCTGAGGTAGGAGGATGTTGCAGGGACCTAATTAATAAATGAAACCTGGGCTGTGGCACTGAAGCCAGGAAGAAGTTCAGGGGTTCCAAACTGTGACCAGCTGGACAAAGGAATGAGGTGAAAGGAAGAACCAAAGGTTCTTTGAGGAAATGTGGATTCACAGTACTTCCACAGAAGAAGAGAAACCACAGACAAAGAGTCACAATTATCTTCATAGAAAGAAAAAGGTACTCTTCCACAAAATTAACTCAGGAGGTACAATTAATAACCTGAATGTTTTGAATAACAAAAGTAAATATTCCTTTGATGACATCTTGTCTAGATGCTACTATGGTACATTAAGTGACTCGTGCCCTGGAGGGTATCTTCCTCAGTTTTATCCTGACGCACAGTAATATGTAGCAATGTATCTGGCATTCAGAGTATATATTAAATAGTCAATTTCGAAAGCCTGTTAAACTGAATAATTTTAAAAAACAAAACTAGAGTGGCTCAGTTGCTTAAGGACTGACTCTTGATTTTGGCTCAGGTCATGATCTCAGGATCATGAGACTGAGCCGCACACATCTGGTTCCGCACTGGACATGGAGCGTGCTTGGGATTCTCCCCCACCCCTGCACCCCATCCCTACTCTTGCATGTACATGTGCTCTCTCTCAAAAAACAAAACAAATCCAATCCCACCCATTACAGAATTCTAAGAAATTAAATAATTTGACCAATCATGGATATCTGTTTGTAAGGGAAACAATTCATCATTATTTCATTAACAGGATTTCCCAAAATGAGATGTGCTAGGGGGAATCCAAGTGAAATAAACTGATAAAAAAAAAAAAAGTATTATTTTCCTCTAATATATCATTCACTTCAACATTCAAACACTGGTGCTGAAGTACCTAAGATTCATAGGTTTTCAATAAAGCTTGGTTCTAATAAGCTAAGGTCATGAATGTCTCAACTTAAAGCAGTGATCAGTGATGCTTCAGCATTACCAAATATATTCCAGGGCAAAGAAAAATACAAACCAAAATGATATGTTATTGTCTATAAATGTTCCTATAATAACTACATAATGCTGGTAGATTTTAAAAGATCATCACAAAAAAATGCCCAAAAAGTAGAACAGAAAAGTTCCTATCTCTTCAAACTGCTATTTATTTTTTTTATTCCATTCACAATGCTATAGTATAACAATTTCTGGAATCAAGAGTAATATTTTTTAAGGGAAAGGGGTAAACTGTTCAAATTACAAGTATTGTTCCACCTGTAGTTCTACTTCAGCTAGCTCTTATATTCCTAGAAAGAACCTTATTGCTCTTCATGTGTGTTGTTAGGGCAGACAAATCTCTATGCTGAGAGTAGGAATAGACAGATAAAATAAAGTTCACCCAAGCCTTGCAGAGTTCAGTTAGTGAAGAGAAACATACAAAGGTATCATTAAAAAAAAAAACCAAAAAACTGTAAGTTTAATGCAATCTGTACTAGAGGTTTTGGTCCCAATTGCAATAAAACTACACAGAGTCTACAAAGACTTGAGTTTATCCATTTTCAAAAACACTTAATTCTAGAGTATGGTTTGTATTAAACTAAGCCTTTTAAAATTATAATTTCAAAAAGACACCTGAAAAGAACAGGAGATTGCACTACAAAAAGAAAACATTAAGACACAATCTTGAATGAAAACCTCAGTCTTCACTTTCAAAATACATTAAAAGTCTGTGTGCCAAAGAGCGAAATTAGACTACCTCTTTAGTGGATTCACGATGGCTTTGTACAACTGCTCCATTTTGGTCTGTTTGCTAATACAGCTAAAATGGGTCCTCTATAATGTGATATAGTACTCTTCATCTGTCCCAGGTGAAGACCAGACATTCAGATACCAGCTATCACTCACTTTCATAGTGTATACAAGAAGCCTTACCAACGCTTCTCCTCCACTGTGTACAACTGTCTTTAAACAAGATCACAAAACAGCAGCGAGACATTCACCGCACCTCTATCCTATACCATCTGGGTGTCAGGTCTGCAGAGATAAAAATAAGACCTGGGGCGCCTGGGTGGCTCAGTGGATTAAGCCGCTGCCTTCGGCTCAGGTCATAATCTCGGGGTCCTGGGATCGAGTCCCATATCCGGGTCTCTGCTCAGCAGGGAGCCCGCTTCCCTCTCTCTCTCTGCCTGCTTGTGATCCCTCTCTGTCAAATAAATAAATAAAATCTTAAAAAAAAATAATAATAAGTCCTGCCCTCAAGGAGCTGATGGATTATTAAATGAATAAGACATTCAAAATGAATTATATTTCCAAAAGTCACAAAGTGATTTGGGATGGGGGGAGCAGAGGGAGAGAAAGAAATCTTAAGGAGGCTACATGCTCAGCAAGGAGCCTGACGAGGAGCTTGATCTCATGACCCTGGATTCATGACCTGAGCCAAAACCAAGAGTTGGGTGCTTAACTGAGCCACCCACATGCCCCCCTGACCCAAAGCAATTTTTTGGTATATTCTGCCTCATCATACTTATTTATCCTTAAATAGTAAATGAATTGAGTTCTAAAAATGGGAAAAAAAGTAAATGACTTTGTAGTTCTCCATCCTAACTCTCAGAACAGCCTATAAACTCTAAGAGCTTTTATCCACAACGCCTATCAGTTACAGGCAATTAGTTAAGTCAGATCCATAGCTATATTAGTCAAAAGTAAATATAAAAATTAGTCTTAACTAATATTTAGCCAAGTGTTTATATTAATAGTACACTTAATATTTTCAATGTTCACTATGAAATATTTTACTTCAAGACATTATAGACAGTAATTTAACACCTGTTACAAGAACAGGACTGCTGAGACAATTTAGTTAGGATTCATTCAACTGAGAATGTACATACTTTCAGCATCACAAAACTGAGCTCAGCAAACACACACTGAACAATAAGTGCCTCACAAATTTAATCATCTCCCAGGACATAGACATACATTCTTTTCTGAGTCCATTGCTGGAGTAAGCCAGCACCCAACTATAAACCTGTATCACATCATTTTAAATTTAAAAGAATGAAAGGACAGGGAAAGTGATGGATAAAAATTAAACCAGAAAGATTTTAAGTGCCCTGCCTACCACACATTATTAAGAAGATCTGGAAACCCTCTGCATAATCCAGAATCAAATGTTTAACTGAAATTATTTTATCTTACACAATATATAGTGGTGGTGTATTATCTTATAACAGACATATTAGTCTAATTTTTGAGTTGCTCAACTATTTGGATGATCCTAAACCTTCATTCCTCTAAGACTGCCATCAGGATATTTAACCTTAAAGTTACTTATTTCTTTTTAGTAGGTGTGCTTTAATTAAAACTCTCAGAATCAGGAAAAGTCTCTACAAGTAAGTAACTGGATGAAAGAGAATAAATAATTGGTTGTTTCTTTTAAATGGAAGTTTTGCTAACATGGCATGTTAGTTTCCAGTGCACAGCATGGTGCACAATATACTATGCTCCCCACAAGTGCGGCTACCATCTGTCACCATACAAAGCTACTCAACTCTGCTGTCTATACTCCTTATGCTGAACCCTTCTACCTCCCGACTTACTAATTCCATCAATGGAAGCCTGTGCCCTCCACTCTCCTTCACCTATTTTTCTGTCCCTCTTACCCTCCTCCCATGGCTATTCTGATACTTACTGAATACCAACAGACTGGGCCCACTCAAGAGAACAAACCAATTTATGGCCCCTCTAGCTGAAACATTAGGAAAACATTCAATTTCACCAACAATAAACACAAGAACATTCTGACTATAACATAAAGATTTTAAAATATTCAACATCACCAAAATTGTGACAAAACAAAAAATACATCTGTAAATACATCTACAAATATCTGCCACAGTTGTTTATTCAAGATGAAAAAGATCAACAATATTAAAAGCTACTAAAAGAACTTTGATGTTGAAAATAAGAATTGTTTTGGGACCCCTAAGTAGCTCAGTCGGTTAAGCATCTGATTCCTGGTTTCCGCTCAGGTCATGATCTCATGAGTCATGAGATGGAGACCCACAGTGGGCTCCATACTCAGTGGCAGTCTACTTTGAGATGTCCCTCCCCCAACACAGACACACACGCACATGCTCCCTTTCTCACATAAATATATAATTTTTTTTTTAAAGAATTGTTTTAATTTGGCAAGTAACTGTCAATGCCACCTTGGGACATTCCGGATTACCTTTAAAAATAAATATGAATGACCCACAGGTGTTCAAGGTAATTGTTATGTTGGGGATGGTATGGTGCTGGGAGATCATCTAGAAAGAAGAATACCTTAGGCTTCTCTAGAACTCAGCAGGTAAGAACTGCTGAGTGACGATAACCAGCAAGATGGTGAAAACTGCAGCTTGCCTCTTGCAACTGTGTCCACTGCCACAGTCTGACAAAAGACACCACTATTCCTGCTTTCCATCTGGAGGCCTACTCCATTCATTCCCAGCCCTGTGGTTTAAATGACATGGACCTCCTGGTCCAAAGGAAGGCACTTACTTAATCACTTAGGTCAATCAGCATATTTTATATCTTCAGTTTAGGGCTGACACCCCACCCCCACATATACACATCACTTCCCTCTACCCCACCTCAATCACACCTGGTAAATGAAATGTAGAAGACGTTTGCTGGTTTCTAGGAAAGACAACCTTCTCCTTTCAGAAAGGAGGGGGCAGATAACAAGGACACTATGTACATCACTGAGGCTAGAGCAGAGAGGAGAGAAAAACAGAGGACACCAGGAAAGATAGACAAGAGAAACTATGTTACTAATGACATCAAATTATTAAGCAACTGGATTAAGTACTATCAGAAACCAATTATCATTCTAATTCAATTAAAGAAGTCAAAAATTAATTTTATTGTCTAACCCAATTTGAGACTTCTCAGTTACAACAAAAAAAGGCAGACAAATAGAGGGAATTATCCAAGAGATTTTTTTTAAAACAAGAAAATGACTAAAATTAGTGATAGATTATATTTGAGGAAATAAGAAAATGGGGAAAGGTCACATTTTTCAAATTGTTTCCAGATTAGAAAGTATGAAGAATTATCCATAAAAGTGGGGTGCCTAGAAAGCACAGCCCTCTGGGGAGTCACACTTTGTATGTGTTAAACTAGAGACAAAACAGTACATTCCTGCAGAAATGCTCTGGAGTTGTTAAAATATTACAGCTCATCTTCTATGGAAAGTGGTACCTCTGATCCTGCTCCCCTATAGGAATGGATTTCTCCTAAGTAACTTCAATTACTTAGGGTGATAAACCAGTCCAAACAAACATAGATGAGATACAGTTGTGGCAGTGGGGTAGTGAAAAGTGGGAAGTAAACACTACAGTAGTCATGCAGTTTTAACAAAACCTGAAAGGGAACAAATGCACTAAAGCACTACTCAGTCAAAACTGGAACACCTCCAATGCACCAGGCACCATACCAGGGGCTGGAGATGTGGCTGAACAAAGCTAAACGAAGTAGACCAGGGCCAGACCTGGTTGCGGTGAAGAAAACAATACTAGCTTGGGTAAGAAAAAATAAAGAAAATTATGAAAGCATAAACCTTAAGACTGTGAATAGGTAAGCAAAAGATGTAAAATGCAAGTGGCTTACAGGTTTCTTTCCGTAATTGGAAGAGTATTTTCCTTTAAATTCAAATGTCTAAAGTGTACCAAGTCACCTCTGCTCCTGCGTATGTGCACGCTCCTTCTCATTTGAGTGTTAAGGAAAATGAAGCAGAAGAATGTTTGTGATTACTGAGGAATTCCTACATGCTATGTATGGGACGAAGCATTCTACACTTTATTTCATTTCCTCTTCAGTCTTAACTTCCTCATTTTAATGTCATACGAGAACAGCATTTCTATATATAGGCATATGTATTTAGAAATGTTATTAAAATACTAAAATTTCCTCAGTTCAAAAAAAAATGGAATAGGATAGAATATATAATGTAAAATAATTTAATGACTACAAAGAATGAAAATTATCAGCACTAGAAGGTCCTATGCAGGTGCTAATTTCAAGACGTAACATATATTGCCAAAGCCCCATGTACAGTGCAGGTTGTTGGCACTCAGCTTAAATAGATTACCAGCCACCTACAGAAGTTCCAGATGATGACAGTCTCTAAACTCACACAGAATCATATATCAAAATTACTTTGGGTGTGAGTTCTCAATCTGCTGTGGAGCAAAGTAGATAGTTTATTTCAGCAAAGTAAAATCTTGCTGCCGTTATCACCCACTGAGTTACCTGAGGAAACTCTGGTCAAACCAAAACACACTGCAAAAATACATTATCATAACTAAAAGACAAAAACAAAAAACAAAGTGTGTGGGGGAAGGAAAGGAGACAGAGGGAAGAAATTAAATCAATCTACTTATTAGCAAAGTCATGGTGCTTTACTACCATCTTATGAGATGAACTGTCCATACAATTCGTATGTTGAAGACCTAACTCCTCTAATGTCTCAGAATGTGACTTTGTCTGGAGATTTGGTCTTTAAAGAGGTAAAATGAGGCCATTAGGGTGGACCCTAACCCAATAATGACAAGTGTCCTTAGATGAGGAGGGAGAACACCAAGGATGCATGTGCACAGAGGAAAGATCATGTGAGGTCATAGTGAGAGAGAAGGTAGCTATCTGCAAGCCAAGGAGAGAGGCCTCATAAAGTAATTTATCCTGCTGACACCTTGAGCTTTGACTTCCAACATCCAGAACTATGAGAAAATAAATGCCTGTTGTTTAAGTCGCCAGTGGATTTTTTATGGCAGACCTAGCAAACATATATATCCATCATCGCCAATTCTTATAAACTCTGATCATTCATCTGAAGCCTTTAAAATCATTGATGTTATAAAATTCACAGTTGCTAGGATCTGCCTTTTTTGAAAATTTGCCTTTATTTTCAGGAAACCATCCTGTTCAAAGACAATGAGATTAACAGGGTACATTAACATTTTATAATCATCTGTCCCGCAATGCCCCTTCCCCTTGAACTGGCCCCGCCTTTGCACCATGAAACACTCTCAGGAATAGCACTGAAAAACGCATTACACTTAATTTCCTGCCTCATTAAAAATAATCACAATCCTACAAGTGTTAGGCAATAACACTGTTGTATGTATAAAATACGGTAGAATGAGGGAAGATATCTTAAGATTTAGGTCATTGGTAATATAGCTTAAAATATGTATAAAATACATTCTCAACTTTTGCCTTGCTAAATTTTATAAGGTTTCACAAAATTTCATTAAACTAAATGAAATCATGTTTACCAAATTACTTTTGTAAACTATAAAGTGCAACATTAAGATTTAGAAATAGATAATCTCAAGAAAAAAACACAAAGCTCTAAATGAAACACTTCAGCTTATGTTAATATTAACCAAACTAAAACAAAAACAAAACCCAGTACAACAAAATCAAATTATCTGGCTGATTTCTTAAGTATCATCAACAAACAATAGCATATACACGTGTTTCTATATTAACCATGAACTACAACTATGGCTTAATTGTCAAACACTCTGAGGATATCTTTCTAAAGCTTCCTGTGATATTAAGTCCAAAGAAAGGTAAAGAAGTATGTTTCCAAAGAACAAACAAAAATTCTACCAGTGTTCACATTAAGATAAATGTTAAGTTTAAACTGTATTTTTAAAGACCCGATCTCGTGAGATCATTTTTATTCACGCTATTAAAAAGGAGACAACATCCTTTTATAAACTTAAGTATAATCAACATACAGTGTTATGTTAGTTTCAGGTATACAATAAGATTCAACAATTCTGAACATTACTCAGTGCTCATCCCCACAATTGTACTCTTAATCCTCTTCACCTATTTTACCCAACCGCCCCTCACCTCCCATCTGATAACCATCAGTTTGTTCTCTCTGTATTTAAGAATCTGTTTTTTGGGGCACCTGGGTGGCTCAGTCAGTTAAGCATCCTATTCCTGATTTCTGTTCAGGTCATGGTTTCAGGGTCATGAGATCAAGCCCCATGACTGAACTCCCACACAGTGGGGAGTCTCTCTGAGATTTCCTCCCCCTGCCCCTTCCTCTGCTTGTTTGCACTCTCTCTTTAAAATAAATAAATCTTCAAAAAAAAAAAATCTGTCTGTGTTTGCTCATTCTACATATGAATGGAATCAGACATTGTCTTTCTCTGACCTATTTCACTTAGCATTATACCCTCTAGGTCCACCCATGTGGTTGCAAATAGCAAGGTCTCATTTTTTTAAGGCTGAGTAATAGTCTACCACCTCCTCTTCTTTATCCATTCATCTGTCAATGAACACTTGGACTGCTTCCATATCTTGGCTATTGTAAATAATGCTGCTATAACATAGGGGTGCATATACCTTTTCAAATTAGTGTTTCTGTTTGCCTTGAGCAAAACACCCATACTGAAATTACTGGATTATAAGATATTTCTTTTCTTTTTTTTTTTTTGGAAGAAGGTTTACACTACTTTCCACAGTAGCTGCACCAATTTGCATTCTCACCAAAAAGGAGAAAACAACTTTTAAAAATAAGCTTTTATTTCATTTGATTTATCTAACTTTTTTTTGGGGGGGGGGGAATAGATTTTTAGTAATTTGAATATAAAATGCCAGTAAAAAAATCTATGGCATCTTCAAGAGAAACAAGTATAGTTTATATTTTTTAAAAAGGTGAACAAGATAGTTTGAAGGGAAATTAGAAGGCGATGGCATTTTACCTTCTAATTTTGGCACATAAGCATCTTCCAGTAATTTTTCTAAGAGTGTAAAGGCTAATTTCTTCTTCTTTTAAGAGTTACAGGAAATTTTTGTGCTGTGAACTTTTTTTTTTTGGTTCTTGTTGCTTCGTTTTATCATCAAGTTAATGGTTACTGAAGTTCCAAAGCTGAGAAGTCTTAAGAAATTAAAGTATGGGGGCGGCTGGGCGGCTCAGGGGGTTAAAACCTCTTCAGGTCATGATCTCAGTGTACTGGGATCAAGCCCTGCAACGCACTGGGCTCTCTGCTCAGCAGGGAGCCTGCTAGAGATCCTGCTTCCTCATCTATCTCTGCCTGCCTCTCTGCCTACTTGTGATCTCTGTTAAATAAATAAATAAAATCTTAAAAAAAAAATTAGAGTATGGTGATAATAACTTAGAAGAGATAAACTAAATTACCTTTTTTTTTCTTTCTTGGTTTCACTGGAATCCAGAGCTCTCAGATATAAATTAAAGATAATATGACCAAAAAATAAGATATTAGATACCTTATATAATTTTGGATAATAGATTTGAATCTTCTGGGAATCTGTTTCCTCATCTACAAAATGAGGAAACATTAGATGGTCTCTTTCACTTTTAAACTTCAATGTTTAAAGTCTGTCCAAGTACATAATACCCTATGCAGAGAGTTACCAGATCACAAAGTGATTGTTAATAAAGCATTTTTAACAAATTTTAAAGACTGTCAGATCTCAGACAGATATCTCCAGAATTTGGGAAAGAGAAAACAAATTCATTTAAAAAACAGTTAAGTATTATGCATGATGCTTATTAGGATCAACTATCTTTTGTAACACTGACATATGTAAAGACTTGGGCAAATGGTGTACCAAACCAATTACTCATTAGTAACTGAGATTTCTAACGTCAATCATTTATTCCAACTGTGATTTACACCAGGGGTCTAAAAACTATGGCTTGTGTGTCAAATCCAACCCATCACCCATTTTTGTACAACCCACAACATCTTGTGGTTTTTACAAAACACAGAATGGTTTTTACAGAACATTCTTTTTTAACAGAACATTTGCCATTGATTTGACAACAGGGAACACTAATTTTGAATCCCAATTAAGCAATATTAAGTCTAGGCAAAGCTCTCTAGACAGAGAATAGTAAAAAAGCATCTATTATGTGATGAGTCAACCCTGATTTAAGTTACATAGTCATTAAACAGGCCCATTTCTTTTTATACCCAAAGGCCTCTGAAGAACGGCCTCAGAGTCCATCAGTGTGGACTTCAACTTGCCACACATATAAAAGAGAAGTGGTTTACACTGATGTCTTCTAACAACCCTTTAAAATACAAAATTACGTGCCTCCAAGATGGACTCAATAAGCGTGTTTAATGATTAAATAAATTATAGCTAATGTATACCGACACAGAAATGAAAAGGATAAAAAATTAAAACACTAAGTAACAGAAGATAGGCCATATATACTTTTTAAATTTTATTTTTAAGTAATCTCTACACCCGACCTGGGTCTCAAACTCAAAAGTCTAAGATCAAGAGTTGCACACTTTACCAACTGATCTAGCCAGGTGCCCTGACAGGCCTTATTTTTGGTACATTCTTTTCAGTTGTTGAACAGTAAATCAGTCATAGGACTTAAGGCAAACCATTATCAGTCGGGGAAAGACAAGTCAGGTATGGAAATGAAAATAAAAAAGCCAGTCCCCTCTGACTAGCAAGAAAAGCTCTGAGTTTGTTTGAATGGAAACCAGTATAAGAAAGGTAATAAAATTTTCTCAATTGAAACACACTGACTTACTATTCCAGCTCTGGAACAGACATGCAGTGAGAATATCAAAGACTGGAACATAGCTAAGGTTTAAAAGGACAACCACAAGAATGAATGCAAACTTTGCTTAAAACTGAGATAATATATAGGCTAATAAAGAGAAGAAGGTACTAGGGATAATGAATTCAGAATTAGAAATAAATATTACTTTTAATAGTATTTATGAAATAGTTTACCACAGAAGGACTAACCTTTGATTTTTAAAAGATGGGGGGGGGGGGTGAGGCGCCTGAGTGGCTCAATGGGTTAAGCCTCTGCTTTGGGCTCTGGTCATGATCTCAGGGTCCTGGGATCGAGCCCCACATCGGGCTCTCTGCTCAGCAGGGAGCCTGCTTCCCCCTCTTTCTCTGCCTGCCTGTTTGCCTACTTGTGACCTCTTTTTCTGTCAAATAAACAAATAAAATCTTTAAAAAAAAAAAAAAAAGATGGGGGGTGGACTAGTAAATAAAACTAAGATCACTAAGTCCTAAGTGAATCAAAACAAGTGTCCATGGACAGACTGTATTTGGTAAATTATTTGGAAGAGCAAAAGTAAAAAATGTGCAGAAGATTGGCCTCTTAGCAAAAATTTATGAATAATATACATCAAATGTCCAAGTATGCGGAGGGGGTACAAGATGAGGTCAACACCCATCCTAACAGGCAATAAATGCTTGTTCAAATCAAGTGAAGACAACGGAGACCAAGTTTAATACTCAGATAACAAGTTGGTACACACCTGTACCAATACCCGCCCCCCCGGCCCCGCCATAGGCCGGCTACCAGTAAACCTACGAAGACAAAACGCAAAAGAAAATAGGAGTAGAAACTGATGACAAAAATGAATTGAGATAGGCTTTGAAGTTTTATTGAAAACTGGGGGAAATCCACCATGAAAATGTTTGAGGTCAATTTCACAGGGTGAAAGAAAACAGTTGGCAGTACTGTCCTGTAAGATTTTTTTTCCCAAAATCCAACAAACAAAAAAAGTCCACATAGGAACAAATCAAGTGCATCACTTCATAACCACACTGAGGCCCTGCAGTGCCCATCCTTTGTTAAGTACTCGAACCAGTCAGGCTACAGACAAACTGCAAAGGCAGACTTTTAGTACCATCTTATTAAAAATATTTCTTTCCATTTCACTGTAAATGTACTTCAATGCTAATGCTGTTCAAAGTGCTCAAAACTAAAAATCAGATTTGCTATCTTTATCCCGTCCATAACAAAGATTGATTGGCTTTTTATTTAGTATACAAATTAAGTTTCAAAGTGTGGGGGCATCTGGGTGGCTCCGTCCTTAGGCATCTGCATCTGCGTCCGGCTCAGGTCATGATCCTGGTCATGATCCTGGCGTCCTGGGATGGAGCCCCACACTGGGCTCCCTGCTGGGCGGGAAGCCTGCTTCTCCCTCTCCCGCTCCCCCTGCTTGTTGCCTCTCACGCTGTGTCAAGTAAATAAATAAAATCTTAAAAAAAAAAAAAAGTTTCAAAGTGAGGTAGGTAGATCCTCGGGGTTCCCAAGATTTTTTAAGGGGTCCATAGGTCAAAATGATTTTTATAGTACCAAGACATTACCTGCCTTTTTCACAGAATTGACTTCCACCCTGATGTTATTACAAAGCAGTAGTGGATAAACTGCTCATACCCTAATGCAAATCAAGATGTTACATCTTACTATCTTAGCAGATAGTAAGTATGGTAGAGATATTCTTTACTACCATACTCTCAAAAAAAAAAAAAAAAAAAAAAAAAAAACCCACACAAATACACGAATCTTTCACTGAAGAATTTCATGAAAGCACCAAAAACACTTAAGTTTATTAAAATCTTAGCCCTCACATATACATCTGTTTAATATCCTATAACAAAACATTAAGTACAAATAAAGCACTTCTGCACACTAAAACGATGGTTGTCTCCAAGAAAAGCACTGTGCAATTAGTGAACTGCAAGCTGAACTAGCTACTTTTTTTCATGGAATACCATTTTTACTTCAAAGAACAAACTGACAAAGTATGGCTTTTCAGACTGAGAATTTGGCAGACATTTTCTTGCAAATAAACAAAGTGAAACTGTCACTTTAAAGAAAACAACTAGCAATATTTGCTGGCAAGAATAAAACCTAAGATTTTAGGAGAAATTAGGATTTGGAAAACTTATCAGCCACCATGAACTTAAGATTAAGAGCACCCCAATACTCAAAAACTTGTCTGATAAGATCAAGTTGTTATATAGATCATGATGTTCAATAACTGTTTCTACTGCATAATGAACATATGGAAAGTATACACAACTCAGTAAACAAATATTTTCCCAAACACCAATACAAAATTATGCATGAGGAAATGAACTATTTTAAGTTCAAAAAGACCAATGGATTTTAATGTAATAATACAAAAAGTTCACGGATACAACTTCAGAACTTGCAATGCAACTAATCATTAAACTACCCACTTGAGACTTGGCAGTATCAAAGAAAATATTCAAATTCATTTGAAAAATAAATTTTATTTTGATTTGAAAAAGTACCAATTATACATCTTTGTAAGGCCAGATTTTATTTTTCCTAGACTTTGATTATAACAACATACCTCAACATGAATGCAGAAGCATACGTGAGAACATAGCTATAGTCTAGTAAACCAGGGATTAATAAAAATTTGCAAATATATAAATCAATGTGATCCTTCTCATGAATTCTTTGGAAATTCTTGGAAAATACTTATTTTTCATTAAATATATTCTTAGTGTTAACATGTTATAGATAGGTTTGTTATGTTAAAATGCACTGGCAACATAAAACTTCATAGTTTTAATTTCTAATGTAGCAAATATTGACAGCTATAACACATAAATAAAAGCTCTTTGGCATCATTAATGTAACAAGAACATAAATGAAGAATATATATCTGCTAGTACAAAAAGTGATTCCTTCTTGGGAATATTACCACTAATCTTTTTTGGGGAAAAGACCTCTTATGCCATGAGCATTTTTCAGATTTTAACAGGATATAAACCTTGTTTGAATTCTGTTATATTCATGCTGGAATATACATAGCTATCTAGTAAATTCATACCTAATGACCAAAAAATAGACTTAAAGAAGCCAGGAACAACCTCATGCAAAAGTTCTACTTTTGAGAAAACATGTGGAATCTACTAAATACAATATGGAGGAAGAAAAATGACCCATCTGAGACTACACCTCTGGAACGAAGCTGGTCTCTGTTCTGTAGCCGTTATTTCCCAAAAGGAAGACATTCAAGACTAGGTAACAGCAGCTCCTCTGTACCATATATATGAAATCAAATCATGTAAAACTTTGGCACTAAAATGTTCCAATCATATACTCAATCTATTGGCAACACGAGAAATAAAGAGGTGGCAAGCTGAGCAACAACTCTGAAATTCTTTTTGGTCAGATTTCCAGGTTATACCTGGTGCAATTTCCACACCTGTTCCTCTGCATTCTGAGGACACAACAGAAAAAACAGGAAATGCAGAGAACAGAGGAAATCTAGGGAGTAGAGACACATCTGTGTTTAATCATGGTAAATTAAGTATTCCACACCCTATTACTCCTAACCAGATCAGTAACTGCTGTGAATACATTAAAAGAAATTCAAAGCATAATAGGGCTTTAGTTCTTTTTGAAGTCCTTGTAACACATGCCACTGTCACCCTTTTGGCAGGTAAAGAAGCTGAGGCCTAGGCAGAAGTGCTGCATAAAAACAGCTCTCTCTAAAATCTCCTATCATCCCTTTCCCTGGGACAAGTAACCCTACTCAGCACAACCAAACTTACCACTATTCTACCAATAAAACTCTGCTTTGACAACATCTTCCACCTTCCCCTGAACCCCACCTCTGACCCTTACATTCTAAAACCAACTGAACTCACTGCTCTCCTCAAACAGTGCTTGTATTCTAAGTTTGTTGATAATTGAACAAACACAACAAACACATTTCATCACTTCTAGCCAGGTAGATGATACGCTTTCGTTAACAATAGGTTAATGAATAATAATGATTTAATGTCTATTTTCCAAGGAACTTATATATAGCAAAGGCATAAATATATCTCCTTAAATGTCTCCAATTTGAATAATATATCGTGTCTTCGAAAAGAAAAAAAATTTACTTATCAGTTCCAAAGTGTTTGATGTCTAATGTAAACTACAGAATTAAACACAAATAGTTTTACTTTGTTACAAAGTGGACATGCAGATGATCTAAAATGGGCTGTCCCCTCCCTTATCTTTGGGGAATGCATTCTAAGACAGCTAGCAGGTGCCTGAAACAGCAGATAGGAACCCTATAGATACTATGTTTTCCCCTATGTATGCATACTTATGAGAGTCTGATTTATAAATTAGGCACAGTAAGGCATGCTTACTAACAATATGCCATACTAGGAGTTATGTATATGTGGCTCTCTCTCCAAGTATCTTATTGCAGTGTAATCACCCTTCTTCCAGCCATGATGTGAGATGATCAAATGACTCTGTGATGAGATGAAGTGAAGCGATTGACATAGGCATTGTGACATAGTATGAGGCTACTAGAGAGTTTCTGACAACACTCAGAAGGATCATGTGCTTGCTGGACTGCGGTTGACAGAAGGTAACTGAAATCATGGAAAGAGAAACTATAGAAATATAGAAATAAGGACTAGCACATGGCCAAACAAAAAACAAAAAAATATTCACAACTTAAAACCTTACATGAAGAAATTATTAACCCAGAACACATCCACAGATATTGAGTGTCATTTACTTTGTGAACTAAGAGTGTGAAAAAAGTGATATAAAAGTGGGAAATCTGAAAAATAAAAAGCAGTGTTTGGGGAAGTGAATGTTTCCATGTCCTTCAATTTATCATTCTCAATACAATCTTGCAGGAGAATGGCCAATAATAATTTAAATAATTATACTACTTGTATACTTAATGAAATGCACGTCTACCTGAATACAGATGTTATTTTTCATTTACTTGCACTTAGGTAATACGAATATAGTTCAACTTCCAAATGCAGATGTGCACGACTTAGAAATTTCTAAAATTTGGTTTTAATACAAATGGACCTCTTATAGCAACTTCATAAACAATCTTTTATATATGAAGATGAACATAATCACATGTCTAGCCAGGCTGGCAAGAACAAAGAATAAAATACAGCTTTTTTAAAAATCTTAAAGACCAAGGCACAAATGAGTTTACAAAAAAGGAAGGGAGGTAAAGGGCTAATAAAAGCTAAATGAACACAAAATTTTATGTGTAGGGAGGGGTGGGAGAATATCTAAACTAGAAGGTTCCCCAGAGGTTCTTCAAAATGCAGCACGTTACATCCTCTGGGAAGCTTTTAAAAATCCTGACGCCCATGTTACACCAGAATTTCAGGCGGTGGGAGTCAGACACAATTTGTTTTTTTTAAAGATTCTCAGGGAAATACAATGCACAGCAAAGTTTGAGAATCTTTCGTTTACCCAACTGAAAGCATTCTAATAATCTGCTAAATATGATAACTTAAGAAAAAGAGCTCTCTAGATCACAAAGTACTTCTCAAAATCCTTATGTCCTTAATTTCCTAGAGCTGCCATTACATAGCACCACAAATGTGGGTGCCTTACAACAGAAAAGCATTGTCTCATTTCTGGAGGCTAAAGTCTGAAATCAAGCTGTTGGCAGGGCCATGCTCCCACCAAAGCCTCAGTGGGGGAAGATCCTTCCTTGCCTCCTCCAGCTTCTGGTACCTCCAAGTGTTCTTTGGTTTGTGGCAACCTAACACAGTCTCTGCCTCCATCTCCACATGGCTGTCTTCCCTCTGTGTTTGTGTCCGTGTCCAAATTTCCTTCTTATAAGGACACCAGTCACAATGGAATAGGGCCTACCCTAATGACCTTATCTTAGCTACATCTGCAAAGACCTTATTTCCAAATAAAGTCACAGTCACACAGGTACCAAGGGTTACAATTTCAACATATCTTTTGGGGAACATAATTCAATCTGTAACACCTAACTTTTAAAACAAGAAAACTGACTGTTGTATGATTTAATGCAGAATTCCAGCTTTGAGAGAACAAACTCATAAATGCTACACCTTTTCAGAGTTTAAAAGGACAACAGATGTTACAGTACTCTAAATAGAGGATCCATCTTCTTGTATCCCTTCAGGACCTAGACTACTCCATTATTAAACAATAAGATTACAAAAATAAACTACCCT
The DNA here is from genome assembly GCF_011764305.1 of Mustela putorius furo. Lineage (NCBI taxonomy): Eukaryota > Metazoa > Chordata > Mammalia > Carnivora > Mustelidae > Mustela > Mustela putorius. The sequence goes on from NW_025421987.1 coordinate 78,873,389, forward strand.
CATGCTAGTTTCTTCTTGCCCTGGCTGCCAAACTGCTATTTCAAGATACTATTTCAGCAAAGTCCAAAATTCTTTAGTCTGGCAATGAAGTCCCTTCCAATACAGCAACCTACAGTTACAGCTTCTATTCCTTCCCACTCTTACAATCAAGCCGGGTTGCACTGTGAAACTGTGAAGCTTTCAATATTGCAATTTATAAGAAAAAATACATACATACATTTGGTCAAATGACCAAATGTGTATTTCTCATACGTATTTGGTTTTAGTCCCACATTCCTGACTCATGAAGAGTTCCCCAAATCCTTGGAACTTCACAAGTGTTGAGAGTGGCAAAGGTGTCTCTTGGTATGCTGATGAGATGACTTTGAGACCACACCTAAGGATAGGGGCTGGTTGCCAGGAGAACTAACCCTGTGATTAGAGGATTGGATTTTTCAGTTCCACACCTACCAAGTTTTAGGGAAGGGGGAGGGCCTGGAGCTTTAATCAATCACCAATGACTTGATCATGTCTGTGTGATGAAGCCTACATAAGAACCCAAAACGACAGGCATCAGAGAACTTCCAGGTTGGTGACCACACGGAGACTGGGGGGTGGGGAGTGGGGGCGGCATGCCTAGAGGACATGGAAGCACCATACCCTTTCCCCTCATGTTGCCCTGATGCATCTCTTCCATCTGGCCGTTCCTGAGTTGTAATCTTTCATAATAAACCAATAATCTAAAATAATAATGTAAAATGTTTGGAGTTCTATGAGCTGCTCTAGCAAAGTAACTGACCCCAAAGAGGAGGCCATGGGAATCTCCAATTTATCGCTGGTTGGTCAGAAGCACAGGTGACAACCTGGGCTTGTAACTGGCATCCTGAGGGGGAGAGGACAAATCTTTCAAGATGGAACCTCTGGCAGATAGTGTCAACACTGAGCTGATTTCTCAGATAACTCGTCACTGAGGGCTGTTTGTTGATGGGGTAGGAAACACCACCCTGCATTAAAAACTGAGTCTCAGAACATCAACAAAAGAGCCTTCCATAACAAAGTACCGCAAATTGGGTGGCTTACAACAAAATGTATAGCCTCATAGTTCTGGAGCTTACAACAAAATGTATAGCCTCATAGTTCTCTAAGTCAGAGGTGCAAAATCAAGGTGTTGGCAGGACAATGCTCCTGAAGGTGCTAAGGAAGGGTCTGTTCCAGGCCTTCCTCCTACCCTCCCTGACTTATGGATGCGTTACTCCAGCCACCTCACCAAGTCTCCCCAGGACTCTTCACATTCTTTCCCCCTGTGTCTGTATCCAAATTTCTGAATTATATACTGGATTAGACCCTACCTAATGACCTCATTTAACTTAAAGAGACTGCACTTTAACCTTACAGAGAACTTATCTCTGTAAGTACCTATTTCCAAGTAGGCTTATATTCTGAAGTATTGTGAGTTTGGACTTCAGTTTATGAATTGAGGATGATACAATTCAACCCACAACAAATAAGCAGCTGATAAAGCCCAGGATTAGTAAATACAGATGCCACCATCTGTACTTCAAAAGTATAGATGACAGGTATAGATAAAGGTTAGACTACAGGTACAGATAAAGGTTAACAAAAGCCTGTTCTCCATGACCTTCAGTTATCTCCTCAGCATGCCCATAAGATAGATAAATCCTTTAGAACACAATTCAAAACAATAGTAATTATGGTGACTATGAAGGCATCAACATGCAGGGATCAATTTAAGTGACATTATGTGGGTGAACTGTCCAGAATTCAAATCACTCTTCTCTTCTCCTACAAGTGAGTTATTCATTCCCAGCGTGTCATGCTTTGGCCAATGGAAATTGAGCAGATGTGATACACCACATCCAATCACAATTTTATAGGTATTACAAGTATCTGCCAGTCCTCTTGCTCTCTTCTCCTGTCACAAGAATGAGGATGTCCTATACACTGGACCTGCTCTAAAAGCCTGGATCCCCAAGAGAGAAGACAGAGAACAAAGACACAGTCAACCAACATTATCTACATTTAAGATACACAGAAAATAAACACTTTTTAAAACTAGCAAAGTTATTTGTAGTCATAAAGAAAACTAATATACTTTAAAGCAAAATTCTGACTACATGTAATCCCTACAGACAAATAAAAATTGCAAAGAAACTTTAAACTGCTTTCAATAATCTTCAAACCAACATTTTCAGAAAGGAAAAATAGACACAAATAGAGAAGCAGTAAAAACTGTTTTGTCTTCTTTCCATGATGAAGTGCTATAGAAGCTGGCTACGTCTGGAGGACGTAGAACAATCCACTAGGGAGGTAAGAAGTGAGAAGCTCAATGTGTCAAACTGTCCTAGAGAACAGTCTGTCTTGATGGCAAAAACATTATGATCATTTTACTTTTATTATGAAACTCGTATTTGATGGAACTGAATACAAAAAATTAAAATTACTTTAATATTTATAACACACTGATAAATATTCATTTTTTTAAAAGATTTTTTTATTTTATGACAGAGAGAGAGCAAGAGAGGGAACACAAGCAGGGGGAGCTGGAGAGGGAGAAGTAGACTCCTGCTGAGCAGGGAGCCCCATATAAGGCTTGATCCCAGGACCCCTGGGATCATGACCTAAGCCAAAAGCAAACAACGCTTAACAACTGAGCCACCCAGGAGCCTAATACACATATTTTCAGTAAAATTCACACAATACAATCAAGTTTTGAAACCCTATAATCATATGTATGATTAAAATATAACTAGGAACTCGTGATTTGTCTTTCTCTTACTAAAAATACACATTTCCTAGGCCTAAAACGACCTACAAGGAGTTAATAGCATCCTCCTAGTAAAAAAGCATTCTATACTTGGATTACAGTCTTTAAATAAACACTCTCCACTAAAAGAAGTCAGAATTCTCTACAGGAATGGCCAATTGCAGGGCTAAAGCAGGAAGCTTAGAACATCTTGTCATGCAAGAAAGCAAGAAGACTACCAAAGACCACTCCTGTCAGGTCAAAAGGAGACAGAAATAAAGTAAATTAAACCACCTCAAAAATAGATTATAAAAAATAAAAATAAAATCCACATCACTGGTCACCTTGAGAGGTTACTAGAGTACCACCAATTCAGTATTCTGAAAATTGGTAACTAAAACATTCAAGCACATACTCTGCCTTTCTTGTGCAAGTTCTATTTCAGAATATCACAATGCTTGATCAGGAGGAGTCCTTTACAGAATTCTAGCCAGTCAATGCAAAAATAAATAAATAAATAAAAACAATAATAATTATATATATATATATATATATATATGTATATAGTTAGAAAATAGCCATTTCTATTCCTAAGAAAATAATGAATCTAAGCAACAATTTATTAACGATGCTAAGTCCACTAGGGAAAAATCTGGTGCACAATTGTGTCAAGGGTGGATTAGGCTAACAATAACTGAATCAACTAATCAATATCACCACCACTGAAAGTGACACAACCAGATGCTCTATGCCCCATGCACTGTCATGCAAATGGTCATGATCAAAGAACTCCAAGTGAATTTAATCGAGTCAACTATCACTTTACAGACATACAGGACAACAGTGAAATATGTTAGCAATATAAGGATGCAGAGACAAATTAAGAATATAGGAAATTCAACATACCAATAAGTGGAAGGGGCTTAAATTTAGCAAACAGAATATAGGAAATTCAACATACCAAAAGTGGAAGGGGCTTAAATTTAGCAAACCAAAAGCAGTATTAGACTTTATTTGGATTCTGACAAAACTAACCATCTGAAAAGGTCAATTGGGAGCCAAAAGAAAAAAAATTTAATTCTCTTTACCTCTTTCAGTTTCTCATAAGGCTTGTATCTTTTGTGGACCACTGTAATACATGAAGCCTAACCTTTTCTCCATATTAATCAGAAGGGAATCTGTAACAATGAGGGCAGTGAGTACAGAGAAAATATAATGACTGTTATTTCAAACTCAGCATGTATCCTAGTAGTCTTCTAAGCCTTACTTTGTTTAAAGATTAAGATCCTCATTTCAATATAATATCCTGGGCTTGACTCTGTTCTGGAAAGCAGCTCCAGTATCGATGCTCTCTAAGTTCATCTAGAAGTATCAACAGTTTTCATCAGATCAATTCAGTGTTTCTCAAGTACAGGTCTTAAATAGCCTTCTTCCTTCAACATAACACAAATGTATCCAAGGTGCTCAAGTAAGTAGTTTTAAAGAAACAAAATTCTAAGGCCATGCAATGGGTGTTTTTCTTCTCTGCTCTCAACCTCACTGTTTCTTGGAGAAGGAAAGCATTTAGAGACAAAAGAGGAAACTATCTATACCTGTAGACAGCAACTTCAGAATCCGTTTGATTTACTCCAAAAATATTAAGAAATAAGTAGTAAAGCTTTCTTATAAGAACAGTGAAACCCCTTGATTACCACATGGTAATCAGATATTTAACCTTTGTTTTTTATCAATTAATTATGTAACTAACCCCCTTTTCCCCCACACAATTTTCTTGCACAGTTCTCTAAAACAAATGAAAGGAAAAAGAGATATTCTTTCAAAAATATATGAAGTTCTGCTTGGGCCAGGTGATCTCAAGAACACCTGACCTCAATTAAGATACCTAATGTTATAACTAGAATTATAGAATATTAGAATATTATCTAGTATTAATTTTATATTACTATATAATAATACTAGAATGTTAGAATTAGAATTATGTTATATATAAAATGCTATAGTGAAAATGAATACATATTAAATTAGAAATAAGCATCTGAATCATTAAGCTGTACAAATGAAACTAATATAACGTGTGTGCCAACTATACAATTTAAAAAAAAAAAAAGAAAAGCATTTGACGTGAGTTATATACATTTTTAAGACTAAAACTATTCCCACAAATCACACCTATTTTCACTCTACTACAAGATGTCCTGGCATTTTATAGGTGCTCTACTTACCTAAAAGCTCAAAATATAAATTATAATAAGTATAACACAAATCAGGAGGAAAAGTATTATTTTGGGGGGGTCTGCTGATATAAAATTAACTGCTAACTGATAACCTATAAAGAATTACAGGCTTTAGAGCTGAATGGAACAAGAGAATTTTTCCCTTCCTGTCACAGGTTGCCCAGATTGATGAAAAATCTCACAGCAATTACATGTATATAATCACTTTCTTTGAAAACAAAACAAAACTGATTTAAAAGACTGAAAGTGATGGCTATAGCATTGTATGAACATTATGGAAAACTGAACCCAATGAAATAGTGCCTTTGCAAAACAGAGATGAATACAAAACATCTGCTATCATTTCTAAAACTTCTATAGAGATTTGGATTAGGAGAGGAAGAGGGAGAAGATGAAATGAAGACCTCCACCCGTCTAGTCTGTGTATGGTTTATCACATGTCACTGGATTATTTAAAAAAAATTTTAATCTATTCATGGCGAGCAGGCAGGAGTATGAAATTATTTCCCTTTCATCTGGTTCTGAATTTAAAAAAAAAAAAAAAAAAAAGCCTAATGTGTTGAAATCCAAGACTGCTAGAAACTAGAAGAATGCTCCTTTTTTCCATTACATGGTAGAAATGGGTTCACCTTTTTCTTGTCCCTGCTTATATTATTAGTGGTAAAAGAAACTGAAATCAATACCTAAACAACAAGAGGGAAGTGGTCAGAGCTAAAAGCAACAGTGAGAGCATTCATTTCAAAATTCAGGTTTTTGTTGATATAGATCACTACTCTAAAGAAAAAATAAGCACTAGATCATACAATGTGCGACACAGGCGAGATTTTTTCAAACACTGGTGACTCAACAAGTACTCTAATGAATGACAACTTATGCTCATTAAAAAAATGCAAGGTACATGACAGCAGATACTTGATCCTTGTTATTCACTACTATACTTGTGCCTGGAATATAGCCCGATTCACAAAAGACACTCAATTATTATTTGTTGCAAACAGTAAATAAAGCTCTTTCTTTCTACTTAGTCAATAGTGTTTTAAAAGGCAAGAAAGACACTCTTCAATGACATTCAATGTTCCTTCTCATCCATTCCCAATTTGATCTCCATTCCCTGCGCAATTTTAATAGCTTGTATCTCCATTTCTTTTTGGGCAAACTCTGAATATGAAAAAAGAAAAAGGCCCACCACACTCATTTCTAGCCCACCAGTGGTCCTTGCTTAGTATGGCATACCAAATTCACCTGTGGCAGCCTTTTCAAAGTCAAATCATAAAGTTCTTGACAACCCTGAAAAGTCTTAAGTTTCAGAAAGCCAGAGGTACATCCCACACATGTATATTTTGACAAGTTTCTCAGGTCACACAAACCATGACTGTGGATCACATCACAAAATTCAAAGCTTCACTACCTTTGAATCCTGTAACTGCTAACACACACAGACCCCTCTCTTTTACTTTCATCTACTCCGTTTTTCTAACGAAACAGGTATTCGTGGCCATCTCAAATTACTCATACTTCTCAGCATCCTTCAATCGTCATCATATTTCCTGGACCAGATCTATGTTCCCTCCACTTTGATGCAAGTCTACTGATACAAACAACAAATGCCGTGATTCTGACACTCACTCCAAATAGCCTTGCCATTCCCACTCAAGCCCTGTCACTTATGTAAGCCCCAAATTATAATGGTATCTAACATCATTCTGCCCTCCTTCTGAGCCATTTGGTAATCATTTTATTATGCCTTTAACACCCTGTTAAATTTTCCATCATGGATTTAAAAAAAAAATTCAACTTTCCTCAAAGAACCCATCTCACCAAAAGCCTCTCAATCTCGGGTTGAGATCACTTCTCTGATAAAAGTTATTAGTACTTCTTGACTTTTTGTTTACCTCAAAATCTTTATTTATCCTATTGTTCTGTGCTGACTTTCTGAAGAAGTTTAAAAAAAAAAAAAGCTACAAACAAGAAAAAAATTGTACCACAGAATTTGTTGGGTCTCCTGTGATATACTACCATATCATTAGCAAAAATTACTAACCTTTCTTTGGGAATTTAATACAGAGGCTAACAGAAACAAGAGCTTTTTCTCTGCCCCAATAATAAGCACCTTTAAATAGACAAAGAAATAAATATTCCATTTAAAAGAGCAAAAAAACCTATTAAATATTTACCAAATTTATATGACTAAACAGTATTCTATCGAAAGACACAAAGATTGAGCAAAGGAAAATAATGGATTGGTATTGTATTGTTTTGCAACATGTGGCTATCCATCTGAAAAGTGGGCACACGTTTTACAACAGACAAAAATAAATTCCAGATAAAAAATAAATAAATAAATTCCAGATATATTTAATATTTGGATAATTTAAATAAATGTGTGTGTCCATGTACCTAACACACACATACTTCACACATACGCCTTAACAAAACATTGAGGCTACATGTCCAATATAGAGAACAGAAAAAGTCCTTTTTTAACCAAGACTAGAAACTCAAAAAACTATGCAAGAAAAGACAGCTATATCTGAGTACATAAAGATTTACTAGTTTATCAAAGAAATACATATCAAAGTGACAATGAGTAAAATTACACACTGTAAAATTGGTAAATATTTAAAAGATCTAGAATGCCTATTTCAGACAGAAATGTGGGGAAGGCTATTTCCCTATATTTCAATTGAAGATGTGAAAAAGCCCTTTGGAAAACAATCTGTCAACCTCTGTTACAAGTGAAAATATTAGACTAAATCATAAGAATTTGTTATTTTGTTGTTAAAATGGTCAGTCAACAAATATACATCCCTACAACCTAGAGAAATAAAATATAAGTTCCTAAGGACACTTGTTTTAGAAACATTGTTTTTTTAGTGGAAAAAAAGGGGAAACAGAAATAAAGTAAATGTTCATTAAAAGAGGAGTACCAAAATAAGACTATAGTATATTCATAATATTCATGTACTACACAATCATTAAAAGTAATAAACTATTGGGGGGACAAAGAGAAAGAGTTTCCTTTCATGTATAAAATGTAAATAATCATATTTACGTATTTAAATATAATGTATAAAGGAAAAAATATTTTTATAAAATTATTTTTGTTATTGCTAAAGTTCTACTTTTGACTTTTTGAATTTAAAACACTTTATTATCAATCACCACCAAATCCGATGGGTTTTCATACTCCTCGATCTCCACTCCTGGCCATTTTCAGCATTTAAGAAAATCACAACTCGTCCTTGAACTTTCCACAGCTGGCTTCCTGACTCGTCCTCTTTCCTCTCTTGAACCCATTTTTCTTCCTGCCCTAACATATGTACAGCCTTTTTAGCCTTCTGATCTTCTGTCTACTGTCCCAACTAAGAGTCTCAAACACTCTAAAGAATTAGAAAATACCTCTCCTATTATGTGCCACTCCACACATCCTGATCTCTCCCACTCAAGGAATTCAGTTCCAGCTGACCGATGCACACATCTATTTATATGCCTTCTTGGAATCTCGTAATTCAGTATTATCTGAGGCAACTTATATCCCTATACTCCCAAATTTGTTTCTCCTCTTGCCCATAATTACCACTGATTCTACCACTCACAACACCTGAAACTTTAGTATCCTATTGGATGTAACTTCTTAACCTCAGTTTTTACCTGGAACTTTATAGAATCCATCTCCTATTACTGTAAAGCAGCACTTTCAGCCACGCCTTTCTTTCTACAGTACCTGCCACCTGTATTACTACATTAGCCTCAGAGTCTCCTAGGTCTCTTCCTATTACCTTCTGACACCAAGGCATAAACCATAACTGATTGATTATATATTTATTTACTGCTACTTAATAACTTCCACATTTCACTCCAAAGAGATTGGCCAGGCACTTAAGCTCCCCCTCTGTGATCTCAGAGCATCTAGCCGTAGGACTTGAATCCACCCTACTCCTCAGGAGCATATATTCAGGGTGTAGCATTCTAAATCCCCTGCTTTTTCTTCAGTTCTTCGTTCCAACTGTAGGTGCTCAAATTCTTCTATTCTTCAAATGTCACCTCCTTATGAAGCCTATTCAAATACCAACATCACAGTTGGGTGTTTTATTTTTCTGAAAACTCGGCAGTAGCAAAAGAGTATCAGACTAGAAATTAGAATGTTGATGGCTTCTTTCAAATGCTACTGCTTTTGACATCTGGACAACAAACCAAGTTCCAGAGCCCCAGTTTCTTGTTCTGTAAAATAGGAATAAAATTAACCTACACACCTCACAGGTAGGTAAGAATGTAAGGAAGATCAATTATAAGTGTTAATGCTGCCATTGTATCACCTTTTATTATGCATGCTTGTTTTTCCACCACAAATTATAAATATTTTAAAAAACAGTCTACACTTTATATCTAGCACCCATCACATAGTAGCTATTCAAATGTCTTTTTTTTAAATTTCATGTCATAAAACATAACACTCCCATTCCAGCATGAGAAATATAATCCATGCCCAATTTATATATACTCATGCACTGATTAAAAAAAAAAAATCCACATGGCATTTCTGGACCTCTGATTTAGTTCACCTGAAACCCAATTAGTTATCTGATGGGTGGGGACCCTTTAAAATGGCTGATAAATAACTAAATAATCAAAGAACTCCAAAAATTTTACAATATATAATATGTAAATAATACAAAGTACCCGTGTGAGGTGACTGGTCATGGTGGTTTATTATCCAATCCAACAAATTTATCCAGCATTCATAGTTGAGCATTAGTGTTTTAGTTTACCTTAGAATTGTAAATATTGACATCATGGCTATTTCAGTGACACAAGACAACAGATTAAAAAAAAATGAATATACAAGAGAAACATTAATTCATTAAGCTGAAAGATTCTGTTTTTTCCTCCTTATACAAAAGCAAAATTAATGATGGGCAGTGTTCATCAAAATTCAAAATAAAATGGAAAGGAGAACGGAAACAACACTACAGAAACCTGTAAATCATATACTACAAGAACTTGAAGTCCTTGAGTTACCCCTGAAAACCATGTTGTATCTTAAACCATGTAACATCTTACACCAGGAAACACAAAAGCTACCTAAAATTAGTAGGGTCTTGTCTGAAGGCCATAAGAACCAACGGGAACAGACACTCGCTAGCGAAAAATTGAAGAATCTGAACATCAATACAAAAATTATTAAAAATCTAAAACGCAAATATACTTATTTAAATCCATGAGTTCACAGGTTATATAACACAACTGGCTAGTATTTCTTGGCATTTTATTATTTCACAAAAAAACTGCTCTCGTATCTAGTATCACATCTGCTCTTAGATATAGTCCATATCCACATATATGGATATGACACACTTGCACACACCTGTAATTCATTTTTAAATCTAAACTTACAAACTCTGTAAAAATCATCCAGTCATAAACTTTAAACTACTCTTGCTATGGTGCCTAGTAAAGCTTCAATGGTTACTGATAAAAAACCTTACTAAGAGTCTGACTCTTAAAATAATGGCTGAATGCCAAGAACAAGTAGCACCAAAATAAAGTCACAAGTAACTGGGCCATATTATGGATTAAGGAGGATATGGGTAAAAAAGGAAAGAATGAGTTAGACAGGAATTATGAACAGCAGTTGATGAGAAGCAAATTACTGTGTGTGTTCATTTAAAAAAAAAAAAAAAAAGCTCACCCTGTATGTGATGTTGCTGAGTCCCATAAACAAACATCAGGCAGCATGATGTAATAGAAAGAGTCCTGGACTGAGCGAGGGGACCTCTGTTCTAGTCCAAGGCCTCAGTTCCTCATCTGTAAAATGAGGGTGCTGAATTAGAGATCTGAGAGGGCTCCTCTAGCTTTAACATTGAGGGAGTCTATGGACAAACTCAAGAAGCAGCAATAAAATGTAGGACTTTTGTTAACAGTGAGGTTTACCTGTTAACATTGGAAACAATGGGTGGGAACAGAGATGAAAACAATGTTCATAAAATTTTGAACTTCAAATGGCAATTACTTTATAATTTTTAACTGCTAGAAAGGTTTTTACAATATACCAGCCTTAGCAGCATTATCATCTAAACGAGTGACCAAATTCTGACCTGAAAAACCGTATTCACCTTTGGTCTGCCCGACAGCCCAAGTAAACCTAGAAAACAGTGCAGAAAACACCTTTTGTCTAATAATTATGTTAAGTGATAAAGTGCCTCACAAGTGTCTCCAATTAACTAACTGAACAAAAAATAAAATGACACGAAAAAATGATTAGAGTAAATTAAACAATTATTTAATTTTAATATGCAATAAAATAATTATGCTTGTGATATCCTTCTTTGTTAATGAGCATATATTCCCTATGCATAATAATTTTTTGTTGTTGTTGTTAACTGGTAATTCTTTTCCCAATGACACTTTAAAAAGTGTTAAGTTCTCTACACTGAAAGAAATCAAGCTTCTACCAGTAAATAATAGAAAGACGCTGGTGTCTCAAAAAATTGGTTGTTGTCTAACTGCAATTACCAAAATAACATTAATTACCTGGTCTGAGTAAATACTTCAGGGTCTAATAAACTGAATATTGAATCTAATAAACTGAATACTATGTTTTTAAGTTCATACATCAGCTGACATTCTACTATTTATTTATTTATTACTTACAAGAATCCTATGGTTCTTACCTGGCAGACTTAAACTCCAAAGATCTAAGAACCGATAAACCTATCTCCACAACCAAGGTCTGTCACAAACCTACTCTTTTTAAGAATGTAATCTGTTATCTTTTAAAGGCTAAAAATATACAATGAAACATTCAGTGAAAAAACACTTAAAAAAAAAAAACTTGTTTTTTAAAGCCTGTTTTATGCAAACTACCTAAAGTGATTATAAAATAACTTGGCATACAGGCGATTCCATTAATTATTCATTTGAGCATTTCACCTTGGCAATATACTGCCTAGTAAGTTATTCAGAATCACTAATAAAATTCTCTCTGGTTGGCAGAAACAAAGGCAAAAATAAAGCAGTCTTGATGGCAATGAAATTTGTTCTTGGTTAGTCTTAAAATGGTTGTGATATCTATGTATCTTTGAGATAAAAAAAAAATCTGTGGAACAAACTTTTTCTTTAAAATGAAATTATTTTTTATTTTAATTTAGGTATTTTGATTTATAATCCTAATGAGCTGATTAAAATAAACTTACACCTAATGGCAAACAACAGAAATCAGGATGGATATGCAAAGCATATTTAGGGTTCTATTTTAAGCATGAGCTGTTTCCAGAAATTTTTTCCATCTACCTAACCACCCCCATGACTTTTTTCAGAGAGACTTAAACACTTAGCTTATTTACTGACAAAAATACTACAAATAATAAAATTCTGTAAGCCATATTATTTTTAGCCAGTATTATACAGACGTAAAAACCAGCTCCTGCAAAAATTCAGGACTGAACTACTGACTTGGGTAAATTTCTCCTCTAGGAAGGGTTGGCACCAAGATCAGCAGGAGCTAAAGGAGAATTTGAAATTTAAATAACTAGTTGGTACATCACATGAAGCCCACTAGATTGTTCCTAACTAAATTTCTATTTGTAGAACATCAACACATTTGTAATTCTTTCCACCACTTATGTAAGTCATCACATGGTATAATCTGCTCAAAGACCAAAATACCTCATTCAGTTATCAATAATATAGAATTCTTGGAACACTATAAATGGCTAGAGCTGAGCACAACATAGCAGCACAAATGCTTTGAAAAAGTTATAGTATCTAGAAATGGTAATTCTTTTTATTACTGCAATACAACTGGAGACGAAAAAAAAAAAACAAAGGGCTAAAAATAAGTCCAACTCAGACTATTTTGGTTACTAAGAAAACATGAAGCCTTTATAACATCATGCAATTTCATATAACTTTTTATTTTCTAAAATATATTTAATAACTGCTTAGTTTTGTTGGAAATTCTTGTTTCAGGACTGGGGAAGAAAAAAGCTACCAATAAGAAAGAAACTGAGTTGATCAAATGAATGGCTAAAAATCTCACATCTCATTATTACAATTTGTAATTAATAATTTGTAATTATTAATATTGTTTTACTTTTCTCTCATCCTCACCTACTTAAGATTTATTCTGATATATATATTTTAAAAGTCTAGCCTATCAGAATAGATTTCCTAAGGGTATATAAGGATAAGAAATGAATTAGTATTTTATAAATGTTATACTTAATATTGGGTATTATATTTTAATGGCACTATACCAATCTTTCCAAGTGTTATAAAGAACCACAAAATTCTGGAACAATGATATTTATTTGCCTTTTAACCAAACAACTCATTAACATACTATGACCACATTCCTAAAATACAGGTTTTTAAAAACAAATTCTAAATAATACATGATAATAAAAATAATTTCAAAAACCCAAATTCTAATTTAACCTGGCTAACAATTCTAGCATAAAAATTATGCAGCATTCTTCTTTTGATAAATGAATACAACATACTTAGAAAAAATGCATCCTAAGCCAAAATTCATAAATGACAACTGGTCAATTTAAAAAATGGAAAGAGATTCTAATACTTGTCTCTAATACGATTTTCAAAAACTTGTTCAAAATAAGCAACCCAAGGGATTCCATCTCCCATTAATCATACTTGACTCTAAGCATACTCTAATTATGTATCGATCCCCTCAGAATTTATGTATTATAAATGATCTTAATGAGCCTTTGCTATATCACTTTGAAGTAATCAAATTATTTGTGTGGGTATTGTCTTCTCACTTTTATTGTTCATTTTCATTTCTGTATCTTTCTGTATCCTAAGAAGTTCGGAGCTCAGTGTACAGGCACAAAAATGACAGTCATAAACTTAATTTTTAGTATTTTCATATAAAAAATATCAATTTTCATTAGATTACTAACAACCTATTATCAAATAGGAAACTGATTAAGAAAAATACTACCTACTATTATTTTTATAATTTTATTGTGAACAATTTTATACACGCAGAAAACACTTAAAAAACTGTACAGAAGTATTCACACGGCCACCACTAGGATTCAGAATTAACATTTCCTTTTGTCTTACCATTCCCTCAATTGATCTAACTACTGAAGCATTTCAAAGTAAGTTGCAGATCCATATACTTTCCCTATATAAACTTCAGCTTCTCTTAACTATTTACAGTAAAGCACTTAATACAGTGTTTGTTTCAAAGGAAAAGTTTACATAATATACAATGGATAGATATTAGGTTTACCATTCAAAGATATTCTCGAGTAACCCATATCCCTAACAGGACACAGGGTATTACCATCACCCTAGAAAGTTCTCATATGCCCATTCCTGCTTAAACCCTGTCTCTAACACCCATGCATCCTTTTTTCTTAGCCCTGCCAACTACTTTTTTTAAAAACATTAATTTTGCCTGCCCCACCCTAACACACAATAGGTAAATTTGCCTGTTTTTAGGACATGATAGAAATGGTATTATCGGGGCGCCTGGGTGGCTCAGTGGATTAAGCCGCTGCCTTCGGCTCAGGTCATGATCTCAGTGTCCTGGGATCGAGCCCCGCATCGGGCTCTTTGCTCAGCGGGAGCCTGCTTCTCTCTCTCTCTCTCTCTCTCTCTGCCTGACTCTCCGCCGACTTGTGATCTCTCTCTCTGTTAAATAAATAAATAAAATCTTAAAAAAAAAATGGTATTATCATTATGCCCTAATTTTACATAAGGCTATGTTTACCAGCATTCTGTTTCAGGAATTACTCCCAAGTTGCTGCCAGTATCAAGACTCTGTTCCTCTCTATTGCTCAGCAGTGTTGGGTTGTATGTACACAGCAGTTTATCTATTTTCTTGTTGACAGACATCTGAAATGTTTCCAGTATAGGGGTCAGCCACATATTTGGCACCGTTTCTATACAGAATCTGGTATTCCACCATTGTGGTTCTTTCTTTTGCAGGATTTCCTCTCTCTTCCTCCTGCTGGACTCCCATCACTCTACAGCTGCTGTGGTATTTCTGAATTTGATATGATTCCTCAAGCCAGTAAAGACAGCAAACAAGCCAGGAGAAGCCTGCCTGAAGCAAAACACCAGCAAGATGAGTTAAATTCACCCAAGGGCCATTCCTTCTTCTTTTGTTGTTGTTGTTAAAGGAACTGCTTCAAGTCCAGTTCCTACTTTTGTTTGCTCTACAGTGTCCACATGTTTTTTTCACATACCATCCAGAGGCTGTATTCACAATCAGTGGGAGGATTTGTCCAGGAGGAGCCACTACTTCATTTTTAAAATTATAACTCCCTATTTTTCCACTTCAGAAAAACTATTCTTTCTTTCTTTTCCTCAAGGGCTTGACTAATCTAGTCCCTTTCGATCCAGAGTCAAACTAAACCAAGAAAAGGTTTCTGGGAGTGGGAGATGTTGAGAGCTGGAGGAGGGAATACTGTGATTCTGTCCATGAACCAATCCAAGTTCCAAAGGCAACCCAAGACATGTATGTAGAACACACCCAAAGAAGTTAAGGTTTTGAGACCCTTGACATTAGCCACTCTTCAGATCCCACACTAACCCTGAGTGGTACATGCAAGGAGTAGGCCCATAGCAGCACAGCAAAGCCTCTGAACACCGAACTGGCATTGGAGGCTGACACTGCCATGCTACACACAAGGAGAGCTAACCACGCGGATCACCTGCTTTACTTAAAAAACAAAACCCGCAACATTCATAAGATACAATCCAAAATTATTTAACATACCCAGGATCAGGAAAATCTGACCAATTCACACACACACACAAAAGACCAGAATGCGACACCAATCTTGAGATTATTCAGATGTGAGAATTAGCAAACAAAAATGTGAAGGCAGCTATTTTAATCCATCCTCCACAAGGTAAAAGTATATTAACAGAAAAGACAGAAGCTCTCAGAAGTATAAAAAGAACCAAATGGAAACTTTACAAGTGGGAAAAATCAAGGGAAAAAAATGATTTGACAAGTACAAGCACAAAGAACACGAACACTGAATAACTGATTTCAGTTATTCAGTGAAGAAAGAAAATAACACAAACAGATAAGAAAAATATCTAATTTTAATAAAAGAAGAATTTCCCCAAAATTTGCATCTTTAGCACCAAACAGTAAACAAAACACAAAACCTAGACTAAAATCTTTTAAGTCTCATTATTCTATCTTCTTCTGAGATCCTGTGCACGCTCTCATGATTCACCTCTGAAAAACATTCTGATTAGGATACAGAATTTTAAAGAATGCTGGACCACCTGAAGTTCATCTGGTTCAAGTGTTGGTTCTGTAACTATAACAAATGATGAAATGGCATCAATTCTCTGAGCTCTAATTCCTTCTTTGTAAAATTTGGACCTACTTAGTAAGGACAACTTACTTAGCTTTATAATGCAGACCTGCTGTTAGAGAAGGCAGGTAGTTAGGCCCTAACAGGATACCTGGAGGTCAGCAGCAAGGGAGTCACAGCCAGCTGTGGGGAACATCAGAGGCCTGCCTGGCCACACTCCACATGAAACCTGATCAAACCAGACAGGCCCACGCTGGTGGATGCCACCACAGGGAAAGAAACCACTGACCCAATGACGAAGAAAATTCACAAAACCCTCATCCCCACTCCAAGTAATGGATATTCTAACCCCTAGTTAACAACCTTCAATAAAAGACAGAAACCCAACCCCACCCCACACCCGCCCCTGCCCTGGCCCCAGAGCATGCAGCCCACATGCTCCAGCTTCCTCCCATCCCAACTCTCAAATCTCCAGAGTTGAGTTAAACAGACTTTCTTGTTTGTGTCATTCACCCCCTGTGTTGTGTTTCTGTCGCTGAATTCTTTCCTGTGACAAGACCAAGAACCTTTGGTGAAAGCACCTTAGGAACACAGGCTGGGTCTCCCGCCCCCGTTCACCTGGCAACACCATGATCTAATTCTAGGAATGCTCTAAAGGTCATTCCTGTTTCCCCAGGCCTTAGCATTAGCCAAGTTCTTCAATGCTCTGATTACTTGTTTCTGGCAGATAGGAGAACCCACAGGTCAGGAAGCTATGACTAGCAAAGTCTAGGGCAACACTGTCAACACACATACAATGTAAGCCAATGCAAACTACATTATATAATCCTAAATTTCTAGTAGTCACATGAAAAGGATAAAGAGAAACAGGGGGCAATTATTCTAAGAATATATTTTACTTAACCCAGTATACAACCCAATAAAATACATTATATATATATATATATACATATATATGTATACATATATATATATTTAACCCAAATGGAATTTCTTATAATTAATATTTCAAAATCAAGATTATACCTTGTCTTCAAAATCTAGCATGTATTTTATCTTTACAGCACACCTCAGCTATGACTAATCATATTTCAAGTATTCAATACCACACATCGCTAGTAGCCGCAGGTCCAGATATGGAGGTGGAAGGACAAGGGAAAGGGACACAATGGCAAACAAGGGCCATGGTGTCTGGATGAGTCACAGAACACACACACGCACACACACAACTACAGACTGATGGTGATAAAAAGGATAGTCCTACATGGCAAGAAGATCAGAGAAAGTTTGTTTTTTGAAACAAATTTACATCTCTACGAGGAGTAGAGCCCACTTTAAGGGGAGGAAAAAGATATATAAATGACTTCCATTTCAAACTACCTGAATTTAAAGTATTTCTTTTTATGACAGCTACTGTCTACTTCATCCTATACACAACTGTGGGGAAGAAATATCATGTAGGGAATATATTAAAAGGCATTATAAAACAAAATACTTCTCAATTAAATGGTTTTAAAGATTTAGGGAAGGAAATATACATCAAAAGTAGACAATATTAACATCAAAGGTTTTTTTGTGACTTAGTTTCTGAAATTTCGGCCAAAATATCAAATCCCTGCTTTGAATGAAAGCAACAAAAAGTCTTAAGTAAATTTACAAATACCGAAAGCTCTCTATATTTTTAAAACAGATATAATTTCTATTGTTTTGGACAGTATAACGATTTTATTCCTTAACTGTTTCTCACGCAAAAAAAAAAAATAAAAATAAAGGTGATCTTTGTGAGAACCTAGGCTCCCACCCTAGTTTCATCTTTCCACAGTTTCAATCTTCTCAGAATTGCAGATATACTCAGGAAAGGACTGTGAAAACAAGACCTGGTTCAGAGTGGACTTTACGATTTATTATCTATGTGATTATGAACAGGAATAATGGATTCCTCATCTATAAAACAGAGATATTAACAATCTCGCAAGGTTACAGAGAGATTTAAGCAAGATGTTTACTAACACAGAACATTCACTACACCTTCCATTTCTGGTCTGACTTTTATGTACTTTATCATTTATCAAAAAACTTAAATGAATCAAAATGTTTTTCAGTGTCTCCTACACATTTAAATTATTTCTGTGTAATGTGTTCTAAATTCGCAAACCCTTATGTTCCTAAGTCATTTTTTTTTTAAAGATTTTATTTATTTATTTGACAGAGAGAAATTACAAGTAGATGGAGACGCAGGCAGAGAGAGAGAGAGGGAAGCAGGCTCCCTGCTGAGCAGAAAACCCGATGCGGGCCTCGATCCCAGGACCCTGAGATCATGACCTGAGCCGAAGGCAGCGGCTTAACCCGCTGAGCCACCCAGGCGCCCCCTAAGTCATTTTTTAAAAATATCAGACTATAGGGGCGCCTGGGTGGTCAGTCTGGTAAGTGTCTGACTCCTGTTTTTGACTCAGGTCAGGACCTCAGGGTCATTAGTTCAAGCCCTGCACCACTGGGCTCTGCACTGGGCTCAGCACTGTTGGTGGAGTCTATTTAAGAGTCCCTCTCTTCTGCAGTCTCCCTCTGCCTCTTCTCCACACTCTCTCACTCTTAAAGTATCAGACTATAATGAACTCAAAATGATCCCATTAAACATCTGAATAAAAATAAACATCAAATCAGACTGTCTTTTATATAATATAGTGATATAAGAACTTTAGCATCTTTTTCTTTTTTAAAAAAAGGTCTTCCTTACAGGAGGAAAACAGCAATCAGAGGGAAGAAGAGAAAATAGTCAATGAGCAGGACCTCTATTCCAATGAGCCGAGGGAAAACAATCCAAAGATATGACTGAAAGCATAAAAGGGGCCAACAAGGAGAAGAGAACAAACAGTACACCTATTAAAACCAAAAATTCCTGTCTTTTACATACCAGACTTTACTAAATTAATTTCTTTTGGGAGCAAAAAATTAAAAATTAAGAAACAACAACAACAATAACAACAAAATGCATTACTATGCACTAGAAAGATACTTGGATTGATGAAAGAAAGGAGCAGTGGAAATAAAAAGAGACTCCTAACCGTTTCAATACACCCAAGAAACTTGCAATGGCCTGTAGGCTTCAAATTTTATGGCTATCTTGCTAATATGAAAGCATGTGGCCCAACCGAGAATATGTTAGAACCTAGTAAGACTGAATTTAACATAGTCTGGGTAGTTTGAGAAGTTGGAAATACTTAGAAATAAGGCCAGAAAACAATCAGAAATAGGACACTTTTTGTTTTAATGTTATTCCATCAACCACCCATCCTTCTACCTCTATGTGGGTTTTAAATTCTTGTTCTCACTCTATTCCGAGTCCCTTGAGGTAAGAAAAGAGCTAGGTTTTGTTTCTGACTGCATGGTGCCTATATTAAGAATCTATGAAACGGACACCAAAATTATGTGAAGCATGAAGATAAATTTTTAAATAACAAAAACAACCCACCATAACAAGTTCTACTACAACATTTAATGTAAGACTTAAATCCACTTTCTTTGACTTTCAGATGATAGATAACCAGTCTTTCAGGTCCCATTTTAGTTATAGAAGCCTCAACATTATGTAACATCATCCAATGGTAAAAATACAGGAGATCAATAAAATATAACTCCAACATGTATATGCTCTCCTTTTCTGAGTTTATCTTTTTTTTGTTGTTTTTAATAGAAGATAAACTAGACGTTCTCAAAGAGACAACTGCTCAGACATATACAAAGGCATAAGCCCTTCTGAAAGAAATTGAGCCTGTGCGTATTTTCAGCTTCATCCATTAAGGGGGGAAAAATACCCTAGAGACTAAAGAGTTTTTCAAGATATCCATTTTACTACTGATTTGAAAATTAGTTCTCCAGGGGCATAAATTCTCAATCAAAAGAAAATACTTCACACAATGCCATCTATATGGTAATGCCATTCGTTCTTCACATTTAATAACACCACTTCAAAATTACAGGACAGTGAGATGATAAATAACGACAATAAACTTCTCTACAACAAAAAGAACAAATGAATTTACAGATAATATGATTAAAAAGTAGAAAGTAAAAGAGGGACGCCTGGAGGGCTCAGTTGGTTAAGCATCTGCCTTTGGCTCAGATCATGATCCCAGGGTCCTGGGATGGAGTCCCACACTGGGCTCCCTGCTCAGTGGGAAGTCTGCTTCTCCCTCTGCCTAGTGCTTCCCCCTGCTTGTACACTCTCTCTCACAAGTAAATAAACAAAACCTTTTAAATACAGAAATTCTTTTTTAAAAAAAAGTAGATAGTAAAAGGGAACAGAGATCACTGCTTCTTAGGAGCTACTTGGGAGGGTCACAACTCTTTGGGGCCTTATCTTCAATCTAGGAAGCCACAACTTTTATCAGTTCTCAAGTTCTGGTTTTATCAGATAATCAAGTTCTGGGTGAACAGATGTTAACAAAACACACTAGAGCAACGTGAGAACAAGAAGAATGATCTACTGATTCACACTGAGAAACACAACTGCAGCCTGGAGTATTCACTAACGCACACGTGCTGGTGGCACCCGGTCCACATCTCACCACTCAATTTCCTTAGGAACTAAGCAGGTTCTTTCCACAACACCTGAGGGTCAGCTCTGGCCACAGGTTAGGTCAGGCAGGAGTTGCCAAGGAGCTGACGCCCTCCCCACCCCACAGCATAACTCCACCAATAGGGAATGAGAGTTTATAGACAAACAACTACAGCTTCATTGGCCCTGGAGTGCAACAACTCAGAGGCATTGTTCTATTCCATCTCCCAAGGTACAGGATGTAAGCCCCAAAAGTCCACAACAGTAACCTAACTCTTTAAGGCAGCTGTCCTGGCCTCTTTGTCGCTTACTTTCCCACCACTCCCCACTCCCACAGGAACTTTCTGGGTTCACTTTTCAAGTAAAACAGTTCTTTCAAGGGTCTCATTCCACTGAAATCAAATCTAAGACAACTGGTCAGCATGGTTATTTTTTCTTAGTAGGAAAATCTTACTGTTAAGCCAAATTAATTTTAAGAAGTTGTGGGATAACTATAAAATCACAAAAAGAGAAAATAGGAGATCTAAAGAACGGGTCAAAAAAAAGACATTTTTTTGAAAATAAGGATCTATCTTTTGAATAGTTCAAAGTAGAAGATACACAAACAGCTAAAACATATAAACTGATGCAAATTAGAACTACAGTGACATACCATTTCTCATCTATCAGATTAAATACACACAGACATACACACACGCCCAGAAAGTTCTGACTATACACTGTTTGCAAGTGAGTAAAAAGGCAACCTCACACACTGCTGGAAGGAATTTAAGATGCCATAATGTCTAAGGGAATTTGGCAAATTGCCTTAAAAAATGCATATTTATGATCACACCTAAAACTCCCATTCTTGAAACAGATATGGTACATCCATGTAAAAGACGATCACACAACCATGAAAAGGAATGAGGACTGACTCCATACAGTGCTATAAGATGATCTCCAATATGAGTATATACGTGGGTTTGCTAATTTTTTGAAACTAGCAATTACAGATAAAAATCGGTTACCTAGAAGGGGAGTAAGAAAATAAAAATGTACCTTATTTTGAAGTAGCATAAATGTTTTATATATAATTACAAAACAGAACTATCAAAATATTTAAATTCTAAATACTAAAAATAAAATGAAATAAAAGGACCTTACTATATAACATGAAATATTAAATTTCATATTCCAAATATTTATTTCATAAAATGAAATAAATGAACCTGACTATATAATAAGATGGCAGAAAAACTGTGGATTTTTCTTCCAAGTGGACTTACTTCAAGTACTATAAAAGTAATACTTTGACTGTAAACTTCAGTGGGACACAGGCCAAAATTCAGGAATCATATTAGTGCTACTGGTTTAAATATAGAAATACATATTAAGATAAAAATCAGTATTATATATGACAGTTCTATATGCATTTTATATATTTTAACTCACAGGTTTCACTTATATAGTCTGTATTTTATACTTTAATAATATATGCTATTTTCTATTACATTTATATTTAATAATACATAATATTATAAATATATAGAAGAAAAAAGTTTATGTAAAAGTCAACTTAAAAAGGCTCCTTGGCCAAGACCATTTGAGCATCACAGTAAGAATAAACACTGCAATGCAATACACATATAAAATATTTTAATCCACAGGCCCAATGATACTTTAAAAAAAAAAAAAAAAAAAAAAAAGTCCTCATTGGTCTGCTTTCCCAAGACTCCTAGCAGGAAACAACGCAATAATTTGAAAAGTGATAAATAAAGGAAAGAATCAAGTATTTCGTATGCCTTTCCTGTGCAAACTGTGCCACAGAGTAATCAACTATATGATGAGGAAAGTTTCTCTCTACAGAGATATTACAGGTCATAAATAATGCCTCGATATAATTAGGATATCAACATCTTGCATGTTGTCATTGAAATAAGAAATCTGAACAGTGAGCAACAGTGACCTAGTATCACAGAGACAACTAAATACGTACATCTTCATGGAGTACTTAAGGACCTTCTTATGAAATATTCTGTCACCCTGACACCACAAAATAAAGAAAAACCTGAATTAGATTAAGCTTTTAAATATGACTGCTGATTTGCAAAAAAAAAAAAAGCACAAGGGAAAGAGAGGCTTTTTACTATAGGGATGCAATTAACAAAACACAAAATGAGGCACTTCACATGGTAAATAAATTAAAAGGGAAAAAATGCAGTAAGTAGAAGAGAAAGATGTACATACCAACCAAATATAATTATATGGATTTTGTTGTGATTCTGTAGAAACAACTATTTATGAACAAATGAGGAAAACAAACTAAACGGCTATTTAGTAACATTAAGAAATTATTGGATATGATCTCATATCCATTAGAATGTTCACTGTCCAGAAAGAAAGGAAGGAGGGAAGGAAGGGAGGGGAAGGAAGGGAGGGGAAGGAAAGGGGGAAAGAAAGAAAGAAAAGGAACACCACCGAAAGCAGTAAGTGTTGGAGAGAATGTAGAGAAAAGAAAAATCAGAACTCTTGTGTACTTTTGGTGGGCATGGAAAATGGTACAGCCACTCTGGAAAACTGTTTGGAGGTCCCCATATGATCCAAGAGTTTCATTTCTGGGTATACACCCAAAAGAAGTAAAAGAATCTTGAAGAGATATATGCACACACATTTTCACTGCAGCATTATTCACAAAAGCCAAAGACGGAAGCAACCTAAATGTTCAATAACGAATGAATAAAGAAAATATGGTATATGTATATAATGGAATATTCAGCCTTTAAAGAGAAGGAAATCCTGTCACATGCTGCATGCTACAAAACTCATGATCCTAGAGGATATTATGCTAAGTAAGCCAGTCACAAAAGACAAATACTGTGATTCCACTTATACTGTATAAAATAGTTAACATCAAACTCAAAACCAAAAATTAAATAAAATGGTTGTTGCCACCTACTGCCAAGAAGGGGAAATGGGAGGGTTTTGTTCAATGGGTTTCAGTTTTGTAAGATGAAAAAATTCTAAAGAACTGCTGTACAGGGACGCCTGGGTGGCTCAGTTGGTTGGACGACCGCCTTCGGCTCAGGTCATGATCCCGGAGTCCCAGGATCGAGTCCCGCATCAGGCTCCCAGCTCCACAGGGAGTCTGCTTCTCTCTCTGACCTTCTCCTCGCTCATGTTCTCTCTCACTGTCTCTCTCTCAAATAAATAAATAAAATCTAAAAAAAAAAAAAAAAAGAACTGCTGTACAATGAGAATATAGTTAACACTACACTTAAGTATACTAACTGCACACTTAAAAATACTTAAGATAACAACTTTTGTTTTTTACTACAATTTTTCCAAAGTACATTTGAATCCCTTTTCAAATAAAAAATAAATTATAGTCAATTTTTAAAGTGTAAAAATGGTATTGTGGTATATATTTTTAAGTAGTCCGTATCTTACATAGATACATATTAAAATATTTATGAATGAAATGTGGTACATGTATTGGCTCCAAAACAACTGGGGGGGGGGGTAGGGGTGAAAAGAGACATGGAACAATGGGGTTAAAGATGAAACAAACCTGGTGATTACTGCAGCTGGGTGAGAGTTCATTATGCTATTCTGTCTTCTTCAGTGTATATTTGAAAATCCGCTCAATAAAAAGTTAAAATACTAATACACACTTGTTGGCCAATGGCTTCTATTAATCAATGAGATATTTACTGAAAAGAGTATGCAACATTTATTTAGGAAAGTAGCTGTAAATCATAAAGAAGTAAGGTGCAATTAGAGTTAAAATAGCTTGTGCCTAGGCAAGTGAAGAGTAAGCAAAAAAGAGTTATTATGAATCCTCCATCCTTATTTGTATCACAAACAAAGTTGAGGTTGGGGGTGGTAGACAGAAGTTATACATTCCCACAAAACATTGCTTGATGGCATTTTCAGGGGAAAAAAATATAGGATACTATGTAGCACATGTTTCACTAAAAACCTGGGCAACTCTCAGGTTCATGAGAAAACTACCACCAAGAATCAATACCTATAAATGTATTTGCACATCATGCAAATGTGTACAAATGGCTGTGGTGTCCTCAGACCACAAGCAAGTTTTTTTTTGTAATCTTGGCCTTCTTCATCTCTAATGCTGACACTAATTTAGAACCAACATAAATGAACATAAATGTCTGTGATCATGACTTAAAAATTATTTCAGGATTTTTCAACAAAATTGGCAAAGGAGTTGGAAATAATCTGATTTGAAATACAGTCTAAGAGCTGTTCCAGAAAACATCACAATGTATAGTTTCTGTGAGGGGGGACACTGAAAAATTCACTTGAAGATAAGCACTAAGGGGGCGCCTGGGTGGCTCAGTGGGTTAAGCCGCTGCCTTCGGCTCAGGTCATGATCTCAGGGTCCTGGGATCGAGTCCCGCATCGGGCTCTCTGCTTAGCAGGGAGCCTGCTTCCCTCTCTCTCTCTTTCTCTCTCTCTCTCTCTCTCTCTGCCTGCCTCTCCATCTACTTGTGATCTCTCTGTCAAATAAATAAATAAAATCTTTAAAAAAAAAAAAAAAAAGAAGAAGAAGAAGATAAGCACTAAGAAGAGAGCGCCCCGGGGAGCCTGGGTGGCTCAGTGGGTTAAGCCTCTGCCTTTTGGCTCAGGTCATGATCTCAGGGTCCTGGGATGGAGCCCCGCCTCAGTCTCTCTGCTCAGCTGGGAGTCAGCTTCCTAAACCCCCCCCCCCGCTCCCGCCTGTCTGTCTACCTACTTGTGATCTCTAATAAATAAATAAAAAGTCTTTAAAAAAAAATAAAAAGAGCCCCCTGCACACAGCACTAGAACCTCAGATACCCAATAGGCCTGCTTAATGGATTCTCAAGGGGGACATGCCATAAATTGTTAAGGCTCCAACAATCAAGAAAACCAATAGATTTCAAATGTGAACTTCAAACATAAAGCCAAGGACAGGTAATACAAATGATGGCGCTGATTTAGCCCAGAGCTGCTTCTTGCATGAGAAACTGTAATGCTCCAAAGGAAACAGCAGATTTAACATTGGTTACTGAGTCACCCAAGCACCTTAAAGAACCCAGCAAGTGTCTGATAAATTAACGAAGAACCACAGATCCTTCATGCTAGGTAAGGCCGTACAAAAAAATTCTTATTTTCTTCAACATCTGCTATTAACTGCTGAGAGAGAGAGGCAACAGGGAGAGGAAATCTTCCTTTTAAGAACATACTAACAAGTTCATCTTTAAAATGAATCACTTCCTAGGAATATGTCCACAGATAACTCATCTCATTCACTTATCCTGGTTCTAGTTAATTTTTAGCAGCTTTTATTTCAGACTGATACATCTACTATTTCCCACCAAATTCTATGAACCTTTATCAGTTTCTATAGCTACCTCATTTAATGTTTACAATAAAAGTCCAATTAAGTAAAATAATTTAAAATTTTAATAATGTACTATAGAAAATATTTTGAAATAGATCATTAATTCTAAAAAACCCAGAAAGTAAAAATTCATTCTTCTACATTTACTGAACTCTAAAATACATACCAATACCATTTAGATAAGGAATTACTTTTTGTATGGGAGAATCATTCTGATTTTACTTACCAGTAATGACATCACTTAGTCTACAGTGAGAATAATCCTTAAAAATCTAGCCCGATTTTATCATCTAATTTTATAAGTTTCTGCCAAAATCCCAGACATACACAGAAAAGAAAGCAAATCTCAACTCCTACAGAATGGCTTTTCTGCTGTATAATATAGTTCACAGATTTTTATTACACAGAGAAAGGTTGCTAAAATGAGGTTTTTAAATAGTAACAACGGCTCTCCTGAAAATCATTCACTCACTAAAAACAGGTAGACCTTTAGCCATTTAACTGCCCATTATCTCTAAATATTAAGATAAATACAACACGCACAAAGACTATTTTGTAAGATGATTGACAAAACACAAAGAGCTATTACTGATGCTATAACCTCAACATGAAAATTCTATTCACAAAATATAGCCCACTTGTTAAAACAATATCATTGCTATATAATACTTTTCATCCTGGCAACCACAGGCAAGAGGCTAGAAACTCTACGGATAATGGAAATCTCCAAACTAAGGGTTCACCCTTTTCTCTTTAATTAAATAATAAAAATTACCTTAAGTAATTACACACATTTTTAAACCATTTCTTTACTCCAGAACATAGATGTATTTTGTCAAACTGTGAGAAACTTTAAAAATTCTTAATGGATGCTGACAAATAAGAGAATAATAAAAAGACTAATTAAAATACTAGCATTTGGAGTGGGAGGGATTCTTACCATTGGCAGTGCATTGATGTGGGGATGTGCAATTGAATATCCGGTACCGCCAATCACAAGTTTCTGATGCTGAGAAAAAGGAGAGTAAAATATTCAGTGTGCCCTAAAACAAGTTCAGCTTAAGAAATTTCACATACCAAATATTCATGTATCATATTCTATTTATGTCTGTAAGGTCCCCATCACCAGTGATTATCCTTCTCTCCCTCCACAACTGTTATCAGGAGCAACAGCAGCAACTTTTGAGTAGTATGTGGCAGGCCCAGAATCTTTACAACATTCCTAGAAGGCTGACACAATGAACAAAATGAGAGTGGAAGAGATGAAACTGCACATAGTGCAATTTTGTACACTTCACCCTGATTCAACTTAACTTGTGCAAATATTACTGCAACAGGGCCCAGGGCAGTGTGTTCATAATCTATGATCATGAGTCATGAAGACTGGTATCGACTGGTCTTCTACATATTCTGTTTAATAAAGACAAACGCATGGTTGGTTTCAAGTTCAGTCTCTTCAAAGTGTACGTTTGACAGACTTGACGCAGTCCCCTGAATTGCTAAGCCACAGCCTTCTGTGTCAACATACAAGCTGTTGTTCGCATACCCTGCCGAAGTGGCAGCTCTCAGAACACAGACCACGGCAGATGCCACCATATGCTGGGCCTGAGCTCAGCTTCATGCGAGAGGGCAAGTGGATTGTCACAGAAAGGACAGCAGGAGCTTTACCATCAGTACCTCACTAGTGAATTAAGTCAGCAAACACTACAAAGATAACTAACCAAATACATGGAATAAATGGAGAAAGAATTTAATCCCTTGACATCTGCTCCTCTCTGATCTGATCTTTCATTGACTAGAACTCTCATTTGTGCTCACAGCCAACTCCATGGCCATACTGAACTAGTGCAGTGCTACTACAGAACTTCCAGGAAGTTATAATTTTAGGAATTAAAATAGTATTTATTAAACATGGCACAAACACACTGAAATTATAGATAGCTACGTGAACACACAATATCCCACCAGTCACCGGTGCTTCAGAACACCGCAGTGAGCACCAGGGTGTTTTGGCATGAGGCGCTGGAGAACTAGTCGGCAGACCCTTTCTAACACCCCCAGAGAGACATCATGATTGAGTCCAAACAAAAACTCAATTAGAGCTACCACTAGGCTCTGTCTACCTCTGGGTTATCTGTTATAAATACCAGTTGTTTTATCATAAAGATTTCATGAATTTTTGAGTTATAAGCTATATATGGTTACTTGTTATCTAAAAACTGGCAGGCTGCAACATATCAGAGAAAGTTTTGCATACATTCGTTCTATTTATTTATAAATAATTAACATGTGCTCCTAAATTACATACATCTTAAAACACAGAAAACGAAAGTTAAAAAGAAAAGATGTGTGCTCATATGTCAAATATCCTTCTTGATAATCTCTTATGATTTTAACCATCTTCTAAAATGATTAGATCGTGGCAGGTGAAAAACTCATTCTAGTAGTTTAAAGTATCAATGCTATCATTACATTGTTTCCTATTTACATTTCTTATATTCAGGTTTTTATGTATAAATCTTTAAATTATTAGTCTGTTTTGGGAGGTCTGATAGAAACTAGATAAGATAAGCCATAAATCAACATGATCAAACATAAGTAACCTTATAGAAGTAAGCTCAGACACATGGCAATTCCCAGAAAAGGGGTGAAGAAGGGCTGGGAGTGTCCCTGCTACTCGGTGGAGCTCCCACACTTCCCCCTTACACAGGACTTTCTGATGTCAGACTGAATAAAAGGTACAAATCTGAACCTCTGTATTAAATATTAATAACATTTAATTTTTTTAATTTAAAAATACAAAAAGAGACTAATCGAGCCCTGTACTCCAAAGGATACTTATTTTCATTACGAGGGTGTATATACATACCACACAGAAACTCACACCAATCTATCTACCTTTGGAAAATCCTAAACTAGGTCATTCCAGTTGCTAGTCTTTCTTGTTCCTCCTCTGCTTGATTCTCTTAGTTTTCTCTTACTTTTCCGTGATTAAGGAGTCTTTCTGTCATCACTCTTGCAGAGGTCTCTAATTATCTTTTCTCTACTCTTATTTTCTTCATTGATTCATTTAGCTTTTCCTTTCAGACTATAGCCCCTTACGGGAGAGGGTCATAACAGCAATTTAATAAACATTTAAGTAGTTAAATAAATATCTGATTCTAAGATTTGAAGGGTAAATAAATTGGTGGAAAGCAATATGTCAACAGGTACACCCATTTGCACACACAACACAATCTGAAAAACGGAGGAATTTCCTTTTTTAAAAAAACCTTATTTCTTTATTCCACAGAAAGACTGATTTTGTGAGTAGGAGGAGAGACAGAACGAGAGAATCTCCAGCAGACTCCCTACTGGGCATGGAACTGGACATGAGGCTCAACCTCAAGACCAAGATCATGACCTGAGCTGAGACCAACAGTCAGACACTTAACCAACTGAGCCTCCCAGGTGCCCCTAAAACAGAAGGATTTCAAAAATATAGATATATGATATAATATGATCTGATATTGCCTGGGCCATATTTTGGTTTCTACATATTTGGGTTCTACATTTTGGTTTTCCTAGTCAACTCATTTAGCCAAGCCCTGGCCATTTTGTGCATTTATAAAGCATATCACACAATTCTTCAGCTTGTAAAATGAATTGTTTGAATTTTAAAAGATAGAATTATATATCCTACAAAAAGATTACAAAAATATAAGGTGTTTTTAAGATAATCTGACAGAATATATATTGAAACTATTTGTACTAAAGTAATTCAAGTTTAAAAATACAAAAAGAGACTAATCGAGCCCTGTACTCCAAAGGATACTTATTTTCATTACGAGGGTGCTCTCTCTGCCAAAATGTGTATCCATTACACTTGCCTTTATAATCACACTTACCGCACATCTCCTAATCTTCACCATAGAATGTCACCAATCTCTCCGTTTTCTGCCACTTTGACTGCCATGACGTAACTCATTCATTGCAGAAATTACCTTCTACTATCATTCTGGCCACAAACCTAGTCCATCTCTTTTGAGGCTCAGCCCAAATCTGCTTTCTCCCTTGATTATTTACCCCACTACCGAGACACATATGTGCCTCCTTTATTACACCTGTGTAGTGCCATATACTCTTATCGTGCCTCCCCTACCAGACCTCTTGAGACCAGGGACTTACTTGTTCACCCTGCTGTACCACAAAAGCCCTAAGAATAGTGAACAGAAAATACACAGTTCTTAAGATCCATAAGTTGACTAAGTATTGTATTATTAATAATATAACATAGGAATAGGTATGCATGTATTTGAAAATAAAACACAATAGAAACTATTACAGCACAAATTAATTATATTGGTAGGGACAACTTACAGTGGATTTTTGTTTTAAAAATGTTTAGGAAAGCCTGGCTATTACCAGTAATTTTAGTACCACTTCTAGGAAGTAGCAAATAAAGGCTGATATTTAGCCATTAAAAGAAAACTCAAAGAGCACGTGACCAGTCACATTATAAAATTAGTGTTAAAATCAGCAACTACTTTGTGTACTACATAAACTAAACCCATTTGCTTTACTTCTTGTAATGCAATAAATGTGTGTAGGCTTTGGTTCTGTATCCAAATACAAAGCTTTGCTTTTACAATCTATACTTCAGGACATTTTACCTGAAGCAGATGGAAGTATTAATTTCAGAATAGAATTTCAGCACAGAAATAGACACTAACTCAGCAGACATCTAAAATCTACCCCCTACACATAATTAGGAGAATTTTTTTTTTAAGATGCAAAAATCTTTTTAAAACAGCACAACAGTATATTCTCACTAATCTTCAAAATTATTACGCTTGAGGGGTGCCTGGGTGGCTCAGTGGGTTAAAGCCTCTGCCTTCGGCTCAGGTCATAATCCCAGCGTCCTGGGATGGAGCTCCGCATCAGGCTCTGTGCTCAGCAAGGAGCCTGCTTCCTTCGCTCTCTCTCTGCCTGCCTCTCTGCCTACTTGGGATCTCTGTCACATAAATAAATAAAATCATTAAAAAAATTATTACGCTTGAGAACTTAATGGATTATGGTTCTTTCCCCCAAGGAAAGATACAAGCAAAACAAAAATGTGCTTATAATTTAGTGTAGCAACATAATCTAATCTAGAACCTAGTAACCAGAAACAAATTCAAGAAACTGTACCTCGTATCCTTAACAAATAGAAATTACAAATGAATTTAAATTTGTGGAGAATTTGGGGAATCATTCCAGGAATTAAGAGAAAAACGTAAGAATCCTAACATAATTAATCTGCTAAGAAAATGTTTATTAAATGAATTTCTTGGCAAAAGAAATGTCACAGATAAAGCCCAAATTAAATTGCTTAGCACATGACTGAAAACACAACAAAAAGTAATTACAAAAAAAAAAAAAAAAAATATATATATATATATATATATATATTTGGAACAATAAAAAAATATATATATATTTGTAAAACAAAAACTTTCAACTGTATCTTCTCAATTCCACTAATCCGTTTCACTAAAGACTTTATTAGCTGTTTTCCTCCATATGGCAATTCCTAGTAACATACTAAGCATTCATTCATCAAGGCCACTAAGCGTCTGGATGTCTGCGCTCTCCTCTCCCCATTTTTATCTCCCACCCAATCACGTACACTGATAATATTCTGGGAATCCAGATGATGAAGCTAGTGGAAAGGGGGAAAGAGCCTTAACAGAAGAATATCTTAAGGAAACCACAGAAGAATATCTTAAGGAAACCAACCTTGAGGTCAGAGTAAAAGGCAGAATGGTACAGATCAAATAGCTCTGCCATCACTGGCTATGATTTTCCACTTCCTTTTGTTATTTAGGTGACTCAAGAAAAATGGAATCAAAAGCTATATATTATGATCCCATTTTCCTAAAAATTAGATATACTCAATACCACAAAATCATATCAAAAGCAACTTAAACATGCACTAGTGTCTAATTGTCCTATTATTACTTACGTCAGTTGGGTTAGTTTCATTGGTTGCATCATATGCAGCTGAATTCTGTATTAAATTTACATTTAAAAAAATTACTGTGCAAGAATAAGACAGCTATCGGAGCACCTGGGTGGCTCAGTGGGTTAAGCGCTGCCTTCGGCTCAGGTCATGATCTCAGGGTCCTGGGATCCAGTCCCGCATCAGGCTCTCTGCTCAGCAGGGAGCCTGCTTCCCTCTCTCTCTCTCTCTGCCTGCCTCTCTGTCTACTGTGATCTCTCTCTGTCAAATAAATAAATAAAATCTTTAAAAAAAAAAAAGAAGAAGAAGAAGATAGCTATCAAGTACCTTGAAATCTGCCTGTCAAAGAGTAAGCAATCCAGTTAAAGACCATAAAAACACAAATTCAATTAGAGAAAGCCACAAAGTTTTTAAAATTAAAGTTTAGTTTGGGCAGTTTCAAGTGTTAATGAAAGTCCAATTTATTTTTCAGGCACGACATCTACCCATCAAATGCTTCCAGTTCACTAACTTTCAAAACGTGAAGAGAATGTGAACATGTGAAAAGGCTTAGATTCAAACTTGAGTTGTGATACTAGAAAGGTGATATAAAACATACGGATAAATAAGCACTATTGTTAGTTGCTTTAAAAAGTGAACATATCAACAAAGAAACTATAATTTCCTTTTCCAAAAAAACTGCTACTAAATTAATTGTGCAACTTTTAATTTATAATGCCTTAAAAACATGACAGACCTGACACTGTTTTCTTCTTAACACAAAGCTGATAACAGCTCAACTTTTTATTTTTTAAGTTTCAGAGAAAGAAACAAGTAGAGGGGTGACAAAAGGCAATAGGAATAGTTCAGGATCTAAGAAGTAACAGAATGCATAAGAAAAATCAAACTTTGCCTGTGACCACATATGAAGGTAGGTAAGTACCTCAGCACCTGGCCAGTTAGAAGAAAAAACTGATACAATTCCTACATCTTATTCAGTTTCTCACTCTTCCCAAAGATTGAATATTTGATTCAAGATACCAAGAATTTGAACAGCTAAATTAGGACAACACAAAAATCATTCTGCTGAACAATACATTCCCAGCAGAAATGAAACAGTTCTGCCAGGGACGTTGGGTCTTTGATTAACAGAAAGATTGTTCCAGAATCTAACATAATT
The DNA here is from genome assembly GCF_011764305.1 of Mustela putorius furo. Lineage (NCBI taxonomy): Eukaryota > Metazoa > Chordata > Mammalia > Carnivora > Mustelidae > Mustela > Mustela putorius. The sequence continues at coordinate 78,906,737 of NW_025421987.1, forward strand.
GTGACACAGCAGGTCCCTCACTCAGATATAACTGGCCTAGAGTAAAATTTGCACATCAGGTACATGAAAAGTTCCTCAGGTGATTCTAGTTGGGGATAAAAATCACTGGACTCAGAGCCTGGGTAGCTCAGTGGGTTAAGTCTCTGCTCAGGTCAGGATCTCAAGGCCCTGGGATCAAGGTTCCCATCAGGCTCTCTGCTCAGCAGGGAGCCTACTTCTCCCCCTCTCTGCCTACCTGTGATGTCTGTCAAAAAATAAATAAAATCTTAAAAAAACAAAACACTGGACTTTGTGGCAAGAAAGGGCAGAACGGGGTTTTACTAGTCAGAGTCTAGTAATCTATGGGCGGGATGAGGAGGTGGGGTAGAATGGGGGGATCCGTTCTTTCAAATATTAGCACTGCAAAGTGACTACTCCTCAGAACTAGGCTGGGAACCATACTGTAATGATTTTAAGGTTAACCATAAGAAACAAAAGATAAATTCAACCTCTCTCCCTAAAAATGAATTAGGAAAGAAAGGACAATAGTGAAGACTTCTTAGAAAGAGACCCAGTAAAAAGACTACAAGACAGAAAAGTTATCATTTTAAAAGCACAAAAGGAGCAATGCTGATACTTAAATTTAGATAAAGAGTTTCCCGAGTGAGACTCTTTATGTGACAGTACTGTAAGTAGTAGGTAGGAATTATGGAAAGTTTTTTTTTTTTCTGCTCAATATGAAGGAAAACTGTCACACAAATCAATTGAAATGTTCGAACAAAACCTATATATATCACTCAGCACGAATGTTACTACAGTGCCACATGGTATCAATTGAAATGTTCGAACAAAACCTATATATATCACTCAGCACGAATGTTACTACAGTGCCACATGGTAAGGGGTCATACATGTGCCCTGTCCAATTCCTTCCCACTAGGCTTTCAAGTGTATTATTAGGCCCATCAGTAGCTTCTGTAGCCACCTCTGTGCAAGTTAGACTCCAGGAGGACAACTTAAGAAGGGGGGGGCGGGGGGGAGGCTGTACTACAGCAGAGGGTGTTAAAGAGCCTGTGCTGTGGAGCCACACAGATTGGGCTGGACTTCCAGGCTCAGAAACGCAGCATACTAGCCCATCAAAGGCAAGTTACTTAACCTTCTGGTACCTCAGTTTTCACATATGGAAAATAAATTGTTTTAAGAGTTGAATAACTTAATATTTGTAAAGTGCTAAACAGTGCTTGTTTTAAGATTCACATGCAATCATTTTTAAAATAATATATATAAGTAAAGGGGTGCCTGGGTGGCTCAGTGTAGATTAAGCCTCTGCCTTCAGCTCAGGTCATGATCCCAGGGTCCTGGGATCAAGACCTACATCAGGCTTTCTGCTCAGCAGGGAGCCTGCTTCCCGCCCGCCAGCCCCCCCTCCCGCCACCTCTCTGCCTACTTGTCATCTGTCAAATAAATAAATAAAATCTTAAAAACACACATACACACACACACACACGTAAGAGGAGCCCCTCCCTCTGAAATGACATAGTGCCACACCAGAGAAACATCGTAGCTGACACTGGTGGCCCAGATGTGAGCACCCACTTGCTCCCTTGGCTGCACACTTCTATGCAGGGTACAAACTCCCCATTCATATTCTGCTGTGCTATGTACTACTGTGACTGGAGAGTCCTGTTAATACATTAGATCTTTCATGAGTTCATTTATAACAGCATTACTCCTCAAAAAAAAAAAAAAAAGAAACAAACAAACAAACATTGATAAAACATTTAGGTTAGAACAGATCTGGAGTGTGACCAAACACGGCAGTTGTCCTGTGTGACCACACAGTGACAATGAGCACACATTACTAGTGTGATAACACCCAGTGATGAAATGAATACACCTGACCCTCTGTCTCAGTGAAACAGAGCCTCTCAATCACACCTGAAAACTTAATCTTCAGCTTCCACTTTGTAATAGAAAAGGATAAACTTAACTTTTGTTTAATTAAAAACATGCCAGCAGATAATTACTTAAATGAAAGCTGTCATTGTGAGGTGGCTGGGTGGCTCAGTCAGTTAAGCATCTGACTCTAGACTGTGGGCTCAGCGCATGATCTCAGGGCCATGGGATAGAGCTCCACGTGGGCTCCTGTTGGGCTTGGAGCCTGCTGGAGATTCTCTCTCCTGTCCATCTGCCCCTCCCCCCTTCTCTCTCTCCCCCCCCCAAAATAAATAAATAAAATAAAATTGTCATTCTGAAGTCTTTTGAGCACAGAGAAAATAAATGTATGTACATTATATTAAACTAGATATTAGGTTGAGAATTTTTAAATGTTGTTATTTCTATTTACTACTGAAGGATGTAAAAGTCAGTCTTATTTGTCTTTACTAAAAGTATTTCCTTACAGATTTTCACATAAAAAAAACATAGAAACTGGCTGCTCTGAGCTTGTATTTCAAAGATTGTTATAATCTAGACAGTACCAATAAGTGTTTTGCCTTCAGTAAATCAAAACAAGCTCATTTAATTACAATGTTTCTATCAAAAAAAAAAAAAAAGTATCAGGAATACCATCCTTAAAGAAATCAGGGCTGACTATCCTTTCTCTTAATTTAATTTACTCTAAACATATGACAAATGATGTATTTATAATTCTAAAATATGTTAAACTGTTATCTGATGTTGGTTTGCCAAACTGGTTTCCATTTAACTATTTTTACCAAATTTAAAATGAAACATTTAAACAAGCAAATACAAGCCATGTTGTCTGCCTGATCCACTCAGGACACACAAATACAGAGAAAGGGATACAGATATATACACACACACACACACACACACACACACACACCCTCTAGGGGTCATGAAAAGAAAGAAAACCACTTTTCTTAAGTAATTTCAATTTATTTATTTCAATACAGAAGACAACTCTCCTTTCACTGCCCACCACTCAAGTTAAAATAAAGTACAGACTGCAACTAAATGAATACTACAACTGCTTAATCTAACTTTTTAGCCCTTCCTCAGCAATGGTCTAGAGGCTGGCAAACCTGGCCAGAAAGTTAAGTATTTTTGGATTAGCAAGCCACATCATCTCTGTCACAACTACTCAACTCCGCTATTATAATGCAAAAGCAGCCACAGAGGATACATGAAGGAATGGGTATTACTTTTTCCAGTGAAACTATTCATACACATAACACGCACAGGGCAACAAGCAATATACTATGTTGGCTACTGAAATAATTCCGAAAACTGTCCAAAAGTCTACCGATCCAGGATGAAGCATAAATCTACTAGGTTAAATGACCTAAGATATATTAAAAAAAAAAAAAAAAAAAAAAACACACTAACAGACGAAGTAAAAAACAGATTATTCAAGCATTCTCTACTCAAACCACATAACCATTCTATGGGAAAGAAATTTTCTAAAGCATTCAAATATCTATGTGACGCCATACAGGAACAATGAAGTTCAATTAAAAAAAGTATTAAAACTTGAGTAGTTGTCTGTGATCAATCTTCAGACACTTAAAGGACAGCAGAAGTAGAATGGAAAGAACAGCTACTCTTTCTATTTAAGAGTTCGGTTCTTTCATATCATACTCATATAATCATAAGCGTGCCTTCATCTGTAAAATGAAGCTGTTGTATAAAACTACACAGATAGTGTATTTGATATCCTAACCAGTATGAACAGAGTTCAGTTTATCATAAAACAGTGACAACAATGATTTAAAAATAAAAGTGCACCAACCCTATCAAGTCCCTAAAGATGTTTTCACAAATAATACTAATATATTATAAATGCTTCGTTTAAAAGGACATGAAAGGGTTATGAATACTACAGTATTGAAAGAAAAAATTCAGGTTCTAAGCAAAAACAAACAAACAAACAAAAAAACCCGTGTATGACTTACCATGAGATCATAAAAATGGGAAGAATCTTAAAAAAGCAAACAAAGAAAGAGAACAATGAAGTCACAGAGTAACAGACTAATCCTGGAAATAAACCCTCTTCACTAGAGCAAATGGAAGCAGGAAAACATGTTGGCCGTAAGTTTTGCCCAAACCAGCTGATGTTCATCAAGGAGTAGGTGAGAAGAAATGAGAGCTATTATGCATATTTATAAATTAAGAGAAAATGAGCTTGTTATTTTAGTATTTTGACATACTTTAGTGACACCTGGACACCAAAAATCACTTCTGTAATGTGAACTACAATGTTATTGCAAAGATTTTTTTTACATTTTTTAACAACTCTGTCATAATATAATTAATACGGGAAAGAAACAAACTATATATTTGTAATTATTTTTTAAATCAACTTCATAAAACTACCTGTAGACAGAACTGCATTTATTTAATTTTTTCTAAGATTTTATTTATTTATTTGATGGACAGAGATCACAAGTAGGCAGAGAGGCAGGCAGAGAGAGAGGGGAAGGGAAGCAGGCTCCCTATTGAGCAGAGAGCCCGACTCGGCACTGGATCCCAGGACCCTGGGATCATGACCTGAGCCGAAGGCAGAGGTTTTAGCCCACTGAGCCACCCAGGTGCCCTAGACAGAACTGCATTTAAAACAAAATGTCGATTTTCTTATCTTTCCCCAGTTCTTTAACATGGAAGCAACTAAAGATTCCATCAACAAACGACCTACATACTAGAAATGAACTCTCTCCATTAGTGACGCTTTAGTTACTCAAGAAAATAAATCAAAAAGCCAAATTGTTCATCAGGAGATTAGAAAGCAACATAACTTAAAGCCTATGTTTTATCTCTCAGCCAAGTTTGATGGCACAACTGTCACTGTTGCTGTTGCTTTTACTGACTGTTAAAGAGTTATCCCGCTATCGACCATAGAACCATAGTGGGAAGAAAGAGGAAATGAGAGGGGAAGAAAAGTTTTATCAACCTTTCTACTAGACTGTTAATTTTTAAAGTTAGCCCTTCACTAACAACAGAACAAAACTTACTAGAATACATCAATAAATAATGATCTTTGCCCTAGCAGAATTTGAATTCCAGCATAATTTAGAATTAAGTGTTATGTAGAAGTTGACAAGCTATGAAAAAAGAACAAGTCCAAGTAGAGTAAGGGATTCAGGAGTTTTTCATGAGGAGGAGGGGGTGGTGCCCCCAGGTAGCAGGAGTAAGTAGGATGCTCAGAATCAGTCTGCATATCAAGTGAGAGCTGTGAGATGCTCAAGAAGCTATGGTACGTTCTACATTCTGCATGCAGGCAGTCATGTATGAAGATGTGTCTTACCTTACTGTTGTCATATTACTGTCATTTTTCTGTTTGTTGGAAGCCATACCTGAAACATCTATATTTACCAAATAAGTCATTTGCGTTTCAATTACTCTTAATTTCTTCTCTGAACTGTCCATTCTTGCCTCAACTTCCTGTAGATAACAGAGCTATAATTTTAGGATAAATATCAGGCATCATAAACAACAGGTTTATCTAAATACTTAGCATTATAGGGGTGCCTGGCTGGCCCAGTCAGTAGACCATGAGACTCCTGATCCTGGGGTCATGGGTCTGAGCCCTATGTTGCGCATGGAGATTACTTGAAAAAAAAAATTGTTAAATAAAAATAAAAAAATTAAAAATAAATCTTTAGCACTATAATAATAAGGTGGTCATCATAAATGCTCTCAAATGAGAAAGAAGATATGCTAAATTTAAAAAACTTTTGTAGGGACACCTAGGTGGTTCAGCTGGTTAAGTGTCTACCTTCATTCTGGCTCAGATCATGATCTCAAGATCTTGGGATCGAGTCCCACGTCTGGCTCCCTGCTCAGCGGGGAGCCTGCCTCTCTCCCAGCTTGTGTGCACACACGTGCACTAGCTCTCTGACAAGTAAAAAAAAAATAGTATCTTAAAAAAAAAAAAACCACATGCAAAACTTTTGTAATTGTTTAGCCCAATTATTTTTCATACAAGCATTCTTGCCCAGTTAACATCAAAAAGCTTTGGACTTTTTCAAGACACAGGATACAAAAACAAAAACAAAAACATACAGAAAAAAATGCCACTGAAATGAAAGTCTGGTCACTTAAGTTCTACTGCAGTTTAGACACAGGCTCAATTTTTAAATATCCAGCAAATGTTTACATTGTGCCTGGTACTGTGTGTATTTATCTGCCATCACCACCTTAAAATGCCAAACTAAGTAAATGTAACAAAACACAAATGTGGATACAGACCAAGACTTCCTCAAATGCTTAAGAACCGCTGGTCTCCCCCCAACCCTGTGTTTAATATTCTTGAGTAGAACAAAAATAGACAGTGAGATTAATTTATGAAAATGCACAAAGCAAGACTCTATAAAGGTTAACTGAATTTGTTTCAATACCTTGTGTATTGTATTCACTGTAAATTCCTAGAAAAAGATTATCTCTGTAACTGTGCCTATTATCACACCTAAAACATAATTCTGGATTCCAACAAGTATTAAATGAGAAGTGGGTGGTGACTATATGTGGAGATAGGAGAAGGGCAACAAAATCTTAACCTCTTCTTTTTAAGAAGGAATGTAAGCCAGAAACTGTTTCAAGGATATTATGAGGAGGACCACTTGGGTGGCTCTGTGGATTGAGTGACTGCCTTCAGCTCAGGTCATGATCTCAGGGTCTTGGGATCAAGACCCGCATCAGGCTCCCTGCTCAGTGGGAGCCTGCTTCTCCCTCTCCTTGACTCTTCTCCCTCCCCCTACTCATGTTCTCTCTCCCAAATAAAAAATAAAATAAAATCTTGGAAGAAAGAAAGAAGGAAAGAACGAACAAACCAACACTATGAGAAAAATATCTTTCCCACAAAGAGGATGAAAACCTGTTGTGTGTGACTACTGACTGGCCTCTTGATCTCAAATCGGGGCTAATGATAAAAAGAACTCTGATGACTTAGGCTGGATTAGACAAACTCACAAAACCTAACGCCACTGAATTTACTCAGAAATGCAAGGATACAGGACAGGAAAAGACTATCCTGTAGCATGAGGCCAGACGTGTAGGCAGAATGTGAAATCCGGGAGCTACTGTCTCTGCACCTCTTCCTCCTACCACCACTTCCCTACTCAGGTAGGAAGGAACAAGGACTCAGAGGAAGCTACCTCTGCATTCTCCAAGCTCCACAGAGGGACCAATACCATTTTGAGTTTCATGGGCATAACTTCCTAGGGACCCAGCCCATCATAGGACATGCTCCACTTTAAGAATGCATCACACCTTCCATCCACACAGGTACTCCCAGTCCAGATGCAGCTCACCAGTCAGCAGCCACAGTGCCATACCCCCATGTTGGCCTGGAATACTTCTGGACATTCCACTTTTAAGCGAACCACCACTAAAAACTGAACCACAGTTATTTATCCACAGGAGAAAACATCTGGTGAACCCTTTCCTCACAACACACCTGGCTGTCAGTGATCCTGGGCCTGTAACTTAGTTTCTATGAGACTGATTCACCTCCTCTAATGACCGGGTTTGACTGAACTGAACTGAGAAATACCGCAACACAGACATAAAACCAAACTAACATACTACAAAAAAACTTACAAAGAGCATAGAAAATCTCGTTTGATATTAAGGCTAAACAAGGCTAAAGAAAAGCAGTTGAGTTCAAAAGGAAATTGAGGCCCAGAGGTTAAGTATTCTTCCCCAAAATAACGAAATATGAAACTCTGCACTGCATGCACACTTAGTATCATTTATATCTTATAAACAACTGTATTGTGTCTGTTTTAAAAACTAGTTAACTATAAGGCTCAATGCAGTTCCTAGACCACAATCAACAATTAATAAGAGGTCAAGTAAGCAGACATCAGATGCCAGGTGAAATTCTTAACCACTCTCCTCTAAGCCTCCTGAGTCTCTTTTCAAAGCTTTTGCTTCCCAAAAGTTTCCTTGATTCCAACATGACAAAGATTTTTTTCACAGAAGCTATCATTTTATTAGGAGAAAGAGATCTAGCTGCATATTCTCTTACTGCCACTGACAGGGTGAAATCAGTACAGCAAGGACCATAGGCACCCACCAGAAGACAGCTTAAGTCAGCCAACCAATAAATAATACATTTTGTCACCCATCCTTACCCAGCCCCCAAATACTCTGGACTTAGAATATTACATACAACTAACTAGGTACTTGAAATACCATGTGGATTTAATTGTTTAAAAACAGATACATGCAGGGGTGCCTGGGTAGCTCAGTCATTAAGTGTCTGCTACCGGCTCAGGTCATGGTCCCAGGATCCTGGGATCCAGCCCAGCAATCTAGCTCCCTACTCTGCGGGGAGTCTGCTACTCCCTCTCCCACTCCCCCTGCTTGTGTTCCCTCTCTCCCTGTATCTCTCTACCAAATAAAAATAAATAAATCAAATTAAAAAAAAAAAAGCAGATATATACAGAAATCAGTAACTTCATCTGATTTGAGTTTGATTAAATTTATTTAAATTACCTATCAGTACTCATAAGAAAGCATGGAACTTTAAAATGCATAACATCCCTACTTTGGAAGTTAATCAAAAAGTCTTGGAAGATATAAAGCACCAAAGCTATTTCTGCAGCAAATACTGTGTTGCTTCTGGCTTAACATCACCCAAATCAAAAGCCTGAACGTCATCCTAGACTCTTCCCTCTATCTCCTTTGTGAGCCCTATCAATCATTAAATTTGCTCAATTCTTTTTCCTAAATCTCTCTACAATGCCTACTGGTTCCTTGAATCCCATCACCTGTAGTCCTCAATCTCCTCCCCTACAACTTTGATGAAATCTAAAGCTGAAGTTATTTTAATAGGCATACACCTATTTTAATGCCATATTTTAATAGGCATACACTAATAGGATACACCCAAAATTTATAATGCAACAGCACTTGATTATCTGAATATTCAGTTGCTATTTTTTAAATTCTGAAGTGAAAGAGGCAATAGTGGGTCTCTTTGCTGGGCCACTGCTTAATTATGTATTTATTTACATAACAACTATTTAGTGGCCTTCAGCTTCTCCACTAACATAATGGCAATTCTGTTCAAAGCACCAACATATCCACATCAACACCTTCTCAGCCTTTCTTGTGACTGGAGGTAGCCATGTCAAACAGTCCAGAGGGCAGTACTGCATGGAGCACTGGGTGTAGTGCATAAACAATTAATTTTGGAAAACTGAAAAAAAAAAAAAAAGAAAAAAAGAAAAAAAGAATCTAAACAGAAATAGGGGTGGGGACAGGGGCTCTCAGCCATCCCACCACAGGAGGCAGCAAGGAAAGCTTTTATTTTCCTGAGAACAGGTAATGGGTGCAGCACTTCTTCCCATTAAACCTGATGCCTCCTGAAACAGCAGTCATTTTTCAACCAAGGCAATGGCAACCAAGGCCTGATTGAATTCTTCACACTAAAAACAAGAGGGGAAAAAAAAAAAAAACCTGTAACTTCCTACCTCTGGATTTGTTTAAATTAGTATCTTCAGTTACTTGAATCCAACTGGACATTATTTTCCCCAGAGAGATCTCCAAAGCATTTCAAAGTTACTATGCATACACTTAATGCATCTCCCACCCCAAACTGGTTCCTCTTCCTATATTCCTAATATATTCCTAGATTCTCTACATCTGGGCATGTAGATGCAGGCTCCATCCATGGCTCCATCCTCCCAGCCACCCAAACTAGAAATATGGCCCTTTCTCCTCCCTTATATCCTAGGAACAACTATAGCTAACCAATCATCAAACACCATTACCTTCTATCTCTAGGCTGTTAATTCACAAGTACATGTTTAGTTCCCTATGCCTTCATGACTTTGGATATACTACAACATCTGGCTAAATTTTAGATCCCCTATATCCCACCTAAGCTCTATCACCACTATAGATATTCATTTTATACATCCATCGCCCTTCACTAGAAGGTTTACAACTCTAGATGACTAGAAAAAAAGCATACATACATGATATAAATGTACCCCTCTCACAAAAGGGCTAGTGGTTAAAATGAAGACCTTATTTGTACAGTACTACAGAAATCAATGACAATAAAATTGTTCTATTGTTCTTCACTCCCTCACAAAACAATTTCAAGAAGAACGAAGTCAAATGTTAGTCTGACGCAAACCATATCTGAAATTCAGGATACTGGGAGATTAATTTTTGTTCCAAAGGTAAAGAATAAGAACTATGGCCAATAATTTAACAAGCACTCAGCTCTGAAATATTTTATAACCTAAACACATTATTGTAATGATCACATCTTGATGAAACATTTTAATGCTGTACTACTGTTTATGATGCACAGTCAAATTTAAAAACAACAGTTACGCTTAAAAGACCCAAGTTTTGCTTTTTTAGGGTACACAGTTTGATTTTGACCCACTATTTACTTTGGGCCAGAGGAAAGTGGGAAGGCAAAGGAGAACTGAATGAAGAGGAAGAAGTATCAGCAACTGAAGTTCAGGAGAAAATTGCTATTTCTCGGGGCGCCTGGGTGGCTCAGTGGATTAAAGCCTCTGCTTTCGGCTCAGGTCATGATCCCAGGGTCCTGGGATGGACCCCGCATCGGGCTCTCTCTGCTCAGCAGGGAGCCTGCTTCCCTTCCTCTCTCTGCCTGCCTCTCTGCCTACTTGTTATCTCTCTGTCAAATAAATAAATAAAATCTTAAAAAAAAAAAAAGATTGCTATTTCTCCTCACATCATATTACACATCACTTACACATTTACTATGAGTTGTTCTGCATTTTCAGATCTTCTAGATTTACTGGTGGCTACTGTGAAATTACATCCCTACCTCATACCTCCTATTTTTACTTTTTGCTTCCCCCTCTCCAACAACCTGAATATTTCATACTCTTGCTCTCCTCTAACGATACCAAATATTCTACTCTTTCCCACATGCATTTAATAATCCTATGCCAGGACATTCATTTCCAAACTTAACAAAATGCAGAAGTCATACACAAATGTCTAGTTTTTAACAATTACTCAATTACATTAGTGCATTTGCTTACTCAGTAAGTATTTACATTGCTTTCCATTCCACAGCTTTATCCATTATTTACCAAATTCTAGAATTAAGGTGGAAGAAACCACACAAAGAACTACAACAGAACCAAATCCAAGAGTACTGACTTCACCACTTAACAAGCACCAGACGTGAGGCTGCTTATTTAATCTCTCTTAACCTGTTTCTCATCTGTAAAATGAGGATTTTAACACAATCTACTCAGAGGAATATTGTCATAAGAACTAAAGAAAATAATGCATATCAAGCATGTAATTGTACCTGAAATATAAGAAGCACTTAATTAATGGCAGTCATCATTTTACCAGATTTTGAGTATTATAGGACACAATGAGCTGCCCTTTAATAGAACCACAGACTTGATTAAATCAACTATCAATCGGTACACCCAATCTAAATGTCTAGAATGCTTTACTTTGTTTTCATGAATGTTAACAGTTTATTTCATAAAATAAAAATGTGACTTTGTTTTTAAACAGACTGCTACTAGTAGTATGATATATCCAGTCTCGATTAAATACTAGATATAAAATAAGAAAAAAAGAGAATTACTGAATGGACACAAAAGCAAGAGTGGGTGAAGATTTTGGCCTCTAAAAAATAATACTCATTTTTAAAGTTACATCACAACCAATCATCCATAATGGGTATTGGATAATCAAATGTCTATGTTTTAAAAGAAGTATCAGTTTATTAATCCTGTACCCTGGCTTCCAAGTAGTAGCTGAGAAGCTATAAAACTACTGCCTAAACAGCAACACTGAATTCCTGGGAAGGATACTTTCGGTGACAGCAAATAATGAATGGGTAAATTTAATAAGGCTTTCATTAAGCTTTTTCCGTAATTACACCACATTTAAAAATAGTACCTTTATTTTGGTTTTGAATGTCATATAAATTAATGAATATCTGTGTAGCCTAAAATTATTTTCCTTCTAAGATAGAATATCAAAAAAAATGTTGTAAAAGTAATAGGAAGTAACTTGTTGTTTCCCATTTCAGGAAATTCCTTATAGGCAATGTAAGCTCTCAGTTCTCCCTAATGTTTGCTACCCTGGATAATTTAACATGCTCTATAAATCCTATTAATATGTATCTTCTCTAGTGTAGTAATAAAGATGTTAACAATTTGAATCTGTCTAACTTCAAATTCCATAGTACAGTGACTAATTTTCTAATCTGAAAGAAGTCAGCAAGTCCCAATTAGAGCTTTAATAAATTCCACTTAATTTCCATGATATTGATTGGGAGAAATATATAGCAAAACTAGTTATTTCATTCAAAGGGCAGAGAACCAGTATTGGAGAGTAGAATGGGTTCAGCATAAGGTGAATTATCAACCAAGACCACTGAACATTCTAACTTCATCAATTTGCTATTTTTCATACTGTGCAAAGTATAAGCGATCAGAAACTAGAAGGCTAGGGCCAATGGTCTCTTACACATTTCTTACTATATAGTATATAAATTTTTAACCCTCCCCCCACTTATTTTATCCATATTCTCGGGCAGAAATTCAGGACATTCTTGTAGAACATTCAAGTGAGGACTACCGTTACACCACATTCTAAGAAACTGGTTCCATCCCAGGCCAACATAGAAGGCCTGTTCTTTCAAAACTATTCAATCTTTTTACTCTCAAGTGTTCTTGAACATTCACCCGTTCAGAGCCTATTTAAGGACCACAGATTTTACACTATAAAGAGGAAAAGAACAGTGTAGTTCGAACCATACTATACATGCAAAAATAAACTTCTAGAATAACTTCAAATTCCAAGTACCCAAAGAATTCTCTGAGCAGAGAATGACTTGGCAGAGGCTAAATCTCCTTGAAGTCTAACTCTAGTCAGAGATGTATACCTAGACTGAAGTTACGTCTGTAAGGAGGACACAGAGAAATACTAGACTTCTGGCAAAGAGATTCCAAAGCTTTTTAATTTCCTAGTAAAAGCACTAGGGATGTCTTTGTTCCAATATTTGGTCTTTGACCCAAGTTTCTGACACAACACTCCAAAATGCCTTAGAATTTGCTGGAGAATTGGTTAAGAGTGACTTTTGTTATAAAGAGGTAACTCTTGGTGGGATCCTGTACACTTTGGGATGAGGATTGATCACCAAAAAGACCAAGCCATGATTTAAAGCTCAGGAACTGTGAGGCCCACCCACCATCCTTCAGGAAGGGGAAGATTGGAGACTGAGTTCATGACTGATCATCCCCTATGTGATGAATCCTCCATAAAACTCTCAAAAGTATGGAATTTAGAAAGCTTCTGGACTGCTGAACACATGGAGATACTGTGAGGGTAGAAGAGGCAGCTAGAGTATGGGAGTACTATGCTTCTTCCCCCATAACTTGCCCCAAGCACCCCTTCCACCTGAATGTTCATTCATTCATCATACTATTTTACTATGAATTGGTAAATGTAGGTGGTTTCCAAGTTCTCGCCAATTATCAAATTATCAGGAGGGCGTCATGGGAACTCCAACTCATAGCCAGTCACTCAGAAGCCAACAGCCTGGGACTTGCAACTGGCATCTGAAGTACAGCCCCTATGGGACTGAGCCCCTACCCTATGGGATCTGAGGCTAACTCCATTGTAGAGTGTGTCAGAACTGAGTTGAATTGTAGGACATCCAGCTGGGGCTGTGGAGAACTGGTTGGTGGGAAAATTATTACCACACATGTGGTGTGTCAGAAGTATTATGTGTGTGAGTAAAGGAAAACACAGGATGTTTTTCCTGACAGTTCCCAGTATTTCTCCTGCCCGTTGAACCTCTTATTGCACTCGCATGTTTTATGCCAATCTAAACAATTTTATCTCCCCAGGCATTACTTAAAGAATACATATTTCACTAAAACATTACCAAGGACACTTCGTTTTTAAAGCTGAAGAGAAATAATAAATTGTGCCTAAAGCTAATAGATGAAGACATAATATATAATGATAACCACCAAAAGAACCAAAACACAGGTATCCTAAGCACTACTCAGAGACATCCTGAAAGTAGGACTAGTAAAGAAGCCCAATTTTTTTCTCATTTTATTATATGAATTCATTACTTCTGTGGTATTAAAAAAAAAGTATTGAAATTTCTGATTTTCTAGGTCACCCAGGGCCAGGAAAAAAACTTTCTTTACGGGGATAACAAATTTTACCTTTTGCATATCGCCATCGATGTGCATTGTCTTCGGCTCAGGTCATAATCCCAGAGTCCTGAGATCGAGCCCCGCATCAGGCTCCCTGTTCAGTAGAAAGCCTGCTTCTCCCTCTCCCTGCCACTCTGCCTACTTTGCGCACTCTCTCTCTCTCTCTCTCTCTGTGTCAAATAAATAAAATCTTGTTTTTAAAAATTGCTGGCTTTAGTCTTTTTTTAAATTTTTAGTATTTTATTTATTTTTAGGAATTTATTTGAGAGAGAGAGAGTGCATGCACAAGCAGGGAGAGGGACAAAGGGAGAAGCAGGCTCCCCATTGAGCAAGGACCCTGATGTAGGACTCAATCCCAGGACCTGAGCCAAAGGCAGACGCTTAACCAACTGAGCCACCCAGGTGCCCCTGGAGCTGTCATCCAAAGGCATGACTAAGACTCCGAGACAAAATTAAAATATAGCTTCTCATACTCACCCTCTCACTGACTGAAACAAAGCCCATCAACAAAAGGAGAAAAGGTTTAAGAATAGAAACTTCAGAAAAACTTTAAAGGACTTCATCTATAAATTCTCTTACTTAATAGGCCTACTTACATTTTATGCTTTGAAATACCATTACCTCTTCATTCAATATGATTACTATTTATTGAGTGCCTACCATATGCCAGGTATCATTACAAATGCTAAGGACAGAACAGTAAAGAAATCCCCTGAGGTTTATTAATCTAGGGGGGTAGGAGAGAAAAACAAAATGAGCACATTAAAATAAATGGGAACTGTCTTATCCCAATTTCTTAACTGTTATAAAACCAAGAGATACTTATGTTTACCACTAAGAACAGGACTTCAAAAGCATTAGTTCAGAAAAACCTGGATTGCCAGGTTTTGGAGGGGGGGAAAAAAAAAAAAAGCAGTCTGTGGATCAAGAATATAACTACTCAGGGTGCCTGGGTGGCTCAGTGGGTTAAAGCCTCTGCCTCTGGCTCAGGTCATGATCCCAGGGTCCTGGGATAGAGACCTGCATCGGACTCTCTGCTCAGCAGGAAGTGAGCTTCCTCCTCTCTCTGCCTACCTGTCATCTCTCTCTGTCAAATAAATAAATTAAATCTTTAAAAAAAAATTTTTTTTAAAAAAAAGAATATAACTACTCTACCCAATTTGTTTATTCCCAGAACCTGTTTCAAATATGGTCTCACCCCGCTTATTTCTCCAAGGAATAGCTGGATTCATATGTAATCAGGACTTCTGTGGATTTTATTTATACATAGGTAAATAAATATGGATCACTGACAGTAGAAAAGTTATTAATCATGAGGCAGAGAGATGTACAGAGAACAGTTATTCATTTACTGTCTTGCTTTACTGCCACATGATAGGACCGTTGCAATTTACTCTGAATAAAAAATGGTCATTTACCGCATGGTGATACACAACTGGCCACCAATTTTGCCAATTGTTTTATTTATACTTCAACTTTCTCCCAAGATCAACTGCCATATTTGAACGACTGTGTCTATAGAAGCTCCAGAATCAACTAACAGGCAGAAACATTCCAAAGGTTCTTTCGGCCTATATACCCAATAACTGGCCTAACTGGCCTATACGTCAACCTCACCCATTTTTCTTCAAGGTAATTTGATTACAGTCCTGTAACGGCCCTTTTTTTCCACTAAGTTTTGGTATTTCTTACATTAAATTTCTGGGAGAAGTCATTTTGAGGTAACTTCATCTCCAACAGAAAGCCCTTAAGCTCTCTACGAAACTAAGCAAAAACCATCACCCTCCCCCACCCCCAAAATTTTTGCACCAAGTGAATCTAGTTATATTCCAATATGTATCTCACTAAAACTTTATTACTGAAATAACTAAGAGGGTCATTTTTCTATTCCAACTCTAAATGCCACACATAATTATAAAGACCTTACTTAACAGAGCTCAGAGTGGAAAACCTTAATTTCTCATTACTCTCCAACATGCATCATTCCTTAACCTCTGATACCATAGACTTAGTTCTTCTTTAATTTAGTATGCTTATCTAATGATTTTCCCTTTCCTTCTCCTCCTACCCATTTTTCAAGACCCATCTCAGCTCCCTGCTGAAAGCCTTCCCTTACTACTCCCAACCTATCAGGGATGTCTCTCCTCTCTGAAAATCGCTGGTAATATGCCAAATACAGTCCAGACAGAAGAAACAAGGTGCCCCATGTCATACAACTAGCCAACAGAAAAGGCTGGACTTTTTTTTATAATCCAGACCTCCCAACTCCAACTCCAAAATTGTTGTTTTTACCAATCCCCCGCTCTTAACATTATTTCCTACACTAATCTGACTATATCCCCTCATACTCCAGAACTTCCACCAGATTCTTCATACCTACATGGTTTAACCAAAGTGAACAACCCATCTTTCAAATCACAGGTAAAGTGCAATCCTCTCCACTAAAAATTTTTTGACAGTTCTAACTCATACTGATTTTCCTCTTTTCTAAATTTACTATACTAAATAACACACAGTATAGCATCCTTTTACTTGGCATACATTATCTCATTTACTTCTCCAACTTGAAATGTATTAGCCATATTTTACAAATGACAAGATGCTAAGTAATTTGCTCACCTTTATACAATCAGAATTCAGCTAAAATTTAAAACTACATCCCCACCTTCAAAGTCCAAGTCCAAAGCCTTTAAATACAGCATACTCTAATTCTTTTTTTTTTTTTAACATACACAATGGAAACTATGTGGGAGATAACAGACAAGCAATTATTTTCCTATAACTAGAATTCAGACCTCACTCTTGATACTTGGCCCAAAATTATTTGAATTCTAACCTATAGCTTTTCCTTGTTATGTGACTCCATACCTTTCATTCCTTTAAAACCAGTTAACATAACCGAATTCTGCTCTGAGGAAACAAACTCAAACTGAAAAACATTCTTTAAAACTGTCAGTGTAAAACTGTCAGTGCACCTGGGTGGCTCAGTGGGTTAAAGCCTCTGCCTTCGGCTCAGGTCCTGATGCCAAGGTCCTGGGATCAAGCCCCACAGTCTGGCTCAGCTCTCTGCTCAGCAGGGAGCTCGCTTCCCCGCCCCCCCACTTGCCTGCCTCTCTGCCTACTTGTGATCTCTGTCTGTCAAATAAACAAATAAAATCTTTAAAAAAAAAAAAAAAGCTGTCAATGTAAAAGTAATAAAACACAAAGAGAGGCTAAGGAACTATGGCAAATTAAAGACTATTTAATGTGTGATCTTGGCTAGGATCCTGGATTAGGGCAAAACAACTACTAGCAACATCAACAGGACAACTAACAAAATCTGAATATAGAATATATTAAATAATATGTTGTATTACTACTGTTATCAGTGGTTAAATGTCCCCTGAATTTGATCACTGCACTATTACATACAAGAATATCCTTGTTCTTAAGAGATACACACAAGTATTTAGAGATAAATGATCATAATGTGTAAAACTTATTCTTAAATGGCTCAACTAAAGTAATTACAAGATAAAAACAATGAGATGATTAATAACACAAAGCAAAATGCAAAAATATCAAAAATTGGTAAATCTATGTTAAAGGTATATGAGAGTTCAAATTTACAGAAAAGGTAAAAAATTATATATTGCTGAGAGGAATGGGTAGGCATATAGATCCGGGACTGGCAAACATTTTCTGTAAAGGGCCAAAAAGTAAATATTTTAGGCTATGGGGGCCATACAGTCTGTCTCTTCTACTCAATGTTGTCGTTGGAGAACAAAGACATTCTAGAAACAGTAATTCAATGAATGGGCTTGGTATGCTCCAAAACACTCTATTTACCAAAACCATTATCTTAGTTTGTAACTCTTGAGACAGATGAAAAAGACTGACGATTGATCATGATCTGATAAAATAAACTCTTTGCTGAGAAATCTTCCTATATGTCAGTCTTTCGTCTCTTCCAGGAAAAAAGTCCCAAATTGATTTTACACATCTTTCTTCTTTCAATCGTTATTCTTTACTTCCAAACAATGTGCCCGTTTTTCCAACCAGACTAAATTCCTGTAGATTGCAGGCTACTGTGCTCTGTCTCTTTAAACCATTAACTCCCTGAGGGAAAGGGTTTTATCCGGTGATTAACATAAATTTGGTGACCTAAGAGGATTGATTAGGCACCATCTTTCTTCACTAGCTCTGAATTCAAGTCTCTCTTTGACACTTGGCATAGAGGAAATGAACAAAATCCCTAAACTCCTACCTTACAAGACATAAGGAGGGCAAGCCCATTTTTCAAAAAACTGCCATCACATCAGAATCACCTTTAAATTTTACAGGATTTTTTGTAAGTAAACAAGCAAATCTATGGAAGTTGCAAGTAATGAAGAGTCATAGCTCACCAGAAACCGAGAATGAGACCGTGATTAAAGGAATTACAAAAACCACCTCAGCCCCAATCCCCCAGATGAAGAAATGAGGGTAATCCCAACATTCCAATAAACCTATATAAAGTCAAAATTGTGAAGTATGCTGGAAACTAAAGCATTATTAATATGCTAAGTTTTATTCTATTAATAGAAGATATACTTAAATTACAATACATCTGTGTCAACAAATTCACCAAAATTCTGTTTCTGGGTACAACTGTCAAATTTATATATTCCATAATACCAGGCCTAAGTGAAATATGACCTATTAGGTGCTACAGGGTACAATTGAAGTATTTCCTCCTCCTCCTCTAAAATAAGACATATAAAGACCCAGAACTGATATACAAGACCAATGTGATGAACACTGTAAGACTGTGTCAAAGCATCTACAAATGCATGAAAAGAATGTTACTCCAGACTGGATTAACAGAAGAGGCGAGATGACAGAACAGAGAGAACAGCATCAGAAAGTTCAGCACATCCCCTGAAAATCACCAAGTATTGACCCAAAGTCCTTAATATTGTGATGACATCTCCCTCTAACACAAATGTCAAATTTGGCTCTATACATACTAAATGAACTCTTGTGCACTTGAAGAAAACAAGATCTCTGACCTAAGAGGTTAGAACCCCAAATACTGCAAGTTTATCCACAGGGAAGGTGGAAAGAGACCTTATAAACGTTAGCAGTCTTTAGGTGTTACATTCAAAAACAGGCAAAGGAAATCTGGATAGTAAGCTTTAATTTTTTCTTTTTTTAATGCATAGCAACTTCAGGGGAAAATTCATATACACTAAAAACAGTATTTTCACATTCTTAAGCACAAAAGAATACACACATTAACATACATTTCAAATTAAAGTCTTAAAAAGCCGCGATTATAGAAGACAACTTCATTTTAATATATTTGTACCAATTGCTTATTAAGGCATACCTGTACCAACAACACAATATGAAAAAAGCTTTTGTTTGAAGCCAAGCATTCCCAACCAAGATTCCAGGGTACGCCCAAAGTAAGATTTTGGAATAATCTTTAAAATAATAGGGTGCTTGCCTGGCTCAGTCAGTAGAGCATGTGACTCTTGATCTTAGGGTTGTGAGTTCAAGCTCCATGTTGCTCATGGAGCCTACTTAAAAAGGAAAAAAAAAAGAAAAAAGAAAAAAGAAAAGGAAGGTAAAACCTCCGAAGTTGGGCAAACAAGATAAATGTTTAAAACATGGAACACATGAAGTTCAACTCTAAAAGCTCATTCCAAAATCTCACTTCAAAGAAAGTGATTTTCTTTCATCTGATTTTTTTCACATTCCCAATTCTATTTCGAGCATATAATGTGAATCTTATCACTAAAAGGTCCTTAAATTATTTTGCCTAAAGGCCAGGTATTTAAATTATTTTGCCTCAATCGGCTTATATAATAATCAGGTTTCTTCCAAACCTTAAGACATATGCTTTAAATACACTTGTCATAAAATTATAAATACACACTAGCGCACTTTCTCCTTTTAACAATATGTACTCTTCTAAGAGATCATTTACAAAGAACATTAACTCCTTGAATCAGGAAGGGTAACTTACAGATCTTTCTGGGGAAAAAAAAAAGAAAGAAAGAAATTCAATTTATACTGTCACAATTTACAATATCCTGCATCTATGAAAGCTTTCTTCATTCCACAATCTACAAATCACAACCAGGCCTAAAGTTAGTGTTAGACTAATACTCTTGCTACAGTGCCTCATCCCCACTGTTTATTATGTTTCCCAACAAGGTTGGAGATGTGTGCCCACACACAGATACAGAAAAATACACCCTGCTCATACATTAAGACTGATTTTCACGATAATCCATGATAATGTTAGCTAACCAAAAACTGGAGTATTGTTTAATCTTTTAATTCTAGACAATAATCTATTTTCACTTACCCTCATTCTCCTACTTGACAAAAGTCTGGAAGAGGATGAACCCTTCACAACTGTGAAAGCAAACTACAACAGGAAAATAGAAAACCTTCAACAAACTTCATTCTACACAGAAATCCATTCTGTAATTTTAATGACAAAATGACCCATAATTCAACCTTCTGCTTGAGCTCCTCTGATTTTGAGTGCTTCTAAGGGTGCTATTTTGCTAAATTATTAGACAGCTCTAATTGTTTCAAAGTTCACCTCTAGGATTCAAATGTGTTTACCTGAATGCATATTCAGAGCTTCTGGAGCTATATACCAAACCAGTCTGACTCTACTTCAAATGAAAATCTTTAGCTACTGGAAGAAGTTTCTCCTAGTCTCTCACCTCCAAGTGTTCTAGTTCCCATTTAAAAAAAAATTTGTGACGTAACAATTGCAAAAACCTGCTCCAGTTTGTGTCCTTCTAACAATACGGCTCCTAAAACAGAACACAGTGCTTTATTCACAGCATCTTTTCAATAGTTAGTAAATTTATTCCTTTTTGGACAATGGAGTGGGATTAGTCAGTAATACTCAATCTCTTCAAGTGCAAAAAAAATCTAGAAAGTATAGATAAAAATTCACAAAAATCTGTCACTATAAGAAATGGGTATTGTAACAACTGGATATCCACATGCAAAAGAATGAAAGTAGAACCCTACTTCATACCATACAAAAAAATTACCTCAAAATGGATCAAAGACCTAACTAAGTGACTCTGGATTAGGCAATGGTTGACAGAGCACCTAAAGCACAAGCAACAAAATTTAAGACCTTTTCACTCCAAAGGATAGAGAAAGTGAAAGCCCACAGAAGAAAATTTTTGTAAAACTTAATAATGGACCTGTGTTTAGAATATATGAAGAAATAGTACAGCTCAGTAATTAGAAGGCAAATAACCTAACTTTAAAATGGACCAAGATTCTGAATGGATATTCCACCAAAAACAATATACAAACGCCCAATAAGCACATGGTAACACCTTCAACATCACTCACCATCAGGAAACACAAATTAAAATCACAATAAGATGCCACCTTCACGGGGTGCCTGGGTGGCTCAGTGGGTTAAAGCCTCTGCCTTCAGCTCAGGTCATGATCCCAGGGTCCTGGGATGGAGCCCCACACTGGGCTCTCTGCTCAGCGGGGAGCCTCCTTCCTCCTCTCCCTCTGCCTGCCTCTCTGACTACTTGTGACCTGTCTGTCAAATAAATAAATTAAAAATCTTTAATTAAAAAAAAAGATACCACCTTCACATACACTAAAAAGGCTACTAAAACAGGAGGACCATAATAATGGTGGTTGAGGGGGTCTGACTCTTGATTCCTCATGATCTCAGGGTTGGGGGATCAAGCCCCATGTTGGGTTCTGCACTCAGGAAGGAGTCTGCTTGTTGCTCTCCCTCTGCTCCTTCTCATGCTCTAGCTCTCTAAAATAAATACATAAAATTTTAAAATAATAATAATGGTGATTGAGGATGTGGACAAACTGAAACCCTCAAATACTGCTGGTCAAAATGTAAAATGCAGCCACTTTGGGAAAGTCTGGCAGTTCTCAATTACTAGATTTTAATTAGAAATCACGAATTTTTACAATTTCAGAACAGATTAGTATAAAACTGACAGGTGTCATTAAAAATTTCCATAAAAATAAAAAAATAAAAAAAAATTGTATCAGGACATGTCTCCTTCCTATATAGCCAATGACCACAATACCTTAGTTTTTATTAAATTCTGGGTGACAATAAAACAGCAAGTGTCCTTTATGTGCCAAGGAGATTTACTGGCAATTTGCTTCATAATCATCATTGACCATTAAAATAGCCCCCTAAATAATTTCCAGATTTTTTCAAGTAGAAAAATTACCCTTCAAACTGACAAAAATGTTATAATCAAAGTAAAGTAAGTTGGAGAGTACGAACTTTAAATCAAAATCACAAAAAGAGGAATTAACCATTAGTCGCTTCCAGAGAAAGATCACATACAAAAAAGTAAGCTCTACCGAATAAAGTGGATAGATTTTTTTCAAAAGGTAATAATGGACTTTATAAACAAAACAAGGTAAGGCTTGCTAACACAGATTGCTGAGTTCTTTTGGATCCAACTGCCAGGCCTGGGGTGGAGCCAAGGATCTGCATTTCTAACATGGTACAAAGAGCCGTTGATGCTGCCAGACCACACTCTGAGACCTACTCCACTGTACAATTCTGAGCCATACAGCAACATTCCTTTGAGAACAAAGTTGGTAACATTAATACTCCAAAAGTCAGCTGTCCAACATCATTAAACAAAATGGGCTATGTAATAAAATGAAGACATATCAGAGATGCTTCTTTACCTTTAGGACTTCCCTAGCATTGTCTGCTCCAATTGGTACATGCTACTGTTAACATGCCTGTAAGCTATCTTTCAAGCTCTTGATCTCTACTGCACCCATGTGAATCCTGCTTGCATTCTCCTGGCTGGAAACTACAGCTTACTCCTTTGAACTTAAGTCCTCACTTGTACCTCCCAAAAGATGACTGTCAGCTATATTATTTGTTCGGCCATCTGTATCCAGACTTATCTCACCTATTAAAAAGTTTCCTGGTAACCAACAATCATTTTTATATCCCTCAGAGCACTGAGCACAGGCTCTCCAAAAATTCTGAATAAAAATGATGTGTTCAGTAAATAATTAGAACCAATTTTCATTTCATCCCCCCAAAAATGAAGAGGCAATAACCAAGCTTTTCCAGAGAAATGAAGTCAAAATCAAATCCTTTGTAAATAACTATTCATGATGTTAAGTTATAATATATAACAATTTAGGTTCAGGTTTTTTAGACATAAGAACACTGGATTGGGAGGTTCAAAACCTAGAGTCAATGGTAACTTACAATATAAGCCCTGAGTTCATCGATTAACTTAATTACTCTGCTCATAAAAAGCATTAATAATCCAAAATTAGGCTTTGTGTTTTAAACATCAATCTGCCATAGATTACAATCAGTATGGGACCTGCTGCCCAAGTATAATTATTTCTGTAATGTATTATTTACATTAAAATATGTGTTTCATGGCCTGTAATAAGCATGCTGCCACCTGACATATATAAAGATGTTCAATTTGCATACACAGTTCCTACGAAATTCCTTGAAAATAACGTGGTATCATCATTACCACAGAATGCAAGCAAAGAATTCAGCAACACTGTAAAAATGACTTAAATTTTTCAGCATCATGAACTTTAATACTTCTATGGTATTTCTAAACAATTTCCATTGTATCAGCTTTCATCTGTATGCACATCCTTTACACCATGTCTAGTACATAATAAATAGGTTCTAAAGAAATACACAAAACCATTCTTGTCCTTCATGATTTTGCACAGTCCACTTTGTGACGCTCATGAAACTATTAAGATGCACATTTGGCAATTTAGGGAAAAAATGAGATCCAGAGCAGCAACAAGAACTCAAGTCCTAAGTACATGAAACACACCATTTCTGCAGTTCTACTTAATCAATGATGGGCTCCAAGGTCAGAACGGACAATAAAGAGATCATTTTCTGAAACATACCAAGTCCCTCTAAGGAGCTGGGGGGTTGGTTGTCTGTTTAAACATATACTGTCAAATCCTCATTTTGTATGGTAATGTGGTCATAGAAATGACTATGTGAGATTAAACCAAGTAAAATGGACTTAATCAGTGGGACCCATTCTGTGACCTTTAAAATTACCAAGACATTAAAAACTGTTACGTAAGAAATATAGTTAAAATATACTTTATATCATATAAAATTATATATTTATATATATTTATATTATATAAAATTATATTTTTAAAATATTTAGTATAATTTTAAAATTAAAACCACTATGATTTAAAGTGCTTTATCACTTTGTAAATAACTTATCAAGTAGTTTGACATTTGTCTTCTCTCATGGTGTAACTTCTAATACAGGGCACCTTCTATATTTTATACATACTAGGGAATTGTCATTCTCCCTTCTGAGTTGGGACCAGCTTCTAACATTTTAGTCCTTGCCTTTCAAAGGTCATGAGTATCTCTGAAAGAGTCCCATTAGAATGAGTTTTTTGCCAGCATCACTTCCTCTGGGACATTATCCTCCTCATTACAAACCAGTTTCATCATTTGCCCATTAAGTTTGTTAAGTTCCTCTGACCACATATCTAGAGTCTCTTGACCAGTGGTAATATTTTCTTCTTCTACCCCATTCATATTTGACTCAAATTTCACTGTCAGTGTTATCATTTTCCATTTCTTCCTTACACTTGCATCTTCATTGACATTAAAGTGTGATTTAACAAAAGTTACTGGATGATCAGAAAACAGTAGGCTTACTGAGGAAAACAATATAATGGGAGAAAAAATTTTAGTGGCCATAAAAAAAAAAAATACAGTGGCTCAGCAGGTTAAGCATCTGCCTTCGGGTCAGGTCATGATCCCAGGGTCCTGGGATGGAGCCCCACATCAGGTTCCCTGCTCAGTGGGGAGTCTGCTTCTACCTCTGCCTGCCACTCCCTCTGCTTGTGTGTTCTCTCTCCCAAATAAGTAAGTAAAATTTTAAAAAATGAATTAAATAAATAAAAATCTTCATGTAGGAACCATCCTATGCCAAGTCATGCCTCCGAAAATAGGTAAAACTACCATCCAATGTAAAGGGTTAAATTCCTTTATATTAAGAGATCCATAAGAAAATGATCATTCACCCTGTATGAATACAGAAAATAGATTTCAGAAAATAAAATTTTCAAAACTTGAAACATGAAACATGATTCTCTCATAAAAGAAGTGCAAATTAAGATTTAACTGAGAACTTCCGATACAACTTGGATACAACGCTAAGGGGCTCCTAGGTGGCTCAGTCTTTGGTTCAGGTCATAATCCCAGGGTCCTGGGTCCAGCCCAGGGAGCAGGGATCGGCAGGGAGACTGTTTCTTCCCCTACTCATGCTCTGTCAAATAAATGAATAAAATCTTTAAAAAATAAAAAGATACAATGCTAAGCAAAGAAGCCAAAATTAAAGACATATACTTATATGATTTCCAGGAAGTATGAAAATAACTGATGATGTGAAGTCAGCATAACGGTTATCTTCTGAGAAGCTGGGAACAGAGTAATAACCAGGGTAGTAGTTACAGGTGTGTTTAACTTGTAAAATTCATCAAGCTGTATTTATACCTTTTTATGTATTATGTCCACTATCTTAAAAATACAAGATAGCATTTTTCATCTACCAGTTTGGTAAAGATAAAAAGTGCTTAAAAAACAAATAAATAAAAGTACTACAACATCTTGTGGTGTTATACTTAAAATACTGCTGCTAGGAGTGTCCATTACTACTACCTCCATGGAGACAATCTGGCAGCCAAATGTTAAAATGCACATATCCTTTGATCCTAAAATCTCACTGTGGGGAATTTATTATTCAAAACATGAGTGCATACATACAAAATAACTTATGTATAATTACTCTTGCAGCATTCACAAAATTAGGGTTATAATGATATATTATCCAGTCTCTTCAGGCACTGACAAGGGCATGATAACCATGATATACTGTTGGGCTAAAAGGAGAAGGGCGGGGGAGGCAGAAAACTACATAGAATATATAATATGGGGGGTTGCTGAAAGAAAACAGATTAGATTATAAATTTGTTTGTATATAATAACATCAACTCTGGAAGGATACACAAGACAATGTTAACACTGTATGCTCCAAGGAGAATAATCAAGTGGCCAGGAGGGCAGATAGGAGATTTTTCAATGTATATACTTTTGTAACATTTTAAACTTTGAGCTATGTAAGATGTTCAAGGGTTCAACAATAAGAAAAAAAATAATTACCTGAATGGGAAGCAAAACTAGAGATGCATAAAGAGATGAGTGGAACCTAGATTTATAAAAATGCTTACCATCTCTCAGAGAAGGACATTCTAGAAATGTTTTAAAAGGCTAAAATATTTGGGATTCAGGGGCGCCTGGGTGGCTCAGTGGGTTAAGCCTCTGCCTTCAGCTCAGGTCATGATCTCAGGGTCCTGGGATCAAGCCCCGCATTGGGCTCTCTGCGCTCTCTCTGCCTGCCTCTGCCTACTTGTGATCTCTCTCTGTCAAATAAATAAATAAAATCTTTAAAAATAAATAAATAAATAAATAAATAAAATATTTGGGATTCAGATACACACTGCAAAATGAATTAAATTACTATAGCTTACTGTGAGGTCAGAAACACAGGAGCAACAGAAAACTATGTTTCAGAGGATATAAGAGCACAACTTATCTGGCACATCAGTGCCATCATTTCAAGATATCTATTTGACTGACAAGAATTCAATAAAAGAGATAAGAAAGTTTTAAATATTTAAGTATAAAAAGAAACAGAGAAGACAAAGGACCAGAAGTTATGGTTAACATGGAATCAGCAAGTGGTAAAGGGCAAAACTTTGATTTTTTTCTCATCTGTACTTCTACCGTATGTTAAAAAGTTACCTCCCTAGTATCCACTGTAAGGTTACTTGCCATGTTCTCTTCCTACTGTGTGGTATAATGAGAAAACACTGGTTTTGGAGCTATAAAAACCTAGGTCCACATCCACCTGTTCCATGTTATTACTGAGAACAGTCTTGAGCATACAGAGCCCTGAGGCTTGGCTTTTGACCCTCACATTATATTTCTTTAAAACAGGGATATTACTGTCTATCTTGTGTCCTCATAAGGATTACAAATGATGTATGTAAAAAACAAACAAAAACAAAACTTTGCGGTTTTGGGTGGCTCAGAGGGTTAAACATCCAACTCTTGATTTCAGCTGATGTATCTTAGGGCAGTGAGCTCAAGCTCCGTATCAGGATCCATGCTGGGCATGGAACCTGCTTAAGATTCTCTCTCTGCCCCTACCCCTCTCCTGCCATGCATGAACATGTGCCTTTTCTCCCTCTCTCAAAAAACAAAAACTTAGCACAGTGTTTGGTGAATCAAAAAAGGTAGCTTTAATTGCCTTACCTGCTTATAAAAATACTATAATTTTTTTTAATGGGAAACAGTTCAGAGAGAGAAAATTTCTTGTATGTCCAACTCTCAAAGACACATGACACGGACACCTGGGTGGCTCAGTCTCGGGTAAGCATCTGCCTCCTGCTCAGATCATGATCTCAGGGTCCTAGGATGGAGCCCTGCATCAGGCTCCCTGCTCAGTAGGGAGCTTGCTTTGCCTTTTCCTTCTCCCTCTGCCCTACACTGCTGCTCGTGTGTTCTCTCGCTCTCTCTCTCTCTCAAATAAAGAAATAAATAAAATCTTACTTTAAAAAAAAAAGACACATGGCATAATACAAAAAAAAAAAAAAAAAAAAAAAAAAAAAGGTAAACCATCTTAGCTGCCTAATCATAAGATCCTTACAAGATACTCAAGAAATGAAGAAGGAATAGCAAGAAGGGGAACAGTCACTGTGTCCTGGCCTCAACACCACATAAAGTACCTGGCCCCTCCAAACCTAAAAGTTGAAAGAAAAAAAGAAAAAGAAAAGTAAGAAGACCTAAAACAGAAAAATATTTTTAGACATTCTGAATATCCATTGTTGAACCTTACACACATTAACAAAATCAGTGATATCTTCCAACACAGACAAGACCCCACTCTATTGGCATTTACATTTTAGTGGAAGAGAAAGAAACAAACACATAAACAAAAAGCACTCAGTAAACTCCAGCAGGCCTAGATCTGGCCCAGGAAACCACTGAAATAAAAGGAATACCTTCATGACACCGACACCTAATCAAAGCACAATACATGCTGATTAATAATGATGCCTTGAAACCATGGGTCCAGTGAGTTTGGGGCTGTTCGTACCTGTTTGTCTGCACTGTTCATTGTTAACAGTGAGACCGATGGCTTGCACCTGATTTTGCTGAGACACCACCCCCCCTCCACAGCCCACCCAGAGGATTATGTCAAAAGCCTGTGTGACCAGCAGGACACAGGAAGTCCCAGGTGAGACTCCACTGTGAGCTCCTTGGTTTCATGGTGCTTCTTGCACATATCAGTGATCCTGGTCTGCAAGAGAAAACACGGACAGTATGACTCTCCAGAGGGGAGACAAGCTGGAGTCCACACTTAACCTCTCAGGTCCACACTAGGAGGCAACCTTTGGTTGTGATGTGTCACCTTACATCAAGGCACTTGCTGTACCACACATCCTTTTTCAGCAATAAATTAGTCAGATATGCACTGTGTTTTAGGGTCCTGTGAGTCTCCTTTAGCAACCAAACCCTACCTCCCTGCCGCTGTTACAAGTTTAAAAAAAAAAAAAAAAACACACAAAACAAAACCAAAAAAAAAAGTAAGTAAATGCTATGGAAAAAATAAAGCAGAATAATCTGACAGTGAAAAAATATACAGGCAATGGGATTAGAAAAGAGAGCCAAGAAAGAAGGAAGGTACATTATAAGCCGAGGTACAAATGAGAAGGATCCAAGCAAAGGCCAACCAAAGATAAGAGAATTTCAAGCAAATATACAGGCTCTGAGGCCCAAACAAGTCTGACTGGATTAAAAGATAAAGTATGGCTAGAGAGGAGTAAGCAAGGGACAAATAGCCAAAAATAAATCCGAGAAGTAGCTGGGACAATCAGAAAGGGCCTTAAAAATATGGATCTCAACTAATCTGATAGCTTTCCACCTGGCCTTGCTGCCTCTGTCTCCTCACACAGCCATTTGCCCTAACTCCGCCTTTATAATGCCTCTAAACATTCTAGAAGATAAAGTCATGTAATTTCACAGTTTAAATGAATCAAAAATCCCTGGGATGGCATCATCTTTAGTATCTCCCCCTTCTCACAACACATGATTACAAAATATGTGCCCTAAGCCCTAGTCATATACTGTTCCAAAGTTCTGTTCACTTTTTTAACCCAGATGTGGGTCCCCTAATACACACTATGCAAGTTAATGATGAAGAACCAGACACACTGTCTTTCTGGAGTTTGACTAAAATGCAAACAGCCCTCCACAAACACAACATGCATTTACACCATACTGAGCATATGCTGGTTCTGGCTGCCAGTACCCAGCCTCCCTTCTGGAGCAGAACTCTAATTCTAGGAACCACATAGCTCCTATCACAGAGTTTTGGTTAGAATTTAAATCAGAGTGTCTTCTTCTCCTCTAGCCAAAGGACAGAAACATAACTCAAGCTAGACAAATCAGACTCCCTCCCAGATATCTGAATATAAAGAGAAACACCATAAAGGAAAATAATTTGAACTGATTATTAACAACTGCCAAGTCAGCCCACTGATTCCTATGTCCTAGATGTCTTATTCACTTTTGTTTCGCTTCCTCTTTTTAGTTTCAGTATCTAGAGTCTGCTTCTGTTGCTTACAACCAAAAAATAAGGAGTCAAGAAACCAAGAGTGTGACAGAGGTCAGCAGACACTCCAGCAGAGGTCATAAAGCAAAGAAGAGTAGAACGTGACCTAGTGAGAGAGGGAAATGAGTTATAATAACAGAACACACTGGACTTGGAGACCTGGTCTTACTGCTACTGCAGAAAACACAAGAGAATTCTGTCATATTTTATAAGATGTGCCAATTATCCATGAAGTCAGAAAATGAAATCAATTATGGTCAAAATATAATAGTACTTCTCTGAAACACCTATCTCTGCAGCTTTAAATAACTCCTACTTTTCCTTATCTCCTTTATGTATCCTTAAGGTAAAACCCATACAGCTAGAGGTAATTTGAGGGACTCTGTTCCCTGAAACTTCAAAAATAAAGGCATACCTGTACTTGCCCAACTCTAGTTTCCTCCATTAGATTACTATGCCTCTTACATACTCTATTAACATCCTTCTCAACAGTCAGGCAGTTATGTCTACGTGTCTCCATATTAATAAAATGTTCTCCCCTTCCTAAAGGCAAGAACATTTGAATCTCAGTGCGTACTCAACAGGACAGGTGGTATATATAGTAAAACTAACAAAGATAATAAAAACCTTCTGATTTTTAAATATCTACTATTATCCCTAGCACTGCTAAGCACTTTGCATTTATTTTTAAACCTCATAATCAAGCTAACTAGATATTATTATTCCCATTTTACACTTCCAAAAACAGACTCCAAGAAGGAAATTATCCAAGACCATAAAGCTAGAACCACCTAGGTCTCCTGAATCCAAATCTCTCCATTTTCCCACTATTCTAACAGATGAGGATCTAAATCAGGGGTTTTTAACTGCAGGTCACAACCTATTAGTGGATTATGAGATAAAGTTAGTGGACCATACCCTTCTTGCTAATGAAATAGGCAATGCAAGTGCATCACATGAAGGGCAAACACTGTTCCATGAAACTCTTCTCCCAGTGTCATATACACGCATGTATAAGGCTGCAATGCAAATGCACACCTTACTGTGGACTACAGATAAAAGAGTCTGAGAGCCACAGACATAAGCACTGTCTTGATTACAGTTGTATGCACTGACCTATCTTCTCAATTTTTTATTAAAAGCCTAATGTTTAAAAGCATTTAAGCAATAAAACCCTTCACCTAATACCCTCAAGACATTACAAAAGCAAAACACAACAAAAAGCAAGTAAGGTTTACAAGGTGGTAAGTGAAAAGGTATTTGGGACATAAGTACCATGCTTCTCCCCCTCCAGCAAAGTTTATGCTAAAAACTGTACTACACACCTATATAAGATGGCAAAAAACAAAAATGAGTTAGCTGTTCTTTCACTCTCTTCCCTCAGGCTTTTATTAAATCATTTTCAAAAATGTTTCT
Organism: Mustela putorius furo; assembly: GCF_011764305.1. NCBI lineage: Eukaryota > Metazoa > Chordata > Mammalia > Carnivora > Mustelidae > Mustela > Mustela putorius. The sequence goes on from NW_025421987.1 coordinate 78,938,025, forward strand.
CAGCTTTGCTATGCTTCACTAGAGGTAACAATCCAATTTTATCATTTTCTGACCATTTTCATGAGTGACTGAATAAATATTATCCAATATATATTGTCTCCTAAAAAAAAGATGACTTCACTCACACATACAACCTTATGTAAAACAAACAAATCAACCACTCAGAAGGTGATGACTTTGTTTCTTTAAGATTTTATTTATTTATTTGACACAGAGAGATCAGAAGTAGGCAGAGAGGCAGGCAGGGATGGGGGTGGGGAAGCAGGTTCCCCGCTGAGCAGAGAGCCCATGAGGAGCTCCATCCCAGGACCCTGAGACCATGACCTGAGCTGAAGGCAGAGGCTTAATCTTCTGAGCCACCTAGGCACCCCTGCATGCTTTCTTCTAGAAGCCGCATGCGCAGGGAACAGCAGTGAGCATTATGGCATAGACTAAAATTTAAAATGTTTTTTGCTACTGGGGCAAAAAAGATGACTTAATAATTCTTCTAAGGCACCAAAGAAGAAAAATGTGTTTGAGAACTTATCTACTTTTTTAAAGTCAGTCACAAATTAGTCAATTATAGCTCAAGGTAACAGACTAAATAAATCTTTCTCTCCTCCTTCCCAAGGTCCCCCCTGAAAGGGCAGGAAAAAGATTTACATTAAAATGAAATGATAGTACTGTGGCAAAACAAGAAAAGGTATCACTGAACAATCATAAATTTTAAGGAAATCCGGGCAGATACAAAGTAAGAAAGATGGATTACGGGGGGGCGGGGGGGATCATATAGGTAAGGACTACAAAATCTTTTCAAGGACACGACAGAGAAATTTCAAGTTACAATCAAACTCATCACAGCTACAAGGAGGAAACAACTGTGGTGCTGCATTACTTTGCTGTGGATAAATGACCCCTCTTCCTCTGACTTGTTATCAGACACAGGGTGGTGGCACCTTCTACCTTTAGAATAAAGCCAAAGAACTGATCTCTATGATCTAGGCATTTCCACCTAGGTTAGTCTTACTGTTTAGAGTAGCCAGGCATGAGAGAAAAGCAGAGCAGCAAGATGGCAGGAACGCCAGACCTCCAACGCAAAAAGGGAAATAAAGGGAGTCAGGGAAGCAGGTGAAGAAAGAGGGAGAAAGAGATCAATTTCTTAATACCAGCCAAGTGAAATCTATCAAAGCACTCCCCACCTGCAGAGCTAAGGACACCATTATTATTCAAGCGCCGCCTCACACCCCCACTCCTGGAAGGAGGCCTGGTCTGCTGGTCCACACCTAGTCCCAACTTGACTGAACCTACCACACCAAACTACCATTCAAGATAGAGGCCTGGAGAACTAAAGACTACAGCACACACACCCAACTCCCAGCACTAACCAAGATCTACTAAACATGTGGAGAAACCTCACAGCATGAAATGGAACAAAATAAACAGAACTGTTAACAGAGGAAACAGAAATCCAGGAGAAAATGGGCATGATTAAACACCACATTATTTATAATATAAGGCTGAAGCTATTTACCTGCCTTCCAAAGTAAAGCAAAGCAGAAACAAAACAAAGAAAAAAAAAGACAAGACAAATTCCTACAAAAACAAAACGGTAAAAGCTGTAAGAAAAAATTAAATATAAATTAAGATCTAGGGCATCCAAGATCCACTTACACAAAGCACCCAAAAGTGGAGAGGTGGAGGGAAATTAAATTTCAAAGGGGGGTGTTGGGTTGGGGGAAACGTGGTAAACTTTCCAAGAGATAAAGATTCAGTCATCAAAGTGAAAAGATTCGGGTGCTTGGGTAGGTCAGTGGGTTAAGCCTCTGCCTTCCCCTCAGGTCATGGTCTCAAGGTCCCAAGATCCAGCCATGCATCAGGCTCTCTGCTCAGCGGGAAACCTGCTTTCCCCCCCTCTCTTCTGTCTGCCTCTCTGCCTACTTGTTAGCTCTGTCAAATAAATAAATAAAATCTTCAAAAAAAAAAAAAAGGTGAAAAGATTCAACAAAACAAAAACAACAAATGAAAAACAACCCATGACTAGACAGACTCATGCTAGTGAAATTCCAGAATACCAAGAAAGCTGCCAAAGAGAAACATTCATCTTCTCATCAGAAATACTGGGTGCTAGGAGACAGCAGAGCAGTGTCCTCCAAGTTCCAGGAAAAAAATTTTATTGAAACTAGGTTCCTATAACCCAGAGCTTCCCCACTATGTATGCTACAAATAAAGAGGTTACCAGAGACCTCTGCTGCAAGCAGCTTCACCCCACAAATAGTATCAATTTCTATACACATAACATAAAGGAAAAGCAAAGCACTGCTTTCACGAGTCAGATATGCCATGGAGTCAAAATACTTCTTAGACACTGAAAAATTTAAATTTTACTTATATGAGAAAACAAGAGGACACTCTTCTCACTGACAGTGGGAGATCCTCCTTGAACAGAAGTGTAGTAACAGTATTATATTCTTTTCACATTAATATCACACAGTAAATAACCACAAAAATTACAAATTCTTTTTCAGTTTCTAAGAACATCCTATAGCAAAAAAGGAGATACAGAATTAAGTAGTTGCAAAGTCTAATCTGTACTCTGTAGTAATACTTAAAAGGTTGTAAAGAGGAAGTATAAGTAAGAATAAATGCACCAATTTCCTCAAAACTTTCGTATTAGATGTGCCTCGTGGTTAATATATCAAGAAATAATACTCTTTATTTATTTGACAGAGATCACAAGCAGGCAGAGAGGCAGGCAGAGAGAGAAGGGGGAGAAGCAGGCTCCCTGCTGAGCAGAGAACCTGATGGGAGGACTGGATCCCAGAACCCTGAGATCATGACCTGAGGGGAAAGCAGAGGCTTATCCCACTGAGCCACAAAGGCACCTAATACAATTTATTATTTAAAGTTACTACAGCAAACAAAGTCTGCCACCAGGAAATAAGGATGGGAAGGAATAGGAAAATTAAAGGTGGAAAAGATATTCTTAGTTTTCTTCACATTATTCTGTACCGTTTTGGAGGTTTTCTACCATATGTATGCATTCCTTTTAAATTTAAAATCTGATTTCTAAGGGCACCTGGGTGGCTCGGTGGGTTAAGCCTCTGCTTTTGGCTCAGGTTGTGATCCCAGGATCCTGGGATGAGCTCCACATTGGGCTCTCTGCTCAGCAGGGAGCCTACTTCCTCCTCTCTCTCTGCCTGCCTCTCTGCCTACTTGTGATCTCTGTCTCTCTGTCAAATAAATAAATATAATCTTTTTAAAAATAAATAAAATCTGGGGCACCTGGGTGGCTCAGTGGGTTAAGCCTCTGCCTTCAGCTCAGGTCATGGTCTCAGGGTCCTGGGATGGAGCTCCTCATGGGCTCTCTGCTCAGCGGGGAACCTGCTTTCCCCTCTCTCTCTCTCTGCCTGCCTCTCTGCCTACTTCTAATCTCTATCAAATAAGTAAATAAAATCTTCGAAAAAATAAATAAATAAATAAGATCTGATTTCTAAAAAGTATGGTAAAACAAATTAGAGTATTAGACAGTACTTAAGATATACATATATATATATATGTATGTAAAAAAGCTACAATATATAGAACAGTATGTACAGGATCTCAACTACTTACTAAACTACTAAACTGTAAATGTAAATAAGTCATATTAAATAGTTTTTACAGATTTTACGTGTACATCTGAACTGTGTACATATGAAAGAACCTATAAATAACAGTGGTCTCTGGTGAATGAGAGGAAGTCAAACTGAGAGCTGCTTTTTTTTTTTTGAGAGAGAGAGAGGTAGAGAGAGCGAGAGTGTAGGGGAGGGAGAGAGGGAATCTTAAGCAGGCTTCACACCTAGCATTAGCCAGGCACAGGCTCCATCTCACAAGCCTGACACCATGAGCTGAGCTGAAATCAGGAGCCGGATGCTTAACCAACTGAGCCACCCAGACACCTCAAACTGACAATTCTAACCTGTTGCTTCACAATATACATCTGTTCTAGTTATTAGCACATTTATTTTTGCAATATATATGACATATAAAAGATAAAACAGTGTTGGAAAAAAAGCAGGGTCCCCAAGAGGTATTTGCACACTTGTGTCCACAGCAGCACTGTTCACAACAGCCAAATGGTGGAAGCAACCCAGATGTCCATTAAGGGATGAATGGATAAACAAACTGTGGTCTATATCTATAATGGAGTATTATTTAGCCTTAGAAAGGAAACAGACACATGCTACAACACAGATAAACTGGGAGGATATAATGCTAAGTGAATGAAGCTAGTCAAGACTAAGACTATAAGGCCACTTATATGAGGTATCTAGTGTACTCAAAGTCACAGAAAGTAGAATAGTAGTTGCCAGGAACGGAGGGAGAGGGAAACAGGGAGTTGTTTAATGAATACAAAGATAAAGAGTTTTGGAGACGGGTTGTACAACCATATGAATATAGTTAACACAACTAAACTATTAAGTTAATATGTATTTTAACACAATTTAAAAAGAAGTTTTAAAAGTGAAAAATTTAAAATATAAATAAAGGATGAATTAAAATGAAAAACTGTGGCATCTAGGTGCACCTGGGTGGGCTCAGTGGGTTAAGCCTCTGCCTTCTGCTCAGGTCATGATTCCATGGTCCTGGGATGGAACCCCACATCAGGGTCTCTGCTCAGCAGGGAGCCTGCTTCTTCCCCCACCCCCGCCCCACCTGCCTCTCTGCCTACTTGTGATCTCTGTAAAATAAATAAATAAAATCTTTAAAAAAAAAAAAAAACCTGTGGCATCTGGGGAGATAGTGTCAATCCTCATTACTCATTGATCTCACATATTTGCGAAATCTGCCTACTTGCTACAATTTATATGTGACCACAAAATTAGTATTTGTAGTGCCTTTGCAATCTGCAGACTTGTACAGAACAGCAAAAAACTGGAGTTGCTTATTGTGCACATACCCAGCAAATAACATGGCATTCTGCTTTCTTGTTTCAGCTCTCATTCTATAACAAATGTCCTTTGTGTGGTACGTGTAGAGCCAAATTTCTGTATTTTGTGTGTTTTTTGCTGGTGATTTTACTATTTACCATTTTTCAGCACCAAACATAGTGCTAAAGTTCTGTAGTGTCCCTGGCTATGTGACATACCTAATGGAGAAAATATGTGATGGATGGACTCCGTTCATATAGAAATTATAATGCTGTTGGCCATGAAGGCAACATTAATGAATCAAAATACATATAAAATAAGAGGTCTGTGAACAGAAACACACAAAACAAGGTTATTACTGACCAGCTGTTGAAATGTTATGACCAGAAGCTCACAGGAACCTCATCCTGCATTTCCCTTAGGAGCAATGGTTCATTATGTACTAACTCAGTATACACAACAACTTTATAAACCTAACTACTACAAATGAGAATCTACTATATTTATCTACAAACTTTTTAAAAAGGAGAAATATACAAAAAAATACTAATTTATGCCTTTCCTCCAATTTACCCTTAATGTGATTTTTAAAATTTTAATGGCCAATGAAGTTTTTTGGTTTTTTATAGTACATGAAGTGTAGGGGTAGAGGTATTTATTTCTAAGTGAAAAAATAAATGGCAGCCAATCTTTTGTGAATACTTATGATGTGGCAGACACTTTACTAAGCACTTATCTGTAAGAAGTGCTTTAGCTCAGTGCATGCACACAGTAAAAGTTGAATAAAATATTGGCTAATATTATTTATACCATTAAATTCTGAAATCAAGTTCTGAAATCACTGAGGTGATTAGCAAACCTTCAAGGTAATGGGAATCTGCGAATGCTATGTAATCTAGTTGGGTTAGAAGGCAATAAGGAAACAATCACGTAAGATGGGACTCTGATAGTTTGTTCAGACTATGGTAAAATTAAATTACCAACTGCAGTCATCTGTAATAAAGTGCCTTTAAAACAAAGCTTTGGGGACCAAGTGGAGACACCAGTAGAAAGCTATGAAAGACATGACGTGGATGCACAAGGACAGTGAAGTAGGGCATTGCTTCTAATTGGAGAGTTCAAAAACAGAAAGCAACATATTCACAGCATAAACTGTTGAGTCAAGGCACTGACAGAGAACAAGGCAGTTACTGAGTGTGAAACAAAAGAATTTTTCTATCTCAGAGTAGGGATCAGCAAATTTTTTTTCTATAAGGGGCCAGATCAGACATTAGGTTAAGGTCGTAATAAGATCTCTGTCTCAACTACCCAACTCTGTTACTGCTAAGTGAGAGCAACCATAAACTATCAGTAAACAAGCTAATGTGGCTGTACTCCAGTAAATCCTCACACAGTATATGAAAACTTGAATTTCATATAATTTTCACTTATAAAACATTATCATCCTTTATATTTTATCAATCAATTAAAAATGTGAAAAATATTTTTAGCTTGTTGGTTAACAAAAACAAATGCAGGCCACATTTGGCCTGTAGGTTGTAGCTTGCCAACCCTGCTCCTTCAGCTGTCGTGACCAAAATGCATTGTCTGATTTTGCTGATCGCTTAATTATAATATCAAGTGGAATCAAACAGGTTAAAGAAACAGGAACCCAGTGGTTATCAAACTGGTTTGCAAGAATCGCAGAAAGTCCCTAAAATCATAATATTAGGACATCCCACCATTATCCTGTAAGATCTGTAGTAGAGGTAGAAATACTACAACCCGCACCCCTAATATGACCCACATATTTTTGAAAATAAAGTTTTATGCAAACACAGACACGCCCACTTATGTATTCTCTATGGTTGCTTTAGCACTTCAATAGCTGTGTTGGACAGTTTTTTCAGAGACTATAGCACACAAACTCTAAAACATTTCATATGTGGGCACCCACTGAAAAAGTTTGCTGATCCCCAACCCACACAAATAAACAACTCGAGGTATGGCACATGGAGGCTGACAGGCACATAAACCATCAAAACAGAAAATCACAGCCTCTCCAAGTTCCTAGACCCAGACCCTCTAGAATGAAGGTAAGGCAAAGTACTCTTCAAACACAAGTACTATTATTTTCCTCTTGGCTTTCCACAAAAGAGCAACAGCCACTTATCAGGGTAACTATGCACTTGGGAAAGGGAAATACCGTGACCTTTTGGGGACTATAAAATCTAATTCTTAAAAACTAATCCCCGAGGCCCTCTTAGCACCACTGTGATGTATGTGTCAGAATAAGGGATTACAGTATTCAAATAATATTATCAAGCCCATTTATCAGAGAGATCAATCCCCTCATCTATTTCTCCAGGTGCTGAAAATGTAACTGAAGACAGTAGTTCCAGCTGACTACCAACTGACAAAACCCCACAATGATGGAATGACAGGTGGAATAGTGGGATAATACTGAATCAGGAAAGTTCAGACATAAACCCCTGGAGCACTCCTTCCAAACAAAATATTGCATTCCTGGGAGAATTATCAAAGAATTACAAGAGGCAAGGGTTGCAATCCCTGCCAGATATTCATTTAATACAACTATTTGGCTAACAAAGGACATACAACTGTTCATACAGAATAATTGTATTCTAAATGTAATGACTACGAGCACAGCTGGTAATTCAAATTTGATCTCGAGCACAGTAGCTGATACGCAGCTATAGTTCTGACAAATGGTTCCTCTATCTCTACAAAGAGAACTTCAGAAGCAATTTCCTTTCACTTGGGTGGGACAGCAGTACATATTCCCTATAATGCCTGAAGCAAAGTTTCTAGCTTTTGTATGACCTTGTTTTACCACCCCACTACACATCACACTGGTCCACTACCCTGATAAAATTAAGTCAGTAAGACCCTGAGAAATAGCAATACTCCAGATGTCTTAATAAGACATATATGCAAAAAAAAAAAAAAAAAAAAAAAAAAAAAAAACAATTAAAAAAGCCCCAAGAAAAAATAGGGTCCTGCCACCACTACTTAGTTCTAGGAGCCAACAGAGTGTGGTAAGTCAGAATACCCCCTCCAAAATAAAAATTCTATACTTCCTGCAACAAAGAAAGCAGCAGAATGCTCGGTGGAAACAACATATACCAATATATATGTACATCTCTATTTTATGAGTGACCTGAAATCCAGCAGTTTTAAATATGGCCCAGAGGAAAAGAAAAATTCCCTAGCCAATCTAGGATGCAAAAACAAATAGCTCTGCCACATGACCACAATGAACTCTGACTCCAAAGGTGCACCAAATGTCAAAAGATCAGTGCCACAAGGTGTTATTAGCAAACCCCTCCAGGACTACCAGAGCAGAAACCACTAAGAGTTTCTAGGGCAAAACTGTACCTTCTTCATCAAAGCAACATTGTCTTTTGAAAATAATTCTTGTACTTTTTATACTGGTAGATAATGAACATCGAGTCACAGGTAACTATGAAACTTGAGCTGTCAGAAATAATTATCATCTGATCGACAAAGCCAAAGCTGACATGACAGAAATATTCCAACACGAAGTGGCTGTAGTGTATACAGAACAAGATTCAGGATGCTTGTGAAACATAAGCAGATGATTCACATTCTCAGTGTACCTACTCCTCATGATTTCTCCTTCAAACAAGGCCTACCTACTACACAGAGAGATGCTCTATGATTAGCTAATTCAGAGAGGAAAAAATATGAGCCTATGTTACACATGACTCTGCATTACATGCTGATTATCACCCAGAAATGGACATTTTCAATCACACTCCTGCCCCATCTGAAGGAGGTTTTAAGGAAAGTTAAAAAAAAAAAAAAAGAAGAAGAAGAAGAAGAAGAAGAAGAAGAAGAAGGAGAAGAAGAAATCCTCCCACTAGGTAATAGATCTGATAGTCCACATTATCAAGAAAAGGAAACACCGAAAGATTCATACCAATTCTTAAGTGGGGAGTATTGATATGGCTAGATTTTCAGGTCAGGTCCTTACACAAAACAGGTGTGCAGAATGATTTAAGGAAAAGAAGTATGGATGCATGGACTGACCAAGTGTGAAAATAGTTCTGTCCCATGTGAAGGCTTCCTTTGTAAAGGAGACTTCCATAATCATGTGGAATCACACAAGACACAATAATCCATTTTTTGGAAGTCAGTCAAAATCTTTCCCCGGCAACCTCAATGCCTAATTAATGACCTAACAAAAAATAAGTCAAATCATAGAACAGTCAACAAATAGTACCAGCTTGTATTTCTCAAGAAGACTGATGACCTAACTTACTGCCAATGTACTATCTCTAAGCTATGATGTAACAAAGAGTCCCTAAAAATCCTAATCATTTACAACAACAGTTTTTAAACGTTTGGGGCTTATAACCCCTTTATATTCTTAAAAGAGTGAGGCTCTCTGGACGCCTGGGTGGCTCAGTAGGTTAAGCCGATGCCTTCAGCACCAGGTCATGATCCCAGGGTACTGGGATCAAGTCTCACATCGGGCTCCTTCCTCAGTAGGGAGCCTGCTTCTCTCTCTGCCTCTGCCAGCCACTCTGCCTGCTTGTGCGTGCGCACCTGCTCTCTCCCTCTTGCTCTCTCTGATAAATAAATAAAATCTTTTTAAAAATTGAGTATCTCAGGACGCCTGGGTGGCTCAGTTGGTTGGGCAGCTGCCTTCGGCTTGGGTCATGATCTCAGCGTCCTGGGATCGAGTCCCACATCGGGCTCCTTGCTCGGCGGGGAGCCTACTTCTCCCTCTGCCTCTGCCTGCCATTCTGTCTGCCTGTGCTCGCTCGCTCTCCCTCTCTCTGACAAATAAATTTTAAAAATCTAAAATAAATAAATAAATAAATAAAAATTGAGTATCTCAAAAAACTTTGGTTTATATGAATTACAGCTTCATATACTATTTTAGAAATTAAAACAAAGAATCTTGTATTTATTAATTCATTTTAAAAAAATAAACCAATTACATATTAATGTATAAATTTTTTATTTTAAAATAAACTATATTTTCCCAAAAAATAAAGTAACAGAATTCTAAAAGAAGCATATGGTTTTACAAATCTCTTTAAGGTCTGCCTTAAGAGAAGATATTAGATCATCCTACTTGCTTCTGCACCCAATCAGCTGCAATGTGTCATTTTGATTGAACTGTATGAAGGAAATCCAACCTCACTCTCAAAAGATATGCAACTGAAAGAGGAAGGAATATTTCATGGATTTTTCAAGCAGTTATGAATAGTATCTGATTTTATACCAAAACTCAACAAGTGATAGTATCTTAAAAATTCACTGAGATATGGAATCTTAAACCCCATCAATGAACTTTTCATATTTATTACATTAAAATCCAATAGTTTGGCAATATGAATGAATTTTTTACTCATGCATAATTCTGTAATAACATTCACCAATCATAAATATTGGTCCACTGAGTTAGATAGATACATCTCCCAAATGCTGGCATTTCATTATATAGCACCAAGATTTTTTTTTAATTACATTCACAACTATTATTTCCAAGCTCATCAGAAAAAGCTTAACTACCTGGAAACTGTCAAGCTTACATTACCTGGTAATTTTCCAAAATTCTACTTTTCACTTGAAATTTCAGATTTTATTACTAGCAACAGAAACTGCCAGTTCTTTTCCTTGATGTAAAGGGCTTGCTTTGTTCACTTAAGAAAACATCTGTCAAATGCTCATGTCAGAATTACATTAATGAATCACTGTTTCAAGTGAAAATGATATTCCATCACTTGAGTCCATAACTCAAATAACTGCACAAGTACTTGTCTCTGTGACAATCATCATACTTCAGCATACAGAAGGGCTTCTTGAAAAAAAAACATAAAAACAACTCAGGATCAAGATTTTTCTCAGTAACTTTTACTGCTTCATCAAAGACAGTAAATAAAACTTTTCTGTTTACTATAGAAATGTGGTGATAAAGAATACAGTTTGAAGCAACTGCGCTGGTTTTTCCTAAGGCACCAGCAGTTTTCCCCACTATTACTTAACCATAATGCAAGATCAAGACAGTAAAAAAGGCACCTATTATTACTAAAATAGTTTTAACCCTTAACAGGCCTTGGGTTCAACAGCACTTTTACAACTGTTTTTCCAAGAACAAAAACGTATTTCTCATATTTGTTCTGTTGGCTTTGGACTGGCTATAGATATCTTCTATACTCCAGAGTAGAGAAGGCAAAAGAATGAGCCTTTATCTGGCACCTATTTTTCTTGCAGCAGAGGAAAATAAACAAAAATCAATTCACAAAATGGCTCCTAAAGCTTCTGCTTAGACATAACATATATCACTTCTCATCTTCCATTAACCAAAGCAAGTCCCATGGCGAAGGCTGGTGTCAGTGGGAAGAAGTACTCCTCCCACAGGTAGGAACTCTGCAAGAGAAGAAGCCCACTAAGGACAAGAAGCAAAATTTTTAGATAATACAATCTACCATAAGCAGTAACTGAGTCCCTCTCACCTCCACACCAAGAAGTACATTATTTCACAGTGGACAAAAGCCACCTACCTACTAGCAGCAAGAAGGTAACACTCAGGAAGCTCCCATCATGAAAGAACGTATCTCCATGAAATAGACACTGGTTTACGTAAACAATCTCATACTAGCTCCAATGAAAACACATCCATTATTTATAACGTCCTGGTTTTGAGAGGAGAATAGGTTTTAGGCCCTAAATAACCAACTCACACACCAACTCAGGAAACAAACCTTTCATAAGCTATAGTTTTTAGGAAAGAGCGGATTCTAGTTGTCTGAAGTTTAAGTACAACTGGAGATACACATGCTAATGGAGGATAATTACCTGTCTACTGTTGTGGACAACTATCATATTCATCACTACTGAAAATTTGAACAGACTTTTAATTGTGAATATTTCCATATTTTATGGTCTACCACCTAATGAATTAATGTAATTTCTAAATTACTAATACCATTTCTCATGTAAAAATTAGAATTTAAAATCCCCCAAAAGACATAGTATATTAATCTATTTCTAAAATACATACCTCCAAGAAACTCTGACACAGAGGTAAGCAATGAGTCCATTGTTGCTCATGACCAAAGCAACAGACATACTGGGTTTCTGATGGTGGCAGCAGCAAACCAAACACTTCCAACTGGTTACAACTTAAGAGCTCCTATCACTGGGAAAGTACGAGAGCCAACAGTAATAGCACCTGTAATCAAGCTGAGTATCTAGCATTTACTGCTCAGCATCAGCGACTTTCTAAAACTTAGCTCCACTGTACGTCTTTAGAAAGGTTCCCAGAAGTTTGGACTCAAGTCTGTATTTCTAGCATTCCCCCCCATGACTCTGGAAGCTACCTGATAATCTTTAAAAATTCCCTACTCTGCTTATAATAGCCAGGGTGGATTGTTATTTATAATAAAGAAGTATAATTTGCAATACTTGTATTATTCCAATCTTATGTGTAAGAAATCTAAGGCTTAAAATGGCTACATAATATGCTGATGACAAGTTTCTTAGATCTCAAAGCTTATGTTGCTAACTTCATATTCTACTAATTTTATAATTAATTACTGAAATAGCATAAGACAGCAATTGAAACAAACTTTTCATTCTTCTAAAAACTATGGGCCATGGGCCAAATTCAACCCCTTTTTTTGTACAATCCACAAGCTAAAAATAGTGTTTACATTCTTAAATGGTTGTGGAGGGAGGAGAATGAAAAAATCACATGAACTTCAAATTTCGGTGTCTGGTGTCAGTAAAACGATACTGTCCATTCGCTTACATATTGTCTATGGTACCACAAATAAGCTGACTTGAGTGGTTACCTAAAATATTTACTACCTGACCCTTTACAGAACGAACAGTATGCCATCTTCTGCTCTAAAATTATTCTAAACAACTGAGGAAATGCCAATGTAGGCAAATCTTCAAGCAGAAATATATGTACTTCTGTCATCTCTGATTACCTACTTTGAGAACATGAGACCTGTAACACTGCACAATTTACCACATAACTAAGGTTAAACCAGAAAGTCCCATTTTTTTCCCTCTCACCTACCTCTACTATTGCAAGGGTCTACTATTGCATCAGTCTAGAAGTCAGTGTCACAAGGCTACTTTCAGGACAATCAGAATGCATGTAACCAAGAGTCAAATGTGCCTGACTATTCATCTCCTTTAGAAAATGGAAAAAAATTATAGAAGTTTCTAATTTCTAAATTAGAAATTAATTAAATTCTTAATTAACAAACTTGCAGCAAAGCAGATTTTTTTTTTAAACTGAATTTTCTTTTTGAGGGGAGGGGGTTGAGAGAACATGGTTCAAGAATTCAGAAGAGGAAAAAACAGTCCAGGGTCAGAGTATAGTCCTCAAAGCAAAATGAGTCAAAAGAAGAGACCCACAGACAAATGACTGGATCATGCAGCTGTTAAGAAATGTTCATAGCAGGGTGCCTGCTCTGCTTACCAAAATTCAGGGCTTAAAAGTCACTAGATCACTAAAATTGAAAACTGACCAGTCCCTGATTCTTTCTTCCTTTTTCAGCAACTACAGTTACCTAGCAAAAAGAAAATAATTTGACCCTTCAAAGTACTCAGATTCTGACACTTTTTCTCCTATCTAGTTCAATGTTTTGGGGGGTGGGGGGAGGAAAAGAAAAAAAATTCCTCTTTACTGGTAGTATTCCTGCTCTATCTGATATCTGCAACCTCCACAAGGACTGGCTCTATGTGGAAAAATACAGGCCATATAGGTCAAGTGCCATGAGGAAAGCAACCAAAAAGTAACTGTGTAGGGATTTTTCGACACAATCCCAGTTAAAGTAGGCTGACAGTGGAGTAGAGAAAGGTATTAATTAATGAGAAACAAAGTTTTACATTACCTTCACTTAAAAATTAGGATACAACATTGAAAGAACTTGTGAGAACCTCGATTTGATCTCACCATGTAATACAAGTCCACCACTGATGAAAGACTCACTGATGTGAGTTGGTTGAGCAGAACTTAACTCATTCTATTCTAGAAATAAGGTTACATATAATGTACTTGTTTCTAAGGTAGCTCAGAAAAAAAAAACAGTAATAAAACAGGATCACAGAATCAGATGTGATGCTCATTTTAAAGATGCTGTTCAACTCCCTTATTTTACAGATAATGCAGCTCTGGTGAAGAGAAAATTGGGTCACTTGCCCTATTTAATATCAATGCAGTGGGGCACCTGGGTGGCTCAGCCAGTTAAGCATCCAACTCGTGATCTCTGCTAGGTTCTTGATCTTGGGGTCATGAGTTCAAGCCCTGCGTTGGGCTCCATGCTGGCATGGAGACTACTCAAAAACTAAATAAAAATAAGTAAAACCAAAGCAGAAAGAGAGCCAGATCTTTGACGCTTAAAACCCTGTATTTTCAGACTACACCACCACCACTTATGAAATATTTTTATGTATGTATCTCAATATAGCTTAATTTTATCAGTGTGTCTTAAAAACCAGTCGTATCACATTCTCTCAGTTGGTGATGAAACCATCATAAATCATACATAAAGTAGTAAATAGGCTGAGTGTGAAACAAGGTCTACTCCAGAACACCTGGGATATATTCCCTGTATCAGGTATGGTGAAATCTCAGAGTAATTTTTCACCTCCTAAAGGTAAAAGGAATTTTGCCATTAGATACAATACTTTTTTGTCCCAAATGCTGCTAACTACAATTTGGTCAAAGTTGATTCAAATGGATAACAATATGAGGAAATTTCAGGATAAAATTACAATTACAGCAAATTAAAAGTTTATTTAGATTGCTCAATTAAATTGGCCTGGCTGTGTTGCAAAATTTCTTCCCAAAATGCTCCCAACAATCATCCTTCTTTTTCAGTCTACAAGACTTAAGTTGCTATACTCACAGATGATACAACTTAGTTCTCACTCCTAGACCACTATCCCTTCCCTCTTTGGTTCTCCAGAGCGAAATGATTGAGTACTTTGGCCCCATTCTACTCTAAGCTTTTGCAGAAAACTTAGAAGGCTTATCCGTATTTAATTTCTCTCACCTACTCAGGCAATGTTGATCCTGGTTCTGCATATTTCCACATTTTCCATGGCAATCTCTGTAGCCATCATTTACAGAGAGCGCCTCTTCTGCATCTAACATCCCGTCCCATTCACTTTGCTCTCGATTAGCCCTAACCAAACTATTATTGCTTCCATCTCCCTCTGTTCTTTTTCAGTTTTCCACACATCTTTCCTAGAAGTTTTTCCAGGTCCTGCTCTTGACAATTCCCAGTCTCACATTCCTATTCAGCTGATGCTACCCTGAAGAACCACAGTCCTTGAAGACTTGGTTTGCAACCAAATCATGTATCATTATGGTCTTTTATGGACCCGGAAAAAAAAGTAAACTGACCTGCCCAGTGCCTCTTATTTGGTTAATGGCAAATTCAACATATAATACAGTAAATTCATTCTCCACCAGCCAAAAATACATCTTACCTAGAATTAAACCAGCATGGCTTCAAAATTAATTTAGAGAATTATTAAAAAATGAGTAATTATAAAAAAAAGAAAAAATATTAATAAAAATTTAAAACTAATCCATAATACAAATAAAAGCAGAAAAGTAAATGGAAATAGGAATGCAGCTGATGAACAAAAACATCTGTTTAAATCTTATGCTTTCCCAAAAGAGATACAAAAATGGCCAATAAGCACATTAAAAGATGCTCAATAGGGATTTATAAATCAGAAGCACAGTGAGATACCACCCTACAACTGTTAGAATAGCTTCTATCAAATGAACAAAAAAGAAATCTGTGCATCAAATTATACAATCATCAAAGTGAACAGACAATATAGTGAACAGAACAAAATATTTGCAACTCAAATCTGGTAGGAGATTAATATCAAAAATAAAGAACTCCTACAACACAACAATATAAAAAAAATAAGTAAAATAAAAAAAAGATCCTACCTTTTTTTTTTTTAAAGATTTTATTTATTTGTCAGAGAGAGAGAGAGAGAGAGAGCAAGCACAGGCAGAGAGAGTGGCAGGCAGAGTCAGAGGGAGATGCAGGCTCCCTGCGGAGCAAGGAGCCTGATGCCGGACTCGATCCCAGGATGCTGGGATCATGACCTGAGCCGAAGGCAGCTGCTGAACCAACTGAGCCACCCAGGCGTCCCCCCAAAAAATCCTACTTTTAAATGGAGGAAGACTTGAAAAGACATTTCTCCTAGTAAGAGAAACAAATGACCAACAAGCATATGGGAAGATGTTCAATATCACTGACCATTAGGGAATTAACAAATCAAAACCACATTGTCTCACATCCATTAGGAAAGCTATTATCAAATAATAATACCAGTAACATTATTGGCCAAGAGGTGGAGAAAACGGAATCTCTGTGCAATGCTGGTGAATACACAAAGTGGTGCAGTCTTTATGGAAAACAGTACGGCAGCTCCACAAGAAATTTCAAGTAAAATTAACAGTATGATCCAAAAATTCCACTTATGGGTGTGAAAGAACTGAGAGCAGGGACATGAAGACCTACCCACTCATGTTCATGGCAGCATTATTCATAACAGCCAAAAGCTGGAAGCACCCCAACTGTTTATCAAAAGATGAATGGATAAACAAAACACAGTCTACCCATATAATGAAATACTATACAACCTTAAAAAGGGAACAAATTCTGATACATGCTACAACAAATGTGAACCTTGAAGAACATTATATTAAATGAAAGAAACCAGTCAAATACCATATAATGCCACTTATGAGATATCCAGAGTACTCAAATTCATAAAAATGGAAGCCAGAAAAGTGGCTGCCATGGACTAGGAGGGGGAAATAGGGAATTACTTAATGGATGCAACTTCAATTCAGCAGATAAAAAGAGTTCTAGAGATTGGTTGCACAACAACATAAATTTACTTATTAATATGATTAAAAGGTATACTTAAAAAATACACATGGTGGCAGGTAGTGCCTGGGTCGCTCAGTGGGATAAAGCCTCTGCCTTCGGCTTAAGTCATGATCCCAGGGTCATGGGATCGAGCCCCACATGGAGCTCTCTGCTCAGCAGGGAGCCTGCTTCCTTTCCTCTCTCTCTGCCTATTTGTGATCTCTGTCAAATAAATAAGTAAAATCTTAAAACACACACACACTCACACACATACACACAGTGATGGGCCACTCAGGTGGCTAAATCTGCGAAGCATGTGCCTTTGACTCAGGGTCCTGGGATGGAGCCTCACCTTAATCTCTCTTTCCCTCTCTTCTCCCTCTCCTCCCACCTCATGCTCTCTCTCCCTATGTCTATCACCATCTGTCTTGCTCTCAAGTAAATAAAATCTTAAAAAAAAAAAAAAAATACACATGGTAAATTTTAAGTTGTATTTTATCATAACAAAAATAATGTTTAAAAAAAAAAGAAAATAACAAGTTTTGGTGAGAATATATATGAACTGGAACCCTTGCACTCTGAGAATGTAAAATGGTATACCCACTATGACAAATATACAGTATGGCTGTTCCTCAAAATATTAAACAATGAACTTTTGACCCAGAAATTCTGGGTATATACCCAAAAGAATTGAAAACAGGGACATTTGTACACCAATGCCGGCAGAAGCATTATTTACAGTAACCAAATGGTGAAAACAAGACAAATATTTATCATGAAATGAATGGATATACAAAATGAAGTATAAACACAGACATATTATTATTGAGTATTATTTTGTCTTAAAAAGAAATGAAATATTTTTTCATTCGTGATCAGCAAACTTCCAGTTATAAGGTAAGTCTGGAGATGTAACACACAACATGAGGACTATAATTAACAATACTAAATTGTGTATTTGAAAGCTGTTAAGAGAGTAGATCTTAAAAGTTCTCACCACAAGAAAAAAAAATTTGTAACTATGTGAAGCTATATAGCATATAATAATCATTTTATGATACAAACTTATTATGTCACAAATGTTAAACTAATGAAATGTTTATGTCAATTATATATCAACAAAGTTGGAGGAGTATTGTTATACTTACCTACTTTATACTTAAAATAATATAAACATTATACTAAGTAAAATAAATCAGGCACAAAAGAAAAATATGAAGTTTCCACTTATGTAAAGTACCTAAATAGACATTCTTAGACACAGAAAGTACAATAAAGGTTTACCTGGGGTAAAACGGGATTGAGGAATTATTCTTTAATGCATATGGAGTTTCTGTTTAGGATGACAAAAAAGTTCTGGAAACGAATAATGGTGATGATTCACAACATCATGAATGTACTCAATGCCACTGAACTGTACACTTAAAACCAGCTAAAATGGTAAATTTTATATTCTATTTTACAAAAAAAAAAAGTTTTCTAGCTGAACAACCTAAATGTGCTAAAAGATTCAAAACTTCATAGCCACAACTACTAAACAGCACATCAATTCCTATTCCTAAAGCCATAAAGACATTTCTATCCTAAGTACTTACAAAAAAGAGACTGGTAGATAATGAACAGCATCTTCAATAATATAAAACTTGTATGTAACAGGTCCTCAACACACATGAGTAGATCTCAAGACCTTCATAAAAATTTCTGAATAGAGATACAGGCTCACAGTTCCCCAACAGGCCATGAAGCACCTTACAGGGCCATAGTGAACTCATAAGAACTACACAAAGTATTTTAAATCTGAGAAGAAAACGGTGATACCCAGCATCTATCAGAAGCCACAATTCTGCAAGACTATTTTTAAAAGAAGTTAGATTATTTATAATGAGGGGGGTCATAGTGATCTGTGTGAGTAACAGTCAAACACTGAACTGGAGCTGCAGAAGTAAGATGGAAAAGAAAAGTAAATCTTAAAAATTTTTGAAATTCTATTAAAGTATAAATCCACAGATCTAAGAAACTCAAATAAACCCAAGTAAAATAAACAGAAAACTTCACAATTATATACAAAAAGCTATACATACTACTCTCAAACTGTTGAAAATCAGTGAAGAGAAAAACCATAAAAGCAGCCAGGAAAACAACAAGAAACAAAGTGTTGCCTTCTAATCAAAAACTATGGGAGTAAGAAGATAATGGAAAGACTTCTTTAAACTGTTCAAGCAAAAAGAAAACAACACATTTTTCTATATTTGGTCAAAATATTCATCAAAAAATAGATAAACAAGAAAACTAAAGCTGACAGAATTCCTTACCAACAGACCTGACTAGCAGAAATGCTGAAAAAAGTTCTCAAGCAGAAAGAAAAAACGTATCACAGGCAGGTAAACACTTTGATATACCCAAAAGAATGAAGAATGCCAGAACTGGTAAATATGCGTGCAAATATAAAGAACTTTTCATCTTTAACTTTCCTCTAAAATGTATTTAACTGTTCAAGGCAAAAATAATATATCCTCGAGTTTGTAACACCTCTGGTAATAAAATGCAGAGCAATAATAATACAAAAAAAGGAGAAAAAACAGACTATCATAACAATATTCATGAAGTGCTATAAATTTTACTTGAGGACACACTGTGAAAGTATGCAAAAAGTAAAATACAGGGTAGCCACTAAATAAGTTAATAAACAGAGGTATGGCTTATAAGCCAATAATGGAAATAAATTGAATTGCTAAAAATTAATAATTGACAAAAGAAAAACTGAGACAATAAAATAAAAAGGCAGTATACTTAAATTCAACCACATTAGTAATTACATTAAATGTAAATGATCTAAATCCAATTAAAAAACAAATTGTCAACCTAGGTTTTTTTTTAAAGACCCAAATACAGGGACGCCTGGGTAGCTCAGTTGGTTGAGCGGCTGCCTTCGGCTCAGGTCATGATCCCAGCGTCCTGGGATCGAGTCCCACATCAGGCTCCTTGCTCCGCAGGGAGCCTGCTTCTCCCTCTGACTCTGCCTGCCCTTCTGTCTGCCTGTGCTCGCTCTCTCTGACAAATGAATAAATAAAATCTTTAAAAAAAAAATAAAAATAAAATAAAATAAAGACCCAATTACAGGCTGTTTAAAAGAAACCCACTTTAACTAACAATATACAGATTAAAGGTAAAAAGAATAGAAAACACATACTATGTAAAAATTACATATAAGGAGGCTGAAGTGATTACAGTGATATCAAACAAGGTACTTTCATGAAAAGGACTAAGGAACATTTCATAATGAGAAAATGCTTAATCCATCAGAAAGACATAAAAATCTTAAATGTGTACATCTAACACTCTTGGAAATATGAGATATGAAAACTGGGAGCACTTAAAGGAGAAACAAATAAATCAACTTGGATATTAACACTTTTCACTCTATAAATAATGAAAATAAATATAAAAAATCATAAAAATATAGAAGATCTGAACACCTAACCAACTTGACTTCAACTGGCATCTATGAAAAGCATCACGCAACAAAAATAGTACAGAGTAAGTGCAAACAGAACATCTCCAAGATAGGCCATATACAGAGCTACTGAACAGATACAATCTAAAAGATTTAAGTCACAGAGTATTTTCACTAACCACAAAGAAAAAACATGTACAAAGTTCTCAAATATACAGAAATCAGGAAACACAGACCTAAAATAACTAATGGGCCAAGGGCAGGGAATCACAAGGAAAACTAGAAATCATCACTAATTAAATGAAAATGAAAGGGGCTTATCAAAAATTGTGGGATGCAGCTAAAACAGCACTTAAAGAGAAATTTATAGCACTAAATACTCTATTACAAAAGAGCTAGCTTTTGATATCACAGATCTAAGCTTAAGAAGTTATAAAAAGATCAAATTAAACTCAGTAAATGGAAGAATATAAAGTAGAAATAAGAGCAAAAGAAAATAGACACAATATAGAGAAAAAGCAGTGAGACAAGTCTGTGAATAGATCAATGAAATTTATATACTTCTTCTTAAACTGATGAAGACACACTGCTAACCATGAGCAATGAAAATGGTTAATTTAACCAGACTCCACACTCATTAAAATAAGGGTCTTAAGCCAATTAAGTTCTGCAATTAAAAGAAAAAAATTTGAAAAGACAGATTACCAAAATGACTCAAGAGAGAAAATCTACACTGCTAAATCTATAAAATATATTTAAAACCTTACAAAGAAAACTCTACGCCAAGATGACTTTTCTGGTGAATTGTATCAAACATTAAAAATATACCAAATCTATATAAATTCTGGAAAAAATACAAAAGGCAAGCATTTCTCATTTCCTGAAATTAGCATTACCCCAATACCAAAACCAAAGACAGCAGCAAAAACACAAAAACTGTAAGTCAATTCCTCATAACCAGACAAATCCTTAATAAAATATCAGGAAATTAAATCAACAATATATTTAAAGGGTAATACATCATGACTCTGGAATGCAAGCGAGGATGATTTCAAATGTTAAAGCAATATAATCCATCATATTAACAATACAGAGGAGAAAATACATAAATAATCATATCAGTAGATGCAACAAAAATTTGACCAAAAAAAACTCAACACCCATTCACAATAAAAATTCTCAGCAAAGTCAGAACAGAAGAAAACATCCCCAATGTGACAGAGTGTCTGAAAAACCTACAGCTAACATAATTGATGACGAAAGAATGCTTTGCCCCTAAAACTGAGAACAAGGCATGAATGTCCTACATCACCAACACCTAATGTAACCCTGTACTGGAGGCGCCTACTCAGTTGAAAAAAAAAAATTTTTTTTTTTTTTTTTTTTTTTTTTTTTACAAAGGTGCAAAGATCATTCATGGTGAAAGGATAGTCTTTTCAACAAACAGTACTGGACAACTGGGTATTCACATGGAAAAAGAAATGAATTTATCTCATCCCATAAAAAAATTAAATCCAAAGTCTGATCACAGACCTAAAGTAAAAGCTAAAATCCCAAAACTTCTAAAAGACAACATAGGATAGGGGCGCCTGGGTGGCTCAGTTGGTTGGACGACTGCCTTCGGCTCAGGTCATGATCCTGGAGTCCTGGGATCGAGTCCCGCATCGGGCTCCCAGCATCATGGGGAGCCTGCTTCTCCCTCTGACCTTCTCATCACTCATGTTCTCTCTCACTGTCTCTCTCTCAAATAAATAAATAAAAATCTTAAAAAAAAAAAAAAAAAGACAACATAGGATAAATTCACAAGGCACAGATCATGAAATAAAGAAATGTATAACCTAGGCTTGATCAAATTTAAAACTTTTACTCTACAAAAGAACCACAAAAGAAAAAGCCAGCCATATACTGGAAAAAAATATTCTATGAAGTTGTGACAAAGGACTTGTATTCAAAATATATATCTTAAAAAAAAAAACACACAATAATATGAAGATATACAACCCAAAATATGAGCAAAGTATTTGAACCATTATTCACAGAAGATACATGAATGTCCTCAACAAAATGAACAAACACAAAAAGATAATACTACAGTTCAATTAGAAGGGCTAAGAATAAAAAGGTAAGGGATTCCAAGGTGGAGAAACTTTGGTGGGAATGTAAACTGGTACTTGGAAAACAAGTTTGGCAGTTTCTCATAAAATTCAACATACACTTACCACCTGACCTAGCAATCCCACTCCAAGGTAAAAAGAAGAAACATCATGTCCCTACAAAGACTGGAACACAAATACTCACAAATACCTTCACTTCTAATAGCTCAAAACTGGAAACAATCCAAATGTCCATCAATAGGGAGTAAATTTTAAAAAGCATATTTCCACAGTATAAGTGATGAAAAAGGAACTAATTTCTAATATAGGAAACAGTACGATGAATCTTGAAAAGGGGGGGCACAAAAGAAAATAGCACAGAGTATTACTTTTTATTGCTTCTGTAACAAATCACCAAACTTAGTAACTTAAAAACAACACAAATTTATTATCCCAAATGCTGACACAGGTCTCAATGGATGAAAATGTGTGAGAGCAGGACCATATTCCACTTTGGAGGCTTACAAAAGAGATCATTTCTTTGACCCTTCTAAGAGGCAGCCTTGGCTCCTGCACTTTCCTTTCTCCATCTTCAAAGCCTGCTTTTTTGCTAACTGGATCTCTCTGACCATTCTTCAACAATCATCTCTCAGACTATGGTTTTTAGGGACTGGAAGGATGAGATTAGACCCACCTGGATAATCTCCCATCTCAAGGCCCTTAATCATTGGTTCTGTGGATTCAAGTATGGACATCTTTGAAAGGTTTTTATTTTGCCTACCATAAAATGGAATGGATTTCCATTTATACAAGATCTAGAAGCAGCACAACGAATCTGTAGTGTTAGAAAGAGTATCAGGGGTTGTCAGGGATGGGAGTGAATAGTGTAAACGACTGCACCCGAGAACAAGGAAATGCTTCTCTAACAAATATGTGCCTTGGCTTGAATTGTGGTGGTTGTACAAACATAGACACACACATACATATGTATATATGAATATATACACTTATCAAAACTCAGTGAATTAACCATTTGAAATGGGTTTATTTTACTGTATGCAAAGTACACCTCAACCCAGTGTACATTAAAGTTATAAATAATATCTTTATCAGGTGTTTTATTTTGGTTATATACCCCTGCCCCCCACCAAAAAGCTTTAACAGGTTTGCCATAACTTCAATTCTCCAACCTTTCCCATATACCTTAAGTTCCCACCCTGGCACTGTTCGGTAAAACATGCTAGGACTAGGGAAGAAATAATATTAACCACTGGAGAACTAAACACCTTTTATAGATTATTTCTGAAGAAAAGCCTGTTGTAAATTCCAGTGCAAATATGGGAATTTGCAACAAGGCCACAACTCTGGTAGTCACATATTCCTAAATTAAATATTATACATTAATGACTAGGAATCCTGTGTGTTGCCATGGTGTTGCTTCTAGGAGACAGTTCAGAAACAGCAACAGGAGCTAAGAAGCTTACTAACCTGTGTGTGGAAGTTGATTAAGAAATCATCTGTAGCACTTTAAACACTTTGATCAACCACTACTACCTTCAAGAGAAGTGCACAACCACTAACAAACCTTAAGGTTGTATCAACTCCCCAGATTAATGTAACTTCCTGCAATAATACTAAATTAGTATCATTCTTCTACACACAACTCAGTACAAATCATAAACATAAACATCCACCCTATGGGTCACACTAAAAGGACTTAAGGCCCCACCTCCAAAACTATAAAAGCTATAAAAAATACAATATGGTCTCTAAAATTATTAACATTCAAAAGCCTCAACGTAGACATACTCTGTTAGAACCTTAGCTCTCCTACTCTAAAATGTAAAAATAACAGGAAAAAATCTTTTTTAAGTCCTGTAATGACAAGGATGTTTTTCACTTATGTGGCACTGAGCTGGATTTTCTCAAAGGGAAAAGAATAGAAATCAGTCTCCACCCCGGGTTTAAAATGCTAGGCCTGATTCCTGCTACTGAGGAAAGTAAACAGCTCAGTTCCAAAACTGAATGAACAAGCTTCTTGAAATTATATCAATTCTCTAATGCTAAAAAGATTCCCTCCAAAATGGTAAGTAATTTACCACTCACAGTACAATTTAGAGCACCAATTTACGAAAATAAGGACCCTCTATTTTAAAATAGAGCACGTTCAATGCTGTTATGAGAAGTGCATGATTTATTAAGAAGAAAACTATATAAAGTCAATATATATAATTTACACACATATAAATGACAAATCTGATCAAAATAACTACTTGAAAACACAAAGACATAAAATTCTCATCCCATTTTAGCAGCATGGATTCTTGTACCCATTCTCTCTTCTTAAAATAAGCATTTATAACACCCCTTCTAAGCACAAAAGTGTATTTAGTCCTTAACATTCTACTGGGAAAGGAGAAAAAAAAGGTCACCCACGTAAATGTACAATTATAATCAGCGGTAACTATTAAGAAAAAGTACCAGCTCCTATGACACCAAGAAAGCCCTCTCTAAGCAGGTAACACTCCTGCAGCCACCTTGGTGTAGAAGGTTTGGCTAAGACTGATGATGGCCATTCATGCTTTTACCACAAGTTGTGCTGGCCCAAGCACTACTTGCTATGCTGCTGAATTTCAAAGACACTACTTATACATCTTCAAAAGGACTCACTATTTTGTTTGAGTAAAATTTAGCAAGTTCATCTGTTAAAATTTTCAAAAAGCTTTATCAGTAGGTCAAGGTCATTGATACTATCCCCAGGTTCATATATCTAACCTCATATTTGAGATCTCATTTAACTTAATGTTCAGTAGTGGTTAAAAGCCGGCTAGTCAGCCATATTTGCCAGTGATGCTGAGTATATTACTGAATCTGAGCAAAAAAGAAAAATATGAGGACAAGAGGAACAAAAGAGTCCTTTTCTCTAGGAGCTTAGACAAATAACATATAAATTAAAGAGCTGCTGGATGCCGTGTTTTGTGGATTGGTGG
The DNA here is from genome assembly GCF_011764305.1 of Mustela putorius furo. Lineage (NCBI taxonomy): Eukaryota > Metazoa > Chordata > Mammalia > Carnivora > Mustelidae > Mustela > Mustela putorius. The sequence goes on from NW_025421987.1 coordinate 78,963,354, forward strand.
ACCACGTAAGAACTATCTGGTCTACAGAGAGAAAAGGGAATGAAATAATGTCCAACACAGACTCCACTGAGTCCCTAGTTCCCACTGTTTCCGATTCCAGGACATATCCCTGCACCAAGTTCACGAGATACTTTCTAATAACTTCTGCTTTTTCATCAACCTCTCAATTACTGTGTTTTATTGAAAACTCAAGAGCCCTAAATCAAACAAGTCTAAAGTCTACAACACTCTAGAATCCTTAATAAAGTTATAAATGTATAATTAAGTACTAAACAATCAAATCCAGTTAAATAACAATCTTATGTACATAAGTATACACAAACACGCCTAGGGATTTATTTTTTATTTGATAAATGTTTATTTAACACCATACTTTTCCATTTGTTATATTCTAAGTTATGATTTGCCGTTTTTCTGTTCTGCCTTCCTATTATCTCGATAACCCTGCCAGTTCTTGCCTTTCTCACTTTTCATATCGTTATTTTAGCTAGTCTATGTGCCCTTTTTCTTTTCCCCAAATCTCTTACTAGAGATTTCTACAAGCAGTAGGTAAACAGATTATTTCCTGCACTACTTCACATTTTTATGTACCTAATGAACCTGTTAGGCTAATTCCGTTTTCAATTAATAAAATCAAGTCAAAGACTCTGAATTCAGTAGTAAGAATGTATAATTCTACATAAAGGATTGTATGATGACCACCAGACCGATTCCCCCAAGAAACACTGGGCAAGGCTGTGAATACCCAAAGGCAGTAAATAGTTCAGCCACACACCTAACAGTTTATTTTCCTCCTTTATGAACTAAATTTTATACACACACACACACACATACATGTGTAAAAACTACAGTCATTTAACAGGACAAATATTTTTATTTATTTAAATTAGGGCAATAATTCAAATAGGTCAATCTAGAAAAAAAATGCATTTCTTTGATTTCATACTGTATTCATTAACTAAAAAACACAGTGTAAAATCAGGCTTTGTGTTATAACTGGTGTGGGCCAGCTAGCATCTTGTCATCTCTGTCCTTGCTTTTAAGTATACAATCAGTAACAACATTTGTAGAATGGCAGTCAGCCATTCTACAGGATGGGGAGAAAAATCTGAAACAATCGTTAGCCTCTCTTTTAAACCTTACATACCAAATCCAGCAAATTTGCCAGAAAATCAAAAGACATATGGCAAACCACTAAAAATGTATTTGCAAACCACTAAAAAAATGTATCTGCAGACACACTGGGAAAACCACTAAAAAATATATTTGCAGATCATGTTGGGAAAAAAAAAAAACCGAAAACCTCCAAGATGGACAATCACCCAGTTAAAGAACATGCATCAACAAATCAACTATCAACTCATGAAAAGGCATTCACCATCAGTTGTCACCAACAAAATTCAAATTATAATCACCATGAGAAACTACTGTACTCCCACCAGGATGGCTAAAACTGACAGAATGGACAAATACTAAGTGCCAGAAAAGATACGGAACAAGTGCAACTCTCAAACACTGCTAGCACAAGTACAAATTGGTACAAACTGAGGAACTGTTTGCCAGTATCTACTAAAGTTAAACACACACATACATATACTCTGTATCCCATCAATTCCATTTCTAATACACCAAAAAGATACAAGTACTTAAATCTTCCAAAATGCACATATACACACACACACAGGAATATTAACTGCAGTTTTAATCAAAACAGCCCAAAGGTGGAAAAACCCAAATGCGTCCTTCCACAAAAAGGTAAGTAATAGTGCTATATCCATATACATAGCAATGGAAAAGAAAACAAGTCTTGCTTGAGCTCTACTAATCTATGCTCCACAGTGGGTACAGTCCAGTAGAGTGGTCTCTTTTGGTGGGGAGAGCACCGGAGAGAGTACAATGGAGTCTGCTGCATGGCAGGAAATGTCCTGTAGCTTGATCTTGTTGGTAGTGATATGCATGTATACTACAACAAAAATTCATTTACAGTAAGAGAAAAGAAGAAAAGTGACTACCTGAAGTGCAAAGAGAAGAAAACTGAATGAAAGGGGGGTCTGAAGGCACTCCTTTCTGGGTGAGGTCATGTTCTAAATCTTGACCCGGATGAATTTTATGGTCATATAAAGCTGCCAAAACTCACCAAAACTGTACATTTAAAATCTGTTATTTTTACTGGAAGTAAATTATATCTCAAATAAAGTTTACAAAATTATACATTTAAAATTTATGTACTTTACCTTATGTAACTATGCCACAATTAAAAATGGTGGAAGAGTCCAAAATACAATAGTCCACTAAAAGAAACGACTCAAATATATACAAGACACTCAACCCCACTCAAAATAAAAAACAAGGGGTGCCTGGTTGGCTCTGCCAGTGGAGCACGTGACTCTTAATTCTGGGCTTGTAAAATCTACCCCATATTGGGCATGCAGTTTACTTTAAAAAAAAAAATAGACACTAATATACAATCTTTTTTTTTTTTAAAAAAAGATTTTATTTATTTATTTGACAGAGAGAGAAGTTACAAGTAGCCAGAGAAGCAGAGAGGCAAACAGAGGCAGGGGAGAAGCAGGCTCCCCACTGAGCAGGGAGCCTGATTCAGGGCTCGATCCCAGGACCCTGAGACCATGACCTGAGCCAAAGGCAGAGGCTTAATCCACTGAGCCACCCAGGTGCCCTAAACCATCTTTACTATCGGTTTAGGGATGAGCAAAACATTTGGCAACACTATCTTATGTTGGCAAGAGTATAGGCAAAGACACTCCAGTTGGGAGCAGGAAGCCTCTGTGAAGTCCGTCTGGTAGTAGTTACCTACTTTCAAAGATACACATCCTTTGATCCGGCCATTCCAATTCTAGTGATTTATCATCAGACACCCTTGCATGCATACACAATGATACATGCACCAAGGTTATTCACTGCAACAGTATCATAGCAACAGACTAAAGCAACTTAAATATCCATCAACTGAGGGAACCAGTTAAATTATGGTATACCCACAGAATACAATACCTTACCACCACTAAAAAGAGGGAAGGCTCTGTTAAGTGTTGATTTGAAATCCAAACATACTAGTGAAAAAGAAGAAGTTACAGCAATGACTCCACTTGTGTTTATAGCAATATCAAGGAGAGGACGTCAAGTACACACTTACTGGCTTTTTTACATAGCATATAGTATTTCTCTGAAAAGACGCAGAGGAAACTGGTAACACTGGCTGACTCCAGGGAAGTAACTGAATGGGGGGTCTTGGGGAACAAGATGAGAAAGAATACTTTTGCTTAGATAACATGTTCACATTATTAGAACGTCAGATCATTTTTGAAGGAGTTATCAGCTTCACTTCCTATATATGACTTGCTATACAGTTAATTGTATAAATGTGCAAAATATCTAATGACCTTAAATTCTCCAAAAAAAAGTACCTTAATCTGATTTTGTTGTTACATATATATTTTTTAAGATTTTATTTATTTGACAGAGATCACAAGTAGGCAGAGAGGCAGGCAGAGAGAAAGAAGCAGGCTTCCTGCCGAGCAGAGAGCCTGATGCAGGGCTCCATCCCAGACCCTGAGAACATGACCTGAGCCAAAAGCAGGGGCCCAACCCCCTGAGCCACCCAGGTGCCCCTATTTTGCTGTTATATTTTTAATCTTTAAAAAGTATCAAGTCTGAATTCTTACAGATATTTTATTTACTTATTTGAGAGAGCAGAGCAAGCAAAAGAGAACACAAGTGGGCAGGGAAGGGCAGAGGGAGAGCAAAGAGCCCGATGGAGGGCTGGATCCCAGAACTCTTGAGATCATGACCTGAGCCAAAGGCAGACATTTAACCGACTGAGCCACCCAGGCCCCCCTCGATAGTCTGAATTTAAGTTACTACAACTGAATAGGAAATATTAAGCACTACTTTGTCCAAGTTTGAAAAAGGCATATATCTTAAAAACATGTATCTATCTCCATAACCAATCATCTTAATCTAAGCAATCAGCTTATCATTCTGTCCTCTAACCTTTCACAAAATTTGCTTTCCTTTACTATTTTAGTATTCTTGAACCCTAAGACTTAACTGCATGTTTACATACACACACATTATTTATGTCCTTTTAACAAAATGAAAACTCCATTTCAGCTGTTAATGTAGTGATGGTGCTTACATTTTCTTTTAATTTCATGTGTGGTGGTTTTTTTTTTTTTTTTTTGAGATCATGCACACAAGTGGATGAGGGGCGGAGAGAGAGAGAGAAAGAGAGAATCTCAAGCAGGCTCCACGCTGAGCACAGAGTCCCACATGGGGCTCCATCTCAGCGTCCTGAGGATCATGACCTGAGCTGAAATCAAGAGTGGAGCGCTTAACCAACTGAGCCACTCACATGCCCTTACGTTTTATTATTTTCTTGGATAATACTGATGAGTCAACAGAGAAAAATGGAGATTTATCAATTCAGCATGTCCATATTTCATTAAGAACTGAATCTTATGGATACAAATTTTACAGATTTTAATTCTAGAGTTATATACTGTATAATCACCAGTCTAAAGAAAAAATAATTATAACCACCTTGCAACCAAAAAAAAGTTAAATCTCCAAATCTTAAAACTATTCATACTTTAAAAAAAAAAAAAACACTATTTTGACATGTTCAGATGAATAATTATTTTTTTAAAAAAATCAAATTCCCCTTTCAGTCATATTTCTCCTTGGAACATCATTCAAGAGTCAAAGCTAAAGAGACATACCATATATGCTTTAAAAAAAACTATCTGAAATAACTGTACCACACTGAAATATTTTGGAAACTAGGCACTGCATGTACACTAGGCAGCACCACCGTAAAACCAGTTGCTATTATAATCAGACCTCAACAGAGAAATGACACAGATTTCTAGTAATGGAGGGAGCATACAATTTTTCAGTTAATATACAGAACAAACTGCATATATGTCCACATAAATGCTTACAAAAACTAATCCCACCCTTTCCTCACTAGTCAAAAAAACCAGCAACTCTAAAGGACATAAGAAACCAAGATCAAGACAGCATATGAGCAGTGAACAAAAAGATCACAAAGTGTAAATATCCAGTGGCCACCTCCTTAAATCCCTCCACCTATTATTCACTTTTCTTCATTCTCTGTATCACAGTCCAGAGAATACCAAGTGTGGTCCCCAAACCAGCAATATCAGCATCAGTAGTATCACCTGGGAATCTACTAAGAAAGTAAATTCTGAGGCTCCAACCCAAATCCAGTAAATCAGAAACTCTGGGGATAGAACTGAACAATATTAAAATATGTGTTTAATAAGCTCTCCTGTTGATTCACCCTACATCTGAGAACTCCTGTCACAGTTCTTAGATAGGACTTTCACTTTTTACCTCTATCATAGCAATAGCCTCTTAGAAGTCAAGAGAAACGCCAAGGTGATGTCAAGAGGGTTTGATTACATCACCTTCCAACTCAAATTCCTTCAAAAGTCCCTCAACTTTCCAATGCCTTAGTTTACCTTCAGGACTTTCATGATACGGATCCTGCCACCACTTCTTCCCATCCCCTCCACCATAACCTCTCATAGCCAGGTGCTTACCTGTAATTCATAAATTAATCTAATTCATAAATTATTAACCCTAGTAGTCATTGTACTGCTATTACTCATCATGAAATGGCTTCCCTTCCTCCTACCTTTCCTCTACCTCCCCACTCAATCCCACATCCAACTAAGATATACTCATTTTCCAGGACTTGCTCCATTCTCTACCTGGCCCAAGAGAGTGTTAAGAACTCCCTCCCATATGCTCCTAAAAGCAACCTTTGCTTTCTTCGAGTTCTTATTATTTCCTGTTGACTTGTAGATCCTGGATTAAATCCTAAATAGGAAAAAAAAAAAAAAAAAAAAAGGAGGGGGGGGAACTGGGAATATCCAAATAAAGTCTGTAGTTTAGTTAATTGTTATCAATGTTAATTTCTTACATTTGCTAAGCACACCAGTTATGTAAGATGAGGAAGCTGAATGAAGGGTACACAGGAATTCTGCACTATCATTGCAACTCTTCTATAAGTCTAAAGTTATTTCAAGATAGTTTTTTAAAAAGCAATATTTATGTAATTTTTAATTAATTAAACAGTACTTAATTCAGATCAACTTCCTAAAGTTATCAAACTGAGATTCAAATCACTCATGTTAATGTAAAACCTTTAGAAAAGTTTTGAAAATACATAGTAATTAACCTAGAACTCCATAAAAATTACACTCACTAGAAACTTCATGAACTAGTTATTCTATACCAATCTATGTTTATAACTATTCTCAAATCAGCGCCTAATTTAATTACCCCTTGGTTAAAGTGTCATGATGAGAAGGAAATTTCCCATTCCCATATGGCCATTTCTCCCCCAATCCCTTGCACCCCTCCCAAGCCTGGTGTTGCCCTCCAGTTTCTGTCCATTAGCTATCTGGATTATCATATTAATTCCTCATCCCTACAGACCCCCATTCTTTATACCCCTGTTCTCCACAAGGAAAGAGAGCCAGAGAGAAAATTTTGATGCTCAGCTCTTTTTAGTATCTCTCTCTTGAATTTCCAAATGCTTTCTTTCAGAATTCAGAAATGTGGACCTATCTGCAATACTCTCAAAATTATGTGGTGACATTCTCACCCATCATCACACTACCAGCTCAACTTTCTCCCATTCAGAGCTAAGCCCCTTTCCTTCTCAAACCATCAGCTCATCCTTCATTGCACTACATCAACAGGGCTGGAACATAATCCTGCTGTTCTGCTTAAAATCCTTCATGAGTTTCCTGTCACAGAAGAATGTCCAAATCCCTTAACACAGCAAAGAAGTCACTTCATGATATGACCCCTGCTTACCTTTCCTGTTGGCTCTCATCACTCTACAATTCACCAACCATATGCTACACATAAACCAAACTCTCCCAGAAAAGACCAATATGTTTGGCATCTTTATGCTCTTCTGTTATACCACTCACACATCTGTTTTTCATTGTAAATTCTTTTAACATACACAGATTTTAAATTAGTAGCTAATGTGGGTATCACTTCACATATATTTTAGTTAAAAAATTATTCATGTAAACAGCATTTTCTCATTGTACTTAGACATACTTTTAGTGCAATTTCTAAAATGTGTGGCACACAAAGATCAAACCTAAACTGCTAAATATATATATATTACTGGCTATGATAGTCAATAATCATATAATTAAAAATAAAGTAATGAAAGAAAAAATTGTCATCAATATGTTTGGTGCCATTTCTTTTAGTTTTCCCAATGGTAAAATGGGAGGTAACAAATACATCAGAACTCAGAGATTAATGGATAAAATAGAAGTTCCTTCTTCAGATATCTAAAAAAATATTTTCCCTGACAATAATCTGTTCAAAATGGAGAAGATGTCAGAGAAATATTTCTTTAGGAAAAACCAGTTCAGATAATAATTAACCTGAAGAAATCAGTACTGCATTATTTCCCACTTAATTTGGCTGATGAACACAGACTTAATTTTTAATTATATATGCAATCATAGGGTCAAAGAACATTTGATCCAAAAGAGACCTTCAGAAACCCACCTCAGTACTTTAAAAATGAAGCAACTGAAGTTCACAAAATTACTATCTCTTGGGTTACTTCTTTTCTACATGGCTAACAATTTTCTTATTTTAATGGACTGATGAAGTATTACTAAAAATAACTGCTCAAAATATACAACTCACTAACTTTGCTATATGCTAGGTAGTTGTATCTTCCTCAAGATCTAAAATGTCCCCTAAATATGTATAATTAACCTATTGATACTTTTCTAACAGCTGCCATGAAATTTAGGCTTCCATTGGCTGCTAAAGTAGCAGAATGATGTTAAAAACAAAGCCAGAACAAATAGTATCAAATTTTTTACTATGTAACTCATTCTGAGAAGATAAATTCATAACACTCATATTAGCCACAGTGTACATAAGATTACAGTTACTATCACAAGAGGAACCTCAACTTCTTATTTTAAGTGATATCCATTTGAAAAGATTGACAATAAAGTATGTGCCAGTTCCAGTTAAAAGAGAAATTTAAGTGACAATCTATCACTGATTAATGGCACAACCTCCCCAAGTAGAAATGGGCACACATTTTGGTGTGGCAGATGGGGAAAAAAGGCTGTCTGCCCAGCAGCTCCCCTGTTTACTCAACTGTCATTCCCATTGCTCTACCCCCAACCCCCACCAGGTAACTTGGACACACCTACAGTTTCTATATGGCCTCTGGCCATGGTGGGCAACTTCCCAAACCAAACTAATCAGTAGTTCAAGAATTTTCCAAATGAGATAGAGACAATCCCTCCTCTACAGCAGGGGAAAACAAAGGACAGAAAACTCTTGGCACTGACAAGTTACATTTTCCATCACGTGAAGAAAGTCAAAATCTTCTGTGAGAGAATGAAACTAACCTACCAAAACACACACATTCTGTCAGCAAAGATTTCTGTTAACATTCAAATGGCTCTAGTCCTGTTGTGCCTAAAGCCTTATAGCCTCAATGCTCTTCCCCTAGTTGAGTTACTCAATCCACTTGGAGATCCCATGTGTCAATGAATCCCCCTTTTTGGCTTACGCTAACTTGAATTGAGTTTCTATTGTACAACTAAGAGCTCGGATTCATACACCACTTGGTGAAACTGGCCAAGATTAATCCATAACAGAATTATCACAGGTAAATGTAACTAAAAGCAAATTGGGTATCTAGTTGTCATCATAAACTTGAATATGTACTTTAACTTAAAAATCAAGTGTTACTTCTTAAAATCTAATATTTATTATAACAGAAGCACATTTTCAAATTGGTTCATCAATTAACCATTTACTTTTTTTTTTCCAGATTGATTCAAATACCATCTGTAAGTAGTTCCTCCAAGAAAAGCATCCAGCACTCACATATGTCCCTGGGCTTCCATATGGTAAATACCGATGTAATAAAGCCTCTTCTGACCCTCCCCTAAATGCTGACCTTTAATGAGTTATTTCCAGTATTCTGCTGTAAGGATGAACCAGGTTAAGGCTATCAGATGGTTACAAAAGCAGTTCTGAGAGAACAATTTGCTCAAATATTTACACAACACCTACCAGGTCCTGTTTTATGTCCTGGAGTGGCAAGACAGAACCCGTCCCTGTTCTTATAAAGTATAAGTTCCAGAGATGAGTAAAACAAACAAACAAAAACAATGATCAAGGCTATTTCAGAGAGGTAAGTGCTATGAGGAAACTGAAAATGACTAAGGACTGAGCAACTATTTCAGTGTGACCTCTCAGGTGGTAGCACTGGAATTGCAATCTGAAGGACATAAAAGAATTAGCCATATGACAATCTCAGGGCAAAGCCTGAGGCAGAGAGCAAAGCAATTAAGGCACTGAGACAGGAACAAGCTTGTTCAGTGGGAGTGCAGCTGGTATGGCCAGGCACAGTGAACAAGGGGAAGAAGGGTGATGTGACACAAGGTAAGGACTTTAGGTGGTCACAGGGCAGATTAGTGGTGGGGGTCCCTCACAGTCTAAGGAAGGACTTTCAGATTTTATAGTGAGTATGATGAAAAACCCATCAGATAAGGAATAGGGAAGAAAACTGACATTTATTGAGCACCTTTTACAGTGCCAAGCAAAACAGTATGTATAAATGTTTCCACTGGGTATTCTAGAAAACAATATATGCAATTTCTGTAAATTATGCCATGTGCATTTATCATATTTATCAAAGCTCATTAGTATGCTATTACACACGATAAAAAACAGGTAACTCTTCCTGTTAGTACCAGTTCTCACTTGCAGGAAGTCACCTCTATGTTGATTTGTCAGACCAAATGAACCAACCAATGTTATCTACTAGAACATACATGAGTCACATTAAGAAGAAAATGCAGTAAGGGCAAACAAGACTAGATGAAGTAAAGCAACTAGCTACTCATGAAAGTATATGACCCAAAAAAGGGAACAAACCAAGCAGAGGAGCACCAAACTAGAAAACATACTCACATTCAAGAAGCAGAGGGTCTAAAGATACAAAAGATTAAGATCTATTTCAACAAAAAGTACTTTCCTACAGACAAGGAGAAAAGAGTAACTAATACAAAACCTTCAAAGATAAATTCTGTTCTCATTTCATAATACCTTACCTGTTTTAACAACATTCTGAGAAAAGAAAATAATTATCTTTTAAATGTACCATCCCTGGTACTTTTTAAATCTGTTGATTTAAAAGCACCTGGCTGGCTTCCTGGGTTAAGCATCCACCTCTTGATATGGCCTCAGGTCATGTTCTCAGGGTTGTGAGATTGAACCTGTCTGGGGGTCCACACTGTGTGGAGGCTGCTTGAGATTCTCTTCTCCCTCTGCCCCTCCCCCACTCAATGTGCATGATAGTCTCAAAACATTTTTATTGCTGAATTTTAAAACTCTGATTTATAAAGAGTTAATTAAAATATCACTGAAGGCTGTGCTAAGCACTGTATCAGATGCGAACAATAAAGATGGGTGAAAAACAACTGTCCTCAAAGAAGGCCCTGCCTACTGAGACAGGAGTCTACAATTCAATCAAGGAGAGGTCTGTGCTAGAAACAGATGATTAGTGGTCACAGGCCAGGATGTCAATTTAAGACTCTCATAGAAGGAACCTTAATCTTCAATCAGATGGTTTAACTTCATTCAGCCAACATGCTGTGGTATAGCAGTTTTTAAACTGTATAAAATAGTATACCCAAATTTCTTTAATGAAATATAAGAAAGTAAGTATGATGGTTATTCTTTTGGTAATAATTACTATTCTCTTTTTTTTTTTTTTAAGATTATTTTTATGGAGAGAGAGCACGCACCCATACATGCATGCTTGCAGGAGCATGGGAAGGGGCACAGGGAGAGGGACAAGCAGATTCCTTTCCAAGTGAGGAGCCAGGCGCAGAGCTCAACTCCAGGACCCTAAGATCTTGACCTAAACCAAAGAGAGATGCTTAACCGACAGAGCCACCCAGGTACCCCAACTACTGTTCTTTATGAGAAGCATTCATAGTTCTTAATCTGTTTGCACATTAACCCTCAAAAAATTTTCTTGTATTCCCTTTTATTAGCAATCAAATTTCCTTATCCTTTGTATCTTACTCTACATACTTTATAAAACTGGAGAATCAGAACTTCAGAATCCTAACAGAGCCTCAGAATACTACCTAAAGAAATTAGCACCAATAAATGTGCTATGTTCTATCATTCAAAATGAAAATTTGTTTCTAATTTTGATTACTGATTCTAAATCCATAAAGCTTAAGAGAATTATAATTTGACACTATTTTAAACCAGTATTCCCTAAACTTGGTAAAAAAAAAAAATCATTATCACTTATAAAATAATAAAATCAAATTAGAACTTTGTAAAATCATGTTTTTAAATCAGAAACTAAAGAAAAGGTGTACCAGCTATTGAAGCAACTTACTTCAGTATTTTTGCACACATACATACCCTGTCACGTCATATATATGAAAGTGCAAATCAAAGTTTGCCTACCATGTAATATGTGTATTTGAAATCATTGATCCACACAAGCAGCATCCACTGGAGAGCCAGAGAGCAGTGTCTGATCAAAGCAAACAGAATTCTTTTTTAAGAAAGGTAGTAACATTTTTTTTCTTGAAATATCAAGATATGACCAAACTCAATACAAAGTATTATACAAAACGACATATGTATTAGAAACGAAACACAGTACACATTCTCATTTTAAGTTTTATTTTCATTTAGGTAATCTCTACACCCAACATGGAGCTCAAACTCAGGAGCCAGACAGAGATCTAGAGTCACATGCTCCTCCAACTGACCTAGCCAGGCGTCCCCACATTCTCATTTTAGAGAATTAGAGAAACAAAAGTTCCATCACCAAATGCAGTCATAGCCCTCTGAATCGGGAATTCTAGCATCCAGTTCCCTGCAGTCACCACAGGAAGCCTCGACAAGTGTCACTTTGCTCCCTCTCTCGACAGCTATTGCTGCTATAGCTAACAAAGCTACCAAGTAGTAGCAAGCATTTATTGAGTGCTTCCTATGTGCTGGGCCCTTATAACTAAAGCATACATTCGCATTTTAATCCTCACAACTGCTCTATGAGTATTAAATATTCTTTTTTTCCATTTTTCACAGTGGAAACCAAATGGATTGGTTACATAATTGTTCAAAGCCATGCCACTAATAAGTAGGGGTGACAAGCCAGGTATGCCAGGCTTGAGACTGAGCTGCTCACCACACTAAACATACTACAGTTAAGAGGTAATTACCTAAGATCAGACACACACGGTACCTAGCCCCTTATCACTAAAGAGAGAGGCAAAACTCTGAGGGAAGCAGGTCACACTGAAACAGAATTAAAAGTACAAAAACAGGTACCACCTTTCTCTTGAAATTTTCCAGCTTAAGTTGAAAATGATAAGCACAACTAGTAGGCACAATCTTTTACAGTACACTAAACAACCAATGAACAATTACAAGTAACAAAAACTGCAACCTAAAATGGAATGAGAATTTAATTTATCTGTCTCCTTTGTGTCAACAATACATACATCTAAATTCACAAGTCATGGCAGGGTCTGTGCATATTAGAATCTATGGTCCCACAAATCCTATTATACCAAAGACTATCAAAATTACTGAAAATCGACTAATGAATTGTAAGAAACATAATTCTCACCAGATTTCCAAACCCTTGGCAAAACACCTTTGAAATTGGACAACATCTATATACTTCTGTACCAGTTATCTCCTTCTAATATTGCCACTGAATTAATTCCTAATTATCAACATTGGACAGGACTTGAAAATCATATCACTACCACTAAATACTTCAACTGCTCTGATCACCCAATCATGAAACATAACTAACAGCTTCTAATCACTCAGTGGCTCTAACAAATCTGAGAAATAAAAAGAAGTGTTCGCAAAAAGTACGCAATTCCTACTCCTTAAAAACTGGAAAACATGGGAATAAATAAATTTTTCCTCTTTTGACTGTCCAAATTGAAAGCAAAAGAAAGATTTAGAAGTCCTAACCAGATGCCTTGATTTTTCGAAATCAATACTTATTACAAAATGGTAATACTCACATTGCAAGATTCAGTTCAAAAGATTATCCATGAAAGTAAGTTTCTCCCACATCTGACCACATGATCACCCCATCCCAACCCCACCCCCTAAAATCATTGTTACTAGTCTCCTGTGTACCTTTCTGGAGTCATCCTAAGCACATAAAACATAGACACGGAACTCATACACCCTCCCATCATGTTTATGTCCTTTCTACTCTTCTCATTTTATAAACTAAAATGGCAGCAGACTTCATCTTCTGCCTGTTTTTTTCACTTAAATGTATTTTTGAGATATATCCCATAAATACTAACAAGAAAGTCAAGAACATCAATTCTAAACAAATCTGTAAAGGAACAATTCACACAAAACATTTCTCACAGATGTTATCTGTTAGTAGGACAGAAGTCCAAGGTCAAAGAAGTAACCCCACCCCTCATGAGAGCGTGTTAGTTTTTACACAGAATAGGAAGACTATTTCCCTAACACAGTAACAAACTGCACTCCTAACCCCAGTCTATGATCTCACAAATGTTCATTTCTTATTAATGAAGACCGAGAAAGGTGATTTAAAGATAACTCATCACTTCAGTGGACCAAAATTTAAGTACAGAATATATCACATTTTTATATAAAAAGGTGCCAAAGAACACTACTACAGCTACAAATAGAAACTAAAAATTCACTCATGTATGATAAATTCTAGCCCATAAAAGAACAATTATACAGGGGGTAAAAAAAGACATTAAGAAAATTCATTCATTATCTATTTCCATTACCTTATTTCAGAAACCCAAAGTAGATGACCCAATTAACTGTGAGTTAATGACATCTGATAGCCAAAAAATAGAAATGGAACAAAATTAGTATACACTCTACCCAATTAGCCTGTTCAAATTAAGGGAAAAGCATAAAACACCTCTCACTAACCTATAAACTGTATTCTATTAGCAGTTGAAGGTAACTAGCAAAATATACTATTATTATAACTTCTCTGGAGGTGTTTGCTTATGCTAATGCCAAATGCTTTCTATTACTCTATGTAAGGCTATAGATTTTGAGCCTTTAAACACTCTAAGCAAATTTTCCATGTAGATCTTCCTCAAAAAAATTACATAAAATTAAATGACAGAATCTTGGAATTTTAATACAGTAATTGATTATATACCTATTGCTTGAATGAATTAGCTAACTTTACATAACACTTCACATGACCCTTCTTCATATCCATTTCTAGAAACTAAATGATTTACCCATGTAACTACGGCTTTGCAAAAAATGGTAAAACTTCATTTGCTTAATGCCGGAATCTATGTTAAAATGCTACCCACCATTCAAGTAGATGCACAGTAACAATAAAGCAAACATCCACTTAACAACTGATTATCTCATTCCAACGTCCTATCACACAGTGCTAAAAAGGGCACAAGGAAAAAAAGTGAAAGAAAAGTACTGATACCACCTTTGATCCCAGACAAAATGAAGATAAGAAGTACACTGATATCTAATTCCTAAAAAAAGTAAAAATTCTTCACTGCTTTTGTTTTAAGGTAATTAAAAATTTTAAACATCTCACTGAAAATAAAAGTTGGAGAGTCCAGAGTACAATTTCATAGGAAGAAAAATTATTCTATTAAGATACTGAAATAACCATCTCTGACCTGCATTTTCCATGCTCTTTTCTGTTCTAGCTCCTGAAAAAATTTACAATCACATAAGAGGAAAACAAGTGGCAAACTCCCCAGTCTAAACATTCAATTCCTATTCTTCCTCATTCACTCTTCAAACTATTCATTTCACATAAATCTTTTCCTTAATCTGGATACTCTTTCTATGTTTACTGAAATTTAATTGTTCCTCTTTCAACATGACCTTTACAATTTGATTGTATTAATTCTAAGTTAAGAATCTAAGCTCTCAGAAACCAGGGTAACAATCAACTCATTTTGTTTGACGCAAATAAAATTATGCTGAAAGCTCATACTTTAGAACTCCAAATATTAAAAATTTCAAAAGGATGTAATACCAACTTTAGTCACTTTAGAATAAATTACCCAGGTTATGTAGAACTGATATACCACAGCCTTACCTACTGGAGAGAGATGGTTATGATGACTTTCTTTTGGTAGATTAAACCCATTTACACTATACAATATATACACTCTATCTGGAGTGTTAAAACCCTCACAGTAATGACTCAAATGAGACTCCAATGTCAGAATGCTGTCAAACAAAGCTTACTTGGCACACTACAGAGAAAATAACGAGCAAAAAACCCAAAGAGATTAAAAAAAAAATAAAATCCAAAATCTTAAATTTCATTGTAACAAATATAACCAACAAAGCCAACTTAGTGTGACAGGACTCCCAACCAGACTAGGTTCTTCACCAATGTCATGGCTACAATTACAGGATTAAGAGGACAAAACTAGCAACTTTTATTTCATTCTAAATTTTGATAAAGTTTTTTTTCTCTTCCTCATCAACACTGGCATTAAAACTCCAATTAGCAAGTGCTACCATAGTATACCTAAATCGTGAAGGCCTAATTCAGAAAGAAACTTCTACAATATCAACACCAGCAGTACAGGATCCATCACTGCTTATTTTAACATGGTCCCCTGTAGAAATAATCCAGTCTAATACACACAGATGGTATGGTACAAAAATCAAAAATTCTGCTAATACCATAAGAAAAAAGGTCCTTTCCTTCAAAAAAACAGAACATGTAGTTGGGGTTATGAATGAGACACAAGTCGTTAAACAAAACAGAATCTCAGTAAAGAACTATCCTGAGTCAAGATGGCCAGAAAATGCTTCAACAAAGAAGTAGGACTGAAACTAGAATACAAAAAGGACAAAGGGAAGGAACAGCATAAGCAAAAGCAGAGGAGTAAGGAGTATGGCGAAACTGCAGTCTCTGATAGGCAGGCCAGAATTACAGTCAGGGAAGAGAGGGAAATAGAGCTGAATAGGTAGAAGAGAGCTTTAAAAGCCCACTGAAGCTTATGAACTCTATCCAGTTGGCAAAGGGAATCCATAATGGGTTCTCCAGCAAAGAAGCGGACATGATGAAACCAGTACTTCAGATAAATTATACTGCCGAGAAGTTACAGAAGACAGAATGGAGAAGAAAGGCTGCACAGAGCAACCCGCTCAAAAGTTAATGCAATAACGCAGACCTAAAGCCATTCATTCACAGTGAAGACCGTAAACTGCTCGTTAAGAATACTGGCCTAAAAACCAGGTACGTTGGGCCTAAATCCCTCTGAGCCTAGGTTTCCTCCCTCTTCAAAACCTGGGTATCAGCCACTCAGATTGTCAAAGTCCTTGTCAAAGCAGCTGTGTAGTAGTCCTGACACATAAATTATATTAGTAGTTAATATTACTAAATTAAAAATGGTTTTAAAAAATGGGAAGTGAAAATAAGACAAGGCTTACAGATACGTCAGAGCAACAGAACTTCCAAATAGAACTGACCTGACGGCAGCTGAAAATACAGAACAAGCACACAGATGAAAGGTCAAGCTTGGAGAAAACAATAACCTACTTAAAGTCATCACTCCAATCTACAAAGGAGACCCTAGGTGTACTGATAGGTCCAGCCCTGAAAAACAAAATTCCTTTATTTAAAGAGTGGGAAATGTTTCAAGTGGTGCAAGATTTAATAAGTCCAAGCCCAAGTGACAAAAGAACAGCCAAGAAAAGTCACCCAAAAAAACCAAACACTGTACCTACACAATGTAACTTGATATTTGGGGTTAAAATCCAATCTAATTTTTCAAGGTAAGCCTTCAATCATAACTTCAAGAGTAAATACATTAAACGAACTTTATTTCAAAGATTTTACTCAGGAAATAAAACTGCCAAATGTATTCTATGAAATGTCCTCACTAAAATAAGTAACAAGCACACAAAATATAATACAAAGAAGCAAAACTCAAATCCAAACCCATCATTATCCTTAACAACCTACATTTCCACGATGCTTGTATGTCAAGCACTACTCTCAGCACCTTACACATTCAATTCTTTCAATCTTCTCAACTATACAAAGCTGACTGTCCCCATTACACAGAAGAGAAAACTGAGATAAAGAGGGAGTTACTCTCCCAAAGTTGCATAACTAATAAGGACTATGCAACTGAGTTTGAACCCAGGCAGTTTGCCTCAAGGACCCCTGACAAACCAACCACAAACCACTATGCTACTACACAAAAGCCTTAATGTGAGGTTCTTATACAAATTTTCAGGAAAACTAACTCAGAAGGATAGTTGGACATACTCTTATTTGCTTTTCCTTCTTAACTGCAGGTATAGAACCATATTTTATTATTTCTGAAGGCAGTACCTGGAGAGGCTACTTCACCACTGTCAGTCCTAAAATAGGAAATACAGCAGTTTGCAAGAAGACTGCGCCTTATTAAATGGTTCTAGAGAGTAAACACAATAATGTTTGATTCCTATGAATTCCATTTATCCACGCAATTATTTAACCCAGTCAGTACAGCTACCCAACTACAGAATTATAAACTTGATTAAAAACACTAATTTTTTGCAAGGACATTGACAAAAACAGCTGGAAAATTTGGCAGTGTTGCAGTCATCTAGAAGGAGCACAGACGAGCATTCA
The DNA here is from genome assembly GCF_011764305.1 of Mustela putorius furo. Taxonomy (NCBI): domain Eukaryota; kingdom Metazoa; phylum Chordata; class Mammalia; order Carnivora; family Mustelidae; genus Mustela; species Mustela putorius. The sequence continues at coordinate 78,981,106 of NW_025421987.1, forward strand.
GACAGACCTAGATATGAACCCTGACACATCATTTGATGGCTCTGTGGCCTTGGACAAGTGAATTAACTTTGCACCTATTTCATCATCTGCAGAGTCCAGTACTCCCTACTTCATGGGATTAGCCTGAAGTATGACACAAAAAGCACCTCACACCTTTCCTAGAGCATAACCCAAGTGAAGTCCCTTTCCTCTGGCTCTTGTTAACAGGGTAATTAATTGTACTCTTCTGGAGAGTAATCCCATAGGTGGTGTATAGTAAACCTCTCCAGCATCAGTGCTCTCACACAGCTTTCTTTTTTTTTTTAAACTCAAGTTTCTGTTGGTGTCACAACAGGAGACACCACTATGGTGGTCTACAAACGGGACCACATTCTTACTAAACAATCCCTGGTCCTAACCCTTCTATACTATGGGGATTATAAATGTCTTAATGTTACAGATTTCTTTTTTTTTGCATTTTAGTGACTTATACGGTAAATGTTTTTTATGAATGGAGTCAAATTCACGTGCACTAGAAAACTACAGTCAATATTTCTGGCATCTCTCTCCCCTGTCGTTCACATTCCTCTTTTATATAAAAAACACAGGAACTGAATAAACCCAACAAATTATTTCTACTAACTTCATCAAAGTGCATCAAGTAAAAAATTCTTTATAGTAATACGGTTGGAGTAACTTGTACAAGAAGAATTCCTTTGTCAGCTACTCATTGACAAGGCAGTACTTACATTTCATTGCTACATATGAACAGATGTATTTATTCAACAGGTTGTTGTTCCAAAGGTCCATTAGTCACATCTCTTTTTATCAGTAACCCCTATTTTTATATTAAGCTTTTGCCCTTTCTGCTTATTAGCTTGAAAGGCTCCCAGAAAACAGTTACTTCTTATTCTCTTGGTAGGCACATATTAAGGTAGTCATGATAAACCTTCATTGGATGTTGAGAACACAAGTAACAAAAAAATTTCTTGGCACATGTAAAAAGTTTTAAAATGATTCTCACTTCTTTGAGGCAACCAATGCAAAAATACAAGCTCCACAAGGGGCCACACCATTTACCACATGGGTCTCCCGTATTAGTAACAGAAGTTGATATAGAAGAAAAGCATTTTAAAAACTGATGACGATCCTTGCAACAATTTTTAAGCCATTAACAAGTCCATTAATTAAGTTCCAGAAAAGAAAAACTTTTTCCACATACATATTGTTTTACTACTCCATACAGTGTAGTATTTTGCTCTATAGGTCTGAATCTTAACTACTCAAACAGCAAAAAAAAAAAAAAAAAAAATAGTGGTTATTTGTGGATTTAATAGCTGTGTTATATACATCACACAATGCATTACAGAAAACTGGGGGAAAAAATCATATTCTAAACAGGCAGGAAAACACGATTTCGGAGCAAAAAGTTAAACACACATCACATGCTTAACCACTCTCAGGCATATTTTCTTTCCCCCACGCTTCCTCCACAGGTAAATGATAATTATGTCTACAACCCTCAGTGATGATCTCGGAAGCTTGCTTGCCATGAACTCCCATGATACAACACAACAGAGTTTTCATGGAGACAAAGCTGCCCTATCTCCCCAGACTATAAACTTATTAAAACGGTGAGAACACACAGTTCCAGAAAATAGGATTACTTAAATACACCTATGTAGCACAGGTCTTATTTAACAAAAGTGAAAACGAACCACAATGGGAAAGCCAAAAAGTCACTTGCTGTATCTTCAATGTGTAACCAGGACATTTTTTATCATTTGCTTTAGTAAGTAGATGAAACCACCACCAGGGCCTTATATTATCCAATCTGATAAAGAAGCCTTTAGGAAAAAAGGAGGAGGCAAATGATTACTTAATTACATGAGGGGGGGGCAATTCACACTAAAAATAACCCATCATTTCACCCACTACATTTTATTAACAAGCATGTTTAAAACAGCATAAGGTTCTTGTTGGGAAAACAAGAAAACCAATAGTAAACTTCCTAAGCCGACTGTAAATGACATAGCTATTAAAACTCCTCACCTTGGTGCCTGCATAGTCCAAGATTTTAAGCATTAAGTAAACTCCAGACATTGAAAAAAATCTAATTTCTAATTAGGTAACAACATTTGTCATTTGTAATCACCAAATCATTTTAGAGAATGTTACTGGGTAACCTAGTAAAAGGAACATTCTTTTAAACACCATTACAACCCAAATTTTACATGAAACACACCATTTTCACAACCTAAATTTAATCTCGGTTGCCACTGCAAAGTGATGCCTCTTTCAGCAAATTCGGAACTTCCAAAAATACTGAACATGTTAACACATGCATGGTTTCCCTCGAGCTGCCATTTAAGATTAATAATTTCACTTGAATAAAAGTCTGCTTCTGTTTAAAAAAAAAAAAAGACATCGGTTGCAAAGAGGAAGTTCCCGAGAAACCACCCTCACAACGTGGCCTTTACACTGTCAGAAAATAAATGTGACTTTGTGCCACCCAAAACTTACCAGGAAGCTGGCAATAACTTTGCCAATTCTACACTTCTGAACCCAACTTCAAAGAGGCTCTAGCAAATACCTCCTTAAGACGATAAAAGGCACTAAGTTACAAATAAACACGTCCCGGAGTGCGGCCTCGCGGCCGCGCGCCCCTCCCCCGCCGGCGCCCCCGCCCGGGACGCGCGGCCCCAACAGCCGCCCGCAGCCCCCAGCACGCCGGCCCGGGTCGCCGCGCCTGCACCGGGGACGCGCCTGGGGAGGGGAGCAGATTTCCATGGCTAACAGAATAACATGCACCGAAAAGATCCCTCTCCTCTGCTAAAAATAGGCTATAAAAGAGTCGGCCTCATGATGGCTCCTTGATTCAATTTGCTGCAAATTCTTTCCTGAAAGCCTCCCCCCCACATACACACACACACACACAAAAAGGGGGTGTAAATGCACGAAGGGTGGAAGCAGGGGAGAAGGCCGAGGTGCACATTTTCGGGGACAACAACATTATAAGGGTGAGGATCCCCGGAGACCAGGAAAGGGTAGGGGGTGGGCAGGCACGTGAGCATTTCAAAAAAGCCTGAGAGAGGAAAAGGGGGGGATGGGGCACCCTAAATGCCTTCCCTGCCTTCCCCTCCCCCACCAAAACCCCAGCTCCCCAAAGGGCCAAGTTGAAAAATGCATGTTCCACTTGCGCCCATCCCCCCCGCGGCCCGGCGCCCCCCGGCCGCCTCCGCCCGCGCCCCCCGCCCGGCCCGCGGCCGCCCCCACCCCGGGGTCCGGCCCCCAGCGCTTACCTGGAAACGGTGGCCTCCAACGCCGCTCCCCCCTCCCGGGAATGGAGGCACAAGGAAATTCCCCTCCTCGCCGCCGCCGCCGCCGCCTCCAACCACCCCCAAAATAACCCCTCCGGGGGGTGAGAGGCAATTATAACCCCGGCGAGCGGAGGGCGCGGGGGATGGGCGCCAGGCGGGCGGGGGCGGGGAGCGCGGCGCGAGTCCCCAGGTGGCGAGCGGAGGTGCTCCCGCCGCGGGGGGAGGGGCGGGGGCGCACGCGGCCGGCGGCGGGGGGAGGCGGCGCGCGGGGGAAGGGCGCGAGCGGGGAGAGGAATTGAGGCAGAAGGTAAAAGCTGTTACTAAGGGAAAGAGCCAAACGGTTCGGAGCAGCCAACGGCTCAGACACTCAACACTGGGGAGAGAGGAATGGGGACCAGCCAGGCACAAATGAGCTCGCGAGGCCCGCGGCGGCGGCGGCCGCGCAGCAAAACAAACCCGAGCGGCCTGCGCCGGGCGGGCGCGCGGGGGAGGGGCCGGCGGGGGAGGGGCGCCGCGGCCGGGGGGGGGGGGCGGGGGAGGCGGCGGCGCGGCAGGGGGGGGGCGTGGAGGGGGGGGATGGTGGGGGCCTCCGCCGGCCTCGCTCCTCTCTCTCCCTCCCGTCCTGGCGGTGCTGGGGGCTGGAACTGTGCGGCGCAGTCTTTTCAAAATAAAGACCCGCAGGCGCTGCGAGGCGCCGCCGGGGCACTGTCCGCCCCGCCCCCACCGCCGCGCGCGGCCGGGTGCGGGGCGGCTTGGGTGTTGGCCGCGCGGCCCGAGGCCGGGTGGGGGCGGGGACGCTCGCGTCGCCGCCAGAGCAGAAACGCCGGTTAACTTTCCCGGGGAGGCCCGCGGGGCTCCCGCGTGTTCGGGGGCAAGCCTGTCCTCATGGGCTCCCCGGCTGCGCGGCGTGGCCGGCTGGGCGCACCACGCGGTGGGCATGTGCAGGGGAGCGCGACGCAGGCATCATATGGACATTTGTTTGTGAAAAGATCTGCACACACCTTTGTGTGCATAAATACATATGTTTCTCGGAAGCGTACCTGGAAGGGGGCTTTATCTGTAATAAGCGATTTTCAGAATGCAATCCAGAGCACGGGATCTGTAGAGAAAACACACGCACACAAGAAAAGGGTTTTGATACTAAACACAAAGCTGTAATTGAAGTGTTTATGCCCAAATGTACTGTGAATCAAACATATGGTGGTATTTATCGTCTGGTGGGTCTGTTTGAAAGGTTTGGTCGATCAGTTCTCATTTCACAAAAATAAAATAATGTAACTAAATGTTTACTAAATATATACCTCTACGGCAGCATTGACAGTAGAAGTTTATCCACTCTGTGTACTTTTTGCATGTGTGTACCACATCAAAGCGGTTTATAAACTGTAACTTAGATGAGTGATAATGGGACAATATGATTAAGGAAAGGAGGGCAGCGGGTTGTTTTTAAAAAGGGAGGCGCCCTAGTTTTTAAAACATATGTGTTCATCTTTCTAAGGCCCTCAGAAAGCAGGGGTTAGGGGTTTAGACCTTTTCGTAATCCTAGGACCTTTTTAAGATTTGACCTGAAAGAAATCTTTGTTGTGTGGGTTGTGTTTTGTTTTTTTGGGTTTTTTTTTGGGGGGGGGGGTTGTTTGTTTGTTTTTTCAGTTATTGCTGTCTTCAAAATAAAATATTTTTTGCGGTCTTTTTTGGTAAAGGGGTTCTGTTTTGATACTTTGGTCGTAATATTTTAAATAGGTGTATTCGTTATTTTAAAGCATTGCCTTTTCCTCTCAGTATCAAAAACCTAATTCACACCAAAAAGAAAAAAGTTCATTCCAAGTACCTTTTACACATGTGGACTCCTGGTGGCCTAAAACGCTCACTGATTAGACAGTGACTTCCTTTAGTGAAGGTCAAAGGTTCTTTCCCCTTGTGCCCTTGCTTGGGTAGGGGTGGGAGGCTGGGTTGGGGGAAAGCAGCCTGAGATTTTTCCTGAGAGGGGGCGGGGCACAGAGGAAAGGGAGAGATATTGGAAATTCCCACCCAACCACCAGAGAGTTCAAAGCTCCACAGTTTGTCCTTAGAGCTGTTTTCATATATGAAAGAGAGAATGTTAGATTAAACAGTGTCACCTGATGGGAATTTAGATAACTGAAGGTTTCCAAAACACTGTGTTGAGTATACAGGGAAACAGCACAAAGAAAGCAAGGTTTGCACTTTAGGAAGATTATAAGCTGAGGCTTATTTACTGCAGAACCAGCACCTTGGCAAAGACTGTTTCAGAAGTGATGAGTATAGTATCCTCTTTTTTTTTAAGCTTTGATTAATGACACATGTATCCCACTAAACATAATCCTCTCTTCAATAAGTAAACTCAGTATAATTAGAGTTCATTATCTGAGCCACCAAATGAAACAAATGTATAGTCCTAGCTTGTTTTTGAAGTGTCCCTTTGTGGCAACATGCATGGGTCATCTCTAGGCAATGGCTACTCTGAAGTCCAACCACTCTTCCAGGGAAAAACCTCCCAGCCACACTGATTCTTAATAGACTAAACTCCATACCTGGAGCCTGGTCTCCCTCGAAATGACCTCTGCCTTTCTGCCCACCTTCCACAGGGTCTGGTGTCTTCCAGCCAGAAATTCCTTTTTTGCTTTTTATCTTCTTCTTCTTTTTTTGTTTTGTTTTGTTTTGTTTTAAGTAATTGCTACAACCAACGTGGGACTTGTACTCACAACCCCCAAGATCCAGAGTCGCAATCTCTTTTCCAAAAAAGCCAGCCCCACAGCCTGAAATTCTCATACTCTCCTTTCCTAATGAAGTTATTATCACAATAATAAGAACCCATGTATTTTGTTTACATCTTTGTAGTTTACAGTGTATCTCTGTGCATAAATTACTTCACATAAATATCATAATAAAAATCACCAAAGGTGGGACCTGTGCCATGAACTAGTTCCAGTAAAGTACACCTCTTCTGCCATGCTAACAAGGCTTTACCTCAAAGCGTTTTTGAACAAAAAAAACAAAAACAAACAAAAAAAATGTGCTGAATGGAAAAAGGCATGATTCCCATCAGGAAGGAGTTTAATATGAAACCATATTTTGATCACTTTAAATCACATCCTGGCACCTATCTGAAATGACAGGGTGGCCTCAACATGAAATGTTCAGATAAGTGAGCAGCCATAAAAAAGGTCACATGTATTGTTACCCGCACCCTCTAATCATTCCAACATATCCAGTACACATGATCAGACATCTCACCAAAATTCAAACAAGAACTAGGCACAAGAGTGAGGCAAAGACAAAGAAATAATGATTGTTACTAATTTTCAGTGCTTTGTCCTAATCGTAAAGCTATCCTTGTGCTTTGAAGATAAATGTTAGTATGTTGCTAAAAAGGAGGAATTACGGTTACTAAGAAATTTTAAAAGCAAAGAGGCACATTATTAAGAAAGTTCCCTTGAACTCTTTAGCTAATTACTCAACAAAGAGAAACCTCGTACCAGTAACTGTTACCAGAAGTTACATATATATTATAAAATGACTAAACAAATCCTGACTTGTTTTATTTTAGTAATATCACCCCCGAGGGGGTGTGGTATGGCAAGATTGCCTAACCTTTGCAACTTTCCTTATCCAGGAAATAGAACATTTTTTAATTAAAGTGGCTTAATCCCAAGCCTACAAGATCTCATTACTATATATGTTTTTTAAAGCCACCATATATTAAGTTGTTTACATTAGTTGATCTATGTAATTAAAGCGTTCAGAACAAACTTAATAGCATAAAAAGATATTTGATACCAAAAATATTATCCTGGCAACTATAACTCTTTATATCTTTACTCACCCAGGAACTCAGTGGCTTTCTGTCTGCAGTATTTACCCCCAAACATCTTGCTGATAACCCTGTGATATGTTTCTGTTTCATTTTGACTCAGTTTGTGCAATTCTTCGTCTGTGGTATCAGCTTTTGCCATCCGTACTGATGCACATCTCAGCCACACATCTCAAGATCTCAACATACACGCTCCTTTTCTCCATCTGTGCTTAGCATGCGCCTTCTGACCTTTCCTCATCAGTGTGAACCTTGTCACAGTTTTCCATGACTCTGTGACCTGATTTCATTACAACAATGAACTTTACTTGGGAGTCTTCATTTAAATTACAAAAGCAACACACAACCGTCTTGCAAGTATTTATGCCTCTCAGATAATGGAAATAGCAGGTTGTATCCTGTCTTTGTGATGCAGTCAGAATAGAAACCCAACCACACACAGAGCTCTTTTCCATAGCCCTCACTTGCTTATACTGACCGGCCCTGTGCTTCCTCAGGGCAGCATTCACCAAGATCCTGCATCGTGTCAATGGTTTTGCTATTTTCATTCATGCAACCAACATTTATTGAATATTTAGTGTGCTAGACTCTGTTCCAGAAGCTATTTACAATGAACCAAACACAGCTCTTATCCTCATGGAATGTACATGCCAGTCCTGAGTCCAGCCAGTAAGGGTTGGAAGGACAGACAAATGTCCCAGAAACTCGTCTGGGTTAGGCTATAGCTTGACTTCTCTAACAAAGGTAATATAAAAATGGCTTAAGCATGATGAATGTTTCTTCTCTTATGTGGCCATTCAAATATAAGCATTCCAGAGCTGATAAGGTATCACGGACCCAGATAGCTCTGCAATCTCCACATACATCTTCTACCTGCTGACCTAAAAATGCTTCCCCAGCTCCTGCCATCACATTCAGATTCCAGGCATTGAGCCAGAAAAAAAAAAGGAGAAATAGAGAGCAGATGCCTCCCCTTCGGGGCTTGTCCTAGCAGTGGCACTTACCACTTCCACTCATACCCCATTAGCCAGAACCTGGGCATTTGACCATATCTACCCTAGCAAGTCAGGTAAATGACAGTTACCCAGCCTAAGCAAAATAAGGTGGGGAGAGAGTTGGGAGAGTATGTTCTTTTAGAAAGGGCTTTTAGAGAAGGCTGCTCAATTAAGGTGATGTGTGATCAGAAAACTTAGTGAAGCCAGAGAGCTGGGGAGTGGGCTGGGAGGAAGGGGTGCAAATACCAGAAGAAGGAGCATTCCAGGTAGAGAGACTATCAGGTACTAAGGAACAGAGGCAAAATCAAGAGTACTATATTCCAGAAATAAAAATGATCCCAGTTGACTGGCATGAAGTAAGCCAAAGAGTAGCAGGAAAAGGAGCCAGGGGTCTGACATGAGGGGCCTTTTTCTTCTCATGAGTTTGGAAAGCCACTGAAAGGTTTTGAGCAAAAATGAGACTTGACCCACCTTCTGTTTTAAAAGGACTACTAGGCAGAAGATCCACTGCAACACTGCAACAGTGGAGGGGGTATGCATAGTTAGGGGCCAGCAGAAACCCAGTTGGGGAATGGTAGCATGGGTGATGGTGGCCGCAGCAGACTGGAAGTACAGGTGCACACTGTATACCTGTTAAACAAGAGAATCCAGATATATTTTGTGACATGTCAGAGAAACAGAAGAGTCAAAGGTGATTCCAAGACTTGAGACCAAACAAGTAGAAGAATGGAGTTGCTGTTTACTGAGATGGAAAAGGCTGGGAGAAGAGAAAGCTTATGAGAAAAATCCAGAGGTTTATTTATTTTGGAGTTTGATGCGGCTATCAGACATGCCAGTGAAAATGTTGAATAGGCAACTAGATATATAAATCTAGTGTAGGTACCTCTAGAAGGGGTTTTAGAACTGGAAACACAATTTTGGGGTTTCTCAGTAATAATATTTGAAATCATAGGTCAAGATACCATTGACTAGAGAGTGGGTGTCAGTAAAGAAAAGTCCTCTACTCCCTTCACTTGACTCCTACCTCGAATGTTTTCTCTTATCATCAGTACTCCTCTGCTCTTGATGGTGTCAGAAGCCCAAACATTTTATCATAGGTGGGCATAAAGTGACACTCTCTTTGGGTGAGGGTGTTGATGGACACTGTAGATGTTAACTGGTACCATTTATTTAGCTTGTTGCCAAGCACTTGCATGTTTGTTATCTCCAACTTTCTCAACAACTTGAAGCAGTAAGTAATATTATCTTGGTTTGGTAAATGAAGAAATCAAGTAATCAGACCAAAGAGCTTATCTAACATGCTGCAAATGGCAAAATAAGGATTTGAACTCAAGGCTATCTGATTGCAGCATCTGTTGACCCACTGAATGAAATTAAGCAGTTCAAGCCAGAAAGTGCAAGCGTTCTTCGCTGAAAAGCCCTTCAGTGTGTGTGTAGAACAGAAAAATGCAAAGTGGGGAACCGGAGAAACTGCTCGAGGGGAGGAACCATGTCTCAATCACATTTATGTGACCCATCATTTCCTAGGTCAGAATCTCAAAAAATGTTTATTGAACAGAGATGTGGTTTTAATCAATCAATTAGATCCACTCTTTGATACTCTTAGTGTATCTACTGATTTCACAGGAAAGATTTTTGTCCCACTTGTTCCCTACCTCTCATCACCATCACCCCTGCCACCACAGGGCAATTTGGGTCTGGAATGTTCCTGAAGACAAGTTTTGTGGGTAAAGAAGATAATATATAGTAATTTAATTTCATTTATTACAAATCTGAAAACCTACTTTTCCTTTAAGCTTTGAATTTCAAGTTGTATATCTAACTGTCCTTCTAAGGAAATATTTGCAATTTGGTTAATTAAATTCCCTTGAATTATTAAACTGCATTTAAACATTTAATGTATTCAATTTTCTTTTTAAAATATTACAGTGCTCAACAAACAAAAGAATCACAAGTAGTTAAGTAATGCTTATAAATATGATAAACTAATTATAAAATATGATGAATCTTAAGTTCTCTTGAACATTGCAAAAATGTTTACAGATTTAATAAAATCCTCATATCTTTTCACTTGAAATCACAAACCTAAATCAATTACAGATCCACATAGATGTTTTGAATTGGCATCACAAGTACAACCTGTTAGGCATTCTAAAATGTCAAATTATCTTAAACATTACAAATGTTTAAAATACCAAATGCAAATATGCAGAAATTATTTCCAAACATAAAATAAAAATAATAGCAGGGTGCCTGCATGGCTCAGTCAGATAAGCGTCTGACTCTTCATTTCAGCCTCAGCTTATGATCTCAGGGTCAAGAGAAGGAGCTCTGCATTGGGCTCTGCGCTCAGCGTAGAGGGTGGAGTAGGTTGGGGAGGGGGGAGTCTGTTTGAGATTCATTCTCTCCCTCTGTCCTTCCCCTAATTCACGCACATTCACTCACATGCTCCCTCTCTCTCTAAAATAAGCAAATCTTTAAAAATAAAAAGAATAGTACTATGACTTGACTTCATCTCTTTACTTGATGCTTTCCTGAAGCTAAAAAAAAATTGATACAGTAAGTAAACAATGCTACTGGCCCAGGTGAGCTGGAATACCTTTCCAGTGGGCTGAGTGGCTTATTGTCCTGAGAGGTTCTGGCTCTGATACAGACATCAGGTCAGTATTTCCCACAGTTGATGAGACATGCTGAACCCTCCTTAATGACCGCCAATGGGCAAACTACATTCTTGCTTTCAAATTGGTGGCTTTGCCCATAGTTGATATCCACAGATACTGGCTGCACTTAATGCTTCCAAAAGATTGGAATTTGTACCCCTCTGGGTACATTGCTGACACACAGAGCTGGAGTCAAACAGTTTATCTACTACTTCCTGTTATTCTGAATTGTTTTCACTCTTTTTTCTTTTCTGGCAGGACTACAGTTCTTATGAAAATTAACTTTGCACACTCTCCTGTCTGTGACTGACTCTGCAGTTCCAACCACACACACATACCCCCTTATTATAGCCACTGAAAAGTGAGCAGACTTCTCTTTAGGAAAAGAATGCCCAAAATGCCCTTTGAGAGGTACAGCTTTTTTTTTTCCCCCCTTTTAAAAAATAGTACTATTATATCCTTATGTCAAGATTTCTCAGACTGGTGCCATTCATCATGGGCACATAGACTTTGCTTTTGGGAGTAAATATTTCCCGGGTTAAAGAAGTTTGGGAAATCTCACATGTTAAATCCACCTTCTAGAAATTTGCAGTGTTTATTAGCATATTAAAGACTGAGATAATTTGCATTATGAAAATCTTGTAAACCCAATGAATTTTTTTTTCCTTTTTTAAGTAGGCTCCACACCCTACCTCCAAACCCATGAGGGGTTTGAACTCATGACCTTGAGATCAAGACCCAAAATGAGATCAAAAATCAGACACCTAACAGACTGAGCCACCCACTGGAGAATCTCTTCTTTAAACACATACCTTTTAAAACTTGCCAGAGCTCGCATTCTGTGGAACACTGGTAAATTGTGTTCGGATTTAGTCAAATGTTTTTATTTTATTTCTTAAACTCTTATTTTTTGTTTTCGGGAGGTAGAAGCTCAAATATACAACCAAGTGAGCTTCCTAATATTTCCCTTCCCCTAAACTTATCCCACCCAGCCATAGACAGAACTGAACAGTTGCAGCCCTTCCCTTCAGAGAAAAATGCTCACCCTTGAGAGAAACTGTCCTGTGGCAAGTCCCCACCAAAAAGAGAGGGGAAGTCACTGAGCACCTTGTTCTCACTTCCTTCCCACAATCTTGTAAGTCACCTGTCCTTTGGGGAAAAAGGCCTGCAGAGAACTTTCCCATGAGGCAGGGGAGCTCCCTTGCCCTCTATAACCTTCTAATACTGCAATCCTCTTTGGGCAACAAACTGGGAAGATTGTACTGCCCAGTAACAAGGCTGTTATTGGAAAAAGTGAAAGAAATTTGATTTTATACCTATTTAATGACCGTATAACAGCCACAGGGCTAGTTTAGAAGCTCAAGGAACCTGGCTCTAGATGCAGCTCTACCCGCATTACTGTGTGATATTAGACAACACTTGAACCAACTCAGAAATTCAGCATCTTCGTTGATAAAATGAGGACCACATTAACAATATTGCTTGAGAGCAGATTATTTAAAATATTTATTAACCTGCTCTACATGGCCATGCCAGGTCATTCTGCTGACTGGCAGCCTTGCAGCTCACCTCTCCCACTCAGTCCACATTTAGGGGTGCCTACCACATGCCAGCCATTTCACAGGGCTATTGTATGGACCTAATTAAATAATGTTTGTGAATCAAATGTTTGATCACCACCTCCGTACAGAAGCAAGGGATTTTTAGTTATTATCATCCTGCATACTAAAGGTATAAAGAATGAGGAAGGGGCACCTGGGTGGCTCAATGGGTTGAGGCTTCTGCCTTTGGCTCAGGTCATGATCCCAGGGTCCTGGGATCGAGCCCCGCATCAGGCTCTCTGCTCAGCGGGGAGCCTGCTTCCTCCTCTCTCTTTGCCTCTCTGCCTACTTGTGATCTCTGTCAAATAAATAAATAAAATCTTAAAAAAAAAAAAAAAAAGGAATAAGGAAGATGGGAAGCCTCTTAAACACATTTCACCTGTTAACAGTCTTGCCTACCCTCTGGAGGTAGCCCAACTAAGTTTGGGAGCAGACAACACTTTGAGCAAGAGCCTGAGAAAGTGGAGACCTGAGCCAAGACCAGCCCATGATACAGCTTAATCTCAGAATATCAAACAGTAGTAAGAGCTAGCACTTTATTGAGTACTTACCATGTGCTTAGGCCTTGTTTAATTTTACACAGATTAACTCATTTAATCCCAGTCACTGACAAATGAGTGAGGAACCATTATTATCCCCAGTCCACAGATGAGGAAACTGAATTACAGGCTGATTAAGTGACTCGCCTGAGGTTTCCTAGCTTGTAAATATCAGTTTTGTTTTCATCTAGGTGGATGAGTTCATGCCCTTAACTACCCCTCCGTAGAGCAAACAGATCCGAGCCTGGCAGGAGAGCGAACTGCTATAGGGGTGGAACCAGAGAGCATTATGGGTCATGAGCTGATCTCAGAGGTCCTGGAAACCCTCTCTCGGGTTTTATAACTCAAGGAAGTCCCAAGGAGCAGACCTCTTCACTACTTTTGCAGAGAATGTACAAGACCCTGGGTCTCCAGATGCTTTTGGCTGGTGGGAATGCTTACCTCCGGACATTGAAAATTGGGGTACAGGTATCCCTCACTTTTCAAAGTTAATGTTACATCTCTCTGTAGGACTTTTACAAAAGTCCTACATTCATACCCATTTTCGCTAGCCAAAAAAATCCAGAGAGACTTTTCCCTTTTACAGGGAAAAGCCAGCATTCACCATTTGTTGGATCGCAAGTTGTTCTAAAGGAGTGCATGGCCTTAGCAGGAAGAGAGGCTCCACCAGGCTCCTTCCCTGGGAGCTACACTCCTGGTCTCAGCGTCCAGCCACCATGTCACAAGGTGTTGGCTTGTGTTGGTGAGCATCTGTGATTTTCTCCATTTATTTTGTGCATCCATTAGCAAGATGTGCTCTAATGTATCGGAAAAAACCTAAGAGAGGTGGTTTTTCGGGTCTGGGAATGTTTGAAATTTTTTCCATAAAAATTGACGGTAATTGCTTCTTTGCCTGATGCCACTTTGGTTCATGAACATTTCCGTAGAAATGCTCTACTTTGGGATAGCTAGCAAAGAAACCTGTACCCACAACCTGAGGAGGGCACCTCCAACCACAGCATGTAGTAGAATCTAAGAGAAGTAAGAAGGGGGAAAAGGGGAGGAAGAAGTGGGGGAGCAACTCTTGCTCCAGCTGGGAAAGGACAGTCAGTTCCATGGGTTTGCCTTTGGGTGGGTGGGTGAGCTCTAATTGCTGAGTAAATAAACCTGGGAATTAGAGCTGGGCTGGACTCCTTTCCTCCTGGGAGCCAAAGAGCAGTGAGGGCAGAGAAAGGGAGCTGGGAGGCGTCTGGAGCTGTGTGGGCAAACTTTTCCTGTAAAGAGCTAGGTACTAACTTCTGTAGGTTTCTCGGACCATGTGCTTCCTTGTGGCTGTTGTTGTTTTCCGCCTATCTTTAGACATTTATTGACCATTCGTAGCTCCAGGCTGTGGCTGGATTTGGTTGCGGGTTATATTTTGCCAACTCCTGCTCTAAAGAAATAATCTGTAAACCTCACTACTTTCCCTGAATCCAACCCTGCCTTCTCCTGTTTTAGCCATTCAGCCTGAATGAGGGCCCCAAGGAGCTGGAGAGACGCTCTGGTGAGGAACAGGCGTATAGTTCTGACTCTGGTGATGCTTTGTGAAACCTGAAGTATGATCGAGCTTCGGGACTAGCTCTTTCTGGCAATCTGAAGGTTTGCTCTGGGGATTTTCATGCCATGCACAGCTGCTCACATGAGCAACTCGGCAAGAATTCTGTTTCATGCCACATTCCATTAGGGAACTTAGGCCCAAGACAGTATCACAGAGCATTGAAACTCAGTGTTACTCTATTTCAGGGAAAATGGAGGAGTCACCTTACTCAGTACCCCAAAATGGAAAATCTCAATGTATCTAGGAAGAGCCTGCCCACAGCAGGAAGAAACCATACTTTTTTTTTTTTTTTTTAAGTGACCTCTATACCCAATGTGGGGCTTGAACACATAATCCTGAGATCAAGAGTCTCTTGCTCTACTGACTAGCCAGCCGGGCACCCCAGGAAAATGTACTTTTTAGTAAACATGATTCTCGGTTATAATCTCTCCCTTTGAGAGCCTAGCTATACAATAAGGAAGTTCATCTATTAAAAACAAGCAACTTTATATATCTTGTTATTAGAGAGATAGCTCATTGTCCTAACATCTGCCCAAAGCTATCAAAAGAGTCTTCTCACCTCACCTTGAACTTGAACTGAAAGTCAAATGACTCTTCGATAACAACAAAGCCTTGGTTTTAAGGCAGGGAGGTGGGGAGGAGAGGGTACTTACAACTCACTTTTTTGTTTCTCGCCTAAGAATTGAATAGGGATCCATGGTTTCCAAATAATTATTAGAACTTTCCAGTACATTTGACACGAATTACTGTGTCAGAGAGACCTCTTAAAATGGAATAGAGGGGAAGATTTTATGGTATGGGGCAATAAGTTTCAATAGGAATGCGAAGTTTGAGAAGGAAAAACAATGAGAGAACGGGAGCCAAACCAAATGCCCAGTAGGGCAGTTTTCTTTCACCACAGCTTAGAGGCCAGAGAAGAGCCACTGGCTGTGCAGAAAAGTTTTGGAAGCCATTTTACCCAGCCTACAATTCCTTGCTTAACAGCAACTGTAGAAATTCCCTAATGAACTCATTGCATTTCCCCTTTTCTGGGCAGCCCATTAAGATCTCCCTGATAAGGGTACCTGTGTTGACGAAGGCATGCCACCTAGACTACATATTAACCAAGAAACAGTAATAAGAGAATTGTCCCATAACAAATTTTAGGAACTTGATCCTTGGGGGTTTAAATTCATCAACAATGATCTACTTGGAGTGGTCTAGGTAAATTAATACTTGGAAGCTTTGAAATAAATGTTATCTTCGAGATCCCTTTAAATCCTATGAATTGATTAAATATACATAAACAGAGAGACAGTCTCTCTTATTGGCAATAACTCCTGACTCCCTGCTTCCTTTCTGCTTCCCTCCAAAATGTTTGCACAAAGCAGCTTAAAAACCTTGAATGTCCAAACTTCTCTGAAGCCCAACTACAGGTACCATTCTGACACTGGTCTCTGTGTTGCCACCAGATTGAGTTTCTTCTGGTTCTAATATGGGCTATGCTCCTTCCCACCACAAATTCTCACAAATTTGGGGGACTCCCCCCGCCATGTTGCATCCCCTCTCCTTATTTAACCCAGTACTACTACTGCTCCTCCAGATTTCAGCTCAAGAATGACTTTCTTGGGAAAACTTTCCTGACTCCTGGACAAGAATCAAATCTCCCTATCATTCTTACGGTCTCTTTTTTTTTTTTTTTTTTTTTAAGATTTTTGTTTATTTATTTGACAGACAGAGATCACAAGTAGGCAGACAGGCAGACAGAGAGAGAAGAAGAAGGTTCCCTGCTGAGCAGAGAGCCTGATGCAGGGCTCGATCCCAGGACCCTGAGACCATGACCTGAGCCCAAGGCAGAGGCTTAACCCACTGAGCCACTCAGGTGCCCCCATTTATACGGTCTCTTGACAACAGGTTTCTGCCTCATCACAGGGCTTATCACAATGGCCATGTTGTATGTTTCTGTCTGATTATTTGATTTACAGTCTGTCTTATCCACTAGACCATGATCTTCTCATGGTAAAGATTATGCTTATTTTATTTATTAATGTACAAGGCACAGGTAAGCATTCAAGGTGAGCTTTCATTATATACATCAGGAACAGCAGACCAATGCTTCATCTGGAGTCTTTTAGAATGCTCTCTACAAGTTTACTACTAACAAAATGGACATACATAAAAATTAACCAATGCATAAGAATGATGCCAAAGTAGTCAATCCAATTAAAAGAAACACAAAACAAGCTATTAGATAAACCTGGCATATTGTTCGGAAGGGTCAATTCATTCATGGGGTACTGTGGGGGACATTTTTATAGCATAACAAAGAGATATTATAGAATTGTAAGATAAAAGAAAATTTAAAGACCTTTGAGCTGGGGCAGAACCTTTAGGGTATGCTCTTCAGACTTACCCCACCGCCACTCTCAGCCAGCCTATAGAGGCACAAGTTCTACCATTAAGAATAGCATAGTGGAAATGTTGACAAGTACATAAAAAAGAAGATTACAAAATACATCCTAAATATGGAAAAAGGATTCCTTTCTCTCTAATCTTATTAAAATGTGGGATTAGAATATTAGTAATAAGTAATATCCATGCCCACACCCTAGCAATTTCTTAAGCCTGAATCAGAATGTGATAAAACATTGTTTTCTAAAGTACAGAGTCTCAGATTTAAATATATATAAATATATATTTATATATTTATACTGCCATATATTTATATATATATTTATATATAAATGTATACATATTTATATAATATTTATATATATTTATAAGGCATATATTTATATTTATATATATTCACATATATATGAAATATATACATCTCCCTGATTTATAGAAGAAATATTCCCAGTACTATCACAGACAGATCAGCCTTGCATCTAGTAAACACCTTAAATAAGTTACCCAGCTTGATTTGATGTAAAACAGAGACCTAATAACATATAAGCAAAGGTGTATGTAAGGACCACTATACCAAAATATTTATTAAATGGTATTTCATTACTTTTCATGGGTGTGTGCCAGAGAAATTAGAAAATGCCAAGAAAAGCAGGACTGGTATTTAGGGCTCTGGCCAGCTTTGGATTTAAATTCAAGTTTTTGACTTGAAGCCTCCTCAAAACTTGTGCTTTAAGAACGATGCTGATATCTGCAACAGACATCCAAATCAACACAAACACACACATTTGCACACACAAGTGAGGAAGGAAAAGAAGAATTTGGGGAACACATTAGGGACTCTTTTCTTATATGTGGAGATTATTTTCTTTAATCGTGGTCCTATGATTCAGCATTTATAAAATAAATCATTTATAATTTGAACATCAGGTTCCTGCAGAGCTATAGAAAATGACTTGTGGGAGCTAGTAAGAAATAGGGAATGGAACAAGTGTATGGGGCCTTTGTTCTATTCCAAGGGGTTGACAATCCTAGAAGGCTTATAAACCACTGTTTATGACTCATTCCCTTCCACCCACACTTCCTCTCCAGACTCTTAATACCACTTTGGACTTCTTGTGTTATCTCAGGTTTTTAATTCCACTGCTTCCTACTGTTCTCCAATCAACTACATTCTCTGTTTTTGGGGACCCTGAGAAAGACTGGCTAAGGCATGGTGGACCAGGACATTTATCACCCAAACTGACCTGGTTTCTCCTTAGTGACTAATTCTTTGGTCATCATGGATCTCACCAGTTCACTCTGCTGTCTTTGCGTGCCCCAACCCTGCCTGGTCTCAGCCACCTCAAAGCAAACTTCTAGCTAGGTGTAAGCTATGTCTCTCCTCCAAACAATCAGAGCATGGCAGAATTTGAAATTTGTCTTAATTGTTCCTAATTTGAGTATTTCCTTAAATCTATCCAGTGGTACCTACTTCATCCAGGTGCATTTCATCCCAGGCCCCCAGAAGGAAAGCCAGGCCACCAACCTACCTTCCCCCTGCCTAGGTCCTTGGATCACAGCACTCCTCCTGCCCTTCCAGCAGCCCATGATATGGTGGACGCCCTGATGTATATATATCTCAACCACTAGGCTGAAACTGACTTCTCAACTGGATCTTGCCAATCCATTCTCCTGGAGTCACAGCTTATATTGTATCCCTTCCGGGACAGGTGTCTCAGCACACCTACTTCCTCTGACGGGCACTGCCTAACTTCTGCCCTTTTCTTCCCTCCAACTCTGCCCTCCCACTTCCACTCCCAGATTGTCACTGAATTTGAAATTCCTCTGTTTGGTCATCAGCTTGGATTTTCAGTCGCAATTTGGGTCCCTTGCCTGAGTCCACTTTGGGCCGAGAGGATGCAATGTGCCTACTAACCTTTCCTTCACCTCCTGTCACTGTAGCCCTTTGCCTCCACGAGCCTTTCATGTATGTGCTCTCTCTCTCTTTCTCTCTCTCTCTTTCTGTCTTTCTCTCTCTCTGTCTCTGCAGAGGAAATATCCAGATCACTTGTAGCATGGTTAGGGTATGAGGATTTCCTTCCTCTGAACAGGACTAACACGGATGTCCATGGGATAGTAATGGCGATTTTATCCTCACAGACAGCGCCAGGGGGGGGAAGTAAAGAGCCAGGTAGCCAAAGGCAGACTTGCCTTCCACCACCATCTATAGAGGTCTCCCCACATTCTCAACTTTCTGACTTCTACCCATCCCAAATCCCTTTAATGCTGGGCAGTTCTCACAAGTATGAACAATGTCACTTCCTCTGAACAGGAAAGAAACCTAATCTCTTCTTCTTGTGACCACCTTCCCCTCAAACACTTACCTAGGCTCCCTCACCCTATCTCCCAGGACAGTTCCTTGTCATCCGAGTGACTGGTTCCAATACTATCGGGAGTGTCCAGGGTTTACTATACAACATTCCTAAATGCCACCTTTTTGGGAAGAATTTTCTAACAGAGTCTAAGCCTTATTAGACACTGAACTGAGTTATGGAAGAAGGTTTAGATTCTCACTCCCAGGAGGTCTTTAAGAGCAGGATGGATTCTCACTTGTCTAGGAAGATTACGTGGGATACTGCTTGTTAGCTAAGGGGATAGACCAGCTCATCATCAACAAATAATATTTATTAAGCTCTTGGGCATTTGTGATGCTGTGCTAGACTCTGTGTATATTAAAAGATACTTTAAAATACACAGCTCCTACCTACATTCAAAGTAGGTTTTAACCAGTGAAACAAAAAGTTCATATAGGGTGTAAGTAATATAATGAAGATCAACAGTTCCTTAAATTTCAAAGCATGTAGGTTTCTTGTTTTCTTTCCATTTCTTATACTCCTTAGTTTGGGTTTGGGACGAGGCAGAGCGAGATTTTGCAGCAAGCAAATTTTCTAGCTCATATTTTCCAGGAGCTTGTGAATGATGCAGAATGTGAGCAGATATCAGAAGAATTAAGTGGGGCAGGAAGCACAAAGTGGTCTCAGTTCTATCATGCAGAAAGCATGAGGCTGCTGGGTTTGATCTCAAAGGATTCTTCACTTTCTAACACCCTGGGATTCTAGGTCAAGGAGTAATTAGGGTCAAGGGGAAAAAAAGGAACTGCAAGGCAGTTAGAGGAGAGCAAATTGTTGAATATTTTCCATCAGAGCCATATAATAATATTGGCCAGGGGTCTCTTTGAGGTCAGATTTTTAGCAGACCAATAAGGAGAGCGACAGGATCATAGGAATGCCCTCTGTCTAGAAGTGCACATTTATGTGGAGCCATAGGAACATCCCACTCCCTTTAGCAAAGTGCCAAGGATGTGGCCCTTCATGCTGCAGTCTCAGATCTGTGCTGTCCAGAATACCCGGAGCCCAGAAGGGCCCCATCGAATTCGCATTTATACATTCATTCTCATAAGAAAGTCTTTCTGGACTACCTCTTCTGTCCTTGTCACTCATGAGAGCAGGGCCACTGAGGAACTTAGGCAACTTACGCAGGTCCTTTGTGCTCCCTCTGAGTGGACCAGTTAGAATTAGATATACCTTCCTCTGCAGGGACCTCGCTAAGTGCTAAGCTGCAGGGTGTGGCCAGAGGGGCAGGCTAGGCTTTAACCCCCAGACACGCTGCTTGTGCTCAGCCCTACCTAGAAACACAGCAGCACTAAAGGGAATGAGAAGATTTTGAAATAATCTACATGTATCTCAGTACAAAGCAAATAACCAATTCAATGTGCCTTGTAATTTTTTTCTTAATTTCTCTGCATCTGGGGAAATGTGAATGGACCAGATTTTATTGTTACTTATTTCTGAACATAATTCTTTTCTACCACTGAAAGAGCAGCATGGACAACTGTTTTCTCAATTTTCAGGAGAGCTGGTATTATGTACCCTAAAAGCTGTTGTAATGTAATCTTTGTGTTCAGTTTATTGGATATTTTCCCCTTCCAGGAATATACAAGATCTAGGGTATCGTTAGTTAGGTATCGTTAGTTATGTGGCTCTTTCAATTCAGTGAAGATCTTTGGCTGAAACCACTTCTTGTTACTGGTATCTAACCAAAGCCTGTGAACCTTAAGACGTGTTTCCTAGAACACTCACGTCTAGTGACTTCATTGACTTTATTATTTATGTATAAAACATGTAAGCTGATACTACATAGGTAAATAAATGTGGAGTGTAAATTTAGTTTTCTAATAATTCAGTCAAGGATTAATTGCTATAATGAAGAAAGTGAATAATTAGATTATTTCACTGAAACCAGAAAAAGAAATCTATATATACATATACATATATACATAATACATATTATATATTAATATATATAATATTAATTATATATGTACATAATACATATATGTATATATACATTTCTTTTTCTGGTATACGTGTGTGTGTGTGTGTATGTGTGTGTGTATATATGCCTGAATTGGTCAGTAATCGGTCATCTTCAGTAGTATTTGGTCAACCATTTAATCTAGCACACAATTCATTAAAAGTTTAAAATAAAACTTTCATGTTATAATTTTATCTACTTAAGATTTTAAGCCTTCAATGCATTGCACTACTAAGTTATTTTCAACATTAAAGAGTTGACCTATTTTTTTAACATGGAAATTCTTTTACAATGCTAAGATAAAGCACTTTTTTTTTTTTTAACATATTCTATCATTAAGGAGTTCTGTTTTAAGTGCTCCTGACAATTTAGGAGAAATATTTTTAAATTATGGAAGGGTTGGTGATGGTCATTCGTTCAAGGAACGAGATCTCCTACCAGAAGCTCTGCAGATATTCTGATTTCAAAGGTGGGACTAATTTTACTCCTTTGTAGTCAGTTGTTAAAAAGTTGTTAGTTTTAAGGGCCAAATCCACGCAAAGGAACTCTTGGTGTTCTTGAATATACGTAGGAGAGAGCAGAAGAGAGTAAAGCTTCGTTTTGCCTTACTAGGATCAAGCTGATCCAATAAATGAGAGAGGAGTAGGACTGGGGCTAGTTTCCTCATGAGTTGCGTGACTTTGAACAATTTACTTAACCAGGATAAACATTTAGTCTCTCTATTTGTTAACTGAGGATAATATCTCCCTTGCAGAGCATATGTAAATATTTTAAATATTATATATAAATGATTAATCATACTGTTTTTCACAGTAGATGTTCAATAAATGGTAGCTGGGCATTGGAGTGCTTGTCTTGTTTTCCTCGGTCCACAGAATATAAATTCCTTGAGAATAAGAATTAGAGAGAGTTGAAATAAGAGTCTAGGGTGACCTGGGCCCTTTCTTCTCTGACTCCACATCCATTGTACAACTTGTTTCTCTCTCTCTCTAAAGATTTTATTTATTTGTCAGAGAATGAGAACATAAGCAGGCGAGCGGCAGGCAGAGGAAGAAGCAGACTCCTTGCTGAAAAGAGAGCCTGATGCAGGGCTTGATCCCAGGACCCCAGGATCATGATTTGAGCAGACACTTAACTGACTGAGCCACCCAGGCATCCCAACTATCTTTTTGGTTCAAATTAAGTACAAAGTACCAGTTCATCTGATTGTTTTCTTTACCTTATCAGAGGGGAAATTCTCAGAAAAATAAATTACTAATTTATCAGAGTTTCGCTTTTAGCAGCGAGACCTCTAAAAGATACCCTGAAACCCCTTTACTTCTATACTTTGCTTGTGCCCATTTTATATTTCATTGAGGGAATGTGAAGCTACTGTTTATGTGGTTAAGGCAAATTAATTTTGCCTTATACTGGGAAAATATATTATTGAGATAGCACAGGCCTAAAGTATCAGCTCTCTCTGTTCTATTCCCTTCTGTAATTCTCCCTGAGACTCAGATTCCAGTGTTCCAAATCCTGGCACTCTTGTTCTCATCTCTAGCCCTAACGAGAAGACGAAACTATTCTTTGTCCCAGGCGCACTTCTAAAGATGAAGGGTCTTTTCTTGCCTCGGGCCTAGGCTTACCCCACTTTTCCTTTGATTCAGTTAGGAATGATTCCCGTTGTAAGTAACAGAAAACCCGCTTTTAAAAATAGACGTCTTGGTGGCTCAGTGGGTTAAGCCTCTGCCTTCGGCTCAGGTCATGATCTCAGGGTCCTGGGATCAAGCCCCACGTCAGGCTCTCCACTCAGCGGGGAGCCTGCTTCCTCCTCTCTCTCTGCCTGCCTCTCTGCCTACTTGTGATCTCTCTCTGTCAAATAAATAAAATCTTTTTAAAAATAAATAAATAAATACATAAAAATAGACGTCTTCTTTCCTCCTCCTTTCCCTTCTTCTTTTTTCTCCTCAGCTCTTGAGAAAGGAGCTCCAGCCCCCTTTCCTCCTCTTCCCCCTCCTCCACCCCTTCCTCCTTCTTCCTCTTCACTGCAAACAATCCAGGTCCATAATATTAGGGTCATTGTCTCTCTTGACTTGTCCTTCCTGCTACTTCCCTTCAATCCCCAATGGCTGTCGTGGTGAGAGAAGCATCACACCTGATTTGGGGCCAAGAAGAAAACATGGAATGGCACCAGTCATGTCTGTCTTTCAGGCCAAGGAAACAAAAGCATTCCTAGAAACCCCAGGAAACCTCAGCTTAGATCTCATCGGCCAGGATGTGTCACATGGACATGTCTAGCAGTAAGAATACTAGGGAAGGTGAGTATTTAGCTTTTCCAGACACTAATGAAAATAGCAAGGTAGCTTAGAGTGACTCTTGGTCAGCCAAGCAACCGTATCCACCACAGCTTTCCACTATAAATGGTGGAGATTTGACATAACCAGCTTTGCCAGCATTTTCCTAGACCTAGACCATTGTTTTTTATTGTTCTTCTCAAGGCTAATGACAATCAGAAAGCATTGTGGATAGCAAAATCTGCTACCTACTATCATGGTTTTAGTCAACCTGTTTTCTAAACTTGCCAAATCAAAAGAATCACTTAGAATACATAATAAACAGAAGTATACATTTTTTTCTTATTTATTTATTTATTTATTTATAAATAAGGAGGGAGAGAGAGAGAGACAGAGAGGGAGAATATAAGCAGGGGGAATAGCAGGCAAAGGGAGAGGGGAAAGCAGGTTCCCATTGAGCAAGGAGCCCAATGTGGGGCTCAGTCAACCAGGACCCTGGGATTATGACCTGAGCAAAAGGCAGATGCCCAACTGACCGAACCATGCAGGTGCCCCAGGATTTTTTTTCTTATCAAACAAATTTGAGGGCTGTTACTTCACAGGCTATTTCTGATTATTCTTGCTCTGGTCATAAATACTCAACTTCTTAGGACATCATCATGAACAGGGTTATATTAGCATAGTTCTATGTCCTCATATTCCTTCTTTTAAATGTTACTCTCATGTGTTCCTCTCAAAATGTTCTATTCCCAGATAAATTCCTTCTATCCCATCTCTTCTGTGTTCATGGCTTCATTGCAAAGACTTCTCTTTCTCTTTTAAATCCATCCCACTCAAACTGTGACCCTATCCTTCCTTTTTATTGCTTAACCCCGAATTTCCAATACAGGCCATTATGTCTTTTGCTTTAAAGTTTTACTTTGTTACTTCAGATACATCAATCAAACGTATAAAATATTATCATCTTGCTACAAAAACCATGTGATCTCACTGAACATTTAAAAGAAAAATTCTTGGAGTGCTTGGGTGCTTCAGTCAGTTAACTGTCTGTGTTTGCTTTGGGTCATGATGTCAGGGTCCTAGGATTGATCCCCGCTTTGGGGTCCTTCCCTCTCCCTCTCCCTGCCACTCTGCCTACATGTGCTCTCTATCTCTCTGTCAAATAAGTAAGTAAGTAAGTAAATAAATAAATAAATAAAATCTTTAAAAAAAAAAAAGGAAACATTTTCAAGCTCCTGTGTTTACATGTAACCACATCTATATAATGGTTTTTGGAAGAGAGGAGTGTTGTCTGCATGAACAGCACACAAAAACTTGACACAGACAAGGGGAGAAATGGTGTGAGATGAGGTCATTGTGGGCTGAAGGGTTATGGAAGGCATAGAGTAGAAAGAAAATTTACTTTGGATCTTGAAAAATGGACTGAGTTTGGAAAGGTGGAGAAAAAAATATATAGAGAGAATTCTATGAAAGTGGGCCTTGCTCTGTTGTTCTTTCCTTATGACATATGCTGTACTTGACTTGTTGACCTCTCCCTACTACAACGTATGATCCTCAATTTGAGGGTGTTGTTGTTGTTGTTACTTTAACTTTTCAGTCTTCAGTGGGGCTTAGCATAGAGTAGCTACTCAGTAAACATTTGTTGACTGAAGAGGATGTGAATGAATGAGTGGTAAGATCAGTCTGATGGGGACAATGTTCCAATGGGGCTGGGATAGAAAATGCAGTTAGTTCGTTGTAAAACTTTTGGCTTTGAGAAAAGAAAGTCTGGAGTCTTCTTTAGGCAATGGGAAAGAGAGAGAGGAAACATCATGGAATTCCTCAGCTCATCTTATTTTGTTTCCATATTTAGTGTATCTACCCCCAAGAAACTGGAAAAGGAGATAACTTGGCAGAAGCAAACATGAAAGGCTGGTTGGGAGGCTCTGAGTTTCTTCAGTCAGCCAGCTGCACCTCCAGGGGACAGGGATGAGTCCGGTGGTATGCTGCTGCTGTGAACCCTAGAATGCTCCTAGGAACATTCTGGACCCCAAGACCATGCCTCTCACATGTGCCCTTTATCTCCATTCTTGCCACTTTGATCCTAATCCACAGCCTCTCTATCCTTACTTGTGATTTCCTAAAATTGTCTCTTAAAAGGTTTCTCTACCTCAAGTCTTTACCTTCCTCTTTTCTTTCTGCTCCCATAACACACTAAAAAAGTCTTTCTGTCACATCAATGATATTGCTGTCCTCAAGGACTGCTTTAATGACGTAACTTTCCCGGTTGTGGTCTATAACAGATCTCTAGTAAATAGCCAGTTACCCCATTCCATCGTTAGCTCTGGTTTTCTTTCCCTTCCCTTGCCCCTCTTCAACTCTCTCCAACCAGTATCAGTTTTCTCTGTATATATTAAATACTTTTATTCTAGTCAAACAGGGCTATTCATATTAATTTAGTAATACACAAAGGGGCTAGATATTGTCCATATGTATCTGGTTCCCCTTTATACTCTTGTATCTCCCCTGTTTTGCAGCGGCTAGAAACCTGGGAACAACATATTTCATATTCCATTGCCAGTAGGGTTTCAGATATAATTTGGGCTCTGCCAAACAAATGTATTGGTGAGGAATTTGGAAGGCAGAAGACAGAAAGCAGCCTCCCTTGGCTTTTTCCTCTGTTGATGGTGATGGGCAGCCTTTGTCATTTCAGCCCCTGGGGCTCAAGAGTATGACGTCAGCAGAGTTTCTGGCAGCCTCCAGACTTTAGGAGGCAGAAAATCTTTGATGCTCTGTGCGAGGTTATAGCAGGCACCAAGGAAGATACAGAGGGAGCAAAGAGTAAGAGTAAAAATGCAAAGAGTAAAATGCTCTCACTCATACACTTCACATGCCTTAACTCTCCCCTTCTTTTTAATTTGAGATTGAATGCAACATAGCAAAGGAACTTATAGGACACCAAGGTATTTTTGTTGTTGTTGTTTGGATGGACAAAATTTCAGAATTTTATTTTATTTATTTACTTTTTTAAAAAATTTCTTTTCAGTGTGTCAGAATTTATTGTTTTTGCACCACACCCAATGCTCCATGAGATATGTGTCCTCCTTAATACCCACCACCTGGCTCCCCCAACCTCCCACCCCCTCCTTCAAAACCCTTAGATTGTTTTTCAGAGTCCATAGTCTCTCATGGTTCACCTCTGCTTCCAATTTTCCTCAACTCCTTTCTCCTCTCCATCTCCCTATGTCCTCCATGTTATTTGTTATGCTCCACAAATAAGTGAAACCATATGATAATTGACTCTCTTTGCTTGACTTATTTTACTCAGCATAATCTCTTCCAGTCCCATCCATGTTGCTACAAAAGTTGGGTATTCATCCTTTCTGATGGAGGCCTAATACTCCATAGTGTATATGGACCACATCTTCCTTATCCATTCGTCCGTTGAAGGGCATCTTGGTTCTTTGACAGTTTGGTGACTGTGCCATTGCTGCTATAAACATTGGGGTACAGATGGCCCTTCTTTTCACTACATCTGTATCTTTGGGGTAAATACCCAGTAGTGCAATTGCAGGGTCATAGGGAAGCTCTATTTTTAATTTCTTAAGGGATCTCCACACTGTTCTCCAAAGTGGCTGCACCAACTTGCATTCCCACCAACAGTGTAAGCGGGTTCCCCTTTCTCACATCCTCTCCAACACACGTTGTTTCCTGTCTTGCTAATTTTGGCCATTCTAACTGGTGTAAGGTGGTATCTCAATGTTTTTTTTTTTTAATTTTTTATTTCTTTTCAATGTAACAGTATTCATTCTTTTTGCACCATCTCAATGTGGTTTTAATTTGAATCTCCCTGGTGGCTAGTGATGATTAACATTTTTTTATGTGTCTGATAGCCATTTGTATGTCTTCATTGGAGAAGTGTCTGCTCATATCTTCTGCCCATTTTTTTTATATGATTATTTGTTTTCCGTGTTTTGAGTTTGAGAAGTTCTTTATAGATCCTCGATATCAACCTTTTGTCTGTACTGTAATTTGCAAATATCTTCTCCCATTCCCTGGGTTGCCTCTTTGTTTTGTTGACTGTTTCCTTTGTTGTGCAGAAGCTTTTGATCTTGATGAAGTCCCAAAAGTTCATTTTTGCTTTTGTTTTCTTTGCCTTTGGAGAAATATCTTAAAAGAAGTTGCTGTGGCTGATATCGAAGAGATTACTGCCTGTGTTCTCATCTGTGATTCTGATGGATTCCTGTCTCACGTTGAGGTCTTTTATCCATTTTGAGTTTTTTTTTGTTTTTAAAGATTTTATTTATTTATTTATTTGACAGAGAGAAATCACAAGTAGATGGAGAGGCAGGCAGAGAGAGAGAGGGAAGCAGGCTCCCTGCTGAGCAGAGAGCCCGATGTGGGACTCGATCCCAGGACCCTGAGATCATGACCTGAGCCGAAGGCAGCGGCTTAACCCACTGAGCCACCCAGGCGCCCTCCATTTTGAGTTTATCTTTGTTTACAGTGTAAGAGAATGGTCGAGTTCCATTCTTCTACATATAGCTGCCCAATTTTCCCAGCACCGTTTATTGAAGAGACTGTCTTTTTTCCACTGTATATTTTTTCCTGTTTTGTCGAAGATTATTTAACCATAGAGTTGAGGGTCCATATCTGGGCTCTCTACTCTGTTCCACTGGTCTATGTGTCCATTTTTATGCCAGTACCATGCTATCTTGGTGATCACAGCTTTGTAGTAAAGCTTGAAATCAGGTAATGTGATGCCGCCAGTTTTATTTTTGTTTTTCAACCTTTCCTTAGCAATTCAGGTCTCTTCTGATTCTATACAAATTTTAGGATTATTTGCTCCACCTCTTTGAAAAATACCGGTGGAATTTTGATCGGAATGGCATTAAAAGTATAGAGTGCTCTAGGCAGTATAGACATTTTAACAATGTTTATTCTTCCCATCCAAGAGCATGGAATGGTCTTCCAACTTTTTGTGTCTTCTTCAATTTCTTTCATGAGTGTTCTATAGTTCCTGATCCTTTACCTCTTTGGTTAGGTTTATTCCCAGGTATCTTATGGTTCTTGGTGCTATAGTAAATGGAATCGATTCTCTAATTTCCCTTTCTGTATTTTCATTGTTAGTGTATAAGAAAGCCACTGGTTTCTGTACATTAACTTTGTATCCTGCCACGTTACTGAATTGCTGTATGAGTTCTAGTAGTGTGGGAGTGGAGTCTTTTGGGTTTTCCATATAAAGTATCATGTCATCTGCGAAGAGAGAGAGTTTGACATCTTCATTGCCAATTTGGATACCTTATTTCTCTTTGCTGTCTGGTTGCTGTTGCTAGGACTTCTCATACTATGTTGAACAAGAGTGGTAAGAGTGGGCATCCTTGTCATGTTCCTGATCTCAACGGGAAGGCTGCAAGCTTTTTCCCATTGAGGATGATATTTGCTGTGGGTCTTCATAGATAGATTTGATGAAGTTCAGGAATGTTCCCTCTATCCCTATACTTTGAAGTGTTTTAATCAGGAAGGGATGCTGGATTTTGTCAAATGCTTTTTCTGCATCAATTGAGAGGACCATGTGGTTCTTTTCTCTTCTCTTATTGATTTGTTCTATCACATTGATTGATTTACGAATGTTGAACCATCCTTGTAACCCAGGGATGAATCCTACCTGGTCATGGTGGATAATTTTTTTTTTTTTAAGATTTTATTTATTTATTTGTCAGAGAGAGAGAGCACAGGCAGAGTGGCAGGCAGAGTCAGAGGGAGAGGCAGGCTCCCTGTGGGTCAAGGAGCCTGATGTGGGACTCGATCCCAGGACGCTGGGATCATGACCTGAGCCGAAGGCAGCTGCTTAACCAACTGAGCCACCCAGGCGTCCCGATGGTGGATAATTTTTTTAATGTGCTGTTGGATCCTGTTTGCTAGGATCTTGTTGAAAATCTTAGCATCCATACTCATCAGTGATATCGGTCTGAAATTCTCCTTTTTGGTTTGGTCTTTGCCTGGTTCTGGTATCAGGGTAATGCTGGCTTCATAAGAAGAGTCTGGAAGTTTTCCTTCTGTTTCAATTTTTTGAAACAGCTTCAGGAGAAAAGACAACAAGGTATTTTTAAATGGTAAATAGGTGTTGACTAACAGACCAGGAATGCTTTTTTTTTTTTAAATGCTACCAATTTTATCTATGAACCAGGACAGTTGGCATCTCAGTAAGGATAATAATATATTATAATTGGAGCTTAAGAGGGAGTTATAGTGCATGCTTTTTTTCTTTTAAAGATTTTATTTATTTGACACAGAGGGAGAGACAGTGAAAGAGGGAAAACAAGTAAGGGGAGAGGGAGAGGGAGGAATAGGCTTCCGGTGGAGCTGGGAGCTCTGCACAGGGCTTGATCCTAGAACCCTGGGATCATGACCTGAGCCAAGGGCAAATGTTTAACTGACTGAGCCTCCCAGGTGCTCCTGATTAAATGCTTTTAACATCATCTTAGGGTGATGTTTCTGTTCTGTTTTTCTTATTTGGTCTTTTATTAATGTTATAGGAATTTCAAATGTGTTACTTAATACACATTGATCTAAACAGGAAAATTAAAGGTGGATACTGTGGCTTCTTTATATACATATATGTATGTATATACACACACACATACATACATTCATACTACGAAACATTTAAAAAAGTGTGTTGGATTTCAACGATGATTCTGCTTTAAAATGGAAAATAGAATTTTTCAGATAATTAGATAAAAAAATACACTCAGATGTATCTAGATATTTAAATAGGTCTGAGAGGGCTTTTGAGAAATTATTCCCACATTTTGTTTTCTTTTTCTTAAAAGCTGAAGTTAGAATTTTTAATTTATTATTAAGTCTACAAAGAATATATGATATTTACAAAAATTTGAAGCTTACACACGAAGCAAAAGTCCCCCTGGAAGGGGCGCCTGGGTGGCTCAGTGGGTTAAGCCGCTGCCTTCGTCTCAGGTCATGATCTCAGGGTCCTGGGATCGAGTCCCGCATCGGGCTCTCTGCTCAGCAGGGAGCCTGCTTCCCTCTCTCTCTCTGCCTGCCTCTCCATCTACTTGTGATTTCTCTCTGTCAAATAAATACCTAAAATCTTTAAAAAAAAAAAAAAAGTCCCCCTGGTAGGTCTCTTCTCCGAAAGACAGGATGTGAGCTGACTGACCTTTGCCATCATATTGCTTTGAGCCTCTACTACCAACCACATTAGCCATTGTTACTTTTATTGTAACAGTGTTATTATGGTCAGTACCATTTTTCTGTTGGTAACTTTTTGAGTCTTTTATAACCTTGATTAAGTCTTTAATTCTTTGTAACTTGGTTCTGAAAGATGAAAAGTAATAAGCAGCACTTACATTATCTTGACTGTAAATATTGTTCACTGCAGAGATAAACAGTGTTAATGTACTTCCTTCTCTGCTGTTCCAATGTCACAACACTGGTGATGGAATACTACAATTGAATTCCCTCTATTCTAGTCTACCAATTGCTCAAATCATGCTTCATTTAAAAATATTAGCACCAGACCTTTTCTTATGGAGTTCTGTTTTATTCTTCCTGATTTTTTTTAAAAGATTAATTATTTATTTGAGAGAGAGCAAGAGAGCACAAGTA
Source organism: Mustela putorius furo (assembly GCF_011764305.1). Taxonomy (NCBI): domain Eukaryota; kingdom Metazoa; phylum Chordata; class Mammalia; order Carnivora; family Mustelidae; genus Mustela; species Mustela putorius. Next base: position 79,012,233 of record NW_025421987.1, read on the forward strand.
GTGGGGGGGGTGGAGGAGAGGGAGAAGCAGACTCCCCACTGTGCAGGGAGCCTGACACAAGGCTCAATCCCGGGACCCTAAGATCATGACCTAAACCTAAGGCAGGTGCCTAACCGACTGAGCCACCCAGGTGCCCCTTTCCCTGGTGTTTCTAATTACCATTTTCTCTTTTTTACTGCGATGTGTGATAGTCTATGACATAGATGCATTGTAATTTATCTCATGTTCCCTATTGTTGAACATTTAAATTGCTTTCACTTTTTTCCTGTTATGCATAATGCTTTTTTAAAAATTTTTTTAATATTTTTTATTTTTTAAAAACATATAATATATTTTTATCCCCAGGGGTACAGGTCTGTGAATCGCCAGGTTTACACACTTCACAACACTCACCATAGCAGATACCCTCCCCAATGTCCATAACCGATGCCCTTCTCCCAAACCGCCCCCCCCCAGCAACCCTCAGTTTATTTTGTGAGATTAAGAGTCACTTATGGTTTGTCTCCTTCCAAATCCCATCTTGTTTCATTTATTCTTCTCCTACCCCCTTAACCCCCCATGTTGCATCTCTACTTCCTCATATCAGGGAGATCATATGATAGTTGTCTTTCTCTGATTGACTTATTTCGCTAAGCATGATACCCTCTAGTTCCATCCACGTCGTCGCAAATGGCAAGATTTCATTTCTTTTGATGGCTATGCATAATGCTTTAATGAACATTTTGCTCATGTAGTTTTGTGTACATACAAATTTGTGTAGAATAAAAATCTAGAAGTAGAACTGCCTGGTTAACGGAATATATATGTTAATAACTACTGTCAGTGATCTTCAGAAAGGTACTGCCATCTACATTCCACCAACATTACACAGAAAGGCATAATTCTGTACAATGTTTCCAAGACCCTTCCTAACACGTTGATTTTTGCCAATCAGAAGAGTTTAAATTACCTCACTGCTGTTTTTATTTGCTTTTTCTTAATTATTATTAAGGTAAAGTGTCTTTTCATAAGTTTAGTGGCACTTGGCATTTCCTCTTTGATGCAGTGGTGGTGTTTTTTTTTTTTTTACATTTAGAATTTTTTATACATTTTGATCATTACTTCTTTTTTCTGTTGGACAGGTTGAAAATATATTTTCCTGGTATATCAATTTTCTTTCAACTTTGTTTGTGGTGTCTTCTGTCAAAGAGAAGTTTTAATTTTCATGTGGTTAAAAAATCAGTCTTTTCCTCTATAGAGTTTGTACTGTGTTTTTTTAAGATAAATTTTCCTAGCCTAAGGAAATACTCATATACTTTTGCATGTTTGCAAATACTTGTATAGCTTTTCTTTTTACATTTAGCACCTTAACCCATTGAAAATGTTTTGTTTGTATACAGCGAGGTAATTTCCTTCATTCTGTATGTGTGTATGACAAATTGTGTACAAATTCTCCAGTGAAAGGAGATATGATAACATTCTTTCCTCCTGTGCCTTTTTAATTATGTCTTCCCACTTCTTATTTCTCTCCTACCCTTAAAGCCGCACTAGTCAGTGTGACACATTTCAACAGGCTTTTCTAAGGTTATGAGCAATTCCAGCACCTACTAAATACCTATTCTTTTCTCTCTATGGAGGACATTATTGAGCTCATGTATATACAATTCTCTCCTGGGTACACAGAAGACTGTGTACCCAGTTACTGGATCCCATGTAGTTGGCTGGTGCTGTGTGACTGGTTCTGGCTAATGACTTTTGAGTGGGAGTGGCATAGCCTGAATCTGTCACCTCAGGCTAAAGTGTGAAGTCCTGCTTGACCTTGCAGCTTTTTTCCTGAGTCTTACTTTGGGATAGTGAGGCCTCATGGGAGCAGCCTGGGTATGGAGGCACTGCATGGAGGACAGGTACGTGGCTAACTTGCTCACCTTCCAGTAGACATCTTGTAAGTGAGAGATAAATTCTTAGGAGTTAAGCCACTGAGATATTTGGGCTTGTTTATTATGACATCGAAAGGCAAATGAGTAAAGAATGATCACATTTTTTCCCTCCCCTCAGTCAACCTCATTTCTGCTCTATTTTATTTTTTTAAAGCCAACAGTTTAAAACTTTGGCACTTTATCCTTTGAAACAAATCATTTGCAAAATACCTTGCAACTGATTTGAGAAATGCCGATATTATCTATTCATTATTTTGGTATATTTATTGAATATATACCCAGGACCAGGCTTTGTGAATAAAATGCCAGCACAAGAGACCTGGCCTCTCTCCTCATGGAGCATGGCCGTCCTATCAGAAGAGGCTGTATAGGACACTGTTAAGGGTATTGTTCTAGCATCAGGGGCCCTAAGTGAAAATCCTGGCTCTGCCTCTCATTAGTTGGGCCAGCTTAGGCAAGTTAATTAACCTCTTATTGCCTCATCTTCTCATCTAGAAATTAAGAGTAAATCAGTTAATTTATATAAAATATTTAGCACAGGATTTGACAAACAATAAGCACCCAATAAATACCAGATGTTATCACTTCAGGGACCAGGAGCTGGGATTTTGCCCAGGTTCCTGTGGGTATACAAAGTCATACCCTCAGAATACAGAGTCGCCCTCACCAACTCCCATCCCCAACCCAGCAGTCTGCCCTGTGCCCGCCCCAGCATGCTGCACCTACCATCAGAAGACGAGCAAAAAATTCCCAAGGCAGTAAGAAGCAGGGATTATGAAAATCACCTTGTGCTGTCATCCCTCTATTTTTAATGTTTAATTTTTAATGTTCCAGGGCATCTGATTTAACCAAAGATAATGATCTATTTTTAGATGGCCTATAAAAGAGTGATAAGTCTAGTTTATGGACTCTGAAATCCTCAGCTTAAGAATATATTATGAGGGATGTCTGGCTGGCTCAGTCGGAAGAGCGCGCGACTCTTGATCTTGAGGTCATAAGTTCAAGCCCCATGGCGGGTATAGAGCTCACCTAAATAAAAACTTAAAATAAAGGGAATAAATTGTAAGAACGTTGTGTGTTTAGCTTATGGATACATAGCGCACGTGTAGACGTATACTTGCAATTGTGTAGACCCACACACATTTCAATGTGGCACTTCCTACAGAGGGTGTTAGATTTGTCTTGAATCCCAAGCTGAACATTTATCTGTTACCCCAAACCGCGGAACTAGTACAGGAATCATGAAATCAGCAAATGGTCTTTCCTTCACACCCTGTCTTATAGAAGAAATAGCCACTTTTGACTTACTAGAGCTGCAGTCCACACAGAAAAGATAGTAATATATTACCCATGCACACATTTTTATTGCTAGACTGCGCAACCTTATCTTCAACGGAGGTTTCAATATTTTCTCTGTAAATACACCCCACTTCCTTTGTACACCACTACAGCTAAATTATTAATAGACACAGTAGAAGGCAAGGTCTTTGGTAGAACCGTAGATCTATTATTAGGTCAATTACAGAATCTCTCCTTTCCTCCAATAAAAAATGGCTATACGTTTGTATTATTATAACCCCTTCTACACCACCAATCAAATCCCTAAGGGAAAGGGAAACTAACATTTATTGTTATACTAACATTTATATGTTAGGAACTGTGGGAGAGTCATTACATAAATACAGACCTTCAACAACTACACAATTAATTTAAATATACACATATGCATAATTTTATTTTGGTTTTACAGGACACACACACTAAATAGCCCACAGAGAAGTGGAAAAAACCTTCAGCCTTCTCACCATCCTTATTCTAGTTGGGCTGAAACTCAGTTCAACAGAATCACTGAACAGTTACCTCCAAAGCCATAAAACTTCAGGATTTGTATGTGAGTGTGTTGTGTGTGCATGTTGATTATAATGAATATGTGATTGTTGTCAAAACATGTGAACTATGATGAGTAAACTTTAGAAAAATTTCCTCGATTTTACTACCACTGAGAAAACCACTCATGGAGAAAATCACTGACAATATTTTTATGTATGTCCTTCAGATTTTTTTCTGTGTATGCATATATGTTGTGAATATATTTTCCTGTCCCAAGAATACGTCTATATTATCTTTGTTAAAGACACACATTTTCCCTTGTACCATATCAGGTACTATAACTTATGTACCAAATATCCTATTGTTGGTTAGTTAAAATGTTTCTAATTTTTCACTATCTTCATTAATCTTAATGGAATGGCTGAATCAAATTCTCCAGAGTAGATATTAGGGCTATTCAAGGGTCAAGCATGTAGCTGGTTCATCTGTTCTCAATGTTTAGCCTGTGGTAACTTCATTCCTCTCTTGCTCAAGCACAGTAATACCAAAAGAACATGGATGTGGATTTCAGTCTCATTTCCGGTTACTAGTTAGAAAAATTATTATCCGTGGGTTAGAGATAACTGGATTTAAATCTCAATTTTAATTACTTAACTTTATGGAAACCATTTCAGATTCTTCAACATGGGAAACTGGACTAAGATGAGGGGCAACAGGTCAACTGATCATCTGAGTTACCTGAGAAATTTAATATGTATTTCCGAGTCTTGATTTAGAGCTTTCAGATCTACATTTCTAGGGCAAGACTTGGGAATCTGCATTTTTAAGATTTTATTTATTTATTTAACAGACAGAGATCACAAGTAGGCAGAGAGGCAGGCAGAGAGAGAGGGAGAAGCAGGCTCCCCACTGAGCAGAGAGCCCGATACAGGGCTCGATCCCAGGACCCTGAGATCATGACCTGAGCTGAAGGCAGAGGCTTAACCTACTGAGCCACCCAGGTGTCCTGGGAATCTGCATTTTTAGAAACTTGCTGAGTATTTCCAATGCCTTGCAGCCTGGGACCTACTAAAACAGGTCATGTCTCAAGGCTTCTCGTCTACTAGAACTATTTCATCCTTTCCCCACCTCATCTCCTTAGGGTCCCACACAGTTTCCCTTGCAGCCAGATAGATTATCTATAATAACACAGGGAAAACAGGGAAACAAAGTTAGTTAAAAAAAAAAAATGAAGTTCTTGAACCATTTTAAAAAAGCCGATTATGGGGCTTCTTAATGAAGTTAAGAAAATGAAGTTCTTGAACCATTTTTAAAAAGCAGATTAAGGGGCTCAGTTAAGCATCTGCCCTCAGCTTAGGTCATGATCCCAAGGTCCTGGGTTCAAGGCCCTCCCCACCTCCCCACCCCCACCTTAAATAAAATAAAAACATAAAATCTTTTTAAAAAAGCAGCAGATTAAAACCAAGATAAAATAATCTCACTTCTGCTGCCTCTTATTAGTTTATCTATTATTTAAGTTATTAAAATGTTGGTTTAAATAAATTCTCCCCCAAATTCCATTTTATTCTTTTTCAAGCCTGATTAAGGTTTTTCTTGGTGTTCAAAGAGACATCATCTGACAAATGGCAAGTGGGCTGTTTAGATTATAATTGAAGAGTCGGAAGTCACTTGTAGTTCTGAAAATCTATGATTTTATTTCAGATAGTCTTATAAATGCTAGAAAAATACACACATTGTTGGCAGGTCTGACTCTCTAACTCTATGGGGAACATGTTAACATAAAAGGTATATTGAAATTCAGCTCTTTCTGGGAGAGGAAAACATAATATACTGATTCAAAGGTACAGTCAACCAATATTAATTTAGAACACATAGTTTATCTAAGATCTGTTTTCGGCTGTTTTTGAATATCAGTTCAATGGAGCTAATATAGAAGGCTGAGAAATCATATGTAGTATTTTCATTTTTCATCCTTAAATAAGGGCAGCTAAAATATTTCTAACTCACCTCAGTTTCATATTAATCTTTATATCTTCTACATAAAAGGAATAAAGCCAGTGAATCAGAGGAAAAACTTAGAGTCTATGTTATATTTTAAAAGTAAATAGTAATAGAATTTAACTTTTCTTTATGACCCCAGCAAAAGGAAGATTATATCTATTAATATTTAAAGGACAAAAGAGAAAACAAGGATTTTGAGTCCTAAAAATGTATCATCTTAAGTGGAAAAAGCTTTATTATTTCAATTTATCAGTGAAGACATGTTTAATCATGAGATTCTAATAAAAATATGAGTCATTCAGAGATCATATTATTATGATAGTATCTATATCATACTACTATGATATGATAGCATTTTCAGGGGATACTTACAATGAAAAGGAATTAACATTTTTTATCAACTATCAGCCCTGTAATGGGTGATTATAAGTGCTCAATATTCCCTTCTGCACTCTGACTCTAATTTACATCATCTGATGCACTAAACCATTTGGCCCAGGATCAGCAATACGCTAAAATCAAACTGTTACGGGGTTGGAGTTGTTTTCTGCATTGCACTTTACTTAAAATGTACTGTCTCAGAACTGAAGCACCAAAGGTTACTATTACTGAGAGTCATTTATCTATAGCTTCAATAACAAAGCTAGTATTAAATATAAAACCATTCACAACACTGTTCAGCAAAGAAAGTATCATTAAAATAACTCCAGGGCTCCAATTTAAGCTCACATAACAAAAAGAAACCTTGAATTGGAATTGTCTTTATAGCCTCAATTTACTGTTTGAGGAGTTGGAGTGGAGAGTTGCAATTTAATTCATTCTCCGTGGGGAGAGAGAAGACTGTCATGAAGTTAAAAAGCTGTAGACCAAAGGTCCTTCTCCTTTTGTGAGGGGAAATGGTTTTTAATTCCCCCAAAGCTCAGAGATCTTTGTTAGTGAGCAGAGTGGAGAGGAACCGTGCCAGCTTTGCTTCTCCCTCTCAGAATCCTATGGGGTGTGAAAGAAATAGCTTGGTTGTGAAGGTATAACCACACACTCTGATTTATCATTATTTGTGTATTTTTCTTTAACACAAGACTATACATCTCCTGTGAAGGTGATCATGTATTTTGAGGGTCTCTGTGAAAAGGATCTCGAAACGCAGAGGGTCCTCTTGCAGTGAGGATGACCTTAATGGGTGTGGCATTGCAAAGACGGGTGTGAAAGTTAGAGTTTAGAGGTGAATTTCATGAAATTAAAACTGCTGGAGTCCATACTCCAGGGAGAAAAATTTGATGTTCTCATATTTGGGCCAGTCAAAGGCAGAGCATTAAGGAATAGAAAGGTTCTAGTGAGGTTGTGGATCATGTCTCATCGTTTCCTGGGGTGGAGTGGAGCTGAGGAGAATATCACACAAAATGTCCGCTGTTCTCTTTGAAGCTCCATGGACTGTACAAGGTAAACATGCCTGTACTGTCTCACTGTGCTTCCAGTGTGCAGTAAAATTAACTGGATAATGAAAGTATTGTGAGAGTGGACTTTGCAGGGGGAGGAGGAGGGGGACATGGAGGAGAGCCTGCATTTCATGTTTAGTTGATGCTGCTGAGGATAAAGAAGCACTTGAGAAGTGGCCAGAGTAAGTTTTAATTCTGCAGAACCAAGAGATCAGGACCAGAGGTGAGTGTAACAGTCTACCTTCATAGGGTTGCCTTGCCTGGTGGCTTAGTTGGTTAAGCTTCTCACCCTTGATGTGGGCTCAGGTCATGATCTCAGGGTTGTGAGATCGACCCCTGAGTCAGGTTCCATGCAGGGCATGAAGCCTGCCTAAAATTCTCACTGGAAAAAAAAAAAAAAGAATATACCTTCATAGACGTCTGGGAATCTTGCAGAAGAACTTGAGACTTGAAGGGCATATCTGGATTACAATGGTTGTGGAAATCTTAGTTGGAACTAAATTCCATAAATGGATCCAAGTACCCAACCCATTCCTTGGTCAGCGTACACTGAATCAAATGACCCCCACATCTCAATGGTTTAACAGTAAAAATTTTATTTCTCGCTCCCATAATTGTCTTATATGAGTCTATAACTTCATGTAAGCTATAGTTTTTAAATATAAAGCTATTCATCAAGCTTCTCAGTAATGAGAACCTATTGAAAAGACCCCTAGGCTTTTATCTTAAATTCACATAACAAAGAGAAATGTTGGATTGGAATTGGAGAAGGTTCTTTGCTCCAAGAGGGTATCAGAGTCTTACAGAAGATTCTTAGATGTGTAAAGGAGAGTAGAACCATCATGGCTTCAAAGTACCACCAAACACTTTGTTCACGATCTACTGAAGAGAACTCTTCATTCCCTTGCTTAGGTGCAATGGGCCTGGGCCATGCAGGCCAGCACTGTGCAAAGTCCAAGCTCATAACCACCACTCTATGCTACCTCTTTTCTTGGAAGACTTTCCTTCCCCATTTACCCCAGAATGTACATAGTAGGGGATTGTCTAAAATTTCCACAGGGCATAGCTCTTTTACTTCTAGTTGACAGGTACAGGTAATAGAGCCTCATAAGCATATGTTTCTGTTTTAACAGTTAAATTCCAGAAGCCCTCAATCCATGTTGGATTAGATTAAAACACAGAATTCCAGGCCCTAATAGCAGGCTGTTGGAAAAGATAGACAGGGGTGCCTGCATGGTTCAGTCTGTTAAGAAGTTAAGAGTCTGCCTTCAGCTCAGGTAATGACCCCAGGATCCTAGGATCCAGACCCACATTGGGCTCCCTGCTCAGCAGGAAGCCTGCTTCTCTCTCTCCCCCGCTTATGCTCTCTCTCTCTGTGTCAAATAAATAAATAAAATCTTAAAAAAACAAAGATAGGCAGGACTGCTTTTTGCCTTTACCTTATAAATCACATACCATGCATTTATTCATTTTATTCAATCAATATTTATTAAATCCCCTCATAAACCATGAGATAAAATGGTGTGCAGAATAGTGCCCTTGCTCTCATGAGTCTTGTGGCCCATGAGCTATACTTGAGAAACTCTGATTCAAGATATAGTTGAATCAGATATGTTTACAAATAGATAATTCCAGTGGCATAAGTTCTAGGAAAAAGCCCAACAGTGTATATGTATAGAATGGGGAGTGTGAGTGACTGAAGACTCATGCAAGGCCTTCTTTCCTAAGAAGGTAACATGTGAGTTCTGTCGGCTAAGTAGGAATGAAATAAGTAGAGGGAGGCATGAGGGAGAAAAACGTTTCGAGCAAAAGGAATAAACTTTTGCTCTTCAAAGGTAAGGGTTTGGTGTTTTGGAGGCCACTGAAGAAGGCAAGCATGGCGGTGACTCAGAGAGCAAGGGAGGAGGAGGCATGAAGTTTCGAGAAGCAGAGAGAGGATCCCACAGAGGCTTGCAAGCCACATGGAGGGTTTGGTGTGTATCCTAAAAGCAGTGGGAAGCCAATGAAGGATTTTGAGCAGGGAAATAACATCGTCAAATTTTCATTTTAGAAAGATCATTTTTGCAGACAGTTTGAGGGCTTCATAGCAGAAAATAGGTAGATCAGTTCAGGGACTAGTGTGTTCCTCTGTGGATAGCTACACTTACACGACTGACTGTCCCATCTGTGTGTGCGCTTGTCCTTGCCAGTGTCCCTTGAAACTCAAGATACAGTAAGACCTTTCCAGACGGAGTTCAGATTTGCTTGTTTTGGCATGGCAAGCCTATCTCTGCTTGAGGTGAGGACACTTTAGGACTCCAAATAGAATTCATAAGAAGGTATTTTTCAGTTACATCTTCTTTCCCCATTATAATTTAAGATTGATAACATGGAAGAAGGGGGGGGTCTTATAGAGGACATCTAGATAAATAGATAATAAACAATTGAAAGATTGTATAAATAGATCATTGAATATAATAATTATTTATGGTACCCAGGAGTGAAAGGAGAAATTGTGTAAGAAATCATAAGTGAAATGAGAGGCAATTCTAGAGCTCTTTGTTTGGGGGAAGGAGTAATATTTTTCAAACTGCGGTCTAACAATCTCATCTTGAGTGTTTTTCTTTTTTCATTCATGTAATAGTTCGAGAATATTATGCCAGGATTGGTATGAGTGGCCCCTCAGAGTCAGGGATGCTTGCTTGTTCCTGCCTTGTTGGTCATCTTTCTCTAAGATTTTGACCTTAGTAAGGTTTGTGCGGTTTACTAGCAATTAGGTAGGTGAAGTGGGAAACTGAAGATGAAACCCGTTTCCTGTAAGTGTACAACCCATAGGTCCTGCTCACACCTCATTAGCCAGAACCTGGACGCATAGCCAAGGGAGATGGGAAAATCTTGTCTGTTCCTCATGAAGGGAAGAGCAAACATTAGGGACAGACAGCATTCTCACCCACAGAGCTCTGGGAAAAATGAGACTACATTTGTAGAGTTTACTACCTATTGGGGGAGAAAAGACATTAAACAAATGGTTATACAAGTCCATATTTAGTTATAGCTGTATCATGTAATTACTATAATTATAAGTAAAAGTACAGGTGCTGTTAGCATCATGAACAAAGGAGTCAAATCTAATCTGCTGGAGGGGTGAGGGGTGGGAGTGAGGGTCCAAGGTACACTTTTCTGAGGAAATAACATTAAGACCAAGAAAGACCTGAAGGAAGATGAAGAATGAGGTAAGGGAAGAGCATTCCCCAGCAAAGATAATCAGGAAGGTACATGGTACATTCTAGAGACTCAGAGACTATAGCTTAGAGAGCTATAGGGGAGGAGGAAGGGCTCCCAGGAAACAGAAGTGGCTGGAGTAAAAGGAAAGTGGCTGGAGATGAGTGTGGAGAAGAAAGTCAGTGAAGGTTTTTACTAGAGGAGTAATTGATGAGATTTGCCATTTTCTTGTCTTGTCTTCCTTCCTTCCTTCCTTCCTTCCTTCCTTCCTTCCTTCCTTCCTTCCTTCCTTCTTCATTTGTTTATTTTTTTGACAGAGAGAGAGAGAGAGAGCACAAACATGCGGAGCAGCAGGCAGAGGGAAAGGGAGAGGCAGGCTCCCCGCTGAGCAAGGAGCTCAACATTGGGCTCAATCCTAAGACTCTGGGGTCATGACCTGAGCTGAAGGCAGCCACCTAACCAACTGAGCCACCCAGGCCCAAGAGATATACCATTTTCAAAACCTCATCCCAGCAGCAGAGTGAAAAATATATGGGACAGACCAGAAGCAGATGTAGAGAGACTAGATAGTAAATCAAGTGGAGATGGAAATCAGTGGAAAGATCTGAGGTATTGAGCAAAAGCCTTAGCAGGGTGACTTTTCTGAGTCCTTGTGTGTCTGAAAATATCTTTATTCTACCTTCATAAGTAGATGTTGGTTTGACTTCTAAAATTTAGACTACGAATCATTTCTTTTTCCTCAGAATACTAAAGACACTATTGTCTTCTAACAATCAGTGTTGCCAATGTGAAATCTGATTCCAACTGATCTTTGTTCCTTTGTATGTTGTCTGGTGTCCAAAAGCTTTTAGGATTTTCTTGTTTTCTTGAGAATCCTAAAATTTCACCAGTATTTATGTTGGAATTGAAAAAAATTTTTTTCATCTGTCCTGATTTCTCCACAGCCGGTGATACTCATCGTGTGAAGCCTCTTGACATTTCTTCAGTTCTGGGAAATTGTATTTTCCTTCTATAAAAAATTCTTTTTCTTTATTTTCTCTTTATCGAACTTCTGTTGATGACTGCTAGAACTTTTCAGTTTTCTGAAATATCCTACTACTTTATAATATTTCAGATTGCCATGACCTTTTGGGCTAAGAAACATTGCTTTTGATCTTTTAGTATACTGATTTGATCTTCGACTGAGACTATAGTACATATTTATCCTACATATTGACCTTTTAATTTCAGAGATATACTTTTCTCATTTATAAAATAAAGTGGGGTTTTGTTTTGTTTGGTCCTTTTTGGAGGAAGTAGGGGCAGAGGGAGAGAGAGAATTTTAAGCAGACTCCATAGACAGCACAGAGTCTGATGGGGGGGGGGCTCCATCTCATGACCCTCAGATCATGATCTGAGCCAAAATCAAGAGTTGGACACTTAACCAACTGAGTCACCCAGGCACCCCAAGGTTTTTATTTTTTAAAAATCAACTTATAGGGACGCCTGGGTGGCTCAGTTGGTTAAGCAGCTGCCTTCGGCTCAGGTCATGATCCCAGCGTCCTGGGATCGAGTCCCACATAGGGCTCCTTGCTCAGCAGGGAGCCTGCTTCTCCCTCTGCCTCTGCCTGCCATTCTGTCTGCCTGTGCTCGCTCTCTCCCCTCTCTCTCTGATAAATAAATAAAATCTTAAAAAAAAAAAATCAACTTATAGAGGTATGATGTACATATAACAAAATGGTCCAATTTTAAGTAATTAGATGGGTTTTAACAAATGTATACATTCTTGTATAGAATATACTCTCCTCCAACCCAGATATAAAACATCTTCATCACTTCCAAGTTTCATGGTGCTTTGGTGTAGAAAATACACCCTATACCAGGCAACCATTTATCTGCAATTTATCACTATAGTTCTAGAACTTTATATAAATAGGATCATATAGGTTTATATAAATAGAATCAATAAGTAGTCTTTTCTATTTGGCTTTCTTTGCTAATTATAATGTCTGTGTGGTCCATCTATGTTGTTGTATATAGCAGTAATTTCTTCTTTTTAGTCCTTAATAGTCTTCATTTGTATAGATATATCACAATTTATTTATCACCTTCCCAGTGGATGGGCATTTGGGTTGCTTCCCATTTGTGGACCTTATGAATGAAGCTATTAACATTCATTTGCAAGTCCTTGTGTGGACATGTGCTTTTATATGTCTTAGGTTAATACCAATGAGTGAAACTGCTAGGTTGTATGGTAAATATATGTTTAAGTTCATAAGGATGTTAGCTCCAAGTAGCTCTACTATTTTGCATTCCTACCAGCAATGTATGGGTATTTCATTTGCTCTACATCCCCATCAATATTTGTTATTTTCAGACTTTCAAACTTTTGCTATTCTAATAGGCATGTATGTCATAGTTCAAGCATGCATTTCCCAAATGTGTAATGATGTGGTGTATCTTTCTGTGTGATTTGGAGACATTCATGTGTCTTCCTTGAGATACCTGTTTAAATCTTTTTGCCCATTTTTAAATTGAGTCATTTGTCTTCTTACTGATTCATAAGAATTCTGGTTACAGACCTTTATATGTGTTGCAGATAGGTTTTCCTTGTCTGTGGCTTGACTTTATGTTCTTATTTCTTGGTATCTTTTGAAAAGTGCTATCTTTTGAAGAATAGAAAATTTTAATTTTCATGAAGTATTTATAATTGTATTTTTAATTTTTTTCTTCTATGGTTAGTGCTTTTGGTGTGTGATGTAATGAATTATTCAAGGTTCTTTCCCTCTACCCCCCAACTGGAAACATAGGTATCCAGTTGCTTCAGCAAATTTGCTGAAAAGACATTTCTTTCCCTATTGAATTACTTTGGCACCTTTGTAAAAACTGAACTGTCCATATATGTTTAGGCTTATTTCTGGACTTTCAATTTTGTTTTATTAATCTATATGTCTGTCTTTATGCCAATATCATGTTTTTCTTTGTCTTAAAATCACGTAGTGTATGTCCTCCAACTTTATTTTCCAAAATACTTTTGATTTTTCTTGGACTTTTGCATTTCCATATAAGTTTAGAATCAGTATGCCAATTTATGCAAAAAGGCATTTTGATTGAGATTACTTTAAATTTATATATAACTTTGGAGAGAATTTACATCATAACTGCATTTAGTCTTGCAAACCATGAATATGGTAAATATTTCTATTTATTTAGGGTTTCTTTAATTTCTCTTAGCAGTGTTTCATAATTTTCAAAATACAGGTTTTGTATATACTTTGTTAAGTATCTTTTGTGTTTCAATGCTATCTTAAATGATATTATTTGCATCTCATTTTCCCATTATTTGTTGCTAATATATATAAATGTAAGTGAATTTTGTATGTTGATCTTGCATCTATTCCATCATGGCTATAAGTAGAACCTCTCTCTCTGTGGTAGATTCAACCATGGTCACAAATTCTTTGCTATTCCTTCCAATCAGTGGTGGACTCTCATTCTCTACCTTTGAATCTGGTGTGGCCTTAGTTATGTGAGCCATTAAAATGTGGGCAAAAGTGATAGTCTTGGATTTCATAAGAACCCCTGGGTCCTAAGACTCTTTCACATGGGTTTCTTGGAATCGTTGTTCTGGGGAAGCCAGCCATCATGTAAGAAGTTTTACTACTCTGAGTCAACTTGTAAATGTCTGGTTGAGAGTTCCCCCTAAGTCCATTCTTCTAGCCATCACCAGGCATTGAATAATTCTGCCTTTGAAACTTTAGCCGCCTTTCTCTGCCAGCTGCATATGATCAAGTGATATCAGTTGATGACACAAGGAATAGAAAAATCACCCCATTGACATTTGCCCAATTTCCTGACTCACAAATGATTTAATAAATCACTATCTTATTGAATTTAATGAATTTACTGAATTCACAATTCAGTAATTTTAAGAATTACTCTGATAATTGTGTTGAAGCTACTCCACTTTTTATTTTTCTTGCCTCTAAGCTTAGAGTATATCTGGAATGGCTCTTATTTTTGCAGTGGAATTATATTACATTCATACTTAATTTTCCAGAATTCAATTACTTTATAGGAGAAACATAAAGAAAACCAAAATTTTAAATATGGTAAGTGATTTTGCCTGTCATTCTGTTCTATCAGGTTTGTCCCAGATCATGCAAATCTCATATGGGAGATGTATTTCTGTCGTTCTTTCCACCATATTTGGCATCCACACACCTCTTGTCCTGAAAGCATTCACTACAGTTATTATGACAATAATGATTAGAGATACAGCTTTGTCCTTTGTAGCGCGGATTCTAAATGTAAGGTGTTTAACCAAAGAAATATTCTGTTCCAACAAGGAAACATCACTTGTGCTGGGAGCGTCAGAGATATTTTGATTCTCAAGAGCTTAACAAGGATAGTTTTTCATTTATTTTTAAAAAATAGGTAATTGTGCAGTTTTTATAAAGATGATTGTATTGATTGGAAGACAACACAATTTCAGGTACACAACACAACTTCCTTAACTTGGAGTAGACAAGATGTAAGTTGCTCTATCTGGACAGTTCTGGGGACAAAACGCCCAATGGCAAATTCCCTGTTGGAGAGACAGCGTAGGTAGGAGACTGTCATTCACCCCAAGGTGTCTTGCTGCTGGTAGCACCCCCTGTTGACAAAGAGAACTCTTCTGGGTTTTTGCTTTTTTTTTTTTTTTTTAAAGATTTTATTTATTTATCAGAGAGAGAGAGAGAGAGCGCGAGCACAGGCAGACAGAGTGGCAGGCAGAGGCAGAGGGAGAAGCAGGCTCCCTGCTGAGCAAGGAGCCTGATGCGGGACTCGATCCCAGGACGCTGGGATCATGACCTGAGCTGAAGGCAGCTGCTTAACCAACTGAGCCACCCAGGCATCCCTGGGTTTTTGCTTTTACCCCAGAAGTTTTTACTCCCTTTTGATCACTCTCAACTGTTCTGGAGACTTTGGTTAAATTTCTAATGCTCACCAGATGCAAACTGACTCGTGACCACTCCAGCACATTCCAGACTGCTTACTTTAAGAATGGATGAATTGGAGATCAATTTCTTGGGCTGTTTTTCCAGGTGTTCCAAGCCCTTAGCAGACCTGGGTCTCCTGAAATGATTCCCAACATAATACATGCATAATGCATTACATTTAAATATACAAATGAGTGCAGTGAGAATAAAGCCTGCTTCAATGGTGATTTTGATTAGAAACAATTTTTATAAACTGCAAATTCACTTAAATACTTTTCTCCTGTTTGCGTTTTAGGCTGGGTGGAGTTTTTGTTTATTTTGTTTGGGATTTACCAGCTCTTATTCCCCTCCAATTTCCCATCTGTTTTATTTCTTCCTCGAATTTCTGGTTAGGTGATGGTATAATTATTTTGGTTTTTTTCAGCACAATTATCCTTTGTAAATTAAAATTAATTTTTTTCCCCTTAGGCTAAGGGGTTTGGGAAAGAGAAAATAGGTAATATCTGTTTCAGTCTGGCCTCTTGGTCTAAGTGTCATTTTTTGGTGTTGATGGTTTTGTCTGGACTCCTAATTTTGGGCTTTCCCGCAAGGGCTTTGGTGTGAGTGTTCCTCTCCTTTCTCTGCTTTGAATTTCTGCACTAGCTCCTGGTCTTCTGTTTAAGGCTGTTACTGACCTACCCAGTGCCCCAGCATAGCAGAGAGGACTTAGGCAAGACCTCTTTTCTGTTCATCTCCCTAGGGCTTTGTTGGGGGTGGGTGGCTGCTGCCTTCAGTGTCCCCAAGGTACCACTCACCCTTGCTCTCAGCTCTACCTGCACAAGTCTCTGTTCAGTGCTTTGAACAGAATTCCATGCCCAGGTATGCTTCATAGCCTTTGTTTTGCCTTTTCTGTGTCTAGAGCTGCCTCTTCTACACACAAACTCCTACTTTGAGTCACTGTCTCCTCATTTTCAGGTATCCATCCAAATCCACTTTCTCAGAAAGCTCTTCCCTGACCCAGCACCCACCTTGGGGCTCCGGAGCATCCTATACATTGCCTTCACAGCACTGATTTGAATTTGTAACCATTTATTTATTTGTGTTATGACTTGATTGCTCCATTTCCTGTTTGAGAAACCTAGATTCCTGTCTCTAGGATTACATCTGTTTTGCTTGTCATGGTCTTCTCAGCTGCTAGCCTAGTGCCTGCATGAATTGCTCAATAGTCAGTAAAGTGCCAGTAACTGTTCAGTAATATTTTTTGAATAAAGACACTGGAATGATGAGTGAGAGAGACACTTTTTTCTTCTTGGATTTCTGACATCAGTAGTATGATAGTGCAAATATTTATATTTATAGCGCACAACAATACGCCTATAGCTATATGTCTATAGCATAAAATAACAACTTACATAGAAATTCGATAGTGACAATTTTAACATGGAAATTAACTTAAAGATTTCTTAAAGTATATATTCTGTACTAGTAGGATTGCATTTAACAACCTTAACTCACCTACATGTTAGTGAATCACTATTTATAAGGGCATTACAATCTTTATTTCCATTCCCTAAGCTTCATTAAGGACATATAACATCAGTGCAAGTCATAGTTCTTTAGGCAAACAACATATGGTTACATTAAGGCAACTAATATTGATATATTAGACAATGAATTTGAATTAATTTGAACTTGCTTTATGAATTTGTAGAATAGAATATCCTCCCCCACATTATATAGGCACAATATAGTACACAGGGTCCACTTATATTGTTAACGCATTTTATAATCTTAAAAATATGATGGTATTTTGGTTAGGGTTTTTAATAAAAAAACAAGTCTATTCTGACTAATTCAATCAGCAAAATGTATGAAGTAAATCATAGCATTAGAGTTACTACATGTCCCATCTGTTCAGTGTAATTCTAGTTTATCCTTGACATTATTAATAGCAGTTCCTTTCCCTCCCAAATGTATCTTAGTTCAAATGATAAACCATAGGGTTACCTACACAGGGTCATTGGAAGAGCCAGAAAAATAAATTAAGCTTCCAGGGACAATACCTTGAGGTACACCACAGAACTGGACTAATTGGGAGCTTTGGTTTGTCAACACCATGAACTCCAGAACCATGCCAGTGATTGGTTGCATAGAGGGTCTCCATCTCTACCTCTACCTCTGGTGCCATTCACACGATCAGAAAAATGAATTCCCCATGCAGATTCTCTTTTTCCACATGGCAGAAACTAGATAGCATGGTTTGTGCTGTTTGTAAAGGAATCTATAAAGAGGAGGTTTCTGGGATTCTACCTGGGAAAGTAAGGTTTATAAAATAAGAAACAATCAAAAACAAGACGAGTATGGAAAATTTTTTGAGCAGTCAAGAAAAACAGCTGTCATCCCTTATCTGGACATATATCCATTTTCCAGACTTAAAACCACAATAGCAACAAAAACTATGTTCTTACCCAATAAGCTGATAATTTTCATATAAACAAAATCTTTGCCCTCTTCCCAGATGAGGAGACTCTAAGATTCTCTATTTAGTACAATCTTTTTTAGATCTAATATATGTAATGATGGTTATATTTCCTCAAATTTTCCTTGATATTTTAAAATGTGGTCTGAATTATAAAGTAAATATTATCAAAATATACTGAATAAAGCAAGGATAAAACAGAAAATCTGTTATGTTTTCTGTATATTGTCTTTAGTTGGTTGTGTATACCTTTCTTCATCAACAACTAACCATTCCATATTACTTTTATCTTTAGCTTAGTATTGGCTCAGTTAACTGGCATTCTTTACTTAAGAAATTTATTCCTTAGGGTTTGAGCTCCTGGTGGTTCTGCATTGACGAGGGCACTCTAGCTTTCCATTAATATTTGCTCATGCACACAGAAATACTAAGGAGCACCTTATGGAGATTCTTGTGTTAAAGAAATATTATTTTATGTTTACAGCATGTAACCGTAATTATTACTTTTTAAACCTGCTTAACCCTGCAGCCGACGTAGTAATCTTGTCTGCTTCATCAAGTAGTTTGAGACATTGTTGTTTCTTGGTGAAAGTATTCCTTCCTCGAGTACTAAGATCTGTAAGCTAATGTAGCTGAAAGTAAGAAGGATGTGAAATAAAATTTTTGTTAGTGGGCCATTAAGGGAAAAATGAGAAGTGCCACTCCCACTTTCACTTCTTGGTTCCTAAGGTCCTATGTTCTGGCCATGGCTGAAAAAAACACTAAGCATTGGTTACTACTTTGTAGATACACTGTGTTTTACCAGAAGTCATCGCAACTTTGTAAGGCATCTCCCCATAGGTACCAAAACTAAATCTATAATAAGTAATTTCACTGGTTTATAAATCCAATTGTTTCTGGTTGGGAATCCTAATGCATTGTAAATGAATCAATCTAATGTCCTAATAATTTTGGTATAAAATAAGATCCCTAGTTGGAAGTGATGTTATGTGAATTATAGTGACAGCAAGTGAGCATTTGGTAAGTCCACAGATGGTGTTGCTGGCAGAAGCTCGGTAGACAAGACAGACAAATCTATATCTAGAATGTATCAATTTCAGAGAGGACAGATTCCAACACTCACCATGTTGGAAGAGGCCCTATGTAATTAACCTGCCATCAGGTGGCTGGTTATTCCTTTTGGGGTATGGTACCATATGGCAGAGCTCATGTTTGTTCAGTGTTGCTTTCAAACTGGGTACTCAGCAGAAGTAATATCCAGACATCTGGGGAAGAGGAAGTCTAAATTGTTAAGCTCATGCATAAGTGCTGAAACAATGACCACTTTTTTCCCATGAGCTATTTATGTGTATTTATTTATATTTATAATTTAAGAATTACTGCGTGACTATTGAAAGAGGTTAGCAAATGCACATGGCAGGTCATCTTGTTCAACCATCTACTGAAAACGTTCTGTGTAAGTTATCAGTCTTTTTGTGTATTCACATGGAACACAAACTTTCTCAACTGTAGAATAGTCTAAAAGTCTAGACTGGTTTTTACTGTAATCTTTATCACTAATTCTCCAATCTTATTCTTCCCAAATTTCTGACTATCCAATGAAATTATTAGCTCTTGTTCATAAATTAATATAGACCTGTAGCTTATCTCCTTTTACAGATAAATAGATCATGATGTGTACTGTTTGAAGTTCTGCCCATTGGGATTATTTATTTTTCTACTCTGACCATCATGACACCCCCAAGTGAGACTGGCATGATGTTGCAGTCCACATCTATAGGAGGGATTGAGCTGCATTAAAAGGGACAAGGAAATACTGCTACACAATGTGGGCCAGAAGACTATACAGAGGTTCCTATACATATACAACACTTATAGTCTGTTCCTATACAGACTATAAGAGCTTCTTAGTATTGTTATGTCCAATGGAGTCAATATAAACTGGATTATTTTTCTTCTCAGTCACCTGGTCATAGAGCTCTCTTAATGAAGCAGAGGTGTGGTTTGAGAGAAGACCAGCATCTTGGCAGGAGTAGGTGCACTGAGAATATGAGTCAGCTGCTCTTGCAACTTGTGTTGTTAGGACCTACTTGAGCCTGTTCAAATATAAACCATTTCCTAGGGGTGATGGAATGCTGCAAGGAATAGCTGACTAGAGCTCAGTAAATGAGATAATACACAGTTCATGGTGGGGTGCTTAATTTCCATAGTCACATGGTGTACTGCTTTCAAACATTCAGTCTCTACCAGGGTCCAATAGAAAGCCAAGGGTTTCTCAAAAGGAAAATGCTATACTTACTGAAAAAGATACTGTACTTTGAAATTTGAGGAAATGTATTAAAGTATAGATCTTCTAAAGAATGTTCTACTGCTCTGTATCACACTCAAAGCTTGAAGAATTTTGGATGACCAATTAATTATTTAGGGAAGCCTAATTAAAGTCATGTGTATTTTCTACAAAATACAGGAGTTGAGCAAACACGGCTTCTCTTTTTTAGTGATAGGGGATATAAAGGGAGATACTTTTCTTTCATGATGAGAGTGATATTTTGAGAAGTTCTGAGATCATTGGTCTGTGGAAATTTCACTGAAGTAATAGGTCTTTGTATATTTCATGTCTTCTAATTTTTTAATATGTATGTGTACATTAGGAACATGTCTAGAATACCTACTCTTCCTTTGCACTGGGTTACATTAGCATAAAGTTATCAGTTTATAGACCACTGTGATGTTCTGTGGACTAAATTATGGCACTAAGAGTTCAATGCTCTTAGATAGCGAAGCCAGTGAAGGTATGTGTCTGTCCCTGCTAGGTAAAAATAAACTACACCTAGTGTTTTCTATTTATTGGGACAGAGAAAAAAGCATTGGCCAGATCAATAGTTATGTTCCAGCCAGTATCCAGGGGCTGGATTGATTTTCTCTGCCAAATGATAGCATCCTTATGATGTGACAGCCCAACTAACTGTAAAATAATTCTTTGTCATTCTGCAAGATTCATCTCTCTTCTGCAAAGGCCAGAGAGGTAAATTAGATAAGAATATGATAATAGTCAAATGGTGGCTTTTAGTCTCTATGATTACCCCAGGTGTGTGGTACTGCCTTTGATTCAACATTTTGGGAGTGTAGGTAACTTTAGGGACTTACATTTGGTAATTTCTACCATAATTTAGCTTTTTATCATGGGAGTCAAGGGCTAATATAAGGTTTTTGCCAGTTGCTGAGTATTTCTATTCAAATTCTATTTTAAGAACCAGGAAAATGGTAACAAGATGGTTTTGTGGAAGTCCCAGATCCCCTTTAAGAGTGACTAAGTCTACAAAACTCACTTATCAACTGGCCCCCATTAGCTTATATTCTGACCAGTGGGACATAGTAAAACTTGGATTTTCATAGATTGATTGTAGCTCAGAGCCAATGTTCCGTAATATCCAAAAGTATTTTTCTTTCTCTCATCCTTGCAAAATGGCTGTAGATCCCACAGAAGAAGCCAGAAGAAAGATTTATACATCATTTACACGTGATGTTGTCTTAGGGTCTTTTCTCAAGGATTTTTGGGGCTCCCTCCTTTACTGGTGGGCTTCCAGGTCTGTGAAATGACTCAGATCTGGGCATTGGTTGTTGGTCTCAAACTCTATCATGGCAGATCATTTTATGCCTTTGTTCTTCAAAATACTGAAGCTTTTACTGTTCTGTCATTTACCTTTTTTTATTTTTTTATTTTTTTTATTTTGAGAGAAAGAGAGAGAGCACGAGAGGGGGGAGGGTCAGAGGCAATGGGAGAGGGGAAGCAGGTTCCCAGCTGAATGAGGAACCCAATATGGGGCTCGATCCAAGCACCCCAGGATCATGACCTGAGTTAAAGTCAACTGCCTAATTAACTGAACCATCCAGGTGCCCCATTTTTGTTTTCTTTTTATATCAAAAAGGATCTTAGTGGGTTGCTCTTATGTTTTTGTACTGGGGATCACTTGACCAATTAGTACTGTCAAAGATCACTTTCTCATGAATCAAATGATTATTGTGCTGGCTCAATTGTCTGTTACCATACCCATGTTCACTTTGTCTTTTGAAGTTAAGAACAGCTACTAAATCAACTAAAGATTTGCTAATCAGAGAGCCCATTTCCGTGGCAGTGTTCCTTGTCCACAGGGAACAGCCCTTTTCAAAGGTGTTGGCTCTCACCAATGCATTTTTCAATGGTTTGGTGGAAAAGATTTCTTCTGGGCTCTTTTGAGGCCATAGTGTGTGTGTGGTTTACAAATTATAAATATTCACCAACATTCTTATTCATCCCTAAATCTTTGTACTTCTTCATAATGTCAGACAGCTTCTTTTATATCTTCATTTAGAGAAGACCGCTATAGAACTCAGATTTCAGTGAACCAGTTGAACAAAACTTTAAATTCTAACTATTTGACCTAGCATATTGACTCTAGAATCTGTAAAAGTATAATCGTATCAGTCACCAGGACCAATCTAAGTTTATGTTCATTGGCCTTGGTGTGGCTTCAGTTACTAGGGCCATGTAACAAGCTACTCCAAGCTCAGTGCCATAGAGTTTGTTGTTGTTGACCTCATGGATTCTGAACATTAAGAATTGAGAGGGTGTGGTGGGGATAGGTCATATTTGTTCCACGATGGTCTGAGGCCTCAACTGGGAAGATTAAAAAGCTGGGGTATGGTGGGGAGCCAAGTGAAGACCTGCTTACTCATCTGTCTTGTACTGATGCCAAGCCTCTGCTTGGGAACTCAACTGACGCCAGGGGTTAAGAACTCCACATGTGGCCTCTTTGTGGGTTTCTTGGATTGCACACAGTATGATGTTTAGGGTAAGCACTCCAAAAAGAGGTCCAGGTGGAAACTATAGCTCTTTATGACGCAGCCTTGAATCTGTATACCTTTATATAACTTCACATTTGCTATAAGCCCACTCAAATTCAAGGTGAAGGAACGAGAGAATTCAACTCTTAATGAAAGGAAAAACAAAGGGAAGCATATGGGATGGAATATACTGTTCTGCCATTATTAGAAAATCTGTCTATTTCAAACATGTTCAAAATCCATTCCCACATGTATTTGGCAGGTTTGGGCTGATTTAAATTAGCAAAATTGTGCTTGCTTGTATGTGTGTAATATTCATGGGTGTAAGCGTTCTCTTTTCTGGTTTGATTTTGTAATAGGCCTCTGGAAATTTCTAATTATTAGACAATAGGCCATGAGGATTCTCAGAAGAGGAGAGTATTGAGAAGTAGATTTTCCTTATACAATAATTGCCTCTATCTATGCCATTACATGGAATCCAAGAAAGACAGGAACAACCTCTTTAGACAAATCAGAATTGGCTCAGTGAAATTAGGAAGTTTGAAGTGTGATGAATCATCAGACTCCTCCCATATCTCCCATTCTTAGGATTAGGGGTCTGAGGAGTGGTACTACTCTTTCCTAAATATCTTCATTTTCATACAAGAGGAGCGATAAGACTGAAATAAGCTGGTATAGTTCAACAGTACATAGGATACTCCTGTGTGTTATATTTTCTGTTACAACCTTTTCTGTTACAATCTTACAAACCACATAAGACATTCTTTTTAAGATCATATACAGTTCTGTTATCATAACTTGATTCAGGTCATGGTCAAACTTTAAGCCTATCTGTATTAGAGTTCTTCAGAGAAACAGAACCAAGAGAGAGAGAGAGAGATGTATATACATATAATGACTATATAGGTAGACATTGACTAAATATCTAGGTATGATGGCCTAGCCAAGCTGGCACATAAAATTAGCCATCACACTGTCTTTTTGTCTCATCACTATTCGAAGCACCTGGACTGATCTTCACTCTTTTCTTCCATATTCCTGCCTATTCTTGTACGCAATCACTTGATCTCTGCCAAAGTCCTGCCATTGATAGACTCCTCATGTATCCTTGACCAAGTGATAATTTAAGTAACTCCCTCTCCACTGCTGCCATGGTCTGTATTCTATGGATTCTGACTGTCACCGCATCTGCCATCAGCTATTACCTTGGTCAACGTTCTTATTTGCAAATAATAATTCACTCTGGCTAGCTTTAGTTGAAATAGGTTTAATAACGGTTATTAAGTAGCTTGGTGGATAATCGAGAAAGCTAGAGAAAACTGCTAAGTTTCCATCAGCAAAGCCCAGGGTCACATTAAAGAACTAGCCCAATGAGGGGATTGTCATGTTTGTCACTCTTGGGCTCCAACCCCATGGGTAGGTGTCAAAGTGTTACTGCTTATGGCATATATACAAAAGAATGAAATAGAAACAGTTAATCTTTTTAAAAGTGCTAGTTTGAAGGAATAGTCATCCTAAAATTTTGAATACCTAATTTCAAAGCAGTGGTGACAGTGCAGTGTTGACCGTGATATTCCCAGATCAGGTTGAGAATGTAGGCATTGCTTCCCTCTTCAGACTTGTGCACTAAAAATGACCATAATGACTACTTCTTGGAAAAACAAAATGCTCCTGGTTGTTATGGTAGGAAAGATTCTGTAATGGACCCAAGATTCTGTCCCCTGGTACACAGACCCTCCCAAATCCCCTCCTCTGGAGGGTGGGTGGTGGTGAAAGGGAATGTGTGGGAGTACCAATGCCTTGAATGGACCCCAAGGGAGATGATCCTAGGTGGGTCTGACTTCATCAAATGATCTCTTTATAAAAAGTATAGCACCTGTAAAATATTCTCTTTCTGAGAATATTCAAAAGAGAAAATATTCTCTTTTGAAGACAAGCTAACTGCCCGGTGGTGAGAGAAGGAGGACACAAAGCTAAAACCTAAATACCTCTGGCTGAAAGCCAGCAAGAAAATAGGGACTTCAGTTTTATACCACAAAGACCTGGGTTGTACCAACAACTTGAGTGCACTTAGAAGAGAGTTCTAGTCTTCAGATGAAAATGTGGCTTGACTGACATTTTAGTTTTAATCTTGCGAGACCCTGAGCAAATAACCTGCTATCCCTGCTGAACTTCTGATCTACTGAAAGTGACAAATGTCATTGCTTAAGTCACTAAGTGTGTGGTAATTTGTTATACAGCAATAGAAAACTGATGTAGTTGTGGTTAGGAGCGATCACTGAGAGAAATTTTAATCATGTAAAATACCTCTCCACATCCCTTCACTTTATTTTTTATTTTTTAAAAAGATTTTATTTATTTATTTGACAGAGAGAGACACAGCAAGAGAGGGAACACAGCCAGGGGGGTGGGAGAGGGAGAAGCAGGCTTTCCCCTGAGCAGGGAGCTCAGAGCAAGGAGCCTAATGTGGGGCTTGATCCCAAGACCCTGGGATCATGACCTGAGCCGAAGGCAGATGCTTAACTCACTGAGCCACCCAGGTGTCCTACCTCTCCACTTTATATTTGCTTTGGGAATGGAGACTTTCTCAGGGATATGGGACAAGAAGAGAGTAAACTCAACAACACATCATTGAGCCAACTGAATACCTCTCTTCTTCAGGTATAGGATTCTTATGTTTTGAATGGTGATTTAGAAAAGAAAACCCAGATTTTAGGGTTGGTCTAAAGGCCTGCCTCTGGGTAGCAAGATCTAGTACATAGCTTGGCTATGATTGACACATTCTAAATGGAGGCCCTTGTCACTATTGTGATATACATCTATACATGTATATATAGGTATACCTATATATTAATACTTTCATACTTTTAAAGACTACAATTTAGAGGTTCCTACTACATATATGCATATTCCTGAGCACAAGAATTTTTCATGTTGAAAACCCCCAGACCTTCTGTATTTCCTATCAATTTCCAAAGGAAAAAAATCATACTGCATGTTTTTTCCCCCATGTCCAAATTTATTTTATTGAAATAAATGGAGTGTGGACGGTAGCATTAGTATTTTTGTCTTTCTTAATAACTGAATCATATTTTCAAATGATTGATCTGATTCACCAACAGATGATTTGATTTCCAATATTGTTGGAAAATACCTAATGACTGTATAACAGAATGTTTAACCATGCTTTGTAGACCTATCCCAATTTTTAAGCTTCAAGATGTTGAAAACCTTTATATCCTCTGCTACTGTTTAATCACTTAGAACTTGACTGTGAGTAACAGAAACCAGAAAAACAGAAGTTTAAATAAATGAAGGTTTTTATTTCTTCAAATTATGTGATGTCTGGAGCTAGGCTTTACAGCGTTGGTACAATAGCTGCCTGTTAATAATATAATCCCAATATAATCCAGGCCCCTTCTGTGCCTCCATTCAGCTCTCCTTACTGGATCCATGTTGCCTCCTGAGTCCAGGCTTTCTGAACCAGTTGTGGTATTGCATCTACTCTCTAAGAAGGAAGGAAGAAGAAGAGTAAGGGCAAAGGAGAATCTTTGTTAGCTGAGTCTGCACTGCTGCCTTAAAAAAATTTTTTTTTAAAGATTTTATTTATTTGAGGGGTGCTTGGGTGGTTCAGTCACTCACCATCTGCTTTTGGCTCAGATCATGATCCTTGGGTCCTGGGATCGAGCCCCACATCAGTCTCCCTGCTCAGCAGGAGGCCTGGTTCTCTCTCTCCCACTCCCCCTGCTTGTATTCCCTCTCTCGCCATCTCTCTCTCTCTCTCTCTTTCTGTCAAATACATAAATAAAATCTTAAAAAAAAAAAGATTTTATTTGAGAGAGAGTGAGAGTGTGCGCATGTGCAAGCATGGGTTGGGGGAAGGGACAGAGGTAGAGAGATAAGCAGTCTCCCCTCCTGCTGAGCAGGGATCCCAGGGCAGGGCTTGATCCCAGAACCCTAAGATCATGACCTGAGCCAAAGGCAGGTGCTTAACTGACTGAGCCACCCAGGCTGCTTTTTTTTTTTTTTTTTAAGATTTTATTTATTTATTTGACAGAGAGAGATCACAAGTAGGCAGAGAGGCAGGCAGAGAGAGAGGAAGGGAAGCAGGCCCCCTGCTGAGCAGAGAGCCTGATGCGGGGCTCGATCCCAGGACCCTGAGATCATGACCTGAGCCGAAGGCAGCAGCTCAACCCACTGAGCCACCCAGGCACCCCCACCCAGGCTGCTTTTAACGAGGTTTCCTCAAAGTCCCAATCAGTGACATCCATTTATTTCTCGTTGGTCAGAAGACATGGCCACTCCTATCTGCAAGGGAATAGTGTTAAGACATTTAGTTAGTTTTTTAGTTAGTCAGTTTTTGGTCAAGCATTTTGCTGACCCAAATGGAAAAAGGTAAGAAAGGAGAAAATTTCGAATTATTGCCATATATAGCATAGGCAAAAATTAGTATTATTTAAAAAGGAAAAGCAGTTTGGACTGTTTGAATTGACAAGCAACAAAACAAAATATTTCAACATTTCAATGGTAGAATTGGATACTATAAAACAATGTGACAATACAATAGTATTGTCTTGATACTAAAAAGTTATAAAAAATCTTTGGAATTATTCAAAGAAAACAGAGAGTTACAAATAAATTCCATTGGAAGAGCTGCCTCGTAACTAAAATGTTCAAAATCCAATGTACCTTATGTGGAGTCTTTGTTAAGTGTCGATTCTCACTGAGTATAGATTTTTGAAAGTATTTAAATACTCATTTTTTTCTAAAGAAAAGATAAATATTAGTATTCTAGTTCTTATGGGCATTTATATAGCAATAAACCAGATGTTCTATTAAAAAAAAATTGGAGTGATAATAAATAAATTGTAAAACATGAAAACTTTCAACACTGAGATCTGTGCTCTGTAAAACTTGAAGATGCAGGGTGACTGGGTGGCTCAGTTGTTTAGCATCTGCCTTCGGCTCAGGTATGAACTGAGGGTCCTGGGATCGAGCCCCACATGGGGTGCCCTGTTCAGTTAGGAGCCTGCTTCTCCCTTTCCCTCTGCCTGCTGCTCTCCCTGCTTGTGCTCTCTCTCTGTCAAATAAATAAATAAAAATAAAAAACCAAAAAACAAAAAAACCCACACACACAACCAAACAACAACAACCCCCCCAACCCCCAAAACAACAAAAAATCATGAAGATCTAATTTCTTGAACAAGAGAATAGTCAGGTAGTTTTTTCTTTTTTTTTTTGCCCACTGAGGAAGCAGATTAGTTTCTGTGGAGTGTAACTTTGGGGAAGGGGAATGGTGAGTGAAATTGTAAATAGTCACAGCTCATCAAAAACTAACACTCAGCATATCATCAACAACAACAACAAAATCTCTGTAAGATAGCATTTTCCACACCTACTCAGATATAGTTAGTCTACTAGTGAGCTTGTGAAAAGTATCTGTGCCTTTGGCTTCCTTGTCTGCAAAATGGGAAAAACAATTGCACCTGTAGTACAATTATAGAGGTGTAAGGAAAAGGAGAGTCAGTATGTGAAAATCACATGGAATGTTGTTGGTACATAGTAAATGTCACCCGAGTTTGCTTATTAGTTATTAAAGCAAATACAAAAATGGGGTTAATAATATCCATTCTTTGGATGGAGTTAGCATGGAGTTGTCAAATGATGATTTATTCTTCTGGTGAGGTTGAGGAATGGTGGCTTAAAATTAAATTTCTGCCTCCCGGTGGTTTTTTTTGGCAATGATAAGGTCATTTCACTTTTACCCACTGTGGGTCTTAGCAGGATTGTTGGAAAAGAATTGAGGGAGGGAGTTACATTTACTGAGTCAGTAGAAGTTAGCTCTCATTATTTAGATCTTCCATTTTCTCATCTTATTTGTAAAGCTTCTATTTTCCTTGCTGGTTATAAGTTTTCTGCCTTTAAGTTTCAAGATTAAATTCCCTGCTAACCCTGCCAAAGAGAAAGAAGTCATTGTTTCCAGAAGTGCTGTACACTTAAGCTCCTAGGTTAGAGGGAGGCCACTGTTACAGTAGATGTTGGTGATCATTGGACAACGATACCTTAACAGAAGCAAACTTATAATGAGGAAACTACAAAATAATGTAGTGGAATAGCTTTATCTTCTGTGTGCACCACAACCCTGTAATAAACAGGATATGGAGCCCTGGAGCCTAGCCCAAACTGTCTTCGTGTCCCCTGCTCATGAATAGGCGTGATATTCTTAGAGTGCTGCTGTGGATTATTTATCTTATGAATTGTCCTGATGTGCATGCATATAGGTCTATGTGTGTGAGTGTGTGTGTGTGTGTGTGTGTTGGGGAGCAATATGGGTATGGTTGGTGTGTGTATGTTGGGTAAATATAATTTATGGAGAGAGGATCCTTATTCATATAGTGAGGGATTATGGAGGGAGATCTCTCTGAAGACCTCAAGAGACAGAAACAAGACTAGTAACCAGAGTTTGTCCATGAGGAAACCCCCAACATGAGTTTAATACCCTCCTTCCCTGGACTCTGGAAACAGAGATCCTGTTACGTCTTCTGACCAGGCATATTTGGGAGATAGGATGTTCTCTCAGCAGTGGGGGCACACTTAGAATGTCAGGGTGGCTCTGTGTGCCAGAAGTGAGGGTCAGTGGTGGCATTAGGATGGGATGTGGGAGGAGACTAGAGACCACGTAGAGATGAACACTGAATGGAGCTGGGGGAGAAATCCAAACGGTGGCAGAACCACGTGAGTGCGTTCCCTCGTCCTTCACCTTTGTCATTTCTCTGTCGTAGCCTCCTTTCCTCATATGTAAAACAAGGGCTCCCCTACCTTTAGAATTCTTTTGGGAGGGGACCCTTAGGCTCATCACAATCTCCTCATCAACCAAAGCAAATGTGCTTCGATTTGCTTCACGCATCCGGCTTCCATAGTAGATTTCATTTAAATAAATTATTTGGTACCATCTTCCCAAAGCTTGAAAACTACTACACTGAAAGGTTTCTAAGGTCCTTACAGCTCTAGGATCGTAAGGGCGTCCATAGTCGCAGTGCTCACAACACAGATCATTAGTGCACAAAAAGAGCACCAGGGGCCTTAGGAAGCAGGCCATATTTTGAGCCTAGTATTTTTTTTTTTTTAATATTGACTCCTGCTGTTTGAACCTGCTGGCGTCTTTCTTGTGGGCTGACATTTAACTGGAAAGGAAACAACTGTGGTATCTCCGTGAATAGAGCAACTCAACTCAAAGACAAAAATCTTCCCCAAAGATGGTTTATCATCGTGTGAATAAAATATAACTGGATAATTGTCTGAATATCTTCCCTTCACACTAGTTATATTAGAATCAAGTGGTTATCATCAAATGTAAGTCCTGTGGAGTGGCCTGGCATAAGACGGCTGTGATTCAAGAACAGATGCAGCCAGCAGCAAGCCAGGTGCCTTGTGGCAGAGCCTGTCAGAGTTTAGAGATGCCACTTCCCCTATTTGGACAGTAAACACTAGTGCATCTTCCAAAACAGGTGTCTGTTTACAAATGCATAGAACTTCTGCCTCCAGACTCATGCGTCAGCCCAGGGGAAAAGACTGCTCATTAAATGCGGCAAAACTTGGATTCAAGTCTGACTCTGTGCTCAGTGTGTAGTTTGGACAAATCACCTATCTTATCTAAAGTGGGGGATAATAATATCCACTTTGCAGCACTACGAGGATTAAATAAGTTAATGCATGTGAAAGCATTTTGTAAATAGCACAAAGTCTTACAAATATAAAGGTGCATTTATCATAATGAATAATGGCACTGCATTCAAGCAAACAGCATGAGAAAAAAAAACACTATTACATTCATGAGCTATACAAATACTTTCATGTGTAATCAGATGATATGCATTAATTAACACAACCATTTATTCATTCATCCACTCACTAGTTCCTGCCTGTACAACACCAATCCCTATGAGAGAAAAGAAGTAAATGAGGAGGGGAGGGTTAGATTAAAAAAAAAAAAATACGTTTGGGGCTTAAGAGTCATATAGTTCAATGTCTGTCAAGCCAGTACTATGTTCTAGGGATTAAGCTTCTCTCTTTGGGGACATGCATTGTTAAAACTCTGTGTCTCCAGTGGAAGGGCTCAGAGTCACAGAACACATACGCTGTAAGTCTGAAAACTCCAGAGCACACCCAGAATTGGTCCCCAACTTGGCCAATGGATGCTGGCTGAATGCAGATTTTTATAAGAGATTTTAATTTTAAGGCCACTTTCCAAACTTCTCACTGCTCTTCCCATTCCCCACTTAACCACACTCAGGCATATCTTGCCTGGATGCCCAAGGGTCTCCCAGGTGTCCTGAATAGGCAGGCTGCACAGTAACTCTTCAGGGCTGGGCGAGATCTGGCCTTTTGCAATAGGGTTAGTCTGACTAGACTCACAGTTGAGACTGGTGGAGCAATCATTCTCAGAGCTCTTGTGCCCTAAAACTGAAGGGGAAATAACTTTTTTTTTTTTTAAAGATTTTTTATTTATTTGTCAGAGAGAGAGAGAGGGAGAGAGAGCGAACACAGGCAGAGGCAGAGGGAGAAGCAGACTCCCTGCCAAGCAAGGAACCCGATGTGGGACTAGATCCCAGGACACTGGGATCATGACCTGAGCCGAAGGCAGCTGCTTAACCAACTGAGCCACCCAGGCGTCCCGGGAAATGACCTTTTAAATAGAAAACAAAATAAATTTGGTGTGCATATGTTCTTTTAAATTGACTCAGCATGTATATGGATGATTATATTGAGAAAATTCTGCAAGTTGACATAGCTCTAAGTATCCGGCGTAAAAGGATCTGAGCTGCCTGTTGGAGTTCGCTAAGCCACTGTGCCCTTTGGTGGACCTGAATCACCTTGGGTCATGGTGTACCCAGGTGTTAGTTTCCTACACATTGGTCCTTTAGCTCAGTGCTTTTACTTACATGTGGTTAATCCCAAACTTGCTTTTCTTGCTTTTATTAAATGTAAATAAAAACAGATGTAGGAGCGCCTGGGTGGCTCAGTCGGTTAAATGTCTGCTTTCGGCTCAGGTCATGATCCTAGGGTCCTGGGACTGAGCTCCTTGTTGGGCTCCCTGCTCAGCGGGGAGTCTGCTTCTCCCTCTTTCTCTACCCCTCCTCCACTCATGCATGCTCTCTCTCTCTCTCATAAATAAATAAAATCTTAAAACAACAACAAAAACAACAGATATAAGCTTGGCCTTGTGATCCCTTCTAGAAAGGCTGAAATTGGCTAGTAACTACTGGAGTTTTCTGGTCTGAGTGAAGCCCTTTCCCTTTTGAGGTCTCATTTCTCTCACAAAATGGTGACATGAAGATAAAAGCTTTTCCCTCTATAGAGTGCTTCTCTCTCCACCCTCTTTTCCTCTTTGTGAAGGGCTCTTAGGTCAGACAAGAGCATTGCACATATTTTGCAACCCCAAGAGATCAAGGGTAAAGGGTGGGGTTTCCTCCTTGGGGCACCCTCGAGCACCAGCAGCCTTCCCTCGGAGCCTCTATAGACACTCCCTGAGGTCGCCTGACATTTTCTGTGCCTTTGACTTGGCTTGGGTTCTGCGTCAACTGTCGGGGGATGCACCTGCTTTGTGTTTTTCTTCCATGTGTTGGGAAGACTATCAGACAGCATGTGGTGTTGAAGTGGGTGCCCTGTGCCCTGTTATCGAATGATTCCTCGGGGCAAGGCCTTTCCCTCTTCCACAGACTTAGGATTTAAAGTCCTATGGCTCTGAACAGGTGTTGCCCTGGCTTGTGGCAATGCCTTGGTGCCTTTGTTCTAGGGTGTTCTGTAATCTCCCTTTATTTATCTAGCTCTGTCTTTATAGCTCTTGGATGGAGACTAAATGTATCTGTCCTTTGCTATTTGTTCTTTAATGCCACAGTGCTTGTAGAACATGGGTATTGTTTTCTTAATATATATATATATATATATATGTATATATACATATAGGATGTATATAGGATGGCAATATATATATATATATATATATATATATTAATAGGCTAGATAATAGATAGCCTTACAGTTGCATAAAGGTTATCTAAAAGGCTTTTGGAATTTGTTGAGGTCATGCGTTTCTTGTGACTAAGCACCATCACAAATTATAAACCTCATAATAATTCTAAGACGAAGGTTATCCTGAACAAACTGTGATCCCCACCATGTCATAATAATAACGAAAACTAACATTTGCCCAAGGCATAGTAGTTTGGGAAGTATTTCCCTGGAAATTACCCATTATGTTCCTCATACCATTATCAATTTCATTTTATGGGTAGAAACCTGAGGTTTGTAGAGGACAGAAGAGTTGCCCACGATCACTCGGGGGGTGCATGAGGAGCTAGGATGTGAGGCAGGCTTCTGACTCTAGAGTCACGGGGGCTACCTAGTCCATGCAAGTTTCCTACACTTCTCCAAGAAACCCAGGAGTCAACCAGGACTATGTGGTGATAAACATACCAGGGTAGGCATCAGGGGACTGTGATTTTTATTTTATTGTTTCCAAGGCTCTGCAAATGCCTGGCTGACAGCATGGAGGCAGAGGTTGATCTTTGACTATTTTTAACTCCTGTTTACAAATGTCTCAGTTCATGTCAATAGTATTTTAGTTCACCTGTTATTAATGTGAACTTAAAATATTGTTGGAGAAACCAGATTGATATGTAGAACCAACACTAGTTTTGCAAGCTTCATCCCTCACCCCATTTGGAAGACAAAACAGTTAAAGCTGTAGAGGCCAAGGATGGATGGAGTTGGAAGATTTTTTTGGAGAAGGTTGTCAGATGGTGTTAGTATTCTTCCCCCTGCGGAGGGGGTAAATGTGGGTGTTTTTCCTTCACCCCATGATCATTGAGCGGAGCTTCAGGGAGACCACTTGGCGTACTTGATCTGTGCCTCCTGTGGTTTGAACAGACCCATGCATCCTGTCAGAGACTTAGTACCAGGGCTGATTAAAGCCCTCCATGTGGAGTGGAGGGTGTGGATTAGGACATGGCGGCACTTGAATGAAAGACGAGAGGTTCATGCTTCTTGGGCACCAGATGTAGGTAAGAAAGAGCAAGATCTAGCTGGGAGTTGCCTTGGATTTTGTGTAAGAGAGCTACCTAGGATGGCAAGATGACCTCAGGAGAAGAGCCTGGAGGTAGGGATCAATAGAAGTCTCATTAGTCACCAGTCTAAAGACCTTTGTCACAGGAACAGTGAATGAAAGTCCGTAGAAGCGAGAGTCTCCTAAGAACTTATGACAGCAGTCCAGGAGAAAAAGAGGCAACTTTACATACTCCCTGGGTCCCACAGGCACCTGTGCCACACATCACAGCACCTGCTGAGTCAAACTTTCCCTGCCCCTTTGCCTCTCCACTTTCTCCTGACCCTTCATCCTGGAAGTGTCAGAAATTTCGTTAATTAACCGGGGGCTAAAGAGATACAAAAAGGTGGGAAAGTTGGAAGCTAAAGAATCTGCCTGCCCAGTGTTCTTTCCCTACTTCTGGAGCTCAGCCTCAGGAGGAGGAAAAACCATAAACTTTGAAAGGAGCTCAGAGTTTTGGTTGCATGGGACTCATCAGACTAATCACTGACCTGGAATTGTTTGGAGGAATACAGTGAGCAGAAGGCTTTCTGTTTTTCTTGGTTAACTCTGAGAAGGACCAGAGAGGGCTGGCTCTGTCTTGCATCGGAGGATAAGGAGCGCCAGCCCCAAAGCATGGCAGCCCACACAGGGACAGTGGGGAGAAAGGCATGAGGTTTTTTTCTGTTGCTTTTCATGGGCCCCAAATATTGAACGTAATGGTTAAATATATACACTAAAAATAATACTGTTTTTGTTTGTTTGTTTCTGATAAATCAATTTGAGAGTTTCTCTGCTGCAAAAGCTTGAGAATCAGTACATCTCAGTGACGTTGAAAGCCACTTCCAACACTGGCATCAATACCCATTAGTACAGAAAGGAAAAAAGTGGCAGAATGTTCTTTTTTTCCCTTTCCCCATTGTGTTTGCATCCATTTAGATCTTTTGGCGTGAAATTAAAGGAACCGGAAGTGTTTTCTTCTTCATGAAGAGATGGTACAATGTTTGTCTGTTTGTTTGTTTTCTTAAAGATAGATTTATTTATTTATGTGACAGAGATCACAAGTAGGCAGAGAGGCAGGCAGAGAGAGAGGAGGAAGCAGGCTCCCCGAAGAGCAGAGAGCCCAGTGCGGGGCTCAATCCCAGGACCCTGGGATCATGACCTGAGCCGAAGGTAGACGCTTTAACCCACCAAGCCACCCAGGTGCCCCGAGATGATACAATGTTGATTTCCCCACCTTCCAACACACAGACAATAGGAAAGCCTACATTTGGATTGAGGGGAGAGTGTAAGAGGAAATAAAGAAAATGAGGGGAAGGAGGAACAAAAATAAGATTAAGGAGCAGAAGAGGAAAGAGGAAGTGGAAGGAAAGGTTACTGTGGGCCCGGAGCAGGCTTCTTGGCCAGAAGCGAAGGGAGCAGAGCCTCCTGAGGAAGAACCCGGCCTGCCTCTTCATTTCCCAGCTCCCATAGCTCCTCTGCCCCTCCTCCCACTCCCAGGGTCCAGTAGGGAAGTCTCTCCTTGAATGGGCCTGTCCACAGTGACAAACGTGTCTCGTGGTCTCATACACTCGCTTGGGTACTCACCTACCACCATTTCAATGCCTTCCTCCTCTGACTGCTCTGGGGGTCCTGTGCTTCCCAGGCTTGTTCCTCATCTGGCTGGACAGTGTTCACAGGGTCACCTATGGCCAGAATGTAATGGAGTGCATCTTCTTACAGGGTTAGGTCTATGTGCTGCCAAGCTTTATATGAGAACAAACCTGGGTATATTATAGTGTAAGAAGTAAAATGTGCATGAATGCTAAATCAAGTGCTTTCTGCACTTGATGGAACACATGCTTGAAAAAAGTAACTGAGTTTTAGATCTTAGTGTGGACCTACAGGAGAAAGATTAGTTTGACTTGTACTTCATTGCAAGACCACAAGCCACAAAGAAGGGCTGTGGCTCAGCCCAAGTCTGGTGTAGCCTGTGGATACGTGAACAGTAGCCAAGGACCTGGGCCTTAATGTATGCATATGGTGGCTTCTGTGACAAAAATGTATATATGGAGGAGTTGTGAGAATAGAGGTAGGGAGGGGACAATTTCCTGGAAAAGATGTGCTGGGCAGAAAATCTTGTAGCTTTGTACTCCATGCTATGCACTGGTGGCGTATCAGCGGAATCTTCAGGAGGATGACTATATATTATGGAAACTCTACAGGTCATTAGCTTCAAGGAGGCCACATCTTCCCCACTACAGAGAATGGAATCCATAGTCTCTCTGTTCAGAGTGTGGGTCTGCATGGTAGGGGTTTTTTCTAGAGCTTCTGGTTTAAGGGTAAAACTGGTAAGAAAAGAGCTTTGAGAAAATAACTATTTCCTTATATGACAAGTGTCCGTGAGACAAGGTTGAAGGTTTTTGGCTGGACTTGCAATTCCAACTACTTAGTCTTCCTAGGAAGGTCTATCTGCAGATGTTTCAGCCAGTCTTCCAGGGGGAGGAAGAGAGAAAAACTTGGGGTGGGGGAGCCATAATTCTAGAAATTAAAAAGAGGGATTGCTGGATGAGAACTTTTTGATTCCCAGGCAGGGATCAGGTGTGGCCAGACTGAGACAACTGTGAAAGAGCGTATGATGCTGGGACCAGAGATCTGTTCTTTGGGAACTTAGCAACTAGTGCTACTAGAGTTTTCTGTAATCATTTCCTTTTATTTTGGGCATATTTCAGCTGTGTGGGAGGAACCTTGTATCCCCTTACCCCCACATTCAAACCCTCTGACTTTCTGTGTCCATTCTTTATGGGAGGAGCCTACTATCCATGGGGTTATCTAAGCAATGGCTCTGGAATAACAGTGAGAAAATTCCAAGGGTGAAGAGAAACTCCCACTCTCGTAGTTGGTAAGGATGGTACTAGGAGGAAGCTATATTAGGTATTTAGAAGCTGTGATGGTTAATTTTATGTGACAACTTATCTGGATCATGGTGCCAGATAGTTGGTAAAACGTCATTCTGGAACATGTTTCTGTGAAGGTGTTTTTGGATGAGGTTAACATTTAAATTGGTGGACTTTGAGTAAAGCAGATTATCCTCTGTACCATGGGTGGGCCTCATCCAATTGTTTGAAAGCACAAATAGAACAAAGACTAGCCTTCCCTGAACTAGAAGAAATTGTACCAGCAGACTGCCTTTGGACTCCTTCCTGGGTCTTTGGCCTGTCCTACAGGTTTTAGATTTACCAAGCCTCCACAATTACATGAGCCAAGGCCTTGAAATAAATCTCTTTCTCTCTACACACACACACACACACACACACACACACACACACGTACACACATCCTATTAGATCTGTTTCTGTGGAGAACCCTAATTCATATGGAAGCTATTCTGACGACTAAACTTTACACAGACATTGCCTACTCAGAACTCTTCTTAAATCATGGAAGCTGTTGCGTAGCCTTATACTCAGAGTATAACAAGAGAGAAGAAATTAGTTTTGCAAAGATCAGTGACTGTTCATTATTTATTGAGAACCTCTTTCTGCCACGTCTTAAAACCCAGTGAATATGTAGGGATGGGAGAGAAAGGAGGTTTAGGTTAGTAGAACAACTTGGGCTGGGAGCATGGAGAGGTACATGGGGTTGTGGGAGGGAGTGGGAAAGAATAGCCCATGTGTAGGAAGTCTGAAGGGAATTATGGAACTCTTATATTGGAAAAGGGTTGTATGGCCTTGATTGCCAGCCCAAGATGTTAGGCCTTTTCTTTGTAGGCAAGTATAATCCAGGGACGATTTCTGAATGAGGGAGTGAAATATTTGGAGGAGAGGGAGCTGGCAGTGCAACATTGAGTTATTTAGAAGGAAAAGACTGGGAATAAGGAATCCATTTGGAAAGTTATTATAATTATCTCCACATTAATTCCTTGATTCTT
Organism: Mustela putorius furo; assembly: GCF_011764305.1. Taxonomy (NCBI): domain Eukaryota; kingdom Metazoa; phylum Chordata; class Mammalia; order Carnivora; family Mustelidae; genus Mustela; species Mustela putorius. The sequence goes on from NW_025421987.1 coordinate 79,049,850, forward strand.
TAATTCACCAGACATTTATGGTTTCTGAAGAGCCCACCATTCTGGGGAGATATATATATATGGTAGAAGAAATGTAAGCAAACGCTTGGGGAACTATTTCCCCGTCTTCTGTACTTAGGCCTGAGGCGGGGCCCACATCTGTTTCAACACAGAATTGAAAGTTCAAAGGTTTTTCTGGGTGTCTAAGAGACACCCTAAGAGAGTGTTACAAAGTACTTTTGTCCTTTGTTCATACATTGTCTCATAGTAAGAGAAAACAAAAGTCCAAATGGAAGTGAGGAAAATAATTCCAGTAATTATGAACCTGAGGTAAGTATTATCTTGTCAGCTCCTGAGAGAGAGAGAGTTTGTCTTCTAGACTAACTCAGGATTTGGCCCAGAGCTGGAGAGAATGCCCTTACACCTGGTAAACTCTGTGCCTGTGACTCGGATGGACTCCAGGAGCATAAAAGATTGGACTTGGACCTGTAGCCAGAAAACAGTATTTTCTTATCTTTAATCTCCACAAAGCATGTGTTTATTCTTCTCTCACAAAAGCCAAGCCTAAGGTACACTGCCTATTTTATTAAGGATTTATTCCTCTTTGGACAGCTGTGTGCCCTATAAACACCCTCCTACAAAGGAGACAGACAGAGGAGGAATGCACGCCCTCTGAGAGCTGGCCTGTGAAGCATTTCTGTGGCCCAGTGATGTAAGCGGAGTTACACCCTGGAGTGCCGTGGTTCAGTGAAGGGCTAGGAAGGGCATTCGTGTTGGGCGCTCATTCACCCAGAAAGTCTCAGCACTATCTCATGAACCTGGTTTCTGAGAGGTCAGGCAACCTGACTGCACTTTACAACTTGGTAAATGATATATTCTAAAGCCTCATAAAAATTAGTCCAGATACATGCTACAAAACTGATACCATGAAATGAAAGAATGAGCAAAGGTCTCCTTTTGATTTTGAGTTCAGAATGGGCCAAGTTATGCCAAGGAGGAACAAGGCTCTTGTGCTACTTTCCTCTGTTGCAACTGGCATGCCCAGCTCCTCTGGAAGCGTCCTCAGACTCCCACCCACGAATCACTACTTTAATAGGTATCATGAAGTAGGAACAGCTATCTTTCTAGAGGTTTCTAGAGTGTACCCCTTGCTCCTTCCTCCAGTTTCTCCTTTCAGTTAAATAAATAATTAATTATCTTGAAACTAGTCATAGCTACCATTTACTGAGGACCTAATATGTGCCAATTTATCTACAAATGTTGTGTTTAATTTTTCCCATCACGTATCATGTTCAGTAGTATTATTGCCTGAGAATCAGAAAGAAAAACTTGCCAAAGTCATACATCTAGAAAACGAGGAAGTCTACATACATCCCCAGGCCTACCTACTGCCACCGTCTACACTTACACAAATTCTACTGTATTTAAGGCAATATCTAGGTCATTTTTACTTATTTACTGTGGAGGTACATGCAGGTCCTATAATAATGCATGTTTTAAGTAGAAGGCGGTAAGAGTTCTAATTTTTTTCTTTCTAAACATTCTCTGGATCTTTCCATTGAGATAGAGCACAGGGAAAGGACATGAGAAAATTTTGGGTCATCTTTTTTGAGCACTGTGTCAAATTTTAATAGCAAGACAGTAGCTAGGAAGTGACTTGATATTTTTATAAATTAAAAATTTATTTAAAAAGTAAAGAATTACAGTTAAGTCCTTGGCATATTAACTTCTAATATTTTCTTTTAAAGAGAAACTGTTTGACTGTTCTAAAAATAATTCAAACTATTTAGGAAAGCAAAAATGAAAAGTGAAAGTAAATCACCCAGAATCCATTGTCCAGAAATCGTTACAACTAGTACTGGACAGACATGTATTTTTCTATACATGCACTCAAATAGATAGACTTAATATAAAGCTGGCATCAAAAAGATGAATGGATAAAGAAGATGTGGTATATATACAAAATGGAATACTACAGCCATCAGAAAATGATATCTTGCCATTTGCAATGACATGGATGAAACTAAGGGGTATTACGTTAAGTAAAATAAGTCAATCAGAGAAAGACAATTATCATATAATCTCACTCACACACAGAATTTAAGGAACAAAACAGAGGAGCATAGGGGAAGGAAGGGAAAAATAAAACAAGATGAAATCAAAGAGGGAGAAAAGCCATAAGAGACTCTTAATCATAGGGAACAGACTGAGGGTTGCTGGAGAGGAGGTGGGTGGGGGATGAGGTAACTGGGTGATGGTCATTAAGGAGGAGACATGATATAATGAGCACTGGGTATTAGGTAACACTGATGACTCACTGAACTCTACCTCTGAAACTGGTAATACACTCTATGTTAATTAATTGAATTTAAATGAATTAAAAAAAAAAGATGACCTCACAATATAGGCATTATTTCTTAATGAGAAACTTTGAATTTAATAGATGAAAAATCAAATTGAATCCAACTGGAGGGATTTACTGATACTTAAGTAAATATTTCTTCTTCACAAGGGATATTTCCTAAGTACCTCTCTACAGTGATAAAAGAGGTTGTGAAGAACATTAAAAAGTACCCCCTATTTTAGATGATATAAAGGGCAAATGTTAACAATGTCATTCTTCCATGTCCCCTTTACCCATTTCGCAAATGCTATTGTATTATTATTTTCAAATTATCCAGGTTGAAAATGATTATATTTTGTAATTATTATTCCATTGTTTTAGTATGACTTCTTTGTTTAAATGGAAATATTGTTCCCCATCAGTCTTCATACTATAATTTCTTTGATCTTTACTTTGATTCATCCCTTATCTGTTTGGATTTCATTATTAAGTTTTTTTTTTTTTTTTTTCGAAAGGGGCACATCAGAACCATATTCCCTGATTCTTTCATGTTTGAAAAAAAAATCTGTTGTTTTTATACTAGAAAGGTATCATGACTGTATCCATGCTCTTGAGTCCTTTTCACTTGAATTTTGTGTCTATTTCTCTCATCTTCTGCTATTGCATGTTGTTATGAAGACCTATAAGATGAGGCCAATCTGATATATTTCACCTTTGGAGGTGTGTTGGTCAGAGTCTTTCAGAGAAGCAGAACTCATTGTGTGTGGGGGTGTATATACATCCTTTATGCAGGATATTTATATAGAGATTTATGAGAAAGAATTGGCTCCTGTGATCATGGAGTCGGAGAAGTCCCAGGATCTGTAATCAGAAAGATGGAGGTCCATGAGAACTGATGTGTAGTTCCAGTCAGAGATGAAGGCCTGAGAAGTCAGGGAGCTGATGGTGTGAAGTCCAGTCCTAAAGCCAGTGGACACGAGAAGAGCCCATGTTTCAGTCCCAGCCCATGTGCTGGAAAAGATGAATGTTTCAGCTCAGTGGCCAGGCAGGCGTTCCCTCTCAGTTAGCTTTTTATTCTATTTAGGTCTTTAGTTGACTGGGTGAGAACCACCCGTCTCCCAATTCAACTGTTACTCTCATCCAGAAACACCCTCACAGACACAACCAGAGTCATGTTTAGTCAAATATTTAGACACACTGTGGTCTAGTCAAGTTGACACATAAAACTAACCATCACAGTGGGAATGTGATTTTCTGGACATTTAAGGTATCCTTTGTTTACCCTTGTTGTTCAGTAGGGTTCAACCCTTGATGGGCCCAGGTAATGCCTGTATTGAGCCTTCTATTTCAAATTTTCCGGAACTAATTTGCGTGTCCAGTTTTTTCCTTCACTTGGGGTGTGCATATGGGGGATTTTTTTTTTTTTTTTGCTACTTTATCTTTCATCACACCTTATGCCTCATTTGTAATTTCTGTAACACAGAGGCACCAATGACCATTATTTGTGATTTTAGTTATTTTTCCTCTACATTTATTAGTGTCATTCTAATTGAATTCATAGTTTGGCTTTTACAATTTCATATTCACTGGTGTCTAGTCTTCCTTGCCATCTCTAGTTTATCAACTAGTCCTATGATGATAATGCTTTGATCAAGTCTTTCTTTTACCCTCATCTACCGTTTCATCATCTTTGTGCTCACACTTCATTGATTTCATATTCTCTCTAATTTCTGATATGACGTAAAGCAAATGTTAATGCTGTCCTTCTAGGTTTTTTCCTATCCTTTTTTCCTCCCTCCTTCCCATTCTTCCTCCTTTCCCTGTATTATGTTTTCAGGGGATTTAATTTCTTTCTTTCTTTCTATTTTTTAAAAATTTCTCTTTATTTGCTTTTTTAAAGACTGATTCATTGATTGATTTTGTGTGTGAGAGAGAGGACAGAGGAATAAGGAGAGAGAGAAGCAGATTCCCTGCTGAGCAAAGAGTCCAACGTGGGACCCTAGGATCATGACCTGAGCCTAAGGCAGACACTTAACCACCTGAGCCACCCAGGTGCCTCATGGCATTTATATTCACGCCATACTTGCTTGTTCAGTTCTGTTGCCTCTAACTGTGTGGAAGACTACTTAACTTTATTCCCAATGAATCCAATGTGATTTCTTCTCTTGAGGAAGGGTTTGAAGATGAGTACTTTTTCTTTTATTTGTTGGAAGCTAATCTAGCTTTGAAGGTCTGATCTTGGGGTTAGTAACTGAGTTAGATCAGCTCTTTCTTTCTTTTTCCTCAGAATCTTCTCTTTCTTTTTCTAGCCATTACATTTTGAAATATGACATCAGGTGATACCCTTTTCCTTGCTTGGTTGCCTAAAAGTGTTCTGAAATCTATATTTTGCTCAAATTTTATGTTAGAGGAGAGAAAGTCTTGCTTTTGTTTCCTTTCACATGTCATTTGAAGACTTAACGCAGAAGTTGGAATGATAGGAGATGGAATTAAATGAAGAAATCGACCTATATTTAAGTCAGAGCAATTATTGTTTTAAATTTAGGGAGCATCATCTCATTATGACATAGCAGACTGTATGGCACAGGGAAGGAGACCCAAACTGAGCATCAGATAACCTTCGATTTTAGTCCATAGCTCCAGCAAGCACAGCTGAAACTGAGGAAAGCACCTCCTCTTTGCCAGCTATAAAATGGGATGATATTGTCAACTGTGACTATTTCAGAAAGCTATTGTGTAGCTCAAATAGGGTAATTAAATAAAAGGGTTTTGTAAATAGCCAAGCGGCATTTCATATAAGATGTTGTCACTGTTTTGTTGTTACAGTTACTGTTATTGAGCTTTTATTTGTAAAGATTGTTGTAAAGATGGTTAGACCAGAGTCCTCTGGAGCAGAATTCAACAGGGTCAGGTGGCTGACCTGCTTAAGCCAGGGAGTTTTTCTAGGCATTCCCTTCTCCCTGTTCTTCATCTGATAGGGAGAGGGAATGTGCAGGCTTTGAAGGATATTTTTAGCTTATTCTGTCTTCAATCTCTCATCTCCCCTGGGAGGGAAGAGGTTAGAGGTTTACCCGCCTGAAGGCAGGTGACTAAGTTAACTTACAGCTCTATATTTTCATAAATATGCATAGAATGTCCAAGCAATCCTTATATTAAAGAGTTAATAGCATTAACTGATTTAATATTTACATGGTTCCTTTTGGATTTCAAGAGATTTGCACTGTTCTTAATTTTAAGATTCTTTTCTAAACATAGGCATGAGAGATATGTTCTCTACTGGCTTGAAGGAGAAGAGCTATGAAAGCTTTGACCACAGAGACTTGAGTAATAAACCTTGTTTATAATAATACTAAGCCTGAATCATGCAAACCAAATGAGTTATTCACTTAGCAGTTTTACTGTGAAAACTGAGGTTTATTCAACTTCAACATTGCTGATTTTTAAAAAATTTTCCTTCTTAAATACACATTTTTAAAAAGGCAATCAGTACACAGGACTAGGTTTCATACCCTAACACTTTCTGGAAAGTCAAATAAGCTCATTGACATCATGATTTTGCGTTCCACTTTGTTCATGCTTTCAAAATAATCTTGGTTTGGGTAGGAGCAATATTGGATTGAAGAGTTTTAAAAGAAAGTCTTTATATGGTGATTATGATTTTTAATTTTAGTTTAAGAAGTGATAGTATTGCTTTTGCATTCATTTACTCTACTATACTAATGAATCTATGTAATCTGTGTACTATTTCCTGTAACACTGGAACTCAATGGCAGTCAGAGAAATGGAGTCCCAAGACAACAAGCAGGGTGTCCATTATTTTAAGTACTGACTTGAGATGAAGAGTTGACGCTGGTCAAAACCCAAGACTGTTCTTGTCCTTGGGGAACGACTGCTTCACTGTCCATAGGTTTGGCTCTGCTGCCATCCTAAGCCATACCTGTGTTCATGAAATGGTTCTCTCAACCCAACATTTAAATACTTACCCTAGAAACACTATTCCTACTGCTACAGTTCAGGGAATCATCCACTGAAATTTATAACCCAGTTCTTTTTTTTTTTTTTAATTTTATTTATTTATTTGACAGAGAGAGATCACAAGTAGGCAGAGAGGCAGGCAGAGAGAGAGAGGGAAGCAGGCTCCCCCTTGAGCAGAGAGCCCGATGTGGGGCTCAGTCCCAGGACCCTGAGATCATGACCTGAGCCAAAAGCAGAGGCTTTAACCCACTGAGCCACCCAGGCGCCCCTGTAACCCAGTTCTTCAGTACGTTTTGGCTGTGTTTATTTTTAGGACTCATGTTATATTGAAATAGATCCATCACATTATTTGGAAGCATGTCCCTTATAGTTCTGTTTTCTTTACTACTTATTAGCATAATTATTTCAGACCTGAAACAGAGATTGAAAATGAAAACCTTGATTTCAGTATACTATAAGGAAGGTCATTATTACAGAACTATTATACCATTGTTTCACGTTTAGAAAAAAGAAAAAAGGGAGAAAGAGCCCTCTTTTAAAGAATTATATATTTCCTCAGCCTTTAGCTGATTTGGCAGGCATGCAGGGTGTGGTGTTTTTATTCACTGAAACTAATAAGTTGTTTTTATTTCAGATTCAGCCTATCTGAAGTTCATTGTCTGAGCTGTCCTTGTGTGTCATGGATCCAAAAAAGGCCAACACAGATTGAGAAAAACAAACACTAATGTGCATTAGCAGAAATGTCAGGTCAAATACTTAATACAGGCTTTCTTTCACCTTGGGTTTTAAAAAAAAAAGATTTATGGTTTGGTTTGTCAAGATATACGCGTTATGCTTTTCTGACTCTTCACTCTTCTGCTTCAATAGTTGGTAGTTTGCACGTGCTTCCCATGTTCTTCTATTCTCAGCAGCGTGGTGGAGTCAATCATGAGTGAAAACACCCAGCATTAATCACAGGGCGGTAGGTGTGTGTTCCCTCAGTCTTTCTGTCCTTGGGTCTCTGGTGTCCATCTCAGAAAGGACGCTTTCCAAGGAGGGGGAGAGGGGGTGGTGGGTGGTGGCGCGCGCACCCAGGTGCCTGCAGGGTGGCTCTTCCGCGAGGACCGCTCAGGTGCATTCGCAGAGAGGGCTCTGGGCTCTCCCACTCCTGCTTTAACCAGAGCAATGTTACTTTTATCTGCTTATTATATTCAGCTTAACCATAAGGTTGTATATATATACAAGGTTTTGCTGAGAGAAAAAAAAAGAGCAAAACTTGAAACCCACTGTTATCTGTTTTTGGTTCCCTTTTTGCTGCCTTCTTTGAATTCATTGAGTCTTTTTATGACTTAATTTTATCTCTTTTATTGGCTTGTTAGCCATATCTCTGTTATGTTATTTAAGGGGTTTCTTTATGGGTAGTGTAGTATACATAACTTATCATCACCTCCCCTCAACTGCTGTTATTCTACTTCACATAAAGTCTACAAATCTTACCACAGTGTACCTCCCTTTCTTCCTTCTCAGGCTTTGTGCTTTGATGCCATTCACTTAAGGCCTCCAGATATTATCTACCCACAATACATTGTTATTATTTTTTGCCTTAAACAGTCAGTTATCTTTTTAATAAAGATTTTATTTAATTATTAGAGAAAGCATGAGCAGGGGGAGGGGGAGAGGAGAGGGAAAGCAGACTCCCCACTGAGCAGGGAGCGGGTTGCAGGGCTCAGTCCCAGGACCTGAGATCATGACCTGAGCAGAAGGCAGACATTGACTGAATGAGCCACCCAGGTGCCCCAGCGATCGGTTATTTCTTAAAGATACTTTAAAATCTGACAAAACTTTCTTTATACTTCATAGTTTCTATTTCTGGTGCTCTTCATTTCTTTGTATAGACATAGATATTACCATATAGTGTCATTGTCTTTCTTGTTGAAGTACCTCTTTTTACATTTATGGTATTGCATGTCTGCTGATGATAAATTTTTGAAGCTTTTTTTTTTTTTGAGTTTGAAAAAGTCTTTATTTGCCTTCATTTTTTGAAAGATATTTTCACTGCTGAAGTATTCTAGGTTGACAATTTTTTTCTTTCAGCATTTTAAAGGCTATATGCCAGTATCTTCTAGATTATGTTGTTTCCAACAAGAAAATATATATACATTATTCTCTATGTAATGTGTCTTTTGTCACTGGCTTTTTTTTTTTTTTAATTAGCATATAACATCACTGGCTGTTTTTAAGATTTTCTAATTATCACTGGTTTTAAGTAATATGATTGAATGTGCCCTCATGTAGTTTTATTCACGTGACTTTTCAATTTTTGGATCGAATTGGTGAAAATTATAGTCACTATTACTTAAATATTTTTCTGCCCCTCTCCCTTTCCTTTGGGAATTCCAATTGCAGGCATATTATATTTCTTGAAGGTACACCCACAGCTCACTGAAGCTCTTTTTAGTTTTCTCAGATTTTTAAAATCTCACTTTCATTTTTGGACGGTTTCTTTTGTTATGTATTCAAATCCATCACTGTTTTCTTCTGCAATGTCTAATCTGCCATCAGTTCCATCCAGGACATTTTTCATCTCAGACACTTCAGTTTCTATCTCTAGAGATTCAGCTGGAGTCTTTATATATTCCATGTCTCTAGTTAACACATTTAATCTTCCCTATTGCTTCTTGAGCACATAGAATACAGTTATAATAACTGTTTTTAATATCCTTCTTCTCTACATATATCATCTGTACAATCATCACGTGAATTTGTAGGTCAATTTTGATCAATTGTTCCAGTCATCCTGGGTCACTTTTTCCTGCTTCTCTTCTTGCCTTGTAAATTTTGGTTGGACGCTAGACATGTGATTTTTATCTTGTTGGATATTTTTATATTCCTATAAATATTCTTGAGCTCTGTTCTGGGTTGCGCCTAAATTTCTTGGAAACAGTAGCTCCTTTTGTGTCTGGCTTTAAAACTTCGTTAAGCAGAACCAAAGCAATGTTTAGTCTAGGACTTGTTTTTCCCCTTTACTGGGGCAACCACCTTTTAAGTACTCCAACTGATGCCCTCATGAAGGATGAGGTTTTCTGGTTTCACTGATGGGAACAGGCAATTTTTTCATTCCACATGAGATTAGGGTATTGTTCCCTTTAATATTTTCAGTTTCATTTTTTTTTTTCCTCACCTGGCCTCGGGTAGTTTCCACACCTATGTGCAGTGTTTAGTAAGTACTCAAGCTAAAAACCCAGGGTTACTCTTATAGATGCCCAGTTCTCTTCTGTCTGGTAACCTGTCCTGTGGATTCTAGATGCTTTGGCTTTCTCACACTCACAGCTCTGTCTCCAGCTCAGGGAGACAGTCAGGCTGTGCTTGATTTTCCCTTTTCCTGTGCCAAACCTGGAAACTTTGTCTAGGCTCAAAGCGAGGGCTGTCCCTGAGCTAACCTTATTTGTTTCCCATCTCTCAAAAATTACCGTCCTTGGCGGCCTGATGACCAAGGTTTTGTGAACCATTGTTTCATGTATTTGTTCAGTTGTTTCAGGAGAGAGAATGAATTCAGTTATTGTTCTTTCATGTTGACCAGAAAGAGAAGTCCAGTTAGAGTCCTTTAAAATATTCTTGGGGAGAAAGGATAACCCAAATAGGACAAAGCCATTGGTAATCTAATAGAATACATATACAGATTTGAAGAAGGTTTCATGGGACTTGATGCCTAATTAAACAATGGTGGTGAGAGAAAATTTCCATCCCTCACAACCGTATAACTGTGTGGATAGCAACACCATTTTCTGAGTTTAGGAGTTCAGGAGAAGACATGGGTGGGTGTATCGCTGGGGAAATGAGCTCCAGTTACCTACATGATCTACAGGTAATCCAGATGGAGATGATGAGGTGGCAAGTAGAATTTGGAGCTAGAGCTCAGGAAAGAAAGAACATGGATAGAACTATAGCTTCTGGAGAAATCCTTGTAGAAATCCTAGTGCCCAATTGAAAAGGACTATTTATCTCAAGTTTTATGACTAGAAATTAAGTGTGGACCACTTCGCAATGGTTATAATCATTCCACTCTAAAAAAAAATGTATTAATATTAACACTGAGTTCTATTTTCTGTAGTTTACGTGTGTGTCCATTTTCTTTTTCTCTGATAAATTTTAGATTGGCAAGAAACAAAAACTTCAACCCTAAGGAATATCTTATCATATCGGGTGGTATCTTCACCTCTGCTTTAGATTTTACTGCAGTAAAAAAAGAAAAAGGGTGCCTGGGTGGCTCAGTGGGTTAAGCCTCTGCCTTCAACTCAGGTCATGATCCCAGGGTCCTGCTTAGCAGGGGGCCTGCTTCCTCCTCTCTCTGTCTCTCTGCCTACTTGTGATCTCTCTCTGTCAAATTAAAAAAAAAAAAAGTAGGCTAAATGTTCTACTTCTCTTTGAGTTTCTATAGGTGCATGTTTGCATGTCAATAAGACATGTATCAAAAAATTTTAAGAATACTTTAAAAATGGCAGTTTGTTAGGTTCTTTGATATATCACGTAGCCCTTGAATTCACTGGAATTAAATGAATAAACAATGCTATTATTAATGTAAGTCTCATGGTATTTAAAAACTTGGCTCAAGTTGAAACTTTCAGTATTATAAATTTTACTTTCAGTATTATACATTTCATGTCTTTTAACTGTGTTTGGAACCTATGTCAAAGAGATGAGAAAACATAGGCTAAAACCTAGTCATCTAAAATCACAGTGCAACAACTTACGTGGAAATTGGGTGTGCTGATTAAGACTATTTGAGACCTTGAATGCGTGTATTTCTGTTATTAGGGGAAGAATGAAGAATGTGATATCATACCACTCTCGGGCCATATCAGTCAAGGATCATCTCATATCAGGTCTACCCTGGCCATTTGGAAAATGAGAATTTTCAAGATAGTTTAATATTTTTGAGGATGCAAAAAACAGAAGATAGGGAGAAGGTCAATAGCCCTAAATGCTAAGCAATATTCCTGCACTTCATTTACATGCCATCCAACTAACCTTCATAAGGCCAACCTCCCTCTAAAGTCACAGTGGTCTTCATGCTAATTGGTGGGGGTGGGTGTTTGAATGAGGACAGAAGCCTGTTTGCTGTTCCTCCAGCCATCACTGGAGCTTATTTTTAAAGGTTAATTATAAAACTTTAACTTTTCTTAGGGAATGCCATTTTGTAAGCAAGTACATATCTACCATGTAAATTTAATAATTAGGCTGAAAATAAAGCAAATCCACTCATGAAGAGCAGTTCAGTCTGATTTACAATGGAGCTGAAGTGTCAGGCTCAATGACAGAATTTCAGAGACTATCCAGTTTAGAAGGTTGTTTGTTGAATCCAAATCCTTTTGGTTTATTTCGTTTTTTGGGTCCTTTTTTGTACTTCAGTACTATCAGCATATGGTTCATGCAACGATTAGATTTTGAGCAACACGGTTGAAAATAAAACTTAAATCCTTTTCCTAATAACTTGTTTTGTATTTAAGAAAATTATGGGTTTATCTCCTATTTTTTCATGAAAGTAGTATCAGGAAGTACTGCATTTGTGTGTGTCTATGTGTGTGGGATGACTGAGCTACCTCTTTGACTGAAATTTTAACAATTGAATCCACTTTGGATACAAGTCATTCTCAAATGTTCTCCATAGTTTCTTGTTCTTTATAACATCATCACAAACATGGAAAAGAAGAAATTCCTGAATCTCCTATCATATAAAAGCTGATTCCATTTTTGTATTTTCTCAGACTTTGTGACATATATATGCAAAGTTGTAAAATAGGAATTACTTAAAAATACAGTTGCTGTAACTAAATTACCTCAGGATAGTTCAAGGTGTTTAATATGAGCACTGTTCCAGTAGGGCTTCTGATGTTTATTCTGATAACATTATTACACTGGGAACACTGTAAACAGTATGGGTTTAATTCCAATAAGATATTTGACGAGTTCCCCTGCATTTCCTATAACTTGGAGTTAGACATGGAGATTTGATTGGACTAACATTCAAATTTTAGGCAAGAATATTTCAGAGGTGGTGCTGTGTGCTTGATTTTGTACCACAGTAGGAGGCATGCAAAAACCTCATTGTCCTACTTTTCATGGCGGCAGGATTGATCGGTGGTTTCGATGTTGCAGTCTGGGCCATCCATTATGAAGTCCACCACTATTTGTGTTTATCATTCCAATCCAGTGTTGAATTGGAATCGCCACCATTTTACTTAGGCTTTTTTTTTTTTTTTTTTTAAATCTATGGTTCATAATTGGGCTAGTTATCTTGATTTCTTCTGTGTTTTACCTTTGACAGGTACAGGCAACAGTTTGAAAGAATAGAGAATCCAGAGAGGATGGTACTTTGATGTCAGGCAGCCTGGTTACCATCTCAGAAGGCTCTAATCACCTGTCTGAGGTAGGCACAGAACTCTAATGCCTGAGGGAGATGTGGGCAAGAATATGATTAGAACTAAAGCAGATGCTTGTTCTGAGAAAAGGGAATATAATTTGGAGAGATTTCCAGTGCTTGGGCAGCATTTCAGTCTCCCACTAGTCATTAGGGTCTTGATTCCCAGATCTACTTAGTTTCTGAAGGGAACAATGTAGGAAAGATGCCTCCAGCATGGCTATACCAGCCCTCCTCCTATCCAGAAAAATAAAGGAGCATTTCTTTTCTCTAGACAGCAGTCATTTTGAATGAGTGTTGTTTTCAAGACTTCAACTCTTCACCATTTATTTCTCACACTTTGCTTCTTGGAATTTTGTTTTGTTTTGTTTTTTCTTTGCTGGTAGATACTCTTAAAAAATATTTCAGATGACTAGAAGACTGATGGACAGGAAAAACATTATATTTTGCCCAAATGTGTGAGTTTGTGCATATAAGCACGTACTTGGGGGTATCGTAGCAGTTGATAGTCTAAGTCTCCGAGGGAGGAAGAAGGAGGGTGGCTTTCAGAGATAAGGTCTTTGGGATATGAGGCACATCAAGTCGGCAGGAAGTCCTTCCCACTGTTTTCCCCCTTCCTTCACCGTGTTCTTCACCTGGGGCCTCCAGATTGTTTATCGTACCTTATCTTGTTGCTAAAATCCTGAAACTTTGGGAAATGTGCCTTAAGAATGTTTTAAACCAACTTCTGCTGAAAATTTCATTCTGAATAGCCAGGCATTTCATTACTGAGGTTAATGGAAGACATAGTTTCCGAGCATGCCTCCTTTGTTCAATCATGACGACAAACATTCATTGAGCCTTTTTGTGCCAGGCACTGGCTAATGCTGGGCACACACCAAGGGGAGTAAGAGGTGTTTCCTGCCTTCTAGCAAAGAGACAGATCTAAGTAAATAATTACAACCAATGTGAACATCGGTGTACAAAGAAGGAGAAATTAATCCTCCCTGGAGGAGGTGATGTTTCTATTGGGCTTCACAGATTCTTTTCATTCTCTCTAATCTTACATTTCCACTCTCAGTAGGGCAATTTATTCTGTACCTGTGGTTTGGATCAAGGAGAAGATTTAGGCAGAGCACGTCTAGAAAGCCTCCAAAAAACAATAGCACCCTTCCTCAATATTCTTGTGCTGTTTCCTCTCCTACCTCATCTGCAGGGCATGGCCAAAATGACTGTTCTTGTAATCAACAGCAGTTCACATTCTGAATGGTGCCATTATCCCCTTCTTTGCATATAAAAATATTTTTTAAGTGGCTGAATTTTTTTTCCCTCTTTATTCTTTTTCCAGTAGCCTGACGATGATTCAAGCTCATATGACGTAACATGGCTCAAATTAGAGGCCAGGACCCCTTTAAAATTAGAACCTGGTGGGGACAGGCTAACAGGAGGCCCATGATGGCAGTGTGGACAAACGCATTATCTTGTATGTGCTTGTTGCCCATCTGTGGAAGCTGACACGACACTAAACCCAAGTCCTGGTCTCCCAGTGCAAAGGTTTTTAAGTTGTCATCTCCATCTGTGTGGGACAAACCAAATGAGGGAAAGAAAAGCATATTTCTGGAAGTTTCACCCTTGCTTGTTTATCTACAATAGGAATTCTAATACCTTGTGGTAGTTGGAGCCCTCACTTTATGCTAGAGTCTCTCTTCCTCCTCAGCTTACAAAGGAATGCCCAAATGGAGAACTACTTCATGTTCTTATGTACAGGTGGGTTACAGAAATAAAATGAAAATCAAAGGAGGAACACATTATTGTTCTGCTCACTGTCTCATTTTGAAACTACCTCACTTGTATAGAACATTTAGGAAGCCTGTAAATGTCACATTCTCAGGGAAGATTGTTTTTCTTTCAGTCCTTTAAAAGATTTCTTCCCCTGGCACACACATTTACTTAAGTCCTCATTCCCATTCTGATAGTTGCTAGAACTAGGAAGTTCTTGAGTCAGCCTGATGATTGACCCACATGACCCCTCCAACAGCAGGAAGTGGATCACTATGTTTTTATAGCACATGAGCTGAGAAGTAGAAAACATTCTGTGTAATGGGCACATGCTGAGGCTGCGATTTCGGAAAAAGTCATTGTTTTGACTTCCTGACCCTCATATCTAAATAATGTGTTTCATCTCTGCTGTTCACACTCTGGGAGGGGTTATATATCCTGTTTCTGTGTGTGGGAAAAGAAGCCCAGAAGCCAGGCAAAACCCGTCTTGGTAGACTGATATATAGTTATGTGACCGCAGGGGATACTGAAGTTTCATACCATCCACAGAGAGAAACGGCTTGCATTCTGTGGGACGTTTAACATTCTTTAAAACTCAGGATAATAAAAGGTGTTCGTAAACATTAAATATTTTTATTTTGGCTACATGTCTTAAGATATTTTATTAATCTACTTCTAAGACATAGGCCAGTATCTTTCAAAGTCCAGCCAGGAAAACAGAAACCACATGAGGTATTTTAAACAGAGGGGATTCAATACAAGGAATAGCCTGAGAGAACAAAACAAAATAAAACACAGGATGGTGAGCCAACCCAGAAATTAGTCAGTTGGAAGCAGCTACCACCCTTCAGATGTGAGGACAAAAAGGAGAAGGCAGAGAGAGCATAACCAGGGAGCTGGGCTGAAAAGCTGTTGCCTCAGAGGGGGATGTGGGAGGAGCGCCCTGCCTACCTGCACTGAGCAAGCTGACAGGGAGCCATGCAGTCGTACTCAGACTCTGGAGGGCATCGGTCGGCTGCCTCCATTTCGGAGGGGGATTCTCTTGGCTAGTGCTGGGGAAGCTGGGATTTCTGAGAGGGCACTCCCTGGCTGGCATCCAGGCCCCGAAGAGGGTTCTTCGTGGCTGTCATGGGTGCCCAAAGGCAGTGTGTTGTCTATCTGTGCTGGAGAGATGTGACCGCTGTAAGAGGCAGGACACAAATCTCTTCTTCCTTCTAGTCTCCCTACCTGCCTCACATCTAGCTCCTCCTGTCTTTTTTGGACATAATAAATGACTAACAGTTGACTTAGAGAATCCCCTCAGTTCTAAACCCAGTCTTCCCCGCATGTATTGTATAGCAACCGATGGAGGTCAACAGACTCTATCACTCCTACCCAGAACACTAACTCCTTCCTGTGTCCATTGCTTCGGTAGCACGGAGAAACCCAAGTTGCCAGATAGCAATCTTAATTGCCAATTCAATAGAAAAAATTGTCTCTCTTCCTTTTGAAACCAAGCTCTGTAACAAGTGCTCCTTACACAGATTTGTGGGAATAGGAAAATTCAGTAAGTGAATTATTAGGGATAACAGGGGAACTGGGGTCAATTTTACCTCTTTGTTTCCAGATCCACAGATTCTGACAATGGGAGAATAACACTATGTTTTGGTCATTGGTTTGGAGCATATGTTGCATAATATTCCATTGTATGTATGGACCACATCTTCCTTTTTTTTTTTTTTTTTTAAAGATTTTATTTATTTATTTGACAGACAGAAATCACAAGTAGGCAGAGAAGCAGGCAGAGAGAGAGGAGCAGAGAGCCCAAAGTGGGGCTCGATCCCAGGACCCTGGGATGATGACCTGAGCCAAAGGTAGAAGCTTTAACCCACTGAGCCACCCAGGCGCCCCAGGACCACATCTTCTTTATCCTTTTGTCTGTTGAAGGGCATCTTGGCTCTTTCCATAGTTTGGCTGTTGTGGACATTGCTGTTATGAACATTGGGGTGCATGTGTCCTTTCTTTTCACTACTTCTGTATCTTTGGGGTAAATACACAATAGTCCAATTGCTGAATAACCACCATTCACATCAACATGGATGGAACTGGAGGAGATTATGCTAGGTGAAATAAGTCAAGTAGGAAAAGACAATTATCCTATGGTTTCATTTATATGTGGAACTGTACAGAGTAGCATATGGAGGACATTAGGAAAAGGAAGGGAAAAATGAAGCGGGGGAAGAGAGGGGAAACAAACCGTGAGAGATTATGGACTCTGGGAAACAAACTGAGGGTTTCAGAGGGGAGGGGGTGGGAGGATGGGTGAGCCTGGTGATGGATATTAAGGAGGGCATGGATTTCATGGAGCTTTGGGTGTTATACACAAACAATGAATCATGGAACACTACATCAAAAACGAATGACGTACTTAGGGTAACTAACATAACATAACAAAATAATTAAAAAAAAAAAAAAGAAAAAAGCACATGCTGCATCCTGTAGGATAGTGATTCTACCTCATAGGATGTTCTTCTCAACCATGAATTTTTTTAGGAGACCATGCAACGTTTCTCAAACCCACTACTTCTAGGTATTCGAGGTAAGACAAGTGAGTTCAGTGGGCATGAACTCACTGCTATAACTTTTTCTTTTCTTTCTTTCTTTCTTTTTTTTTTTTTTTGCTGTGAAATGAGTTGCTGAGTCTGAAGCAGTTTGTATGGGATACCAGGAAGGTGAATAGGTAATCCATAAGAACACAGATGGTATGTTCACAGAAGTATTGCAAGCAGAGATGACAAATCCATAACCAAAACAACTGTCTATTCCAGTGAAGACAATTGCGGCCCCTCCATTATGGAAGGGGTGCAGTATAATGGGTGGCTGAATTATCCTCCTTCCCCATCAGATGGTGCCGTAGTAGGAGCTGGCATTGGATCCTGCTACTGGCAGCTTGAGCACTGAGTAGTGGTGGTAACCAGATCACAATTGATGATAGGAAGACCAAGTTGTTGGATCCAAATGCAGCCTCCATTCTGGCTGCTGCGTCTTATGTACATGAGCTTATTGGCCAAGTACCTGGGTGTTTGGGGAAAGAAATGGACAGACAGGCTCTCTTTTCTACCTGATTATTGAGAGCTTTGTCTGCAACAGTTATCTTTGGGAACATTCACATAATTAAAATTCATACAAATGTCCCCATGCTTGGTGCTGGTTTGAGAGGTCCATCTATATACTGCTTTGCAGACCATCTTCTGATCCTTTCTTTCTAAATCTCTGATGATCCAGCTGAACCATTAGTTATTACCCACAAAGCAGTGTAGGTCCGCACATATCTGGGGCCGTCTTTCAGTCCAGTCAAAGTGGACAGCGAGACATATTGCTTAACATTCTGCCTACTGAGAGGACTTTTCTTTTTTGGTTCGGATTTGTGCTTTTTTGTTTGGTTTGGACTTGTGCTTTTTTGGTTTGCATACCCTATGTGGTTAGCATACTCCTGCTTGTGGCTATAGAGCTCTATTCCTAGTTTACCAGTATATTGAAGAAGAAACATCTGTAAACCAGAACACTTCTCAGTCATTTGTTCACAGGGATATCTCCATAAAAATCTAGCACTGGATGAAAGGAAGATAGATACGCAGCAGAAGAATGTACACAGGAGCCTGAGTCATCAGCACACATGGCTTTATTGTTCCTTTGAGACCTGCCTGAGCGTGATAGCACACATACCGTTTCTAGCTGAGGATGAAGTGTTGCTATGCATACCTAATTGTGTGGTCTAATGAATCAGATAATACCCAGTCAATTATGGGCAGCTTGTCACAAGGTCAGAGATTCATTCTTTGCAAGGTCCAGGAGAAAGGCAAGGACAGTTTTTCAAAAGGAGAATAGCTCTCTGGAAAAGAGGGCACCACTTTCCTTCAAATCCTCAGGGTATGCACCATGGTCAGCTTTGGGGGGTTTGCCACGGGCTCCATATAGCATCCCTATTTACCATAGAGACATCCAGTGGTACTGGATCTACTGAGACATAAAGCCCATGTAGTAGAAAGATTAGTTTACACTGATTAGTCAACAGGCTACACGCTGGACTAGTTGAACCTCTCTTTACTTTGTCATCATTCAATTCTTGCCGCATATGGGTTAAACATTGAATTGATTAGAGAAGCACACTGAAAAGATGCTATAGATGCTATATGTTGCCTCCAAATTATGGAGGCCCACCAAATGGTGAAAATTGATTTTGGTTATAGTTGGTGCAAGGTGTAAAAAGTTGTTGTTCACTTTGGAGGGAATATCCCAGGATGGTCCAGAATATTGGATTCCTAGAAATCTCATCTAGGTGACTGGGTCCTGAATTCCATGGGTTGTAACTTTTACCCTCTGATGAACATGTATCTTGGGTAACTAATGGATGTGCTACCTTTTGTTCATCAGATTCAAATGTCAAGATCCTCTGTGCAATTGACCAGTTTAATCTCTTGTGGGATTAAGTTCCTTGCAGACTAGATTATGCCAAGAGACTTGATACGGCCCTAAGACAAAAATGATGAAGGTATTTTCTGGTAGTTCATTTGACATTTTAAACGGATATGGAGGAAAAAGCATTTATTAGAATAACAGCTGCCCAAATATAGGACTATCATATAGAAGGTTAGAATTGGGACTGGAAGATAATGGGAAAATAATTGGAATAAAGTTCTTCACAATTAATAGAATGTGGGGTATGTGGCATCTAATATGGTAGTTGGGAACAGCTGTGGAAGAAACTTTTAAAAAACATGTCAAGATGGGATTACTGGGTCTTCATTTAAAAAGGACATCATATGACTTTTGTACCATTCTTTGCTCATTATAAAACACTGTCACATCTTTTAAGAATTATTTGGAAGATACATGAATTAATAATGGAGAACAAACTCTGTAAATGTTGCAAGGTCACGGTTGTTTACTTGAGTTCTTATAGTAGACATGTAAAACAGGCTAAGGTGTATTCTCTGTGGACAGGTAAAGACAGTGAGGTGTCCCATGTTCAGGTAACTTGCCCGAGTTCTCACAGTTGATCAGTAACAGCTATATTGATTGATATACTGATACAGGTGATATTATTAGGGAGGTGTGCACATGTTTACATAACTGAAATGTTAATTTACATACTTTGGTCTTTTATTTTTTTCTCTCTCTTCTTTTCTCCCTTTGTAATTCCTATCATAAGAGGAATAGAAGATACTTTTTTAAGACTAGGAAAGAATGGTGGTCTTTAGTTCGTTCTTCATGGAGCAGAGATGCACACCCAGCTTCCTTGAAGCAGCCTGGGCAAGAGCTTGGAGAGGAATGGCTATGTGGTATAGCTAGAGAGGCTGGATATTAGGCTCTGGGCCTTTTCAGCTTTGGCAGAGCTCTGTGCCAAACTTGGCAGGCATCTCAGAGCTGTCTGAACTTGACGGACCATGAGCACTTGGACAATGAGCGCATGAGTGGTGATTGGTCTGGGTTGAGGACAAGAGGGCTTCATCCAAGTGATGTGATCTAGGTGTTTCCAGCGGCTTTTGTACAGCACAGGGAGGCCCTCAAGATGAGGACTTACACTCAGATGTATTTTGATTTTGGAACAAAATGAAGTATTCCGGCATCTCTCATAAAATCTTGTATGTGGAGTAAAAGTCACACCTCCTACTTGGGTATTTATTTTGGGAAGGGAAGAGCAGGGCAGTGGTGATGATGGGACTGTGGTCTTGGGTATTAGAGAGCTTGAGAATTTGCTTTCTCTCACCAAGGGCCTGAAGGGAAAAGAATGGCTTTGTGTGCACCTTAGTATCACCGTCAACCCAACAAGCTTTCAGTTTATTACTGGTATGTGCCAATGGCTGATTCACTTAGCTGTTTGGAAGAGAGTGCTAATGAGGCCAAGGTCAAGGCTCTCATTTTCATACAGTCAAATGCACTTAGTGAGAGAGAAGTTCAGCTCCAGTCACCACAGATTAAATCCCTAATGCACACAACTGCCTTACAAATATGTGTGCTGGGTAATGGGAGGCCAGGTGAGAAGGTGTGAGTGAGTCCGCAAGAAGCGTTGCCATCTCCAAGGGCAGAAACTCAGCGTTCTATAGATATGCCTGTAATCTGTGTGAGTGCTTCTGAAGGAAAGAACACGCTGCTGCCATCTGAACTAATTCACAAAAATGAAATACATCAAACCAAGTGCCTCTAGTTTCTGAATAGAATCTGATATGGAAAAGGCTCTATTATCAATGGGTTTAGTGCCATCTCTTATCGGCACTAAACATTTTACCCTGAAAATGTGCATATTGTGATGTGATTTATAGAAATGCTATGGATTTTAAGAAGCATGTTTACAATTCTGCAGGTGAGGATTCTAAGTTTACATTGTAAGTAAAAATCCTGAAAAGGAAACCATAATTAGAACATGTGCAATGTTCCTAAGGTGTTTTTTTTTTTTCTATTATTGTAGTACAATTTATACACAATGCACTGGCCATAAGGGTTCAGTTCAATGAGTTCGGACAATTGTATGTACCCGTGTAATCACCACTCAATATAAGATGTAAAATCTTTCCATCATCCCAGAAAGTCCCCTTCTGCTCTTTCTCAGCCAGTTCCTCCTCCAGCCTCCTGGGCAACCACTGTTCTATCACCAGAGATTAGTTTTGCCTTTTCTTGACCTTCATAGAGATGCAGTCAATCAGTATGTACTTTTTTACACCTGGCATTTTTTCACTCGATGTTTTTGGGGTCCATGCACATCCCTACATATATCAGAAGCTTATTCATTTTTATATGGTATGAAGATACTACAATCTGTTTGTCCATCATCCTGCTGGGGGATATTTGGGTTGTTTCTTGATTCCAACTTTCACAACTAAGGCTTATCTAAACACTTTCCTCAAATTATTAAAGTTTATGTTTAAATTCTCATTTTTTTAGGCTAAATCTCTCAGAGCAGTAAACTTCTATTGAGGTAGAAGTTCTCCAACAGTAACTCCTATAAACGGTTGCCTGGTTCTCACTTTGCTTTGATTTTCTGCAATTGTTATTAACATTGAGGGGTTTTGGAAAAGTTAAATTGTCAGAAGTGACTGATAAGGGATAGGTACTGTATTGAGCAGGACCAAATGAAGGCACAGGTTCCCTGCAGCCAGGTATGCATCAGCTTTCTGGGCCATGCCCAGTTACACCCGAATGAATATGTTTTGCATTGTACTTTCCAAAGCCTTCCCTGTTTGCCAGCATGAGTTCGTTTGGTACTTTGTTATTTGTTTGCTTATTCTAAAAGAATCTACCAAGCCCCTTTTATATGTTTGTCGGGCTTGTCCTGGGCTCTGCATCCACTGTGGTGAGGGTTACCTTTGTGTCAAAACCAGGGTGAGGCTTGGTGTGTCTGGCCAATAGAAGAAAACTAAATGCATACTTTGGAGAATTGACGGGAATACAAATAAACTATTGAGGTAGAATTATAGAGAGAGTTTTGTGAAAACATCAAGATTTATAAATATATGTTCCTGTTTTTACCCAGAGCCCACTTGATCATATTCTAATGAGGTCTCCTTTGTTTGACTGTAATTTCCCCCCATTTCAGGGGCAGAACAGAGGCTGTTTCCTATTGGTCCTGATATCTCAGTGCATGGCCTGGCTCTCAGAAGGGAGTGACTAGCTCTGTCACTAACTGTGTTTGAAGAAAAAAAAAAAAAAAAGGAAAAGGGACATCTTAGTGGGACCTTGAAGAGAATACTGAGGTGGTGGCGAATGGTGTGGGGATGGTATTCCAAATAAGAGACAGTTTGATCAGTGGAGGTCCTTTGGGTACTAATTGTTTTCTCCCTTGAAAATGTTCCCATTTAATATCTCTGAATCACCATCATGATTTTGAATCCCTTTTAGCAATCTGGTCTTTAATTAACTTTTAAAAAATCCTTAGTACATACACATCTACATAACAAAATGACGGTGAGCCAAGATTTTTTTTTTTTTTAACAAAAGAGTATGTTTTTGTCATTTCTTTAAACAATTATTCTGTTGAATGCCTTATATGCAAAAGAATATGACAAAAACAAAATAGTTGCCTAACATTTCCACAAAGACTTTTATCTTGAATAGAATGAATAAAGGGGATTGTTATTATTATGACTTTTAGCTATCCCAGGTAGAAGAATGATCCATTTTTCAAATAATTTAAAAAATTAAAGTTTCTTCTTCATAATTGATAATCAAATCCAGCCCATGTAATTTATTGTAGAAGAATATACATCTCATTGGTTTAAAGAGACTATTATTAACAAAGAAATTGGATTCTCTTTATTTCACATTTATCATTGAAGTGGAAACTGTACATAACGATTCAAGAAGAGTATTTTAGCATTACTTTTTTCCCCTTTATGCATACAGACTTTGAGTAAATTGCATAGGAAACTTCTCTGATTGAATGTTGGAGGTCATCTTTTGGTAAGCATGGCACACAATGAGCCTAGACATTATGAATTGTAAGATGTGAATTACAGGAGCTTTGAAGATAGGAATAATTCTCCTCGGCAGTGCGTTGAACAAAGAAGCAGAGTGGAAATGTCATCATTTATGTTTTATTTTGGACAGGATCATCTCTTCAATTCCTTCATTTCCTACTTTGCTTTAGCAGATTTTGACATAAAAGAAATCTCATATTCTTTGTAGATATAATGCGGAAGTCTAATATTTTAGAATTCAGAATAAAACTTTCTTTCCTTGCCTTTAAGATCTTAAAGCATTTAAGAAGCATTAATTAAGTTTTGCGAAGCATCTGTAAGATGATTTGGTCAATTCAAAAACATAGTCATAAAGTCTGTACTCAACCTTCAATGACTGTATGTCCCAGTGGAGAAAAGCACAGATAATACAAACCACAGATCATACCCAAACCACTTCTACTCAGTGAATAATGGCAAAGATACTTTTAAAAATGCGGCTAATCCAAAATCACTTACATTTGATTTTAGAATGCATTATATAACTTTTTTTATAAAACCACATGAAAATATACTATCATAATTGTGCTTTACTTAAACAAAATCTACAATGAATTCATTTTCCTCGTATATATGCTGATTACTGGAAGAAAGAAATACCTGTGTGTCAGAAGTGGTCTGGAGATGTGTATTTTTGCCTGTCTGAGATCTGCAAAGTGAAATCACCTACATGAGGTTGCATTTCATATTAGAGATGAGAGAGCTCTCCTCCTGGATAAACTTCACTAGCATAAGCCCTACTCATTTGACAGGCAAAAATGAGGCTCACTGTAGCAACAAATTACTTGCTAGGGTTAGTTAATGTTATTATTTACAGTAAAGGAGCTGCCTCAGGGAAGGGAGAGAAGGAGAGGGAGAGTAACTTAAATTTTCCACAGTTGAAGAGTGTTTAAGCAAATTATGGCCCATCAGGCTCCTATCATTCAACTACCATTAAAACATTGTAACTAGATGGCAACAGCATCCACTGAAATGCCTCTTCTTCTAGGCTTGTGTCCTTCTCTATTTCCCATATCTGAGTTGGGTGCCCCTCTTGGATTCTGCCTTTAAGACTGATTATACTTGGGGCACCTGGGTGGCTCAGTGGGTTGAGCCACTGCCTTCAGCTCGGGTCATGATCTCAGGGTCCTGGGATCGAGTCCCACATCAGGCTCTCTGTTTAGCAGGGGCCTGCTTCCCTTCCTCTCTCTCTGCCTGCCTCTCTGCCTACTTGTGATTTCTCTCTGTCAAATAAATAAATAAAATTCTTAAAAAAAAAAAAAGACTGATTATACTTGTGGTGTTTATACGCTTCATTGTATTATCTTGGAAAGATTTTGTGCTCTTTTGAAAGCTGAGACCATGGCAACCTTGTTTATCATTTCATTTTGAGATCCTACCCAAGTGGCTGACCCATGCTTATCATTCACTAAACTCTAATTTCAGTTAAATAGAATGTTATTAATACAAAAAAGAAAAATCAAGGAAAAAATGTATTCACAGCTACAAACAGAGTCGCGTATTCTCATGCTCTCTCCCTTTCTATACCCACCCCCTTCCATATTGAGCCCTCACTCTTTCCCAGCTGGTTTCTTTGCTTGTTATCCAAGAGCCAGAGTGGATGACTTAGAGTGGCAAGATGCTGGACTGTCACAGATAATGTACAAAGTGTACACGGCATCTAGAAGTGGGAGCTTTGACAGAGAAGCAGCTTTTTGATATAACTTAAAAAATAAACCACTGAACTTTCAGCTTTCAGAAAAGAATCCACAATGTGCTCAACAGATAGTCTTAACCCACAGCTGAGCCTCACCCCAAATCCTAAGCAAACCAAACTCCTCAGTGACCTGTAGACAGTGACACAGGTGACAAGGTTAGTGGTGGAGCCAGGGACCAGATTTCCTGGTGTTTACAACAGTGTCTTCTGAGTATCCTCCTGTTAAGGTCAGCTCGGGCTGCCATCACGAAATACCATAGACTGGGTGGCTTATACAACGGGCATTTCTTCTCACAGTTCTCACAGTTCTGGAGGTTGGGAAGTCCAAGATTAGGGTGCTGGCAGAGTCAGTGTCTGGTGAGGGCCCACTTCCTGGTTGCCGACAGATACAGTTTCACTGTGTCCTCACACATTGGGGAGGAGTTCCTGGGGGAGGGACAGAGAGGCAATGCTCTGGGCTGGTGTCTTCTTCTAAGAGCACAAACCCCATTATGGGGGCTCCACTTTCAAGATCATCTAAACCTAATTACTTCCCAAGGTGCATCTCCAAATACCCATCACCCTGGGTAGGGGGGCCGGTTAGGGCTTCCACATATGAACTTGGGAGGGACACAAATATTCAGTCCATGGTGCCCATGCCATCTTATAGGAAGAGTAGAAAGGAGGGACCTATGAGGCACCAGCCCTGGGCTGCCTCAGGATTCTCCTTTCCATGAACAGATCTGTTCTGTTACCACAAATTTAGGACTAGTTTTGCTTTAAAAATTTTTTCTTTTGAAAAAGAATGCAACTTTCCTATACATTGGGGCCATTGCTAAGAGCCCAAGTGTCAGAATCTTATACTGAGTTCTGATGAGGTCCTCCTGGTCTGATGGAGCTGAGTGGGGTGTCACAGTGAAGGGCAGCATCTGGGGGAGGTGGTCCACCCCAAGTTCTAGGAGGAGGTCTGGTTCTAGAGCAAGAATTCCTCAGAAGTGGACAGAACCCAGGAATAGAGAGACACTTGGACGGTGGGCAGTATCGAAATGTCTGGGAAGGCGGGCAGTTGACATCTGTTTTCCCTTTGGCAAACACTATGCATTTTTGTCTTGTTTTATCATTGTTCCCTTATCCTCGGGCTTAGCACATTGTTTGGTACATAATAACCAGGCATGTATATATTTCTTGACTGTATAAGTGAATTGATTTGAGCTCATTGCATTCATTCTCAGAGGGGCTGAGCTAGCCTGTAGAGTAGGCACACAGTGCTTCGATGATGACAGAGGCAAACATCACAGTCATTAAACGAAGATGGGTTGGGGCCAGAAAAGTAAGTCTTCAATGCCGAGACTCAGAATCCAGGGCCAACGTTCTTTGTGTCTCCTGCCTAGGGTAATGTGAGGTCCTGGGGCTTTGGATTAGGACTGAGCCTATGTCCCCAGGTGTTCTCAGCAGCATGGAGTGGTCTTGGGGTTATGTTGTCTGAAGCAATGCATGGCTGACACATTGTGTTTTGAACATATTTGATTTAATTCATCTTTTTTAGGCTCTGAAGGTGATTGTAGATCTCTCACAGAGTTGAGCACATGCAAAATTGTTTTTCTTCCCTTCTCTACCTAGATTCTTTGATCCAGCTTGAATTATGATATCTGTCATCAAGGAAACACCGGTGATGGTCTGAGAACATACCACCACCTCCTTCATCTCTACCTCTCCAAACAACCTTAGTGTACGTTTGGACTGCGACATACACACACACAAACACACACACTCACTGATGGAAACCTACAGGTTTGCACACAGACCCCAGAGCACATTGGGACAACAATCTCAGGGTTTTCCCCTCTTCTTTGAACGAGACTTCCTAAAAGAGTGGTTTCTGTTCCTATTGTAGAAAGTTGGGGAAGAAAGGCCTCATAGGATCTCCGTGCAATTCCCCTGTCCAGAGAAGACTTGTGGACATTAGTCATATCAGTCCTGGCAGCCAGCAACACTGTCCTGTGGACCCTCATGCTTGGCTGGCAATTGACTATGGCGCTTCCCCCTCTCATTCACAGGAAGGCCGGCACCATCTCCCAGTCAAGTCCTTTCTCCAATAAACGACACTGCCCAGGGCTCAACCTTGTGAGATAAAACTGTGGTGGGGCTAATAATAGAAACCACAAATCCTGCCTGCCAATCCTGCATTCTAACCCCTAATCCACTTGTATCAAGGACAAATGTTTTCAGGAAAATAAAATGACGCTGTGGAGAACACGCCTGACGGGACTGCTCCTATTGTCAGATCTTCCCCACAAAAACCTAGAAATAGGGGCTCTATTTCCCCTTCCAGACCTTTGTTACCATATATCTAGTTTCAAGCCTCCTTTAATTGCTCATGAAGCCTGAGTTACAAAAGCTGTGAAAAAAAAAAAGAAAAGAAAAAACCCAGGCAGGAGGGGGAAAGAGACCCAAAACACCATCACGGTTGCAAGTTACTTAATGATGGGAATGTGTCTTCCGTGTCTCAGTATAATGCAAATAGCCTGATGGAAAGTTCAGCATTAGATGAATAGGACGCTCACGTTTGTCTGATGGAAAGTTGGCTAAGTGGGCCAATTCCTTAATTCAGTGACTGGATTTGAGGGTCCAAGGCAGCCTGCTCAGTGGAGAGTATCCTCAGAAAACCTGCATGGGAGTTCCAGCTTGCCCTGTGTATCTAGTTCAAAGGGACAAACCATTTCATGTTCCAGGCCTTAGAGCTCTCATTCTAAGACAGCAGGAGTGTAGCAGCCCTGTTTGCCCTGCACGGGAGTGTTTTGAGGCTCAGGGAGAGAGAATGTATAGGAAACGCTGTATCAACTGTAAATCCATCTGTAACTAAGGGGAGTTATTATCACTGGACACAAATCCATTTATTGTTCCTGATTGGGTGTACACATAATTCAAATTCCCCGGAAAATAGCTCAGCCTTCATTTCCAGCTGTGCGGTATGCAGCTTCTAAACATTTCTCCTGAAACCTTGCCTCTGAAAACCTTTAGTGTGGAGGGTCTGCACAGATCTTTGGCCCTTGGTGAACTGTTCCATCCCCAGGCAGCTGCCGGGCAGCAATTCCTGATTTGATGTGTGTTTTAACCAGCCTTCCTGCATCTTGGCCACTAAAATGTTTTCACAGAGATGCACACCAGAGTGGAGTCAGACACGAACTTTGGTGAGATGAGTTCTGGGAGGAATCTGGTTTAACAAATGATATATGTAAACAGGTCTCAGGAAGCTGTGGCTACAGACTTCTCTTACGAAGCTTTAACTCGCTGGGTTTTGAAACGCCATGTTTGCTTTACCATGTGCTGAATGTCAGTGAAACAGCAATGTACATGGAGAGTTCTCAGCTGGTAATGTGATAACATCCAAAATATTATTCTTGTTCAGTATCATTCTGGAATTCTCATGGCATTAATGAAACTAAGGAGAAACAATCTCATGCTTTTTGGGGAGGGTGAGTGTGTTCTCAGCCTGGGTTTTGGGGGAGTTCAGCCTACTCTAACTGCATGACAATAGATTTATTATTGAAGAAATAAAGAAAGAAGTCAGACAAAATCACCAAATGAAATAGTCATTTACTCTTCTTTTTTTCTTCAGGAAATCTGTTTTGTAGTTTTTTGTGTATCTTTCCAATATTTTTAAGGAAATATAAATAAAGACCAATGCATACTCATATTTTCCCCATTTACCTTACAAAGTTAAGTCACCCACTCGTTTATGTTAGACATGTATGCTTGTGTTTACAGATTAATAAAACACAGCTATGAGAGGTGTTCGATGTTTTAGGACTCCACTTTTACTAACCAGGACCACGTCAACATGAGAGTCCTACTGGTTCCAAAAGCATGCCTTGCTCTAGTAGTCCCTAGTCATTTTCTCCTTGGTTCCCATAGGCTACCAGACAATACACATTTGCCTTCACTCTGGGCTGTAGCGAAAATAAAATCAGAAGAGAAAGAAGAAGATATGAAGTGGAACAATGTGGTTGGGAAATTCCCATGCCTTTACCCTTTAAAAAAAGAAATTAAGAAAGAAAGAGAGAAACTCTCTTGTAAGTAAGGCCAAAGAGAATATTAAATGCATACACCATGAGTCAAAGAAAATAATATTAACATTTATTCATCAAAGTGGATCATTGGTGTTGGCTGAAAATGTGAAATTTCAGGGGCTGTGTTCTCTGTCAGTGCATTTGTCTCAAACCACAAGTGTCTGAGTTCTTATTGCTTAAGTGCCCAGTTTCTCGGGTGGTTTTTTTTTTTTTTCTTTTTTCTTTTGTTTTTGGCCCCTGAGTAAATATCCAAAGAATGGATTTGTTAACAAAGAATAAGACTAGCCAATAGGTGAAGAAAAATAAGAAAACTCTTCCATAATTCAAGAAAGGACCAAATTTTTTTTAAAAAGTCTTTTCTTTTTCTAAGCAGATTTAATTTAGAAGTCTGAACCAAGAAAAATTACAACATCATGCTTTGGCCAGCTTGCCTCAGAGAATAGCTTGTGTGACCAATGGAAGTCATGGGGGAAGGGAAATTCGGAGTGCAATGCGGAACTTCTCTGTCATTTTAGGGTTTCACAATACACACAGGAAACATTTGTAGCTGGCCCTCCGTTAGCCCAAAAGATTAGCTAATCCCTTGTTTCACCATAAAATGTCTTTTCAGCACAAGGTCCTGAACTTCAAGTGGTCTGGCCGACTCATAGCCCTCCTGGGTTACGGTGGAGAGATGCTTGACACTGTTCATGCTGACTTAGGCAATCAGGAAACTGGGATGGTTCGGGGAGATGTGGTCCATTGACATGAGCCTCTCCGTAGCCCACCAGTGGAGCAAGCTGATTCCCATCCCATGTCCAGTGTGCCCTGGAAATTCCACAGCAAGGTTCTTAGGGCAGTATTAGATTCCTGGAGCCAAGAGATGGATTAACTGCCTAGGTGCCCCAGTGAGATTCCAACTCAGATTAACACATTGTATCGATACAACCTTTATGTCTATATAGTGGAGCTGTGACCTCAGGTTGTACACAGAGGAAGGATAAGCAGCAACCTTTTACTGTGGTGGTTTCTAAATACCTTTACTACTAGCCTGCTTTATCACGTGTAAGTTTCCCACTAGCTTTCTTTTCTTTTTCCTTGACATAATCATGTATTTCTAAAATGTTTGGGGGGAATTTTGAGATTATACTTTTTATAATGTGTATAAAAAAATTCATCACAGATTTATTGTGCTACAGGAAGTTTTAGAGAGTATCTAGTCCAATGGTCCAATGCCTTTTATTTTACAGATAAAAACATGAGAAGCCCAGAGAGGTTAAGTGCATTATTCAAGGTCACTCAGCTAGCCGGCCCCAGTAGATTTGCTGTGTGAGCACACAGGTCTTCTTAAACCATTCCCACAGGTCCCATGTTTTCACAGCTCCTCATTAAGCAAAGGCCCTAACTAAAAGAGCAATTTTGTCACACATTCCACATCAGGCACTTTTCACCTCTAAGATGTGGGGATTCCACCAAGAATGCCATTGGCCTAAGATCAGCTTTGAGGGTCAGCTGCTCACAGAGTTTCCTGTTCACTGAGGCAGTGTGACAGCTGGGGAGTATCTATCACATTTGTCTTTCCGAATAACCCTGAGAGTGAAGCTGGAATTTGGCATAGATTCTAAATTGCAACTATGACCAAATTCATGTTGTTTTCCCCATCTTGTATTATAAGGTTCTATCTGTATATGTAAAATACAAAACTAGAAAATAAATAATAGGAATAATTAGGGTGAAGGGAAAGTTGTGTGTTTGACAAAAAAATGATAAAGATAGGTAAAGTCTGTACACAGAAATGAATATGATAAAGTCTTTGTTTAGTGTGTGGAAGAGTGTATCAACGTTGGCTTTCAGTTGCTTAGTAGACTTAGCAAAGTGGGATAGAAGAGCAATTTTAAGATTCTGAATATTCATAAGATTAAAAAAAAATCAATTCAAGAGAAGCATAGCTTTTACTCACACTAAGACCAGAGAGAATATTTTCCCCTTAAAACCATCCTTTGGGGAGATACAACAGTGTTTTTCATGCCATGATTTCTCACTGTATTCCTCAGTGCAAGCCAAAGGCACAACACCTAATGCAAATCAGAAAACGTGTTTCCAGGGTATTGAGTGTGGGAACAAATAATGGATCTAAATATACACAGCACCGTTTAGAAAGCAGTAGATCCCATGTCCTTCAGGAAATCTTCTGTATCTAATGTCCCTAAAAACCGTTTTGTAAAAATAACTGTTGGGCAGCAAAGAAAGAAGGAACTATGTAGTGAATCCAGTGAAGATTCTGGTTCCTGAGGCAAAGCCTACTGGTGCTCCCCAATACCCATGCTCTCGGCTTCTTCAGGGGCCAAACCAGAGCATATTTCTGTCATCTTTGCACTCAGGTGGGACCATGTGACTGAACTGTTTCAATGCCCTGTGAGCAGGCCTGGCCCACCCCTCCCCCTCCTCTCCCTCTTCCGGCTTATACCCTCTCAGAGTCGTTGGAGGGAGAAAGTGCTAGGCTTTGGGGCTTGGCATGTGGCAAGCACAGGATTCACATGATCTGTTAATGTTGCTGCTCTTTAGAAATCGGTACTTTTATGTTCAGTTTCTGTGGGGAAGGCCCGAGGCAGGACAGGCTGCGTTGAACTTCTAGCAGGAAAGCATCTCAGGGTGACCAGGCGCTCCTTCCCGCCACCGTGCCTTCCTCCCCTGCCCTTCCCGTGTCAGTCCCAGCGACAGCCAGTTCCACCTTCCAACTTTGAGCCAGGCTGCCCCAATCTGGGATCGGCTGGGTCCCTCTGAGACTTTTGAATCATGTTCATATATGATCCTCCCGGGACAAGAGGCTGAAATAACAACGACCATAATTCCTGATAGTAAATACAGGCTCTTGAGTGTACGAGGTTTTGTTTGTTTTGTTTTTGCCACTCAGAAAGTCTCTGATGATTCTGTCAGAGCATTTTCTGATGTGAGAAAGTCTTACAATATTCCTTGAGAAGGCATGTTTCTGGAGAGATGATTTCACAAAAATAGACATTTTCGTATTGAAACAGGAAATAACTCAGTTTCTGAAGAACTGCGTACTAGGTAAATCTTTCTTTAGGAATTTGGTGTCTTTTTTTTCTTTGCTCCTGACCAGAAACATAAAGGTAGCCAGAGTCTTGGCTAATAATAACACCTCGATGTGTACAGACCTGGCCTTCCTCAACAGCTTGCTGAGCTATTTGTGTCAGAAAGGATTTTATCATAAGTACATTTCTTTTCTTGCTATCACATGATACACCATTGAATTTCCCATCATACAAGCTTTCTAATCTCATTTACAGTCACAGAGGTTGAAAATAGATAATCAGCATTTAAGTACTTTACAGTCCATGAAGTAATCCAGCTACCCACCCCGGAGTGGAAGCCATGCCGGGCATGGCAGGGGTTTCGGACAGGGGGGCCTGCTTCTAGTCGGCTATTAATGAGTCCTGTGACTCCTACAGCTCCTTGATTTCTCGTGACCCCGTTGCCGTATGTGCAAATTCACAAGTTTGTTTCTCTCAGTATCTCTCCCATCCTCATACAGTACAGCATTCTCATTTTCTAAGTATTTCAACTTAATTTGCTATAATGTCTTCAGTCATGGTGCAAGACGGACCAGGGTCACGTGTAGGACTGCGACAGTTTTTTCCGAACCTAAGAAGTATGTCCAGGGAGGCCTGCCAGCTTCCTTGATCTTAATTCTCTTCTGTTCTACCAAATGCTCCTGGAGCAACGAGTGATACTGGGGTTGACCTGGGCTGCCTTCTTCCCACTCCCTTCCCTGGCCTAACTTCCCTGACTCATTCGTTCATTTCTATGTTTAATTTCTGTAGCACTAAAGCAAACTTCTCTTCTGAGAAAGTCTGTTGGGCAAGGAGTGAACTGACCAACTGACTAAGTAAAACTAAAACCTGACTTAACTTGAGCTCCCCACCAGTTCCTTAAGACTATTCAGCATTTAGCTATTTGGTTCATCGGACTGGTTGACAACCAACTTATTAATAGTTATCCTTTGTTTCGAGAACATTCTTCGGTCATCAGGAGTTCTGTGAGTTTAAGTAGAACTAAGGAGGGCACTTGTAAATGGATTTAGAAAATTGTAGGCACCTTTACATTTGCAAGGTGATGACAAACAGAAGAATGCAATCTGAAAAAGATTGAGGGTGATTTAGGGTTTCTTCAACAAAAGATGAGGCTTTACAGAGGAAAGAAGAAGGGCGGAGTTATGTTTCCTGTCAGAACCAGCGGAATGGCACTGCCAGCGTGCACCTTAGAGGAAGTCTCCTCACAGAAGGAGACCTGACCTGACCATACCATATGGGATTTCTGGGACTCGAATCCATGTCCGTCCAAACCCTGGTTGTAACTTGGATCCCAGCAAGTTTGATTCCCGCAACGCTACTCAGTGTGATATGCCATTTGCTAATTTTATTATTTCTGGAGAATAGGAAGGGAACTACTAGCTAGAGGCTAAATAAAGCCGCACTCCCCCCAACCCCATTCGGTTCCGTCGGCGTGTCATGGAGGTGTGTGGTGTGCTGAGGAAGCAACCAGACGGCAGGGCTTTGATACTCAGTGTCCTTGTACTCTAGGTTTCGGTGCTGTTGTTGCTGTCGTTGTCTGTATTTCTGTCTCACCATCAATGGTGGCAGCCACCGGCGGTCATTGGATAGGCCTTGGCCAGCCTCTAGGGCGGCTGCTCTGCCCAGTGACTGGATCTTTCCTGTTAGCATGCTGATCATACTTGGAAATTATGAGTCACTGAAATGTAGCCGTGAGCAGGGCGGGTGGGTAGATTACGAGGGAAAGTGCAGCCAAGACTTCCTGTACCCGCTCAGGATCATTATCTTTGGGGGAAGATAGAGACTCACTGTGGCAAGAGGAACACCTCAGCTACTTGGCATCTGCTGTGTACAAAACGGATTCAGGGAGAGGGTAGGGACACAAATGAAAAAGGAAACAGAATCAAATTCTCTTTTGCAGACATCAGGGTGGAGCACTGAGAGCCACGTTATAATATCCCTGTTATTGACACCTTCAATTTGTTATTAGCTGGTGAGACTCATTTACTATTCACATTTGTCTGCCCTCATTCCACTCCTAGCAACTGCAGTTAACAGTCCTATTTAAAATAATAGAGTGAGATTGGTAACATTACTGATTTAACAGGAAATTAGACGACTTACATTCACAGAGCTTAGGTAATTGATACCAACAGCACTTTTCTTGTAATTTATGCACTATGATTGATTTCATTCCCCAGCTAGTCCTAAAAGAATCTCTGAAGCATATTCATATTCAGCCATCAGATGACTGTGCAAAGGAATTAAATGAGTATTACCCTGCTTGCTATCTATTCCAGAGCTGGCAAAAAGTTTCTAAGTGGTTTGGAGCTCAGAAGTCAGTCTAAAATTACAATGTTCATATAAAAGAGTTCAGCCTCAGAGCATTTCTTTGTAAGTGACAGCTGTGAATTTATATGAAGAAACCCTCTTACTGACAACAAGGACACAATTACAAATGGGTCAATTACTCTTTTAAGAGTATTTTTATAAACTCTATGTAAATACGTAGTCCTTGAAATACCCTAAAAAAATTCACTCACCTATAATAGTGTTGTTATAAATGACCCATTACCAGATGTTCATTCCTATTTGCATCTGGTATTTGCATCAAAATATATGACCTTGCTTCCCGCTCCTCCACACCCACCCCTCCCTAGTAGAATTAACAATGCTGAGAACAGGACATTTGATAAAAAAAAAAATGAGTAAACATTCAATTTCTGTATTCTACCCCAGAAATCTCGGGAAACAATGGCAAAGAAGAGACGACAAATCTACAGTGTACAAATACATCATTATTCTTGTTTTGGGGCTACTTCTTTAGCAGAGCAGGCACGGTCTGGGCCCTAACTGCCTCTCCACAGGGCTTCATTTCCCACCATGTTTCCTCATCTGACTTGTAGTCAATCATGTGGAGCAGTCCCTAGGCCCTCATGCTCCTCACCCTGTTTCCGGCACTTGGGCTACTGCACTGGCTCTTTTTTCTCCCTGGCATGCCCTTTCCTCTGCTTCCTTACCTGGAATGACTACTCATCCTTCAGAACTCAATGAAACAGTCACTGCCTCTAAATCCCTTCATGATTCCGCAGTCTCATGCAAGTCTTCCTCCTCTATGTTCCCTTAGCAGCCCATGATTGAGCCCGTCCTAACCTTTGTCACACACATTAATGTGATTTATGTGTTTATCATTCCATCAGACTGTAAGTTTCTTGAGGACAGAGATCACTAGTTAATTAACTGTTAATTAACTGTGAACTTGCTGCATCCATAATAATACTGGAAACAGAATGGTGGTTGACAAATGTTTCCCAAATGATTTGCGAATGTAGAATGCAACTCCCTGAAAGACCAAATTTATGGGCCGCCACCATTTTCAAGTTTAATGTAGAGTTCAATCCTAAATATTTCACCACATACATATTAACCCCCAGGCACGTGTGCATGATTCATCAGATGAGCACCCAGGCCTCATTACTGACCATTTCTACAGAGTCAGACTGGTTCAGATTCGCTAAGAAACTTGACCTTAGTGCGCTCAGTGCATCCCAGGGAAAAGTGGAGTCATGGTCAGAGTTCTTGGATTCCTAGAATTGCAGGGACCCCAGGAACACCCTGAAGGTTTCTCACTGTAAAAACTAGGAAACAGGTAGTCTGGAGGTCTAGAGATGTCTGCAGTATGGAATGGGTACCCTCTACCTTGAGGAAGGATTAGCTTGCTTTCTAGGGTCTATTGATTCTCATTTAAAAACCCTCACTGATTGCTGAGGCTAGAAAGCTAAAAACTACATTGCTTCCGGTCCCTTGCTGCTAGGCTTCTAGATTTATCTTCTCCAGTCAGATAAACTCCTGTGAAACTTTAATTTAGAGGCGAGATATGTGAGTGTGGGATGGAGGTGGCTTAGTTCTGAAGCCAGCAGCTAAGTTGTAGCTTCCTGATCTGATGGGGGAGGCGGGGGGGGGGGTTGGAGGGGGGCAGGGGTCCTTCTGATTCAGCAGCTTCTGCACCAGTGGAAATAGGCTTCACTCTATGGGGCAGAGGCAGTTGATTCTGTGGTCTGGGAGTCCTGCCTGGGAGATCAGCCTAGAGCAATGTTTCTCAACCAATAGGCATACCCTGGAGGTATTGTAGGTCCTGTTCCAGATAACCATATTAAAGCGAATTATTGAACTATTACAATAAAGTGAATCAAATGAATTTTTTGGTTTCCCAACACATATAAAAGTTGTGTTCACACTATAGTATAGTCTCTTAAGTTAAATAAAAAATACTTGAATTAAAAAATACATTATTGGGTGCCTGGTTGGCTCAGATGGTTAAGCATCTGCCTTTGGCTCAGGTCATGATCCCGGGGTCCTGGGATCGAGTTCTACATCGGGCTGCCTGTTCAGTGAGGAGTCTGCTTCTCTCTGTCTCTCTCTGTCTGTCTCTTATGAATAAATAAATAAAATCTTTTGAAAATTTTTAATAAATACGTTATTACCAAAAAAATGCTAACCATCATCTGAGTTTTCAGCAAGTCATGGTCTTTTTGCTGGTGGAAGGTCTCCCCTTCATGTTGTTAGCTGCTGACTGATCAGGGTGGTGGTTGTTGAAAGTTGGGGTAGCTGTGGCAATTTCTTAAAATAAGATAATGATAAAGTTTGCCACATTGATTGATTCTGCCTTTTACAAATGATTTCTCTGTAGCAGGTAATGGTGTTTGATGGCATTTTACCCATAAGAGAAGTTCTTTCAGAGTTGAAATCCCTGCTCTTGAATCCTGCTGCTGCTCTATCACCTAAGTGTATGTCATATTCTAAATCCCTTGTTGTCATTTCTGCCATTGTCACAGCATCTTCACCAGGAGTAGCTTCCATCTCAAGAAACTACTTTCTATGCTCGTCCATAAGAAGTACCTACACATCTGTTCAAGGTTTCTCATGAGATTGCAGCAATTCAGTCCCACCTTCAGATTTCACTTTCAATTCCAGTTCTCTTGCTATTTTCACCACATCTGCAGTGACTTCCTCCACTCAAGTCTTGAACCCTTCAGAGTCATCCAGGAGAGTTGAAAGTAACATCTTCCAAACTTCTGCTAGTGTTCTGCTAATAACCTCCTCCCATGGATCACAAATGTTCTTAATAACATCTAGGAGGGTGAACACTTCCCAGAAAGTTTTTAATTTATTCTGCGCACATCTGTCAGAGGAATCACCATCCATGGACACTGTAGCCTTATGTAGTCTATTTCTTGAGTAGTAAGATTTGAAAGCCAAATTCTTCTTCATGGGCTACAGAAAGGATGTTGTGTCAGCAAGTGTGAAAATAAATTAATCTCATGGTACATCTGCATTAGAGCTCTTGGGTGACCTGGTGCATTGTCAATGAGCTGTAGTATTTTGAAAGCCATCTTTTTTTTCTGAGCGGTAGTCCTCAATAGTGGGCTTAAAATATTCAGTAAGCCATGTTATATACAGATACACTGTCTACCGGGTTTTGTTTTTCCATTTATACAGCAGAGGCAGAATGGATTTAGCATAATTCTTAAGTGCCCTAGGATTTCTGGAATGGTCGTTGAGCTCTGGCTTCAACTTCAAGTCACTAGCTGCATTGGTCCCTCATGGGAGAGTCAGCCTGTCCTTTGATGTTCTTAAGCCAGGCATGGACTTCTCCTCTCTAGCTATGAAGGACCTAGAGGACATCTTCTTCCAATAGAAAGTTGTTTCATCTACATTGAAAATCTGTTGTTTGGTGTGGCCACCTTCATGAATTATCTCAGCTAGATCTTCAGGAGAACTTGCTGCTACTTTTATATTAGCACCTGCTGCTTCCCCTTGCATTTTTGCATTATGGAAATGGCTTCTTTCCTTCAGCCTCATGAACCAGCCAATGCTAACTTCAAACTTTTCTTCTGCAGCTTCCTCACTTCTCTCAACCTTCACAGAATTGCAGAAAGTGAGGGCCTTGCTCTGGATTAGGGTTTGGCTTAAGGGACTGTTGTATTTGGTTTGATCTTCTATCTAGACCACTCAGACTCTCCCCGTATCAGCAATAAGGCTGTTTTGCTTTCTTATCATTCATATGTTCACTGGAGTAACACTTTTAATTTCCTTCAGGAACTTTCTCTTAGTATTCATAAAAGCTAAGTGTTGGGTGCCAGAGGTCTAACTTTTGGCTTATCTTGGCTTTCGACATGCTTTCCTCATGAAGCTGAATCATTTCTAGCTTTTGATTTAAAGTGAGAGATGTATGACTCTTCCTTTCACTTGAACACTCAGAGGCCATTGTGGGTTGTTAATTGGCTTCATTTCAGTATTGTGTCTCAGGGAATAGGGAGGCCTGAGAAGAGGGGGTGTGATGGGGGCAATGGCCAGTCTGTGGAGCAGTCAGAGCACACTCAACATTTATTAAGTTTGCCATCTCACATGGGCGTGGTTTGTGACACCACAAAATAATTACAATAGTAACATCAAAAACCA
Source organism: Mustela putorius furo (assembly GCF_011764305.1). Taxonomy (NCBI): domain Eukaryota; kingdom Metazoa; phylum Chordata; class Mammalia; order Carnivora; family Mustelidae; genus Mustela; species Mustela putorius. The sequence continues at coordinate 79,088,052 of NW_025421987.1, forward strand.
CTGATCACAGATGGCCATAACAAATATAATAATAATGAGAATGTTTAAAGAATTGGGAGAATTACCAAAATGTGACACACAGACATGAAGAGGGCAAATGCTGTTGGGAAACAGTGCCAACAGACTTGCTCAATGCAGGTTTGCCACAAGCCTTCTATTTGTAAAAAATGGAGTATCTTCAAAGCTCAAGAAAGCAAAGTGCAAAACTAGGTATGCCTGCACAGGTAATAAAATCTATTTAGTGCATTGAAACAGCACCCCTCCCCCCCCAAAAGAGAGAGAGAAAGAGAACAAAATAGCATAAATGGAATAGCAAAAATATCTAATTACACTGTTCCTAGTAAAAGTTAATTTGTTTTAGATAATTTATATTTTAGTTTTATGTGTGTGCATGTACATACATCTATGTATGTGTATTCTGAGTCACAGTGTAAAATGTATTTCTAGCTATAAGTCTCAGTCACAGAGGTTCAAGCACATCTGGCCTGCAGTCTTACCTCTAGCATTTTCAATAATCTTCTTAATCTCTTCATCCCTTCCTGTGTAAACAATCCAGGAGTCTTTTTTTTTTTTTTTTTTTAATCTGTAGAACATCTGTTCTCCTGTCCATCAGGCAGCATAAAGGTATATAGATTTTCTTTTTTTAAGTTGTTAGTTGCATGACATTTTATTTCAATCGACAGCATTCCCCTTTGTTTTTTTCAGGTACTTCCCTATACCTTCTTTAATAAGGACAAGATAAAAGTGTAAGATAGGAGTGTATGTTTGAGGGTTCCAAAATTTTTCTGGTTCCACAGCATATTCTAGGGACCCCAGGGAGGAATTTGTTCTGGAGCCATTCTAACAAACTCCTGGGACTTCCTGCACATGGCTCAGAAGGAAGGGGCTATACCCAGAAGCAGCTGGGCTCCAGGCATCCTGGTAGGAAATGACTCGGGGTAACCATAAAGAGGTTGGGTGAAGTGATAATAGGTGTTGGGTGTTGGGTGAGGTGGTCCTGCAAAATACTGTTAATGTGCTAAAGAAGCAGAATAAAGATTTGACAGCCATCTATGGAAAAGTAAAATCCTGTGAAGATCAAGACAGGAGCAGGTTTAAACACTCTCTTAATTACTGCTCTGGGCAAAAAGTCAGCTGATAGCCCAGGATTAAAAAAAAAAAAATTACGAACGCCAACAATTCTTCTGATTCTTTTTAATTAACTTCATGTTTCCTTTATGGCAGTCTGCCGCTCAGAGGCTTTTCTGACTAGGGAGCCTGGTTGTCTCCACAGAGGGGACCTAGATTGCTGGTGGACAGAGGGAAAACAGAGAGATTTTCCTCATGCCATTTATATCTCATACTATATACAAGTGTTACCTATTCAAAATCAAACAGCCCCAGCACTTATGCCCCCAACCATATTCACAGGTGATGACCTCATCTTTTACCTCAGGGACTTAATGGAACAGTCAAAAGACTCTCCTCAGATTCCTACAGTCAGCAAGTTTCTAGCTAACATGGTACCTGAGATGTAGCAGCCAACTTCCTAAATGTACGCTGAATGGCAGCCCGGGTCCAGCAGGCCACAGGTTCTGTCCTCAGCCCGACTTGTAAGTCTTCCTATATGGTTGCCACGTGCTGCCTTGACCGACCTTTGCTGGACCGGGACACCCTTCCCCATCCTGACCGTTCTTCAGTTTGGCGCCCTTCTTGCCTCGCTGGTGGTGGGCCTTTTCTTGCTAACTCCTTGGTCATGTCTTCTGCTCTTAACACCGCGGTATTAGGGAGGACCTATAGTGACCCCAGTGAAATGAATGAGACTTGAAATTTTGTTTCATGCCAGTGTTGCGGCTCCAATACTTCCGCGGTGCCCTATACGGAGCAGACACTCGATAAGTGCCTTTTGACTGGCTGAGGACATCTTCATAAATTCATGTAAAATTCAGTGACGGGGAATTCTGTGGGAGGAAGTGGGGCTGCCCTCCCCCAGCCACCCTCCTGGAAATCCAAATTTCTTAAATGAAATTTGAGAGAGCCTTAGGCTGACTCTCCTTATTTCTGCCAAGTGTTAATTATGTGTGGAATCTCAGGGGACTTCCATGTATGGATTACAAGGGATATTATAAGGGGACATTAAGAAAGACAGCTGGGAGCAGGATGGCATTCCTTTCTAAATTTTCAAAGATCTGCAATTCTCTAATTTGCGTTTGGGAGAGAGACCCTTTCTCTCATACATTTCATTTGTGTTTATTGAAAAAAGAGAGATTATTTCCAAGAAAAGCCCTTTGTCTGATTTGCCCTTTGCATGATCAGGATTCAAAAAAATAATGGGAATTTTTCAATCATTGTCCCTGAACTATGACAACTATGATATTATAGGTCCTGACATTGTTGTCTGGATCATTACACTAACTAGTGTATGTGTAAGAATATCTTATTCCTTTCTAAAAATACTATTTTTAAAAACAACCTTCATATGTGGGACGGCCATGACACAGTAGGGTAAACCGGATAGATTATTTTCTGTCCTGTGTCGTCGCGTGAGGGACTGCTCTCATTGACTTAAACACTTATTCCAACTTTGTTGTCATTGCCCAAAAGGAGGCTGGGCTGTTCCAGGAAGCACTTTCCCAGCTATTTCAGGAAAATCACGCGCTCATTCATAGTCACACCTCGTTTTTTTACTCTTAATCTAAACTCTATTAGCTTGATCATGTACCTCCCTATTTATCAGATTTGGCACCAGACAACTTGGTGCTGTTTCCTAAAAATCAAGTCAAATGACGAACATTTGTTAACATTAACACTATTTTTGAGAAGCAAGTGAGTGATAGAGGCCCTGAAAGTGATTTCAAAAGAGGAGCCACAAAGAGCTCACAGAGCCTGGGATAGCTTTTCAAATTGGGACGGCGCTCGTTGTAGTGGGGAAGAGTTCATACATCTCTTACAATCCATCTCTTCATCTTCTGTTCTAATCTGATACTGGAAAATGCACTCTGAACTGGGGAAATAATCTTAGTGGGTGAAGACTCTGGCCATTTCTCAAAATTTGGGGGGAGAAATTCCATCTTGCGGAATTGAAAAGAAGATGAGTACAAGGGAATATATCATTAAAAAATTCCAGATTGGGGAAAAAACCCCCCAATGGTGGGAAGTGTAAGAACCATATAAACCTAGAGTCAAACCTCCACTTCATCTGTACATGTTTGCCACTTTGGGCTTGTCATTTAGCCTTTCCAAGAGACTGTTTCCATGTCTACACAAGGACGGTCTGTTAAATGGCACTTTAGGTAAATCACTTCATACAGAGCCTGGCAAACAGAATTTTAGGCTCTTGAAAATTGCTATTTTCTTTCTTTTCCTTGGAGAATTTAGTAGACAGAACATAGTTTAGGAGAAAGAAGACTCTCTGGGACTCAAAAGTCCCAAGTTCTAGTCCCAGTTCATTAGTGAGGTGACCTTGATTGAGTCACTCAAACTTTCTGGGACTGGTTTTAAAAGTACATTTTTAAAATTATATTATTTACTGTGGCAGTTAATTTTATGTGTCAACTTGGCTGGGTCATGATGACCCGATATTGGGTCAACCATTATTCTGGATATTTCTGTGAAGGTATTTTTAGACGAGATTAATATTTTAATCAATAGACTCCGAGTAAGGCATATTGACTTCCATAAATGTAGGTGGGCCCCATCTGATCAGTTGAAGCCCAAGTAGGAATAAAAGGCTGACTCTCCCCCCCAAAAAGGAATTCTGCTAACAAATAGCCTTTGTACTTGAACAGCTACATTTGCTTTTCCCTGACTCCCCACCTTGTAGATTTGGGGCTTGTAAGTCTCCATGATTATGTGAGCCAATTCCTTAAAATAAATCTTTCTCTCTTTCTCTGTATCTCTCTCTTTCTCTTTTTTTCTATTTACATATCCTACTGGTTCTGTTTCTCTGGAGAAGTTGTACTCATATACCTCCCTCAAAGTTTTCTTTTTTTTTTTTTGCCATGGAGAAGAATACAGGAAGTCATGTACAGAGCACAGCCTGCTACAGTCAGAATGACAGCACCAGCGTAGGAAACATCAATTCCCTTTTCCCTCCCCTTTGCCTGTGGAGCCTCAGTTTTCTTATTTGGAAAATGAAGACGTTAGACTCACTAGGTAATTTCTAAAGCTGCTTCAGCTAGGAACATTTAAGTATCTACACGAAACTAATTGCTTGGGCTGTAACATTCAAATATAGTCATGTCTAAATTGGGTTTCTGCCAAGGAAGAAAGGCATGTGGGGTGTACAAAGACTATTTATGTAGAAACAAACCCTTTTAGGGGTGTGCAAAGAGTTAGGGGGACGAAAGGGGAACTCCTGGTAGTCCTATAAATATTCTTATAAGCATAGATGTTTTCTTAGTGGCTGGAGGAAGCAAAGCATGAGCTCTTACACTATGCAGAAGTAGCACGGGAAAGTACCTATTTTACCTGTTACCGCATTTATATGTCTCTCCGTGCACACATTCAAGTGACTAACTGCAGAGAGAAGAGTCATTTGATGGATTCAAAAAACCTATGGCATCAAGTCGAACAACAACGCTGACCTTTGATCAGCGTTGGTTTTTGTTGGAAGGAGAAAAGAAGCACCTGAGGTTGCATTATAACTATATTCTTAGCAATTCACCAGAAAAGTTCCCCAGTGTATTTTAGGACATAAGTGTTGTCTCCTTTCTTAACCATGAAGTGGCGAGATACTTAAACATACTGGCTGGAGTACTTTGGGTCTTTGAGTTTTTTGATGAAATAGTTGGAAAAATCCTTTGTAAGCTCTATGGTGCTGTATGAGGGCAAGTGATTGTTATTCTTACAATATACACTCAAGTGATACCTGTAGTTTGAGGCTCAGGTGAAGGAAGTCTGGCTAAGAGGGCCACTTACTCACATTCGAGTTCCATGTTTTCTTTACGGTGCATACAGGGAGATCTTGTCAGGTAGGTCCATGAGCAAAGTTAGCAACTGCTCACACAGCTTGACTTGTGTCAGACTGGCTTCTTGCTCATCAGTCCAACTGCCCACAGCCTGTCACCTGGGCTCTGGGCCACCAGCCTCTATGCTACTCTGCTCCATGATGCATCCTGAGCCACTCGAGGCACATTCACTGTCATGAGAGCTCATTGCTTAAAAACAGTTGGTGCTACTCCACTGCATATATGATGACATCCAAATAACTTTGCATAGCACACAAGGCCTTTGAAATTTACGGCCTCTGCTGTGATAATTGCCCACTCTTCTGTGGCCCAATTCTAGGCTCCAGTCTGTAAACCTTCATTCTCAAATTCCATATTTATTCAGTAAATATTTAGGGCAAGCCTACTAAGGTGCTGGAATACAATGAGAAAATAAGAGAGTAGAAGGAAACTGGGAGGGGGTAGGTGGTAGGACCATACGGTAAGGTCTTGAATGTCACTGTCAGGCCTTTGGGCTTTGACTCTGAGTGAAATGGAAAGCCATTGAAGGGTTTTGTGCAGGAGTGACATGACCTGACATGTTATCAAATTATCAAAGGACTCCTTGGGCTGCTGTTCTATGAACAAACTGAGGTGCAGAAGTGGGGAGACCAGGTGAAAAGCTGTTGGGGTAGTCAGGTAAGAGACGAAGATGGTTTAGACTAGGGTAACAGCAGCAGAAGCCATAAAGAGGTAGTTGGATAAGGGATCTATATTAAAAGCAGCGACTACAGGATTTGTATGTGGACTGCTTCAACATTCAGGAGATAGAAGATGGGTAGTGTGGAGGAATCAGCAAGGAGATTGGGATGGAGATTAGGATGGTACAACCAGTAAGGTGGGGGAGGAGGGGAGATGTGAGGGGGGCAATAGAGGTAGCATTTTAGATGTGAGGGGAAGAAAGTATTTCTAGAAGGAATCAGTAATCAATTATATCAGATACTGCTGCTAAGTTCATTCAGATGGTCCTGAAACCAGCCAGGCGAATTTAGCAATATGGAGATCATTGGTAACGTGGAGAAGAGGAGTTTGGGTCAAATGCTTTAGGGCAGATGCAGTAGTGAGGGGATAATGGGAGAAGAGGAAGATGGTGAATCAAGACCAAAAAAGCAATAAAGCAATAAAGGGAGTAGAGTAATAAGGAATAGCTAGAGGGATATGTGAGGTCAAGAGAGGATTCCGAGATCACACGGGGTAGTGTCATGCCTTTATGCTTCCTTCTAGACACTCCCTGGTGGACTTCCACTTTTTCTTGAGAGCTAATTTAGCTATGCCTACACTGATATTTCTCTGCCGTCTATACTCATTCACCAAAAAGGACGTACTGCATACTTGCTGTGAAATAGACCTGGGTCTGTGAGCTCAACCATGACAATGAGCAGGCTGAGATCTGATCGGACCTCCACCTTCCTGGTGATTCTCTTCCACTGGGGAGACAGAGAATTCAGAACCAAGCAAGTAGAGAAATAAGACAAGCAATTGCCATGGGTTATGATAACTATTTGACAGACCATAAGCCAGGTCGCGTGAGAGGTGAGGTGTGAGGGTCACGGGAGGCCTCTCTAGGGAAGTGACAGCTGAAGTGAAATCTGAAGAATGCTGCTATGGACGGAATGATTTAGGCTGAAGCCCCATGCTGAAGCCTTCATCCCCAGTGTGATGGTATTTGGAGGTGGGGTCTTTGGGAGGCAATTAGATCATTAGTGTAGGGCCCTCGTGAATGGGATTAGTGCCTTTATAAGGTAGGACTTGAGAGCGGTGATCTCTCTCTCTCTCTACCATGTGAAGATACAGCAAGAAGGTGTGTGTCTGCAAATCAGGAAGTGGGCTCTGACCAGACACTGAATCGGCTAGCCCTTTGATCGTGGACTTCTGAGCCTCCAGAACTGTGAGGACTAAGTTTCTGTTGTGTAAGTCATCCAGTCTGCTATGGCAGCCAGAAAAGAGCAAGACAGATACTAAGGAGCCAGTCCCAGGAAGGGCCAGAAGAATTTTCAAGGCACAGGGAATCAACTCCAAAAGCAAAAGCCTTCAGGGAGGAAGGGGTGGGGTGGTAGAAGAAAAAAAGGAGGTCTAGTGTGGCTGGAGTGGTATGAGCTGGAAGAAGGTGGTATGCGAGCCTGTGATACGGGACCAGATTACAGATGGCCTAGGACACCTGCATGGGCCAGAGTGTGGAGAGAGGAGGGTGGTTTTGGTGAGTGGTGACCGTGTAGATGGGGAGAGTGCACAGGGGGTGATATTTTGGAGGTAAAGAAGCTGGTAGATTCCATGTGGTGAAGGAGAGAAAAGAACAAATCAAGGATTGTGTCTATGGTGTGACCAGGTGGGGGGACGTGGCACCATTATCTGGAAGAGAAAGATCTACGAGAAGGAGCAGGTTGGGGATGATGCCAGGGTGGGAACAGAGAGCTGGTCGGAACACAGGCATTAAGGAAACCTGGAGAGAACATATTTCAGGAAGTTGGAAACTGTTGGCACCCCCGGTGGGGTGCAGTCGGTTAAGCGTCAAACTCTAGGTTTCGGCTCAGGTCCTGAGCTCAGGGTCATGAGACTGAGCCTGGCATCGGGCTCCACAGTGGGGGGGGGGGGTGCAGAGTCTGCTTGAGATTCTCTCTCTCCCTCTCCCTCCGCCCCTCCCACTTGTGTTCTCTTTCTCTAAAGTGAATACACACACACACACACACAGAAAAGAAATGGGAAACTGTCCACCAGGTGCAGTGCTGCGGAGAGAAGGTGAGGAACCAAGGATGGGAATTAGTAGTTTCTGCGTTGTGGCTGAGCACTTGGTGTGTGGTCCCCCCAGGCTTGTCTAACCTCACTTTATTTCTGCCTCTCTCCTTCATTCTTTGACAGATTGTCAGAGGCTCAGGGCCTCTTTTTATATTTATCTTTGTATTCCTGGGCTCAACAGGGTGCCCAGGGAGTGGGCTAGATTCAGGAAGAGCTCCCAAATGGAAATAACCCTGGGAAGGAGACACCCAAGGTGTTATCAGCTGGGAGATCAGCTGTCAGATGCTGGAGTGAGTGCAGAGGGCCCAGCCCTCCCCGGAAAGCCCGCCCCAGAACCCTGTGTGACAAGTTCCACTCAGTGCCTTGTAGGCTGCGAAGTGTTCCATCTTCTTGGAGCTGGAAAGGGTGTTCATGATAAGGCAGGGTGGGAACCTGGCTCACTGACACACAATTAGCCAGCTTTTGTCTTTGAATCTGACTGGAAGTGACTCAGAGGCTGGAAAAAAATCTTTTGGAAACAAATGAGGGGGGAAAAAGTAGGTTAAGTCGTTATAGCATTTTTCTCAGTTAAAATGTGCATCTGCTGTCCCATAAATGTTGAATACTATGCATTTCTTCAGCCTCTCTCCAGCAAAAACCCGGGGGGGATTATTAAGCCTGATGATTCACTCATTTTCTCCAAGAATTTTATTAAATGCAATTTCGAGGGGATAAAGTTTCTTCTCTTTTGTCTTTCTCTTCACTCGAATAAACCCTAATTACCACTGGGGCAGAATAAATGGGCTTCCAGAAGACTGAAGCAATTGGTAATGTTTCCCCTTTAAGTTACCGGGTTAAAGGCTCTTGTTCCAACAGCTACCAGGGTACTTCCTGCCCACTCACACCTTCTTCAATTCAATTTGAAGAGTATTCACAGAGCACCTTGCTGAAAGGCACTGATATGTATACTGTGGGGCATAAAAGACACAGCTCTGCCGCCTGAGGGTTTATGGTAGGGGTGGGGAGTGAGTCTTAAACTCAACTGAGATCCTGAACAAATTAGACTCACAAATGCCATGGTGGTGTATTAATTAGAATTTTTTTGGTTGTGCGTAACAAGATGTTCGCATAAATGCAAACAAAGCTAAACAACTAAGAATTTGTTGCAGAAAATACTGGGTTGTCACAGGAACCTGGGCAGGCAGGACTGTACCAGGGATACATGGATTGGTCCTGCCACTATCAGCCTTCTCTGGGCCTCTCAGCTCTGCTCTTCTTGCCTGGATATCTCTGTTTCTATCTCCATCTCTCTCTCTCTTTACCTCTACCCCTGCTTCTGTCTTCAGCGTGGCCTTCCCTCCGCATGATGGGAAACAGGGTCATAGAGAAGGTTCCCAGCTTTATAATATCTTGCAGTTTTAGCCCTGGGGAGAAATGGACTTTTTCACTTCCAGTTTCAAAATTCCCCATGAAGGCTTCTGATTGGACTGAGATGGGTCAGCTCCTCACTTCTGGACCTACCCCACCCCGGGGGGCCAGGAAAACTGCAGATTCGTAAAGTGGCTGTGGACGAGCCAGCTTAGATGGGAGCCACATTTCCCAGTCTCATCTCCACTCCAGCAATCTAATGGCTCTTCTCAGCACCCTTGTGCTAGGCATCACGCTCCACAAAGTCAGGAAGGTAGGGGGTAAAAAGGGGTCCCACACTTCCCACTGCTGTTTTCAGAAACCACTTCAGGGGCTCAGGCTTGAGACTGTAACTCCACTAAGGAAGGCAAAGGATTGGAATATTTGAAAAAAGGAGTCCTTTATGAACTCTGGCTCTCATTTAATCCTCATGACTGAGGGAATTACTGCTACCCACTTTTTAAGGATGAGGGGTACCAAGAAGTTAAGCACTCTGTCTACATTGACACAGCTAGGTACGAAGTCCGGCAGGCTTCAGAACCCTGAAGATCCACAGCCTCTGGGCGGTTTGACCACGCAGGTGCCCCACAAACACAGCTGGATGTAGAGAGAAGATAGGAGTCCCCAGAAGGAGCAGTCCATCCAGGAGGGGTGAACGTAAGTTCTGAGTCGGGCCTGGACTTGGGGGATTTCAACAGGTCCAGGAGAGGGAGGAACAGAGCTCCAGAACTCCGACAGCCAGCGGGCCAGGGCCCGGACACCCAGCTTTAAAGGTGAGGCCTGCAAAGCGCCATGGGAGGACTGGAGGAGGTGAGGCGGGAGCAGCGAGGCCTGAAAGAAAGGTCCAGGCCCAGTGGGGAACGCCACGCCCCACTCTGGAGTTCTTCCCTCTAAATCCAGGCCTCTAAATGCAATTCCATTTAAGGGCAACCCAGCCCGGTCCACACCTAGCCTTGCAGATGACAGACTGCCCTGTGGTCAGTTTGCAGAGTGAGAGCAGCGGCCTCCAGCTCTGCACCTGCGCTGCCACCGCCATCAAGGAAGACAATCATTTTCCATAAAATGTCACCACGGCCAAGGTGGAATTTACAAGGGGGTGCTCTGCAGAGGGAAATACACAAATTCACTGCAGCGGGGGAGGGGGGCGCTTTTGGGGGTGGGTAGGAAGGCCCCGCGTGCTGAGTGGAGGAGAGAGCAGGGCGGCCCCCCTCGTTGCCCTCTGCTCCCGGCTTTGTAACCGGCTCTGCCACGTGGTTAAAGCTTCCGTGGGTGAGAAGGCCGCCTCAATTATTTCTGCTCGAGATGTGCTGGACCAAACGTAAACAGCGGAGGAGCGGGAGCGGGGAGCCGAGCCTGGGCAGGGCTGCAGCGACCCCGCTGCCGCTGCCGCCGCCGCCGCCGCCGCCGCCGCCGCCGCCGCCGCCGCCGCGGCGGAGCCTGAGCGCGGAGCTGCCTCGGCGCCTGCGAGCCGCCCCTCCCCCGCCGGGCCCGCGAGCCCATTTTCGCTTGGCCGGTCCCCGCGCTGCCGGATGGATTGCGCCCCACCCCCGCTCCGCTGCTCAGTCATTCAGACTTGGAAAGTCAATAACACGCTGACATCATCAGGGGTTTGTGTATTATTACACGGCTACTTTCCAGAGTACCTGGCATTATCTAAGAGAGGAGCACTCTGGCTGCCCAAGAAAGGGCCGGGCCTCTGGGCCCCGCAGCCTCGGGAGGGGTGGCCGCCTGGAGCCAGGCCTTTCCTCAGTGGGGACCATCTTGGGGCACCGATTAGGAACAGATTATGAGCTTTTGCTGCACTAAATGCAGATGCACTTTAGATATCGATAACATGCTTCATTTTGGCTTGAGGTGCACTTATAAATCATTCCTAAGTGACCTCTATTTCTACCAAAGACGTCTGTCCACTTGGTCTTTAAGGAGCATTTTTAGTGATCCTCACAAAGGAAAAAAAGGAAAAGGCATTTTTTATGACAGGAAGCCAAAGGCTGATTCTTCTGAGACTCTTGGGGCTTTTTTGTGTGCAATTCTCTCTTATGTAATCGCCATCACGGGTGATTAGGTCTTCTCTTTTTCCCTCCAGGGCTGGACTGGGTGGTTTGGTTGCTGTGTTTTTCTTAAGCCTCATGCAGAGCAAACACACATAGAAAACATGTCCCAGATTTATGGTGCAAAACTGCTCTCCAAGCAAATTGCCTTAGAAGAGTGTCTCATTTTGAAGGAGGGAAATAGATGAATTTGTTGTTAATCAAGACTCCTTATCTTACTACTCTGGCATTTCCTTTTCCTAGAATGAGTTTTTAAAAATAATTTTATGTATTTTAGATGTTCTCTTCCCTCCCTCCTTTATAATGTTACTTGTAACAGCTTCAATAACTAGTTATATAGATTACTAATATTTTTGTTCTGTAAATACACACACATACCAGTTAAAACATGTAAAACTCAATAGCTCACACAATATAGTACCTTTTTTATTTGGCCAGAAAGGCTACTTCTTTCTTTACCCACACAGGGCTGACCTTCTTTAGATTTTCTTAGTATCTTAAACTGCAAAAAATGTCAGCCAGGCCCAAACTGGTTACTTGCAGAATTACAGGGGGAGAGTAGTTCTTCATTGGCCTGATCTCTTCACTCTGTACCTCAGGCAGGAAGAGATCACTGACCAATATAAAAGTCTTTAACTTCCTCAGGAGGAAGCAAAGGAGCCTTGTTTCTCAACAATATAACAATTTTCCTATGTGTACTTGGTCATTTCAGGAGAATCTGTAGTAGATTATGACCACTTCCCTCCAGATGGTCTGAAGAAAAGCTACCCCACTGGGTTGCACTTCTGAAATCACTACCCCAGGCCTGTGCTAGACTCCCCCAGCCCCTCCTCAGTTTTGTCTACCTCTCATCCCCCCAGGGAAATTCCCCCTTTCTGAGGCACAGCCGGGTGGTGAGGGCCAGTACACAAGCTCTCTGAAATGGTTCAGTAGGTGCCAGTCTCTGGAGCCTGGAGCAGCTACCACTGAAGGAGGGATGCGGTGGGGTGTGAGGGGGAGCTCACTGCCAAACCTTGCATAATATATTTACTTAGGGGCTTTCCCTCAGTTCAGTGGAGCATGTGAGTTTGTCTTTTTGGTTGTCCAACTCTTCTGTTTTCTTACCTCCTGGCCTCCTGGCCTTCACCTGACCCCCTCCTAGCTGTGACTGCCCTACTGCCCTACTGGAGGGGTCCTTGCTAAGCAAGGATGTCGCCACTTCATTCTGGATGTTGAGCTTTGATTTCTGGCAACGAACTTCTTATCCTGGAGCTTCGGGCTAAGCAGGGAGGACAGAGATTAGTGGGTTGCTAGGGCAGAAGCCTCAAGTAGGAAGTTGATTAACAGGAACCAAAGCTCCAGAACTAGGTGGCTGACGTGTTTGTCTTATGAAGAACCCTAAATGGTCAGGAAGAGGAGAGAACTGAGTGGAAAGGAACCACTTTGAGGAGATGGAGAAGCAGGGCTCTTGGTCCTGGAAGAGATTGGGATGTTTGATGAAGCAGACCTGCATATACCAGCCAAGGAAGCCTCCTGCCGGAGATCAAGGCTTTGTGTGGGTTGGTTCAACTGTGCTGGGGGTGGTGGGGAGGAACTCCATGTGACCTATGGTATCTGGCCATTTTTTGCACAGCGGGCCCTGGAGGGAACTGGTAGCCTGATGGGCCAGGAGCCGGTCACAGGAGTTACAGGATATTCCTCCCATTCCTCTGGGGAAAAGAAGTCAGTCACCTTCAGGGCCTTTACTGCTAAATATTTGTCAGCTGGTTAGAAATGGGCCCTTTTGAATTCACAGGCTTGTGTCTTTTTAGGTAGTCAGTGTGGAGATTCCAGAGACTGATAGGCAGGTATTAAACCTTAATTTTGGTTTAGAAAAGGTAGCATCTTCAAATAGAGCCTTTACTTTAATGAATACCATGGCCACACTTAAGCACCTGGTAGGCAAAAGTATCCATCCATTACCTGACAAGAATTTCGCTTAAAAAAAAAAAATTAGAGAAATAAGTGAATTAAAAACAAAAACAAAAACACAGGTATAAAACTATAAGCCTCATTTTTTTTTTAGTAGATTCAGAAAACTGTTCGTAAAACCACTCTGCCAAACTACTATGGATGTTTCCAAATGTCCTTCTCAATTGCCATGTGCATCTCTTTGTGGAATGACCAGACAGTCCTTGGATCTGGGACATACTTTGGGTATCACTGGAGCAGAGGTTGTACACTGCATGTGCACAAGAATTCAGCTTGCATTTGCGTTTAGGTGGCCCTAAATAGGGTTGGTTGATTTGTTAATGGGATTGGAAATTCAGAGATTACACATAAAATCCAGCTTTTCCTGAAAAGTGGAAAGCGACTGGCCACCCAGGCACTTCAAGGATCAAGTGAGTTGAGCAGCAGCTGCCCCTCTGGCTTCCACATAGCCTGGGGCAGGGTCACTCAGGACTCAAGCTACCTGTTTTGCTGCAAAAGGCCTTTGAACCTGTGTTCCCCTTTTCCGTGTGTCCTGTATTTTCTCGACTCCTCACAGAAAAGACTACTCTGGATGGTCAGAGAACCTGGCCCAGGACAGCGTGGTGTTAGTATGGAGTTACTGAGATTCCTACAGGACTCCGAACATTCTAGATTATAATGGATAATACACTTCAAATCCATATAAGGTTAAAGTCTTTAGTTGAATGCAGATGCTACTTAAATGCAGATAAAAATTCATTTAAGAACTTATAAGGGTTACTACTAGTTTTTTGTTACTTTCTCTTGGTCAACAGATATAAAAGTAAAACTACGACTGCCTTTTTTTTTTTTTTTTTTAAATGTTCAAGGGGAGATGCTTCCTTATGAAAAGGTTAGGGACCTGCTGTTCGATAATAGCTCTCATCCTCAGACTCCTGTTCATGTCCCCCCTAAAAGATTGTCGAAATATGGTATATCCTTGGCTCTTTTTAAAACGACAGCTATGGGTTTGCATTCTAAGTTGAAGTTGTTGGCAAAGGATAGTTTCCAGTGTATTGCAAAAATTGACATTTTAGAATAAAGCCATTACATCACTTTTTAAAATGTATCCAATGGGATCCAAATACCACAGCAATCAGATACCTATCATCATTCACTTAAAAAAATACATGAACAAGCTCTTTTTTAATGCTGGCGGGTTTTACATTTTTTTTTTCCTCTTTGAATTTATATGGCCATCCTTACAGGGCCGACAAAATGAATATAAATTTTAATTAAAAAAAAATCTGTGTGATTATGTGGCTTGAGGTGTTAATTTTTACTGACCATATATCGTAATCTGATGAATGTGGTTTTTATTCCAATTAGCTTATGTATCCATGGGTGACAACAGCTACCAATTGTTAGCATGAGCATTAATTCTATATCTCATTTTTTGTTCCCACACATGTGTGCACATAAGAAATGTTATCACATAAACAGGTAGATAGAAATGGAAGTAGTTTTAAAATGACAGTATCATCTCTGGAGTCTTCAATTGCCATTCTTTCGTTCTTCATCTCCTAAATCATTTGCTGAGGATCTCATGGCTTGCCTCAAATCAGCTGTGGTTAGATTCTATTTCAATCTTGTGAGAAGCAAAGAAGTCACCCATTGTAGAAAGAGTGTTTGTGTTGTCCCCAATTCATATGTTGAAACCTAATTCCTGGGTGAAGGTATTTGGAGGTGGGGCCTTAAGGAGATGATTAGGGTGAATGGGATTCCTGCCTTGTAAAAGAGATCCCAGAGAGCTCCCTTTCCTCTCTTGCCATGTGAGGACAAAGTGAGAAGATAGCCATGGCCATCTCTCTCTCTATTTTTTACTTGGGTGGTGGAGATTTTGCCTTCTTAATTATATTCTATTTCTTATCATTTCTGTTTTATTTATTTTATTCTTGTCTATATTCTTTCTAGTCTATTTATTCTATCGCTTATCTATATCATCCAAATTTTAAAATTGAGATATAATTGACATAACATATTTTAGGTGTACAACACAGTGATTTGATATTCGCATATGTTGTGAAATGATCACCACAATAAGTCTAGTTAACATTCGTCACCACACATGGTAATGGATTTTTTATTCTTATGATTAGATCTTTTAAGATTTACTCTTAGCGACTTTCAAATATAAAACACAGTATTATTAACTATAATCACCATGCTGTACATTATATCCTGGGATTGACTTATTTTATAACTAGAGGTTTATACATTTTGACCCCCTTCATCCATTTTGCCTGACTCCCTGAGGCCCCCAGCCCTGCCTCTGACAAACACCAATCTGTTCTCTCTCTATTTGAACTCAGTTTTGTTTTGTGAATTCCACATAAAAATGAGATCATATGGCATTTGTCTTTCTCATTTCACTTAGCATAATGCTCTCAAGGCCCATCCACGTGGTCTCAAATGGCAAAATTTCCTTCATATTGTTTATTTATTTATTTTTGACTGAATAGCATTTGGTGTGCTTTACTTTGGTAAAGTTGGAGACAGGAGATTAAGAGATCCCTTTGACATCAAACTCTTTTTCAGGTAAATAGTACTCATAGAAGCTGAGGACATTGATTCTCTTAAAGCTATCCTCTTCTGTGTCCTTCTCAGAAAGTTTTTATGTACCTGCAAGAGAATGTGTGTACTCCAGTTTGAAGATGACTGTCCTAGAAGGAGGTCAGGCCTCGATTCTTGCAGCACACGGGAAATACCAAGAGGTCAGGCCTGCCAATGAGTGCACTACCAACATAATCGTAATGTTGGCCTCGTAGGCCCAGTTATGTCTGTGGCCCATTCCATAGGCGCTCCCTGTCAGGGCTCCATGAAAGAAATTATGAAGGGATCTTTGCTGAGAGTCTCCGGATCCTTGTGAAGGCTGCTGGCGGTTCACAGCTAGACCAGCACTAACAGCATGGACTTTTCGTGCAGGTATAACTTAGTCCAGATGTCATTAGTCTGGTTCTTCCTTTTTCACTGGGATTTTAGAATGAATGTGCTCCTTCCACTCCACCTTCACCACCAGTCCTTTAGACTGATTGAAAGAACAATTCCCGTTCCTTCCTAGGTGTGGTCAGCTGTTGTCTCCCGCTCCCTGCCCCCCTCCCTGCCTCTCGCTCTGTTGCACAGACCATCTTCTCAGTTTGCTGTCCGTCTGAAGAAGGTGGCTCAGAGTAAGCCAGGGGATTTTACAGGAGATAGCTGGTAATATTCAGAGTTCTCCTTTGTTCTCTACTTCCTTTTCCTTCTCCCTCCTAGTTTTGAGACTGTGAGAATTTCATGTATGAGCTAAAATTGCCTCTGGAGAATGAGCCAGTCTTCACTGCTCCTGGCCATTGAATCTAATCTCACCAGTGAGAATTTTGAGGGACTCAAGAAGTTAGGTCCACTCTTCAAGTACCCTAGGGATTTGGGTCCATTATAGAGTACACCTGAGAAATTCAGTCTAGGACACTTGAAACACTTGAAATATTTTTAAACCAAATTTAATTTTTTACAGGTATATTGGAACAGCTCTGATCTGGAATCATATGGGATTTTTTTCTAGGCATATTTCATCCTGCACCAGAAGGCTTAAATTGCCTCAAAATTGGAGGAAAGGAAAGAGAAAGGTGAGAGATTTTTAAAAATAAAATGTTTGTTGAAATTTTCCAGCACCCAGCATATGCCAGGCATTTTGCACACATTATCTCCTAAATCTCCCAACATCCATGTGAGGTAAGTATCATTATCCCGTTTTGCAGCTGAAGAAAATCTCAGAAAGTATAGAAGCTGAACACTTGCACCATCTTTGTTCTGTGTTTGCTTGATTGCAATATTTATTACTCAAGCACAGTTGCCCAACATATAAGGAAGAGCAGAAGTTGGACATAGATCTTCTTGATAAAACAATGTGTATGTAATTACATGTGAATAAGTGTTTCTAGGACTCTGTCAAGGTAACCCAAACATGGATCCATTTAATCTTCCTGGTGCCTAAAAGATACTTCTTTGGATTTCTAGTGGTACTTCAGCAAGGGATTCACAACTAAACAAAATCTCTTGAACAATTTTTAAAAATATTTTGTTTTTAAAGATTTTATTTATTTATTTGACAGACAGAGACCACAAGTAAGCAGAGAGGCAGGCAGAGAGAGAGAGGAGGAAGCAGGCTCCCTGCTGAGCAGAGAGCCCGATGTGGGGCTCGATCCCAGGACGCTGGGATCATGACCCGAGCCGAAGGCAGAGGCTTTAGCCCACTGAGCCACCCAGGCGCCCCTAAAAATATTTTTGAAACCACTTAGGCTTGTTCTGTATCTTTCAAAGGAGTGAACATGACATTTCATTTTTCAAACATGATTGAATTTCAAAGTTATGTGAGCAATAGGATACAAAGAATAAATCTGGACTAATTGGATCAGAACAGTGATAAATAAGAGAAAAACTCTTACGATATCAAATATATTGCTTACCCTGACACTAGTGTCCTTCAGAGTAGCAAAGCTATGTAGATTGTGACATTATTCACCAGGATGAGATTCTGTCAGGAGAGAGAATGAATTTGACTAGAAAGAGGAGTCTGCCTTTAGACAAGTTGAGTCTGGAGCTTCTGACACAAAAGACCTGTGGTTCTGAGACTGAAGGAGAGCTGGGCTTAAAGAAGTCATTGACAGAGGGATGTTGATTGAATTTCTTGGAGAGGAGGGAATCACAGGGAGAGTATGGACAAGGAAAGAGGAGAAAGCCAGAAAACGAACCCAGAGATCGAGTAGATGGTGAGGTTGAGGAGGCAGGGATCAGATACGACTTTAGAGTATAGTTTGAGTCGTGAAGGGCAGTGGTTATGTGAAGGTTTGACCAATTGATTTAAAGAGGGGGGCTGTATCGGCACGTTTACGGTGCTGGCGGTAGCAAGGAGCTAGTAGAGAGGGACAGCTGGAAGACGGGAAGATTGAGGTGGGAGAATATGTCAGAAAGGCTGAGATTGAGGGGGCAGGAAAATTTAGGATGCAGGAAGGTTTGCCCTCCACTTGCTGTGATGGGCGCCTGGGCTTGTATGTAATGGGTGAACCGCTGAATTCGACACCAGAAACTAATATTGCGTACTATGTTTACTAGTAGAAATTTAAAATAAAAACTTGGGGGGGTAAAAGGTTTACCCTCTTCTTCTTCCATTCTGGTGAAATAACTGAATGTGGAAACCACTAGGTCTCTA
The DNA here is from genome assembly GCF_011764305.1 of Mustela putorius furo. Classification (NCBI taxonomy): domain Eukaryota; kingdom Metazoa; phylum Chordata; class Mammalia; order Carnivora; family Mustelidae; genus Mustela; species Mustela putorius. The sequence continues at coordinate 79,106,345 of NW_025421987.1, forward strand.
TCACTGCCTTCATAGATTGGTTGTCTGTCTAATTGACTCCCTAGCTTTGGAGCTGTTGCAGGGAAGGCACGGACAGATTTAGCACTGTATTTCTACTTCTTAACTCACTTGCTGTACTCAGTAGGCATTCTGTATGCTAAGTAAAATTTTGGCCCTTTTTCATGCCATCAAAAAAAATTTTTTTTTTCTTTTTCTTGTTTCTTTTCTCTCTCTCTTTCCTCCTTTCTATCTTTTTCTCTTTCTTGGCAAAAGAGCAGAGCATTAGCCTCTGTCTATAAGAAAAAAAATATCCCGAGTCAAGAGACAGAAGATGAAGGACAGTTGGTTGCTACCAAGTTTCAGGCCTGGCTGTCAACCCAGTCCAATGCATCACAGTGAAATTAATCCATCACTAAACAACCCAGGTACGTCATTACCTGCCGTCACTTGTCAGGTCAGCTGTGCTGGTTTGGCTGCATACAAACATGATTTTAAATTTCTTATTTCCACAGAAAAACCCAAAGGCCGACAGTATGTGTATTCAGAATTCCCAAGTTACCAACCCAGAACACACGGTAGAGATATTAAAAAAAAAAAAAAAATACTGGCTTGCAGGAGCAATAAGAAATATTTAGATGTTCTTCACAAAATTCTTTGTTTGCCAAATGTCTTTAACACTGGAGAACAATTTTGTTCTGTGCCTCCTCCCACAGAATGTGCACTAGTTACCAATCTGCCCCAGTAGGAATATAGACAGTGATAGAGACTGTGTCTGAGGGAGAACTCTCGTGACCCCCAGGACTGCCAGGGACTCTAACTGAATCCCTGTATTAGACTCTCTGGTCTGCACATGCTCCTGAAGTCTGTGTATAGGAATATGAGTACATTTCCAGGGCTAGAAAGTTCATGCCTGTGTGTATCAAAAGAAAGTTCTTGGTTTTAAAACTTGCTGTTAGAATTTTATCCGTAAATATTTGGCTAGAATTACGGAAAGCGTGGCAGGATGTGTTCATTCGAATTGGTTTTACTGGTCAAATTTTCAACTGAAGCCTATGAGAAATTTGCCAGATGATGAGTAGAAAAATCAGGCTTCAGCCCAACATGTAGTTTGGAAGCTTTCTGGGCCTCTGGGTTTGTGGGCGGCTCTTTAGTTGGTAAGCAGGCCTGGTCAATTCTATTTTAAAATGCCTCTGCTGTGGATCTCTTTTTCTCCATGCCTTCTGTTAATGCCTGGTCCAAGTCTTCGTATGGTACCTACCCCTTTCTGCTGCTGCTTTCAACGGGTCCCTCCACTCCTGGTCTCTCCCAAACCCAGCTCCCATTTCGACAGCATCAAAAGGGATGCCTTGTAAATCTCCACTTCCTGTGGGGCATTTCTCTGTTTGAAAATCTGAGCGCCTTGGTATTGCTTCCTGAGTCAAGCAGGGATTTTTATTTTGAATAAAAATGTTTTACTCACATAGCTAAGATTGTGTGCCTTGATGAAAAGGGACGTAAAATGCAGTGAGAGTGGATCCCTTCTAGGACAACGGGAAGTATGAAAGGCACTAAGGAATTGTAAGAAATGAAGAAGATCTGTGTTCAAACCAGGGTCATCCCGGGCCTGGAGCTTAAGTGACTTGAGGGACTCTCTGTAAGAGAAAGAATAGAAAATATATCATTACAAACTTAGAGGTAGGCCTTGGCAGCAACCGTAGGAGGGAGGGGCCTGAAGCTTCAGCTTTATTAGCTTCAGAGTAAATGTGCTTATGGGTCAAACAGATGCAGCCTAATAACTGAGCTTATTTGTCTTGAATTGTCACATTTGGCTCAGCGTAATATGTTCACGCGGTATTAAGTCAAACAGAGCAGATGATTTTAGGATGAAAAGAAACATTCTCCAATCCCCACTTCTGGTCCCAGAAATAATCGGTGTCAGTTTCGGTTATCTGTCCTCTGGTATTTACCCCGGAAGGTCTAATAATATATGCTCACGCTTAGTTTTTGTTTTTAACTCAGCAAATTGAAATGCCGTCTGTTGTCTCCTTGCAAGGACAGATGCGGAGACCTCGTATTCCGTACCCCCTCCTCCCCCCTTTGGTAGTGACGACTCCTGTTGTGAGTTTTGGTCTTCGGGACCTTACACGAGTAGCTAACTTTCGTTTTGGTCTTGTGTAATTTGGGGATCCTTCCGCAGCCCAACTCCACCGTAGCCAGCGTGAACCCGTCTCTTCTCGGCTGGTTTCCCTGGGGTGCCCCTTCTACCCCAGGGCCCTCGGCCCCCCTTCCCGCCCCGCTTTCTTGCAGATTTCAGGCCTCTCCATCCTTCAAAGCCCAGATCAATCTTACCTCACCCGTAAATCTCAGGTGTTCCAATACGCTTCTGTATCTCTCTTGGAAAGCTTCTCCCTTGACTTCCAACACACAATTTAGCACTTAATTATAAAGCTTATTGTTTGTTTTTGAGCCCAGCTCCCTCCCCCGTCCCTGCAGCCAATCACAGAATCTCTTGCAAGGCTGGCTCTCAGGAACTGTTTATTGAGCTGAATCATTCTGTTCTCTAATCGGTTCCGGTTTGTGCTCCTTACCTGTCGTACTAGATTAAAAACTTCCTATACTTTTGCATTTTCCCCGTAGCATTAAACACGGAATAGGCATTCAGTAATAAGCAGCTGAATGATTCTGATCTTTGGCTTCACCCACATTATCCTGTAGCATATTTGCTGCATTTTCTGGAAGACAGCAGAAGGTAGTAGAAAGGTTCCTATTTCGTGTTAACTCTGGGCCATGCAGTATATTTTTTTTCCCTGCCTTTTCTGTGAGAGTATAATTCTTTCTCTCCATTCAATCCCTGGGCTCCAAGGATGTTGTGGCTTTAAAAATATCCTTTAAGGCAGTTTCTGTGTGCAGAAAAGATTGCTTAGAGGTTTCTTGTTTGTTATACCAATTAATAATTAATTGTTACAAATCCACGAGTGTAGCTCTTCTTTAAGATTTTAAGTTCAGTTTAAAAATATGATTTTTCTATTTATAAGTTCAGCAATTTTGAGTCACTTTTAAGGGGGTCTTTGAGTAGCTCTTGGTCCCATTTAGGAACTTAACCAAACAACCTGGAACATTTTACATTTCATTTATAATTTAAACCTGCTTGACTTTCCTTTTATAGACTGTGATTGTTTTAACTAACAAAACCCTTCCTAAGTACATAAATAGCAGCTACAAATCTAGCAAGTCAAAGTCACAGATATGGGAACACTAAGATCTCTTAAATCTTCCAATAGTATAATGTTTTTACAATCACAAGTCTAAATCAATAACTCAATTATATATTTTAAATTAGAATTACAAGGCTTAACTGTGACCTAACAAGGCCGAACTTTTGCATGAATAGTTGAAATTCCAACTGTTCACGTATTCTTTAATGCAAAAATTATAAATATTACACGTTTGCTTTTGTTAAGCATTTATAATTTAAATTTTAAAATGTTGGGGGGCTTGGAAGATGCTTATCCATTATGGGGAAAAATGTGCTGCCCTGATAGATTTGGGGGGTTGCCTTCCTATTTGATTTTGGGACTTGCCTTCTCTGCTTGTTGAAGGTGGCTAATGCCTGGAATACCGGCTTGGGCATAAGCAAATCCTTATTTAGGACTAAATTAGACTGATGGAGCCCCTTTTCATAGTTGCAGGATAAATGGCCTCCGTGTGGAGAAATCTCATAGCCAATATCCACTGCATTCAACTAATGATTTTCCCAGCTTAGTTTGTATGGGAAGTCTGCTACTTCACTGATCTTTAGATGTGCAGGCTACCCTGTCTCGTTGTACCAGACTAAGACAAGGACTTAGGTAGCAACTGTGCTTGACTGGATTTTTCATTTCTTTGGCTCTTAAAATATGTAAATGTCTTTGTGTCTAACTAAAAAATCTTCGGACTAGAGAGAATCATGCATTCTTTTAATTCATTTCTTATCCAAAAAATCCACGGTTTCTATACATATTAAAATATCATCCGGTTGAATTAGGGACATGTCTCTTGGCTCTGATTGGCTTTGCAGTCGCAGTGTCTGAGAACATTTTACTACCAGATGGGAGCTGGGCATAGGTTTATGAAATAAAGTCTAGAAGTGGGCATTTTGTACAAACCAGTGATATTACTTGGCCTGATTCTTCCATGCTGCAGGGTGAACACAGAGCTGGCAATAGAGCAGAATGTGGCCCCAAATAAGCTGTTTACAACTATAAAAGTCTATAAAAGGACACAGCTGTGCTTCTTCTGAAACTCTGTCTAGAGGTTAGAAAAGGGGCTTATTTCCTGCAGAGTGATTTTCATAGAATGGAGTGCATGTCTGCATTGCTTAATGGGATGCTCAATGCCCAGGCAGCACACTGTAGGCTATTAATAAAAATAGTTGGAATGGATGGATGGGGGTGCTGGTTGCGGAGATGGATGGGGTGGATGGCAGGTGGGCTGGGTACAGCAGGCAGGTCCTCTCCCACGCAGGAATGGGTTTATGTAGGGGACTATTCGTCTGGCTGCCATTTGCCGTGGAGCTAGAGCCCAGCAAACTGTGTGGTTCATGAGGAGAACAGAAACAGCTGAAGACTGGGAAAGAATTGAGACCTACCAGTGGGGATCGGTAGGCAGGCAGGGCGCCTTGTTCTTGCTTATCATCACTGAGACAGCAAGTTTTCAGGCTCATTTTGTTCCTCAGACTCTCTTAACTGCCATACCATGAACATAGCAGATAGGTAGCTAAACTAGCTACAGAGCGCCCCTGACAACGGCATCCGGACTCCTGTCTTCTTACTGTACTTCCGGCTATGTGGTGACGGCGGAAAAACAGTGGATGATGGCTAACACATCAAATAAAATCTTTGTTATCCATAGACAAAGGAGTACATTAATTTCGGGGGGTGTTGTGAGAAGAAGAAGCGTAGGAATTACCTGATGGGGTGTGATAGGGAGACGGAGTAAAAAGCATTTCTTCCAAGAATATAGGATTTCAGGACCTGCAAAAGGATGAAGTGTGAGACCTGGATCAGAAAGAAGAGGACACTTTAGTAATAGGGTTGGTCTGGAGGGCTGGTGGAAGGATTGAAGGAATGGGGCCTGGGAGGGGATGGAAGGTACTGCTGGGGGATGGGAGATTTTGCTTTTGTTGAGAAGCATCACTCCTTCATGTTGAGGGGATTGGCCTGGATCTTGAATCACATTAAAGATCAAATCAACAAGTATTTTTTGTGCACCCGTTGTGTGCAAGCCACTGGAACATTCTGTATTTTCCCCTTGTGTTCACTGTCGCTTCTCCTGAAACATACATGGAAGAGAAAGACAGAGTTAGATTATTTTTGTTTATCTTTGGCCATTTTTTCTCCAGAGGGCACACTGCATCAAAGACTGAGCCTGCCTTGGAAAAAGCAACAACAACAACAACAACAACAACAACAACAACAAAAATAGTGCTTTTGTGGACTCTGCTCCATTCCTATTTTTATTCTTATAACCTAAGACTTAAGTGCCATGACACAGCAGCTCGAACACTCCCCATGGCTCTTGACAGTACGGCAATTCCTGAAATGGTTTCTTTCCCATTATGCACCCCAACAGCAGTGAGATCATGAGGAAGGCAATAAGAGAGAACAATATTTAGTTTGTTCTCGAAGGGTGCCGTGGGAATAAAAATATCCTCCTTTTCCCCAGAGGTTTAAAGACATGGACACAACAACAACGAAGGCAGAAACGATGCTACACACCAAACAAGTCCAAACTTCATTGCCTAATTAAATCATTTGAATCTAATGAATATAAGCCACAAAATAAATTGGCAGAGCTGTGAGTCAGGGAGTGATTCCAATCAAAGCAACAGCAAAGCCGGACTGCTCTGCTGGGACATGCAGAGCCTTTCCGCTTACTTTCAAGCGACGCCCTCTTGCCCTTGAACACCCGTCCAGTGGGCTGGAGAGGGCGGCTTTACCTGGCAGTCTCTCAAAGCAGACTGGGCCCTCCTACACACCTTTCCATTTTGCCTGGTGAAAGCTAGGGTTTAGCAACCAGAGAAGGCTGGGGCACCTCGCCCAGTGAAGTGTGCTCCCCAGGGAGTGGGTGCAGGGGTTTCCCCAGCTGGCCTGGAGTTTGGTGCTAACAGACTCTTTACAAAGCTGAATGCCAGGTTCCTTGATCTTAGTAGTGGTAGATGGAAAAAGTTCACCGTGTTATTCCCTGTTGTTTTGACATGAGATCAAAGATGAGCTACATTCTATCTCAATATAGGAAGGGATGTTTTGGAAACATTTCGAGAACAATTTTTCAGCCTTTATCATTTCATTCGAGTGAGTTTTCCCTCTACAATCTCCTTCTTTGCTGCTTGTGCTTGCTTTAGGAGGAAGAGGGAAAAAAAACCACACAAGAATAGGTTGACAATAGGGACAGCCTAGTGCATTTTAACATGGGAAAAACAATGATGTTGGATTGATTTTGACATATATGTGCTGACAAGGGGGGTCTAACCACTTAACTGGTTTGGAGACACGGATGAGCTTAGTTTCCCCCTCTGTGAAATAGGAAATAAAGATGCAGGCTCCTGAGAGAGCTTATGACAAGTACAGACGGAGCTGGAAGAGATCGAGGAAGGGTCTGTTTCCTTGACTGAGAGGTGCCTACCCCATTTACAGTGGACATCCCTGACTTTCTAGATGCCTCTATGGCAGGGGGTTCCCATCTTGTCATGTAGATAGGAAAGTCCCTTCTTGTTATATGGGTTGTAGGGGTGTGGGAAGATTTCTTTTCTCACTACAGTGGCAGTGAGGGTTAGGGGAGTCCCTTTTCACCCCTATAATACTGGTGGAAAGGAGGGGAAAGAAACAGTAGGGAAAGTTGCTTCTGGGCAACGTTGTTCAGAGTTTGAGGGGACTGAAGAGAGACTGTTCTTGCCATCCATTTCCTGCTCCTGGAGGAGGGAGTGCTGGTCTGTTTCTAAAGCACATTTCATTGTAGTCAGACCCCCAAGCCCTGGCACCATTGTCTCAGAAATCTTTTCAAATTCGTGATTTCAACAGCAGACCACGTTCTTGCTCCTGTGCCTCTCCTTTTTTACTAGCCATGACTCTCAATTCCTTGTTGCAGGCTATGCCAATCATGTGGAAACCTTCCTATTTTTAGTGAAGGGAGCTTTGAGAAACTCAACTTCTGGCCTCTCACACAGCATACAAGAGAGTGATAACTCTCTCCTATGGGGCTTGCTGCCTGGGGGGCCAAATCAGGTGTGTGTGCATAGCTGTGATGCATGAGAAGCTCTGGGCCTTTGGGTTGCATTGATACTTCCAAAAGGAGATGCAGAGTTGGCTATTGGACTTAAAGTGTTCATGTTTAGAGGGCGATTATAGGCAAGATGTATAGATTGTGAATCCACTGGCCTATGTTTCGTTGAATCCAAGTCAGCTAACTTCATTGCCTTGGGAGAAAGTAGAGAGCTGTAGTTCTCAATGTTGGCTGCAGAGAAGAAAGCCTTGGGAATCCTCCCTCCAGAGATTCTGGTCTAAAAAACAGGTACAGAATGCAAACTGGGCAGCAGGTACTTTAAGAGCTCCTCAGATGACTGTAGCATGCAGCCAGCTTTGAGAATCACTGCTCTACCCTCACTGTCTTCCCTCTTCTCTCCTCCTCTGAGAGAAGTGCACCAATCTGAGAGCTGTGGGTTTTAGTCGCCTGGGAAGATTTTGAAAATCCAGATGCCCATGCTATATCCCAGATGCATGAAATAGGAATTTCTAGGGATGAAACTCAGGCATGAGTGAACTTAAAGACTGATGACTCCATTGGGCAGCCCGTGCCAAGAAGAAGATACCAAGGAAGGAGCACATGTAGCATCAGGTAGATGCTGACCTAGCAAAGTCAGCTGAGGCATAGGCTCAGCACAGAAACCAGGAAGATTTGCTTTACTGGACATTTGCTGTCAGTGGAGCCTTAAGTACAATGTTGAGAGGAAGCCATGATAGTGATCTCATTCCTGGTTTTAAAGAGGATGCTTCCAGCATTTCCTGATCAGGGATACTATGTTTCTAGTCTTTTCTCTCTGTATTATGATGAATTTGTATCAGATGCTTTTCTTGCATCTACTGAATTGGTCATATGGTTTTCTTTTTTTAATCTATTAATATGCAGAATTACATGGCAGATTTTCAAATATTAAACTATCCCTGCATTCCTGAGTTAAAAGTAACTTGATCATGGTGTATTGCTTTTTATCCACACTATTCCGTTTGACCAGGTTAGTATTTTGTTTAAGGTTTTGCATTTTTATTCATGAAGCAGAAACCTGAAAATTACCCTTTTCCTAATGTCTGCGTGCTTTTAGTATCAGGACTATTCCAGTGGTGTGAAATGACTTGGGGCATATTTCCTCTTTTTCTATTTCCTGGAAGATGTTGTATGAAACAGATGATTTCTTCTTTGAAAGTTTGGGAGTATTTTTGTCTAAAGCCATCTGAGCCTAGTGTTTCCCTGTGGGAATATTTTAAAATATTGCTTTAATTTCTTTAAGAATTATAACACTATTCAGGCTTTGCATTTTTGCTTAAAACAATCTCAGAAAGTTGTATTTTTCTCGCTCCCAACCTCCTTCCTGCATCTATTTCAGATGCCTATTCAGCCAAATTTCCTGCTGTCTCCATTTTCCAATTAACATTGACTCTGAACACACTGAAAGGCGGCTCCTGCTTCCTCTGAAGCTGCTTCGACAAGGTTGCGAATGGATCACCAAGATGCCGACTCAAAAGGAATCTTTTCAGCACTTTTTTTCTTTTGACCTTTATGCTTTATTTTGAGAGCGTGTACCAGCTGGTCCTTCCTAAAACTTTCTACTCCTGGGCTTCTGTGACAAAATTCTTTTCTAATCTTCTGTCTTTCTGATTATAAACTAAAAAGCTCATTCATAAGGTACTTCCTCTTTCTCTCCTACCTTGTGACTATGTTTTCAGCTTTTCATTCTTAGTCCACTGTTCTTTTCATTCTCCACAATCTCCTCAGATAATCATGATTTGAACACCACCCAGGGGTAGATTCAGGTTTTGTGGGGTCTGAAGTTTATATAGTTTGGGGATTTCTCTTTGAGAAAAAGAATACAAAATTGGGTACAAGAGGTAAAGGACCTCACCTTGTACCCAGGGTGTAAGTACGGGGCTTACAACTCAAGCTTCATTAAAACTATAGTAAATTAAAACAATAGCACCACCAACAAAAAACAGCTATAGTAAATTTGTCTCTCTCTATCTCTATAGACAGATCACACCCAAGTTGGTGTATCTTCTTTGACCTCGTTCCTAAACTTACGATTTGTAAGTTGAATTCCTTACTGGACTTATCTGTCCCACAGTGGGACTTAAGGTGGAGGTTTTAGAACAAGGCCCCAAGTTACCTGACATGCCTCCCATTGAGCAGTGGGGTTTATGCTCCTCTCTTTGAGTCTGGGCTTGGTATCTGCTTGACCTGCAAAACATAGAGGAAGCAGCATGGGGCAAAGTTCTGGACCCCAGCCTTAAGAAACTGACAGCTTCTGTTTCTCAGGTTTAGGAGTATTTACTTTTGGAAATATAGACACCCTATTGTGAAAAGGTCAAACAGCCACATGAGAGCCCACGGGGGTCCCAGTCAGCAACCAGTACCAACTTGCTAGCCACGTGAGTGAGCCATCTTTGAAGTGTATCCTCTATCTCGCAGTCAAGCTGGCCAGGTTGATACCACTTGGGAAACATACATGAGTTTCTCCCTGAGCTCTGCCCCAGTTGCAGAATTGTGAGACAAGAAAATGATTATGATTTTGAAATCTTGAGTTTTGGGGTGGTTTGTTACACAGCAATCGATAGCTAGAACATAGAGACACCTGAATTTACTCCTTCCTCTGTATGTCCAATCATAATTAATACTGGTACAATGACCCACACATTATATGAACATTCATTCTAAAATTTTCCCATTCCCTCTTCCCCCATAATCAATTAGTCATTAAGTTATATAGTTTCAGATTTTACCTCGTAGGTGTTTCTTTCATCTACTTCCTTTTCTCTATCACTTTGTAATCCCCTCTGTATCTCTGGATATTTTGCAGGAGACTCCTAATATATTCCTCAGTATCCATGTTTGTCCTGCTCAAGATCCATTCCCTGCACTGCCACAAAAATACTAACAAAATAAATTCTAAATGTTACTTCTCTGGCCTAAATCTTTTTGCTACAATACACAGAATAATTAAAGATGGGATATAATTATCACATTTCTCAACTAAAGAAAGATCTGAGTTGCCCTGGATTTCCAGTTTGCCAGTGTAAAACAATAAAAAAAAAAAAAAAGGCAACAACAATAGAACAATGTCCATGGCACTTGAAAAGGTACAGCTGTTGGTCAAAATTTTAATATCCAGCCAAGTCATCATTTGCAAGTCAGAAATAGAAATGCAGGAAGAAAGAATATCACCCACATATACTTTCTAGAAATAAAAATGATTCTTAGTATTATTTATAGTCTATTGTGTTCTGTTTACAATGAAAATTTTTATGCCCAGTGGTGTCATGAGATTGGATAACATTGCAATAGCCGCTATGCTCTTGCCAGGTAAATACAGTAGTGTTAGCTAGGACTTTTCAAAGAGCTAATCGCTCAGCAACATTATAGGACTAGTCTCAGGGACTAGTTGCTATTTTGAAATCTTGTTTTAAGGGGAAAATTTGTTTCCAGCTTCTATGCATCTAACTCAGCAAACAATTTTTGGAGCATAATGTGGGAGTATCTGAAGTGATTTGTCTTTCTGTCACACAAATGATAGCTTGAGTTTGAATATCTTATAGCCAAGATTCATACTCTTGATATTTAAAAGATGCACATGTTTATGAGAATCCTGAACAATGTTTTTCTGAAAAACATTCCTTTGACTTCTTGCTGTTTCTTCAGATCAGTAAGATGTTTGTGGATCAGATTCTGAGGCTGTTTCAAAGTGTGACACCTAAGAACTGGCTTCATTTGACATGAATTGGCATTTCTTTTTGTTTTCAAGTTGCCTTGGGTCTGAATTATTACAGAAAGTAAATCAACGGGAGGTAGGTATGAAGGCTTAGAAAATGGTAATATCAATATTTTAACATTTGACAAAGAATTTAACATTTGGAGTGCAGAATAACAGGTATACATGGCATCAATGACTTTTCCTGAATCACAGCTTAATTACAGGAATATTTGTTATATAGGAATGTTTTTCTAGAGTAGCTTGCAAGTACTTACAATGCTGAAGCCGTTTTTCTTTGGGGGGATATTTTAGCTATTTTTTTTTTTTTCACATTACCACAGAAGTGGTTATGTTGGAGTGTGGTGTAGGTTCGTAGATGACAAATTCTAACCCAAACTGCACATGAAAAATGGTTACTTTCATCCAGAAATAATGGTAACAGGTAGTAAGTTTAACAGGCAGGAACAAATTAAGGTAGGTACTCCTACCCACTATGGTAAGGAGGCATGTATGTAAGTGGGTCCTGGCTTGGACTTGCTTCTTCTCTTTATTTTCTCTTTAAAATTTTTTTTCTCTTCTACAGTCTAGGAGAAAGAGTTAAAAATAGAACTAGTTGATTCTTGCTCTACATCTTTTTAAAAAGCATGGGGAGTCATGAAAGATACTGCATGTTTTTCTAAGGGTTCAGTTTACTAGAAAACTTGAGAAAGTTTGGGTTTTGGAACACTTAGTGTTTGTTTTCCCTTGAACTGATGAAAAAGAGAGAATGGTTAAAAGCACTGTGTCAAGTATCAAATGATCCTGTTGTTAGGGTGTTGGGTTGAAGTGGCTGGAAGGACTGGGGACTCAACAGGCACAGCTCCTGAGTTAGGCATTGGTCCCATTTCCCCCCCTATTTTGGTTCCTAAGTCTTAGGAAAAAATAATGCGGGCAGAGAAGAGCCAGGCAGGCTGGATCATGTAAATAAAGGAAGATCTCATCCTACAGCTTCATTAGGCTTCAACATAACCTCAATGAAACCACAAAAGACTCATGTAACCTGAGACTTCTCATGCCTGGGGCCTGTTGGTCCCTCATTCTCTGAAACCTGGAGAAATCCTGAAGTTCTAACATTATTTTGGTAAGTCCCCACAGTCATCTCTTTGCCGTGTTATGACTGAACACAACATGAGTGTTGCAGGGTATTCTGGGTTTGTCAGCTGTGGCTCATCTTCTGTTTTCCAATCTTGTCATTAATCATCTTCTTTTTTTTTTTTTTTACCTCATTGACTCTTTCTAGATCTTCTCCCCCTTAGTCACACACAGAGTGTCTTACAGTTGGGTTGCCTGAAGACGGTGAAACTTGCAAAGTAGTTATATGCATTCCACCCCCTTTAACCTCCCCTTATTACGTAAGCAAATAGTTGGCCGAATTGTTTGTTAATGCAGTCTAAGGTTATCTATGAGTGGAACTGTCCTGCTAAATTTTAAGGTTGATGTGATATCACCATCTTGGAACTTTGGCCAAAATCTGAGTCAATGACCTTGAACTGATTTATTTCTGCTAACACTGAGCTTCCCAGGTCCAGAAGGTTTAAGTAACTCATTAGGGAATCACAAAAGCCTTCCTGAGCATGAGGCATTCCTTACAACTATTAAATGGATCAAGTAAAATTGATTAGATAAAATTCCTGTGGTTGAAATTTTATTGATATACAGTCATAATTATCCAGAGAATTGCTGAGCAGATTGGTGTTTCATTGCTATACTTTAAAAAAGAGTCTTACCTAAGTCAGCTGTGACTTGAGCTCTCTTCCAAGCAGCACAGTTAAGTGGGGCTTAGCTTGGCCGAGGACACATGGTGTAGCTGTAGGCAGGGAATTGTAGGGTTTGGGCATCCAGTTATCAGAGTGAGAGGAAGCCTGTACTTTCTCTGTGTCATTCTATGATCCGTTCCATTTATTTTCCTTGTTGAAAAAGGTGACATTCTTTTTCATTGGGCTAGCATGTTCCAAGGGCGTCCTTGATCTAGATAGGGTGAAGGAGGTAATTGCTGTTGCTCTCATGTATGGGGCACGTACTCTGTGGTTTAGGATTATGAGAAATATAAATATTATGTCTAAAATATACACCAATGTAGGTAAATAGCTCCATTTGACATATCCAGAAGATAATCCCTGAAAAACGGTAAGAGAGTAGCAGGATCCTGAACGTGCAAATCAATGTCCTGAAATGACTGAGAAGGTATTTCTTTTTAAAGATTTTATTTGAGAGAGAGAGAGAGAGTCAATGAGCATGAGAGGAGAAGGAGCAGTGGGAGAGGAGGAAGCAGGCTCCCCACTGAGCAGAGAGCCCGATGCAGGACTCCATCCCAGGATCTTGGGATCATGACCTGAGCCAGAAGCAGATGCTTAACAGACTCAGCCACCAGGGATCCCAACTATGAAAGTATTGACTAAAATAACTGGAAATGATCAGCCAAAAATGACGAGATCACATTTCCTATGTCAAACAAAGATGAACTTTAGTGGGAGAAAAAAGTCTTTATGTTGGGTGTAGCAGTGGTTAAGACGTGTGAAATCAGTATCTAGTACATATTTACCTTTATGCATCTTTACCTTGTCTAGACTAAACAGTCACCGTGGGTCTACCATGTGCATGGTGTTAAGAGGAGGGGCTTCCGTGAGTTGTTCATGATCAAATAATTCTGAGGGTCTTTCTCTTTCCACCTCGGTTTGGGAACTCACATCCAAGCTTTAAGAAGCGACCCTCTAGGGCATCTGGGTGGCTTCACTGGTTCAGCGTCTGCCTTTGGCTCAGGTCATGATCTCTGGGGTGTGGGATCCAGTCCTGTCTCCAGCTCCAGCTCAGCGGGGAGCCTGCTTCTCCCTCTCCCTCTGCCCCTTCCCCATTCCTCCCCCATCATGCTCTCTCAAATAAATAAACAAAATCTTTAAAAGAAAAAGAAGCAGCTCTTCCTCTCCTCTGTGACGCCTTCCCTGAATGCAGCAATCAGACATTAATGAGCCCTGCTGTAAACTTCTGTGTGTAGTACATCTGCTCCAGAAGTTATCCCACTGACCCTGTTTGTTTGCTAATCTGCTTCCCCTTTCCTGTTGGATGGTGAACCTGAATTCCACTTCCCTCCGCCGGCCCCCACCGCTACTCCCGACCCCACACACTCACTTGTTCGTCAGTGGTTATGAGAATTTGGCTTTTAGTACCAGTTCAGTAAAGCTTGCTCAGTATATGAGTTACTGTATACCAGTGAAGCAGAAAGTTATTTTCCTTCAAGGTCACTCACAACTCTAAGAGGAATGACTAACCGAACATTTTGCTGCTGCACACTTTACATGTGTTATCTCATTTAATCTCACGGCAACCCTACCAGGTTGGCATTATTTCACGGGCTCCTTCATTTATAAGACTGTGATGTGAAGAGATATTAAGTAGCAGGCCCAACAGCTCTGAATTAGTAAGTAGTGAAACAGGAAATGAAACTCGCCTGCCCGACTCTGAAGCCCTGCTTATTCCACAAAGTTAGGCGGAGTCCCATAAAAAAGAATGACCTACATCTTAAAATATCATTATTGATTTGCTTCTCTCTCTCTCTTTTTTTAAACAACATATAATAGAGTATTGTACAAACACTGACTTTTCCAGCTCTGGTTACGTGCCACCTTTTAGCATTTAGTTGGAGAGAAAATTTCTCAATATCCTTCCAGTGTCATAATCAATACACTTAGCTTCCACCAGGCTTTTAGTGTGCGAAAGAGGAAAGCATACCCAGGGTCTGAGATGTCTCTAGAACTTGAAACTCTAGGCTCAAGAGAGTCCAGGAAAACGCCCAGTGTCTGGTGGATGAGACAGGCCCATCTGAGTGGGTTTATTCAGATCAGCTTTTCCTGAAAGATCTGGGGTTAAGTTCTCAGTCTCTCAGTAGAAAGAGGTAGGCGACCTGGAAGATGAACAGGGAATTCCCATGTGGAAGAATTCCTCCAGATGGAGGACATTAACTGAGGGGACTTGTGAGCTCCTCTTTGGATAGAAAGTTTTTTCAGGGCCAGGATAATGTATCTCACCATAATACATGACTCAAAGGACCTGGTGCTCACCAGACCTGCTCAACAAAACCTAAGTTTTTGTTGATAAGAGAGCCACCTGTCCATGTAGATGGGCTGGAGACCTATCCCTAAAGGATATATTGTCATAAAAAATCAGACTCCTCCAGATTTGAGAATAAGGTGCAGATTATGCTCAGCGAGGCTGAAGGAGAGGAGAAGCTGTGGGAATCAGAGTATCTGCATGAAAATCTAGAATCTAGACAGCATCTTTTAAAGAGACTCTAACAGCATAGGGGAGAGAGCAGCATGGCTCTATTAATAGCTCGGGACATGGCAGGGCATACATTCTGCAGAAGAGTTCCATATGGGGAGAGGGGAAGACGACATCATCTCTTACCACACCTTCCCCAGTAGCTACAGGGAGAACGATGTCCTGAAGAGCTGCCAGCCTTACACTGTGTGAAATGACAAAGGCCCACAGAACTGCTACATTGTATTCATGGAGCTCTGCACAGAGAGCAGGAAAAGCCCACTTAGAATGTAATCACATCCACGTGTTGTCCTGCCTGTCTGAAGTTCAGCCTTCTGCCTGAGTTTCTACAGCTCAAATCCAGGGAACAGGCATAGATCTAAAGGCAGGAAAGGACATAGAAGGCAAAACCACAGTATCTCATAAGCCAGCCATCAATGGTCATTTTCCTGATCAAATCTATTAATCTATGAGCGCAACTGATTTTTTCGAAATGGAGAAAATGCTTTAGTATCTTGGAAGCAACGAGACAGGATCAATTTTTACAAGAATCTAAGATCATTGCAGATAGGACAGTAACCTAAAACACTGTTTTTGCTTCAAGAGCAACAGTAATTATAGACCTAATCTGAAAAGAAAGACAAGAAATTTTAAGAAACACTGATATTCCCACCCCAAAGAGATAACTATCCTTTTTAACATTTTGGTGACCATACCTGTGGGCACCTGAAAATGAGATCATACTGTGAATATTGTTTTATAATTTTTTCACTTATAAATACATTGGGAGCAATTCTCTGTAACTGTTTTCTAATGAATTAAAATAAAATTACAGAGGGAAAGTATACCTGTATCATGTCAATATCATATCATATCATATCATACCATTTTTAACATTTATGGTATTCCACAGATATATAATAATTTAATTTGTGTTTTGTCTTTAGAAATGCAACATTTCCCCACATTTCCCTTCACTACTCTAAACAGTGTGCAAAAGAATGTTGATGGTCATATATCTTTGCACTAATTTATTTATGTATTTTACTGAAACTGGAAATACCACTTTAAAAGAGATGAACTTTCTAAAGCCTCGCTGCACTGTTTTCCAGAATGGCTTATGCACTATTTCTCCTACCCACAGTGTGGGAGTGTGTATGATGAAAGTGGTGGTGTATCATTGAAACATTGCAGAGAGCTTTCTTTGTCTAGAAATTATGTACATTTCTTCAAGCATGGATTACCGGAGCAAGTCCTTGGATGTGGTCTGTTCTGTTTTTTGTTTGTTTGTTTGTTTTGCTTTTTTTTTGTTTTTGGTTTTTTTCCTGTTGGGATACTTGCCTTTTTGTTTTAATTTACAATGTCTCTTAATGTAATAATTAATACCTCTCTTACCTGACCTCTGTGAAGGAATTCTTGTTTTGTCATTTGCCCTTGAAGAGTGTGTGTGTACGTCATCAGTCTTCATTATTTGTCCATTCTGTGCTTGCAAATTTGCCTACTCACTAAAAATTACTTGTAACCCTGAATCAATATTTGTGGTGTTTTTGGGTCCTTTGTGGACATGTGCAGAGCAGTGACAAATTTGAATCGCAGGACACGAACGGTCCTGGCGGAGGTCCAACAGTGCAACCCTTCACCTTCTCGGTCGGCTCACCTCTCCTACTGTAAACAAGTGTCCTTTCACAGCCCATGTGGGGCCACATTTTTCACATTTTTGTGCTTTTTGACTGGAGAGTTCACGGCTTAAAATGGCCCTCAGGGTAGTGCTGCAGTGCTGTCTAGTTCCTACTGCAAGAAGGCTGGGAGGTGCCTCACGGAGAAAACGTGTGAGCTTCACTCAGGCATGAGTTAGAGCAGCTGTTGGCTGTGATTTCAATGTTAGCGAATCAACAGTGTATATTAAATAAGGTATCTTGAAACAGAAACGCACATCAGATAAGGTTTTGTATTGATTGGTTGACAAAAATGTTGGGATCCGAGGCTTGCAAGAACCCAGTGCTGGAGCTCCCCCAGGAATAATGTCTCAATCTTTGCTAACTGAGGGTTCATGATGGCTTTATAGACCGTAACTACAACCAATATTGAGAATTGAATGTATCCACATGTATCTTGTTTTTAGTCTATATTAAGCTCTCCACTTAATCTGTGAAAATGTTCCTCATCTCCCTGACTCCCGGGTCTATCTCTCAACTGGTGACAAAATGAAGGCAGGAAAAGAAGGGGTGTTTTTGTAATTGCCTCCTTCACTGGAAAAGGTGAGGAAGACTCTGGCTCCTGGTTTGGGTCGCCCTTTCTTTCACATCACTTTGCCCTTGGGGGGAAACCGGATGCCACACTGTGAGGCAGCCCTGTGGAGAGGCACCAGTGGCAAGGCATCCTCATAGCTGGGCCTGAAGCCCTTGCAAATGGCTGGACCCCAACCTCAGGAGAGACTTTGAACCAGAGCTGGGCTGCACGCAGATTCCTGACCCACACAAATGGCGAGATAACATTTGTTGTTTCAAGCTGTTAGGTTTCAAGGTAATTTGTTACTCAGCATTAGATAACTAATACTCACCAACAAGCAGTGGACTGAAGGAGAAATACCTTATAAAATGTTTTCCTAGGGTTGGGAGTAAGGTAACAGGGACAGAGAAAAGGCAATTTTTTCCATGTCTTTCAGAAATAGTACGATTTCCTGTACAGCTCACCACCTCTTTCGTGGTGAAGGGGCATTTCTGTAGTGAGAGGGCACTGGTCCTCCGTGACATTGTGAAGGTGAAGGTTGCTGCTGTCAGCTTTCACTCTGCCCAGGTAAAGCCCCTGTGACCTGCTGAGTATAGTTCTCTGACATCCCAGGGCTGCCATCCTCCATCAAGGCCTCTTATACTCAACTGCTGGTGGGGACCACTCCCAGTCGGGTGTGTGCCTCCTAGCTAGAGTGCTTCCAGATACCGTTTTTTTCTAATCCATTAGTGACCATAATGTAGGGATCTTCTGGAAATTACACGTTGGGGTTGAGTGGGAGGGTGTGTTTGAAGGTCAGTTCACTACTCACATCTCACAGGGATGGTAGTGTTCTCTAGGGTAACAACCCACAAGTAAAGGTGTGAACTTTTACTCTCTAGGATTCTGCTCCCCTGTACCCCCCCCCCAAAAAAAATCCCTTTTCACTTTAAAAGTGATATAGTCATGCAAGGTTTCTTGTAGTTTTTCTTTGGCTTATTTATTTATTTATTTTTTACTTTTAACTTTTTGTTTCAGAGGAACTCGTGTTGCTGTTGAATTTCTCTATTCTAAAGAAGACACCATTACTCAGGGAAAAGGGAGCCCCTGGTGAGCCCCGGATGTATCTGGGAGTGGGGAGAACATCTTCTATTGTTTCTACCAGCCTTATTTTGTGGGGGCTGAGCCCAGCTCCTACTTACTGGGGCTTATTACCAGACAGAATTTTTAATCTAGATTCTTAAAAAAAAAATTATTATGTATGTATTTATTTATTTTTAAAGATTTTATTTATTTACTTGAGAGAGAGTGAACACGAGTGGGGGAAAGGACTGTGGAAGAAGCGGACTCCCTCCCGGGCAGGGAGCTCAGTGAACCTAGACTCTTGCAGTGTTTGACCCTCAACTTATTTTGACGTGGTCCTTGTCTCTTATTTCCATTGACTGTGCCCTTCTGAGTCACGTTCTACGTCTCCGTTCCTTCACCCTTTTTAGATCCTTGGTGTTTCACTCAGATTTGAGCCGAAGTGTAGTGACTCTGCTCAGTCTCCGTCTCAGTTGACTAAAGTCCTGTTGACTTCACATTGATTTTTTCCACCCTCAATGCCATCACCCATCACCTCCTGTGTGCTGGGTGGCAGCAGCTGTGATCCTCTCGCCTTGTAGGAAATAAACATGACGGATAGACCCAGTTTGGCTCAGGTACTGCAACAACTTTGTGAATATCATCTATCTCTCGGCGTGGAGACCCAGCTGGAGGGTGTGTGGGCAGCTGCCCCCTCTAGGGTGCTAGGATTGCCATGGTGGGTATCAACTGCAGAATGGCAGTACATTAAGAAGAAACAAGCTGAGGTTAGTACTCTTTTTTTTTTTTTTAAGATTTTATTTACTTATTTGGCAGACAGAGTTCACAAGTAGGCAGAGAGGCAGGCAGAGAGAGAGGAAGGGAAGCAGGCTCCCTGCTGAGCCGAGAGCCCGACGCAGGGCTCCATCCCAGGACCCTGGGATCATGACCTGAGCGGAAGGCAGAGGCTTAACCCACTGAGCCACCCAGGTGCCCCGAGGCTAGTACTCTTAATTCATCTGCTATTACCAATACTGATCCAAAGTCCTAACCTGTGCCACACACTAACAATAACACCAGCCACTGGCATTCTTTCTTTGTCAGTCAAGCTACACAGACAGCTCATCAAACTGCTGATAAGTGTCCTGAAAATACCACTGTCAGAGCCATGGGTGGCAACACCAGATTTAGGATGGGTTCATGTGGCTTACCCCAGGTTATGGACAGTTGAGTACTCATGCATTCTTATGTTGAGAACAGAAAAATTACTCTAAACAGAATCGCCCCAACAGTACCAGGAATATGGGAGAGAGATTACCAGAACTGTGTGGTCATTCTGTCATATTCATGGAGAGTGACTGGTTGGCACTAACTGGTTGGTCTGCCCAGGTGTTTATTGGGTAGCCTTGACGGGAACCCAGTGGTTGTGTGGTACAGATCTTTGGCCGTGGCTTCCACCTGGGTGGTTGGGTCACTGAACCCTGGGTTTTCCCTGGGCACAAGGGAAGAATCTGCCAACTTCCTTCTCTTCAAGTCCAGGTGGGAACATTCTATTTTCACTGTTGCAATCATTTGGCCTCTGTCTTTGTTCCCTCCATCGGCCTGGAGGACATTACAGCACACATAGAAGTCTGACTAAATTAGCCCAGCAAGCCTTAAATGATGGACAAAGCCTGTCTTTACTGAACAGTCTAATGTCTCTAATGAGAAAAGCTGTCCTCCAAAATAGAATGGCCTTGGACGTTATTACTGCCTCACAAATAGTCATCTGGGCCATTATCTGAGCAGAATGCCATGTGTTCATACCTTAAGAGTCTGCTAATGTATCATTTTATTAAATCTCAACACAAGTGAACATCCTGAGTGATCTGACCCCCACCCCCTCATCCCTGCCAGCCTAGGGGACTTAATAAACAGTGGTTTGGATCATGGGCTTTTGGTGGGGGGGAAACAAAATCACTTTGGGAATTGCGATCTTCATCTGTGTTTTCTCTTGTACGAATCTATGTTGTTGCTATGCTAGCCTCCAGGGTAGCCTCGTAGCCGGCAAAGACACCTCTCAATGCTAGAGTAACCCTTTGCTGACTGCCTAGGACACATTGCAGAAGAGGGAGGCGTGTGGGATTATAAAAGTCTGTCATGAGGGGTGGTGTTGGAGGAGGTTGAGGAGAGGATGTGACCTCTGGTTGACCCTAGAGCTGGACCCAGGCTCCTCATCCTGCCCGTCCTTGGAGTGTATGTTCTGCCCACCGTTTCCACAGCAGGAGCCACCTTAGAGACGTAGCCTGAAGAGAGTAATATGTTATTGAGACGATCTGGATTATATACATGACTGAGCCTTGCTAAGTCTGCTATATAAACTCGAGACTCCGGCAAGTGGATGAGGAGATCTATTCCTCTTACAGTCACCCAAGACAAGCTTCATGTGTAAGTTTCCTGGCTTACTACCTACAAAAAACAAAAAGCAAAAAATCAGCGAGAGAAATCAATCTCAATTAAAATCAGAACTGGATTTAAAGTATTTTTCCTCACTTACGAGGTGTATAACCTACCATGTTAAGCTTTAAGACTGAGTTTCATTATCATAGAATGGTTATGATAATAATAATACCTAGCATAGTGCTTGGAGATGATAGAAGCCTGATTAATAGTTGTTTAAATGTGTGCTTTATTCTGTTTTTTTCTTTTCTACCTTGGGGTGAGATATGAGGTATAATCTTTTGGTTTGTTCATAGAGTAAACATCAAAGTACTTTCCATGCATCATTTGGTAAATTATTCTGTCTTGTTCCACCCTGTAAACCACTGAGAGGAGCAAGAAAGCCATAGCCTCTGTTAGGGGCCATGACCCTTCCAAGGATCTTATTAGAAATAGTCGATCCCTGATCAGCAGCTCACAGAAGGTATGTGATCTCACATCATCAACTCTTGCAAGTTCTCAGTGCCTGTGCTCAAGGCTGTCCTTTGGATTAGATCATCCTTTGCTTATACCGCCTACCTTTGTCCATCTCAGCAAGGTGCCTGGGAAACAGTTTTGAGACTCAATTTCAGTAACATCTTCATGTAGCCATTCAAGCTGTCCTTCCTCAGGTTATGGACTACTTCCTCCTCTGAGCCCACTTTGTACCCCATTAATGTGTCTCACATAGAACCCGTTATTCTTTAAGCCCCTTACTTGTTCTTATAACCTTTCTTTCCATACGCTGCCCCAAGACCCAGTACAGCATTTGGCATATAGTCTTAAATAAATGCCTGTCGATGGCATGGGTAATGACTTAATGAATAGCGAAAGATAGAGAGTAGTTATGATGGAGTGGTTGTGTTGAATGTCCAAGACATGCTGTCCTTGGAGTGCCATAGGATGTCAAATGGGGCCTTCAGAGAAGGCTGTGGACACTGCTTCTTCTGTTTTCTGCAAAGATAATCATGTGGTTGCATAAGGTTGAGAAGTGACTAGGATATTTGCTGAACCAAAATGTTTCAGTCTAAGTTTCAAATGGCTACTTCTTTTTTTTCTTTTATAAAGATCTTTTTAATTTATTTGTCAGAGAGAGAGGGAAAGAAAGAAAGCATAAGCAGGGGGAGTGACAGGCAGAGAGAGAGAGAGAGATGCGGGACTTGATTCCAGGACCTTGGGATCCTGAGCTGAGCTGAAGGCAACTGCTAACCTACCAAGCCACCCAGGTGCCTCCCTGGCTACTTGTTTTTAGAATCTACTTGGAATACATACACCTAATTTATATAATACACACAGAACTTTGATGAAGATCAGAGAGTGGGTGTATGACTTCATGTGTGCACTTTCCCTTGGGCACATTATGTGAATATTTAATCTGTTTTATTGAAAAGGTCTTGGAAACAAAAATATTTCTTTGAAGATTAAAACTCCTGATGTGTTTTCTTAGTGTTTTATATACTTAAGATGTTCATCACTTCAGTGATCTTTCTTATTTTAAAACTAAGAGAAGCAACTTTGGAATAGTTAAATTGGGAAGAAGGGACAAGTTTTCCTTATGGTATAATTCCGAGATACCCCCCTCCAAATAATGCATGCAGACTGTCTCTCTCCAAAATGTTCTCACACACTACCCTTCTTGAGTGGGGTTAGACTCAGTGACTTTTCTCCAAAAAGTAGGTGAAAGAAAGAGTAAAGTAGTAAACCTAGAGTGGAGAAACTTGGCCAACACTAGCTTCATAGAGGATCAAGGCTAATGTCAGTAGTGACATCATATGGGTATCAGGTACCCTGATATGGAGTGACAAGAAGGGCAATTTGTCTCTGGGTTATTCTTTCTAAAAACTCGTTAACACTGGTCTCATCGTGAGAAAAAAACAAGAGAGAAGCTCAGATTGAGGGAAACCCGGCTACAAGGTATTGGACCAGTTGTGAAAAACAAAGAAAAGACTGAGGAACTGTCACAGATCAGGGAGACTGAGGGAACATGGAACTCGGGGCAAGGTAGCATGTAGGTTGTTGGATCCTGGAATAGCAAAAGAACGGTAATAAGAAGCCAGTGAAATCCAAACAAAGTCTGAGTTCAGCTACTAGAAATCTATTAATATCAGCTTCTTAGTTTGGACAAATGTTCAATAATAACATAAAATGCACAGAAAAAAGTGGGGAACTCGCTAAGGGGTGTGCAGGAATTCTGTATTACCTTTGGAACTTTCTGGTAAATCTCAAATTATTCCAAAATAGCTTAGTTCAACAAATAAAGGAGACAGATGTCTTAGTCGCTTATGTCCTTTTTTAAACTAAAGTTAAATAACAAAAATACCTTCAGAAGTAGACAGGGAAAAATGAACCTTCGTGGATTGCTTTGTATTGAGAAATGCTTGCTGTATTATAAATGAACTCCCATTCTACCGAAAACTTTCCAAGAGAAAAACACTCAATTAGGAAAAAAAAAATGGCAAGGAAACATGAATATTTTGCAGGTTATGTCACCTGTATTGATATTTTCACAAGAAAAAGAAAGTAAATTCCTTTTTTACATGGTAAGACTTAACAACACAAAGGTTAGTAGATCCGTCTGCCTTTTTATTTTTATTTTTTTAAAGATTTTTATTTATTTACTTGATAGAGAGAGATCACAAGTAGGCAGAGAGGCAGGCAGAGAGAGAGAAGGAAGCAGGCTCCCCGCTGAGCAGAGAGCCCGACTCGGGGCTCAATCCCAGGACCCCGGGATCATGACCTGAGCCGAAGGCAGAGGCTTAACCCACTGAGCCACCCAGGTGCCTTTTAAAAGCACTGTTGCTTTGCTTTGGGGGAAGCTGTTGTTATTACTTTCCTGGATTTAACCACTAAAGCTTCGGTAATCTGTGAGGGCAGGGGGTTAACTAACCTCTTTATTAGTGAACAAGGACAATATATTTTTAAGCAAACATTCACTTTTTTTAATGCAACGTGGAAAAGAAAAAGAGTGACAGACAATTCTCTGGCAATCTACCAAGGCCTGAGGAGAGAGAAGGTGAATTTTCTTGTGTACAGACTAAAAATACTCTGAGCTCAAATCACCATTCTAGAGATGTGATTAGGTAGAGAATGAAATTTTATAATGTTTGCCTCTTGGATTTTTTCATTTGTAGTCCAGCCTCCGTGCCGTCTACATATCTGTTTTCATCCTTAAATGCGCGTGAAACCAAACCGGGGGTTTTGTGGGATTCTAATTGCTATATGATTTGATGTTCCGGTGCAGTGAAGCTGTGCTAGTTAATTGTTTTCCTGACTGAATTTCCATTTCTTTTTCTCCCCCTTCCCCCCGTTCTGCCTGAAGGAGCCCATAAAGCCCAAAACAAACAAACGAGAATCCCTCAGAAGAACATCTTTCACTTCCTGAAGCATCCAAGCTTCGTTGGCCGTGGGTAGCGGCCCCGTCATCATGTGGGTGATAATGATGACAGATCATTGTAATCCTTACATGGCTTCACCCACGTGATGAAGGGTGGGAGCAAAGTGAGGAGCGGTGTGTGGAAGAAAAACGTGGTTTCTTCTGCTTTAATGCCTTCCCAGCATTTCAGACAATAGAATGAGAATCATCTCTTTGCGTCTCTTGCTGGACTCTCTTCTGCTCTAGTGTTGGTGTGTGGATTTGGATTACAGTCCGCTGGTACCTTGTGTGAGAGGCAGCGTGATTACTGGAGGGAGATTCATAGAAACAAATTAGATATTTGATTAACTGTTTTAAATAATGATCGATTTATATGGCTTCCTGTACACTGCCTTTTTCATACTAATCAATAACGCAGGCAATATATAAACAACAGGGCTTCTGGAATAAATAATTGCATTATATAATGCTAGTTAAATTTAAAAATTGCTATTTTATTGCATTTCTCACTCATAAAACGTAGTGCCAACTAGTAATTGAGATTGAGTTAGAGGCTCATAATGTTTTGTTTCACTCTCCAACCCAGGAATCGTTTCTCTCTGAAGACCTATAGAAAGCGGTCCCTTGGGTCATGATGGATGACTGGGGAGACCAGGAAGGGGGTGGGGTGGGGGAAGAAAAAGTATCTAAATGAGATGGGAAAGGAGAGGGGAGGGGGAGAAAAGACAATAACAAACCTGATGTGGCATGTTCCCTCTTTGGGATCCCTGTAAACCGTTTTAATAGAAATGGGAAGGAGGCAAGGAAGAGCCCAAATGGAAAATGCTGAGAAACAGACCCTGTGTCCTCAGGAGAGCAAAATGTCTCAGACAGTAAGATGGGAGATTTATTATGAAGAAACACAACGTGCTGTTTCCCTCTCCCTGGTGCTTCGAAAGCCCTTAGCTTGACAGGAGAATGTAGACTCTCGTTACGGGAACATCACTGGCTGCTGGGGGACTGGATGTCTACAGGCTATGAATCAATGATCTCCTTGTCCCTGTCCCCAAGGATAAGTGAATTCCCCCTTTTCTTAGATAATTCCATCGTCATCTCCAAGAAAGATGAAGAGCTCCCAGGTGGCTAGAAGCAGATGGGGGAAAATGGAGCCATATTAATTTTAGAATTAGAAGATGTACCCTCACCCCTGTGCAAACTCTCCTTGCAAAAGAGCTATCCAGAAGGGCGATACTTTCTGTTGAAGAATTTGTGAGTAACTGTATTTCAAAATTCTTTACAAACTCTGACAGAGTTTGTATGCTTTCAGAATTATAGCCGAAAATATAAGTGGGGTAGTAAGGCCCACATGGAAGGGAAACGAATAGAATGAAATCCAGGTAGTAAACAAGGAAAGTAAAATCTAGAGCCCTTTCTTCAAAACTATGAGGTGTGTGGTCTGGAAAGAATTGCTTTTCCTTGCCTGGAGTATCTGGCAGGGTCTCTTGAGACAGAATGATGGGGAAGTCCAATATCAGATCAAAACTACTACTGCTAGTTGTGTCTCGAGTTTTCTCCTCTTTGCCTCCACCTGGAATAAACTCTCTCATTTTTTGCTCTTTTGTTAAATTTTAGCTCTTCTTTGAGGCCAGCTCAAATTCTGCCTCTGCCTTAACAGACCTGCTCCTAGTGTTCTCTCTCTCTCTCTCTTTAAACTTTTGTCACTAATGCCAAATGCTTTGATTATAAGGACTCTCTAATTTTTAATAATGGCTTTTCAGCTAAAGTGTAAGTCCAGGGCACCTGGGTGGCTCAGTGGGTTAAAGCCTCTGCCTTCAGCTCAGGTCATGATCTCAGGGTCCTGGGATCGAGCCCCACATTGGGCTCTCTGCTCCATGGGAAGCCTGCTTCCCCCCTCTCTCTGCCTGACTCTCTGCCTACTTGTGATCTCTCTCTCTGTCATATAAATACATAAAATCTTAAAAAAAAAAATAAGGTGTAAGTCCTTTGAGGGCAGCAATCAGATCTTGGTTTCTTTCATGGTTTCACCAATAAGGCTGTCATAGTGATGACCAATAAATTCTTGGTAGTTGGTTGATTGATTCCGGAATATAAAGGTCTCCTCCAGATATTTCCAATCTTGGACAGGACATTTTCTTATGGCAAATGTAATCATTTAGGAAAAGTATTAAAAAGTTCATGTACTATTAAGCTCCAGATCACTGTCCGGGCATGAGGTAATGTGCTTAATCAGTCTTCGCAACAGGATCCAACAGGTGAACCTTGAGCACGGAATTTAGACTGTATTTGTTTTCATAGTCTGAGCAACCAGAGCTCCACTCATATGATTCCTCTTCAGCCAAATTTACCTTCCTCTTGGACTCCCTCTCCTCTGTTGACCATTTGGAACAGACCAATAAATCCGGGTTTGCTAGGGCCGTAATACTGAATCAACTACTAGAGATTTGGATGATTTGAATAGCATAGTTCTGAGAACGTTTAGGGGGCCCTAAAAGTATAATCATTCATGATTTGTAGATACAAGATAAATGTAGTACTTAAAAACATAATTATGATCTGGAGCTACAAACTGCAAACCAGTTTGGCAAACCAATGCAAAAACATGGCTTAATCTTACATGGGTATAATTATGTCTTCAGGACACTGCAGTCTGGAATGTTAGAATTAAGAGTGGGTGGGTTATGCTAATGGAAGTCTCAGGTTCAAGCCTGTATAGTATCATGAGTGGAAACTCAGTTCTCTAAAGTTCTCTGTTTCTCATTGGCAGGGTCTTCAAGGTGGTTCAGATGCTTTTTGGGGTAGCATTAATGTTCCTTTCTTTGCTACCATGAGGTCATCTTTCACACTTCCCTCTCATTACATGGCTTTGCTAGTCTCTGTGTTGCTACTGTCTCTGTTGATTGTAGGGTTCCCACAAGCACTGTCTTGTTGATCAGGATCTGGGCTTTCCTTTGACTTGGAATTCAGGGACTTGAACAGGGGCCATGCATCTTTTCCAACTCATTAAAAAAAAAGACAGTTGTTTGACTATTATCATTCATTCATTCAGCACCTTATTTCATAAAAGATTAGAGATAGTATAATAAACAAAGGAGAGCAAAAAATTAATGGCTGTGGAATCAGGACCAATGGAAAATATAGGTAAGAAACTAATAAAACAAGGAGTGAGTATAGTATGCCAAAAGACATATTACAGGTATACAGTCCTGGAGAGTTTCTAGATGTGGTATATAAATTTGGCTTAACAATTCCTAGAAGCCATAACAAAGATGGAAACCAAACAGGAACAGAATTTACTCTGCTCACATTTACTAACAAAGTGACTATTTAGGAGAATAGAGCTTTTCCTGATCCTGAGAGTAACAGGAAATATTTCCCCATGGGTCTTGGTAGGGAGGATACTATGTCAAGGTAGTGGATGATGCCTTCAGCAACATCTTTGTATTAGATTTGTTTTGTCCTTCAATGTTAGATTATAATGTCCTTCAGTGTCAAGCTGATGGCTGTACAGCTTGCTAGAGTTCTTGCTTGATCCAACGCTGAAATTTGAAATGTCTGGGGGAATTGACAGACTGCATATTCTCCAGACACCCTTCCATCAGTATTATTGTGGGCAAGTGCTTCCTACCTGTCTTAACTCCTAAGGAGCAGTATAGTGAGTAGTTAAGCATGCAGACTCCCCTGGGTTCAAGTCCCAGCTTTACTACTCTGACCCTCAGTTTCTTTATCATGAAAAAAGACTAATGCATTCCTCACAGAGATGTTTTCAACATGAAATAAGATCATGTACACACAGTCCTGAGCGTTGGGAGACCTCAATAAATATGAGTCATTATAATTAGACCCCAAATAGAGGTTTTAGAGTCTCAGTGCCTTTCAAGGAGACATATTACACCTTTTTTTTTTTTTTTTTAAATTCGCCTCTCTCTTTTTCCCCTCAAGAGTAGGAAGAATCAGAACACCACCATGAGACATTGACCCCTCTTGTGGACATCTGAGCTGCGTCCCCAGGCTGAACCTATGGGCTTGACCCTTACACAGATGGGTGACAACCTCTGATGTGTCCAACCAGGACAGGCTTCATGGACACTGCCCAGAAGCAGGTGCCAGGAAATGAAAACAGGTCAAAACCAAGAGCAAATATTGAGCTGCTGTAGTGGAGGGGAGCATATGCACACAGGCTTACAGAATTCTGCTAGAGGCTTGGTTGTTTTCCAACTGGCTTTTATTTCTGCTCTCTCCTCATAGAGCTTTAAATTCACCAAGCTACAACCTCAGAGAGAGTTTCTTAGGAGAGGAAAGATTTTTTTTAGTTTATCTAGTGAATTTACAAAACCAAGATGGGTAAGGATGAATTGAAGATGGAATGATTCCTGGAAAGCTAGAGCTATTGGATCCCTGTTATAGTCATTAAAAGAAGGTTAACTTTATATAGCAGGGAGCAGGCAAAGGGTCCTCACCAAG
Source organism: Mustela putorius furo (assembly GCF_011764305.1). Lineage (NCBI taxonomy): Eukaryota > Metazoa > Chordata > Mammalia > Carnivora > Mustelidae > Mustela > Mustela putorius. The sequence continues at coordinate 79,135,153 of NW_025421987.1, forward strand.
GAGAGCAATAGTTCGGAAATATGGATTAGTTCCACATGATAAGTCCAAGGCCAATATGTGAAATTGAAGGTGTTTGTAAGAATGTTCCCTATGTTTGAAAAAGTAGAGATTTTGTTCCTCTTATTGTTGCTAATTCTCTTTTTTTTTTTTTGAGGTGGAGATAGTCTGAAGTTGGGACCAGATGACTCAAGTGTACGTTGTGGCTTTTTCACATACTTTGGTAATTGTATTATTTTAAGGAGGTCACTGTATTCCCTGAGGTCACGTCTTCCTCTTCTATAAAAAGGAGGAATTGAACTTTATTAGATTTTCTTGAATTCCAAAATGTTTTGATTTATTACAATTTTTATGATGACCTGGAGGGAACACACACACTCTTATGAAGCATTTCTTGTTGCCCCCGTTCAAGTGCAGCAAAATGCCCAGGATAAGAGGAGCTGCCTGTAGGGAAATTTCCATCCATAGTCTGGAAAGTTTTGCTGTGCAGTTTCTTGTATTACTAAGTTCTTTGGGACTCTAAGAAGGCCACTGAACTTCTCTGGGGGCTAATCTACATCTATAAGACAGTGCTTTTATATCTGTATCACGATCTTGTTGTTTTCTGGTTAGCATAATTACCTATTTGTTTTATCTGTTAACGTGAATGGGAATGGTAAGACCTCTGGGAAGGAGGGTTCGTGTAGCAGGCCAGACACAGCCCTACTCCACACCCACCTTCCCCCCCCACAGGTACACCTCTTCCCCTCCATGGACCCAGGGCCTATGGGATTCCATTATTTATTCTTTGCTTTAGGGATTTTCCTAACTCTTTGGGATCAGTGAGGCCTTGATGTTTTTGTTTGTCTTCCTTTGCCAGTCTTCCCCATGATGTGTCCAATCACGTGTGCATGACCCTCTTCCGAAGCACACCTGTGTTCTGGCATATCCCACCAACTCTACCGCCAGCAGACAGGTAGCAGCTAGCTAACCCAGAAAGCCAGCTCCCAGATTACAGCAATTTGCTACTGAAGAGTTTTAAAAGTTCTGAGGGCCATAAAAGTTTCAAATAAAAACACTCTCAAGAGAAGCAATTCAAGAAGCAACTCATTCTTTAATGTGACTGAGAGATGATCACTAACATTTGACTAGGTCTGCTCCTAGTCATGATTGTAGAGTCTTTGCCTACCATGACCTGATACCTTAGAAAAGCTAGAATTCTTAGCACTAACTTTATATCACATGGCTGGTTTTATTTCCTAAAGAGCCTATCTATTTTAAGAGTATATGTTCTCTATTCAGTCTTTGTCTCAGTGATAAGAGGGAGGTGGGAAAATAGTCAAACTTGAACATAATATCTTATTTCCCAGAGGCAGCTGGTTGCCAATTAAACAGGAATCCTGTAAGATAGCAGGTGGATATTTACCCACAAACAACAGAGATCTGAGAAGACAGAGAAGCCCCCAGAAAAGAAGTTACTGTCCATAAAAAATGATTAGCAACTTGGGTTGTCTTCTTGCAATGATTGTATCCCCATATTTAGCCAAAAAGTCTTGACCTGTCCTTTTTCAACTTTTCCTCTATTTATAGTAAGACTACTCACATCTCTGCTTCTACTTGCGTTACTTTGGATGCTTGGAAAAAGTCTGTGAGTTGGCACGTCTCTGATGTTTACATCCTTCACTGATTCAGTGTTACCTCCTCTCTGAGTCTTTTCTGACTCTCCAGGTGGAGTTTGTCCTTTTCCCGCCATGCTTATTTCTCTGTGCTGATCTTGGTGTGTGGTACTTGGTTCATATGTCTTCCAGGGCAGAGAACCTGGTGAATGGAAGATTCTCAATAAATGTTTGTTTCTTCTTAATAATCTCAAGATGTGGATAAGTGATCAAAGAAGGAACCCTCTCTTCTTTAGCAGTTGTCTTTCTGAGTCACTTTCCATTACCATGGGGACCCCCCTCATTTGGTGCTAGTGATTCCCCTGGTCAGCAGAGTCAGAGGACTGCACTGTTCCATGTTCTACAATGAGGCTTTTTTTGAAAGTCATAAGTGATATATTCTTTCAGTCCTTCTCACAAGGGATGAGAGGGTTGATTCTCCCCTTTGTTTAGCAACCCATGGGGCATAGACAGCTGGCTTGGCACAACCATAGCCTCTGGTGAGATGTGGCCCCTTCTCCTCTGGGACTTGAGGCAGAACCTTCCTATAAGGTCCTCTCCCTACACTCACATTTCAAGAAAACTTGAGCTGTTGAGCCATGGATCAGGGAGGTGGCTTGAGGGAAGATGGAATTGGCTTTTTCAGCTGGCTCCAAAGAGGTTGGAAGCTCATGACTCACATAGCACCTAACACCTAACAGGCACTTATTAAATATTTTAGGGTGAGTGATGGAATGAATCCCAATGCCAGGCCATATCTGACAGCTGAGCTCATCCTACACCAAAACAGACTTTAAGTCCCTCCCACATAGTTCTCTGGCATCACGTTGCCCTTTGCTGTCTTCTCTACTGTTGTTATAAACTGAAAGAGGCTAGTGCCCAGTTTGCTGTGAGAGAACATAGATTTCAATGTGGTTTACATGGATAATGACTTTGGGCAGGGAGGTGGTCAGGGGAGCCTGACTTTGCCATGTGACTTCCCCTAGGCCATACTTCCTGGAGGGTTGTTCTTGGACTCTACTTCTGGGGAGACAAATCTTTGAACAGGTTAGGTTCAGGCTTCTGAAGGGTTTAGAGAGTGAGTGATGCCAAGAGGAGGCTGGTTTTTGTTTGATGTCTTACCTAGAAGAGGTTGATGGGCAGGTAAGCATCATGAGCACAAAGCAGACTGAGTCTGGGTCCCACGATCATTTCTGGCTTGGGAAGAGCTTTTCTGCTTGACTTTCTTTTCTGCAGAAAACTCCTCCTACAAACCTTAGTGTCCTCTGATGGTTTTCAACACAAGGTTTTAAATATATCTTTCCTTCCTTCCTTTTTCCTTCCTTGCTTCTTTTTCTTTCTTCCTTCCTTCCTTCCTTCCTTTCTTTCGTTCTTTTTCTTTCTCATCCTCTTTATTGTTTGCTGAGAATGGCACATTTAACTAAAAAACAAAAACTTGGCTTAATTTGTGTTAGGCCCTTGCCGAATGAAAGAGAGAAAATTGTGCCTTAGGACAAACAACCATGCACATTTTCTCATAAGATTCACTTGTTCATTGATTGATTGGCTTATTTGCCAACAGCCTGTGTACAAAGCAGTAGTCAGGAAATGCTGATATGGAGAGGGGCTAGCTTTGGACTCAGCCCTCAAGGATCTTACAGTTTAGTACAGCTAGTATGACATAGATATGAGGGGCGATTTTACAAGACAGGATGTAGCAAGGGCCTTTATATACAGGTGTAAAGTACTGTGGAATCACAGAGAAAGAGGGCAAGGCTCTCTGCTGGGACAGAGGGATGGGCCATGGAAGACGTAGGTCTGAAGGGTGGAGGGTGGATGTTCCATGACAAAGCAGGAAAGCAAGAACTTGTGTTTTCATTTCATTGTGTTTGACAAAGAAGGAGAGGGGGCAAGAGAGAGAAGGGAGTCTTGAGAGGGAGAGGCCTGGGGACTGGAACCAGAGATACTGGATTAAGCCAGTTCTACTTGTCTCCTCCCAGTTATATGAGAACATGAGTTCCCTTCTGTTTAGGCCAGGGTGAGTTGAGATTTCTGTTAGTTGTTTCAGAAATTATCCTATCGGATGATAAAACTTTATTGGAAAGAGAAATTGGAGCCAGACATTGAGGAATTGAGATAATACTTCAAAGGCAGTATGGAGCCATTTAAGGTTTTTCAGCTGAGGAGTGAAGTAATTAAAACTTTAAGAAGATTAATCTGGCAGATGTACGTGGGGTGGCTTAGGGGAGGGAAGAGAGTGCCCACAAGGAGGTGGTACCTTCCCTACAGTAAAAATTTACACATGTGGAATTACAGTGATTAGAGAATCTAGTCTCCATCATAAGTCAGCTGCAATTTTGCATCTTAAAATGTAAAATGGATCTCTGTATAGCTAAGGAGAAATCCCAGATTAGCAAGCTTCCCCCTTGGTCCTTCAGTTGATTTGCATGTTGCAGTTTTTGTTTGCCCTGTTCTAATCAGATCTATGTAATCTTAGTTACCTTGTACGAGGTAGAAAAGGTGACGTATGCCAGCAGACTCCTACTCCAGTAGGCACCTTTTCCTCAACTAGCAGTTTTGGATTTCCAGATATTGCTAGGTAGACTTCTAATACCAGTGAAATTCAAAAACATTCACAGAAGTTTTCTAAACAATGAATAGCAGAGCAACTGGGACCTTTTCTACCACATATTCTATAACCTTGAAAAAAAAACCTAATTCATTTCTTTAAGCCTCAGTTTTGTCAACTGTAAAATGGGGATGGTGAAAATATAAGAAAACATAGAGTTAATCCCAATAAATTTAGTTGCATTTGTAGTTGCTACTTGTTTTAATTACCGATAGGTTTGGACTGGGAGGTAAAGCATGTTTCCTTAGGAAGTGTGAAGGTCTACTAGCCTGTCTAGATTGGTGATTTTTTTTCTGATTCAGATATCAATTTGGTAGGCACTGAAGAAACATTTCATACCTGTTTTGGGGGAGGAAAAAAAGGCAATAGTAAAGACGCTTTTTGAAATATTTAAAATTCGAAGGACTTTCATCTTTAATTTTTGTTGACTCACAGGATATGAGAAAAAGGATTATTGTTACTTAAAAAAGACAATTGCACCAATGAACTGGAATGGGGAGATTATGGCTTTTGAAGAGTGACAATTCAAGAGAAATGTTGAGAATTGATAGTATTTGTGAATGTTCTCTGTGGCTATGTTCTCTATGGCTAATATGCTACCTTCCCTTATGTTTGCCTTACTCTAATTTTAACCTAGCAAGCTGTAAAAGTAATATTTTCTATTCAAATATGAGGAGTTACAGGACTAAGATCTTTTCTGTCTGGGCCCTCTTGGGGATTTCTCAATAATATCTAATCCCAGGTATCTAGACTTATCCAGTCTTGCTTTATATTTAACTTCTTATTTTGAAATAATTTTAGACATAAAAATTTGCAAAAATAGTGCAAAGAGTGTCTATATACCTTTCACCCAGCTTCTTCAAATATTGATATCCTATATAACCATATAGAAATTATCACACCTAAGAAATTAATGTAGGACGATCCTCTTAGCTCAACTACTGACTTTATTTGGGTTCCCCAGTTCTGCCACTACCCTCCTTTAGTTGTTCTAATAGCTAATTCAGAATTTCGCATTGCCCTTGGTGGTCATGTCATGCATTGGATAGCTTCCTGGCCTTACCTTGTCTTTTATAACCTTGACGCTATTAAAAAGAACTGGTCAGGTATTTTATAGAATGTCTTTCAATGTGAGCTTGTCTGATGTATATCAGTGTATCAAGGGGTTCATGACGTTGATAAGTCTCATTGGTGGTGATGTTGGCCTTGATCACGTGCCATCTGCCAGTCTTCTCCACTGTAAAGCTACTCTTTCCCCCATGGTAATTCATAACTATATTGAGGGAGATACCTTCAAATTGTGCCAATATTCCACTCCTTAAAATTTCACCCATGATTATAGCATCCTTTGGTGGGTCTTGCCCGTGGTGAGCATTACTGCAGTGTTCCAAGTGATTTTCTGTTCCCTTCATCTCTTCTACATTATTAACTGGAATTCTTCTGTGACGGATTTTTATTACCTGATAAAATTTACCTATGACTTCCTAAGGAGCATTTCCAGTTTAAAAGTGACATTTTTATAAAAAAATGTTTGCTTATTACAAATGCAATGCATATTCAGTACAAAAAGCCAAAGATAAGACAGACTTAAAAAATCCGTAATCTCACTTATAGGCAATGATCTTAATATCTTAGAGTCTATCTCTCCGTATATTTTTCTATGCATATATATGCATGTATAAACAAAAAGCTGATCATCCTGTGGGTGGTAGTTTATAGACCCACCTCTTTCACTCAATGATACGTTGTGAACATCCGTCTATAGTAATACATGTCTTTCCATAACATTTTAAAAGGACCGTTTAATCATTATCTGGATATATCATAATTTTTGTGTAGTGAATCACTTATCATAAGATATTTTCATTGCATTTTAGCTTTTCCCCTTTCCAAACCACTGTTGTTTCATCATCTCTCTGTACATTATATAGTATGGCTCAAGGCCAACAGCAACATTTATTGAACTGGCCCATGTCACACATCTTGCCAGGTGTGCCAGTGCTGAACTGTTTCCGCTCATTTTATCCTCACCATAGCCTTCTGCAATGGCTATGATTATTACTCCCATTTCACATACCACGATGTTCAGGTTCATGTTCGAGAACAGTTTGATTCAGCTAGTCAGGACCTCAGGAATCGGGACCTCAACTCAGGATCCATTGACATCAACGGCTAGCTCTTAACCAGCACACCATATCGATCTTGTTAGTCACTGTCTTAAGCACATTCCTAGAACTGGAATTTCTGGTTAAGAAGGTATGCACATTTTAAAGACCTTTGATACATAGTATTTAATTGCATTCCAGAAAAGCCACTCAGGTTTACATTCTACACTCATTGGGGTGTGTGCTTGTGTGTGTGTGTGCAGGCACATACTCACTTCCCTGACACATGGCAAGGCTGGCTTTTGTAACAACAATGATGACAACAACAACAACAGCAACCCTCTTTTTAAAAGAGGGTTTTAAAGAGGATTGTCTACCGACAGGAAAGTCCATTGTGCTTGTCTTTGGCTTCCCCAACTTCCCCTTGACTTCCTGATCCAGAACTCCAAGACTCTAGGGGAGGAGCCCTAGAGGATCATTGTTGAATTAGCAAAGGAATGAATGCATAGATACACCAGACTCTGCCGGTGGCCCTACTGTGGCCCTTTCCATTGCACTGGCTATGGAAGGAGCTCTCGGGGAGAGGCCACAGCTCTTGCCCTGACCCCAGTGAAAGGAGAGATTTTTCCACTTGAGGAGGAGGAATAAACAAAGCCTGAGGGGTGGCTCTTTTTTTTCCCAATCACATATACGGATGTGCAAACCATCTTCTTTACATTCTTATAATAAAAATGTAATTACTGATTTAGCAGAAAGTTTTGAATTTGTCTTTTCCAAGTAAACTCAATCCAACTGAGAATTTTCTCTGTGGATTTGGGTTTTTCATTCAGTCAGTTAAAATCTACCTCCCCCTACCTCCACCACCCCAGCTCTCTTTCTTCTCTCTCCCACTTCTTCCTGGGGTAGAGTCTAATCTCTTAGATGTTTATGCAACTGCCTTGGTCTGCTTCTTCATTTTGACTTGTCTTGCACATTTGCTGCACTTCCTGTCCAGACGTACCTTCAGATGGGCGCTGGGCCATCTCTGGAACAGCCACGGACTTCCCAGGGCTAGGGCTCTGATGCAATCTCCTGTGTGTCCAAGAGCTGTGAGAGCCCCATCTCCCACCTTTTTAGCATCGCTTTTTGTAGATTTTTGGATCTCCTAGGATCCCAAGGGGAACTCTTCTTTAAAAATCCATTTACAACTGAGAAAAGAATATTTTCTCAAATCACATGCCCTGATTTTGATTCAGAAAAATCTGTTCATTATACCTATCACTGACTTTGAAATATGGAGGGCTGTAGAGATATTGTTTCAAAGGTTCAGTGGATAGATTTTTATCTATCCCATTTGCACATAAATGCAGCTGCACATTTCTCTCACTTGGGCTCTGTGTTGTCTGCACAAATGTTCATTTTGATATATGAATGCACCCTTGGCATTCACAGATTTAACATTCCCGGTTTCAACTATTTGCAGATGACCCAGAAGATTTATGACGTGTAGCAATTTGTTCTTCTGCTCAAGCATAGAGCTGAATCACATGCTGTCTGGCCGCAGTGGCCTAGGAGTCACTCAGCTGGTGTGTAAATGGAGCTGACCGCCCAGCATCCCTCTCATGTGGGTTTCACCGTTTCCATTCCTTCTTACATATTCCGTTATTTTCATTAAGCATCTGATTACAATGTTTCAGTTCCTTTCACTAAATTTAATGAGAGAAATTCTGTTTTGCGCTATGGCGGAATTCATGAATTTATACTCACATCTATTCCTTGGGGATACCTCTAAGGTCTACTGCGCTACAGGGCATCCACCTACGTCCAACATAGCCCCCCCCCCCCCCCCCAGGAAGGATAGTGTGCTTGTAGAAATGCTCGCAGGAATGCAGGAATGCAGGTGTGGCAGCTTGAGTGCCTGGGAGCGGCCAGAACTCACTCAACCCCTTTGTGCAAGGTGAATGGCTGGCATAGGAACCCCAAAGCCTGGGCTTCTTCCTGTTGAAGGCAATAAAGTGACCACATGCCAGGACTGAAAGGAAGGTAAACAGGTGGGGAGAGCCGGGCGAGGGGGCAGCCTGCTGACTGCAGCCCTAGCCTACTCCAGCCAGCATAGCCAAAGGTCAAGGCCAGTTTTCTGCTTACTGAGAGTCTACCTGTGACTCTCAGTTCTAGCTCCTAGAATCCACAAGAAGCCTGTTTAAAAATTGAGGTGACCGAGTCTCATGAAATCAGTATCTCTGGGGGGATGGCCTGGACTTATTTTAAAATATCCCAACTGCTTCTATTCTATAGCTGGAATTAAGTCTCACTAGGCCAGAGCATTGATTTTCTTGATCCTGAGGGGACTGGTAGCATGGCCCAAGTCATCTTTTAGGCTGGGGACACTTCACAGCTACATCATACTCCAGAAATTCTGAACACCTCAGCTATTACTCTATTACTCTGCCTTTGCAATTGATGTCTGCTGGGCTGGCCACTTCTTCCTTCTCTGTGAGGCTAGTTTCTTCTTATCCAACGCGCATAAGCGTTTCCTTCCCCGAGGAGACTTGCCGTGACCTTCCCTCCCAGCTTGCCATTGGCACCCCCTATTCCTGGCTGGTCAGGTGCTTCTGTGTCCCTGAAGCCCCTTGGACACACTGAATGTTACCATTTTTCTTTTCTTTTTTTTCTAAAGATTTTATTTATTTATTTGACAGAGAGAGATCACAAGTAGGCAGAGAGGCAGGCAGAGAGAGAGAGGAGGAAGCAGGCTCCCTGCTGAGCAGAGAGCCCAATGTGGGACTCGATCCCAGGACCCTGAGATCATGACCTGAGCGAAAGGCAGCGGCTTAACCCACTGAGCCACCCAGGCACCCTGAATGTTACCATTTTTCATGCTGTTTCTTGTCTGTCACCTTTGCTGAACTGCTTTTTCATCTTTTCTCTCTAGTTCTTCCCATGGTGCCTGGCAAGTGCATGCATGATCTTACATTAATGGCTCAGGTTTGGATTATGAAGTTAAGACCTTGTAGTATCTCTGAGACAGCAGGAAGAAATGGCTACTCAGTGTCTACTTAGACACATCAGTGAAAAGGAGGAAATTTCTTTTTTCCCCCTTGAAATGGAGCATAGTCTTCTTTGTGCAAAGTTTTGGGAGCAGTGTTTCTAGAAGACTGGCCCTCAAACTTGGTGGCAAGTTGGATCACCTGGAGAGGTGTCTCAGGCACAGACAGTTGCAAACTGTCTGTGCCTGAGACCCATCTCCCAGATTCTTGGATTTCATAGGTTTGGGGTCTAGGTAATTCCATGAACAGCAGTGTTTAAGAGCCACTCGTCCAGTCTCTTTCTCAAGCTGGACAGTGTCATAGGAACTACCCAAGGAGCTTGTTACTGGGTCCGGGCTCTGGGTCCTGCCTTGGAAATTCTGGTTTGGCAGAATAGGGAGAGACCAGAGTGCCTTTTAGCAAGTATCATGTGTTATTCTGATGGGGGCACGCTTCCAACCAACCTTTGAAAAACCCTGATCTAGGCAGTTGGTTCTGAAACCTCCTTTCACAAGTGCACACTGATAGCCGAGGGCAAGGGCTATTCTGTTTTGTGGTGTCCACATGCTCAGCTTTTCACCCAAATATCTCAGCAGATTTATGTTTCAGAGGCACACATACTCATATGGTTTCCATCCCAGCACTAAATATTGGTTATTTGTAATCTTATTTTATATCTCTCTTACTACATTGCAAATCTCTTTGGGGTTAAGACTTTATTTTATTTTATTCATTTTGTTTTCACCCACTTATGCTTGGCACAGTGCCTGGTGCCTAATAAGTCCTTAATAAATGTTTGTGGAATGAAAGGATTACAAAAACAATTAGGTGTTGTTCTGAATCAGCAGCTTGTCTAATTCAATTTGAAACAAAAGGTGGTCAGGAGAGGAGTATGAAAAAATGACATTAGTGAGAATTCTTATCAATATCTAAAATTTTGAGCTAAAAAGGAAAACTTAAAAAAACACAAAAACTGGTTTGAGGGGCAGCTGGGTAGCTCAGTCAGTTAAGTGTCTGCCTTCAGCTGAGGTCCTGATCCCAGAGTCTGGAATCCAGCCCTGAGGTGGGCTTGCTGCTCAGGGGGACGTCTGCTTTTCCCTCTCTGCCTCCTGATTGCCTGCTCTCTTGCTTTTGTGGGTGTTCTCTCTCTCTCAAATACATAAATAAAATCTTTAAAAAAAAAAAAAACGGTTTGAAACAGTTCCTTGCGGGGTGCCTGGTTGGCTCAATTGGGTAAGCATCCAACTTGGTTTCAGCTCAGGTCATGATCTCTGGTTGTGAGATTGAAACGCTCATCGGCTCCACACTCAGCGTGGAGTCTGCTTGGAATTCCCTCTCCCTCTCCTTCTGCCCCTTCTGCTTGTTCTCTCTCTCTCTCTCTCTCTCTCTCAACTAATAAATAAATCTTTAAAAAAAACCCAGTTCCTTGAGGCATATATTTTAGTTGCCAGATTATTTTTTTGTCCCTCCCTGCTCAATATATAAAATAGCTGCTTTTCCAGTTGACTATAAATACTGAGGAAAACCAACAAAGTTAGGACACGGAGCTCACCCCGCTCTGAAGGCACGCTTGATTGGGACTCTCCTTATTTCAGGGCTGGGACGTATGCTCTGGACACCTGAGAGGAGGCTGCTTTTCCTGTTGTCCTGCTCTACCTTTCTTCAGTCAAGATGTCATGTACGGCATCTAAACCTGTTCCTCCTCTTCCCTTCCACCGTGTGGCAAGGAGGGAAGTGGGCCTTCAGGACTGGAAGCTGGGGAGCTCCTTTATCGGCCCAGGCTGGCTGACCTGCTCTACTCCCCATGCTCACCTTCTTCATTGGGGCATGTTGTCATAATGTAGCTGGTAGAGGCCCAGATCTGCAAAGTTTCTGGTGCCTCCCTGGTTTCTTTGCGTATTGTTTACCTTTCTATTCCATTGTTCTGAGTCCTTACATGGACAGAAGCTCTCCAGCCAGGAAAATTTGGGGCCCATTCCCCATTTTCCTAGTTAGGACAGGACAGAGGGCAAGTCTTGGGACAAGGGCTAGAATCTGCTTCCTGTCTGTCGATCAGGCAGTTGGTTTCCTAATAAAGTATGTCATACTCTCTCCTAAATATTGTTACTCTCCACATATGCAAAGCAGGGGTCAGCAAAATTTTTCTGTAAAGGACCAGGAATGCATAATAAGATGATAAGTGCTTTAGCTGATGTGGACCATAGTGTCTAACTACACAACTCTGCCATTGTAGTGAAAGCAAGCATAGGTAATACAAGGTAAACAAATGGTCATGGGTGTTTCAATAAGACTTCCTATTCAGGGACTACATATTTGAATTTTATGTAATTTTCCAGTGTTGCAAACTATTAGTCTTGTTTTGCTTTTTCTAACCATTTTAAAAAATATTAAAATCATATTTAGCTTAAGCCCATACAAAAACAGGCAGCAGGCTGGATTTAGCCTGTGGTCTACAGAAATAAGGAAGAAAGAATAGGGAAACGGTTTTTTCCATTAAGTGTAATGTGGTTTCCTTTGTAGACCCATGCATGTGGGGTTTGGCATGCAAAAGGATCTACAGAAATCTGGAAACACACTGATCTGAGCATTCTTACCTGGGGATAACCCTGAACTAGGTCAAGTATATAAAGATTTTAGGACATGATAGAAGGTGCATTCCTTAAATCTCTAAATAAAATATAAATTGCTCTGAGTTCCCCATCATTTGACTGGCAGGAGACTGAAATCTTTTCTCTATCTTTGAGATTATACAAGAATTTAACTTTATTTGGTGCTCATGGAGCACAGTGAAAAAGATGCCCATCACTAGTCTATGGTGCTGCTGTCTTGACTCCTCCTCTTTCTACCCGGTGCCGCTGGGAGTCCAGGCATGCATTTTGCTCCCACTGACTGCTCAGGGCTCCACATCTGCTCTGTTTCTACAGGCTTACTATGGGGATGCATGAGAGAATAGCCTGTTTCCACATCATGCATGAACTGCCGACCTACTGAAAAAGTCAGATCCAAAGAAAAATCCTTCTCATCCTGCGGCTCCTCAACTCTTGCCTTCATAGTGTTAGATCTTGCTGCCTCAGCCTAATGAATCCCAAACAGTTGTCTTTATCTCTGAAGCTCACCACTCCCTCTATATTCAAGGGTGATCCGAGGGCAGGTTTCTCTTCCTGGATGAAGTATACAGAACTGAGACCTTTAGAAGCACAATGATCTCTTTGGGAACTAGGACTGGGGTGGGAGGGGTTTGGGAAAGGAGATGCTCATATCAGTTCATTTCTTCTGTAATAATGCATCCTTTTGTTTTCTTCTCCTGTGCTAGTCCTTACAAAGAAATGCCTCAGCTGCTTGTTGGCTGGTTATCTTGACTCTATTCTTCAGATCAGTTCTTTTGGTGGCAAAAATTAGGAAGGGATGAGTCCTATAAGAAACAGTAGATGCCCCTACATTATTTGGAGAGTTAAGCTGGAATCCTCAGTCGTTTCAAGTGGTACCACTTTTTTTTTTTTTCTTACCTATTGTTCTCTAGAGTGTTATCTGAATATGAAAAGGTGGTTTCAGACCAAATGTTGAGGGTCTTCTAGAGTCTGGACTGTATTGTCTAAGCAATGGAGAACTTCATGCAGAAGAGAGAAACATGTGACTTTTTATTTTGGGTGACTAACTCAGGCAGTGGTTGGAGGATGGATCAGAACAGGAGTCTGGTCTGGGCATGGGAATCTGTTATTTGGTACTGCAAGGGTTTACACAATTCTGGTTTGGATTCTTTATGCATATACTTGCCTGTCTCTCTGGATCATGCGGTCTACAAGGTTAGCTATTAAGGCTTAATCTTGATTCTGTCCATTCTGACTCCCCGAGAGTCTCAAATATATTTATTTTCACATTTTTGACACTTAATATATAGTAATTGAATTAGATTGTCCCCAGATGAACTCTGAGAATAAAAACACTGAAAAACAGAGTGCCTCCATCTTTACAAGCTTTTCACTATGCTGTACCATTGGGGTGAAGTCAGGTTCCTTATTTTGACAGTAAAACTGATGACAGCTTTGGGGAAACCTGTCTTCCCTTCCCCCTCCTATTAACACCAGAAACTAATTCTCTACTCTGGATTCTAATATATAGTCATGACAGTAGAATATTAAAACCACATTCTCAAGTCATAAATTATTATAAACCACATTTTTACATGGTATTGTATAGCCACTGTCTTTTGCAACAATTTGGCCTGGAATTACAAGTAGTTTGCATTAAATTTCATATGCTCTTTAATTTTTTTATCTCTTCATTTGCATGCATATATTTTATAATCATTCATTCTGGTAATAAACCCCACAGGATTTTAAATTGAATTGAAGTCCCAGATGCTTTAAAAGAATTTATGTTGCATAATTGTACAGGTTTGCCTGAAAACAAACAATAATGTATGACTTAAATATTCTGCCCAGGAGAGAATTCAAACTCTTGAAATTCTCTGGCTTCTTTTGACTTATTGTGAGAGAAAGAGCCCAAAAGCTAAAGGGAATATAAACATGATAGCACAAAGGAAAAAGAGAGATAGTCTTGGCTTTTGAAAAATGCACTGTCTGAAACCACATTCATATGTAAAGGGAAAATATTTGTGAATTAGCTACATAGCTTACTCCCCAGCCAGAGAGGGGGAATTAGTGTATTGACCCAAATGTGTATGGAAGGCTAAGGAGAAGAAGTGTTCTTCCCTCAGTGGGAACAACCTGAGTGGACCAAGGTAGGAGAAGTGCTTAGTACTTGGGAAAAAAATCAGAGGGCTTGATTTTTGTTATCTATTGCTGCATCACAAGTTACACCCAAATGGAGCACCTTGAAACAGCAGTTTCTGTCCTGTGAGCCAGGCATCTGGGAGCGGTTGAGCTGGGTTGTTCTAACGCTCGGACTCTCATGAGGTTGCGTGTGAGTTGTTCGCCAGGTTTGCAGTCTCATCTGAATACTCGGCTGGGGAGGATTCTTTTCTAAGTTCACCAAAGTGGTTGTTGACAGGCTTCAGTTCCTTGCTGCAGTTGGCAGGACACTTCAATTCTTCACCGTGTGAGCTCTCTGCAGGCTCCCCAAGTAACCTAGTAACACGGCAGCTGGCTTCCTGCAGAGCGAGTGATTCAAAACAGACCAAGAGAGAGAAAGATCACTCAAGACAGAAGTTGCGCTCTTTCAATAACCTGCTTTCAGAAATGACGTATCATTATTCTGTTATATGCTGTTGGTTACCTAGACCAACCCAGATGTCACGAGGGAGAGGACCGCAGAGAAGTGGGAATACTAGAGGGTGGGCATTATTGGCGGCCACGTTGGTGGCTGTCTACCCTAAAGCTGGACATGGGGCTGGGCCCTGTGGGCAGTGACTCAGGACCACAACCCGACGATCGCTTTTGAATCATGTCCTTGTTTGATGAAGGCCAGCGAAGAAAATCAGCCAACTCTCAGCTGCCCTCCTTTTTTATCATCCACCCAACGCCACATCTCTGTACCTTTTTCTCTGAGCCTGTACCAGGATAACTAAGAGATAATTAGTGGAGAGAGCACTTGTTCAGGAGTCAGAAGTCATGTGATTTGGGTTTAAGTGTGGTTTGAACACTAAAACTTTGGAGGCAGAGGATGTGTTATTAAATGAATACAGACTGAAATTTAATAAGTCTCATGCAAAGTGGGGCCTCAATTCTTACTGGTTATGTGATTGTAGGCAGGGCTTATGAGGCTCCGTTTCCTGTTATAGGGAATGGGGATCACATTTTATCGTTTAGAGTAGGTAAATAGAGTAAATAAGATGTTATTCTCCTTGCTCCTTCCTTGTGTGACATTAAATGGTCACTTTACTTCTCTGGGTTATGTCTCAATGGAAAAATGACAATAATGGGAAATTTCACCCAGTGGAGTCACTGATGTGCTCTCTAGTGGAGTCACTGATGTGCTCTCTGTGGGGTCCAGGGGCTGTGGTTCTTCGCTATGCCTCACCTGGTTATGCAGGCCGAGCAGAGGGTCCCGCTGGGGCTGGGCACATGATGAAACCTAGATTATGCTGAAGGCGGCTAAGGGTGAATGCAGAGTGAGGAGAAGGGCTGAGGGCTGGGCTTTTCCTTACACATGGAAAATATTTTTGCCCAGTGCTGAAAGGGACCAAAGAAGGAAGTATGATTGATGTTTTGTATATTGCTGTCATTACAGAAATAAGGAAGAGGAAATCACTAGGGGGAAAAAAAAGCAAAGGAAGAATGGGAAGTCCCTCTTCTGAGAATGCATGAAATTAGTCCATGTTTGCAGTTCTAGAAATGTCCTTTCAGTGATGGAACAGATAACCCTTAGCTCCAGTACAAACAGGGCGATAGCAGAAGAAGGGGTTAAATAAGAAACTCATGGAATCCCAATGGAGTTGGGAATTGGAAATAGCAAATAAAGCTGCTCTGGTGGCTTCTGAGGTGTTCAGTTCTCTCTTTAAGTCCTCTCTGCTGTTTTTCTTGGTCACTCCTCCTGCTCACTCCCGTTTCATGTGCCTCAGCATGACTGCATTAGCCCCAGCTTTCCCTCTTGGCCTCTCAGGCACAGTATCCACCACAGACTGTCTCTATGTCCCGTTAGCTCAGATTTTGAGAGGAGGGATCTTGTTGGTAATTGGTTAGAAAATGAATTGGCTGGCCTTCGGTTAAAAGTCTGTCGCAGAACTGGTTGCAAGGCAGTTTTCTAGAAGAGACGATGAGAAACACAGTCAATGGAGCTGCGTCCAGTACATCATTTCTCCTTAGGAGAGATGGCGAGTGTACAGAAAGCGGTTACCAGGCTGCCTCTCTGCATTTAGCAGGATAATAGTGAGGGATAGAATGGTTTGAAAAGTTTCATGGAGAGGAACAGCTGATAGACTCTCTTCTCCCAGGACTGACAAATCTGGGGATGGAAAAAGAGAAAGCTTCTTTTTTCTTGTGCCTGAAATAATGCATATTCTGGAGGCCAGTAGTTTTCAGACTTTGAGTTTGCAGGGCAATAAAATAGAAAAACAAGACAAAAGAAAACAAAAACAAACAAAGGGTGCTGACATAAGGTTGTGAACTTTATATTATGCCAAGAAAAGATTCTCAAACTTCCCACAATGACTACTTTAAAAAAAAAAATCATTTACAAAAGAAAAGACTTTTCTGTCTCAAAAAAATATAAAGGACTTGTTTTCAGACTATCAGAGATGCCTTGAAATGGGGTATGTTTAGCTTCATGAGAAACCAACTGGATTACCCTAACTTATTTCCCATTACTACTGGCAAGCTCTTGAAAATGTCATTACAGGTTGGCGTGAGTTGACGTGTCAGTGCTCATGGGCTGACCTGTTGGGGGAACTGCTGATATAGTTTAAAAGAAGACAGCTAGGGCATAGAAGTTGAGAGCAAGTCATCAAGTAACAGGATGAGAAAAGGTGATTTGATCATTTATTCATTTCACTCATTCACTGAACAAATATTTGGTGAGCATCACTATGGGGTTCATAGATATCAGATGACTCAAACAAGATTACTAATTAATTTTAGTTAATTGCTGTTTTTTGTCTTGTTTTGTTTTTTAAAGCAGAACGCTTCCTGCTTATGCCCCTTTGCTTTTCACATTGGACGGTCTGTGGGAGATTAAAGCCAAGTTTTAAACATGTAGAAGCAAGACTTTAAATTAGGTTTTTCAAAGAAGGGGTCATAGCCAGATTAAACTAGAGGAAAAATTTTAAAAAAGATTGAAGGAGCCACCGCTATTCAAATTCAAAGAAATTGCCTTTGCCGGTGTGTTAAAATGTAAAAACCTGAATCATTTTGATTAACTCTTTAAATGAAATTTCTTTTAAACGTTTTTTTCCTTCTTGGTAGGCACTACTTTCATAAAGGCGTTTATGCAGAAACCCTTTTTTATTTCAAGGAAGACTGCTTGTATAGCTCTATTTTTGTTCAGAATGATTTCCCCCTCTCATTCTTCAAGGCATTATCGTATCATTTATGTGGGTCTCTGGAAAACTTCTAATTTTTAAGATTTCTGATCACGGCCAAATTTCATTCAGGTGCTGCTCATCTTCAAATAAAAAAGTTTGAATAAAACCTTTATCTTGGTTTGACAGAGAGAAAAAGTGAAGGGAGAGATGTCCCAATTCTCTCAGTTTCCATTAACTTTAAGCAGAAGCTTCGCCTGTGGAAAAGGAGATATTCTGATGGCAAAGAGACTGAGGAGATTAAGTGGCTTTCACATGGCCATGTAGGATGTCATTCATTGAGTATCTAGATAACCTGATTTCCAGATCCACACAGAGGTATATGCTCCGCTCTGTGCAGTCAGTAACAGCACTGATTTGCTCTGGGAACCTTCCCTACATTACAGTTAACTCACAGCACAAGCGATTTGCACTTTAATGGAGTTGCAAAGTCTGCGAACTTCATTTCTCCGAGTTCCATTCCCATTGCCTATCGTTTGTATTTAACGTCTGTCAGTACAGACATTGTTAATGTCTTTTTGGGTCATTTCACCCCCTCTTAAATGCCTTTATAGGACTGAAGAATTTCCATGATATTATGTTTGGCTTTAAAGTATGAAGATTTTAGTAAACAGAGAAAAGAATGCAAATCCAAATTAAAATGACCAGAAATTCCATTTCCTAAAGAAAACCACTGTTAGCATTTTAGCCTTCCCCACATCATGGCAAAATAGAAAAGAAAGTGCTACTTAGAGTAGCAGTGACTACAGAAGCTTCTGCGTTTTGGGGGAGTGGTGTAAATCCTCTCAGGTGAGGTTGGTTGGTTGTTTTTGTTCTTTATGGAGGCCTGCAATAGTTTGGGAATAATTCTGAATCAGAACAATAGAATCCAAGTAAGACCCGCGTTTGGGAAAAAAAAAAAAAATTAAGACTTGATACATACATCAAAAAGTTGGTGCTAGTCCGCAAACAACTTGCAAGAAGTAAAGATAAACACTCTCCCCAAAGAGACAGAACAGGAGAAACAGTAATTCATTCGAATTACAGGATCGCCTCTATTTAGATAGGATGTGCTTCAACACCTACCTCTGTTTATTGTTGGGCCCATTCAGGCTATAACAATGTTACTGCCTTTTGGCTTTGCATATTGATACACTCTTTTTTTTTTTTTTTTTTTTTCACTGTGATCAAGAACTGAGGAGGGAAAAAGGAGAGGGATTTAGTGAGCTATGACACAATTAAGATTTTACATTGTAATGACTCTTTGGTTTGTTGTGTTTTGTCAAAGATGTGTCTGGTATCTATTGTTTTTATTATTTCCAGCTGTCCTAATTATTTCTCTCATTTGATTTTAATTCAGCTTTCAAAGAGGAGCTGGCTTGCCAGGTGGTTATCATTTTTTCTAAACTCTTTCAGCTCTAATTAAAAAAGATGTCCAAAAAAGTCATTATTTCAGCATTTACTTGTGACATGTTTCTGACCCCATTGATGAGGGAGTTCCGTGTTCCTAATGCTGATTTCTATTGTTGGCGCTGCTGCCCGGGACCCTGAGAGGGAAAAAAAAGGCACAACCTTTCAGAATGTGTGTGTATTTTCTCTTAAAAGAAAACAAAACCAAAACCAAACATACTGTGTTTTTTAATTGGAAATAAAATGTTGAAGTAAGACAAATGTTACATTTAAGTGTTACACACTTAAAAAAAGAAAAAAGTAATCCTAACTAACATTCATGGCTTGCTAATACTTTAAAATACTTTAAGTTTTTATAAGCTAGGTTTTTTTTTTGGGTTACTTGTTAATAACCAACATATTAAAGTTAGTGAAAAAAGAAAGAAAAGATTGGGTCTAAAGACAAAGGAGACTATGAGGCCAAGTTTGGCTCCAGAGGGTTTGATGGGTCAATCGCTCATTTATCTTTGGGAAATAAAACAAATAAATGTCTCTTCTTCATTATTAAGCAACAGGATGATTAAAAGCTACCGGATGGTTTTCCTTTGGAAAACTTGGCTCCATGAACCTTCTCCCCAAACTCGCCTCACTGGCAGAAGGCAGTGGGGAGACGCCTGTTCCATCTGCAGCCAGCTTCCTCACCTTCCACGTGCCCTCAATACTCCCTCACCCCCTGCCCTTCGTCCTCTTGCTCAGGCCACCCTGTGTCAATCTAGGTCACTTCCAGAATGTCCCAAGCTAGCTGCTTGGACGTGAGTGCTTGCGCTGAGGAGACACACGTGTTACTACTTGGAATGTCAGACTGTGGCCTTTCTTTGTGAGCTCAGACGTTTCACAAGCTAGGTGACAAGTTCAGAGAGGTCAGACTCTGCGGGTCCTGTGTGTACTGCTTCCATGAACCCCCCGAGATGTTTCTAAACACTCTGCTGGGCCTGTGAAAGCTCTGATCACATTCCATAGTGCTGTCTGCTTGCCTTCTTAATGCAGACATTAAGGTGTCCTGTGAAGGCTCAGGGGCCTCGGTGTCCTCCTCTGGAAATGGGGGTTCTGATCAACAGGGAAGGAGAGTGTCAGTTGTTAAGCAAGTGTCAATGAATAAGAGTGGCCTTTCCTTCCTCCCTCCCCTCTGATGAGTATTCTAATCCTGAGTTCTGTCTCTGGGGCAGGTCAGGGGAAGTAGGCATAGAGTCTCTATGGCTAACCGTGTCATTATTCAATGCCCTGCTCCATCAAATCCCTACTAGACTCATCATTGGAAATGGAAGTCATGATTAAAATATAACTTGCAAAGGGAACAGTTTTCTAGGAATGCTTGGCTGACACTGGCCATTCTATCCTTTAGAAAAATAACCCTAAGGCTAGAATTAGGGACATGTTCTTTTTCCTCTCCTTGAGAAAGAGGAGGCTTGGTTTCTGGAAGAAGCAGCACAAAACATAAAAACTGTCCCAGACCCAGAATTGCAAAATGTATTTTGGAACTAGTCCAGATCTGGTTTTCAATACATACCATACATTACAAAAATGCATGCCCCCTTGTCCATCACATCATATGGAAATCTGCCTGGATGCAGCAGCAGTACAGGCATCGCACAAATCCGGGCTTCCTGCCAATCATGGCCCCGGGGAGACTTCTCCTCAAGCGAGCAGTGGCCAAAGCCAACACTTCATTTGCTCTTTTTGCTCCACTGTGACCGTGATGGGCTCCATGCTAATTTATAGTGCCTCTTCCTCATCCCAGGACCAAGAATCCTGTCTGCCCTCCCTCCGTGAGCACCCACCTAGTGACTGGGAGAAAGGTCAGAGGAGGGTGGTTTCCTGTAACTCTTATTTATAGGAGAACATGATCCTCCCCATACGGAAGACCCAAGCACCTTGAAAACCCTATTACCCCAGCTCCCTTGATCACACCATTTGGAAGCAAGGGGTTCATTACCAGAATCTCCAGGTTCCTAGCTCTGCCATCCAGGAATGATTCTCAGAGAATATTTCTTTAGGACAGCCCAGATAGAAATGGTTGTCGAATCCTGAATTTCTGTGAAAAGATAATTCTGTACTCCTTTGGAATTAATAAAATAATTTTTAAAAAGTGTACTTAAGGCAATTTTAGGTGCCTGTTTGTGATAATGGTGCAAAGGCCTTTGTGACTAAAAGTAAAGAGTATTATTTGATAATCACCAGGAGCAACTTTCCCACCCAAATTTCTCACCTTCTCTGCTTGTTTACCTCTTGCTCATCTTCAGGTATCAGTTCTAAAGTCTAAACTTGTGGGATTGAGACTTTAAATTGGGTTTTTCAAAGAGGGGGTCATGGCCGGATTAAAACTCTAGAGGAAAAAAAAAAAAGGTCGTGGCTATTCAGATTCAAAGAAATTGCCTTTGCAGGTGTGCTAAAATATAAAACCCTCAGTTCTGAAGTCCTTTCCTCAGGAAGGCCCTCCCTGACCCCGTGGACCAGATTACCTTTGCAGCAATTACCTTAGTTAATAGGAAACACTTATTTGTTTCGAAGAAGCAGGAATGAGGCTCCAGAATCCTACAGCTCATGTTTGAATCTTGGCTCCCATTCATCAAAACTCCATCGTCATGATCTAATCAAGGCCCCACCTCCTACTACCAACTAACTGTTGGGGGTTAGGACTTGAACATGGGAATTTTGCGGGGAAACAAGCATTCAGTGGGTAGCGACAGGTAGTGTTTTATCCTGTTGTCCCACTATGTAATGGTGATTCCCTATTACATGCTGTATAAGACCAAACTTTCCAGTTTGGCTCAATTCCCAGACAGATAGATAAAGGACGATATGAGTTTATGTTTAAAAAAAAAAGTGTTTTTTTTTTTTTTTTTTTTTTTTTTTTAACCAGGAGGTATAGATTTTCTTTCTTTCTTTCTTTCTTTCTTTCTTTCTTTCTTTCTTTCTTTCTTTTTTTTTTAATAGATTTTACCAGGAGGTATTGATTTTCTTTTTAAGAATTTGGTATTAAGAATATACAATGGCCTGAATCCTCATGGGACACTTTCTTTTTTCTACTCAGACTCACGAGTAACACTTTAATTTTTGCCATATTTTCCTCACATTTCTTTGTCTTGAGTGCCAATTTTACTTCCTCCACCTTCGGAAATTAACTTTGCTCTTAGTTGTTAACTTTCTTCAGAATTGTGTCGACTTTTCTTTTGCCTTTTCTTGGCTCCTAGTGCTCGACCTGGTAAGAGCGCTTGAGCCCCATATACAATCTGCCTCTTCCTTCTACTCTAGCCGTCCCAAGGCTCTTTTAGACTCGCAGCCTCAACAGGTTCCAGTTGAATGGGACCTTTGGGAATCAAGGCCAGTTTTATCATTCTACAGATAAGAAAGGGAAGCAACTGGGCCACCACGGAGCTAGTTTGGGGAGAGTCTGGGTGAGGCCTTTGGATACTCAGTCCAGCGAGGCTGCCATAGGCCACACCCCCATCACTTTGCATCAGCACCGTTCAACTTTTTCAATTTCTTTAGTACATGATGAACCCTCTTCTCCTGGAGATTATTAATGCTTCCCTTAAGATTATTAATGCTTCTAAGACCCGGGCACCTGGGTGGCTCAGTCAGTTAAAAGACCAACTCTTGATTTTGACTCAGGTTATGATCTGAGGGTTGTGGGATAGTGCCCCCCATGGGGCTCCGCCCTCAATGGGGAGTCTGCTTCCCCTTCCCTCTGCCCCTGTCTTTGCTCGCAGGCATTCGTGCTTCTCTCTCTATAAAATAAATAAATCTTAAAAAACAAAATTCAAAGACCAGTTAGGTTTTTCTGTTTGCTTTATCTTCTTTTCCTTTACTTAGGGAATGTGGTTAGGGTGCTCTTTAGGTATGAATTGGGCCTATGGACCTGAATTGTTTGGTAAATTCAAACTGGTATTCATCTAGAAAATAACTAACACATGTTGTGCATTGCTCTGCTCAGATAGTTAGCAATGATGCTCCAAATTCTCAGACTAGACAGAAACACTGTGATCCAATGGTTGGCCTTTCTGAAATGAATTTCAGATAGTCTTTCCCTGAGTCATTTTTCAAGGATTGCTTTGACAGTTATGTGGAAAAAGAAAAGGGACAGTGTTACTGATTTTAAAGAGAAGATAAATTACAAATATGAAGCAGCATCATATTTTTCAGTAGGCTAATTCACACGATGGAGTAAGTTTGCGAATAGAATTAACTGAAATGGATATGAAACGTTTATGAACTTTTAAAAAAATTACTTTTTAAATTAACATACAGTGTATTATTAGTCCCAGGGGTACAGGTTTCTGAATCGCCAGGTTTACACACTTCACAGCACTCACCATAACACATACCCTCCCTAATGTCCATAACCCTACCACCCTCTTCCTACCCGCCTCTCCCTGGCAACCCTCAGTTTGTTTTGTGAGGTTAAGAGTCTCTTATGGTTTGTCTCTCTCCTGATCCCATCTTGTTTCATTTATTATTTTCCTATCCCCTAAACTCCCCATGTTGCTTCTCCACTTCCTCACATCAGGGAGATCATATGATAGTTGTCTTTCTCCTATTGACTTATTTTTCCAAGCATAAGATATACACAGAGATATACATAGAGATATACACAGTGGAATACTACGCAGCTATCAAAAGAAATGAAATCTTGCCATTTGCGATGACATGGATGGAATTAGAAGGATGGAGATATATATATATATATATATATATATATATGACATCTTCTTTATCCACTCATCTGATGGACATCTATGTTCTTTCCATAGTTTGGCTATTGTGGACATTGCTGCTATAAACATTCGGGTGCACGAGCCCCTTCGGATCACAACATTTGTATCTTTAGGGTACATACCCAGTAGTGCAATTGCTGGGGTCAGGGGTTAGCTCTATTTTCAACTTTTTGAGGAACCTCCATGCTGTTTTCCAGAGTGGTTGCACCAGCTTGCATTCCCACCAACAGTGTAGGAGGGTTCCCCTTTCTCTGCATCCTCGCCAGCATCTGTCATTTCCTGACTTGTTAATTTTAGCTATTCTAACTGGTGTGAGGTGGTATCTTATTGTGGTTTTGATTTGTATTTCCCTGATGCTGAGTGATGTGGATCACTTTTTCATATGTCTGTTGGCCATCTGGATGTCTTCTTTGCAGAAATGTCTGTCCATGTCCTCTGTACATTTCTTGATTGGATTATTTGTTCTTTGGGTGTTGAGTTTACTAAGTTTCTTTATAGATTTTGGATACTAGACCTTTATCTGATATGTCGTTTGTAAATATCTTCTCCCATTCTGTCAGTTGTCTTTTGGTTTTGTTGACTGTTTCCTTTGCTGTGCAAAAGCTTTTGATATTGATGAAATCCCAATAGTTCATTTTTGCCCTTGCTTCCCTTGCCTTTGGCGATGTTCCTAGGAAGATGTTGCTGTGGCTGAGGTTGAAGAGGTTGCTGCCTGTGTTCTCCTCAAGGATTTTGATGGATTCCTTTCTCACACTGAAGTCCTTCATCCATTTTGAGTCTATTTTCGTGTGTGGTGTAAGGAAGTGGTCCAGTTTCATTTTTCTGCATGTAGCTGTCCAATTTTCCCAACAACGTTTGTTGAAGAGACTGTCTTTATTTCATTGGACATTCTTTCCTGCTTTGTTGAAGATTAGTTGACCATAGAGTTGAGTGTCTATTTCTGGGCTCTCCATTCTGTTCCATTAATCTATGTGTCCGTTTTTGTGCCAGTACCATGCTGTCTTGATGATGACAGCTTTGTAATAGAGCTTGAAGTCTGGAATTGCGATGCCACCAACTTTGGCCTTCTTTATATATATATATACAAACAAACAAAAAACTGTAGTGTGATATATATATATATATATATTTGCTTTTTGAAAATATTTATTTACTTTCAAGTGAGAGGAGAGAAAGAAAGGGAGAGTGTGTGTGCATGTGTGTACACAGTTGAGGGAAGAGGCAGAGGGAGAGATAGAGAATTTTAAGCAAGCCCCATGCCCAATCCAGCATTCAGTCCCATGGCTGGAGGTCATGACCAGAGCTAAAATCAAGAGTCAAGACACTTACCTGATTGAGGCACCAGGCGCCCCCTGGGTTTATGACCTTTGTATCAGAGCAGGCTGTGATATATAAAAGGGCGAGGCCCCCCCTTCAGAAAAGTTATATATTTCAGCCTTGAGAAGTGTTCTCCATCCTCCCCCAGGATCATATAGTGCCTGACTCAGAAGGGGCAGGTTATCCTTTGCTTTCTATGCAATGTAAAAAGAAGACATTACATTTATTAATCAACTGAAAATAATCACTTATAACATGCCATTAAAAAACAAACAAAAAAATGAAACACCAGGGGAGAAGAGAACTTTATGTTCAAAGCATAAGACATGTTACAAGTGTCATAGATTGCTAAATTTATGTAGTAGCCATTTCTTAAAAATCATCTAAATGTCACATCACAAACACTGTGTCACAGCAGAAAATAACCTTTCCTAATGCAAAGTGTGGCATCATCCCTAAAGGCTCCTGCTCTTAGAGGCACTTGCCAATATTGTGGGCATGTTCTGAAAGGCTAATTAAAAAAATTTTGGCCCTTTGATTATCACACTACAGTTTTTTGTTTGTTTGTTTTTATTTGTTTTAGTTATGATAAAGCAGAAGTTAAGTGACAGTTGTGATAATCCAGACAGATTCATCAAGAATGGCATGCTTAGCAGCCATGGTTAGGAAGGGTCCTGTTATGGGGACTGTTTTCTATCTAATTTCTGTTCTACCTCTTTGTTCTCTTAAGGAGCAACCTCTGATCATTCGTGATGCCACGTATCTCAAAAGAAGCATGGCACTACTCAAATATTAGAAACAATACATTTGTGTGCATTATAGAATGTGTGTAATTCAACGCTAAGTATTTTTGAAGCCTTAAACAGCACTAGGTTTTCCTATGGTGGAGTGAGGAGAAAGCGTAAGTTCCATGTACCATGCTAGATGCCAAGGGGCAAAATTCCAAGCTCTCTTATAATCCAATTGACACATAAAGATTTATTACAGAGCAGTGGGAGTTCATTATTTCACCAATAGGCTGAGAGATTGAAAGTTTTTTTTTTTTTTTTTTTTCAATTGAGCAACTGGTTTATAATAATGGAATTCTAGATCAGGTATGGATCAACCCAGTGGACCCCTCTCTTTTTATAATTTCAGTTAGTGCAGTAAACAAGGTGCCGGAACAGGGTGACAGTGTGGTGACAGCGTGCCCTTTTAATGACTGTAATGTACTTTCCAATAGTGGTTTGGTAGTTGAGACTGTAATGAAAGCAGTAAGAATGTTACCATTGTTAGATTTCTTGTTCTCATGCAGCCAGAAGTTAGAGCAAAAAGAAAATTAGGACCACTAAAAGGGGTGGTTCTACTGCTTTTTTTCAGAGTAATGTTAACATTCCCCACCCCACCCCCCCAAATTACTTGAATGATCTGCACTTGGCAAGCTGCCATGTTGCCTCCTACAATTATAGGTCAGTGATGCTCTCCTACCTTCAGGATCTCCCAGCTCGCAGGGGTGATCTTCAAAATATCTACCAACCAGTAGGATATAGGTTCTGACCAACAGGATTGGACCCTGGCTGGGAGATTTACCTGCAGGTGAATATAAGCCCTGCGGAGGCCTTCTGTTGAGCTAACTTGGCATCTGTGTGGGACTGTCCATGGTGAATGGTTTGGGAGATCTCACCTCTGGGTTCACCAACTTTGTGGAGATGCTCAGATGCTTCGGAACCTGGGGAGGACTCCAGAGTACGTATTCAGTCCTGCCTACATCTGTGTTATGGGTTTCAAAAGCATGGACAGCATGGCATTTTGGCACAAGCTCTGGATCAAATGACCAAGAGAATCTGTATTCATTCCCATCTTTGCTACTTACCAACTGTGTGAACCTGGGCAATACCCAAGATCTCACCCTTCACTATAGAATGAAGGTACTGGACTAGAATTCCTATCTGTTCTGTAGTTCATGTAGATTTCACACTCATGCCAGCTCATCAGTCATGAACAAAAAACCTTCCCATTTTCTGAACTGTGGAAGTGCAGGGTCTCCTTTCAGTGCAAATGCGCCATCATTCTGCAGTGTCACCCCAGCGTTGGAATTTCTCCGGCCTTCACGAGATCCATATTTTTGGTAGTTGGGTGCTGTGACGTAAAAACGCGAGGTTGGGTATTTAGTGTTCCATTCCATCTTACAGTCGTCCTCATTTGGTCACGTGAGATTGGCAGTTTCTTAAATGGAGAACATTGCATCTGTGGACCTCCGTCTGTCCCTTGGAAGGGGATTTGGAAGCCAGCATGGTGGGGCGAGTTATGTGTGTCATGTCCTGCCAGTCTCACCCTGCAGATTGCAAGACAGGCCTTTGCAGAAGTGGGCAAATTTTGTCACTTTTTATGCATCTCTTCAGTACCAAAGAGTTGGCCTGGATTTATTCCTTCCTATGAGGACGGGTAAGCAGAGCCTTCCATTAATGCCTCTGGCTCAGCAGCGGCACCGGCCATCAGTAATCCTCTACCCTGCCCCCTCCCTGCTGCTGCATTTTATTGAGGGTTAAAAATCTATTTCCTAAAAACTGTGGCAAGAAAGCAGCATTGTTCCTGCCTGCCTCACATGTGGGTAGGTAGACAGGGCTTGCTTGCCAAGTCCAGATCTTTGTGTGGGGTAAATTACTCCTTACACTGATCATAAAATAAGCATCTGACATTTCCTACAAATGCTCTATTTCTTCACACAGAATTAACCTGCCAAAAACATTGTGTTTACAATCTAAATATTTGGATTATAAGCCAAAAGGGTGGGGGAGTCTGTCGTCCTCCATATTTTGCACCGTCATGTGTCCAATAAATGTTAATTATGATAATAATAAATAATCAAAAAATCACATGTTGAGGGGGAAAGTGTGAGGAGTCAGGAATGGTAAATTGCATTAGTTATGAGAATTGTTTAAAGGAGCACATGAAAAGATGCCTCCTCACTGCCCACCACACTACAGATATTTTCTTAGTTTTTGAACTCAGAAACAGGTGGAGATGTAAAAACTGACGCAGGGGCTCAGGCGGGAATGAAAGTCAGAAGGTGTGAAGGCTTCGTGGGCATTATGTTTGGTCCAGGGCCAGGCTGAAGTCCCAGAGCGCCATCCCTGGCCTCGGAAGAGTTCAGATCTGTGCTCTAACCCTTCTAAGTGACTTCTCCAAGTCCCTGTCCTCGTCTGGGCCACAGGGCTAATAAAGGCTCTGTTGGGGCTCTTCTGAGTGTTCTGTGAGATCGTGCAGAGAGCACTAGTGAATACTGAACACAGTAAATATTCAAGAACTGTAGCTGTGACGGTGATGATCACTGGAATCTCCCTCCTCTAACTGACAGCTGCACGGGGCCTGACCCAGCGCTCAGGACAAGGTGCCGTGGGTGTGCCTTCAGTCAATGCCTTCACTCCTGCAGAGGGATGCCTGCTTCTTTCCTGGACCATATGTCTCTTTTTTTGAGATAACAGCAGTCTTAAATATTCTGACCTATTGTCTGCACAAATCAATAAAAGAACTGAGAAATCCCAGGAACTGATGAATAGTGACGGAATGACTCCAAGCAGGAATACAGTAAAAATACACACATCACAGAAATCGAGTCACTGGCTGAACAGGGGTTAACAAGGGCACATGTGTGCGTGCTAGCCCACATTCAGTTCAGTGATGTGTATGTATGCACTGTTGTTTTCATTGTAAAGTTGGAGAATCCTGCTCGTTGGGGGCAGTGCAGAGTGATGGAGTGAAATGGGGGGAGGGGTCAGAGACCGTGAATTTCCCCAGGACTCTTATTTAAACGTGGTTTGGTAACTTAAAATGAATTTGAAATTTTGTCAGAGGGCCGGAATTACTTCCTTTTACATTTCTATTTTATTTTAACATTGAATTATATGTGCAGGGATGACCAATGTCTGATTGGATAGACATTTTGTAAAAAATCATAAAATCAGACCAAATTTAATTTCAGAAACTGTGTCTAGAGCTTTGATTTTAAAGTTATGGGTAACATATTAATAATCAAAATTCCTGAAGCAGGAGACTTTGTCCATACTGAAGACACACAAAGGGAGGTGCAATGTATTTATTCTTGAAATGATGGCCACAAAGCGTACATGACTCATGTTCAATAGAAGGATAAAGGAGTTGCATTCATAAGCCTGTGACTAATCGCACTGAGCCTTGGAAAGCAACTTGAAAACATTTGCTTTGTTTATAGTGCGTGTGTGTGTGTTTTTTTTAATTTAAAAATTATTCCAGTTGCAAAACTGTCATAGGGCACATGCTCAAATTATTAATACATTACTAACATGGAGAATGAACTAGAATAGCAACTAAATAATATATTTTTAGAGATTGTGTTTATTTGTTTGACAGAGATCACAAGTAAGCAGAGAGGCAGGCAAAGAGAGAGGAGGAAGCAGGCTCCCTGGCGAGCAGAGAGCCCGATCTCAGGACCCTGGCTGGGATCATGATCTGAGGTGAAGGCAGAGGCTTTAACCCACTGAGCCACCTAGGTGCCTGCAACTAAATAATATTAAAAGCAAATAGTCACCTTAGTATCAACCCCTGCTCAAGGCTAACTAGAATGAAAAGAAGATGCTGAACACTGGTGTGTGTATGGGGAGCTTTGTGTTCATATATGGTGATAAAGGTAAAGTATTTCCAGAATTTTGAATGATGATGCCCCTCTGGGTGTTGTGATAGAAATTTCACTAATAGTGATTGAGAGTAAACCATCATTTGGTAGTAATGGTCGTGATTACTATACACGTATGGTTGTGATTTGGAAGCCTGGGAAGATAGCCAGAGTGCTTTGGGTGTGGTCACAGTGTAGGACAATGCTTCTGGTAGCTTAACCCAAGCTGATGTGTTTCCTCATCTGAGGAACTGATGTAATCATCGGAGTGCGGTGAGCGGAGAACTCTGAAGGGGGAGTGAGGGCTGGACTCTCCCAGGAGCACTTGGGGCTGTGACTGCCTGTGGAACCTGCAAATAGGAAACCCTGACTAGCTCTTCTTGCAGCGGTGTCATATTTGCTAAGCCCTTCGACTATAAAAGTTGCCTATTTATGTTTTCAAATGGGAGAATCTATACTGACCGAAGTTTGGGGTGTCTAATCCTCTTGGCAATTATAGTTCTCAATGTAAACTCATGAACTGCCTAGGTGAGGAGGAGAATGAAGTGACCTATTCTGTGCCAAGGAGGATCAGAGTGAAAAACAGGTGTTGGAGGGCTTTTTTCCCAGGCCTGCTCTGTCGTGGACCTGCACATACTTCCATCGGCCCGTAGAACCCTGACAGAGTATGGCTCTGTAGATGTGTCTTACATCTGCTGGCTTCCGGGTGTGCTCTTATGTAAGTATATGAGCTCCTGCATATGTGGGTGCTGGGAGAGCAACCCCCCTCCTCACCCCTCCCCAGCTGTTTCCCTCCTCTCTTCGGGTCTTTGTAAGCAGGCCTAGTCTCCATGTATGAGACACTGTGCATAAAAGTAGCCGACTGAGCTGAGGAGGAGTGGGTCATGGAGTCCAAAGCATCCTTCAAACACCAGTCACTGGGTTCAATTTACACTGTGTTCTGTTTTACCTGGAAGACCTCTCATCTTCCAGGGAGATTGATGGTAGATCCTATATTTCTTTAGCATACTTATTTACTGATGAGGACACAATCTATTTTCTTATTGGGGAAAAAAAACAAAGCAAAACAAAACACAACTGTAGACCAACCCAATAAAATCAAAGCCTCCATAACTACTCTGCCATTTTTGATCCCAGTGCTACAGATCTGGGAGGGTTACTGAATCAGGCTTCCTAGTTTGAAGGGACCATTCTAGTCAAAAGGGACCCTTAAAAGGGGCCTTCTATTTCAAATGAGAACAAAAAGAAGTACATTTATATCACAGCCCAGTTTACACACATGTATACAAAGACACGGACAGACATGAACACGTACAGGTAACTGAAATAAAAGTTTAACATAATAATACTTTGCTTACTGTATGGTATATATGCTGATATTTTCTGTCCTATTTCGTGAAAAATATTTCTGGTCACTCACTCTCTCAATTGGTTTTACAATTGATAATGGCGTGTGCGTGGGTGTGACTTGTGGGAGTTCAAGCCTCTGCTTGAGCCCTATCTCTTAATTCCTTTCTTCTCCCAGTTGTAGGAGCAGGGACCTAAGGGGAGTTATCCACCTTATCTGTCACGGAGCTAGGGTGTTCTGATGACTCATGCAGGAGGGATACAAAGTAGGGAAGGACGGCTGGCCCGGGAACAGAGAAATGGATAAGTGTGAGGGCAGAAACAAACCTGGTAGTCAGGAATGCAGCCTTAGGCAGAGCTGGGAAGAAGTTTGCAACAACCTTAAAGTTCTTCCATGCTGTCGGTTTTCTGCATGTCTTTGAGCTCCAATTCTCTCACCCTGGGCACAGCAGGACCCTCTGAGGGAAACTAATGCTGTTGGCTGAATATCATAGCTGAAACCATGGTGTGTGTTCACCTCCAGGGTCACATTATTTCTGATTTAATGATGATGATGATGATGATGATGATGATGAAAATATCAATGACAATAGAAACAATAACAATAATCTCCACTAATTCTTGGGTGATTAGTAGGTACCAGCACGTGATGTACATTATCTTATTTAATTTTCACCCCAATCATATTAAGGAGGCACTATTTTACAAATGAGGAAATGGAAGCTTGCCAAGATTTAATGCTTGGCCAGTATCACACCACTTGTCTGTGGCAAAGCTAGGATTTGAACTTTCATCTGCGCCATCCAGGGTGTCTGCAAACCACAGTACATTTATGTTTCATGGCATTGGCCCGAAGACTCTTAGATCTGAGGGCACATGTTCCCTGGGAAGTTGTATCTCCCCCTCATTTCAGAATTCCTGTGTTTCCTGAAACTGATTTCTATTATCTTGTTATTCCAGAGACCTGCAGAGAAGCCAGATGAAAGACAGTAGCCTTTCTTTTAAGAAATGTTTTTTGAAGATAATAGGGAAAGTATAACATTCTCTAAATGGAAAGCACCAATATTTTTATTTGCATGCCACCTGGACACAAGCTAATATTTATAGGGGCAAAAATCCATGCTTGGCATGTGTGTTTGCCCTTCTATTTTCAGAAGATATTATTTAAGAAAATTCTTCAGCAAATCAAAGTGTATCCAAAATCTAGCTTTCATATTGAAAATGCAAAATGGGAAATAAAAAATAATTGTGAAAGGCAGACATTTATTTACTTAGTACGACATTATAATCACTGTGATTTAGACCATGGGCTTTACTTAAATGAGAACAAAACCTCAGGAACAGAAGTGTAAGTCCAACTCTTTAATTTGCTAATTACATTTCCCAGTGATAAAATGAGGCTTATCATCTGTGTGGGTGGTGTTTTATTATGTTATTTTATTAATATGAAGAAGAGCCTATAAAAGTGGTGCAATATTCCTACTTAATACACAGATATTTTAAGCCTGAAGTTAGTAATTATGAATAAAATTAAAATCCAGTGCATATTAGTTATAGAAAATAATATACAAACTTAATTATATCTTCTAGGTAGCAATTGTTAATTCTACTCCATAGTATTTATTCATCATGAGAGAAATGAACTATTTGGCAAAGCGGTAAATTTGAAAAAGAAAGCTAGAGAGTAGAATTATGACCTTCAGAGCTGGGTGGGGCATCTTAAAGGTACCATAGCTGTTGTTTTAGGAGCGGGGAAATCCAGGTGGGGAGAGCGTGGTTAATTCCCGTAACTCATGCAGGGAGGCAGTGAGAAGCCCCTTTGGAGAAGCCGGAGTCTCCTCACATCCAGGCTGGTGAGCTCCTCCAGAACTGTTGTTAAACCGAACAATTATCTTGGGCAGACTCCGGACCTTAAAGCAAAACAGGGCCTAGGTAATAGCTATTAAGAGACCAAAAAGCAAAACCACAAGTTCTTCATGATAGAACCACAAAAAAAAAAAAAAAAAAAAAGACTTACTTCAGTGTTTCAGTTTCCATGTCCTGTGGCACTACACAAAGAGAATGTATTTAGGGAACCAAGAGGAGTTTCCTGTGCAACATATCACAATAATGCCTATTAATCTCATGAGTCAATGGCGAGACGATGGCTGACTTCGGGACGGCTTTGCAGTAAGCACCACTGAGCACCCAAACTCTCTGTAGGGATACACACCAGCCTGGAGTGAAAACAAGGTTCTTTCCAAGCTGATGACCTTTCTGTGAATAAACAAGAGTCTCTGACAATGAGCCTCAGCGCATGGTTTTCTAGACACGTGAGCCACTTATTTCTGAGCTAGAGTGATATGCTGAAAGCCTCAGGGAAAAATAGCACTTAAAACATAAAAACCCAGCCATTCCTATTGAGCATCCATCCCTGTTCACGTGCGAGAGTTGGAACCGTATGTGTTAATGGCCTACGATGTGCGCTTGGAGTTATGGTAGATGAATACTGAATCCAAGTACCTCTGAAAGAAATTCGAGATGAAAATTCCAAGCCAATCCTTGCCTTTCCAAGAAACCCAACTCTTAGAGCCCCAGGGACTTTCTTCTCTTTTCCATAAACACCTCTGAAAAATAGCAACCCTTTACGGACTAGGGGTCTCTGTGTACCAGGCAACGTGCCAAGTGCAGTACCTTATGTGATTTTTGCAATGACCCTGTGAGAAAGTCCTTTTAGCTCCATTTCACAGGTGGGGCTTGGAGAGGTTAAATAATCTTCTGTGAAGTTATAGAGCTGACATACAGACCCTGGTTGTTGAAAAACAAAGTCACACTCTTAACTACTAAATACATTAAAAGTAGCATCATTGCTATTATTATTATTACCTTTTTGAAATGATCAATCTTAATACTGAGTTAGCGAGTATGTTCCCTGACATCAGATCACCAGCCTTGTTGATGGTGGAGGAATTGATGAATCTGGGAAACCTGACATGAATTCCAGACCCCTTCCTTCCTGGTTTGAAAAATATCGAGAATCAGGCAGCGAACTTTATTCCACCATTTGAATGAATGTACTGTTATTTCATAATAGAATGTTTATGTTTTTTTTAATATCAGAAATGTGCTTAATTATTTGGTAGTTTTCTGACTCTTGGATGACATAGTGGCTCTTCAGCTGGGTAAGACTGATTATCTCTGGTTTATAACACTGAAGCTTAATTAATTTACATATTCCTCATGGGATTTGGAGAAGAAAATTCTTAAAAGTTAATGGGCTAGTTTTATATTTAGTCAATATATCTTTAGCACAACTCTGGCAACAACATTTCATGTTATACAGCTTAGTAGAATAATAATAGTAAAAGAGAGGTTGTTGATGGCTTGAACTGAAGTTTACATTCTGGCTTAAAGCTCTCTCTTCCTATTTCTTTATAATGAGCCTGATCTTCCTGAATGGAAGGATCTTGGAGGCACCGACAAAGAGGAGGTGGAAGGTTCTGGGAATGTAGGGGATTAGAATCTGACTGAAGAGTTCGCCACTGGTCTTGGGCCCGAGTTAAGATTCCTGCTTTGCTACTTTGTAAAGCTATTTAACCTCGAAACCACCAGAACGTCTCTGTCACAATATTCATATGGGTAAAGGAGGGATTACAACACCTACCTTACAAGGTTGTTGCAAAGACTCAATGTGCCCAAAGCAGGAGCTCAGTAAATGGTAGCTTCTACCAGAGGTGCTTATACAGAAGATTTAGAGACTGGCTTCTCAGCACAAGGGCCTGCCCTGGCCTGTGGCGACTCTCTAAAAGGTGGAAAAGGCTGGCCCAGAGCCCATGATAGTTGTAGGCTGTTCTGAGCTCATCACTTGGGCCGCACTTACCAGGGTCACAAAGAAATACGATGTGCATTGTGAATCCCATGATTCAGGCAGAGGTCATTCATTTTTCACATCAGCTTGTATTATAGTGGGCACACGGTGGCTGCGTCATAAATATGTATTGATTTTATTTGACTAGGATGTACAAGGTGGAGCTTCTCTTCCCTGACTGTGAGTTGGGGATGGTTATAGAGAGGTGAGTCTGCATGGCAGAGAATACGGCATATGGAAAGCAAACAAGGAATGAGTCTTTCCAAGAGCGAGCATGAGAAATGAGTTATTCTTTTTTTTTTTAAAGATTTATTTATTTATTTATTTATTTGACACACAGAGATCACAAATTTGCAGAGAGGCAGGCAGAGAGAGAAAGAGGGGGAAGCAGGCTCCCCGCAGAGCAGAAAGCCCGATGCTGGGCTCGATCCTAGGACTCTAGGATCATGACCTGAGCTGAAGGCAGAGTCTTTAACCCACTGAGCCACCCAGGTGCCCCGAGAAATGAGTTATTCTTACAAACCTTATGCGGTTATACAAAGAGAAAAAGTAAGCCCGGTGACATCTTATTAACCAACTAACACTAATTTGACATTTGTGGAAATTTGATGTAAATTGAGCTATATTGTACTTCAGTGACATGATGTCTCTTCAAGCGAACCAAGCATTTACTACCACTTTTGAAGCAATTATTTTCCATATTTAAGATGGCTGGAGCTCTGGGGTGTCTCAGTCCTTAAGTGCCCAGCTCTTATTTTCGGCTCAGGTCAAGATCTCAGGGTCCTGGGATCAAGCCCCGAGTCTGGCTCCCCGCTCAGCAGGGAGTCTACTTCTCCCTCTCCCTCTGCCCCTCCCCCATTGTGTTTGCTCTCCCCCTTTCTGAATAAATAAATAAATAAAGCTTTAAAAATGATGGCTAACTGGACATCATTTTTATTTCTCGCTCTCTACTTGGCGACATTCAACTAAGCTAAGTTATGTTAGTGGATGTGGAAAATTATAAACTTCTGGAGCTCGATTTTTTAAAAAAATCCTAAACATCTGTTGTTCACATAGCTTTCAAATTCTCCATTAAAAATGGATAGAGCCAAAAACCAATATGTTTTTAACATGCTGATGAGTAAAATAAAGTTAGGACACCTGTGGGGTAAAGCCAACGACGGGGTAGAAGCCGGACAATTTTTCAGGATTTTGCAAAGATTACTTTGATAAACTTTATCAGTTTTTTTCCTGACTCGCTATAGTGATAGGTTTGTAGATAAGCTGTAATTCCGATGCTTGCTGGTCCTTTAGTAAAACCTCTTGGTAGGTTATGATTGTCTTCTCAAGAATAGATTTCCTTACTGTGAAATAGTGAGCACTTCCTGTTTCAGGTCAAATTTTAACTGCCTTGAAACAATCTATTAGAAAAATTCGGTTCTTCTAGGCCGCGGAAAGGAATGAATAATTAAACACAGAGAGACGGAAGGCAACAGGGAAAGCAGAGGAAAAGAGTAAACACGGAAGAACACCAAGGTCCCTTGTTTTTGAAATAT
This sequence comes from Mustela putorius furo, assembly GCF_011764305.1. NCBI lineage: Eukaryota > Metazoa > Chordata > Mammalia > Carnivora > Mustelidae > Mustela > Mustela putorius. The sequence goes on from NW_025421987.1 coordinate 79,171,296, forward strand.
GAAAAAATGATATTCTTGATTTGAGTGTGGTTTTGACAGAGCTCAGTCAAAGATTGCACTTATTCTACTTAGCCCATAATCATTAGTTTTGGCTCTGCTGATCTCATTGCCTGAGGGTTTACTGCAAGAAAGGGATTTCCAGGAAAGGTGACCTCACCGCAGAAGCCAGGAGGCCAAGAAAGACTTCAGGGCTGGGAAGCTAAACTCATTACATGAGTTCCTGTAGATATCCTTATTTTGTAAACGGGGCCAGACTTGCAGCAGACAGGAAGCCATGAACAAAGGTAAAGGTAACCTGGGGGACTCTGGTTGAGCCCCATTCACTGCAACCTTTCGACCAAGTAGTTCACTTCTCAAGGCCTTCATTTCCTTTAGACACAACATTGTAGTTGGACTTAACGGATGCCTGTTTCTCCTCTCAGTGCTACAAGTCCTGGGTGACTAGGCCAATAGCGATCCCACCTTCCTAAGCCAAGAACAGAGCTCAGCCCTGCACCTTGGCCTGCTAAGGCAGGCTCTTTGGCTACTAACCTTGTGTGGAGAAGAGAGGAGTTTTAAGTCGGAAAGTTGTACAACAATGGGCAAAATTACAGATCAGATCTCAACCCTCTTAAGTACTTTGAAGGTTTTTTTCTTTTACCTGCTTACATAATTGTATCAGCTAAAAAATTATTATTTTTTAAAAGATTTTATTTATTTGAGAAAGAGGGAGAAAGCACAAGTGGGGGCAGGGTAGGGACAGAGGAAGAGGGACAAGCCAACCCCCTGCTGAGTGGGGAGCCTGACCTAGGACTTACTCCCAGGACCCCAAGATCATGACCTGAGTCGAAATCAAGAGTTGGACACTTAATGACTGAGCCACCTAGGGGACCCCAAATTTCTTTATTATTAATAAAAACAGTCAACATCTATTGAGTGGTTCCTATGAATCAGGCCAGATGCTATGGATTTTACATGCACTGTGTCTGTTAGTTCCCATGATAACCCTTTCAAAGAGAGGCTAGCATTGTTCCCATTTATATACAGATAAAGTTGGGGGTCTCGAGATGGAGAGTAATCAATGGGTCCCTGGACTTGTAATGGTGGAACTTGGGTTCAAGCTCGGTTTATTCACAGAGCCTGGGCTAGGAACCACTTCTTGATGCTGTCTTTTAAAATCTTACGATCCGGGCGCCTGGGTGGCTCAGTGGGTTAAGCCGCTGCCTTCAGCTCAGGTCATGATCTCAGGGTCCTGTGATCGAGTCCCGCATCGGGCTCTCTGCTCAGGAGAGCCTGCTTCCCTCTCTCTCTCTCTCTGCCTGCCTCTCCATCTACTTGTGATTTCTCTCTGTCAAATGAATAAATAAAATCTTAAAAAAAAAAAAATAATAAAATCTCACGATCCAATAGGGTGCATGTGAAATAAATATAGGTACAATCACCTGATGTGATTTCACTCCTGGGCAAGTAGAAAGACTCTGCAACAAAGAAGATGCCTTCCTAAAGCGAAAAAAGCAAGTGATGGAACAGGAGCTCTCTGCCCCAATAGGCCTTTTAGAAAAATGACACGCCCTCACAAGCAAATGGAGATGTTTTCATACATTGAGTGGCAGGATAATGGGTGATTGCTTTTTTTTTTTCTCCCTCTTCTCGTTGGTATCCCATTCATGTTGTCTTTCTAATAAGACACAAAATAAACAAGAATTAAAACACCCCAAAGAAATGGATTTCTTAATCAATGCATTTCTTTCTTTTTTTCCTCAAAGCTTTTTTTTTCCTTCCTTTTTTTAAAAAAGATTATTTATTTATTTATTTGACACAGAAAAAGGGACACACACACACAGAGAGGGAGCACAAGTAGGAGGAGTGGGAGAGAGAGAGAAGCTCTCAGCTGAGCAGGGAGTCTGAAGCGGGACTTGAGCTTGGGACCCTGGGGTCATGACCTGAGCCAAAGCAGATGCTTAATGGCTGAGCCACCCACGTGCCCATAATCAATGCAGTTCTTGAAAGAATTTGGTTTCCAGCGGGAATAACAGAGAACTTAGTTACCTGTCACAGATTTCATGGGGCTTTGTGCCAGGGAAGAGCTCAGTCATGGTCCTCCACAGCCCCTGTGTGCCATGCTTTGTAAGTCTAAGAACAGGGGATGCAGTATTTGGATGACGGCCTCCGCCTCAGTTACCCCTTGTGTAAGCAGTATGGATATTTCTGACTGTCCTTTTGATTCTAGTTGAAGCTGCTTGCCACAGGCATCTCTTAGCAGATTGCTTTGTGATTTATGCAGGTCTAAAGGCGACCAAGGATCATTTATCTTCAAACCAGGAAAGAGATGAAAGCAGCTCGCTAGTAAAATTTCCTGTGGAGTTAGATGAGAGCATCAAAGAGAAAATATGTCATTGTTTCATGAGAAACTAGGAAACGTGAGTCAGTTTCTAATGTCACAGATATTTTCCTGTGAAGAGTCCACATTAAAAAAAAAAAAAAAAAAAAATCTCCACGAAAGGATAAAAACAACCGAAGCAGTGAATTAGGGTGATTCAAAAGCTATGACTTCAAAACATGGCCCTTTTCTGAAGGTTAAAATGAAAATAAAGGAGAAAGGGGTGCTGATCTTGAGCCGACTTAAGCCATTTGTAATTATTTTTTTTCTCATGATTAAATCTAATTTTCTGCCCTGGCTTCAATATGGGAGCACTCTTTCTCACTTTAAGAGGAAAAAAATAAAAAAAACCAGTTTCTCAGAACAGAGCCTTCTGTAGGCTGGATATTCTTTGTTCTCTCCTCACCATCCCTCCTGCTCTATGGCTCTGCACTCCCTGACAGCCTCTGGAAAAATGAGGCAGCTCCAACTGTTCTGAACTCTCTGCTAATTTGTCCTGTGGTCTCTGTGTTTGGTATGTTGTAAGAGTCCTGTTCCATTTAACTGTGTTCCACAGATTTGGAGATATTTAAAACACTGTGATGCCTGGAGACAAAAAATTGTTGTGATCAGGACATTTGTCACCGTGCATAGGAATATAAGATTCCCACCAGACAGAAAAGATATTATAGGTTTCTCTCTGGCTACTGTACATGCCATAAGTAAAACAATGATGCATGACGTTGAACTGACTGCCAAAAATAGATCAGGAAGAAAAATTTCTCCCATGACAATTGGCTGTGATCCTAGGGATTTTCCCTTTTACTCTGAACCTTGACTAGTATTTCTTTTCTCTCCTTTTATGTCTCTCTCCCTTCCCTCGCTCCTCTTTCTTTCTTTCTTTCTTTCTTTCTTTCTTTCTTTCTTTCTCTTTCTTCCCTCCCTCCCTTCCTTAAGAAACGCACTGTAATTTTTGTCTAGAAATTTTCAGCCAACAAGATAGAAAAGCTGAAGTGTGGATCTAATGGAAGTTAGTCTCAAAGAATAGCCAATGCATCAGCTTTCTCAGACCTCATTCCTCACTCAGAGGGGCCTGGCAGCCTTGGGTGGTGCCACTTCAGTTCTGGGATGATATCATGGTTCAAGAACTATTACTAAATAATTGGGAAGAGAAGGGAGTCCTTCCAATGAATATGCTTGAGGCAGAAACAGGATTACTACCCAACCAGGGGTTTATAGCTGAACTCAGAACACCACAACCCAAAGCTCAAGAACAAAAATTCTGAAACTTGTCAGAGTGCTGGCATTGGGCACCTAAACTGTGCTGTCTACACAACCATCATCCAGAATTCTGCGGAGGGTCTCGAAGTTGACACCATCCAGAATTGTCCCATCTATGGTAGAAACATAAGAGTTTGGGGGCAGTACAGCCTATGAACTCTGGCAACCAACAGAACTGGGCTAGAATATTCATTTGACGCTTAACTTCATTTTAATGTTAACTTTGGGCAACTGACTCAGCTTCTTTTTCCACCTCAGATTCCTCCCTTGTAAAACCCTCACCCCTCCTCTGCGGTCCTGGAAGAGCCGGCATCTGCACTCTCTCACTGGCTCTTTTCCTGCCGGTGACCTTTCTTTGCATTTATACTTGGTCTTCCCCCGAGACTATGGAAGACGGTGTCTTTGTGTCCTCAGAGGGCCTACCATGGATGAGAGGCGTAGATGAGGTCTAGGACAGGATGGTTATCAGTAGTTTTAAATTAGTGAAACTTGTCTGGCTGATTAAAAGGTGGGGCTGGAATGGGGGGTTGTTATTTGTGCCACACTTCCACTGTAACAACCCCAGCTGTGCCTAGAGAAAAGGTTAAGGAATTCCAATTTTTGGATAAAGTGGGACGCTAACAATGTAGAGATAAGAAGAAGTAAGGAAGGGAATTAGGAAAGGCATGAGAAAAAGTTTCCCTTCATTGTATAGGCCCCATTTAGGGAATGTATGTATGTATTTTCTGGATTCTGGTTTATTGGAAAATATATGCATCACAGCCACAATAGCCTTCTATAGTCACATTTGATAGAGTGATTGGAAGTAAGGGGTTGGTATGTAAAAGTTCTTTGTAATTAAGGAGATGGCTCTTCAAGTCCTCAGATCATACAAAGGAATTTATCTCACAGATTTGGGTGCTCAGGATTCTATTCCAGATATGTACGCAAAGCTCTGTACTTTTATTTATTTATTTTTTAAAGATTTTATTTATTTGACAGAGAGAGGGATCACAAGAAGGCAGAGAGAGGTGGGGGAAGCAGGCTCCCCACTGAGCAGGGAGCCTGATGTGGGGCTTGATTCCAGGACCCTGGGATCATGACCTGAGCTGAAGGTAGAGGCTTAACCCACTGAGCCACCCAGGCAAACTAATTTCTTGGAGAAAATTGCAACTGAGGATTTGACTGTGGTCCTCTGGGGTAGGCCTGGCCCTCGCTTTGGCACGACCTCCAGACTCTTTTTGCCTGAATCTTTTTGGCAATTTCCAGTTGGATCCACCTTGTTTAGAAGCTTTCTTCAAGTAACAGCTGAAAGGGATCTTTACGGGACTCAAAATGACCGCTCTGGTCAGGAGGGTGTAACAGGAGCTGGAGCTGCTCTACTGCCTGGAGCAACACAAAAGAGGGCTCCAACAGATGAAAGTAGCAGTTTTTCAGATTCTAGGATGAGGTAAGGAAGGGCAGTGATGCCTGGGATGGGGTGGGGTGGGTACATGGATGAGACGAGTGGGCCCTATGGTCGCCTCGCTGCCGGCACAGTTTCCAGGCCCTCAGCAGGGAGAGGGACGCTAGGCGGGTCAGGCCCCCGCTTGAACTGAGAAATGAAAAGGGGAGTCCGGGGTGCGGCCGCGAGAGTTTGCAGGCTCGGTCCCTGGAAAAGAGCAAGTTGAAGAGCGAGGGGACTTGGGGCGCTGTGCAGGGGCCCCTTGAACGTTCAGCTGAGTCCTGGTGGGTGCGTGTGCGTGAAGAAGCCGTCTTCAAGCGGCGGGGTGGGAGCGGGGCGAGTGCGGGGAGCTGCCGAGACAGTCCTCGAAGCTCGAAGCTCACGGAGGGCCAGGAATTATTCCTATTTCTGCCAGCTGGCCTGAAATGCCAAATACTTTGTGGGGGGCCAGGGAGAGAGTGCCCAGAGGGATTTGTGTCCGTGGTGGGGTAAAGCAGGCGGAGGATGAAACGCACCCGAAATTGAAATAGGCGGTAAGTGTCGGGACTTGGGTTCTCTTCTGTGTCTTTGAAGGGTAGTTGACGTAAACCGCGCATTGTTGGGTTTGGAACCCAGGTGTAAGGAAAGGACCTGACGAGTGACATGCGGGCCGGGCGAGTGGCACTGGAGGCGAGCTCCTGCCCGGCCCCGCCGGGGAGACCAAGGGCGCTGCTCTGGCATCGGGGGCGCAGTGCACCGGGCTGCAGGGCAACGGTCCGGCGAGGCAGGAGGCGGCACACGAAAATGACACTGAGCGGGGCCCCAGAGTGGAGGGAGGATTTTGCAGTGTTGTTGTTCGTAAGAAAGAAGGGTCCTCGGGGTCAGGGAAGAGGGTGACATTATGAAGGGAAGGAGACTAAAGAGCCCGTGTCCACCATCGCAGTTCATTTGAAAAATGGGAATGTCCACGGGAGCAGCGGCCCCAAGGCTAGCGAGGTTAGTGGCCACTGAACCGCGGAGGGCGTTCTATGAATTTGTGTTTTCTTCCGTCAGCGGTGGTGCTGGCAGTGTCTCAGGAGTGGGAAGACCTGATCAGAGCTGTATTGTGGGAGTTGTATTATGCATAAAATGACATGGGGCGGAGAGCCACAGAAAGCAGGGAAGTCAGTGAAGAGGCTAGGATAGGAGTCCTGGGGAGCTGCAGTATGCCTTTAACTAGGACATGGGGGCCCTGGGTGGCTCCGTCGGTTTAGCCTCTGCCTTTGACTCAGGTTATGATCTCGGGGTCCTGGGATGGAGTTCTGTGTAAGACTCCCTGCTCAGTGGGGAGTCTGGGTCTCCCTCTACTCCTGCTGCTTGTGCTCTCTCTCAAATCTTTAAAAAAAAAAAAAAGGTGTGTGGGGGGGTTGAACTAGGACAGGTAGAAATGGGGGAAAGGAAGGGGTGGGTCACAATGCATGAGAGAGGAATTGATAGGTTTGATAAAGGGCCTGAAGGAAGAAAGAGATGAAGCTGCCTACTAGTTTTGGTCCGGCCCGAGAAGATGGGGGTACCATGAACAGAGACAACTCAGGGGTACACACAGGTTTGGGGTTTGCCGTTCTCAGCTTGGGTGTCAGGAATGTGTCTGGGTATTGCTGGTTGGCAGGCAGTGGAGAAACCAGGTAACAGTGGTTGTAGTGAGAGACCGAGATTCAATAAATCACATGTATGTGGGGAGTATTGAAGCTATAGAACTGGGGATCACCCAGGGAGATGGAAGGGAGAGAAGAGTGCTCAGAGAGCAGAACTGTGGATCAAGCTTTCATGCCTTCTTCTGCCTCTTACCTTGTAGCTGGTAAGTAGGAGCAGAGCCCGCAGAGGTGGTGTTTGGTTTTTGTTTTCTTTTTGTGTATCACCTTGGCGAGATTTTTTCCATTTCTCTGGAAGGAAACCCAAGAAACCTTTGGAGAAACTATTTCTTTAAATGGTTGTGTATCTCCCTTCTATGCAGGTATGTATGCTTTTGCCCCAAAGGGGGATTATTTTGCAGGACGTAAATGCCGAAATGGGAAAGTTTGCATGAGGCATGTGGTTAACCTGTAGAGCCAAAGATGATGCTGAGGGACTTCAGCATGTGAGAAACAACCCAGGATCAGGGAGCACTGCGCCAGTCCAGGAGACCTCTCATGACACAGGTGAAGTGAGCCGCAGAGCATCTTCAGGTGCTGACGTCCATCTGGAGGCTATACACCTTTCTTCCCAAACGAGGGAGGTGTTAGTTCTTACAGGTGAAGAAACTGAAGTTTGGCTGCCTGCCTTGAATCACAAGAAGCTGGCAAGAGATTGGGTTGGGATAGTACCCAGGTCTCCTGACGAGTCTCTGGTCCTTCCCGTCACAGCGACTTTCCCCTGCCATAACCTGTGCACTTGGCGATCCTTCAGATTATTCTAAGGGTGCAGACTTCCGTGCTGGTGAGACGATAAGAGGCCCAAATTAATTGGTCACGTGGCCTCCCCAGTTTCATTTTCTCTGTAGGGCAGGGACAATGGTGTCTATTTTGGGGGGCTGCTGTAATTAGAGATCCGTGTATATAAACGAACAGCGTAGGCATTTGTTCTTTTAATAAAAAAGCACCAGTTGGAAGGTTCAGGGATAGTTTTCAGGGCAGGGAGCATTTTTTTGTGGTGTTCACGTCCTGCACGGTCTGCCTGCTTGCCCATGTCCTGACATCAGCAAAATGCTGAGTGCGTAGTAGGTGCTCTGTAAGTACTTAAAATTCAGTGCCATTAAGCTTGAATGAGATGCCACGGGCTCAGGCAGGATTTGCTAGCCATGGCCCTTGAGTGTGGAAATGTCAACATGGTGATGGGGGGCAGGGGGAAGGTAGGAGGAGGGGGAGCCTGCTTTGTTTACATTTGCAGCAGAGGCTACAGCAAAGAAAGAGGCACTTTTATTTCCCTTGTGGACTGGCAGTTCATTTTGCTGTAGCAGCTGCTAATGGAAAATAATAAAACCCATTTTCGTCAGGCAGTATCTGGAACACTTACAGGTCAATTCAATGCTCAAAACAGATTGTTACAGAGCATATTAGTTCGTCATCAACATCCACTTTGGTCAGGGGATTTTTACCATTGGAAATTGAACTTACAGGTCAGGATCTGTTATGATTCCTGAATATCCTCGAATTTTTGTAAGTTAGTGGAAGCCCATAGCCAATTATTATAAATGAACACACATCATCTTTCCATTTGTTAAAATCGCCAAGGTAGCAAATTAAGCTGTGGGAGAACTGAACTAGGGCAGCTGCAAAAATATGACTTCACTAATATTAAACCTATATTCTGTCTATTAATTGAAGAATGTGGTCTCCATTCCATAATAAATCCCCTCCTGTATTACAATGCTAGGAGGTGATGTTGGCGCTATCTTTGGCAGCGCTGAAATGCATGCAGGAGATGAAATTCAAGGTATGTTTTGGCTTGTGGCTGCTCCCACTTGTACGTGTATGTGTGTGTGAGAGGACTGTTGTTTCCAAATGCAGAGTTAAATGAAGGCAGCTGGGAGGGTTCCTTTTTTTTTTTTTAAAGATTTTATTTATTTATTTCACAGAGATCACAAAGAGGCAGAGAGGCCGAGAGGGAGGGGAAGCAGGCTCCCCACTGAACAGAGAGCCCGATGCAGGGCTCGATCCCAGGACCCTGAGATCATGACCCCAGACGAAGGCAGAGCCCAGCGCAGTGAGCCATCTAGGCGCCCCAGGTAGCTGGGATTTTTAAACACAACTCCCATGATGGCCACCTGGTTTGGTTGTGGGGCGCTAAGTTTGCCATTTGCTGAGGTAGAACCTATTTCTCTAGGCTTCTATTTCCGCCCGCAACATGAGGATTTTGAACTAGATGTTCTCTAAGGACATTTTTCTGTATACTCAAGAAATCATTCTTGTTGTTTTATTATTATACAGAAATAACATATATTTATAGTTAATTCCCAAAATAAAGATAAGCAAAAATGAGTAAAAACGAGTAAAATAAAGATTAGCAAAAATGATTAAAACTCAGTTCTAATGCTATAATCCAGAGATACAGATGGTTAATATTTTGATGTCTAGTCTTCCAGCCTTTATGTTTACCTGTATATATACCTATATATATATATTTCAACACAAAAAATGGGACCATTCTTTAGATGTACCATTTGCTACCCTCCCCCCCCTTTTTTTTCCCAACTTAACAATGTGGACTTCTTTATCCTGATTTTTAAAAAAATGGAATCCCATTGTATGAATAGGCTGTCAATTTCTTTAATAAATCCCCTATAAATCATCTGGTATTTTTCAATCTCTTGAAATTTTTCACAGTGGCTATAATGAAAATCCTCATGGCTAAACTTCTAAACATTTCCAGATTCTCACATTAGTGTAAATTGCCCAAAGCAGAATAGGCATGTTTCTTAGGTGTTGAATATCTATTGCTGTATTCATATAAAGTCTAGGTTATAGGATATGCTTTGGTGTCTTCAGAGACAATGAATTACAGACTCAGGAATCCTGAGCATGAATCCTTCCTTTTATAAGATCTGAGTGCATTTATATATGTACATACTTAATATGTAGGCAGTTTGAGCTACCATTTTGTGATAATTTAGGAAGAATTTCAGTATGTATTTATATAACCAGCTTCCAGCTTCCTCCCAGGAAGAACTATTATAGGAAGAAAAGAGAACTATTCATTTCTGAGTGTCCAGAAAATTTCCAATTGATTGTCTCAGCCTCTTCTTAGTTCTAACAGTTGATAAGGGGATTCGATTGATCAACACGTTTACTGAGTACCTCATAATCCCTCAGTGATGAGGCATTTGGCATTAAGAAGCACAGTGATTGGGGGAGGGGAGGTTCACATGACCCTGGTATATATACAGGGCAGAGGTAAGCTGTGTGTCTGGGCCAGCAGTGCAGAGCAAGGAGTCAGAAGGGCCCTTCTGACCATTGGCCCTTCAGGATGAAGGGAATGGAGTGCTAGTTCAGAAGATACTGTGTCAGCCTGAATTTTTTGATTATCACTGGAGAGAAAATCATCTCAAATTAGCTTAGCAAATAGGGTTCCATTTACTGATTCCTATAATCAGCCCTTAGAAAGGCCAGGAATTTGACAACCATTCCCCCCAACCCTTCTGTTTTCTTCTCTCTGTGGGTTGGTTCATCCTCTTGAAATTCTCTAAGTTGGTAGCTGGAATTAGGTTGTACTGTACTCACACTTAATATTTAAATCTTAAGTTCAGAAGGGAAAAAAGCACGTCTCCCATCTCCAGTTTGGAAAAAATCCTAAAGAGCACTCTGATTGACTTGGTGGGGGTGGCAGGTCTGCCAAGTGGATCAGTATTGGGTGAAGAGACCACCTCATTATGGACCACACCTGTAGGCAGGGGGTTGAGGCTGTTGTCCTAAGACAAGACAGAAGGGTCACGCATGTGGAATCTAAACCTGAACTCTCAAACAGTAGAATGGCCGTTACGAGGGGCTGACAGGAGTGGGGAATGTGGAGACCCTGGTCAGAGGGTACAAACTCCCAGCTGTAAGAGGAAGAAGTTCTGGAGACCTACTGTACAGCAAGGTGACTACAGTTACCAACACCATATTGTATATTGGAAAGCAAAAGTAAGCATAGGCTTTCAATGTTCTCACCATAACAATAAAAAAAGGCAGTTCTGTAAGGTGAAGGATGCATAATCTTATTGTGGTAAAAATTGTATATGTGTATCAAGTTGTCCTATTATACACCTTAAGCTTCAGCAAGGTCACGTCAATTTCACAGCTGGAGAAAAAGGAGCAAGCATGTTGGGCATACAGAAACAATAAACATTTAAGGTGGGTAGGGTTTGCCTAAACGGCTTTAACAGGGCATACCAGCAGCAGGTGATTATATGAATTGAATAAACAATTGAAAAGTGTGTGAATAAGAATGGAAAAGAAAGTATCTTCTTTTACTTACCATAATTTTACGTTAATTATTCATTTCATCTTCATCAAATCTCACAGATATGTATGTTCACATTTTGTGGATAAGGAATGTGAAGAAGTTAAATTAAGCCCTTCTATAGTAGCTAATATGACTTTATCAAAGCTAATATGATTCCTGTAAAGCCATGACCCACATAGCCCAGTTTCAGACAATATTTTGGTTTAAAAAAAATCAAAGGAAAATGACATAATATACTAATGTTTAACAAAAATAGTTTCAGAATTGAATTTCTTTCCTTGGGTGTCCGCAATGCCATGCTGATGGCTCCCCATACTTTCCTGTGAACTCCTCCTGCGCTGGTTCATCCGGGCTCTGTGATCTATTTGGCTCACCTCTAGGCTTTGTCTCCTCCCCCATCCTGACTTCACATTTCAAAGCCCACAGTAACTGGTCTAAGACTTTTCTTGACAAGGAAGACAAGCTAGAACCTGTTTTTATGAGCAGGCTGGGGAAAGGCTGTGAATTTCAGTGCTGTTGATTGAGGTGCAACACCCTTTTTAGTGAACCTGAGATTCTGATTTTGCACTCTCTCTGAAATTTGTGTTTTCTATCCTCCATTCTACCTGGGATAACAGAAGCTAAATCTACTGAGGTTCACTGTTCTTGATCTTTGCTGTACTAAAACATAAATAATCTCTAACATTTACTAAAATACCAAATGGTTTATAGCAGTAGTCCGCTTTTCTCACTGTTTTCTGTGTTTTACATAGGTCAGCATGGTATATGCTATTCCCCCAGCCTGGAGCATCCTTTCCCTGCTTCGTTTCTGGTTAATGCCCACTCACTCCTGGAAGCCCAGCTGATGTGTTGACTTCTCTGTGATGCTCTCTCTTAGGCCGCCCAGAATTCTGCACACTTATCCATAGTGTTAAATGATTATAGTTGGTTGTGGTTATGGTTACCCATTTGCCAATTCCAGGAAACTTCGTGCTTCTCTAGTGCAAGGACCCTTATTCACCTGCTCATTCCCTCCAGTGTCCACCATGGCTTCTACCACTCAGCTGCTCACTAAACATTTTAAAATACTAAGTTATTTAATCAAGGACACCTGGGTGACTCATTTGGTTAAGTGTCTGACTCGATTTTTGACTCAGGTCATGATCTCAGGGTTGTGAGATTGGACCCTGTGAGGGGCTCCGTGCTGGGCTTGGAGCCTGCTCAGGATTCTCTCTCTCCCTCTCCATCTGTCCCTCTCCATCTGTCCCTCCCCCTTCAGAAAAAAAGTTATTCAGTTACTCCTCTATGTAGCAGAGGGCTGTGCACTCAATGGGAAGCGCAATAGCATTAACTGATCTGAGAGCAGAAGGGAGATGCTTTAAGTCCTTGAGCAGCGGTTGGTGTGATAAAATTCCTGTTTCAAGAGAATGGATGTGGCAGCAAGATCTGTCATTTGAGACTTTTAGGCCTTAGAATAATTGCTGGTGTTTTGACATTCTTCTGTATCTTTGGGAAAATAAATGGAACTAATGTAAAAGAAATTCCTTTGGGACCTTCTCAGAAGTAACTGTTACTGATTCAGCAAAACAAGGCATCCGCAAGGCTCCTAGCATGGTCCCTCCCTCTGGCTTTGAGAATCTGAGGAAGGCATGCTCTTTTGACCTCCACATTAAGTGCCAGAAATTCTTAATGGATAGTTCCTTTCCTTCTTGATTTTCTTGTGCTCTGGCTCCCTTCTGCTTTGCAGGTTTACTTATGTACACTCCACTGAAGGTAAGATTTACAACAGGATATACTTTTTCCTAGTAGGACATTGGTTTTTTTGATTGGTTCACTGTTGACACAATATTTTTGACCATCCCATAAGTATTTAATTTGCTGTTCGAACATGAAATATCCTCTGATCTACATGAGTCGTATTTGGAATCTGCAAAGCTGATTGCTCTTGTCTGGCAAGTGTCAGGGTTCTGTGTCTTCTCACATGGAATCAGGAGGGCAGAGTTTATAGGTGGTCAAGCAGAAAAAAACTGAAGCTCCGTGATATTAAATGATTGCTTAGGCCCTACAGCTCTAGGAGAAGCCCTAGATTTAAAAAACACATTTCAGGAGAAACTGGAAAAAAAGGAGACCAGTTAGGAAATGGTGAAGTTAGAATTATCAATAGTCCTTTAAAATTAAGGAAAATCTACACAACTACTGCTTAGTATGTGGTGAATATTACCAACCATGAAATAATTTCAGAAACTTCCAGAGCTTAAGAGCTTCTGTTTGACATACAGGAAGGCCACAGAATTAACTTTGTCTTGGGTCACAATCTGAGGTATAATTGATTGACTACGAATGGCCTTAATTTACAAAATTTAGGACTGGGCCCTAATGGTGTTTGTGGTTGGGTATAATGATCTATAAATGTATAGTTTTCATAAATTCCAATGTTAACATAAATCATTATCTTACATTGCAAGGCTATCATCTATCTGAGCACTTACTCCTAAAGAGGAAAATACTCGTTCTGAGTAGTCCGGCTTCTGCTGGGTGTCCTCATGTGTTAGATGCATGCTGGGGGATAAAGATAGGATGGAATGCCAGACCCTGCCTCTAGGAACTCCGGGTTTAGAGGAAGGGTCAGAACCTCGGTGGTCATGGCAGAGGCATGATCATGCACAGGGAGCTAAAGAAATGTAGAAGAGGTAGAATTATGCGACCAGGATGTCTGGGAGATAATTATGTCTTGAAGGCTGTGTGAAGGAAGGTGGAGGGATGCTGCACAGACTAGAACATGGGCTTGTAAACCTGATGTTTGAACATGGGTCCTTGACCATGATAACAGCAGACACAGTTTCTATCTCAAAGGGAAAGTTTTAGTTTTTGTTCTTTATTTGAGAGAGAGAGAGAGAGAGAATGAATGGGCATGAGTGGGGGTTGGCAGAGGGAGAAGCAGATTCCCCTTGAAAAGGGTCCCAATGTGGGACTCTGTCGCTGGACCCTGGCATCATGATCTGAACCAAAGGTAGATGCTTAACCGACCGAGCCATGCAGGTGCCCCAGAAATTTTAATTTCTAATTATATTTATTTATTTATTTATTTTTAAAAGATTTTATTTATTTATTTGACAGAGAGAGATCACAAGTAGGCAGACAGACAGGCAGAGAGAGAGAGGAGGAAGCAGGCTCCCTGCTGAGCAGAGAGCCTGATGCGGGACTCGATCCCAGGACCCTGAGATCATGACCTGAGCCGAAGGCAGCGGCTTAACCCACTGAGCCACCCAGGCGCCCCACTAATTATATTTATAAAGACCAGTTTTTCCCATTTCTTAGATCTTCTGGTTGCCTTTGCTGCTGCCCTGAGTTTTTCTGCTGTTCATATTTAGATGTGTATCATCAATTTTCATCAACAGAGAGGATAGGATTACAACTAGGAAAAAAATGAAGACAATATTGATTAAAATTTCATGCTGAAAAAGACTTAAGTAGGCAGTTTGGTTCACAGACTCATGTAAACCTAATGCAGGGAAACGATGTACAGCCATATCCAATGTGAAAAGTCAATGGAAAATGATTAAATTTAGGTTTTGACACTGGTGTTTGTTATTTGTATTTTGTGGCTTGCCTACTTCCCCAAGCTCTTATTCCATGATAAGTTGATCCATGACTATTTTACTACTAGTAGCTACAATTTGAGGGAGGATCATGGATTTTTGGATGCAGGTTGGTGTGTTTTAATCAGGTTTTGACTCACTGCTATTTTAACTGTGAACTTAGAACTTCCCTGAGTTTTTAGTTTCCCCATTCATAGAATGGGAGACAGATACCTTTGTTCCATTTTGGAATTAAATGACATAACATTTAGCAATGTTAGGTACTGTACCTGGAACACAATAGGTGCTGAATAACTGATAGCTTTTCTCATTACCTTCATTCCCCCACAGTATCCTATTGCTTAGGAATCAAATACATGACACCCCTCCCCCACTGCCCCAGCGTGTCCAACTTCACAGTCTGAAGTACATATTAGTTACCAGAGTGAAAAGGCTCAATCCCTCTATTTGTCACTAAGAGTAGAAAGTCTGGAAGCCTAGTCTGCCTTCTCCAATGATTAAACATCTTCCCTGTTACATAGCCAGATATTTTCTAGGTTTGTCAGTTTCAGGGACCATCTGGTCCAGCTTTGCTCTGCTGTGATATGCTCACCCTTGTGATGGTAGGTGTTGGTTGAAACTAGCATGAATAAATTGAATGTGAAGTGGAGAAGGTGAGTTACATTCCTAACTCTTCAGGTGGCTGATAGGTGGGCATTGCCCCGAGGCTGCTAGAGGACTTCTGTTGGGGAGGAGGCAAGGCTATCAATTCCTCTGTTCCTGGCTCTTCTCTCACCAAAGAAGAGAAAGAAGTGGCCACAAAACAAAGCAGACTTCATTTTCTTCCATGGGAACTGTGCAATAAATGGTTACATTTTATTGGGCAAATAAGGGCAAGTGGCCAGACGGTACATTGCCAGGTGCTGAACAGGTGTTTGACCTCCATTGTTCATGGCCTTCCAGGACTGCATTCTTTACTCTGACCAGGCTGGGACTGTGCCTCTGGGAGGGGAACCAGGTTTGGGACCATGGGCTTTCTTAGCTGCATGAATTGGAAGCACCGGCTCCTCCTCTGGAATGTTCAGTAGTTGGGATGCAACGGCAAACTGACCTCACAGGACTTTGCCTCCATCCTTATCCTGGCAAGACAGTGGTTATGACTGGGGAAGCATCAGTTCTTCTCTTGGCAGAATTAAGGGCTGGGGTCCTAGGCGGGAGGCTGTGGTTGTGACATAGTGAGCTTAAGATGTCTTCATGGCTGGGAAAGCTTTTGCCCCTGCCTGGTGCAGTTGGTGAGGCTGGGGTCCAAGCCATGCAAACTGGAGTTCACTGCCTGAAGTGCTCAGCAGTGGCTGGTTTCCATAGCTACATGGGGGTGGCCATCCTCTTTCTGAGGGGTTAAATTGCAGGGAATGACCACATGCAAGGTAACCCTTACCACTCACATGGTACATAAAATGCTGACAGACTATTGGTGTTAGTTTTTTTTTTTTTTTTTTTAAGATTTATTTGAGAGAGAGTGAAAGAGAGAGAAATCATGACCTGAACTGAAATCATGATTTGGACACTTAATGGACAGAGCCACCCAGGTGCCCCTGACATTACAATTTTATATTAAAAGTGGAATTGTGGGGGCACCTGGGTGGCTTAGTCGGTTAAGGGTCTGCCTTTGGCTCGAGTCATGATCTCAGAGTTCTGGGATCGATCCCAGGTGTGGGGCTCTCTGCTCACCAGGGAGTCTGCTTCTCTCTCTCCCTCCAACCCTCTTGCTTACTTGCTCACTCACATGTGAGCACACACTCTCTCTCTCAAATGAATAAATAAAATCTAAAATCTAAAAAAACAAACAAACAAAAAAACCCCACAAAAAACCCAGAACATCTTGGTTCCATTTTGTTAGCCATTAAGTATAATATTTATTTATTTATTTTGTCATTTTAAAAATTGTATTGGGGACTATAGGAGTTTACTTGGCATCCTGATCTTATTCCTTAGGTTTGACCTTGGTAGCTATAATACTAATCCATCTGACACTAATTTATCTCCATCACAGGTGTTATGTAGAGGCAAGTCCTTGGGGACTTCAAGATAGTCACTCTTTTACTCTCTAATTCATAAAATCTACATTTACTCAAGATCTGATTACTTGGGGCAGATAATGGACAAACTCTAGTTGAAGAATTAATAGTTTGCTTAGAGAAAAAGGAAGGTGAGCTCACAACTGTAATCAGTGTAATAAATACTGCAACAGAAGCAATTGCAAAGTCTTTTTGAAGCATAGAGGTTAGAGTAATTGGCCCTGAATGATCGGGGAAGATTTCACTGTGGACATGCTATTCAGGTTAGGTCTTGAAATGTGAGTAACTTTTCTTGGTGGGGAGGAGGCAGAAGACCTTTCTGGGCAGGGGGTATATTTTGTGCAAAGACCTAGAGGTTGGTGAAGACTGGCTTGATTAGGGAATGGAAAAAGGTCATTGGAGCTGGAATCTAAGTTTGAGGCTCAGGGGAGATAATAAGAGCAAAGACAGTTTAATGACAGGGAGAGTGGATGTCTGGCTTTGGGAGGGAAGTCAGAAGACTGTTTTTCAAAGACAATTTCCCAAAGTATGCCCCATAATGCACTAGCTCTTGAAATTTGGAATAAGATTGGCAGATAACTGTAGAAATGCTGCAAAGCATTATAGTGTATGTATGTACAGTACTATAGCATTAAAGGAGCTTTGACAAGTTATAGGGTAGAAACTTATTCAACAAGTTAATTTTTTTTTACTTGGTCATGAAATTGTTTTGAGTTATTAATATCTTGAGTAATTAACATTCTATGTTGCACATTTGGGTAATGCTCTTCCAGGCCATGTAAACTCAAAGTAGGTATGGAAGGGGAGGAAGACTGGTCAGACCCATCTCTGTTAGGAAGTAGCCTTTTGGGTCCTTGGCTATGGAGCTTGGGGCTGGTGACTAATGAAGGTACTCAAGGCAGGTACTCAGGAGAAATAAGACATAAGTCTTTAGTAGCCAGAGGCAAGGTTGGGGACATCACCTAGGGAAGTGGGTTTGTCTCGTCATTGGAGCATAAGACAGAGATGTCAGACTTTGGGATATCAAAGTAAGAGTAACCTGCTAATAGAAGCTGAGTTGGGAACAATTTACATGAGTCTTCTCGTTTTCTCAGAAAGCATTAGAATCAGGCATGGATTCTGAAGTATGTCTGATCCTGTAGCGTAGGAGTAAGATGGGGGATTGATGGTCAAGAAGATTTGAACTCCAGAAGCCGATTAAGCACCATCTAGTCTCATTTTTCCTTCTTGATGGGTTCTTTGCCTATTGCCCTCAGCATGGATTCTTGTCTTTAACATGGCCTACAACTCCCTCTTGTTCTGTCCCCTGTCTTCTCCTTCAGTGACTTCTTCCAGATTCTCACTCACCCTGTGGTCCAAAATACCTTGCCATCTATCAGCATGTCCCACTCTACAGGGCTATTAAAAACTACCACTTACTGAATTCTTATGATGTATTGGGTCCTGTGCTAAACACTTGACATAAATGATTTATTTACAGTAATCAGTAAGATAGAGTCCCTTAGGAATGCATTTAGGGGTAAATAATAGAATACTCCACTAACCATGGCTTAAATAAATTTGAAGAGTTTCTTCTACATAAAATCCAGAGGAAGGCAGTTTTGGAATTGGGTCTCCGTGATGCCCCTAAGACTCCAGACTCTGTGTAGCTTCTCACTCCATCTTCCTTAGTATTTGACAGTTGTCTTCATGTTTTGGCCTCATGGTTGCAACGTGGGTGCTGAACCTGTAGACACCATGTTGACATCTCCCTTTAGAGTGTGTGAACTGGCTTATTTAGAACATAGAGCTTGCCCAGAAATTTCTGGGCCATTTCTGTTTTTGTCTCTTTGATAAAAACGGTGGCCCATGACCTTTCCAGGGTGGGAAGCTGAGGATTTAACTTTCTAAACTTTATAGTTGAGGAAGGTAAGGATGAAATGGGTTGAAAATGGGTGATAGGCTAGCCAACCTGGAAGGCCTATCATGGTAGGCATTATTATTCCCATGTTAGATGACAAAGCAGCTCAGGAGGCTAAGTTAACTTGCTTGGGGTCACATAAATGGTTAAGTGTTAGATGCAGGTTCCAAGCTCACTGAGTCTGACTCAAATGCCTACAGGAGTTCTCCTATCCCACATAGTCTCCTTCTCAAATTTTCAAAGTTTAGTTGAATTCAATCCATCTTTACTGAGTGGATATCTATACCGAAAGCACTATACTGGAATCACAAATGGATATACAATCAAAATTTTCCTGCCCTCTAGGATGGAGAGAGACGTACACATGTCACCAATTCAGGGCGGGCTTCAGTGGCTAATGTCAGTGGGGCACACACAATAAATTGTGAGTGTATTAGGGAAGGAAAGTGGAATCCTGCCCAGGGCATTCCAAGGAGGCTTCCTGGAGGAGAGATCTGATCTGGACCATCTGTCTGTAGAGGTTTCTTTTATGAGCACTGTAATTATTGCCTTTATCTTCTGTAAAACTCAGTTAACTCTGACATAGTCTTAGTTCATCTCAGGTGTAGTTTGTCTGAAATTAGTGCAGAGACATAATGCCTGAAAGTAAATCAACTGACCATGTTGTCAGTTTTTATTTTAGTATTCCCCCAAATCCCAGAATCTTGGACTTTATTTTATTTATTTATTTATTTTTAAAGATCTTATTTATTTGACAGAGATCACAAGTAGGCAGAGAGTCAGGTAGAGAGAGAGAGAGGAAGGGAAGCAGGCTCCCCACTGAGTGGAGAGCCCAATGCAGGGCTCAATCCCAGGACCCTAAGATCATGACCTGAGCTGAAGGCAGAGGCTTCAATCCACTGAGCCACCCAGGCGCCCCAGAATCTTGGACTTTAAACCCAAACTAGATCTAGTCTATCACATTAAAACTCCTGAAGTAAAACATTTCAAAACAGTGATAACCACAAAGCCATTTAAAATAAGCTTAACCCATTATACATTTTCCTAAACAACTTGAAGTGTCAGGTTGCATTCCATAAAGAAAAGTTTTTACATTCCAATTACACAAAAATAAAATGACAGATGAAGCATTTTTTACCCTGACATACACAAAGGTAATATACTATTCTTTCAGTGTGGGGGGAAAAAGGTAGTTAGAATGAACCTGAATAGAAGTGAAGTGAGAATACTTTTAATTATAGATATTAGCATCCCCCACCCCCAAAAGAGGGCAAAACATGTGACGGGAGTGTTCACAAAAGAGGCAAAACAATGACTAAGGGCATGTAGAAAATTGAAAGCAACAGAGAAATGCAGAAGAAAATAAGAACCCATCATTTTCTTTTTGTCTGCTAAATTAGCAAAGAATTAGGATAAATCCACTGGCAAGAATTTGGTGGGATGGCAAGTTTCTATCCTGTTTCAGGACTGGAAGTGCTCTCCCTCCAGGAAGTAGTTGAACAGTATATTTATCAAGAACCTCAAAACACGTAACATTGTTTAACCCCTTAATTCCACATCTGGAATCACATGCAAAGAAGTAATTTGAAATGTGGACAAAAATAGATGCAAAAATATATATGTTAGAGTTGTTATGAAAATGTAGGGGCGTCTGAGTGCTTCAATTCGGTAAGCGTCTGACTTGATTTCGGCTCAGTTCATGATCTCGGGGTCCTGGGATCAAGCCCCACATCAGGCTCTGTGCTCAGCGCAGAGTCTTCATGGGATTCCTGCTCCCTCTCCCTCAGCCCTTCCCCCTACTCACTTGCTCACACTCTCTCTCAAAATAAGTAAATCTAAAAAAAAAAAAAAAAAGGGAAAATGGAAATACCCAATAATAGGGGAATGGTGAGGCACATATAGTGTATTTATATGATACAGTGATTTAGCCAATATGAAAAATATTTGAAAACCTAATGATTTAGGGAAATGTTAATAAGATGTTCCGAGTATAAATAGCACAATGACAACTATTAAAAAAACATGAAAGGAAACTTCAGAATGTTAACAGTTTTTATGTCGTGACATTTGGGAAACTTTTTAAGAAATATTTTCTGTGTCTTCTAAGTCTTCTCCACGGAGTCCATGTGATGTCTCCGATAAAAGAATGCTGATAAGCGCGGGCCCTGAGTCTGCTGGGCGAGAGCAGGTGTTCTTTTGTTTCATCTCTGAGATACGAGCTTTGCTGCTGAACCTCACAGGCAGGTGACGATCTGGGCTTGACGCTGCCTGTTCAGAACTTTCGCTGGGGGAGGCAGTGGCTGCTTCCATTCATCTTCACCATCTGCTAGCCTAGGGTTCTTAAAGAAATCCTCCCAGGATTGCAGGCGTGGATAGCCGAGGCAAGACAGCCCGAGGCAGCCATTCTCCAAACTTCTCGTGTTTCTCACTGCGGTCGAGATGTAGTCTGTCCCTACTCTGGCCTGTTGATGGAGCACAGCAGCGCGTTTGGAACACAAACGCGTTGTGAGGCCTCCATGGGGTTCAGGAATACAACTCAGAGTGTCTGCACCCATACTCGGAGGGATTTGCACCTCCGTGGGATGGTTCTGCCCTCCAGAAGTTCTGCCTCCTGCCAGCTGTGAGCAGGTGGTCCTAAGCAGGGAAGTCATGATGGTCTTGGAGTAGCGACCGGAGAACAGGCCCAGTATAGGCATCATTGACCCCCGGGTCTAGAGTCTAATTGCAAAGCTTCTCTAAAGGTCACTGGGGAAGTTCGCTTGGTGGGACTGGTTTCATTCAATCTATTGAATCTATCCAGCAGTTACAATAATGATAGGGGCTCAGCAGGTGTTGAAATACTGTAAATGAAATTTTAATTGAATCTTTGCTACTAGCCTATGAGGTCAGTGTCATTATCCTCCTCTCCTGGATGGGGAAGCTGCCCAAAATCCCACCCCATTACAAGAGTGCAATCCAGGGTCAAGCTCAAGGCCTTGTAACTCCCAAGGTTCATCAGTCTCCTCACCAGCACACCCTCGTTTCCCAAACTTCAGTCATTTTTCTATTAGTGTCTCTTTTACCAAGGCCATGTCCCCTCCGTAACTTATTCAGTATTTGTCAACTTATTTTTTTCCAATTACGTAAACTTAGCCTCATCCTAAGCAGCCACGGGTATGGAAGTCATGGGTTTAAAGTGGTAGTTGCATTATTTTCAAATGGATGCATTTAAGAAAGTATATAGCTTTTTATTTATTTTTTTTTAAAGATTTTATTTATTTACTTGACAGAGATCACAAGTAGGCAGAGAGGCAGGCAGAGAGAGAGAGGAGGAAGCAGGCTCCCTGCTGAGCAGAAAGCCTGATTGCGGGGCTCGAACCCGGACCCTGCGATCATGACCGGAGCTGAAGGCAGAGGTTTTAACCCACTGAGCCACCCAGGTGCCCCAGCATATAACTTTTTAAAAAGTTTGATTACTGTACCTTTAAAAATCTTTGGAACACCAGAGCACGTGTACCACATTTTGGTGAAACTACACTGAGCTGCTTTCTTTAGCTGGGACTAAAGTGCTGACAGATTATGGACCTGCAGGTCGCTCTTCTCTAGTGGTCTTCTCTTCCTGCCTTTCATAGACTCTTGCTGGTCCCAACTGCTTCTTCTGAGGTACTTATCCCCAGGCAAACGGGTGATCAGAGGGAGGCCTCCTTCTCCTCTCATCTTCTACTCAGAGCTGGGAGGTCTGACCTGCTGGGCCAAGGGGTGGCCCTGTCTCTGGATCAAGCACATCAGACTTTTAGAGATAAGAACCGTGGCTTTGGCTGTTTTGGGGGCAGCCCTCAGAATTCCATCATAATGGAACTGGTAGTGTTTGTGTCGAGGAGCTGGGGACCCTCCTAGGACCACTTTAGTTAGCTTTACGGTGTGGCGCCTGGAAAGGTTGCAGAATGCTGTCAGCCCTGCACTTCGCCATAAAACATTGATCTGCTAGGAAGTCTCTCAGGAAAAATTAATATCCCTTCACCTCTGTGCTGTAAATGGATGGCACTTTCACTACGGTGGTGCCGTATGCAGCCTAAGAAAAAACAGAAGGCAGAAAACTTGCCTCCTGTATAGAACACTGAGGTAGGAGTGAGAAGGACTTCATTCTCATCCCAGGTGTGCCTGCTCCGTGACCTCCGGGGAGTCCCATCTTTCCGGGGCCCCTTATTACTCATCTATAACAACACCTTCCTCCCAGGGCTACTGGGAAGTACCCTGATTTCAAAAACACACAGTCAATAAAAACCTTCACACCGCAGTAGTTACTCCGATACGTCTATGTATAAAAGAAGGGGGTCCAAGCAATGAACGGTGCAGTCTTTCCAACACTGTGATTCTGTTAAGGAGGAAGAGGGACAGAGGGTTCTGAGCGATCATCCGGGCTTCTTTGGTTAGCGGAGTCCATCAGATGGATGGCAGCAATGTTTGTTTCTACGAAGCTTCAGAAATTTGTCATGTTTGGCAGTTGTACTGAGGCAGAAATAAAAGGGAGGAATGAAGACACATTGAGAATACACCATTCTCCCCCCTGAGCAGAACTGAAGGAATCCAGTGTGGCCAGGAAGGGCAAGCGCACCAGGGATGACCCCAACCAAATATCTTGGTCATGAGACCCCATATCTCCAAAAGTGCTGGAAAATTAGGGTGGTCAGACCCCGTTGTTGAAAGATTCAGTGTTCTGATGAGTTGGAAATGAGGAGTCATTTGACTTTCATATTCCTTCCTCTTGTTGAGAGAGATTAAAATCTGGTGTCCTGTGAACACTGAATAGCTCCCTAACTTCGGCAATGATGATTTAAATACTTGTTCTAGGACTTTTCTAGTAACAACTATGTTTTGTGTGCAATGCATTTTAACAGAAATTCTCTCTAATGCTCACTAGAATGCCGTGGGGTGGACAGTCTCACTTTAGTTTTACTGATGGAAAGTCAAGGGTGTGAGAGAGGACCAGGGTGTGAAGGTTCAGTCATCTTCCCTAGGCCAGCTGCTTCATAAATGGCAGAGGAGGGGGGTTGAGTCTGTTTGACTCAAACTCAAGCTTGTTGTTGGATGTGAGTTTTGTCTTCACTCAGTAATTCTTGGAATGTTAAGGTTTAAACGCCTGACATTTCCTTTCCCTTTTTTTTTTTTTTCCCCCTTAAGTAGGCCCCATGCCCGGTATGAGGCTTGAACTCATGATCCTGAGATCAAGAGTCCCATGCTCTACACCCTGAGCCAGCCAGGCGCCCCTAAACCTGGCGTTACTTGACTAGAGTGCCAAACCTCAACAGACCATTATGAGAATGAAAAACTATGTCACTAAATAAGAAGTTTGAAGTTTATTACATTAGTTATCATCCAAATAGATTTTGGAAATCACTTATCTAATTAGCCATTATGATTTAGTCAGTTGTTTCTATGGAAACAACTCTATCTTATTACTCAAAATAGACACCCATTTATGTGCTTATTTCTGCATAATCCAGACATCAGCATCTGACAGTTCTGATAATAGAAGGAGGGATCCCTGTTTGTTTTTTTTTTCTAGTGGGACATCTATTGGCTACAGAGTCCTATCTTGTTAATACTCCTAAGAGGCCTCCTCAGGCTCAGTCCTTACCAGTTTCCTATCTAGATGGAGAACAGTGGTCCTCCAATATGGCTATACATTGGGATCACCGAGCAGTGACCATCCACTCACAGACCATCAAAATCCATGGGAGTGAGACTCAGGTGTCAGCATTTAAAAATAAAAAATTCCCCTGGTGACTCCATGGACACGTAACTGGCTCTTAAGACATTGCAAATACTTCTAGGCAAGTACACATAGAATTCCCACTTCACAGGCATTCCAGAACTTGAAACAGTGATTCTCCAAGTGGATTGTACATTTAGAATCACCCAGGGTGGGGGAAGGGACTTCAAACCAGACTGATACCTGGGCCATCCTCACCAGATTTTTTATTAAATGGTCCCTGGAGGGGGTTGGTCAAACATTAGTATTTTTAAAAGCTTCCCCCATCTTACCCCAGGTCCTGCTGACATGCAACCAGGTTTTAAGCCACTGAGTCATACCTTCTAATCCTGGCAGGAGGCCCGAGACCCAAGTCTCAAGTTTATTACCTTTATGCTACATTAATTTCCAATAAGGCCTGATGTTTTTCACCAGAGATCTTCCTGGTTCTGACATTAAGAGGTGACTAGTGAAAAACTGAATTTGAATAAGATTTTCCAGGGGCACAGGGCTGAACATCTTGCCGGTTTGAGTAGCAATTACTGAAGAAATGATATCGGGATATCTGTGAGTGTGGGGAGATCTGGTTTAGTCGCTCTATCTGGCCTCGCTTCTGCAATCCATAGCCTTCCTTCCCTCATGCAAATGGTTTAAAACAACAGCAAACCAATGACCATATCCCATTAAACTGGAGCAGTGAAAATATTCAAGCTGCTTAATAAATTAAAACAACCATGCTTGTATTAACTAAATGGTAAGCAGCTATCTGTAATGTAAATTCTTACCCATTATTTTGACCCAGTGGTAATTCTGCATTTAGTGTGTGTGGCTTGCTTGTGGATTCCCTCTCCTTTCTCAGATTGTAATAGTGCTGAGTCCACATGGCCCCTTCATCGTAATGAAAAAAAACTTTTCTAACGAATCAGAAATTCTTAAGTTAAACCTAAAATGTTGACTGTGAAGGTGCCAGGCCCACATTCTGTATCACTGTTACCCTACACTAATTTAATTCAGCTAGAAATTATCTTTGGAAATGGCAATCAATTTTTGCTACTCCTTTTTGCATTCTTTATGATCTGGTCAGTGGGCTGTGGAAAAGTGCTTTTTCTTGATTACTGACACTGTTGATAATCATTGTGGTTTTTGGCAAAGCTAAGGCATTATTTCACAGACCTGCATTGCAATGGGGAATGGGTGTAACTTGAAAATACTGCCAAAGTTCCTGCGGCTTTAGCCGCCACCAAGGAATGTCCAAACTCAAACACAAGTCTAGTGACACTTCATTCTTTTATGGTGGTTTGCCTTGGGCCAGTCCACACACTGGGACAAGAGAAATAAACATGGGTTGGTGGAGGTCCTGGGTTCCCCTGCTTCTTGAAGAGTCCCCTGCTGTAGAAGCCTTCAGGAATGACCTGTGCGTCCTACTTAATGACAGGGACAATCCTTCTCCCACTTTGAACTTTGGGTTTGAAAGGAAGAAACACATTTCTTAAAATGAAAAAAAACCTATGGTGCCACTCTGCTACCTTCCAAAAGGAAGGAGACCTGCTATTGCAGGACAAATGTTTTACTTGGAACCGAATATTGATAAAGAAAGGAAAAGAACAGAGACCTGTAATGTGGCAGTTAACTTTTTGGAAGGTGACCACAGAAAAAGGAGCAGGAGGGATAGAAGGAGAAAAAGCCATATAAATGACTGCTTAGCACTCCTTTTTTTCTGACTCTTATCCTTTATTTATTTAAAGATTTTGTTGATTTGCTTGAGAATGAGAGTGAAAGAAGCAGACTCACCACTGAGCAGGGAGCCTGATGTGGGGCTCAATCCCAGGACCCTGAGATCATGACCTGACTAAAGGCAGACACTTGACTGAGTCACACAGGCACCCCTTTACTTATTTATTTTTAAACATTTCAAACAAATCAGGTATGACACAGTTGAATGCTCTTGAGGAAAATAATGACTCTGATTAGCCTCAGAACGTCTCTAGCAGGTAACCCAAGGACTAGAGTTGGTTTATTTAAAAAATTCTATTAACAAGGGTGTCAGTTATAAAGAAGAACCTAAACTAAGGCCTCTAATTCTTTTCACAGACATTGAACAGCTCAGATACGTGAACAAGGTTCAGACACTTGAGAATGGTGACTCTGAACCAGTGACCCAGAGGTCCTCTGTCCCTATTACTCCCCTGAGCCACCAGCCAGAGCAGACCACACAGTCATTACAGAAAACCACATCACCCAGTTTTGAGGCTCTTCTAGCATGTGTTCAGAATTACCACATTTTTTCTAGTTCAAGTATCACTGAACTCCTCATGGCTTTTGGTCTTGATTTTCCCAACCTACAGTGATTCCACCATTCACCAAGTCACTGAAATCCAAAATTGTCATTGTAGGTACTAAGCCCAGCTGATCTATCTCTGCTGGGCCTCATGAGCCCTGTCCATTGCTCTCTTGTCCACTGCTCTCCTGACTTCAGGCTCTGATGATTACATCATCACTCAACCACTGAGGAGACTTTAAGTTCAGCCCCCACACATCCATTCTTTACTGACTTTGATCTTTTTTTTTTAATTTTATTTTTTATAAACATATAATGTATTTTCATCCCCAGGGGCACAGGTCTGTGAATCGCCAGGTTTATACACTTCACAGCACTCACCATAGCACATACCCTCCCCAGTGTCCATAACCCCACCCCCCTCTCTCAAACCCCCTCCCCTCAGCATCCCTGTTTGTTTTGTGAGATTAAGAGTCACTTATGGTTTGTCCCCCTCCCAATCCCATCTTGTTTCATTTATTCTTCTACCCCCTTAACCCCCCATGTTGCATCTCCACTTCCTCATATCAGGGAGATCATATGATAGTTGTCTTTCTCCGATTGACTTATTTCGCTAAGCATGATACCCTTTAGTTCCATCCACGTCATCGCAAATGGCAAGATTTCATTTCTTTTGATGGCTGCATAGTATTCCATTGTGTATATATATCACATGTTCTTTATCCATTCATCTGTTGATGGACATCTAAGTTCTTTCCATAGTTTGGCTATTGTAGACATTGCTGCTATAAACATTGGGGTGCACGTGCCCCTTCAGATCACTACATTTGTATCTTTAGGGTAAATACCCAGTAGTGCAATTGCTGGGTCATAGGGTAGTTCTATTTTCATCATTTTGAGGAACCTCCATGCTGTTTTCCAGAGTGGTTGCACCAGTTTGCATTCCCAGCAACAGTGTAGGAGGGTTCCCCTTTCTCCGCATCCTCGCCAGCATCTGTCATTTCCTGACTTGTTAATTTTAGCCATTCTGACTGGCGTGAGGTGATATCTCATTGTGGTTTTGATTTGTATTTCCCTGATGCCCAGTGATGTGAAGCACTTTTTCATGTGTCTGTTGGCCATCTGCAGACATCAAATAACCTCATTAGGAGATCCAAGCTCTTCTATGGCTCCTCAATTATGTTGAAATTCCTTATTTTATTTCCCATCTGGTGACCTCGTAACTGCTGCTGCTGACTCTGTCTCCTCAACTCCTGGACCTCGACTCCTCTCAGCTCAAGCTCTGTTCGGCTACTTTTTCTTCTAATAGCATATGAAGCATCCTTCTGTGTGTATGGGCAGTTGCTCCCACTGTTTCTTTTGTCCACAACTCCCTTCCTCTCTCTAGCTATTGTCGTTCACTCTTCTTACAGGACCCATAGCAAATGTTGCTGTTCAGTAGTCTTTTCTGCCTCGAAAGATGGAAAATTCCTTCCTATGTCCCTTTAACACTTACTATGTCTATTACCACTCTCTTTTCCAGGTCCCCACATTTCATAAGAAGTACATTCAGGTGGGTTTAACATGAGCTCCCCGGTGACCAGACTGCCCCAATATTTAGTACCCCATCTGTTCCTGCTCAGTCAAGGTTATATTGAGAACTATGGAGCTCAGGTATTCATGGTGTTCTGCATGGTGTTCATGGGAGCATTGTAGACGGGGTAGGGCCCAAGTTCCCTATCAGCTCTGCCACTGGGATTTACATGGATCGATCTACATGTCCCTTGAGTTCCTTGAGAGCACGGAAATGAGAGTTGAATAAACTGAGAAGTGGACTACTATTTTCTTCCCGCACTGACCGTTCAGGATGGCTTCATCTGCTCACACACGTTATCGCCTCATCCTTCTGCTGGCCTCACATTTGCTCTTGCATCTGTACCAGTCCAGCTGCTCCAAAGGCCGGCTCGCTTTGCACCTTGTACAACAGGCTTCCCTGTGCCTTCCAATTTGGGTTTTCTTTGCTGTCTCTCAATAGGACTTTAGGGTCTCTTCACGAGTCAGCATTTTATTTTATATAGTATGTACTGTCTGCTGATTATTTGACTTGGTAATTTTTTTTCCTGCTCAATTCAACCAAGAACTGGTCATCTACTTCATTGTAGATGAGTTTTTTCAACAGAGGCATTCCCATGTCTCTTCTAAAGGCCCTTCCACCATACCAGATATATAGTACCTCTGAATAAGTGGTAAAAACTGCCCAGACCTCAGATATAAAGTGGGAGAAAATAATAGTGCCTACCATATAGAATGCAGAAGAAAATATACTTGAAATACTCTGTCCATCTATGATGGTTATTATTAAGAATAGTTTGAATCGAAGCCTGTTGAAATTGATTTATCTTCTACCCAAAGCTTATATAAGTAATGATGGATACTTTGAGGACTTTATCATCCTGCTGGATAATTGTGATAATGACTTTGGCAAAAAGTTTCATATTGCTAGATAACTGTGATGAATAGTTTGGCAAACAGGAATGTCCAGCAATGGTTCTTGGAAGCCTTCTCCACTGTGAGTGCAGAATGGAGGCCCTGGCGTCAAGGTCTGTTCAGGGATGTCTTATGGCCCAAATGAGCAAGAGCTTATGAATTGTCCCAAAACACACGAATAAAATATGATTCATTAGATACTATCTAATAAAGTCAGTGTAGTTTTGGTGCCATCATACCCAGACTATAAGGTCATTGAAATAAATCTGAGGCATTTCTTCTGAAGGATGGCTGCTTATTCCAATGCCAGAAGTAAAATAAAATAAAATAAAATAAATAAAAAACACAACTCTATCTCAGCACAATAATCTTGGAAATATTTGTTTTAAAACCATTCTGTTCTGCTTTCTTAATTTCCCTATCTCCTCCCAGAAAATCTGAATTAACATGGCAAAAATCCACTGCTGGCATTTAGGAAAAGCAGTGTAATTCTTCTATCTTTCACAGACTTTGCTCGTTGGGCCAGAAGCCCGACTCATTTGGACACAGCTGTACTCTGAACTTACGTCTCTAGTTAACATTTCCACTCCTAGGCATTCATTTGGTTTATTTATTCCAGAAAGCTTTCTGTTCCCTGATGAAATGTTTCACGGTGCTGTACCCACAGATCCATAACCAGTTCAGTGGCTGACTTTTCTAGTCTGTGACTTAAAGAGCCAGTGACTTATTAAAAGCTCCCCCCTCATCACCATTAGCTATGAGGCTAGCCCTGTACACGATTTCTTTGTAGGTTAAGTTTTAGTCTTGAGCCCTCCATTTCCCCTTGCAGATGCATTTTCCACCCCCCAAAGAGCCAAAACTGTAGGGTTTATCTGGTATCCCATTCTTAACCTGGGTGGCTGTTCCCTAATCCTTATTAAGGCATTGATAGATCATTATGGGTTAGCTATTTACATCTGAAGCTTATGTGGCTGAAATTTGGCAATGTTTTAAGACCCTAAAGAATAAAGAATGGCAGGGAACTGGGTGAATCAGGTTTTATCATAGCAGCAATTTTTATCAGTTATAATATTTGGGGCAACAGGCTTTGAGCCTTTTCCCACCAAATTGCATTGGTCTTATAGGGATCTATACTTAATATAGGCTTCTGTTGGTATGCTTCCCATGAAGAATGACCAAGTGTCAGCTAGCTGTTTGTTGATTTGTGATTGTGCCCTTATTAAAACACAGGCAGCACACAAGGAATAGTAAACCTGCCCACAGGAAAATGGTTCAGTGTTGGTGCTCCTTACTGCAGGGTGGCACGGGACACTAGGAGCCTAAATCGGTGACTATTTTTTGTTGGTGAGATAATTGCCGTATCATCTTTGTGTGGAAATGAATATCTTTGTGTGTTTTTTTATTTTTTAAATATTTGTTTAAATTCAATTAGCCAATGGAAATGAATATTAACTCCATCTCATGGATGTCTGAACTGATGTTCTTTCTCAGGTGAACCTGGGTACCTCCCTTCCCTTCTGGGCCTCAGCTTTCCCTCTGAGATCCTGGGTATAGCACAGAGGACTTCCAAGGTTCCCTTGACCTTTATGATCCTTACTGAATATCAGGACAACTTCTGTCCGGCTCAGCAGAGATGCTTCAGAGGCGAGGAGAAGCTTGCCTCTGATGGGCAACCAGGATGTGGCTGTGTGGGGTGGTAGAGTGGTGGGGAGCCGAGCTGGGTGGCTGGTTGCTCTGTCCACATCCTTCTGAGGCCACACAAAGCTGCTCGAGGCCAGGGCCTTGAATTAGGAAGGGTGGGTCCTGAGAGCTCATTGCTATAACACTCCGTTTTTCAGATCCCTGGTTCCTTAAGTCTTGTTTCCACTTGCTCCTCTGCCTCCTCTCGGGCACAGCCAGCCAATGACTGGGTCAGCAGTTGGGCTCTGCGAATCTGGCCAGCCTTCCGCAGGGATTAAAGGGCAGCTGGGTCTGTGGCTGCTGTGGTGACTGGTGCAGTCTCCAGGATGGCCGTGCACAGGATATACACCTCTACAGTACAGACTGTGCCAGTGTGACTGTTCCTATGGAATATTGGTAATGAAGAAAACAGAAGGCATGAATTTTAATATATATGTCCTAACCTCTTAAAGGGCTGAGAAAAACCTCTAATTAGCTCACATCTATTTGTTATGTATTACTAGTTATGTATTACTTTTCAGAAGGTGTTGTTAGGGAGCCCGGCCAGACTTCTCCTCTATTGTTCTGAAGTAGAGTGTTTCGTCTCTGTGTATGTGAGCTCCTTGGGGAGGAACTTGGTTATTTCTTCCCAGGAGTCAAGTGGCATTGTTCAGAACTTTTGGTGATAATGGAAAGTTCCATGTCTAGTCACTAGCCTCATGTACTTATTGAGTGCCTTAGAATAGGGCTAGTGTGACTGGGAATTGATTTTGAATGTATTTAATGTTATTACCTCTATGTGGCCATTGGCTCCCATATTAGTGCAGATCTGGATTCCTACTGCCTAGCTTAGTGGAGGTGGACTCAATTGCTGTCTGTTGACTTGAAGTTTACTATTCCTCAAGGCACTCGCCAAAGTGTACTTTTGCCATGTGTTTTTCAAACGTCTCACATAATTTATTTTCAGTAATCCAAGATTTTCTATTCCTGAGACCACTCAAACAAAAGCTTATTCTACACCTGGGCCTAAACAGCTGCTGTTACCAGAGCGGTGCCTTGGGGGTCTAGGACTGTAGGGACAATGGGGTGGAACTGATCTGCTGTTCTCATCAATATACTTTATAGATCCTCTCTGCTTCCATAGTGCCTTCTAGATCATTTCCCAGTCAAAGTAGGAAACTGGATATTTTATGAATATTTCCACTTTCCCTCTGCTGATGGGGGAGAGAGAGCCACACTTGCCAGTGGGAGATGTTTGGCATTGGATATTGGTCTCTGACTTTGGAAAAATCATTTAAGTCTTCAAGTTTTCTCATTTATTAAGTGAGCATAATAGTTCTTTTAGCCTTAAATGTCTTTCAGTTCAAGTATAAGAATATCGGAATGAAAGTGTCTGCAAGTCTTCCCCAGCTATAAAACACTGTCCAAATATTTATGGCTATTGTTATTTTTATCTCATTAAAGATTAGAGCATTTTGTTAGCTTGTGGCCTATTTTCCCATGCCTGAAATCAATCCTTCATCCACTGCCTATGATATATGGGGACCTATCACTGAAAGTATGTAGGATCTTTATATATTATTTTGTAGGTCTCATAAGCATAAACTAGCATTTAAGTGCCAATCTGCATGGTGTGGAGCTTATCTCTGCATAGTAGATTGGCCACATGAAGCCACCTTTCCTGTGACAACAAATAATTTTAGGAGTTCTTACTCCAACTATGTTGGCCTGATGATTTATATGTTTCCTGAGATAGGGAGAAATCCTGGTTCTGTTTCTACCTATTGGACAGATTCATTGCATGACTTGGAAAATTCATTTAGTTTCTGTATATAGATTCCCCAGAAGGGTTATTAAGATTGTGATAGCAATTTTGGATCTCTGTCAGGTGATTATGTCTGGATTTCTTGATAGGCTTTTAAACTTCTTGAAGATAGGGGTACACCTCATTCTTCATTCTTTCTGAAACGGCTCTCGAGTCAATTGTTCACAAGTGTAGTACACTGAGAGAGAGATCGCTAACTCCCTGCACACTATATGCTGATGCATAAAGAAAATGTACTACTTTTATTCTGCTATAACCGACCTGCTCTTTCACTTGAACTTATAATATTTGGGTAATGGGGAGTGTATTAGTTTATCAGTTGCTGCATAACAAATTACCTTAAAGTTAGCAGCTTTAAACAACTGACACTTAAGGGTACAGGTAGCTGGGTGGCTCAGTCTGTTAAATGTCTGCCTTCTGCTCAGGTGATGATCTTGGCGTCCTGGGATTGAGCCTTGTCGCAGGCTTTGTGCTGCGAAGAGGTGTGCTTCTCCCTCTCCCTCTGCTCCTCCCCTTGCTCATGCGTGTGCATTTTCTCTAAAAAAAAAAAAAAAAATCATAAAACAAAACTAACATGTAAAAGCTTATTGAGTTCTAGGTCAGGGATCTGGATGAGGCTGTGCTTGGCCCTCTGACTAGGGGTCCATTAGAAGGCTGCCTTCAAGATGCCATCTAGGGCTTTGTCTAGGGCAACCAGTTGTTTAGGATTGTTCAGGATGGAGTGGTTTCCTGGGATATGGGGTTTTCAGTGCTAACACTGGGAAAGTCCTGCGGAAACTGGGATGAGTTGGTTACTTGAGCTGGATTTCAGCAGAAGTCTATCTAGAATGAGGGGCCATGTTTCAAACTCATCTCTATCATGTGGTAGGACCTACTCCTTTTGAATTATTGGGCATAGGGCCTCAATTCTTCTCTGGCTCTTGGCCAGAGCCTTCTTTAGTTCCTTTCCACCTGGACCTCTCCACTTGTCAGCTGACAATATTGTAGCTCATTTCATCAGAGCAAGCAGAGGCGAGAGGAAGAGGTGAGCAAACTGAGAACCAGAATCTCTTTCAAACCTCACATCTGAAGTCACATTCTAGCATTTTTGTTGTATTGTGTTTGTTAGGAGCAAGCCACTAGGTTTGAATCCTACTCAAGGGAAGTGGATTATACAAGGGCATGAACACTGGGAGGCAGGGACCATTGGCAGCCATCTTCGAAACTGTCTACCACAAGGAGAGAAGAAACCCCAAATTTAGCCAAACTTGGCAAATTTGGGTAATAGTCAGTCAGAATTTCAGGTTTCCTTCTCTTCCTTTTATGAGGTAGTTTTTCAATATGCCATAAGAGGAAGGCCTACTGACTCATGGTGGTGGAAGAGGCACATCAGATCCACATCTGTACTGCTCTGGTCCTTCTGTTCTCTGCAGAGGTGTCCCTTCTCTGCCTGGTTTCTCAGCAACTGAAGCAGGGTGCTGCTGAACTTGTGTTCCGTAGTCTCTTGGTTCAGCTGGGCTTGGCTGTCCTCTCTGTTGATTTGGTGTCCCCTTCATTCTTGGGGAGTGTTCATTCCACCTGACACTCTAGCCCAACAGCCTTTCCTGTGATGCCCCATAGTACCCTTTGGTAGGATCTCTATGAGGGACCATCAGATATAGCCTGCCTTCTTTCTTAGATTGTGTGGAAATTTATACATACTTTTGACCTTTGATGATGGCTGAGGGAGCCTCTGGGGGCTCAGTCAGGTCTCCTCTGCCCCCTACCACACTGTATGACCAGTGTCCCTCTGAGGCAGCTCTTCCATGGTAGCTTGATCTGAGTACCAATTGGGAAGAGAGGCAAAGCACCTCTCCATTTGGCTTTTCGCTCATCTGATGTCAGCCTTCTTCAAGGTTTTCATGGGTTGGGGGTGGGGGCAGGCCCTGGCACAGAGAGAAGGCTATGATGCTCATTCACATGTATGGCCTCCTCTGGGTGTTCTGTCCTGAGTTCTCCCCATCTCAGGCACATGGTGAGTCTCCCTGGTCAGCCAGAACTGGTTCTTAACTGTGTTAAATGAGGCTAAGACCCTTTGGAGTGTCCTTTTTCTCTCTACCCAGAGCTTGGCTTTCATGACTGTTATCTTGATGCAGATTTGTAAAAGTCAGATTTATGACTCCAACATGATCTATGGCCTCTTATTCATTGCAGCGGTATGCCTTTTGGCCAAGCTGGGAGCCTGAGGCTGTGAAGGAGCATACTTTCAGGGGAAAATGAAAATATATCTATTAACAATGTCAAAAATACCTTCCTCATTACATGCATTGGTTTTCATAGCTGCAGATGATTTCCTGTGGTGACCAATGGTCCAGGCTTGGGGGTTTAAAGAACTACTCACTCTAGTGGGACTGAGACAGTCCAACAAGAAATGGAAGAATTATTGAAAAGATGCTTTTCTGGTGGCACTATGAATCCAGTATTTTCCTGCCAAAAACCTATGATTTTCCAGGGCTTGGCATTGAGTAACCCCACACACTGAGAACTGGAAAAATGTTGTGTGGCCATGATGGGGGAGGTGGGGAGGCACTTCCCAAGGGCACAAGGAGAGAAAGTGAAATGTGGAGTGCAGGGGGAAAAAAGTACAAAATGTGCATCATGGGAACAAAACGGTTAAATAGTTCTCTTCTCCCCAGCCCTCCAAGCAGCTGCATCCAGGAGGGAAGTTTGCCATGGAAACACAGGAAGTATCAGATCTGGGCAACAAGGGAAGCTTTTCTTGTAGGATCCAAACTGGAAGTAGCTCTCTTCTCACCAAAAGCCTGGGGCTATACAATGTGTCTCATCTCTTCATGGTGGCACAGGGTGTGGACGGAGGTGCTATTTAGGGTCATGTGCAGGCAGAGATAGGAGGTAGCAGAACATATTTGGAGAAAGCAAGCTCTGACAAATGGAACTGATGAGGAATTTGACTTAAAAGTGAGCTCTGAGTAATTACATGTGTATAGAGAGATGGCGTTACATAACTGGCCTGAAGTCTTGACACCGGAGGGTGGCTGCTTCAGCTCAGACAGTGAGTGACTGGGACAGAAGGACTGAGCTCTGGGCAAGAAAAGACCCACATCTGGAAGACAGGGAAGGGACGTGGCAATAGGACCACGGCAGAGATTCTCCCCTGGGCCACATCTGGATAATGGCTTTTTAAAAATAATTTCTTAGTGATTGGAGTTGTTAATTGTCATTTGCCCTGGGCTAGATGTTATTTGCAGTTTAGTATATCTTTAAGTTAGTTCAAGTTTTTGGCATGTAAATCATACATCGTTTCTCTGTCCACACGGAATTTGAGTCCTTGAGGGCTTTTTTTTCCTTATGAAATGTGCAAAGATCCGTCCCCCCCATTATATTACATACATTTGCTCTCTTTGAGTGAAGAATTTGGGTGCCAGAGTGGTCAAAGCAAAACGGCTGCCTTTAGAGAAAGTCACTAACTACAGCTGGTTTCCACCCAGAGATGTACCATGACTTCTAGAAGCAAAGGATAAGGGGAAAGGCAAGAGATGAGAAAGGCTGCATGGGACATAAAATCCCAGATGGGAGGAACCACAGAAGACTGTGAGCCCATAAAGGGTAGTGTGACTGTTAGGTTAGGAGAATCTGTAAAACTGTGGACAGATCTGAGAAGAAGAGGCTTGTGTAAGTTGCATGTGTTCTTGCTTTTGGCTGAAGAAAGAAGGCAAGATTGAGTGATTAAGAGAGGACGAATTTAGGTAGAGGCAGAAGGGTATCTGTTCTGTACTGGCCCCGAAGACTCACGTGCAAGCCCTCTGAAGAGGGAAGTTGCTAGCAAAAACAAAAAAAATTGTTTTTATGTGACCCAAGTGGGATGATGGAGGAGCATCTTCCCCAGTAATAGACTGAATATTGCACTTCTCAGGCATTCTGCGAAATTGCTGTTAGAGGCTCATTAGGAGACCACCTTTTCCTGGGGGAGCTCCTATAACTGGAGTAATGATAAGGTGCCGATGAGTCCACAGTGGTGATGACTTCCTGGGGCTGTCCTCCAAGGAGGGGTCTGGATTAGAAGAGACGAAGCCTAAATTGGGCATCGTGTGGTGAAGAATTTGTAAGCATTCATGAGCCACCACCACCTGGGAACTTCTATTTACAGTGAACTGAAAGTTCCCGTGGAGCAGCGTAAGAATGTGAGGGCAGGGGCCAGAGGTGTTTTTGCTTATATTTATTAATATGTTCCTTCTGTACCAGGTTCTAGAAGTATACTATTGTTCCCTTTTCAGTAGTTAAGAAACTGAGACATAGGAAACCTAAGTAACTTGTGTACTGCATCAAAAAAAGAAGGGTTAGGGGCGCCTGGGTGGCTCAGTGGGTTAAGCCTCTGCCTTCGGCTCAGGTCATGATCCTGGGGTCCTGGGATCGAGCCCCACATCAGGCTCTCTGCTCAGCAGGGAGCCTGCTTCCCTTCCTCTCTCTCTGTCTGCCTCTCTGCCTACTTGTGATCTCTCTCTGTCAAATAAATAAATAAAAATCTTTATTTAAAAAAAAAAAAAAAAGAAGGGTTAGAGCCAGGATTTCAAGCCACGTGGCTCTGCCTCCAAAGGTTAGTCATGTTATCACTGTACTACGTTCCACTATGCTCCTACTGCCAATGCTACCCCAGGAGCAGTTGAAATACAATGAAGCATAGGGGGGAGTCCTGTGCGAAGCTAGGCAGTGATACTTTGGAGATGACGACCAGATCAACTAGACAGGTAACAGAGTCCTGAAAAGTTGTTCCCAGGTAGAAACTGAAGTGATCTCTGGTTATGAGAAGAAAAACTCTTGGTCTAAACAAAGCTCCAATATGGGTAAGCTTCCTGATGGTGGTTCTTATAATGGAGTGGTTAGGCATTACATGTGTTAAGGGTGGGTACTGGGTCACCAATGGTTGTGTTATTTTGGCTAAGTTGCTTAACTTGCCTAAATTCCATTTTCCATCTCCAAGATGAAGAATATGAAAACATCTGTTTTGTAGGATTATTGTGAGAATTTACCACAAATACATACTGTGGCAGATTGTATTTCCAAAGATGGTCACACCAATATACATATCCCAATCCCACATGCATTTCTTAAATTGCGACTGGCATCCTCCCACCAAGAGCTGAGGTATATCTTCTCTCTGTCTGAACATGGACAGTCTTGACTTCTCCGATCAACAATAGATGTGGCGGAAGTGGGAAAGGGGACTTCCAAGGCTAGGTTGTAAAAAGGATATAGGTTCCATCTGTTTCCTCTTTCAGGACACTTGCCCTTCAAGCTAGGCTACCCTGCAGTGGGGGAGCACAAACTCCCTCCACGTGGAGTGGTCAAGGTGGAGAGCCATCAAAGCCCTCCACTGACAGCCACCACCAGACACCAGACCTGACTGAGGAAGCTTTCAGATATTTCCACCTCCTGCCTTTGAGGCTTCCGTCTGAGGCTTCAGACCTCATAGAGCTGAGACCAGCTGTCCCCACAGTGCCTCATCCAAATTTCTGACCCATCGTATTAGTGAGCATGATTCATTGCTGTTTACACCACTGAATTTGGGGGTAAATTGTTAGGCATCCATAGCAACTGGAACAGATTTTGGTACCACGTAAATAATACAAAAGAAAAATAAGATGGCCAGGAAACTTACATAACACATTTCATTTATTTAATATGCATTGCTAGACTAAGCAGACTCGATCAAGAGTCAGTCCTAGAATTTAACAACCTAGTAAGCAGACTGTCAGTGAAACACAACCAAAATGTAGAGACACAGTGATACTTGATATTGACGGACCAAGCCTAATCCCTGGTCCCTTTCAGCCTTTGACACAGGAAGCAAATTTTATTTAGTGGCCTCTAAAAAATATTTTAACAGAGTGCTCCCTGAGTCACTTTGAACAGAAGTTCTCCTGTTCAGAAATGAGGAAATTTTAATAGGTAGCTCAGGGGTAGTCAACCTTAGCTCTTGTGGTAGAGGAATTCAAAATAAGACTTTATAGACAAACTTAACGTGGGCTTTGCTAATGCACTTGTACAGGCTTTGCATAGAGGTATATGGTGGCCATAGAGTACACTGATCTGATGTATTTGCTGCTGCTTGGATCTATTGAGATATGGTAGAATGTGTGCACACCAGAGAAATGTGTGTAACTGTGAGGATGAAACAAACCAGCACCAATTCTGGCATCCATGTGAATGCACTAAGAAACATAGTTCAGGGACAGAACCCTGAGAGGGCCCGGTTTGCCCATGCTCAGGTGCTGTGCAAACAAGTGGTAGCTCTGCCACCCTCGCAGGAGAAATAAGTACTAGGAGAAGCCTGGGGAGACCCAGAGAGGCATTGTATAACTGCTTAGAACTCTGAAGGTCTAGGATTTTTACCCTGCCTGCAAGCTGAGCCTGCCACAGTTTCGTGGGGGCTATAGATGGGCAGACTCCTGAACCAGAGGCATACGACTGTATGTTACTCAAAGGAACAGTATTAGCCAGAGAATTGGCATATTTCACACCAGTCCCCAACCCCCAATTCTCACGGGGCATCGCGAAGAGGACAGAAGATACCTGCAAACACAGTGAGTTTGCTACAGAAGAACCCTGAACTTAAGGCACCTGAACTTTATATACGTGCAAGCCAGCACACTTGATCTTTGCCCTGGAGAGACCCTTTCATCATTATACTGGACAGTAGGCATGTCTGCCCTTTGCTTCACAGGGAAACACTACCTCTATCTTCTGAGACTGTAAGCAAATCTGCTCTTTGCTCAAGAGGGAGATAGAGTATCTGTATTTCAAGGCTGTTTGCTATATGAATATCCTTGAAAAGACAGTTCAGAACAAAGGGCAGTCAGTATCTCTGCTTACAGAATGTGCAGAAATAGTGAGAGATCCATGGAAACCATTTACCCCCAACAGTAAACCCCAAACTTCAGAGGGTCTGAAGAAATTACGAAACAACTCTTATGGTCTGACCAGTGATTGAAGGTCAGTAACCTCTGTATGCATTTGGGAAATTAGAAAAAAATGTGCACTATAACTTGGATTTACATATGTTTTCCTCCAGACTATAAGTTGGAATGGTCCTCATTGCTGGGGTAGCAAAGACCACTTAAAACAACTTCCCTTCAGTTCATGTCTGTCTGTCTTTTCCATATCACTTTGGGGACTTAATGCCTATTGAGACTCTGAGCAGCATAATTCAGCATAATGACCCTGAAGTAATGGGTATTTATTCTTCGGTATTTATTTAAGCAAGAAGAAATTAAGCCTTGGCTGGTATGAGGGGAAAGCACTCCAAGGGATAGGATGGTAGTGGCAAATGCAGAAATATAGTAAGAAAAGCCGCATTCCTGAGATCTGCTTACAAGAATATCGGGGCCTCCTTGTGCCTCAGCTTCTTTGGTCAGAGAAGGTATTGCTCACTCACTGCGTTCAGATCCATTCTCTACTTGTTTACTGCTCTGCTCTGATAGTTGGCGTACCCCTTGTGAAAAAGAAACTAGACAAACTGCTTACTGGCCTGGGGAGATGGTGAGAAAAATGGTCTTTTCCCTCAGCTCTTGCTGGGAAAATGAACAAAAACAATAAACAAAACAAAAAACCTTTTTGACAAATTAATATCCGACTATAATACCCACAGGTGTTGAGTCCAACTTATGCCATCTGTCTAGTCTAGAAATCATGATACTGAGAAATTTCATTTAACTGATCTCTGGTTAGTGAGTTATCAGGGACT
Organism: Mustela putorius furo; assembly: GCF_011764305.1. Taxonomy (NCBI): domain Eukaryota; kingdom Metazoa; phylum Chordata; class Mammalia; order Carnivora; family Mustelidae; genus Mustela; species Mustela putorius. Next base: position 79,211,489 of record NW_025421987.1, read on the forward strand.
TCTGGAAAAGCAAAGACAAAGCCTCCTTGAAGGACTGCATTCCCTGCCAGGTTGCCAAGGATTCCCAAAGATTCTGATGAAGATGAGCTCATGCTATAAAATCCCAAAATGGACAAGGTAAGAGTTCAACTTAATAAACTATAACTTGATCATAGAACATTGTGATAGGCAACAAAATAATTTTGCTTCAAATAATTAGATTAAAAAAAAAAGAAGAAGAAGAACCTAGAAGGAAAGAATAAGACAACATGAAAAATGTATGGGAAGACTTGAAAAACAACCAAGTAGTTAAAATCTGCTATCGGCCAAGATAGCGTAGCCTCTTTCTCTTAATGATTACAACTAATACTCTTGAACAAAACACAAAAGGTATTTCCTTGAGAACCCTGAAAATTTATTAAGAACAGGCAGATGAGAAAAGGGAGTCAAAATTTGAAGTGATCCCAACAGAAGTAAATTGCCAATTATTTCTCCTTTGAAAATATTCTATCTTGTGTTAAGATTGGGTCCTGGTTCCAGATTTGTGGCTACAGCTTAAACTCAATGATCAACCACATTTTTCTGGCCAGTAGGTTAGAAAAAAGGGGCTCTAGAGAGTGTGTAGGGGAATATCAGAGGAAAAACTGAAGAAAGAGGCTCCTACTTAGTGGTTGAACCAGAGTAAGGTCCAGCCTCATGCTGGACCTATGCAGGTATGGGATGCTCCTAAAGCAGTATGGCAAAATCTCTGAAAACCAAACTCTTAGTGGAGCCATTGTCCCAGGCAGGGGAGATAGACTGCATTCTAGGCCTAACTAGGTTGGTTGCCTGCTAAAACAAAAAATAAAAATTCTCCAGAAACCTTTAGCAGGGCCTAAAATCTTACAGTACTCCAAACATCTATACAATTCAAAGTTATACAACATACCCCAAACAGAAGCCATCGGGAAAAGGCAGCCAATTCTCAAGGAGAAAAGAACCATAACAATCCCCAAATGAGCCAGAGTTCGGACATCAAAGACTTCAGTTTGCTATTACTGTGTTCATATCAAGGCAAAAACACTTAATGGAAAGATGGAATTTCTACATGGAGAAATAGGAAAACATAGCAGAGAACCAAGTAGAGATGTCAGGACTGAAAAATGAATGATCTTTAAAAAAAATTCTCTGGGTCGTTCAGGACAGAATGCAGATGACCAAAGGTTAGTGAACTTAAAGACAGATCAGTAATAAGTAGTCAATCCGAACAACAGAGCAAAAATAAATAAATAAATGGAGTGAAGCCTTAGGGACATTGGAGATAATAGCTAAATGTCTAACATTTTTGTGATTTGAGTTCCAGAAGGAAAGAAAGAAAAAAAAAATGGTATCAGAAAAGAAAACGAAGCAAAACTTGGGAAACAACGACTGAAAACGTCCTAAATTTGGTGAGAGACACGACTTTACAGATTTAAGAAGCTCAACAAAACCCAAACAAGATAAACTCAAAGAAAACTTAATCTAGACATATCATAATTAAATTGCTAAAAACCAAAAATAAGGAGGAAAAAAATCTTGAAATAACACATCACATATGGGGGAACAAGAATGCGAATTACTGCAGATTTCTGGCATTGTCGAGGTCAGAAGACAGTGGGACTATGTATAAAGTGCTGGGGGAAAACTGTAAACCGAGAATTTTATATTCCATAAAAATAGATCTGGAAGGAAGGCAAAACTAAGCAATTGTTACCAGCAGACCTGCTCCAAAATAAATACTAACAGTTAATTAGGCTAAAAAGAAATCATACTAAAGGGAAATTTGAAACTTTAGAAATTAAAGAATAATAAAATAGATAAATATCAAAGACTATATTTTCCCTTTTAAGTTCTTTAAATTGTGACAGTTAAGAGCAAAATTTATAACTTTGGTGGGGTGTCAGTACATACAGATGTAAAACATTATGATAGCTACAAGGTAAAAGGGAGAAGGCAAGGGAACCTATATGGTTTAAGGTTTCTTTTTACTGGTGGTGATAAAATGCTAAATCGAATTAGATTGTAAAAATTAGAAGTGCATTTTCTTATCCCCAGGGCCACCATGAGAACAAATTATGCAAGGGATATAGCTAAAACACTAACACAAGTTTAAATGAAATATTATAAAACATTAAAAGACAAAACCCAAATCTTCTAGAACTACAAAATAGTAAGAGAAACTGAAATCCAGTGTGTGATTTAATGAGCTGACTAAAGTCCATTAAAGAAAAAAATAATAAATTGAAAGCCAAAGATAGGAAAATTTTCCCATAGCAACTTACTAGAAGAAGTCCCCTGAGGCAAGGGAAACAAAAGCAAAAATGAACTATTGGGACTGCATCAAAATAAAACGCTTCTGCACAACAAAGAAAACAAATCAACCAAACTAAAGGCAACCTATGGAATGGGAGAAGATCTTTTCAAGTGATATGTTTGATAAAGGATTAGTACCCTAAATATATAAAGAATTTATAAAACTCACCACTCAAAGCCCACATAATCCAATTAAAAAATGGGCAGAAGACCTCAATAGGTATTTTTCCAAAGAAGACAGATGACTAACAGACACACGAAAAAATGCTCCACATCATTCTCAGGGAAATACAACTCAAAACTAAAATGAGCTATCACCTCACACCTGTGAGAAAGGCTAACCTAAAAAACACAAGAAACAACAGGTGTTTGAAAGGATGCAGAGAAAGGGGAAGTCTCTTACACTTTTGGTGGGAATGTAAACTGGAGCAGGCGGTGTGGAAAACAGTATGAAGATTCCTCAGAATGTTAAAAATAGAACTGCCCTATGGACCCAGAAGTTGCACTACTAGGTATATACTCAAAGAATATAAAAATAGTAACTCAAAGGGGTATATGCACCCCTATGTTTATAACAGCATTATCTACAATAACCAAATTGTGGAAACAATGTGAGTGTCCATTGATGAATAAAGAAACTGCACACACACACACACACACACACACACACACATAATGAAATGCTCAGCCATAAAAAAGAATGAAATCTTGCCATTTGCAATGATGGACACAACACGGATGGAGCTAGAGAGTATTATGCTAAGCAAAGTAAGTCAGAGAAAGACAAATACCATAGGATTTCATTCACGTGGAACTTAAGAAACAAACTAATGAGCATAGGGGAAGAAAAAAAGGGAAAACCAAGAATTAGACTCCAATGTTAGAGAATGAACTGATAGTTACCAGAGGGGAGATGGGTGGGGGAGGGGCGAAATAGATGATGGGGATGAAGGAACATACTCGTGATGAGTGCCGGATGCTGTATGGAAATGGTAAATCACTGTGCTGTATGCCTGAAACTACTATTACACTGTATGTTAACTAACTGGAATGAAAATAAAAACTTAAAAAAAGAAAATTTCCCCATACGTACTAGAGAGACTAAAAAAATTCAGTTGTATTGATGAGAGGAAAAAATGTCTCTTGAAAGATTTTAAATCCTATCTAAAGTGAATTTATCGAATAACCTAATCATTCATCAGTCTACTCAGTTTTATACATATCAATTCACTGTTCACATTTAAAAAGATGTAAACTATTTGCTGGTAAATTTGGACCCTTGTGATAAGATTTCTCATGCATGTGTGCATTCCTACGCACTAGAAGGTGATAAAGTGACATTGGTGTTTTGCGATCTATTCTGACATATGAAGAAAATTCTGCTACAGTGCTTTCCAAGGTGACTTATTCTTGTGGGTACAAATACACATTGTCACTAATTTGAAGAAAATGCTTCTGTAATCTCTGCATCTACCTGCTGTGAATTGTGAAATTCCTTGGTAACACTTGGAGTTCATTCAGCAACTCAAAGGATATGAATCACTGGGCTGAATGTGGAATCCAGCCAGATTTGGGTGGGCTCCCAGAAGCCTGCTTCCCTCTTGCTTTCTGCCTGCGATAAAGCAGTAGAGAAACCCGTGGGCAGGACAGTTTCCTGGGATCTAGGGAGGCAGGCTGTGCTGAAAATGCCACCAAGAGAATTGGGCAGTGATGGGGCCTGGGTGACTTCCAAGCGTAAGGATCAGGGGAGCTTCATGGTAGCAGGTTAGCTGGGAGTCCAATACGATGGGCTTTAGAAGAAATAGAGCAACTTTTTCATTTATCTAGCCAAGCCCTGATCAGCTCTTTAATTCTCTGAACAATTCCCAGTGATAGGCAATGTTCACATTTTTATTGAAGAGGAGACTGAGGTTCAGGTAGAGATGAAGTCAAGATGCTGACAGACCTGTCCAGCTCTAAGCCTTTCCATTCCCACTGTACTGTTGCCTAAGCAATACTTAACATTCCTGATGACAGTGGACATCTGAAGAGACAGAGTTATCTGTTCAATGTGTCAATAACACACGCATTACTCACACCTATAGGTGTCTTCAAGTTCTATCTATAACACAACCTGGAGGCCCACCATGCTCTGGGTCATCAATTCACTTTGACAGAGGCTCTTCTTGAGACCCTTTTATCCAGTAGAAGGAAGCTCTGGCTGACTTTAAGGAGAAAATTAGATTATATTCTTTATTACCCTTTCTGGTGGTTGTAGATTTTTGTCAGACTTTGTGTGTAGGCCCATTCTTGGCCTATTTATCCGGGTTCATTTTTGTGTGTGTGTGTGTACATACATATTTGCTATCTGATTTTTATGTGGTTGTATGAATCACTAGGTTAACTCTTCACCCTAGAAACCTAGCAAGAGCATGCCAGTAGATGATCATAAATCCACCAGCCTCCAGAGAATACCAGGCCTTGCTAGGGTTCAGCCACTAGTGGACCAAGTTCTGGGAAGGCCTTAAGTATAAATATAGAACGGGAGATTAGGAAAGGCCATTTTTCCAATACAACACACTCTATTGAACAGATGCGTATCTAATGGGCCCTACGTGTCAGGTAATGGCTAGGCTCTCAGTGTACACAGATGAAAAAGTCTATGTCTATGACTTCTCAGCTTTCTGTATCCAGGCAGAAAGAAGGACCAGAAACAAAACAGTGGCACTGTGGCAGTCAGGGTTGTCATCTGGAAAACTCCGGGAGCACGTGGATCAGCATGTCATTAGTGCTGTGGGTGGGCAGTGGGGAGGAGAAAGCCGGGGAAAGCTGGAAGAAGATCCTCGACTTGGATTTAGGGTGGAGTGGGAATTCACCAGGGTTATGAAAGCACATGGCGTTGCAGGTGTGGGCGCAGAGCAGCATGGGTGACCTCTGCCCCCAGCCATGTGAGCAGCGGTGTGTGGCATGAGTGTGGGAGGCTTTGGAGAGGGCTGAGGAGGAAATGTGGAGAGGAGGCAGGAAGGATTCAGAGAGCCATGTCACAAGGAATGTGGTTTTATTCTGTTGGCTGTCGCTAAGGTGACCATAAAACTTACTGTCCAAACTGGGACACTTCTGAGAGTAAAAGAAGATGCTAAAAGTTGCTAGAAGTTAGTTTTTTAGATGCTTGTTGACCATCCTATTGATTCCATTAAACTTTTTGAAGAGAAAATGCTTATTAAAAACATAAAAATATTTTGTACAGCAAAGCAAAATTAAAAGCTATGTGAATGATAAAAATATGAGCAAAACAATTATTCTTGATATAGTCATATTTTAATCTGCTTTTTACTTATAATGATCTCTAACAACAGGTGATGAGTGTTTTTCTGAATATATTTTTCAATGTGATTTTATTTTGAATGTTTTAGTAAAATAGTAATGTTTAAAGCTCTATTTTATGGTACCTAGATTAGAATGTTTGATAACTCCAGTGAACTTTTTTTTTTTTTTTTTGAGAAAATAGTCTCCCTAAAGGCACTGAGGAATGTTCAAAACAAATTATGCTAAATGGAAGATGTTCTTAATTCAGTTTTTTTTCCTATTGAAATGTGTAAACATCTTAGGCTATTTTCCCCTCGATTCAGTGTATTTTCAACAAATATCTGTTTAACAAAAATCATCAAATAAGTTCTCTGTTTATGATGTCGAATTTTTGCCAAATATAAATGTTACAAAATTACAGGCACTCTCAATTTTATACCCCTCCAGAAGAGAATGAAAACTTACCCAATTAAAAATAACTCTATCAAATGATTCTCCCTACAAGCAATCTATTCTGGGGGACAATTACAGAATTTCAAAACTGAAACTTACATACCCTCTAAACTCTTGTCATCTTTTTTTGTTTTTAGTTCAATTTTTCTGTTGCTTTTAGAGGGATGAGTTTCAATGGCTTCCTTGTTTTAAGCGTTGTTTTTAGTAATCAAAATTCACTAAAAGCTTTAAATAATTGTAACTATATAAGTATATGTATATATAACATTTGAGATCTACAATTCTCAAATACTATTGTGTTTTTTCCCCCCAATACTATTGTTTTTTGAATAGTATTATACCATGGATTGTTCTGACAAACTTATGAGTTACATGGGTACCACAACCAATTCTAACTAGAGTTTGCATCCTTCCTGTCTTTTAAAAAGATTCCTTGAGATCTTTTGTTTTACCAGAGTGCCAGGCTCCATCAAAATTTCTAATGGTTTACTACCACCACAGCTACTTGCAATAAGGAAAATTTTAACTGTACAACATCATTTGTAAAAATGTCAGAGGTTTCAATTCTGCCTAATGAACGGTTTTGTTTCATAAGTCAAAGGCACTTGAACCCCTTTTGAATGAACTGCCTTTCTATTTGAAGCTAGAAAGTCTGATGTGAAACTTGTACATAAGTTATTGAAGTTTTTTCTTCTGCTAGGGGAGATAGCAGCACACAGGAAACTATCACTTTATTTTCATACTTGCACAAGAAAGCTTGGAATAAAAAGGGAGCCATGTTAACTTAGAAAAGCCATTTGTTGGAAATGAAAAGTCATGCTTTACGGTGGGATATGGAAACTCGCCTTCTCTGGTTGCACATACTAAATTACCATGTTTGGGCAAAACCTCTTAACTTTTGGAGGAGTTGCTGGTGTTTCTTCAGAAGGTCTGGGTCATTGGGTTTTCAGGGGGCTGGTAATACCAGTAGCACACACAGTGGATGGTGATTCTTGGCAAATTCTTGGCATGAGTTACTTAATGGCATGAGTCACCCATTTTCTTGAAAAATGGAAATTCAGTCTTAATTTTTCATTCAGTTTGATTTTTTTTTTTTTTTTTTTTTTTACTTCCTTGGCACTGGAAAGGTTTAGACAAAATGAAATACATTAATAATAAAATATAAAGCTCTACACTATACAACAAGTGATCAACCTTTGTAGTAAGAACATTCTAACTATTCTCTGTGTCCCCTTGAGCAGGGTTTCTCAGTCTCTATTTTCTGCACAAGATAATTTTCATGTTTCCACCTGACTAGCCAACTGTCTGCCTGGTAACTTCCTCTACTTTGAAGGCAGTGACATTGGACTAGGAGTTAACGGACTCTACCCCAAATGTATCAAAATGCAGTTCAATTTATGAATGAATTATAAAGAATGAATTATGAATGATATATGCTGTCCTTGGGAGACGTAACTTAGGTTGGATCTTGAAGGGACTGGGAAGAGAGAGTTGGATTATTACTGGTTATCCTTCTGATTTAATCAAAGTCTAAGAAATCTATTCATTGCACATGCTTCTCGCATAGTGCTAGAAGAGACTATGGCAGATGCTGGAAATCCAAAGCAGAGGTCCAGTAAGCACATCATGGCTAATTTTTGTACAAGTATTAATATTTGTAAGGATAACTTAATATTCCTTTGGTAAAAAAGTAAAAATCCAGGACAAGTGCTACACTAGATGGGATACTAAGGGTAAGAGGCCGAACCCAGGAATGTCTTGGACAAATGGGAACCTGTGATCTCCTTAGCCAGAGGGTACTGCTAGAAGTTTTAATCAAGGAATTTATGTAATTAGTTTAATGCTTTGCAAGGCTAAATGTGACTTTTGGCAGTGAATGGTACAGACGGGGTAGGAAGAAGTTGTAAAAGAGCTCTGCTGTTGGAAATGTTGGCAATAGTAAACTGTTATCTGCTTTTAAATGTTCTCTCATAGTTAGTTTATTGTGTGATCCATGTCCTCTAAAAACTAGAGATAGAGGTCAAAAGCAATGTAACCCAGAGAGGAAAGGTTTAACAAGGGTTCAAAGTCAGGTGGCCCTCAAACATGGAGCATTCTTACAGAGGTCAGAGAAAAGGTCACAGACTGCTGGTGATGGCCTATAACCACCATCTCCTTCCTTCTTGTGATTGGATGTCTGGTTTTCAATGGGGCATGTGTTTTCTCAACCCCACTCGCAGCTAGGCACATTCATGCGTCTGAACTCTGGCAGGTAGGTACCACCTGGAGTGTCCTGTGCAACTCCTGAAAGTACCCTTATAGGGCGGCAAATGCCCCCTCTTCCTCTTGCCATCTGAAATGCAGAGATGGTGGTAACCACCTGGGTTGTAACTAGGCAGTCAGGTGCTAAGAATGGTGGAACATTAAGAGGAAAATCATCAAAAGAGAAAGAGTTTGGTCCCTTACGCCAACCCCAGAAAGCTTCCCTCCATGCTTCTTGTGAGAAAGAAATGAAGTTCTTATTTGTGTCGTAGGGCTGAAGTCATTGTGATTTTAGGTTGTCTGTGTCATCAGCTGAATTTAATTCTCACTGGTGGAAGGAGCTTACATAGTATCATGTTCACATATTTTAAAAAGTCCTAGAAGTCTTATTTGATCTTTACAAAGGCAAACCAAGCAGGTGCAAAACCCCTTTACCAAAGAAGAAATTTGAGTTCATATGTGCTAAATAAAGTTTACACGGCTAGATAGGGATAGGTCAATATGTAATTTGAGGCCACCTCACTCCAAATTCAGTTCTCTGGTTAAATGTGGAATTGGGACAGTACTGATAAGAGAGGGGACTTGTTAGGTGAAGGCGGGGGGCTTGAAAGATTAATTTTACCCAGGACTAGCATAAAAGAGGGATGACATATCAGATATAGAAAAGTTCAAGTGTTAGCCTCAAAGTGATCAGTTTAATGTCCTATCTGCTTAACCTACTACTGAATTAAGAGGTCTTTGTTGATGTTGTCATAGCTTATTTCGATATTTTGAGATCTTAAAGCAGACCATCAAGTCAGTGTAGGTGAATGAGTATCTTATCATTTAAAATTTGAGGGTAACAAATTTTATCATGGAGATTTTTGTTTATTTTTAAAGTGATCATTTATTAATACATATCTGTTAGAGTAGCAGTCTCATTAATTTTTTACCTTGCAAGATTAAGAGTGGGTGAGCAGATATGAATCATCTATCTGTACCAGGATCAAACACCAGCTACGCTAATGCCTGTTAATCTAATAGTGGGCTGCGGGATCTAAAAATCCAATGCGTTATTGTCTGGAGGAAATTTTAACTACCTCTTTTAGAAGCTCCAGCAAACTGAATATATGCACTGGTTTGTATTTGTCTATTATTATGTTTTGTAAAATACAAGTTGGATTGAATTATGAAGGCAATTATTTTTATTATCAGTAAAATCTATTGTGGAGACTTTGTAACTCCAAACTGAGGGGTTTGTTTGGAAGCAGAATTCTCGTGAACTCTAAGATAATTACGTATTTTTAATTTTCTGGAAGCCAAAAGGTGAGAAGGGAAAAGAAGAGATCCAATGTTAAAGTCTTCTCAGTATTTTGTGGAACATTATGGGTTTCTTTAAGGTCCCCTCAATACACAGTTCCAAAAGATGGTAACTGTGTCAATTCAGTCAGTAGTACAGAAAATACTCATTTGATGTGACTAATCAATTCGCTGACTCTTAGGATGTCAGGTCACAAGTAGACGGGATTCTGTCAGCGCTTGACCATGTCAGCATATCATGCAAATCCAGATAGTTAGAGGAGAGAGAGAAGTAAAATAAATAAATAAATAAATTTTCTAATCTCGCAAAACATGTTAATAGGTATTAGGATAAAATTTTCAACACGTTGAAAAGAATATTAAACTGGGCTAGCCTATTTTTTTTTTTTTAAATGTCATGCTATATATGTCCCTTGTGCTCTACAAAACCATCAGAGATCCATCCTGTAAGGTAGTTTTGAAAGAGTTAAAAGGTTCTCTAGAGAAGTCCAGAGGCTCTATATAGTTAATTATTAGCAAGCTCTCCCTTTTTTTTTTAAGGTTAAGCAAAATCACTCCTCATACTTTCCTGTGATCAAAGGCATGAAAGTTTGTCGCCTCCAAATGCTGATGGTGGCCTGTGGGAAATCGGGCGCCGGGACTACCCATTTTATCATGTATTTTTTATGTGTACTCAAAGGTTACATTGTGAGCTTCAGCGTCTGTCAGTATTTGGAACACAGGGGACTGCTAAATCATCAGCATTACCTAATTCTAAGTTCTCTTCCTGTTATAAACAACTCTGAGAACATAATGTTTCACTGCAAGAGAAGCTGGGGAGGTTACTTCTAGCCCTTTGCTGACATTTTCCAGCGATGGCAATGAATGACAATAATCGGAAATAGGTTATTTTTAAATTTTAGAGCAAAAACGTTAAAGGATCCTAAGAGACTAGAACTTGTATATCAAGTGGTTTGAGGAAGCCAATTCCCGGAGGAGAAAAGCCCTAGCCTTAAAATAGCAGTGGGAGGAATTGGTCATTGGCGAACTAAAGCAGGAGGAGCCAATCCGTAGCTTCAGTGGAAATGTCACAGAGACATCCAGGCTTGTTTATATTCTGGGGAGATCTTCAAGTTCTTGAGCGTCTACTGGGCATCTGCTTTTTAGACTAGAGGACGTGTGGGCACAGGGCTCTGGTGGTATTCTCGTCCTTGCATGCTTGATGAGGACTGGCGGGGTTGTGCCTAGTTACTTTCACCACGCTAAAAACATGGCTGACGTGCCTTGACCCTTAACCCTGCGGAAAAGCTATGGAAACTCTAGGGGCGTAGTCAGGGATCGTCTCCATGCTCATTCTAAAACCACATGGTGGCACCTGGAAACAGCTGGAGGGAAGGTGGTGCTTCGAAAGAGTGCTGGCTTAGGAGGAAAGGAAGTCCCGGTATGAGTCTGTTTCTTTTTATGACGTTAGGGGGAAGCTGCTTTTGTCAGTTCTCTGCTTTATCTTCTCATGTGACCCGATGCACAGGTGTTTATTGAAATAGTTACAAAATGAACAAAGTGTCCTAATAAAGGCACTTTTTTTTTTTTGGCCTATCTCCTTCACCACCTTCCCCCACAAGAAGAAAAGCTATTTCTAGGCTGTTGGCAGATTCAAGATGATTTTACAGTAGCCTCCTGTGGTCCCAACAAGGCCAAGGGGAAGGGGGCAGGGAACTGGGTGCTTCCTGAACTGCTTTGAGACCTTCTCCAAAGAGACGTGAAGAGATGGAATTACTTGGGAGGCTGATCATCCCTCTTCTGCCTTGGGAATTGGAGTTGGGGCTTCTGACCATTCTTTCAGTCACTCTCAGGGCTGAGCTTTGCCACCTGGGAGTCTGATGCGAGGCAAATCTCTAGTTGCCACAAAAAGCCATGTTTTTCTCCTTTAGTTTCATAAAGGGGTTGTCTTTAATATGCTGATAGGAGCACGTCAGAAAGTCCTGAAGTCAGGGGGTGTGCTTTTGGGTGAGTGCTCTTGTGTGGCTAACTCTGTGAATGCCTGCTTACCAGACCCCTCTCTTCAGCTCTTCCTTCGGAGTTCTATATGCCCTCCTTTGTGCTCCTCATGTACTCGCCCCATCAAACAGGAGCTCTGTTGGTTGGTTTTATCTCTCTCCTATTGGATTGTGAGCTGCTTGAGATCAGAGATTTCTGTTTCATCTTTGTATAAATTATAAGTATATGGGAGTCCCTAGCAGGGCTTAATACATACACATAGTTATTATAAATAAGTGACTAGGTCATAATATTGTTCCAGGGTAACTTTTTGATATAATTTATAACATTATTTACAAAGCAACAGACTTACCAAAGAACTTTTGGAGTATATCGATGAAAAGAATAAAATATAATCACTTGCTATCGTACTACTTAGGGTGACCAGAGCAAACATTTTTTATTTGCTGACAAGCTTTGTGACTATAAATTTCCAGGTTTGTAACTGTAAGTTAAAAAAATAAAAGGCATTATAACACACACTCTTATAAGCTGCTTAAAATGCCATTATATTGTGAATGTGATTCATGCGAATGTGATTTTTTATGTCATATATTCTACTGCAGTACTTTCAATGATTAGAGTCCCTTTGTATGAAGGTACCATGAGTTACATGACCATTTTTCTATTTTTGGATATTTACGTGGTTTCCAATATTTTCCATCGATAAAAACTGTCATAGTGAGCACATGTGTATCTCTGATGACTTGCTTAGGATGTGTTTCTGGTAATAGAACTGTAGACAAAAATACCCAAATTGCAGATAAATACCCAAAGATAAAATTGTTGGATCATACAGTAATTCTATTTTTAATTTTTTGAGGATCTTCTGTAATGTTTTCCACACTAGTGGCACCAATTTTCATTCCTAGCTACTGTGCAAAGGGGTTCCTTTTCTCAACATCCTTGCCAACACATTCCTTTTTTGAAAATAGCCATTCTGACAGCTGTGTGGTGATACGTCATTGTGGTTTTGATTTCCATTTTCCTGATGATTAATGACATTAATGATTCATGTACCTGTTGGCCAAGACACTGTAGGTCTTCTTTTAAAAAAAGGTTTTTCAGGTTTTTTTTTTTTTGCCCATTTTTAATTGGATTGCTTATTTTTTGGTATTAAGCTATAGGAGTTATTTATATTTTGGATATTAGCTCCCTCATCAGATGTACGATTTGCAGATATCTTCTCTTATTTGGTAGGTTGCCTTTTCATTTTATTGGTGTTTTTTGCCGTGCAGAAGCTTTTTAGTATGAAGTAGTCACATTTACTTATATTTGCTTTTGTTTTTGCTTTTGGTGTCAGATTAAAAAATTTTTTCACCAAGACATGCATTAACATAGGCAGTTGTCTTCTAGGAGTTTTATAATTTTGGGTCTTACATTAAAATCTTTAGTCCATTTTGAATCTTTGTGTATGCGGTAAGATAGTGTTCAAGTTTCATTATTTTGCATGTGACTGTCCAGTTTCCCAGCACCATTTATTTAAGAGACTATTCTTTTGGCATCATATATTCTTGGCTCCTTTGTCAGATTAATTGACCGTGGGTTCATTTTTTTTTTTTTAACAGATTTATTTCTTTCAGAGAGAGAGAGAGAGAGAGAGACAGAGACAGTGCATGTGAGTGAGTGGGGGGAGGGGCAAAGGGATAGAGAGAGAATCCTGAAGCAGACTCCCTACTGAGCATGGAGCTTGACTCGATAGGTTCAGTCCCAGGACCCTGAGATTATGACCTGAGCTGAAATCAAGAGTTGGCCACTTAACCTACTGAGCCACCCAGAAGCCCCATGCATGGGTTCATTTTTGAACTCTCTTTGTTCCATGATCTAAGTGTCTGTTTTTATGCCTATAGCATGCTGTTTTAATTGCTACAGCTTTGTAATATAGTTTGAAATTAGGGAGTATGATGCCTCCGGCTTGGTTCTTGTTTTCAAGTTTCCTTTGGCTATTTAATTTGGCTAATTACTTTTGTTTCTTTGAAAAACATTATTTGATAGGTATTTAATTGGATCTGTATATTGTTTTGGGAATTATGGATATTTTAACAATATTGATTCCTCCATCTGTCAGCATGGATTATCTTTATTTTGCCTTTAATTTCTTTCATTAATATCTTGTAGTTTCCAGTATACATGTCTTTTACCTTCTTGGCTTAATTTATTCCTAAGTATTTTATTTTTGATGCAATTATAAATGGGATTGTTTTCTTTCGTTTTTTTTTGTCATTTTTTGGTCATTACTCTATAGAAACACAATAGATTTTTGTGTTGATTTTGTATCCTTCAACTTTACTGAATTCACTTTTTAGTTGTAACAATTTTTTGATGGAGTCTTTAGGTTTTCTAGGTGTAATATGCCATCTACAAAAAGTGACCATTTTACTTTAAAAAAAAAATGTGGATACATTTTATTTTTCTTGCCTAATTTCTCTGGAGAGGATTTCTGGTACTGTGGGGAGCACATATCTTTATCTTGTTCCTGATCTTAGAGGAAAGGCTTTCAGCTTTTCACCATTAAGTTCATGTTAGCTGTGAGTTTGTCAGACATGGCCTTTATTATGTTGAGGTATGTTCCCTTTATACACACTGTGTTGGGAATTTTTATCATAAATGGGTTTGAGTTTTGTCACATGCTTTTTCTGCATTTATTTAGATGATCACGTGATTTTTATCCTTCATTTTGTGCATCACATTGACTCATTTGCAGATGTTGAACCATCCTTATATTTCTGGAATGAATCTCCCTTCATCAGGGTATATGATCCTTTTAATGTATTGCTGAATTTGCTTTACTTTTATTTTGTTGAAGATTTCACATCTGTGTTCATCAGAGATATTGGCCTTTAATTTTCTTGTGGCATCTTTGTCTGGTTTTGGTATGAGAGTAATGCTGAGGGTACATGCATTTTTTTTATTTTTTTTTTATAAACATATATTTTTATCCCCAGGGGTACAGATCTGTGAATCGCCAGGTTTACACACTTCACAGCACTCACCATAGCACATACCCTCCCCAATGTCCATAACCCCACCCCCCTTCTCCCAACACCCCTCCCCCCAGCAACCCTCAGTTTGTTTTGTGAGATTAAGAGTCACTTATGGTTTGTCTCCCTCCCAATGAGGGTACATGCATTTTTAAGGTATTGGGTTACATTACAAAGTCGTAACAATTTATAATCTCACCAGTAGCATATGATAATTTCCATTTCTTTGTATGCTTGCTATCAGCAGGCGTAGTTATCTACATGTTTAAAAAACAAAAAAACCTGTCAATTTAAAAGCCTAAAAACCATGAAAAAATAAAGATGATAAAATGCTGTATCACTGAAATCACCCATAATGGCCTACCTCTGATGGAGCCTGTGTGTGTCTGGGACGGAAAGGAATACACTTAAAATCTGCTGATAGTGTAGGTCCTGACAACAAGGAAGAAGGATATCCCAGCCAAAGGCTGATTCCGCTGGGATGTTTAAATAGGGAAGAAGACAGAAGACACGGAAAATTTGGAACCTGAATGGGCCAGGCAGTAGCATGGAGGTGTCCATCTTAGAACCCAAGGAACAGATGCCGAGTCATTCTGGAGAGTGATCTGAGAGAGGTCTGAGGAACCAAAGAGAAGACACGTCATGTTAGTCATGTTAAATATTGAGAAGTCAGGAGTAGGCCTACGAGTGTGTGGGAGAGAAAGTGAGTCCGGGAGAGAAGGTTTTGGAAGCCCGCACTTATGCCGAAAGTAAAAGTCGGATCAAGGTTGACGAGCAGGTGGAATGTTGCTATTGTTCTGGAGATCAAGAAAGGAGAGATGACCTTTCCATCAAAATCAGTCAGGGCTGGCTTAGAGTTTTGGCTTTGCCACCCACTGTGTCACCTTGAGCATGGCACGGAGGCTGTGGTATCTCAAGTTCCTCCTCGATTTTAAAAAAGGAGGACTTAACAGTTGGGTTCAAATTATCTCCAAGATTCCTTCCAGCCCAGAAATTCTCTGCTTCTATCTCAACTGAAAACATTGGCGGGGGTGGGGGTCCGTTGTGCAACCATGGATTTAGCTCACATTTAGATTTATGCTTTGGGGTTATTACTTCCGGCAACAGATCGTCACCCAGAAGTCCACTAATACGTTGAAATAACTACTCCGCGTTTTGAAATTCTAAGCTGTGATGCCGCTTCAGTTTGCTTGAATGAACAGTGGTGATATAATCTGCTGCAAATATTCCTTTTCTACCCAAGACATCTGTCATGTTCGACTCCTAACGGCAATCCATAAATGTGAAAGGCTGTGCCGTCAAGCATTTTCATTTCTCTGTAGGCCTTGTCACTAATGAGAACTTTGGTTGAGTTGAAAGGGATTGGAAATCCTAGGAAAGTGTGGGACCAAAACCCCAATAAATGTAAAGCGATAGCTACTTAATTTGAAGTGACACTTTTCTCGTGTTTGGCTTTTCTTGCACTGCAAGTTGGGATGTTTGCCACTGGAAAGTCAAAATGCCTGTGAAAACAAATGCCCAGTGTTCAAATATCTGGTCTGTATCATTTATTTTTAATACTAAATGTGACATAGTGTAATGTTCTATCGATTAAATTAAACTGCACGGGTGAGGGAGATAGAATTTCAATCGAATTCTTAGATGAAAAATGAGCTGCTTGTCAGAGTTTTCCTGGCAATTGTCTAACATCCTGATGGATATTGGCTGACTCCACTTAAACAGCTGGAACCTTACAGCCATCAAGCTGTGTCTACACAAGGGACGCCCTCCACTCAAGAGAAAAAAGTCTTGGGCCATTAATGAAGAGGGAAAGGATTTCTTGGCTAGTTGGGAGCTTTAATTATTGTTTCTTTTTTTCATGTGATTGACATCTTCTTGGAGATTTTGCATGCTTTTTTTGTGAAGTCATTATGATATGCTGCACAGCTGCAAAGTATGATTTTAGAAGAGGCTCTTTGCATTCCATTCTTCTACTGCCCTTCCCAACTGCCTATGGAGCAGGAAAGCCAATGTGTCTTGCTATCTGCCATTTAAATAATGTTAATGTGTTTGGAGCTGGTGGAATCCAAATATGACGCTATAGGAAGGTGTTAACAAAATCCAAGATCCTAAGGAGACTTTTCTGGAGGGATATTTTCAAAGAGGAGCTGTTCAAAGAGGAGCTCTATTTTCTGCGTTAGCATAATTTTGTTCTTTGGCCCCACAAGGCTGGGCAAGAGTAATGTTTTTACAACAGACCTTTATTTCAAGGAAGGGTGGGGGTAAGGTGAAAATCTCCTTAATGATTCTTAACTCAGAAATTCTTCTGGGAAACTTGGGATAAAGTGAATTTCCTCTGGAATATGAGGATACCTGGGCAGCAGAGACTTTGAGAGAAATATGATAGGATAAGGCCAGTCTGGACCCAGCAGATGTGTCATTTGAACTAGAATGTTAGAGATGGGAAGG
Organism: Mustela putorius furo; assembly: GCF_011764305.1. Classification (NCBI taxonomy): domain Eukaryota; kingdom Metazoa; phylum Chordata; class Mammalia; order Carnivora; family Mustelidae; genus Mustela; species Mustela putorius. The sequence continues at coordinate 79,228,522 of NW_025421987.1, forward strand.
TCACGGACCTTGTAGCTATGTAGTCAGGGTGTGATTCCCCAGAGAGTGCCCAAGGCCTGAAATCTATCCTTCAGGGACTAAGTAAAAATGCAGCCTAGAGAACATAAACCATGGGAAGGGAGCATGGTCAGCAAAGCCAAGTAGATAGACCATGTCTCTGGAAACCACCCAGCACAGGGAGATGCAGAGCATGAAACACAGAAGACGTTTAGAGGAGGCATGACAACAAGGAGGGCCGTCTCCACCATGCACAGCATTGTATGCAGGGCAAAGGCAAAGAGACAAAGATAGCTTCAATATACAGTAGTACAGCCAGTCATACCAGTAACAATAGTCGTGGGGGCAGCAATGGGAGAAATCAGCTCCACGCACTGGAAACTGAGCTTAAATACATTCAGAAAGAATTATTGTAACCTTGGACTCCAAAGGAAAGATGATGCAAAGAAGAGAACCACAGAATAGCTGATGATGTGGCTGGGTCACAGAATACTGGGACGCTGTTTAGAAGAATGTGGAGATCTATTTGTTTTTATATTGAAGTCCAAAGATCTCTCTAGTGAAAATATGTTGCAGACAGTAGACCATGGTCAGTTTGTGAAAATGAGATGTATACACGTATGGGTGTGTGTATATGTGTGAGTGTAGGAATATGTGTATGTTTGTATTCATGTGTGTGTATGGGTTTTCAGTGCATATACCCTTGTACAGGATGTGTGCAATATTTTGAGGTGTTTTTTTGCAGACCTAATACGGATCTTCTCTGGGAAATAGGTCAGGGAGGGTCAAGCTGGGGCTGGGGAAAGGGTCAGAAAGAATATGAAAATGTTACTTTATTTCCTTATATACCGTTTGCATTTTTATTTTCCTCACAAGCGTGGATTACTTTAGTAATGGTAATAATTATGATGATGAGCAAGGCAACATTAAATTAGAAAGAGAGAGAACTGGCCCTTAAGTTGAAACTTCATTTCTAGTCCAGTCAAGGAATTTAGAAGAATTTATTTATTTATTTATCTATGTATTTTTTAAATTTGAGAGAGAGAGAGGGAGCATATAAAGGTAGAGTGAGAGGGAGAAGCAGACTCCCCACTGAGCAGAGAGCCCAATGTGAGACTCAATCCCAGGACCCAGGGATCATGACCTGAGCTTAAGGCAGATGCTTAAATGACTGAGCTGCCCAGGCACCGGGGAAGCTAGAAGAATTTAACCATACTTAGCGATAAGCCCATTCACCTGGCTGGGTGTTCAAATTTGTTGAAATCTGCCGGACAGGGGACTAAATTAAGTTTTGAGAATACTTGAGTATGATGTTCAATATTCCTATCTCTCAGTAGATCCTTTTATTTCCGAAGTCCTGAGTGGACCCCCCACTCCCCACCCCCCACCCTGATACCATCATCAGAAATACTCTGGCTGAGTTGACCCTGGCCAGCACTGGCACTGTAATGCAGGTGTCCAGACAAGGCCCCATTGATTCTGGCTGGGCTGTTTCTAGTCACAGAGATTCCAACCACACAGCTGGTGTTTGAACAGGGTCTGTCTCTGGTCTGGCTCTTCCCTTCAGTAAGCCTTATATGGGGAGGGGATGCTGCTAGCTCAGCAGATCACGGTAATGGGAAGTGAATATAACGGAACATTTTGGCTGGCCTGTTATCCTCTGATATAGGAACATCTCACTCCATACATCAATGGACTTGAGTCTCCTCTTCAAGTGTGGGAGAACCTGAACTACTTACATATCTTCTTAGGAAGGAGGGAGGCACTTCTTAAAAGCTATTCCTGAATGTCTTCCTCTTGTGATTATAAGGGAGGAGGCTGGCTGGGGATGGGGGCGGATAACATTCTTCAGCTTCTGGCTGGGTTGCTAGCTCAAAAATCTCCCCCCCACCCCACACCATATGGATACAGGAAAACTATAAAGGATGTGTTCCCTGCCCTTGAGGAATTTATAATCTGGTTGGGGGGCAGCCCAGCTGCTTCTGGGTAGCCTCAGATCCTCTGCAACACTGGCTGGTGTGATGTAGCTTGTGCTAGTCCAGCAGGCCGCAGCTGTTTCCCCTTCTGGGGGCCCCAGCCTGAGCCGGTCCTGTGGCCATAGATCAGTGGGCTGTGGGGAGAGGCCCTATCTCATTTCTTTTGTTTTGTAGCATTAGTGTTTATAGGACTTTCTCAACCTAAAACCTTCTTGTGAATAGTCTCTGGTTCAAGTTAACAAGCCACATCATTAATAAATAATTGTAGAACACTTTTTCTCTTTCCAGAGAAAATAGAGTTATAAACATACAAATAGATACACATGCACATACACTATAAAATTGATCCTTTTGTGGTCATAGAATTGGGGGAAGCCCTGTCATTTTAACTTCAGAGTAGAGAAGCAAAGGCCTGTATTCCATTGACAATAGACATTTATTAAGTAGGCCATATTTTCTGATTCCTAAGCCAGTGTTCTGGGAAGGCCTGCTAATCTGGACTGAATTCATGTTGTTTCGGTATATTTCCAATGAGAAGTGAAGAATTTCTAAGTGATATCTTTATTTATGAGTTATTATGTGACTACTTAATGTCGAGATGAACAGTTGGAAAAAGAAAATTTAATTCATCTCATTGTTTCTGTCTCTGTCTGGTAGGAGAAAAAAGATGAACCAGAGATGGGGAAAGAAAAGGGCCTGAGGCTGAAGATGAGATGACCCCTATCAGAACAAGGTAGGGGCTGGGATGGGCTTGTAAGCGGGAGAGCAGCAGATAACACCGGTGTCTGCCAGTGTCTGCCAGTATCTGCCCTCTTGCACATTCAGGGAGGTGCAAGAGGGCAGATACTGGTGTCAGAGAGGTCTGGGGGAGCCAAGACCTGTCATGAAGGCGGCCAGCAAGACTCTTGTCCAAAAGCAACTGTGCCCAGGGCAAGGATTCAGCCACAGGGGAACAAAGCATGTTCCCAGAGACTGACATGGGCTGTTGACATTAGGGCTTAGTTCCAGGGGATAAGGGACCTAGAATCCTCCCCAGATCAACAGTAAGGCTGACTTGATATTGAGTATAGAATCTGTCAGCCCTGGGATTCTTTAATTTCTTCAAGACCGTTAATAGATTTGGTGTAAGACTTAAGTCTGCAGGGATTCTGGGAGCCAGGCTGGTCATTGTAGGAGATACAGGTCACAATGGCCAGAGTTTGGAAATGGGTCGATTAAGACAAACTGAGGATTCAATACAGAGGGGCTTGGAGTTATGCAAAAGAGATTATGTCCAAGGTCAGGAGGACTGGAATTGCAACCTACATTAAAATTTCTAGAAGAAAGTTATTGATTAGACTGCTTGTTGACCAACGTATACAAAATAGAAAAGCAGAGTCTAGAGGAAAATGTTGTTAGTGTGCCTGTTGAAGCACCCTCCAGGGTAAAGGGAGCAAGGGTTATCTGCTAGACTTAGTTTGGGTCTCACCGCAGGGCTGGGACTTTGCTGGAGGTGAAGACACACTTAGCAGGAAGCTATGATATTTGAATTGTAGGACTTCCTTTTTTTTTTTTTTTTTTTTAAGATTTTATTTATTTGTCAAAGAGAGCGAGCGAGAGTGAGCACAGGCAGACAGAGTGGAAGGCAGAGTCAGACGGAGAAGCAGGCTCCCTGCGGAGCAAGGAGCCCGATGTGGGACTTTATCCCAGGACGCTGGGATCATGACCTGAGCCGAAGGCAGCTGCTTAACCAACTGAGCCACCCAGGCGTCCCAGGACTTCCTTTTTTTGCCTGCATCTGGTCCCATGTTCTCCAGGCAACCTGAGAGAGTTTTGACTTCTGTAGGCAGGACAGCAATGGGCATCCTCTGGTACAAAAGGCAGTTATTTTTATTATAAATAAATTGACTTTCTGATTCATACACTGGTCTCTGTGAGCTCAGTTAATATGAGTTGTTATTAAAAAATGACTGTGTTCTTGATGTGTTGTCAAAATCTGCTTTCTGATTTTGTAAGCCTGAGAGCCAGACTCTTGGTCTGTATGAAACTCTGTCTTAAGGCTACCTTTAGAAGTAGATGATGACAATAGATTGTACTCCACCAGTGGCAAGTCGGAGTGCTTTGCTGGGTGGGGAGACTGACAAAGACATCTCAAAAAGGGGCACCTTCAATGTAGGGACACACAGGATTTATTAGGAGTTGGGGAGACTTTTATAAGGAGAGGAGGAAAGGTGAGAATACAGTAATTCAATAAGAGGGTTGAGTGGGAAGTGTAAAGGTGAAGAGAGCCAGGATTAAAAAGTTCTTTCAAAAATTTGGCTCTGGAAAGAAAAAAAAAGTAGTTTGAGGGCGCGTATCTTCCCTGAGGCTTTTGTCATAATGGGCGCTCACATTGTTCGCCAAAGGATCCTGGTCCTGCTGGGTGGGCCCCTGGGTTTGTAATCCCTCCTTGAAAATGCAGTCTGGTGGTTTACCTGATGCTGGGGGAAAAGGCTATGTTTTCACGGCTATTTTCAAATTTCTGAAAACTCAGAAATTTGGCCTTTGCCTCCTTGTAACAATTATCTTCATCATTTAAGAATATATTAGCCCTTATTAGATCTGATAGGTGACAATCTGGTTGCTAATTGTGCAGAAAACATTTTTCCCTCCTTGAATCAGAAAAATACTCAGATGGGGCACCTGGGTGGCTCAGTCAGTTAAATATATGACTCTTGATTTCAGCTCAGGTCATGATCTCAGGATTGTGAGATGGAGCCCTGTGTCCAGTTCCATGCTCAGCAGAGTCTCCTCCAGATTCTCTTTCTCCCTCTCCCTCAGCCCCTCTTGCCTCTGTAAAATAAGCAAATAAATAAATCTTAAAAAAAATAAGAAAAAGAAAGACCATCTGACAGAAACAAAGGATCTCAGAAGGATTTAAAAATAGATGTTTCTCTTTGCCAAGACTCTGTTAGCTGTGTGAGTGGATTGTTGTCAATACTGTGCTTTGCTTAAAGGGGTGGGTCTGTGAAGGAGCCATAGGTAAAGAAAATCAGGTTAGTGCCTAAGAGGAGATCAAGCAGCTCCTTATGCCTTCCTGGGAGGGTCCTGAAACTCTAGATCAGAACATGTAAATGTACTGGGCTAGACACACTTGGAGTTCTCGGCATTCCTATGCAGGTTGTATTACATGGTACAAGTGAGTGATAGTGAGAGACCGTTTTATTCTAGAAAATCACCTGAGGAAGATCACAGCAGGGGGTTTCCTTGTCTTGGAGCTGGGTGGTAATAAGCACTATGCCTTTGCTTCAGAACCACAGTGACAAATATCTTCTTGAGGAAATTAACATTCCAATCTCTACTGACTCATCTAATTGGAACAATTAGTTCACAAACCAATGTGTGGGCTGACCACATGGCCCATCTACCAAAACCGACAATATTTTTTTCTCTTCAAATGCTAACAAGTGATGGGAAGAAGGAAGTCATTCTAACTCACCCTGTTTTCAGCATCAATTGCTCTACATTCATCTGGTGTTCTAGGAATCATGAATGTGCCAAATACTGTAAAGGTAGCAAGGGAGAGAGTAGGGCTGGGAGTGTGGGGGTGGGGGTAGGAAGAGGAAAACAGGGGCAGACATTTCATCATTCAACATATTTTGCCCAAAGATCACAGAATCCATCAAGGCAGAACATTTTCTATCACAGAGGCAATTTTTGGACCTCATACATTCAATGAAAACTAGAAAAACAAAATTAAGATTTTTGAACCCATTTGAACAGGTATAAATATTGAAACAGTGGGTTATTCACCTCTATTATCCGTCCCTTTCCAAGGAGAGCATTTTGGAAATCATTAGAGATTATTTCTCTATATCATAGGCAATTCACGAGGCAGAGACCGTTAAGTACAGACCAACTTGTACGACGAGCTAGGAATGAAAATCATGTGTTTATACATGGGATTTAGTTTATGAAAATATAAATCATTTGCTTTACAGCTCTTATGAACTATTATCGTCCAACAAAACAAATCCATCAGTTGGTTTTAGCTGTAGGTGGCTTGTTTGCCAACTGCCTCTCTCTTCGTCTCCTGACTTAAGAGACAGATGTAATTTAAAATGAGGATTAGAAATAACTGACCTGAAATCCATGTAATTTTGGTTTTGCTTCTGGTAAAGGTTATTGCATAATTAGCTGATTCATAACACACTGTAAGTATCATATCAGAAAATAGAACCCTTTGGAAACAAATGACAGATGATGTACAAATAGATAGCCTAGTAATGTAAACATTAGTAGGGGGAATTCATTAAGTGCCTGCTAAAAGCATTTGATTTAATTTTGCCTATCTTTTATCAGATTTTAAAATGTATAAACCAAAATGACAAATGATAATTATCTTGAAGGCATGTGGCATGATAAATCTGAAAATACATGCTTTTCTTTCTTTCTTTCTTTCTTTCGTTCGTTCGTTCTTTCTTTTTCTTTCTTTCTAATAGAATCTTAGACTTGTTTTTCTGGCTACTTTGTTGTGTTAAAAAAAAAAAAAAGGAAAAACCAACTCATGGTTTTTCACCCATAGTTCATCTCCTGGGAAGTACCGTAATTAAGGTCTCAAGAATTAAATAGGCTGGCACAATCATCAGATGACAATGGGCCATCCATGGTGTTGGGATATGAACCCAGTAACATAAAAAGTATTGGTTTTGAAAATCTTCCTCTGTTTCCATATAAGTGCCATTTCTACTTGCATAAAACTGAAGTTAATTTATGATAGGTTTGTTTCTAGCCAATCCTGTTAATGCTCCAGGACTTTTCATATTCTGTATCATTTGATATGTATTGTCATAAAGCTTTTATATTTTTCAAACACCTCAGCAGTTTTATGCATTGAGTTTATTATTAAATGTCATTGTGTCACTTTATGGGATCCTATTTAAAGAAAGTAGCTAGGGAAAGAGATGAGAAACATTTATAATTTGACCCCAACTAAATTCAAGGACAATATGAGACTCTGCAAAAGAGTTTATAAATTTCTCTGGTGCTCCTCATAAAAATAAAGCCCAACCAAACAAACAAACAAATGAAAACAAGCCAAAAAATTTACTTGGTAATCACTTTGCAACCTGATAACGGATTTTGTGAATACGAAATTCTAGACCAGGAGTCATGTTCTGGAACAATCCTTCCTATATTTCAGTCATTTAAAGACTGGCTCAGATGTCCCCCTCTCTATCTCCCAGGCAGAATTAGGGACTCCCACACCAGTAATACCATGGCATATTCTCCAGACATATGTATTTTCTTACATTGTCATTTGGAGGGTGGTTTTTTTTTTTTTTTTTAAGATTTTATTTATTTATTTGAAAGAGACAGCATGAGAAGGAACACAAGCAGGGCGGTGGGAGAAGGAGAAGCAGGCCTCCCGCCAAGCAGGGAGCCCGATGTGGGGCTCGATCCCAGGACTCTGGGATCACAACCTGAGCCAAAGGCAGATGCTCAATGACTGAGCCACCCAGGCGCCCCTATTGAAATGGTTTTAATGGCAGGATGACTGGGATGCACAGAACAGAAATGGGGTAGGGATTGGTCATGAACTTAGTGTGTGATAAATAATGTAAATCAGGGAATTTACACAGTTCACCTATGGGAAGCCTTCTCCAGTTGAATCTTCCCAGGATCAAAGAGACTTGTGTAAAACGTATTTATTTACTTGTTTCCCTGATTGTTTGTTACTTTTTTTTTTTAAGTGGTTCTTCCCTGAGAAGAGGCAAGCTGAACCATCTTTCAGGCTGGGCCTTAAGACACACAGTACAGGCAGTCACTATTATGGTATACCATCTGAGAAATATCAAAATACTCTTTTCCAAAATATTTCTTGGAAGTCATCCCTTTTGAGTATAGAAGTGACAAGATTTTGGATATTTTACTGGTCTTTGGCTATGGTTCCCTCAGCGCTTGCTGGGGTGTTTTTCCTAGGCATGGCCCTTTCCAGCAGGCAAAGCTGAATGTCTGTTGGGAAAGCATCTAACTACCCTTGGAACCTCCCTGTTAAGCTGATCCTAACTTTAAGCATCTAAGAAAGATGACAGGTCTTTCTTGGTAGGAAAATCAGATTTGACAGCACTGAACTCTTGTTGGCACTTGGCTGCAATCACCTGTCACCTTTCAATGGGAAGGCGCATTCTACACCCCCTCACCCCAGGTTCCATCTCTCCCTGTGCCTTACTCTCAATTTCCCTTGCTCTTTGTTACCTGCTGGGCCCCTACAGGCATTTGGGTTAGCACTGTGGGCATTAGCTCTCTGACCTATAAACCTGTCCTTTAGCTTGGTCCCATTTTCTGTATGATGGTGGCTGCCATTCATAAAATAATCCTTAGGCCCCAACCGGTCATACTGAAAGTGAGCTACTCAACTGTTGTGCTCGTTGTTGAGCTTAACGGGAGAGCATATTCTTTTATTGTTTTTCTTTTGTTTGAGGAGCTGTTACAAGAAAGATGAGGCTACAGTTGACAACTGCATGGGAAGATTAGGCAGTTTTCACATTGTTAGGTGAAGCCAAAACCGCAGATGGCAATCAGCACAACATGTTGTGAGAAGAGGGAGCTAACACAGGGGTTGGGGAGGGCGTCTAGGGAGCTCATGTCCACCTCAATTCTAAAAGATATGCTTTCTGTCTGTGTGACCTAGAAATCACTTTGATTTGTTTTAGAAATGGTCAATTATGAGAAGAGTATAGGTCAACATTCTACTTTTTATTGAAATTTTAATAATCACTCTTGGTACTTAGAAAAGTTAGGGAAAACAGTTTTAAACGAGCTTGTGGGTTGAAAAGTTGTTTTGGTAGGGAAAATGGACAAAATGGTTTAACATCTGAAAAATGCATTCTGACCTCATTCTATTACATGCCATCAGTAAATTAAATTAAGATGCATTCCATTTGTGACAGATTTGCTTACAAAGGACACAAGACCTTGAAAGGGATTCTGTTTTTTGGTTTGTTTTCTTTGTAGTTGAACCAGAGGGGTGAGTACAGAGAGGAAAAAGACTCTTGTGGTGTGGTTGGGTCATGTCCTTCCCAGTGTCTGTTTCTTACATGTGGCATTCATAAGTTATGTGAGCAAGGTAATACTTTGATTGGTCATTGGAAGACAGACCAACATGTTTGGAAAATTTGCTTCGAAGTGACTTTGTAATGGCCAGAGAGAAGGATGCTGAACTTTAGGTATCTCTGTGATAAGGAAGTATCCTCTGTGGTTACCAGCATTGGCATGATTTTAATAGATGAGGGTGATGAATGTTGTCTAGTTTCCAGAAAGTCTGGACCAAAGAGCACAAATGTGTTGGGAGAAAAGAGAATGAAGATAGTCTTTCTGTGCTTCTGGTTATTACTGCTGAGGGAAATCGGGTATCTGTTGGGGGAACTCATGTGTCCTAATTATGGGCAGTGATTGTGGTGAAGACAAATGAGAGGCATCAGGAGTGGGGAGCTCTGGGCTGGGAAATTGTTCCACATAGTTCCAGCTGTGTCCCAGCCTTGTTTCTGGTAAACCATGGCATTGTCACAAAACTGTCATAAGAGCTTGAGTACTCAGCAATTGTCAATATAGTTTTTGTACCTATTGTTACACTTTTTGAAAGTAAAAATTTGTTGCAAGAGCAATTTTTTGTTTGATTAAAAATGTGAAAGTATAGATAAAGAGAAAGAAGACTAAAAAATACTCCTAATCCCACTTATGAGAGTTGAGCCCTACTAACACTTTGAGGTAGAAGTATAGTTCCCTTCCCTAATTTTGCTCTGAAACATTCTTCTCTTAATAATACATAGTGGACATAGGTCCCATCAATCAGTGCTCATCTAAGTTAGACCTGGGTGCATTTCCAATGAGAAGCAGCTTTCATTCTCCAGAGCTGAAGGCTTGGGAGGAACTTACCTAGTCTCCCTCTTTACTCCATGGCAAAATGGGCTTACCAAAAGAGTGAGCCTGGGAAAAAGGAACTGGACACGTGTGGTCTGTATCTTCTGGGTTCTCTATTCTGGGTTCTCTATTCTCTTCTTTAAGAAGAACAGGGAAGGAGACCAAACAAGAGCTGTCATTTTGGCCCTCTCTAGCCCTGTTTCTCTGTCACCTTGCTAGTATTGGCTAATATTTCAAAATGAAGCATTTTTCAGAGATTCTTTCCTCATAATTTGAAATGGAATGCTAACAGCAGTGAAGACCTTCCCAACTGCAACTGTAGGGTGCAGGGCCAAGCTCTATAGTTCCCTGTTTTTTTCCTACAAAATTCAGAAAATGGGACCATGACTTGGGCTTAGAAAAGTGTATGTAGATCCCTGGTCAGGGCAGAAAGTTGAAATAGGTGGTGCTTGACTGGCAAAGTGTTACTTTGGTGGTAATTTGAAGATGATCTTGGCTTTACCCAACACAAAAACCCTGAGGCAAAAACAATAAAAACACCTCAGTCCAAAATTGGGATATCTGGACTTTAACTGTTGCCCAACAGGTAGATATTTGGAATCTTCCAGGCTGATGTTTGGGAATATCCAGTGGTTGACCTTACAGACAAAATGTTAGGATGATTAATTAACTCTTTGTTTTTCATCTTCTGTTGAGGCACTATTTACACACAGCGCTATTTGCATCAGTGTAAGGGCTTTCTACTGCTCCAGATGAGGTAAGGAAGGAGGAGCTGTAGGGGAAGAGGAAGTCTTCTGGGGTTAGCCCTTGGCCGTCCATTCCTCTTTTCTGTCTGAATGGCCACCACCTTCGTTCCTTCTTGCCCAGACTGTTGATCAACTTCCTATCTTCGAATTTTTCTATTAGCCAGTCTATTCTTTGACTAACTTCCTAACAATTGTGAAGCTCAGATTGTGTATCTCTCAAAAGTTTTATGTTTTACATTGCTCCCAGAAGAATATCCAGTCTCTTACTGTGATATTCAAGGTCTTCCAATGCCTGTTCTCTGCTAGTAGTACCCAAATTCATTCATTCATTCATTCTACCTCTTCCTGGGCACCTATTAGAAGTACTAGAAACACAGTGGTGAGCATGATTTGGTTTGTTTCTTACTGTTTCTCCAAGGTCCTCATAGACTCACCCTCTCAGCTTCTGCTTTTCTGGGCCTTGGTGTCTACTGTTCCCTCTGGCTGGGATGCTTTCTCTTCAAACCTCTTGGTTAAAAATCTCCTAGAATTCAGTTAAATACCACCTCCTCCATGAAGCTGGCTGTGATCCCTCTAGTCAGAAACATTCTTTCCCTCTTCTGAGCTCCCTTAGATCCTCTCCAGGATGATGGGCTGCCCTTCACCTTGCACTATAGTTGGTCCGAAGGGTGTCATCTCCCCTATCAACCAGTAAGCGATTTGAGAGCAATAAATGCCTCCTATTTCCCTTTCTTGTTTCAGTTCTTGGAGAATCATAAAAGCACAATGTGAAGAATTTGGGCCTATACAGTCCGATAAATCTGGACCTATCAGCTGCCTGACCCACTATCAGCTGCAAGTTACTTTCCCCTCTGTTTTCTTATCTATAAAATGGGATATGAGTCCCATTGTTCAGAGATTTGGTTGTGAGAATTAAATAAGATAATGTATATTGGCTAACACAGTTCGTGGGCACAAAAATAAGTGCTTAGCAAAGTTTACACCGTGGCTCTCAGTATGTATTTGCTGGATTACTGATTTAGGGATTGGTCTCTCAGGGAGTTCAGTCTTCAGTACCTGTTGATGCCGAAATGGATCATTTTGTATTCATCTCTGTAAAGTATTGTTTGGAAAGTTGAATTATCTGAAATCATCTTGTTTCTTCACTTCTACCTTCTTTAAATATACTGTCCAATTATATCCTTTCTCACATGTTCTCCTTGTGTTTGGATATTAATAGTAAAACCAATGCTACGTGGCAACTTTGAAATGAACAGAGTTTTTAAAAAAGATCATCCGATAGCAGTGCTTTTGCCTGCATTTCCCCTGGGAAGAAAATTCAGCATCAGGAGGGGGCAAGGCTCCTTTGAAACCCCAGAGAAGTAACAGCTCTGGCAGACATAGACACAGGTCTCCTTATGTAACCTAGTCCTATGATGAAGCTGGGCGAAAAACACCTTCTTCCAATTTATTCTCTTTTGAAAAACAAGACAGCCTTATTAAAAATATTCAATAGTTATCACCAGTGGTGGGGGAAAAGATCTGGTTCTGTGCCGTTTAAATACAGAAGTAGCATGTGGTGTTGAAAATGATGCCTGATGGGAAGCCTGGGTGGCTCAGTTGGTTAAGTGTCTGTCTTCGGCTCAGGTCATGAGCCCAGGGTCCTCGGATGGAGTCCCGCATCAGGCTTCCTGCCCAGCGGGGAGCCTGCTTCTCCCACTTCTCCCTCTTCCTGTTCTGCATGCGCTCTCTGCTCTATCTCTGACAAATAAATAAATAAAATCTTAAAAAAAAAAAAAAGAAAGAAGAAGAGAAAATATGACTGCAATGAGAGTTTCTGCCCTCAGGTTAGTAGAGGTGGCAAGAGAGCCGGAACCTGAATGAGAGACTCAGCATCAGGGTGGGAACAGGTTGGGAGAGGATGCCATCCAATTCCTCAGGTTAAAATGAGGAGAGGTGAAGGGAGTGACATTGCACACTGCCTGAGAAAGGCAGTCAGGTACGATGGTGGAGGGCACGCAATTAGAAGCCAGGCAGCCAGAGCAGATGAGCTCTGCCACCTGTCAGCTGTGGGTACCTGGGTGCTTACTCACTTCTCTGTGTCTTAGTTTCCTCACATGTGAAAAAAAAGGGGGGGAGGGATAATCGTACTTACTTCCCAGGGATGGAATGAGGATGAAATCACTTAGTGTGTGTAAAGCACTTAGAAGTTGGGCAACCCATGGTGAGTTTTTAGTAAATATTAGCTGTCACTAGTGGTGGAAGAAGAGGAAAGAACTGGACATTAGTCCTCTCTAAAGGGGGATGGGTTGTCAATGGCGCAAAGAGAATGACTAGGGAGGTGAGGCGCCAAGGTGGAGGGGGGGATGGGAACACAGAGGTGGGGCCCTAAACAGAGGAAGAGCTGGGCACACAGTGTGCTTGTGAAGACTGGGGGCGGGGTGGGGGGAGATGTCCTCCCATTAAAAACTTTCTGCTGTGACAGTCCCTGAATCCCACCTTTGAACAGTATCTTCTTTGGGCCCATCTCCACAGTTGTCAGTGAAGATGAAGACATTTGGTAATGGGGTCTAGGATGAACTCAAGTTGCTAACAAAGGAACACAAAGCTTGCATTTATTTGTTTGAAGCTCTCAGAGGTTCAGACCTCTGAGCGAAGCCCTGGGTGCTGAAAGAATACAAAAAAGAAAAATGCCAAAGGCAGCTTCTACATCCAACCCAATTTTTTCTTACTGGACTTGCATAGCTGAGAAGAGTGTGGTTAGGGCATGACAGGCCTCCTGGGTCCTGGACTTGGCTTTTCTTAATGCTGAATGCTGACAGAGACTGCTTAGGGAGGCTCTCCCAACTCAAGCGTGGGTCACTACCATGCAACTGAGATCAGAATCGTGGCCCCGGAAGGCTAGGGGCCTAGAAGAAACCTAGTGGTTTGGGGGGAAGCACAATTCTACTTTGACGCCTCGCTTGTCACAGGCATGCTATCTATGAATAAAATCCTATAAGCTGCTTTAAGGTACCCAAGATGGTATTTTAGCCATCACAAAGGATTAGTAACAGAATATTTGTATTTATTCTTATAGTAAAATTTTAAACGCTAAGTCAATGCTTAGTCTAAATTGGGACTAGAAAGAAAAGGCTCTTTGGGTGAAATTCTGTACATCAGGCTTGATCAACAATTGGAATAGTATGGAGAGATTTAGAAACATCTGGTAATGTGTTATTAAAAAGCCAGCAGAAATGAATCAACAATTTCAACTGAGAAACATTAATTTGCATGAAATACTGAATAAGAAAAATGCACAATATACACTTTTCATCATATACAGTAATTGTGCATTCCAGACATTTTGAAACATACCAACCAGGAAATTTATACATTGTGGATGACTAGATTAAATTTATAAATGAAGAGAAAAACCCATTTTTTTAACATTGTTTATTATACCTTGCAAATTACAGTATTAACTGCGGTACACACAGAAGCAGATAAGAGAAATCAGTTCTAAGTCCTTTAGCAATGAAACAATGGTTCCTGTCCACTAACAAAAAGGAAATGAATGCACAGTTAATAAGTAGCTCAGACCCTAGTGAAACTTGGACTCTAAAACACAAGCAAAATAGTTTTGTTTTTTAAAATTAGATGTTTTATTAGGAGAAGGCATGACTTTGCATTCTGAGTACTGCTGAGCCACAGGAATGGGGGCTGTGAAAACTCGGTGAAGGTCAGTGGTGTGGCCTGGGAAGGCACAGTTCCCTCCACAGCATTCCAGCAGCATCCAGAGAGGCGTGGGGTGCTTCCATAGGCTCCTGAGAGCCAACTGTGCCCATCTCTTCCCAATTCTGCATTCAGTGGTGCCACGTGGGTAGCTTGGAACTAACTGGCCATGGCAGGGGGATTTACACCAAGGAAAATGGCACATGCTCCAAATTAGGACTTCTTGTCCAGGGGAGCTGGTTTGGAACTATTGAAAAATGAATTCTGTATGACCATGTGCACATTTTTATTTTGTTAAGACTCTTTGTTCCTTAGTTTCTTTATCCCTAAAATAGAGGAAAATATTTGAACCCCATATAACTGTGATGTGGTTTGAATGAAATAATTTATGTAATTTATGTAATTCCTAAAACAGCACGTAGTGCATAATTCTCAATAAATGTTAAATGTTGTTATATCTGGGGCTACCGATGCTTAATGCCTTCTAGTGGTGAAATCAAGCTGCCTTTTTGGGGGGGGAAATGAGGATGAATCATAACAGTTAAATATTTATTGAATATTTGCATGTGCTTGGCAGAGTTATAAACATATCCTATATATTTATGCCATTAAATCTGTACTCTGATACCATGAGAGAGAAATTCATTTTATCCACATCCAGCAAAGGTTGAAACAGGCTTGACAAGGACATCAATAGTAGTGAGTCTGGGATATGAACCCAGGTAATTTGCCTCTGTTAGGCCTATACTTCTGTGGTTCCAGTAAAGCTCATAAAACATTAGCAAAAGACGGGGGCTTAGATGAACCTGGTCCAGTACCTTGTTTTTCACAGATGATGGAAATGAGACTGAGAGAAGGAGAGAATGACTTGCCTAAGGTCACATACAGAGGTTTCCCTTTCCAGTTCAGCCCTCTTTTTGTTTAAAAAGGAAATAGCGGGGCACCTGGGTGGCTCAGTGGGTTAAAGCCTCTGCCTTCCGCCCAGGTCATGATCCCAGGGTCCTGGGATCGAGCCCCACATCAGGGTCTCTGCTCAGCGGGGAGCCTGCTTCCCTTCCTCTCTCTCTGCCTGCCTCTCTGCCTACTTGTGATCTCTGTCAAATAAATAAATAAAATCTTAAATAAAAAAAAAAAAAGAGATAGCAAGACAACACCTATCTTTTGAATAGAAATGGGGAAAAGATACACCCTGGAAGGAAATTTGAAAAACAAGTAAGGCACACCTAAAAAAGAAAATACTTGGTGTTTTTGTATCTGTCTCATGAGTTGGAGAGTTGGAGAGTTGATTTCCCTTCTCTGGACTAGATAGCGAATCTTTGGATAACAATGGGATGGAATTTTCATTGCAGGGAGAATCAGAACCTCACTGTCTTCCTACAAACCTTTAGTGCCCACTCAGTGCAATACTCAAACCTTACTTAGATAGGAAATGTGTTGCTTTTCAGCTCTTGAAAATTTCTAAGTGCCCAGGCCAGCGTGCCCTGCTGCCTTCAGCCCTCCCCAAGCTGGAGCTACTGTATGTGTGTGTGTGTGTGTGTGTGTGTGTGTGTGCATATGCACATGCCTACAGGCTTGCATGTACACATACCATTAATCTCTGAAAGAAGTGTGTGGTCCCCATGTTTCACACCATTGGAAGGGTGCCCTGGTCTCAGAGCCAAGAAAGCAGAGTTTGCGACTTGAGGACAAAAGTTTGCTCACAGTCCAACCTGAAGATGAATGGTATTAATCTTCACTGGGCAATTGTCCTGGCTCAGGTAATCTTATCAGCTGTGGCACCAGAGGCAAGTCTGCTCTTCAATCCCAGGAGGCAATAGAGTGATACGGAGGCTTCCTAGACCTCCACCTGGGCTTTCTTCCTGGTGCACAAACCTGCAGCTACATTGGTAGAACACCGTCTAGTGGATTTTTGGTATAACTTGCTGAGGAACATGATGGTAAATTACGAATGTTTTCTATTTCTATAGGTAGGAAAAGCTTTATATAGAGATTGAAACATACCACATGATGCCTTTTATGGAAGTTTGGAATTGATCAGGCTGAGGAGTTTGTAGGCAGGAAGGAGATGGTGCAGGAGCTTGAATGAATTGAAGATTGTATTTGAGGAAGGAGATTTTAGATGCTGTGGATAGGACTGGGTGAGTTTTAGAGCTTTGGATCTGGAAGAGCAGCTAAGACCAGGGTCTTAGTTCCTAGGTGCAGAGCCCAAGTCCGGGATTCCCCTGAGGGTGATTTGTGGAGGAGGTGCCCTCAGGAGAAGGAGAGTGAGGAAAACAGAAAAAGGGTAAGAAATGGAAGAGGGGGAGTCTCAGCTGGAGCCTTGCTTCAGCTGAGACCTATCCCCGGCTGCACCCTGGAGATGGCTGCCCATTCAGGCAAGGGGTCGGCCCTCTGTGCCTGAGGTGGTAGATCACTGGCTACGGGCATAGCTTCCCAGATGAAGATGGTCACTTGGACTGGGGCCGGGAACGTCAATCTGGCAGAAGGAACATGGGCAAGTGGCAAGGATCTGCTACCCTCATCTAATAACCTGGGCATGTGGTATTGGGAATTTGTGTCCAGTCAGAATTATGTTGGGGAAAAGGTGTTTGCGGGCTCCACTGAAAATTCTAAGTAGCGGAGCAGACAGGTTTCAGAGCGGACTGTAACCGCTAGAATCAGCTAGGCCCTGATAAGATCTGAGTAACCTGGGTGTGGGCAGTGAGCGGCCTGAAATCCTTATAGGACACCAGATATGAGAGTTGTCCCTTCTCTCCTGGTCTCAAAGTGGTGGCTGCAAGATGCTCTTGGAATTTGCTCAGCTATTAAAGGGATCATTATTGTTTGTGGATTGGGAAATTCTCTAATGTTTGGGGAAGAGCAAATCAGGGATAGAATGGGAGACCCAGAGGTTGAGTTTTTCCACAGGGTTGTGACGGTGACCTCAGGTCTGGTGCTGGTGCTGTGAGGACAGAATGAAAGGGGGAGGAAAGAAGATGGTGTCCCACCTCGGGAGTTCAGGGCTTCCTTGTTGTCTTCTCAAACAGAGACCTCCGGGGTCCCTGCCACTGAGAAACTTCATGGTCTGGGGGCGAGATTCTTAACCTTTTGGTGCCTCTCTTTCTCCACCAATAAAATGAGGCTGATACTGTGAGGACTCTATGAGATAATATATTTAAAGTACTTTGCATGTAGTTAGTACCAGTAAATTGTATTATTATGAGATATTATTGTGCGCTGTTAATGGATCTTATTACCAGTGAAAGATTGAATCTCTTACCTTCTTCCTTTCCTAGACTTTGAATGTATTCACGTTGTAGTTGAATATCTAAACATAAGGGAAAATTTTAAGAGAAATTTGGAGTGTCACAAAACAGCAGACATTTAACATGTTCCTGCATATGTTATTACTGCTCAATGTGGTGATTTTCTTTTACTCTGTGTACTTACATTTGTGAAACTGATTTGGGGGTAGTTAGACCCCAGGAGATGAAACAAAGTGGAAGTAAAACTCCTTAGTTAAGCACGTAAGGGGCTGGCAGCATTTGACTTTGAATTAGCCAGGTTAAAGTAAGCTTGTATTTTAATACAATAACAATAAGACAGTCTAGGCAGCTGAGGAGTGGGAATTGTTTTGAATTACATACTATTTGGGGAAGAAAGAGCTGTGCTCCGAATAACAAGGTTTTACTGTACATTGCTTATTGTATGGATTCTGCTGTCTCTTAGAAATGGCTCTTTGTGTTTTGAGTTTTTTATGGCTGTCGTGCCATTCTGGGAGCTACTCAGATCTTTGTGTTATTCTATTGTCAGCCATAATGAAATAATTGGGATGACAATTATTTGCTTGTTTTGTTTCAAAAGTTTTCTGTGTTCAGTTCCTTCTATTGTCTCCCTCAGGGTACCATGGTGTGATATATCATGCCTGCCTAGATTCCAAGAACAAAAACCGAAAAAAAAAAAGGGCATTATTATTATTATTATTTTTCCTGGAGAAGTGCCTCCCTAAACACCAAGTTGAATGGAGCTGTATTAAAAGTCCTATAGTGAGCCTTAAAAATAATTGCAGCCACCCCTCCCTCAAATAGTTGAGACATACCGAGCTGAGAGATGAGGTCAGTCTCCCGTGGAGCTTAGCAGTCTAATTTTCCATGTTCTAAATCAAAACAGACAGACAATGAAGCATAGCATTTGAGATCACACTCGGTGGAAAATTCTGGAAGTATGGCAGCTCAGGTTGTGCTGAGCCTAGGTTGGCGATCAGATGGCGTCGCCATGGTTGTGAAAACAGTAACTCTAGTTCCTGCTTCTAGGCTAACCCTGTCCAGAGATTTTCGGGAATTAACTAAGGTTCAGTAGTAAAGGTTTGGACCAGCACGGGGATGGCTGTTGCTGTCACTCCACTTTATAGTCTTGCCAGGAAGGGGCTTCGCCAGGACTCCCCTCAGGCCTGGAATGGCACGCTTTGAAAGTGCTCCAGTGGCATGTTGAGGACCAGGGCCAGATGCCACCCAGACCCAGACAGTGTGGCTGGCTGCATTGTGTGTTTTTTGAAGTGAGACTTGTCTTCAGTCGCAAACATTACCACTTACTGGAGCTTAACTTCTGAGTCCTCTTAGTTGTTTAAAAGAAAAGAAAAAAAAAAAGAAAGGAGGTGTCCGAGACTATAGTTGTTCTTGCCTGATAGTGTTAGTGTGAGACTTAAGTGAGATCACACAAGAAAACATTAAGCCTAGAGCATAATACACGCTTCTCAAAGAGTGACCCAATAGTCACACGGTTGTGGGCTGGTTCTGGGCCCTCCCACAGTGCGCTGGGCGTGCCTCTGCTACCAGCTTTGGGGCGTGCCTAGGGTCAGAGCGCACAGCCCTGGGTTGCAGGCTGTGGCTGCGATGCAACGTCTCTGGGCCTCAGGGAGCCGATCGCCCAGTTTTTGCTTTCACCTGACTCTGAGGGTTAGTGGGGAACAGATGGAAAAGAGCCATGGGTGGTTAGAAATATCCAGCCGGAGGCGAGAGAAGAGTATGACCTTGCATTCCGCATTTGAATCCGTTCTTTCAGTCTGTCATTGGAGATGCCTCTGCATATGTAAACACGTGCATACACCACGCACACCCACGTGTGACGCTCCAATATTGTCTAGAGGAGGACAAAATATCTTGATGAAAATGAATAATTCAGCTAATCACCCAGATGTTTTAGCTCTATGGTGCCACACAGCTGGGTGATCTAACTGTTTGGTGACTTGCAAATAAAGCATGTAGATAATAGAATCTCCTTTTTTTTTTTCTCCTCCAGATTTTTGGCATCAGTTAGACATAATCTAAATGATATGGCAACATATGGTAAGATCTCTCACATTCAAAAGCATGCAAGCAGCTAGCTAACACTTTCTACTAAAAAAAAATTGCTCATAGGTATTTTGATGAATCTAAAATTTTCACAAAGCACATCGCTTGAAAGAAATATGGCAGCAAAACAAACTGCTGCATTCAAAGCAGGGGGATTGGAAAGTGTCAGGCAAACATTTTTAACCTCATGTTTGTGTGAGGTCTGGTCAAAATAGATTTTCTTTTAAGGAAGTAGTTTTAAAAAGGGCTAAAAGACAAAGATTTAGTGTTTGCAGGAAGTCCTTCAGGTTTGTCTAAAGCTTCAAGAATTCTGTCTTTGGCGTCCAGCTATGACTCTCATTAAATAAGCATTTTTGCTTTCTGATGTGTGCAGTTTGAACGAACCAGTTTCATGTTATACCTTGAAATTAATTACTGTGGAAAGTCCATGTAATATGACTGTGAGACAGAAATTAAGTTGGACAGGAAGCCAAGTGGATGAGCATGAAGCTGAAATAAACACCAGGGCAACATGGGAGAGGCGGAAGGTTTAAAGAGTTTTTAGATCATCTGTACGTTCGTTTCAATTTTTTAGATCCAAATCTTTAAGTGTTTTTCTGTAATGAATGGGGTGATTGAAATTACAAAGTGGGAAGAGAATTTACTGCACTGAAATTTTCATTTCTACTTGCAGACCTCTCAAGAATATGGAGTCTGGGCCCTGAGCCGGCTGATAGGGAACAGCCCTCTGGTGTCTCACGTGTGAATTAATGGTTCAGTTTCCGGGCACGAGATTTACAGGAGTGAGGCAGAGCAAAGAGTCCAAGCATAGGTAGGGGCACATTTGAAGACTCCAGGCACCACTTGCGAAGGAGGAGTTTCCTGGCACATATAATCAGCTCCAGCCCTATTGCTGCCATGTAGGAAGTGGATCCCATGTGACCTCTTTTGGAAAATCCAGAAGTCTGGAATTCTAGGAAATGGTTTCCAAAATGTTTAAGTTTTGGCTTACTCAGTGATCAGCCTATGGATCTCCTGTTTGTACTTTTGCTGTCATCCAACCACACATGTTAAGGATGTGGAAACCAGGCCCAGAGAAGTTCAGTTCCATGTCGGGAGTCTTGCAGTGAAGGGGCGGCCCTGGGACTTGAACGCATATCACCCGTCTCTTCTCTTGCTTATGCTTCTGTGGAGAGCACAGGTTCTACTCTGTGGAGAGCACAGGTTCTACTCCTAGCAGGTTTCAACAAGAGCTGGTGAGATGAATTCCATGGATTCTTGAAAGTTTTAATAATTAAACTCTAGTACTCCCTAACAATTTCCCTAAGATAAATATTTACTCAACAAATATTTGTCATTGTTCTCTTTTTGAATGTCTACATTTTTCTTTGTTCTACTTCGTCTTCATTCAGCTCCAGTTACTTTTCTCCACTTATAGTCAATATTTCTTCCTTTCTCAAACAATGCTTCCACATTCTCTTCACATCATCTGTTTCTGTTTGACTTTTACTCCTTATAACTCAGTCTCCCAAGGTCTGAAAGTATCTTTAATTGATTATCCCACCACTACATAGTGCTAGTATTCATCAGAAGGAATAAAATATAAGTTTGTAAGTCTGAACATTGTACCATGGGGGCCACTACTTAATCCCCACAGGGTATGAGGAGAATGTCTACCTAGCTTTCAGCCTCAAGATCTTGAATTTAATGCCTGTAAGAGAAGAAGCACTTGTCTAAAGAATCGGGTGTGTACTCTGGGATTGCTTTCTGTGAATCCAAATAATGTTTGAAGAAATTAATTTCTGAAAGCATAAGGTGCAGGGAAAGGAAAAGTCCTCTTGTGAGGACACAGGGGTGAGACACAGGAAGGGGTTCAATCTCTACTGGGCTCCTAACTATACCCACCCTATGTAGCACCAGACTAGGGACTGTGCTACTCACACCTTTGTTTAGGGTTGATGGGAAACTGTGCTGTGATTCTGTTACTGACCATCTCCTATGTTTGGATGGCACTTCAGCTGGCCAAGAACTTCCACATGTCACTCTCCCCATTCAGCAGTAAGTGAAGCTCAGAGAGGGGAAGGGATTTTGCTTAGTCCTTCATATTCAGGTCAGAGAAGAGCTAGACAGAAGTTGGCCAACCCCAGCTCTCTTTCCTCTGAGCACCATCTTAGCTTTAGGGTCACTCCAGCTCACTCCCATGTTGCAATGATGGGCCTATTTGAATGGACAATCTGTGGGAATCATTTTGTACATTTTCCTACCCAAGGTAATTGCGGCTATGAAGACAATGGCTATGCCAGGAAGTAGTTACCAATACTAATAGAAGATCCCTACTTCCTAGACACTATTATTTGTGCACGAGGGCTGTTTGGGTAGAAAAGGAAGAAACCGTTTCCTGGCTGGGATTTTCAGACTAGTAAATTGGCTCTCCTGACTTAAATTCATATTGTAACCAATTGGTGGTAGAATTTGTGTTCTGGGCTGTGCATATGCTAAGCAATGATTTTCCCTACTTGCCTGATTATGGAATAGTGCACACGTTTTACCTTGTGGCAGAAAGAAACAGCTTGTGTTGCCTCAGGAGGAAATCTCTCATCTGATAATTATGCTTTGAGGTATTGGCATTGCTAAATGCTGACCCGTGGGCAGGCCATGGAAAGAATCGCGGAAAAAGCAGCTTTGTTCAGGGCCTTCTCCTCAACTAGATTTAAAAAACAAATGTCTTCAGAGTAAAGCACTGAAGGGTGAGAGGCAGCAAACAGCCATATTATTAAAGCATTCGTCATGAAGTTAGTTACAGGCGGGCCCAGGAAGGGTGCCAATCCTGCTGGTGAGGCTGCCTTGCCAAAAATTTCTTGTAAATTATCAAGAGTTCCCAAAAGATCTTGAGGCATGAAAAAGGAAAGGGCAGAGTTACTCCCTTGCAATTCTAATTCAATCGCTTCTGAACTGTAGCTTCAGAGACCTGTCAAGGGAGACGGTCTGCTACAAGAGGAAGGCTGAATTTAGGGGAATGGAAGATGTGGTGCTTAGGATGACTGTGGTGATGTTCCCTGGAGGTGTATATTTGCAGACCTGTTTGTTTATGTGAACGAGAACACATTTATCTTGTCTGCTTTTTCTCATCTAGCAGAATGAATATTTTGAATATTGATAGATTCACCTTTGATGATCATTATAAACAGAATTGCAGAATAAGTTATTTCCAATTCAGTTCATAGAGGAATGCACTAAATTTTTGCTTTAACCTCAATACAGAATGTGGCCAAATTGCTTTTTTGGCTTTAGCTTTGACCTTGACCATGGCCTTTAAAGCTGAGTAATCAAACGTCCCACTTCAATATTATGAATGGCACCTCTGAACTTGGGATGCTCAATGATTACACGATTGTATTATCATGCATTATTAGCATGCTAAAACCAGTAGTAGAAACAAAACACATTTATCTGAATAATCACATAAAATATAGGTAAACATCCTATGTGTAATGTGCTTTATATTACGAAATCTCTGTCCATTTAAAATACAAATGTATGTTTATTATTGCAGGAATAAAGTTTTAATTTTTGATAATGATGAATGTCTAGTCTTAGAAGCAAAACAGTTTTAAATAGTTTAAAATCTTCAAATAAGTGGGGCTATAGATTGACAGTTAATTTTAATAGATAATGGATTAGGTACATAGCTTTAAGGATGAGTCTATCCTTTTGAACCAGTAAACATTTATAGACAAATAATACAAGAAAACTCCTGTAACAGTACAGATTGCATTACATCATAATTACTAGCTTTGTAGAACTGTTTGCACTAGAGAAATTAAAACTTAAAGAGTAGTATTTGATTTTCAGTTGTTTAATTCCATTTAAATTTTTTTTTTTTTAAGTTCTATTTAGGAAATTCTTCACAGAGATATCATTCCTGCTAAATTTAAAAAAATCTGACTAGTAACTTTTTTAAAAGTTAGGCTTATTGAGATATGATTATATACAGTAAAAGCTACCGTTTGTAGGTATACAATTTCATGAGTTTTGGAAAATATGAATAATCCTGTAATCACAATCATAATAAAAATAGAGGCTAGATCTAAATTAGTTTTCTAGGGCTACCTTTATAAAATGCTATAGACTAGGTGGCTTAACAGGAATTTTCTCTTGATTCTAGAGGCTGGAAGTCCAAGATCTAGGTGTTGGCAAGTGTGGTTTCTTCTGAGTCTTCTGCAGACGGTGCTTTTTTACTGTGTCCTCACATGCTTTCCTCTGTGGGTGAACCTCTGGTGTCACAGGGTTCCACTTCCTGTGAGAGCACCAGTCCTGTTGGTTGAGGGTACACCCTCCTGGCCTCATTTTAATTTCATCACAGCTTTAAAGACTCTATCTTCAAATTACAGTCATATTCTGAAGATTTGGGGGTGAGGGCTTCAACATATTTGCAGGGGACAGTTCAGCCCTTAACAGTCTCCATCACCCTGAACAGTTCCCTCTTGCCTCTTTGTGGTCAGTCCTCTCTTTCCTGACCCTAGTTTATGGCAATGTTGATATTTTTCATCCCTATCACTTTTATTTCCCCCCTGGAATGTCATATAAATAAAATTTACAGAGCTGTCCTGAGGGATGCCTGCTTGGAAGTGATGGGCTCATCATTCTCTGATACTGATCCAGGTAAGGAAGGCCCAATGGCTGATTCTTTTCAAAAGTGTGCACATTTCCAGTGCTCCAAGGCCTGGACAAATCTCCTTGGCTGCCCTTTTCTTAGATGTCAGGGCTTTTTTCTTAGAGGTTAGGACGCTATAGGTCTTTCTTCAGATTGTTTACAAGGCAACTGACAAACTTATACGTTTGATAGTGTTAATGGTCACAGTCATCTGCAGACCACTCATAATGTACCAGACATCAAGTTAAATGCTTGAGGTAAGTTCTCATGAATTCCCCCATGACAGCATAATGAATTCCCCTCCTCAGGTATGTGTGTTTCTCCAGTTTTAGAGATTCATACATACCAGTTTAAAGGGCTTAAGGTACTTGTCAAGTTCTTTCATCTTTTTCACGTTCAAACTTATTTTCCAAAAATGCAATAAGATGGGATCGGGATGGAGACAAACCGTAAGAGACTCTTAATCTCACAAAACAAACTGAGGGTTGCTGGGGGGAGGGGCATAGGAAGAGGGTGGCGGGTTACAGACATTGGGAAGGGTGTGTGCTATGGTGAGTGCTGTGAAGTGTATAAACCTGGTGATTCACAGACCTGTACCCCTGGGGCTAATAATACATTATAGGTTTATACAAAATTTAAAAAAAACCCCTTATTTTCTGATTCCAACAACTTATTGTGATTTCCCAGTGTCTTCACTGTTCATTTAATAGGGAAACAGGAAAATCCTCTTTATGGGGTTTCCTTCCATCCTCACCCCCGAACACAGGTTAAGCTGCCCTGGGCCTATGATGAGGAAGAGGATAGAGTATGAAATGATACTGATGAGAAAACATAAGTCATTTCCTTGCCTTTTTCTAGAACACATTACAACAAAGGGAATTTTTTAAAAGCCGTGGTCTCATTCCGTCCTGTCAGCAGAGCTGTTTATCCTCTGTCCTTCCAAGGAAGCCCCCTCTGTGATGAGTTCATAGAACCTCAGTCCCAAAGAATTGGATAATGCCAAAGAAATTCTTTAAAGTCATAATATTTCAGAGAGAAATATCTTAGCCTAATGGCCATGAAATTAATGAAATTCTCTAGCTCTCTTTTTAAACAAATGAAAAAGCTGAGCCCAGGAAAATCGCAGTAACTCGATCCGCCTCACAGAAATGGATTCCCGGCGGCTCGATGCTCAGTGTACTGTTTGTGCTCTACCTGCACCTCACCTCAGAAGTAGAATCAGGTGAGATTCTCACCACCAGAGTTACATTCTCTTCCCCCTCTGGCCTAAGGCAGGATTGACATATGGGATTCGTTTTCTATTCCAGCTCTAATATACTTGAAGTGGATACTAAAAGCACCGTATTGAGCAGGGCTTTGAGTGTACATCTGGGCTTAATGGGAAGGAGGGTCATAACTGATTGCTGATGTCTGCCGTGGGTATGGGATGGGGACAGTAGCAGCACGCAGATCTGCCAACCCTGGGTGAAGGCGTTGCCACTCTGGGAGTCTTCTTTGAAAAAGAAACATCTTTGGGAAGAACACATCACCATTGGCAACTTGTGATAAATACATCTTAACGGCAGCTAGTGACTACTGGAGCGAGGCGAGATTTGCAGAGAAACAGAAGATAGGTGGGTCTAGCACTTGGGAAAGGACTCATAGAGGGCAGACTCAGAAAGGGAGCTGCAGAAGTGCTGGTGTGGGGTCTGGGCCAGCAAGAGCCGTCGGAAGCAGAATGAGCGCCTGGGGTGTCTGTTGGCTAGCAGAACTCTGGCTGACACCAGTAGGCAGAAATGATTTGGAAATTGGAAGTAGGAAGGCACTAGAATGACCAAATGTCCCAGTCTGTCTGGGATGCAGGACTTCCCAGTTTTAAAACAGAGGTAGTCCTAGGGGAACTAGGGGAATTGGTCACCCTAGAAGGCATTGTCACAAATTTTACATGCATCATACTATGGGTCAGGGTATTAATAAGTTATTGCTGCAATAGTGCTGTCAAACGAACACCCTAAAAATCGCAATGGCTTATAGCCACCAATATTTTTCTTTTTCGGCTCTGTACATTTGCTGTGGTTTGACTGATTAAGGCTGGCCTCAAGTTTGAGAACCAAATACAAGTCTCTTTCATAAGCTTTCTCTATGAACCAGTGACTTCTAGAGCAATTTTTTCTTATAGAAATGGCAAGCACAAGAGGCCAAGGCAAGTGGTGCACATACAGTTAAAACCTTGTCTCACGAATGACATTCCATTGGCTTGAGTAAGTCATGTGACATCCAGCGTCGCTGGAGTAGATGAACGTGCTCCACTTTCTTGGATGCAAAAGTCCTGCTGGGGCATGTGGCAAAGTGTACAGAAGGCTTTTCCTTCTATAAGGTGCAAATGAAGAGTGGGAACAACACTCCATCTGTAAAGTCAGCGAGTAACTTGAGTGCAACATGCCAACAAAATATATCGCCATTGACTGGCGTGCTAGGTGCCCCCAAACTGCTTGAGAAATGAGTGAACACCTCTAAACGAGGATTGTCTCTAATAAAGTGGCACATGTTCCCACTAAAAAAGTCATTTGGCTCCTCTGTCATTCGATAGCAGGAGCTCCTTAGCACTGCTGAAGATCAGATGCTCCATTGACTGTTTAGGAATCTGTCCTTCCTTTGACCCCCTGCTACCCCTTGCTATCTGTAAGGATTTTTCTTTTTCCTACTTCCATGTCTCTCATCCTCCAGCTAGACAGTCAGCTCCTGTCGACCCAGAGAAGTGTGAGAGCTGTCCTTTGCCCTTCCCACTCTAGGAAGACCAGTGCCTTGAACGCTTCAGGGACGTGTTGTTTGCCCTTGCTCACTCTGGTCCCTCTCTAGCTCTCCCTTTGTACCTCACCCAGGGGTCGGCATATGGCTAGCTGGTGTTCCAAATGTGTTTGACTTGAAAACCCATGTGACTTTAAGATATTTTTTAGGTTTCAGAATTAAATGCAAACCTTATCACCACCTGCCCTTCCCCCACCTTGGTCTCCATGGTCACTGTGTGTGTGTGTACGTGTGTGTAGGAGATTTGCTGAAATCATTTTGAATGTTTTTTTATGATCCTAGCTTTACATTTCTAATTTTGGATTCTTCTCCTCCTCCTCCTCCTTCTTTTTTTTTTTTTTTTCTTTTACTAAGCAATGAAAAGTATGGCTAGATGGGGGAAACAGTAGGAAAAGTCAGCCAAATATTAGATGAGCTTGGATGGAAGTTGAACCTTCTCTGGCACATAAAGGAATTCAGAAGCCTCTATTTATCTTAGCAAGAACTCAGGTGTTCTTTAATTCTTAGGGTCCAAGGCATGCAGGAAAGAGTCAAGTCTCAGAGCTTGTCAGGTCAAGCTTGGCTTTCAGCTCTGAAGACTTCGAAAAAACAAAGTCTGAGCTTGATGCATAGCAGAAGCCACAGTTTCCTTTCAAGCTAAACAGTTGATTCAGAGGCTTAAAATAAAGCCACTAGACCAAACCAGTGGTCTCTCCGGACAGGCACAGTGCACCACCATATAGTCTGTTTCATACAAGGTGGAAGGAACACAACTAAACACAGGTGTCTCTCCCTACTGAAAAGAAATCTGTTCCTGAAAAGCTGACTGCATAATAAATCTCATTATATAGACTTGTACCCTCTCACTGACTCCAATAAAATAGTAGAAAATACTTGCCAATAAAAAAAAAAAATGGCCTCTAAATGCCATAATACCACATGACAGAATGAGAGGCTGAGAGGAAATATATTTATGTCATTTAAAGAGGATTACAAATTACAAATGCTGTAACTGGATGCGGGTTGGTAAACATCCTTTTGTGACCTATTGCTCACAGATGAATGGGCAAGATATGAAAAACCTGAGAACGAAATGGGTGTGAGATCACTTGAGGGATTTGCTTTCCTTGTACGCAGGTTTTAGAATTGTGATTTCTCCCTTCCTGGACCTTCCTCCTCTCCCTCTTTAGTCCCTATTGTTATAGCTAGGTACACTGAAAGAAAATTTGAGTGCTTTTCAGCACTTCTAACCTTTTTCTGTCTTCAACCCTGAGGGATGTAATACAGTTCCATTATCAGTAACTCATTAGGACTGATTTTCACTGGGTGAATGTCTATGGGGGTGGGGAAGGGTTGTGTGTAGTTGGAAAGAAGTTAATTTTCCTTCCTCTGGCGCAGCTGATTAGTATTGGTGACATGCATTATGTCATTTCCTATTTTTCTACTGTCTGTGTTTTGATGAACGGGGTCCATTACTTTCTATGCCTCAATTTCCCCAAGTGTAAAGTGGATGTAAAGATACACGCCGTACTAGAAAGTCTCAAGGAGGGCACTTCTGTCTTCCATGCAGCAACTGGAAATGGGGTGGGGGGTATGTTATTTGGGTTGTTACAATGACTGTGTGGTGGGAGGGGCCAGGGCTGCTCAGTGTCTTGCAATGCACAGGATAGTCCCACATGATAATTTGTCCTGCCCCAAAGGAGAAACACTGCAAACATATATGAGTGTTCCGTGGAGTCTAAAGTGACAAACAGTGTAGGGAATCCATAGCTAATGTCATTGCCATTCTTTTTTTTTTTAATTTCCTTTTTTTTTTTTTTTTTTTTTACTTTTACCTTCTTACTTATTTTTTAAATTTAAATTCCATTAAGTAACATGTAGTGATTATTAGTTTCAGAGGTTAAGGTCAATTGATCATCAGTTGCATATAACACCCAGTGCTCCTTACATCACATGTCTTCCTTAATGTCCATCACTCAGTTAGCCCATCCCCTCATCCCTTTGCCTCCAGCAACCCTGTTTGTTTCCTATGATTAAGAGTCTTCATCTTGCTTTACTTTCCCCTCCCTTCCCTCTGTCTTGTTTCTCAAATTCCTCATATCATTGAGATCACATGATAATTGTCTTTCTCTGATTGACTTATTTCGCTTAGCATAATACCCTCTAGTTCATCCATGTCATTGTAAATGGTAAGATTTCTCTTTTTTTGATGGCTGAGTAATGTTCTATTATATATATATATTTATATACTACTTCCTCTTTATCCTTTCATCTGTTGGTGGACATCTGGGTTCTTTCCATAGTTTGGCTATTATGGACATTGCTGCTATAAACGTTGGGGTGCAGGTGCCACTTCAGATCACTACATTTGTATCTTTGGGGTAAATACCCAGTAGTGCAATTGCTGGGTCATAGAGTAGCTCTATTTTTAACTTTTTGAGGAACTTCCATACTGTTTTCCAGAATGACTTTACCACCTTTCATTCTCATGAACAGTGTTAAGAGGGTTCCCCTTCCCCACGTCCTTGCCAACATCTGTCACTTCATAACTTGTTAATTTTAGCCATCCTGACCAGTGTCAGGTGACTTTGTTTTGAGCTTCCCTATTGCTGAGTGTCTTTGATCATCTGAATGTCTTCTTTGGAGAAATGTCTGTTCATGTCCATTTCTTGATTGGTTTATTTGTTCTTTCAGTATTAAGTTTGATATGTACTTTGTAGATTTTGGATACTAGCCCTTTATCTGATATGTCATTTGCAAATATCTTCTCTCATTCTGTCAGTTGTCTTTGGGTTTTGTTGACTGTTTCCTTTACTGTGCAAAAGCTTTTTATCTTGATGAAGTCCCAATAGTTTCTTTTGCTTTTGTTTCCTTTGCCTTTGGAGGTGTGTCTAGCAAGACGTTCCAGCCAAGTTCCCAGAGGTTGCTGCCTGTGTTCTCCTCTAGGATTTTGATGGATTCCTATCTCACCTGTAGGTCTTTCCTCCCTTTTGAGTTTATCTTTGTGCATGCTATAAGAAAATGGTCCAGTTTCATTCTTCTGCATGTGGCTGTCTAATTTTCCCAGCACTGTTTGTTGAAGAGACTGTCTTTTTTCTTTCCTGCTTTGCTGAAGATTAGTTGACCATAGAGTTAAGGGTCCATTTCTGGACTCTCTATTCTGTTCCATTGATCTATGTGTCTGTTTTTGTGCCAGTACCATACTGTCTTGATGGTTACAGCTTTGTAATAGAATTTAAGTCAGGAGTTGTGATGCCACCAACTTTGGTTTTCTTTTTCAACATTCCTTTGGCTTACTTGTTTTTGTTTGTTTGTTTGTTTTCTGGTTCCATACAAATTTAGGATTATTTGTTCTAGCTCTGTGAAAAAAATTGTTGGTATTTTGATAGGGGTTGCTTTCAATGTGTAGATTGCTTTAGATAGCATAGACATTTTCACAATATTTGTTCTTCCAATCCATGAGCATGGAACATTTTTCCATTTCTTTGTGTCTTCCTCAATTTTTTTCATGAGTGTTCTATAGTTTTCTGAGTATAGATCCTTTGCTTCTTTCAATAGGATTATTCCTAGGTGTCTTATGGTTTGGGGTACAATTGTAAATGGGATCAACTCTCTAATTTCTCTTTCTTCTGTCTTGCTGTTGGTGTATAGAAATGCAGCTGATTTCCATATCTTGATTTTATAATCTGACACCTTACTGGATTCCTATATGAGTTCTAGCAGTTTTGGGGTGGAGTCTTTTGGGTTTTCGACATAGAGTATCACATCATCTGTGAAGAGTAAGAATTTGACTTCTTCTTTGTTGATTCAGATGCATTTTATTTCTTCTTATTGTCTGATTGCTATGGCTAGGACTTCCAGGACTATGTGGAATAGCAGTGGTGATAGCGGACAGGACAGCTCTGCCATATTCCTGACTTAGGGGAAAAGCTTTCAGTTTTTCCCCACTGAGAATATTTGCTGTGGGCTTTTCATAGATGGCTTTGATGATATTGAGGTATGTTTCCTCTGTCACTACACTGTGAAGAGTTTGGATTAAGAATGGATGCTGGAATTTGTCAAATGCCTTTTCTGCATCTATTGTGAAGATCATATAGTTCTTGTCCTTTCTTTTACTAATGTGGCATATCACATTGATTTGTGGATGTTGAACCACCTTTGCAACACAGGAATAAATCCCACCTGGTTGTGGTGAATAATCCTTTTAATGTATTGTTGTATCCTATTAGCTAGTATCTTGGTGGAAGTTTTGCATCCATGTTCATCAGGGATATTGTTCTGTAATTCTCCTTCTGGGTGGGGGGCCCTTGTCCGGTTTTGGGCATCATTGCCTTAAGAGGGCTGTGCTGATTCTTTGAAGGATTGCTGCCTTGTGATATGACTTGGTTTGGCTATGTTTATACCCATTTTCCAGAGGAGAGCTCTTACTCGCTCCTTGGTATAAGATAGGTGAGTTCATCATCTGTTCACCTAAGCCCATTTAAGAAAATAACACCACTAATCACCATGATAATATCTACCCTTAAACGAGCATTTATTATTCTATAGGTGCAAAACCAAGGATCTTTCATGCTTTATCCCACTTATTCTTCATGATGACCCTTGCAGCAGGTCCTGGGGCTATCCAGCCTAGAGACAGGGAAACTGGTTATCAGACCTTGCACACTTCATTTGGAATTAAGAACCAGAGCTTGAGAGTGGTGGTGAGGGCAGTGTGTTTCTTGGGTAACAAAGCTTCCTCTCTCCTGTCTTTGCTTCTTCCAGGTCTTCTTCCTCTACTCAATCTTAAACAAAGAAATAAGAAAATTGAAGTGTGAATTCTTTAACAAAGGCATTCAGGGTGAGCACTTGAGTTTCTATACACACAGCGTACTTCCCAGCCAGATGAGGCCCACGCTGTGATTGACGCCTACCAGCGCTGTGCAGGATGGCATGCCGGGGTGTCCTCAGTTCCTACCACTGTTGGAAGCTTACCCTCCTTTGAAGATTGCTTTTAGCTTGGCCCTGGTCTGGCAGAGAGGGTCAAAATGGCCCCTAGAATATCTTCCCTTGTGGATAAGATGCCTCTATATGCTATCTCTTCTTGAGTGTTTTTGCTCTGCCAATCTGTGAGAGATGCCTATAAGATGAGAGTTATTTAACATTATCAGTGTCTCTCTCTCTCTCTCTAAAAAGAGAAATCACTTTTATAAAGATCAACTTTAATTATAAGAATATATGATGTCATTGTCATATGGGTTTGTTGAAAGCCTAATAATTGGATTATCATGGCAGGCTGTCATCAAGGAGAACACCACTCTAGACTCCAGGAACAGCTTCCCTGGGGTCACAGAGCATTTTCTGGGTTTGCTTCCCCAGGGAGGCAGGCCACCCTCTTGTCTGAAGTAATTTTTTCCTCCTGGAGCTATACACAGGATGTGCCGTGTCTGCGTTTGCCATTTTTCTTCCAATGAATAAGAAAAGCTGCCTTTTAATCTCTTTAATTCGTTTTCACAGATCAGTGCATTTGCAAAAGTGGAGAGCAGAGACATGGGGTGAAGTGGGGAGTCCTGACAAACGCAATTGGCAAAGGCACAATTTACAACAAATGAGAATCTTGGAATTCTATTGCCAAATTATGCAAACCTTTCCAGAAAGAGCAAGTCACAGCAGATCAGATAACTGGCTCACAATTAACACTGACAAAGAACAGCATCACTCTCCCTCTTCCCCTTCTATTTGTTTCCCCCGTGGGTGTCCATGGTGGAGAAGCCTCGGGGACCATGTGATGAGGGGTGCGTGCAGCTGGAAAGGAGGGGAGGGGAGGGGCTGGGTGCAAGGGAAGGAGGGCCCTGCCTTGTTCAGACCCTGGGAGGACTTCATTCCTGTTGTCTGCTTAAGCTCTGTGGGATGTTACCCAAGCCAGGAGGTGCTCCAGAAATACTTTCGCTGGACCCAAGTAAAGTGAAGTGAGCAGTTCATTCACTGCTAGGGCTTTAGGTGATGAACCAGCACCCACGGGCCAGCCCACACTAGCAAAGACCATTCCTTGGTCAAAGGAAGAACATCTCAGTAGTAAATCTTTGTCATTTTGCTGCTGCGGGTCCAACCAGCAATGAACCCATCGGATCCAGAGAGACTCGGAGATGTTCCCACAAGCACATGAATGTGTACTTTGGGGGGATGGGATATACCCAAGATGTGTAGGTTTATGGTCAGTCGGTGTTCCAGCTTGGGGGGGTTCTCTGCCTCTGTGTCCTATCGCGCTCCACCTGGCTCCAGCCTTCCCCTTACATTTCTGGCACAACCCTGTGGTTTCCTCATCCAGAACTTGGTGTGGTCCTTACACAGCAGAATGCCAGATGGATAGGGAAGGAGGTAACACTGAGCCATTTCATTTGTCTTCATGACATCTATTTGAAGTAGAGAAGGACCACAAATAAAAATGACAGCATAGAGAGACACAGGGGAAAAATCAGGTGTCAAGGTCAGGATATGGTGGTGACTGGGGACAAAAACCTGAGGCTTCTAACAGCCCCTCTTAGACTCTTGGACTAGATGAAGCTGCTGGACTACAACAGGAAAGCAGAAAAACTGTTCATAGTTGTTTTTCTTTTGTTCCTCCCCCCCCCCCTTTTTTTTTTTTTTGAATAATCAGTACTCTACATCCTAGCTAAAATTAAAAGGCAAATAGAACCCTTTTCTCTCTTTGTTGCATTTGTCAAGCCAGACTTTCTTTTTTATGTATCCTGTTTGGTCAAAAGCATCTGGAAAAGCAGCCAAGCCAGTTTCCACTGTTCCCCTTTGGTTCTGACAAAATAGAATTGCAAACTGAGATTGTGCATGCCGCCTCCCTAGAGTGTTGTGGCTCTGCCCCCCGGAGCTGCCTTGCAGCAAGAGCCAGCCCTGTCTCCTCAAAATCAGTGCTCATCTGGCACCAGGCTTTGCCAGGGAAGGGTCTCAATACAAAGATCAAGCAACTTGGCTCAGCAACCCAGGCTCCATCCTCACGTGCTCAAGCCATGTGTTCTGTAAAGACTACTAGGGAGGGAGCATTTTCTTACAGAAATATTGCTGGCCAAAAAAAGCCAGTGCAAGGTTTTAGGAGCTGTCCATAGTTGTCTATTAAAATGCTCTTGGACCTTTGCCTGTCTATTGTTATTCATTGTCTCTCCCTAGAAGCCTCTTACATGGAACCTCTGGACGGTAGAAATCGCAGTGTAAAGCAGTCTATGCGGTGGGTGCTCAGAGACCAGGGTTCTTTCCAGTGGATCTAGTAACTTCTTTTCATTGATAGGCCATTTGCCCAGCAGTATGAGAGATGCCTCCTGATTTTGTTCTGGAAAATATCAGTCTTGATTAGAGACATTGGTTCTAGCTTCAAGGAATTTCCAATCTAATTTAAGGACAAAACACCTGCATCATTGTTCTTAAGTTACTTAAATGAGTATTTGCAAAATGATTCTTTTGGGTGGTCCGTGGAAGTATTGTTTTTTACCTACCAAGGTAGGCGATTTATTTTCTTTTTAAACCCTACTGAATCATCTTGTTTCTGTGGCGCAGCCATTGCTGATGGTAGGCTTTCTAACTCAGAAAGGTACTTGGAGTTCAGTTCTTTCTTCTTGTAGATAAGGACAATTGGATCCAGATATATCACTGCTTTTGCAGGCATAAAAGGCACATCCTCTCCCAGATTTATCAAACTCACCTGAATCTAATGAGTCATGGTAGCTCAGGGAATGGGAGATACCAAATTAGCTTTGTAGCAGTTGTGTCATCAAAACAGCAAATACATTATTTTATTCTTATGTATATAGTATAGTGTATTCCCAGTAGAAAATTAGAAATTGTGGATGTATGGTAATAATCTCACAAAAGTAAATTTTGAAGAAATACCACTGTTGTGTTCACAT
Organism: Mustela putorius furo; assembly: GCF_011764305.1. Classification (NCBI taxonomy): domain Eukaryota; kingdom Metazoa; phylum Chordata; class Mammalia; order Carnivora; family Mustelidae; genus Mustela; species Mustela putorius. Next base: position 79,263,436 of record NW_025421987.1, read on the forward strand.
ATGCTGTATAACTTCTCCCTTTCAGTAAATATGGGATGGAAATACATAAAATGCCCCCCTCCCAAAATCCTTCAGCGAGATTACTCATCTTACACATGTATCAAGGACACCAGCAAATCTGTTTATTAACATTTTAAAATCTCACACGACCAAACCGTCCCTTGCAAACACTCCTAGCCCCTTCAGAAAGAGTCACTTGTAAACAATCTCCTGAAACCTATAAAGGGATTTCAAAGTGTTGCTCCTCCATCACCGAAGAAAGTCAGAAGAGAGGAGGAGGAACGGGAGGGGGATAGGAGTGTCAGAGATGAGAGCTGCCAGAATCCCATGCCCAGTGGCTAGTTAGTGACTCATGTGGAGGGCAGTTGAGAGCGAGGCTCAGCTGGTGCTTTAAAAAAAAAAAAAAAAGAAAAAGAAAAGAAAAGAAAAAGTACAGATCTGCTCTCAGCAGTAACAGCCTCCATTATAACCTGGGCCAAGTGGGTGGAATATCCCCTCCTCCCTAGCCCCCATAATCCTCCGGCTGCCCTTGACTTTCATTTTATTCTGATTTTATCAGTGCAAAACAAAGCTAGGGGGCTGGGAGGCACAGTGGGGACAGCTGTCAGGCCACACTCCAGGCTGGATCTGAATGGGAAGTATGCTATTAGTCTGTAAAATTGTGCTCTGGGTTTTTCTTGTCATGCAAAGTTTTTCTTTTTTTTCTTCTTCTTTTTTTTTTGTACTTTTTGAAAAATAACTTGGTTTGGAATTGGCCAGCAGACCTGTCTGTTTGCTCAGCTTGATCTAAATTGGCTTGTGGTTCAAACTTCAGGTGGTTTTTCAGTTTGACTCTGTGCCTCACTCTCCAGGAAGACAAGTTAGCCCCTATTTAGCATTTTTTGCTGACAGTGAACCAGCAGGCTTGCTGTTTGAATCTATAGCTGAATATACTATTTGGCCAAAAAAAAAATTTCTTTTTTAGATCTGTTGAATTTGGTTGCTTTATTTTGGCCCAAATTCTCCTCTGTCATATTGTTTTACATTTGTCTGGAATTTACTCTTCTGTGGCTCTTTCAGCAAATTCTCTCTGCAGTTAGTTCCAGGTTTTATGAACAAATGGGAGACAGTTTGAGTTCTGGCTAGAGTGTTCCTCCATCAAAATACAGTGACAGGGAGCCCCGATAGAGTGTCCACAGACAAGACACTGCCTCCAGGGAAGATTACATTTTGCAAACAATGATCCCTTCATCTCTTAACTCAATCAAACCTCTGTGCTTAGTAGTGTGTCAGTGATGAACATATGGATGCTCCTATTAAAGCAGTAATTAATCATTACTGTGCAGGTGCAATAGTATATGTGAAGATTGGCAGTTTAGAACTATCCATGGACTATTAAGGATAAAAGCTAGTAGAGTGTTTTCCCCATAAGTCAATTTCAAGCAACATTTTGCTTCATACTTAATCTTGGAATTCTCTATTTGATTTAATATAGATTGACAAACTTGGGAGAACCGACAAGCTCCTAAAAACTTTCCTTTCCAGAATTGCGAGGGTTGTGGTGACGTACTGATCTAGCCTAGAAGTTGTGTTAAGACCAGGTGGCAGGAGTAGACGGACAAAGAGAGGCAGTAGAAGGGATTATAAAGGGAAGCCAGAGCTTGACAGTAAAATGGTCCAAACAAGTTTTGTTCAGAAACTATTGCAACAGGGGAAAAGAGACTTCCTTCTAGAGCTGGGTTCAATCCCAGATATAGCGTGGACAAGTGGAGATTTATTGCCAAGGAGCAGGGTGGTAGGGTCACTGGATGGAAAATTACTGAGAGGAGCCTGTTGGGGAGGGAGGCTGGGAGGGTTCTTGTGAAGGCAGGCCAGGACGATGAGACACCAGCTGGGGGCTGGTGGGGGCTGAGCCACGTGGTCCGACAGGGAGGGTGATCAGATATTGAGGGTGGGGGTTCGCTCTAAACGGACTTAGCGGTATTCTTGCTAAAACTGGGTGACACCGGCCCAGATGAGGATGGATGCCAAGGTTGAGCACTTAGAGGAGCCTGATTAAAGTCTAGTAGGTCATGGACTGAGTCTTTGTCACTCCAAAGATCTGTGATTTTTGTTTTAGTTGGACTAGGCTAAGTACATTTTGGTTAAAAACAATTTTTTTTTTCTTTCTTTCTCACTGACCTTTGTAGGTGGTGGGAGAGATGAGAGTTTGTTAGACAGTCACTCCTGGAACCTGGCTACTATGGGCTTCAGCATCTACAGTTATACTTTCTGGAATAATCTGCCCCCTTTGGTTACCATGGCGGGGAGGAGACCAGAGAGCTGTACAGAGGGTTTTCATTGCCTCAGCCTAGCAGGGTACATGCCACTTCCTCTTACAGCCCCTGGGCCACAGGCGGAGGGGTGTGGTTGGAGAGTGTGTGTATAGGGGGTGCTGAGTGAGAATCCCTGTGTTCTCTACTTATATTTGTTTGCCTTCTGTTTCTTTTAGGAATAAGGGCAAGAGAAAAATGCAGACATAGTATGCAAACAGAAGGAAATTCTTAAATTGTCAAGGATGTTTCTTATAGTTAATAAAACCTATTTATGCTTTTGTGTATGTTTATAATTTAAAACCTATTTCAAGCCTCAAGCAAAAATAGTTACATGGAATTTCCTTACTGCAGGTGCAAAAATGTTGAAATAATGGATATTGAAATCTATTTCCAGGATTTTAGTGTCCTTTGGACTTCAGAAAACATTTTGGAAGGTGATGACCTCATAGAATTTTTTTGGAGTTATCTTCTCCTAAATTTGTTACCCTGTGGAAAATGAGTGAAGAAAACCCTTTGTGGGGCTCTTTTACTAACAGCCATTGGACATATATAAAAGGAACTGGTTGCCTTTTAGTAGTTTCTTAGCAAACAATAGGGAAATTTACTAGTTATTTCAGAGAAATTAGTGAATAAAGTGGCGTGCAGTGCGGACTAAGCTAACTCTGGCAATATTGGACATTTAAAAGGTCAAAAAAACCTCTATTATGGCAAAAGGAAAATTGCAATTATGTAAATAAGGGGTTTCACTATATTACTTGTGTTAATCTCTTATCCCCAAAGGAGTAAATGGTTTTAGTGTATGGTGTACAACACAGAGCCATTAAGTCCATAAAAGCAGTGTTTAGTGGAAGAAATAGAAAAGTCTAATTTAATTTAAAACTGATGCATCATGGGGAGCATCTGACTTCCCAATATCGGTGCTCCAGGGCCATGACTGCGGAGCAGATAAGGGTCCCCTGCTGCAGACAGAAGCTAGGAGGCAAACCCAGGGTGAGCCCTGCCAGACCCCCAGGGCAGGGGTCCACATTATGGTGTGAATGAAGCCAAGACGTTTTCTTTTAAACCCAAACACATGAGGATGAACAGAAAATTTGATACCCAAATGTCAAGTCGGTTAGAATTGACTAGTTTGTTGAACAGCTGAATCAAATTTTATAAACTCGGGCTCGTTTGGGGTCCTAGATTCCTTCTCTGCATGCTGATTTTCAAGCTGGTGCCCATTATGCTGCTCATATTAAAATGCTATGAAAGCAAAGCATTTTGTGTTGAATAGTTGAGCAAACTCTATTATACAGTAATTATACTATCAGTATAGAATCTAATTTTATATGGAGGAGGGGGTTTTAACCAAATGAAAGAGGAAAACTCACGAACGGTGTTTTTTCATTATCACTATGGGATGGTAAAATTGCAGAACTATGCTAACTGGGGAGGCTACTTTTCAGCCTGTTTCTACTAAATAAAATTAACTCCTATTCTGCTGGATTTTAACAAACTGTAGCTGCTCAAACAATGGATGGAGATTCCAAGAGGTTGCCTCTCGTAGCTGCATATTGAGCATGCAAAAATGTCTCTGTCAATGACCAATCCTAGGCACGCTTGCTCCATTATCCATGCTATTTTAAGCATCATTAAGACACAAGGCCTCAGGGTTACAAATGAGTAGGGCCATCTTAGATTTAATTCTCGCTGACAGTGGGGATGCTGGAAGATGAGGGAGGGGAAGAGGAAGACCTAGTTAGCAGTGTAGCCGTGGTATCAACCGAGATAACTCAAGTTACTTATGAAGTAATAAGATTGGTTGTATCATTTATACAATTTAATTAAATACTTATTAAATGCCTACCATGTGTAGGGCATTCTGTTAAGGGACTGTGGATGAGCAAGCACAGGGTCTGTACTTGGGGAATAATATAATCTATCATTCGCATTTGTTTATTGATTGCTATATACGTATGGAGAATTACATTAATCACAGAGACAGGAATTATCCAGTGTATGTGTTATCTGGGCTCTTTATTGTTCCTTTTCCTCTGATGACTTTACAGCTCACTTCCACCTCCTCAGGTAGAGAAATGGGAAAAAATAAACAGAATTTGCTAATTTGCTGCTTTGTTAGCAAACCTGGAACGCTGGATGCTTTGGAGCAAGAAAGTATGCCAGTTAGGAATTACAGACTAGCAGATTCTCGTTTGTCTGATGCTCTTGACGGATAAATAATATATGTATCCATTTGCTATATGCACAGTATATGTGCAAAGACATTCATATATACAAATATGTGAATATTACGAATATTTATGTAGTAGACATCCTGCACACACTTAGGAGTGTGTGTGCGCATAATGTCTGTGTTCTGTTTCAGCCAACACAAGACCAGGAGCAAATCCGGTAATCAGATTTCAGTCTGCATTTCCATGCAAGAGGATGATTGCTTGTTTGAGGCTCTGCACTGGGACGCAGGGCCAGCCCCATGAATCTGTAATCCTTCCATGAAACATGTGGCTTGTGTAATAAAACACACTAGGGGAAAGCAGATTTTCATTGTTTTAGTATGTATTAATACATTGATATATATAGGAAACCTTAACAAAAAGAGAAAAAGCCCCTTGATAAGATAAAATCTGAAACTGGGTGAACTCATTGGCTACATTGCCCTTTTCTGGCAAGAAAGATGCCATTTTTACTGGCTGTTGTTTACTCTGGGTTCTGCCTTTCTTTTTCAAACTTGAGAAGGACAACTCCGCTTCCAATGGGATTCTGGCTTCCCAGTGGGCCAGAGTCTCAGGGCAGCAGGTGCCACCCCTAAAGACAGACCAGGGAAAGAAGGCATGGCTACTCTCTGCTGCCTTTCACGCTGGATGACTACATCTCCTCTAGAGAAAGAGCTTCTTCCTTCTACCCAGGAAAATTATGGGGAAGATTCTCAATGATTTTGGATCACATATCCATCTATTCCTCAAACGAACCTTAGGCCCAGCCCTCTGGGATAGGAATAGCCCCATGTAAACCACATAGAATGGATCCTGCACAGGAAAAAGTGGTTGTGTGGCCAGAATAAAGGAGACGGAGCAGAAAAGCTTCTCACATTTACAAAAGTACTTTGAAAAATCATGTAATAATATATTAACGTTTGATATTTTGATATATGCATTGTTTTCTTTGTCTTCTATAGATTTGAAATATTGCTTAAAATGTACAGCAACTCTGTTACTGTAACAATGTGTAAGCAGTGGGCACTACTTTACTAGTTTTCAATGCATACAGAGTCAGAGCTCTTACTTTTCCAATTAGTAGCTCAAATACCCATCTGCCTTTATGAACAGAGATTCCAAGCCCTCTCTCTTGGACTTCTTATTGGCCCTGATTTGTCCAGAATGTTCCAACATTAACTTTGACCAAAGAGAGTCCCTACCTGATGTCTATAGAGATTTTCTCTTGTCATTGCTTTCATTACCATATGGTGTCACTGGTGAAAGCTGTTCCTGCACTGTCCCAGTGATGTCTGTCCCTTCCCTGTGCTGGATCCGTCGTATGACCCTTGCCAAGCCTCCGTGGACATGTCATGGGCTCCAGGGTTCCAGCTCACACTCACAGACACTCTTCACTAGCACGTGGCACAGGAGAGAATGATTTCCAACTTCAGTCTAACCCCGTGCAGAAGTTGGCCATTTTTAACAGGTCTGGGGGTTGGCAGGATGGATAGCAAGACCAGAAGATCCTGTTCCTGTGAGTTCTTTCCAGGAAGACTGGGAGTCTTGACTCTAGACTTGGCCATGGCGCCCATCCTTACCCAGTGCTGTCTGTACTCTTGAGTCTTAATTAGAACCTGAGTAATTTTCTCTCAGAACTTTTCAGGGTTCCTTAAGCGAATTGGTTTATTTTTTCATATATAAAGGGAGGGACTGCCTTTCCTTCCAAAGCTTTGGGAGGGGAAGTTTTTCCTCAAAGCAAGGGGGTACTTTTCAACTCTAAGTTTTACAAAACAGCCAGGCTACTCTTCCCAGAAAAACATCAACATCTTCCCCCAAGGAGACTTTCTCTTTCCAGATGGTAAAAGCCTGGTGTAATTATTTTAAAACTCTCCCTCCCTGGGCATCCTGTTAGCACAAATGTAAACCTGGATTTCTGCCTCAAGCTTGCTCCTCCCAATACGTTCCCATGTTTATGAATGAATGGCATCTCTTTTACTCAGATGACCAAAGCAGAAACCAGGGAGTCTGGTTTGGCTCCTTTTTACTTCCCTATTATTGCATTCAAGCAATTAGCAAGGCTTGTCCTTTCTATTCCCTAAATAACAATTCTGTCTCATTCCTTCCCTCCCCATTCCCACTACTTGAATTTATCCTCTGGATTTCTATGATGGGTCCTTCTGATGTAGTGTCCACACTGCAGCCTGGACGTGTACTGGAATTCAGATGTGACCCTGTGACTTCCCTATGTTTCACATATGGATGCTTCCCATTGTTAGGCAGAATTCCAGAAAGAGTTCAGCATCTTTCTCAGCCTTGTCTCTCAGTAGTTCTTTCTTTACAGTGTTTGTCCACCCATACCAGAGACCTCAGGCTTAACTGAGCTCTAGGCTCTGATTTTTGGACCCATCACATGGGTATTTTACTCTCTAGGAACTTGCCCTTTCTGTGTGCTGTGTGCGTCCACCTAAAAGTTCAGATTTGTGACATGGCCCAGCCTGGATTAGATGCACCTGCCATGGATCCTAAATGTTCTCCACCATGTCCCCACACACTGCCTGTCGCTCCCAGAGGTGCATGGTGGGCATGGAGTACGCATTTATTTAAATAGTAAATACTTTAATAGATATTTGAAGGCAGCATGGTCGGGGCGGGGGGTAGTTTTCAGCTGGAGTCAGGGGGTGTGAATTTTGCCACAAGTTCTCACTCCCTGGTTGGTTTTCATGTGAGATGCTACCCTATTTTTCCACCTGGATGAGGTATCACAGCCTGCTGGGAGAGATTTGGGTCTTCCTCGGGGGGCTTCTAGCAGAGAGCTGGGCGGCTGGCGGGAGTACTCAGCAGCGCTTCTTGAGGAACTCTCCTATTTTCTACCCATGACACGGACTCCTGAAGGGAGGCATGTGTGCCACACAGGCACCCAGAATATGACCAAGTGCACTGAAGGCTCTGAGTGAGATGACTGTTGATGCCAACTCTGAATTTCCTGTACCCTGGAATTGAAATAATAGTCCCAGAGGTAAAATTCTACAACGGGAATAATGCTGCAAGCTGATAACGCCAACTTTCTGACCCAGGGACGGTCTCTTTTCCTTCTGAAAACCATATTTCTACCAATAACATTCAGAAAGCTGCTTATCTGGGCTGGAGTTTGTGTGATTAGGTTAGACACGGGGTATGCTGGCGGTGGCTATTTGTACTGATTTTCTCCTCTTAAAAAATGCATTTAGAAAACTCTTTAGTTCCTGTAAAGCAAAATATACATCTATTTTTTTTACAGTGCATTTTTAAAATGGCAAATCATAAACTACTGACCTTAAGAGAAATTCAATAAATCATTAGAATGCTGCTGCTGCAACCCCAGGCCTGACTAATTCCTCACACTTGGCATTATCAGATACATTAAGACTTTAGTCACTCTTACCAACCACCTAAATATTGCACACTGTGGCAGCCTTCTGCTAAATGTAAGCCTCTGAATCAAGGCGATAGGATTTTCTTTTGGCACCAAATGTATTATTTATGTGTTTGTTTTCTGGGGTGGAGGGGGTGGAATCCAAATCACTGGTTTCTCAGCAACGTGTGCATTTGCAGAGAGGCCTCCCCGCGGCAGGCTGGCCGGATGGGGCCCCTCACACAGACGGGAAGTGACACCTGTTTGCTTCTGCCTTTCCCCCCCTCAACTTAATTATTCTTACCTGAGAAAATGATAGAAGTTTAACAGAGCCAACATGAGGTCTGGTCACCTCAGACTCCCGTATCATTTGGGATTGGGTATGAAGAGAACATATTTCACTTTTTACAAATATTTTAGCTTGTTTTGTTGGTGGCAATTTTTAAACTTTGGTCTCTTGAATTAGCAAACGAATCACTTCTCCCTGGGACAATTCAAAAGATGCGGGTATATCTGAGGGAACAATGAAGTCTTCTCATGTTGCTTCTTCTGCCGCTCATATACCACCATGTATTTTCCCAAGTCTTTCTTTCCTTAAAGATTTTATTTATTTATTTGTCAGAGAGAGAGAAAGAGAGAGCACAAACACATAGAGAAGCAGGCAGAGGGAGAAGCAGGCTCCCTGTTGAGCAGGGAGTTGAAGTGGGGCTCAATCCCAGGACCCTGGGATCATGATCTGAGCTGAAAGCAGACGCTTACCCCACCGAGCCACCCAGACATCCCTATTTTCTTAATTCTCACTTTTTTGGTGATTACCTAAACATAGGCACATGTATAGATTTGCTTTTTCTATTTAAAAATGTATAGTGTACTAGACATACTGTACTAGACATAACTTGTTCTTGCTTATTTATTTATTTATTTATTTTAACTCCACATGTCTTGTATTTTCTCCAGTGGTCCTTGACTCCTGCTCTGTTCTATGAATTCAGTACCCGTGGACCCTCGTATGTTTCTGGGTTTGCTACTCCCATTTCACGGACTCCTGTTTTCTCAGACTAGATTTGTAGACAAATGTGGCATCATCTTTCAGTGCTTAGTAACTGATAATTTAGAGTGTTGGTTTTTTTTTTTTTTAATTAACATATAATGTATTATTTGCTCCAGGGGTACAGATCTGTGAATCATCAGGGTTACACATTTCACAGCACTCACCATAGCACATTTATTTATTTATTTGACAGACAGAAATCACAAGTAGGCAGAGAGACAGAGGGAAGCAGGCTCTGCTGAGCAAAGAGCCTGACATGGGGCTCGATCCCAGAACTCTGGGAGTCATAACCTGAGCCGAAGGCAGTGGCTTTAACCTACTGAGCCACCCAGGTGCCCCTCTCCCAATCCCATCTTTAACGAACTCTGAGGGCTGCATCTCACTTGAATTTAAATAGACCCATAATTGTGGACACAAGCTTTGGAGACACGTGTTTTGTATTCTCTGGCTGCTAACCAGTTACCACACCTTATGTGCAAAGCTCAGTATCTGTGCAACCAAAGTGAAGCAGACCATTGTGCAATGACTCAGATCATTCAGGGAGAGAAGGGACTTCTGCCTGGGTGACTCAGGTGATCCTGGCTAGAGAAACCTTTTGAGGGACGGAGCCGTTCTTTCCTTATTAATGTTTCAGAGCCATGTGGGTGAACCCTTGTGGAGGTGGGATGGACTTTGTTGGTGGGCCAGAAAACTTTGTAGAAGCTTCTCAGGTGATTGCGAAAGTTACCTTCTCTCTTTGAAGATTGTGGGTACTGAAAGAGATGAGGTAACCAGGCACTGTGATGCAGGATGGAAAGGCACAGAGGAGTAAACATACCTAAGATCTCTGCCTCTTATGGCTTACAGTCTGTATTCATTTCCTAGAGTTGTTGCAACCAAGTACTCCAAACCAGATGGCTCAAAACAGCAGAAATGTATTCCCTCACATTTCTGGAGGTTTTGAAGTCCGAAGTCAAGATGTCTTTAGGGGCCATGCTCTCTCCAACGCCTCTAGGGAAGACACTTCCTTGTCTTTCCCAGCATCTGGTCACCCCAGGTGTTCTTGGTTTGTGGTGGCAAAACTCCAGTCTGTCTCTGGCCATCTTCCCTCCATGTCTGTGTCTTCATAGGTGTCCTCCCTGTGTGTTAGGGGCTGTGAGGAAATTTGTTTCTTCTAATAAGGACAGTATAATTAAGGCCAACTCTAATGACCTCATCTTACCTCATGTAAGTCTACAAAGGCTCTAGTCCTAAATAAGGTCACATTCATAGGTACCAGGGGTTAGGACTTTACCGTATCTTCCTTGAGGGTACATAGAGCAACCCGTAACAGAGCCTAGGTTTTTACTCCAGTAGGTCAGAGTAATGCTTTGTCTAATCATCTGAGAAACAGATCAAGATCACAAGGGGAGAAAGGATACAGGGGAGAGACAGGGTGCTCCATCATCTCTCACATGGGATTAGACCTGGGTAGGATTCTGGCGGAAGTATGCTTCAGCTCAGCAAGTATCAAGTAGGTGCCCTGAGAGAAAGAAGGGTGCAAGTACCAGACTTGTGTGAAGGGAGAAAGGGGCTGTGGTGAGGATTGTGGGTGCTTAAGAGGTTAACCATGACCAGACTGGATGGCGCAAGGAGGCTCATCCTAGGAGAAGCAGGAAGCTGTCGAAGGGTTTAGACAGAGGGTGACCTCATCTGATGTGGATGGCACACCAACACTCCAGCCAAAGTGTTGCACAGTGAGGGGCAAGACAGACAGGGTGCGGGTGCATCAGTCACATAGGAAGCTCTAGCAGATGAGAGGGGATATAACTTACACTGCAGAGGTTGAACTGGAGATCTACAGGAAGAGAAGATTTAAAAAAAAAAATATTTAGAGAATAGAACAAAATAGAAATTGGGGCTTGATTAAGACATAGTAAGAACCTTACCAAGGACAGCGTGGACGTTCCTGGCCTGGGAAGGCTGGTGGGGACTCCAGAGAGAAGAGGCCGTGGGAGATGGTCTGTTTTAGGGGAGGGAAGATTGTGAGGACAGTTTCCTTTGAAGTGAAATGAAGACCTCCCAGTGGAGATGTCAAGCAGGCAGTTGGATATATGGAGCCCAGTTCAAGGCAGGTCACACTTTGTCCCATCACTGAAATCTCATGCAACCTGAACCGAGAAGTTGGGTAGGGGGCTCTGGTCTCCCCTTCTTATGCTCAGGGGAGGATTCTAGGGCCTGAAGGCTGCCCCAAGCCAGTTTTAAACTACATAGAGGATCCCTTCCTTTTAGCCATATGAACTGTAATTTCGGTAGTTATCACTGGACAGTGTTTGGGGGGACTGCAAATAAAGAAGAAAGCCCAGTGAGCGGAGTCTTTTAGACAGGTTAAGTGAGGGGACAGACATGGCACACAATTCAGCAAATTTTAATTTTTCCATGACATCATCACTAAAATAAGAGTGAGTAATTAGTTATCTGTAATCACTGTTTGGTTTTTGTCATCAGAGATCAAGATTAAAATAAATGCTCCTTAAAAAGGCGAGTGCAGTATCACTTCCTTTGACCTTAGAAATATCCTCTCAACCTGAAACAACTTCGTTTCCCTTTCTGTATTCTTGAAAACATCTATTTTCTCTCACCTGTAAAACTTCTCAGCATTTTCCCTCAGCTTCCCTGGGAAGTACTTGTAATTGGGTATTAAAAATGTAGCCCTTTCTGTTGCTGCTTGAATTCATCCAGGCTCTGGGGCCCATGGCTTCCTTACTCAGCTGTTGTGCTCAGATCCCACTAATTAGCTAGCTCTCTCCTGGAAGAGAGCTCATTGCTTTTTCTTGGGGCTGATGTCACCCTGTTGTGGGAAGCTCTTCGCTGACTCTTACTCATAGAGCCTCTTTCTTGCACACCACCTTGCTCTGATTATTCAGACTTTTTCTAAGACCAGAAAGCTGATAATGTATCCCTTTCTCTAAACTCTGGCTCTAATCCTGAGACAATTTCTTTCCAACCAGGAGAAAATTTACCTTAGCGACTAAGCAACTAATTAACTCAATTAACTTTTCCCCTCCTCCTTTATCAATATTCAATTAACATGAAATCACTTGTTTGTTATGCTCTGTAGTTTTATAACTTTCTGAGCAAATAGTTGAAATGGGTGAAGGGTTACAGAGGAGGTAGGTAAGGAATGTTTCAGGGCTGAAAATATGCCAGTGAAGACACAGAACAAGAAGACCCTGCCTTCTTTCCCCTGCCTTCCGTTAGCATGTTTTAAGACCCCTAGGTGTACTTTAGATGCAACTGTTGGGAAGAGAGGGGACAGGGACAGAACTTTGAGGTGACTGGGATGAAGTTTCTAGCATTCAGCAGAATGAGGCTCAGAAACAGAAATAGGTAGATGGAAGGAAAATAGTTACTTTTTTTTTGTTTTTGTTTTTGTTTTTTCAGTTTATGGACAGAGGTTCATATTACAGTTGTCAAAGATAATGGCAGATAGTGAAATGATACCTATCAAAATCGTATATTTTTTACTTTGAAGATCAAAAAGTAGAACGTGGTCTTTCCCTAAAAGAACTGGAGGAGAAGTGAGGTGGAAACCAGCCTTTACCCTCTCCCATTCCTGCAAGTCGGTTTGAAAATCCACATATTTTCCTCAGCTTCTCCAAATGTATAAACAAGTTGCTCCACAGGGAATTCTTGAGGCTATATCCAGGACTGTGTTTGCTTTTTTAAACCTCCTTATCACCTGCCCTAGACAATTTTTCTATCCTGCACGTGGTGTGTGTTTCTTATCTATGATCAGCTGTGGGGGTTAGACAAAATGAATTTGTTTTATTCTGTCAAATTAATCATTTAGGCAGAATGAGTGAATTAATATAAAAACCAAAATCATCTCAGTGACCCTTGTTGGGTACTTACTATCTGAGGTTCTCTGAGTATTTCGATAATCTTATTAGGAATGCCTTAGAAAGTAGGTGTTATCATCCCCATTTTACAAATGAGGGAATTGAGATTGCAAAATGTTGATATTTTGGTTAAGGGTCACACACATATCACCAAAGATGTGGGGTTTAGATTGAGATAGTTTAATGCCAAAGACATTTACTGAGTACTAACTAGGCTGTCTACCTGAGCAGGGAAGAGGAATGATTTTCCTACTTAAGCACATTCCTTCAATGCCATGTCCAGAAATGCTCTGACCTTGACCAGTTATCAAATAAAGCTGATGCTTCTAGAGGTGCCAGTCAAGTGTGTATATAAGGGGCTGATCTTACATAAAATCCCAAGTGGTAAGAGCTCTCTCTCTCTCTGTCTTTCTGTCTTTCTGTTTATTGTATAAAATAACTAGGTACACACTGTTTGTTTATAAGCAGCTAACCTTGGGACTCAGCTGCCAGGTTTAGCAAATACAACGATAAGGTGCCCAGTGAAATATAAATTTCAGATGCATGATGGAAAATGTTTGGAGTAAGTATGTTCTGTGCAGTATTTGGTACATATTTACAGTTAAAAAAAAGTATTTGAAATTCAAATTTTATTGGGTATCTTGCAATTTTATCTGGCAATGTGTAAAGACTGACATTTTCTCTCTCTCCTCTCTCTCTCTTTTACGTACACACACAGCTACCAGCTCACAGAGCAGTGTCCAGGAGAACATTCTTTGTGTGTGTGGTGGGGGAGGCTTGCCTTCAGCAGGTCATTCCTGGCAACCCTGCTTTCCCACTGGGAACTCTCTGGTTGAAAGCTGCCCCTGGTGAGCTGTGCTTAGTTCTCCTCCTTTCTCTCGGTCATATTTCCCTCCTTGACCCCAAACATGCCAACCCCTACCTTCACAGTCAGTACCTGGGCATGTTCCAGGCTCAGAATGTTGGAGCTGGAAGGACTCAAGGAAAAGACAGAGAACACTGAAGATCTCATGGCCAAAAGAATCACGTTCTCAAGGTGACACAGCTAGACTGGGGGCAGAGCTGGCACTGGAACGGACTTCTAGTCAGGATTTTTTCTACCCTGGTCGCTCTGCTTACTATACTGGGAGATCAAATTTCTGCCTCCTGCTTACTTCCACAGTATGTTAAGAAGAGGTGCTTTCCCCCTTCTCTGTTGGGGATGATGATGATGGTGGTGGTGATCATGGCAATATTTGATTTTTTTTTTCCAGTCCTAGGTACTTTACCACAGTATTTCATTGAGTCATTACATTAGCCAACAAGGTAGATCTATCTTACTCATTGTTGGTCCGCTAGCTTTTCCTGCTGCTAACTCTGTTTCACTCTCCCTAAAAATACCCCCAAACCAACAGGATTCATTTTAAAATAAGGTACAGTAATTTGCAAAGACAGAGTTGGGGAAGTACGAATCTGTGCTTCTTAAAGCCGACAACTCTTTCTTGGCTTCTTGTTTCCAAGGGGTGGGAAGATACTGCAATTGGGGAGGCAACCTATCTAATTCTGGTAGAGATCCAGTATACATAGCCCTCAGAGACTTCCTGAGTTTCCTCCTTCCTTTTCTATAAATCCCAGCATGTTTTGCAACCACATTTATTTTACTGCTTTGAGGAGGCGGGAATATCTGGGAGTGTTTCCTTTAAGGAAGGATGAAGTAAGAATATAATGCAAACACTCAGAGGAATTTCCTTTATTTTTACATTTGGAAATAGTTATATTTGATATGATTAATTTGGAAAGAGGTTGTAATTCATTGGCATAATCTAAGAATATAAAAATTACTACCATCTTTTGAGCACTAACTATGGGCTAGTCATGGTGTAAGATATGTTACCTTATCTATAGTTCTCTCCACAAACGTGGAGATAGGAGTTATTATTGGAATTTCTCAAAAGAAGAAACCTGAATTTTTGAGAGGTTAAGGAATTTCCCCAAGGTCACATAGGAAGTGCTAATGTTGCTTATAGGACTCAGGATAATCCAACTTGTAAATCCATGTGCTTTCCCTATGTTACTGTTAAAAAATTTTTGTTTGGGAAATACTTTACATTATTTCCTCTTAGAGTTTCATATGACTACCAGCATATTAAAGACTCTAAATTCCTGTAACAAAGAAGTCTATTTGACTTTTTAACCCAGCGTTTGCATATAGAATGTACATCTGTTAATACCTTAAGAAGTCTCTTGTTTAGACTTACTTTATCCATCCCAATGGTACATTTAGGATTACAAAGGATTTGACACAATGCCACTTCAGGCACAGTTAATGACCTTAAGAGGAGCTATTTACAAAGTGAAAGAGAAAACTAAAAGGCAGAAAAAAATACAGCATTTTGAAATATCTGAAATGCTGTCATGTGAAAGAGAGATTAGATTGTTTCATGGGTCCAAGGAATAAAACTAAAACCATTGCATAAAAGACACAGGAAAACAGATTTTGCTTCTACTTAGGTTCTCACAGTCAGAACTGTCCCAGAATAGACAAGACCACCCATTATTGGAAGTGACAGGCCACAAGCTCCGTGGCTACCTGTGAAAATGGCATTCAAGCATCAACTGTGGGCTTGAATTAGTTGACCTTTAAGGGTTTTGACAATTAGGATTCTGTTTTTATTTAAAATGGTTAATTCTATCCCAAATGTATCAACTTAATGATGAGCAGTTGGTCCAACAACTTATATTTGTATAGAAAATAGCCGATTGCACAATAAACAACAAATTATATGCCTGATTTTTCAAAAACTCTGTAATTGTTTTTGGCAGCACAAACTGCAGGATATTGATGTGATGTCCACATTTTCTTCCAGAGATAGACATTCATCTTTGGTGTGTGTTTCTCTTCACAGGGGATTGGTCACTGACTTAATCAGGGCCCTGGGATTGGTTTCAGGACCAGTGCTGATGGTGCAGAATGGGAATGACTTTCCGTGGTGTTGCTGTGTCAAGGTTGGTGCTTTTCTTCTTAGTGATAAATGTGGGAGGATCGGTCTAGGTTAGCACATGAAGTTTTAAACCTCTTTGTTATATTACTTAAGGAAACCCACATGAAATTTATTTATAGTGTTTATAATTAAACATGCCAACCAAACTCTCAGAGAAGAAATTGTGAATGCATTAAAACTCTGTAGTCCCTAAGAATGTAAATGCCTACCATGACCTGAAATGGTACAGTGCCTTCCGGGTGCAGAATATTTGGGAGTTTTTAATGCAGTTTATGGAATATAATATTATGGTGATGAGCTCGATTCCATTAGACAAGCTACGAACAATTTCAAAGTCAGGAAAGATGACTATTTTATATGCCTGCATTATAAAATCATGAAAATAACCCAAGCTACAAAACAAAGTATATTTTTTCTATTTATGTTGTGTTTGTTGCCTTTTGTGTTTTGATGTCTGCTGATCTGTGCACAATCAGTAGCAGGCACTAAAGTTAAAAAAAAATTATGAAAAAGCCTTATGTAATCTCAGTGCCAGGTTTTCAACACTGACTCCCCTTCTGAAGGAAATTTAATTCCTTATTGAATATCTGAGGGTCCCTGGAGAGTGCATTCTTGTCCTGATCATCCCTTGTCACGGTCTCCCTCTCCCTACCCTCCCCACGCCTGTGAACTGCTGTCCACACTCCATTCTAAAGGTTCTTCTTATTCACCCTGCGCCCTGCTCCCACCAGTAGGTGGACATTTTCCAGCCCCACCCCACCCCACCCTTCTGAATTAGAACCTGCATTTCAGTGAACCATCCAGGGATTTTCCCCCACATTAAAGTTCAGGAAGCTTTGCTCTAGGTCACCTCTTAACATCTCATAAAGATGTTCTTTCCTGTCCTTCCTTGTCCCAAGTGTGGACCAAGGGCTTTCTTGCCCCTGTTGTATTTAATGTACTGAACTAAAGGTTTTCAGGGACCAAGGAGGATATACAGCACAGAAAAACCAAAAAGTAGATCTAAGACACCTCTGCTCCCCGAGCTCTTGTAGCATTTTATAGGCTCGTGTAGTGCTCATCTCCGTCGGTAAACCTTAGGCTAACACTGTGTTCTTAGGGGTGCTTGGTAGCTCAGGCCAAAGTCACCTTCTTCATGTATTTTCCCCTTAAAACATCAGGACTCTAAATCAGAGTCAGCCCCCAATTAACATCATAACCATCTTTGTCTCCTGTTCTTTCTACTGGATTTAGCTCTCCTGGTTCAACTTCTGTCCCTGGGTCTCAGCTGTCTTCTCATAAGCATACCCAAAATTCTCATTAAGGTGTTTTCCTAAGAAAAATGGCAGACTTCCTCCAAGCATAAGGCATCTACCACCACTGGGAGATGGAGACAGGTGCAGGAAGACTTAAAATGAATATATACATGTACATGTGTTTTACAACATTTTAAATTTTTAAAAAGCTGTTAAATAATTTTTTGACAAATTAAGAAAAGAATACTATTATTTGGATACCAAATTTTATGGGGGATTTTGTTTCAAAAACAAAACCATTGTATTCTTTTGATTGTGTTGCCTAGTTTCAGTCAAGTTTAGACCTACTAATTGATACTTCAGGTGATGGCATTAAATTATCTCAGAATTTCTTAGGAGATAGACATTTTGTTATAAAAGAGATTTGCAGGAAATGTTCAGCCTTTATCCCTATTGTCTTTTTGTGTCTTATGGTTTTTTCTTTCTTTTCTTTTCTTTAAAGATTTATTTTGAGAGAGAGAACATGAATAGGGATTGAAGGAGAAGAAGAGAGAGAATCTCAAGCAGACTCCCAACTCCCTGCTGAGCATGAAGCTCAACACTGGGCTCAATTTCAGGACTCTGAGATCATGACCTGAGCTGAAACTAAGAGTTTGACGCTCAACTGCACCACCCACGTGTCTCTCCTTTAGAGTTTTTTACTTTATTCAGTTTCTCTTTAACTAGACTATTCCCATACAAGAATGTTTCATATGAGATACTTGAGGCTGGGCACTGGCTTCATTCACTAAGTACTTTTTGGGATTTTTATATGTCTCTTATTATACATTTGATCATATCACATTTGTGATGTGGTATTTTATTTTATTTTATTTTATCTTATCTATCTGTCCATCTATCTATCTATCTCTAGATTTTATTTATCAGAGAGAGATGGAGCCAGAGCCAGGCAGGGGGAGCAGCAGGCAGAGGGAGAAACAGGCTCCCCGCTGAGCAGGGAGCCTGATGTGGGACTCCATCCCAGGACCCTGGGAACATGACCTGATCTGAAGGCAGACACTTAACTGACTGAGCCACCCAGGCATCCCTATTTTTTATTTATTCTTTAAAATTACTTCTATTTTCAAGTCAATCAGGCAACAGATAATAATTGAGCACTTACTGTATGCCAGTGAGTAACACAGAACCCAGCCCCGAAGGAGCTCTCAATTCAGTACATATCCAACTGCCTCATTTTGTGACAAAGATACTGAGGCTCCAAGAGTTTAAGTGTCTTGTCCACAGTCATCTGGCTAGAAAGGTCACAGCCAGAATTGAACCTGGTCTGACTCTGAGGATCATGCCCTCCTTATAACGCAGGACTGAACTATACAGCCTATAGCTTCTTAGCCAATGTTTGTGTAGTGAGTAATGAAGAATTTGTTTGGAAGAAATATGTTTATAAGCTGCTTGGGTTGGAAATGGAAGCCTTAGGGCCATGCTCAAAGAATAAGAGATTCTAACTGTTAGATTAGGGAAGGATCCTCCACCCCTTAGAAGGAAAAAAAAAAAAAGAGAGAGAGAAAGAGAGAGAAAGAGGTCATAAATCAATGATGGAAAGGAAGAGAAAGTGGAGCCAGCTAGGAGGCCTGGGGTAGACCCTAGGTCATGTCGGTAGTTTGTTTGGTTGTTTGTTTCCTTCTTTCTCTTTCTATCTTTGTTTCTTTCTTTTTCAAGATTTTATTTATTTATTTGAGATAGAGTGTGAGCACAGAGGGAGAGGGAGAAGCAGACTCCTCGCTGAGCAGAAAGCCTGACCTGGTACTCAATTCCAGGACCCTGAGATCATGACCTGAGCCAAAGGCAGATGCTTAACTGACTGAGCCCCCCGGACACCCCAAGTCAGTGATTTTTGCCTCCTGAAGCTACCAGCCTGTCTGCTAAAGTATCTAGGAGTGCTTGATATCATTGAAGCCAGATCCTCAGAGGCCTGAAGTGACATAGTTTGGAAAACCTTCTTTTTGGGAAAGGGAAGAAGAGCCCAGAGCAAACAGAGGCAGGCTCTTAGAAGGGACTCTGTGCAGCTGAGAGCCTCTGAAGTTAAAAGGGCCATCAGCTCCTCCGCCTTAAGGGAGATGTACCTCTGAGAGGACCTGGCATATTAAAGGGCATGTGTGGAGTAGTGAGGGGACTTCGTGCCACATAGTTGGAGTAAAGTAGAGACTGTGTGCTGCAACTGGACCTAGGAACCTGGGGTGGGGGTGGCATAAGAACACAAATTCTTGTGAATTGGCAGAAATTTGGAGAGTGCTTTGGACTGTCTTACAAAGTTGCCTGGGGTGGGGGTGGGGTATGTGTTCTGGGGTGGGGTCGGGTTAAGTCAGTCTTACTTATCTTCAGCTCTCAAGATACCCCTTGCTATCACCAGAGTTCCTTTCTAAAGTACATTAACAAATGAAATGCTATTTATTTTCATGCCCTCGGTACTTGAGTTAAATTGAAATACTCACTGTTTTAATAATGTGCGCTAATAGAGTTATACACCTGAACAATTCACAGCTGATAACAAGGTGCATTACAGGAAGGTCCCTGGTGGAGGTGAGAAAACTTTTAGGGAATTTAAACTTAGGGAATGGTGACTGACTCCCAAAGTGTAGACTAGCATAACAATCACTGTTAGACACTAAATTTATACAGAAAATCTTTTTAAGCCCTCAGCTCTGTTCTGGACACCAGCAATAAGATTATTAGTAAGACACGACTTCTTTCCTTGAAGACAACACAGACCAGTTCGTGGCTATCAATACTTTCGGGAGAGGCAACAGGATAGGATGGAAAAATCACCGTGGGAAGGAGATTTGAAATTCTTTTAGAAATCCTGCCATTAATTTAAAGCATGAGCTTGACTGGAGTCCCATTTGCATTGGCTTCTTTCACGCCGTGACAGGGATGTGAGAAAGGGAGGGTGGAGCCTCCAAGACTGGGTGTGTCATGATCACTCCTGAAGGAATGCTAATACTGTGCTGAGGAGCTGGGAACTCAGAGAAAGATGAAAGCATAATGGGCTGTAATTATCATAGGAGCTATGGAAACTCATCATCTGGCATATTATGCATGGTACCAACAGGTTGAATAATGTTCTGGCAGAGGCCGTGTATACTTTGGATAATTGGGGCATGACTACTGAAATCCACTGGGCATTATAATGAAGATTAGCTGTTACCCAAGCCCATTTCCTTTTCTTCCTGGTTACACAGTAAAACTAGGTTTCCCAGCCTCTCCTGCAGTTAGACTGCTTAGATGAATGAATTCTGAATAATGAAGGATGGTTAGAAGTTATGTATACCCAGCAGGACTTGCTCACAGGAACCTCCCTCATGCTGTCCTCCGTATTCTTTCTGCTCTGATGGTGATCTTGGAAGATTGGTGAGGAAAATGAAGGAGGTATGAGATACAAGGTAGCGAAGTCCCTGAATCATGACTTGGACAGGAAAAGTAGATGCCTGATAATCAAGAATACCTATTTTGGATATGCATGAAAAATAAATAATTCACTCTATTCACTCTATTAATATAGTGAGATTTTAAGCTTGTTTTTACAGAGGCTACATTATCCTAATTCCGAGGTCAACAAACGATGTCCTATGGGTCAAATCCAGCTCATGGCTTATTTTTACACAGCCCATGAGAAGAGTTTTACAATCTTTTACATCTTTAAAGGTTTTTGTTTGTTTGTTTTTAAGAATAACAGAGATCATATATGACCCACAACGTCTAAAATATTTATTCTCTGGCTCTTTTCAGGATGTTTGCCAATCTTTGTTTTAACCAGTATAGAAATTTCATATGACAGAGACCTTGGATTCCAGGCAGATATAAAAGTCTTCTAATTATATTACAAATAACTTTCCATATGTAAATATATACTTAAATAATGAAAAAAATGATAGACTTCCACTTCCAGAAAAAAATGGAATAACAGGATTGGGTTTATTTTCTGATCCGAAGCAATTAAAAAATAAAAACCCTCCAAATATTTAAATGATTTTCAAGATCTTGAATGATCAGGCTACAAGGTTCAGTGATCCCCGAGAGACAGAAGATAAGTGAGGTGAGACCTATCATGGCTCCAGCTTATTGCCTGGGGAGAATTGCCAGTTACAAGGAGGGAGAACCCAGGAGATGTTTGACAGCTTCTCTGGGTTGAGGAGACAGAGCTGGATGTGTGAGGAGGCCAAAGCGGCCGGCTTTTAAGAGATAGTACCAGAGCGGATAGAACTCTGGAGAGCAGCAGAGTTCCCCTGCTGTATGTCCTTGAGTGCTGACTGACTGACTCATGCCGGCCTATGAGGAAGTGACCTTGGTCTGAGGAAAGATTCCAAAGAATTAGAGGAAACCTTCCCTGGGGCTGAAGCAGGCAGGACTGAGGATAGTTTCTATTTCTTCCCAACAGAATAGAGAAAAGTCACAGTACACGGAACATCCAGAAGAGTACTCAGAAGGGATTTGCCTCAATAGTGGGACAAAATAGCCCTAGAGAAAGTGCCCCTCTAGGCCCACATCACAGAATTTAAAGCAAGATCCAAAAAGCCTTGAACTTTTTCCATGTAATTTACCTGTGCCCTAAAACAAAACCCAAAAATATTTGTAGGAATACAAAAATAATCAGTCCTTAAAAAGGTAAAAATTATAGTGTCAGGTATCCAATAAAAAATTACCATGCCAATAAAAAGTAAGAACTTTAATACATCCTTCATCAGAGAAGATGCAGCAATGGTAAGTAAGCATGCCAAAGATGTTCTGAGTCACTAGTCATTAGGAAAATGCGAATTAGAACCACAACAAGGAGCCACTGTATACCTATTAGGATGTCTAAATTTAAAAGGATTGGTTATTACTAAAATCTGGCAAAGGCATGGAGCAACTGGAACCCTCCCATACTGTTGTATATAAATAGTATAAAATATTGAATGTAAAATAGTACAACCACTTTTGAAAAAAACGTTTGCCAGTTTATTATAACACTCACCGGATGACCCAAGCCTAAATATTAGGTATTTATCCAACAGAAATAATAGCTTATGTCTATACAAAGATTTATACATGAATTTATATGGTAACTTCATTTGTAAACACCCCAAGCTAGAAACAACCCAAATGCCCATGAACAGAGTAACAAATTAACAGACTATGATAAACCAAATGTATTAATTTGTTAGGACTGCCATAACAAAATGTTACAGACTGGGTGCCTTAAGCAACAGGAATCTGTTTTCTCATAGCTGAGGAAGCTAGAAATCTAAAATCAAGGTTTTGACAGGTTTAGTTTATCTTCTTGGCTTATATGTGGTCACTTTCTATTTTTGTCCTTTCATGGTCTTTCCCCTGTTTGCGCACAACAAACTGTTGTGTCAGTAAATCCTAATCTTCTCTTTTTGTAAGGGGACCTCAGTAATTTGGGATCAGGAACCAATGTAACGACCCTATGTTAACTTCATTATCTCTCTAAAGCCCTGTCTCCATATACAGTCACATTCTGAAGTTTTGGAGGTTTGGGGCTTCAACCTGTGAATTTGGTGGGGAAGGTGGGGGAGGGGCGGGGCACAATTCAGTCTGTAGGCAATGGATTCCTACTAAGCAATAAAAAAGAATTAAGTATTGGTACATAGTACAATATCGATGCCTCTAAAAATAATTATGTTGAGTGAAATCATACACGAAAATACATATTGTATGACTCCATTTGTAGAAAAACTCCAAAAACTGCAAACTACAGTGACAGAGAAAGAGATCATTGGTGGAATTGAGATGTGAGGGGAATTTGGAGGTAGGTAAGACAGGGACTGGAAAGGTGCTGGAGGAAACTTTTGGAGCTAATGAGTGGGTTCTTTTTCTTGATTGTGACAGTTTCAAGGTTGTATATATATGTCAAAATGTTTCACAGTCTACATTTTAAATATGTGTAGTTTATTGTACTCTGATGATATCTTAATACTTTTTTTAAAAGACCTATAAACATATTAGTTCACTTATAACCCACGGCGGACTTAAACTCACATCGCCGTTTTATTATTCTAGTAATAACAAAGATACCTATTGGTAAAAATGACCTGTTTGTGGGAATCATCACTGTTTCAATTGTCAGTTTTTATCTGCTGTGAGCACCTGCTACTTTGTGCTGCACCACTCCTCTTCTCCTCTCTAGCAAAACCATGCTTTTGGTTACTGTCCTTTTCATTGCTCTAATTGTCGGGATGCAGGAGGAACAGCTGCTCCTCCAGACACTGCTGATTGGTTGATGGGCAGACACTTGAATCCAGTTGGGCCAATCAGATAACTTTCTTGGGTTGTTTCTTACTAAAACTGGGAGGAGTTAACCTTTTCTGGGGTTAGGAGCTATAGGAGGACAAGTTTTTGATTGGCAATATCCGTGTTTCTTTCCACGTGGAGGAAGTCTGTGTGAGGCCAGAGAGATGAAGTCCGCACCGAGAGAAGCAGAAATGGAGAGTTAAGAGAGAATTGGCATTATTGGAGGTTCTGCTTCTAGTTCCCGAGAACTAGTGATATCTCTGACCTTTCCATGTTTTCTTTTTTCTACTTTTCCTTATACATTGTGTATTAGTAATTTCCTCATTTATTAAGTTAATTTAACTTAGGCTCCTGTCATATTAAATACTGTCATGGTTTACTATGCATTTCTAATTTCTTTTAGGGTCTGAGATCTCGGCATAGCCCAGTAAATAATTGAGGTAGGTGTCACTGAAATCAACAATTTCATTTAATTTAACACCTTTATCAAATACCTACTAAGCCCAAGACATTGTATTACATGCTGAAAGACATTTTTACCCAGAGTGCATTTAAACAGCCACTCAAGTTTTGAACAGTGAAGTAATTTTGAGGCTCCCCACTGTAAATAATTTTGTGGCAGAACTCCCAGGTGTACAATGCTGAAAAAAAGTAGATAGAGCCCCAAATTGAACTCATTAGAAATATGTGACCACAGGGAAATGAAAAGCATTCAATGATAACTTTTATTTTCTTAGAATCCTCTGGATTCTAAATCAACTGTGGACTAGAAACTGGCTCTTAGGCTTTATCTTTTATGGTAATGTACACCATAATCAAGAGAATAATTTTTTGGTTCCAAGGAATTTTAATTTAATAAAATACTCTGAATTCAGTCATCCGTTTCTCTTTATTGGCACAAACCAGTAGGAAGTAAGGAAACAGAGCAAATGTTACAGCTCTTCATTACAGCGTTTCTGTTTTATTTATTTTTGTTTTCTGATTGTAATTTGGCTTTTGTGTTGCACATCGAAGCTGGTGGATTATTTTGCTCAGTGGCTTAAGAAGTAAAAACGCGTCTTCCCTGTCATTGGTGGGGGGACTCCTTTTCTAGAATGCAATGATGCTACTTAAAAGTGGAGCACCAAGTACCCTCTTATACATCATATTGGTTGAGTAGGTTCTGAGACAAATATTTAGGAATGATTAGATCAGGGCATAGAAGAATGTTAAGCAAATAACACGTACTTAATAAAAATCTCTTAATAGATTATATAGTGAGGTGTGTTCAGAAAATCTATACTATTCCCACACAAAGCCACTTCTATCTTTACGTCTATTAAGATATTATTTAAAAATGAATGAAATAATAAAGTATATGCTTTGGGAAGTTTTAAGGCCCCCCCCCCCTTTTTGGCCTAGGCACAGATCTACTTCTGTACCGTTATCTGGGTAATCTCGCCTCAGCAGAGCTCTCCCTGGCTTCTCAGTCCAAGAGAGAAGACCGATATTTTCTTTCTAAAGTACAACATTTGTAACATTTCTCATGTTATCAAACTGTGATCCTTATACCCCCTACCCTAGGACTCTGTATTGTTAAAAATACCATGCCTTTTGGTCTACTTCTCCCTTCAGTGAGACCCTAGCTGCAATTAACATTTTTTTTTCTTACCTCATTGTAGTTGCACATACAATACATTTTTTTCTCTGTATAACTGTGAAGGAATGAAGTCAGCCGCAACAACCTGACTCCTCATCTCCCTGCCTTCAGATGTGTGTTGTTAACCTTTTGGTTGGTTACCAACATTGCCATTTCTCTTCTTAGCCAACTCCTCCTACTTTCCTCTTTCCTCTTTTTCTGTCTCTTCTCTCTTTCTCTCTTCTCTCACCCACACACACTTTTATATGGAACATGTGCCTTCATGCTTCAAATGCTGTGGGGTTATATCTCTTCATTCCCTGTCATGAAGAGTTTCAATCTGCATGAAAATTCACTAGTAATGACAGCACAGAGCTGTGTCTTACAGTCACACTTCTGCATAGCTTCAGAAAAGCTTAAAATATTGGTGAGATGAGGTATAGTTTCCTCCTTCCTTAGACTCAACTAGATCTTTTGGTCTCACTCTCTCCATTTCAACCTATAAAGCAAGACATTCCAATGTTACCCAGCACATTACACATGGGTGGTGTGTGGGATTTAATTGCTACTGTAGAAAATAACTTAAGGTACGAAAATTGAAGGATTGGCCCAAGAGAAAGTGTGGAATAGGGGAGACCGACTTTGAGACTCAGCTCACTCATCTGTAATATGGGATTGATATCAGTTTCATAGGACTGTCATGATGGTAAAATTAGATAATGAGTAAGCATCAAACAGCAAGACTGACCTCTAAATAGAAGTCAGTGAATATTAGTATTCTCCTCGGGCACCCCACCTTCCCACTCCCAGTCTTTGTTGTCTCTCCTCTTGCTTGGGCAGCTCTTACCCCCAATCTCTGGTCCCTGGGAACCTGTTATTTATCTTTCCTATCAACTGTGCAGGTCTCAGACCCTTTCTTCAATAGTATAGATGTCAATAACTATTACAAGCTTAAAGAACATTTTAACAGGCAGTGGGCGACTTTGTAGCAGGAATTTTAGAGTTTGCCATGGGGGGATGAGATAAAACCCAGTGGGTGGGTATTCATTCGCCTTGCTTACTATGTGTGAGTCTACCACGATGGCAGATAATAACAGGGTTGATGTCAGGGTACTTAAAAACTAGTTCTTCCTCATAAGAATGGGTGCAGACAGCAAACTGGTTTGACCAGATAGGGTGTTCTAGATATATGTTGACGTTGGTGTATCATTTTACAGTCGCTTGTGTTCTTTGCTCTGTTACCTGGGCTACACACTTTTTGTGGGAACAGCTATGGGATGGCAGAGGGAATCTGGGGCATGGAAACATAAGGCTTCCATTCAAATCGTGGCTCTGTCATTTCCTAGCCGTCTAATTTTGGCCTGTTTTCTCATCCCTGAAAGAGAATTATAATACCGACTACACAGGGTTTTTGTTTGTTTGTGGTGAGGCTCAAAATAATTTTTTTTTTTTTTAAACATGGAAACATTTTAGAAGGAGGGAAATTAGTCGTTATGATTCAGGAATTCTGGTTCCTGTGTATGTGACAAAGATACCGCCAGCAATGCTCCAAAACTCTGAACCGGGAAAGAGTCCAGATTTAGCATAACTGATAATAAATCTATCAAATCTTAGTGACATGTCTATTTCTGGGTGTCCAAGGCTCTTTCTCCCCTACGAAATACGGGTGTGTCCTCAGTCATTGCTCAGTGCCCTTCTAAACCCTGAAACCCGTGCTTTCAAGCCAGGGCTTTCCTCTGAGCGTTTGAGTCTTCTTTGCTAGGGTTGTGGGTGTTGGTCACACAGGGTTGGTCCGATTCATTTTAACTGAGCGCAGGCTCACAGAGCTCTGCCTGAATCCATGCGTGGCCTGGTGAAGGGGAGAGATAGGCAAGAAGCTTCAGGTTTCTGAGTGGAAGCTGCCCGTGGCCCTCATCAGCCATTGTGTGCTGCTCTTCCTGCTGACTCAACTCTGACCTGTCATGCTGTGCTTGATATTTATATTTCTGGAAATGGTTAGCCACATTACTAGGTAATAAGGTTGCAAATTCCAAGTCTCCCTTGTAATCCAGGTCAGATGTTGCCCTGGGAGTGGGTGGGAATTTGGAGAGGCCAAGATTGAGGTTGTTGTGCCTCAAGGGAGATGACGTGATCGGGCCTGACTGGCTATCTCATTCTGCGGTAGTTATTTGTACTTTGGGGAAGGACCTACAGAGCTCTCTGTTGAAATTTTCCCGTCTGTTCTTTAAATTTACAATGCACTTGAATTTTTTCAGTTGTTATCAGCGCCTCATAGTTAATGGAATGCTCCTTTAAAAAACTAGAATATTAGCTAAAATAAACAAGTCAGGAAATGACAGATGCTGGCGTGGATGCGGAGAAAGGGGAACCCTCCTACACTGTTGGTGGGAATGCAAGCTGGTGCAGCCACTCTGGAAACCAGCATGGAGGTTCCTCAAAATGTTGAAAATAGAACTGCCCTATGACCCAGCAATTGCACTATTGGGTATTTACCCTAAAGATACAAACGTAGTGATCCAAAGGGGCACATGCACCCGAATGTTTATAGCAGCAATGTCCACAATAGCCAAACTATGGAAAGAACCTAGATGTCCATCAACAGATGAATGGATCAAGAAGATGTGGTATATATACACAATGGAATACTATGCAGCCATCAAAAGAAATGAAATCTTGCCATTTGCGACAACATGGATGGAA
This sequence comes from Mustela putorius furo, assembly GCF_011764305.1. NCBI lineage: Eukaryota > Metazoa > Chordata > Mammalia > Carnivora > Mustelidae > Mustela > Mustela putorius. The sequence continues at coordinate 79,291,049 of NW_025421987.1, forward strand.
CTAGAGCGTATCATGCTTAGCGAAATAAGTCAAGCAGAGAAAGACAACTATCATATGATCTCCCTGATATGAGGAAGTGGAGATGCAACATGGGGGCTTAAGTGGGTAGGAGAAGAATCAATGAAACAAGATGGGATTGGGAGGGAGACAAACCATAAGTGACTCTTAATCTCACAAAACAAACTGAGGGTTGCTGGGGGGAGGGGGTTGGGGAGAAGGGGGTGGGATTATGGACATTGGGGAGGGTATGTGCTTTGGTGAGTGCTGTGAAGTGTGTAAACCTGGTGATTCACAGACCTGTACCCCTGGGGATAAAAATATATGTTTATAAAAAATAAAAAATTAAAAAAAAAACGAGAATATTAGAATGGGCAGAGAACCAAGAGGTTAGATAATCCGGCCCACTCTTGAGAGGTGAGGGAATACACATGGAGGAAACATTCTTGACTTGCTCAGGGCCAAAAAGCTGCCAAGTAAAAGAGTGAGGCGCAAAGGGCTCCATTTCCTAATTCCAAGTCAATTTTTTTGTTTTGTTTTGTTTTATTTTTCAAAATCACTTTTCCCTGCTACTTCCTGTTGGTATAGCTCGTCCTTGGACACCTCTGATTTCTCACCTGGCCTCATCCATTTGCTTCTTCCTTGTGAGCACTATTGTCCCCACCATTCATGTCCTCTGACATTAGACACACCTGGGGATATCCCAGTGCTCAGGTTATGGCCAGACAAGTACCCAGAAAACCCCAAACCAACCCCAGGAGGGTGAGGAAGAACAGGGTCATAAAAGGGACCAGAGGGTAGGTAGCTGGAAGTGGTAGAATTCACATCCACACGCATGCAGATTCAGTGGCTAAGTCAAGTCAAAGATTGTATTTTAATATCTTGAGTCCTTCCTTGGGCTGGTGCTGGCGGTTGGGTGACTGCTCTCTCCCCCTTTGCTCCTTCTGTCCTGGAACCCAGAGCCTGGTACCCAGAGGTACCCAGTACCCCCCCTCCCCCACTCCCCTCCATTCCCCCCCGCGCCCCCCTCCAGCTCCTCTCTGGCCTGTCAGACTCTGGCAGGGACTGACTTGTTGTCTCTGGAGATGGCCAGTCAGCTGCAAGTTCCCTCCAGGGGTTGACGGGGTGGAGGCTAACTAGGGAACAGATGAGCCCTATGGCTGAGAAGGGGAACAGGGCAGGAAGGTGTAGGCACAAATACTTAGACGACACATGTCCAGACACATCCTGCCTTCTTCACTCACACAGTCGGACGTGGTAAGAGCCCATGAAACTGTGCTACTCCCAACCGAAGTCTCCTCCCCTGGCGCTCTGTGGAGCGGCCTGCACTGCCTCGGGGGGCCAGGAGCCTGCTGCGGAAGAGCTTGGAGTCTAAAGGAGCAAGCCCTCTGGGGCCCGGCAGTGGTTCTCAGGTTCCCTCATGTGGGGATGACCTGTGGCCCTTAGCGTTCTGCTTCCATGGTTTCCCAGGTCTCAGGACAGACTGCTGGGGTGTGGGCTCCTCCTTGAGCCAGCTATGAAAGTGATTTCTGAGGACAAGGGATGTCTGGGGAAACACTGATGAGGGGTAGAGGGGAGAAGGCTGGCATTTGGAATCTAATGGAACTGGATTTTGAACTCAGCTCCATCATGTATTAGCTTCGTAATCTTAAGCAAGTGCTCTCTGTTGTAAACTGAGAGGTGGTAGAGCAAAGAGGTGAAGGTCATAGCTTCTGGAGTCAGAGGTTTGAAAGTTCTGACTCTTTTGCTCATCAGTCCTGTGACATTAGGCAAACTCTTTAACTTCCTTTTACCTCAATTTCTAGATTATGGAACAGGGATGATGATTATTGTATTTATTTTTTATGATGACCGAATGGCTACATGAATTTATTTGGGAAGGCTCCTGGCTCATTACAAAGACTGTATGAGCACTTACTGTTAATACTGAGTGTGGATCATATGTTCTCACTTTTGTTAGACTTATGAATGATGATATAGATAAATTACCTGTTAAAAAGTTGATACTCGATAAACAGTATCTTTATTATGAGAAAGTGCATAAAGATGTTTATAAACGCTCTCTACGTGAGACAACATTATCATATTATATGCAGATACACAAGTATGTACGAGACCCCAGGGAAAGAAATGGTAAGGTCACAATGTTTTTTTGTTTTTTTTTTTCCCAAGTCTGATTTCTCAGTCAGTGCCCCAGTGGAGATGAGCATTAAGGGAGATCAAGCATTAAGGGAGATGAGAACATCCATTGTCTGACTGATAGTGTGAATGAGCAATGCTGAGGACAATTTCAGAGGCCTGGACAGCTGCTGTTCGTTCAAATCAACTCAAATCCTGGTGAAAAAGCAGTGGGTTTTTAAAACCTAGCTCACTTGAAAACTGCTAAAATGCACGAGAACAGCTCCGGAAATCCCATCTGTTTCATATTTACAGAACGCTTCGTTCCTTCGGTCTGGGCACAACTGACTCATTTTCATTGTGTTCCTATGGCAGAGTGTCTTGTCATTACCAAAGAAACCAGACAGCAGGTTTTGTGTGCGTGAGAAATGTGCATGCCCACTCTTTGTCATTGGTAAGGCTGTCTAAGGATTTGATTACTTTGTGATTCATGTGGCGAAGAGTTTATGTAATTTAGCAAATTTACAAATGTAATCTTTTAATGTAAAGCAGTAATGTCTGGGCCATGAACTGCTTCTTTTCTTTTACACACATATATTCTGTGGGAATGTAGTATAGCAGCGATTCTGAGAGCACTGGGTGAGCACCCTCTAGTCAGACCACCTGACTATATTAGTTCTACCATTTTGTAGCCATCGGACCTTGGGCAAGGTAATCAATCCCTCTGTATCCTGGTTTTCCCATCTATAAAAAAGGTTGAGTGCAAGAACCTTATCAGTAGGAGGCTGTTGTAACAGCCTTCCAGATCTTAGAACAGTACATATTTGTCTCTTACTCACCTCACAGTCTGAGGGACATCATGAGGTTCTCCTGGATGACTCTCTTCTAGGCACTGGGTTGATAGAAACCTCTTCCTTTATGGGCCTTCATTGTCCACCAAGGTTGTGCCATCCAATATGGCACCCTACTAGCCACACTTTGTTATTTAAATTAATTAAAATATTAAAATTTAGTTATTGTAGCTACCTCTCAAGTGCTTGGGAGTCAAATGTATTTAGTGATTACCATATCAGACAATACACACATAAAATGTGTCATCGTCGCAGAAAGCTATGTTGGACAGCACTGCCTTAAGACCTTCTTATTCTCTGCTCTGTCATCTCCATTTAGCCAGCAAGGGAGAGGACTTCCTTTAGCCCTTCTAGAATCTTGTAGAACAGAAGGAAAAGTTTTTGGGAATTTTCCTCCACTTTGTCATATGGGGCTCAGAGCCTCATTGCCAGTAGATCAAAGGATTATGTTTTCTGCATATGGAAGATACTATATAATCTGAGCTCCATAGGCTTGCTTTTTGATTTTCTACAAAATTATAGAATATGCTCTTTCTTGATGTATCCTGCTCTCAAATGTATTGTCTTGATGAAAAATCCTATTTTGGATACCAGTTGATGAATATTATCTTGTTTTTTTCTCTTTCCTTTCGTTTGTAATGATCTTCCTGCCATTGCCATGGAAGACAGCATCACTCCACCTAGAGAGAGGATCATCTACGTGAAATGCAGAAGGGAGAAGCACATCGATGTCCATACTGTAAACCTGTGAGCACATCTTGCTGCCTTCGGCCCCTGTTCTTTACAGGAGTCCACTGCCTCTAGCTATTCTCTTCAGAGGGTTAATGCTGGGGAAACAGGGTCTAAATATCTGACTGGGGCGCAATGTGCCTAACACTAAAACTGTGACCTGGAATGCAAATCAAATGGTCTTACTTAATGAAGAAATGACAAGGAATCAGTCGATTTGGTTTTTTTGGCACATAGTTCTAATTATATGACTGTTATTTTATTTGGATTATCTCATTTTTTCAGGAAGTTGCATCCTGACCTCAGGAAGCCAATCTTTGTCTTTCCAACATCATTTTATACATTTCCAAAGTCTTGACTAGAGAATATATCAGGAATTTTCCATTTTAATCATAATTTTGCCTCAACAATAACATAAAAATGTTTTATTCATTTTTCTTACACACTATTTGACTCTTCTGCCCTCTTTATTTTGTTCTAATTTGATTGTGTGTTTGGCTCAGGCTGTGGGGGAACAGTGCATTAGGAAGAGAGCCATCACATTTTGAGGGTCGCCAGCTGGCGAAAGTTTACATTTGGTGGATCCTACTTGCAGAAGAGTTGGTGAACTTGTCATTGGGTCTTTTATTCTGAAGTATTGTGTAGTTTTGTGTTACCACATGCTTAATTAAATTAACTGAGTGCTTGCTGTATGCTGAGTGTCACACGGCGGAGAGCTAAAAAAAAAATTTCCTGTCACATCATCGGTCAGTTTCCTTCACAGCACTTATCGCATTATCTAATTATCTTGTTTATTTACTTTTTAACTTACACATTGTCCATCTTGCCTACTGCAAGGGTAGAGACTGTCTTTTTTTACTGCTATAAATCCAGCTCCTGGCACATTGCCTGGAACATAGAAAGTTCAAAATATAGTTTGATATCTGAAAAAAAAAATGCTTATATTCTCTGGTAAGAGAATATAATCTGGTTCTCCCACTTTGCTATCTTTCAAACCTTCTCTGTCCCATTAAACTTGAGTTTGGTACCTATTCTGACCAGAAGCAGGTCTTCTCTCCTGTGATGTCCTTGTGTTTATTGTTGGTCCAATTCATTCAGTGTATTATTACATAGCAATCGGTGATTTCTTTTATTCTCAATTTATGCTCCTATTACTTATTTCCTTATTCATACATGCAATAGCATTTTGTAAAATGCAAAACACCTCTATGAGTATTATGATCATAAGCTCCTTGAGGTTAGTGGAACAAGAGTGTAGTTCTCCTACAGAAACTTAAGACTGTCCCCTGTATCATGTCAAATGAATTGCTAGATGAGTGATACTTCTGTCCCTATCTTTAAAGATGAAGACCAGTCATGACCCTGGTTCCAACTTGCGAGTTTTTTTCTCCGCGATACATATGTCCTTATGTAGACCTCTGCTATCAGCACCATCCTAGATTTTTCTTCCTTCTGTCCCTCCACTTGGCATTCAAACCTGCATTCAGTGTCTACTAGATGTAGGGCAGATTTGCTGTCTAGGGTCAATAATGTCCTTGAGATGGAAGCTAGAACAGTTCACTTGCCAAGGAAGACTAAGGTGAAATCCTTCTGACATTCCAGGGCCAATCACTCACATTGGCCATAGGCTTTGACTCGGGCTTTGGTGTTATCAGGTGGCTTGGTCCAGTGTATGATCTGCTGGGGCCTTCCAGGAAAATACTCTCCTTATCTTAAAACTATGCTGTGATTGTCCTGACACGTTCCTGCTTGCCTAAGCCTGGTTCTTGGTGAGAGTCAGACAGAATTCGAGTGCACACTCAATAGCATGTGTGTGTGTGGCTATACACACATTTCACTAGGCAAGGTCTCATGCCAGGAAAAGATGCTGGTCCCCAGTGCCATGGAATCCTGGTGGATTTCCATGGCAAAGGCATTATGGAAGACCCCTTTGCGAGGGGGTGGGCTTTTTGGGAAAGTCTTCCTGCAGAGTGATAGGCATATTCTCCCTGAGCATTTGGCACCAAGAATTTGTACCAACTTATAAAGCACAGTGCCAAGTTCTACTGCCTAGAAGCTCCTTAAAGGTTTGCTCTGATGTTGGCAGAAGCAACAAAAGGCATGTTTTCTGTTTATTCTTCTGCTTTTTTTTTTTCATTTTGCAAATGAGAACCAGCAGTGTAAATGTTCCATACCAGAGGAGCAAGATTGTACCAAAAGGCACACCTCCTCCTGCCTACACACACACACACACACACACCTGCCCCTCCCATGCATATCCATTAGTTTTAATCACGCGGGCTTTCCAAGCTGCTAAGTCTGTCAGTGTGGATCGGCTCTGCATGTCTGTATTGCTTCAGAGCACCTTGCAGATGAGAACTGGATGGACTCACCTGGCTGGGTAATTTAGACACCCATGGGGGGCAGTGTTCCAGCATGTTCCTAGGTATCTCAGGGCCTGGTTTCTTCTCAAGAAGTGGGAGAAGACTTTATCCATTTGTGTTCTGACAAGAGACATTAGGGCCTTAATTTAAGCACTTTTCCCGGCATTGGGCAGTGGAGTTGCAATCCAGCAGGATTCAATACTGCTAAGCACATTTGATTCGGTCCTCGGGCTCACCCAGCCCATTCTGAACCTGGCAGCCTGGGGAAAATGAACTTGTCTGAAAAATCTACATAGGGGCCTGGGCAGTAGCTTTGCCTTTTTTACTGATGGCTTCTAGAAATGCACCAGACATTGCTGAGTGCTGATGGTGACATTGCCCTTTAGGCTGATTTTGACAGGCTAGTCTTTTGACTCACTGCATTGATTTCTGTTGAGAAACTGCAGGCCTGGACTGATGACCCCAGAATGTGGTTTTGTTTTCCCCATAATTATCTATCTGGATTTGCAGGAAATAGATGTTTTGTTTCTGTGAAGACAAAAAAGTTACTTTCCTGCCTTATGGCTGGAGCCTGACCATTTTACACCTTTGAGTCCATTAAAAACACCTGTGGGCAGGAGCGGGCTAGATCTATGCATCGAAAGGTCTTTCAAACCCACGCAGCCCAGGGTGCACCTTTGGTGTATGAGATTGGCCTTGTGAAGAGAGGCCTTCTCTGAGGTAACTCTCAGATCCAGTATTGACAAGAAAGTCTGGGACCCAGAAATTCTCTGAGTGTCTCTTGTAATGAATGGACCTCCTTTACCAACGGTCACATTCTGACCTTCTAAAACCACAGTCCATTTCCTGTTGACTTTTAGCACATCCTTGGTTTCCTTGCAGGTTTTCTCTTTAATCACCACTCGTTAATGTGATGCCCTTTGAGGCTTCTCCGGCATTTCACAATTCCTTCCTGGGCCTTTGAATGTTCATTTTCTCCTGCATTGTGTTTTCCCGAGGTTTTCCGAGGTGTCTTGTACCCCGACTAGAGTGGGGAGGGAAGTACATTCGGCTTCTGCTTTTCAGAATGGGTTTCTCATGCTTACCACTTGGTTTTCCTACTGACTTGGAAAAACTGTGCTGGAACCTTCTCTCTGATGCAACTGAATTGCATTTTGGTTGGAAATGTTTTATGCATTAGGATGATAAATGATGACTTTATTTGCCAGACCAGGCAAAAGATCTCTGAAACGGAAAAAAGGGAAAACAAAAAAACATCTTTCAGAAGCTACTGTATGTGAAAGACTTCTGAATATGTTGGAGCCTTTAGAACACAGCAGGGTGGGGCCATCTTGGGGTCACTGAACCCCAAGGGAACTCTCTTTTTTGGCTACTCTGTCTCCACCCCTAAAAGGCATTAATCTTCTCCCCAGGACCTCTCTTGACCCTGAACATTTAGATTTAGGGTGTGTAGCTGTTGCCTCTATCTTAGGAGGCAGAGGGGGTTTCAAATGTTTCCAGAAGGGAATTGAGATCATGGAATCATTCCAATTTTACACATATTTTTAAATAGGTTCCTACCTACCTACTCAGACTGCTCGAGAACACCCTTATTTTGCCTTGTGGTAGGTTTTGGTGAACTGAGGATGAGGCTAGACTTCTGCAGTAATGAGGTACAAACTCTGGCTCCTCAAATGTTATCCTGCGGCAATATTTCCATGCAGAAGTTGGGGGCGTCTTTTACATTATGCCTTGCTTCACTTCGCAGTCTGTGTTGCCAAGGACAGATTTGTGGTGACTTGTCGCTGCTCTACGATTTTGAGAGCAGGCCTCTCCAGAAATCCTGTCCTTAAAGACAGAGTGGTTTCTTTCCCCCTTGGCTCAGGCCTACTGCCAAGTCTCACCAGGTTTCACACCCAACTGTGGAGTGTGCCAGCTCCATCTCCCACTGCTCTCTCTCGGTCAAAGCTGTGGTCTGTTTATACGGCAGATGGGCACATGCCACACAGGAGTTTCTGAAACTGCTAGCCTGTTTGGAACCCAGGTTTTAATGATGGTATAGCCTTATGGAGCCTAAAGACATCACTGACTTTCATTTCAATTCAATTTAGATGTGATTGTCACCTTTCAGGTGTCAGCTGCCAGACTTGTGTTAGGTATTAGGGATGAGGGAGGAGAGCATGGTCACTACCTTCACAGAGCTTAGAGCCTAACTGAACTTTCTCATTTATAAACTTGACCCTCACAAAGACACCATCATGCAGTGCTAAAAGCGACATTTCCTTTCATCCAGTATCATTCAATTATATTACCTGAGTGTTCCAGGACAGACTCATGCTTATCTGTGCTACAGTCAGAATAAGTGAAATAACTTGTATTATGGGAAATAGGATTCAACTAATGAATCACAGGAACAGTTGCCAGTAATCAAATGTGAGAGACTCTTCAACTGTTGGAGGCAAAGAAGAGGGAAGAAATGAGGATATGAATGTAGAAGCAGAGAGTATATTGGAAATCCCATTTCAGTAGTTATTACAAAGTAGGCTGGAAACAAAACAAAAAGCTCTATTCTTTTTAGTCTCAGAAGCCATTGTTGGCAAGGCCCGTTAAGTAAGCATCCAAGTCGTTTCCTGGTCTGACTTTCAGAATGCAGTTATGTTGGAAACTATTCTGCTGATTAAGGTTGTTTTCTCTTTTCTAAAAAATTTTAAACCACTCCCTCTTCTGAGAGAAGAGACCTATTTCATGCATACAAGTCAGCTCTTGTGCACTTCACGTTTTAGCACTATAGGCTCTTACAAATCTTTATTTTTTAATATTTATTTTTAAAAGATTTATTTGTTTAATTGAGGGTGGGACAGAAAAAGAGGGAGAGAGAATTTTTTAAAATATTATTTTTATTAACATATAATGTGTTATTTGCCCCAGGGGTACAGGTCTGTGAATCGCCAGGTTTACACACCTCACAGCACTCACCATAGCACATACCCTCCCCAATGTCCATAACCCAACCACCCTCTCCCTACCACTCACCTCCCAGCACCCTTAGGTTGTTTTGTGAAATTAAGAGTCTCTTATGGTTTGTCTCCCTCCCGATCTGATCATGTTTCATTTTTTCTTCCCTACCCCCAAATCTCCCACCCTGCCTCTCAAATTCCTCATACCAGAGAGATCATATGATAATTGTCGTTCTCTGACATATTTATCTTGCTCAGTGTGATCCCCTCTAGTTCTATCCACATTGTTGCAAATGGCAAGGTTTCATCTCTTTTGATGGCTGCGTAGTATTCCATTGTGTACATGTATGTGTGTGTGTACACACACATATATACTATATATAGTATTCTATTGTGTATGTGTGTATATATACATATACACACACCACATCTTCTTTATCCATTCATCTCTTGATGGACATCTAGGTTCTTTCCATAGATTGAATATTGTGGACATTGCTGCTGTAAACATTCAGGTGCACATGCCCTTTTGGATCACTACATTTGTATTGTAACCCAGTAGTGCAACTGCTGGGTTATAGGGTATCTCTATTTTCAACTTTTTGAGGAACTTCCATGCTGTTTTCCAGAGTGGCTGCACCAACTTGCATTCCCACCAAAAGTGTAGGAGGGTTTCCCTTTCTCGGCATCCTTGTCAACATCTGTTGTTTCCTGACGTGTTAATTTTAGCCATTTCTGACTGGTGTGAGGTGGTATCTCATTGTGGTTTTGATTTGTATTTCTTTGATGCCGAGTGATGTGGAGCATTTTTTCATGTGTCTGTTGGCCATCTGGATGTCTTCTTTGCAGAAATGTCTGTTCATGTCCTCTGCCCATTTCTTGATTGGATTATATTATTTGTTCTTTGGCTGTTGAGTTTGAGAAGTTCCTTATAGATTTTGGATACTAGCCCTTTACCTGATATGTCATTTGCAAATATGTTCTCCCATTCTGTCAGTTGTCTTTTGGTTTTGTTGACTGTTTCCTTTGCTGTGCAAAAGCTTTTGATCTTAATGAAGTCCTAATAGTTCATTTTTGCCCTTGCTTCCCTTGCCTTTGGCAATGTTCCTAGGAAGAAGTTGCTGTGGCTGAGATTGAAGAGTTTACTACCTGTGTTCTCCTCAAGGATTTTGATGGATTCCTGTCTTATATTGAGGTCTTTTATCCATTTTGACTCTATTTGTGTGTGTGTGTGTGTGTGTGTGGTATAAGGAAATTGTCCAGTTTCATTCTTTGCATGTGGCTTTCCAATTTTCCCAACACTATTCATTGAAGAGACCGTGTTTTTTTCCATTGGACATTCTTTCCTGCTTTGTTGAAGATTAGCTGACCATAGAATTAAGGATCTATTTCTGGGCTCTCTATTCTGTTCCATTAATCTATGTGTCTTATTTGTGCCAGTACTATACTGTCTTGATGATTACAGTTTTATAATAGAACTTGAAATCTGGAATTGTAATGCCACCAACTTTGGCTTTCTTTTTCAACATTCCTCTGGCTATTCAGGGTCTTTTTTGGTTCCATATACGTTTCAAGATTATTTGGTCCATTTGTTTGAAAAACATTGATGGTATTTTTATAGGGATTGCATTAAAAGTGTAGTAGAGATTTTCACAATATTTGTTCTTCCAATCCATGACCATGGAACGTTTTCCATTTCTTTGTGTCTTCCTCAATTACTTCCATGAGTACTTTATACTTTTCTGAGTACAGATTCTTTGCCTCTTTGGTTTAGTTTATTCCTAGATATCTTATGGTTTGGGGTGCAATTGTGAATGAGATCAACTCCATAATTTCTGTTTCTTCTGTCTTGGTGTTGGTGTATAGAAATACAACTGATTTTCTTGCACTGATTTTATATCCTGATACTTTAGTGAATTCCTGTATGAGTTCTAGCAGTTTTGGGATGGAGTCTTTTGGGTTTTGCACATTAAATGTCATATTACCTGCAAAGAGTGAGAGTTTGACTTCTTTAACAATTCGGATGCCTTTTATTTCTTTTTGTTGTCTTATAGCTGAAGATAGGACTTCTAGTACTATGTTGAATAGCAGTGGTGAGAGTGGACATCCCTGTCATATTCCTGACCTTAGGGGAAAAGCTCTCAGGTTTTCCCCACTGGGAATGATATTTGCTGTGGGTTTTTCGTAGATGGCTTTGATGGTATTGAGGTATGTACCCTCTATCCCTATACTTTGAAGAGTGTTGAACAAGAAAGGACGATGTACATTGTCAAATGCTTTTTTGGCATTATTGAGAGTATCATATGGCTTTTTTTTTTTTTAAAGATTTTATTTATTTATTTGACAGAGAGAGATCACAAGTAGGCAGAGAGGCAGGCAGAGAGAGGAAGGGAAGCAGGCTCCCTGATGAGCAGAGAGCCCGATGTGGGACTCCATCCCAGGACCCTGAGATCATGACCTGAGCCGAAGGCAGCAGCTTAACCCGCTGAGCCACCCAGGCGCCCTCATATGGCTCTTGTTTTTTTATTAATGTATTGTATCACATTGATTGATTTGCGGATGTTGAACCAACCTTGAAGCCCAGGAATAAATCCCACTCAGTTGTGGTGAATAATCCTTTTAATGTACTGTTGGAGCCTATTGGCTAGTATTTTAGTGAGAATTTCCACATCTGTGTTCATCAAGGATATTGATCTGCAGTTCTTTTTGATAGGGTCTTTGTTTGGTTTTGGGATCAAGGTATTGCTGGCCTCATAAAATAAGTTTGGAAGTTTTCCTTCCATTCCTATTTTTTGGAACAGTTTCAGAATAGGTATTAATTCTTCTTTAAATATTTGGAGAATTCCCCCAGGAAGCCATCTGGCCCTGGGCTCTTGCTTCTTGGGAGATTATTGATGACTGCTTCAATCTCCTGACTGATTATGGGTTTGTTCAGGTTTTGTATTTCTTCCTGGTTCAGTTTTGGTAGTTTATAGGTCTATAGGAATGCATCCATTTTTTCCAGATTGTCAAATTTGCTGGCGTGTAGTTCCTCATAATATGTCCTTATAATTGTTTGTATTTCTTTGGTATGGTTGTGATCTTTCCTCTTTCATTCATGATTTTATTAATTTGCATCCTTTCTCTTTTCTTTTTTATAAGTCTGGCTAGGGGTTTATCAGTCTTATTAATTCTTTGAAAGAACAAGCTCCTAGTTTCTTGATTTGTTCCACTGTTGTTTTGGTTTCTACTTCATTGATTTCTGCTCTGATCTTTATTATTTCTCTTCTCCTGCTGGGTTTAGACTTCCTTTGCTGTTCTTTCTCCAGCTCCTTTAGGTGTGGGGTTAGGTGTGTACTTGAGACCTTTCTTGTTTCTTGAGAAATCTGTATTGCTATATACTTTCCTCTCAGGACTGCCTTTGCTGTGTCCCACAGATGTTGAACAGTTGTGTTTTCATTTTTGTTTGTTTCCATGAATTGTTTTAATTCTTCTTTAATTTCCTGGTTGACCCATTCATTCTTTAGAAGGATGCTCTTTAGCCTCCATGTGTTTGAGTTCTTTCCAACTTTCCTCTTGTGATTGAGGTCTAGGTTCAAATCCTTTTGGTCTGAAAATATGCAGGGAATAATTCCTATCGTTTGGTACCAGTTGAGACCTGATTTGTGACCCAGGATGAGATCTGTTCTGGAGAATGTTGCTTGTGCACTAGAGAAGAATGTGTATTCTGTTGCTTTGGCATGGAGTGTTCTGAATATATCTGTATTGTCCATCTGGTCCAGTGTGCCATTTAAAGCCTTTATTTTCTTGTTTATCTTTTGCTTAGATGACCGGTCCATTTCAGTGAGGGGGTGTTAATGTCCCTGACTATTATTGTATTGTTGTTGATGTGTTTCTTTGATTTTGTTATTAATTGGTTTATATAATTGGCTGCTCCCATGTTAGGGGCATAGATATTTAAAATTGTTAGATCTTCTTGTTGGATAGAACTTTGAAATATGATATAGTGTCCTTCCTCATCTCTTATTATAGTCTTTGGCTTAAAACCTAATTTATCCGATATAAGGATTGCTACCCCAGCTTTCTTTTGATGTCCTTTAGCATGGTAAATTGTTTTCCACCCCCTTACTTTCAATCTGGAGGTGACTTTGGGTCTAAAATGTGTTTCTTGTAGACAGCATATCAATGGGTTGGTTTTTTTTTAAATCCGTTTTGATACCCTGTGTCTTTTGATTGGGGCATTTAGCCCATTTATGTTCAGGGTAACTACTGGAAGATAGGAATTGAGTGCCAATGTATTGCCTGTAAGGTGACTATTACTGTATATTGTCTCCATTCCTTTCTGGTCTACTACTTTTAGGTTCTCTCTTTGCTTAAAGGACCCCTTTTAATATTTCCTATTCGGGTGGTTTGGTGTTTGCAAATCTTTTAGTTTTTGTTTGTCCTGGAAGCTTTTTATCTCTTTTTCTATTTTCAATGATAGCCTAGCTGCATATAGTATTCTTGGCTGCATATTTTTCTCATTTAGTGCTTTGAATATGTCATGGCAGTTCTTTCTGGCCTGCCAGGTCTTTGTGGATAAGTCACCTGTCAATCTAATATTTCTACCTTTGTATGTTAAAGACTTCTTGTCCTGAGCTGCTTTCAGGATTTTCTCTTTTGTCACTAAGTCTTGTAGGTTTTACTATTAGTTGATGGGGTGTGGGCCTATTTTTATTGATTTTGAGGGAGATTCTCTGTGCCTCCTAATTTCTGATGCTTGTTCCCTTTGCCATATTAAGCTAATTATCTTCTATAATTCATTCCAAACTACCTTCTCTCTCTCTTCTTCTGGGATCCCAATTATTCTAATATTGTTGCATCTTTTTTTTTTTTTTTAATTTATTTGACAGACAGAGATCACAAGTAGGAGAGAGGCAGGCAGGAGAGAGAGAGGAAGAAGAAAGCTCCCCACTGAGCAGAGAGCCCAACATGGGGCTTGATCCCAGGACCCGGGGATCATGATCTGAGCCGAAGGCAGAGGCTTTAACCCACTGAACCACCCAGGAGTCCCTAATATTGTTGCATCTTATGGTATTGTTTATCTCTCGAATTCTCCCCTTGTGGTCCAGTAATTGTTTTTCTCTCTTTTGCTCAACTTCTTTATTCTCCATCATTTGGTCTTCTATATCACTAATTCTCTCTTCTGCCTCATTTATCCTAGCAGTAAGAGCCTCCATTTTTTATTGCACCTCATTAATAGCTTTTTTGATTTCAACTTGGTTAAATTTTAGTTCTTTTATTTCTCCAGAAAGGGATTTTATTTATCCAGAGAAGTTTTCTCTAATATCTTCCATGCCTTTTTGGAGGCCAGCTTGCACCTTGATAATCATCATTGTGAACACTAGTTCTGACATATTACCAATGTCCATATTGATTAGGTCCCTAGCCTCCAGTACTGCCTCTTATTCTTTTTTTTGTGGTGAGTTTTTCTGCCATGTCATTTTATCTAGATAAGATCAGATACTGAAAGGATATATAAAAATAAATACTAAAAGAATAAAATACTAAAAGGGTGGAAACAACTCCAGAAAAATATATGCTAACCAAATCAGAAGAGACTTGAAACCAGGGGGAGAAGTAAGAAGGGAAAAATAAAAAAAATTAAAAAATATATATATATATGACCTTGGTGAATAGAACAGAGACACCCACATTTTTAGGTGTATTCTGGTCTTTTAGAAGAAACTACCCCCCAAAACTTTAAGGAAAGAAAAACATATATATACTAAAATAAGGATAAGCATGATGAAGGGATGGATGTGAGTGTAAAGATGAAAATTTAGAAAAAACTCTAGGAAGAATTGATAAGTTAAGTTGGTTCAAAAAATAAAAAGAGAACATGATCAAGCTGATGACTAGAACAAAGCAATGTGCTAGATTTAGGGTATATTTTGATCTATCAGAAGATCAGCAAGAACATCCAACGAGGACCAAATTTACCAATCAATGAGAACAGCAGAACTCCAGAGCTAGGGGAAAAACAATGCACAGAATTTATGGCTCTTTCACCATGGTCATTTAGTCTTACAAGGTTAAATTTTTAAAATTTTATTATTTTTTTCTTATGCTATTTTTTAAAACTTTTCCTCTTCCTTATTTTAATGTTTTTTAAGTAGTTAATCTTAACAATACATTTTTTTAAAAAATTCTTTTTAAATTTTCATTGTTATAGTCATATTTTACCCCTTCATTGTATTTAACCTTATTTTCTGTATATATATGGTTTTTTTTTTTCATTATAATTTGGGGATACAGTTTCTTCACTCTGGAAGGTGTGATTGTAGGATTCTTTAGTTGGACTTCTCTGAATTTGTCAAATATTCTACAATAAGCTAACATTTCTTGTGTAATTATGAAGAGAACTATATATTTTTATTATCAGAATGACTCTGTGTTAGATGATGGATGAAATATATAATTACCATTAAGATCAGGAAGCCTTCACATAAATTAGTAATAAAAGAAACCAGCCTGAGACACCTTTAACATTAATTCTTCTTTAAATATTTGGTAGACTTCACCTGTGAAGCAATCTGGTCTTGGGTTTTTCTTTGTTGGGAAGTTTTTGATTACAGAATCAATCTCCTTACCCATTGGTCTATTCAGATTTTCTCCTTCATAATTCAGTATTGGCAAGTTGTATGTTTCTAGGAATTTGTCCATTTTTTCTAGGTTGTTTAATTTGTTAGGATATAATTGTACATAGTAATCTTTTATAATCCTATGTATTTCTGTGGTATCTGTTGTAATGTCTTCCCTTTCATTTATAATTTTATGTGAGTCCTCCCTTTTTTTCTTGGTTGGTCTAGCTAAAGGTTAGTCTATTTTTGTTTTTATCCCCCTAAGAAACAAAAAACAAAAAACAAAAAACAAAAAACCTAGCTCTTAGTTTTGTTCATCTTTTCTATTGTTCCTCTATTCTGTAGTTATTTCTGCTCTGATCTTTGTTATTCTGTTCTTTCTGCTAATTTGGGGCTTATTCTTGTTGTAGTTCCTTGAGGTGTAAAGTTAGGTTGGTTTTTTGAGATTTTTTTTTCAGTGTAGTCATTTATTGCTCCAAACTTCCATCTTAGAACTGCTTTTGCTGTAGCTCATAAATTTGGATATATTTCTATTTCTATGTATTTCAGTATATTGATTTTCCTTTGATGTCTTCTTTTTTCCACTGGTTGTTCAAGAATGTGTTGTTTAATTTCCACATATTTGTGAATTTTCCAGTTTTCTTCCTGTTATTGATTTCTAATTTTAAATACTTGTGATCAGAAAAGATACTTAGTGTGATTTCAGCTTTCCTCCATTTACTAAAGCTTGTTCCGTGATCTATTATATGATTAATCCTGGAAAATTATTCCATGTGTGCTTGAGAAACTGCTGTTTTTTAATGGAATCATCTGTATATGTCTGTTAGGTCTAAGGTATAGTTCAAGTCTAGCATTTCCTTATTGCTATTCTCTCTGGGTGATCTATCCTTGATGACAGTGGGGAATATTGAAGTTCCCTACTGTTTCTTCTTTCAGATCCATTAGCATTTGTTTAATGTGTTGAGGTGTTCTGATGTTGAATGCATATATATATATATATATATATATATATATATATATATATGCATTGACCCCTTTATCATTATATAATGACCTTCTTTAAGTCTCCTTAAAACTTTTGTCGTAGTGTATTTTATTTGATACAAATATAGCTATACCTGCTCTCTTTTATTTTCCTTTTACATGAAATATCATTTTTTATCCCTTCACTTTGAGCCCACATGTGTCCCTATAGCTGAAATGACTCTCTTGTAGACAGCATAGAATTGGGACTTTTAAAAAAAATGGATTTAGCCACTCTACAGCTTGTGATTGGTGAACTTAATTATTCTCTTCCTTGTTATCTCATCCGATGGCTGGTATTTGTAACCCCTGTTTTTCTTTCTTATTCCAAGCTCTATTTATACATTTCAGCTTTGCTGGTCTTGAGGTGGAGTGAAACTGAACAAAGTGCCTTGTACAGCACACTGAAAGTCTAGGGAAACTGGTCACTCATTCCACTTTCCCTTTTCCAATAAGAAGGAGCTCTTTCCATTGAGAGAGTTTCCTCTTGGTACTGAGTAGTGACAACATGGAGGATACACTGAGGCAAACAAATGAATCTGCTCTACCTTCCCTTTTTGTGTAGTTATTCTCAGAGTCTTTTTGTTCCACTTCGTGGCTGAAGTTTCTTGAGTGGAATCCTGAGCTTACCTAGAACTATTCTGTTCATGGATATCTGTCTAATTGCTGATCTTTGTAGAGGATGGATGCTGGGGATCCTACTCCACCATTTTAGTGATATCTTACTGTTTAATCTTAATATCACAAATCAATATGCGAGCACTATATGCCCATTACTTTGCTTTTAATTTTTTTCTTAACTCAGTTTTTTTTTTTTCCTAAATTGATACGTTTTCATCTTCATATGTAACAATAAGGTAAAAGGAGTGATAGTGAACTTGGAGTCAGAAAATCTGTGATTTGGGGTGCCTGGGTGGCTCAGTGGGTTAAACCTATGCCTTTGGCTCAGGTCATGATCTCAGGGTCCTGGGACTGAGCCCTGCGTCGGGCTTTCTGCTCAGTGGAGAGCCTGCTCCCCCCCACCCCGCCTGCCTCTCTCTACTTGTGATCTCTCTCTCTCTCTCTTTGTCAAATAAATCAATAAAATCTTAAAAAAAAAAAAAAGAAGAAGAAAATCTGTGATTAAATTCTGGTTAGGTTTCAAAAGAGCTTTATGATATGGGTCCAAACAAGCAAATCTATCTGGGCTCAGACTTTTCAACTGCAAACTGGTGCTAATAATGCTCACCTCATGGGTTGCTGGGATGGGATGGTGGGGGGAAATGGAAGTAAGTGAGAGGACATATTTGGGTCTCATGTAAACTGAGAAGTGTTGTACCAATGAAAGATATTCTTCCTGTTGTATTTACCCATGAAAATGTGGGCAGATTTTCACTAGAGATGGTTTAGATGAGTTGCTCAAAAACATTTGATCAATTTTGAAGTGATAATGTTGCAACTCTCTCTAGGAAATAGTAGCCAATTTGTTCCAGGAGAGTTTCTCAAACTTATGTACCAATTAGAATAACTCTCTGAGGTCCAACAGGCAGAACTGGCTCAAGGTTCTAAAACCACTGCCAAGACAAGTAGTTGGGCAAGTTTGTGGTACCAAGGGAGTCATGATTTCTTGTTGCTGGGTTCTTTTCTTAATTAACAATCATTGTTCTTCTATCATAGCCAGCACACACCCCTGTCAGCAGGCTACTTTTCAGGATGAACCTGTCCTGATTACAGGAATGTAAGAGGAAATACTTCCAAACAGCTCCATAGCCTAACCACTCCCATATAATGAGGAGATCCATCACGGTCTCTGAGAATGTATTCTGTCAGTTCCAATCTCCCGTCAGTATCCCTTTGGGAGTATTTCTTTGAAGTCTCTGAGTCAAAAAAGCAAAGACTCCCTCACATCCTCTCCCTACCTCCCACAGTAACTGAACCTTTCCACACATTTCCCCCCCCCCCCCCCTGGGCTTTTTTCTGACAGTATCAACCATAGCAGAAATAACCTGGAGCATTAGTACACTCTAGATAATCTTGCATTAGACACTCCTTAGACTGTCCACAGGCCATGGTTTAGATTTGTTATGGGTAGTTTTATAGATATTGAAACTGAGACAAAAGAGAGATTGAATAACTTGCCACAAGATGTACCAAGTGATAAGTGACTCTAATTGGAGAATTCTTGATTCCCTTTCTTTTATTGGGTCCCGTGTCTATGATCTAGAAATTATGAAACTACATCTCAACGTCCACCCCTTTTAAGATGCTACATTTCTCTTACTTGGTATCTCATCCTTACTTTTCTCTTGTTCTTTCTTTCTTTCTTTCTTTCTTTCTTTTTTTTTTTAAGAGTTTATTTCTTTGTTTGACAGAGATCACATGTAGGGAGAAAGGCAGGCATGTAGAGAGAGAGAGAAGGGGAAGCAGGCACTAAGCAGAGAGCCTGAGGCAGAGCTTGATCCCAGGACCCTAGAATCATGACCTGAGCTGAAGGCAGAGGCTTTCAGCCTCCCAGATGCCCCTCTTGTTCTTTAATATTTGCCATTCTATATTTGGCTCTCTCTTCTACTCTGGCTTCCTTCATTGCCACATTGTCTTGTTACTCATTTATGCTTCTTTTCTTCTTCTTATTTGCCTTGTGAAATTTTATGACCTTTCACCTTCGTTGGGCTGGACATTTCAAACTTCAGTCTCTGGTGCTGGTGTTACTTGCATGGTGGCTCCAGTGAGGTTAAGAACAGGTTTACTTTGTGTGTGTGTGTGTGTGTGCACATGTGCAACAGAAAATATTTTTTATATTTATCTGTCAATGTGCACTTAGCAGAATATTGGAAAAGAAAATGGACCAGGGAATGTTAGAAAAGCAAAGAATTAATTGTTCACTAATAAAAGGTTGAGTCATAGGCAAAAGGGAAGATATTACTCTGGAGAATCAGGGAAATAATTAGGTCCAGGGAGGCAGAAAGTCTGATCCAGATGGTGGGAGCTCCAGGGGAGGGTAAATCATGCATCAGGGAGAGATAAGAGAGGGAGGAGGGAGGATATGAAATGGGCTGGTGTCCAACAGTTCTATGCCAGGATGGTAGGAATGTAAAAGGAAATACTTTCACAGAGCTCCAAACTGAGCTCCGCTCCCAGATATATTTTAATAAAAATAGTCATGGTATTGCAGGGTCTGGAGAACTGATTCATTTAGAGTATTTTCTGAACTACATGTCTACATATTCCTGTATCTTTGCTAGATTTATTTAATGTGACTTGGTCTTGTTCCAGCCAAAGATTCTGTAAGTTTTTTGAGGTCAGGGATCATGTTTTATTTTCTTCCAAAGCTCCTAGCTCCAGTGCTGAGATCATGATATAGTTCATTAAATACTTGATAACAGATTTAGCAATTAATACTTGTTAATGGAAAAGGGAAAATAGCAAATCTGCCCTTTAAAATTAGCACAAATTCTTGCTTAGAGGTTTCTAAGAGCCTTTTTGTCAGTAGAAACAATAAGAAAACCAGAGAAGTTAAGTCCATAGGTTCTTAGCTACCTTGAGGGAACCCATGTCATGTAGGGAGAGTGATTGATCTCTCCCCATAACCCCTTCCCCCAAACACATGTATGGGGACAGACAAAATGAGATGAACTGAAGCGGTTTGTTGTGTTGAGAGAACCCTCTGTCTACATATTCTAATCCAAATATCAGTTAACAGAATGTTTGCCAACTACAGATACTTGATACGTTGGTTAGTAGGGAATCAATTTTGCATGTCAGAACTTTAAAGGGATCTTAAAATTGCCAATTCAAATAGGCCATTTAGTGGTTTCTTGTTTCCTCTCCCCACCCCCTTTATAAATGTTGAGCCATATGTTTGAGAACATACAGCTGTCCTTGTTCAGAATAGCCCAAAATAGCTCGATTCCCCTGCACTTCTTTGGGCGCTAAATGTATTTACATTCAAAATGCATGTGGGAAGTGCCTGATTTCCCGTAGTTTCTTCCCCTGACTGTCAGCAACTTTTCTATAACCTTTACTTAGTTCAACTAACTAACCTCAGCTTTGAGTGTAGTTTCATCCATCACTACATCGTCTCAGGTGTTCCGTCTTCCTGTCATTTTCTTTTCCAAAATTAAAAAGTTTCCCATGATGGAAATGACAAACTCTTTTAGAAGCTGCATATAGTGCTGGATGAGGTTATTTTGGTATGCAGATATTCTCAACAACCTTTGAAGTGAACAGAGACATGCTATTCCATGCATGGGCCAGAGATCCTCTTCAGTTTTCACTCGCCTAAAATAAACATGGGAAAGCATGACAAAGCATTGTGAAGAATGAAGGCTCCTCTCTTTTCTGATACTTCATTGGTTCAATGAACCAAGATACTTCAAATGAATACTTGTCTTTCTCCCAAATGGTTTCCTAGTGAAGTCAGGCTCCAAGGACTAAGCTAATTAAGTGGGAAATAAATGATTGGCTCAGGCTCATTGAAAAAGAAGGAGTGCTGTGAAATCTCAACTCTGGGAGATTACCTGAGATGATGTCATGCCATGGGAATTCTGAGGGGATGCTCTGGATATGGGAGCTTTTTTTGTCTTGTTATCTTGTGGAAAAGGATAGGTCTCATGATTCGACTTATTTCTTCACAATAATTGACTTGAAATGGTCACATGGTCACATACTGATCCATTTAGCTTAAATTGCTTGAGGATGGGGATGTAATAGACATGAAGAATATATAAAATGATCTTTTAATAGAAGTCAAAGAAATATCTGCCAGTATCTAGTCTGCCTATTTTATTGGTGCCTATGTTGTTTCCCATCTGAACACACTGGGGGTCTCTTCTCAACACTAGACTCTTGTCTTTGCTGATCCAAGTGCTGACCTTTGGTGTGAGCTCAAACCTCTCTTTCTCTAAAGCCTTTTCCCACCTTGTTCCCAGCTGTTCATTATTATTCTCCCCTAAATACTTATAGCCCTATTATCCTGAGTGTTGCCCTGACACTTGTCTTTTATGATATCCTATCACCTATCACTAATTGATTACCAAGGTACATAGTGGTGTACCCAAATCTTGTGTAGGCGTCCATCACCTGGATCAAGATATGGAATGTTTCCATCCCCTATAAAGGTATCAGCCCTATTCTTCCCTTATTTGTTCTCTAATAAGAACTGTGAAAATTCTAGGGGCAGAGATCAGGGTTAGGTGAAGACAGATGGTGTACTCAAAAGGTTTGACTGAAATAATTTAATGGAGGGATTGTCTACAGAAGTTTGGGAGTCAGAAGAAATCATGAGTCACTTAGAGACTAACAAGAGTTGGAATTGATTCCTAGCCCGAGGTCTGAAGGAGAAGGGGGATTTTTACTTGTTGTGGGGGCCTGGTGAGAGCTCAAGCCTCGCAGAAGAGAAATGAACCCCAGACAGCAGCTGTAGTCTATAGAATCACAACCACTGTCTGAAGCCAGGCCAGGTGGGGAGGGAGCTGGGAGTTAAAGACCCTCCCTCTGTACAGGCAGCCCTTGGATCTCTTGCTGGCCTTCTGCTAGCCAAACCCAACTATAAACCAGAAGGGAAGGGGATCCAAGGATACAGTCTATAGAGGTCAACCTCCCCAGGAACAAAGCATGGAAGAGAAAGGTGATGAATGGATTTGGGGGTATAAGGAACAAACATAATGATCAGCGAAGACCATGTTATGCCTCTATGTCCATTATGGCACTTGGTATATTGTTTGGTTTAGAGGGAATGATCGATTTGTTGCTTGAACTGTTAATCAATCATAGACAGATAATTGCTTTCATTGAAAATTGTAGGTCAGCAAGGGTAACTTCTTAATTTCTTAAGAGAAATAGGGGGCTGCGTCTGGGTGGTTCAGTCAGTTAAATGTCTGACTCTTGATCTCAGTTCTCAGATATTCATCTCAGGGTTGTGAATTTAAGGCCCAGAATGGAGCCTACTTAAAAAAAAAAAAAAAAAGAAAGAAAGAAAAGAAAAATGGGGGAAAAAAAGAGAAAGAAATGGGCATTACCAGCTATAATTTAAGGCCCAGAAGGGAGCCTATTTGAAAAAAAAAAAAAAAAGAAAGAAAGAAAGAAATGAGAGTTGCTAGCTGAGAGTTCAAAATTCTGTTTGGAATCCTTAGATTTGCAAACTAAAAAGGTGAAAGGGTGGCTCTTCTCCAAAATGGTGCTACTCATTGAAACAACTTATAGTTTCAGTGTAGCTTTTGTGTCACCAGTGTTAAAATCACTCAAGTTATTAAAAGCTTGTTAATACAATTGTTGTAGTAGCCCTCTTTCCTGTAATTAAATGATAATATCTTACATGATATTTTGGGAGAAATTTCATGACTTAGATATCTTAGTGTTGAGCTAGTGGCATCCTAGTGTTGTAACAGGGCAAGTATGGCCTCCGGCTTACTGTGAGGTTTTGGTGGGAAAAGCATTTAAATCTGTGTCTCCACAAAATAAGGAACATAGCATCATTTAATGGGAAGTATTTCTTGTAGAATTTTTCTTCATCTTCAGGAAAAGTATTTCACTGGTGTCATATAAATGCAGATCTTCTCCTGTGCATATACTTAATCAGTATTTACTAAAGAGCATTAAGTGATACATTTTGTCCAAAATATAAATTAAACTCTTGGCAGACTTTAACATGTTTTGGAAATAGAACGATCTGTTGGAAGCTTCCATTTCATTTCAAAGGAAAACAGAACAAATCAGAATCCTGGAAGATTAAACCACCCAGGAGTCCTGCCAAGCCTAGGTGAAGCTTTTGTGAATCTGGACTCCCTTACATCTTATTTCCTATTCATTTGTTCCAAGGAAATCTAACTTGTCAGGAGGCTTGAAGTTAATGACTATCCCTGGGAGTGGCTTGTGCCGAGTTTCATGATGCCTTAACTGAAACAACTGGTTAAGAAAGGAGCCAGATGGCATCTTTACAGTTAACCCATGGAGGGAAAGCTGTGATTGGTTCCATGAACACCTGGTTCACATTGGGGTGTTTTACTTGACCTGTCGCTGCCCTCATTGCAGTGTTGCCCATTTGCTGTTGTGAACTGCAGTTTAACGTTTTCTACCCATTATCAGTCTCCTAAAAAGATCACCTCCTCAGCTGACAAGTCATCTGCCTCCAGACATCTTCCTGTCATCTCTTTGCCTGCTTTGACCTTAGTCCATGCTCTAACTTCTGTTTGCTTTCATCCCACCATGTTCTCCTTAGCACTACTGTTCTGATAACCTGTTTGGTGCCTCCTTCTCTGGTTCAGTTCTGGTCTTCACCTTCTTGGACACAGACCTTGTGTTGGCCATTCCATTCCATGCACTTAGAAAAGCTTGCATGTCTTCATCTGATGTCTCACTAGGGAAAGAATATAAGACATGACTTGTATTTTTTTTTTTAAACCACTATGCAAGCTGTTTCATTAGATTAATTTAGGAAAAACATTTGAAATTTTGCAACAGAGATTGAGAATTCTGCTATGGTAGCTGATCTACTGAAGAATTATTTCTTTATTCTTAGCTTTACATGGAATTTATTGAGAGAGGGGGAGACAGAAGGCCAGAAGAGGGAAGGGAAGTAGGGAAAAAAGCGGGGGGGGGGGATAGAGAAAAAGAATGCTACCTGTTGGTGAAGCGCTGAGTAAAGGGTGTTATATTCTTCCCAGCTCAGTGTGTCCCTGGGCTCCATTGTCTGGCTCAGGAAAGGCAAACACGGTGAAATAATAATCTAAGAAAAACCCAAGGAGGCAAATAAATATTTTTGGAAAGTTTCATACATTTAGGCAACTGCTTCTGATGCTCTCTGCCATGGTTGCCCTGTGTTACTGTGAACAAATGATAGAATTGACTCTATAGTTGATGAATAGTAGCTGATAATTCCCCCTTATGAGGGGCTCACAGGACTTGGAGACCAAGTCAGGTTAAATTCTCTGGCATGTAACAGAAATGATCAGTTTATAGCCACCTGCGGAAGTGCTTTGTGTAATCATTACTCATAAAATGAAGACTTTTTCAAATCTTCAAAAGGTACAAGGATCCTAATAAGACACCTTGAAGAAGAAATGATTAGAGTAACTGAGATCTGGATTTGTCTCAGTTGTATTTAAGTTGTTTGGCCAAAGTAATACTCTATGGGTGACAGACTGGAATTTTCTGAGCTATCTGCAGTTTCTATATTGAAATTTTAGTGAATAGTGACTAGGGTAGAGGGGACTCTAAGGATGGTGGACACAACTGTCCTGAGAATGGGAAATGGGAATTGATCAGGCTGCTGTAGCATGATAACATCTGCTTTTTTCGTTCCATTTCTAAAAGCACCAGGAAGACTTTTGATCTGTAATCTGATTTTCCTGTATAGTTCTACCTACCGGAAGGGAATGTACAGTTTGACTAAGCCCTGTGTGTCTTAGATCTAAACAAGGTGACATTTTGGTTTACTAAATCAGACTCTGGGTTTTCTGTGTATGTATCTGACACCAGAGATGCAGTGTCTTCTGGCAAGTTTGAAAACTGGGTAGTGAGATCCCAAAAGGACTTTTGTGGGATGACATGGACATATGTATATTTACACAGGAAGAAAGCTCATGGCTTTTTTTTTTTTCTTTTCTTTTTTTCTTTCTTTCTTTTTTTTTTTTTTTTTCAATTCTCACTGGGGAACTGACACAGGAAGTTGAAGATCTACAGATATTATCATTGAAGCTGAGAGCACACCTGGGCCTGGAGTGACCCTTTCCAGACACAGACACAGCAGAGTCTGTGCCTAAAGCCATCAGTGACTCTCTCATCACATCTTTAAGCTGAAGTAGATTGTACCCCTCTGGGAATCCAAAGGACTTGATTCAGTCTTCTAAAGGTTGTCAATTATTCCATTGCCCTGGAGCAAAATTTTATAGAACTGTCCCCCACAAACTCAGTGATTTCTACTAGCGTCTTTTGTAGAAGTGACTACTAGTGACTTGTCACTGCTTACGTTAAGTGCTTATGTTAAATGCCTGGCTGGCTCAGTAGGAAGAGCATACACCTCTTGATCTCAGGTTCATGAGTTTGAGCCCCACAATGGGTGTAGAGATTGCTTAAAAATAAATAAATAACTTAAAAAAATGCAAACTATTTTGTTAAAGTTAGAAACATTTTAGAACACGAAAGAAGAGATACAGAGACTGAAAAAAATGGGAAAGGGAAACACGTGGGCAGGGAAAGGCTCTCCATTTCATTTAGTATCTACTGTGTGTGACATTTTGCTCTGTAGCTTTAAGAAATTAACAAAGACAGAAGCATTTCAGTTTATGATTTGATTTTTTTTAAACGTGGAATTTAGAAGAGAAGGAAAAAAAGAAACTTAAAATTCTTGTTTTATATTTGTGAAAAGCAGCCTTGTTAGAAGGTAATCCTATTAAATGCCTCAAACTCTAGACCCATGAGGAAAAATAATAATTAATAATAATTTTTTAAGAACTTGAGATTGAGACACAAATTAGAAAATGGATTGGGTAAGAAACACTGGTAATAAGTTCAGACAGTTCTAGTGTGCTGAGCACATGCTGACTGACAGGAGGTAAGCTCAGCTAAGAGGGAAGAGAATGGAGCATGCATTCTAGAATGGCAGAGAAGAGAAAGAGAGCCATGTTTCAAGCTTAACGGCCCAGAGAAGCCACATTTGTGCATGTGCAGGGTGATTTGTTTTTCAAACACAGACCCAATGACTTTCTAGGCTAAAAGACCAAGACATTTTACTGGAAAAATATAAAATCAACAACAACAACAGAATGTAAGCCAGCAATCCAGAACGTTTATCCTTCTTGGGAAGTAATTCAGATTCTGAGCTTGGCTTTCTGAATGGATACATTTATAAGAGAAACGAGTGGAAAAAGAAGTTCACCTAAACTAAATAAATCTGAGACTTAGTGATTTTTATAATTGGAAGATCATCTTTTACTGTGGAAGTTTAAAATGTGAATGTCTGTAAACTTTTAACCCTTTCAAGTGGTATTCAAGTTTCTTGGAATAAAAAGTAGCACCAAGAATGGGGAAAGCTGTGAAATTATGGTCATTTGGCCTTTTTTTTTTTGGTTTGTTCCTTAAAAAAAGATGTTCCCTGAGGGGCCAGAGTCATTTCCTGCATGCGGTCTTCCCAGGTAGGTTTAGCTTGCTGCTTCCCCTCTGAGGCCGTGTGGAAAGTGAGCTGTGGAATCATGACACTTTTCAAGTCAAATGCAAACAATTCCACCTTAAAATAGCAAAATTCACCTTAAGCCAGCTTTTGGCAGCCGGCTGGAGAAGGGCATGAAAGTTCTATTTTAATCAAAAGGATGTATATTCTTTAGGCAGGCTGTGGAAAGAAAGGCCGGGAAAAGACTTTTTATTGATTCTTTTTATTTCTCCTCTTCTACCCTCCCCGCCTCCAGTTCTAACAAACACATTTAAAATTTACTGGCAGACAGGTGTTTGTTTTTGTTTGTTTGTTTGTTTTTCTTTCCTTTTCTTAAACCTGTTGGAATAAAAACTTTTCCCTTTTCAATGGCGCCATCATTTGGGAGCATCCTAAGGGGGCTTCCGGCGGCCTGCTGACATCACTTTTACCTTGGCAAAATGGGACGCAAGCCACCTTAGCTGAGCAAAGATCCCTGGAGACCAGGGAAGAGTGAAGTGTCCTGGGCAGAATGCGAGGCTGTTTTCCTGGAGGCTGGTTGGGGGCTGTCCAGGTTCAGCTTGGGAATTACAGGTGCTCTGGTTTTAAGAGATAACGATGCTAAAAAATCAAACAACCCTATCCCTTAGCAATGGCAGTAGTGACAGGAGCTATAAAGTGTGTCTGTAATTGCACATAATTTTTACTGCTAAAGCAAGTGAGAAGGAACTAGAGGGATGCATGAGGTTTGAGTACATCAGCACATGTCGGCCGTTATCAGTAATGCCAGCAATTATCGTTGAAGACAGAGGACCACTGGACAGTAGAGACATCATGTTATGAGTATTAAAAATAATCTTTATAATCTTCGGGAACTGAAATGTACTTGAGGAGCAGTTGATCACTTTAACAGACGTAACACACGTCTTTTTTATATGCTAAAATAGAGGTGCACCTGGCAGCTCCGGGCAACAGATCCATTCAACCTTCAGACATGATTCTTTGGCTTTAATGGACTCTTTTAACCAGTTTTGAATGAATGCTAACATTTAAAATTTAGGAGTTGCCATGTAAATCTGGCATTTCATTTTCTCTTGAATGATTGGTTATCTGATACACGGGGTGTATATTTCCAAATGAAAATGGTTGGCTCTCTCTGGATTGTAGGTGCCCCATGAGAGGAGATGAGGCAAGCCTTGCCTTCCTGCTTAGGGGAACTTTCTGGCTTAAGTAGGCTTCTGAGTGTACAGTCACTGGAGCATATGCACGGCAGCACAATTAGCAAGTAGCTCCTGAGAGTCCTCTACCCACGTGCAGACTCTATGATGGTACTTTCCAGTCAGAAATTTTCCGTAGCTCTCTGCTGCTGACACAATAAGGTCCAAATGCTTCAGCCTGAAATAAAATCTCCCCACCTTTTGCTACCACTGACTAATTCTAGGTTTCCACACTCCTCCCACAGACAGAAGTCCCCTGTCTTCCCTCTTCACTGGTTCATTCTTCCCTTCACCCTCTTTACCCTTCTTCCCTTTACCCTCCCTTCCGAGTTGATGCTGTTGATGGCCCCTCCTTCAATGTATTTGGCTGTGGAAAGCCTCCCCCTCGGCCAGGCCCATCTTCCAAGATGGTGCTTCTCAAATTTTCTGTGAGGAAAGGTGTGTTTCTTTCTTTATCTCCTTCCCTTCTTTCTTTTTTAAATTTCCATCCTGTTCTCAGGCCTACAAAGTCCAGGTTGTAATTTTTTTTTTTTTTATGAGACTTAGCAGACGTAATTTTTACTCTGTGAATGGCTATACAAGTTTTTAAATGCTTACTCTGAATTTATTTCTGAATTTATTTCATATGTAATCAGCACTTGAGCCACACTTGGAGTAGCTTTTCTTAGATGTCAGCAGGTGAATTAATCTCCTTGTTACCTGCATTTGCAGAAAAACTGTGTCTATACCTTTACCACAGCAAGACAGTGTTATAGCTTTCTACCTATTCCATTTTAAACTTCAGGAGGACATGTTTGTGAATGGAAGGAACACAGTCAATGCTGAATTTTCAGGGCTGTTGCCGGGAGGCATTGGAGGTGGTGTGGAAGGACTCAGAACCATTTAGCCCTCAAGGAACTTATGATAGAGGACTAACCTGTATAAAGCAACAGTAAATAATACACAATAAATAAGTACTGAAGTTTGTGGTACATCTTATGAAAATATTACAGGTAAAAAGCAAATGAGCAATAGTACTCAATGAACTAGTCAGAAGACTGCATGCTAGAACTTGAGAGAGACCTTCTTTAAAGATGGCAGCTCCTAAGTGGCCCCACATCTGGGCAAGGCACTCTGTGCTTGTTTGTGCCTCTTTAAAGCCTGGGTCAGATTAAAGGAATTACCCAATCTCTTTTGCTGTACAGTTCTAAAACAGAAGTGCCAACACTGTGTGTCTACTATGTATAGAGCTGGTAGAAAATAGAATGCATATATCCTTTCTCTGTTCTTAGTCTGCCATTAGGTGAAAATCCAACGTTGACCTATTTCTTTGTAACACAATCTCTAACACAAATGACAATCCAGATGCCAATTTATCACCCACTCATGTTAATTAATGTTCACTCTAATCAACTATATTGAAAATGTTAAAGATTGAGATTGAATTAAACCAACTCTCATGATAACAGGATTTGACTGGTTATGTCTTTGGCCATCTCTCTATTTCTCTTGGTTTTATTGCCAGAGAGAGGTTGTTGAAACATAGGTCTGAGGAAGCCCACCTCCAGGATCTGTACAGAACCCATCAACCCAGATAGTCTTTAGTTTTTGTCCCTTATTTGACCCTCTTCAGATACAGTGAATCTAGTTGTCTGAAATGGCTGAGCCAGGAGAAGTAAGCGCAGCTGTGTTTGGATACCTCCTTTTTCTCCCTTGGCTATGACCCAGGAAAATGGACCCACTCTTTCACAGTTGCACAAAACACTTCATTATCATATATTTGAGGATGCTGGCCAGGGCAATGGCAGGCCAGTCAGCAGGCTGGAAAGTCAGAAGTGTGTGTGTTTATTTTCCTCTCCTTCCCCCACTGAGCTGTTGGAACTGGTATAGAAGGAGATTAGAAAGACACAGCTGTCCCTTTGGGACACTGAGAGCCTGGAAAGGGTGGGTTCCTAAGAATGTTTGCATAGGCATTTGATAATCATAATAAAAAGACCATTAGAGGCTCATTGGTTAAAAAGCCATCACAGAGGTTAATTACAGGCATGCCTTAGAGATATTGGGGATTTGATTAAAGACTGCCATAATAAAGCAAATATCACAATAAAGAAAGTCAAGTGAGTTTTTTGGTTTCCCCTCATATACAAAAGTTACATTTACACTGTAAATAAGTGCTCAATAGCATTATGCCTAAAATAATGTACAGACCTTAATTTAAAAATATTCGATTGCTAAAAAAAAAAAAAAAAAAAAAATGTTCCCATCATATGATCTTCCAGCGAGTCATAATCTTTTTGCTGGTGGAGGGTCTGGCCTGGATGTTGCTGGCTGCTGACTGATCAGGGTGGTGGTTGCTTGAAGGCTGGGCTGGCTGTGGCAAGTTCTTAAAATAAGACAACAGTGAAGTTTTCCACATCAGACTCTTCCTTTCACAAAGGATTTCTCTGTAGCAGTGCCATGATATCTGGGAGCATTTTACAGACAGTAGACCTTCTCAAAATTGGAGTTGGTCCTCTCAAACCTGCTGTTGCTTTTTCAACTAAGTTTATGTAACATTCTAAATCCTTTGTTGTCCTTTCAACAGTCTTCATAGCGTCTTTCTCAGGAGTAGATTTCATCTCAAGAAGCCATTTTCTTTGCTCATCCATAAGATTTTTTCAAGTTTTGTCATGAGATCTCAGCAATTCAGTCTCATCTTCAGGTTCCACTTCTAATTCAAGTTCTCTTACTACTTATACCTCATCTGCAGTGACTTCCTCCACTGAAGTTTTGATCCCCTCAAGCTCAACCAGGAGAATTAGAATCTATTTCCTCCAAACTCTTCTTAATTTTGATATTTTCATCTCTTCCCATGAATCACCAATGTTCTTAATGGCATCTAGAATGGTGAGTCCTTTCAGAAGGTTTTCACCTTACTTTGTCCAGATCCATTGGAGAAATCACTGTTTATGGCAGCTACAGCCTTATGTGAAATGTATTTCTTAAGTAATAAGACCTAAGGTCAAAACTGCTCCTTGATCCGTGGGCTGCAGAGTGGATATTGTGTTAGCAGGCATGAAAGCAACATCAGTCTCATTGCCCATCTGCATCAGAGCTCCTGGGTGAGCAGGTACATTGTCAATAAACAGTAATTTGAAAGGAATCTTTTTTTCTGAGCAATAGGTCTCAACAGTGGCTTTAAAATATTCAGTAAACCTTGTTGTAAACAGATGTGTCGTCATCCAGGCTTTGTTCCATTTATAGAACACAGGTGGGCTAGATTTAGCATCATTCTTAAGGGGTCTAGGATTTTCAAAATGGTGAATGAGCACTGACTTCAACTTCCAATTATCAGCTGCAAGAGACCTTAATGACAGTCAGCCTCTTCTTTGAAACTTTCGAGCCAGGCATTGATTCCTCCTTTCTAACGATCAAAGTCCTAGATGGCATCTTCTTCCAATATAAGACTGTCTTGTTTACATTGAAAATCTGTTGTTTAGTGTTGCTACCTCCATTAGTTATCTTAGCTAGATCTTTTAGAGAACTTGCAGCAGCTTCCACATCAGCACTTGCTGCTTTACCTTGCATATGTTCTGGAGATGGTTTTTTCCCTCCAACTTCATGAACCAACCTCTGCAAGCGTCACACTTGTCCTCTGCAACTTCTTAACCTTTCTCAGCCTTTATAGAATTGAAGAGTTAGGGTGTTGCTCTGGATCAGGCTCTGGCTAAGGGAATATTAGAGCTGGTTTGATTTTCAATCCAGGCCACTCAGACTTTTTCTGTATCAGCAATAAGGCTGTGTTTTGCTTTCTCATCTTGTCTGTGTTTGCTGAAGTAGCACTTTTAATTTCCTTTAAAAACTATTCCTTTTTTTAAAGTTTTTTTTTCAGTGTTCCAAAACTCATTGTTTATGCACCATATCCAATGCTCCATGAAATACATGCCCTTCATAATACCCACCACCAGGCTCAACCAATCCCCACCCTCCTTCCCTCCAAAACCCTCAGTTTGTTTCTCAGAGTCCACAGTCTCTCATGGTTTGTCTCCCCCTCCGATTTCCCCCAACTCACTTCTCCTCTCCATCTTCCAGTGTCCTCCGTGTTACTCCTTATGCTCCACAAGTAAGTGAAACCATATGATAACTGACTCTCTGCTTGACTTATTTCACTCAGCATAATCTCTTCCAGTCCCATCCATGTTGATATAAAAGTTGGGTATTCATCCTTTCTGATGAAGGCATAATACTACATTGTATATATGGACCACATCTTCTTTATCCATTCATCTGTTGAAGGACTTTTGGTTCTTTCCACAGTTTGGTGACTGTGGCCATTGCTGCTATAAACATTGGGGTACAGATGGCCCTTCTTTCTACTACATTTGTATCTTTTCCTTTGTCTTCACAATTTGGATAACCATTTGGTACAGGAGGCCTAGCTTTTTGGCTCATTTCAGCTTTTGACCTGCCTTCCTCAATCAGCTCACTCATTTCTAGGTATTAGTTTAAGGTGAGAGATGTGTGACTCTTCCTTTCACTTGAGCATTTAAAGGCCACTGTAGGGTTATTCACTGGCCTGATTTCAATATTGTTGTGTTTCAGGAAGCAGGGAGGCCCAGGGAGAGGAGAGAGAGATGAGGGAATGGCTGGAGTAGTCAGAACACACACACCATTTATTAAGTTTGCCATTTTATATAAGTGTGGCTCATGACCCCACATAGCAATTACAATAGTAACAGCAGTGATCACTGATCACAGGTCACCATAATAAATGTAATCACTATGACATGTTTGAAGTATTGTGAGAATTACCAAAATGCGACACAGAGACACGAAGTGAGCAAATGCTATTGGGAAAATGGTGCTGATGGATTTGCTCAACACAGGGTTGCCACAAGCTTTCAATTTGTTAAAAATGAAAAAAATTAAAAACAAAGTATTTTCAAAGTACAATAAAGTGAAGCACAATCTAATAAGGTATGGTTGAACAACTTAGATACTTATTTTTGAAAGGGGGCCAAAATAGGCAAATACATGAATTGCTTGTCATTTATCTTTGGCATTGGAGCTGAATTACAGTGTGAAAATCAAATTAATTCCTTCACTATAAATGTGCTTTGTAAAACCATAAAGTGCCATGTATGTGTGTGCAGTGTTTTCAATGCATAAAGCTATGTCTTAGTCTCAATGTTTATTTAATTTTTTTAATTTAATTTCTTTTCACTGTAATAATTCATTGTTTATGTACCACACCCAGTGCTCCATGCAATATGTGCCCTCCATAATACCCACCACCAGGATTTAATGTTTATTTTTAACTTTAGGAAGAAGGATGGTTCAAGTCATTTTTTTAAAAAAAGATTTTATTTATTTATTTGACAAAGAGCACAAGCAGGGAGATTAGCAGGCAGAGGGAGAGAGAGAGAGAAGCAGGTCCCTACTGAGTACCCAATGTGGGGCTCAATCCCAGGACCCTGGGATCATGACCTGGGCAGAAGGCAGATGCTTAACGGATTAAGACACCCAGATATCCCTATTTAAGTCATTTTAGGAAAAGCTAACACACCGTGGGATGTATAAATTCTGGTATGTCTCTTAAATAAAACACATATGTTTTATTCAGTGGTCCTATCTCCGTGATCTTCTACTTGACAATTATTGGGGACAATAAGGTTAGTATAATCAATAATACACTTTTAGGATCCATGGTTCACATGCTGTTCTTACACGGTACTAATTCATTTTACCTCTACGAATGCTATCTATTATGGTCCCTATTTTATAGATGAGGAAACTAAGTATCAGGTTAGTGGTATCTTAGACTTGGTGGTAGTAACAGAATCATAGGTTTCAATGAAATTGTGTGAGAATACGGAAGGAAACTGAGGAGAATGTTACTGAAGAAGCAATATCAGAATTGGTTTGTGAAAATTGAGTAGGAGTTTTCTAGATGAAAGAGGTAGGAAAGTACGTTAAAATGATGGCATTGTCATTAAAACCATTTCTGGAGACTGTTCCTATTTATATATTTTAAAATTGCCTTCAAAGTATATGACACATTTTTCAACATCTTCAATTGTGGCAAATCTTTGAATTTGACGGTATATCCAAATGTTGGAGAATATGAAAAATCTTTCAGATTCAAGTTTGATAAATAAATCCAGTCTTTTATCATTATCAGCAGATTGTTTAAATAATACTATGTTTTGTGGGCAATTTATATATAAATAAGCTCTAAGGCTAATTCCAAAAAAGTTTTTTGAGCCTACCTTGTAGTCAGATGGCTAAATAATAGGAATATGAATCTATGTGTGCGAATGAGAAACTAACTTCAATTCTTTCTTTTTTCTTTTTTCTTTTTTTTAAGATTTTATGTGTTTGAGAGAGTGAGAAATTGCAAGTAGGCAGAGAGGCAGGCAGAGAGAGAGGGGGAAGCAGGCTCCCTGCTGAGCAGAGAGCCCAAAGCCAGGCTTGATCCCAGGACCCTGAGATCATGACCTGAGCTGAAGGTAGAGGCTTAACCCACTGAGCCACCCAGGCGCCCCCTAACTTCATTTCTTAAATAGAATGTAAGTATCCAACATATTTGTCCCTTGTGCCTCCAGGAATCTGTGTCTGCAGAGATTCCATCTATAATTTTACTCTGCATTAGAGATGGCTCTGAGGCTTACAGACTGTGAGATCTCTGTAGGTCATCTGTATCCTCAGAAAGTGGCTTTGTGTCTTCAGAGGAGTAACTTCTTGGTAAATGCTTATTTAAGGGAGTTGGATTAAATAAGTGGATTTTGATCATCCCATAAATTGAGACATTGGAATGATTGCAAAGAGATGATTCCTCTTTATAAGCACACTTCATAGGCAAAGTGGGAATGTGCTTATGAGGCTACAGAATTCAGACTCCTGTATCCACGTTGATTTTGAATAGCGGGTGGCTTCACTACACCACTAGATTTCATGGGTTTAATCTGTTCTTGGTAAAGTTAATTTAGGAAAAAGTTGCCTTGAAACAATTCAGATGGAAAAAAAAAATAAACTGCAGCATGTGAAGTAAATTGTGATTATATAAAATTGTGAGATTATATCCAACTTGATTTTAACATTCATGAGAGGAACGTGTGTTCACATAATTAGTTTTGGTTTAAGTGTCTAAGTGGACTTAAATATGACCCAGGGTGGAAATGAGCAGATAGAGCATTTTAGACAATAAAGCACTGTGCAAAACACCATGATACTCAACGACCTCCTCCATTTTGTCCAAGTCCCACATACACTTGAAAATATAGCTTTCATTCTACCTCTTCAAGTCTGTCCTGAGTTCTTCACTGTAATAACATATTTCTTCTCTGAACACCCAGAGCATCTCATCTTACCTTTCCGGTGGTATGTAACTCTGTCCATCTTGTTACCACTTATTTGTAGTATCTTCTTCCCCTACCACCGTACATTATGTCCCATTAGTTCAAGGTTTATGGGTCTTCATCTTTGTTTCTTTATGTGATGTCTGACACAGGGCCGTTGTCATAATGTGTTTTCAATACATAATTGTTGAAAGATGAATGAATGATACAGCCATGATCAAGCAAAGGGGGGAAACAAACAGCTCATTCCTAGGATACAAGAGACAGATTTTTTTTTTTTTTTTTTTGCCTCACAAACATGCAGTCATGCAGGTCTAGAGCTAGAAATGAAATGTAGGTTTATTTTTGTTGTGTTTGTTTTTTCTTAGTCAAGGCATTTAATCTACTATGCTGATTCCTTATGCACAGATGGAACCTTATCATGCATACAAGTCTCTGAAGGAAATAATTTTTGTTTAAACTTTGCCTTAGAAACTTCAAGGGAATTCAGAACAGGATTTCTTTAATGATGTAGCCATATTATATTACCAATTGCCAAGCCGAAAAATATTTGGCAGAGCTTTTGGCTTCTGAGGTTTGGGATACCTTCCAGGTAATCTGCCTCAGGATTTTGAAATACAAACAAATGAGTTCCAGTTCAAACTTTTTTTGAATTTGAGCTGCCAGATCTTTCCCTCCCATCCGAACATTTTGCTACAGAAATGCCAACCAAGCAGAAAGAAGATAATCAGCCAACATTTTCTGAGGTTATTAATGGCTTGGTTTAGAAGCACAACATGAGCATGAATGGTTTAAAACTTCGTGTTTCTTAACAGTAACTGACTTCTAGTTCTTGCAATTTATTTACCAGGAGGTTTTCCCCGATTTTTATTTGGGAGAATAGGATGAGGGTGTTCCTTCTGGCAGAATAAAAGCACTAAAGAAGATTCTGAATGTTCCTTTGTTAAGTGTTACACACTTAGCTTTGTTTTACTATTGTCTGGGAGCCAAGTGTTTTTCAAGTCACTCAACATTCTACTGAGGCGTGCTAGTCACTGAATGTGATTATAAAGCAAAGTTTAACATGCATTGAATACAGGCATGCCTGGGAGTTTCTGGTGCCATGAGCACCACACCTAATGAAGAAACAGGATAATTTGGATGAATGATATGACTTCAGTCATTTCTTTTTCTTCTTCTTCTTCTTCTTTTTTTTTTTTTAATTTGACAAGACAGAGATCACAAGTAGGCAGAGAGGCAGGCAGAGAGAGAGAGAGGAGGAAGCAGGCTTTCCACAGAGGAGAGAGCCCAATGTGGGGCTAGATCCTAGGACCCTGGGATCATGACCTGAGCCGAAGGCAGAGGCTTTAACCCACTGAGCCACCCAGGTGCTTCACTTCAGTCATTTCTATAAACCTCAGCACCAGTTCCTGGTGAGTTCTGAGGAAGACAAAATTTTTTGGAAGAAAAGGAAAAAAAAAAAAAAGGAGCACCCTCTCCCCCTGACACCACACTCACTCACAGTTCCTCACACTCTACATGCCTGAACATGTTCAGTAATGAGCATGGTCTCTGTATGATTTTTTGGCTATAACACCACTGTTCATGTCAGGGGGTGGAGGATGGGTGTGGGGAGGTGACCTAGCAAATACTCTGGAGGATGGGAAGGTGAAACAAGTCTTAATTTTAAGAAATTTCTCTTACCAAGTCTTTTATTAACTTTTATTATTTTTTAATTTATTTTTTATTTATTTTCAGCAGAACAGTATTCATTGTTTTTGTACCACACTCAGTGCTCCATGCAATCCATGCCCTCTATAATACCCACCACCTGGTACCCCAACCTTCCACCCCCCCGCCACTTCAAACCCCTCAGATTGTTTTTCAGAGTCCATAGTCTCTCATGGTTCACCTCCCCTTCCAATTTCCCCCAACTCCCTTCTCCTCTCTAAATCCCCATGTCCTTCATGCTATTGTTATGCTCCACAAATAAGTAAACCATATGATAATTGACTCTCTCTGCTTGACTGACTTCACTCAGCATAATCTCTTCCAGTCCCATCCATGTTGCTACAAAAGTTGGGTATTCATCCTTTCTGATGGAGGCATAATACTCCATAGTG
Organism: Mustela putorius furo; assembly: GCF_011764305.1. Taxonomy (NCBI): domain Eukaryota; kingdom Metazoa; phylum Chordata; class Mammalia; order Carnivora; family Mustelidae; genus Mustela; species Mustela putorius. The sequence continues at coordinate 79,328,405 of NW_025421987.1, forward strand.
TATATGGACCACATCTTCCTTATCCATTCGTCTGTTGAAGGGCATTTTGGTTCTTTCCACAGTTTGGCGTCCGTGGCCATTGCTGCTATAAACATTGGGGTACAGATGGCCCTTCTTTTCACGACATCTGTGTCTTTGGGGTAAATACCCAGGAGTGCAATTGCTGGGAAGTTCTATTTTTAATTTCTTGAGGAATCTCCACACTGTTCTCCAAAGAGGCTGCACCAACTTGCATTCCCACCAACAGTGTAAGAGGGTTCCCCTTTCTCCACATCTCCTCCAACACATGTTGTTTCCTGTCTTGCTAATCTTGGCCATTCTAACTGGTGTAAGGTGATATCTCACTGTGGTGTGGACCCTCAACTCTACGGTCAAATAATCTTAGACAAAACAGGAAAAAATATACAGTGGAAAAAAGACAGTCTCTTCAATAAATGGTGCTGGGAAAACTGGGCAGCTATAAGTAGAAGAATGAAACTCGAGCATTCTCTTACACCGTACACAAAGATAAACTCAAAATGGATAAAAGGCCTCAACGTGAGACAGGAATCCATCAGAATTCTAGAGGAGAACATAGGCAGTAATCTCTTCAATAACAGCCACAGCAACTTCTTTCAAGATATGTCTCCAAAGGCAAAGGAAACAAAAGCGAAAATAAACTTTTGGGACTTCACCAAAATCAAAACCTCTGCACAGCAAAAGGAACGGTCAAAAAACAAAGAGGCAACCCACGGAATGGGAGAAGATATTTGCAAATGACAGTACAGACAAAAGGTTGATATCCAGGATCTATAATGAGCTCCTCAAACTCAACACACACAAAACAGACAATCATATCAAAAAAATGGGCAGAAGATATGAACAGACACTTCTCCAATGAAGACATACAAATGGCTATCAGACACATGAAAAAGTGTTCATCATCACTAGTCATAAGGGAGATTCAAATTAAAACTTTTATTTTCTTTGATGACTATGGATTTACAATAGAAATATCACTCTAGAATAAAATGGACATTATGGCACTGAAGAAAAATAATACACAATTCAAAAATTTCCTTTAGAGGTTCAGATAAAGTGAAGTTTTCTTCTCCTTAACTTTGGCTTGGGGAAAGACCCAGGCTTCTCAGTACAGTTCAAAGAATCTAGATAAAAATAATCCTTTTCAGTTTAATAACATTTTAAATTCTATTTTTTTTAATATTTTTTCTTTATTTATCTGACAGAGATCACAAGTAGGCAGAGAGGCAGGCAGAGAGAGAGGAGGAAGCAGGCTCCCTGCAGAGCAGAGAGCCCGATGTGGGGCTCGATCCCAGGACCCTGGGATCATGACCTGAGCCGAAGGCAGAGGCTTAACCCACTGAGCCACCCAGGTGCCCCTTAAATTCTATTTTTTACTTTAAATCTTTTTGGGTCATGTGGGAAGTTTTGATAGGAAAATGTATATTTTTCGGGGTTTACATAAGCTTAGTCATTTTCAGGTAGCCTCACAAGCTGGCAAGAATCCTGCAGTTCAGGCCATCAGCCCCACATGTGACCTGGGTGTGACCGGGGTAGGCAAGCAACCTGCCACCAGGAACAGGCCCTAGCAGGTTCTGCTCTGGCTTCACTGGCATTCCTTGTGACATCTTAGAATCCATAGATCCTTGGAAAACAGAAATAAACAACAACAACATTTTTTTCAAGGAATTCTCATTTTTCTTCTGGCTGCTTTCTGTCCATGGGAATGCCTTATTACATTAACTGTTCCTTAACTTTCCAAAATCCTCCATCCTGCCGCTTTGACGGTGAGAACTGTCTCTTTCAGACACTTGTGACCCTTGCTCTTCCCTCCGCCGTCCAATGCCCAGACTCAGGTGCATTTCTTAATGCAAACTGGGTATGAGATGGTGGTGTTATTTATATGAAAACAGGAATAGCCAACAGGTATCACATTGTTTCTGTGTGTCACACCCTTGGCTAAGCCTGGTTGCTGACCTGTCTCAGGTAGTTACTACTTTATAAGCTATATATGGTTATTTATTCCAATTTTATTCTTGAAGAGATGGAGCCACAGATTGCAAGTTCCATAGATACTATGTGGGACATTGGATTTGAATTTAGGCCCTAGTATATATAGGTTTAATAGCATTAGAGTTGAGAATATATAGTTACCAAGTTTGAGACAATTTGAGCATAAAATAGTGACCATATGGAACTCCATGAGTCTATAATTACCCTTAAAAAAAATCTCCCAAAACAAAATTTGTTTTCCCCCATTGGAGATGATTATTTTTACTGACTTCTTATCTAATAATTGGTAAGTTTAAGTAATTAAATATTTTGCATGTTTTTCCAGAAGAAACTCTATTTCAGCAAAACTGGATAGCCCCAAGAAATGAAGGAAAACTTTTCCTTATAGAGGAATGTCAGCTCCTAATGTAGGTGGAGTAGTATGGTTGGAAAGTCACCATTTGCAGCCCTTGATGAACTGATAATGCAAGCAAGAATTCTCAGTGGATGCTGAGTCAAGGGTTGATGGGGACCATCGCCACTTACTTCCCCACTGCTTGCTGATTGAAAGGAAAGGAACATTGCTCTGCAGTAGAAGTATCATGTCATCGCCTTGACTCCCTGGGTGTACTTGACCCCACTTTCGATAGAATGATCAGATACTGTGAAGATTCAGATGTGGCACTATGATGTAGCAATATCACCTATGAAGTATTTTTGCCAGCAGTGAATCTATTCAATCTTCACATACAACTTCCACTTCATAGAGAATACAGAAGCTAGAGGACAAACCTAGCTAGCACCATAAGGAAGTAATTAAAAAAAAAAAATCCAGAAGGCAGATCGTTCTATAGACAACCCGTCTGGACTTTCCAGTAATTAATGCCACAGTACAAAGAGTGGGGAGGAGGTGTTTTAGAGTCATATAATGAGCAGTGCTATCTGTGATCTTTCAAAGGATACTGATTGGAACAAACCAGCTATAAAAAAGATACTTTTGGAACAGTTCAGAAATTTTGAACATGATATTAGGGAATTTCTAATAAGTTGTGTCAGGTGTGATAATGGTACTGTGATTCCATAAGAAAATATCCTAATTTAGAGATGCACATTGAAATATTAGGGAATGGATTATTACATTATCTGTAGCTTATATTAAAATACTTCTACAATAAAAACTGAAGCAAATATGGCACAATGCTAATAATTCGTAAATTTGATTGATGGCATAGATGGATCTACTCTCCTACTTTTAGTATTTTTGAAATTTTTGTAATTAGAAACTGTAAACCCTTGGAAGAAGGGTGGCCTGGTCTGGGAGCAGAGAGCCCTGCATTTCAGTCCTGACCCTCCAGCTTACTCTTTGAGGGGCTGGGACAGGTCCCTTCCCTCCGTGTTTCAGTGTGTCATTGGCAAACCAGCAATTATAATATCGGCGCTATACAATTGTTGTGGGGATAACATGAGTTAACACAAGCGACTTGCCTACAACGACTGGCATGTAGTAAGCTCTCAACAAATGTTAGCTGTAATTGCTTTGTGTAGGCAGAGTCGGACAAAAATTAGGCTCGAATCCTGGCTCTTTTATTAGCCATGCTGCCCTGGGCTGTTTGCTTAACCTCACTAAAACTTCATTTTCATTTTTAAAATGGAGGTAATAATACTGCTAAGGTTGTGGTAGGATTAATCATATAATACATATAAAGTTGCTAGCACAAAGGAACTGCTTAATAGGTGATAGTAATAATGGCAACTATGCAGGCTGTCAAAGAGTCACCATAGTTTCTCAGACCTCATTGCCTGACCCCAATGCATGGCTACTATTAGAACATTCTAGCATGGTAGCTATACGGGGGAAAGCTGACGGTTTAACAAGGGGAGCATGGGATGTCCCTTTGGTCTCCACTCAATGTCCTGTCACGGGGGATGCCGTGCACTCTGGGCATATGGTTTGGCCCATGCTTCAGGTAAAGATTTCTGCTTACACAGGGAAGGATGGAGTCTATAGGGTGGACACCATGGGCGATCAGGGCTTTTTCATAAACCTACACTGTGGATAAGATCCAGAAGAAAGAAAGGAATGTGGTGAGTTGGGGAGTCTGGCTCCTCTTTGTTTCTACTTCAGTCTCTCTTAGGACTTTGAAAGAGTCCATGAGAGTGAATGCCTTTTCATGGTGGTCATCTCTTAGTGTAGGCCTTTGCAGCCTTCAGGTGGACTGACCTCACTAGATGCACTGTGAGGCTCGGCCCCATGCTGCTATTTCTCAGTGTTGAACTTAAAAAGCTCAGAGGGTTTATGTACTCCTATGCCTTACACAGTAACATCGCCAAGGAAGACAGTGCTCGTAGTACTTGATGCTTGTGGTTAAGCAGACTTTTGATGATCTCATTAGAGTAGTATGAAACTGATCATTTTCTTTTGCACTCTGAGTCTATTTTCCCCTCTTCCTTCCAAGCATCTCTCTCCATTTCCTACTTTAGACACTAAGGGTCTCATGGCTGACCTCTTTCCCCAGGATTAAATTCTGTCTGAGGGACACATGTGTTGCTAGAAATCTGTGTCAGATGCAAAGGTCTGAAAGCACATCAAAGCATGTATACACACAATGGGGAGTAAACAGTTAAGGGTGGACAAACATGAAGAAATGAATACGTTTTTATGGCTCCTGAGACAGGAATGTATGCCCCAGTTCATCAACATCTTGGTTTTTGTCTTCCTGGGCGGATGGCAACACTACATTTTCTAGGGAAGGCCATGTAGTAGAGTTCTGGCCAACTGAATGGGAACTGGTATGATCTGTGCCATTTTAGGAATGGCCCATAAAAGTTACCATGTGTGCTTATCACTCTTTTCTCTCTCATCAGCTCACTTGAGAGTGAGAACTTTAAGGGCCAACATGAGGTTAGAACCCCAAGAGTGAAGGTGTCTGGGTTCATGAATGACTGTGTGGAAAAGAGTACCTCCTCATCATCCCTCATTGGGCTGTTATGTGAGCAAGAAGTAACATTTTATTATGTCAAGTTGTGGTAATTTGGGGGCTGTTTGTTATAGTATTTAGGCTACCTTGAAAAATATATCCTTTTGACCTTGTTTTCAGCTGCTAAGTATGGCAGCGAAATTACTGACTTCCTGAATTACATATTCAGGAATATTTAATTTTTATTTTACAGTATGTAACTAATGTATGTATGTAATGTATTTATTCAGTATGTATACTAAATATACAGTCATTTGTTATTCACATTATCTGACATTATGGTAGTCAAATTCCTTTTTATTTCAATGATTTTATACCCTAAAGGTATATATATCAGTCAGTATTTTCCAGAGAAATAGAACCAATAGGAGACTGTCTTGTCTATCTATTAAGAGATACTTATTTTAAGGAATTGGCTCACATGATTTGTGAGGCTGTCAAGTCCGAAATAAGCAGGGCAGACTGACAGGGTGGAACCCAGGAAAGAGCTGATCTTGTAACTGAGCATCCCAGCAGTACAGAGATAGAATTTCTTCTTCCTTGGGGGCACCTTTGTTTTTCTCTTTTAAGACTGAACAGATTGGATGAGGCCCACTCACTTTACGGACAGTAATTTGCTTTATTCAGAGTCTACTGATTTAAATATGAATCTTATTTAACAAACAAAAGATCTTCACAGCAACACCCAGGCTGATGTTACACCAAATAAGGGGTACTGTGGTCTAGGTCATGTGCTACAAAAGGAACCGTCAACAAAATATTCAAATCTAGGTAGACCCTATGGAACACCTTCTGGTTATGGGATGGGTGGTACTCTTCCTGAATGGGATGACCCCATTCCTGTTTGTCCAGTGGAAAGAAAAGGAATGGCTGGACCATTGAGACCCACAAACAGGTGCTTCAGCATTGGAGCAGAACCCTCAACATTGAAATCAAGGAAGCAAGTGAGCAACAAATACGTTGGACCACAGAGCATTGCCTCTTTCCCCTGCATAGGGTGTTGTTCTTTCCCAGTGGCTGTTCTGCCTCCCGCCCTGCTCCCCAAACACTCCTCAACATCTGTTGAACTCACTGCTACCACTTGTTTCATGGTTCATTTTTTTAAAGTTTATTCCTAATTAAAAAAAAAAAAATTCTTTTCAGTGTACCAGAATTCATTGTTTATGCATGCTTCATTTTTTGACCTGGGTTTTAGGCTCTCCTCTTGTAACTCATTCGGAATGTATTTCTCTCTTCTTTACTAATTCAAACATGTCCCATCACGTCATGTCACATTCCACTATCTTTCATCTAGGAGTCTTTTCTGCCATTTTTCGCTCCTCTAGCAAAAATATCCCTTGAGGTACTTGCATCCATGTACAACCAACAGATAATTACTTTCATGGAAATTGTCAGGTGGCATAGTTTTCCTTTTGCGTGTCTCTTGGGAATATATATTAAAAAAAATCATACCACAAGCACATTTTAACAAAGTTATAATAAAAAACGTAATTAACAGAAAATAACATAAACCTATAATGAATTAGCTGTATCACATATTGATAGCAAGAACAAAAACAAAAAAGGAGCTCTGATCTCCTGTCATCTCGAGGCTGCCTTTCAGTGTCCAGGGGTCACAGTTCCCCAGCTGTCACAGGACTTGCCTGAATGTGTTGCTCTAGGAACCCTTTGCATGTCCGCATCAGAGTGTCTGCTGCACCCTCTTCTCCATCTGTTAAAGGCATCAGATTTTGGAAGGTAGGCAGCAGGCCCTCTCTCAGGAGCTCTGGTATTTTCTGTTTGTTTTTGTTTCGTTTTGTTTTGTTTGAAGATGTCTTCAGCCAACTACTTAAGACTTCTGTTGAGCTGCTCTGTTATGGTCATCTGCTGATAATTTTTACGGTATAATGTCATTGTTGGATGCTCATCTGGACTTTTTCCAAATGGAAAACAGTATTGTTTTGCTAATTCTAGACGATAGAGAAGGAACTTTATTTTGTGGGTGGTCAAACCATCTTTTTCTCTTTTGTGTTTTATTCTGTAGACCCTGAATTATTCCTGCTTCCATCTCTAAAATGATGAACTTGTATTACCTTTTCATCCTAAAATCTAATGACTATTATCACCACAAGGGAGTTGTAAAATTTTTGCAATCAGGAACTATATTTTATATTTGTTCAGCATCTTCATATAACGTTAGGTACTCTATAATTTGGTGAGTGTTAGAGGTTCAATTCCTGTTTGCTCCAAATGGTTTTCTGTCAAATTAATAATTGGTTAACAACTATGTAAAGTCTGTCTAAAAATATCTTCTTTCAGAATGCTAGATACTTTGAAATTTGACTGAGAGACTGAGTGTATGTAAAGGAGAAAATATCCTTGAGAGAAAAAAAAAATCTAATCTTTTTTTTTTTGAAACTTGAGAAGTATTGGAGTCATCTCAAGTCAATGAATTCCATGTACCTGCAATTACTATTTGAGTAATTACTATTAGTATATCGTTACTATTAGACATACTTTAAATCAGTTGTTGAGTGAAAAGTATATTTCTGAAAACACAGGGTTAGCCAGATGGTAGCTAGAATGATTGATTAAAAACTCACTGGTTGTTGGCTTCCCAAGGCAGCGTTAGGAGGTCAGAGGCAGTGCAAAAAAGAGGGCAGGGAAAATCCTTTCTAATTATAACTATGAAGGTCTCAAGAGATGAATTTGAGACAGAAGATATGTTATTATTCAGAAAAAAAAGCAACTAATACCTCAAGACTTTTAAATACTTACCCACAATTTCATAGCTGATACTTGAGAAGGGTGGCTATCCCAAACAATTCTTTTTCCCAGAGCAGTGTATGTTCTCTTATTCTGGGCTCAGTGAGGAACAAGGCCATTGCCTCAGTTCTGCTGAGCACATTACCTGTGGATCAGTGTTGGTCTGAGTCTTCAGCAATAACCAAAGTATGTCTGAAGAGGGTCTGGGGCAGCAGGAATAATGAACATCACCTCAGAGAAGGAAAAGGAGGGGCACCTGGGTGGCTCAGTGGGTTAAAATCTCTGCCTTCGGCTCAGGTCATGATCTCAGGGTCTTGGGATTGAGTCCCGCATCGGGCTCTCTGCTCGGCAGTGAGCCTGCCTCCCTTCCTCTCTCTCTACTTGTGATCTCTGTCTGTCAAATAAATAAATAAATAAAATCTTAAAAAAAAAAAAAAGAGTAGGAAAAGGAAAACAAATGAAGAGCAGGAGGGGTAAAGAGGGAAGAGAAAAAAGGTATACAGATGAAATACCTATTGATTTAGAATGGTTGGAAATGGCTATTTTGGTTAGCAGAAAGCTACCCCTCATTCTTGGTATAAAAAGAAGAAAGATCCTTACAAATATCATATAACACTAAAACTGAGCATAATTGAATTTACTTTATATGACGGTCAAAGTCTCATGGTTTTAAATTATTTTCTGAATCTTTAAGAAAAATCTAGTCCTGTTGAGTCTGAATAGATAGATTTTACTATATCTGTAGTGTACCAAGGACCATTATTTCCAATGCCATTTGTGGTCATGAATTACCAGGCTCTGCTCTACCGATTCCAATTTATTATTTTAACAGAAAAGAGAAGACATTTCAGTGAAAGAGGAAGCAGGTAAATTCCAGTGGATCAGCCACATAGTACTAACCTGTCTTTGGGATGGAGAAAACGCTGTTGTTGACACATCTTTTCCTTTTTCTTGACACAAATTAGGTAACTCCCTGACTTACTATCTCTTCACGAAATTGGTGGGGGTGTGATAAATGTCTGCAATATAGAAAGGTATTCATAACAAAGAGTGGTGATAGGAAAAATGCCCCTTTCTTACAATAGATGGAATAACTCACGTTGTATATAATGTGTACATATGTATTTCGTTGTTGTAAATCCTGGTGTCCTCAATAAGCTGAAGTCCAGTTCTTCATCAGATTCATGAGCCCAACCCTCTGATGAATCAAAAGTATCAGATCAGAGCAAAGCTCCTGCCCTTTACATGTGGGAATTACACAGGAGGAGCTCAATGGGTCTGTATTAAAATCACCACTTTAATTTTTTTTAAACAATTGTATTTATTTATTTGAAGGAGAGAGGGGGGGGAACAAGTTGGGGAGCAGCAGAGGGAGGGGAGAAGCAACCCCCTCGCTGAGCAGGGAGCCTGATGTGGGGCTCGATCCTGGCACCCTGGGATCTTGACCTGAGCCACCCAGCCCTAAGCCACCACTTTAAAGAAACTGTTTCTTCCTCTCAAAAATAATTTTGGAATTCTGATGTATATTAATGTAAGACTCAAAGGGACTTTTTATTTCTGCATTTCCTGAAAGATATCCCAGATGGATGGTAAACTTACTTTTGATTATTTAAAAAATATACATTCAACCTTCATTCAGAAATATTTATTGATATCCAGTTTTTTTTTTTTTAAAGATTTTTTATTTATTTATCAGAGAGAGAGGGAGGGAGAGAGAGCGAGCACAGGCAGACAGAATGGCAGGCAGAGGCAGAGGGAGAAGCAGGCTTCCTGCTGAGCAAAGGAGCCCGATGTGGGACTCGATCCCAGAATGCTGGGATCATGACCTGAGCCGAAGGCAGTTGCTTAACCAACTGAGCCACCCAGGCGCCCATTGATATCCAGTTTTGATAATTATGATGATATGCTATAACATTAGGGGAAGGTAGGTAGAGGGAATGAAAAATTAAAAGAAAATCCTGTATTGATCTCCTACTATTTGCCAGGAACTGACAGGCACTTGGTACACAGTGGCAATGAAGGAGGCAGAATTCATTATTTCTTCCTCTTCTCAGTTACAAAAATTATCATTTAATCATAAAGAAGTCTTCTTCACTGCCATTAAAGCCCAAAGCCCATGTGTGTCTCAACTTTTCTAGAAAACCTTGATTTTTATTATTTACTGAACACTTGCACCGAGTTAAGCACTTTCTAGGTGTTTTCCATATTTTATCACTTTCTTCTTCACACCTGTAAAATAAATGTTGGTACCCACAATTCACAGATGAAGAAACTGAGGTGAGAATAAATGAAATGAGCTGCCCCATAACATAGAGTAGCTGAACTGGGGCTTTCATTTGGGTTTGTGTATATGCACTGGTGTCTTCATCCTACCTCCCAACCCTCCACTGATAAGCATCACTGTCATGCTTTTCAGACTTAAATTTTCTCTCAGGATAAGGCCCAACAGATCCCTTTCCTCATAGCTCAATTCTATTCTTCCTTCCCCGCCCCCCTAAATAATTAGCAGACAGTGTTATAGAGTTTCAGGTATGCAGCATAATGATTTAACAATTCTATATATTAGTGCTCACCACAGTAAGTGTGGTCAGCTTCTGTCACTGAATATCACCACAGTCTTATTGACGATATTCCATATGCTGTTCTTTTCACCTCTGTGATTTGTGTTGTAATCAGAAGTTAATACCCTTTAGTCCCCTTGATCTATTTCACCCACTAGCCCCCCACCTCCCCTCTGAGACCAACTGGTGTGTCCTCTGTATTTAAGGGTCTGTTGGTTTGTTTGTCCCTTTTTTTTGTTCCTTTGTTTTGTTTCTCAAATTCTGTGAGTGAAATCATCTGGTATTTGTCTTTCTCTGACTGACTTATTTCTCTTAGTGTAATACTCTCTAGCTCTATCCATGTTACAAATGGTAAGATCGCATTCATTCTTATGGCTGAGTAATATTCCAATGTGTCTGTATACAGCAGTTCTTTATCCATTCATCTATGGATGGATGCTTGGGTTATTTCTGTATCTTGGCTATTGTATATAGTGCTGCAATACACATAAGAATATCTTTTTGAATTATATCAGTCTTGGTTTTATTTATTTATTTTGGTTTTGTCATCGTTGTTTTATGTGAATTCATAATACATTATGTTTTATATGAATACCCAGTAGTAGAATTACTGGATCATATGGTAGTTCTATTTTTAATTTTTGGTGGAAACTCTGTACAGTTTCCCATTGTGGCTGTACCAGTTTGCATTTCCACCAATAGTACATGAGGGTTCATTTTTCTTCACATCCTACTGCACTCCAAATTATTATACTGTAACAATTCAATGAAAGGTTTTATAGTCTGGGCAGAACGAGGGGCCACTGTGGTAAAATCTGACTTCAGTGATCCCTATAAAAATTTTGCAGGTTAATTTTACATCTGAGGAACAGAACGTGTAGTTACTATATTGGACATTTTTTTTTATAGTTTTTGATATCCAGTGTCCATTTCCAAAGAACTTAATTATAACTGCCATGTACATTGAATGAAGTGGCCAGAATCATTGCTTCTTTGACAAAACCAGAACTTATTACTTTACTTTTTTCTGTATTAACCGTACATGTCAGTCATTTCTAAGGTTGGTTTCACAAATTAGGGACTTTGAATTTGAATTTCTGGGAGACTACATAGATTCTGGACATGAGAAAATGATTTTGCTGGAGTAGAGGAATCAGGTCACTCTTTTGGAATCAGTCTTTAGCTGTACAATTTAAATGTGGAGACCCTGATTAAGCAATAAAAGAAAAATGCACACTAAGAGGAAAGGCTAATCCTTTCCAGTTAGGAGAGAAGAAGGTCGAGGTATAATGTATAGCAATGGTATATAATGTATAGTGAGGTATATGTATAACATATAGCAATGTATATGTAAGGCATTTGATACTGGTCTATTGGATGAGCTTAGTGAGCATAATAATTAACTAATTTATGTTATTAAAGATCAAACCTAAAATATATTTTAGGTAAAAATAGGTAAGACCAACTGAATTTTGTTTTGCATGGAACATGTTAACTTCATTGTGCCTGGCATTTTGTTTTCAATGGAGAAGTTATGGTACAATAAACATTTCAAATCCTTATACATTTTAAAGGGAAAGTCTTTTTTAAATTTTTTTTTTAAAGATTTTATTTATTTACTTGACAGAAAAGGAGATCACAAGTAGGCAGAGAGGCAGGCAGGGGAGGGGGAAGCAGGCTCCCTGCTGAGCAGAGAGCCCAGTGTGGGGCTGGATCCCAGAACCCTGAGATCATGACCTGAGCTGAAGGCAGAGGCTTAACCCATTGAGCCACCCAGGCATCCCTTAAAGGGAAAATTAATCCCTATGTTCTAAATTTGATTTGTACTTAAATCATTGCAAGGTTGTATGGTAAAGACTACTTGATGTTTAAAGAAGCTTCTGGGCTTTTTTAAAAAACAATCATTTCTGTCAGTTTTTACTAAGAGTAAAATGACTTAGGAACCAGAAGGCTTTACAAGGTAGAGCCAAGCTGTTCGAGCAGGTTCTACATTTGGTGTCATACATCATTTCATTATTATCAGGATGCATCTCTGAAAATAAAAATGAAAACTAATGATATTAAAAACATGGACAGTACAAAGGTAGCGAATGAGTCAGTTTCTAAAGCCAATATTTTCATCATAGCATCACTTAGTAATAAAAACAGTGCATCTCCTCATTCTGTCTCTTACTTTCCCAGAGAAAGAGTCTACTTGTGAAATGTCTGGTTGAACTCAGTTTAATACAAACAGGAAAGTATGGCCCTGCTGCTGAAGGAGACTTCTACCTGGCAGGGGAGACAGATGAGGGCCAACCCATAATGAGTAAGTGCAGCATCCTGAAGTGTTGTATTAGAGCTTCAGAATGTGCTGGGATATGGACAGGGAAAGGATGAATGTGGTAGAGAACAGATTGGGGAAAGTTTGATGGAGGAGGAAAAAACAAGATCTTACCAATTTCAACACCTTAGCTAAAACAACGGCATGCATGGTTTTACTGTTTACCAAGGGAACCAGGAATACGAAATAGTATGGACTGTAAGTTTGGGTTTCTCCTGCCTGTTCTCTTCTCAGCAACCCTCCTCCTCTGCCCCCACAACTTGGTCTCTCTGCTGGTGCATGGGTTAGGAAGGTTCTTGGTCATTTTTAATTCCAACATTCCTTTGGAATGTTGAGCTCATTAATCCAGAGTAGGTTAACTTCTGGATAAGCCATTAAAACCATCTTCTACAGTATTTTAGTTCAACTTTTATTCCGTCATAGCACTCATCACTTTGCTTAAAGTGAGGTCCAGGATACCTGCCCCTTATATGTAAATTTAATATGCAATCTGACCAATAAACCAAAGACAGAGAGGGGAGGTGCTGGAAAGAGAACAAAGAGAGATAACTAGGCTAAACAACAACAACAACAACAAAACAACTGAGAAAGTGGGAAACAAAAAAAAAAAAAAGGAGATGAGTTGACTGAAAAAGCATGTATTTATTGAAAAAGGAGTGGGTTTAAGTTGGGAGACCTAAATCTCACACTATATTAGCTGAGCTCCGTTTCCCAGGTTCCCATGGATGGACAGCTCTCCATGCTCAAGAACCCAATATTTAAATATTTTACTTTTATACATGATCTGATCCTGAATGCAAGACAAGTCACTACTTCACCAGAGACCCAGTCAAAGGATAATCACTTTTGACACTGCAGGAAAATCCAGCCCTTTCTTAAAGGATTTTCAGTGAAATCTTTCATAAGATTTATTCCAATTTTTGTCTTGAGAGCTGACTCTAGAATCCAGTCCTCAGTGAAATGCAGTTCTACTCCATTGATGTGCCTGTCTAGACTGTGAGCCCTTCAAAGGCAGGTACGGAGCCTGGTGACTGGTCGTTTTTGTGTTCTGTGCTCCTAGCGTGGAGAAGTGCCTGAGAAACACTGGCTAAGGATGATAACAAAATCATTTTTTCTCCAGCTTCAGAAGAGCTCTTCCCCCACCCACTCTCCTCTTCGGCTTATGATACATGTTGACCCAAATTACCTTCTGCTGGTTCATTGTACCCTGAGCTCTCTAAGTGGGCAGTCTGCTCTCTTTAGACTCATGCATAGGAAATGGGTCACCCCTGTCATTCAGTGTCTTCGGTGTGTGCTGCTGGATATGCTGCTTGCTTTGACCACACCTCCTGCTCCCCTCTTGTTTGATTTCAATGAAGGCTGAGCGGCTCTAGAAAGAAGTATGGTTCACAGCCTTTCCTTCCAAACTGCTTGAGGGGCAAGATGAACAACAAGGCAGGAGGGTACATTTGGAAGGACTCTGGGGTCTCTACGTTGAGCCCTTCCTTGATCTCCCTTGAAACAGTTCTGTGGTCTGGGGCATGGAAAAGGTTAACTGCCTTCCTCCTCCCTCCCCCTCTTCCTGTGAGGCGCTGTTGCTGTGGGCGCAGGCTCAGCCTGGGAGAGCTTATGTGCTCTTGCTTAATTGTTTGGAAGCTAAAAACAGACCTGGAACAGTGAGAAGCAAATTGTTTCCTGGGTGCACCGTTCAGTGGAGCACTGCTTAAATCACTCCAAGCCTTCCCCCAATTGTTTCTGAAATAAGGTGGGACTGAAGTAACTAAGGAAATAAAGGAACTCACAGAAATCAAGAGGAGAGAAAACTGCTTCTCACAATTCAAGTTACGGTCAGGCAGCTCATTTACTAAATAGGCCAATCAGCCGTTCCCTTTGCAGCCCTCTTCCTTCCTTACCAGCACGGCCCCTGGGCTGTGGGGTGTGGGGCACAGGGTACCAGGATTTCAAAGGGGTGATTCCGGCTCAGGCGGGTTGGTAGAGCCTCACCCCTCTGGAGCCTCCCATTCCCCTGCTCACAGGCCACCAAGATCACCCCAAGCCTGGGGTGGCCACAGGGACTCAGCGAGGGAGGAAAACAAACATCCACCCTCCAGTCTGGAGTCCCTGTTGTAGGACGCTCTTTGGCCTACCAGCATCTCTCAGAGATTATTTTAAAAGGCCAGCATGATCCGGAAGATTCCAGCTGCAGTATTCATGGCAGTCTAGGTAGATCCCATGTTTGAGAACTGTGCTTCATATATAATGTACCTTGATGGCAGTGGCTCAAGCTGTCAGATCCCGTAAAAGCCAGAAAAAGAACAGCAGAATACATATTGCCTGAGCAGTTTTGAAATCGGAAATGCTTCTGGCATAAAAGGAGCTAAAATTTATGCTAATCATCAAAATCATCCCAAATCTGAGTTATTAAAACCAATATTATATTTTTAAAAAGCCACAAGAACCCAGATAACAGATTTTAAGAAGACTAGGTGATTCTAATTGACGTTAGTAAGAGCAGTTTAGCTACGAGTTAGCAGTTAGCATGGTGGTAAGGGGCCAGAGTCACTCACTTCCTCTGTCCTTTTTATATGATGTTTGGGCATAAAACCATTTTTTACATGGAGAAAAACAGCAGGTTCAGTGTGTGGAAAACTGAGATGATGGTCATAAATATATAAGAAAATATACCAGTGTTTCTTTTCATTGGAAAGCATAATTTCCATAGGAGATAAAACAGAAGCTTTGGGTTCTATCTGGTATTAGCTTTTGATGAAATTTTTCATTAATTTGGTCTTTTATTTTTTTTGTATTGGTTTTCATGTGTCTATAAGAAACCACCACCAGATGAATAATCTTATACTAGTACCTAGCACCTGGTCTCATGCATGTTTATCATGTAGGGTAACAAACCCAGACATATAGGAACTCTACAGAACAAAATAAAAGGGGCAACTCCAGACCCTGGTATACCAACAAAGCAGTAAGGGGCATTCTGGTTTGGTTTTAAATGTAATTTCTATTTAGTAGTGCCCGACTGGCTCTTTTGGAAGAGCTTGCAACTCTTCATCTCAGGGTCATAAGTTCAAGCCCCACACTGGGTGTAGTGATTAAACAAACAAACAAACAAACAATAAATAAATAACTTAAAAAAAAACCCACCCCATATATTCTGTTTAAACAGGTAAGAATCCCTGGGACTCCTGGGTGGCTCAGTAGGTTAAGCTGCTGTCTTCGGCTTCGGTCATGATCCCAGTGTCCTGGGATCGAGTCCTGCATCGGGCTCTCTGCTCAGCGGGAAGCCTGCTTCTCCCACCCCTGTCTGTCTGCCTCTCTGCCTGCTTGTGATCTCTGTGTCTGTCAAATAAATAAATAAAATCTTAAAAAAAAAATTAACAGATAAGAATCCCCTCACAACTTAGAAGACCTTTCTAGGAAGTGTTTTTGTTTTTTGTGGGGAGAATTTCAGCAGTTAAAATGGAGAAGGGATGTGGCCAAAAGGAAAAGGTACGTATATCCTTTTCTTCTGCCGCCTGTATAATACTCCTCCTATGTGTTGTTTTCTTAGACGCCGGGAATAGGGATGTACAAGTGTGCGCAGTGCTAATCTGCTGATCCACTTGCTAGAGTCAACATGAGATGAAGAAGGCATAACAAAAAACCATTATGAAGAAAAAAAATCACCTGATCCCCCCAAAATCAGACCTTGAAATCCAGCAGAAAGACAGGGTACTGTGAAAAATTATACAGAATTCTTTTTTTTTTTTTAAGATTTTATTTATTTATTTATTTGAGAGAGAGAGAGAGATAGAGACAGAGTGTGTGAGCAGGGGGAGGAGTAGAGGGACGGGGAGAGGGAGGGGGAAAGACTCTCAAGCAGTCTCTGCTGTGAGCTTAGACGGGAACGTGGGGCTTGATCCCTCAACCCTGAGATCATGACCTGAACTGAAACCAGGAGGCTGATGCTTAACCAGCTGAGCCACCCAGGTGCCCCTCCACTGAGTTATTGAATGCTAACAACGTCAAAGAATAATTTTCAAAAAGTTAAAACATGAATTTCATACAAATACAGAATGAACACATGTCAGACATTATCTGACTCATCTATTAATGAGGAAGTCTGTAAATCATAAAGCTGGTTCAAAGAACATTTGGGGAGCAGGGTGTTTGTAGGTAATTTAATAAAAGAAAGATTATTACAGTAGAAACAAACTGATCAGTTTCCAACAGTAAAATATACTATAATATTTGTGGTTCTTTTTTTCATCTGGACAGAGGATACTATGTATTAGACACAGGTCTATAAGATAACATGTAAGTTCACAGAACCTGAGCCTTTAATTTATATTTTAAAGAGAAAAGTCAAGCGATTGGATTGTTTTAGAAAATTAAGTAATCCTTGAGCAGGCCTGTTCAACACTATTTCAGTGTGACATTGAAACAATGTACACTCATCCTTTTGTTCTTGTTTACAAGTTATAGCTAACTTTTCTCAACAAGTGATATAACGAATCCTGAATTTACCACCTAATCATCTGCTACATTTTTTTGACAGCATGATGCTTGGTAAAAATGAAATTTTAATCAAGTTTCTGTCAACCTTTTGTCACTTCCTTGATTCTCTCAATCTTGGTAGTTGGGACTTGTGTTTTAGCCGCTTATGAATTAGTCTCACTGATTGTTTCATTTCTCAGCCACCCAGCTTGTTGAGTGGGAAGAATGTCAGTGACAGGAGAACCTGTTCTATCCATGACATGTAAGGGTATTATGATGTTAGCTACACCAACTCCCCTCAATTTCCATCACACTCACACACACACACACACACACACACACACCCACACACACACCAGAATACATCCAATGGGAGTGATGAGTGTAGACAGCTTAATGAGGAACAGGAAAATGCAATACTCCAGAGGAAGCTAATCTTCCTTTGGGTTTCTTAATTAGCTAAGCAATAGAACTACAGACTCTTTACATTGGTCTGGACCTTAGAGGTTAACTATTCCCATTTCTCTCTCAAAGCGGAAGTCTACAGAACAGCCTGTGATCTTTGCAAAATGCGAATTTAATCGTGTCACTCTTATGTTAACATCAGTCAATGGCTCTCCATTGCCCTCAAGATAAAGTCCAGATTCCCTAACACACCTTACAAGGTCTGGCCATTCTTATCTCTCTCCAACCTCAAACCTCCTCACTCTTCTTTTTCTTTCTGCTCTGTGGGTTTGGTTTAGTGTTTCTAATGTGCCCTGTTCCCATTTCCTTCCACCATAGGCTGTGTCTTCTCTTCATAGTCCTCAGGGCTGGTTGAAAGCAGATCTTGTGAACTCCACCCAAAGGTCCTCCCCCCTCCCCCTTGGTGTGGTATTCAATATCTTTTGTCCCTGAGCTGGAACTCTGTGACAACCTAGAAGGAGGCTGGCAGGTCAGGCAATTATGGGAATGACAGAAATGTAACACCCTGAAATTCTGGTCCGTATCTGACAAAGTCACTCATGATATCTTTGAGAAAAATGTAGAGAGAAGCAGGTTGCATAGTGCTGAGTAAGATTTGTAACTGGTTGAACACAAAACCCCAAAGGGGCATGAATGAGAGGTCAGGAGCATGCTTGAGGGAAGCCTTCTCACTGCCTTCTGTAGGCAATTATTTCCACAAATGTTTGGGAGGTAGACTTCAATGACAGGCTGATGAAACTTTCAAGTGGATTCAAGTTAGAGAAAGTTAGTATTTTCAATGTAGATGAGTTGACAAAATGCTCTTGACATATTAAAATAATGGATTATATCTAACGGGACAGATTTTAAGTGGATGATCATCATGAAACAACACATTTTTGGTAAGTCACATGAGTCCCCATAGTGACATGACTTCCAGAAAAAGGTTGTCCCTTGGCAGAATTGGTGAAAGCATTAGTATTTGTATCAATGAATGGTTTAGCATCTTTTTTTTTGTTTTGTTTTTTCCTGACTTGCTTAATTCAGAACTGGGAATCTGTTTAGACTCAGGTATTATATTTCTGGTTGCTGGCAAACCAGGATGTGTCTAAAAGAATATACATAAGATAGACAGGTGACTGAAGCTTTGTGTTTGGAGGGTGGGTGGAAGACGTCTGCATTATTTAGCTTAGAAACAAGAATGTGAATATAATAACTGTTTTCAAATACTTGGAGGCTAGTACATGGATGAAAGATTTATTTTATTTGGTGTGGCTCCACAGACAGAACTAGGAGCTTTGAGGGAAAGTAGTAGTTAGGAAAAGCAGCTTAAAATAGCTCCCTTCCGATGGAGAAAGTGTCACAAAACCAAGCTCCTTCAGGAAGCTGTGAGTTTCTTGTCACTGACAAGATTCAAAAGAGGTGAGACCTCCAGGGACTTGGTGGAAATGTAGAAGGCACTAGTATTAGGGAGAGGGTGTTGGACTATCACTCCTTTATGTTCTTTTACCTTAAACATAATTGTCTCTTTATTAAGACCCATATTTTACATGGCACATGCACTTAAATATGTCTAAGGAGCAACTTTCTCAGTAGCTTCTTATGTAACTGGTGTGGTGTAATGGGAAAAGCCCAGGTTCTGAGAACAAATTGGCATGGCACCATCTGGCTGTCTCATCTCAGGCAAATCATTTAATTTCTCTGAATCCCTGTTTTGCAAACTGAAATAGGACTAGTATTCATTTATAGTTGAGATAAAACAACAGGAAAACATAAATCTACATTAAAACTATAAGTAATATTGTGGAGTAAGCTAAGTGAACATGACTGGACAACGAGGGTCATGAGAAGTCCGATGAAGGCTGGACCACTGTGAATTTGAAAATAACAGTTAACAATTCACAGTTGTTGCTATGTGCCAAGTACTGTTCAAAGAACTTGCATTCATGAGCTCATTTTATCCTTGCCAGAACCCCATGAGAAAAGCTACCTACAGAGGAGTAAGTGACTTCCAAGAGGCAATGGCAGTTGCCAAGCCGGGAAATGAACCCAGGTGGTCTGGGTTCTTCACTGCCTATGAAGAAGGCATCACGGGTAGGCCGTGTTGGACCCATGGTGGGGTTTCAGTCAAGGCCAAAACCAATCCTACAGGGAGTTCCGGAGCTGGCATGGCCCTTCAGAGTTGTCCCAAATTTGGGCAAGGGGGTTAGACTTTTGTATCTCCACATGAACCCAAGGTTACCCCCAGGGGCCACCAATAGCTGAGGACTAACAGGTACTGGAGGGCGCAAATCCTGGTGATGTAAGCAGCTAGGAGGGTACAAAGCCAGTCTCTCCCAGCGCGGGGGGCGCAGGTGCACGAGTGAAGAGGTCTACTACCCCAGGCACAGACCAGGCAGGGAGACGACGACTCTTACTTACAGAGGCCGTCAGGTGTGGCAGGCTGTTCTAAGTGCCTTAATCACATGGACTGATTTAATCCATGTAATACTCCTGTGAGGAAGAGGTTTTTTACTTACCTTTTAAGGTGAAGAATGGAAACACAAAGAGATTTAATAACAGGGGCAAGATCACTCCGTCATTAACTAGCAAATGGAGCTTTTTTTTTTTTTTTTTCCTTAAACACTTTTTAAGAAATTTGCATCCGACAAACTCTGCTCCTTGTGGTGTACATTTATGTGAAATTTTTAAAAAGGCAGGTAGATACAGAGCAGTTCCTGTACCTGCCAGGGCCCTTTTCTGGTCAACCCCTGCTGCTGCTCCCAGACCCACTGACCACTGATCTCTTTTTGGTCCTATGATTTCCCTCTTCCAGAAGGTCATATAAATGAAAGCATACAGCATGCAGTTTTTGAGCTTGCCTTCTTTCACTTAAAATAATTAGTGCATCTGAGCTTCACACATGCTGTTGTGTGAATCAGTGCAGAGCTGGAATTGGAACATGGGCTCCGTGATGCCAGCGACCATGCGCTAGGACCACTGTGGTTACAGACTCCCTTGGTCAAGACTGGGCGGGGTAGACATGGGCTATTGCCTTTTTGGGTTCATGGCTGTGATTGAGTTTCTAACATCCCTTAGTAACTCTATTAGAAATTGCTATGGCTTATTCAATTGTCACCAATGAAGGATTTATGTAATATGTATCCTCTGCCCCAGAATGATCTACCTGCCTCTTAGCTTCTTCTGTGACCTCTTTGGGAGGAGGGGCAGAGTGTACCTTCTTTGTAACTCTTAGCTGTTTTCCATGTACCAGCCTGTGGAAGCCATGACTTTGGGGACTGCTGTGGGGCTCTGCTACCTCTATTCTTCTTCAGCCCTTTTAACATACATCTTGGCATCCTGTGAGGCACAGGGCTTTCCCGTGAGCTATGGAAGCACATTGTGGGAGGTCAGGAAATCTCAGAGCCTCTTCTGCTCTGAGATCCCCCTCTCTCACTTGTTACTTCTGGTATGGACACAACTGTGGTCCTCTGGCTTCCATCCAGAGAAGGGACAGTGTGCCAGGCCACTCTTTAGGTCCTCACAGCACCAAGACCTTCAGACATATCTCTCATCCAAGTGGTGGGAAAAGTGCTCCAGTTCTCACTTAGAGGTTTCTTGCTCTGGGAGTACTTTGTTCTGACTCTTCTAGGATTTGGCCTTTGATAAAGCCAAATCTCTAGAATCTCCAAAAACACTCCACTCCCCCCGCCAAGGGTCAGTGTCTGCTAATGTTATGAATCAGTTTTGGAAATAACCAAAAAATGTACTCTATTTCCCTTAGCCCCAGTTCTACTTACTCCCTATAGAGCTAGGGGAAATAGGACTGCGGAAAAAGGGAAAGATGTGTTGCTATTATTTTGGGCAGCAGAGGACGTGGTAAGGTTAGCACTGGAATTGGGGTGGAGGTGGGTGGAGTGGAGGCTGTTGTGGCTTGTGGAACTTGACAAAGCTCCCCCTGTGTCAGGATACAGCCCTGACTCTCCCTGAGGACCTCACTTTCTATCAGTGTGTACCAGTGTCTTTCATTGTGTGATATATATTTTTTAAAGATTTTTTTTTTTTTTTTTTTTATTTGACAGAGAGAGAGCACAAAGAGGGAGAGAGAGCAGAGGCAGAAGCAGACTCCTTCCTGAGCAGGAAGCCCAACATGGGGCTCGATCTCAGGACCCTGGGATCATGACCTGAATGTCGTGGCAGCAGATGCTTAACGGGCTGAGCCGCCCAGGTGCCCCACATGATATGTTCTTAAATATGCCATCTGGCATCAAGAAAGAAGTTGACTAAGAGTGGTCATTGCCTGCACTTTAGGTTGTTCATTCTTTGCTTTTACCCTTAGTGAATATCAGGACCAAGTCTTCCTCGTTCAGTGTTTTGTCTTCCAAACCTAGCATAGTGAGTTACATGGTAGGTGCTCCAGAAATATTTATTGTGTGAATATTTGTGCATGGTAAGAATGACATGAAAGATTGACTTTGGGTTAAAAAAAAGAAAAAAATAATTACATCCAACACAGTTGAGGTAGTGATGCTCTTGTAATTTGGAAGAAAGGGCAATGCTGGTTTGGGAAAAGGGAAAGAGTTTTTCCTGAGATAGGCTCGTATTTTTATATTCAGGAGGGCCCAGAGAGTATTAAATGGTTTTTCCTTTGGGGCTAGAGTTTTTAGTGTGATGGCTAGAGCTGTGGTGCAGCCTTCTCTCCTCAGCCCTTCTGCCACAGGATACAAAGTCCTAGAGGTTCTAGGGTCCTGAGTAGAATCTTTTGAGCTAGCATCAGCCCTGTTCATCTGCTGTCAGGATGCTCCATGGAGCTTTGTAGAACAGCATTTTTCAGGTCAACAGCCAGCTTCCACAGGGGAGTCTCCCTCATGGAGGTCTAGACACCCCAGCGGGTGTCCCCTAAAGTCACTCATGGAGAGAGGCACAGAAGAGAAAACAATTCCAGATAAGGACTTTGTTTCCCCCAAATAGGGAGTTTGTTTCTCTCATTGATTTCCCCATTTATTTGCTGTTCTTTTAAAAGCAATAATAACCATGGAGCTGAAATGTCTGCCTGGTCCATTTCAAATTGGTTACATGACATTTAGACCCCTTTCTACATCAGAGGAATAAGGAAAAATTCAGAGCAAATTACTTTAAATACTTTAGTTCTCTGTCTTATGTTGTCTGTCTCCTTCATTTTTGGAATGACTTATTGGCTATAATATCTTAACAATTCCATGTCAGATTTTATAGTTTTCTTACAAAAAGACATCTTTTGTAATGAATTTTCCACTCAAGAAATAATAGGGCATAAGTCACTGGTCAGTGCCAGATGGAGCACAAAATCAGCCTATTTTTTACATGTTTTACCTACTTGAGATATTTAAATGTACTTTTTAAAATTTTTGATTACATAAGCAAAGCTATTTTGCAATCTTATTTATATTTATATATTTCAACAACAAAGTTGTTGAAACTAATCCTTTTATTTCTGTTTATGATTGTGTGGGAAAAATGTGTTACTCCTTAAGATTTTTGGAATTTAAAATGTTAGCTTCAAACTGCATATTGATGAGTTGTAATATTTTGGCCAAAACCTTTCTAAGTATTAAGCAACCAAAAATTAAAGAAAGTACAGCTAAAAATATTTCCTCATTGTAATAAAATGTGGATGTGAGGTTAATGATATCCTAATTTGGAGCTTAATTTGATAGAAAGTACAAATTTAAACCTTCTCAAAAATATTTATTGTACACTTACCATGAGCAAGGCTAAGCTTTGTAGAGAATAAATCGATGAATCAGATCCATTTCTTGTCCTCAATGTACAATTTAAAGGGAAATAAGGCAAAAAGCAACTCTAATCGAAAGCTAGTTTGTAAGTGACAGGTACAGGCTAAGGAATTTGGAAAAAGCATGTATTACTTCCCCCAAAAGATGAAAGAACAATCTGAGAGGTATTGGTGGCTTTTGAGTTATTTCTGGAAGGATGATCTACAAAGGGAAAAAAGGGAAATCCTTCTAGGTAGAACAGTATATATACATAATTTGTAAACATAGGAATGTAGGTATCCCTTTGAATTTGTATTTTTATTTTTGGGGGGTAAATACCCAGTAGTGTGATTACTGGATTGTAGGGTAGTTCTATTTTTAATTTTTTGAGGAACCTCCATACTGTTTCCCACAATGGCTGCACCAGTTTACATTCCCACCAACAGTGTACAAGGGGTCCTTTTTCTCCACATTCTCACTAACACTGTATCGTTGATTTTAGCCATTCTGACGGGGGTGAAGTGAGATCTCATTACAGTTTTGATTTGCATTTCCCTGATGATAAGTGATGATGAGCATCTTTTCATGTGTCCATTGGCCATCTGGATGTCTTCTTTGGAAAAATGACTGTTCATATCATCTGTTCATTTTTAAATTGGATTATTTGGTTTTTGGGTGTTGAGTTAAATAAGTTCTTAATATATTTGGATACTAACCCTTGGATAAAGAAGATGTGGCCTAGACACACAATGAAATATTATTCAGCCGTAAAAAGAATGAAATCTTGCCATTTGCAATGACATGGATGGAAATAAAAAGAGTATGATGCTAAGCAAAACAAGTCAGTCAGGAAAAGACCAGTACCATATGTTTTCACTCTTATGTGGAATTTAAGAAATTAAAAAAAAAAAAAAAAAAAAAAAAAAAGCAAGGAGAAAAAAGAGAAACCAAGAAACTGATTCTTAGGTATAGAGAACAAACAGGTGGTTACCAGAGGGGAGGTGGGTGGGGTGCGGGGTGAAGTAGGTAGAGATTAAGGAGTACCCTTATCAGTTGAACACTAGTAATGTATGGAATTGTTGAATCACTCTATTGTACACTTGAAACTAATATAACATTGTATCTTTTAAAAAAATTTTTTTAATATATATATAATGTATTACTATCCACAGGGGTACAGGTCTGTGAATCGCCAGGTTTATACACCTCACAGCACTCACCATAGCACATACCCTCCCCAATGTCCATAACCCCACCACCCTCTCCCTAGCCCCCTCCCCTTGGCCCCCCTCAGTTTGTTTTGTGACATTAAGAGTCTCTTATGGTTAGTTTCCTTCCCAATCCCATCTTGTTTTATTTATTCTTTTCCTACTCCCCAAACCCCCCACATTGCATCTCCACTTCCTCATATCAGGGAGATCATATGATAGTTGTCTGATTGACTTATTTCACTAAGCATGATACCCTCTAGTTCCATCCATGTCATCGCAAATGGCAAGATTTCATTTCTTTTGATGGCTGCTTGGTATTCCATTGTATATATAAACCACCTCTTCTTTATCCATTCATCTGTTGATGGACATCTAGGTTCTTTCCATATAACACTGTATCTTAACTCTACTGGAATTTAAAATAAAAACCCCTAACTATATGTAATTTAGAAATGATTTATATTTCATTTATTTATGGGGTAAAAAAACATTTTTAGGCTTGGCCTAGGGACTCAGCCAAAGTAAAGTCCATTCTCATCACAAAATCCCCTTGGATATTTTGTCCTGTTGTGGCCTGAGAGTACTTATATTTCCTGTTCCTTGGGCCTAGAATACTGTCTTCAGGTATCTGCATAGCTTGCACCTCACAGCCTTTAGGCATCAGCAAGAACTATGACTATACCATTGAAGGTTTTAGATGCCACTCCTGTCCTTCTTCCCCACTTTGTGTCCACCGTACTAATTGTCATATACTATATATAATTATTTATTTTGTCTGTTGCCCTTTATTAGAACACATGCTCAGAAGAGATTTTTTTAAAATGTTTTGTATCCCCAAATCCTGGAACAGTGCCCAATGCACAGGGTGCATTCACTAGATATTTATAACATTGTTGAGCAAAGGGACAAATATGGAGAAATAAAGTAGTTTCAAACAGTTTACTTTCAAACATAGTTGACCAATGGGGTGTCTAGGTGGCTTAGTTGGTTAAGCATTTGACTCTTGATCCCAGCTCAGGTCTTATGTTCAAGTCCCATACTGGGCTCTGCATTGGGCATGGAGCCTACTTTGGAAAAATAAAAAATAAAATACAGTTGACCCTTGAACAACATGGGGGGTTAGGGGCATCTGTGCCTTGTGCAGTTGAAAATCCACATATAACTTTTTTTTTTTTTTTAAAGATTTTATTTATTTACTTGACAGACAGAGATCACAAGTAGGCAGAGAGGCAGGCAGGCAGAGAGAGAGAGGAGGAAGCAGGCTCCCTGCTGAGCAGAGAGCCCGATGTGGGACTTGATCCCAGGACCCTGGGATCATGACCTGAGTAGAAGGCAGAGGCTTAAACCACTGAGCCACCCAGGCGCCCCCACATATAACTTTTGATTCCTCCAAAACTTAGCTAACAGCCTACTGTTGACCAGGAGCATTACTGATAACATAAAGAGTTAACACATTTTGCATGTTATATGTAATATACTGTGTTCTTATAATAAAGTAAGCTAGAAAAAATAAAATATTACAGAAATGACAAGGAAGAGAAAATACACCTACAGTACAGTACCGTTACTGAAAACAACCCTTGTATAAGTGGACCCATGAGTTCAAACCTTGTTGTTCAAGGGTCAACTGTAATTATTTTAGATCCTAACACAGTTCTAAGCTGCATGTTTTTTCCTGGCAGTGGTCATCTTTTGTGTGATGTAAATCAGCATATAATGGTAATTTTGATCACTTGTGTGACCATGGGCAAGTCACCTGACTGCTCTGTGCCTCAGTTTCCTCATCTATAAAATAGAACAATAAAGTAGGACAATGAAGTCCCTACCACGTAGGATTATTAGAAGCATTAACTGAGTTAATATATTTAGATGCATCTGGCATGCAACAATTGCTATATAAATGTTAACTATAATTATTTACTTTCCTTTTATAGACTTAAGTTTGGGTTCACCATCCAATGTCTTCAGAGACTTTGAGGGCAGACCAGACCCTTTGGGTTTTTCTTCAGAGTTGGATAATTCTGGTTTCACTACCTCATTCTGCCTCCACTGACTGTCCTTCTGCCTCCTCTGTCAGACCCTTCCTCCGTGCTCGTCTTCCAGCCTCCATACTTTGAGCATCTCATTCTGATCACCTTTTATAGATGAGCTTTTCTCACCTTAACTTCCTTCTTCTAGCTTTTATGCCGATGGTTCTGGGCTTGGAGTATGTGCTCAGCCAGCATATCTGCTCCTCGTTATCTTAATTGGCTTTGGTATTTCCCCTGGCATTCCTATTCCAAGGCATAATTCATTCCTTCTGTTTTTCACTGCACCACACAGAAGTGTATTATCTGAATTTCATCATTCTGCAATATCCAGTCATTGCCATATCCTTTTCTGTCCAAGTGAAATCCAGTCTATATCTATCATGCAAGTAACAATAAAAGGAGCAACAGAAGTTTTGCTTAAATGTTTTTCATTGACATCTTATCCACTTACATTGATGATAAGAAAATGCCACTCTCTCCTTATTGGATCAATTGCCTTTACCTCCCTACGTGCATTTGCTCCATTTAGACCTAAGAAGCTAATGGAATGTTGACAGTTTCTTTTAGATGTTGGGGTTTTGTTTCTTGAGTATCAGTGTGCCCAGTGGCTCTGAAGCAGCAGTTCATACTTTGTCTCTTTCCTACCCCAGATCTTTGAGGTCGAGCAGAACAGGTACACAGAAGCTTAGCTTCTGGGTCAGGTCCATCTGGTATAGGGAACTAGATGCCTCTTTAGGTTTTTCTATCCCCGGAGCCATTGGGGAGCTCAAGGTTGGCACATATAGTTTCTGTCATTAGATTGGTACAGAGAAGCTGCCTCCAGGTGAGAAGTGGTCCCTGGTTAGGTAGCAGAGACTCATTTTGGGCAATTAACATAATGGAGGAAAAAAATGTTAACCGGACCAATATGATTTTTTTCCACGAAAGACTTTCCTTTGTGCTCTAATGCATTCTTGGATTCAGTAACCAAATGCAGAAAAGTGAAAAATGGACTGTCTTTTCCCTCATAGACTCTATGTTCACTCCATTGCTGACAGTAAGTTAAAAATACTTGGCTGGTAAGAAAGGTGAGAAATGGATGATTCAGTCCCTCCAAATAAAGAAGCTGCCGCTGAAGCGGGAGACTGGTCAGATCCAGCATTGCGAGGAGTTGTTTTTAGGCCCTTTCCTAATAGGCAAAATTCAAGGTGTGAGCAACAGGGGCTGCCTATATCTAGCCATAAAAACCTTTATGCAAGTGACAAGAATGTCAACATGATAATTTTGCGGGGGGTTGGGGGGGTGGGGAAGAAAGTCAGCTCTTCCTCCTAATTAGAAACACCAGGGAGAACACATAACATAAGGGTTCTTGTGACAAATGTGGACTCTGTTTACATGACTCTTTCCTTCTGGGTCACCTTCTCTCGTTTTAGACGCCATTGCAGGACCTGTTTACGACCCTGGGCTGCTTGCTCGCCCACAGCTGCCTTATTTTTGGCTCCTAGTCAGTCAAGGTGCTAATTGTGTTTATGAATAACTCCCAGCTATTCTTAACACATTGTTCCAAACAGCTCTCCTTGGCATTTAGAGATGAATTTTGACTTTCTTTTTTCCCTCCAAGGCTGACAGTCCTCAGGCTCCAATGGATTGAGAGCTCCTACTTTTGACTATTAACTTCTATTTCCTTTTGATAACAATCTCTCACTTTTTTTTTTTTTTTGCTATATCCAACTTCCTTTTATTTTTTAGAATAAAATTTTATTTTAGAGTAGTTTTAGAAAGACAGAACAAAGTGAAAAGGATAATATAGGAAACAGCCCATACATTCATTGCCCATTTTCCTCCATTATTAGAATCAGACATTACTATGCTATATTTGAACCAGTGTGGGTACACTATTTCAATCCAAGTCCATCCTTTATTCCAATTCCCTTCACTTTTCTTCAGGTCCTTTTTACCTTCCAGAGTCCCAGTCTGGGAGACCACATTAAATTCAGTAATCATGTCTCTTTAGGTTCTTCTTCGTTGTGACCGTTTCTTCAACTTGGCTGGTTTTTGAAGATCTTGACAGTTTGGGGGAATACTGGTCAGATATTTTGTAGACTATCTCTCAATTGGAATGTTCTAGACAGCTATTTATAAAGGTTTCTTCCAGATCTTCCCCCCCGCTTTTTTCCCCCTTCTTCCATAATCTCAAAACATTTACAAAAATAATTTATACTCTGGATGTTGCTGATAGAAATGTTTCCAGTTTTAGAAAACTGCCCAGTTCACCGGTTAGTAGGAAAAATGCCCTACTCTCCACTCCACTTTGCTAGTTTAGTGAATTTTCATCCCGTCTTCTTCTGTGTAGCCTCTTGAGCGCTCGCGTTCCATAAAAGGAGACGGTGATCAACACAAGGCGCTAGGTATTCTCGGTTGAGAAAATACTGACAGAAACACAAAGGTATCAGGGTAAATAAAATTATTTTTTTCTTTATAGGTGGTTAGACTAATTTGAACTTTCTGGATCTAGAGGATGGAATATTGTGTCCAAAATACAATGAAAATCTATTTCCAGGAGGCTTTCTGAGGGTAAATGGGCATTTTGAGCTCTTAGATAATGTTGTTCATTATACATTTTTCTGTATTCTATTTTTCAAGTTCGTCTTGAGCCAGAAATGCCAGTGTGACCCCATGTGATTAAGATTCTGAATTTTGACTCTGCTACGCATTCAACCACTTGGCTCCCTTTGCCTGAGGAAGGAATGGCTTGTTACAATGTGACTAAAATGTTCCATCTATATAATGTCCTTCACATATTCTTCTCCATTGAGTTACCAGCCACATGTGCCATTCTGGTTTTTAGAAATGGAGCTTAGAAAATCTATAATTACCCCCTAGACAAAATACCCTTTTAAATGCTGTTCCACTGGTTGACTTGAATCGAGTGTTCCTTAGAAGGGATTTCCACTTTGCTTAGTAGCAGCCACTGAATGCATTCTCTAAGAGAAGAATTAAGTCCTGAGTAAGCATTTCTTCTAGATCACTGTTGTTTCATCTTGGCTGCCTGATGCTGAGTCTCTGTAATAAGTCTGATGTATAATGTTTGAAAAGCCAGGCCATACTTCTCTGGGGCCTTCCCAGTTTGACAGCTGCTCTGTCCTGGCCCTCCCAGTGTGTAGGGATGGGGCATGACACATTTGCTTGCTCTGTGGTCTTGTAAGGATCATTTACTTATTTCTCCATGGCTTGTTTCACAAAGGATTTGAAAGTGATGGGCTTTCAGTGGGCACTTTCTCTGGAGCTTATATATGTAAATGTTATGGTACTGATATCTGATTACCCATTTATGAGTCTAGCACTGTGTGGTTGAATATAAGACTAGATAGCTAATTGGGTGGTGTTTTTTTTTGTTTTGTTTTGTTTTGTTTTTTTAAAATTGAAACTAGAGCTACCATATGATCAAGCAATCCCCCCCCTTCTTTTTTTTTTTAAAGATTTTTATTTATTTGATAGAGAGAGATCACAAGTAGGCAGAGAGGCAAGCAGAGAGAGGGGTTGTGGGGGAGGAGGAAGCAGGCTCCCTGTCCAGCAGAGAGCCCAATGTGGGACTCAGTCCCAGGACCCTGAGATTATGACCTGAGCTGAAGGCAGAGGCTTAACCCAGAGGTAGCACTAGGAAAAGGAGGGTTGCTTACAGAGAGACCACAGGTACGGTATAAGACTTTTAAGCACTTGGAGGCTGGCAAAGCCTAACACTTAAGGGAACAACCCTTGTGTTAGAGGTGCATGGATCTAATCTCTAAGTCACAGAACCATCGGAGAAAGGCTTTGTGCTTGGGTACTGGTGTTCTGAGTTCTAGTTCTGGCTTTGCCTCCTATTAATGGTGTAACTCACCATAAGTCCTTGAAACCCTCTGGACCCCTGTTGCCTCATTTGCAACTAAGTGGGTTGGACTAAGACCCCCTTAGCTCTAAGGTTCTATGATCCTCTAGCAGATTTTGAAAAAATGTTCATAGAATTGCCTCATTTTCCAAGATAACATAGAATTAAATTTTGTGGGTACAAAAAATTAAGACAGGTTTTAAGCATCTCCTTTTTACTGAAAACACAAGCAAGATGAAAGAATAATATGGGTCTAAATGCACTGCTTTTGCATAGATTTATTGAATGAAAGGTACTGAGAATATGGTAGGGATTAAGACACAATTCTCACCTCAAATGTGCTTAAATTTAGATATGGAACAAGCCAGCCGCTCCCTCTCCTCTCTATTTTCCTCTCCTACTTTGAAGGAAGGCTGGCATCACACCCTTGGTTGGCTTTTTTCAAAAGACCCAGTATCCCAGGATTTCAGAAAGGTGGTACAGAGGCCCTTTAAGGGGCCAAAGCGAATTTAAGACTTCCCGAAAGTAACACTCTCGTTTTAGCACCGTCAAGTTTTGGACTGTAAATCATTATCCAGCCTATTTATTATCATCTTCCAAGCTGTTAGCATATATGGTGCCTCTATGCAGATATAAGGAAACGTATCCCCTCTAGACAAATAGCATCAATATGGCCTCTCTTCTTGCAGGCAGATATTCAGCCCCTCACCGAAGCATCCATGTCCAGCCCTTCAGTAGGCACCTTGCAGAGTCAAACACCACTGTCTATCCACAACCTTGCCAGCAAATTCATGAGTCTTCCTCAGAACATGTGCTTTTCTCGAAACGTTCATCAGCAAAGAAGAGGTCTCTGGGAATTGCTGTTATAAGAGGACCAGGTTTTTGAGACAGAATCTATTTCTTCATGTTTAAAATACTGCACCATATGTGTGAGCTGCCTGAGAGTTTGGGTGACAAGGCATCCTATTTTTGTCAGATTGCTCTGGTTTTTACTACTATTTCCACACTGCTCCCCCCACCCCCCTCTGCCCTGAGAACTCCTTCTGAGTGGCCGTATGTCCCCTTTAAAGAAACTAAACCACCCAGGCAAGGTCACAGCACTTTGAAATGAGACTGTGTAGTGGAATGTTTAGAAGACCCCAGTCGTAGATGGCTCTTTCAGGGCTAAGCAGGCCAGATTCTCTGCTGCATACATTCTAATTTAATTGGCCTAATGAGTTCGGGCTGATGTGATCAAATGATCAATCAGGCTTGAGTTATGAGATATTGCAACATGGGATTGGAGAAGAAAAAAGGCATTTGGCAAATTGACTACCGGACAGGGGAGCCTAGGAAGTCTTGATTTAAAAATTGGATCCTTGCTTTTTATTTTTTTCCCCCACATCCCTTGAAGGCTAAGTCATAACAAAACCTACTTCGATGTGCTTGCTTGCTCATGTCTCATTGCAATTCATTTTGCAGTCCCCCCTCTGTTTTGATTCAAAATGCTTTTCTTTCTCTCAGACACCATAAGCCAAAGACTCTGCCACATCTGAAACACTCAAGAACCAATGAATCCCTGATATCTAGAAAAGTGAAATGCCCTGTGGAATTCTTGTTACCTTTAGCCATTGTTAATAGATTCTGTGAAAAGAGATACAAAAGAAAGCATGAGTTTTAACGTTGACATGTAACATTAGTTCCACTTAAATATGAGCCGCTTCCATCCTTTTTTTTTTTTTTTTTTAATCTCTTTTTGAATGGTTATTCATGGGAGGAAGTCCTTGGGTCATCTCAGGCCAATTACTGAAAGTGCTTGAGACAGACATTCTTCTCACCCTGGAAAGGTTAGAAATTGGGTGAACTTGTCAAGCTTGGATGGTTTTCCACTTGACTTGCTGTACCGGAGGTAAATACGGGTACCCAGTAGCACAGGGTATCCTGCTGTTCATTTACAAAATCTGGGGTTTGGGGTGTTTTTTTTTTTTTTTAAGGTTGATTTTTGTTTTTGAAGTTTGCTCAAACTTATAAAATGGGTATGAATCTGCTCCTTAATGTGGGGAGCAGGAAGTGTTCTATTTCTTCATGTTCATGTTCAGGTAAATCTGGCTCGTTTCCCTTCTCTCCCCTGCAAGGTTGTTGGAAATTTACCTGCAACTTCCTCTGGTCATTCAAGGAAACTGAGGGTCTTATACCTTCTAGAAAATCTGAGGAAAGGCCTCTGGTCTTGTGCTGAAGTGGTTCACTGAAAAGCATGTGGATTTGGTGCCACAATCTATATGTCCATTTGGGCCATGGGATCTTTCATCCCACCTGGGCCAGAGGGCCCAGGATTTTGACCCAGACTTCATATTGGCAGTCCCGCATGGCACAGGGCACCAAGTTCCACTGGGACAGAGTCGTATTTTTAGAAATGTTTGAGCTTCTTCCCCCTTAAACAATCCAGCTGCTTACTTTGGGAACATAAACTTCTGAAGACTCCCTTCCTTGGGTGACATCCAGGTCACAAATCCTTTCTCTTCCCTTGCAATGGAGGTGATGAAAGTCTCTCTCATTCTTTCATAGTAAACCTAGAGACATAGTTAAATTCTCAGTCTGTGTTCCATGACACATTTGATTTCTTCTTAATTTTATTTCTTACTTTTGAACTGTTGCGTAAGCTACTGGTATAAATAAGTTAAGGGTTATGTTGCCAGGAAAGAGTCTTTGATGTCTGTGGCAATTTTTTGTTGCTTGTTTGTACTTTCTTTCTTTTTTTTTTTTTTCATAGGGGAAAGTATTAAGTTATCTTTCTCACTGCCATCCTCTTTCAGTCCAAGTGCAAAGTTTTCTGTAGGGCAGGCATTACGGTTCGCATGGAATGTGATAGCTCAAATGACCCCATTTCCAAGAAGTCTTCTTTAACCTTAAGACTAAATAAAGTAAGTGCATTCTTCTGTTCTCTACTATATCCCCAGGAATACTTGGAGCATACTTTTAAAATACATTTATTACACATACTCCCAATTCTAGGGAGAGCTCTGATTTTTCTTCTCATTCACCCCAAGCAGAAGGAGGGTCAAAGCCAAGTGTTGGACCAAGGTTCTTTTTTATGGGTGTGATGAGATAAATTTCAATATGACGAGAGAAGATAGAAGACTGTCTTCACTTTGTATGGCCTCTGGTCTGTGTGTTGTGCCTTTTCTATAGGGCCATTTCTTTAGGTCCTTTTCCTGAATTATTCATTTGTCTATTCATTCAAGAAACTTTTCTTAGGGGCTTACTAGATCAGACATTGTGTAGGCCCTGGGAATAATACAAAGGTACAATGCTCTATTGTCCTAAACTTATATTTCCATGGGCTGTCTCTCTTGGAATTTGTATGGTACAGTGAGATTGCCTTGGGCTTGCCTGCCTCCTGGGTGGGGTTCCCTTGTCATGAGAAGGCTAGCTGAGAAGCAAGATTGTTTCTTAGGGAAAGTAGGTGTCCTTCATATTTATGCTTCCATAGCATAGTCAAAGAGCTTATAGCTCAAAGGTTGTCTGTCCCAACTCACCTCTCCCCTTTGCGCAGCAAATAGGGAGAACCAACCCTGTGCTGTCAGGTGTGGATCAGTATTGAACTTGGTAGAATCCCTGAGTCTTGAAGACTATATGCATGTTTAGCTACATCTCCATGATTGTATCTCCCCTGAGAATCTGGAAGTCCCTGGATCTGCAGGAAGAAGTTGACAGATAATTCCTGATCCAGAATTCCACCATCACTCTCTTTCTAAATTACCTTATTTTGTTTTATTTTTAAGATTTTATTTATTCATTTGACAGAGAGACAGAGTAGGAACACAAGCACGGGGAGTGGGAGAGGGAGAAGCAGGCTTCCTGCTGAGCAGGGAGCCTGATGAGGGGATAGATCCCAGGACCCTGGAATCATGACCTAAGCTGAAGGCAGCCGCTTAAGGACTGAGAGGCACCCCTTTTGGTAAATTGTTTTAGAGGCAAAACTACCCATCATTACACTATTTCAACAATTCGTTCACTTTTTGGTCTCCCCACCTGGACATTGGTAGGCAGATGGCATGTTGTCTTCAGTGTAGTACCCTGGGGAAGCCCAGCAATATACCTCATGCCTGTCATTGTGGAATGAATGAAGGCAGAGGCACATTCAGGGAAAAACAGAATGATCTGAAAATATTCTCTTTTGTACTTCAAATGGCTATCTTGTTGTTCTTAACTAAATAGCAATTTTGAACTTAGAAAAATGTATGAATGTAGTGTAGATGAATGCATGTTGAAGTATTTCCTTTATTCAAGGTGCTAGGCTAAGCTCTGTGGGTTACGAAGCAGTGAGTTGACCTGGACTTGGTGCTTAAGGTACATGGCAGTGGGGATAAGTACCATAGAAACAATAAAATTCCATTAAGGTTATTTGTATATTTATTTCTGTTTTTTTTTTCTTTTTTAAAATAGCATCATATTAGCATATTAGTGACAACTTAATTTACTTGTGGGCATTAGTGATGGTCAGATTCGAGGATTTGGATTTTTTGGCAAAGAGGAAGTTGTCTTCTTCCTAAAATGACCATCAGATGAGGGCAGTGTCCAGTATTGGGTGAGAGTCAAAGGGTAGAGGCAAAGCCAGGGCCTCATTTTACTCCCCGCTCAGAACCTGATGTGCTCAGATGAGAAGCTGCTCTAGTTCAGAGGAACTGGAAGGTAGCAAAAGCTCTTCGATTGTTTCTGCCATCTTTTCCCTCCCTCAACTCCCCCTTAACCCCAAAAGAAGTCTATTTCTCCAGCTGTAGCATACCTTACTCTCTGTTGTTTCATAGACATGTTCACTCTGATTTGGGTTGCCTAATGCTGGTGTGTTCTGTACAGTGCCCTCCATTATTTATGCACAAATCAGAAATTCTCTGATTTGCATCATTTTTCATTTATTAAGATAACACATGTTTGATTCCTGCCTTGAGTTTCATCCTCTAGAAACTGTCCCGGGCTAAAGTTATATAAAAGGTCAGAAAAATCCGGTGACATGACATTTTGCTAAAATATAAATACCTGGGAAGGGGGTATCATTGTCTACTTGTGAAATTCTAGGGTTCAGAAATTTTGAGAGGGCTGCAGCGGCTTTGGGGGGAGGGATAAAGGATATTTTGAACACCCTCTGCCAGGTTGGCAATCAATACCGAGACTGGGGATAGTCACAGAGCTTAGCTGTTGTCTTGTCACTGCCTTTGAGTTTGGTTAAGATATGGCAGGTAGATTCTCTACATATTTACCGTTTTTTAACTAAAAAGCTATAGGGAAAGAGAGCTCACAGCTGCCCCCAGAAACCATGTTAAACATTCAGAAACAGCTGATCTGTCTCTGGGGCTCATCTGAAAGGGACCAAAGAACTGCAGGAAGGGCTGTGACCCAAGTTCATTGAAAGATATGACTCTGCACATTTTTCCTGCACAGCTTTGTGCATCAAATTCTCATTTCTTTCAGGGTCAGTGTGCAAAGTGACATGTGGGAGATATGCCTCACTTCTGCCCTCCTCTCAACAGATGTGGAATCTCTTGCCTTTGATATGGGTTCAAATTCATGGGTTAATGACAATCACAGGCCCATAGCACGTGCTGGCAACATTTTTGCAAACACGGGCCAAATTTTAGTTTCATTATAAAATGTAAAGCCAGAGCTGGCTCTGAATTTTGCACTAACATTTCATACAAAACTAATTTGCAGTTCTTCCAGATGGGTTCAGTGTCTATGCCATACTGCCTGCTCTTCTAAAATGTACTCTGTAGAGAGGATGGGGGTGGGGAAGGGAATAAAGTTGGCTCTTTTGTGGG
Source organism: Mustela putorius furo (assembly GCF_011764305.1). Classification (NCBI taxonomy): domain Eukaryota; kingdom Metazoa; phylum Chordata; class Mammalia; order Carnivora; family Mustelidae; genus Mustela; species Mustela putorius. Next base: position 79,364,527 of record NW_025421987.1, read on the forward strand.
CAAATAGGAAGACTTTGGGATTTATAGCAAGAAAGAGTTGCATTAAAAAACATTACTACTGTAACAGCAGCATTACCTAATCTCAGTATTGGTAGGAGAAAATGGAAAGGAGCCAACGTTTTACTGAGTGATTCATGCTAGCCATTGTGCTCTGTGCTTGACATATAGTATTTCATTCAATCATTACAATCCTCCATGAGTTGGGTATCCATTTGCCTTTTCACTGGGGAAATCACTCATTTACCTCTGAACTCTAGAAATCATCTCTTGGTCTCTGTTATGTATCCAATGTGTGTGTGTGCGCGCGCATGTCTGTGTGTCTTTATATTAACCAAAGGATCCTTTGATGCCAAGGACTCAAAAATACCTTCCAGTTAGAGGCAGACCTAATTTGATAATGTTTTCAGTTCATGGGCTACTGCATACGGTTGCGCAGGTGGCTTCCTGCATGAGGGTTTCTGGTCAGGGAACAAGTAGGAATGTCCACCCATCAAGCTGGATGCTTTGGTCTAGGTTGTGTCTGCTGCGGGGGAAGGGGCCCCTTGTTCTGGTTGATTCATGTGTGGTTGCAGTGCCTTTTGCTGATTCAGATTCCTTACAATAAACCTTGCCGCCTGCGAAAGGAACTTTGAAACTCTGTCTCTCTTCTATCGCAGCTGTCTGTCTCTTCATCACACCCCCTCCCCCTTTATTGTGCATCTTGGGACAATCCCTTGGAACTCCATTTGTCCTGACCACTGATCTCACTCTGGGACTAGCCTGGGAGGGTGGCTGGATGGGGAAGTATCTGCCTTCTTCTCTTCTCTTCCCGCTGGGTCTGAGGAGCTGGCCCTGACTGCAGCACCAATTGACTCTTCCTAGGCATCACTCTTCCGAAACTGCTTAGATGACACTCATGTTACTGTTTCTTATATCCCATCCTCCAAAACTACATGGATGGCTAGGAACGTATATATTTTTTAAAACCTCGGAGTTCAAACATTGGAAGATAGTTTAAAGAAAAAATTGAAGTGCTGTCAGTTCTTTAGGAAACGTTTAGCTGCAAAGATGACTTTTAAAACATCCAAAGAGGAAAGGATTGTTGTAAATTATTGTGTGTGTGTGTGTGTGTGTGTGTGTGTGTGTGTGTGTTGAGCATCTGCTTGATTCTCAGCAGCATGTTACATTCAGGAGGAGGAGACAAAAAATTAAAATGGACTTATAACTTTGCTTAAAATGATGTGAAACCCTCAGTGTAATATGTCTCATGTCTAATACAAGGGTTGGGAGACAGGATACTGACCCCAGGACACTGGATATATTCTCCCAGCTCTGACTCTTCTATTCCAGCCATCCTGCAGAGCTGGCTGATCTCTGGCCTTCATTTTCCTTATCTGTAAGCGAGACTCCCTCTCTGTTATCTTTTCCCAGGCTATTGTGTGCCTGGAATGAGATAGTGGGCATCCAGTCCTTTAAAGCATGTAAGTATCTTTAGATATTTAAGGTTTAATTGTCTTTACAGAGAAAGATGAAAAGAATCTTGATCATTTTTTTTTCTTTTTATATAACATATACTTTGTGTAGAAAATGTTGGGAGACTAAGATATAAATGGAAGGAAAACCCCACAAAAATCAACTATTGGCCCCCCCGATATAATTGTGGTTAATATTTTAATGTGTGATTTTTTTTAGTCTTTTACAAATTTACATTAATTTATCAAAGCTGAGCTCCTATTCTGTATACATTTTAAAACCTACCCTATTATTCAACTTTATATCAATTTAAAGATTCATAGGAAACAGACCGCTAACTTTCTGGGCTATCAGCAAATATCCGCTTTAGATGTAGTTCAGGCTTTTTGCCCAGTAGCACTTTCTAAATGATTTCCACTGGATTTACACACAAAATCAACACCTCTCTATAGAGTCATTTATATACAAGCTCCAAGTATAGTAATTTTTCCCTTATTATTTTTAAGGTTGTTAACCTAAACATATATGTTCAGGTTTTTAAATTGTATCCTCTATTGGGAGTTGAGAAAATCTCAAATAAGACATTCAAAAATGAAAATATTCTAAGTGGAATGATAATATATGGAAACATTAAGTTCCCTGGCTGCTTTTCAATACTGTTGCCCCCTACTTAGTGGTAGATTTTACTCCTGATGTGATGTAAATAAAACTTTAAATATAAGCTTTCAAGTGTCCAGGCAGTGCAGGTGTTGTAGAAAAAATGATTATGTGGGAACTTAAGTCTTTTGCAAATTGGGACTTTAAAACAAACAAACAAATGTGAGTGCTTCTCTTAATTCAAGGCACACTGGGAGTTCCAAATCATATATGCTTTTAAAAATCCTTAATTTTCCAGGGATCCTGGTAAATACACTTTGTCTTCTTTGGGCTATTTAATTTTGTATCATTTGCTTCATCTTGCTTGGTTAGTCACACCAGCACATTCGCGGTTAGATAAATTAACTTAGGTGACACGTGATACTTTCTTCCTTCATCATGATTAAATGTAAAACAGTAGAACATTCCTTTTGGGCAAATCACTCTTCTCTTTCCACCCAGTTCTATCTTGAAATAAAACAAATGGAATGGAGGCAGTTGCAATTACAAGTATGATAAGGTTTTATCTTATCACACCTGCAAAGATTTACGCCCCTTCTTCCATATCCTGTCCTCCTCACTCTGGTTTCTCTGATGTCAGGTTTTAGCAAGCAAAACCACCTCTCAAGGATATTTAGAGGGTGAGTACATGTTAGGGCGAATCGGAATCTCTTTATTAATAGTGAGTTGCATAACAAATGCCATGGGGTTGGTAGATTTTCCTGTGTCTGTTAAATATTAACAGTACTTGTACTTTCTGGGGTATTGTTGAAGTGCCTGGATACCATTCAGCCAATCACAAAGAAACAGGTTTCCATGGAAGCAATATCACGGATTCATTTCATTCTCAATGAAGTCCACACAGCAAGACACATCTGTAAAAATAACCTATGTAAAATTGAAGCAAAATATTTCTGGGTGTTCTATGCCTTTTGGGGTGTGTGTGTGTGTGTGTGTGTGTGTGTGTGTGTGTGTGTGGTGTGTGTATGTTTTCCATTTAAAAAATAATCTAAAAATATCTGGGCACTCAGGAAAGCTTCCCAAAAAGCTGGCACTCTTACCCCTGCCTGGCTGTTTTGTTGTTCTTTTGGGCATATATACCTGTATGTTTGAAGGGCTCAACCCTTCCTTGTTTATATTCTAGAACACAATATTTTAGATCAAATTTTAAAATGAAAAACAATATTCTGAATGTCTGTTGAGTATAGGCTATTTTCAAGGACATTTTTATACCCATAATAAAGAAATGTAATTAATGATTTTTGCTTCTCTTAGTGAAGAGCTTTAATAACTCTCCAAGTTAGGCACTCTAATTATTTTATAGGTGAAAACAGGAGCTCAGAGAGGTCAAGTAACCTTTTTGAGGATATACAGCGAATACATGGCAGAATCTGGTTTCCAGTCCAGATTTACCTGATGGTAGGCTATAATCGCAAACCATGTGTTTTGTTTTTATTTTCATGAAGGAAAGCATCAATATTACTTCATTGTCACGGGAGTCAAAACACACGGTATTATCAATGCGTGTCTCTCTCAACTTATTCATACATACGTGCACACACAAACACACATACACACTGAGCCCTGCTCACTCCTCCTGCCATCATTTGCCTAACAAACACTGTATTTAAAGCTAATATAGCATATCTTCTACCACACTGACTGCAGCTTTACCTGTTTCCTCAGGGCTAGGTTCTGATGTTTCTTGAGACTAAGACTCTGCTTGGCACAACTGCTACTTTGTACAAGCACAGTTGATTTAGAATCTACAAGAGTGTGAATGACAAGCAAAAGATTTTTGCCATAGAACCTCAGCAAAAGCAAGATTTCACTGGGGAAGGGGAACAGTGTTTGGGTAAATGAAGACCTCTCACTATAGTCACCCCTGAACAAGAAGTGTGCCTGATACACTTGAATAAATGACTGAAATAAATATCTTGAAGCATGTTAGAAGCATTATTCTTCTTTAAATTTGTTAATCTGAGAACATGATTATCTGTTTATTAAAATAAAATAAAATAAATTCTACTTTAGAGTAATGAAAGCAGGTTAGAAATAATGGGTTAACCTTTTGACTGTTTCTCCCTTTATTATTCTCAATTCTTGAACTTGCTTGGCTGACCCACTAACACATCATGTGGGTTAACATTGAGGAATAAAATGCTTTCAGTGCTTTGATTTTTTTAAGATACATTTTATGTATCAAAGCTTTCTGAAGATCAGTTTTAATGGATAATTATCTAGGATGCATTATCATCTCCCTGTCTTAATAAACAGAGTCTATCAGATGTGACCTAACCTTTCCTTCATGACTTGGTACCATCACTCTATTATTTGTAAACTGTGGGGTTGGAGAGTGATATCCTCAGGTGTCAGAGCTCATAAGAGACTGGACCCATCTGCTTGATTTCTCTTTCTGTTTACACTCTGTCCTCTCCTGTCTTTTGTATTGGTTTCCCTGGGTTGGCTTCATAAATACAGTCCGTTGGATGTCTAATTCCATCTCCATTGCTAAGGCAGACCTATGGGTTTCGTGGGGTACCAGATAAGGAAGCAAGTTTTGTCAGGTTAGAGCTGATCACTTAAGGTGAACCACTGATGCTGTTGATTAGCTCTGGCCTGTAGGTTTTGGGGTGACCTCATCGATCTTGCTCTATAAAGTGCATGAGCTTGCTTTAAGTACATTCCTTATCAGTATTAGCGTCTTCTGGTGGTGTTATCATTGTTATCCAATTCAAGAGGGAAAATGTGTATGGTTGCCTTTCTATAGAGCTGCCTGCTGATAGGTGAGACTGTTATAATTTGTAACAAAGACTACAAGCTACTTTGTTGTTTTGAAGAGAAGATATCAAAAAGCAGCTTCCTTTGGAAATGTTTCTAGGAATAGTGACTTTACAGATGTGTGACTACATCTATATATCTCTATCTATATGAGGATTTATATGTATTTCTATGAATTCACTCATATCTTATATTGTTTTTGGAAAGATTTAAAGAGCAGTAGTGGCAAGAGGAATGGGTAAACTCTCTGAGCCTGCCTAATAGTTGCTAACACTTACCTTTTATTAACTTGGCAGCCTGGTAATCTGTAGTGTTTTTTTTAGACAAAACTGCCTTCAGACTGTTCATGGGATTACAGCATGATGTCCCTCCTTCAGCCATGACTGACCAGGGAGATGAACATGGTTTGGTCACAGTTACAGTCTTAAGGAAATTCAATTTTATTCTTTAAACTAAATGAATTTTTTTTCCCCTCCCAAAGGAGTGTGTAAGGGATATCACCGACCACCTTTGTGTGTTTTCAACTATTAATTTATAAGAAGCGTTTGAGAGAACCAGAAATAAAGGAGTCAGGGGTCTAAAGGGAAATGACTCAGGTACTCTTGAAAAGATATCCATTAACATAACCCATATCTCTCTGACTGGTCTGGGGCTGAGGTTTTAGCAGGAGAGGTGTTTCAGTGTTGATTCAACCAGGACAGTTGCTGTTCTAAAACAGTTTGATAACCAGCTCTCCAGATCTGACAGAAAGAATGGCTGCTTCTCCTGCTGTGATTTAAAGGGCAGGGAAAGTTCAGCCTGCTCCGTGATCTCCTCCCCAGTGGCCTTGCTTCACTAGAAAATGTTCATGATTAGAGATACTCCATCGGGTAAAGGTTTTGTCTTCAGAAGACCCCAGTAAACAAGACTAGATCTTACCTGCATTTATGACTAATACCCTCTCTGAACACATGAGAAGGCTAACAAATGAGGCATCTCTCAGCAGCCAAGAGCAAGGGTGAGTGACTGTGGTGTTAAAAAGGTCCATTTAGGATGGGGAAATCTGAAGCAAGAGGTGCCACCCTAGGAAGACCTAGGAAGTAAGGAGTGGGTGGGAAAAACATAGAGCTGTTGGACACAGAGAGGTACGTTAACTCAGTAGAAGGGGTGACGGGAGAGGACATGAATGGGTGAGAGTCTGCTTTATGGTTTGCTCAAGGCTGTGCTTGTCAGAGTAACACACATGGGTTATGAAGGAAGAAAACAGATCTTTTACTGCGATTGGCTTCTCCAACTAGGTTGTACGATGATTTAAAAGTAGTCATTTCCTTGGCTTCCTGACTCAAGATGCCACCTAATTAGCTAAATCTTTTTGACCTCTGCTTGGTGACTCATCTCTGCTCCTGACTCTGAGACCACATGGGTTTCTGACTAAAAGCATTTAAAGAAACTTGGCATCGAATGCCTCTTGTTTGTCTTGCTCCAATCTTGTGCCCCAGTTGCAGATTTTTTTCCCCTTTGGTACTGAGGCCCCATGTTCATTTTGCATGTAAGACAGAATAACTAAAGCCCAGCTCCTTCATTAATTCATTCACAAATATGTATTGAATATTTGCTAGTTGTTATTGGGCACTGTGCTAGACACAGAAATCCCGTACATTAACCATGGTGCTATTCCTCACAAGTTCCCCTCAATGCCAGAGAACTTGCCTTGACACTTGGGGAGATGGAGTTGGGGAAGCCTTCCCAGAGCTCTCCACAGCTGGAGTCCAGCCTTGTTTTAGGAAGCTCCTGTCTCTTGCACTCTCTCCCCTCCCCCTGAGCATGGACGGTTGCTTCAGAACCTTACTTCTGAACCAGAACCCAACTTCTATGCCATAAGGGTTTTTGTTTACAACCTTTTGAGATTAAACAAAACAAAACCAAACAACAACAAAAAAATACCTTTAAAATTTTTGGAAACTGTGTGGAAAGGCTTTGGAATACTTCCTGTTTGTTCCAAGGGTTGTTGTACCTTTTCCCTCATTGTCCTCACAGAGAAAGAAGGTGGGATTCAGTTCAATGGAAGAAACAGCCATTTTTCAGAAGATATCGGTATCCTTGGAATTCCAGCCATTAAGGAAAGTTCTTTGGTAGATTGCCCAATGCTTTTATGTGAAGAGAATTTTGACCATGAAAGCTGAGCTTTGACTTACCCACTTTAGATGCCAAGGTTAATCATTTGGGAGAATTTTTAAAAATGTGTGTTAGAGGTAGCGCCATTTCACTAAGGTAGTCAGAAGCAATCTTTTCCCATCTGTAACCCACAGTGAATTTTTTCTTCTCTTTGCTATCTCTTTCTCCCTTCCTTCCTTTCTCTTTCTTTCTTGTAGTAAGGTAAATTTAGCCACCATTAATTGAATGACTTTGTGGAAGAGATGGCTAATTTTCCACCAGCTATCTCTGCCTCTTTCCCATGGGGTCGAGCTGCTGCCAGGACCTGGCTGTCCATCTAGGGATCACATTACTAAGCCTTCGTATTTATGTGCCTCTTCCTCCCTGTGGAGTGAGGGCAGAGATGTAGTCACTTCTGAATCCAGGTGCTTAATAAGTAGAAGGTCTCTCCCTACTTTGTGCTCCTGCCTGTGGAGGATCCAGCCCAGGAAACAATGGCCGTGAACAATGGAGTTAGAAGTTATGGAAGAGGAGCTGGTCCCAGAAACACCATCTAGTGACTAGCCACCTCTCCTTTAAGAGCACCCATTTATGGGAGTGAGAAATGAACTTGTAAGCTGTCAGGCAACTAAGACTGGAGAGTTTATCCGTTACTGCAATTGGTATTATTTACCTAATTCTCTCTATTTTTGACAAATCACAGATATAGGCACTCTAGGAGACACAAAGGTGAGTATGAAACATCCAGAAGTTTGAAGAAAGGAATGCAAGCAATTACAATACAAGGCAGACTTTAATCATTTGGAAGTTTAATAAGACTCTTTGAGTTGCAAGTGACAGGCACCTAATTTGAATCAGCTTTATCAAAGGCGGGGTTTATGAGCAAATGCTCCCATTACTGATAAAAAATGGAAAAACAAGCCAGGACGTAGCTGATTCCTGGAAGAAACTGGGACCAGGGACTTCCATGCTGCTGAAACTCACTTCTTACCAATTGGTGATGGCCAGGGGAACAGGGTCGTAGAAGAAATAGTGGCTCCTGTGGCTATCACAGGACTAACTGGGGCTGGAGGAAAGATACTCAGAAGTAAAGGAAGACTCTTTTATTCTCAGAAGAAAGGAAATGATTTTTAGCAGACAAAATAATTGGTTTCCTTTACAGATGGAGTAGTTATTTGCCAATTCCCTTCCTTTTATTCTATATTTTTTGGGTTTTTCTTAGTATCTTTTTGCATTGTTAACATTTCCTGTTTTTATGTCTAGCTCCTGAGCTCAAATTAGATCTTTCCTTTTTGTTCCTCTGCCTTCCCTCACCCCTAATAGTGCCCTGCATGTAGCAGAAGCTTCCGTATTGGATGAGAGGATATACTTAGAGCAATATGGTGGGCTCAGGTCTCTTTGAATTATCTTAAGCCCAGATTCTTTCTTTTCATCACCATATCTTGCTCCTCTTTATGACACTTGAACGTCAGCCAACCACAGCTTCTGAAGATGCTTTGCAAGTAGCTGTGTCTGGTGGGTGTTCTCCCTACTCTTGCTTCATTTAGGACACTGGCCTTCTCGACCCTGCCAGTCTGAAGCCTACTGTCCATGCCTGCACTGGCCCAGGACAAATCCCCTTCTGTTAGGAAGCCTTCACAGCCCATGCCACAGCACAGAGGCTTTGTTTCCGCTCAACCGTTATCATGATGTACCATCTATTGAGTAGTAAACATGTTTGCTACATCATCCTGGTGCACTTTTACACCCATGTGTTATTAACAACTGAAAAATATTATTTCAGTTTTAATTTTCTTCAACTAGATTGTGAACTTTTCAAAGAATGGGAATCTCTTGTGTCCTCTCTTATGGCTGATGGAATAGCTTGAATGGTAGGTTCCTGAGAAGTCTTTGCTGATAGACTGAATGCTTGTTTTCAGTTTCAAGACAGTTATCCCATATATGGGATAGCTGAGCATCTCCAAATATTCATGTTAATACAGCTCTTTCTTAGTAATTTTTTTTCTTTCATTTTTAAATTAAAGGCATCTGCCAAATGGTTGAATGGAATATATCAGACCCTTTTTTTTTTTTTTTTAAAGTTAGGGGGCACCTGGGTGGCTCAGTTGGTGAAGCGCCTGCCTTCAGTTCAGGTCATAATCCCAGGATCCTGGAATCCAGCCCCATGTTGGGCTTCCTGCTCAGTGGGCAATCTGCTTCTCCTTCTCCCTCTGACTGCCGCTCCCCATGCTTGTGCTCTCTCTCTCAAATGAATAAATAACATCTTTAATAAAAAGAAAAAGTTCCAACGTAGGGATCATGAAACCTATGAACACAGAGAGAACCAGAGTCAGGCTGCTTACTGACTGTGCAGAGAAGCAGCTTCTATGGAATTATCAATGGTCACCATGAATTAGATAGCTTTTCTTACACCGCTCTGGGGAGTGGTGGCCGGTGCCCGCGGTGGCCAGAATGTGATAGGTATGAGAAGCACAGGATGTGTGAAAGGAGGTAAGAGGATGCTGGACTGGGGAAGACGAAAAGCTGTGGCTGTGGCTGACAGGATGCAGTGTGTGAAGAGTAGAAAATACCTCCTCTCTGAAGGAGGGAGGGGGTGCTTTAAATACTTAAAAACATTTTCACCTCTCTGCTTCCTTACCTTACACTGCACTACACACAATCTGCTTCCAGGATTCTGCCCCCTGTCCTGTGCCTTCTGGAATCTCCCTGCTGCCTCAGTGGTTTCTTTTTCATCATGACCGTCCTCTCTTTGCAGATGACACAGAGGGTACAGACTTTTATTTTGTGGCTAGCAAAATTTTGAAGAGGCCCTGTTTGCAGTTGCCATAAGCAACTTTTGGTAGAGACCTATTTCCTCTCAACTTCCCCTTCTCAGAAACTGCTTTGGTTAATTGCTAAAAATGTGACATGGAGTTTGATTTGAGGGCTTCATAGAATAAAGAAAGACTAAAGAAGAAATGGCTTTAGGGTATATCTTGTTTAAGCCCCTATTTATAAATTTTAAAAACCACAAAGCCCGCATTGCAAAAGAGTGAGGAAAAAAAAAAAAAAAAGGAAAAGAAAAGGAAAACCAACCTAGAAAGCAGAGTGCAATACTAATGACCATAATTTTTTTTAAAGATTTTTATTTATTTATTTGATAGACAGAGAGAGATCATAAGTAGGCAGAGAGGCAGGCAGAGAGAGAGGGGGAAGCAGGCTCCCCACTGAGCAGAGAGCCCGATGTGGGGCTCGATCCCAGGACCCTGAGATCATGACCTGGCTGAAGGCAGAGGCTTAACCCACTGAGCCACCCAGGCACCCCACTAATGACCATAATTTTACAGATGAATTGTACATTGAAAATTTTGGAATTCAATTTAAAATTAGTGTTACAAACCCACCAGGTAGAACAGTGCCCCAATTATTGTTCTATGTTTTATGGTATTTTTCTATGTTTTAATGTACTTTGTTTTATAATTAACAAGCTAACAATCAAAATCATCACATTTTACAGACTGAGAGTTCAGTCAACTCTGTTGTTAGTCAAATATTCTGTCCCCAAAGGCCAATGTTTTGGCATTCATTCTGTAACCTTTAAGATAGCCTAAGGGCAGTCCCAGAAACCATGCAAAAGTCCTCTCATGATATACTAGGCTTTGATTTTTGGATTCAGGAAATGGTGCTTAGGTTAGGGAAATGGCCTTCGCATGTTCTTCTTTAGACGGAGGTCTTTAGTCTTAATCATAGAAGCACATATTTTATTGCAATCTCAGATTCAGAAGCCTCTGGTCAGTTCCTCTGTGATCACGGTGTATGGCAGACAGCTTGCTGGTAAATGGTGTCTTTCCCTAGGGAGTGGGTGCTTTATTTATAGGCAGTAGGAACTCAAGGTAAAATAAAGAACAAAGTCTCAGTGGCTCCATTTCCTCTTTCATGTTGTTAATAGTAAATAAGGCTCAGTATTCCATTCAAAACAGCTTTGCAGAAGCTAGAGTCCCATACTCAGTGAGAGGCCAGGTTCTGCCTCGGTGCAGTGCCTTCTTTTATAGACTTTATTAATTGGGTTACTTCAGGGTGACAGAGATGCCTGTGTCTTTCAGTGGAGTCCGCCTACAGCTCTGCTTCTCTTCAGCGGGGAGAAAGACAAGGGCAGGTGAGGGTGTGAACCGAAGGCGGTACCTGCCCACGACCACCAGGGCCCGAGAGGGTGGGCCTGCGTTGCGGTGGCCCAGTTCTCCTTTGTTCTCCCCTTGAAGGTTTCTGAGCAGGTCGCGGGAACTCAGGTGGGATACATGTCTGATAACCATCCCTGACATGTACACGGTGTTTACTGCATTCTAGTCACTTTTCCTTTACCCTTGAAAATGTAATTCTCATTTAATCCTCATAGTCGATGAGGTAGGGACTGTTACTATCCCAGTTTGCAGGAGAGGAAAATGAAGCAGAGAGCAGTTCAGGGATTTGCCCCAGGTCGCAGAGCTGGGAAGTGCCAGAGCTGAGATTTGAACCTGGCTGGTCTGAGAGAGAGAGGGTATAAAGCTGTGACCTTTGTTCCCTGGGTCTTGGGGAATTACACTGTGCTCTACCAATTGGGCTGTGGCCCCACTGTGCCATATCAAAGAGTCATATAACCCCGATGAGGAAGACAAAAAGACTGACTGACCGTATCCTTTTTAGATCACTCTGTGGCACGAGTTTTAGTTTCCCTCCCTCAGACATTCCAACAGCGTAGGAGGTCCCATCATCCTGCCTGCCTGGGGCCAGGCCACAGCTTCCAGCAGAGATCTGGAACCAGGCTGTCCCTGAAAATTGAGGACGTGGGTAGAAAGGCGGCTGGTTTCTTTCTGTGCCAAGCAGGCAGAGTGCCAGCCCCTCCTGGAAGAACTCTGCCTGTCTTCATTTCCCCTTGACCCAGCAGGAGAGGGAAGCTGGGTCTTGAGGCTATTCTTCATTGCTTTTGAACATGGAGTCCCACTTAGAGAGATGAGAGCCTAAGCATTTACGCTGGGGTGTGCTTCTAATGAACTCTGAATGTTCAGCCTGCCCCCTTGCATTTCTTAAACTTATGCAGGGACCCACCGGGTGTGTGGGTGCGTGCATGCGTGTGTGTGTGTGTGTGTGTGTGTGTGTGTGTGTGTATAGCAGCTGAAAGAAGAAAAAACCAGGCACCTTGCTGAGAATTTTAAAATATTATTTGAAATTGGGTTTATGGGTCATCTCAGGGAAAGAGTGCTTGACATAGGATGCTCAAAAACAAAGTTATCCTGTTCTAAATTCAAGGTCCTTTTTTCCTGAAGTTTATGGGCAGCCTTGTTTGCCATGGGGATGGGACAAAGGAAGGCCCAGTGGGCACACTTCTCTGAGAGTCCTCTGAGCTCAGTGTCTCTGCCTGGGGCGGAGTGTGGGGGGGTTCCCCTTCTGCGATGTTTGCTCCTTCTACTAGGAGAGCAGCAGGCCTAGTTGCGTGATACTTGTATCAAAGGTGCATCTTATTCTGGGGAGAAGATTGCAGCTTTGCCCCCTCAGTTCTACAAAACTCAGTGTAAATCTACCCTGCTTGACTCCATCAGAGCAGAGCCACACACATGCCCCAGGTTCAGGGTCATGGCGAAGCTCATCTCAGAGAGTCCCTCTGCTGTGGCAGTCATGAAGGGGTCGGGCAAGGAGAGGGGAGAGGTCCTGTTGATAGACCTATAGTCATTTATTTGTGTATATGAATGTGTGTGTATGCACACACACACACACACACACACACACACACACACCATCTACGTGGAAGATCTGGGTTCTATGTTCATCCACATAGTACCAAGATGGGTGACAAATGACAGATATTTTCCTTTATTAAATGGGTTGTGAGAAGAAAAACTACTTAGTGAAAATAAAAGAACTGAGAATAGTGTTTTTAGCTTCTTGGTTGTAAAGTCATTTTCTGCACATTAAATTGTCTGTCACTACTTTCCTAGTGGGTCTCTTTCGGATTAGAATTCTTGGAGTACTCTTGATTTTGTTTTCATGTTTTGGATGCTTTATTAATGTATGTGGCTGACACTTACTTTTATTGCTAGAGTTTGGTAAAAACAAAAACCTGAAAACAAAAACAGATTAAATCCATCCCCCTTCCCCGTCCCCCTGTGTGGATCTCATCCTACGCAACTCCTCTCTGCTTTCCCTACCTGGGCCCCAGACACCAGAACACTCACTGCTTTGTTTTATGGTTGTCCTGAAAATAGGCATTGGCTCCTGCCTCGTGTAGTATACAGAATTTTAATGAGCGCAAAGCCTGCAGCTCAGTCCTTCACTCTGATATGAGCAGGGTGACGTCAACCTATCCAGGAAATACTGAATTGATTTTAAAATTGCTTTGAGGGTGAATAAATCGGCAGGACTGTGCATTACCCTGAGACTGCCCGATACCCCCTCTCATCTTCCCTACTATCTCAACACCAGAAGTGTTTGAAGCCTCCAGAATAGACGATCTTCAAAATAGAGGTTGAGGAATGGGGTCATGGGATGGGGGGTGGGGATGTTGTTGTTGTTGTTTTTCCTTAAGCCTCAACTTTTAAGTTGCCATTATCCTAGATTTAAAATGATCTCACATTTTTAGCTTCCAATTTGAGTATTTTCTTTCTAGTTCTAGGATTTGGTTCATTTACTAAAACTGGGACTTGCTCTTTCGCATCACCCGCTCTGCCACTCTCGCTCTGTCTCTCTCCCACATGTTTCTTGAGGCATATTTTGGTGTTTCAGCATAAAGGACACTACATAATGTTTTGTTTGCCTCCCATTCTATTGGATGCAATGAAAACCCTAACACCGAGGGTGTAAAGAGTTGGCCTTGTGAGCTATTTTTAAGAACAGGCACTATTGAGCAAGACACCGTCTGTGCTCAGAGCTAGATCAAATCTCCATTCCCAAAACCAAACAAACACACAGTGAAAACCCCAGCCCCCCGTTCATCACCAGAGGAACAAGCACCCCTCCCTCTACTATCTAGATTATGGTTTGGTTTCTAGAGAGCTGCGGATACTAGCATTGGCTTTTCTTTTTGCAGCCTCTTTTCCTGCCTGCTAGTTTAGCTAGTGATTAATGAGTTAATTAATTAGCAAAGAATTCTCAAGTTCTTTGAAGAACAAACCTACTGTTTACTACAAGGCTGCATTATGTAACATTAGATCAGTTTTCCAAGCTTCTTAGAAAAAAAAAACCTTTTAAATTCAACTGCAATAACTTCAGAAAATTCAATTTCTTAGCAACTATAATAACTCAAGGTTTTGATTTTTTGCTTTTTAGTTGATTCCATGGACACTTTCTGCTGGAGAAAATTTCCAATAAATATTATCTAACAATGGTCATTACTGTCAGTGTTGTTAAAACTACCATTCATACAAATGGAAGGATGAACTTCCATTCATACAAATCTGACCTTTTAATAATTTGTTAAGCTCTCAGAGATACACAGGCAATTGTGTACATTATTCTCTGTATTCAAAGACCTTACAGTATATGATTTCAAAACAGTAATTCATATGGAAGGCAGAATTTGATATGCAAAACACATGGTGTAGAAAACACATGTCCTGGGAGTTTGGAGGAGGAGTGTTCAGTGTGGGTTCCCAAGGGAGCCCAATAGAGGAGGTTTAACTTTAATTGGTTTTTGAAGGATTTCTAGTCTTTGTAGAACTGGAGTATATTCTAGGTGGAGGGAAAGCAGCCCAAATCAAAGGTGGGTACTCCTGATACCTGCTTAAGAGTCAACACACACACACACACACACACACACACACACACTCGCCTGATGTGAGTGAATGCTGGTTCATTCAAATTTAGAATGAGTTTTGAAAGAACACCTCAAAACACTGGGTTGAATGAAATTGTGGTAACTTCTAAGGGACAGAAAATTAAATATTATCTGGAGTATGCAACCAAAGAAATGATGAAATTTTTTATTTCATCTCCTCACACATGGTGGAAGAGGAATCTTGTTTGTAAAATGATTAATCAACCCAGAGAGCAGGATTTATGCCACAATGGAACAAAGGGAAATTAGGACTCAGACTGTGCCTGGTGTGGGAGCAGTATTTGCTTGTTCTTTCTTTTCCAATAATTACAAGGTGGGGGTGGGGAGGTCCAAATCTGTCAAAATTCCTACCACGTAGCTATGTTCGATCTGTGCTGGATGGATATATGAATAAATAACCATTTGGTTGATGAACCCAATAAAATGAACAAGAGCCATCATGTAAAGCCTGGAAGGAAATTGCCTTTATATAACTCACTTTCTGCTTCATTAAAGATTAACTCATTTTTATCTACATAGGACATGAGGCTGGACAAGGAAACTGATCCTTTTTAGTCTATATTTGAAAGACAAATGAAGAGTACAGAGAGCAAACAAACAAAAGCAAAGAGAAAACAAAGCCAAAGACAAAAGCCTGACACATCCTACATGTTAACAAACTAAAATAGTGCATTGTTGATTGGCTGCCCCTAAGGGAAAAAGTAGCTAAACAACCCCTGGAAGAAGGGCATTTAAATGTTTTCCAGGTGGCTTTTACTCTGTCAGAATCCATTATGCTGAATGGGGATACATATTTACAGGCCGCTAATACCCAGCTGATAAGAAACCATACCTGAATTATTTCTAAGTGTCCTGAGAGCCCAGAGGTAGCTAAAAGCATCTTTGCTTAGATGTCACTCTCAATCAATTACAGCTGTTACCTGACCTGTTATTTATCCATAATCAGGGACTAGGACTTGAACCTGAATCAAGTTTCAACTTCCCTGCACTTGAAATTCAGTGAAACAGTCCAGAAGTAAATAAAATATAGTCAATATTAGTAATGTGATGGTTTGCCTTTTAAAGACAGGAAGTGACATAGTAATAAGTTTTGGACCAATTACTCAAGAGCCATAATCGATTTTTTAAAAAAGATTTTATTTATTTATTTGACAGAAAGAGAGAGAGAGATCACAAGTAGGCAGAGAGGCAGGCAGAGAGAGAGGAGGAAGCAGGCTCCCCGCTGTGGAAAGAGCCTGATGTAGGGCTCGATTCCAGGACCCTGGGATAACAACCTGTGCCAAAGGCAGATGCTTAACCCACTGAGCTACCCAGGCCCTCCCGGAATCGATTTCTAATCTTGATTAACTTTTCTTTCTTTCTTTTTTTTTTTGGAGGGGCTCCATTATTATAAATGTGGGCCTTCCTTCAATGAGGATTTCATTTTTGGAATGATTACTAAGAATAAAGTTTATTCGGTTGCCATCTATAAGCTGTTCAGTAAACTTTGGGTACATAATCTTAGTCCTGGTTTAGTTTCTTTTTTTTTTTTTTAATTTTATTTATTTATTTGACAGAGATCACAAGTAGGCTGAGAGGCAGGCAGAGAGAGAGGAAGGGAAGCAGGCTCCTCGCTGAGCAGAGAGACCGATGCAGGGCTCGATCCCAGAACCCCGAGATCATGACCTGAGCCACCCAGGTGCCCCCCTGGTTTAGTTTCTTAATATTAAATATCGCTCATTTAGTTTTTTAATATTAAATATCGCTCAATTTAAATATCGCTCCTCTTGAAGAACAAAACTCTTGGGTTGCTATTAGGAACTGAATGTAGGTAAGCCATATAATCTCTCTGATTTTCAGTTTCTCCATCTGGTCTATAAGATAAAAGGTTGAACTAAATGATTTCTGAGGCCTATTTTATTATTATTTATGGTTCTGTGATTTCAATCTTGTTTTCATCCAAACTGGTAATGACCTTTAAAAGTTCAAACCTGAAGGACAATTGTGTGTTTGTCTTAGTTCATCAGCTGTAGAACTGAGAGGCCTTCAACAGGACAAAGCCTATTTATGGGCACGCTTTATGACTCTTTTCCAGTCCTTTGTTTCCTTTGGTTAGAGTGGTGGTTCTCAAAAGGTAGTCCCTGGACCAGCACTATTAGCATCACCTGGGGACCTGTTAGAAATACAGATTCTCAGGCCCAGCTGCAGACTTACTGAATCAGAAACTCTGGAGGTGAAACCAAGCTTTCTGAGTTTTAACATGCCTGGTAAAATGTTGCTGAAGCATGTTAAATTTTGTGGACATTGTTTATGAGGTTGAAGTTGCGGGTGCAAACCCTGAAGTGGACCCTGATTTAATTCTGTACCCTGACCCGAAGCCGCCATGTTAAAAATGTCCTCCATTGTTCATTGAAGAAATTGGGATACACAGCTTGGCTGTCTCAGCTCTACTGCAGGTTGTGGATCTTGAAATATTTGTTGGATTGAAAGTGTTTCTCAATAAGCCTTAAAGGGTATCTCTTGCTCTGATCCCCAACGCCATACAAATGACATCTTTCAAAACTCTTCAGTGATTCCCTGTCTTCTATTAGATCTGTTCCCTTGCTCATATCATTCTCTTTACTGCCTGTAATAAGTCTTGGGTTTTCTCTCTACAGTGCAGATCCATCAAAATTTGCAGATAATTACCATCTCCAAGAAGCTTTTCTTTAATCTCATCCCATAGGCAATCTTACAATTAAAAAAAAAAATTCTGTCTCTTGAATGCCCTTCAACTCTATCACCTTGAACAGCATTTCTCAAATGGAATTATACTATGTAATCCCACTAATGGGGTTTTTTTAGAATATAGATTCTTATAAGCCACTACCACCAACTCACTGAATCAGAATCTGGCCTTGAACCAGATTCTCAGCAGATCCACCTGCAGCTAGACAAAGTGTTTAGAAACCACTGAGCTAGAATAGAATTGGAAGACTCACTCTGTAAAGGACTTCATGGTAAATACTTTGAGCTGGTGAGTCATATGGACTCTCTCAAGCCTCCATTCAGTATCTGAACAAATGGGTGCAGCTATGTTCCAATAAAACTTTATTTACAAAAATAGAGACTAGGGTTTTCTGATCCTTGAGCTAGATGACTTAATTTAATAAAAATGAACTATAATGTCTAAAAGGTTACTTTGCACTCAGTAGGTGCTCCTGGAACGGATAAATAAAGGAACCCAAAGTGATGCATTTGGTGGAACATTTCAAATTCAAAATAGACAATTATCACAAAGTAATGTTACTAGATGATCTTCACTAAAATCATGCTGACATATGGAAGCTCTTGGTGGTCTGGGTAGAGGGATAATGGGAAGCATGGAGTATACATCTAAATTCTAATTAAGCCTGCTCATTTCTTGGTTTTCCATCTACAAATTATATTCTATCTAATTGACTTCCTGAAAAGAGTTGGTTGAAGAGTAATTTGTTTAATGTTTTAAAAAATGCTACATAGATGCTAAGTGTTATTGCAGAAGGAGGTTTCTAAGGAAGAATCAAGAATAGGGAGCACTAAAACTGTTGTTTTTTTTGTTCCTGAGCAAAAGCGTTAGTTGCATGTCTCCTGGAAAGTGGCACTTTGCCCCCAACTCAAATGTCACTCCGCTCTCCCCAGTTTACTCAGGAAAACCTCAAATACATTGTGTGGGTGATATTGAAAGACGTCAGGATCAAAGTGTATTTAAAGTCGCTAAGAGGAAGCAGATGTTCTCCGGAGCTAGGCAAAAGAGTCTCAGAGTTTCCAGTGAAACATAAACTTCTCGAAGGCCCCATGGGATCATGTCTTAAAATGTCATGCTTTTGTTTATGCTTCCCATATGCAAAACAGTGGTGAAATGTGTTGTTCTGGGAGAGACAGAGGAAAGTTAATGAGCTAGAAACAATAAGGGACACTATACTGGGAAAAAAATTGGAACGGATATTATCCTTAAAACAAAACAAAACAGAAAAAAAAAAAACCAGGACAAGATTAGAATAGTCATTTCCCTCAATTCTGTTTTATATATATATCTTTAAACATCTCTCTCTCTGGTTGGCTGGATTACCAATTTGTTTTCTTTAAGATTTTTCTCTTCTCCTTTTTTTCCAAGCAGAACTATGTTAAAAAGTTTTTTCTTATCCCTTATGGATTGTACCCTTTTTCACTACAGCTAGTAACCAAAAAGCAGTTGCAAAAGAAAGAATGGTTGGTGGTTTTTAAACCTGAGCTGAAATCAAAGTGTGAAACTAATGCTTTGAAGAGTGATCTTGAATGCAGATAATTACGGTTTTCAGCCAGAAGGAATGTCCAGAGACTTGTATTTCTCCCTGATCACAGTAACTTTAAGTAGTTGTCCCTGTAGAAAAATGCCAAAAAATGTAATATTTTATCTATTTTATTTTCTTAAATAAAAACTGGGTAAGAAGGTAAGTTCAAAGAGATGAGGGATCCTGCAAGGTTCAAGACCAGCCCACAGTTGAAAGGGGAGGCATGGCAGCAACTGGAATATTCTCTGTTTCCGAATTACTGTAGAATTATTTATAAATTGAGAGTGGTGAACTTTTTTTTTTTCTGTTTACTCTCTCTGGATAAATCAATGAGGGATTAGTTGGTCAAAGTTGACCAATTACAATGATAATGACTATAGCTACTTAAGCATACAATCAATGAATTTGGCTTTCCATTCATTTGTTGAAGTTTATTAATTTAGGAGTGGATCCCAGTGCCATCATTGGGAAGTAAGGCAGATATAAATAAGTCTAGAGAAAGAAAGGATAGAACTCTGGGAAGCAATAGAGCATTTATCTGAGGGATTATAAGGAAGACTGGCTTCACTTCATTTTGTAAGGCAGAGGGATGAAAGCTTATTTAGGAGGTACAAAGCATCCAATCTATCTAAGTAATACAAAGACATCTTAGACTATAGGTATCTCATCCTAGAAATCATGTCTTGATCACATTCTGATATCTGGCCCTGGCTTGGACAGAACATGTACAGTGAAGTTTCCTTGCATGGACTAATGCCTGCTGCCACATTAAGAGGGCACAGAGCAGAATCAAAGGCTTATCTTTGAAGTAGGTAGTGTTGGTTACTGGGGTGTCTTTCCGTCTCATCTCAAGGAATTGAATGAATTATTCTGCCTTGGCAAGAAAATTGTCAGAGTCCGAGAACATTAGAACTGGAAAGCAACATCACTATTCCATTTCTGTAGATGGAAAAGAATTGAAATTCAAAAATGAGAATGTCTTCCCCTGAAGTCCTTTTGTTGTTTGTTTTTAACTATCATCAATATATAGTTTTTCAGTTTACAAAGTGATTCTATTTTCACTATTTTTATTTCATTCCTATAATAATCTGGCATTGTAAATATCATTGTGATAATAAATCCATTTCATAGAGGAGAAAATCAGGGTCTGGGGAGAGCATATAAAACATTATTCTGGCCTTCTTTCTCTCCTCATCTCTTCCAGCCACCAAATCACTTAGTCCAGTGGAGACTAACTCTTAACTGTTTTTCAAATCTTTTCATGTTTGGATAATCCCACCACTCCTGTGACAGACCAAACTACTTGACACTTTTCTCCTGATCATAACAGCAACTCATTGTTGACCCACTTGCTGCCGGGTTTGATCCAGACCCCAATCCTAATTTGAAATAGTCTAAAAAAAAAAAAAAAAAAGAAAAAAGAAAAATTACATTACTGCTCTGTTTAAAACCTTCAATAAATCCCAGAGCATGTGTTATTAATGTACGACTTCAAAAGTTCCTTTAGATTGTCTGCCCATGAATTTAACCTCAGAACATCCACATTCTGTTCTCACTCTTCTCCCTTACCACAGCCTTCTCCTGGTTTCTATGTTATAACTCTCAGTGGGTCAGCTGATAATGGGAAAATCACATGTAGCAAGTATGGGGACATCTCTTCCCACTTGTAGATGAATTTATGGAATTCACTGGAATTTCTTAGCTAGCATAGTGCCAAATATTTGGTAGATGCTCAACAAAAACTTGCCAGATGAAAGGATGATTGGAAGATGGGTTCCTTTAGTTCTGTTCAAAGCCAAAGTTGCAGTTTCTCTACTAATGGGAAGGGGCATGATTTACTCTCCCCAGAATTCTTGATGTAAAATGTGATAAAATGAAGGTTTTGTGTAGGGATTTTTTTTTTCCTCCAAACCTATTCTAATACTCTTCAATCAGTTTAAATTTTGGAGGTGTTGATTGGTCAGCTCTTATAGATAATATGTATATCCTTTCAATAACTTTTTTGGATACTTAATAAATATATTATTAGTTGATTGAATCCAGTATAAGTTATGAAGCTTGAATGAATAAACAGTAGAAAGCCCTTTCCTGAGTTTGACAGGTGTTACTATTCAAGTATGAAACATTTTAATGTGTGTCTGTTACACTGCAGATGAAGATTCCATTTCATCCGTGATTTGAGGTGTGAAAAGGAGGACAACTTTTTCATTAGCCTTCCATCTGGTCATGGACATTTACCTTTTGCAATAATTACTGAGTTCTATTTTCTGCTGAACATATTAATGGTATGTTAATGTTTTACTCTAATCTTATCAGGAGAGAGGTTTATCAATTTCTTAATTGACCTCCAATGTGCTTGAAAATTAGGAGTAATAAAAAAAAGAAAAGAAAATTAGGAGTCATAAATACATGCAAATCAAGACCTATTTATATTGAGTAGAAAAATCTTTTGGGTTGAACAGATTTTTGGCTCACATACTGCCAATGTATTGCTCCATTTTATTGTTATTTGCAAATATTATTTGCTCCATTTTATTGTTGTATTACTTTCTTTTTTGGTTGTTTTTTGGTTAAAAGTGTGAAAAATTTACATCTGCAAAATATGAAAAGTATTTTTTTCCCTTGGTGATATTACACTTTTTATTTTATTTACTATTTGGTTGGCATTAAAATACTTATTTTTTTAAATTAGCAAATAATATATTATTTGCTTTAGGGGTACAGGTGTGAATTGTTGGTCTTACACAATTCACAGTGCTCACCATAGCACATACCCTCCCCAATTTCATAACCCAGCCTCCCTAATACCCCCCCACCCACAGCAATCCTCAGTTCGTTTCCTGAGATTAAGAGTCTCTTATCGTTTGTCTCTCTCCCCAATCCCTTCTTGTTTCATTTCTCCCCCCCAACCATATGACCCCTAACCCTGCATCTTAAATTCCTCATATCAGAGAGATCATATGATAATTGTCTTTCTCTGACTTATTTCAATAGCATAATACCCTCTAGTTCCATCTACATCATTGCAAATGGCAAGATTTTGGGTTTTATGATGGCTGCATAGTATTTCATTGTATATATATACCACATCTTCTTTATCCATTCATCTGTTGATGGACATCTAGGTTCTTTCCATAGTTTGACTATTGTGGACATTGCTGCTATAAACATTCGGGCACATGTGCCCCTTCAGATCAATACGTTTGTATCTTTAGGGTAAATACCCAGTAGTGCAATTGCTGGGTCATAGGGTAGTTCTATTTTCAAATTTTGGAGGAACCTCCATGCTGTTCTCCAGAGTGGCTGCACCAGCTTGCATTCCCACCAACAATGTAGAAGGGTTCCCCTTTCTCCGCATCCTCGCCAGCACCTCTCATTTCCTGACTTGTTAATTTTAGCCATTCTGACTAGAGTGAGGTGGTATCTCACTGTGGTTCTAATTTGTATTTCCCTGATGCCGAGTGATGTGGAGCACTTTTTCATGTGTCTGTCGGCCATCTGGATGTCTTTGCAGAAATGTCTGTCCATGTCTTCTGCCCATTTCTTGATTGGATTATTTTTTCTTTGGGTGTTGAGTTTGAGAAGTTCTTTATAGATTTTTGGATACTAGTCCTTTATCTGATATGTCACTTGTGAATATCTTCTCCCATTCTGTCGGTTGTCTTTTGGTTTTGTTGACTTTTTCCTTTGCTGTGCAAAAGCTTTTGATCTTAATGAAGTCCCAATAATTCATTTTTGCCCTTGCTTCCTTTGCCTTTGGCAATGTTTCTAGTAAGAAATTGCTGTGGCTGAGGTTGAAGAGGTTGCTGCCTGTGTTCCCCTCAAGGATTTTGATAGATTCATCTCACATTGAGGTCTTTCATCCATTTTGAGTTCTTTTTGTGTGTGTGGTGTAAGGAAATGGCCCAGTTCCATTCTTCTGCATGTGGTTGTCAAATATTCCCAACACCATTTATTGAAGAGACTGTCTTTTTTCCACTGGACATTCATTCTTTCCTGCTTTGTTGCAGATAGTTGACCATAGAGTTGAGGGTCCATTTCTGGGCTCTCTATTCTGTTTCATTGATCTATGTGTCTGTTTTTGTGCCAGTATCATACTGTCTTGATGATTACAGCTTTGTAATAGAGCTTGAAGTCTGGAATTGTGATGTTGCCAAGTTTGGTTTTCCTTTTCAACATTCCTCTGGCTATTCAGGGGACTTTTCTGGTTGCACATAAATTTTAGGATTATTTGTTCCATTTCTTTGAAAAAAAAAAAAAGATGGTATTTTGATAGGGATTGAATTAAATGTGTAGATTGCTTTAGGTAGCAGAGATATTTTCACAATATTTGTTCTTCCAATCCATGAGCATGGAACATTTTTTCATTTCCTTGTGTCTTCCTCCATTTCTTTCCTGAGTACTTTATAGTTTTCTGAGTATAGATTTTTGCCTCTTTGATTAGGTTTATTCCTAGGTATCTTATGGATTGGGTGCAATTGTAAATAGGATCATCTCCTCAATTTCTTTTTCTTTTGTCTTGCTGTCAGCATATAGAAATGCAACTGATTTCTGTTCCTTGATTTTATCACTTGACACTTGCTGAATTCCTGTATGAGTTCTAGCAGTTTTGGAGTGGAGTCTTTTGGGTTTTGCACATAAAGTATCATATCATCTGCAAAGAGTGAGAGTTCGACTTCTTTGCTGTTTCGGATGCCTTTTATTTCTTATTGTTTTCTGATTGCTGAGACTAAGACTTTTAGTACCATGTTGAATAGCAGTGGTGATGGTGGACAGCCCTGTCATGTTCCTGACCTTAAGGGAAAAGCTCTCCGGTTTTCCCCATTGAGAATGATATTCACTGTGGGTTTTTCATAGATGGCTTTGATGGTATTGAGGTATGTACCATCTATCTCTACTCTTTGAAGACTGTTGATCAAGAAAGGATGTTGTACTTTGTCAAATGCTTTTTTGGCATCTATTGAGAGTATCATATAGTTCTTCTTTCTTTTGTTAATGTATTGTAACACATTGATTGATTTGCAGATGTTGAACCAACCTTGCAGCCCAGCAATAAATCCCACCTGGTTGTGTGAATAATCCTTTTAATACATTGTTGAATCCTATTGGCTAGTATTTTGATGAGAGTTTTTGCATCTGTCTTCATCAAGGATATTGGGCTATAATTCTCCTTTTTGATGTGGTCTTTGTCTGGTTTTGGGATCAAAG
Source organism: Mustela putorius furo (assembly GCF_011764305.1). NCBI lineage: Eukaryota > Metazoa > Chordata > Mammalia > Carnivora > Mustelidae > Mustela > Mustela putorius. The sequence continues at coordinate 79,388,791 of NW_025421987.1, forward strand.
TAATGCTGTCCTCATAAAATGAGTTTGGAAGTTTTCCTTCCATTTCTATTTTTTGGAACAGTTTCAGGAGAATAGGTATTAATTCTTCTTTAAATAATTGGTAGAATTCCCCCAGGAAGCTGTCTGGCCCTGGGCTCTTGTTGGGAGATTTTTGAAGACTGCTTCAATCTCCTTACTGACTATGGGTCTGTTCAGGTTTCTTATATCTTCCTAGTTCAGTTTTGGTAGTCTATATGTCTCTAGGAATGTATCCATTTCTTCCAGATTGTCAAATTTGCTGGAGTGTGGTTGGTCATATTATGTTCTTAGAATTGTTTGTATTTTTTTGGTGTTGGTTGTGATCTCTCCTCTTTCATTCATGATTTTATTAATTTGCATCCTTTCTCTTCATTTTGATAAGTCTGGCCAGGGGTTTATCAATCTTATTAATTCTTTTAAAGAACAAGCTCCTGGTTTTTTATTTGTTCCACTGTTGTTTTGGTTTCTACTTCATTGATTTCTGCTCTGATCTTTATTATTTCTCTTCTTCTGCTGGGTTTAGTCTTCCTTTGCTGTTCTTTCTTCAGCTCCTTTAGGTGTAGGGTTAGGTGTGTACTTGAGACCTTTCTTGTTTCTTGAGAAAGGCTGTATTGCTATATACTTTCCTCTCAGGACTGCCTTTGCTGTGTCCCACAGATGTTGAACAGTTGTGTTTTCATTTTTATTTGTTTCCATGAGTTGTTTTAATTCTTCTTTAATTTCCTGGTTGACCCATTCATTATTTAGAAGGATGCTCTTTTGTCTCCATGTGTTTGAGTTCTTTCCAACTTTCCTCTTGTGATTGAGGTCTAGGTTCAAATCCTTGTGGTCTGAAAATATGCAGGGAATGATCCCTATCGTTTGGTACCAGTTGAGACCTGATTTGTGACCCAGTATGTGATCTATTCTGGAGAATGTTCCATGTGTACTAGAGAAGAATGTGTATTCTGTTGCTTTGGGATGGAATGTTCTGAATATATCTGTATTGTCCATCTGGTCCAGTGTGCCATTTAAAGCCTTTATTTTCTTGTTTATCTTTTGCTTAGATGACCGGTCCATTTCAGTGAGGGGGTGTTAACGTCCCTGACTATTATTGTATTGTTGTTGATGTGTTTCTTTGATTTTTTTATTAATTGGTTTCTATAATTGGCTGCTCCCATGTTAGGGGCATAGATACTTGAAATTTTTAGATCTTCTTGTTTGGACAGACCCTTTGAGTATGATATAATGTCCTTCCTCATCTTTTATTATAGTCTTTGGCTTAAAACCTAATTTAGCTGATATAAGGATTGCCACCCCCACTTTCTTTTGATGTCCATTAGCATGGTAAATTGTTTTCCAACTTTCTCTTTAAATCTGGAAGTGTCTTTGGGCCTAAAATGAGTTTCTTGCAGACAGTGTATTGATGGGTCTTGTTTTTTTACCCATTCCGATACCCTGTGTCTTTTGATTGGGACATTTAGCCCATTTACATTCAAGTAACTATTGAGAGATATGAATTGATTGTCATTCTATTGCCTGTAATGTGACTGTTACTGTATGTTGTCTCTGTTCCTTTCTGATCTACTATTTTTAGGGTCTCTCTTTGCTTAGAGGATCCCTTTCAATATTTCCTGTAGGGCTGGTTTGGTGTTTGCAAATTCTTTTAATTTTTGTTTGACCTAGAAGCTTTTTGTCTCTCCTATTTTCAGTCATAGCCTAGCTTCACATTGTGTTCTTGGCTACATATTTTTCTCATTTAGTGCTTTGAATATATCATGCCTGTTCTTTCTGGCCTGCCAGGTCTCTGTGGATAAGTCTGTTGCCAATCTAATATTTCTACCATTGTATGTTACAGACTTCTTGGCAGAGTCCAAGTATCAAGAGGTATGGTTCTGTCCTCCTGATGAGTAAATAGCCCAAATAGCATGAGGGCACTGCTAGTCTTACTTGGGCCGTGTCCACTCCTATGCTAATTCGGAAAGCACAAAGGAATATTTTGGTGGTATTCACCCTCTCTGCCACGACCTCCAGTCCATACTGTGGGTCAAGAATTGAGCTATTTCCTCAGTTGAGGCTCACTGACATGGCTGTGACTGAGCTCTCATATCAATCATTTTTGGCACCTGCTGCACAGCTGTAATCTGCTCACCACCAGCACTAAGCTCTGAAGGCCCTTGGCATTGGAGTCACCACACTTTGTGTAATACCCTCTCCCATGGCATTTCCTATTAGCTGGATGTTGTGGTCTACCTGCCCCAACTGGAGTTTCTGAACCCTAATTTTACCTCCTTAATTCAAACCATGCCTGAACTTTACTGTATTCTAAAATGCTATTCGACTCTGATATTTATTGGGTTCTCATGTACATGCATTCCCTAGGATGACTGCTGCCACCTGGTTCTTGCACTGTTATGCCTTTCAAACAACCTGATATTCAAATACTGGATCTTTTCCCCTTTGAATCTTCTTCTTCTTCTTCTTTTTTTTTTTAAACAGTGGGGAAGAGAATTTTTTTTTTTTAAAGATTTTATTTATTTATTTGACAAAGAGAGATCACAAGTAGGCATAGAGGCAGGCAGAGAGAGAGAGAGGAGGAGGAAGCAGGCTCCTTGCTGAGCAGAGAGCCCGATGCGGGACTCGATCCCAGGACCCTGAGATCATGACCTGAGCCGAAGGCAGTGGCTTAACCCACTGAGCCACCCAGGTGCCCTCCCTTTGAATCTTCTTATCTACCCCTCCCTCCCACCCCCCAAGCCCCCCAAGTTTGTAGCTGCAGTTACCCTAGTTCCAGCTCCAAGGAATTAGGTACCTCTGCCTATTTTCCTCTCTCTCCTCTCCTATCCCTAAATACCCATCATGACTCCTGCCCAAGGTAGCCTAAATTCTAAAGGTTCTAAAACCCTATTAGTGTGCTTGGTTTGTCCATTGATTTGTAGGTGACAAATACATGTCAGATGGATTTGTCCCCAGAGAGCAAAAATAATTTCTTCTAGAAGCAAGGAAATGTTTGGGAGCCTTGGGCAGGAATGGAAGTTTCAGTAGCCCCTGAACCTTCTAATCTTACTTTCAATGTATAAGCTTTTCTTACCTGTCACAGGCTTGCTGCCATCAAGGACCTTGTTATATGTCAGAACTTTAACAACTCAAGGTTAGTAGCTGGAGTAGAGTCATAGTCTATACAGAAAAATGAAACAGGGGACCCTTGGATATAAGAAAGTCGTAGGGCATGAAGTGTCCCAAAGCCCCCACCCGAATGGGTATAGACATGGTCTGAGAAGCAACGACTTGTGCCTGTGCATGCTGGGCCCTGCAAATGACACTAAGGCAGGGGGGTGACCAGGCAAGTGGGTTGATGGCATTGTTTTGAGTGTAATGATTCCTGAGGTAGGTTTGAGGGGGCTGGTAATTTTGATTCCTGGGAAAGATACAAGCAGATTGCCGTAGGTTCTAAGTGATCTGGAAGTTTCAGGAGAAAATTAAAGACCATGGACTATGCCCTTGTTTATTGGAAGGTGCTATATGTTGCATTTTGTTTACTTTGTGCTTAACGTGGATATTAATTTCTTGTTCTGTGCCCACAGACATAGTTGAGAAACTTAAGTCATTTTTTCTAGTTCAGATTTTCTGAAAGTAAGTTCCAAGAATTACCTATGTCAGTATTCCTTGGGTTGCTTGTAAAAATGCCAGCTTCTGTCACCTACCTGAGACCTACAGAATGAGAATATTGTGGCACCTGTGACTTTCCTGGGTCTTACATACTCCAAAAACTGAGAATAAATTTTGAAGGCCATTTAGTTTTATTCACCAGGGGGAGCTTCCGAGAACTCTCTCTCTCTCTCTCTCTCTCTCTCTCTATATATATATATATATATATATATGCATATGATATAGAATGGGCCCTGTTTAGAATAAGAAATCAATGAAAAAAATTTAAAAATTAAAAAAAAAATTTAAAATAGTTTTGGGAAATGTTTTTACTCTATGAATATATACTTCTGGCCTTCAGGGATTAGAAGGGTAGTCCTGAAGTCTACTGAGGGGAGGGCATGACCAAGCTCGTAGACAGGTTAGATGATAGAAGGTCCACTGGGAACAACTTGGGGAACCAAGGGAGCTCAGATGGTCTTTAGGAATTGGAGAGACAGCCACACTGGTTTCATTCTTTGGATTTCTATTATTAGGGCTTGCCGGTGATGAACCCTGAAGCAACTTGCCTAGGACTAAATTTTTAACTAGCCTCCTCAGGATTATTTGAAGGTTGAATGGAGCTATTTCCACCAGAAATTATTCTCTATTAACTTCTTCGTTGAGGAAGTCAAATTTTTAGACTTTGAGACTCACAAAGTGAACAGAGCCATATAGCTGGGATTCTGGGCCCTGAAAGCAGGCTTACATGTCTACTAAATGACAAAAAGGAGTCTCACATGGATGAGGAGTGATTATCTATGTATGCACAACACAAATATGGTAGTCACTAGTTATCGGGGGCAATTTCAACTTATTATATTAAATAACATTAAAAATTCTATTTAAGTCCTACTAGCACAGTTCAGGTGCTCAGCAGCCATGCATAGTTGTCATACCAGGTAACGCAGATGTTGCAGAACATTCTGTTGGTCAACACTAATCTAGAAGAACTAGATTTGGTGAGGATGAAAGCAGAAATGTCTTTATCTACTGAAAGATACTGGCCAGTACAGGGTGGGGAATGTGGACCAGAAGAACAAAGGTAGCCTTAGTGTTGAAAGGATAAGATCTTCTGGGTGTACCAGCTTTGGTTATTTCTGGTCAGTAAAGCTGAACCAACCCTGCAGTGTATTTCCAATTATGTCTGGGCCAATTCCCAGGGTGAATTCCTGATGCTGCCCTGATTCTGAGTTCATTTTCCTTGTTTGGAGGGGTAGTAAGGGGTTAAATTGGCATAGTGATCCACCATGGAATGTATCTGCTAATATAACAGGTGGCTTGCCTTATTAAGTTGCTAGTCAGGAAGTCGACTTTCATATTTTGGTTAGAAGAGCTATGTCCCCTTGGACATCCATGTATATGGTAATCTATTCAAAGAATGCAGAATAGACTAGAAGAAAGCCAGGATCTTACTTCATTCAAGCAACCCAAGCAGAGAATTCAGGTACCGAGACTCTGAAGTTAGGTTTAGCAAGCCAAACCCTCTGATCTAAGGGAACAGAGAATTCCAGGGCAGTTGGACCAGCCAGAATTCTCAGTGATCATGAGTGTGTGGAAGATGAGTGAAGGAAATGCAAGAGGGTGAGCCAGATGTTTTTAGCAAAAATAACTCTCTTTGTTTTTGCTCAGAGTCTCCTTTCTCCCCCAGCCTCTGATATGAATCCATCGGAAAGGGGCAGGGTAAGGGGAGGGATGTGGCACCAGAGAGTCAAAGCCAGCCTTTCCCCAGCTAACTAAGGCTTTTTCTTCTCGGGCCAAGCTTGTCTGACAGTCTCGTTCTGTATGAGTTCTTTCCCACGAGGCTCTTCAGTTCCTGAAGCAAACAAGCTCCTGGCAGACCCACCCTACCAGGCAGCCAGACACAGCTGAATGTCAGTAGCAAGTGATGCAGCTGGGACTCCCGCTCTGATGAGATTCATTGGCAGCTTATTATGTGCCAGGAACTTTGGGGGATATTATTTAGTTGATTCCTCATCATAAACACAGGAGAGAGGAACTGTCCTCTCCATTCCACCAAGAGCTGAACTGAGATTCTGAGGAGTCAAATAAATTCTTAAGATCCTCAAACCGTATTGCTGAATAGAGGATTTGAACCTGGTTATATTTGATATCAAATCGTATTGCTGAATAGAGGATTTGAACCTGGTTATATCTGATATCAAAGCCCACTTGTGTTTCCACTACTAGACTACATTGTCCATGGGAGCCTAATGGCCCTTGAAATTTGAGGCCTAGCTCTTTCATTCTAGGACTTCGTACTTGTAGGAAGGAGAGATTGTGCATGGCAAGATCAGATGGTTAATTTTATATGTCAGTTTCACTAGGCCATGGGGTGACCAGATATTTGGTCAAGCACTATGCTGAGTGTTTCTGCCAGGGTATTTTGGGTGAGGTTAACATTTTAATCCGTAGGGTAAAACATTATTCTCCATAATGGGGTGGGCCTTGTGCAATCAGTTGAAGGCCTGAACAGAACAAAAAGACTGGCTTCCCTGAGTTAAGACTGTCTTCAGACTTCCTCTGCAACATTGACTGTCCTAGATCTTGAGCCCAATGACCCACACTGCAGATTTGGACTTGCCATCTTCCATGACCACATGAGCCGATTCCTTTTACTCTCTGTGTATATAGATCTGTACATCCTATTGGTTCCGTTTTTCTGGAGAATCCTGATCAATAAACACAGGCTAGAAGGAGAGTGAGGCTCCTCTGCACTGAACAAGATTTAGGAGGCTGGGACTTGACAGGCACCCTTACCTATTAGTTATTATAAATACTTTTCAAAGTACTTAAAATTAAAATTTTGGAATTTAGAAACTAAAAGGAAGGAGAAGAAATGATTTCAAATGGGAAGCAGGCATGAATCTCTTTTGCCTAGGCATCTCTTTTCCCATATAGGATATTCAGCATGTCATGAAGCCAACCCAGATTTCTATCGATAAAATTTGCAATGATCATTCTAGTCAAAGAACCATCTTACTTTGTGTGTATAAAAGTTCAGTAAAAATTGAGTAAACAGGGGACAAAACTTCCTTAAAAATTCAGCAGATGAGAGAGCAACTGGAGCAGATTTGGAGAAAATCATACAATTTACAGATGGGTCTACACAATCTCATTTGTGAGCCAGGTCTCTGGTGGGAGCTGAGAGCAAAGCTCTCTTGGGGACTTCTTTCTCACTGGCTTGCCTCTGTTTGTGGTGTTGGCTTCACCGGAGTGGGTCACTGACATCTCTCTGTCTCCTTGTGGATTGTCTGTAAGGTATATCACAGTTATCTGCTCTTGGCCATTCTCCATGCTCCAGTGCTCAAGAGAGTCGCTTGGAAGATACTGGGAGAAAACCTAGAGTTGATACTCCCATCATATCTAGATGCTTGACCTAGGCTGGTGAAAACTACAGCACAGGAGAAAGCTTGAGCCAAAAACTCAGTAGAAATTGACAGATTTACATAAGCTTTGTCATGTGGCTTGTAAGTTTTGGAAACTCAAATTCTAAGCATTCCTCAATAATGGAAGCCAATTAACTTGATAATTCAAAGCATTCTGAACAATTTTTTAATGTCATTTTTTGTTCCTTCCTAGATCTCAACATTTCAAATTCCTGTAAGTAGTTTAGCTGGTCTTACAGTATGGGTATGTGCATATTGGAGTCTGTCCTTGCTCTTTTGTTTCCTTTATTTCATGAAAATGTTCACGCTAGGCCTCTCATATTACTGCAGCGACTGTCTAGCCATTTGGATTCATAGCTTAGACTGGGGCAGGTTGCTCCAAGCAGCAGCCTACTTAAATGACTTCCTTGAATCATTTCTAGGTTAACCAGTGAGGATTTAAGTCAGCTTTAGAAAACAACAACACAGGTGAAAGCTGTTAAAGATTTTGAAGAGGAATAAAATAAAGGAAAGAAAGTCTCACTTTAAATATATTATAAAGGGAAGAGAAAATTGCAGATTTCCATGTTTGGCTCAATATATATATTTTTTTCTTATAGATGTTTAGTTATAAATGGTATTGAGGCTCTGTGTTTGAGAAGCTTAAATGAATTCTTATTAAAGCAGAGTGCATTTTCACATGCAATGGACCGGTGCATATGGTTAGAACACAGCACTTGTATTAAATCAGAAGAGTTTATGTAAAGATCTGGATAGGTATCTTTGATGTGAACGTCTTCATCAAGACTTGCATCCAGTCCCTGAGCCAGCCATGTTGCTTCTGTCTCTCATCTGTCTCTCATTCCACTACAACCACTGAGTCCAGTTACAGTCATCTTTCCAGTTCCGTAGTCCACTCCTGACATGCGGCTTGGCCTCTGCTCTCCCGTGTCAGTCAATTCTCTGCAGGGTTCAGAAACACTTCTGGGGTTAAACTCCAACCTCCTTTCCACAGCCCCAGCCTGTGTGGCCCCTTCTCTGCCCTGCTGCCTCCTTCCTCACTACCCTGCAGCCTTCTGCACTCCCCAGGCCTTTAGACATGGTTCCCTCTACCACAGCACACCCCAGCACACATACTCTTTCTCTTTCTGATTAACAGGTGAGCACCTCCTTCACTTTTAGAGATTAGCTTAGATGTCGCTTTGTTGAAGTCTTCCCTCATCATTCAATTTATTTTCTTGGTAGCACTGAGCACACTTTATACTTATTAAATGAAATTATTTTATTGTTTGTGCATGTGTACTCCACGTTCCTCAACTATAGGACTGCACTGCTTTGTTCCGTGCCATCGATTTGGTGCCTGGAACATGGAGGGTGCCCAATAATTATTTGTGGAAAAAAAAATTTAAAACATGACAAATGAGAAAGTAGTTAATTGTTTTTAACAAAGGACTCACCAGATGATCATACTTTGGTTTACCAGATGACTGTACTTTAAATGGTGACCAGACTTAGGGTCATTTAACACACTTCATTCACATACGTATAATTCATAGACAAAATTTTAAGAGTCTATCTGTGGTAAAAGGTCAGATGCACCTGAAATTTTGTGCTGAATTTAATTTGGATTTTTCTTTGTTTAAAATATATATACATTTCCTGATTCAGAAAGGAAAAAAAAATATATCCATATTGTCTCCTATCTAGCAAACTATATCTCCCAGTCTCCCTATAACTTATTTATACACACAAATGCCTTCTTTAATGTTATACAGGTACTTGTGAAATTTTCTTGAACATTGAAATTTTCTAAATCAAATTACATTTCCTATAATTTATATTTTATAGATAATTTATCTTAATTTCTGATTAATTTTCTGTTAGGTGTGCTTCTAATTACTATCTTCTATCCTAATTTCATTTATAGTATATATTTATACTTAAATGCACTAGAGGCAATCCTACTTAAAACGACTCAGAATTATTTTGCCAATAAAGTTATTAGGCAGTGAGAACAACTTTCACCTTCTACATTTGTGGATGGTGTATTTAGATATTCTTGGGTTTCCTAGAGGCAGATCATACTTAGCTCCTCTTTCTTTGTAGGATTTTACAACATTGAAGAAAAACCTAGGTTGAGATGGAATAATGAAAAAAATGATTTGGAGAGTTGTGTTCTCTATTACTGAGACTTTAAAAAAAAAAAAACAAACATAACCTCCCCTCCCTTTATTCACCATCCCCCCTGTAAAAAAAAAACAACCAAAAAACAAACCCAACCAACCCCCCCCCCCCCATAATAAAAACCCACCCCGGCTCCTGTGTAGGTTTAAATCCTCAACTTAGAGATTTGTTTGAAGTCTAATTCCCAATCCAGTCTTAGGAGGCTCTGGCTTCTGTTGTGGGTGTTGAACTGGCACAGTTTCTGTATGCATTACTTATGCCTTCCTTGGGGTCTGAACTAAAAGCCTCATGGATTTAGAGATGGATTAATGCTGGCATTTGGGGTATTACAGATGGAACCCTGTGGAACCGTATTTCAAATAAGTATAATGTGTGTATTTCATTTGTCTTCTGTGGTTCGTGAAGGTGAAAGGGAAAAAATATTTTGCTACTTCTGTTAAAACCAAATTAGAGAAGTTATGTGACCATGATTTTAAGTGTTTGGGTTCACACATTTGTATTAATAGATTTCTCATAATCAACTAAATTAATTCTTTTACCTAAAATGTTTTAATATGCTTTTTGCCCATATCTCTTACTTATGAGAGGCAGACAGGGTTATCAGCTAATTGTGTTTCTTCACAGGCTTGGCTGAGCTATTCAAACGAGCTATAGACCTACTTATTTTATTAGCCTAAGTATTCAAATCTGATTAATATTTGGACAGTGTTTAGTTAGCAGTAAGAAAAAGAGTTTTGAAAATTAGCCCTGTCATATTTTAGGAAGCAGTTTAAAAATTTTTTAGTATGATAGCCTCTAAACTGTCTTCACAAAGCGACTCAAGAATTAGCTGAATTTAAAATCTGCCCCCCAGTTCGTTAGGAAAGGCAGCTGAAATACATGTGCACGTGATGTGGTTTTGTGGGAAAGATCTAGTCATGGAGATCCAGAGGTATGGATTCAGATCCTGGCTCCACGATAAGTGCTAGGCCGAGTGACATAACTGCTCTGAGTTTTTGTTCCCTCGATTGTAAGATGAGAATGATCCTACCAACCTCTGAGACTCATTCCAGTTGAAGGAGAGGCCTGTGTGAAAGCTCCTCACGAAGAGACGTGCAGGAGGCAAAGGGAAGGATGAAGTGAGAAGTCAGAGGTGGAGAAGAGAAGGGAGAGAGAACGCTTGCTTTATCCAGGGGCAGAGCTCTGCTGGGCATTCCAAATCCTTCTGTCTTCTTCCCCACTTCAAGCTCCCCTAAAACTCTTTTTCAGCTCTAGGCTTCTCCAGTTCTTTTTTCCCTTTCCTGCCCTGTTTTCTTTCAGTGGTTCATGTTTTTTTCTCCTGTCAGTGAGTGGTTGTCTCTTCTCACACAAAGCTGGTGGGTTTGGCCTTTTCCCTAGCTCTCAGGCTTGGCCTCTTTCAGACCTGCCTGGTACGGGCCCTGAGCAGAGAGGACAAAGCACTCCTCAGAGTTTTCCCTGGGGAGGGGACATGGAGCATCCTGGGTCCCCTCCTCCTGGTATTTATTTATGTTTTAAAATTCAAAGTAGGACAATGTGACCTACTCAACTCTTCACAAGCTGCTGGCTGTTTAGTAGGTGGGTGACTGAGAGTGTCTGGGGGCGAGCTGCCCAACAAAAAGATAATGGAGCCACAAATGGGAACCACATGTGTAATTTAAAATTTCCTGCTGGCCACATGAAAATAAAAAGTAAGAAGTGGAATTAATTTTAACAATGTAATGTACTCAACTCAGTATACCCAAAATGTTTATCATTTCACTGCATAGTCAATATTATAAATTATGAATGACATATTTTGGGTCTTTTGGGGGCACATTTTGACTTAAACTAGCCATATTTCAAGGGCTCAGTAGCCTCATCTATCTAGTGGCTACTGTATTGTACAGGGCAGGCTTAGACAGTTTCTCTTTCTCTCTTTTAAAGCTGCACAAGAATTTTAGGAATAAGATAAATCATCTCTTCCAAATTCTCCATATCAGGAAAGTGGTATAGAGGAAGACAAAGTAAGTTGTCTAACATTATTGTCCAACTGGATGGTGCCATGGTCAGAACTTGAGCTACATTCCCTTGACTCTATTCATTATTTTTTCCAATTAAACATCTAACTTACAGATACCATTTTAGGGACAAAGATATAGAGAGGGAGATAAACCATGAGAGAATCTCAACTCTAGGAAACAAACTGAGGGTTGCTGGAGGGGAAAGCGGGAGTGGGGGGATGGGGTAATTGGGTGATGGGCATTAAGGAGGGCACGTGATGTGATGAGCACTGGGTGTTATAAGCAACAGATGAATCACTGAACCCTGCATCTGAAACTAATGATACACTATATGTTAAATTAATTGAATTTGAATAAAATAAGATATAAAAAAGCTATAGAAGCTCAGATGGGTGAAGTCACGGTACATCTCACTGGGAAGAATTGAAAAATTCCTCAAAGAGTAAAATGACAAATTCCTGACAGGATTCTGTGACAGGGTGGGTAAGGCACGGGCTTTGTTAATACCACAAGGAACAATCCTTCCACATTTTGTTGAAAAAGAAAGCTGGTTTGCCGGAGGGGGGGGGAACCCCCCCCCCAAAAAAAAAGTCTTTTAACAATCTCTTTGTATTTCAACAAATATTTTCTCAATTTAAGCACATAATAAAAAGAATAGAATAAATATTCAAAACTATTTGGTTAGTCTATGAAGTGAAAGTGCCCAATAACTCAACAAATTTTAATACTTTCCCCTCCTCTTCCGATGAGAGAAGCGACTTGCCCAAGGTCACACAGCTGCTAATCTATAGAATCCAGGTCTCTGTAGACTGCCTAGTGATTTTTTTTTAAAAAAACATGATTGCAGCTCCTCTGATAGAAATGAACCTAGAGCTAAGCCATGTCTTGTGAGTGGTGGAAGCTTGGGACCTTAAGGTATGACATCTAAGCTGGAAATTTGGGAAAGCATTTACAGAAATAGAGACCTAGCTGTTTCTTGAGAGTGCTATTAAAAAGGTAGGGAATGCAATTATTTTGGCTTTGTTCTAGTGCTCTGGTATTTTTAGAATTTCCCCATAAACCCTTCCCTTAGGGAGCAAGCTGCACTTGGCATGCCCAGTTACCTCAGGATGCCTTCCACAAATTCGGCTGACAACATGACAGGACATCTGGGTTTGTGTGTATCTGTGAAAGCCCAGGTGCTTAATCAAGAAAAAATCTCTTGCTTTTTGACTCTGGAGTTTGGCTAATTCTTGCCATCTTTCTGAGCCCTGAATCTGGGCAGCTGTCAGGATGAAGTCATTTCTGCCCAAACACTCCACTAGACCCCAGGCTATCATTATTCAGCACTGAACCCTGGGTTCCAGATATTCTACAGTATGTTTGTAGAGGTGAGGGCTGTGGCAGCAAGGACTGTGGAGCAGCACCCACACAGAGAAATGTGATGAAATCACTGGTGTAGCCCAGTGATGTTGCTCTGAGAAGTGAGGTGGAAGAAAGTATCCCCAGGATGATAAAGAACAGGATGAAAAATCCTGGCTAAAAAACCAGATATGGATTTTTCCTTCCCAGACAGATTGTTAAATAGGCTTTACGTGTTCAGTGGGGTCTGGTAATGAAAGCTGACAGGATATTAAGGTTAGTTCAGGTTCTGCTGTCTCCCAGGGTCACAAAAGCCTTCTGTTATGCATGCTAATCCCCCTCCGCATTCCTGCCAGGAGCTGCCCAACTAGGGCAATCGGTTTAGTAGGTACCCTTCCCTTTACAGTTTAGTTGAGAAGCAAAAGCTACCAATTAGCAGAGGAGGTATTGAAAATCAAGGGATGTCTTTCTATTCTCAAGATAGAGCACCAAAATTTGTGATTGATAAATAATGAATTCAACTTCTATTTCCTCAGAAATGCAAAGCAAGAGGAAGAGGGCCATACCCCCTCCTCTCCCCCTTTCTTTTTTGGTGTGTGCAGGTGCATGTGTGCCTCTGTGACTGTGTATGAAACTGTACGGGGCATTGAGCGTCACAGGCTGGAAATACTGGTGGGCCCCTGCCAAGCACAGCTCAGATGCTGTGGTCCCCCTCTTCAGGCATATTCTATTTTTGTTTGCAGACGTCCCCCAATTATCCCATTAGTTGTCGAAGGGGAACAGCATCACAAAGAAAACACTGGAGGTGTAATTAAATCTTGTTGAAGGGGAGATTACAGAAGTGTGATTCTAGAACGAGTCCATTAGCAACTGTGGTGTGACCCCACCAACAGACTTGATTCTGGATGATTCCTTGAAAGAGATTATAAACTTCTGGTAGTTGTAGAATAACCAGAACAACCTATTTGGGGGTGGTGGTGTTATTTTAACCTTAAGCTTATGTATTCTGCACAAAAAATGACAATAGTGGAAAAAGAACGAACTTTGGAATTTATTTGATTCAGTTAGGATCCCAGCTTCACCACCTACTAAATGTGGTCCTAGGCAATTGACTAAACTCTCTGAACCCCAATATCCCCATGTGTAAAATGGGAATAATTGTATGTATATCTTAGGATTCTTAAAAAGATAAATGAGATATGTACAATGAGTAGCTCTATAATTTGTGATCTATTAATAGCTACTATGGTAATAATGAAGACAAAAAAATCCAACATAGTTGTAGTAAATTGGTAGCAACTTTCGTCTGCTTTGTTGAGCCTTGGTGACATTATACCAGAGTAAGGATGCTATATGCCCAAACCTAAGTGGTCAGCACAGAAGACAAAAATACCTCTTTCTACCCACATATATCTTTGAGCAAAGCCATAAAAGCGAATTCCATTCTCTTTTCTTTTGATAAAAGCAAAATGTATTCACTCTAAGTGGCTATTAGACAGCCAATCTCTGTACAGCCCATTCTATATAATAGGTACTCAAAACTCATTCACTCTGTAATGGCTTAATATTTTCTGTACATTGACTAGTGGTGGTGTAGGCTCCTAATAAAACATTACATCAACTCCTGAACCTCTGAATCTTTGAAGCAGATGTTTTCCTAACATTCTGTAAATACTCCAATCATCTCAAACTGCTGGGATTTCACCTTTGTCCCATTTTTTGAAATGTGCCCATTGAGTAATGGGCCTGTCTAATCTGTTTGACGTTTATTGGTGCTCCAAGTGTAGCAAGGTTGGGAAATGTAGCAGAGCACATTCTAAATAAATCAACGGAAGAAAGCAAACTAAATCACAGGGGGAAATTACAGTGTCCAAATCATTTATACACTGGTGATTACCATTTCACCTGGGTCCAACTGATGTCACGCAAGAGCCTCCAAAGCCCTAGGAGTCATTCATCAATCCGACTAAACCTGCTCATCCATGGTTCCACACTGAAATCGACCAGTGTGGTGGAGACTTGCAATAGTCCAGGGCAGGAAGATTAACTAGTGATGAGAAGAAACATGTGGAGAAGAAAATGGACTGGGTTTGAGGGTTTCTAGCACCACTTCTGCCATTAGTTAGCTTTGTGAATTTAGGGAGAATCACTTTACATCTCCAGGCCTAACAAGAAAATGTGTGTAGATCTATGTGTGTATGTGTCTTGGAAATATCTGTGTGTGGGAAATTGACTGTGATTTTCACAGTTTGAAAAGGACCAGAACCTCTATTTCAAATGATATGTGACTCAAAATTCAACATCAAAAACTGATAAAAGCAGTATTAAATGTTTGGAGCAGACTGGACTTCTACTCATATCCTATGGCAGCTCTAAATAGATTTTGATGGATACCCAGACTTCTCTGGAACGTGTGATCAAATGATCTGTAAGGTCTTACCAGCTCAGATTTTATTTAGGTCTGTGGGAAACCCACCCCCACAGATAAAATGTTGGACTTACGGAAATAACTTACTAATTTTAAGTGTATTAATTTGCAAGTTATGCAATTTTTCAAATAATTATTAAAATCATTTAGCTTCAAGTCTCAAGAGTCAGTGGTTTAAGTTCCTGTATTTTTAACTAATTTACAGTCTGGATTAATATAAATGCCTCCTGTATTTTACTTCTGCCAATTTATTATCATTGTAACAAGTGGCCAAATTGCATTGTTCTTTCTAAACTGTAAGCTCCTTAGAGAGTCTGCTCCCTGTTAGAATGGGGCAAGTCCCAAGAAACTATTGCTCTCATTCTAACAATGAAAAAAGTCAGATCACCTACAAAATCATAGATTTGTTTCTAACCTATTAGAGACTTATGGGATTCAAAGAAGCCTAAATGAACCAAAGTCTGGCAAATTCAGGTACTTCCTGGGAGAATAGAGAGAAACCCAGAGGTGCCTTTATTCTGGTGGAACAGCAGGAGGTGAAAGGAATCTGACATGAATTGGAGTAAGGGAAATCTAGGCAAACTTTTAATGAAATTTTAACAGTTGAATTTGGGGTGGCACAATGGATTGGGATCCTGGGGACTCTGGGCATGGAGTAAATTTGTATCTCCCTATCAACTTTCTCCCGTAAGGTCTCACCTGGTGTATAGGGTAGATGATGAAGCCATGAGGCAGAGCAGGAGAGCTGAAAAGGAATAACTCTGAGCGCAGGAGTTCCTTACCAAGTGTCAAGTAGAAGACCGCTGAAGCCTGGGGGGCAGACAGCAGGACCGAGGGAGATCTCCCAGGCACAGAAAGCTGGGGGTGGAGCTGAAGAGAAATTAAGTTCCCTAGCAATTTAAAACTAGACAATTGGGCTATAAAACATAAAGAGATCTCCAGAGTCTCACAGGTTCCCATATTTCAAGCCCCCTGAAAGGAAAGTCCCCATTCTGCCCAGGAAACTCATGAAATCAATGGTGAGGCCACTCAGCTAAAGGTTACATTGAACTAAGCACACAGTACTACTAGCCTATCAGAAGAAGAGAGAGATCCTTTCTGGGGAGACGAGGTGGTACAGATATTATATCTTTAAAAACATTTAAGTGTGGCTGACACACAATATGACATTAGTTTCAGGCATACCAAATAGTTGATTTGACAAGTCTGTAGGTTATGCTGGGCTCTCCACAACCGTAGCTACCATCTGTCACCATACAATGCTGTATATAATATCATGAACTATATTTTCCATGCTGGAGCTTTTATCCCTGTGACTTATTCATTCCATAAATTGGGAGCCTGTACCTCCCATTCTTTTTCACCTGTTTTGTCTGTCCCCCCCCCATCCCACTCCCTCTGGCAACCATTTGTTCTCTGTATTTATGGGTCTGTTTCTGCTTTTGTTCATTTATTGTTTAGATTCCAAATTTAAGTGAAGTCATAGGACGTTTGTCTTTCTTTGCCTGGCTTATTTCACTTAGTGTAATACCTTCTAGGTTCATCCATGTTGTCACAAGTGGCAATATCTCATTCTTTTTTATGGGTATTATTCCATTGAATGTATGTATGAATATACACTGTATCTTCTTTATCCATTCATCTATAAGTGGACACTTGGGTTGCTTCCATATCTTGGCTATTGTAAATAATACTGCAGTAAACATAGCAGTATATATATATCTTTTTAAATTAATGTTTTTGTTTTCTTTGGGTAAATACCCAGTAGTAGAATTACTGAATCATATGCTATTTCTGTTTTTAACTTTTCAAGAAATCTCCATAGTTTCTTCCACAGTGGCTGTGCCAATTTGCCTTCCAACCAACAGTGGAAGAGGGGTCCCCTTCCTCCATATCCTCACCAACACCTCTTATTTCTTGTCTTTTATTTTTATTATTATTTTAGCCATCTGACAGGTGTAAGGTTATAGCTCATGTAGTTTTTATTTGCATTTCCCTGAGGATTAGTGATGTTGAGCATCTTTTTAGGTGTCAACTTGCCATCTGTATGTTTGCTTTGGAAAAATGTCTATTTGGGTCCTCCGTCTTTAATTGAATTATTTGTGGGGGTTTAGGGGTTGAGTTGTACAAGTTCTTTATATATCTTGTATTTAATTCCTTATTGGATATATTACTTGCAGATATCTTTGGTCATTCATTAGATTGTCTTGTCTTCTAGTTGATGGTTTCCTTCATTGTGCAAACATTTTTTATTTTGATGTAGCCCTGATAGTTTAATTTTGCTTTTGTTTCCCTCACCTGAGGAGACATATCTAGAAAGAAGTTGCTAAGGCTAATGTCAAAGAAATTACTGCCTTTGATTTTGCTAGGAATTTTATGCTTTTAGGTCTCACATTTAGGTCCTTAATCCATTCTTAGTTTACTCTTCTGTATTGCATAAAAAACTGGTCCAGTTTCATTCTTTTGCATGTAGCCATTCAGTTTTCCCAGCACAATTTATTGAAGAGACTGTCATTTTCCTATTGTATATTCTTGTCTCCTTTGCCGTAAATTAATTGAATACAAGTATGGGTCTATTTCTGGGCTCTCTATTCTTTCCCATTGATCTATATGGCTGTTTTTGTGCCAGTAGCACACTGTTTCTTTTTTTTTTTTTTTAAAGATTTTATTTATTTATTTGACAGAGAGAAATCACAAGTAGATGGAGAGGCAGGCAGAGAGAGAGAGAGGGAAGCAGGCCCCCCGCTGAGCAGAGAGCCCGATGCGGGACCAGATCCCAGAACCCTGAGATCATGACCCGAGCCGAAGGCAGCAGTTTAACCCACTGAGCCACCCAGGCGCCCCAGCACACTGTTTTGATTACTATAGCTTTGTAGTATATCTTGAAGTTGGAGATTGTGATACCCCCAGCATTTTTTTTTTTTTCTTTGTCCAGATTGCTCTGGCTCTTTGGGGTCTTTACTGGTTCCATACTAATTTTAGCATTATTTATTCTAGTTTTGTAAAAAATGCTATTGGTATTGTGATAGGGATTGCACTGAATATGTAGATTGATTTGATAATGTGGACATTTTAACAATATCCTTCCAATCCATGAGCATGAAATATTTTTCCATTTGTTTGTATCATCTTCAATTTTTTTCATCAGTAGTTTACAGTTTTCAGAGTATAAATCTTTCACTTCCTTGCTTAAATTTATTCCTAGGTATTTTATTCTTTGAGGGGTAATTGCAAATAGACTTGTTTTCTTAATTTTTCTGCTTTTTCTTAGTGTGTAGAAATGCAACATATATCTGTATGTTAATTTTGTGTCCTACAACTGTACTGAATTCATATATTACTTCTAATAGTTTTTGGTGGAGTCTTTAGGATTTTCTATATGTAGCATCATGTCATCTACAAATGTTACTTATTTTAATCTCCACTATACTTATATATATATAATGTCCAACAGTCAATAAAAAAATTACAAGACATGCGAAGAAACTGGAAAATGTTAACCATTACTAACAGAAAAAGATAGTACAAGCAGATCAATACATGTCCCAGCTATTAACATTCTGAAGAAAAGGAACTTAAAATAGCCATGTAGGAGCCAAAATAGTTTTTACAATAAATGGTCCTGGAATGACTAGACATCCAGGTGCAAAAAAAAAAAAAACAAAAAAAAACCACACACACACACAAACTAGTCATAGATCTTACATCCTTCACAAAAATTAACTCAAAATGAATCATAGCCCTAGCTATAAAACACAAAGCTATAATACTTTCCAAAATAAGATAGGAGAAAACCTAGATTACCATGGGTATAGTGAAACTCTTTTAGATGTAATGCCAAATGTATGATCCATGAAAGAAAAAACTGATAAGTAGGATTTTGTTAAGATTAAAAACTTCTGCTCTGCAAATGACAAGGTCAAGATAATAAGACAAGTCATAGACTGGGGGAAGATATTTGCAAAAGACACATCTGATAAAAGACTGTTATTTAAAATACACAAATTCTAGAACTTAACAAAAAAGAAAACAACCCAATTAAAAAATGGGTCAAAGACCTTATTAGATACCTTACCAAAGAAAATATACAGGTGGCAAATAAACATAGAAAGAGATGCTCCACAGCATGTCATCAGAGAAATGCAAATTAAAACATTGAAATACCACTTCCTACCATTTAAAATGGCCTAAATCCTGAACTCTGACAACACCAAATGCTAGTAAATGTGTGGAACAGTAGGAACATTCATTCATTGCTGGCAAGAATGCAAAATGGTCCAGGCACTTTGAAAGACACTTTAATGGCACCTTATAAAGCTAACTTACACTTACCATACAATCCGGCAATCATATTTTTTTGGTATCAACTCACAGGAATTGAAAACCTATGTCTGCACAAAAGCCTTTACATGAGTTTTATAGCAGCTTTATTCATAATTGCCAAAATTTGGAAGCAACCAAGATGTCCTTTAGTAGGTGAATGGGTAAACTCTGGTATATCCAGATAATGAAATATTATTTAGAACTGAAAGGAAATGAGTTATTAAGACATACAAAGACATGGGTGAATCCCAAATGCATATTACTAAGTGAAAGAAGTCAATATGTAAAGTCTACTGCGTGATTTCAAATACAGGACATTCTATAAAAGGCAAAACTATGGAAATTGTAAAAAGATTGGTGATTACCAGGGGTTGGTGGGAAGAGGGATAAGTAGGAAGAGTATGGGGGATTTCTAAAGCAGTGAAAATACATTGTATGATGCTTAATGATGGTTACATGCTATTATACATTACTCCAAACCCTTAAAATGTACACCAAGAGTGAACTGTAAGCTACGGACTTTGGGTGATTAGCATGTGTCAGTATAGTTTCATGAATTGTAACAAGTGGTGGGGGTGTTGATAATGGGGAAGGCTATGCATGGGTGGGGACAGAGTGGTATATCGGAAATCTCTATATCTTTTTTTTTTTTAATTTTGCTGTGTATCTAAAACTGCTCTAAAAAATAGTCTTTAAAAAATAACCATGTAAATATATTAAAGTCTTAATGGAAAAGGTTGACAAGAAGCATCACTACATATAGGGAATGTTAGCATAGAAATGGAAACAAAGAGAAACAAATGAAAGTGTTAGAGATGAAGACAATTTTGAGTAAAGAATTTATTTGATGGGCTTAATACCATAATGCTTTGAATTGCTTTTTTAAAAGTAGTTTCTCTTGAGATTACAACATGTTTATGTATTCTCACAATCTACCTTTGGTCATATTAAACTACTTCACCAGCAATGTAGAAACCTTATGGCAGCAAAATTCCATTTATGCCCTCCTTACTCTTCATGTTTATGTTATCGTATATTTCAGTGGTCAACAATTAGATTTGGATCTTTATATATATATATGTATTTCATGGCCAGCATGTTCACTCTTTCCTCAAGCACTAACATATGGCATACAGGCATAATAACGTAATGTCCTTGTCTATTAATTTTATCATGTATCATTTCTGGATCAGTTGTAATTGATTGATTTTTTCAATCAAATTTCAATTGATAGTTAATGGATTGTATTTTCCTTTTTCTTTGCATGCTGAGTAACTTTATTGAGAGAGAGGGCACACGCATGTGGCCTCGAACAGAGGTGGGGGAGGGGCAGAGAGAGAGGCAGAGAATCTTTTTTTTCTTTTTTTAAGATTATATTTTTTTATCTGTCAGAGCACAAGCAGGGGGAGCAGTAGGCAGAGGGAAAAGCAGGCTCCCCGCTGAGCAAGGAGCCCAATGAGGGACTCTGTCCCGGAACCCTGAGATCATGACCTGAGCCGGAAGGCAGATGCTTAACAGACTGAGCCATCCAGGTGCCCTTGCTTGCCAAATAAGATTTGACTGGATGCCATACATTGTGAATTTTACCTTGCTGTGTTTCTGAAGATATTCTTGAGCTTTCTTCTGAAACACAGTAACTAATTAAGAAACAATTTCTTCCCTTCAGATCTTGCTTTTAAAAGCAAACTTTATTAGGTATGACCAGAGCAGCATTTAGTTTTTAGTTTAAATTTTTCCCCACTGTTGAGACAAGGCTCTTCTTCGTATTTTAACATAAGTGTTTGTCAGCAAACTTTTCTGTAAAGGGCTGGATAGTAAATATTTTAGGCTTTGTGTGCTATCCAATTTCACTCCCAGCTACTGAAGACCATCATTGTAGCATGAAAGCAACCATAGCAAATACATAAAGAAATGGGTGTGGCTGTATTTCAAGAAAATGTTATTTACAAAAGTCAGTGTGGGGCTGGATTTGGTCTGGCCCCGTGGTTTGCCTACCCCTGCTGTAGTCCATCAACCATGATTTATAAAGTTTTCTGGCTGTGGGAAACAGGCACTGATCCGGGCACTGTTCCCTGGAATCCTTTTGGGTAATTTCTGAACTTTCATTTACTCATCAGGACTTAGTGGAATATTTGAAGGAGGTCTTCTGCAAATCTTGGAATTTTCTTCTCAGTGCAACTGTCTTTACTCCCCATCCTCTACTCTGAGCTATCGATGCTCTGGCTACCCTGCTCTCGCTCCTCCATTTCCTCTGCCTTGCTCTCCCCGGGTTCTTCTTCCTGTATCATGGTCTGGAATCTTTCTTTAGGGAGTAAGCTGGGACACTTGCAGTTCTCCCTTTCTTTGCTTCCCGAGGGAATACTAGCCTTCTTTGCTTCATGTCTAATGTTTTGGGACCTGGTACAACATTTCAGGTGGAAGGATAAATTTGGCATTTATCTTTGCCAGAATATATAGTAATAATAGATCATGTCCATGATACATGAAGGTACATCTCCATGTTCTTTTCCCCTAGAACTTGCAAATAGAACTTGCAAGCAAAAAGAATCAACATCAGGGACACAATAGATGACTTTAGCCATCTATGAAAATAACTCCATCTTAAAGAATGGTTGGGAACTAAGTTGTTGAAGAAGGCTTAGGAAATACCCAGATCAAGTCAACATCACTGTGATTTATCGTCTGAAATTAAGGGTAACTGAAGAAGCCAAAAAAAAAAAAAAATCAACTTGTCCTCTCTGAGGCATTTATTCATCATATTTATTTACCTATTACCTGTGATGTTTGTGTGAGGCCCTAAATTTACAATCCTTTTGACAGCAAAGATATTTTTCCTCTTCATTTTAATCTAGCATCTAGTGTGGGGCATAAGAATGTTTAAAAGCTCCTCAGGTTTTTATTCTTAAAAAAAAAAAAAAAGATTTAGTTATTTCTTTTAGAGAGAGAGAATATGCACCAGAGGGGAGAGGAACACAGAGAGAATGAGAGAATCTTCAAGTAGACTGCCCGCTGAGTGAAAAACTGTCTCCCCACCCCCCATGCTCAATCTCAGGACACTGAAATCATGACCTGAGCCAAGAATAGGTGCTTAACCGATTGAGCCAGCCGGGCGCCCCTTAGGAAATTCTAATATGCAGTCAGGTGATTTTAATATGCCTGCATGTGGGATAATACACAGCATGGGACAGGGCAGTGGGATAAGGCAGCATCTCATATCGAGACGCCCCCACCACCTTCGAACTGCAGTAATCCAAACAAGACTTCTTTTCAATAAGTATTTAATGGAGGTTCTGTGTACTTAGCACTGAACAGGTGCCCAGTATGTACACAGCAAATAGATGTTGTCCTCAAAATGCTTACCATCTAACCAGGGAAACAAAACAAACACATGTGAGCAAAAACACAAGCTGTGGTAATTAGGTCCAGAGCGCAGTGGACTAACTATACATTCCCTAAAAGATCCATAAAGCAGAAAATCGGTGCGGGCTGGAATAGTCAAGGCAGGCTGTCTCAGAAGAATTGGTATTTCAGTTCAAATAAAATATTCTGAAAGTACAAAGAAAATTCGTACTTGCTAGAGCTGATTCTTTTATTCCTCATTTTAAGATGGATCAATGAAAAACTTGAGAACTACTTTACACAGCATACTCAAAGTTAATGATTTCCTCAAAAGTGTTTTAATAGCCAATTTATTAGTCTCTTCAATGTCTTGAAATTCTGTTCTTGCCAATTAAATTTTTTTTCCTGCTAAAAAAGCATATGTGATACCGTTATTATTAGTTCATTAGGGATGAAAAGGGAGAGATATCTACATCTGAAAATTTTTCATCTTTTATTTTTTGGAAAGCCAAGAAAGTTATGCTATAAACACATTTCCTTATTTTCATTTTTTATTATTATTTTTAAAAATATTTTATTTATTTATTTGACAGACCGAGATCACAAGTAGGCAGAGAGGCAGGCAGAGAGAGAGGAAGGGAAGCAGGCTCCCCACGGAGCAGAGAGCCCTATGCGGGGCTCCATCCCAGGACCCTGGGCTCATGACCTGAGCCGAAGGCAGAGGCTTTAACCCACTGAGCCACCCAGGTGTCCCTACATTTCCTTATATTTAATATGTGCCTCTGTTTGGGGGGAAATATTTAGTTATTTTACCTAAACAGTGATTTGTGAACACAATTTAATCTTTGACACATGTTTAGCTTTTCAATAAGCTCTTAGCACTGTTTATCAGTCTGTCTTTCTGTCTATTTACTGGAAAACCAAGAGATCGTTTTGCTAGGGACAGGAGAAGTGAGAGACTCAACGGCTCCAGATCAGAAATGTGTGCAGAGCTTTCCTCCTCCCCCATTTCCACGTCCCTCCCTAAATGCCCATTGTAAGGCTTGCACTCTTACTGGGGGCCTTTGCTGTCTCTGACAATGGTAGATGGAGGTATTTCTAAAATAGAAGCAGTGGCGTAGCACACCCTGTTCAAGGGACAGCAGCGTCTGTACTTAGAGCCTCATGCCCTGAGCAGCTGTCTTAGTTGCTTGCCCCCAAATTGCCTTTGGAGAGAAGTAAACAAATGTGGACATCCAATGGAGTATATTTGAAACTGACCTCTGAGGCCATCTATTTTAAGTAGAATGTAATTTTGCAGAAGACATGGCTCCATTCCAAATGTTTATTTTGTATTGAATGGTCTCCAACTGGCGGGTTGGTCCTTTTTTTTTTTCTTCTTCTTTTTTTTTTTTCCCGATGGTGCTGAAAACATTAAGAAAGATACCAGTAATAGATGTTGGATGTGCGCACATCTCGGTGTCCAGTGATTCATCTCACTGGGCGCCAGAACCAAAATTCCTTTCAGGGAGAGACAGGCAAGTAAGCCTGCGTGGCAGCTGGTTTTGCGGCTGCTAGTATTCTTTCTACCCCTCTCAACCCAACATTAACCTTGCTTGGTGAGAGCCTTCTGAGTGTCTGCCAACACAACCCTTTATCACAGAATACACAGTACCTGCAAAGCACCGGGCTTAGCTTTCTGGACATTCTCCTTCTGTCTTCACGGCGACCATAATAATCAAGTATTACCACTCCTACTTCAGAGATGAGGAAACTGTAGTTCTAACTGTGAGTTTGAAGTGTAGATTTGACCCATGGTCATTCTGATTCCAGAAGTTTCTCTCGTTTTCATTTTATTTAATGAAAGATTACGTATTAACCAGATTTCCCCTCCCCCCATTTTGTACCCATGCCGTAGCCATTCCTTTCCCTCCTACCTATCCCTGAAATGGATTTTGGCTCTAGGGTGGGACAAAATGAATGCCTAGGGATGAATCTTCTATTCTTTTCATAAGTAGTAGCAATTTATCGTCCATGTGCGAAAGAAAGAGCCCTTCAGGGGCTCGTACATGTGACCATATTTCCCTGCACATATGTAGAAAGAAAATGAAAAATATAATGCTTGCATATCATTCAGCCTCGCCTCACTTGCCTTTGTGCTCCAAATGTCGATTTGCTCCTAGAAGAGACCTCTCCGAATAGAACCTTGGGTTAAAAAGAGCTGTGGGTTAGTTTCAGGATGCAGTTGACTCTGAAATTGGCCCTGGTGTGGATAGGGGACATTTACTCAGCCTTGTTCTCATGCATTTGGGGGCTCTTTCACTGACAGAGAGGAACAGTCTGTTCTGAGACAGCTGTGTGGATTCCATCCACAACACCTAGAGTCACCCCCTGCAGTAAAACCTTATAAATGAAAACACTGATTGTTCCTGATTGTTCCTGTGCTTGTAAGTCCCACCCTCTGTCTGTTACCATCTCGGAAACATCTGCACAGCCAAGTTGTGCCTCAGTGCAAATCTGTTTCTCTAGGGAGCACTTTCAGAAACTTGAAGAGTAGCTGAAGGTAGGGAGATATTTTTAGGAGGTCTAGATTCTAATGAACTTTCCTTCTAATTAGCTCTGTCACCATTCTCTTTGTGAATGCACCCAAGACTGTCAAACATAAAGGGAGCTGCTGAGAGCGGCCACAGCCCATGTCCAAGGAGCTCATGTTAGTTCTTCCCCTTCCCAACATCAGCAAGCAAAAATCATCCGAGGAATGTGGTGCGTGAGAGGAAAGGGGTGAAGTAAGGAGTTTTTAAAACATAAACTGGATGTTACAATTCTCTACAAAAACAAGCAACTTTTCTTCTTTTTAAAAATAGGCTTATTTATTTTTAAAATTCCAGTATGGTTCACATGGTATTGTATTAGTTTCAGGTGTACAGTCCAGTGATACTACAGTTTCATACGTAACTTAGTGCTCAGCACGACAAGTTCATTCCTTAATTCCCATCACCTATTTCCCCCATGCCTCCACCTCCCTCCCCTCTGGCAACCATCACTTTGTTCTCTATAATTAGGAGTCTGTTTATTCATTTATCTCATTTTCTTCCTTTGTTTGTTTTGTGTCTTAAATTTCACATATACGTGAAAATCATATGGTATTTGTCTTCTTTTGACTGACTTGTTTCATTTAGCCGTATATTCTCTAGATCCATCCATGTTGTTACAAATGGCAAGATTTCCTTTATTTTTTTATAGTTGAGAAATATTCCATTGTATGTATACACCAAATCTTTGTCTATTCATCTTTCAATGGACACTTGAACTGCTTCCATATCTTGGCTATTGTTAATAATACTGCAATAAACATAGGGATGTATATAACTTTTTATACACCAAGGGACTTTTTCATATATTAGTGAATATATTTTCTCAATATCCCCATGACATCTACACCTTCCTTTCCATGACATTGAATGGTTCACTAGCTTATATGATGATTACGTTTTCCAGTGCTGCAAATCACCCCTTCCTTTTTTCTCTCCTGTCCTTCATTCTCTTGTCCAATAGACTTGTCTTCTATCTCTGGAATCTACTTTCCTGGTTCTAGTCTGCTGCTCATGATGTCTGCATCACCTAGGAATGCTCAGTCTTTTCTCTTTACGTACTGAAAGTCTTCCTATTCCTTGAAGTATATTTCAAATATCACCTTCTCCAGTAAGGTGCTTCACACAAAATACTCCTCCAATAAATAGTCATTGATGCATTTTTTGGGTTATTCTTCCTAGAGTTAATGGTTGTTACTTTTCCAAAATAGATGGACTTTCCATTTAATTTCCATTTCTTCTGACCCATTCCAACTGCATTTCCCAGTTATGGGTTAGCACATTGATGTGATCTTTCTAGTCCAACGGTCTCTGTGTTCTCCATAATCTTTCCCTTTGCCTGCTTGACTCTGTTCTCTCCACTCCCGGGAGTCTCTGTGTTTTGAGATCTCACAGCCATGGCTTTGAACTCCTCTTCATAGCACATTCTCACATTTTCCTCTTTCTTTCTATTTCCATGGTTTCAATCCTAGCACCTAGTGTCGCTGTTTTTACTTATGGGCTTATCTTTTCAGCATTTCTCCCCTCCCATTCTCTCTCCAAAATACACTTTCAAGTGTTGTTTCTCTTCCCCAAAGTCACTTTTCTCCGAAACCATTAATCTCGTGGCTGGGTTATCTTAGTTGAGTGTGCTTCAGAAACATGGCTTTTCTCCTTCTCCCACCTGCAGTCCTTCCCTTCAAACAGTTAGGCAGCTCCTGTTCCTACCCCCAGATCTGCCTTCTAAAAGCTTCTGCTGCCTCCTGCACATACATAGGCCAAATGCTCCCAGTGGTCTGTCCCTGCCTGCAGAGCTTGTACTAATGGAGCTAGGATTGAGGCCCACGCGCAGAGGAACCACACAAGAGCTCAGAGCCTGGGGCAAAATAGGAGTTCAGCTGTGTCTCAGGTCCATTACCATACAGCTGCTCCTCTCCATCTGCTGTGAGGCCCCGGGTACAACCTGCCAAGACCACTGGCACCCAGGTTCTTAACCACTTACGGAGATCATTTTCGATTCTGAATTGTCCCTTTGTTTCCTGACGCCTTTCTGAGCTGCTCATTGGTGTCTCATTTACCCTTCTTTCCTCCTGACCCCGAGGACTTGAGCTCTTGCTGACTCCTCTCATCTGGACTGTTACCTCATTCTCAGACTGCTTGTGTGGGCGGCAGAGTCCGTCAGCCTGGTCGGTCTTCCCCTTCCTAAGAGTATGATTTGTTCTCGCCTTTGCTACCCAGAATTTCAGGCCCCACCTGCCTTCCGGGACCTCTGAATTCCTGATTCTCTTCCCAGATCAATTTAATGATTCCATACTGAGCACTTGTTGTCTACAAAGCATTATGTAACTTGTGTTTGGAGGCAAATAATGAGTGCTCCAAGTACTTTCTCTTAAAGAGTTTACAATTTAATGGAGAGATTATTATTTGTGAAAGTCAGTCTGTGATTAAATTCCTAAGTGATATCCAGGAAAATGAAAGATGAAATCCCATGTGTGTGTGTGTGTGTATCTATGTGTGTGTGTGTGTGTGTGTGTGTGTGCATGTGCATGTGCACGTACATGTGTGTGTATGTGCGTATTGGTGCAGGGCAGGTGGTGGTCAGGACTCTTTGGGAGAGATGGCCTGTGGGACTGATTTGAACTTGGATAGGATCATAACCAAAAGATACATGTTTGTAGGAAGAGCAAAGTGAAGTTTGACTAAACTTGTGGTAATGTTTCTCAGCAGAGTTCTGTGACTATCTGGTGCCTGGGATGCTAAATGCCCTCCTACTCATTAAATGACACTGTGACCTCCAGTCACTGAGGCAAACACAACTGACAAAATTTCCAAATACCCTGGGAGTGGTTTCATCCAAACCATCAAAACATGGATGTCATGTCAGAAAATCTTAAAGAGATAGGCTCAAATGAGAAGCTTATGCCTCCACAGGATTCAGTGGGAAGTCACTGGAAGTCTTTGAGCATGGGGATGACAGACTCTAAGATACTCGGGAAGGAACTGGGTTATTGCTCTGCCAGTGAAACTGACGGCAGCACACAGGAGAGACTGGGGTCAAGGGAGAACGGAGTCCATAGTGATCCCCAAGTTTGGACCTGATGATTAGGAACCCAGAGGTGACATAGTTAGAAAGGGGGAGGTCGGAAAGAGGATGTGGCTTAAGGGAAAGAGGAGTTCAATTGGGAGGACCTGTCTGTGCAGCCCAGGGGGACATAAATGACTGGAGTGGTGCCATCAAAATCCAGCAGCTACTTAATGAATACGAATGATGCTGCTTGAAAGGCTATTTTTTTAAAGGTCTTTAAAACAAATTGTTTCTTAAATAAGCCCATCACACACAGCTATACCCTGGTCACCTTGCCTCAGCCACCCTCCTTCTCTTTTTCTTCTTTCTTTCTCTCTCTCTCTCTTCCTGTCTTTTTCAACACTGATCATAAATAAACTCCATCCCGGGTCGGGTCAGAATGTTCCCGAAATTGAAATTAGTATTTCGAATTAGTGAAAGACCGAGCTTTTAAATAAAATATTAGGTAATGGATGTACCAGGAATGAACTAAAAAGATGCAAGCTTTTCTTACTGATTTTAGTTTTATTCCCTGGTGTTTCTCACTGGAGGAAGGTCATGAGCAACAAGGCAGGGCACACTGGATCCAGAATTGCTAAAGTAAGTTTTCTCCTCTGGGGGAGTCCCTGAGGAAGCTTAATCTGGCTGAGCTGCTCAGGGTTTCATATTCTTCCCCTAAGTAAATTAAATCACCAGCACATCTCATCACAGAGGCCTGCACAAAAGCTTGCTATACCTTTTTGGCAAGCAGTGCTTGAAATGAAGCTTTTAGAAATGCTAAAAGCCTGCCCTCTCCAGCCATCTGTTTGGGCCAGTGGGCCACATCCTGGCTGGACCTGGGGTGAGGCCCAGAGGGCGACAGGGCCAGGTGGCAAATTTCATCCACGTGTGAGCCAAGGCAAGTCCAAATGGGCCCCCATTCACATTTTATCTCCATTGCTCAAATAACTTCACCGAATTCTTCCATGCAGCAGGCCATCATCTTATTGGATATTTGCGTGGAGAGTGGCTATCTGCCCCTCCCCCAACTTTGAAAGTGTTTTAAATGTGAGGGTAAATGAATACAAATAGGAACGTGTTGGGAAGATACAGTAGGGAAGCCTTCTGTGGCTCTGCAAGAGGATACAAACGCTGGCTTAATTAGAAAATCAATCTTGCTGTCCAGCTGATGGATTGCAATCCTCCACTGGAGGTGGGCAAGAGTCGAGTCATGACGAGATAATTTTTTCCTATTACTAAATGGAGGGCTAATGTACATCTCTAAGCAATTCAGCGTGAAGAACTTGTTAAAAACACGCCACCTTTTCCCTCTTGTTAATTGAATCTTTGTGGGGGAGGGAGGAGGAAGAACATAGTTTGCATTTGTGAAAACTCTTTTACTATCTTTTTCCCCCTAAGGGTACCTGAGTTCCAGAGGTGGTTTAATGATTTTCTTCAAAGAAATGGAAACGTTTCTATAAGGGAGGAGGATGGATGCCTACTCACTGTATCTATGGAACACTGACTTAAGAGGGTTTATATTGCTGGGGAAGCAATTCACGTTGTTCATCATCTGTTGACACTTTCTGGTGTGCAGTGTATTTACCAACACACAGAGCAAGGATAGAGGTCAGGTATTATCTCCTTTGTTCAGATGAGGAAGTGGGACGTTAGCATGACAAGGCCACATGGTTAGCAATTGGGAGAGCCTCAGGGGAATGGCAATCAGTCCTCAGAACCTTTGAGTTTTGCACCACACCATTTGGCTTCTTCACATAGATAAGGATGGTAGCCGATCTGTTTCTGTTTTCTCTGTCTTGCATCAGGTCACTTCTGTGGTCTTATCTGCTTTTCCTGTTGGCTCTGTACACAGCCTTAATCCAGAACAGCAGGTCTTGGCTGAAGAGTGTTCTCACACTTATGATCAGCTCTGGTCATCCTTCAGTATTGAAAATGCAAAGCGCTTTTGCCTCAGTTATAGAGTGCCATGGACTGTGTCTCGTTGCTTTAACTCTTCGTTGTCTCTTCACAAATCTCTATAAGGATGCAACTGTAGCTCTCTTCCAGGAAGGATGGTATCTACTAATTTTTTCCAGAAAAAAAAAAAAAAAAAAAAAAACCTCTTATAGAAAATGCCTGTTGCAACTAAGTTTGGAAGACTTTTAAGAATTTCCTAGTTTAGAATACCAAGAATAAAAATAATCCGAGTCTAAGGGGTCCTGGGAGAATCTTCCCTATTGCTTAGAAACTCTTTCCCTGGGTTCTTTTTTGTTCTCTAGTATCTCCGTTGTTCCCTGTGTTTCCAACATCCCACCTCCCCTCAGCCCACTTTGACCCTAAATCTTACACTAAACTATTTTTTCTTTCTCGTTCAGTCAAGTTTTGCAATTCAACCACTTCATGCACTCTTAAACCTGTCTCAGGTTTGTTTGTAAGGTTTGTAATATTTAATCATTTCCAAAAAGCTGACAGCCGACACCAAGCTTATTAGTGAAATGGAATCTGCATTCTTTGAGCAGTGTTCATCGCAAACTTAATTTTATGAAAAATTTATGAAAAAACGAGGCTTGCTTACTAAAATCAAGAGAAATTATTTGTTGTAATGGTCAGAGATGGTAAGCATGATGGAACAGAGAGTTTAAGGTCTCATTTTCTTATTTTGGATATTCACTTCAGCATAATGGATTTATTTATGATGCAGTGCTGCAGGTATCAAAATAAATCCCTGAAGGTGGACCCGGAAAAGGCATCAGCCTTCATTCCATCAAGCCCACAGAAGTAAAAGAAACCAGAGAGGGTGTTTCTTCTTTAGGATCATACATATGGAAATCTCTGACTTACACAGGAAACATTTTGTAAGGAGCCTTTATTTGAGGGACCTGTGTTGTTTGTACTCTGTGATCCTCTAGGTATGGTACTAAAAGACATCAAATTGGCTTAAGTAGTGGAAGTAGAAGGAAGAAGAATGATTAACCCCAGTGACTTTGAGAATTTGTGTGTCTGTGTCTTAAGGAAAAAAAATTTACACAGTAAAATTTCTGTGTAAATATTCTTTACACCGTAAGCTCTTTGTTACCACTGCTGTGTGGAACACAGTTCGTGTATTTCGAAGTAGAGTACAATTTTTATGATTTTCTTTTCTAAGACAGAGGTCATGCTGTTGAACCCAATTTAGAAACATGGAGACGGAAGCTCAGAGATGGTAGATCATGTCCCTAAGATCACACAAATAGTTGATGGCAAATCCAGAAGATTGTTCTCATCCAGCTCCTAAGCTTGTACTCTCCACCTGCTAAGGATAGTATACCCTGTGTATTTATGAGTATAGAAATAATTCTTTTGTGGGGAAAAAAGAAACCTGATACCTGAACTTGACATTGTCTTAGAGAATATGTTGCCTGTGGTTTTATGTATGAAAGTCCATTGTTAAGCTACAGATAAGGAATAAGCGGAAAACTGCTGGAGGTTTGGGTTTCATTTGCTCTGAGGCTTGGTAACACTCATAAAGTATAATTAATTCTTAGAAAAATTTCTCCTTTAAGTATTGAGATATAAAAATGTTACAAATGTCTTAAAATCCTGAAATAAATTAGCCATGGGTTTATGGCACAATAATATTTTTAAATGCTCTAAAAGTTTATGGAGGGCTTCGCACTTCGGTGATATTTCTTTAAATATAAAAAATTCCACAGGAAGTCTTGAGATAAGGACTCTTACCTTAAGCTTTTCACTCACCCTTTCTGCTGTGGTTTTGAGAGACATTTGGAATCCACTCACTTTGTGATGACAGAGGGACCTCGTGAACATACGTAACGTAAAATGGATGGCAGAACTGACCTAGAGTGTTGGAGTTTTAGGAGGTAGGGTCTGGCAAAAATATATTGGAGAGCAAAACTGGATTGCTTTAGGAAGTAATCCTTTGCATGGTCTGCGGGCTGAAAGAGAGTCTGAGGCCAATCTTGCTTAGGAAATACTTGTTAACATTTTTGGAACTGGCAGAGGACCTTTTTGCTAGACTGGCATTTTCTCCATCTGTGGTTTTCTGTTTATTTCGAAGTAATTCCAGATAACAAAGGTAAACAAACAAATAAACAAACAGCAACAGGCCAGGACCCATAGAGTATCCTGGTGTTATGCAAACGTAGATGGTATCATGTTAAAAGAATGTAGATCACTCCTGAAAAATAAAATGAAGGCTAAACATTCTCAGGACATATTTAATCTCACATGCACCTCTATTTCCATCCTTCTCCCAAACCCATTTGCAGCCCTTTGTTGTGTGACTTGGAAAATCACCAGTCAGGCCTGTGGAAGTGTCATGTACTGAGCTGTTCTGGCTGGCCAGAGACATCTGTTTTCTTTTCTTGGAGGCTTTTTCCCACCACTGGTGATTGAGGCAGAAGAGACTTCACTTCTCCCATTTTGCAGAGATGTTAATAACATGCCAATATTATATAGCAAGCATCCTCAGGATTTGACCCTCAGATTGATTCCAGAGTCCAGCCTCTTTTTCATTTTCTACCCTAATGCTATGTTTCATGAACATTTTTAGTGACTATTCTACACTTGCCTCCTTTCAGAAGCATGAGTATAAGACTTGGTAAGAGTTTGGATGAGAGAGAGTAACCTTGAGAACGCAAGGTAAGATTGAGCCATTTATAGGTTCAACTAGAGACTTCATAAATAGCCACAATTGACAGATTTCACTGTGGACAGATGGCAGTTTGGCTAGCGACAGCTCCATTCCTCGAAGGTAATTCTGTGCTACCAAGTGTTGGTCTCTCTTAACACTCACTGGAGTGCAGTGGTGAGGATTCCTCTGGCTTAATGTTATCTTAACATTTCATACTGTCAGAATGGAAACGAAAGGAAAAGGAATATACTTTGTGCATTCTTCCCTCTCTTTAAAAATACTGCCATGACAGGCCCTGGAATGTAGGTTAAAGAGACATATCTCTGGAATTTCTATCTTCTCTCAGGGATTACTGGTACTTGTGGCCATTAGAAACCCAACTTATTTTGAGATCAGATATACAGCTGGTAGATGAAGTATACTTTAGGCTTGAATTAAACTCATTCTCCCTTCCAAACTCTCCCAAATATAATTGCCCAGGCATCTTTTCACTGTATACTCTAGTTTATTTAGAGGAAATATAGTCCTTATGTGTCACATAAATATAACTCATCAAAATACTGTTGCAAGGTGCATTCAATGTCCCCTATAAGATTCTTGAGATGCTTTTCATAAGACTTAGTTCTTATAATCAGGAAATTGTATCATTTCTAGAGAGAAAGTTTCCAAAGGGCTTAGGTTAATACAAAATTCATTCAGAATAGGTTATGGAAGTCTGAGTTTGGAAGAGTGATTTTGAATAATTCACTATTCCCTAAAATTGCCTGTGAAGATTGCTGAATGAGGGGTCACTGGACTCCTCCAAGAGCTTGCTTTAGTATCTATTGTCCAACCATGAATGAAGAAATTGATAGATAAATTATTCTCTTTACCAAAACATGTAATGACAGGTTTTAAACATTATGAGCTTTGAATACATAGTGGAATGTTAAAAATTTGACTACATAAAAACTAAAAACAAACGATTAGCGGGTAAATAATATTGGCAGCAAATATGCCAAGAGCTATTTATTTAACAAATGAAAAAATGTATTTGAAAATAAAAATGTAAATATCCCACTAGAGAAATGGATACAAGACAGAAGGAAACACACATGTACAAACACACACACAAATGAAGAATTAGCATATGTAAAATATTTGGTTTTACTAATAGTCAAATGCATACAATTTAAAACAATGAGATATTTTTAAACTAGCAAACTGGCAATACAAAGTTAAAATATTAAATACTACTAAGAGTTATTTTGATCATCTGCTGGTTGAAGTATAAGCTAGTACAGTTTTCCTAGAAATGCATTTAACAATTGAATCAACATTCTTAAAAGAGTTCATGTTCTTTCATGCAATAGTTTTACTTCTAGGAATCCATCCAAAGTTGTGGACAAAGATTTATTGCAAAGGTATTTATTGCATTGCTATTTTTAATAGTGAAAATAAAAAAAGCCAACCTTTCTAATAATAGAGTTAAACAAATTATGGTTAAATAAATTAGGGTACATTGCAAAGACTATTATTCATCTGCTAATGTCACATTATGGAGTTTAATGTCATGGGAAAATGCTAGTATAGATGAAAAAAGAACAGAACATAAAGGTCTGCTGTAAGGCCCTAATTTTGCAAAAACAAAACCAAATATGCAAATGCATGAAAAGACATTCAAGAGAAACCAGTTGTTAACCACTTGATGATGAAAGTGTATGTGATTTTAATTTTCTTCTGTATAACTTCATGCGTTTTAAAAATAATGAGCCTGTGTTAATTTTATAATTGTAAAACATAATAGATATTGCTTTTAGTGATAGAATTCTTTGAATTTCTAATGAAGTGGTAGAAATAACATATTCATCAAAAATTGAAATGGTAACTTTTGGGATTTGTAATGACCATTAAATAACTGACTCTTTTTTCCCACCCTATATTCTCATAGCTGTAGCATAGTCATCTGTGAAAAAGTCTATGAATGGAATTTACTATCCTGTCTTCACATAAAAATGATAATCCAGAAGAAAAAGCATTCATTCTACTTCATCAGTTAAAAAAACACAACTCATTATTAGTATCAGAAGGGTTTTCTAAGTTTTTAATATAAACTCATTGGGATTTCTTTAGATACCTTACTCTATCTTGAAGGGGAAAATAATTTTTTTAATAAGTCAGTTATCTTAAAGAAAGCATCTTTTCAGAAGGCATTCTCGCCACAAGTTTAGATTTGATTGGCTTGGTTTAGCTACCATATTAGGTAGAAGAGAGTTTCGCTGCACAGCGTAAGACGAGGTGGTTAAGGAATAGCAAACATTGCAAACATTATCTAGTCTGGAAAGGCAAGCTGATGTGTGGAGTGATAAAGACCTGGGATTGCCTTTTAGCTCTGCTACCTCAAAGAGGTGTGAGCTTGTGCAATCATGTTATAACTCTTGCTTATCTTGAAGGGTTCTTGTGAGGAATGCATGTAATATATATGAGTTATTGTTATCAAATAATTCATGGATTATGGTACTAGAAACTAGGCTCTTATCTTATGTTAGTATTGACGAGTTGTCCTTGAAGATTTTGGTAGAAGTTATTCAGTCGTCACTGGAATTTCTAATCCAGGCCTTCACAAATGTCTCTAATTGTTTTGTTTTGTTTTTAGTAAACTTTGCACCCAATGTGGGGCTTGAACTCATGACCCTGACATCAAGAGTCACATCCTCTACTAGCTGAGCCAGCTAGTTGCCCCTGTCCCTAGAAGTTTTAATTTAAGCCTAAGAAATATGGATGCTGTACTTTGCTTACTGGTAGTCATGCTCTTTAACCTCCCTGGAAGATATTCTTTAAAATATATGTGTGTGTGTGTGTGTGTGTGTGTATAGTAAACCATATATATATATATATATATAGTAAACCATAAAAGTAATGAAACCATAAGCTGCAGTTCTGTTTATTTTTAGAATCACATCACATCTGTGTGTACCTTAATTTAAAAATAAATCAACCATCTGAAATGTAATATTTGTGAAGAAAGCTGTATATGCCCTTTTTATAATATGTTTATAGTTTTTAAAAGTTAGAAAGGAAAACTACCCTGGATCAAGATATGTAGTAGAGAAACCATGTTCTCAGATTGAGGAGCTCTTAGTGGATGGACTGGAAGAGGGCGATCCTCATGAGAAAGTAGAGTCTTCACTTGGAGAAAGCAGTCAGCAATTAGGTGTCATGACAGTAAGATTTTAAGCTTCAGGTAGTAGACTTTAGTCTACATGAAGTGACAAAGACATTTTTTAGAGAAAAATTTAAAGACTTTTCTCCTTAGTGGCAGGCTGGGAAGAAATGAAGGTCAGGAACTCTCATGGACACTGGGGTAGGCCAGGTGTAGAGGGAAAATGATGATGTTTTTGTTGGCACTTTGATCTTCCTATCAGCTAAATTTAGGGTCTTTAATGAGAACTTAAATTTTAATTTTTCTTCTTAGCAAGGCATTATCATTTTATAAGAAACTATATACTGTGTTTTCTTAATAAAGACTAATGTTTAGGTAGAAAAACCTCAAGTGGGCAAGTGTTTATTTTATTCAATTAAGAATATGTGAATTGTGCTTCTCCTCAACAAAGAGCATTGTGCTAGTTCAGAAATTAATTATAAAATTAGTGACATTTTTGAATAATTCAGTCTAGAAGACATTAGGTAGAGATAAGCAAGACTGGCTACTGTATAGTAGTAAGGTGGGAGAATTGAGGTGGGGACAGGCTGGTGTGGGAAATCAGAGCCCAAGTAGGATGAGAAGCATATCCAAGTGACTGGAGTGGGGGGAATATGTCAGCATTGGGAGATTGTATATATATATATATATATATATATATATATATATAGGGGCGTTGGCCCAATAAGTAAATAAATTGAAGATAATGGTTTCATACTATTTAAGATGAAAGTTGTAAATTTGGAAAAAAGAGAAAAATGGAACGAATTAAGTGATATTATACTGCAATTGAAGATATTGGTGTAAACTCATTGTTTTACACACATATGTTTCCTTGCTTCCTAGCTCTAGCCACTGAGAGAGCTGTAGAGCAGTGACACTCTAGTCCTAACAAGCACTCTTACACACCAGATCTTGATTTCTAAATACTACCTCTATTAAAAGGAGCCATGATTCCTTAGAGAAATGACTAATTCTAGGACTGAGTCAGGAAAGTATAGAAAAAGCCAGGTGGATCTTATTGTCCTAGGACATAAGGAATGATGAGAACATGACAAAGAACACAGAAGCCTCTTTGAAGGGACTCACTCACCCCACACACTCACACTCACCTTGGATAATTTGACCTTCAAAATAGATAATATTAATAAAGGATTATAACTTACCAAATAAGATCTGTGAGTCCATACTAGTATAAATAAATGAGTGACTAAGAGGAGTGAGTGATTACTAATAAATCCGGACGGAATATTTACATGAGAAAATCACCACTTGCTACCATTTCAGTAGTAACTAAGCCAAGAAACATTCATGAATATAAAAACTAACTCGGTGAATGTTGAATGAGGGGAAGATATTAATATAGCCTCAAAGAGGTGCCTCTCACAAAATATTTATGTAGTTAAGAAGAAAAAAAGAGCATCTGGAAGAAATCTGGCAGGTATCCTCTTAATCCAATTCTCAAAGTTGACCTAACCTCAGAAGGGTCAAAAAGAAACTGTGACCACTTGATAGAAAGACATAAAAGAACACTATCAGACATATCACTTCTGAGATATTATTACCAAAGATATGTAATCTGAGTCTAATCATGAGAGAATAGCAGGCAGACTCAAATTAAGACAGATTCTACAAATAACTGATTTGCAATTTTCAAAAATGTCAAGGACATGGAGGTTGAGGAAAGATTGAGGAACTATTCCAGACTGAAAGGGACTAAAGACACAGAGAGCTAAATGTTTAAATCTCTGGTGGATCCTTTTGCTATAAAGAGCATTAGTGGGACAATTGGTTAAAAAAAATCAAATGGGGTCTGAGATGAGATGATAATGATGTACCAATGTTAATTTCCTTATTTTGATGGTTTTATTGTAGTTATGTAGAGGAATGTTGTTGGGGGAAATTTACACTAAATTATTAAGGGGTTAGAGGTGCTTGGTTGGTGCAGTTGGTTTAACTTCAGACTCCTGGTTTTGGTTCAGGTCGTGATCTCAGGGTCCTGGAACTGAACTTGCCTTGAGCTCCACACTCAGCATGGAGTCTGCTTGAGATTCTTTCTCTCTCTGCCCCTCCTGCTCATGTTCCCTCTCTCTATCTCTCTCTCTCAAACAAATAAATAAATCTTAAAAATAAATAAATAAATAAAAAAGAGGATGCCTGTGTGGCTCAGTTGGTTAAGTGACTGCCTTTGGCTCAGGTCATAATCCCAGAGTCGCAGGATCAAGTCCTACATGAGGCTCCCTGCTCAGCAGGGAGTCTGCTTCTCCCTCTGACCCTCCACCTACATTCTCTCTCTCTCTCATTCTCTCTCTCTTTCTCTCTCTCTCAAATGAACAAATAAAATCTTTAAAAAATAAATAAAATTTCCAGTAATTAAAAAAAAGGAAGAAAAGAGTGTTAAGGGGTTATAGGGTAACATGTTAGTAATGGACTTTGAAATGGTTCAGGAAAAAGAAATTGTACTGTATTTGCAACCTTTTTGTAATTTAAAATCATTTTTAAATTAAAAAAAATTATCTTTAGTATGAGAAGAATGAATAAGGAGTAGCTCCTGCCTTTAGGGAGGCTACTGTGTGATCGAAAGACCAAGGCAATAAAGCTGAAGTCAGTAAAGAGGGAGGCAATGTGGTGACATGGTTACCTGCATAGACTCTGTACCGGAATGGCCCATGCTTCAGTACTAACTTTGGCATTGACAGCTAGAAGATCTCAGGAGGGTAACATGAAGTTTGGGGACCTGTTAGCATTTTCACCACCATAAGAAGGACAGGATAACACTATCACTTCACAGGGTGATGCAAGGTTTAAAGAACACATGGCAAGTGCATCATAAATGGTAGCTCTTATTATTGGTGATTAAGCTTATGGTTGTTTGTAGCCTGAGAACTGCATCTACATTCTGGCTGGGCCACTTTCTATATGACCTTGAGCAAGTCACTCATTTTTTTTTTGCTAAGACTCTGGTTCCTCATTAAATCTAGAAATAATGATCATACATATTATTAATAATAATAATATGAGGGTGGGTATGAGTATTGAATGAGAATGCAAAATGCTTAGCCTAGTGTAAACACTTTATATGTGTTATTGCCACATAAATGCAAGAATGAAATATTAATAAATTCTATGAGAAATAAAAGCATATGACAGTTCTGATGAGAAGGAAAAACCATCTGGGTGGAAAGAGGGGGAAAGCACTAGGCTGTAGAATTCTCTGAAACAAGTGAGAGGCCTTAACTGTAGTTAAGAGACGCTGAGGCTAGAAGCAGGGCAGTGGTAGTAGGAAAGGAGAGAGAAGAGGATGTGGTGGTCAAGGGTGAGACAGGAGTCAACAGTGATCTCTCAGCATTAATAAACAAGGTGGAACCCAGAAGGAGGAGCTAAGGGGGCAAAGACACTGGATTAAAGTGCTGGGGAGGTGGCAGGCAAACAATGAAACTGGCTCTAGAGAGGAAGTTCCTCTTTAGAGAGGAGCTTGGACACGCTGTGGTGAAAATGGAAGTCTATGAGTGAGCTTTCCAAGGAGGAGGGCTCTGCAGAGAGAAGGGAGGAGGAGTCCAGGGTAGAACTGGGGAAGGCATCGTCAGTCAGGGAGAACGGAGGGGAGGTGGGAGGGTGGGCAGGAGAGATGGGAGCTGCAGGAGTCACGAAGGTCCTCAGTGAGAGGCGAGGGAGTAGCTTGGTTCCGAGAAAGAAGACAGAATGTTGTGAAGAATAAAGACTGAGGAAAAGATACTGCCCTGGTTGGTGGGCCGTGCCTTGCTGAGTTATGAGAAGGGAGGGTAGAAGCCAAGCTTCCTCACGGGATTAAGTGACAAGGAGGACATATCTTGGGGATTCTTGAGGAGACTTTAACAGCCAAAGCAGATGTACTAGGAAGCACATGAGGCTTGAGTTTCAGGCTCCTCACTTGCCCAGACCTTTCCCAGGACCTAAGATGGGCCCTTGCAATGCCTTCCCAGGGTTAGTGATCTGTAGAACTTACAAACCTAAGATATTTGACTTCTTTTTTTCAGGCTGCTTTAACCAAATTCCACAGACTGGATGGGTTAAACAAGAAAGATTTCTCACAGTTCTGAAGGCTGGGAAGTACGACATCAGGGCGGCAACATGGTACCGGTCTGGTGAGAGCCTTTTTCCTGGTTGCAGACAGCGTTTCCTCTATGTCTTCTCGAGGTTGGGGGAGAGACACAAGGAAGCTCCTTCATAGGAACATTAATTCCATTAGGAGGGCCCTACCCTCGTGGCCTAACCTAGCCCTAATTATTCTGCAAGGGATCCATTTCCAAATACCATCACATTGGGCTTTCAACACAGGAAAATTTTGGAGGAACACAAACATTCACTCTATAGTAATATTTAACTGCAGGCGGTGAAGACTACTGTCTCTTCCCATTCAGGCTCTCCTTTACTCATGGTTTCCCTACTTTTGAGTGGCATTCGAACATCAAGCAAACGGAACTACTTAGGATTAAGGGGAATTGTGTGGCTCTCACGTCTTAACATAAAGTTAAGTGACTGCTCCTGGTTCCAGAGATTCTCTCCCTACCTGCTGGGCCAGCTCACCCAGCACGTACACACAGTCAGCGGTGCCTAATGTGAAACCTGGCATAAGGAAAAATGTGGATAGTGGAAGAGAAAAGGTGTGAAGCATACAGAGCCAGGAGCTAGCATGTGGAGCATCCTTCCAGTGAGGGGATCTATAATATTGCAAGAAGAGGAGCCAGTTCTTGTCAGAGCCCAGTCAAAATGCAAATTATCTCCGATCAGATAAGATAGCCAAAAATTTATAACATACTACTGTGATGAGACATCAATGACACACTGGTGAATGGGCGTTGTCAGTTCAAAGAAGATTTAAGATCAGTCATAGTGCAAAATAACTTGAGATGTTCAGAAAACTTTCAGTTCACATATAACAGAAACTTGATAAGAAATTTTTACGAGTTTGAGAAAAA
Source organism: Mustela putorius furo (assembly GCF_011764305.1). Lineage (NCBI taxonomy): Eukaryota > Metazoa > Chordata > Mammalia > Carnivora > Mustelidae > Mustela > Mustela putorius. The sequence goes on from NW_025421987.1 coordinate 79,429,822, forward strand.
AATCTTACAGACTTGCATATTACCGAAAATGAACTAGAAAGCTAAACATTTTCTGAACTGTAAATGATAAACACATGTTTTGATTAATTATACAGGAGGATAGGTTGAATCCTTGGCAAATAAAGAAGCACTTTCAAAGAATGCAGGTTAAAAAATATATATAGAGGGAAATGTTATAGAGGCTGGCAGTTAATTTAAAAATGACATTATTTTCTAGGTATCTATAATATTTGTCCATTTTTAAAAAAAGATTTTATTTATTTATTTGACAGACAGAGATCACAAGTAGGAAGAGAGGCAGGCAGAGAGAGAGGAAGGGAAGCAGGCTCCCTGCTGAGCAGAGAGACTGATGCGGGACTTGATCCCAAGACCCTGAGATCATGACCTGAGCTGAAGGCAGAAGCTTTAATCCACTGAGCCACCCAGGTGCCCCTATAAGTCCATTTAAAAAATATATATATAATTCCTTACAATTTTTCCTTGTTTTAGTTATTCACTTTTGTACCTAATTTTTTATTTTATAGTTTTGAATTCTTTATCTTAATGACCCCATCTGCCCCCAAATTGCACATTCTTCAGGCCTCACAAAATGTGAATCTACTCTCCTGTAAGAGCAGTGTTTGTTTTTTTCCAGAGGTTTGCACAGAAAACCTCATGCTTCACAGAAAAAGCTAGGATGTCAGTTTGGGGCTAAGATAGGATATTAAATATTTCACTGTTAGTAATTTTTAGGCTAGCATTTTGTGTGCAGAAGGGAAGGTGCTAGCTGTCCGGGCAAGATAGAAGGACTCATGTAACAGAGATGTTTGTTGCAGGCGGACCACAGAGTGGAAAGCAATGGGTTCAGTTAGAGTAGAGAGACCAGCTTTTTAAAGCAGGTGCATAAGAGAGCAGTGGAAGAGGACAGAGAGAGAGAGTGGACTGTGAGTGTGGAAGGAAAGGAGGGTGTTCAGGTGTAGCCTCAGTCTCCTAGTTCATATAGGAGGCTAGGTTATCATCTTGTGCCAGGGGTGGGTCATTGGGGGGTTTCTAAAGACTTGGCACATTGCTAATAACTGGCCAAATGAAACTGAAAGAGCAGTGATAGGCCTGCACTCCTGTTCCCAAACTCTGCCTGTTGTCCTAGTACACTGTTCCCAAAGACCCCTGATGGACTTGTCAGTAACTGTCCAAGGTGCAGATCGAGTTTGGGGACAGTCCTAGGCTGTTCCCTAGTCTAGTGTCAGAATGATCAGAGGTTACGTCTCAGGTAATAATGCAAAGTTGGTGGGGAGACTGTCGGGAGGGAACTTGAGTTGTTGCCTAGAGGAAAGACACAAGGATTTATTTATACGGAGCTTTATTCCACACAGGATTTAAGGCAGCTTACAAGAATACATGCAATAAAATAGCAAGATCTGGTCTATAAATAAAAAATCAAGGCTGGAGAACGCATAAAATATAGAAGAGAAGTCTTCAGATGTGGCTTGTCAGTGGTCTTCACTGATGGCTTGTCATGTGGGTGCACATTTAGGGTTATTTGGTATGTGAGCTCAAGAACATGGGGGAGGGGTGACCATGAGGCGGATCTCAGCACAACATAAGGCAAAATTTTCTAACAAGTGCAGCTGCTCCTCAGTGGAATAGAGGTGATGAGGCCCTCCCCATCACAGGAGGAATTTAAGTAGAGCTAGGTAGCTTCCTTTCTGGCCTACTATGAGAGCCAGGTGATGTCATGGCTAAGGACTGGCCCCCGATATGCCCCCAGGGTCAGCATTTAATGGTTGTATGACAGGAGCTGTTCTAAACAATGCCCTGAAAGTAATGAACTATTCTAAAATATTCCATGCAATAATAAAAGCTTGTCAATAGCCATACTGAGTATTGCTGAGTATTGTGACCTACAGTGTTGTTGCCTTTGAAATGTCATTATAAATTGTAAATCCATAATTTCTGAAGCAGAAATGAAAAAGCTCCAAATGAGAGGAGGAGTGGAGTGACAGGTGCATGGGGCACAGCTCATCATTGCCCTGCTCTCTGAGTCATCGTTGGCAATTTGAAGAGCTGGTGGTGTCCATCCACTCAACATTCAATAACAAAAGGCTATTGTTGCCCATCATATGCCAGGGCCCAACATTAGGCCCTGAGGAGACAAGAGTAAGCAAAGAATCTATAGTCTCTGCTTTCATGGTGATTGTTGCTTAGTGGGAAAATGGCATTAATAAAAATCACACATTCATATACTTATAAAGTCTGGTAGGTGTTATGAAGGAAGAGAAGAGTATTATGGGAGAGTGGGTAGCTCTAAGACCTGTAGCATGAAGGAAGAACGTTTTTATCGTTATCAGTTAGGTAAGGAAAGTGGGAGGCAGGGAAAGTGTTCAGATGGAGGGTATTTCAGGTTGACAGGAAAATATGTGCAAAGGCTCAGAAATATGAGGGGGTGTGGAGCATTTGAGGAACTGCATGGCTGAAATTGCTGAGGAGACCTGTAGAACCTGGTGGCCAGAGTAGTTTGAGCAGCTGGGAGAGAGGTTCCAGGCTATGCTCGTAAGCTGTACTGACGTTTCTTTTTCTTTTCTTTTTTTTTTTAATTTTTTTTAATTTATTTGACAGACATAGATCACAAATAGGCAGAGACAGACAGAGAGAGAGGGGGAAGCAGGCTCCCCACCGAGCAGAGAACCCGATGCGGGGCTCGATCCCAGGAACCTAGGACCATGACCTGAGCCGAAGGCAGAGGCTTTAACCCACTGAGCCACTCAGGTGCCCCATATTTTCTTTTTTTAAAAGATTTATTTATTTGAGAAAGGGAGAGCTTGCATGACTGGGGAGGGGGAAGAGGGAGAAGAAGAGGGAAAGAATCCCAAGCAGACGACGCACTGAACGTAACAAGGGGCTCTATCTTACAACCCTGAGATCATGACCTGAGCCAAAATCAAGAGGCAGATGCTCAACCAACTGAGCCACCCAGGCACCCCTGTGCTGAGGATTCTTATCTGCATCCTAACAGAACAGCAAAGAACTTGTGGGTTCTACCAGAGGAGAAACATCCTCATATTGATATTTTATGGCCGTGTGTGTGTGTGTGTGTGTGTGTGTGTGTGTCTGCTTTACCTCTGGAGTGGGAGCTAGGCTGGGAAGTGGAACAAGAACAGACACAGGGACACAATTCAGTAAGCTGCATGAATCATCAGGGTGGGCAGGGGCTGCGGTGGCCAAGGTGGAGAGAGGTGAACACTTTCCTAAGGTGAGCATGAGATCAAAATGAGCAGGATTTGGCAATGGGTTGGATGGGAGGTGAAGAGGACGGACGTATCCAGTGGTATCTAAAATGAGTCCGAGCAGCTCAACAGATGTGTTCTTCATTCACAGATGGACCACACCAAGATAAGGCTGGTCTGAGACACTAGCTAAAAGGAAATAGTGGTTTGTTTCCTCATCTTAACTGGTTTGAGGTTAGAAAAGGCAACAAGGTCAACTGATTCAGATTCAGCTCAACTCAGTGTAGTTCCATCCTATCCTGTCCAGCTGGATTCACCTCAAGGAATAGATACTGAATGAGGCTCTGAGTGATCTGGACAAGTATGAGAGGTCCCCAAGTTGGTTACACAGTCATCTCTTGTACTTGATGGTTGTCTAAGTAACCAAAGCTCCACCCCTGCAGATATGGAGATGAAATGCCAGCAGATTACAGTAGTTAGGAGCCCCCACATTGGGCTTCACTGACTTGCGGAAGGACTGGACTAACTTTATCTAGAAATGAAGATTAGACTCTACAGGGTGACCTTCAAGTTATTGGGCAAGGGCTAGTCTGAATGAGGAAGAACTTCAAGATTTTCCTTTGCTGGTCCACACTGACCAAGCCCTGGGGACTGGAGTACTTACTCTTGTACTTAGCCCTGGCTCCCTCTCAGCCTGTGAAGTCTTTCCTAAAGCATCCTGTGCTTGTGTTCTCATCCCCATAAGAACTACTCTCAAGTGATCCTGTCTGTATTTTATGAGGGCTAATTGGAAAGTGTCTGATTGTCGGGCATTTTCTGATACAGGTAGTATATGAGTCCAATCCAGGTATCTGGGGATGATGGTTCTAGCCACCTGCTTGCCCAGGGTTCCAAGTGGAAAGCAGGAGCCCCCGCCTCCTCTCCACCCCCAGCTATGTCAGGCATCCCTATGCCCGTTCCTCAAGACTGCCGTGGACTCCATCCCCCAGGGTTCCACTACTGCCCCACTCCCGACCTCACTCAGAATCTCTGTGTAAATACCATTGTCTGAATGCACATACTTCTGGGAGAAATCATGTGCTTTATCTGGTTCTGCATCTTAATCATAGCAACTAACCCTTATATGCCCCATTCCACTTTCAAAATGGGCTTCTCTATGTGTTTCATTTAATACCCATACAGTCTAGTGGGGCATCAGTCGTCATCATCATCCCCAGGGAGACTAAGCTACTTACCCAAGGTCAGCCTGCTAGGGAGCAGCCCAGCTGGGACTCTGGATTTCATGCTCTCTCTACTCTACCAATTGTTCCCTCCTGCTTAAAGCCAACAGATCTGTGTGGGGAGGGGGAGCTTGAAGATGTGTGCAGAGAGGATTTTCCCATTATCCCTTGAAGTCACCCAACATAAGCAGCTGTCGATTTCTTTCCACTTAATGGTAGTCCAGCTGTCAGCATAATGGCTAAGAATACAGGATAAAAAGGGAGAGAGGCCTATATTTGAATACTGATCCTTAACCTTGGCATGTGTGACTTTAAGCAAGTTATTACAAAATTGGGACAGTGTTAGCACCTACCTCATAAGGCCAATGTGAGGAATAAATGAGTCTACTATTATTATTACAGAGATAGGTAGATATAACATAGTCTGTGTAACATAGTAAATAATTTAAAAATGTTGTTTTGGAGGCAATGTTGTTACAGTTCTATTCTAGGGCTCAACTTTCTCACTGACCTCAGTTTGAACAGGGGAGGCAAATAACTTTGAACTGCTTCTTGCTATAGGTTGATTGGAAATGGCTGACCAGGATATGTGTTGAGAAGAAATCTGAGGTTTACTCTGGGATCAGTTGAAATCAATTAGTGTTCCTATCCATGTACTGTGTAATTGTGCCCTTTTGAGAACCATTTGCAGGTCCTGTCACAGTCTGTGGTTTGGCCTCTCGGACCCATTATCTGTCCTAGGCATTTGCTCAGATCCTTTTGTCATGACCAGTCCTGCTATGTTCAGACCAAGTGCAGTTTTCAGCTCACAGGGGCACTGCCTGCTTGGGTGAGAGCAAAGAATTTAATGAATAGGAGCTATGTATGGATGGGTTCTTAGGAGAGGGGTTAGCAGGCTGGGGATTCAAAAATAACTATGCCACAGCAACTCTGGGTGAGCCAACATATGCTGTATATTTTCATCCAAATAAAAGACATTCATTCTGAAGACCCTGGAACAGCTGTAACTTGAGATTCCCACAAATGCTTGGAAAACTGTCAGTTCTCTCTGAGTGGCAGTAGATACGGAAGCAAGAATGCCAGTAAGAATGTGAAACTGATTCTGAGCAACAGGGCCTGGGATTACCCTTCCAAGAAGCCAGCATTCTTTAGCACTAATCTAGCATTCAAGTGTTTGGGGGACAGTAATTTCATGAAGCCCACTGATTAAACATTTGCTGATTTCTGTCCTGGAAGAATTACAGAAATACAATAATCATTATGAATGGTCTCTTAGAGTAGGGCTTATCAAAGATTCCACTCAGTGATCTGCAGAGAATTCTAACATTGTGCTATGTTTTTCTTTTGCATCTACCAAATTTATCAATGTCTCAGGTCATTATTTGCCTGATCACAACAACATGCGTTCATGAATATGTATCAGCTAAAATCCTGCAATTTTATGTGTTAATTTGCTCATGTCTTTAGGTGTTTATAGCAATTAAATAAGACCTTGATAAATTTAGAGGAAATAAAAAAGCTTTGATATTATGAGTACTTATGTGGTTGAATTGCAGGCTCTGAGGTAAATTATGTTTTGTGTACCTATTTATTCATTTATTAGTTTATTAGATATTTTCCCATTTAGTTATATTTCTTCCTAGGAAATAAGTAGTCTCTTCTTGACTGCATTGTTTGGCCTTCTGATGCTCATTTTAACTTGTGAATGCAACCAATCCTTTCCTTGGCTAACGCAAATACAGCTTTGCTGTCCTATTGGAGATGCATGGGGAGCATGGCGGCTGAAAATTTACTTGTAGTGAGTCAGAGAAGCCTGAGGGCAGGCTGTAAAAGGTCAGGGTTGTCATAGGCCCATTGGGTAGGAGGGGAACCAGGAGGAGAAAGGATCCTGTGGCAGCAGGGGTCACCGGTGGAGAGGAGACCAGCAAGCAAGAGCTCCAGGGGTCCGAGAAAGAAAAACTAGGTGTGGGGCAGCCCCGCGGAGCACAGTGATGGGTAATTGTTGCGGTGGTCTTGAGAAGGTAGGGTTTAGTAGAGCAGGGACTTTGAGTGGGCTCCAGAGAAGAAGCACCATCTCTGGAACCAGAACGTGCCAGGTTAAAATGGAACTGAGCCCAAAGACATGCGAATGGCATAACTTGGTCACAGGACACAACTGTAGGAACAAATGGGGTGGGGTTTCCAGATTTAACAAATAAACATACAAGATGTTCAATTAAGTTAGAATTTGAGGTAAACAAAGAATTTTAATATACGTAGGTCCCATGCAACATCTGGGCATTCTTACACTGAGTATTTACTTATTGTCTATTTGAAATTGAGATTATAAATCTTATATTTTATTTGGCCACTCTAGGTGTGTGGGGAGGGTTGGGGGGTGAGGGACACTGGTCAGCACTTGAGAAGCCTTCCTGATCTGGGAATGGTAGAGGAGCTGGCTGCGGGGAGGCATGGAGTGGATACAGAGGGAAATGAAGCAGGGTTAATGTGTGTGTATGTCAGAGAGAGAGAAAGAGAGAGAAGTTCTAAGAGACTACCTCTGAAAAATTTTATATTGGCTCTAAGACCTACTTTTTCATAATGTTTCATTACTTTTTTATTTCCTTTTTTTTTTGGTTTCATTTTGCTTTGCAAGCACGAGTTACACTTGGCCCATGTCAGAGACAGAATATTTGTTGGTTTGTAACATGAAACTGACAAAGCTGTGTGTACCCAAAGCAACACCATCTCATTGAGAATGAAAATTTCAGCACTTCAAAATGGTTGTCTAGATAACAGTGGATGCATGAATATTTGGAAACATCTGGGTGATTGCTATCTTCTGCATAAAAAGTCCCATGAATGACTATATTTTTCCATTTTTATCCAGATATTTTAGAATCCTATAGATAGCCAAAGAGGCTCATCTCCAGAGAGACCACATATTCATCATGAAGTGGGAAATTTTCAAAACTACTTGATTTTTTTTAGTCCATTTGATTTGCCTTCAATCCTTCTAATAATTTTATTGATCTTTGATTCCCACCCTCCCCGCTCCCAGTACCTAGCACAGTCTGGCATATAGGAGATGTTGAATAAACCTTACAAATGAATAACTGAGTGAATGAAGACATTATTCTTAAATATTTTAACCTCCAGCACAGGGATTATGCTAAACAATGAAAAACTATTTAGAAGGGAAGAGAACAAATATTTATGAAATGTGCACTATGAGATAGAAAAAGCCAGGCAATATGTATTTTATATATATACCTATATCTATATAGATAGATATAGCACAGATATCTATATCTCTAGATATAGATATATCTAGAGATATAGATACACAGATATATAGATATATACATACATATATAGATATAGATGCAGATATATCTGTATATCTACATCTATATCTATAGATATAGATATATATATAGCACAGATATAGATATAGATATATGGATATATATATATCTATATAGATAGATATAGATATATCTATAGCACAGATATATATCTGTGCTATTAAAGTCCACCTGTAAATAATCACTAGTAGTTCCATTATACAATTGAGTAAACTCAAAGAGGTTGAATAAATTGTGAAGGTCCTCATCTAAGAAGTGAGGCTGCTATATGACCTCTGAGCTGTCTGAGCTGTCTGAGCTGTTACAGTATTTCTATTGATTCCTCATCTTCCCAGACTAATCTGCAGTTAACAGTTCATATTTTGGGTGGTCTCCTATCACTTTGAGAGTTGGATGAAAGCCAGAGACATGAACACAGAAAGAAATGTTTCCAGTTTTACGAGCACTGTGGGTTCACCAAGGATCTCTGGTTAAGAATATCGTGATCATAGATTCAGATTGCTCCCCATGGAGTCAGGGCTAGAGAACAGAATCAGCCTATAACTGGCATGGCTAGAGCCCACTTCTCTGACGGCCCTCGTCAAGAAAAAGTGTCGGTGTCTTCTTTTCATCCAAGATCTGCTCAACCCTCAAAGAGCCAGTAACTTCTTCTCTTCATAGTAAGTCTGCATGGTTTTACTAGGATTTAAAGAATATAGATTTTCTAATTTTTCCTCATTCAGTAACTGGAAAACTAATAAACAATAGTCGCCCAAATACAGTTGGGTCAGGTATCAGGATCAAAGCCCTGATATAATCCTTGCCCAGAACAGAATCCCCATTCAACTAAAACAGCTTAAGCTTCAGACCCCATCATGGGAATGGCCCTTTGCAGTCCCTCAGAGAGGATTTGGAAAAGTATTCACATGATCAAGCATTTTTTTTTAATTTTTAAATCTGCAAACCAAGATCTTTTTGTATGGTTATTCTCCAAGACCCAGTTCCTTCCCCCACTAGAGCTCAGAGGCCACAAACCCTGCCTCTGCCCCTGTCGCTGCCCCCATGGAGTTTAGTGAGAAAAGATGAACACTGAATGAGTGATGGCAAGAGTGCTGGACTTTGAGGCTGGGGAGTGCCTGTGTAGCTTCCTACCCCAAGGGGACTTAGTCTTTCATGGGAGCGTCAATAAAGGTTTCTCTGAAGACCTGACACCTGAGCTGAGCTCCAAAGGATGAGTGTTTTATTTTTGTTCTTTCTTGTTACATCAAGGAAGGTGTAGCATGAACGGGAACAAGGACTGTGGGTGACAGGCCTCGAGTTGGAAGAAGGCAGGCTTGGCCTGGGCACCCCACCGCTGCTGAGCTCAGAAAGGAGGGGAGCTTGGGTGAGGAGGCTGAAGAGAAGTCCAGCAGTTTCCTTGAGACCTGGTGTGGGGCCTGTTGAGCACTTTGAACTTGACTGTAAGGACAGTAAAAAGGGTCTGATGGGGAGTTACATGATCAGACTAACATGTTAAAAACAACATTCTTTGTGATGAGCACCAAGTGTTCCGTAGAAGTGTTGAGTCACTATAACACTATATTGTACACCTTGGACTATCATTATATGTTGTGTTAACTAATTAGAATTTAAATAAAAACTTAAACAAACAAACAAAAAACCCCCAAAAAGCCGCTCTGGCTGTAGGGTGGAGAATAGATTTGTTTTGTTTGTTTTTAACCTCCAGAAACATTACCTTGAACACAGCTGTGACTGGATAAACAAATGCAATATTTGTTTGTGAGAGGGAAGTAATTCTCTCAAAGGCTAGGTGCCTTTGGATATGAGAGGATGGAAATGCCCAGCCAGCCCCTGGGATGAGGAATCAGAAGGGCAGGCCAACTCAGGGCCACAGTGAACAAGATGGGATGTGGATGGTGGGGGGAGGGGGGAGGGGCGCATGTGAGTGTGTGGGGAGTGTGAGAGCTTCTCTGGTTCTCTTCCCTTTTTCTCCAGCATAAACGACATGAGGCTTCTATCAGGTTGGAAGCAGTGAGAATTGAGGGAGACTCTGGAGGTCTCAACATTGCAAATCAACAGCCTGCATCAAAGACAAAGATAATGTCAATGTCAGGGTCAAAAACCTTGCTGCCCTTTTTAAGAAGCCTCCAGAGCAAAAGTGACCTTCTATGTTATTTTCCAAACTTCAAGTATATTCTTCTCAGCTTTTTCCAAGATCTTCCTCAATTCCTTGCTGAGTTAGGCTATTTTGTCCCAGATTTTGCTCTTCTCCTATTCCCCAGGAATGGAACATGATTTACAATCAGGGAGAAACCTGGCAGTGATTCTATGATATTGTATTGCTTAGGACATGATAGAAAGGTGTGTCACTGATTAGACCTGTGCAAAGTTCTGAAGACATTATGTGGGGGTCTGTGGTGCAGCCTTTCTCAATTATATGAAATAAGTTCAGCAAAACTCAGCTGCTGAGGTCCAGCTCATTGAGCCTGACTAACCAAGAAGCATGGCAATAATTCTTATGAGAATGTATTTATCAAATGAATTATAGAATTATAATGAATTATGGAATACATTTTAGATGAAAAAGAAGTGTTCATGCTTAAAGGGTAAAGATCAATTATCCATAAAATTAACTCATCTACATTTCATTTGTGATGATGATGGATAAATAAGTAGTTAAGGCATTTTCAGAATTACACTAACACATCTTACCTGTCTACTTAAATGAAGCTCAAGAAAGCAATGCAGACTCCATATTGCCTACAGTCTAATACAAAATTTTGGCATCTAGAGTTAAAAGAAATTTAAGCTCAAGAAAGTCTTAATGTTCCCACTATCTATCAGCCTGAAAAGTTTCCTTAGTTTTTCTATTTGGAGAGGCATTTAAGATTTGTGTTCCTGTCGCCTGGAGTGAGGGACTGAAGACGTGAAAGGCAGGGGGAGGAGATGGTGTTGTTGTCCAAGGGGACCAGAGCAGAGGTTGGGGAACCAGAAGGGCACTGAGGGTGGGGGTGTGGGGAAGGCAGAATTAACCAGCTGCTGCTGTCAGCCCTGACCTATTTCTTTGAGCCCTGGGACCTGTCTCTGCCCCTGCTCTCAGCAACAATGACACTGCCTTGGGGCGGCTCTGCAGCCAACCCACACTGAATGATAGCTGTCCCTGGCATTTTCTTAAATGTCACCAGAGAAAGACATTCTCTCTTCCCTGGAGGACACACACGCTACTTGTGGCTAAGTGGACACTTGGTACCATTTTCACACCTTCCAAAAATTGGTCACAGATGAGTCACAAATTTGTCAACTTTTCCAGTATGAGAAGCCATAGATGGAGGTGGATAGAAATGGTTTTTTAAATGTGATGTCCTTCTGTGTGGCAGTCAAATGGTTGTCCTGCTATCGGAGAAACATGTGCTTTGAATTATTTTTACAGACACAGAGGCAGATCTGTACCCGATAGCTCTGCGTTCAGAGATTCTGTTCAGAGTCCTGATCACTCTTGGAAATGTTGGGGAACGGGCAAAGGAGAAGAGAGCAAATATATGTTGATTGCCTGTGAATGTTTGACATAATTAGTTGATGTAACTTATAATTTATAAACTCCATTGTCCAAGCAATATAACCTTCCCTACATTCTGAAATAGCTTCCTTCCTATTTTGAGCCCCTCCTGATGCTAGGGACTCAATCTCCATTAATTCAGGGTTTCTGCCCCCATTTTCCTTGGAGTGATATCTCAGCTCATGAGGGCTGATTGCTGTTAGATTGCCAGCATGGGGCTGTTACACGGTGAGGAAGGGTGTGTGATGTGGTCGCCAGCACCACAGAAGTCCTATCAGAAAAAAAACAATAATAATAAAGTTGAAATGGGAGGTTGTTGACCTTCCCACCCAGTCCCTGACTCCCAGGCCCAAGGTCACTTCTTGCCTCACCTACTCATTTTGCTCCTCCCGAGGCTACTCTTTGGTGTGAGGACTGGTTTGAGGCTGTTGGAGCCCAGAACTACTTACTTTATTTCATCTTGCCCTTAACCCTGGATACTTGCAATATTATTTTCCATTTGCAAAGGAAGAAAAATGAGATTTGGAGAAGCTAAGACCTTGCCCAGTGTCTCATATTGAATTAATTGGTAGAGCCCAATCTACTTTCCAAATTCACATGGCCCCCTTTGCCATAGTGACTACCCACCCAGCTTTATACCCCCTCTTCTAAGAAGCCTCTTCTGATTACCCAAGAATAATGTCTACCTCCCTAAAAATCTCACAACTTCACTGTCCAAACCTTTAGTGTGATATTTAACCACCACACACTGGATTATATGCCAGTTATCTGCATATACATCCAGATAGTCCAAATTAGGGCCCTGGCTGCCAGGGGGCAAAGACCCCCTCCCATGTTTTTCTCCATCTCTGATGCTAGTACCACACTACGTATATGGCAAATGTTCAATATAGGATTGATGACACTAAAAATGATGTGGTGATAAATAAATCAATAAATGGAGGACTGTTTACTCCCTATAACTATTTGTTCTATCTTTGTGGTTAAGCTGCAATTATAGCCTACTTAGCCACAGAGAGCCTGTAAATGATATGTGTTCTTGCCCTGGCTTCTCAACTCCATGTCCTTAATCCATGTAGTACCTTGGAGAGCATAGAGATCCAGCAATGAAGTAGCTTTTTCTCACTCCGCCTCTCTTGCTACACTGGCAGAATCTGCTTGCTCCCCTCACCTTCCTGACTTGGCTTTATCATTTCCTGACTCCATGCCCAGCCCCTAGTTATAGGCCTCTGCTTCCTTTTTGGTTAGGACAAGTCATTTGGACCTTTAGTTTGCTCATGGGTCATGGGATCAATGCTTCCTATTATAAGATTGACTCTCAATTCTGTATGCGCCCTTCATTGTCTTGGGAGATTCTGGGAACAGACAGTGCCTGGGTTCATACCAACCCGTGGTATTCTCACCAGCTAACCATTCTACAAGTACCCTTATTTTCCCATCAGGACAGAAGGATTATTGTATGGGGGAAACCTAAAATTTATCCTAATAATGGGTTTGAGTACAGAAATGTCCAACTTAATTTTCATTATTTTATTTTTTATGAATAGAGTAAAATCTATAGTGAAAAGGGGAAATACAATATGTTTTCTTATATATTCTACCTCAAAGTTTAATCACCAAGTATAATTCCCATAAAGTGGTAAGGTCTGTTAATTGTAGGGATACAAATCCCACTCAAATTAACTTCAGGAAAAGAAGAGAACTAATTATCTCATGTAACTGAAAAGTCTAGGGCTTTGGGCACAGTAGGATCCAGGAAATCTCTCTCTCTCTCTCTCTCTTTTTTTTTTTTTTTTTTTTTTTTTGATCTATTAACTCTGTTTTTCTTTGTTTTGGTTCCAAAAACTTCTGGTTTAGGTGGGGCTTTCAGCTTCTAATCTCAGAAGAGAGGTCCTCTCTCTTTCAGCATCCAATTAATTCCTCAAAAGAAACAAAAAAAACCAAAAAATAAAAAATCCTGGCCCTGTTTAGAATGGACCATTGTTAGACTCTGAGCAACTTGGATCACATGTCTTCCCCTGTGGTTGGTGATGCAGGAGTCTATAATTGTGAGCCCTTCTAAACTTGCATAAACTGGGGAAAGGCAGATTCCAAAATGAAAGAATGGAGAACAGGTTAAAACCACCACCACCACCACCAAATATCTCCCATGTTTGGTAGGTGAGTTTGTGAGTTAGGTCCTGCATAATGCTTTCTTTGCCCTGGTGAAGTGAATCCATGTCCTAGAAAGGGCTAAAGGGAACATCTGTTGATCTTATATTAGGTTCAGACACTGTGCTGGGTACATGATGTACATTATATCCTTTAACTTTTAAAACTGTCACTCCCCATTCAGTTCTCTTAAAAGTTGGGCATTGCCCAACAGAGTGAGCTAGGTCTCATGTAAAAGGAGAACGTTTTGCACTTTCAGCATTCACAGCTCCCCTTTTACCCACTAGTATCTGGAACTATTCTTGATATCTTTCTTTGACCTGATCTCAGGTCAAAATTTGACCTCTAGTTCACCGCTGATCAATGTAGTTTTGTTGTACCAATTGGCAATTTCCAAAGACTTCCAGTCTACTCTCCCATTCTGCGTGACATTTCCAAACAGAGACTCCCCCACCCCTGTTGATTTACTCTGTGGACCAATTACACTGAATATTCAAGATGGTCCTACCATGGTAATGTTGGTTAACTCTACATAACTGGCATTCTCTAAGGGACACAGAGTTATCCTATTTTTTCTTCTGAAGATACAAAGTTTCCAAGAAGTAAAGGAACTTTTCCGAAGACATATAGACATAATTAACTCAATATGGAGTTAAACTGAAAGCCTGATTATGAATTTACCAGGCACTAACTATCTTAAATGAACATGCATGAAGCCCCTGCAAGTCCTTGCAAATTTGGCAAGTCATGATAGAATTTTGGTCTAGTCAATAAAGATATTGCAGCTTGGTGATGTTCCTAGATGATGTTCTTGCCTGAATTATGAATTGAGAAAAGAAAAACAAGATTTAAGAATGAAGAGAAGTGGGGGGTGCCTGTATGGCTCAGTCGATTAGGCATCTAACTCATGATTTTGGCTCAGGTCAAAATCTCAGGGGCCTGAGATTGAGCCCTGTATTGGGCTCCACACTCGGTGCAGAGTTTGCTTAAAAGACTCTCTCTCCTTCTGTTCCTTACCCCTGCACTCTCTCTCTCAGATAAATAAATCTTTTAAAAAAATTAATACACAAAAACAGACTTACTATGATATGAGGATTGTACTGTTTTTGAAACAGGTGCTTACCAGAATTGTGCAGTACGCAACTTGAACAAATTGCATATTGACCATGCAAAGAAAGGAATAATTAGGAAGTTCATTTAAAATAAATCATCATTTAAATTATGTTGTTTGGTTAAAGAAAGTTAAGTTTAAGGCTTACTTGCCTTATATTACTTATATAGGTATGCCTATTGAAATTTAAATTAACAATATATCTATGTTTTACTTGAGCCCTGTATTTTCACATATCTCATGCATATGTCTATGGAGTATCAGATTGTTGATTCTCTGCAAAAGCACAGCTATTTGATTCTAAGGATAAAAATTATGTAAGCATCAGAATCCAAAAGCTTCTTTTATTTCAAACAGCTCTTAACATTTTGACAAGTTAAACACAAATGAATCATATATATACAGATTAAATTTCTCTTAGAATACAAATGGGTTTCAATTGGAGGAGGAAAATGTGGTTGGTCAAATGCATTCCTGTTTTGCTGAGTCATAAACTTTCAAAAAATAGCCTAGTGTTTAAAAAAAAATCTAAATATGTTAATAAAACCACAAATGTGAATATCTCCATGTTCTAGTGTTGTGTTTCCATTTTAGAGTCCAAATGGTTTAACAAACATGTTTAGAAAGAAATTCCCTCCCTTCCTCTAATTAATAGTTTTTCTTATCTGGCATCCTATACAGTTTTATTTGGGTTTCTTGCTTTATCTTTCTAGTTATGTAGAAACATAAGCTGACTTATGCCTGATCAAGACCATGTCTGCTTCTGTGTGAGCTTTGTGGTTTACCTGAGGAAGAAACTTCTCTATTTGTTTCATCCATTACATAACGGGAACACTTATTATTTGGGTCACTGAGTGAAAATCATCAACAAGACACACTTCCAAAGGGTGAGAAAAATAAATTGCTGTTTACCAGCTACATATCCCAGATTCTTTAATAATGTGATCTGACTTTGACGGGATGTATAGAGAAAGCAATTAAAAGGATAAGAGAAAAGTAGGGTAAGTAATCCTAAGAACAGTAAGTTACCCACCTACGTAAAAGAAAGTAACCCCTTCAGAGACAGCACAGAATTGCAGAAGTAGAAACTGCTGTGTTTCATGTGGCCTCTCACTGGGTGGCAAGGGCAGACATTCACCTTTGCAGGTAGGAGCTGAAACAGAACCAAAGGTAACATGTGGGCAAAGGGAGGAGGAGCTCCCCCAAAATGAGGAAATAATCGATGAGGGTTTGGGACAATCACAGAGTCAGTGCTTAGCCTAGGAAGAGCCAAGGGCTTCTCTACCACAGGGCAGAGAAGGGGAAGTACCCATGACTCAAAGGGTAATTAAACAAGAGGCCTCTCTTTTGGTAGCTACAGTCCCTTTTCATCGATAGAACACAATCACTTGTGAGTATTTCAGAGCCCTTGCTGTTAAGAGCCCTGGTCCTTGATGCCATGCGGCATGACTCTATCTTAGTAAAGCAGTAAGCTTAAAGAAATATTGAGATTAAAATGCCTGTCTGACTTGGAACAAAATCCATACCCCATGACATCAACCTTAATGCTAACTTTTGATTTTCACTTATTACCTTGAAGACCAGCTATGTATTTTCAACATCTGGGTTGAATTCTTTTTATATTTCTCAAGCAGCCTTCTGCACCTAACCTTGTCATCTTGGTTGTGTCAATTTGAGGGAGAAGTTGGTCAAAACCAAATGAGGTAGAATGTAATTCAAACAACGTTGGGAGTAATCACCAATCTGGCAGAGTACCATAAGGGTATACAAAGATTTATTATTTGTTTCTAGATTCTGGGTCCAGAGAGGGGGAATTCCATTCATTTTGCCTTTTTTTAAGAAAGCAGGTTGAGGTGTAGGGAGAGGGGAATGTCACCCTTTTTGTCCTTCTTGTAAATTGGAGCTGAGGAATGGCTAGGATGTGGTAATGGTGCTGATTTCAGAGTTATCTTGAACCTCAAGGGAAAACCTATTTCTGTGTTTTGGGTGGGTTGAAAGCTCTCTAGCCATCAATGCCTAATTACCAGGAAACTCTATGTAAACTCAGCCCATGCCCTTGGTTGACCTTGTTCCTTGAATTCCTAGAATTTGCAAATAGAGTCTTCAATAACAAGCATCATTAGACAGCTTCTAAAGGGGTAAACTTTGCTATCTGATATAAAGGAAACATTGTACAAAGCACATTCTATTGTAATGATCACACAGCCAAACAAGAAAATGCAAATCCCTTTCCCTGAGATTTGAACAAACTGCTCTGAGGGCTCGCTGGTGGGAAAACGTCTGCCATGCCCATGTAGCCAAATGGAGTCTCATGAAGTGCTTTGCTATTTAGATATTTGAATACAACTTAAGGGGAATAATGTGGTGTAATAAACACAATGTCCACCATATACAGGGTCTGACAGACATGGGTTTAAATTCCAGCTTTGTCATTCACTAATTGAGATACAAGTGAGTTACCTTTAAACTCTTTGGGTCTTAGTTTCTTCATCTGTGAAATGGAAACAATAACTATCTTCGAAGGCCAATATCAAAAGAGCTGATGTGAGTAAGTCACCTGGCATCTAGTGGGCGTTCAGAAAGGTTGGTTTCCTTTTCTTCTTCCTCTCCTCCAAGTGTCCTCACTTGTGTAAAATAATTTCTTGACCAGTTCTTGTCAGAAGACTCAAAAACTTCATGAACTTAAAAACACTCCACCAAACAACCCTTTAACAAACTGCCCCATAAAAGCATCTAGAACAGATGTTTCATTGCTTTTAAAGAGCATAGGGTTTAGCAGCAGAGAAGTTACAGAGTACGATGTTTTTTGAGCAGCAGTTTTAAAGTGGCTGGAAGGTCAAGTCACAAATGATCTAAGGTCCCTTCCAGTTCTATAATGCTATGGTCCCATGAAATTGTAGCAGCTGCAAAGCAAGACTGTCCTTTATGACTCAGAAAAGATGGCACGCACTGCGCTGGCTATCAGGCATACTGAAGATTTGATTAAACCCCTGCTCTCCTCAAATGTTAGCTTTGGGATTAACATATCAAATAAATGCATGTTACCTCTTTGTCAGATGTAGCCAAGGTATTTCTGTAGACTAGTATATTTTAATGGAAAGCATACCTAGTAGTTGAACAGACTAGCAGGTAAATAGTCCAGGAGGATGAGTATGGCTGGGGGGTGGGGCAGGAGAGAGGGGAGGGAAATGATCAGCTCAGTCTACTAATCTCTTCATCACTCATCATCATTATCCGTGAGGGAAACTAGCTATATCTAAATTTATAGATCTTGGGCAAAAATCTATGGAGGTGTTTAGTTCTAAAACTAAGAACTCTCATAAAAATCCAAACAAGGATGCTGAGGTAAAAATGATTTTAATTTGTTTTTAAAATCGGATTAATATCAATTTCGATGACTTTTCAAAAATGAGTTATAGAAAACTTGGTTTTGGAATGTTAAGCATTATTTGAAATAATTTATTTTCAGTGGCTATTTCAGCATGAGAAATAAAATGCAAACACACAACCTATGACAGTGCCTTCCACGGGGGAGAGAGAGAGTGTGTGTGTGTGCCGTGTGTGTCTGTGTGTGTATGTGTGTGTGTTGGGAGGATATCTTTTTTGAGAAGATACATTTTTTTTCCTTCTGCTTTGGGAGTTTATTGTTGGAAAGTACTGCAAGTTTTAAATATCTTTTAATCCAATGGACACATGGATTCAAAACTCACTTTTCTTTTTCCCCCTGAGAGTCAGGGAGAGTCTAAGTAATTAAGAAACAAGAACACACATCTTAAAGATACTTCAAAATCAAGATATTCTTGCCTCGGGAAGTAATAGTCTGTAGCAACAGAGAGCTGCAGAGACAAACATGTTTGAAACACCTAATGCTAGGTTCTGCTTTGACACTTATGACGGGGCTGAAATCCTAGAGCTGTATAAATGCTCCCAGATTGTATTCTAATTTACAGAAAAAAAAGGGGGGGATTGAAATGGAGTCTTCTATTCCAATCTGAGCAGATAAGAGATTTAATTTATGTTAACCAAAACTACATACTATTAAAAATCAGTAAGGAAGGGATTTTACTTGATTGTTTCTGGGTTTTCATATTTTGAAATATTTACATTGGTAAATTTCTGTGGAGTGTTTTCATGAGAAGAACTGAGGGGGTATAAGATGATTAAAAATATTTCTGCCTTTAATTATAGCCTAGAAGGTCAGAATATATATTCTTGCTTTAACTGAATGCTACTTATAATTAATAATGATATAGTTTTTATAGTTGAATTTTCATAGATATGTATGAAAGAAAAATATTTGATTTCAACCTTGCAAAAATAAAGGAAACCATCCAAATTTTAAAAAGTCAATCAATGGATAAAAGCAATAAAGAACAGGGGCTCCTGGTTGTCTCAGTTAGTTAGGTGTTTGCTTTCTGCTTGGGTCATGGTCCCAGGGTCCTGGGATCGAGCCCCACATTGGGCTCCCTGCTTGGTGGGGAGCCCGCTTCTCCCTCTCCCTCTGCCATTCCCTCTGCCATTCCCTCTGCTTGTGCTGTCCGGCTCTTTCTGTCTCTCTGTCAAATAAATAAAATCTTTAAAAAATAAAACTAGTGGGAGAGGGGTATACCAAAATGTACCAATGATATTTTTGTGGTGCTGGAAACCAAGTGATTTTCGTTTTCATTCTCATTTTTTATTGAAGTCTAAATTTCTTGTGTAATTTAAATATTTAAAACATGAAAATTCTTCAGAAGGAAGAACTGGAGTTAGGAAGAGTGTCAGAAGGAGGAAGGTGGAAAGGAAGTCATACTTGAGAAGCCTATTGCTCCCTCTGCCTCTCACACATCTAAGAATCATGGCTCTAGACTAGAAACCCATAGCTGCTCATGTTGGCTTATGAAGTTTGTCAAGATTTTCCCGTTTGTGGCAGAGGTCATGTAGCCGTGTCTTCATCTGAAGATAGATGAAGGTCTGCAGGGAACGGACAGATACCTGATCTGAGATACTATAGGAAAAATGAGCATAATGGAATGGTTAAAGCAAATGGGAGGCAAAGTTCACAACTGTTGGCCCAAATAAATTAGGAGCAAGTCCAAATGATAAAGGGTTGGAGCCACAGAGTGACAAGTAGATGAGGATGGGGCGAGTATGGAGTGTTCAGAGAGAGGCTGGCTGGGATGCCATGGGATTATTGAAGGGAAGGAGTGGGGAGGGGTCACCAAGCTCAAGTAAAGTTTGGGATTTGAGTCATTTGCTGGGATGACACCTAGTGTTCTTGTGGTGCCATCAAAGACTCCTTGCAAAGTTAGAACTTCTAAGGGAAGCCTCAAGAGATTTTC
Source organism: Mustela putorius furo (assembly GCF_011764305.1). Lineage (NCBI taxonomy): Eukaryota > Metazoa > Chordata > Mammalia > Carnivora > Mustelidae > Mustela > Mustela putorius. The sequence goes on from NW_025421987.1 coordinate 79,449,710, forward strand.
ATTAGATGAACCAACTTGGAGCAGTCTGCCTATTGGTAAAGCCATGGGTCCAGTGAAATGGGTTCTGTTTCTCCTGGGTGGAGGTATTTATTTATGGCCTATTTGTGTCACTTCTGCTGGCAGTACATGGTCCTTCAGATGCATAGAGCTAGAAGTTGGCTACCTTTCCAGTATGACTACATGAGTTGTTGCTTAGTTTTTTTCCCAAAACCTAGGGTCTGGTAGAACATCTTGGGACTGAAGCTCTGTTAGTTTCCATGTTGTATGCAGGACGCATCATATGGTCTAAAAACTGATGGACTGGAAATATGTTTTAAAAATCAGAATATTCCACAGTAAAATACAGCTTTCTGATACCTTTGACAAAGATCTGTTAACATTAGACCCCAATGTTCCTGCAAAGGAGCAATGGATAGAGCTCAACAATAGCGTTCATTTTTTTTTTTTTTTACTTCCTGTGTGACTGGAATATTCTCTAAAGGGATTATTTTGTTTACTGGTAAAATGAGACCCTTAGAAACAAACACTTCTTATTCCTCCTCTGGACATCAGGTCTGTGTATGACTCCTGAAACTCCAACATCCTCTAGATCCATGAAGGCAGTGAAATGAGTACAAGAAACTACACTGAGAATGGTGGAGTAGAAAAGTGGAAAGAACAGGGGTCCCTGATGACATCACTGAGCCCCTGATGCCCTCCAGCCATCATAGATTCAGATTTCCTGTGAAGGTGGGGTAATCCATTGTGTTGATTCTAGGTTTCACTTTATTTTCATAGTTTACCATCTCTGAAATCAGAATATATTTTGCCGTGATATTATCTTACAATCACTGCTGGCCAGGGGCAGTCCTGACATAGTTGTCACTGCCTGTGTATGAGTCAATTTGATTGTGATTGCCAGTGATATGACTGACAGCTGCAACCCCTCAATAGCTCAGTCAACAAACCATTAAAGGACATTAGAGTTAGGGATCTTGTGTTCTGTCTGAACACTTTCCACTGACAACTTGTGGAAACATAAAGGAAGCATCATCATCAACATTTCCATGATGACAGTGCTCGGAGAAAAATTCAAGAGACAATAGAGAGCAAGGAATGCTGCATCACCAACACTTTTCACGTCACAGAGGACAACACTGGTTAGGAAAAATATGGATATTGATGGTTCTGAGTTTAAATAGTAATGAAGACAACAAATCAATGTATTTGATTTGTGGTTGTATATATACATATATTTCTGACATATTATATTTAGTATATATGTGATATATGACAAAATATGTTTCACTTTTATAATTTTTTTTCCAATAGATATAAAAAATTTTTTAAATCATTGGAGGACACCATGTCAATGCTAACTGAAGGTATTATTTTTTCTTTCTTAGTGAGTCATAAAATAATGGTTTTGTTATAATTGGTATCTTACATTTGACAAAATCAATAATAAATTCTTTATTGCTTAAGTTGTGACTTTCTGTTTCTTACAATCAAAAATTTCCACAATGGGGGCGCCTGATTTCAGTGGGTTAAAGCCTCTGCCTTCAGGTCAGGTCATGATCCCAGGGTTCTGGGATCGAGCCCCTGAGTTGGGCTCTCTACTCAGCGGGGAGCCTGTTTCCCCCTCTCTCTCTGCCTACCTCTCTGCCTACTTGTGATCTCTGTCTGTCAAATAAATAAATAAAATCTTTAAAAAAAAATTTTCCACAATGATGTAGCATGCAATTTATGAACATCCTAGTCAGTAGATTTCTTTTTAGCTCCCTAAAGAAAAAAGGATAGAATGTGTTAATATTCATGGGAATCTGAGTTCTTGATCTGGCCTCTTCCTAGGTAGCAGTTGAGGCAAGTAGTGACAGGGTTCCTTTCTTGCTAGTATGGTGGGTAGGGCAAGCAAGGGGAAACTTGTCTATGAGCTAAGAAGACATCTCTTCACCCTCCCTTCTGCAAAAGCATGTCACTATTCAACAACCATTAGTTATGCTCCTGTGCTAACGAGCAGTATCTTCTGGAAATGAAAATGTGCCAGCCTCATCACTAAGAGATTTCTTAATTAACCTGCGATACTCTCAGCAACCGAGTTAGCTGTTGTCTTAGAAATGAATTATTTGGGTCTTTTGTCCTATAGTACTCCCTTTATTCTCTCTGACTATTATAGGATCAGGGTGCTCTTTGATTAGCCCATCATAATTTCCTAAAGTAAGCAAGAATTTGAGAAACCGCCCATGGCACATTATTTCATTGCTTGAACTTGCTGCTGATTCTTTTATCCTTTGATAACTAAGTCCTTCCTGAACAATAGCGTTAATTATAACAGTCATTTATTCTACAACTATGCCTTTTCTCTTGCCGGATTTCATGCACATGGACAAGATTAGGGGCCTCCCCCAGAGAGGATTCACCATGGGCATTACCTGTTGGGAGAAGAAACATTTCCTGCTCTTCAACCTGTGCCTGCCCCAATCATTCATTCCTGAGAAATACTTGCCACAATGTGGGCCTTGCTTCTTCAAGACTAACTAATACAGGGACTGAGAGTTTCATCCCTGTGAGAAACTGCACATTTCTCATTAAATGCAAATTTGTCATTTGAAAAGGTTGAATAGAATTCTATTTTTAAAAAGAATTCCAGTTGGTTAAATTTAGTGTCATAAAAAAAAAAAAAAATCAAACCAAGAATAGTTTCTGGCTTTGAGCCCACAGTGTTTCTTTTGTTGTGAATTGGGTGTATTTTCATTCACTGTAAGCATTTTCTGCAGTGTTTGTCCTTTTGAGAACACATATTGATGATTCTGTTGGCTTTAATAGTACCTGTCTTTCCTTCAGAAGTAACTTATCTAAATTTTATTATTGTCAAACAGATAGGACCTTCATTTTTATTTTAATTTTTAGCCCTTTTGCCTCTTCCGTCATAAATCAGGACTGCTGTCTTCCTTTCCACCACCCCCATCTTTTAACAGATGCCACATTTGCTCCTCCCCCAGTACTGCAAATGAGATAGCTTAAAAGACAGATCTTTGCATGTTCTGCTAACAGTTCATTTGATTCTGAAGACTGAATAGTCTACCAGTGTCTTGCCAGGCTCCCTGACCTGCCTGTGATCTCCTTTTACTTTTTATTCAACTCTTCCTTGGGCACCTGGTGATTACAAGAAGGCAACTTCTGTTAATTGAATGCATATTTGGTGCTTCTGGGCCTGGCCCTGGGTGCCCAACAGACATAATCCCATTTAACCTTTCTCACTGCTTTAAAGGTAGATATTATTATTCTAATAAAGGCAAGGAAACCAAACCAAAGTGATGAGGCGACCACAAGCCTGGTTTAACCAGCTAAGTGGCAAAGCTAAATTTTACCACCTCATTTTCCTGACTCTGAAAAAAATCTGCCTGGCTATAGAAGTAACAGTCAGAGTCTCCTAAAAATGTGTTAATTTCTCTTTTTTGGGGGTTGATGTAGATTTTTAGGCTACCTTACTTTTTATTATCTTCATGGCATAGAAACACAAGAATGATCATATCCATGAACTCAAGTCTCCATGTACTGATCTTGATATTTTGGTATGTTTTATTTCAAACTATACCACATCTGAGACATCATCACCAGTTTTTTGCATTAATTTCTGAGGTAAATTTTCTCCTAAATTTGTGTTCAGTGTGTTTCTTGTCAGAAGTCTGCCAAGGGTCAGGATTTCATGATAGACTCTGTTTCATAATCCCATTTGAACCTTTTTGCTCTATAGCAGATTCTCTGGCATAAGGTGAGACAAGACCATAGTCATCTCAGAGTGCTATGTGGGGAATATGCAGTCTTTCAGGCTACTGGTGACTGAAACCATATACCATAAATAAACCTAACTTTGCAGTATGTAATATGGGAATGCTAAATCAGTGTTTGTACAGGAATCAATAGTTCTGATCAGTTGATGGATTTGCTGAGAAATGCTTTAAAAATAACAAGGGCAATGTAAAGAGCCCAAATCCAGCTGCACCGTCTTCATCCCATAGGAAAGGCACCTGCTGGCTCCTCCTGTGATTTCTCAGACTCAGCTGAATAGTCTGAGGTCCTTGGGATTCTATTCCAAGAAAGCAAAATTATGGGATGATTTAATTCTAGATCAGTCAGCTTCAGGATAGAAAGATCTGTTCCTGAATATTTGAAACTCCTTCTCTAAAGACAAAGCTACACTAAAGAAGAACTCTGTAATTCAGTCACCCTAGGGAACAAATCAACTAACAAATTTGGAAGCAAAAGGAAGACAATTTTATGTAGCTTTTAACAAATTTGCTCATTATCTGTTTAATATTTTCTGGGCTGTGAACAGTGATTAGTATATCAAATTAATTCTTGGATGGTTTGCTTGGCTGACTAAGTTAGGATTCCCAGGAACAGTAAACAAAAGATCATCTAATCCAATTGGATCAGCTTCTTTCCCCCACCCGCTACATAGTCCCTGTCTGTTTCCCCCAGTTCTGGTAATTAAACAGTTAAACAATCTAGTAATTAAACAATCAAACAATCTTGTTTCTCAGCACTGTTGTGGACCATGAGGCACTTTACCCTGTGGTCTACTCATGGGATTTTAGGGAAATCTGAAATTGTATGGAACTTTTAATTTTCATGAACCAAGTGCCTTTCTAGAGAGAGATCACAGCTTTCATCAGATTCTCAAAGATCCTCAGAGACGAATGGTAACAAACCTTGGTGAAAAAAGTCATAATTGAATGAACTTTTTCATTTCTTCTTTTTGTGCGGAGGTCTGTCCACTGATAATACTAATGAACTCAGTCTCTATTCTAGATGCTTCGGATACATGATTGAACAAGACTAGATTTCCAGCTTTCCCCACTCCCCCACCCATCAGAGACTTAAGTTCAAATAGGGGAGTAAGATAATAAGAAACCATTCAAGTAGGTGAGCCAAGAACTTGCTAATACTGGTAAGAGTAAACATGGCCACTCTAGATTGGTGGTTATTGTCACCCGTGGGTTTTTTTTTGTTTTGTTTTGTTTTGTTTTGTTTTTTTGTATTTCTTTTTGTAAACACTTCTTGTAGGCAGTTATGTCCCTTGAAGCCACCTGGGGAATCCCATGGCACCTCTTTGGTATTCCCATAGATGAGTGTGTGCAGATGCCCGAGCGGTCCCCGCTTTGCAGGCCCGTCTGTTGAGCGCCCGAGTGCCCAGCTGCCTGCCGCACATAACGAGAGCTTGCGCCATCCATCCGCACTGACAAAGGGAAAATGAGAGGCACGGACCTTGACAAGCTCTGCCTCATCCAAAAATAAAATTGATTCAGGCCACTAAAAAACTCCAAGCTCTTTCATTAATAGGCCTTGGAAAACCACAATAAATCAGCCTATTAGAGTGCAACAGGGGTGCAAATTGGTGTCTCAGTTAATGTAGATAAAGATTTCAGTGCACACTGAATATATCAAAAATTTAACACATGCTGCTTGCAGAGTTTTAATGAATACAAAAAGCTCAATTGCTTAAAACCAACACAACCCAGGCATTACTTCATTTAGCTGTCAATAAAATTGTCTCTTATTTTATTTTCTAATGGTTTATCAATACTGGTAATTTGCGGCTGGTTATAAAAAGGAGGATGAGGGGGGAGGGAAAGGAATTTAAATAAGTCCTGCTAACTAGAAAAGAGGTTGTGGGCCAATTTTGTTCTGCTACATAAGTTAATGACCAGATGATGTGAGGTAGTGAAATCTCCATTGCTTCTGAGACTACAAATATCAACCTCATTTGGAAGAATATATTAAGTCAGGGCTGCACTGTGCTCTGCAAATCTGTTGTTGTCCTTTGATAAAGGATGTTAGGCATTGCAATCTAGCCTCTCAAATAAGTTCTCCAAGGGAAACATGATTTTGCTCTGTTTTTCCCCCCCACATAATATAACAGTGATGTTAAGTTTGCTGGTAGAAGCCCAATGCAAGATTTCACCTGCCTTAACCCCTTTCTATAAAATGCAGAATCAATAGGAAACCTATTTTTGAAGCAGGTGAGGAAACTCCATCACTGTAGCTGAAACAAACAAGTCTTCTCTTGTTTCCCCAGTGCAAGAAGGGAAGGGCCCTAACCATGGTCCTTACCTACATAACTTCGTAGGTGTGAGGGAAGTGACACTGTTTGTTTTTCCCTGAATGATATTTATGTAATTTTAAAAAACCAGATTCATGTTAATGAACTAACCATGAGAAGTCATTCATTGATTGATAAACAATTGTGACAGGCTAATGTATTAATAAATTAATGTAGAGATTAACCTGTGCCTTATTATTATTATTATTATTATTATTTTCTTGCTTGAGCAGACTCATTAGAAAATGAGCATAGAAGTAATTGTGTCCTTCACCCATAGAAGAAGGGTAATAAGGCTGCTGTGTTCTCTAGTTTCTAGGCTTCTTTGCCCAGGAAAATATTTTCCACTCCCCTCCCCTCCTCTCTCTCTTCTTTTTTTCTTTCTTTTCTTGATTTCCTTTTTCCTCTAAGGCTGGTGGGGAAGCACCAGTTTGATGACTTCTTTACTCAGTCCTTTTGGGGTTCTTTCTAGGCCTTGAAGAAAATGAGTCTGAAATATTCTGCTATTGGTATTGACCTGTCCCCTGCTCCCATATACCCCTTCCTGAGGTGATAACACCTTAGAAAGAGAATGGTCTTCTGGGTGATTTAAGTGGTTACCCCTAAAGGCTGCCACCTTGGAAGTGGGGAAAAGGGGTCTAAGAGCCAGCCAAAAGTGGTTGACCACACTCCATCACCTCCTAGAGGAGCAGAAAGAGAAACAGTGTCCAGGTAACCAAGGCTGACTAATGGCCTGAGGGCAAGTCTCTCATTTTCATGGACTGCCTGAGCCCAAGAGGGGAAGAAGACATCCCAGTAAATGATTCTGCTATTTTTATTTTTTTTTTTTAGCATTTGACAATTAAGAAATTAGATCGGAGTAAGGTATGTTTTAGAAAGGTAAAGAATTGTGGCACTTCTTGCGGTCTGTGTTGTGGGACAATTCTTTATTATGACACACTTATTGAGCATCTGAGCTAGACCTTAAGCTAGGCAGATGGAAAGAGCCACTGCCTTTTCTCAGGGGAATCAAATTCTAGTAGGGAAGGCAGACAAAGGGACAGAGAACTATAACATGGGAAGGATTCTTTTCTAATATTGTGAGCAAAAGGCAGGGGACAGTGCAGAGGAGGGGTAGCTGAATCTGTGTCTTAAAGAAGAGTAATAAGGGAGAGAAGGGGTGGAATAGTTCAAAATGAGGGATCAACATTTGCAAAACCACAGAGTTGTAGAAGGTTGCCCTGTGTGGAGGACCCGTGAGAAGTTCTGTGTGCGTGAAGGTGGGGCGGTAGTGTACCTGGTAGGAAGTGATAAGAGCAGAGGTCCCTCAAGGACTTGGGGAATGAGTGACATCACCTGAAAGAATATTTCAGCTTAGTCTCTGCTCAAGGAGACATAAATGTTTGAAATTGTACAGTTTGCATATAAAAGACACCTGATACAGGATTTTCCCAAATTTGACAAAAATATTAAAAATGTACGTGACATTTGCCAGTAATGAGTTGTGAGACGGAAAGAAATTTTCTAAATTATCAACTGTGTTATAGGAAAAGCTGAATTATCTGTCTAGTCTCTCTATAGAAAAGTTATTGCAGAATTTGGTCATAGGAAGAGACAATCAAAAATTATGCAGCCAAAACATGTAGAATAAATGCATTTATAGAGGTTTGTCAAGCAGATAATTAACAAATCTTAAGTTACTTTTTTCCCCTGCATTTTGGAATATTTTTGGTATTTGTTGGGTTTTAAAAGTTAATGATTTTATGCTTTCTTTTCTCATTTTAAGTAAATATTCACTGTTGACCTCCTTCTATTTTTATACTTCTGTATTATTATTCTTAAAGAAGTCTTCCCAGGTTGTTTAAACTTCAGGTTCCCTCAACGTTGGGTTAGCCTCTAGGTAGGCGAAGATCCTGAGGAGGTGGGTTGGGTCCAGTTTGAAATCTGAGCCTCAAGAAATGTTGGAGGACCTTCATGTTCACTTGAGGCTTCACATCAAGTGGAGCTTCACTTTCCTTGTGAGGAACCTGGACCAAGAGAAGTCATGTGACTTCCAAAGTTCTCTGACCTTTTTAGTAATAGATCCAAGAGTAGGACCCCATGTCTTACTTCGCTGGCATGTCATGTTCTTCAGATTAAAGTCTATGAAGTACAAGCATCAGATCAGGGCAGAGGTCACAAATTCATTGGATTTGGCCAGTATGATGTTTAAAAAACCACCTGATGTCAAGACCTTTAGTTGGGACATGCTCTCTGCTGTTCTCATAGTCCTTTCCACTTCCACTGTCCTATACTTGGGTGATGGATGTAACTGAACTGTTAGCTTGCAAAGACATTTGGCTTAGGGCAACTGTGCTTGGAGAACAGAGAGGTTTTGAAACTGTAGGTCTGAGACAGTCCCTTCCTATAGTATTGCTGGGTGTGTGTTCCCTTATGAATCTGCCATAGCAATATCCATCAGCAGCTCTGGCCTTTGAGTTATTGGGTAGGAAAAGAACAGAAGTGAGATTTTACCTGCCAGTTATCCTCAGGGAGACAGGCATGCTGGTGTTTTGTGGACATGCAACCATGGGCAGGGGAGACTGGAGGAAGACATACTCTTTGAAGGAGAGCACTGACTATGAGAGCAGTCCACTGAGAGTATACCTCAGCAAGGAACTATTTGTATTTCATTTCAGCCCTCAACCACACCATATCTGGCCATTTAAGTTCCAAAGAAAATGCAGTACTGCAGGTGTTCTCAGGATAACAATGGCCCAAGACTTGGTATGTTTTCAGTTATGAAAGCAGCTAAAAATTCGCTAGCAAGGGACATGATTTCAAACCATTATGTTGTTTTAAAATTCTGACTGATTAACACAAGAAAGTCTTCTTAGCTATTAGTTAATCCACACTGGGAGATAATTTAAAAAGAATGGCTATCAATTTGGTACAGCTAAGTACTCTCTTGATATCAGGCTCTAGGCCCAACTATAAGGTACCTTGGACTATTTTTCTTAAGGATATATGTAAGGTTTTAGCATATATAAGGTATTATGAACCTCTGCATTGTTCTTAAGAAAGTCTGCATTTATCTAAGACCTACATGCTATAGTTTTATATTTATTATCTCAAATTCACTTGATAATCTTATAGTATTTTCATGTTATAAATAAAGAATTTGAGGCTTAGAGAGGTTATTATAATCCAAGACCACACACTTATTAATATAACTGACCTAAAAGTAGAACAGAGTTCTTTTTGGTTGCATAGGTATTATATACTGTATTATATACTGCTGCCTCAACACAACTACCATGAAGAAAAGCTAAAACCAATGAGTAGTGGTAAGCAGGACTCTTATGAAAGGCCTGTATTCTACCTGAGTATAAGTCATGGTACTAAGCCATCACTCTTGAAACTGGTTCATTGCATTTAGTTCTAGGTTCTGTTGTGGGTTTGTATTGATGGGCTGGGGGACTGCCATATTGTTCAATGACTGCCTATTTTTGAATATACTTACTTTTTAAATTTTAAAAAATTTTTTAATGGGGGGAGGGGCAGAGGAGGAGAGAGAGAATCTCCAGCAGACTTCTTGCTGAACACAGAGCCAGATGTGGGGCTCAATTCCAGGACCCTAAGATCATGACTTGACCTAAGACCAAGAGTCAGATGCTTAATCAACTGAACCACCTAGATGCCCCTGGATATAGTTATTTTTTTCCTCCTGGGGAGATCTGGGAACAGAGTCACTGGGCTACCTTGTATCCATCTCTAGGGACTGCCTATGTGCCTTTCTACTTTAACATCTAAAGATTTAAGGAACCTGGTCCTCCTTTGCCACCACATTCTTTCATCGGCACCCAGAAGAATTTTTGCCTACATGGCTTCACTTTTCTTTCAGAACTGGAATTTTCTATGGTGGACAGACTGGCTGATATCTTAAGATTTGATGGATTTTTTGGTGAATGACTTCAAAGTATATAAACTCGTGGTAGTTAGATTCTGAATTCCAGGAGAGACTGAAGACTTTGCCCCTCACAAGTCCCTACTGCAGTTTTTGCTTCTTTTTTCAGCCATGTGGAAGTGAAGGACAAAAACTGTACAGTGATTAAAAAAAGTGTGCTCCATTGGGCACCTGGATGGCTCAGTGGGTTAAACCCTCTGCCTTTGTCTCATGTCATGATCCCAGGGTCCTGGCATCGGGCTCTCTGCTTAGTGGAGAGCCTGCTTCCTCCTCTCTCTCTCTCTCTGCCTACTTGTGATCTCTGTCTGTCAAATAAATAAATAAAATCTTAAAAAAAAGTGTGCTCCAAATTGGAGGCATCACTGTGAACTCATTATTTTCAACATATTTATATGTGTGTATGCATGCACATGTGCTCATACATGCATATATGTAAGTATATGTGTGTATTTGTGTATACATGTGCATATATTTCCCTACTCTGTCTGCTGAAAGAGCTAGAACCGAAAAGACCCCTATAACAATGAGCACGCCCAATGTTCAGATTTTGGTCCCTAATACATCATGTACTAAAAGAACAGAGATGTCTCAGTGAAATGGAGGACATGTAGGACATGTAGGACAGGCATAGAAAGTTCTGGAGGATCCTGGAACATCTTATTATGCCAGAAAATAAGGGAATGTTTTAAAAAATGATGAGGATATGTCATAAAGATAAGAGAAAGCCTGAAGTGACTTCTAGTACTCAGAGATGGAACAATTGAATATCAAAATAAACAAGGAGAGTGTGCATATAAAACCAGGAAAGAAAAGAGAAATCCATAAAACTATACTGGTAGTAAAGAGATAAGTAAATAAACAGAAGAAAAGGAAGAGCTCTTATTTGGTACAGAATGCCAAGAAGCTGACTGGTAAATGTGCAGCCATTGTTTTATAAACATCTTAGTCGAGAATGGTTCAGGAAAAATCATCAATGAATGCTAAATCCAGGGAGGGGGGGATTTCGATGAAGAACAGCCTATTTTCATATTCTTAAAATGACTCCCCACAGACTGCTTATTAGTGTCAAGGGGAATAATTATAAAATATATGGGTAGAAATCAGATAACACCTTGATTAGATAAACAAACTGAAATCACCAATGAAGAGCAAATAAACATTGTATACTTCCAGGATGTGCTACCATGAGAACATAATACAACTTCTGAATATTCTGACCAGAAATGTGTGACTGAAATGTAATTATAAGGACACATAAGACAAACCTCAAATCACGTATTTTCTGCTAGAAAGAGCGGAGGAAGGAACTCTATTCTTCAAAATGTCAATGTCCTAAAAGACAGAAGCTGTGGAAATGTTTTAGATTAAGAGATTAAAGTAACATGATGACTACATGCAAACCTGATCCTAGACTGAATCCTGTATTAGATGGAAAAAACAAAACAAAACAAAAAACAATAAAAGACATTTTTAGGTCAATTGGAAAAATTGGATTATACAGATTAGGTTTAAAATTTATATTAATGTTAATTTACTGAATGAGAGACCTGTGCTGTGGTTCTGTAAGAGAATATTCCTGTTTTTAGGAAACAGGCACTGAATCATTTAAGAGAAAAAGGACATGATGTATTCAACTTTCTTCCAAGTGTTTCAGGAGAAAAATATCATATATAGTGTCTGTTGTATATAATATTTAAAACATTATTTATATGTAGGGTGAAGAGAAAGTGAGCAAGCAGGAATGCAAACAAGGCAAACAAATGTAACTATTAACAATCAGAGGATCTGGGTAAAGAACACATCTGTGTTTTTGTACTATTCCGATTCTTGCTAATTTTTTGTATGTTTGAAATTATTTATAAACAAAAACTTAAGAGAGAGAGAATTCCAGCCTTGGCTGTTGTGTTTCCAAATCTGGTTATTTACTAGGTATGTGATTTTTCCCCCTTTTTTTTTTTCATTTTTTAAATTTATTTATTTATTTATTTATTTATTTATTTATTTGATTTATTTTCAGCATAACAGTATTCATTATTTTTGCACCACACCCAGTGCTCCATGCAATCCGTGCCCTCCATAATACCCACCACCTGGTACGCCAACCTCCCACCCCCCGCCACTTCAAACCCCTCAGATTGTTTTTCAGAGTCCATAGTCTCTCATGATTCACCTCCCCTTCCAATTTACCCCAGCTCCCTTCTCCTAACTCCCCATGTCCTCCCTGCTATTTGTTATGCTCCACAAATAAGTAAACCATATGATAATTGACTCTCTCTGCTTGACTTATTTCACTCAGCATAATCTCTTCCAGTCCCGTCCATGTTGCTACAAAAGTTGGGTATTCATCCTTTCTCATGGAGGCATAATACTCCATAGTGTATATGGACCACATCTTCCTTATCCATTCGTCTGTTGAAGGGCATCTTGGTTCTTTCCACAGTTTGGCGACCGTGGCCATTGCTGCTATAAACATTGGGGTACAGATGGCCCTTCTTTTCACGACATCTGTATCTTTGGGGTAAATACCCAGGAGTGCAATTGCAGGGTCATAGGGAAGTTCTATTTTTAATTTCTTGAGGAATCTCCACACTGTTCTCCAAAGAGGCTGCACCAACTTGCATTCCCACCAACAGTGTAAGAGGGTTCCCCTTTCTCCACATCCCCTCCAACACATGTTGTTTCCTGTCTTGCTAATTTTGGCCATTGATATCTCAATGTGGTTTTAATTTGAATCTCCCTGATGGCTAGTGATGATGAATATTTTTTCATGTGTCTCATAGCCATTTGTATGTCTTCATTGGACACTTTCTATAAAGCCAACATTACCTTGATCCCCAAACCAGGCAAAGACCCTACCAAAAAGGAGAATTTCAGACCAATATCACTGATGAATATGGATGCTAAGATTCTCAACAAGATCCTAGCAAACAGGATCCAACAGCACATTAAAAAGATTATCCATCATTGGGGCACCTGGGTGGCTCAGTGGGTTAAGCATCTGCCTTCAGCTCAGGTCATGATCTCAGGGTTCTGAGATCGAGTCCCGTATCGGGCTCTCTGCTCGGCAGGGAGCCTGCTTCCTCCTATCTCTCTCTCTGCTTGCCTCTCTGCCTACTTGTGATTTCTGTCAAATAAATAAAATCTTTAAAAAAAAAAAAAAAGATTATCCATCATGACCAGATGGGATTCATCCCTGGGCTACAAGGATGGTTCAACATTCGCAAATCAAGCAGCGTGATAGAACAAATTAATAAGAGAAGAGAGAAGAACCCCATGGTCCTCTCAATTGATGCATAGAAAGCATTTGACAAAATCCAGCATCCGTTCCTGATTAAAATGCTTAGGGATAAAATGTATAGAGATAGAGAGAACATTCCTGAACTTCATAAAATCTATCTATGAAAGACCCACAGCTAATATCATCCTCAATGGGAAAAAGCTTGCAGCCTTCCCGTTGAGATCAGGAACAAGACAAGGATGCCCACTTTCACCACTCTTGTTCAATATAGTATTAGAAGTCCTAGCAACAGCAATCAGAAAACAAAGAGAAATAAAAGGTATCCAAATTGGCAATGAAGAAGTCAAACTCTCTCTCTTCGCAGATGACATGATTCTTTATATGGAAAACCCAAAAGACTCCACCCCCAAAATACTAGAACTCATAAAGCAATTCAGCAACATGGCAGGATACAAAGTCAATGTACAGAAATCAGTGTCTTTCTTATACACTAACAATGAAAATACAGAAAGGGAAATTAGAGAATTGATTCCATTTACTATAGCACCAAGAACCGTAAGATACCTGGGAATAAACCTAACAAAAGAGGTAAAGGATCTGTACTTGAGGAACTATAGAACAATCATGAAAGAAATTGAAGAAGACACAAAAAGATGGAAGACCATTCCATGCTCTTGGATTGGAAGAATAAACATTGTTAAAATGTCTATACTGCCTAGAGCAATCTATACTTTTAATGCCATTTTGATAAAAATTCCACCGGTATTCTTCAAAGAGCTGGAGCAAATAATCCAAAAATTTGTATGGAATCAGAAGAGACCCCGAATCGCTAAGGAAATGTTGAAAAACAAAAATAAAGCTGGGGTCATCACGTTACCTGATTTCAAGCTTTATTACAAAGCTGTGATCACCAAGACAGCATGGTACTGGCATAAAAACAGACACATAGACCAGTGGAACAGAGTAGAGAGCCCAGATATGGACCCTCAACTCTAAGGTCAATTAATCTTCGACAAAACAGGAAAAAACATACAGTGGAAAGAAGACAGTCTCTTCAATAAATGGTGCTGGGAAAACTGGACAGCTATATGTAGAAGAATGAAACTCGACCATTCTCTTACACTGTACACAAAGATAAACTCAAAATGGATAAAAGGCCTCAATGTGAGACTGGAATCCCTCAGAATCCTAGAGGAGAACATAGGCAGTAATCTCTTCGATATCAGCCACAGCAACTTCTTTCAAAATATGTCTCCAAAGGCAAAGGAAACAAAAGCGAAAATAAACTTTTGGGACTTCACCAAAATCAAAACCTCTGCACAGCAAAAGGAACGGTCAAAAAAACAAAGAGGCAACCCACGGAATGGGAGAAGATATTTGCAAATGACAGTACAGACAAAAGGTTGATACCCAGGATCTATAATAAGCTCCTCAAACTCAACACACACAAAATAGACAATCATATCAAAAAAATGGGCAGAAGATATGAACAGACACTTCTCCAATGAAGACATACAAATGGCTATCAGACACATGAAAAAATGTTCATCATCATCACTAGCCATCAGGGAGATTCAAATTAAAACCACATTGAGATATCACCTTACACCAATTAGAATGGCCAAAATTAACAAGACAGGTATGTGATTTTAAACAAGTTTTGTAGTCACTCTGTGGCTCAGTTTTCTCAACTAGAAAGTTAAAATAATAGTACCTTCCACATAGGGTTTTTGTGAGAAATAACAGAGATAGTGAAAGTGTTTATTACTGTTGACTTGGATGTCTTTTCATTAAGGAGATGCCCTAGCCTTGAGAGGTAAATTAGGAACTTGGATGAAGCTTGGGGTTTGCAGCATGAAGGAAGATACTGAGGTAGGTCCCCAGCCTAGGACCCCTGCTAAAGGTGCATGAGATATGTCTGGGAAAGGAATCCTCTTTGTCCCAAGTTCAGAGATTTGGGGGAACAGCTGGAGGTACTGGTAAAGAGTGAGCGTACTTAAGTATCTGCTTTAATTCCAGCAGAGGTGGTAGTGACTCTGATATAGTCAGCCAGTGAGATCATGAGATTCAGGGGCCTGGCGATCTTTCTAGAAAATAAAGACCAGAGGACCAGAGTCTTTTGGCGAGGGAAGGTGAATGTTTCCCAATAACAAAAGCAGCAGTGAAAATAACAAGTTTGATGCATGGAAATAGGACAATTATAAATAAACCCAGTACAAGTTCTCTCCAAACAGAGGGTGCCTTGTGAAAAATTCTGTCAGCTAACAGGATGCTTAAAGGGCAGTATCAGGCAAGAGGAGAAAAATGTTGGCGGTGCACTGGAGAGGTTGAAGGCCGAATCTGTTGTGCCCACGTCGGATTCCTAATTTGGATAGTTTCTCTCACAAACTCCTTATTTGAACTCAGCTGTGGCAGTGTTAAGATTAGAAACATAATGCATTCCACATGTGCCTGGAAGCCTGAGAGGCCACATCGCAGGGTTTTTGGTGGTGCCTGCCAAGGTGGCCCCCTGGAAAGCCACCTTGTGGTGACCCTGGCTGGAGTCACTCTCCCTAGTCATGAATAATAATTGTTAGAGGGGAGCAAGGCAGGGGCTTGACCATCTTCTTTACTCCTCATCTCCCTCAGTACTTGGGTGAGGGGAGGAGCATGGAAAAGGGCAGTGGTGTGTGACTGAGAGTGTAGGGAATCAGGGAGTAGGGAGAGCCCTTATGGATCCTTTCTCTTCCCTTTTGTCACCTCGCTGCACCCTGAAGCTTTCAGTTGGTGTGTTATACTGCTCAATGGAATAACCCTACCTCATCTGGCCAGAGGGGTGTGATGAGGAGGAGCCCAATCTTATACTGAAATTCCCTAGTCAACTGCTTCCTGTCTTAGGACTTGGGAAGAATTAGCCTTTCTGGTCTTCAGTTTTCTCAGCAGCAGAACGAGGTAATTTCTCCAGGCTCATGAGGAAGGGAGGAGGTGACTAGCATTAAGGCTCTAGGACAAGCCTGGCTTCAGAAGGTGTCCAGTAGACAGTTGAGTTGTCAGCATCATTCTGTGAGCACTTGAGTAGAGGCCTGGCCTTCTCTTTCTACCTCAGTGTCTGGCCTCCAGATCCCCAGAGTGAGCACAGATCTGTCATGATCCTGAAATGTCCATCAGCTGGACGGCTTGTATTAACTCCTTTTCCTTATGGCTCCAATGGTGCTAATGTTAAAAGTTGCCTTCCCTTTTACCCTCTCAAATAGCAAACCGTGCTGAATCTCCTCATTCCTAGCATAATTAATATTTAGCATTTTGGTAGTATGTCTCAGCTTAAACAGTTATATAGCAAAATCATGCTTACACCTGATTTACATCTCTTTCTAGTCTTCTAAATGGTCTGCCTTCTTTTTCTAGGACTCAGACTGACCATTCTTGAGCAGAGAAGAAACTTAGAGATGTTTTCAGGGTCAAGTAAGTCTGATGTTGTGTGTGTGTGTGTGTGTGTGTGTGTGTGTGTGTCTGTGCGTGTGCGCGCGTGCACATATCATTAGGTTTATTTTGAATGAAACCAGACCTTGTTGTGAAGTTGTTTTCATGTTTCCAGTTGAGCCTAAAGCCTTTATGGTCTGAGTGAATTATTTTCTTATCCTATACAACAATATAAAGCCCTATGAGTTCTTGTCTGGTTTGATATGTGGATAAAATTCCCTTTTATCAATTGCTAGTCAGAAGTATAACAACAAAAGAATTAATTTAGAGTCAGAAGATCTTGACTTGAGTCTTGGCTTTACCCCTTGCCAGTTCCCTAAACTCAGACAAGTAAATTCACCTCTCTGAGCCTCAATTTCATCTAGAAAATGGAGATTAAAAAATATCCCTGCCCAGGCCAGTGCTGAGGATTAGATATGGTAATATACAGGGAACATTGGTAAAGTGTAAAGAGCATGCCAATGTTCATTTATTGTATTTATTGATTTTTTTTCCACTGTGCAACTGAGGATTTTCAGAAGAAGGAGAAAACACAACTTCTGTTTTCAATATATGGTGATTATTAAGTTAGACCTTATGCATTTTTGTATTTAATCCTACCTTTTCTGCTGATGGCTGTGGCTTAAACCTTTATGCTTCTCTACTAACTTAATAATATAACAGTATCTGCCTCTTTTGAAAGGAAAAATGAGCCAATAGATAGAAGAACATTCTGCACTCCAGGGAGGAAATGTGTTCAGGACATCTAAGGTAGCGCTCTTATTGTTAGCATTATTCACCTGGATCATTTTTGTGCTGATACAGTAACATTATCACCACCCAAAGTGGAAAAAAAATAAATTATTGATGGCTTTGCATACTCATGCTGGGTTCCAGAAAAGGTTTGTGAATAGCAAGGACTTGAGCTGAAGTCTCCAAAGGAACAATGAAGCACAGTGGAAAGGAGACCTGTGGGGATCAGTTTCCAGCTACATTGTGGCAAAATGAATAATTCAAGAATACAGTTTTGGGTTAGGTATCCTTTTCAGCATCTTTCTAAACCTCTCTTTCTACCATGGCGAGATCGCATAACTATTAAATATCATGTCAAGGAGTCTTTCTTGACTGTTGTGTTGTATGGTAGCAGAGTGAAGTATGTGATGTTTCAAATAGATTACATTATGTTCGTAATGTAAAAGTAGTTATTGCAATTGTGATCCCTAAATACTTGAGAGATAAGTGGTAGGAGAAGAGTAGGAAAATGAGATCCGTATGTGGCATAGCCACACAGATCATGTGTGAACATTTTGGTTAGATACATCCTTTCTGTAATTCTGGGCAAGTTCATTTTTTGCAGCCAGTGATTCCCTTTATACCATTTCTTAGATAGCTTCACTAAATTTATTTATAATTTGCCTTTTCCGAAAAGAATTTTTGGAGATTTAAAAAGGAAAACACACACAACTTGTTAATAACACATATATGTATAAGAAGTTGGAGAAAATGTTAACCACTAGGCTTTTTCTTGGGGGAGAACTGTTTTTTGAGTACGTTGATGATTTGCCCACAGGAGAAAGAGATATCCCAAAGGCATACCTAAATAACCAAAGATGATTCTTGAGCTGCTATGCACAGGCCAAGAACAGAAATATGTGTTATTCCTAAAGAGATTCAAGAGATTGAGATGAGCACAGGAATGGGTTGGTGATACAGGTGGGTGAAATTTCTAAGCGATGTGCGTTGTCTCACCTGGGTTTTCCCTCTGGCTCCATCACTTATAGACATCTGTGGTAAGACATTTCCGAAAATGCTTACTTTTGTGTTTCTGGTGGCAACCAGTGAGGAAAACAAGCCTTGGCAACAGAAGGTGAAAGGGAGGATTCTGAGCCAGAGGCTTGGAGGCATCAGCTGATGTCTGGGTTGCAGAGATACAGAAACAAAACAAAGTCCAAGAAAACAGGCAGGAAGTAAATTCCTCAGTAATTTATAATTGTTAATGGAGGATCGTGGTTCCAGCTCTTGCTTGGAGTTTCCTGGCAGCCATTGTAGAAGGGAAGCAATGGTCAGCTCCGTATTTCTTGTTCTCAGGAAGGAAGATGCATACTATCCTCAGAAATTATTTTTCAACTTTAATTTTAAAAGTTACTTCTTATGCAAGGCTTTCCACAAAATACCTCAAATGATATGAAGAAAAATGCCTTCAAAAGCAGTTTTATAGTTAATGTAGAAGCAGATTTACGTGGCTGATGCTTGAACCATCTTCAGTTGGAGTCTAGGGCATGGGACCTAGAGCACACACAGTGAAAAGAATTCTTGGAAGGACTAAACCAATCTAGTATAAGTATCTGGCTCTCTCTACTATGTGCTTTTGGGTGATATGCCAAATCGTCCCATCCTGGTTGATCAACCCAAGCCAGTCAAAGTAATTCCTTTCCCCTTGCTATTGACTCACTCAGGAATCAGACTATGCCCTGATCCTGGCCACTGAGAAGTGAGGGGTGAAAATCTAGGGAACTTCTGGGAAAGATTTTCCCCATCTCAAGTAGGAAATACAGGAAGAGTGTCTCTCTTCTTTCATGGACCATTGTTGTCCATGAAGTGACACCAGTGGGAATGGCACTCAGGATGGCAGAGTGGGTAAATAGGAAAGACTCTTCTTGAGCTACTGAGTCAGTCATCCTTGGAAATTGAGTCCTATGCAAACTAATATGTTTCCTTCTTAGTTAAGTTAGTTGAAGATTGTCTTACTTGCATTTAGAAACATATTGACTGATATATCTTTCAATAATCTATAATCACCTAATGATTAAAAACAGTGGAAATCAAAGAAAACAAGCAGATGAAGTCATGACCCATCCTTTGGCTTGCCTGTCCAACAGCCTCATTCTTTATCACTGTCCACCTCCAGATATACCTCTGTGCTCCAAGAACAATAAACTTGCTTGCTCTCACCATTATTTTTCTTGCAACGGACTATCCTTTTCCCAGGAGAGCTCCCTTACCCCGCCTTGAGTGAGTGTACATATATATGCACACATTCCAGCACCCATGCAACGTCTCTGGCCTGGCCTCTTCTGTTCAGCCTTCACTCTTTCAAGTTCATTCAGATGCCATTTTCCCAGGATTGGGGAACAAGGATCTCCTTTGACATGTACCCTCAGTCCCTGCCCATTTAGAGTATCTGTGGTAAGGAGTCTTAAAGTTGTCCCCAGTGATCTCTACTTGCTGGTATTCATGTCCCTATGCAGTCTTTTCCCTTTGATATAGCTGGAACTGTGAGTGACTTGTAATGAATAGAATGTAGCAGAAGGGTGTGCATTTTCTCCCCAAGATGTCACTTCCAAGATTAGGTTACAAAAAGACTGACTTTTGTCTCTAGTACTCCTCTCTCAGTCTCTGATTCCCTCTCTTGGACCATCAGTTGCCAGAGACCCTCAAACATCTATAGAGAAGCCCACATGGTTAAGGAACTGAAGCCTGCAACCAACCAAAGCAATGAGCTTGAAAACAAATCTTTTGAGACCTATAAAGAGTCACATAAGTGAGTTTGACAACACATGACACCACATCCCCAATTAAGCCTTCAAATTAGACTTGAGTCCTAGCTGACAGCATTCTCTTATGGGAGATAGTGAGTCAGAGGAAAGTAGTTAAGTCATGCCTGGTTGCTGATCCAAATAATTTATTAGATAATAAATGTTTAATCTTTTGAGCCACTAAGTTTTAGAATAATTTGTATTACAACATAGGTAATAAATACATGTCCCTTTCCTGAGTTCCCACAAAAATCTGTAGTTCTCCCATTATAGCACTTATATTCTGTGTTATAATTATCTGTTTATTTGTATGACCACTCCACTAGATTGTAAGTTCTTTAAAGATAGGGGCATTGTCTGTCCAGTGTGGTACTGTATCTTCAGCAAATAACACTGTTCTTAATAGATACAATATGCTACCACTCACTGAATAGTGATAGTAGGTTGGGATTCTATAAAATATGTGGGGCTAATATTGCTATGGAATAGGAAGTTAGGTCAAGGAGATAAACACCTGAAAGAAAGGCAATGAAATTAATGCCAAATTTTAAAATTGTTATTAATTTAACAAATGTGTAAACAGACTGAGCACCAATTAAGATAGTATGTAAGATAAAATAAGGTTTTAAATACCATACTCTTGGTAATATGCACTGTGATGTCTATTGTGGTAGAACCATCAGTGAGAATGATGGCATAAACAGATATAAAAACACTGACTGTCAGCATTGAACCTGGGCTGACTGCCTGATTTCTCTGGGCCTCGGTTACCCATAGGTAAGGTAAAGGAGACTTTGTATCTTCTTTTATTTATTTATTTTTTTAAAGATTATTTATTTATTTATTTGACAGAGATCACAAGTAAGCAGAGAGGCAGGCAGAGAGAGAGAGGAGGAATCAGGCTCCCTACTGAGCAGAGAGCTCGATGCAGGGCTCTATCCCAGGACCCTGGGATCATGACCTGAGACGAGGGTAGAGGCTTTAACACACTGAGCCATCCAGGCGCCCCGCATATCTTCTTAAAGATCCCTTTTAGCTCTAATATTCTAGTTTATGTATGAACCCATTCTGTAAACACCTACCTCAGATTATTTCAGATCTGTGGTCCTCAGTCTCTTGGTTTTTCTATCCCACCACAGCTGAGGGATAAAACACACATCCCACTGAAACAGTGATTTTTTTTTTCCCCCCAGTCTGTAGGGAGGAAAAGGATGCATCACATTGTGGGCCTTTTGGAATTTCTATGTAATATGTATAGTGTGAAAAAGTTTCCTAGATCATTCTGACCTGCTTAATGCCTAGTTTTGAAAATCTTTGAGGTAATACGTAATGACTGACCAACAAATTGTGGCCAACAGTCCAGGTACTCTGCTGTTGGACAAATTGAATCTAGTAGACCTTAGTATATATTCACTAGAAGCTTAAAAGAAATAGCTGGAAAATAATCTAAGCAACAAGTGACCCATTCTAGAAGAGTTATATCAGAATATGGATCTTAGAACACCATCACAAAGTTTCTTATTTTCCCAGAGGCTGAGGTACTTTACCCAATGAGCTTCTAAAACTGGCAATCTATCATGTTTCGACAATAATTTAGAAGGTAGCACCTCAAGGCATTTGCCACATGACCAGGAGGCTTTTATATCTACAGGAGATTATTGTCAATATCCTGACTGGAAAACTCCATATTGCTCTAATTAGTTTATAGCAGATTCTTTTGAGATATAATAATAACAGTAATATCTAGCTTTTGTTTAATTCTTTCATTTTTCAAAAAGCTTTCCATCTGTCATTGTGTTACCCTCACAGTGTACCAGTTAAGTAAGCAGTGCTGGTGTCCTAAAAGTAACTTTTTCCCTGTAAGTTTATTCATTTCCTCATTCACCATAGGCATTAGTCCAGTATCCACTGTGTGTCAGAGACTTAATGGGGATACAATGCTGAATAAGACATGGCTGATACTCTTGGGGGTTCAAGATTTAGGGAAGGCAAAACATGTAAACAGGTAATTATAGTGCTCTCAGGTATTTGCTTTCTCATTATAGCAACCTGGGCATCTGTGTTCACCTGGCCCATATTTAGAACTACAGAGGAATGGTGGGCTTGAGGGGATTGTTCCAACATGGAGTTATTCAGTCCTCAACATGTTGGCAAGTGTTCCTTCATTCGCATACCATTCCATGAGGGAGTATCATTGATTCTCTGTACTTCTGGGTTCTGGTTCTTCCCTAAAGAAGCCATAAGTTCCCCCAAATTCAAGAGACACATGGCTCACTGTTTAGCAATACCATATCACACAGATACTGATGTTGCTTTCACCCATTAGAGAGTCCATCTCTTAGAAGAAGCTCTAAAGTTCAAAAGCTCACTAAGGGAGATGTGTAAAGTTTGAATCTTTAGATGAAGCCTATGTTGTGCTGGAACCCATGTATACTAGCTCCTGAAAGCCAAATACACACATCTCTTTTTCACTTAGGGTTCCATTATAATAGATTGATAGCTTGAAATTGTCCAAGGTGTGGGAATATTTTCACCACAGAAATTGGCAAACTCTACATATCATGATGAGTTTTCTCCCCAAGAGCTAGTTCTCAAAACATCTGTCAGCACACCTCTGACTGGAGCTGACTGTCCTTCACCTAGAGCTTGATTAAATTGATAGATTTACTAAACGGCTTTGCATATAATATGCAAAACAGTCTCTTAATTTGGGTTTGAATATAATTATACAAACTGTATTAATTTCTTTTCCCTTCCTCCTACATATGTGGGTTAAGACTCCCCTAATTTGGCATGTAAATTTATGCAAAATTGCAAACAATTTGGGTTTTATGGTGAGAACCCTGAAACACTAATATCACTGCAATCTTGATTACATAGACACCAAACCGATGTTCATTCAAAACCACTCTTCTATGTTGCCACCTACGGAAAATCAACCCAGCTGAAATGAACTTTACTTCTATAATTGAGAAGTACCTGTCTTCCTTCTTGTTGGAAGAAATAAACCAAAAATAAAAATAAAACAGAAAAATGCAGTTGTGCTCACCTCAAAAGATGTTGTAAATCATCAATTTAAACAACCAATTTTTTTCTCTGATACATGTCTACAACAAAATTGCTTCTCTGGAAGGATTTCCCAGTTCCTGCCAATGGTCTTTGTTTTCCTAGTAAACATACTGGAAACTTCAGTGTCATCCAAGTGCTCACCACTGTGCTAGCTAGGCCCACAGAAGAGGGTCAATTAATATATGTTAAATAGATCAATTTCATTATTCCTCTTCTTTATAACCCTATGTAACAAATAAGTAAGTCTGCCAATACTAACTTAGACCCTCACAACTTTTCCAATTACCTGTCTCCTGCTTATCTCTCTCCACTTTCAAGCATTCATGAAACAGGATTTAGCTGATGGCATGTTTTGTGGCAAATACTAGGCTTGGGATGAAAGTGAACCAGACATTCCACCTTCAAAGGTGGGAGAGACATAAATAGATAAAAAACACTCTGTGCATTATAAGAAGGGCCATAACAATGGAAGACATAAAGTATTATAAAAGAAGTGGAGAGATGGATTGGGTTTATTTCAAGTGGGAGAGAATCTTGAACTGGGTTTTACAGTGTGCCTAGAATTTTGCTGTGGGAGCAAAGTAGGGTAAAAATAATGGAGGAGGAGAGGAAAACATTGGTGTAGTTGGTTTGGGGTTAAAGTTGAGTCAGGAGTGCAACTGAGATTCCCTAAGTTGAACGATGCTTTGCCATTCTGAATGACCTTACACAACTTACCTCAACTCATTGTGCCTTAGTTGCTTCCTGTACAAAAAGGGATCATCTATCTTATAAAATTGTGAAGATTAATGGCTAATGAATATAATTTATTAGGGTGGAGTCTACAATACTTTGAATGCTCAATAGATCCTACCTACTTTTCCCACTATTTCAGGCAAAGAGACTAGCCTTTGAAAAATTAAGGAGATGAGAAATTGATATGGTCAGGAAGGACAGGTTTGCATTATAGCTAGGTATAACACTGGGTATTGGTTGAGGAGAGGTAAAAGATGAGTCTGGAATGGGAGGCGGGAGTCCGGACCTAAAGGACCTTGTGTACCATGCTCAATTCTTTGAGCTTTAACCTGGAGTGATAAGGATCCACTGAAAGATTTTAAGAGGCAAAGTGACCATTCTACTTCTTGCTGCCAAGCTTAACGCTGCTTTTATTGTCTTTCTCTTGCCCAATACTGTCAAAGAGAAAAGAACTGAATGTTTGTTAAAGATGAAAAAAAGACAGATTTTCTACAGTCTAGCTCAGGAGGGAAGACAGATTCCAGTAGACATGGAACTCTTTTCCACTGGGACAAAGGTTTTTAAATGCTGGCATGTATTAAAGAAAAGTATTGAAGGATGTTGGGGGCTGGTAGTGGTCAGTTTGATTAGGCCATCTGTTTTTGCCAACTGGTGATTAATCACACTTGTGCTCCTACCTTCCCACAGAGCCTGGACAGCAGGGACCATACCTTTTTTGATGATTAAATTTCAAAGGGATGTCTCACTTGAGAGCCATTTTCCTGGGTTGTAGAAGATATATCTCAAAGGAACAGAGAAAGGATTTATAATTGCAAGTTTTTTTGAGAAAATGCTCTAAAGAAAGGGAGATTAGGGGCCTGTCATTATATTTTGACTGAAACAAACAGCAAATTCTTGTGTCAGTGTGAGCTTTCTCAGCCAGACTTAAGGGACTATGGTCATCCTAGGGACAAGGGCTTGGGCTAATAGAAGTCATGCTAGTGCTTGTTTAAGTCTCTTAGAGTGTGAGATAGACAACCTATTTGTGCTGAGACTTTGCAAGTCCCATAGGCCAAGTTTGAGGCCTAGTTGAGAAGGCAGTGCAGGGGAACCCGATGGAAATTTGGTCAAGGAAATAATACTCTCCAGTAGCTCTCTTCTCTGTTGTGGGGCATGCACTGGCTTACCTTTGCCTGGAAAACCTCATCAATCAGTCTCCTCCCACAATTTTATGGTCCACTCAAGTTCAGTTTGGAATGGCTCCTCCCATGGAGCTTTTGATATTGGAGCTTTTGCTTCTGTTGTTTATTTTCCTCCTCTGCCACTTGCAACTTTTTTACCTTCCAAAGCCTCACTCTGTGAAGGCCATATCTCTATGAAGGCTTACTGGAGGACTGTGGGCCCTTCTCTCTAAACTACAGTACTCAGTTTTGCCTCATAAATTAGCACTTACTTATACCATATATGTATTTGGAACACAGGGGGTTTGGAAAGTGTACTGGGCTCGGAGTTCAGAGAGGTCTGGGTCTCAGGTCTTCTACTGAGCAGCTGTTCAAACATAAGGCTGTCTTATCTCTGAGCTTCAATTTCTTCGTCTGTAAAGTGGTGAGAAAACTCATCCCAGAACATTATGATTGATTAGAGAAGTTATGTTTGTGAAAGTGCCTCACAGAGTGCATAGCCCAAGATTCATGTGAAATAGATATTTATTGAAACTTTTATCACCTATGTGTATTATTTGTTTCCCTGATTTTTTGTTAGGCTATTGTAGAGCCAACAACATGGCTTATCTTTTTCTTTTTCATCTTTTTATCTTTATCAAAGTGTTGAGTGTGTAATAGGTACTCAGTAAACTCTGGCTGAAGAAATTGATTAATTGTAAGCTTAGAAGGAAGGGTCTGAGTCTGTTGCACAACCTGTGAGGAGTTTAACAAATGCTCAATAAAGAGATGAGTCCCCCAGACACCTACCAACAACAACAACAACAACAAAAATTAATTTATACAGTTCTAGGAATTACTAGGTTAGTGTAAGGCACTTTCTGGCTTTCAAGGAGTCCCCAGCAGACTGTAAAACCCTAGGACACGCTAAGCAAAAGTCTACAAGAGAAGTAGGAAATGGATATAACTATGGGTAACCCTAAAAAAAATACGGCTAAATGTCAGGTCCAGCATTAAAAAAATGCAGTCAGAGCTGAAACTCCCCATGCCCTCACTCTCTTCGTGCTAGGGAGGCTATCTCAGAGTAATTAGCTTCTAAACATCCCTATGTAATAAATGAATAGAACAGCAAACACTGAGAGTGATTTATTATTCATCATGAATAGCAAGTGAATGAAATAATTTAACAATCACTAATCTCTAAAAGGGACCTACTCATTTTTAATCATCTTGTATGACATGTGATCACTCATTCACACATATCCCCCTGAGCTCATCCTACTGCCAGGAAGGCTTTACGGGCAACAGAGCACTATTTATGTACTTCTGTGACATGAGTGTATCATTAGGTGGATATTGCAGCCTGTGGGATTAGGACCATGTTTTTGTGCAGTGTGACAACTTGACACAATCCATACACGTGTCACCTTTTGCATCCCATTAGTATCGAGGGAGCCTACAGATGCTCATATGGCGTAGTGGTAATTATACAGCTCACGGTTCTGAGGGTAGGATTAGAAATGGCAACCATGGTGATGGATATAGATTGTGGTGGGTTTGTCACATGAGAGAGAATGCTAAGGGAATGGTTACCTGATGAAAGTCTTTGTCATGAGAAGTTTAACTGAAGCATTTCAATAGGGCTGGTGAATATTGTGCTCTTTATTTTTGAGACACAGGAGAATATAGACTCTGTATTCCAGTGTCTGACATATTTGGAGAATTTCCTTTATCTGGATTCATCATTTATATATCTAGAAATTTAAGGACTATAAAATCAAGTTTTGCTGTGATTAAAGATGCACACATCTCTAAAAAGAAACAAACAGAAAACAGGGAAGAAGATAAAATTGAATGGGAAGCCAGTTAAACTGGCCAGTTAATCTACTTGGGCTCTGACACAAACATTAGTAATGATGGTGACTAAGAGTGCTACTATTTTTTTGACTGCCTGCCATATACCAGGCACTGTTCACACATTATCTTATTTAATTCTCACCACAATCGGTGGACTGGGCAATATTATCCCTTTTTACACATGGAAAAATGCATTCACTCAACCTTTGGTTATATCAATGTTAACAAAACAGTTTAAAAATAGAAATCTGATGGGCGCCTGGGTGGCTCAGTGGGTTAAGCCGCTGCCTTCGGCTCAGGTCATGATCTCAGGGTCCTGGGATTGAGTCCCGCATCGGGCTCTCTGCTCAGCAGGGAGCCTGCTTCCTTCTCTCTCTCTCTGCCTGCCTCTCAGTGTACTTGTAATTTCTCTCTGTCAAATAAATAAATAAAATCTTTAAAAAAAAATAAAAATAGAAATCTGAAATCAATCACACAGCTTACTTTGGAAAAAGTTAGTTTAAAATCCTCTCTGGCTTTTTAAAGATCAGTTTTATATATAGATATAACTTCAGTGGAATTGTTATTGTACTGAAATTCTTTATATTTTTATACTATCATTATTCCTGTCACTATATTATTGTTAATTTTAGTGGGATTACTATTTCTAATATCATGTCTAATAAAAGGAATATTTCTGTGCCAAAGCTCAATAGATCAATGTATATGACTGTGCACATGAGTCACCATGGGAGAGAGGACTTCTCAATATGCAGATTCTGGTTCAACAGGTCAGTGGTGGGGTCAGTGTGATGATCCATCCTCACCCACATTGGTGCTGAGACACCGGCACTATGGGTGGTGATGCTAAGTGAGAGACATTGATATCATCCCCTTCTAGGAAGCAGCCATCATTCTGGTTTTGAAGTTAAATAAGCCACAGCTTTTTCTTCTTTTTTTCAGGGTGGGTGCAGGCTGTCTTGTTTTTTCCTTCATAAGTCTGATATTAGGGTGGAATCAATATTTCTTCTTGTTCTTCAGAAATATTCATATTTCATGCAGATTCTCTTTGATCTTTCAAGTTAGATTATTCCAGATGAGTTATATCAGTTTCTCATTTGATTTTGAGCTACAATAAAGTAGTGATCTACAAGCTTCTAAGAAGTGTCAGCGGATTGAATTAATTTGGAAAGGGAAAGAACAAGCAATATGGGCAGGACAGGAAAGACCATTCTGGTGGTGTTTACCAAGATACTTGGTTGGCAGTTCGGTTGGGGAGCACAAAGGATTATAAATTCTATATTACTTAGAATGTCTGAAGGTTATATTTAGTGTGAAAAACACTAAAGTATATAAGGTTATATTGTTTAAAGGACCAGATCTGTCTTGGACTTGAAAGTTTACCTTTAATATAATGGAGGCTTTATATGTGTCAGAATGAGAAGCAAGTGTCCTTGTCGGTAGGCATTTCTATCAGTCCAGGAGACTGTCGAGAACCAAGGAGCCCTCATGTATGTGCCTTCTTCACATGAAAGCTTCTATTTTATAAGAATTGTATAAGATTTCTTGGTATTTTATAAGACTTCTGACATTTTGTAATTTGTTAAGAATTCTTCTGGTTATGCTGCCAGTCATGCAAGGCTGATCTTACCAAACCTTGGATGAAGTCAAGTGTCCATGGGGAGCTAGTTGGGCCCATGGAGGCAACAGATTACCAGCAGAAGGAAGGAAGATCTGTCATCAAGCCGAGTTGGATCTGAGTCGTGACTCTGCCTCTACTGGCCACGAAACCTTGGAGAATTACCATTCTTGAGCTTCTGTATTCTATTTAAAAACAGGACAAAATTGCTGCCTCAGAGATTAATGTAAGGGTAATTCCTGTCTCCTCTGTAAAGGACCTTGCCCCACATAAGTGCTCCCTAAGTTGTAGTTTCCTTTCCCCCTTTGCATGTACCAAATATGTGGCCATTTCAGGTATAACTGCATGCCTCACTTTTCCCCATCAACCAAGGCTGATTTATGAGAGGAAGATACTGATACACTTCATTAACAATGTTTAAACTCCATGTTCTCACCCTCGGGTTATGTCAGTGTCAAAGCAAACTGGCTTAGGAAAGGAAAATTGGACTTGAATCACAGTCTGTTTTGAAAATATAAAGCTTTGGATCTCTCCCCCTGTTTCCTCCCCTTACTTCTTCTGCCCCCTCCCCCTCCTCATCTTCCTCCTCCTCCTCTTCCTTTTGTGTTTTCAAAATCAATCTTTATATTTAGATTAAAACTTTGGTAGAATTTTTTAATTTGCAACTATATAAGTAAAGAAATATTTGTATTTCAAAAATTGAAGGAAGCTGAAAAACTCGATTGTTTTATGTATTTAGTTATATATATTTTTTTCATTCACAAATTATGCCCACACCCATGCAGTTCCTTACAGCAAGCAAATTCTGGCTTCCTGGTACACAATAAATTGTACTTCTCTCAAATGTTTCTTTCAGACTTAAGAAGACATAGATATGAAAAGCCAAAATGCTAGAATAAATTCTTTACCTTCTTTTTAAGAAATTATGAATAGAATTTGTACAAGAGTATCCAAGATCATTCTTTCCATTTAAAGAACAACTCTGGAATCTTAGTTTTTCCAAGATGTGGGATTTAATAATGTGAAAGTCCTCGATCTGATTTTGTTTTAGAATCTTTTCCAGTGGGTTGGTCTTAGTTTTTCCCTTTAGCAACCCTTAGTGGTTCTGAAAACACTTTTAAATCCATCTTTTCCATTGGCTTAAAGTCTTTCAATTAAGGATTCAGTATACTTATTTAAGAGGTGGACCACTTACAGAAATGGGAGAAGACTAGGATATGGAAAAGAAGTAAAGCGTTTAAGATTTGGTTTCCTGAGATTACGTGGAAATGTAGAGTCAGAGCAAGAATCTGATCTGTCCTTTTTTTTTTTTTTTTTTTTTTTTGACTTGACAACACAACTGCACTGCCTCTAACTGAAAGCTACAGTGTGCTGGGCCATTACATAAGAAAAAGGAATGAAATTTCAGAGGTGAAGCCCAAGATAAGAATGATAAAATTACTCTGGAAGTTTGAAGACTATATCAAATCCCATATACGTTTGAGAACCTTTTCTCCCCTATGACATGCAACATTATTTTAGACTTCTAATGGTCTAGAACTCTTGCCATTTCTTGTCTTCAAGGTCACAAGCCAAATCTGACGCCTTCATTTGAATAACCAGAAAACCAACTTTCTCTCCATGTGGCTTGCCCTTTGGGGACCACCTGTTAGTTGCAATGCACTTATTTGCATGTATGAAGTCTCCACATTAGATGAAAACTTTCCTATTTTTTTTTTAAATAGAATTTTCCTTTTTGGTGAGTTTCTACACTTTCTTCTTCCTAGTTCCCCATTGAGGTATGCCTTTTTTCTGCCTCTTTTTTAGACTTCCTTGATAGCTTTGGAGCTCCCGGCTATATCTTTGAGAATGGTGATCTGCCAGAGGGAAACTGTAGCTCCATCTGGCTCTGTAAATAAAAGTTTTCTTGGAGAGGTTTCCTTTTCTCCTGTTTTTCTCAAACCAGTGTTTATCTCCTCAAGTCTTTCCACATCCAGTCAGATCACTGTAAGAGGGAAAATCCCGATTCCCCAGCATTGTTGTGTAGCATTCCTAGGTCCTTTGTAGCCTCTCTTCAGACAGGAGCTTTCGTTTATGTTTTGTTTTTAAATCAAGGCCAGATATGGATACATTTTGGGGGGAATTAAAAAGAAATAAATAAAAATGTAGTTGTCTACCATAACCATGAGACCCCGAAGCTGAGGTTTGAATTACTACTCATCTGTTGTTAAAACATCCTTGGGGCTTTACCTGTGTAGAAGTTGAAGCACTAAAGAGGGTTCCAACACAGAAATTTCCCTCATTTCTGTCACAGTTATAACTTTTCAGCATTTAAGGTTGCTACCCAATACTTTACTTTCCCAGTCTTATTTGCCAAATCTATTTAATTAATAGCCTTATCTTCATGGGAAAGTATAGTCTTTCCTCAGGCTTTATTAAGAGACCAATTGAGAAAAGAACAAAGAAAAAGTCTGCCTCAGGCACAGAGAGTATAAAGAATCATGACATTACTTTGAAGATGTTAAGTGGACTTTTTTTCCAGTGCCTATTCTGTCTTACCTCCTCAACAGTACTCACTTTTATTGGATAAGAAAGAAAATACTAAGTAGTATTGGAGACACTTCTATTTGAGCTTGATTTTTCTTTTCCCTATAGTATTTGTAGAGCTTTCAAATAATTTGAATTGCATGAATTTCTCTTCACAACAAACATTTTTCCTTTTCAAATCATCTGTTTATTTTAAGAGAAATACGTGGGGTGCCTAGGTGGCTCAGTGGGTTAAGCCTCTGCCTTCAGCTCAGGTCGTGATCTCAGGGTCCTGGGATCGAGTCCCACGTCAGGCTCTCTGCTCAGTGGGGAGCTTGCTTTCCCCCCTCTCTCTGCCTGCTTCTCTGCCTACTTGTGATCTCTCTCTGTCTGTCAAATAAATAAATAAAATCTTTAAAAAAAATAAGAGAAATATTTGGATAAACAGCTGCTCTTATTTTTTTCCCTTTCTTCTTCCTCCTCCTCCTCTTCTTCTTCTTCGTCATCGTCATCGTCATCTTCTTCTTCAAGGGCAAATTTCCTATATAAGCACAGCATCTCTGATATCCCTATGGGGAGGCATGAAAATGTTTATGCCAACTGTAAATTTTCCAACTTAAAATTCCTTAGGATATTATACAAAGCAAAAAGGAAAAGATGTAGAAAAGTCAATAGTGTCTTGGACGAAGATAAATAGAATTGTTCTTATTCTGGGCTTAGCCCATGGTTTTCCAGGGTGAAAAGTCTGTTTACGAATTACTGGTTTGATTCATTTCTAAGAATTTTCCTAGACTAATTTATTCCTATAAAAATTAGCCAGTTTTTCTTAGTGATACTTGAGATTACATCTTGGATTAGGTTCTGGAAAAATATAGATTACACTATTCTTTGAAAAATGATCTTTTTGTCAACATGAACTCCATATTTTTGGTTTCTCTGATTTTTCCTGAAGAGCTTTGGCTGAGCCTTTGCCATTTACTGTATGACTCTTTTGTTTACAATGTAGAGATCTGGCTGGCTGGATTGAATGCATCAAAAATATGCCTTCTGGTGATCAACCCTGTGATTTACTCTGAAGCAACAAAGCTTCTAGCTTCCCAATTAATAAGGAAACTTGTCTTTTCTTGTTAATTGGTTTATGGAGATATTTTCATGTATTACAGATGCATCCTTGGTTTACATGAATATAAGAAAATGTTCTTCTACCACCATGGTAGTTTTGTGAGTGAGGATGTTTCCTCATCTCAAGGAATTAATGTAAGATTATCGATATATTTTATCTCTGCATGAAGTCAAAGTCATTATCATCTTTATTAGTGATACCAACATCATATTAGTTGTAAAACAGATTAATTAATAATTCTTTTTCTCTCTCTTTAACTCATATGTACAGAGAATCCTATCAAAAAAAAAAAAAAAGCCTACTCTTAAATTATCTATTACCCTGTTGTTCCCAGGCCTGATGACAAAGACAGGAGCTTTATTTCACACCATTCTTTCACTAACATGTCTTAAGAAACATTACCTAACTTGGAAGTAAGGCAAAGAGATGATGGTATGCCCTTTTGATGTCATATCAAAGTGCTGTTTATCAGGACCACCTGACGATTATTTGATCATTCAGGGGAATATACTTTTGTTTGACTATATCTAATAATTGACTAAAAGTCCATTTTCTGTGAAGTTGCCTTTTTCTTGGTAGATTCTTATCTGGTAGAGTTATAAATGATTTCTTCCTGGTAGAAAATATAACTCCAAATTTATGGTTTTGTTGCTTGATAGGATTTATTAAGCTTCTTATTTCTGTAACCATCTTATTTATGTATCAAATCCCATCTTATTCAGACATTTTTTTCCTTCCATGCTATAACCCCTGTTCTTTACTTCTCCTTTGAAACATCTTTACTGCCCAGTTCATTCTCTCAATGAGTTGAATAACTGTTTAACACATGCTTATTTTGTATTTGTAGGAGTTGTGTCTGATAACTCCTTGAAATTATACTTTGACTTGTGTCCAAGCTGTAAATACCTTGTATATATATGTGTGTGTGCCCAAGATGCATATATATATATATGTGCATGTGTGTGTGTGTGTGTATATATATATATATATATATATATATATATTTTTTTTTTTTTTTTTTTAACGTGATAGTTTTTGTTTGAAAGTAATGCCAGGGAAGCAATCATGAATTAGTTTAGACAAATGAAAACTTCACGTAAGTCTATTTTAGGACCCAGCACTACTTCAAGGACAGACTGAGTCTCATTATTTAAACTATTGATTTTCTAACAATATGTTAAGGAATTGTCTTGGGCTCCATGTAACAGATGGAGAATCCTTAAGGCATGCTACCCTAGTAGTGCAATTAGCAAAAGCTGAGTGAAGTGCCACCTTTATCCAGTGAACTCTCTAAAGGAATTGTGATTACTGTGACTTGCATTAGAAAATTAAAAAAAAAAAAATCTTTTAATTTCGGGACACATGGGTCGCTCAGTCGGTTAAGCATCTGTGTTCAGTTCAGGTCATAATCCTAGGGCCCTGGGATGGAGAGTCCTGTGTCGGGCTCTGCTCAGCAGGGAGTCTGCTTCTCCCTTTGCCTGCTGCTCCCCCTGCTTGTGCTCTTGCTCCTTCTATGTAATAAATAAATAAAATCTTTTAAAAAATTCCTTTAATTTCTTCAACAACAATTTGGCCCCCAACTGGAATTGAGTTCATTTGTTGAAACCAGCTAGCCAACCAATACATGGCAGTAACTTTTTCCTTTAACTAGTGAGCCATGGAGTCCTGTCAGCTTTCTTGTCATTACTGTTACTATTGCTTATTCTTCACATGATTAGTTTGGAAGAAGTATTTTTAAGTGTTTTAGTAATTGATGATTAATGAATGAATGCTTAAGAAGTCAAAACAATGTAAAAATGTAAACAGTAAAAAATTGTGTGTTTATCTTTATCTCCATCACACTACTACACTGTCTCAGAGTGAACCAGTCATTAGCCTTTTAAGGATCCTTTCAGATGCCGCTTAGGAATAAAATAGCAAATAGGAACATATCCTTATTTTTCTTCCATTCTACATATAAGGTAGCAAGACCTATGCAGTGCTTGGCACCTTGCCCTTTACTCTTAAAATGAACATATTGGCCATCTTTTCATATCATTACATAACATACTCTCTCTCATTTTGGAATGCAGCATGGCTTTGTCAAGGTAACAAGAGAATTGCTTGGGATAATTAAATCCCAAGTAAACATGTAAGGGTATGCCATTCACTTCACTAACCATTTAATAGGCCAGTCAATATTCTAGGTGCTGGAGGTAAAAAAATATCAGACACAAACCCAGTCCTTAAGAAGCTTATATCCTACTAAATAGAGCTCAAAACATCACTAAACTAGAGTGCAGTTAGTGCTACAATGGAAGCATTTCTTAAATGTTGTGGAAGAGGATCCAGGGCGTGATTAATTCTGCTTCAGGGGTGCGGAAGAGGAGTCGAAGAAAGCGAAAAAACATGGTAACACTTGAACAGGATCTTGAAATAGGGATATGAAGTCTAAAAGAAGCATTTCCTAGTCTAACTGATGGACCAAGTTCTCGGTTTTTTTTAAGAAAAAAAAAAAAAAAGAACTTGGCTATAATTATCCTTTCATTTTCTCCTATGACTCTGCCCTGGGGGACTGGGATACATCATTTTCAACTCTGCGTGGTATTTACATTTTTAGGTATTTGTGGCTTGTTTCCTTCCTCATCGTCCACGTGCCTGATGGGACGGAGAGCCTTTCCTCTCCCTCCTGCATCAGCCCCTCTTCTTGAAGACTGCCATGGCTGTTCTCGCTCTCTTCCTGGCTTTCCAGCCCAAACAACACTGCTCTGTATTCTGAAAAACAGATGTTCAGAAGCAAGCCTTTTCTAAATCTGAATGCAAACAACTCCACGGTACAAGATTCCCTACCTTCCCAAAGACTCCTGCCAGTGAGGTTCATTTGCACTTTTCATTCCCAATCTATTTATCCCAGGGTAATAGCTTCATCATGGAGCTCTCCCGCTAACTAAGAGCTCTTCAATGCCAACCCTGAGACCTCCTCTTGGTATGAACTGCAAGCCATTTATTTTCATTTGTTTACAGGATTTTCAGTCTTTCAGCTGGCTTTTCAACCATGAGATAGTATCCATATAGATGTCAATTTTTATTAAGCTCCTAAGTAATTTTAAAGCCCCACACAAAAGGTTTTTCTGAAGTCCCTATACATCTGCTACTCTGCTCTCCCATGTTCCTTGATCATGTAATTCTCTAGAAATGACCTATCAAGTATGATGAAGTTCTTCGTGCACCATCTGCATTTTATTTCACTTCTTTCCTTCTTTCTCCAGCCCAGGTCTGAGCTCTGCAACCGCAACGGAACTCAGTGGTCAGGCAAGAGTTTTGGCTGGCCTTGTGAGACACTGTTATCTTTCACCAACTGTGGGGACTCCCTGGGGCATAATATTTTTAAAAATCTCCTTTCCCAAGATTCTCACCAGACTGGAAATTGGCTTGAGCTCTGCTATTATTCTCGACCCAGAGCAATTGGTGAAGAGCCTCAAGTACAGAGACAGGGTGCGTTGCCCTCTTGAAACTGCTGGCTTTGATTGAAGAGCTAGAAAATCTGATCCAGCCAAACAGTGCTCAAGGTTAAATTACCTTACAAAAATCTGGCAATTTTCCCCTAAATGTAACAATTTCTTTGTGAGTTTCAAATGGTATTAGAATAGCACCCTGTTAAATTACAACCCCCAACACTCCTAACCTTTTTTCTCTACTTTATTTTTATATTTAGCATTAACTCCAACTAATATGCCGTATAGTTCACCCCAATTTGATTTTGCTTTCCCCCCATCTTAATGGAAGCTCCATGAAGGAAGAGTTTGTGGCCATTGTGCTGTATGTTCAGTGCCCAGACAACATCTTGCACTTAGAAATTACACTTCCATACGGTAGGTGAATGGATAAATTAAAAAGTGCAGAAGGATTGCATTTCAGTTAATTAAATACTATTGTTTTCCATGGTCTATTTTTCTTTTCTTTTTCTGATGATGCACTGCCTTTCCCCTTCTGCATCGGTTACATTCTTTTGAATATTGCCTAGATACCTCTTCCCTTTAGGAAGCTTTTCTTAACTTGCCACATGGAGTCCAACTCCTCTCAGTTCTCAGTGTAATGTTTATGTTACTTAGCTTTTGAAAACAGTAATGCTTTCATACGGGGCTAGCCCATTTCAAAGGCCCTGACTGGCTTTAAAATCTGGTGGTAAAAGCTGCCTGCCTTGTTAAATCTCCTATGTCAGCATAACTGTGTTGGGAAGAAAACCACTGCTTAGTTTTTGTAGTTGAGGAGCAAACTGTGCATTATCCAGAATGGTGCCTTGGCTGTAGGGTCAGGCCAGCTAGTCCCAGATTTGAATCCCAGTTGTCTTTTATTTTATTTAACTTTTTAAAGACTGTATTTATTTATTTGACAGACAGAGATTACAAGTAGGCAGAGAGGCAGGCAGAGAGAGAGAGGAGGAAGCAGGCACCCTGCTGAGCAGAGAGCCCAATGCAGGGCTTGATCCCAGGACCCTGGGATCATGACCTGAGCCAAACACAGAGGCTTTAATCCACTGAGCCACCCAGGCACCCCGTATCCCAGCTGTCTTTACCTTCTCTCTGAAACAGTTGGTAAAATACTGAGTCCTGTTAACAGCCATATCTCAAAGATGGAGAAAGTAATATTTCCCTTGCGGGGTGATTGGGAGGACCAGACATAATCTCTACAAACAACACACTTGACAGACTGATATTACCATGAGCAGGCTGATACTATGATTATCCCCATTACTACTACTACTATTCTCATAATATCATATCCGCCTTCCTTTGATTTACCACCTGTCCTGTACAGGAATCTCCACTCTGTCCCAGGATACAAATTCAGGTATTTCAATTTGGAGTTAAGTTTTTCATATGTTCACTCATTTTAACAAGCATTTACTGAGAGTCTGGCATGTGCCAAGTATGGTGCTGATTGCAAGGAAGGCAAAGATGAATGCACATTAGTCCCTGTAACTTCAGAGCTGACAGTCTATGACATTCATTTATTTATTCACATAATCAACAAATTATCTGTTGAGCATTGGCTGTGTCCTAGGCTCAGTGTACAGGGACTGAGAGTACATCAGTGAAAAAAGCAGATGAAGATAACACTCTGGTAGAGGGAGACAGGAAGTAAAAAGGAGGATGAGTGAATTCTATTGTCCGCTAGTCTGTGTAAGGGCAGGGAAGCACAGTGAAAGAAAGAGAGGTGGGTTATGAGTTCTCAGTGCAGCTCTCTGGAGTGGCTGGGTATTTGCAATTTTAAGTAGGGTTGTTAGGGGGCGCCTGGGTGGCTCAGTTGGTTAAGCAGCTGCCTTCCTCAGGTCATGATTCCAGGGTTTTGGGATCGAGCCCTGCGTTGGGCTCCCTGCTCCGCAGAGAGCCTGCTTCGCTCTCTTCCTCTGCCTGCCCCTCTGCTTACTTGTGTGCTCTCTCTATGTCTTTGTCAAATAAATAAATAAAATCTTTGAAAAAGGAAAAAAAAATTACTTAAGTAGGGTAGTCAAGGCAGACATTCCTGGAAATGAGACATTTTGAGAATGAGACTCAAGGAGTGAAGGGATGGGTCACGTGGATATTTGGGGGAAGAACACTTCAGCAGAGAGAACATGAAAAACTAATGCAGAACAGAGACTGCTATGTACTAACACAGAGACCTCTTCACTGTAGAGGCCAGAGCCAATTTCTCTGTTTGTGCGGGCACAGCTAGAGTGGGATCTGAGGGTGGATCATGTGAAATGGTCCTGATGAAGTTCCCTGGATAGTCATCACAGGGTGAGGGCAAGCTTACTTTTTGGGCCATGGTCTCTTTCCATCACACTCATTTTGATGCCCTAGATGCTAGATATTTTGAATCATATCCCTTTCTTTGAGTTTCTGCAGCAGGATGTGTCTCTGCAGGTTTTCTGTCAATCCCTTACCTGAACTGCTGTCAATTATTTTCTACTTCATCCCTCTAATCTAGGGGCTTAATATTGAATCCCCAATTTCTCCCTCCTCGGAAAAGTCAGGCGGTGGATATCCACATGCCATGTGGACTTCTGCCTTCACTGTCCTTTTCTTCTTGGCTTTATCTCAGACTCCTCTGAGCAAAGAGACTGAGGATCCTCTGCTTCTTCCCAATATATCCACTGGTTTATTTGTGTGATAATAGCAGGGGGAATAAACCATTGCTTCACACCATGACTGTGATGGAAAAGCACAGAAGAAGGGAATGCAGGGCACAGAAAAAATACAGAAGTGGGGTCTTGGCTACGTTTTCCATTGCCCTAGTCTTAGACATTTTCTGTCATTCCTTTGACTAAACCCAAGGTGGTGGGCATATGGGTGCTTTCCCCCAGTCATTAGAAAGGACAGATTTGGTAACAAGGAATGGAGCAAGGGATGACATATTTGCTGATAACACATGACTGACTACCAATTTTTTTTTTTAGCCTTGTGACCCCAGGGTTCTTTATTTTAATGGTTTTTGCACCCAATGAAAGAATGGTAGCCATCAGGAATCAAAACTAAGATTCCACTCATGTGAAAGAGGAGCTTCTTTCTTGGCCTCCTGCTTCTCAGGCCACTTGTAAAAGTAAGGAAATAACCAACCAAACAAAACAAAACAAAAACAAACAAACAAGAAAGTGGAAAGTAGAAGGAGCTTTCCCTGTTGCTTGAGACAATAGATCCGGAATTTCAGGGAATAGTAGGGTTGTATTGGGCAACACAGATGAAATGTAGGAATTGCCCTAGGGTGCTGCATAGACTACCATATCCAGTGATAAAGTTTATTTATCAGGGAAATAAACCCTGTCCCTAGTCTTTTGGTCTTGCTTCTTTAAGGTCACTGGCAGTCCATTAGCTTCTGCTCCTAAGTAAGTATGGCTCCTTTCCTCAATCAATCCTTTTTCCAGGCAAAGTAAATAGATAATCTAGAAGTTCTAGTGCTGGTCATCTTTCTCTTCTGGGTCCTTTAGGACCACAATCTGAGTGCCAGCACTGGCCTCTTCCAATTATTGTGCAAGGCTCAGATATTTTCTCTTCTTGGATATCTTGAGTCACTTTTCTTAACATACTTGAAATGAGCTTATTTCTCTGACTGAAACCAAGACCAGTTTATTTGTAAATTCAGTCAAGGTTTGAGTTGAACAGGTAACCTAATATTTACCTTAATGTTGACACTGATTCTTTTCCCAGTTTCAACCATCTCTTTTCAAAGAGGAAATAGCCATAGTTCCGTCTTTTTTAGTTGATCGTTGGATTGACCTGACATGAAGAGATTTTGTTCTTTGATTAAAATTTTAGTCAAACTTTGTTCTTACATTTTAAGGTACTCTTAAATATAAAAGTTATACTATAAAAATACTTAGGAATTTTGCCATCACCAGAC
Organism: Mustela putorius furo; assembly: GCF_011764305.1. Classification (NCBI taxonomy): domain Eukaryota; kingdom Metazoa; phylum Chordata; class Mammalia; order Carnivora; family Mustelidae; genus Mustela; species Mustela putorius. The sequence continues at coordinate 79,489,340 of NW_025421987.1, forward strand.
TCTTAACACAGAGAGGTTAATAGAGAATGTTATTTAAAATTTAATAGCACTTTATTAAAGTATAGTTTACTACAGTAAAATGCTCACATCTCAAGTTACAAGTTGATGATTTGTAACATATCTCTATCCTCTATATCTGTATCTGTATAGATATATAACATATCTCTAACCTAAGTTACAAGTTGATGATTTATAACATATCTATCTATATTTATAACCACTTCAGATAAAGATACAAATAATTTCCATCCCCCAGCAAGTCCCACGGTGCCCTTTTGCAGGCAAAGTACCATCACAGAGGAAATTGCTATTCTTTCTGCTATCCCCATAGATTAGTTTTATCTCTTCTTCAACTAAATGAAATCATGCAGTATGTGATTTTTTTCTGATTTCTTTTACTCAACTTAGCGTTTTTGAAGTTTATCTATATTGGTGCCTTAGTAGTTTGTTCTTTTCAATTTGTTTAAGAATTAAGCCGATGGTATTCCATCGTGAGGATATACATGATGTCTATCCATTCTCCATTTCATGAATGAGATTTAGATTTTTCCAGTTTTGGCTATAAAGAAAGCTACTATAAATTCTAAGAAAAAAAGTTTTTTAAATGGACATAAACATTAATTTCTCTTGGTTGTATATGTAAGAGTGGTATTGCTGGGTCATAGGGTATGTTTACATTTTTAGGAAACTGTCAAATCATACTCCACATGGTTGCACTATTTTACACCTCCAGCATAATATAAGCATGTTCTAGATGATTTCCATTCTTGAGAACATTTGGTATTGTTAGTAGTTTTAATTGTAGCTATTCTACAGGGAAGAATGTTTGTTTTGATGTGCTTGAGTCTATGTACCTGTTACTGAAATCAAAGAAGTAGGAACTAAGCATCAAAGAAGGACTCCAAGAAAAAAAATATTATTGTTTGGACAGAAAAAAAAAATTACATCTGAGGATTTTTAATTAACATCTGAAGAGTCATGCTATGGCATGAATTTTTCTTTTATTTTTCCCTTTAGTCATGAATTGAGACAAAGTAGGGAAATGGAAGGACAGTCTAGCATTTTTCACAGAAAAGTTATTATCTGGTGTGAGGAACATTAGCTAACAAAAAGGAAAATTCAATTTGTAGTTATGTGAACTGAATATATTTTTGATTTGCTGATTTTTATCACTCTTTTCTCTCTGCTGGAATGCCATTCCAGCCTCTCTCTTCAAACTGCCCTATGGAGCTTAGGTATCATTTCTTATGGACAAATTTCTTGACTCTAACTTATGAGATTGATGGGCCCTAAACAACTTTATCTTGTACTATAAAAATGAAAGACATGTTTATAAATTTATACTTTGTAAAAGCTGTGTTATTTTTGAGTAAAATACAAGTTGTAAATGCTCTAATTTTTGGATGAGTTGATAATATTAAAGTATTAATATAAGTTTATAAGGTTTGTCCTATTTTAAAATGATTTCTAAGTTATCTTGTTGAGACTGAGAAAAAAGATTTTTCAAAAGTTATTACGAAAAAGAAAATCTAGCCTATCATATTTAGAGTCAATGATTGTACGAACAAAAATGTTTTTCCTTTGGGTCCCCACTGTGTCTTGTGCATTTATCATGTACATAATTACAAGCTTGATGATAGTCATTATATTCCAGTTTCCATTCCCAGGGCCTAGTATGGTATCTATCACATATTAGTTGGTAATAAACACTCATGGTCAAACTGGATTAAATGAAGAAAGTGAGAGTCTCACAAGCTACTTTCAAATCTCAAACCCTGAGAACAGCATATATACTTTTGGAGAGCTTAAGAGGGAAAAATTCTGGGTGTGGAGGGTTATTTTCTGTTTAGTTCTAGACATGGACATAATATTTGATTAAGCATTGAGATAACATTAACAATACTTGTAAGACTATACACACATTCTTAAATGTCAAAATATTTTATATTTCTAATTATAGACTGACAAACTTTGAAACTTTAATAATCTGTGAAATAACACATAATTAACAGAACAATGTTGCTATTTTCTTTCTTATCTAGTCTAAGGTATGTCCAGCCATTTGGCCTATGAAGTCAAAATCATTACTCCCATTTCCTTGGTGAAAACCACTGAATCAGCTTCTATGATGATAGAGGGAAAGAGTCTTACAAATCTAATTTGTAAAGTGTTGGGAAGTTTCAAAAAATCTCTTTAAATATAAAAGAAATGAAATAAGATTCCAGCCAGATTCAAGTTAAATAATTTTTCTCTTTGAAAAAGCTGTTTGTATGAGCACTAAAAGTAAAAGCCACTATATGTAGTTATAGAGAAAATTATTTTTCCAGATTTTTTTTTTTGGCAGTGTTTTAGGTAGGAAAAAAAAAAAAGTTTTATAATATGATCCTCCTTCCAGAATTATTCATATCTGTGTATTTGGCAGGTACTGAACACACTCCATTGTATCTCAGAGGGGATCCACAGATAATGATGAATCAGCACAAACAGTTCCAAATTGAAATATTCAGAGAGTCACTGTATTTCTCTTGTTCTCAGATGTTTTGAAATAAACACTGGCAGTGTTTATTTTTAAAGGTTCAGGACTTTTTAAATGTGTCAGCAGCATGCCTTGGCTCTAAACAGATTATGTTGCAATTTTTTTTCCTGATGATTCAAAACTATAAACTTAAAATTACCTAATTAAAAAGATAACAAACTACAACAAACTTGGACCTAAACTTTAGTTATGTACTTTGTCTGAAAGTAGATCATGTTAATAACTCTTCTTCCTCTTAGTTTATAAACACTGTCTAAGCATTAACTGAGCTTTCTTGGTTGGTTGGTTGGTTGGTTGGTGTCATTTTGAAAATATATTTTTTATTCTTTACCTGCTTTGGTAAATTAGGGATTTGGGCTTAAATATGTTTTTCTTAAAAGTCTATGAGTAACCTGGAGAAATAAAAGAAAAATAGCTGAAGAGAAATACCAATAATACTGTTAAAATAAGAATTTTAAATAAGAATTCAAAGGTATGATTTTTATGAAAAATTCTCATTCTAAAGAGGGAATGAAGAATCTATACTTACTGCAGTCTCATGATAAATATTTAAAATATGATAAAGATTAAAAGTACTCCTCAGAGGTACTTACTTCTAACAGTTTCTTGATATTGCTAACACATTGAAAATGCTTCAGTTGATTAGGATATATTTTGCAGGATATGCCAAAGATCTCTTAGTTGTGAGAGAGCAAGGCTGCCTTCCTTCCTCTATTTTTTTTCTTTGTGCAGTTGATACCACCAAACCTCAATTTCCCCATTTGTACATTGGAGATAATGAAGGTTTCTAAATTTTTTCAGTCATTTTGACTGTGTAGGGTTCTACCAACATGGCATCTACAGATACCTTTAGATACAATTATAAAGTTATATTGGACTTATTGTTAGTGCTGAATAATATAGTGTTATTACTCATCTTCCTCTTCTCAAACAAATTTTTTACTCCTTCATTTACTCCAAATGGAGCCAAGTGGAGCCTCAATGCATCATATATGGTAGCAGGAGAATTTGGGGAGTCCATTTAGCCCTGTAATAGGCAGAGGTTAGAAATTATAATGGAGGAAAGAGGAAGAAGATTATTTCCCCTTATCTCTAAATTTATTGCAAATAGTTGCTGCTAAAAAAGAAGCAGATAATAGTGAGGAAAGGATGTAAGACTGATTATTTCTCTAAATCTCTTTTTCAAAGAAAGGAGGGAGGGAGGAAGCGAGGAAGAAAAGAATGGGACCTATTTCTCAAAGGAAGTTTTACACTAACCCACAGTATATAAAAGAGATAAAAGGTTGAAATAGCTCCTTCATTCTTTGCCAGTGACCCAAGAACTTCTTAAAAAGAATATGAGGATTCAACAGAGAATGGAGTGACATTCACTATGCTAACCACATCTTTTAAGGGATTGTGGCTAAGGAGGGAGTAGATGTGTGAAGACGGGATGAGTTAACACTTTAAGAACATCTGTTCTATGCCAGACATGGTGCAGAGGACACTATGTTTAAATTATACAATAACTATGTAGGGGAATTGTGTTTTGGTCAGTATCGCAGATGGGAAAGTAGAACTTGAAGGAGGTTACATTACTAGGTTGTCCTGGATAATGGAACCAGTATTCAAATTAAGATTTGCTTCCAGGGGCGCCGGGTGGCTCAGTGGGTTAAAGCCTCTCCCTTCGGCTCAGGTCATGATCCCAGGGTCCTGGGATGGAACCCTGAATCGAGCTCTCTGCTCAGCGGGGAGCCTGCTCCCCCCCCCGCCATCCCCAGCTGCCTGCCCCCCTACCCCCCGGCTGCCTGCCTCTCTGCCTACGTGTAATCTCTTTCAAATAAATAAACAGAATTTTAAAAAAAGATTTGCTTCCAAAGACCATGCTTTTGCTGAGGTAGAAACACAGTCATGCTCATACATTGCACATTGAGTCAAAGATCACAGTAGTAAGCTGGAGAGTAGCATAGTGTTTGGTAAACTAGATGGACCTATTTTGTGTTGTTGATTGCTCTTAATAAAACCTTTAAACTGCATCCACAGGCTATCTAAAAGGCAGATGTTGCATTTTATTTGTCTTTTGGGTTAAAGTGAGCTGTAAAAGGTAGTTTGCTAGGTTGGCAGCATTAAATATAAATTATAGATGATATGAACCAAAAATTTGGCTGTTTCTAAATTTGCTTATAGGAGACTTTAGTAAAAATATATTTTTCTTGAGATACAAAGAAGCATAATAATCTTGGTGGTGGAGTTGGATAAAATATATGTACAAATTTCATGTATCATTGCAATGAATGTTCTATATTTAGGCTAATAATCAATCTACACTTATCTATGGCATTTCCTATCAGTGTTACAACATGAAGAGATTGCGTGGGTGAATTGAACCAAAGGTAACAATGTAAGAGAGAAGACTTTCTATTCTGACCCTAAAATCAGAGTGTAGAATTGTTCATTACAAGCTAATCCTGGCAACTTCTATTTCCATCCATGACAGAGTAACTTGTAAATCTAAATCTCCTGCTAAAAACAACTGTAAAACTGAACAAAATGCATGAGACAACTTTTTCTAGGCATGAAAAATAGCAGAGGACTACAAGCCCTGAGAAGTCAGCCTTAACATGGGCCCAGGTTTCTGGATTAGGTGTACTATCTTGTCCCTGGGCAGGGAGCTAGAGCCAAGTAGTATGGTGGTCTCAGTGACTGATCTCAATATTGACTGGTCTCATATATATTGAATTGGAATCCTAGAGAAAGAATGGAAAGAAAGCTGAGTAGAAAACATGTTTGAAGAAGTAATGGCCCAAAGTCCCCCATATTGTAAGAAACACATCAACTTCCAGATCTGAGAAGCTGAACAAATCCTAGGACGATCTCTATGAACAAAACTATGCAAACTTCTGAAAATCAAAGTTAAAGAGAAAAATAATATCAGTACTGAGAACATTGATAAAAATGGTAGCTGCTTTTTCATCAAAACAGTGGAGGCTTGGATACTGGAAAATGCCCATACCCTAATTCCCAGGACCTGGGAATATGTTACCTTACATGACAAAAGGGACTTTGCAGACTTTAGAGTTACAGACCTTGAGATGGTGCCGGGGAGTGGGGGACAGATTATCCAAGTGGATCATCTACAATCACATAAAGTTAAATATAATTTTTAAGAGCAGAAAATTTTTACCATCTGTGGCCAGAGAGAGATAAAACTCTGGAAGACACATTAGAGAGATGTACATCAATGGCTCTGAAGATGGTTATGAGCCAAGGAATGCAGACAACCTTTAGAATCTTGAAAAGATAAGGATGTGATTTCTCTTCCAGAGCATCCTGAAGGAACATAACCCTACTGACCCCTTGATTTTAGCCGAGTGAGATCCACATTGGACTTCTGAGCTGTAAAATAATAATTTCTGTCATTTTAAGCCACAAAGTTTGTGGTAATTTATTATGGTAGCAACAGACAACTAATATCTTTCAAATATGAAGGTGAAACTATGATATTTTTACATAAGTAAAGGTTGAGAGCATTTGTCTTTAGCAGACCTTTATTACAAGGCATTTTCACCAAAAAAAAAAAAAAAAAAAAAAATGATGAGAGAACTAGTCGCTAGTAGAACTAACACTAAGAAATTTTAGCGGAAGTTCTTCCAGGTGAAAGAAATGAGATCCATGAGATTGAATAACATTCAAAAGGAGAAATATGTCCTGTGTTGCTGTTGCTGTTGTTGCTGTAGTAAGAATGGAAGCATCACTCTTTCCAATTCTGCGTCTTGAGTAGACTCTGGAAGTCAACAGATGCCCTTTCAGGGCAGTGATACGGGTTGAGAAAAAGGGTGGCCAAAGAGAAACTATGCCAAATCCTAAGAAAGCTGGTGTGGCTATCTTAACATAAAAGTGTACCTTCAGATCAGGAGCATACCAGATGTAAAGAGAGTACTTTTTTTTTTTTCCTTAAGATTTTATTTATTTGTTTGAAAGAGAAAGCATGAGCATGAGCAGGGGGAGGGGCAGGGGTGAGGGAGAACCAGAATCCCCATGGAGCAGGGAGCTTGGGCTTGATCCTAGGACCCTGAGATCATGACTTCAGCCAAATTCAGACATTTAACTGAATGAGCTACCCAGGCCCCAGGAGAGTTCTTTCTAATGATAAAAGGAACACTTCACCAGTAAGACATGGAAATCTTAAATGTGTAGGAATCTATTAAAACTATATGAAGTTAGGGGAAATAGACAAATCTGTAATTTCAGTTAGATGTTTGGAAATGCTCTCTCAGTGATTGCAAGACAACAAAATCCAATAAGAATATAGGTACAGAGGTCTGAACATCGTCAGCCACCTGAACCTAATGACCACTTGCAGAACACTACACTCAATAATGGCAGAATACATGTACCTTTCATGTACTCATGGCGTATGCACCTAGATCATCTTCTGGGCCTTAATATAAATCTCTATCAATTTAAGATGACGAAAGTGTACAGCATATGTTTCCCTGACCAATGTAACTAAATTAGGAGTCAAGTAAACTTTCATATATTTGGAAATTAAACACATCAGTTCCAAATAACCCATAGATCAAAGAAGTACTCACCAGAGAAGTCAGACAATATGTTAAACTAAGTGATAATGAAAAGCATCACACATCAAAATTTGTGAGATGCAGCTACGCTGGTTCTTCAGAAAAAATTTGTAGATTAAATTGCTTACAATGGAAAAAGATATTAAAAATTAACCACTTCTTGGTGCTCAATAATTAGTATTTAGTTATTGCCAAGGTGCCATCTATATAGAAAGCTTGGCAAACAGTTTAGACAAATTTACAAAAAAATCTGGTACCTAAAAACAAACAAACAAACAAACAAAAAACCAAAAAAAAACCCCCCAAAACTGGTACTTGTGCAGTAGATTAATGTTACCTATAGTATTCAGTACCAATGATCATTCTTAAACTTGACAAGGAATTTCATTAGCATAAATTCTATCTTGTGGTGAAGGAAAAGAGCAATGAATTTGACAATGCTTAACATCCTGGTCCCCACTTCTTTCTCTGCCACTTACGACTGCTCTGCCTAACCCTCCTGGTTTTGATTTCCTCAGAGAAAAAATGATATCCACTTTACGACTATATGTCATAAAGTTGCTCTAGAAAATGTACACTATTGAGAAATGGTCTTTAAAGCACCAAGTGCCAAAATCAGTTAAGACAATTATCCTTATCAATGAAGGAAGCTAGAAAATATTCCTATTTCTGTTTTTTATTTATTGCTTATTTTGCCAGTGTAGTCATTTTCTCTGATTTTTAAATGTGACTTTGAACTCACCTAAGCTTGATATGAAAGATCTTCCATAGAAATCATCGGTTTATTTTTTTCCTCTCTTCCCCTATGATCCTCTGTTTTGTTTCTTAAATTCCACATGAGTGAGACCATATAATTTTCTTTCTCTGATTGACTTATTTTGCTTAGCATAATACCCTCTAGTTCCATCCACATCATTGCAAATGACAAGATTTCTTTCTTTCTTTCTTTTTTTTTTCTGATTGCTGACTAGTAAAACAAGATGAAATCAGAGAGGGAGACAAACCCATAAGAGACTCTTAATCATAGGAAACAAACTGAGGGTTGTTGGAGGGGAGGAGGTAGGGGGATAGGATAACTGGGTGATGGACATTAAGGAGGGCACATGATGTAATGGGAACTGGGCATTATATAAGACTGATTCATCACTGACCTTAACCTCTGAAATCAATAGACTATTATATGTTAATTAATTGAATTTAAATTAAAACATATTTAATTTGAAATAGAAAAGAACTGCCTATTATATATTTATATGCAAAATAGTAATATTTGTAAAACTGACATACATCATTTTTGTAACATATATGTATTAACTATGTGGCTATATAATAGGAATATTAATAAGGATATTAAAATAACTATAATTTTGATACTTCTTTAAAAAAATATCATACTGTTATTTTGTATTGGATCCTCACTGTGTGCTAGATATTAAGCTAAACATTTAGTTTTAATATGTATAACCTTATTTCATTCTTCTAAGATCCCTAATAAACAAATTTTATTTTCTTTTTCTTTTTTTTTTTTAAGATTTTATTTATTTATTTGCCAGACAAATCACAAGGAGGCAGAGAGGCAGGCAGAAAGAGAGGGGGAAGTAGGCTCCCTGCTGAGCTGAGAGCCTGATGCGGGGCTCGATCCCAGGATCCTGAGATCATGACCTGAGCTGAAGGCAGAGGCATTAACCCACCGAGCTACCCAGCCGCCCCAACAAATTTTATTTTCATTTCCTCCCCCAAAAGAAAAAGAAATCACTGCAAAATGAGACCAAAAAAGAGATTAGAAACTATAATGTTTGGAGCTTGAGCCACTTTCCTGGCCTGTGACAACTTTTAAGTCCTATTCATGCTCCTAAGTATAAGTCATGGTCTCTACTTCCTGGTCTCTGTTCTCTAGCCTCAGTTTACCCCACTTAACTCTAAAACTTTTGTGTTCTGTTTCATGAGTTTTGGGTATATGATCATGCAGTACCCTCCGCCCTGAATGTTTCAAACTTTGTTTTTAACTGAAACAGCTATTTTGACTCCTTCTATTTGGGGTTCAGTTATCCTCTTCCTCAGAAAGGGTTCCTCAGAACCCTTCCTCAGAAATCTCTTCCCCTCTACTCCCTCCCACAGAATCCTGCAGGTCATGCTGCTTTATGGCCCATGAAGTCGTGCTGCATTGTCTGTGTAGGAGTCTGTCTCATCTACAGTGCTCTAAGTGCTACAAGGGAAGGACCATATTTTATTCATTTTTTGTACCCTTAGGGTATAGTAGAGTGCATAGTGCATATTAAAGACTCTACAAATATCCACTGAATTTTTAAAAATTGAATTGAATTGCTCATACTTATGAATATATCAGAAGTGTCATGGCAAGAAACAAAGCTCTAAAAAAGCCATAAGGAAATTATGGAATTTTCAGAGTTTTTTATTAAAATGTGGTTTCCAATAAATAATTAAGTATTAATAATATTAAAATAGATATAAATGAAAATTCAGATACATCTTTCTTTAAATGAACTTGTTATATGGACATACTTTTTTTGGACATACATTTTTATGTGGGTAAGTGGAAAATTTGGAAATGATTCTTCATTTAACAAAGGAAAATTTGTTTTGCAAAATAGGCCACAAGATTTCTTTAAGTGGTGAACTGTTTATAGACAATAAAGTGACCAAGAAAGATTTAAAATGCTCATTTGCTGAGAACATGTGATATGCACAAAATTAATTGTATCTTAATTGAATGTGTTGGACATGGCTCTAAGATTTTCTCCCAACTTTAAAAGAAATATAGGGTATAATATTTTCAAAAGATTATATATTACTCCAACTAAAACTTTTAATGCAGGATCGATTGTCATGACTACTTCAACTAGTATGAGGAAGTTGGAAGGTTTCAATAGGGGAAAAGAACACAAAAAATAGAAACAGAGACTGCCAAAGCCTAAAATAAGTTCTGCAGAGAATGTGGGAGTCTTGGTCCTGATAGGATGTGGGATGGGAATTTTCCTAGCACTTTAGAACTTGGGCTCAAGTCCAAAACTGAAGGCAACTAGTGACAGTTGTTTCACATTCTAAGAGATGTACTAGATTTGTTCCTTATAAGATGTGTTGAGAAGTGGCCCAGTTGTCAAGTCCTGTCACTTCAAAGAACACTTTTAACAGCCCAGCAGTTCATTAGAGGATAATTTCTTGAAGGAAATTTGCAGCAATAGAGAACCCTGTGGAATGGGAGGATAAGCAGAAATGTGACCTCATCTCAACTCAAGGAAGGAGACTTCAAGAAACACCTTTCAATAAAAGATAAAAGAGAGACATTTGCTGGCAGGGTAGATGCTATCTTACAGAATGTGAGAAATGTCTTGGGAGAACTTTAAGTGTGTCCTCAAGAGCAATGCTTCACAATGGACACATACTTGGATAAGATTTAATAGAACTGAATTGCTAGAAAAATGAAATTACAAATCTTGCTGATCACATATTTTATATAGTAACATCAAATTGCTCAAAAATTTCTAAACGGTACTCTTAATTTCTGAACTTATTTTGTCAGGAATTGGTAACGGACTATTGAAGAATCAGCACTGGAGGTCTGGATGCTCCATAGAGTTTGGGCAGCAGAGGAACTAGAGCCTGATTCTTTTTAGGAGAAATGAGAAGGCATGAGGAGGGCTGGAGATGTGCAAAGTGGCAGACTGAGGCCAGAAAGGCAATTGTGCCTACAGTCTAAGAGCATGGTAGAGAGGGTAGTGTTTGTTTTCTTGTGGACAGGCAGATGCTGTGCAAGATGGCACAAGTTGTTTCGACAGGACTTTGTAGGAGAAGGATGCTTGCTTAGGGTCAAGGGGTCCTAAGGAATTTCCAGGAGTAGGAATCAAGGATCTTGCAAGGGAAAGGCTAGAGGATGTTTTACATGAACATCAGGAATTGCTCTGTGAGCCTCTGATATTTTGAACATCTGTCTTACACACAGGGCCATTTGATGACAAAGAAAGGTCTGTAAAAAGACCTGAGGTGGGGAGAAGGAGAGGAACTTTGAATTGAAAGAGAGATTGAAGTTTTGGCATTTGGTTAAATTGGATTTTTTTGGTTCTTAAAAAGTTCTATCGTGCCCAAAATTAAGCCAAAATTTGTGGGATCCACCCAAAATGTAACTGAGGGGTAAGGAAGAAATCCTAGCCAGCAGGTTTGAGAAAGGTTGTGAAGACAGATTCAAATTTTGTTTGTTCCTCTTCATATCGATCTGATTTAACAGTCTGGTTACAGTCTGTGTGAGCTCATGGTACATAAATGACAATTCTTTAAATGCTCTGTCCTTCACATCTTTTGTCAGCAGCCTGACACTGGCTGGAAACATCACCAGGAAATGCCAAACAACACTTGCAAGATATATTCCAGAAATTACTGTTTTGATCTTGTTAAATTATCTTATTCCCTATGTTTCTGGCAGAAGAGTTTAAGTTAAGCAATGGGGGTACGCAATTAGCTTTGGAATCTTCTGAAATGCCTAAGCTCAGAAGGTAGAAACAATTGAAGGAAGCCAGGAGAAATTGATTCACGTGCTATTGGCTGCAAATAATAGAAACCCAGATGCCTAAGTTCTTAAATGACAGTAATAACATCTCATGTAACCAAATCCTACATAGGGTGGGTATCAGAGCTTGCTGACACTGTGCCTCAATGATACCAAGTTTGTTTGTAATCTTTTCTCCACTCTGCTGTTCTTTGAGTTGGTTTCATCATCACTTGGGTACTGAGAAGGCTGTGTCAGTTCTAAGTGATCTATTTATGGACACTATTACCAAGGTAAGGAAGAAAAGTCTCTTCTCACGCTTCTTCTCTTTTTCTAGAAACCCTCTAGTAGCCTCTCTTCACATCTCTCTGTCCAGAGTTGGCTCCTATTCCTGTTCCTGAATCCATTTTTGGCAATGAAAATAGAATTAGTCATATTTCTTTGGGGCTGCTGCTGGAGTTGGGGTCAGTACTTATAAATTCTTCTCGTAAAGAGGAAAGTGGGTTATTTGGACAAAATTAGGTTCTGCTAAAAAGGGGGAAGAAGGAATGGATGCTGGATAGGCACCAGTACAGTTCACCAAAGACACGTAGGTTTCTGATCTTCAGGAAAGAGTGCTTTTGATGGCTGGAGATATGTCTAAGCTGAATATGGCAATCCAGGTGAACGTAGCCCAATTACTGAAACTGCTTTCTGAATGACATCATGTCACATCATAATTAAGACACAGATTATTAAAAGGCTTATGTGTAGAACTGACTTTAAATTAAAAGACCTCTCTAGGGAGATACTGCATTTCAATGGAGGACCTTTATAAAATGTAGATTTCCCAGATACCCAATTGAGTTAGACCTGGATTAGACCACTGTGTCCACATTAGATGAATCATCCTGAAGTTTTAAAATGCTTTCCTTGTGTGAAACCTTTGTGTTAGACTAGAACAGGAAAAGAAGAAATATGTTTTTATGAGTATGGTTGTTTTTCTGCCTTTGTTATAAATGGAAAGTTATGAATGTTTCAAGAAATACTATCTTTTTAAGCAGTTAACTGTCAAATTACCGTAGTTAAATCCTGAGACAGAGATGAGGTTTTTATGAAACCTGCAACAATTCCAGAAGATTATTCAAACTTATGGCTTTTTTAAGCATATATTTTCCAGCAGTAATTTATTTAAACTTTTCTTGGAGCCATGATGTGTAGTTCTTGTTTTTCCAGATAGTACCTGAGCATAATAGTATGGTTGGAAATTTCCTTCTATCAGATCTATTTCTCTACAGAATGATATTTAATGCCAGATTAGTTCCTTCACAAATAATACTTGAAGAAAATTTTCACTTCTTTTACTGGCAGCTCATATTAATGTTCCTCACCGTGAATGCCAGATTTCGAAGAAAAAGAAATCCCAGAAGAGAAACATTGTTTTCTCTCTCTCTCTCTTTTTCTTTCTTTCCTTCTTCACGTATTTTTGCTCTGTGGTTTTTCTTGGTTAGATGGTTTTCTTTTAAGTTATCCTCCATCTTTCTTTCTTGCTCACTCCAGGAATGCAAACTTGACCTTGACTTTAAGGTCAAAACATTTTCAGACTGTGCAGTCAGCAGAGAATTTAAAAAAAAAAAATCAATGTGAAACATATTAGGAAGGAATAAGGGTAAGAGTAATGCAGAAGTGCTGGGAAGTCATGCAGGAATTGGAAATAACTGAGGTAATACTTAAAGTAAGACTTTACCAAGCAGAGATTTTTATGATTCCTTTCCCTTTTGCTTCTCTTTTCTTATTTGGGGCGGGTTAGAATCATGGTAATTTAAATTCTAAATCACTAAACAAAGCATTTTCAGGGGCCAGTAATTACTCTTGACATGTAAAATTGAAACTTCTGTTTCAATTTGCAAACCCCCCACCCCCAAACCCTTTTTTTCTTTCTCTGTTTCTAATGAAGGTGGGGAAAATGACAAGTCCACATACCTGATATGGTATGTAAGCTTAGGAGTATTTCTTGAAAGTCCACTGCTGAAAATTGAACTAAATGTTTTGAGGACTTTTATATCCACATTGGAAGTAAATCTAATTTTAAATAATAACGTATTTTGATTTTATAAACATACAAACCACAGTATAAAAGCTGAATAGGGTTAAATAGAATCACAGTGAAAACTTTTATTATTAAACTATGTTGGTCTTTCTAAAATCTAGCCACAGACCTTGGAAAGAAAGAAAAAGAAATGTTAGATCAGTTATCATTTATGACAAGGCTTATCTTTTCTTTCCCTCCTTACTTACCATTCAGGCCAAGAACAAATTAGGTATAGGAAAAAAAAAAAATCCCACTATTTTTTGAAGCTGGATATTTAGTAAAACTTCCCAAAGTAGAGAAAGATCAGAGAAAACTTTAACCTTTATATATATGTGTGTGTTATAAGTGTGCATATCCTCTCTATATATGCAAATGTGAAATGACAGATTTTTAATCATATTGCCGTACAGAAATCGAGTTTGGCTGAATTTAAGTAATTATTAAGCCAGACTATTATGCTATCTGGGAAATGTAAAATGTGTTCTCAAAAAGATTAATATTAAATACAAAACATCTCTGAAAATCTAACTTCAACATATGTTATACTTGAGATAGAACTATTCTATAATTCAGATTGCTAGATGTATACATTAAAGATGATTCTGTATAAAATAAACCTTTGTTACCTAACATTCTTTCAAAACTTGTTACCTTTGCACTGACCTCACATACTTAAATTTTATAAAAGCGCAAGATGCACTGAGAACAGAGCTCTGGGTAGGCTCATTGATAACCATAAGTGTCAATTACTGGCCCGAATGGGTATTGATGATTTAGTCCATATCATAGTTGAAAGTGAGGAAAACTGAAAGCTCTTTTTCTTCTCCCTTTGAAAGCATTTGAAATAATTCCCTGGAAAAGAACAAAATCTATTTTAGGGGCTGAGTAGGGAAGTTAGAGGTTGAACCATTTCTTTGATCAGTATCATGAGTTCAAAGGTTGTTTCTACGGACATCTTATCTCACATCAACATCTTATTTCCGATTGGACAGATTCTCTTAAAGGGTCAAAAAAAGACAAAGACTTCCAAGCCAAATCAAATACATGTATTTTAATTCATGGAAAATCAGCAGGGAAACAAGAAAGATTCTCTCCACTAACATTGATTTTCCTTGTATTTATTTTTTCAGTTGGAACACTCCAGGCAAAAATTCACTTGGCTTCAACTAATTTGCAAATACCATCATTCACTGCTGTTTTGCTACCCATTTCTCAAATCTCAATTAAATGTGATGACAGTTTACTTGCTAGAAACACACAGAAAGGTTCTTTCCCAACCAGAGGGCTTCACTCATTTCCTGCTAGTGGACTTGGCAAGAAGAGTCAAAACATCCATTACCGAGGCTGAGTTTTAATTTAGCAGGTTATCACCAGAGTCAGCTAAATAATTATAAAATCCTTTACAAATGCAAACCACAACAGAAATGTATATAACGGCTGAGAACAATATCTAGATCATGAGACTTGTTTACAAGGTGTTTTTAAAAAGACAATTTTAGGTTCCTACTTGTGGAAACTTGTATAACCTTCTGAGGCACCCTGAGTTTGGGCTAAAAAGTGTCTTCTCTCTGCAAATAATTTTTATATTAAAACCAAAACAAGAACAATAAACTTGCTTTACTAACTTCACAACAACAATAAAGACTGACTCTACAAATCTTGATTCTCTGGCTCAGTCTCTACAGTTCCTATAAACCTAAAAGCAGGGAGTGAGATGAGACCCATTTTTGCCCTCAAGAGATGCCAACTGATGGAAAAAAGAATGTATTACTTTTCCCTTATTTCTTCTACATGCATAAGTTAATATAAATCTATGAAATGTAAAATTGAATGTAAATAGAATTCTAATTAAATATGTGTATGGTCCTACTTTGACAGTAATAGGACCTTAACAAATTGCAGAATGTTGGGAATATCTCTGTGTATAAAATGGGTACCCACTTCATGTTAACAGCTGCTCAACAAATATTAGCTACAAAGGATAAAAACAAACTATAAGGAGTCTTTGACAGAGACCAACCCATCAACCCTCCTCTTTATAGCTAGAGAACCAAAGCCCAAGTGCTTGAAAGACTTGCCCACCTCCTAAGTGGGTGACTGGCAGCCAGGCTCCGTGACTCCTCTACCTCATCACTGTCACAGAACCTCTCTGGGCCTCAGCTCATCATTTGATAACAAGAGTAACTCTACCTGCCCAGGGGTTATCGATCAAAGGTAATAGAGGTTGTGAGAATTCCTTTAAAATTTTAATTCACGGTAGAGTGCCTTGCGTGTGGCAGGCACTCCATAAATCTCTGAGGAATGGAATTTGTCAAATAGCTATGCTGAGGGCTGGCTCTGATTCACTCACTGTGAATCAAAGCTTGCTGTGCTTGTCCAGACTCTTTAATCAGGCTTAAGCAAGCAGCCCCTCTGACCTCGATCGTTTGGTGGGTGCCGTCCCCCGCGCTATGGGAGCAGTCACAGGCAGCCTCCACCTGCTCACAAGTGCCAGGATGGGGACTTTTGTTTTGGTTCAGAAACTAAGGAGCGCTCTGCTTGATCCCAGTAAACCTCTCACCGCTGCTTTTAGGAGCCAAACTGTCCCAGCCAATCTAGCTGCCCCTGGCAGCCTTCATTTTCTCCACTTTCCTAAGACAGAAAAATCACAGGTGGGCGGTATTTCTCTCTGTGATATCTTCTAGTCCCAGGGCAGATGGCGTTGTGAACGATGGCCCAGAGGCCTGCTGGCCCTTACTGACTGCAGGACTCCCTGCCTGGCACTGGGTATTTATTGTCTTTGGGTGGGTTGCTTTTCACAGAAACAGAGAAGATGTGAGAGAGGGCAATTGGTTCTGAAAATGGGGAAGAAGGAAAAAAAAATGCTAAGTGCTAAAATGCTAAAAACCCACTCCATACGGAAGCATTTAAGGGGTCTTACACCCTCTGGTTTTGTTTTGGCTGGCCTTGCAGAGAGCTTGCATTATCTGTGGACTACAAACAAACAAACAAACAAACAAAAAACAACCTGCTATGGTTCTCTTTATCTAGTGAGTACACCATTGCACATGGTTAATTGTATTTACACATTTTGACTCAAGGACATTTTAAAAAGGGAACAGCTGTGGGAATGTTTTTAAAGGGCACAGAGTGAGGAGAGGTAGGTAGGACTGCTGCTGTTCCACACTGCTCTCGGCCTCTTCTCTTCTCTTTCTTCTCTGTTGCCTCTCCTCCCTATGCTCTTCCTCTCAGCCATCACTATACTCCGAACACAGCAACAGCAGGACAGCTTTGGTACCTGTCTGGAGGAGAAGGAGAAGTAGAGTCAGAAGATCAGGGAAACAAAGGACAGGAGAAGACGCAGGCAGAGACTGCTTTGGGAGAGTCATATGTGAGGGGACGAGTTTGTCTCTGCACACCTCTGTTGGAGTGGCAGGCTTGACTTCCCTCTGACTTGTCTCCCAACTTGAAAATTATGGTTTATCAGTACTCACGAGCTCCTAGAACAAGTGATTAGTAACTCACGGGTCAGCAGATGAACGGGACACAGAGATTGCTGATTGGTGCGACTCCATAGCCATTGGGAGTTAACATGAGCTGTGTCATCACGGTCATATCTCTTGACCTCTCTAACCCAATTTCCTCATCTATTAGATAGGGATGATGCCTGTTCTGTTTTCCTCACAGAGCTAGTTGAAGAAAGAAACGAGATATGGTTTGTGAAACCATAAAGCAGGATGTCAGTCAAGGATATATAGCAATTTATAATTTTGTTTCTATTTTGTCTTATAGAAGAACTTGTAAACTGAATGTCGTAAGGTTTCTCCAGCATATAGGTTATAGGTGATTTCTCATTTCGAGTTAAACTTGAATTCTGTAGCAGATAAGGACGTGGATAAAGAATTTTGTAATGGCCGGTCTACTCACTCAGACATGCATGTCATTCCTAAGAAGTCCACCCCAGGTATTTCTGTGGGCCACAAATGGTAACTTATGTGGCCACACACCTAGGCCAAGGTTCTACTCACCACAGATCCCTGGGGCTCTTCCCACCAGCCTCCAGCCATTTGAAGAGTGGATCCTTGCCCAGCTGCCTGGCTCCAGAAGTCCTCCGTCCTCATGGCTCACGAAGTGGTGGTCTGGGAAGTAAGAAGGGAAGAGCTTCCTGGATTCACTATTATACCCAATTCAATGGGCCCCTCAGTTGAGTGCAGAGGAGCTTTGTCTGAGTTCAGTCAAGTGCTGAGGGCAGGGCTGTTGCAAGTGGTGCTAGGACTGGTGTAGTAACTGGACTGCTTCTCTCTCCTCAATCTCTGGCCCATGGCTGAGGCAGGCTGGTCATGCCTATCTCAGTCCTCTTGAACATTATCCTTCACAAATTGTGTAAGACCCTCCTGACACTGGGGCTTCCTTTACTTTCTACCACCCTTAGCTCCCCCTGCCTATCTGTATGCATTTGATTCCTAGTTGGGAATATGGTTTGGCATTTTTAGGATATTCCTCATCCATCATATAAATCAGCCGATGAGTGAGAACAGTTTAGTGGACAGGAGTTTCTTCTAAACCTAAATTCCAGATATACCTGCATCTTAATTCCAGCCTAACTGGGGTTGTCTTATCTATCCCATTCATACTTCTTGTTTGGAAACCTCCTCTGAATGGCATCCTGACAGGCCCTTTACAGTTACATAAAATAATAGATTTTTTTTTTTAACTAATGTCCGGAGAAATACACTACATCTTTTTTTTTTTTCCTAGAACCCTATATACCTAGGATTTACTTTATGTTTCAGATGTTAAAGGTTTAAAATGGGGACTATGTGAGAGCCTAATATTCTTTTATGTTGCTGAGGAAATTTAAAAAAAAAAAAAGCCAAATCAATCGTGATTAGGTTGAAAAGTTGGTTCCTTAGGAAAAGGATTCATGGGGCTTAAAATAAATTTTCATTATTGACAATTTTTTACATTCATGTGTCTTCTAGCCCATGACTTCAGCAACATAGGAACTATCTTTACCATTTATCTTAAAACCATGAAGAGAGCATTCACTTGATCATTTCTATATTATTCAGTGTTAGCACTGTAAAAAGGTGCTAAACAGAGTTTTTATCCATGAGAAACTTAAAATCTATACCAAAGAATAATTTATGAATCCAGTCACTCAGCCAGCATATATTTATTGAGTGTTTATTATGTGCTAGATGCTGGAGTGACACAAAAAAATGAACAAGATGTAGATCCTGCCTGGAGGGGTAGCAGTTGATTTCCTCAAGACCCTCTATTAGAGTATCATAACATTCAGGGCTCAGCCAGGAGTTACACTGATCATAAATCGATAATCTCATTTCAGGGCTCAAACACAGAGATGGCAAATAAAGCCCAGGCCTGCCCCAGGCAGTATTGACTGAAGCAACAAATGACTTATAATAGCAGGAAGCAATGCATAATTTTGTAACCAAGAATGAAAGAAAATCCCCCCTTCTCTCAATCCCTTTTACTTAAATAGCATTTGGATTAAAAAAAAAAAAATCCACAAAGTTTATGAGATCTTACCATTTACAAGTTTGTGGCTGGAACTAGAGGGTATTATGCTAAGTGAAACAGGTCAATCAGAGAAAGACAATTATATGATCTCACTCATGTGGAATTTAAGAAACAAAACAGAGGATCATAGGGGAAGGGAGGGAAAAATAAAACAAGATGAAGTCAGAAAGAAAGACAAACGATAAGAGACTCTTAATCATAGGAAACAAACTAGGGGTTGCTGGAAGGGAACAGGGTGGGGGATGGGGTAATTGGGTGATGGGCATTAAGGAAGGCATGTGATATAATGAAAACACTGGGTGGTTTGTTTGTTTGTTTGTTTTAACAAAATATATTTAATTCCTTTGAAAATAAGATTTTCTCAAGTATATTTGTATTTGAATTTTTTTAAAAAAAGACGTTTCAATTTTCAGGGAACCTGCATTACTTTTTTTTTTTTTTTTTTTACTTTTTTTTTTCTTTTCAGCGTAACAGAATTCATTGTTTTTGCACGACACCCAGTGCTCCATGCAATATGTGCCCTCCTTAATACCCACAACCTGGCTCCCCCAACCTCCCACCCCCTGCCCCTTCAAAACCCTCAGGTTGTTTTTCAGAGTCCATCGTCTCTCATGGTTCACCTCTCCTTCAAATTTCCCTCAACTCCCTTCTCCTCTCCATCACCCTATGTCCTCCATGTTATTTGTTATGCTCCACAAATAAGTGAAACCATATGATAATTGGGTCTCTCTGCTTGACTTATTTCACTCAGCATAATCTCTTCCAGTCCCGTCCATGTTGCTACAAAAGTTGGGTATTCATCCTTTCTGATGGAGGCATAATACTCCATAGTGTATATGGACCACATCTTCCTTATCCATTCGTCCACTGAAGGGCATCTTGGTTCTTTCCACAGTTTGGCGACCGTGGCCATTGTTGCTATAAACATTGGGGTACAGATGGCCCTTCTTTTCGCTACATCTGTATCTTTGGGGTAAATATCCAGTAGTGCAATTGCAGGGTCATAGGGAAGCTCTATTTTTAATTTCTTAAGGAATCTCCACACGGCTCTCCAAAGTGGCTGCACCAACTTGCATTCCCACCGACAGTGGAAGAGGGTTCCCCTTTCTCCACATCCTCTCCAAAACATGTTGTTTCCTGCCTTGCTAATTTTGGCCATTCTAACTGGTGTAAGGTGGTATCAATGTGGTTTTAATTTGAACCTCCCTGATGGCTAGTGATGATTAACATTTTTTCATGTGTCTGTTAGCCATTTGTATGTCTTCATTGGAGAAGTGCCTGTTCATATCTTCTGCCCATATTTTGATATGATTATTTGTTTTGTGTGTGTTGAGTTTGAGAAGTTCTTTAGAGATCCTGGATATCAACCTTTTGTCTGTACTATCATTTGCAAATATCTTCTCCCATTCCGTGGGTTGCCTCTTTGTTTTGTTGTTTCCTTTGCTGTGCAGAAGCTTTTGATCTTAATGAAGTCCCAAAAGTTCATTTTTGCTTTTGTTTCCTTTGCCTTTGGAGACATATTTTGAAAGAAGTTGCTGTGGCTGATATCGAAGAGATTACTGCCTATGTTCTCCTTTAGGATTCTGATAGATTCCTATCTCACGTTGAGGTCTTTTATCCATTTTGAGTTTATCTTTGTGTACGGTATAAGAGAATGGTCGAGTTTCATTCTTCTACATATAGCTGCCCAGTTTTCCCAGCACCATTTATTGAAGAGACTGTCTTTTCTCCACTGTATATTTTTTCCTGCTTTGTCGAAGATTATTTGACCATAGAGTTGAGGGTCCATATCTGGGCTCCCTACTCTGTTCCACTGGTCAATGTGTCTGGTTTTATGCCAGTACCATGCTGTCTTGGTGATCACAGCTTTGTAGTAAAGCTTGAAATCAGGTAATGTGATGCCCCCAGTTTTATTTTTGTTTTTCAACATTTCCTTAGCAATTCAGGGTCTCTTCTGATTCCATACAAATTTTAGAATTATTTGCTCCAGCTCTTTGAAAAATACCGGTGGAATTTTGATCAGAATGGCATTAAAAGTATAGATTGCTTTAGGCAGTATAGACATTTTAACAATGTTATTCTTCTGATCCAAGAGCATGGAATGGTCTTCCATCTTTTTGTGTCTTCTTCAATTTCTTTCATAAGTGTTCTGTAGTTCGTCAAGGACAGATTCTTTACCTCTTTGGTTAGGTTTATTCCCTGGTATCTTATGGTTCTTGGTGCTATAGTAAATAGAATCAATTCTCTAATTTCCCTTTCTGTATTTTCATTGTTAGTGTATAAGAAAGACACTGATTTCTGTACATTGACTTTGTATCCTGCCACGTTACTGCATTGCTGTATGAGTTGTAGTAGTGTGGGGGTGGAGTCTTTTGGGTTTTCCATATAAAGAATCATGTCACCTGTGAAGAGAGAGAGTTTGACTTCTTCATTGCCAATTTGGATACCTTTTATTTCTCTTTGTTGTCTGATTGCTGTTGCTAGGACTTCCAATACTATGTTGAACAAGAGGGGTGAAAGTGGGCATTCTTGTCGTGTTCCTGATCTCAGCAGGAAGGCTGTGAGCTTTTCCCCATTGAGGATGATATTTGCTGTGGGTCTTTCATAGATAGATTTTATGAAGTTCAGGAATGTTCCCTCTATCCCTATAATTTGAAGTGTTTTAATCAGGAACGGATGCTGAATTTTGTCAAATGCTTTTTCTGCGTCAATTGAGAGGACCATCAGTGATATTGGTCTGAAATTCTCCTTTTTGGTGTGGTCTGTGCCTGGTTTGGGGATCGGGGTAATGCTGGCTTCATAAAAAGAGTCTGGAAGTTTTCCTTCTGCTTCAATTTTTTGAAACAGGAGAATAGGTGTCATTTCTTCTTTGAAAATTTGGTAGAATTTCCCAGGGAATCTGTCAGGTCCTGGGCTCTTGTTATTTGGGAGGTTTTTGATCACTGCTTCAGTCTCGTTACTAGATATCGGTCTATTCAGGTTGTCAATTTCTTCCTGGTTCAATTTTGGGAGTTTATAGTTTTCCAGGAATGCATCCATTTCATCTAGGTTGCTTAACTTATTGGCATATAACTTGATAATAACTTCCGATGATTGTTTCTACTTCCTTGGTGTTGGTTGTGATCTCTCCCTTTTCATTCATAATTTTATTAATTTGAGCTTTCTCTCTTTTCTTTTGGATTAGCGTGGCCAATGGTTTATCAATCTTATTGATTCTTTCAAAAAACAAGCTTCTCGTTTCATTGATACGTTCTACTGTATCTCTAGTTTCTACCTCATTGATCTCTTCTCTAATCTTGATTATTTTCCTTCTTGTGTGTGGAGTTGGTTTAATTTGTTGTTGATTCTCCAGTTTTTTAAGGTGTAGAGACAGCTGGTGTATTATGGATTTTTAAATTTTTTTGAGGGAGGCTTGGATGGCTATGTATTTCCCCCTTAGAACCCCTTTGCTGTATCCCATAGGTTTTGGACCGAAGTGTGTTCATTAGCACACTGGGTGTTATATGCAACTGATGAATCACTGCAGTCTACATCTGAAACCAATAATATACTTAGGTTAATTAATTGAAATTAAATAAAACAGAATTTTTAAAAATCCACAAAATTTATATTAAAGCTAACATAATGCGCTAATGCTAATATAATGTGCTAATGCTTTGTTTGGCTGAGAAGGGTAGGGTTTGGAGGATGTTATCTTGGGGAACAGAGTGGGTTTTGAGAGTCTGGGGTTCAACTCCAATTTTTTCATGTATTCCAGGTGTAACAAACCTGGATCTTGGGCAAGTTACTGAAGTTCTGAGCACCTCTCTTTCTGTTTCTCCACCACTAATTGAAGATGAAAATAATAGTATCATCTCTCATGGTAATGGTGAGGACTGACTGATAGTAGGTTCTCAGTACAATGCTAGCACATCTACATGCTGGGATGCCTATGTCTGCATCCCAGCTCCTGAAGTACAGAAATAATCTTGAAGACAATTATTATCTACCTCCTTATCCTGTTTTTTTTTTTTTTTTGTCTATAAAGTCACTAGCTAAGTTAGAAGTGGGCAGCAATGAGGCTGGATGATTACAGAGAAAATAAAGGGTGATTCTCAGTATAAGCAAAATTATGAATAATCTCTAGGGTGGTTAAAATGGTGATTTGGTAGTAACAGCTTCAGGAAATTTATCAGTAGCAAAACTGGGAGTGTTATTTCATCAAGAATTAATTTTTCTCAGAAAATCTCTGATTTGGTATTTATTCATTTTTATTTATGGTATATATGTATCTGTTTACCTATGTTCATGAATATCTGTTTAGCTTGAAAATAATTTGATAGCTTACAAAATTGCATATTATATAACAAGATAATATTAAATTGAAATTAGTAGAAAAAATTAGATAAAGGGGAAAAAAAAAGGTAGGAAAAAGAGACTGACTTGTACATGAAATTATACCTTGAAGTCCCACACACTTCCTAGGAGTGGCCCACCAAATTGACTCTAAGATGTCTCCTGAGCAACTTCAAGAAAAGAAATGAAAGCAATAATACAACGCATTACAATCGATGATTAAAAAAACAAGGTAATTGCTCAGGAAGAAAGTAGTCATTACTGGTACTATGATCAGAATGGTTTCTCCATGGTGCTTAGTTTTAATATTTGTCAGAAATTTGGAATATAGTGATTAAACAGTCATCAGTAACTGTTTACTTAGCCCTTGTTGCATAGAAATTATTGTGTTAGGTGCTATAGATACCTAAAACCATACCTACCCTCAGAGAATATGCATTCTATAGAGAGTATAAGTAATAGATTAATATACTAAGTTCAAGGTAGATAGTTATAATGAGAGATAACTGTGTGGTGTTAAAAAAAGCAATTTAAGTCTCATACCAATCTATGGACCACCGCAGGAGAAGATATTGTAACAAGTATGTTCTTTGTACTTTCTACTAACTATGCTAGTTTCTATAGTGGTTTTTAAATACTTAATGATTCTTGAATGTGGATTTTAAAAGCCACAGAGTGCAGTATAATGCATAGCCAATTCAGAACTATTAAAGGTAACTGGGGGGAGGACTTGGCATAGATACCAGAAGCCTGTGGATTATTTTATCCCCTGTTCCTGTATACAAGTTAGATCATGAATTTATAAACTTCCTATCAAGCCTCACATCAGTCCATCATCTCAAATTGTCAAAAATTGGTTCTACAATTTTCAGAGAGAGCAAAGCAAAAATTCACTCTCTTGGACATCCGTTATATTATGGGAGTAGTACTGGGAGTGGAATTACAAAAATGAAATTTGGTTCTTTTTCTGAAGGAAAAGAATTTGCTGTTTAGGCAGGGATACAGGTGTATAAACAAATGATAGCAACATGACAGGTGCCAATAGACATATGCAAGAAGAGAAAAGACAAGCTCTGCCTAGCAGTACAGTGAAAAGGCCACGTTTACCTAACATTTGAGTTTCTTCTTGAAAGATGAGCATTTTGCTGAGTAGAGATTGTACGATAGGGACGATATTCATCCCTGCTAGAGGACATATTCCTGGAGCACCTCCCAGCCTCTCAGTGTAATATTTCCTAAGTACCTATCAAGGATTCCGTACGGGGTTAGATGGTATGATAATTATGAAGAAATGGAGGATTTGCTATTAGTCTTCAGAATGTCTGCTTGTAATGAGTAGATTAAATTTTCCACAGACCTTCAACAGTGATTAAGAGGTCACAACTATAGGTCTTAAATGGTGTGTTATAACATAAATTCTGTGGATTAGAGGAGAGCATGATTACGTAATTTAGAGGGACCCAGGCAGGCCTCCCAGATAGGGTAAGGCCTAACCTGTTCCTTGAGAACTGGGCTAGCATTTGGATGGTGGTTCAACAGTCCCGTTACCACATTTAGTGAGTCCCTTCTATGGGTCAGGTTTGTGAATGAGAAGGCAGCCTCAGAGTCAAGAGAGAATTGGGGTCAATGAAGTGTGGGTCTCTGAGAAAACCTGGTAAGACCAGAGAGCTGGGGCTGAGAGACTGTGGGAAAAGAGTACAGAAGGAAACAAGACTTGGCAGGAAAACTTTAGCTGGATTAAGTAGTGTTCAGAAAGGCAGTGGCTTTTATATTTAGAATGTATGAAAATGAGGAGTCAGTGGAGGGTTTTCAGTGTGAGAGGAAGCTGATGAAAGAAGTACACAAAGAAAATTAATTTTCCTCATGATATGTTAGGACTAGAAGGGATTGGAGAGATGTCTTCACTTACCACTGTCTCCAGATTCCTACTGCCATCATTCAACGGAAAAGAACATTAAGGGCTAAAGAGGTTATGGGATCTGCCTGAACCCAAATATAGTAGTCATGACTGCATTTCAGGCCCCTTCTCTCTCTCCCAGCAGTTTGTGTGTTCTGTGGGCTGGATGGCTGGGTAGTCGAGGGGAGAGGAGCCTCAGGGAGTCCAGCATCCTTGCAGTGGGACCACCCAGGCTGGATGTGGAAGGGAAGGTGGAAGGCAGGTTTTGGCTCAGTCTATGTTACAGCCATGGAATCAGAATGTTAGAGCTTATAGAAGACTTCAACCTCATCCAGCCCAGCCTACTTCTTTAGAGGAGAAAGTGGAGGGCCCAGCTGGAAAGTGATTCAATACAAGGTGGCAATCCAAAGGTAGAACCAAGGCCTGATTTTAAGCACAGCTATTTTTCTTCCAGCAGGCTCTCTCTCCTTTAGATCCTGTGTTTTTACTGGTGGGTTCCATTCTCTCTTCCCAGTTAGTTGTCTACTCATGTGCCTTGGCCCCTCTGTCAAAGAAAGACATTATTATTTGGGGCCAGGATCCTGGAGCTGCTCAGGGACTGGTCACTTCTCCGACTCAGTTCCCCCGTGTGTGGGGTGGAAGGCACAGAGAGTGAGGCGCAGAAGAAGTGTCTTCTCTCTGGACATGTCTTTCCCAGAAGCCATGTCTTTCCAGGAGAGGTAGGGACATCAGGGATAGCTGATACCTGGGGCTGCTGGGGAAGATGTTTTTCGAATGGCAGAGCAAGGCAGGATGAGAATCACTTCACCAAAGCCCTGCTTGTAACTCCAGCAGGGTCCTGTCCGCAGTGCGAGTGACAGCCGGAGTCCAAGGTGACTGAAAGAGGAGGAACCAGTTGGGAGAAGCACGGACAGAAAATGGGGGAGATGTTTCAGAAATTCAAACACAAGAATGTTTGCAAATAGTGTTAAAAGGCAGTTAGGAACAGGTATCTAGATTTGATCATTTTAAAAATAAACAGGACCCTGTGTTAATATACTTGTTCTAGGTGGTCTCTCCACCCCTGCCCTGCCCCCACCCTGGGTCGCAGCTTATATCTTTGACTGTGGTGAACAATATGTGGACACTCACACTTTAGGTATCAGGGATCAAATGAAACCTTAAAAGAACAACTGGCCTCTAAATAACTAAGAGAAGGGGCACCTGGGTGGTGGCTCAGTGGGTTAAAGCCTCTGCCTTTGGCTCAGGTCATGATCCCAGGGTGCTGGGATCTAGCCCCACAGCGGGCTTTCTGCTCAGTGGGGAGCCTGTTTCCTCAGTGTAAATAAACATGATATGGTTAAACAAATGTAATTACCTTCCCCTAACTTTTGTCTTTATAAATACTTTTTGTACAGTGTGAAATTCCAGATTGCATATTATGGCCATTCAGTTATTTCCATGCTAATGTACATTTATTATGAATACACACAACACTTTTTCTCACTTGAGAGTATAGGTGTATGTTTATAATAAAGAGAGTCAGTATCCCTGAACTTCATTCACATAACTGCACAGTATTTATTCATTCATTTAAATTGAGTTGGGATTTATCTATATGGCTTATATGACTATATTTGGAGAAGGCTAAGTTGCAGAAATATTGTAACATAGACAATGGTATTAACATATTCAGATCTGCAACTCAGCCCTTGCTGCTTTACACATGTAATTAGGTTGTTTCCATGGTAATGATCTAATTATGGGCTTCTCCTTGGCCTTGTGTAATCACATTTGCTGCATTTTGGCAGCGATGTTTTCCTTATTTTGTTGAACTGCAACACTTGACAAGATGTTCTCTCTTAAGATGAATAATGATTTTTCTTGGCGGAAAAAAAGAAAAAAAATGAAACAATACCTTCAAAGATGATTTGAGAGGGATTATAGATATTTGACAAATCATGCCAGTATTAAGGTATCTATTGCTCTCGAAAGCATGATCTGTTTTTATCTTTTGTGTGGGTGTCATTACTGATGGAACTCACAGGAGATTCTCATTTAAAAAAAAAATAACAAACATGCATGCTATTTAAATATATCATTTCCAAGGGGCCTAGGAACCTGAAGAAAATGTTAGGTCAAGAAAGAGAAAGCTCCAGAGGGCTTGGCAGAAAGAGAACCAGAGACTGTATTCAACAAGAATATTCTATTGCAATTGACAAGGCTATTCATGAAGAGATATTTGATTATGGTTACCATGGCAGTAGGAAACACCTGAAAAAATCAATTAAAGCTTATTTCGGCAGGGATCCAAATACAATCCTTTATTCATTTGCAAAAGAAGACAGGAAATGTAAATACTTGTAGGAAAGACAGCTTTATTGTCACGTGGTCCCCTCAGAAAAACTCTGGAATATTACGAGAATAAAAGTTTAACTCTTTTATATGTTTAAAATTCCTCTGCATTATAAAGCATTTTATGTTGTAGACTTTATACCGCAAGAATGTATATACTAGGTGGCAGAGGCTGCTTTCTCTGAGAGTTAACAAGAAGGTTTATGGGCTCTGATGGTACAATGTCTGGGCACCAACACCCAGGGGCTAAGAACTGAAAGTCCTCATCCTTTAACTATAATGGAAATTTAGAATTAGTGGATCAGAGCTCTAAGGACCCAGCATATTGAAATTGCATTCTGAATATCATTTCATAGGGAATAGAGTGGGTAGATAAAGCGTTTTTTATAACCTAATTGATTAAAGGGCATAAACATAGCATAGTGCTTGGGAATAATTATAATGATAATAACTGACCTATTTCTAGCAAATCCATCCTTATAAAATAGCATATGGTTTGGTTTTAGATGTATATAGTATTATTTTCCTAGGAGTAAAATGGTATTAATGAGATATTTAGTTATTATTTGCATAGAACTATTAAGAATGTTGATGTCCTTCTTTAGATGCATTCATTCATTGAAAAAATATTTCTTCACTACTTGTAATACACCAGGCACTGCAAAAGGTCCTGGAAATAATGGAAGGAAGGATAGAGGCATGATTGTTGCTCTCAAGTTATTTATTATTTTTTGGAGTAAACACGCTAATTTCAACCCTAAGCTAACTAGTCTAATACAGGGAATCTTAGGGTAAGATGGGAGCACAGAGGGCAGGGGCCAAAGACAACATGGGACACAGACTACATATCACAGAACTAGCGCAGGCGAGGTAGTGGGGCAGGAGCCTGTGCGGTACGAGGGGGTTGAGGAGAGATGAAGCTGGAGTTTGACCAGGGTTCTAAGCACCA
Organism: Mustela putorius furo; assembly: GCF_011764305.1. Lineage (NCBI taxonomy): Eukaryota > Metazoa > Chordata > Mammalia > Carnivora > Mustelidae > Mustela > Mustela putorius. The sequence continues at coordinate 79,518,048 of NW_025421987.1, forward strand.
CAGCCCTTGCCAGTCATGCCCATGGCTTGGCCCTGAGCATAATCAGAATGTATTAAAAGTTTCAAGCAAGGGAACATTATGATCTGATTTGTGATACCTGCTGCTGCTACCTTTGGCAAGTGATTTTTAGAAGAATCAATCTGAGAAGTTACATCCTGAAATATTTAAACTGCTTCCTGGGCCTGGTCTTAGGTGAAGCACTGTACCTCCCAAGGACACCATCCTATCTTTTCCAAGGGCTTTCTTAGCTCCATTCCTCTGTAATGATGTGGTTTGTTTTTCTTTGTAGACAGATTTGTCTATAGTGTGAATATACATGTATGTGTGAGTGAATTATCTTTGATTACTCAGAGCTCTGACTTGTCCACCAGTTGCCTGATCTAAAACACTTTGAACACCTTCATTCCCACAATGAGGACCTGCCTTCCCGTAGGTCAAGCCAAGAGGGTATTGGTAGCTGTCATAGAGAAGGATGTGGGTTCACATGAGTCACTGTGTGCAAGAGTGAATGATGGTTTGAAGAAGTAATCATAGAGCCTTGGAAGTATGCAGTGAATGACTTTCATAGTCTCTGCTCTTTTTTGATTATACCAGGAAAGCTTTTTATTGAGTAGCATATAGAGTGTGGCAGTGGTTGGAGTATTCTAAGGCCACAGTTGAAATAAACCAGCTCTTGCTCTGTTTGGTGGACAGATCTACCAAACATGCAAAGAACAGCAATGTACTTGTCTTAAGTAAATATGCCTTAGAGGGAAAAGGAAGGTCAGAGATCTGGTAGTTGGTTATAGAGTAAACATTCTCTTAAGGGTTTGCTGGAGAACATGGGCCGGAAATTCAGTTTTCTTCTTAGGCAGAGAATGACAATTGGACAGTATATTTTGCCAAACAGTTTTGCTTTGTTTGTTAATTATTAGCACCAGCAATGCTAATTTAAAGAATTTTATGTGTTTCATGTTGGTATATAGGTAATGTTGGTGTACTGAAGAAAGATTACCATGCATTTATTCAATACGTGTTTACTGAGTACCTAACATCTGTCAGCGACTTGGTGTGATTAGATGAAAAAATTCTCAGAAGTTTATTCTAGACTGCAGGATGGTATAGCATGTATAGTGAGGAAACCTGCAAGGGAACACAGGTGAAGGTACATAGCCCAACTGCGGTTTGGGGCAAGAGGTAGTGGAATTGTCATCTGTGTCTCCAGAATCCTTAATGGTTCTTAATAGCTCAAATCTCATTCCAGTAAAATTATGCCACATGAAAATCTTGGATTAACAAAGAGAATTCAAGAACTAAGGAAAGTGAAAATTTAGAAGAATCCTTTGAACCTGGTCACATTGGCTTTTGTTCTAGAAAAATGAAGGTAAACTAATCTAGCTTTCCTCTTAGCCATCCACACACCCATCCCTCCATCCATCTAGCCATCCATCCATCCGACACGTTTGAACTTTTACATTCAGGCACTATTCTCAGGCTTGAGACTACAGAGATAAATAAGACTGACAAAGTCTTTTCTTGGGCCATTATGGAGCTTAATTTATAGGGGACCCCAAGATGTAAGAACTCTATCTGCTCTGTTACATGCAAAGATAGTCTTAAATTGCCCCAGTTAAACTCGGGCCTTTGGTTTGAATCTTGGAACAGAAAGGACATTGGTCAAAACACTAGAATGTGAATAAAATTTATAGTCTAGTAAATATTATTGTACCAATGTTAATGTCTTAGTTTTCAGAGTTGTACTATAGTTATGCAAGATCTTCACATCAAAGAAAGCTGGATGAAGGGTTCAAGGGTACTTTGTACTCATTTTGCAACTCTACTCGAAGTCTAAAATTATTTTTAAAATGACAGCTGAAGCTAAAGCACAAAAATGGAGCCTTGACTCTGCTCTACCTTCTGTTGGTGTTTCTCATGTCCCTTTTACCCTTCTGCTGCTTCATCTGAATATGGTTATGAATATGGTTCAGGCAGAACAGAATGGGTAAAGATGAGAGTATTGTCAGTCTCTTGTTTTCATGCATTATCATTCCACTCTCTGTTTTTCCATGTCAAAGGCTGTCTGCCTTAGCACCTATGTTACATAATTATCAGAACCAATAATTACTATCATCATTTTGGTCAATGCCATGAATACCAAAGCAGAGGCATAGAGATCTTACAGAGATTATCCCTTTTCTGTATTTCTTGGGAATTTGGTTGTGGGCTTCAATGTCACTACTTATTTTGTGTCTGGATGTAAAGATACTGGGTTTGGAAGAGTGCTTGCAGATCTGGTCCAGCTCTTTCATTTCACTGATCAGAAAACCAAGTCCTGGCCAGATGAAAGGATTCGTCCACGATCACTGTTCCTAGTTAGTGGAAAAGCTTGAAATAGAACCAGCTCTTTTGACTTCTAGTAAGATATTTTTCTCCCTTCTGAGCTGCTTCTTTAAACCCTGCAAATAGCTGAGAAAACTCCACAGGTGACAGTTGATTCTGTTACAAACAGAATGTTACCATTTACAATGTATGATTTCAGAACTTGTTGGATAGTCTAACACAGGAAATAGGCCTGTGGAGGCACTGCACATGATTGCTAAGAAATATTGGCTGCTCTAGATTATTCACTAAAAATTCATCAAAACATGCCTTCCATTTTCTGTGATCACTTTTGCATCTACCTGCATATCTGGATTGACACCGAAAATAAAAAAAAGTATCAGAGCAGCACTATCCTACACAATTTTGTTACCTAAGGGACCTAAGTATAGCCTAAGTGTTCAGGTGATTATTTATTTATTTATTTTTAACATTGCATTAGGTGAGGATCACATATCTGTAAAAGTCATATGAATTAGGCACTTAGGAGTCTTACCAATTTTTGCTTAACACCACAAAGAATATGTGTCAGAGAAAATGGTTGCAAATTGAAGCTGACACACAGCAGTTGTGACTATAACCAGCATCTAATCCTAGTTTATTTCCTTTTTTTTTTTTTCAGATAAGCTCAGGGATATGATCAATAAATCGAGATGATTACAACTATTAGAAAAGTTAAGCAGGATTTTTTTTTCCCCCTTTCTTGACCATGTAATTTCTTCCAGGGTAGTGGCTGTTGGTCTGGTCTTCCTACAGTATCTATTCCCCCAACCAGTGATCTCCCTTCCTTTGGCAGTGTGGTTCAGCCCTGTGCATTGCCCCTGGAGTCCACCTTTCTGCCTGTCACAATGCTCCCGGGGCCACAGCTTACTGGGTTGTTCTGCAGAGTATCATTCTCTTCTGGAGCCATTGTCCTTGAGGAAACACATCATTATGCACATCTTGGCTTGGATCAAATCAATGAGTGAATGGAAGACTTCTCTTTATCTCCTTCTGGTATAATGCATTCTACCTGTCTTCTTTCTGTACCAAGCATCTCACAACCTTCAGCCTCTTCCCCCTCCCCTTCCATTTTTCTCTTCTACCCTTTCTCCTGTATCCTCTCTCTTCCTCTTTTCTTTCCACCAGATATCTCCACAGAACCCCACTGTGCCTGGAACAACAGAGTTAGGTCTGGGATATGCAAAGGTAAATAGGTTGAACTCTTCTTCTCAAGTGTGTACCTCTTTGGTTCCCAAGCTGTTACCCTAAACTTACTAGACTCTGCCTGTCTCTGTCTATCGGGGGAGGGTCCAGCCACACCTGTGGCTCCTGTGTGCTCTTTCTCTGCACACTGTCAACCTCCATTTACACCAGGGAGTCTCTGAGGTAACACGGTGATGAGGAATAACTGTCAAACAGCATGAAGATATTTAATGGTGGTTTTAAAAGAGCCTGGGAATAAAGTTGTATGAGAAATTTGTTACATATTTAATTTAGCAAAGATTGTTACAGTATCAGGGGAGGAAAGGAAGAAAATATATTGCTCCCCATAAAAATGCAGTAAAAGATAAAGCACAAACAGCGCCTCTGTTATGTTGAAATAGAGTCATCCTGTGATTAAATGGAGGCAGCAAGGTGGTTTCTGTTTGGCACTTATGCAAGAGAGATGTGGGGGAAGCATAAGGCTTCACAGCTATAGGTTTGGGTCTTTTCTAGAGCTCTGAGGAAATTAAAATGCAAACAAAGCACAGTGGCACAGGAATTCTGAGGGTCTTCAGAGGAGAAGTTCTAGTACTTAGAGAGAGAGGTGGGCCATGAAATGAACTTAAACTTCAGAATATTTTGACACCTCTCTGTTTTCCTCAGCTTGACAGCCTTAACACGAAGCAAGGTCACATCATTTTTTTTTTTCAATGTACAAAAACTAATATTATGTCTTTTCTATCCTGGGAATCTAAGAAAAGAACCATCTTGCAAATGAGTCAGACTGGAGTGTCCAGATAGCTCAGTCAATTTTTGGCTCTGTGCTTTAGCACATTCTGTTAATAGGGTGGATGGTGCTTATGTGTCAGGCTTCAGAAAGTGGCAGGCATTTCCTAACCTATCACTCATGTGAGCTACTGAACTCGGGATCAATAAATATTCCATTACTGCATTATTTATGGCCTATATAAACAATTTCTATCATTAAATCTTTGCCTTTTAGTTGTCTCTCATTAGCAAGGGATCAATTTCAGATCCTAGTCTGGGTCATGCCCAGAATTAAAGAAAAGCAGTGTGTGAGAATGTTTATTTGTAATTATATTTCTAATTTTTATTAAAACAAATGCACGGTAGAAATTATTTCTGTATCAAATATGTTCACACTGTTTTGGTTCTAAAAGTGACCTTGAGCTTCATGTCTGATGTTCTGGTGACATGGAAGAAACACTGAATAGCACTTCGGTGAGTTAGGGTTCTTGTCCTATATCTGCATAGTTCTAGCAACCAATTGTATGACCTGTCAGATAAGTCATTGCCCCCTTCTGTAAAATGATTGGATTGAAATGGATGATGCCTAAGATTCTCTGTAGGTCCTATGTTTCACAAATGGAGGAGGGTCCTAGAGAGTGGTGGTAGATAATACGTGGGAATGGGATTTAAATAGCATCCTTGCTGCTGTTCAGAATTCATATCAGGACAGTGGTGATGAAGGTGTGAGTGCCCTCTGGAAGATCACCCACTGGTTGTGAAAGCTTGCAATGGACTCTCTCCTCCTATAGGGGGCAATTCTACCTCGAGGAACACAAGTTGTTTCTGAGTTGGAGGATTGCTGGTGGGCTGGAGGCACTTGAAGAGATACTTTATTCAAAACATAGTATTCTTGGGGCACCTGGGTGGCTCAGTGGGTTGGGCCTCTGCCTTTGGCTCAGGTCATGATCCCAGGACCCTGGGTTTGAGCCCCACATTGGGCTCTCTGCTCAGCGGGGAGCCTGCTTTCCTCTCTCTCTCTCTCTGCATGCCTCTCCATCTACTTGTGATTTCTCTCTGTCAAATAAATAAATAAAATCTTTAAAAAAAAAACATAGTATTCTTTTGTTGTTGTTGCTGTGTTGTTTTTAAAGAGAATTTTAACACTTTCACTAAACTAATGCCATAATTTACCACTGTCTTCCCCACTTGGCCCCCTTTACTTTGACCTCCTTTCCCTGAAGGTATTGAAGTTGTAAGAGCTAGCCCAAGGAATTCAGAAAACAGAGCTGGCCTTCTGTCCTCAGGCAACAGTTACTGAGTGTCAGCTATGTATCAGGAGAAGATACAGTGGTTGCAACCAAGATACACTGGATGCAGCTTCTCCCCGGGGGGAGCTCATAGTCTAGTGAGGATCACTGGCACAAGAATTCTCTTTACAAATACTTAAATAATCATGGGTTTGCTAAGTATGAAGGAGCCCTGCGGTGTGCTGTGGATGTGTGGAGCAAGGGGATCTAATTTACTCTCAGAGCAAAGGAAGCCTTCTCCAAGAAAAGGATTTTAAAGCTGAGACCTGAAAACCAAGTAGAAAGTATTCAACAGAGAAGATATAAGAGAATGTTGGGTGAGAGATGAAGGCACAGAGGTGGCAAGGGAATGACGGCTTTGGAAAAGGAGAGCTGATGTCTTGAGCAAGATGAACGTGGGTGAGCAAACATCTCTACACCTGTTTCCTCCAAAATCATTAATAAAGGGCTATATTGGAAAAGAACAATGAAAAAGCTGAATTTCCATTCTTTTCCCTTGAAACTTGCTTCCTGCCCCCTCCCCAACCTTCTGATTTCTGTCAGTGAGTGATTCCTAGAATCTCTGTTACTCCAAAGGACAAACTCGCATTGTCCTCGGCTCCATCTCTTTACTTATTTCTCCAGTCTCCAAATCCCATTCCTTTTTTCTGTGGCTCATCTTTGACTCTTCTCCTTCCTTTCCTCTTGTCCCCACCCTTCCGGAAGCCCTCACACTCTACAACTGCTTTGTCACAGTGGTGAGCTAATGAACTAATGTCTTTGTCAGTCCCCCAGGCAGTTGAAGAAGCATCTTCTGAAAACACTCCCTTACACAGACTGACCTTTTCAGTGGATGTCTTTGGCCTTCCATCACCTAAAGAACTAAAGCTCAACCTTTTAATTTTCCACTGAAGGCTCAAAACCATCATGAAAGTTTATGTCTTCTTTTACCATGCCTGAGTTCTTATGTTTGGCTACACTGTAGAACACAGAGGACCTGCTCTCATGAGTGAGTGTCTTGAAAGAAAAAGTGTAGCAGAAACATAAAATGAGTTACCACCTTACACCAGTTAGAATGGCAAAAAAACAAAGCAGGGATGAACAAATGTTGGCAAGGATGTGGAGAAAGGGGAACCCTCTTACATGGTTTGTGGTAATGCAAGCTGGTATAGCCTTTCTGGAAAACAGTATTGAGAATCCTCAAAAAGTTAAAAATAGAGCTATCCTATGACCCAGCAATTGAACTACTTTGCAGTAAATACAAAAATACAGATGTAGTGAAAAAGAAGGGATATATGCACCCTAATGATCATAGCAGCAATGTCCACAATGGTCAAACTGTGGAAGGAGCTGAGATGCCCTTCAACAGATGAGTGGATAAAGAATATGTGGTTATATGTGCAATGGAATGTCACACAAGCATCAGAAAGGATGGATACCAAATACTTGCATCGACATGGATGAAACTAGAGGGGATTATGATAAATGAAATAAGTCAAGAAGAGAAAGTCTTATCATATGGTTTCACTTTTCTGTGGAACATAAGGAAAAGTATGGAGGATATTAGGAGAAGGACATGAAAAATGAAGGGGGAAAATCAGAGGGGAAGATGAACCATGAAAGACTATGGACTCTAAAAAACAGAGGGCTTTACAGGGGAGAGGAGTGGTTGGATGGGTGAGCACCATGATGGGTATTTAAGAGAGCAGGTATTACATGCAGCACTGGGTGTTATATGCAAACAATGAATCATGGAACACTACATCAAAAACTAATGATATACTGCATGGTGACTAACATAACACAATAAAATTTTAAAAAATGAAAAAAATGAAAATTTAATTTATGTTTTACCACACACAAAAATGTAAGTAAATGTTATTTCAGTTAAAAAAAAAAAAGAAACATATATTTGGAAGAATGATGTGATTCTTTTACCCCAATACCCTTGACTGATAGTGATTTTTTTTTTTTGGGTATATTCTTTTTGCTCCTATGCACATTTATGTAACGAATTATCATCATGGTATAATAGACTTTTATATTCTGCTTACTGTGCCTTGTGGCAGTTTGTATTTTCTAAGATGACTGCAACATGCTCTCCCATCAGCATGTTCTTCTTTCAATATGGCATTGAGATTCCTCTTATTAGGAGGAAGGGACGATGTTCACTACCCTTGAATCTGGGAAGCTGTGACTACAACCAAAGTCATTCTATGTGAATTCTGATGCTAAGCCATGCAACGTGATAGGGCTTCTACAGGTACTTCTTGGGGTGCTTGCTCTTGGAATCTAGGTGCCATGCCATGAGGAAACAGGCAGTTCCCATGGGAAGCCTTATGGAGAGGCTATGCATATGTGTTCTGGACAAGAGATCTAGAGGAGGTTTGAGGTCATAGCCAGCATCAACTGTGGATTCACCATGCTTGTGAGTGACGAAGGCTTTGAAATTGTTCTATCACCAGCTATTGGCTGACTGTAGCCACCCAAGGGACCCAGAGGCAGAACTGGCTGGCAGAGCCCAGTCAGCTCCTGGAACTGTGAAAACTAATGAAAAAGTGGTTGTTATAAATTTAAGCCACTGGGTTTTGGGATGATTAAATGTTATAGCAATAGATAGCTGACCCATATCTTAAACTAGTAAAATACCTGATGTAATTTTAAATTAGAACTTTATCCTAAGAAAAAATTTCAAAAGGCAAAATAAATACATTATCACAAATATACCAACAGTACTTGTAGCCTGAAGATAATGATGAAGGAAAACCAGATGTCCAATTTTTTTTTTCCATATCTACTCACATTTGTTTTACCACTGAGCTTACCAACACCTTGAAGGCAGGGATTTTGTTTTAAACATTGCACACAGTAGGCTTCTCTATTCCATGTTATTTTTTGATAGGATGATGTAGTCTATAAATATTTTTATGATTTATTTTAATAAATTTTCAAAGTCTGTCTAAATGATTTCATTTTATCCTTTCAAAGCCTTGTCTTACCTTATAAGGTGAGGCTAGGAGTTTAGCACTGCGTTCCCTATGGACTCAGACCTTCTGATTTTAATCCTGAGACATGCTTTACTCTACCACACGTGCTCATTGTCCTGAATTTTCTTTCTAACAATATTGGTAGAAACATGTTGGATCATCACGTGTCTGGGCAGGGAAGTGTCTTTGTTCTAGAGCCCTGATGTGTTTTTGAATATCTTTGCTGAAGCTCTATGGAAACCAGTAGCTCAGAACTTGAGTCAATTTGGGAAGAGTACCCATCAGGCTTGCTGAGAGTTGCATTTTGGGCTTAGTGATAATGTGTCAGAAAGGTACACCCAGGACCATTCTAAGTTTTCTTGAGATATACCAAGATGGTTAATCTTTATGTTTAATAACTGATCTTTGCAAAGGTTGAGAATGAAAGAAAAGAGCACACAGAGAACACCAGCTGTGGTGTCAGACTGGATCTGAAACTTAACTGTGCCATAGTTCTGTTGCTTTGAACCAAGTTTACTGACCTCTCAGAGCCTCACTTTTCTCACCTCCTAAATGGGAACACAGTAGTTAAATCCTCATTGGGTTTTTGACAAGAAATAATGAGATGGTATATGTAAAATGCTCTTTAAAATGCACTTCTCTTGGGATGTCTGGCTAGTGCAGTTCATTCTGCATCTGACTCTTGGTTTCAGCTCAGGTCATGATCTCAGAGTCCTGAGATTGAGCCCACTGCTGGGCTCCACACTGAGTGGGGAGTCTGCTTGAGGATTTTCTTCCTCTGCCCATCACCCCACTTGAGTGTTTGCTCTCTCTCTCTAAAATAAATAATCTTTACAAAAAATTTTAAAAATGCATTGCTCTTAATAAGCATGGAGCAATTAATATAATAACCTAACATTCATTTAATTCACTGTTTAAAATTTTAAGAGCTCCAGTATCACCTGGAACTGTCTAGAAACTCTCAAAGTTTTTGTGTGACCTTGGGCAAATCACTTGACAGTTCTTGGCCCCAGGGAAGATTTGGCTGGAGGATTTCCAAGATTCTTATCTTCTGAACTTAAAATTCTGACTTTTAAATAGTAACTTAGATGACATTAAGCCATTTTGGATTTGTCAATCTTCTAATTGGTTTCCTTATAATTACCACCTCGTTTGTCTTTTAAATACTAGGTGACTTTCTGCCATGCTGGTATTTGATTTGCTAACAGCTGAAATATGTTTACCCTTTGCAAACATTTCACTAGAAATGACCACAATCTTTACAGTAACACTGCAGTTTTGCTAGGAATGTAATTGTTCCTCCATCCTCATGGTACAACATTCAATTGAACAATGCCTTTGAGGTGTCAGAACTGTTCTTAAGGCCATGTTGGCTTTTTGTTGGTGGTGACCAGTCTTGTCTACCAAATAGTGTGCCCATTATTTATCTTCATTTATTCAATCAGAACTAAGTAAAACTAAATATCACATAGGATATTTGTGATTTGTAGGGATAGATAATCATTTGTAAAGGGTTACAATATCAATAATTCTGTAAGTTTGATCTTATCCCCATTTATAGATGAGAAACTAAATCTCAGTTTATGGCTTATCGCATGAATATAAATGAGAAGAAATACCTAATTTCAGAGTTGAGTCTCTAGGCCTTGTCTTGGTTCTGGAGATTGTTCATTCTACCACATAGTGTGGTTCTCTATCAGAGATTCAGGGTCATTCATGCTGCATGGATTGAGGGGAAAAATTGCTAACCAATCTTTAGATATTTCCTTTGATTATAAATGAACATATTAACAAATTAGAAATGGGGATACACCAGAAATGTAGCTAAGAGGGGATCAAGGAATGTCTTTTAAAATGGTACACTTCAACAATTAAAAAAAAAAGAAAAAAAAGAACTAGATTAGCATTAGTAGTTGTCAAGACTATAATGAGGAGATCTCAGGGTCCACACTGGCAGCAACACCAAGGGCATTAAGAGAAGGCAGGGAACATATAAGGCCTTTTCATCCTCTTCAGACCCTGCAGACCCTGTCTCCAGATTGTTCCTTCCCAGTCATTTCATTGCTAGATTTGGGCCACCTAGCTACACCTCTAAGTAAGTGGCTGGAAAACTAGGAGTTTAATTATGGTAGTAAGGTAAGTCAGAACAATATAGTAAGTACAGGACAGCAAGAGGAGCTAGTGTGCAGGGGGAATTGCCATGGCCCTGAGGTCAGAGCTCTCTCTGAATTTCAGTTCCCTTACATCTCTTTACATCTCTAGTAGTCTATGACTGTAGCAGTAAAAAGTTTCCTAATGATCTTACAGGTAGAAGAGAAATCTGTCCTCAGATTGAATTAAGACCCAGCCACCCTGCTCAATGTTTGACATCAGATCTAGACCTTCTTTCCCCATTCACCGAACTGGGAATTAGAAGTGAAACAGCTAGTTCCATAATCTGTGTCACTTACAAAACCCAAATATATAGGATGAATATTCTGCCCCCTCACATATTTCTTCTCAAGGAAGAGCTCTAGAATGCTGCATGGCCTTGAGAGTCCAGAGAGGCATGTCTAGAAGGACATGGAGTTAATTGAGAAATGTCAGCAGAATAAACAATGGGAAAGCAGCAGCAGCTTTTTTAGTATTTGATATATGTAATGTAATATGTAATGTTACATATATTATTTCTAGTTTTCATAATAGCCCTGAAAGGCAATATGACCTCCATGTAACAGATATAGAGGTTCAGACAGATTAAGAAAGGTTCTTAAGGACCATCAGTAATAATCAGGAGGACTCTTTTTCCACTAGAAGCAGACAAGGATGAGTAGAGGGATTCTCTTGGCTAGAGAGTGGAGATGATACCTATTGCCTTTCTATCTTTCTGGCAGGCCCTAGTAGAGGCAAGGAAAAGATTACGAAACTGAACATTTTGAAGGGGTTGGAAAATCTGAGAGGGTGGATAGAATTTTGGCTTTGGGGGATTTTTGACCTCATGACATTTTGATCATGGATAGATTGGAAGCTCTGAGGCTTCTGGGGTATGAACTTCTTGAACACATTTCAGCTGAGATGATTGATTTCTTTGGGGCTAGGGAACCAGGGGGCAAGGTAGTCCTACTTGGTACTATAGACCAGAAAAGATCCAAAAGCAAGGCAAGCTGGGACATGTATTTGGGGCATTTTCTGCTCAAGGCAAAGAGAGAGAGAGAGAGAGTTCTGCTTTGTTCACCAGGTAGGAAATCTGGGACTCAGGACAGATGTGTTATGTAAGAATAGAGCATTTGCTTTAGATGTGTTTGTTGAGCATTTGCTTTTCTATGCCTATAAAAACTGAAATGGGATGTGGACTACATAGAATGAGGAATCCCAGCAATAGCCACATTTATTTTGAAGTGTATATTTAGAAAAGTAAGTATGTGCAGAGGTTATTCAGTTGTATAGATTCAGGACATATTGATTTGTGTGCATTCTTTATGGTATAACCAATGTTACAAAGCTGGTATGTACATAGCCATCAGTTAAAAATAATTTAATACTCATTTGGTATATGACATATGCACATTTTAAAATGTGGAGTATTTATTCAATTATGAAAATATTTTCAAGAGAATGAGAAGACATGCTATAGACAGGGAGAAAATACTTGCAATAGACCTATCTGATAAAGGTCTATTATCTAAAATAAAAAAATTCTTAAAACTCAATAATAAGAAAATGAACAGTCTGACTAAAAACTGGGAAAAAGATGAAATCAAACATCTCACCAAAGATATGCAGTTGACTAATAAGCATATAAAAATACTCCACATCATAAGTCATTATGGAAATACAAATTAAAACAACAATGAGATACCACTACCACCTATTAGAATGGTTCAAATCCAAACCACTGACAGCACTGGATCCTGGTGAGGATGTTGAGCATTAGGAACTCTCATTTACTGATGGCATAAATGCATAGTAATACAATTGGGAAGACAGTTTGGAGGTTTCTCACAAAACTGATGGTATTCTCACCAAAGATCTAGCAATTATGCTCCTTTGCCCAAATGAGTTGAAAACTGGTATCCACATAAACACCTGCACATAAATGCTTATAGTATCTTAATTTACAAATGGTGGGATGTCCTTTAGCAGGTGAATAGATAAACTGTGGTACATTGAGACAATGGAATGTTATTTAGTGCCGAAAGGATATGAACTATCAAGCCATGAAAAGACTTGGAAGAACTTTAAATACATGTGACAGAGTGAAAGAAACCAATATGAAAAGAGTATATACTGTTTGATTCCAATGAGATGACATTCTGGAAAAGGCAAAACTGTGGAGAGCATAGAAAGATCAGTGGTTACCAGGAGTTAGTAGGGAAGGAGGGATCAATTGGTGGAGCACAGAGGACTTGTAGGGCAATGAATCTATTCTGTATGAGACCATAATGGTGGATATATTAGTTCATTAGTTAATGGTTATTATGTTCGTCTAAACTCACAGAATGTACAACACCAAGAATGAACCATAATGTAAACTACAGACTTGGGGTGATAATAATATGTAATGTAGATTTGTTATTTACTAAAAAAAGTGCTACTCTGATGGAGAATGTTGACAGTAGGGGAGGCTGTGAATGTTTGAGGTCAAAGAGTGTATGGGAAGTATATATGTACTTTCTCTCTCTCTCTCTTTTTGTTCAGTGATTCATTTGTTGTGTATAACACCCAGTGCTCATCACATCACAATTGACCTTTCTGCTCAATTTTGTTGTTCTCCTAAAACTGCTCTAAAAATTGTCTATTAAAAATGTATGGGGGCGCCTGGGTGGCTCAGTGGGTTAAGCCGCTGCCTTCGGCTCAGGTCATGATCTCGGGGTCCTGGGATCGAGTCCCGCATCGGGCTCTCTCTGCTCAGCAGGGAGCCTGCTTCCTCCTCTCTCTCTCTCTGCCTCTCTGCCCACTTGTGATTTCTCTCTGTCAAATAAATAAATAAAATCTTTAAAAAAAATGTATGTACAAAAGAAGGAAAAAAGTCTCAATTCTATCATCCAGCAATAAGGAGTGCTCACTTAAGCATCCATCTTTTTCATTTACTCAGTGATTATCAGAGAGCACCTACTATATATCAGGTATCATCCTGGGCATCATGGATGCAGCAGTGATTCCAACAGACAAAAATCCTTATCCAGTGGAGCTTATATTCCACCTGGGATGGAGGAAGACTCAGAAAATAAACAAAGTGAATGAATGAATAAATGACATAGTATTTTAGATGGTAATAAATGCTGTGAAGGGTTACTAGCAAGGAAAGGGGAGTAAGGAGGGCATAAATGAAGAGAAAGGAATAGGAGAGGTGTTCCTATTTTAAATAGACCACTTTGGGAAGTTCCCATTTTTGACATTTGATGAAAAACCTGAAGGAGGTGAGAAAATTAGCCATGTGAATATGTCAGGGAAGAAGGAACAGCAGATGATTGTGATGGGTCTTAAGGAACAAAAAGGAGGCAAGTGTAGCTGCAGGAAGAGTGAGCAGGGGAGAGCCTGGTGGAAGGTGTTCATCAAGACAAGGGTTAGCCACATCAGGCAGGACCCTGGAGGCCATCTAGATTTCCTTCTGAAGTGAGATTGGAAGTAATTGGAGAGTCTTGTGCAGAAGAATCAGGTGTTTGGGCTTAGGTTTTAATAGGATCACTCTGGTTCCTCATTAGGGAACAGACAGTAGATTGAAATAGTTAAAACAGGGAGAGCAGACAATATGGGGAGACCATTAAAATGGGGATATTAGGCTATTTTAATAACCCAGATGAGTCACAATGTTGCCTTGGACCAGGGTGATAGCAGTGGAAGTGCAAAGAGCAGTCAGATTCTGCACAGATTATGAAGAAGACCTGCCAGTGCTTACCAGTGAATTGGATGTAGGATATCAAAATTAGTGTAGAGATAGGAGACCTTCGCCTTGTGGTGTCTCCAAGGATGGAGTTGGCATAGGTTAAGATGAGGTAGACTTGGAAAGATTTTATGGGGACCCAGACCTTGGGAGTCTGATTTCAGACATGTTCAGTTTGAGACTTTTTCCATGCAAGTGGAGATGTGAACATATATGTTTGGAGCATAGGAAGAGATTGGGGCAGGGGTATTCATTTGGTAGCTGTTAGCTTAAATATGGTACTTAAACATGGGTCTTGTTGAGATCACCATGAGATGGTACAGAGGGAATGTTGACTTAGTGAGTCCTTGAGCCCTCCAACAAAAAGATAGCAAAGGTGCAAGGGAAATTTCTTCATCTATATATATTTTAATGTCATAATCTTCTTACATGGCGTTTTAGTTTTCTCTGTTTGTTGTAGCAATTATATCATGAACATTTTCCCATTTTAGTATATATTCTGCAATATGATCTTTTAAAAAGAAGTTAGGAGTTTGTTTTCCTAACAAAGAGTTGATACAATACCACTTTTAATGGCTATCTTATGAATGTATTATAAAACATACAACCAATCCTCTATTGTCTGACTTTTGAGTTGCTATAACTTTCCCACATTATAACATATTTGGTGACTATTCTTATGCACATATATATAATATGTCTTCATTTCTTTAGGATAAATGTCTAGAATGGATCTGTTGTTGAATTTTATCAAATTTCTTTCTTCAGGAGGTTATAACAACAAAGGAGGGCATGTGATGTAATGAGCCCTGGGTATTATATGCAACTGATGAATTACTGAACTCTACATCTGAAACTAATGATGGCTAATTGAAGCTAAATAAAAATATTAAAAACATAAATTATTAGAAGAAAATGCTATCTCTTTGTACCTTCCCCAAACCATTTTCTGTCAAGATTTGTAATCTCTGTCAATCAATAGGTGAGAATGATTGGTGAATAAACAGTTTTAGTGTATGTAATATAATATAATACATATATATTTATATTACATAATATTATTATATTACTTTACTATTTTTTATGATTAATAGTGTAGTTAAGTGTCTTTTCACATTTACTGGCCATTTGTAGATGATTTTTTTTTTTTTGCTTCTTATCTGTGACACAGCTGTGGTATTTAAGACCAGCTATAGAGCACTTCCTACCCTCTTGTCCTCTGTCAGTCCAACCGAGTCTGGGGTTGGCTTCCATGGACATAAATACCAGGATCAGATTCACTGTCTTCACTGTTGTATCACCAGTGAAGTTTGTTGGCTTTGGACAAGCCTCTCCTCATAAATTTGCTGTTTATCAAACCTGCCACCTACACAGGATATAAAAGAGCAAGGTAAATTTTCTGCTAATATTCTGCCCTGAGTTAAGAAGTTCAAGAATACAGGACCTTTGAGTTAGGTCCAGCCAACAATTAGTCTATAGCAATATATTATAATTCTAATACTCCTTTTTTCCATTTAAAAATTTATCCGTTGAATTGTCCTCTGGTTAACAACTAGAGTTCATTTCAGGAAAAGTTTATACCATAACTTACTTAATGAAGAAACAAACCATTTTTGGAGCTTAGAAAATAATTTCAACCCCCCCCCCAAATATTTCAGGCTTGGGCAAAGCCAAAAGTATTCTGTGTCAAGCCTCTCTCCCTTCATTTTCTAACCCCTATGTATTTAAAAAGAAATCCAATCTACTTGGTTCTGATTTCTTTACACTTAAGTCATCAAATGTACTTTCTTAAGACATGCTTGATGTTTAAAAGAATTTTGGGGCTTTGTCTTTTTTAAACAATGAGGAAACTTCATTTTGTTGGCTGCAAATAGAACTTGAAGCTCAACAGGATAAAATTCAACCTGAAATTTTCAAACTCATGAGCTAGGAGAATAATTGTCTTATATTTCTCTTTTTCTGGCTATTATTTTCATTTGATTCTCAATCTTTATTTAAGAAATAGTAAAGTTCTATAGGAAATGTGTTGATCAATGTAGATTAACATTTAATCAAATGTTTTGATTAAATTCCAATTTTTCAAGAGGCTTCTGAGGGAATTGCTGTGATACTATATTGTTCATAACATTTTCAAGGAAACTATTTGAAAATACTGGCTGACATTTTGTTTTAGTACAAAGTGACAATCTTTGGGTGATCTAGTCTTTATGACATATCTCCAGATAGGCATGATGAATAAACAAGTTTTCTTAAGTGTCATTGCTTCAAGTTATCAGCAAGCCTAATACACAATTAGATTTCTTAATAGTTTTATATTTTTAAATTTAATTATTACTTGACTACTTGACAGAGGTATTGCTATTTCTTAATAAATTCTTACTCGAAAAGTCAATATTTAAGTGAGGAAACTTCACTTGTTTACCAAAATGAAAGAAAGGGAAATTCTCAGAATGAAAAAAAATCATACCACCAGAACAATATGAAAAAACAAAACCTAGGACAAGGTAGTGGTACAACCTTTGTTATATCTTCCAAACTTGAGGCCTTAGGTATAAATTAATTTTCATCTTTATTTTTTGACTTTGAAATTTTATTGTTTGTGGTATGGATATCCATTTAATATGAGATCTACCCTCTTAACAATTTCTTACATGTATACATAGTACAATATTGTTAAAATAAGTATAGTGTTGTACAACAGATCCCTAGATTTCATTAAACTTACAAGTTGAAATTTTATGTCCATTCACTAGCAATTTCCCATTTCCCCATTATTCCAGCCCCTGGTAACTATCACTCTTATATATATGTGTGTGTATACACACACACACACACACACACATATATATATATATATGCATATATATATACACATATACATTTAGGGCTAAAGACTTGTATAGACATTTCTCTAAAGAAGACAGGCATACAAATGACCAGCAGGTATGTGAACAAATGAATGACAAATATATGATATTTCTTTGATATTTCTTGTTACTAATCATCAGGGATCTATAAACCAAAATCACAGTGAGATATTACCTCACACTTATTACTGTTTCAAGAGAACAAGAGACAAGTGTTGGTGAGGATGTAGAGAAATGAGGATCCCTATACACTATTGGTGGGAATATAAAATGGTGCAGCTGAAATGGAAAACAGTATAATGGTTCCTCAAAATACTAAAAATAGAACTAACATATGATTCAGCAATTCCACTTCTGGGTATTTATCCAAAAGAGTGGAAATCTAGATCTTGAAGAAATATGAGCATCCCCAATGTTCATTATACCACTGTTACTGTTTTCTTTAATTAACAAAAAATTAAATTACTGAAATGGTAGTTTTAAAGTAACACTTAAAAATTGGTATTTCTTTACTTTTTATGCTTTAAGATGGCATACTAAATACAATTTTTGGTCTGCCTCTTCAGTCCAAATATTTGGAAAAAATAAGATTTTTGATTGATATGGACTGAATATAAAGCACATACTCCAAATGAATTTTAGTGTGTCACAAAATGGGAGTAATCCCAGGAGAAGGGAGACATAATCTATGGAGGGAAGTGCTATACAAAGAGGAAACAGACCAAAGATGCTACATAGTGGAGTTTGGGGAGGGGACAGGTAGGATGATCCAAGGATAGCAATGCCACAGCCTACCTCCAGATGAAAGCAAGAAGTGTAGGACTTTGGGTGTGGAGACAGGGCATTTCTCCTAGAGACTAGAGAGAACCTGGAAAGGAAAGGAACCTTCATTCTAATATACCAACCATAGAAGTATGGATCCCAGTGGCACACCTACCTTTGCTGCCACCCCCACACCAACACATATTAGAAGACACACCTAGGCAAGTTGCAGCAGTTCCAACCTCTCCCTTTAGACAATCTGGGTGAGTAGATGTAAAAGATAACTTAAAGGACAGGCAGCCACAAAATACAAGCAATTTACATATATATCCAGAGAGATATAAAGGATAGTATTTTAATATAAAGTAAGAGTAAACCATTAAGAAACAGAACTAGAAATCTTCAAAATGAAAACTGTAACTCTACCATTCAGAAATTACTGCTGTTAATGTTTAAGCATATTTCATTCCAGTCATTTTCTCTTCACATTTTTACAAAATTCTTATCATATTCAATATACTATTTCGGCTTGCTTCCCCCCCCCTAAAAACAGTTTAGGAAAAAGCCTATTTAACGTGATTCTTAGATATTTTTTCTACTAATTAATATATTTTACCTATTAACTTTTCATAAATTGAACTTTTTGGAACTTTTTATTATAGTGCCTTTCGTTAATAAGGAGTCCACATTTAGTACTTGCTGTTGGCTCTTCAGCCACCTGGCACCTTCTTCATTGTCTCCTTATTCACATTAAGTTTGGCAAAGAGGGGAGCACATACTTTCCCTTTAAATGCAGAGTGTTACTTTCATACTTAATATTTATGACTCTTATAATTACTCTTATAAAAGATCCACTATTACTAGGAACTTCAGCTCTTGGGTTAATAATCTTGCATTTTAATGAGCTCTAGGTAATTATACTTTGAAGTCCAAGACTTCTTTTCAAAAATTGTAAATCGAAGTTCTTCTTTTTATAACTATGCAATTTTAATTTCATGTTGAAAAGCAATGAAAATTTGCACATTATAGCACAACTGTAATTTTAGAGGGAAAAAATCAGTAATAGACCAGGTAATTTTAATTCAGGTCACTGCTACACAAGGGTAGTGAAAATAAACTGCGAAAAATTTTCTTCAGAAGCTAGAGAATTAATCTCTTACTTACCTTGAAAAAACATCATGCAAATAGGAAGACCCATGGAACAAGGTGGTTTCTGCTTTCTGAAAGTGGTTTTGTCAAAGCCAAGTGTCACTAACATCAAACAAAAAATAGTTTAATTGCTAGCTTTCCTCTAACCAGGTCATATAGCCACACTGACACCACTAGGAATGTAGGCATTTGAGTTATAAAGTAGACATATTCTGCTCCTTTTCCCATATTAAGCTAATTCCCTGCTGCTAGTTGACCTCCTTCATGGCAAGTATTTCCACTTCTGTCTTCCCAAACCTTCATTGTATTCTCCTGAATCTCAAATTTAGTACGAGGTGGTTTCTGTGTATGTAAAATTTTATGATGCTGGTCCTGGCAAATTTTACTTCTCGACATGGCCCATTTTGAGGGTAAGACAATTGAATGCCTCTAAGCTTCCCTTCTCCAAATATCTGGGTATCTGGCCTTGGAATGGGTGATAGAGCCTTGGGACAAACTCCTGAGGTGGTTCTGTCTTGTGGTATTATCTCCTTCTACTAGATGTGAGATTATAAATTTGAGGCAGGTTGTTTGGCTTAAGATCCTTTGTCTGTCTCAGCTTTGATCATAATGCATTGTATATAATATGACGGGTAAGAGCAAGCTTGCAGGTACAAGTTCCATGAGTTAGACTTGTGCCTCTTAAACTTGATTGTGTGGTCTTAGGTAAGTTAAGTTCTCTAAGCCTCATTTGTTTTGTTTTTTTTTTTAAGATTTTATTTATTTGACAGAGAGAGATCACAAGTACCCAGAGAGGCAGGCAGAGAGAGAGAGAGAGGCCTCTCAGGGGGCCTGCTGAGCAGAAAGCCCAATGCGGTACTCTATCCCAGGACCCTGAGATCATGACCTGACCGGAAGGCAGAGGCTTAACCCACTGAACCACCTGGGTGCCGCGTCCCAGCATTTTTTATCTCTGTAAAAGAGGGATAATAATCCTCCCCGTATAATTGTGATTAGACAAGTGACAGAATCTACATAACGGCAGAGTGGCTCTAAGTGTTTGATAGTTATTCTTGAGTAATAATGGTATTGACTCTGCTTCAAAATACTTGTTGATGTATTGAAAAGTTTATCTTTCTTCAAAGGATTTATGCTCCTTAAGGGTGAATGTAAATCAGAAATAATCAGCAGTTACCTTTTGAGTAGCCAGTGTTATTAGCATACTTTCCATATGTAAGTGTTGGAAAGATTAGTTATCAAAAGAAATGTTTGGGGAAGGCCATTTTTAACCACCTAGGCAACTGATAACATTCTCTTCAATGTCTGCAATGTAGGATT
Organism: Mustela putorius furo; assembly: GCF_011764305.1. Taxonomy (NCBI): domain Eukaryota; kingdom Metazoa; phylum Chordata; class Mammalia; order Carnivora; family Mustelidae; genus Mustela; species Mustela putorius. The sequence continues at coordinate 79,538,572 of NW_025421987.1, forward strand.
GGATGAAGATCAGTTTCCTAATAAATAGATCTTACTTTTCCTATAAGAAGCACCTTAAATCTTTAGATAGTTTGCCAAATAAACATAAATTTTTGAGGTCAAATTTTAAAAGACATATTTTGTTGTCTTCTACTGAAAACATATGCTTCATTTCCTTGAGCAACTTCACTCTAAGTTCACAGATTATTTACCATTGGGGGTAGTTTTTGTTGGAGGAAGGAGATTTATTTTATGGAGAAATTAACTAAACCAAAAAATTCTACCTCAATAGTACTGGATTTATAAATTGGCCTTTTGATGAAAACTAAACTCTTGTCCCTAATTGTTAGGAGACTTAAAACAGGGTGATTGTAGCTTTGTGGCTTACTTAAACATTGAGAAAACCAAACAAAATCAAACAAATATATGCAAAAACAAAGTTTACCCTACTCCTTAATCTCTCTGATGAATTTGCAGTACGGATGAGACTGGATAAGTCTGTCACAGAGATATTTGAGATGGTAACCTCTTGAATCAATACTCTCAAGAATATTTTTTAGGTTTTAATTAATAATGAAAAATTTCTAATGCAGGGGCTCCTCTTTCTAATTGTTTCTATGTTGATTAGGTCCATTTAAAAATTAATTATTCTCGTAGGATACAAGGGAAAGCACAAACATGAAGGTTTATGCAAACTTTAATTAGGCATATGGAAAAACACGTCAGCATTTTTAAAAGGGAAATGTACTTAAGAAACAAATAACACAATTTCTTAAAAGCTTACTCATGTTGACCCACTAAGCAATGTCAAGAGAAAGTCAAAACTCAAACCACTAGAAAATTGGGTCTGTGCCACTAGAAAATTGGTGCAATTCAAAGTGTCAAGCAAGCAGCTATGAGCAAAATCTGTGCTTCAAATGCAATTATACCATAATAATAATAATAATTACTTGTTTTTATTATAATGTAACCTGAATTTCTCTAGACCTCACCAGTCTATGGATATAAATGAGGTCACCTTATTAGTCATTATTCAAATTACTCTGGCTCATTGCCTCCACCTGTATAATAGAGTTCTCTGTAAAGTCTTCCTCAGTTATTTCTGCAAGTCCCTAGATGTGCTCACCTACAAACTTGCCCTTGCTATATCCTGCTGCTACTCTGCTGTTAATGATTCTCCAAGGGCTGTAGTCTCTTTCACCATCCTTGTCTGCTGCTTTTCTCGTGGGTACTATGGGTGCCTCTACTGTTCTATCCAATTCTATTATCGAGCCAGCACTGTGCCCAAGGTCTTTGCTATTCAATGACAAAGTGTAGGGAGAATGATGGCTCTTTTCCCATTAGATTATTTTCTGTAAGTGGGCAGCCACAGTGGCCTAGATAGGGAATAGCACTTCCATGAGATTTTATTGCTCAATATAGAATGAAGTCAATATAGAATGGGGGCAGGGCCCGGACACAAGCCTAAGTAACAAACCTCTTCAAGACTATGATTTCTTCTAAATCATGTTCTCATGCATACTGGTCCTCAAATGATTGAAGTTTAAAAAAACCCACTGTACCATTTTGTCCAGCCATCATCATGATCATCATAATAGATAACACACTAAACATTTATGGTGTGTCAGGGAATGCTATATAGCTTACCTACTTTTTTTTTTTTTTTTTTTTTTTTTAAGATTCATTTACTTATTTGAGAGAGAAGAAAGAGAGAATCTCAAACAGACTCCCTGCTGACTGCAGAGCCCAATGCAGGGCTCAGTCTCACAACCCTGAGGTCATGACCCAAGCCAAAATCAAGAGACTGATGCCCAACTGAATGAGTCATCCAGGTGTCCCTAGCTTACCTGCTTCTTACAACTTCACGGCTATGTAATTATTATTATCATCCTTACCTTTTCAGGTGAAGTCTAGAAAATTTAACATACCTAAGGCATGGAACTAGAAAGTGGTGGAATAGCATTTTAGGGAAATCTGAATCTTAAATTTGACTCACGATGGGAAGCACAATAGAATAATAATGGTAGCTACTATTATTATCCCCCTTTTATGTACCAGGTACTTTACAGATACTATCTTATTTAATCATCATGAACTCAAAAAGAGGTATTAATCTCATGAAATTGTAGAGATAAACAAATAGGATAGCATAGAATAAGTAATTTTCTCAAAGTCCCCTACCTGGAAAATAAGAGAGGCATAATTTGAATTTATGTATGTCCGACTCTAAACATCTTTGCATTATGTGACATCCTTACAGAGAATACTTTTACTCCCTTTAAGTATGCTTAGGGATTGGGTTTTATCTTCTTCAAGTGTTTGAAATTCTGAGTTGAACTCTTAATGTAGCAATTTACTGCTGTGTATTCTTGAACAAGTTTACTCAAGTATTCCAAACTTCAGTTTCTTTATTTGTGAAATGGGGATGATTATAATAGAACCCACTTCCGAGTGCTGTTGTGAGGAGTCAGTGAGATAATTCTTGTGGAGATCATAGTTCCTGGTACATAGAAAGCGCTCGGTGTATCTTAGCTGATATTGGTATTATTAACAAAATTAGGCACTGAGGAGAACGGTGTGAAAGCAGTCAAATCCTAAATATCATTTAGAAAGATCAAAGCCATCCTGTAAATCTTTTAAGAAATTTCAGATCTTCAATACCAAACATATAGTCCTCTTTACAGTGAGTTTCCATACAAAGAAAGCAATTCTGTACAGCTGAAGAATGGGAATTCTCTTCACAAGTCAGGATTGGGAAGGCAGGTTTGTGACCCTGCCTCCAGCAGAGAGATGGCTCCAATAATAGTTGTAAATAGTTTGTGATCCTTGTGGATGAGGAGGTCATGAGCTGAAAGAAAGACTTTGTAGATAATATTTTAGCTAAATGAGGAGAGGCAAGATATCTCTTGTGATCTCAGAAAGGGAATTTCAGCGCCTCTAGTCTTTTTGATATTTGAGGAGGCTTAGAGACACTCTTTACATTACTATGAAAACCAACCAGACATGAATAGAAAAAAATAAAGATAAAATTCACCTTTTACCTTTTTGCCTTCTCTTTTCAACTTCTTTAATCAGCTGTATAAATTTGACTGGCAGAGACTTCAGTGTGCAGGAAGCTATAAACATAGAAAGAAAAGATTCTGTAATATTAGTGTGTATCAGAAAAAGTGTGTATAAGTATGTAGTTACCAGTGGAATGTTAAAAAAAATCTGTGACTAAAATATAATAAACTCTAAACTAAAACATCTTGATAAGATAATACTAGTTCTTTTCTCTTTGTCTTTTCCTCCTTCCTTCTCTTCCTTCCTCTCTCCTTTCTTTCTTTTTTCTTTTTTGACCAAATTATATTATCCTCTATAAACTCACACAAACTATTTGACTTTGTCTCTAATATATCCACACAAAATCTTGGCTCTCTAGTCTGGCTCTCATCTGCTTCCCACCATATTTGGTTCCTTTACCTGGGATGTGATTTTGCTCAGACTAACTTGTTCACCATTCAGAAGCCCACCAAATTTGCAAAACCCAGTCCAAGCCTATATTTCTGTTATAAACATGCTTTGAATTCTTTAAGCATTGTGATTACTAGGAAAAATGTAGTCTCTGAGGTAAAACTTCTCTTGGTTCAAATCCTGGCTTTGCCATTTATCAGCTGACTTCAGTTAACCTCTCTCAGTCTGTTTCCTCATTTTTGGAATAACAGCCTTTCACAGAATTTTGTTGTTACTTAACATAATACTAGTAACTATTTTAATTAAAGATCTCTTATTGCTCTAAGTTCTTTCACTTTAGTTATAACTATATAGTTTGGATTTAGGCTTCCAATTCTAACCATGATGGAATAATATGTATCAGACTTACCCTCCTTAGATTATTATACTAAAAATTCTATATGAAGTATTTCCTTATACCTGGACAACATATAGCACAGAACTATGATCACTGGCAAAAAGCTACACATGAGGTGAACTCCATATTTACCTAGACCTTTTTTCATGCAGACACTTTCAAAATTACATCTCCAGGTTATAGAGGCCAAAGAAAGAGAAGTGGTCTTAGGAGATGTAGAAAATAGAGACCATAATTTAAGGCTGCTGAGATAGTTGAAATTTGTGGGGCAGTGTTGTTATGAAGAAAAGGAATATTCTAGAGAAAGAGATTCATAACTCTGCATTGGGGGTTCTCTTGAGTCTTTGGCCGAATACCAAGCTGTGTACATACAAGTCATGACTCTATGAAATCTGGGAGAGAATGACTATTGGGTGCATGTGAGAGGAGCAGTGTGATTTTAAAGATTTCACTCTGTTAGGAGACCTTGGAGTCATAGCCAGGTTGCAACTTGGGAGTTCACCTGAGACTGCTTGCTGAAAGACTTGCCTTAGGAGTAGTAAGAACCACTCCAGATCCAGCCTCATAAAATATAAATGTAGGCCTTAACAGGATCAAGATAATCTACCAGTAAATTAATTTGCTAGCAACACAAAACTTAAAACTCCTTAAGGAAGATGATAAAAATCTAGAATCTCAACAAAATTGCTAGACATGTGAAGAATCAAGAAAAGATGACTTGTAATCAGGAGAAAAGCAGTCACACCTAAGCAATTCATAGTCAAATCCATGAAAACCAAACATAAAGAGAAAAATCTTAAATGCATGCAGAAGAGAAAAAGAGATTATCTTCTGGAGATTAAAGGTAAAAATAAGCATGAGCTTCTTATCAAAAAGGAAGCAAGGAGACGGTAAATCATCTCTAATATGCTGAAAGAAAATAACTCTATCTGTCTAGAATTCTAGTTGCAGTAAATAGTTTTTGAAATTAAAGGTGAAATAAAGACAAAATAAAAAAAATGCTAAGAGAATTTACCAAAGCAGTTCTGTTCAGCAAATATATATATATATAAAAGAAACTTTTTCAGACTGGAAGGTAAAGAATTCAGATCATACAAATGAATAAAGAGCACCTGAAGTGATAAATATCTAGAAAATAAAAATAAATTAGTTTTCATTTTAAATTACTTTAAATGACAGTTGCTATTTAAAACAAACAAGAAAATCCAAATATAATGTAACATGGGCTTTATAACATATGTAGGAATGAAATGCACGGCAACAGCTACTGCAAAGAATGGAAGAAAGTAAATGGAGTCATACTATTGTAAGGTTCTCATATATGAAAAGGTATTATGTTCAAGATGGATTAAGTTGAGGATGCACATAATCCATATGTGCATATGAGTAATCCATAAAGAAAGTATTAAAATCCTAGAAATCCCTATTAAATTACCACCAGCATTTTTCACAGAGTTAGAACAAACAATCCTAAGATTTGTATGGAACCACAAAAGACCCCAAAGAGTCAGAGCAATCATGAAAAAGAACAACACTGTAGGCATCATGATTCCAAATTTCAAGCAATAATACGAAGCTGTAGTCACCAAGACAGTATGGTACTTGCACGAAAACAGATACGTGGATCAATGGAACAGAATAGAGAACCCAGAAATGGATCCACAACCATATAGTCAACTAATATTTGACAAAACAGGAAAGAATAACCCATGGAAAAAAGATAGTCTCTTCAACAAATGGTGTTGGGAAAACTGGGACAGCAACAAGCAGAATAATGAAACTGAACTAGTTTTTTACACTATACAGAAAAATAGACTCAAAATGGGTAAAAGACCTAAATGTAAGATGGGAAAACCATCAAAATCCTAGAGAAGAACACACACAGCAACATTTTTGACCTTAGCCATAGAAACTTCTTACTAGACACATTGCCAGAGGCAAGGGAAACAAAAGCAAGAATGATCTATTGGGACTTCATCAAGATAAAAACTTCTGCACAGTGAAGGAAATAATCGGCATACTAAAAGGCAGCCTACAAAACAGAGAAGATATTTGCAAATGGCATATCTGAAAAAAGGTTAGTATCCAAAATCTACAAAGAACTTATAAACTCAACATCCAGAAAACAATTTAGTTAAGAAAGGGGCAGAAGAAGTGAATAAACATTTTTCCAAAGGAGACATTCAGATGGCTAACAGACAAATGAAACGATGCACAGCATAACTCACCATCAGGGAAATACAAATCAAACCCCAAATGAGATACCAACTCACACTTGTCAGGAGGCTATAATTAACAATGTGAGAAACAACAGGTGTTGCTGAGGATGCAGAGAAAGGGGAACACTCTTGGACTATTGGTGGGAATACAAACTAGTACAGCTACTCTTGAGAACAGTATGGAGGTGCCTCAGAAAATTGAAAATGGAACTACCCTATGACCCAGCAATTGCACTACTAGGCATTTAGCCAAAGGATACAGAATAAAGATTTGAAGGGGTACATGGATGCTGATGCTTATAGCAGCATTATCAGCTATAGCCAAACGATGCAGAGAGCCCAAATGTCCATCAACTGTTGAATAGATAAAGAAGAGATTATATATATATTATATGATTATATATATATTATATGTATAATATATATATAATACACACACACAATGGAATATTACTCAGTAATCAAAAAGAATGGGCTCTTTCCATTTGGAATTATGTGGATGGAGCTAGAGTATATTATGATCAGTAAAATAAACCTGTCAGAAAAAGACAAATACTGTATGATATCACTCATATGTGGAATTTAAGAAACAAAACAGATGAACATGTTGTGGGGGAAACAAGAATGAAGAGAGAGGGAAACAAACCATGGGAGAATCTTGAAGATAGAAAACAAACCAAGGGGTGATGGAGGGAGGTGGGTGGGTGGCAGATGGGCTAGATGGGTGATAGGTATTAAGGAGGGCACTTGATATAATGAGCACTGAGTGTTGTATGTAAGTGATGAATCACTGGTTTGTACTCCTGAAACCAACATTGCACTGTATGTTAACTAAATAGAATTTAAAGAACACAAAGAAATGGAAAAATGTTCCATGCTCCTGGATTGGAAGAATAAATATTGTGAAAATGTCTATGCTACCTAAAGCAATCTACACATTTAATGCAATTCCTATCAAAGTACCATCCATCTTTTTCAAAGAAATGGAACAAATAATTCTAAAATTTATATGGAACCAGAAAAGACCTCGAATAGCCAAAGGGATATTGAAAAAGAAAGCCAACGTTGGTGGCATCACAATTCCGGACTTCAGGCTCTATTACAAAGCTGTCATCATCAAGACAGCATGGTACTGGCACAAAAACAGACACATAGATCAATGGAACAGAATAGAGAGCCCAGAAATAGACCCTCAAATCTATGGTCAACTAATCTTCGACAAAGCAGGAAAGAATGTCCAATGGAAAAAAGACAGCCTTTTCAATAAATGGTGCTGGGAAAATTGGACAGCCACATGCAGAAAAATGAAATTGGACCATTTCCTTACACCACACACAAAAATAGACTCAAAATGGATGAAGGACCTCAATGTACGAAAGGAATCCATCAAAATCCTTGAGGAGAACACGGGCAGCAACCTCTTCGACCTCTGCCGCAGCAACATCTTCCTAGGAACAACGCAAAAGGCAAGGGAAGCAAGGGAAAAAATGAACTACTGGGATTTCATCAAGATCAAAAGCTTTTGCACAGCAAAGGAAACAGTTAACAAAATCAAAAGACAACTGACAGAATGGGAGAAGATATTTGCAAACGACATATCAGATAAAGGACTAGTGTCCAGAATCTATAAAGAACTTAGCAAACTCAACACCCAAAGAACAAATAATCCAATCAAGAAATGGGCAGAAGACATGAACAGACATTTCTGCAAAGAAGACATCCAGATGGCGAACAGACACATGAAAAAGTGCTCCATATCACTCGGCATCAGGGAAATACAAATCAAAACCACAATGAGATATCACCTCACACCAGTCAGAATGGCTAAAATCAACAAGTCAGGAAATGACAGATGCTGGCGAGGATGCGGAGAAAGGGGAACCCTCCTACACTGTTGGTGGGAATGCAAGCTGGTGCAGCCACTCTGGAAAACAGCATGGAGGTTCCTCAAAATGTTGAAAATAGAACTGCCCTATGACCCAGCAATTGCACTATTGGGTATTTACCCTAAAGATACAAATGTAGTGATCCAAAGGGACACATGCACCCGAATGTTTATAGCAGCAATGTCCACAATAGCCAAACTATGGAAAGAACCTAGATGTCCATCAACAGATGAATGGATCAAGAAGATGTGGTATATATACACAATGGAATACTATGCAGCCATCAAAAGAAATGAAATCTTGCCATTTGCAACAACATGGATGGAACTAGAGCGTATCATGCTTAGCGAAATAAGTCAAGCAGAGAAAGACAACTATCATATGATCTCCCTGATATGAGGAAGTGGTGATGCAACATGGAGGCTTAAGTGGGTAGAAGAAGAATAAATGAAACAAGATGGGATTGGGAGGGAGACAAACCATAAGTGACTCTTAATCTCACAAAACAAACTGAGGGTTGCCGGGGGGAGGGGGTTTGGGAGAAGGGGGTGGGATTATGGACATTGGGGAGGGTATGTGATTTGGTGAGTGCTGTGAAGTGTGTAAACCTGGTGATTCACAGACCTGTACCCCTGAGGATAAAAATATATGTTTATAAAAAATAAAAAATTAAAAAAAAAATAAAAAAAAATAATAAAAACACCAAAAAAAAAAAGAATTTAAATTAAAAATTGGGGGAAAATAAAAAATAAAAATCTATTAAAATCTTAAATAAATTAGAAGGGATAAATGGGGCTACAAAATGTTTAATATATCTAACAGAAGGCAGGAAAGAAAACTAAATACAAGTGGGACAAACAAAAAACAAATAGTAAGAAAAAGAAGACATAAAGCCGTATTCATATTTATATTAAATGTAATTGGGGTAAACTCTATAACTAATGAAAAAGCTTGTCAGACTGGTTAAAAGCTCATGAAGAACAAGAATAACTTTATGCACTATGAAGACTTCGATAGATTGAGAGTAAAGCAACAGAGCATGAAAAAACTAATCACAAGAAAGCTGGAGTAACTATACTGATATTAAACAAAATAGATTTCAGGACAAAATATATGACCAGAAATAGAGAGAGAAATAAAGAGGGACAATCACCAAGAAGGTATAAGACATAACAATCCTAAATGTTTATGTAACTAGTAACAACTAGTTACATGTATGAGGCAAAATGGACAGAATAAAATGGATAAGTAGATAAATCCACATACGGACTTCAAAATTTTAATATCTTTTTAGTAACTGTTAGAACAACTATATCAAAATAATCAGAAAGGATATAGAAGACTTAAACAATATTATTGATGGACTTAACAGAGCTGATACTTATAAGAAAGATATATACTTATAAAAAATGTATACTATTTTCCAGAAAACATAGAACATTCACCAAGATAAAACATGTGCTGAGTCATAAAGCAAGACATAAATTTAAAAGTATCTTATCTCATTACAGTGGAATTGAATTAGAAATCAATAGCAAAAATGTTTCTAAACATTTATAAATGAAGAAACATCTAAATGTGCTGTCAGAGGAGTCAAATTAGTATTTAAAATATTTTATTTTATTATTTTTTTAAAAGATTTTATTTATTTATTTATTTATTTATTTATTTGACAGAGAGAGAGATCACAAATAGGCAGAGAGGCAGACAGAGAGAGAGAGAGGAGGGCAGGCTCCCTGCTGAGCAGAGAGCCTGATGCAAGGCTCAATCCCAGGACCCTGAGATCATGACCTGAGTAGAAGGCAGAGGCTTACCCACTGAGCCACCCAAGTGCCCCTTTAAAACATTTTAAATTAAATCATAATATAAGCACAGCATATTAAAATTTGTGGGATGCAATAAAGATAGTGCTTAGCAGAAAATTTATAACTTTAAATGCTTAGATTAGAACATAACAATGATTTATAATCAATGCTCTAAGCTTCTACCTTAAGAAGCTAGAAAAAGAAGAGCAAATTAAATATAAAATAAGTAGAAGGAAGGAAATAATAAAGATAAGAGTAGAAATCAATGAGGTAGTAAGAAACAAACAATAGGGAAAATCAATGAAACAAAGCAGTGATTCCTGGGAAAGATCAATAAAATTGATATACCACTAGCTAGACTGTTCAAGAAAAAAAAAGAAAACACAAATTACAAATTTCAATAATTAAATAGGAGATATGTCTCCTACCCTATTGACATTAAGAGAATAACATTATAATTTTTTATAATACTACAATTTAGATGACAAGGACAAATTCCTCAAAAGATGTAAATTACCAATACTGATAAGAGAAAAATGAGAAAATCTGAACTGATGTATATACATCAAAGAGAATGAATCTATATTTATTAACATCCCCAAGACATGGAATCTGTAAACCCGGAAGACAGATAGTGTAAATTTTGGTCAAGTCCTAAGATCTGAGAATTTGGGACACTGATATAAAAGAGCAGGAAAAGATAGATGTCCCAGCTCAAGAAGAGAGAATAAATTCACTTTTACCTTTTGGTTCTATGAAATCTGTAAAGGAATTAGATGATGCCTACCCTCATTATGAATGAATGTGATCTTCTTCTTCTTCTTTTTAAGATTTCATTTATTTATTTGAGAGAGAACATGAGAGGGGAGAGGTCAAATGGAGAAGTAGACTCCCTGATGAGGAGGGAGCCCCATGTGGGACTAGATCCCGGGACTCCAGGATCATAACCTGAGGCGAAGGCAGTTTTTTAACCAACTGAACCATCCAGGTGCCCTGAATGTGATCTTCACTCAATCTATCAAGTCAAATGCTGATCTATTCCAGAAACTGCCTCATAGATATACCCAGAAGTACTTTACCAGCTATCTGGACACCCTGTAGCCCAGTCATGTTGATGCATAAAATTACCCATCACACCCAATAGAAATACAAAATTTAAAACAAATAAAGCCTCTAGAAGAAATTATAGGAGAAAACATATACACGACTTTGGAGAAGGACACATCTTTTGATGTTTCATAGAAAGCATTATCTGTAGATGAAATCTGGTAAATTGTATTTCATCGAAATTAAAAACTCTTCTCATCAAAAAACATGTTTTTGAAAATGAATAGATAAGCTATAGCCTAGGAGAAAATATTTACAATCCTATAGCTAACAAAAGACATGAAGAATTTCAACAACAGAATTAGCAGACAAAAAACCAAACAAAAAACCAACCAAACAAAAAAACCAAAGTGGGCAAAAGGCATGAACCAACACTTCAAAAAGGAACTATATATATATCTGTAAGCATGTGAACAAGTGTTCAACACCAATGTGTTTCAGGAAAGACTAAAATGAGAAGATTGACAAATCAAATTTTGACAAGTATAGGGCGTAAATAGAATTCTTTTTTTTTTTTTTAAGATTTCATTTATGTATGAAAGAGAGAGAAGAGCACAGCAGGGGGATGGCAGGGGGAGTGGCCATAATGTTGCACAAAGAAAGCCTAACACAAAAGAGTATGTGCTATATGATTATATGATGCTCCAGAACAGGTATATCTAATAGAGAGTAACAAAAATTAGAACAGTGGTTGCCTCTGAAGAGTGTGAGGGTAGGGATTGGTTGAGATTTGGCAGGAGGGAACTTCCTGGAGTGATAGATTTCCGACTTGTTAGGAATGCTGTATTTCTGCTGGTATAACATTTGTCAAATTTATCAAATTGTATACCCTATGTAAATTATATCTCAACAAAAAGTCCATTGAAACTTAAATAAATAGATATCACATTGTATTTAGTATGTTTTAAGATAAATATTGTCTTGCTTTTAGGTATGTAATTTAAAAATTACAGAGATTAATACCTACCCATGTTGTAGGAATTTCAGGCACATGTAAACTGTGCATCTATGTTTACACAAAGCCAAGCTCAGAGTATGGTAGTTTCAAGAAGAATACTCATTGATTGATAAGTAATTGTAAAGAATCATTTTATGCCATGTAGAATTCTATTACATATGTGGGTTAGCGAAGCAGCAGGGGTTGATAGTTTTTTAAACAGCCTTTATAGATTTAGAGAAACAAAAAATAGAGAAAGAAACTGGAGAGTCATTTTATCAGGTGGCAAGCATGATATTATTGGAATAGGAGCATGTCTTACTCATGTTGGGGTTTTTCTGTGTCTCATATTGTCTGGCACACTGCAGTTTAGTATATATTTGGGGCATTGAAATGACCAGCTTTCTACTGCAAAACACTGTTTAACAAACTTTATTACCATAATTATTTTTGCAACTTTCTGTTTTTGTGTTCCAGAGTAAGTTATTTAAAACGTAAACTGACCTCTCAAAAAGTAGACCCAGGTTTAAAGCAGGGAGATTTAAATTGTGTGTTGCTAAGTTATAATAATTTGGTAATTATTTGGTTTCTTAACTCAAGGAGAGTGCTTCTAGCTAATTCTTAGAAATCATACAGGAGTTAAGGTGTAATTGACCCGATGTTTTTCCTTTCTTAACACTGAGTGTGTTATATGAAAAGAGAGAGGAGACCTAATGCTCTGATCCATGGGTTCATGTTGAGTATGATTGGAAATGACATTGGTTAGCATGGTTTGAAGTTATTTCCAATTCTATCTCTCCTTTATTGGGAAGTGAGCTATAAATAAGACAATGTGTTCAGTGCTTGGGTCATAAAAATGAGCAGAAGGAATTTCCGCCCTCTTAGAGATCACAGAACAGTGGGGCAGGGAGGGAAACAAAATGAATAACTGAACAGATGATTAGTCATAGTCAATTCCGTTATTTTGGTTAAGTTAATTTCTGTGTTAATAATTACTTCCATATATAAGGCATCTCTTCGATACTTTACAGGTGCTATACCCTCAAGGCACGTATTTCTCTCATTTCAGAGCAGTGAAAATGAAGGGTTGGAGAGCATGTGCCACAGACCCTGGGGACTAGAACCACAACTTGGACCCATTCTCCATGACTTCTTGGCCTATGATCCTTCAGCCAGAATCCACAGTTATCTAAGATGGACTTTAGCCAAGCTTCTCAGCACCAACGTGTAACTTCATAAACCACATCCAAGGTAAACAGACAAACCAAAGGACTTCGAATGAGCTTGCCACTCATTTTCCATTTCTTTGGTCATTTTTATTTTACACTTTCTTGAACGCTGATAAATAATCACCAAACACAGAGAGGGAAAAAAGTCAGATTTGTTTTGTGCTAACCGTATGTTTTCATTTAAAATTTTCGTGTGAGGAGATGATGGTAGTTCAGGACAGCACACATGTGGTGATTTTGCGCATAATGTCACACGCTAAGTTCATGTTCTGGGGGGATGCCTTGGCGCTCTTTGAAGCAGTGCTTCCTGCTCAGTGGAGGCATGAGAAGCCTGTCTTTATCCCAACTCCAGCTGCACAATTAGAGTAGATGGTTGGCTTAGGCACTGAGAGCCTTGTGTGCTATTTAGTGTTACAAACACGTGTCGGCTCCCCTCTCTAGTCAGAGGCTGGGCTGGGAGCTGGAAGTGGTATGGTTCTGGGCCCCTTTCTGTCCTATAGCTTGCTTTCTAGTGGTGGAGACCCTCTGATGACAGGGGCACAACTAAGGCTGAGAACTCAGAGTGCGGTAGTCTAAGAAAGTGACCTGTAACAACTCAAGAGGGGTAGTGTTTGCAAGGGGGCCTGACTTCCTGGTAGAAAAATAAAGAAGCTGAACTTATTGACTCTTGATGCAGGGTTTATTTACCTAGGCAGTACTGTTTATTCCTCCACATAACAATGTGATGGATGTGAATTTCTTGTATATGATTTAATTTAAAAAATAATGCAAGTATAACTAAAAGTTAAAGTCATGTTCGGAGCATGTATATCTCACCTCACATTATCAGTTTCCATCCCCAAGAGAAACCAGAGTAAAATAGTTTCTTCTATATTTTTTGTTAATTTTATAATTAAATATGTGTACACTTCTCTGTGAATGCAGCCTGTATTTTTATAGGATTTATTTTTAAATGGGAACACACTAAATAATCTGTTCTGGACCTGAGAGTTTTCACTTACAAAATTCCAAGATAATCTCCATGACAGTAGGTACATAGGACTTTACCTCTTTCTTTCTTTCTTTCTTTTCTTTTTTTTTAATACAACATAGCTTTCAACATATATGTTGGAGTTTTGAGAGGATCCAATAAGTAGCATCCATCTTCCCCTGTCCCCAGGGTTCTGAACAATTTGAGAAGGAAACAAATGGAGGCCACAGATGTACTTTTATTGCAGATGGAGGCTGATGTTTATGTGACTAGTCAAGCAGGCTTGTTAATACAGAGCCTATGTACATAGAACACATCTATGTAGCTTAGCTCAGTTCCCAGAATGAAAAGGATAAAGCTAAGCCAAGATCTGCCACACAGATAAGTTATGCCACCTTTTCAGGGGTAGAGTGACTCAAAATCAAGAGGGAGGCCGTGGAGATGCTTACAAAATCCCTCTCCACAGAAACCAGAAGCAGGGAGAAGTCTCTCCTCTAAGAGCATGGACATAGAAAGCATCTTTGATTTAGTTCGTCTCATGCTGATGGATATTTAGTTTACCTCCATTCCTGCTACTGGGCATCCATGTTTGTTATTCTCTTTCTACACAAAAGGAAAGAGACACCAGGAGGTTACATATTCAGAGTAAGAGCTCGTGAGAGGCAGAGCCACAGTTCTGACTCATGTCCAAGTCTGACTTAAAGTAGAGGGCTCTTTTCATTTTCCACAGTCCCTACTATTCACCCAATTCCTAACATCTGTATGGAAAATCAGTAATAGTCTGTGAGTCCATTTTAGGTGAGTCCTCTTTCTAGTTCCGCATGCTCCTCATGTGAGGAGGCTGAGGCAGGGAATATTTTCTCTATTAAAAAAATAAAAAGAGTAAACTAAGATTCAGAGAAGTTACTACTTCTTTACCTAGCGTCACTTGTTCATGGCGAGGTTTAAGACTCGACCTCCCTTCTTCTCAGTTCAGCAACTCATCCTCTGTCTCAGAGAGCCTTGAGCCAGGCAGTGAAGTTTGGACTGAGACTAAGAGGAGGGAGTAGAGTTAACAGACATATTGTGTCAATGGGCAAAGAGGGGCTTTGTTCCTGCTATGACAAAGGTTTTCCTTTCAATGGCAGATTATGTCCTTCCTAGACATGCACGCATGTGGTCTGTGTGTAGAACTGGCAGGGAAATGTTTAAAATACAGATTCTTATGCCCCACTTAAACCTACTGACTCTAAGAGAATGGAATCAGGAATCTGCATTTTTAACATGATGGGGTGTTCTGATGGAAGAGAGTCTATGAATCACAGATGGGAGAAGCCTTGCTTTGGGAAATTTTTTAATGTTTAAAGTTTTTGAGGCTGTGTGTCATTATGAAAAGAACAATGGGCTTTGGAATTAGCTAAGGCTAAATTGATTTCTCATTGCACGATTCATTAGATGGGTCTGGGAGACATTTTTGAACCTTCTGAATCTGAGCCAGCTGATGTACAGTACAATCTGTTATGAAGATTAAATGAGATGATATATGCAAAAGCCTGCCCTTTAGCTCTTCCATAAATGTTACTTGCTCTCCATTTCTTCTAAGATTTTTTTTCAATAATCTTCCACATCTCCTCCACCTGTGACTTCTCTGAAGGGCATCCTCTTGGTCTCGTTTATCTTCCCACTGCTATTGCTTAAATTCCCTGCCATGGAAAAGAGCACAGATGCCCAGCAGGGCAAGGCTTACACTAATCAGGCTGTTACACTGATGGGTCTTGTTGCTTGTTCTATAAGATCCATGGAATGAGATGAGCAAAGCACAATTACTACATCCCTTCTCAGAGGACATGTGTGCTGATTCGTTAACAAAATGTTACATTGTAAAGGTTCCGACCGAAATGGGATTTTGCTTGTATTCCTGAAATGTCTTGAAAATGAGCGCGGACTGTTAAAGGCAAGCTTTGGAAGTAGGCCCTTTTCATTTTCTTCTGATAGCTCTGTTCTCTTTGTCTTCAGTCTTTCGTATGCCTACTGGACCCGCCTGAGCAGCTCTTCAGGTGTGGACCTTTCAAAACTCCTTCATGCCTTGGCTTCAAATATGATACTTCTGGTGTCCTCTAATCCCAGAATCCTCTAAGAATGGGATTAAAACTAGCCCAAAGAGGGTTTTCATGCTAGTAACAACTGGGTATGCTAATTACACTTGTCTTTTGAAAGGAGGCTTTTCAAGACATAAAATGAAGGGGAAAAGTAGAAACTTTTCATATCTTAGTCGTTTTAGGATGACATCAAGGGAGAGGGTGAGGTTCAAGAACTCTCTGGGGGATTACATAGATGACATAGATTGTCCTACATTGATGACATAGATGCTTTACAAATGTAGTCATGACTTTAATAGGCAGGAAAGCGAGAAACACAAACATAAAGAGACAAATGTTCTTGTGGAAACAATGCAAAGAAATGTTTAAAATCACAATACTAGATGTATGGTCCCAGAACTTATTGATGTGAAATTATACTTTCAATTTTGCAGACCTCAATGTGTAACTGACCTGAATTTTTATCCCATAGGAAAGAAAATCACTCACCATGAACAATCATTTCAAAAGAAAAGCAATAGAGAGAATACACTTACAAAAATCACTTTTTTTTCTTATAACAAATGAAATACACTTTTGTAGTTGGTTATTTAGAAAAGATTTAAAAGAGAGGGAAAATAAAAAACCCACTCCCCAGAGATGATCACTGTGCACATTTTGCTATATATTATTCACCCTTTTTTTCTATTCATCGAGTCAAACTTTAGAGTCCAGAGTGGAAACATAATGTATATATTTTTCTTGTGCTCAAAAAAATATGGCACATACTAGTGCTTCTAAGCTTGAATGCACATAGAAATCACTTGAGGACTTGTTAAAATGAAGATTTTGATTCAGTAGGTCTGGGCTGGGGCCTGAGAATCCGTATGTCTCACAAGCTCCTGGAGAATGCTGCTAGTCTGCAGATCACACTTTGGAAAGTAGCAGGTGTATGTCCCATTCCGTGTCATTACTGAGTTCTAACAACATATTTTTAAGTACTGCAAGTATTCCATAGATAATATATGTAACTCAATAATGCTACCTTAGTGGCAGTTAGGTTTATTAATTTATTTTTATTATATTATAGAAGGTGCTATGATGAACTTTCATGGAGAGGAATTTTAACACATATTCATTAAGATTTCTTTGAAAATTAGGGCACCTGGGTGGCTCAGCGGGTTAAGCCTCTGCCTTCGGCTTGGGTCATGATCTTAGGGTCCTGGGATCGAGCCCCGCATCCAGCTCTCTGCTCAGCAGGGAGCTCCCCGCTCTCTCTGCCTGCCACTCTGCCTACTTGTGATCTCTCTCTCTGGCAAATAAATACAAATCTTTATTAAATAAAGATATCTTTGAAATAATTTCCTTGAAAAGGAAATCATCAAAATTATTCCACGTTTTAAGGGGTTTAATACGTATTGCCGACTACCTGATGGGGGGAAATTGCAGTTTGGATAAGTAATGTTAACTAATTAGATGTACCACCCTGACCTGAATTTTTTTTTCAGTTTGTCCCTGTATCCTTTCCCTAGGGAGAAGTCGTACCTGTCTCCATGGTAACCTCACTGCTTTCTCTTGAATCATTCTCAGCATTCTATTACTGGTGTTTGCTGACAAGGGTGTTGCCCCTGGCTGGCCAGTGCATTAGCCCCTGTGCTGAGCACTGTGCTAGACACTCAAGAAATGATAGAGTGAATGGTGAAAGTGAAAGCCCAAGTCTTTCAACATATAAATACTTGTTAGAGCATTGCAGCATGGAACAGTATCAATTTCTTATCTATCATATTAGATACTTTGATCACTAATTAAAACCCAAACATGAAAAATTATTTGCTGCTTCTTATGGAAAATCACCCACAAAAAGCTTTGGTGTTAGACTATTTCCTTTTATAAAGTAGACCATGCCCATGTAGAGCTGGTTACAGTTTCAAAGCTATGTATACCAAAACCTGTGTACTGTTATTAACATGTTGGGGGCTTTATTAATAGCATTATATAGTAATATTCATATACTATTTCAATACAGTATTGCTGATGATGTAATAATGCTAATATATTTTACTAATCTATCTCATATGGATTGTATCCTTATAATTGTTCAGATTGGATTTTTTTTCATTGTTTCTGATTTTTGAAAGTATTGTATTGAGTATTATCTATTTCGATTATCAAGGTTTTTTGTATTCCCTTAAATTTCCCCATCTGAAGTAGATTCCTCACTTGCCTCACTATTGTTCTGGACCCTTAAGTTTACTGTAAAGTCTTAAGATTTTTGAGCAGGCAAGTGAAATTTATAACTCATATCACTTAATCAAATATTTGCTCAATCTATCATTTATGTATTTAATTATTTTTCCCTTGGGTGTTCCTATCTAATTGGGTACCTGTTTCAGTTGCTGGCTTTCTGCAGACAACAGATGGGAATATTTTTGAGACAGACCTTTTCATACAAATACCCACTTTTATCAACTCAGAGCTCTTCCTTTTGTTCAACTGCTGACTCAAGAAATATTTTTGACTCCTGTTGTGTGATAGGAACTGTGATAGGCAAGTGCTATGTCAGAAACAAAATGAGTAAAACATTGTATTTGCTTTCAAGTCAGTCTCCATTGGATCGTGGCGGCAGTGGGAACACTAAGATAGGACCAAATCCAGGTTTTTAAATTGGAGCAGAGAGAAAAGATAAGGATGCTTGGATTGCAGGGAAGATGTCTTGGTCATGCCTAAATGATCTCTTCCAGGAGTAGGTTTTGTGCATCTGTTACACTCACAAGACCCTCTGTCTCCCCCTCCCTATCTGCTTCCCCACACCTACCCTGCCTCCCCACCCTTGCCTCTTCCTCACTCTGTAGCCATTACCCTGGGAGGCCTTGGATGCTTTGGCCCATGCTCATTTAATTGAAGTCAAGATTTACAAAACAAAACCTGGCATGTTATTTGTAGGAGCAGGAAGTAATTTTATATTGAAGCTCATACATATGGTGTCACGTGTAGATTGAGAATCACCATGTCTGCTGAATTATGTTATCACTGACTTCGAAGTTATCATTGAGAAGCAGCAGCTGTTGCCAAGAATAGTAAATCATATCTCATGCTTTAGAAGAAATGGTATTATGGCTTTTCCAAAGAACTCATTTTTTTAATAGAAGGCACAAGTCATCACCTACACTCTATTTGGGAAAAGCATAGATTTATTTTATTTTTATTTTTATTTTTCTTAAAGATTTTTCATTTATTTGTCAGAGAGAGAGAGAGAGTGCACAAACAGGGGGAGTGGCAGGCAAAGGGAGAAGCAGGCTCCCTGCTGAGTAAGGAACCTGATGTGGGACTCAATCCCAGGACCCTGGGATCATGACCTGAGCTGAAGGCAGATACTGAACCAACTGAGCCACTCAGATGTTCCTAGATTTATTTATATTATTTACTTTTAGCAATTTTAATTTGATTTCCAAATATTTCTTGTGCAAGTGAATAAACCCAAATCCTTATCTTAAATAGCTTGAAATTTATTTGAGAAAAAGCTATGTCCACAAGTATGCAGAGTCCAAAGCCTAGTGGCCAGTGTGTTAGGATGGATACGAGTTGTGTAGAGGCAGTGAGGAGAAGGAACAATTAAGGTCGGACTGGTGATGGGGAAGAAAGGAGGACTTTGTAGGGGGAGGGACATTTGACCTGTTTTTTTTTTTTTTTAATATTTTACTTATTCATTGGACAGACAGAGATCACAAGTAGGCAGAGAAGCAGGCAGAGAGAGAAGGAAGCAGGCTCCCCGCTGAGCAGAGAGCCCGATGCGGGGCTCGATCCCAGGACCCTGGGATCATGACCTGAGCCGAAGGCAGAGGCTTAACCCACTGAGCCACCCAGGCGCCCCTTGACCTGGGTTTTGATGGCTGTTTGGTTTGTTTTGATTTTAGGAAGTAAATAAGGAAAGGCATTTGATACCAAGAAACACTATGGTTACAAAAATCATAAAAATAAATGCCAGTTTGGGGAATTGGGAAGTAATTAAGTGTTGCTGTTGATCAGTACTTCTTAATCCTGGCTGCACATGAGAATGACCTGGGGAGCTTTAGAAATACTGGTGCCCGAGTTTTACCCCAGAGATCCTTTGGTATAGCTTATATGTTGGGATTTTTTTTTTTTTAAGATTTTATTTATTTATTTGGCAGACAGAGATCACAAGTAGGCGGAGAGGCAGGCAGAGAGAGAGAGGAGGAAGCAGGCTCCCCGCTGAGCAGAGAGCCCGATTCGGGGCTTGATCCCTGGACCCTGAGATCATAACCTGAGCTGAAGGCAGAGGCTTTAACCCACTGAGCCACCCAGGCGCCCCATATGTTGGGATTTTTAAGAGGTCCCCAAATTATTCTAATATGTAGCCAAGGTTGAGAACTTGGCTGTAGAGTAGTGGTATCATAAAGTGGTATCATGAAGTAGAAAAAGAAATGAAAATAAAACATATATTTCTTGGGTAGCCTTATCCTTATGCTGCAGTTCTTACAAAGGAGCATTTACAAGAATATACTACTACGTCTGTGAAAAAGGTGAAGAATTTTAATTCACATGTACCAATGAAAAAATATAAAATAGTCATAGGAGATGCAGAATTAGAAACATGACCAATTTCCAGAACTTACTGTGAGAAAGGACAGGGTTTGAGGTAAAGGAGAGGGGAGGTTGGATTCAAGAATCAAGGGGATATTTAAGAAAAGAAGAGTCTGTACATTGTTTTTTTCTAATGCCTGCATTTAGCCTGGATTCTGAAAGTATGGAAACTTGACTGAAAACTACTCCTTTCCCCCCTTTCTTTCCACCAACTACCAAATGTGTATGTGGCATAGGGTCCACACAAACAAGTCCACTGAGGGGCAGGCTTCTTTCCCTGTAGAGGGAGGGGAGGGACAGGCGCTGATATCCTCCCTCACCCCTTCACTCTCCTAAGCTCCAGGTTTCCTGGCATCATGAATGATTCCTGTCTCCTCCCCAGGCATGTCCTTTCAAGTCTGCCTGACAATAGCTCCCACATTCTGTCAGATGACGGTCTTCTTTAGGAAAAAAAAAAAATGAAGCCTCCCCATGCAAAAGTTGAATGAATAAAAGTGCCTACAAGAGAATCTTCTTCTCTTAAAAGATAAATACGTCTGAGCCAGTATTTCTTACCCCTTTGACTATTCTAGAGCAGCATGCCTCAAATCCATTCATTCATGCACTATTCTCCCTATTTTTCTGCCATGGTTGCTATTCATCACTCTCAATGACAAAACTCTGTAAGGGTGTGGATGGCCATCCTTGTTTTATTCTCAGCACCGAGCACAGCACTGGATATAGATTTATTAAATGTTCATTGAATAAATAACCCTACATGCTTTCTAGAACGTATTTCCTATTTTCTTTCCTCTTCTTCATTTCTTTCCAATATGTGACCTCTGAATAACACATTGACATCAAAGTTCTGGGATCTTGTTTCCATAGATCTGTAGCATCTCATATAAGGTCAAAACTTTTGAATGTTTAATTTTCATTAATGTTCTGTCTTTCCACATTCCATAATATCCTCCCACTTCATTCTGGTTCCTTAAAAAAAGGAGAGAGAGAGAGAGACAGACTTATTGAACCTACATACACACACACACATATACATATATATATATGTATATATATAAAAATATAATATTATATAAAATATAAATATATATATGTATATATTTGCAGTAAATACATGAACACTAATGAGTAAGCTGAACTTTGCAGGAAATACGTCAGCATCAACTAATTGATCTACCTCTGCAACATTCCATGATGGACCATCACTCATGGAGACCATTGTATTTCTACACATAGAGAAGTGCTTTGGCAGCCACAAGAAAATGATGTACTAACCATGACAAGGAATGAATGTGCATCTAGCTTCTTTTTTCTATTTTCACTATTTCTCTTCTGGCCCTACTCAATGCCTCCTTTCTTAAAGAGATGACTTCCTCATTTCCCTGTTTCCTAGTTTATCATGTCTTCCCTCTCCATCTCTTTAAAATATATAAGTGCCAGACAAATTTTTCTTAAATATGGTTGTGATAGTCATTTTCCTACTCAAAACTTCTCAATGACTCTACCTCTGACTCATATATGGCCGTCTGACTTGGATGTTATGGGAGCCTCATGCCCTGACCCAACTTCCCCTTCCTTGCTCTTATGCCACCCACTTCTACTACATGATGTTCAGCCAAATGTGCCTACCTGGTGCACTTTCCCTATAGCACAGTCTTTCCTGTCACTTTGGCTCTGTCCTTGCTACTTTTTTCTTATGAACTATCTACATTCCCACCAAGAACACTTACCCATCCTCAAATGTTCAAAATCTCGTTCAAGAAAACATTCCCCAATGCCTGAAAGTGAACACAATTCCTCTGTTTCTCCAATTGCTTCATTGATCTGTCTTTGTATTTCTTCTAGTTCCCTTAAACTAGCTTGCTTTATAAATATCTATAACCAGGGTACCTGGGTGGCTCAGTTGGCTAAGTGTCTGCCTTTGGGTCGGATCCTGATCCCAAGGGTCTGGGATTGAGTCGTTCCGGGAGCCTGCTTCCCTTTCTCTCTCTCTGCCTACTATTCTCCCTGCCTGTGCATGCACGCATGTACTCCCTCTGTCAAATAGATAAATAAAACCTTTTAAAAAAATGAAACTAAGTATCTATAACCACCCTACACTGTCTCCTGGCTGATTCCTCTAGCACTGTGAACTGAACACTGTGGGTGTATCACACGTATTTGAGACACATTTCGTGAAGTGCAGTGAAGAATTAGGGATGAGAGGAATGACATGTTTTCTCTTATATCTGCGGTATCAAAAAGGAGGCTTGATGGAGAGGCACGGGAGTTACCTACCCATCCAGAGGGCTTTTATCCTTATAATTTTGATCTCTAAACTCTTTATTTTTCCCTTACACCAGCCGTCACCTTCCCATACCCATCTACACACACACACACACATGGATATAGGTAGGACTTTTGTTTAACATAAAAGATAAGCAGGATTAAATTTATTATGATTATTCTGAGGTGGGCAAAAAAATTAACATCATTTAGATGCACTTAGTCTTTTGTAAGGAAGAAAATAATCATTAACATTTCTGCATAGCAAACAGTTATAATCTATTTACTATGCTACAAAACTTGGTGCAGAGAAAATTTAAAAATACGTGATTATATATTTAAGAGGAAAAAAAATGTGTTCCAGCTATACCTGGTAGTCTATAAAATAAGGGTGCCTGGTGGCTCAGTTGGTTAAGTGTCGGTCTTGGGGTGGGGTCATG
The DNA here is from genome assembly GCF_011764305.1 of Mustela putorius furo. NCBI lineage: Eukaryota > Metazoa > Chordata > Mammalia > Carnivora > Mustelidae > Mustela > Mustela putorius. The sequence continues at coordinate 79,561,918 of NW_025421987.1, forward strand.
ATCTCAGGGTCCTGGGATCAAGCCCTACAGTTGGGCTTCTTGCTCAGCAGGGGGGCTGCTTCTTCCTCTCCCTCTACCCCTCCCCCGACTCATGCTCTCTCTTGATCACTCTCAAATAAATAAATAAATAAAATCCTAAGGGAAAAAAAGAAAGAATATGGAATAAAAAATAATCTGGAAATACCGAGAGAGAGAGAGAAAGAAAGCCTGAATAGCTTCTGTTCTGTACACAGTAAAACTATGAACATTTGAACATTTAGTGACATCTGGACAAAAAGAGTAAGCCTGAAAAACAGTCTGTCTTTTGTGACACATTTTTGAGTTGGATCCAAGGCACAAAACAGCAAATAAGTGTTTGATGTTGGATGGAGTATTTTGTTCTTCCTTTGCAGGCTGCTACTCTGTAACCACCCGCCACCATCCCCCCCACCCCCATTAACTGCCTGTGCTTAAGTCAGAACATTCCACTGGTTGGGTGGCATGGCTCATCTGGAAGCTTCCCATCGACAGCCAAAACCGTCACCACCACTTTTGCTACTTTTAAAGACAGTCCTTGGAAACATTAGGTAGTTTGGATGTGTAATATTAACAACTGAAAATGCCATTACTACTATCTTCTGTAGAAAATAGTGAAAGACCTCAGGGGTCTCCTTGAAGTTATCCCAAGTAAGTCAAAGAGTCTCCTTTCCAGCTTTTGTTGTTGATTTCAATGTGATGAAACCCAAGACAAACGGAGTACAGAATCACCATAAAAGCTTAAAGTTCCTCATGTATACACCACATTTTAAGCTGCCAAATGGGATCAGGAGAGAATGAAGCTTTCTCCCTATACCATGATTGAATTTATAAGGTAGTTTCACTTTTTAAATGCCAGTGGAATAGCCTGCATATGCTTTTGGACTCTATTCCCCGGTCCTTACCAGCACTCCTCTGACTGCCTTGAGTCAAGCCCTCGAATGGTGACCGCGACTGCCAGAGGCCTCTGGATGCAACCCCACCTACTCATGGCCCTCCTCCGTTCGCCCTCCACGCGGCTGCCACAGATGCCTTAAAAAGTCAATGGAGTCACGTCATCTGTTGAAATCCTTCCGAGCTTTCTCCAGAGCAGACCGTACAAAGCCTGTGAGGATCTGACTCTGCCTTCACGCTCACCGCTTCCCCTCTTGCCGCCCTGGCGTCCTCGCATCGTCTGGCATCGTCTGTGTGCTGTGCCCTTCACCGGTGGTGTTCTAAAATTTGGCTTTCATGTCCTCCCCCAAATGTTCTTTTCCTCTCTTCTTGCTCCCAGACTGTTCCCAGTCAACTACTCAGTCTAGGGCTCCCCATCCCCTCTTCAGGGGTACCGCGTTGCCCTCAGACAGGTACCCACAGCCTCCTGCGGTTCCTCCCTCAGTTCTCCCCCACGCACGGTCATAGCTCACTTCCAGCCTCCAGGGCTAGGCAGTGAGCTCTGCAAGGACTGTTTGTTATGCCTTTTTAATCTTTCTATCAACATTTCCACATGCAGGACTATTAACTGGGGAGGTGCTGACTACGTGTTTATTAAAAAAGATCCATTCTAATTGCCTAAAAGTAGCTCACATATTTGCATATTTTATCCTCCTCCCCCCACCACCCCATGCCATTTCTCTTTTGAACTACCCCTTTTCTGCCAATCCAAAAGAAATCAGTGTGTGTGTGTGTGTGTGTGTGTGTGTGTAAGCCATGCCGTCCAGGGAGAAGAGATTCAACATGTTTACACAGGGCAACAGACCACAAATAACCGTTCAGGCAGTTTTTCTCATATTCTCTTATATGGCAGATATTGCTAAGTTCAGTGGCAGAACCATTCTGATCCATTCATTTTAAGTGTTACTTTTGATTACATTGATCAGCGCAGACCACGCTCCATGGAGGCATGATCAGGAAAATCGGTGCATGTGGGTCTCTGATAAAATAGAGACTAACTTCTTCAGTTTACAATCTGGAGGTACCTTAAAAATGTTTTGGAAAATTGTTCTGTAGCTGAGTCTGCAGTTACAATCCACAGATGGGAGGGGAAATCACATACTTGGAGACTTTGCTCCAAGAGCTATTATTGATGATGATGAAAATGTACTAGCAAGGGCAATAAATCAGGGGTTATTTGACCCCTTTCATGAACTCTACTCCATGTTAAGTTTCTACAGCAAATTCTTCAATGTGTTCATGATGTTCCTCATTCTCCATGACCCACGTATGCACATGTATGGGCACACACACACGCACACACACAATTCAGCAAGATTTCGGTAGGAGATATTCGAGCCAAGAGAGCATATGGTCAGAACACAGATTTTATTTTACTTTATTACTTTATTTTTCTTAAAGGTTTTGTTTATTTGAAATAGAGAGCATGAGTAGGGGGAGGAGCAGAGCGAGAGGGAGAAGCAGACTTCCCACTGAGCAGGGAGCCTGACATGGGGTTCAGCCCTAGGACCCTGGGATCATAACCTGAGCAGAAGGCAGACGCTTGACCTACTGAGTCACCCAGGCACCGTGCAGAGATTTTACTGTAACAAAAATTCTGCAACTTGCAGTCAGAAATGTTGCCAGGGAAAGAACTGTTATAGTTTGATTGGGTGAGTCTACCACTAATTAATAAGAAAAGCACTGTTGGTGTTTTGAACACAAGGTATTGTTATAATTAGAAGACGTTGCCTCATTTGTAAGGAAATAAAACTGTAATTCTCAGCAGTGAGTTGTGGTTGCCAGGTGAAGAAGATATGCTCTCACATTTAGTTAATGAAAAAGACAACTAAGGATTAATGTTTGTTATTCTCTGTGTCCTCTCTCTTGGTAAGCCCTTCCCTTTCGGCTCTAGGTTCCTTGAAGACAAACCATGGAAGTGTCTCTAGCTCCTGCACTGATACTGGTCAAGGTTCTTGCCCCATGCAAGAGGCCTTGTATAGACTGCTACATCTGTTATCTTAAAACAAAATAGGAACCTGGCTCAAATATTGTTTTATTTGAAACACAATCTCCTTTGGAGTGTATCTATTTCACAAAGGTATTACTGAAGCATTGAAAAGGATCCTTTAAGGCTGTCTAATCGTCCCTTGACGTGGCAGAATTATGGGGAGTCTTTGAGGCAATGAACACCTGGCTAAGTCAGGCAGCTGAGGAAATAGGAAAGAACAGAGGGTCAGGCGGAGGCAGGGCACAGAGACTGGAGTATGTGTAGCAGCCAGAAGCTAAAGTTGTAGGTGCTTCCTACCTGCTGGTCACTAAGAGAGAAGCACTATCCCATGCTTTATTTCATTTCATTTAATCCTCTACCAGAAGCTTGCATTGGAAATTCTGTCACTTTTATATGTGAGGGAACAGTCCCCTGGAGGTTGAGAGATTTGTTTGTACAGGCCATGCATCGTAGAAGCAGGATTCAAATACACACACTTTGAAGCCAGTGCAGTTCCTAACATCCCACACTATGTAGGCGTTACCCACAGTGACTAGGGGGTCACCGTGCTTGAGTTTCCTTCACATACTCTGTGGCACTGGGCAAGTCACTTCACCTCTCGGGTTTATTTATTTATTTATTTTCTGCCCTCAGCACAAGTAACAATGCCTTTTCTGTATTCATTGTAGGTGTGTTGGGTTGACCCAACAAAATAGCACCCATTGGAAATCTCTTTATAAATTACAAAGCACCAAATGAATATACAGGGTTACAGCTCTTGGCCCATACCTAGAAAACGAGATACTGAAAAATAATAAAGCAATTTGAGAGAGATACTGGTTTTGTGGTCTCTGAACTTGCATTCACAATTGCATAAAGATCTCTTTGCTACAAGGGTCAATTAATTATAGCTTCCAGTTTTTAGTGCATAGCTTATCTTACATACAATTAATTATTCCATAAATCAAATAAGCAAGTTGTTGGCAAATGACATCTGCAATCTTTGAGCTGACAGCAAAATATATTATGCACCATAAATATCACAGGCTAACTTCTATTTTCTAGACATTTTGGTGCTGGTACCCAGGAACAGGTCGTTACTCTGGATGCTGCTGGTGATGGCTGAACGTGTCCAGACCTCTCCGTGGCTCAGGGAACAGCTCTTTAAGTTCTGACACCGGGTTAGCAGGCTCATTTGACAATTTAAGGCAAAAGTGGGATAATGGAGACTTCACTGAAATAATTTTGTCAGGACCAGCTAACACACCTTATGCTGAGAACTCTGGTCTTCGAGTACTACTTATCTTACGTGACTTTGATTCCTTCTTTTTTCTTTTCTTTTTAAACGTTTAAAAACATTTTTTATTGACGGATAGTTGATATATAACATTAGCTTCAGATTACAGAACAATGATTGGATATTTGTATATATTGAAAAATAATCACCACAATAAGTCAAGTTGCCATCCACTACACATTTTCAAATGTTACATTTTTTTTCTTATGAGAACTTTTACCATCTACTCTTTTAGCAGCTTACAAATATGCAACACAGTATAATTAATTATAGTCCCATGCTTTACATTACATCCCCAGGGCTTTCTTATTTTATAACTGGAAGTTGATATCTTTTTTTTTAATTTTTTATTTTTAATCATATAATATATTTTTATCCCCAGGGGTACAGGTCTGTGAATCGCCAGGTTTACACACCTCACAGCACTCACCAAATCACACACCCTCCCCAATGTCCATAATCCCACCCCCTTCTCCCAAACCCCCTCCCCCCAGCAACCCTCAGTTTGTTTTGTGAGATTAAGAGTCACTTATGGTTTGTCTCCCTCCCCATCCCATCTTGTTTCATTTATTCTTCTCCTACCCCCTTAACCCCCATGTTGCATCACCACTTCCTCATATCAGGGAGATCATATGATAGTTGTCTTTCTCTGCTTGACTTATTTCGCTAAGCATGATACGCTCTAGTTCCATCCACGTTGTCGCAAATGCAAGATTTCATTTCTTTTGATAGCTGCATAGTATTCCATTGTGTCTATATACCACATCTTCTTGATCCATTCATCTGTTGATGGACATCTAGGTTCTTTCCATAGTTTGGCTATTGTGGACATTGCTGCTATAAACATTCGGGTGCACGTGCCCCTTTGGATCACTACGTTTGTATCTTTAGGGTAAATACCCAATAGTGCAATTGCTGGGTCATAGGGCAGTTCTATTTTCAACATTTTGAGGAAACTCCATGCTGTTTTCCAGAGTGGTTGCACCAGCTTGCATTCCCACCAACAGTGTAGGAGGCTTCCCCTTCCTCCACATCCTCGCCAGCATCTGTCATTTCCTGACTTGTTAATTTTAGCCATTCTGACTGGTGTGAGGTGATATCTCATTGTGGTTTTGATTTGTATTTCCCTGATGCTGAGTGATATGGATCACTTTTTCATGTGTCTGTTGGCCATCTGGTTGTCTTCTTTGCAGAAATGTCTGTTCATGTCCTCTGACCATTTCTTGATTGGATTATTTGTTCTTTGGGTGTTGAGTTTGCTAAGTTCTTTATAGATTTTGGACACTAGTCCTTTATCTGATATGTCATTTGCAAATATCTTCTCCCATTCTGTCAGTTGTCTTTTGGTTTTGTTAACTGTTTCCTTTGTTATGCAAAAGCTTTTGATCTTGATAAAATCCCAATAGTTCATTTTTGCTCTTGCTTCCCTTGCCTTTGGCAATGTTCCTAGGAAGATGTTGCTGCGGCTGAGGTCAAAGAGGTTTCTGCCTGTGTTCTCCTCAAGGATTTTGATGGATTCCTTTCTCAAATTGAGGTCCTTCATCCATTTTGAGTCTATTTTCATGTGTAGTATAAAGAAATGGTCCAATTTCATTTTTCTGCATGTGGCTGTCCAATTTTCCCAACACCATTTATTGAAGAGGCTGTCTTTTTTCCACTGGACGTTCTTTCCTGCTTTGTCGAAGATTAGTTGACCATATAGTTGAGGGTCTATTTCTGGGCTCTCTATTCTGTTCCATTGATCTAGGTGTCTGTTTTTGTGCCAGTACCATGCTGTCTTGATGATGACAGCTTTGTAATAGAGCTTGAAGTTTGGAATCGTGATGCCACCAACTTTGGCTTTCTTTTTCAATATTCCTTTGGCTATTCAAGGTCTTTTCTGGTTCCATATAAATTTTAGGATTATTTGTTCCATTTCTTTGAAAAAGATGGATGGTACTTTGATAGGAATTGCATTAAATGTGTAGATTGCTTTAGGTAGCATAGACATTTTCACAATATTTATTCTTCCAATCCAGGAGCATGGAACATTTTTCCATTTCTTTTGTTGGAAGTTGATATCTTTTAATCCCCTCCCTTCTTCTGCTTAACAGCACCTGGAACAATACCTCGCACATAGTAGGTACTCAACAAACGTCTAGCTCAAGCTCTAATCTTAGACCATTTACCTTCTGTTTCCTCAGCGTACAGATTCCTACCTCTTTGCTACTCTCTACTGTCACCAGGGAGCTCTATCCAGGAAGAAGAATGATCCTTTCTACAGGAATTGTGCTTGCTTGAGGTTGACAGAATATAGTTATTCTGGGCGGCTTGACTTGATGTATTCTAATATCACTCACAAAAATATCTTTTTCCATTTCTCAACAAGGTCAGAACTTCTTCATAGGGAAATTTGTGGTTTAGCCTATTTTTGACCTAGAGAGGTATAAATAGCTTTCATTCCTTTAATTTGGTAAATTGTCCATGTATTGGTGAATTATAAATGATGTCTTCTAATCTTTTACCATCCTAGTATCCTTTAGTTCTTTTCTCTCTACACATTAGCATGTCACTTAAAATGGAAATGCTAATTTATTTGAACCTTTCATCATTTCTCCAATCACAGTAAACTTCTCTGTATATCCACGCATACCACCGTAACAAGTTTTAACCATTACAGTCCGTCATGACTTGGAGATCGTAGTTCATTGATTCTAACATGCACATCTCTTTTACCTGATAACATGTCTGAAATTGGCTACATCTTATAATTGCAAGCATCTTAGTGCTGTTTCATGATCTAACAGACGGTTTTCTTCTTTTTTAAAACTACCTGAGACTGGTATACCATGCAACCAGTGGTGCCTTAGAACGAATGAAAAGTAATTTAAAGTGAACCATAGCTAAATTTTTAAATTCACATTTAGCAGATATGACATAGGATCTGGTTCAGTCTTATCCCACCCTGCTTTTGCTGTGCTTATAGGTACTACATAAGCTGCAATGTTGAAAACTTTGTCAGACTTCAATATAATATGCTAGCGTTTGGCCTGAGAATTGGGTATTACTAATTAGATGGGCACACAAAACTTGGAAGTTACAAATGAGACAAGGGGTACCTGGGTGGCTCAATGGGTTAAAGCCTCTGCTTTCGGCTTGGGTCATGATCTTGGGGTTCTGGGATCAGGCCTCGCTTTGGGCTCTCTATTTGGTAGGGGGTCTGCTTCCTTCTCTCTCTCTCTCTGCCTGCCTCTCCGATGTGTTCTCTATCAAATAAATAAATGAAATCTTAAACATTAAAAAAAACCAACAAAAAATATAAGAAAAGAAAAGAAAAATGAGACAAAACCCTTTGCTTGTGTGCTTCCTGGCAAACAGGGTCTTGAGGACAACATGTTCCTTTGCAAAAACATTCCAGGGTACTTTTCCCAGCTTCCCGGTTACTAGAGCCAGCTATGAAGCAGCAGCAGAAGCTTCAATGGGTTTCTGATTCCAGCTTCTTGGTCTCCGAAATACTATTCTGCAGTGTGCTCTCTGACTCAATAGTTGCAGTGGTGGGATCAAAGATCTCCCGGGAGGTAAGTTTTGTGTTGTTCTAGGGGCAAGTTCTGGAAGCTTAGCCTATAATTTATTTTTCTATCCCTCCAATAATTTTGTAAACACCTAATTTCCTGAATTGGATAACTTCCTGCTTAAAACACCAGGAATAATTTGGGTTTCCTCTACTGGGGTGACTGACAGTTCCACCAGATTATTAAGGACATTCTTAAAACAAATAAAGGTGCCAAAGAAATTTTCTTGCTTAATTCTAGCTATTTTTTAGACCTAATAAACAAGCATCGGGTTTGTCATCATGGTTGAAGTCAACAACGCAATGCAAATGATTTCCTTGGGAGAATGACAGCACTTAGTATTTTTATAACCTCATTATGTGACTGCAGAAGAAGCATTGTTACCATAACATCCTTAATTTCTTTATCGAAGGCAGAGGAGCATAAGCAAACAAGTAGGTGGACACATAAATAAATCATTGTTAAGTTAAAAGAACCACATAAATATTTTTACATTTATCTCTTCATTTGTCACTTGAAAAAATAGAGTTTAAAGAAAAAACCCTGCTATATAGGATATCAACATAAACCATCAGACTGACCTTAAGTAAGTCATTTTGTTTTGTTCTGACTCAGATCTTTCTCCTATAAAATATGGGGAATAAGACCTGTCACTTGCCTGGATTTCAAGGATATTGTCAAGAAGAAGAATATTAGATAATGTCTTTGCATCTATTTGGAAAAGAACTTGTAAGTTTGGAGTATTATTAAACTTGGACTATATAACCTTAGTATTATTCTTACTGCTAAGACTTCATAAAGAGTCACCAAAATTTGAAATTACAAATATATGGGGAGATTGGTCTAATTAAATAGAGCACATCTTTTTTTAAAACTGCACTGTGAAAGAGCTCTGTCCATAGACACAATAATGAAATATATCCCAAGGTTAAACCAGGACTTTTCTGAAAGCCATTAGGGATCAGTTCAAAGCTAAATATAATTCACTAATAAATGTTCCTCATTTCAAGTTCCCTTCTCAGAAATGATTAAAAGATACATCCTAGAAGCCAATAATTTTTAGGTTACTGTCAGTTTTTTTTCCAAAGATTTGTTTTCCTTTTTTAGTTTGTATATCTGTGATTTTTAAGACACCTATTAATATGCTCATGAAAACATTCCTTTAGGATAGATCTATAGTGCTAAACAAAGGGAGAAACCCCAGCAACATGTCTTTTCCTTAAACTGTTTTCATTTCTATTATATCTGTTCTGAAAATCAAACTGGTACCTCCTGCTAGTATGTCCTGTGTGATTTGTCACGGTTGAACCAGGGCTGGATGTCAAAGGTGCCGATTTAAATATAAGGAGAAAAGTCATGTGAACTTCAGTGTTGGACTATTTTTTCTATTTCCGAGGTGAGAACAAATGCATTTCTTTTAATCTGCAGTTATGGAAAAGACCTATATACTTGAGTTATTATATCTGTTTCTAAGTAGCAAGAATAGAAATTCCAAAAAGATTGCATTTCTCTCACTAATGCTTGCAAGGAAGTTAAATGTGATGGTTGGGTGCACAAACTCAGGAAATGACTGTACAAGCTCAAGTTCTGCACCAGTTTATGAGCTGGGTGACTTTGGACAAATTACTTAACTTTTCCGTATTTCTTCATTTGGAAGAGGAGAAAATAATAGTATCTAGCTTTTAGGGTCTTTGTTGGCATTAAATGAACTCATATATCTAAGGGTCTTAAAATATAAGGTCCTTCACGCAGGTGCTCAATAAGCTATTATCACTTCCTGTAATGGTATCACTTCCCGCAATATATAATACTATCTTATTCCTTGTTCACAGGGCCGATCATATGTCAAAACATGACTTCTCACATGGTCAAGGCCGAACAGAAATTCTTTTTTCTTCTTAAAACTCCACAGGTTATATTAAATAACAGAAATCAAAACCACAAGAAATGATTACAAATCACTAAGCTTAAGGATTGCGCTTGCCCTTAGTGTTTCCGCAAATATACTCCCATGAGTTTGTTATGCAATTAACATACTTGAAAAGGCAGTAATACACATTTAGGCATCCCTAACATTACAAACATGGATTTGAAAACATTCAACCACTTGATTGTATTCCTCAGGTTTTATACAGTGGATTGCTAAATTGCAGAGATGTGGATAGAACATTTCTCCTTAAAACTGTGTCCAGGAAGAAAAGTGTGTCCATCTCTTAAGATGCTCCATAGTGGGTAAAAAAGAATGTGAGAAGGGTTCTATAGTCAAATAATTTAATTGAGAAAAATTGCATATTATGTTCTTTCTTGTGAATTCACATTATTGATTCGTATATTGAGGCCTTTAAAAAAAGAGATATCTATATTTTACCAATTTCTTTCAAATATTTGATCATAAGATTTTTGTCCTCATTACTTTCTTGAGGAAATTGATATGGATTATTAAAATTCATGACTCTTTGCTTGCTAGACTAAGGTCCTTGCCCTGTTTCCTCCCAAGGCAGCTATTTCCTGCTTTTGGCAAGATGTTTTATTTTTTTATTTCTTTTATTTTGCTTTTAACTGAATGATTAACTGATATTTTAAATGGCTTTCTAATTTCCTTTTTCAGGAGGTCTCTGATTATCAGGAAGAGAGAAACCCTAATCATAAGTAGATGTTAGAGAAGGAAACTTGACTGGGAATGCCCATGCTTAGGAATCAAACTCTTGCAAATACTTAATCTTTATACAAGCTTCTCAGTGATTTGGGACTTGATACCCAGGTCCTTTGGATCTTTTCTCTTCAATTTTTTTCTTCAATTTTCTTTCCCTCACAGGTGCTTTAGGATTAAATGAGGTGATAAGCATTAAACTCCTTTAATAGTAAACAAATCAATACAGATATTCAAAGTAGAGTTGCTGTTGTTCTTTTTGGGATTGTTGTGATGGCAGTGAACAAGGCTGTGTGATTTGGGAAGTGACAGTAATTGCTTTGTAGGAAAATATTTCCCAGCATGGCTACAATAGAGTGAACCATTAAAGAGATGTTCAGATCATCCCAGGTGTGAATATAAAAACTTTCACTTTGCCTTTTTCAAATGGAAGATATTAATTGGAAGATATTAATATGTTGCATTGCCCTAGGTGGCTTGAGGTATGTGTAATGATTTCCTAACACTAAATGTATCATCTCCTTTTCTCTTAGTTCTCATGGTTGAGTGACTTGTTGCTCAGTGGTTCAATTTCATTTATTTGGGAGTGGTGTTTCTGATATTTGTTTTGTGTTTTTTCTCCCTCCCATTCGGAGTCTGTGCATCTCATTATGGGTACTCCAACCCCTGTGATGTAGTCAAGAAAGTCGTAGATTTGGTATCAGAAATATTGAATACGGGGCTTTGTCTGTGGCTTGCCCAGGTTTGTGTCCTTTGATGGAATGTAGTGAAAGAGCACAATGAGATTCAAAGTGCTGTAGATTTTTAGTTTCTAAAAACATCAGTATTATATTTTAAATTCTCCATACATTAACCACTTCTGGGTAGAAATTAGACAGTTTGGAATGTTCACTAAGTGTTTTGCCATGCTATTTAGAGCCCGATCTTCAACAACAGTACATATTCCGAGATACAATGCATGGCAGACTAGATATAATCTATTCAAACTTTAAAAAGAAAAATATGAATGGACTGCCCCATAGTTACACATTGGTAAAAAGAAAGAGTTCTAGTTGCCACCATGTACATTTGGTGACTATCATCTAGGTGCTGGACTCATCTAGTTATTGGGGATATAAAGACATATAAGACTTGTACTTATGTTTTGAAAAGGTAGATCATTGCCACACATAGAGAAGAGGGTAGAGAGTTCCAGATGCAGATAAAGGTGCAAAGGTGGAGATGCCTATGCACCATTCAGACCACATGGAATAAGATAGTAGGTCAGAGGGGCACCTGGGTGGCTCAGTTGGTTAAGCAACTGCCTTCACCTCAGGTCATGATCCTGGAGTCCCAGGATCGAGTCCCACATCGGGCTGCCTGCTCGGCGGGGAGTCTGCTTCTCCCTCTGACCCTACCCTTTCTCATGCTTGCTCTCTCTCTCATTCTCTCTCTCTCTCAAATAAATAGATAAAATCCTAAAAAAAAAAAAAAAAGATAGTAGGTCAGAGAGTAGTGGGAACTAAGTCAATGAGTATAGTCTAGCCGATTGTGAAGGCTTTCCAAAGCCCTTATGTGTTAATATGAGGGATACTTGTCTGTGACAGTACTTTAAGTAAAATTTAAAGTACAAGTGGCCCAGCTACTGAAATTTGGTTGATAAGTAATGTAACTGAATTTATAGGATTCTGAAAATTTTTTCTTTTTAACAGTGGTCTAGCAAATTCAGAATAAATTGCTCAGTGCTTTTTAAGAGAATTCAGATATTATTGGAAACAAATACTCCTAAACATAAAAGAAATCAGTTTTTTTTGCAATGTTCTTTTTGTTTATAAACTTATGACATCTTCGTATTGCAGAGGAGTTTGGGGGCAAACTTTGTTGTTTTTACATACTCACCCAGAATGTACACATCCACAAATTCCTTAAGTTTCTGACAGCAGGAAAGAAAACGAATAATTAAATGCAGCGAATCATGATTGGAACATATTCAAGAAGCTGAGAATCTGTTTAAAACTGACAACTCATCAGATGTAGTCTAGTCAATGGTTATATTTTTGTGTCAGCTTGAAAGCCAAACAGGCATGCCTGAAATCCCATTGGTAAGACACTGTGATTTTTAAAAAGTTTTCGGTTTGGCAAAAGCTCCTTTCTGGATTTGCCGCATACCCCCAGTAGAAGAACTGACTCCTAAGGAAATTCAAAATACATCCATGAAAATGGAAAATTATAAGGTGCCAAGTGTGAGGCCACTGCCAGCGACAACATGCCTACAGGAACCTTACAGACAGAGGGCAGGATGTTCCAGCCAATGCTGCTTTTTCTTTATAGCCATTTAAATTCCAGCCTTGACCAACAAATGGTCCAGGGCTGGGTGAAGTGGAGAGAACACCTCTCCTAATGAAAAAAAAAAAAAAAGTATTGACAGTAGAAGGATTCTTCTTCATGGGCAACCATGGTTTTTAGGTGTTCCTTTCCACTGAGTAAAAAAAATCCCAACTGGTCACATAAAAGTGTTTTGATTCATAGATTAATCTGGGCATTTTCATGTTCTGTAGACCCGACATACACCTGACAGATGCCTCAGAGGGTCAGGAAGTGGTGTTTCCTATGCCCAATGTCCAAGTGCCAGAGGCAGGGAGGAAGTTTCCCTCTGTGCTGCTGCTTGTTTGGGTCTGAGAGAGAGGTGTTGCTCCACTTTGTGGTGGGGTTCACACAAGGCATTTAAGCCAGAGCCCATAAATTTTGGGTCCCCCCCCCCGGATATATTTGGAACAGATGGCTTACAGTTGTTTTGTTATTTATTTGGGAGAGATGTTTTTTTTCCCCAAACCTCATGAGCATCATAACAACAGTAAAGGATTCACAAAGTACAGATAAATGTGTTTCAGAAGCAGAAGTTTTTTAAGCACCTGGAGCTTAATTTCATCTGACAGTAGCCAGGGGCAGTGCTCTGCGATGTTTCCACAGAAATGGGGGCTGTGGGTGGAGAGCTCTGAGTGAGGAGGAGCAATACGCTGGGGTCAGATCCAAGTTTTACACTAAGGGGAGCATTCTCTTCCATCCTAATGAGTGTAGTGTATTCACTCCACGAACGTGTATGGAACATCTTCTGAAAACAACGCTCTCTTTACCCTCACTACAATTCAATCTCCCCATATAAAAGAACAATCCCAGTACTAGTTCTATCAAAACTCATTTTGAGGGGCACCTGGGTGGCTCAGTGGGTGAAAGCCTCTGCCTTCGGCTTGGGTCATGGGATAGAGCACCACATCGGTCTCTCTGCTCAGCAGGGAGCCTGCTTCCTCCTCTCTCTCTGCCTGCTTGTGATCTCTGTCTGTCAAATAAATAAATAAAATCTTTAAAAAAAAAAAGTACTCATTTTAAATAACATATCGAGAAAGGGGAGGAGGGACAAAGCAGAACTTTTGGTTTGAATAGGCATAGATTATAGCAAGTTCCTGATGGGGACATCCAAACTGGACATCCAAACTGGATGTTTCCCTATAGATCACTGTACTTCAGTGGCCTCGCTTTAAAGAGAAGAACCTGCAGCTCAGAGAGGCGAGGCCACCACTTGTCTAGTTGCAAAATCAGTAACTGACTCATTTTGCCAGGTTTCCGATTCAATTATGTATTTTGAAGATGACATGATCACTCAGTCTCTTTTCTTTTCCAAGATTATTTATTTATTTATTTATTTATGTGACAGAGAGAGAGAGAGAGCACAAGCAGGGGGAACAGCAGGGAGAGGAAGAAGCAGGCTCCCCACTGAGCAGGGGTCTGATACTGGGGCTCAATCCCAGGACCCTGGGATCGTGATCTGAGGTGAAGGCAGACGTTTAACTGACCGAGCCATCCAGGCACTTTTGACATGATCACTCTTAATAAGAAGCAGAACCCAAACTGCTTAATACATGTCTATCCAAGGCAGATCTAAGATCTGCCTATGTGTGGGGGTGGTGGCAGGACCTGGGAAGCAGGGGAAGGTGGCGGAGACCTGACACCTCTGTATGTGTGGAGAGCTGGGCGAGGTGCTTTCATTCTTGATCTCTTCACGTCCTTGTTACAACTGTGTGAGATTAGTGTTGTTGGTTTCCATTTTCCAGACGATGATCGTGAGGCCCAGAGTGACTAAGAAATTTACCCAGATGCACACATTTTGTGAGTCATGGACTTAGGATCTGAACTTCTTTCTGCCTCCAAATTCTTTGCTCTTTTCACTGTACCTTAATTATTGCCTGTTAGAGGATGTTATGCATTTCTTCACAAAGGAGTCCAATTTTTGCCGGCCACCTGGTTTTTATGACTGTCCAGATTGATTTTTCTCTTAAATTTATGTTTCGCAACTGTGGGCTTTTTTCCTTTCCATTTATCTCTTTTTTCAGTCATGAGGTTGGAAAAAATGAGAACTATGCTGGCTTTGTTTGGGCTGAGAACATTCCAAAATATTTGGCTGTACCTCAAAACCCTGTTAAAATAATATTATTTATAACTTTCTGCCTGGTCAATTTTATTTTAGGTTTGGCTATTTCCCACAGGAGGCTGTTCTTTCTCCTTGATGGTAGGTTTGCTGCTTGAAAGCTTTGGTCACACAACATTTTCCAAGGGCAATTCAGGTCCTTGCCTTCCTGATGAATGGAAACTTGTTAGACAATTGTCCCTACCACTCTGAAGTAGCTAATTGCAGGATCTCACTCTCTGGAGCTGTGGGGTGGAGTGTTGGCGGGGAGAATGCCATCTGTTTACATGTGAGCCATCAACTCCAGTCACAAAGCATGACCTGTCCAACCCCATGATAGATCGTATTTTAGAACTGGGCTTTGGTGTGCCATGCTGTTTCCCAGAATGCTTTCAGAGGAATATAGTTAATTTCTTCTACATTTCTCCTCAGGATGGCTATTATTGTTAGCAGATTTGTTTAGCTGCCTTAGCAGCTTGGGACCTTTCATTGACTTTTGAGCAGATGATTTGATTTTCAGGCAGAGAGGAGGGAAAAGGCAGCTAGCAGAATCATGACAATGGAACACCCTCCATGAAGGGTGGGGAGGCAGGCTTCCGACAGAGCGTATCTGAAAAGAAGACCTGTCTGCCTCCGTGTATAACTGAATGATGGCAAAGCAAAGTGAATCATGGAGGCCAAGGATTTCTTACTTAGAAATTTAAACAAATACGGTTTCTCTGAAAGGCCATTCCCTTTCAGACAAAAATGGGGGTCAACGGAGCAGCAATTCACAGAGAAGTGACAGGGCCTCACTCCTGGGAGTTGCTCACCTAAAGGGAATATGAAGGAAGAAGAGAGACACTGAATGGTTAACCCCCCCACCCCAAGATGGTTACATAACT
Source organism: Mustela putorius furo (assembly GCF_011764305.1). Taxonomy (NCBI): domain Eukaryota; kingdom Metazoa; phylum Chordata; class Mammalia; order Carnivora; family Mustelidae; genus Mustela; species Mustela putorius. Next base: position 79,577,658 of record NW_025421987.1, read on the forward strand.
GCTTAAATTCCACAATTTGTGGATTCATGGCCTCATTTCAGTCTTTAGAGACATTCTTACCCCTGCAGTCACTAGTGGCCACCCCTTTACATTTCTCCATCTCCCTGGCTCCCTGGTAGCTAAACACCTATTGATTTTCCCAGAACCCCAAGCTCTCTCTGTAATAGGAAGATTTGGTGGACATCCCGTCAGATGCAAAGGAAAGCCTCTGCCAGGCTGAGCATTAGAACATGGTGTTTTAATAGAAATGTGAAATATTGATGTAATTATAAATCAATGAAAACCCAGAGGGAAAGAGAATCTCATTTGAGAGAAGATCTTTAAGTTTTTTTCCTCCCTCTTTTTTTTTTTTTTTTCTTGTAAAGAAAAATTGAATCAGGGAGCCAAATTTACGAGGTAAAAACTGTCAACAAAGTATTCCTAGCTGTTGCTGGGGCTGAGAAAAAGAAAGCCAAATCATGCATGCAGTGTGAGTATGTGAAATGACACATTTTAATATACTAGTTAGGGGGTCAAAAATACCTCCCCTCTTTCACTTATGTTTCTGGATGTTGGCCAAAATTGTTATTGTTTTAATTATTTTGCCCGTGATTTTCTCTTATGCCTCTTTCCAAATCCCCTATTTTCTCCTAATTTTGCCTCTGTGTCCTAGATATTGGTGCACTGCCAGGGTACCTTTTGAGGTCTTGAAGGCTCATGCTAGTTTGCTTAACATAATGGCTATAACTCATGATACAGAACCAGATGGAGAACTGTTGTAACAGCGTTGCAGTGCCCCCACTGGGGCACGTTGCCAATCGAGGACTAAGTCAGAGAGTATCACTTAATGGGGGTAATGTACAAGGGCATAAAAAGTCACACAGAGATCACAGGATTGTCCATTAAGTTGGGTGGAGCTGCAGCAAGTAAATTTATCACTCGTCATAGCCTGGATCTGTCCCTCATCATGGTGGGGTTGTTTCTTCACACGGGACGTAGCTAATCTTTGCCAACTTCTTTTAGAAATTCTGAACTTGCTGAGGGAGAGTGCAGAAGCATGAGAGCTGGAAGGGCAGATATGTGTGGGAGAGAAATGAACAATGGATTGAGACTGAGCAAGAGAAAAATATGTTATTGTTGTTTTTTAATATGCTTGTTTTGACATCATTTTCCAAGAAAGTTATCAGGAAGAAATTTTCACAACCAGTTACCCAAGATTATGAAGAAAATAATGAGTTGTGTTACCCAAGTGATGCAAAGATAGGAACATGTGAATATAAACAATCCCATTTATGGTGGTGGTAAGGGGACTTAATCAGGTGCCTTGTGCCAATATGCTCATAGTTTTTCTTGTTTCTTTTTCTAATAAAAAACAATAAAAAACTTGTCTGTTTTAAAATAATTACTCAAGACTAATAAGGGTAATGTTTTGCAATGTATGTGGCTGATTTCATGTGTTTTTGAAATTTCTTTCATGTTTCCAACTATATATATATATATATATACATATATATATATATATATACACACACACACACACAAAACTTACTTTGTACTTCTAGAAAGTTCAAAGGCAAGCAGAGTCCCTGTTCTGAGCTATCACCAATTCTGACAGCCTCACTTCTACCATCATACCTGCCTCCGGACATCACTTGCTTTTGGTTTATAACTTAATGGAAGATGGGAGGCAGTAGGTCCATTTCTGGAATCTTCCTTGGAAATTCAGCCACCATGGGCAAATAGAAAGATATTCCTCAAATCAGGAGTTTGGAAGTGTGAAGAAGCAGTACTTTCCTTCTCTTGCCTCCAGCTTAGTTAGGAATTTTATATATTATTTTATTAAAATTGTAGTGCACTGTTAAAAACTGTACCGAATGATTATAAATTGTGGACTGGAGGTGAAAAAAGAGAGCACCTGCTAGATGTAAGAGATATCCTCAGGGATCTAAGAAATGGAATATTTATAAAAATTATAATGTGTACTCTTCCTTAAAACCATAGTTAATGAAAGAATTTAACATTCTTAATATCATGTAGTGACTTGGTTTTGGAGAAATTTGTTCTGAACTGCCCGTAGAAATTACATGGGCATCTAAGCCAGGATGTCTCTATAGCATAAAGTAGACACAATCCTGAGTCTCCACTACAATTTGAAGTAAATAGATCTACCTTCAGGTTGGAGGAAAACAGAACATAAGGATTGCTTTATATTTGTAATTTCAAATGGAAATATCGCTTAATGAATTTAAGCTTTGCCAAAGGCCCACTTAATTATGTTTACTTGGCTTAAGAAAATTTGCCTTGGAAGGATGGGAAGGAATTAAAATTGAGAAGCATTTGCCCTTCCAAAGGTTTTCCAATTGTCTAGATCTGGAATTTTTAGAAGATGATATGTATTCTCTGAAGCGACTGAGTCATGTAGGTCAAAATTCCCCATGGAGAACATGCTTAGACATATCCTAAATTATTTAGAAAGAGGCTCAATACTTCTATTACTAAGAGAGTTTGTGGGTCCTTATGCAATCAGTACAGAATGTAGCAAGAAGGTGTCCACCAAAAAAGGTGCAAATAGCATCACCTTCAATGCATGTTTGATTAAATCCATATATAACCTATTTGATTAGCACTCACTATGACTAAACCAAGAGACATCTGTAAATGTAGGCCGGGAAAGTCTTGATAGCACCTAAAACTCCAATCAAGGAAACTTACTAGAGAGGCAGAACTAGAATATGATTGTGATATAGTAATCTGGTTTAACCAGTTTTATGATACATTTTTTATTGAAAGACAGTATTGAGAGAAGAGAGATGGTTAACCTGGAATAATTTTTTAAAAAGTGTCAAGAAGTAAGATTTGTCAGAATAGCTCTATACTTTTCCCTAGAGGGAAAGAATGTTCGTGCTAGTCCTGCAGATTCCCCAGACAAACTCCTGCAGATTTGGCAGGCAAATTCTAGAGTGTGGAGAAATGCATCTGGCCTTTGTAGTTTAATGAAATACATCAAGATCATCTACCTGAAGCGAGTTACTGATTATAAATCAGCTTCCTCTGAGTATTGTCTTACAGGAGAAGAATGTCTGACTAACTGATGTCAACTTTCTTGTCTTCTTGGTAGATCTTTTTCTCTTCATACATTGATAACTGACTTGCTGGCTTTTTATGCTTTGATTAGTGAGAGTTGGTTCTCCTGAGCCAGATCACTTCTAAATACAAAGATAACATTGAATTTTTTTTCAAAGATTTTATTTATTTGACAGAGAGAGAGAGAGAGAGAGAACGAAGCAGGGGAGCAGCAGAGGGAGAGGGAGAAGCAGGCTCCCTACTTAGCAGAGAGCCTAATGTGGGGCTCCATCCCAGGACCCTGAGATCATGACCTGAGAGGCAAAGGCGGGAAGAGAATGACTGAGCCACTTAGGTGCCCCAATAACATTGAATTTTAAAGTTAATGTGTGGTGATCCCCAAGCTCTCTGCTCTTTCCTAGGTATCCAAGAGGCTTCCCTGGTATTCCTGCCATTGCAACTTGCCCTGCTCACTGAGTGTTCTCAACTCAGTAAAGCAGAGCTGCCTGGGTGGCTCAGTCGGCTGAGTCTGCTTTGGCTCAGGTCATGATCCCAGAGTTCTGGGATCAAGCCCTGCTTCAGGCTCCCTTCTCAGTGCGGTGCCTGCTTTTCTCTCTGCCTCTGCTGGTCTCCCTGCTTATTCTCTTACTCTCTGTCTAGTAATAAATAAAATCTTAAAAAAAAAGACTCAGTAAATTAATTTCCCAGAGAAAAGAATAGAGGTAGAGAAAGACTCAGGTAGCATAAAACAGTGTTTGAGAAAAAAATCAAACGCAAATGGAAAAGACATTGTAAGAAAAATAAGTTGGAGAAAATAGAAGAAGAAAAGGATTTTTAATACATACTTTATACTTTTAATATTATATATTTTTTTATATTTTCCAGGCTATATACAATGAAAATACATTGCAATTGGAATTGCGAAATAGAATAAAATCAGAATATTAAAATAAAAATAGACAGATTATAAATGCTTGACTCTTTCTGGTCATTTATCATCCTAACCTTACATTTACGTGAACAATCTCTTTGATCAGATCCAAACATTTACTGGATATCTAGCATGTACAGGTACTGTGGCAGGCATTTTATACACTATTTCATGGAACTGTTTGACCCCCCTTCCCTCCCAAAAAACCCAACAACTAGTCAATTCAGTCAAAGGAGTATTCAGAAGGACTATTTTCCTTTAATCCTGAGACTATCTTTTAAATGACCTCAAAAAACCTGCTTTAGTTCCTCTTGCCTCCTAACCGCCATAACATGAAATATCAATTAATTATTTTATTTTTAATTTTTTTACAATGGAAAAACAGTAAAAGGTTTGACTGGATTCTTCACTGTACAAGAGAGTGACAATTCAGCACCTCAGTGGACTCAGCCCTGAAGAGATTAAATGCTTGCCAAAGAGCTCAAGTCAATATCTTGAGAGCCTCAGGCAAGGGACAGTTTTCTCTCCCTATCTAATAAAGAAATAACACTTTTCCTTTACCCTTCCTTTGCGTCAAATATATTAAATTAATGTATATGCGCATGTGTGTGTCTGTCTGTGTGTGTGTTTTAATATCTCCTGCAGGTTTGATCAGTGTCTTCATTCCTTCTCTTTAGCTGACTTGATCCCTCCAGGGGTCTCCTCTTTATAGTTTCTTTGCAGAAAATCTCCCTGCCTGGCCAGGGGCCTGGAGGACCATCTCTACTCTAGGGCCTTATGGTTCTCTTTGAATCACACTGGTTTCTTTCCTCTATTCCTACTACTTTTAGTAAGACATACAATATTTTCCATACTGATTGCTTTCTTGGTGATTATGTAATATTTCTGCTTTCATTACTTTATACTGCAAAGTCCTTTTAGGTCAAACTATAGTTATTGGGGAAAGAGACCAATGCCAAGATATTATTAAATTACTTTAACCAAACGAATTGTTTTAATGAATGTAACCTTAATTACGGCAATTAAAAAAAAACAACTTTTGAATTGAAGAGCTTTTGCAAAAATAAGACTATTATGGGAGGGGAAAGCAAGGAATAATATCATTCTCATTTTAAAACACAGTCAAATTTAAATTGCATTGGTAAAATAGAAATATTGTGGTTTATGAGTCTGGGACCTGGGTTCCAGTTCTGGCTTTGCTCCTAAGTGATATTAAGGAGAGCTCTTTAGCTCTCTGGTTCTTCATTTCCTTCTCTAAAAAACAATTGAACTAAATGACTTTTAGGATCTCTAGCAGTTAGTTCTAAGACTCTCTAAGGTACCATGTTATAAATCAAAGTCCTTTTAGACGTAAAATTATTCTGAAATTTTGTGTTTTAGAGGCCATGTTATGGGTCTCATATCAAATAAATTGCTGTGGAGCAACATTACTATGTTGAACTCACATACTGTAGGTATGAATGTATGCTACAGCAAACTTCAAATAGCATAGATAAAACTGTTTTGAGAAGACTCACTTGTTCTATCTTCTGAGAACAGTGTTGTCCAGTAGAACTATAACGTGAACCATATATATATATAGATAGATAGATAATTAAAATTTTCTAGTAACCACATTAAAAAAGTAAAAGTGAGATTAACTTAGATGTTTATTTTAACCTGATATATTCAAAATATTACTGCTTCAACATGCAATCAATATAAAATTTTTTAATGAGCTATTGTTTTCTTTTTTATAAGAAATTAATTCTTGGAAGGCTGGGGAATATTTAAACTTAGAGCATACCTCAGTTGGGGTTAGTAACATTGCAAGGGTCAATAGCCACATGTGGCTAGTAGCTACCACATATTGGTCAGTGCAACTTTCTAGACAGATTATTTCCATCTAATCATAACTTTAAATGCTATGTATTAAAAATATAAGAAAAAAAAAGACTCCACAACTTTGTACTCAACTGAATTTCAGTGAATCTTTTGAGAAGATTATGTTTGCCCAGGTTTTGACAATGTGGCCAGTTTCCCACAGCACAAACTGCAGGGACGTCAATCATCTCTTAGAGAATGTAGGTCATGCAACGAATCCCAATTATCCAGCTTCCATGACAGGGGCTGTGATGGCTTTGCCTAGAATTTAAAAAATGGACTCAACTTGAAAGTGACATATTTCATCGTGTTCATTGAAAAACTGATGCCTTATCAGAAAACCTATTTTTCTACAGCCTCCAGAATACTGACCACTGCAAACAGATTTGTACAGGGTTTGTATATTCTGCAAACAGTTCTTTCTGCAAGCCCCAAAGAAGAGAAAGTTAATCCAGATTTATGTTTTATTGAAAATATTTTGTGTAATGTTGGACTGAAAGCTTAAATAGAGATGTTACACAATAATTAGTTTTTTGAGCAAAAACATTTAAACATGCTTCTTTTTCTCTCTGTCCCATATTTATATTTTAAAATGGAAATATGAGACATTTTGTGAAATTTTCAGTAGAGAAGATCTATAACTAGGTTTGAATTAGATTTGAAGCATACATCCATGAGGTCCCAGTCAATTAAACAGAGACCATCTCTGTGAAATGTCTTCTTCTTATCATTATTATCAACATATAATGCGTTATTTGCTTCAGGGGTACTCTGTGAAATGTCTTTAAAGAGGAGGTGTTACAGGGGTACCTGGGTGGCTCAGTCAGTTAAACATCTGCCTTCAGGTCAGGTCATGATCCCAGGGTCCTGGGATAAAGCCCTGCATGGGGCTGCCTACTCTGTTGGGAGTTTGCTTCTTCCTCTACCTCTCCCCCCACACACTCCTGCTTGTGCTTTCTCTCTTGATAACTCTGTCTCCCAAATAAATAAATAAATAAATAAAATCTTTAAAAAAAAAAAAAGAGGGGGTATTGCACAAAGAAAACTGTTTTCCTCACCAACTTTCCTAGTGTATCTGAGTCATATAACTTAGATTCAAATCAAGTTCTTTTCAGAGTTTTAAACTGTAGAGAACTTCTAAATGAATTAGTCTTCACTTCCTAACCAACTACGCAGAACACTCACAATGAAATGCAAATGTCATGCATCCAGGGAGTGAAAGACTTCAGGATTCTTACCCTTGAATCCCAATCCAGTTCTAATTTTAAGACCTCAAATCCGTCAAGTACTTAATCTCCACAGAGGTTATGGAGTTTCAAGGTGCTTAAACATCAAAAAAGTTAAGCAGACATAAACTTTTCGAGTTGTCAGGGACTTGCAGATTTCTTCTAGTCCAGCGAGTCCTAACTTTGACCAACAGTGCTGGAATCATCTGTGGTACTGATCATAAATACGGATTTCTGGCTATTTTCTTCATCTCACCTCAGGATTTCTCAGAGGAGGTCTTGGGATTGTCATATTTATCAAATCCCTCAGGTGATCTTCTGTTAGGTCAGGGTGGAGACACCCCATCTTCTGTCCTGCAACTCAGAAAATAGAAAATGAAAGAATTTCAAGTGTTTGCCTTGTATCTCATGGCTTAGCCGATGTCTTGCCTCGGGTCCAGCACCCATTCGTGTATTCCTCTAAATGATCCAGTCTCCTTGAATTATATTCCATACCATATACTGAACTAATAAAAGGAATTCCTTTTCAACAATGAGGATTTTACTAAATGGATTCATTTGAATTAAAGTTAAACAGATTCCTCTTCCTCAGTTGTTTAACCAAGATTTCATTATCAAACTTTGCAATGGTGTTCTTCAGAGAAACTTGCAAGCCAGTTTTCCTAATCCCTTCTTTCATTGTTAAGGTATGTGAAGTTTAAGATCATGTAAGAAGATCCTCATAGGGGTGCCTGGGTGGCTCAGTGGATTAAAGCCTCTGCCTTCAGCTCAGGTCATGATCCAAGAGTCCTGGGATCGAGCCCCACATCGGGCTCTCTGCTCAGGGGGGAGCCTGCTTCCTCCTCTCTCTGCCTGCCTCTCTACCTGCTTGTGATCTCTCTCTGTCAAATACATAAATAAAAAAAAAATCTTAAAAAAAAAAAAAAAGAAGATCCTCATATATTTTTCTGTGGCAGCTGGAATCATTTAGGTGGTTTATGTAAATTTTATGCAAATTTAACACATTTTTATGCCCCCAAACTTATGGTGGTCATAACTATTTTATTCACCAAAAGTTGGGCTTCAGCAAGATCCTACTGAAGACTGATGATCTATGCGGCCTCCTTCTGCCTGGCTTTTTGTGACATTTATCATCATCCTACTTGGATACCCAAAGACTTGCAATATGTTACTATAGGGCTGAAATAAGACCCTGATTTTCCTCCAACCGAGGCTAAACTATACGGAAAGCATGTAGAAGATCATTCCATGGAGCTGCCATTCTCATTCCCCCTACAACTCATCTTGATTCATTTATGCCACAGAGTACCAGTCGTTTAGACTACAATTTCACTGAGTAAAAAGACACACCCTAATATGTACGGAAAGTATTACTAAATTGTATTAGATTTAAAAGGGACTGTTTGCCAGCAGCTAAAGGTAGATAGAATAAGTTCCTGACAATGCAGCTCTAGAGAAAATCTTAAGGGGTGATGATTTCATTAATTTTCAGAGCTTTACAGCCAACTGGCAGAGGTTTTTCTATGCCATTGTGGCTTACTGCCTTTGAAATTTCTTTCTTTTCTTAAATTAACCTGTGTTAAAAATGATACAATAGCAATAATAGTGAAACAAAATTAACCTCTTTATATAATCTTAAATCATCTTAACTAACTTAAGTAATAGTACACTGAGTTTATAATGCTGCAATGTACCTGTTATTAGGAACATTTATAGATCCTCATATTAGTTTTATCAACAGATAAATAACATTTAGAAAATTGAGTCATATATACATAAAGTATAAAGAAACTTCTAGCCTGAAGAAGGAATTCCCCCATTTAAATCTTATATCCTGTATAGGACCCTGTATATTTCTGTATTAAATCCAATGCCTAGTTGTCTTACTTGTGGTAGAAAGAGAACCAAGCCTGGAACCAGAGGGTTCTAGTTTAGGTGATGGTTCTATCACTTTACTTATGTGACTTTAGGCTAATAACAGAACCTCTCTGGGCCTCAGTTTTCTTATTTGCAAAATGGGGATATTAATATTAATGTTACCTTCTTCACATGGTGTTTTAAAAATAAAATAATAAATGTGAGTGACTGGCAGAAAAACTTTATTCCCCAGAATCCAAAGGAGTTTGTCTTGTGTAGGGAAAAGAAAAAAAAAATCCAAGGAAGTGGTTCTGCTATAAAGCCTACACTTTCTATAGTAACTGCCAGGGAAGCACCGGATTAGAACAAATGTGTCTGAGAAACAAGAGGGAAGGAGGACACAGAAGGGAAAAGAGAAGACAAGGGAGAGGGGGTGTCAGGGCACCAAAAGCATAGCATTCCTAGGAAAGAGAGGGTAGAAGTTTCCATGTGAAAAGGATGGATAGACGAAGGTATGGATGGATGAATGCACAGATAGACAGATGGACTGACTAGGTAAGTTCCTGTACCATTTTTTAAGAAAATGATGAGTCAAGGTCTACTTTGGGGTAGCTGCTCACTGAGGCATCGGGGCAGTCCAGAATTCTTTCAGCTTAACATGTAGATATTGTCACTATTGAGCTTTTGTACAAATGCCAATATTTCTGTTTCTTAGATGTGGCTGCTGGTAGGTGAGTGGCTCTTTTAGAATGATCCCCAATCCACTCCTAGAAGTATGACCTTCTTGATGTTGTATTGAAATCTTCTGATTCTGGTGAGTGTTACCTTGGATCCTAACTCTGTTCAGAGTCACAGGATACTTTCCTTCTCTTTGATGTAGGGCAGCATCACTCCAAACAAGCTCAATCCTCGATAAGGTTGGAGAGCTATAGTATGTGCATTAGTTCATGACTGTCAAGTGTTGAAGGCCTCCACACAACATTATAAATATGTTAAACTGGGAGTTAACTTCTCCTTTATCTTCTGATATTCTGATACAATTTCCCAAACCTTGCACTAGTCAGGTTTTGGGGGTTCATCACACAACTCAAAATTTACAAGATGTCAACATCTCACTATAGGACCAAACGGGCCAACAAAAAGCCCATTTTTATACAGCATGTTCATGAAGTGGCGCACTAAGTTATTTTGTAATAGGGTAGCTTTCTATAGTATAGTGTTTTCATGGAAAAATGGAATCGTCATGAAAAACCTATCTTCTACATTTTCAATGATGTAAAGGATAATTCTTTTACTCCAGTCATGTATCATTCATTCATTCAATATCCATCTACTTCTTTATCTATTCGTCATTCACTCATCAAACACTTACTTAGTTTCTACTAGTTCCTAGGCATTTGGCTAGGTGCTAGTGCTAGAGATAGGGAGTAAGTGAGATATGGTTCGTTGAGCCTAAAATAATCTGGTCATCAAGAATTTAAATTAAGAGGCCAGGAGGAGGTATCAGAATGGGGATGAGAAAGAGTTTTCAACAATGAAGAACTATAGGTAAAAGAAGGAAAACTGGAATTGAGGTGGAAATACCAGGGGGATAGGCATGTGTCCATATGGAGGTGTGACCCACCAACTTTATAAACCTGTGGCCTTGGAAGAATTATATTGCTCCAACTTCTTTATCACAAGAGGAAACAGGTCCTTGAGGCATACAGGGCAAGGCAATGTCTCTTTGAGACTAGACCTTTCCGGTGTTTGGGTGTAATTCCAGATCCCCTCATCTTGTTAGTGGAAGGCATCACATAACTGGGGACTACCTATTCCCTGTAGGATTTTATTTTATTATGTTTTGATGCTATATAGAGTAGTATACTTTTTGTTTTCTATTACCAATGTATAATGTCATAGAATTATATATCATATAATATTCTATAGAAGAATAATTTATCCATTCAACTGCTCTTTAGTTAAATCTAGTTCTCTCCATATGAAAAAAAGAAAAATTAACCCCATTCCTTTCCTTTCTAGAAGGCATTTATAATTTTCCATACTAGTTGTTTACTAATCAGTATCCCAAGAGTTTAAGTGTTCTAAATGGTACCCTCCTAATTTTTAAAAACTAGGATGGTTGCAGAATTTTCTTATTTAAGTCTCATAAAAAATCTAGCGAAGACGCTGGTAAAAATGACATATCATTTTACGTCTAAATTTAGTGACAGACATTTAGCCAAGTTTATTTTTCACCGGATACTGAAGTTCACAGATTTTTCTAAAAAGAGTGGTAAGGTCTAAATTACCATGCAGCCAAGAATTTAAAGGAAGAGATGAAATAAAGTGACCTTTTACTCTATGCATTTGAGCATCAAATTGGGCAAATCCTTTTTACAAAGTCCCCACTTTTTTTTCCTCCCTTTACAGAAAATATTGGCCTCAGAGTACCCAGTAAATTACTAGACCAAAGGCAATTCCAGTCTTTTGATTCTTGGCCTGATTTTCCTCCTATATTCCCAGTGTGGATTTAAGGGTCTTGTGTACACATTAAAGCAGAACCTAATAGAGATGTAAAAAGGGAGAAAGAAAAAGGAAACAGGGAAAGAAAATAAAAGACAATGCAGTAATCTCTCCTTTGATGAGCTCTGGATGTACATAAGGGTGTGGTTAAAAAGTGAGTCATTATACCACTGCCTACTCCCTTTGTGGAAAAGACAATGATACTATGGAACTAATGCAGCTAGAGAGGCGTTTATGTAACTATTAGCCTCTGAAACAATAGACAGGCAGGAGTGTATTGTTCTGGAAAATGTTCAAAGAGGAGGAGTCATTTTGTCCTCTTTAAAATTTAATATCTACTTTTTTCCCTGTATCATTTGGAGGAAGATCCCTTTTTTTTTCTTTTCTTAAGCAAAATAAGTGTTTTGCACTAGTAGGTAGTGAGTGAATTCTTCTTGCCAGCAGGAAGAAAAGCAATTTTTGAATGCCAAATATAGCTCCTTTGTGTGAAAATATCACATAGCCAGAGACATTTTAGAGAAGAAAGGAAAGATACATGTTCTGAATTAATATTTTTTAAATGTACAGGGAGAGGAATGTTAGCAATGGAACAGGAAGAAATTGACATAAATAGCCTGAGAAGAAACAAATCATCTTATCTACAGTCACGGCAGCCCCAAAGTCAGAATGTTTATCCTGTCTGCAGTGCTCATGGCATTTTCTGTGATCTCAGAAGGATAATTCATCCTCCCAGGCCATGTCTATGGGAGATAGGTGTTTCTAATCATCCTGTTTAGTTCAAGACATTTCTTCTTTTCCTTGCCTTCCACTTCTGGTTTCAGTGTAAGATCACCAACTGGGCAAAGCATGAGTTACCCTGGACACAAAAGATGGCCCTGGTGCTGGGGACAGAGGTAGAATCCTCTCATACATGGCTGTCTTTAAGTCTTCAAATTGTACTGACACCTTTGGGATTCATACACCCTGAGGAGTCTCTTCATCCATTATTTACATAGAGCAGGCAATCAGCCAGTTACAAAGAGGATTGATGGAGGTGGTGGACATTGATGACTTTCATCCACCCATATCTTTTCCTCCTTCATTTGACAATAACATATGCTTTGCCTTTGACACACTAACCTCCCTGTCCCATGTGATCCTGGTTATACTGGCAGTCCAGCTATCCTGCCTTTCTTCCCATAGATATGTGATCCAAACCTGAACAGTGAGATACTCTCTCAGGAACTTGAATCTTGAGTGGAATGACCCAAAAATGGAACATGATCACTGAATCAGTTTGCTAGTGGTACTTTGAAGAGAGTCCGCATTGATGCATTAATCCCCTCAACTAGACCATGTGAATTGTCCTGATTTCTTTTTGCCGAGGCTTGGCTAATCATTTTCCTTGATTCCATTAGTTATCTCACATCACTGCAATGAATTTGATTTTGGCCAGGACGGTTGCAACCAAAGATTCCTAACTACGGTAAGCAGAAATATTTCCTCGATATGACTCATCTCTTAGTAAGATACCTAGGTGAAAAGCTTATGTTGAAAATGTTCTTCCTTTTAGAAACTCATGCATTGGCTTGTATCTTCCCATTACCATTGTCTCAGTTTTATTCATTCATTCATGCATTTATTAAATTATATTGTCTTTTGTCCATTCATTTGTCGACTATCTACCATCTTCTAGGCACTAAGGGTATTCCCTTTAGGTATCTACATGACATACTTCTTCATCTCTCTAACTCTCTGCCTTAATGTCACCTTCTCAATGAGACCTATGACCTCCTTTCTCAGTCTACAGTTCCAGCCCCCTTATCCTGACTTTTTTTTATAGCAATTTCACCTTTTCAGAGACCATATAATTCACTTGTTTATTATAATGTATTCTTCTTCTTCTTCTTCTTCTTCTTATTATTATTATTATTATTATTATAGTTTGTTTATTGTCTATCTTCCTGAAATAAAGAACAAACTAAGAAAACTGGATTTTTTTTTTTTTTTTTTTTTTTGCCTTTTTCATTCTCGTACTCTCAGGACCTAGATTAGTGCCTGACATTTATTGAATAGGTGAAATATATTAGAATTTATTTAAGAGTACATAGATATATTGGGTACCTGGGTGGCTCATTCAGTTAGCATCTGCCTTCAGCTCAGGTCATGATCCTAGGGTATTGGGATCAGGCTCCCTGCTCAGCAGGGTGTCTGCTTTTCCCTCACTTCCTCACTCATGTTCTCTGTTGCTATTTCTGTCTGTCTCCCAAATAAATAAAATCTTTTTTAAAAAAAGTACATAGATATATACATTATGAAAGGAACATATTGTGACTTTTTATGTGCCAACTTGATGAGGCTGAACTCCATTCTTTAAAATTCCCTTTGCTCTACGTTTTCTATGAGTCTGGGCTGCAAGGTCGATTCTTGCAGGGAGTTTGTGGGGGTAGAAGTGAAGCAGCAGCTTTTTCATAGCTAGTCCTGTGTTGCTCACCTGCTAGCTCACCTCATCCTCATCAGTGTGTCAGCAGCTAGGCCCGCCCCTGATCCAACTCTTGTGGCTTTTCCTTCAGCATTGCTGACTCCTGAGCCACATGTGTGTTTTCTCTCCTTGACCAGGAGCCCCACCTTCTTCAGGATAGATACTCACACCACCAAGGTCAGAGACAATAAGAACATACACATTTTATAGTATCACAGACTCAAGTCATGCTTGTGATTCCAGCTTGTCTTTGATGCACTTTACATTAATATTCCCTTTCCAACTGGTTGCCTTGGACTTCAAGCTTCAATGTCAGATTGACGGACAGCCTTGGAGAGGCTGATTAACCGTCTCCCAGGATTGTATAAGGTTGAATCCTTTTTTTCTTTTTTTTTTAATCTATCTACCTACCTACACACCCATTCTAATGTCTGCATGCTGAATGAATTCTAGCCCCTGACTGATACAGATTTTGGAACCTGGAAATGAGATGAGGTGCTACCATAACAAAACTTAAAATGTGGAAGTGCCAGTGGATACAGGCACTTTGTGGAAGTTGGAAACACTGTAAGAATTTTGAGGACACTATTAGTAAAAGCTTCAAGTGCCTTGAATGTACTCTTCACAAAATTTTAAATTATGTGGTGGCTATCAGTGACAACTTTAAGGGATAGGAAAAAAAAGAAAACGATAGCTTATTGGAAACTGGAACAAAGGCAGAAATTTAGCAACACTCTTGCCTGTAGAAATCAAGAAAATAGAAATTTTGCCTAGTGAACCAAGCAGAGGAGATTTTCAAAGTGTTTACTCCCTGGTTTCCTCTTATTGTCTGAAGTAAGATGCAGAAGAGAGAAACTCAGGTAAGGCCTTGAAACAAACAAAAAAGTGAGAATATGGCTTTTGGAAAGATCTCAGACTCTTCATATGGTCCAGGATGCTGAAAGAAAAAAGGAAAAGAAAAGAAAAGAATGAAAGAAAGAAAGAAAGAAAGAAAGAAAGAAAGAAAGGAAGGGAGGAAGAAAAGAGGTAAGGATCAAATCCAGGACAATGCCAGAAATACATTGAAGGAAGATAAAATCCAGAGTATGGGCATGAAATATTTTATTCGAATCTCAGAAGGTCTAAAGTGGTGCCTCAGAGGAACTTGATTTAGATTGAAGGGCTCTAGAGAGATTAAGAATGTGCCGCAGAGGGTCCCTCGATCAAACTAATGCTAGGAAGTTTCAGGTCTCCATCCCTCAGTCATCTTAGCAGCAGCCAAGGTAGAGAGAGAGGAGTTTATCCAGAAGACATTGTGAGGTGGGGCTTTTTTCTTTTGGGTTTGACCCCAAGAAATTTCATAGGGGACTCACAAAGTTCTCAAAGGAGAATTAGGCAGAAACATCACAGCTTGGGCTGAGAGGGACAGAGATGGTATAGAATGACGAGAGATTGGCCCTTGAATCCTCAGAATTTTAACACTTGTGACTTTTTGTGAAAATGTTAAGAGGGTGGAACCAGGAGCACTGAGGGCACAGTGGGAAATATGAAGAATTATTTCAAATAAGAGGTCTAATCAAGGACCTTCCAACATTTTCCTAGCTGAATTTCAGAATTACAATGGACCAGTAACTCCCCTATATTTCCCACCTCAATCTTTGAACATGACTATCTATAATGGTTATCCCATGCCTGTTCCACCATTGCATGTTGTAGGGGTTGGGGATGGGGAATAGATAATTTGTCTCTTTTGCTTCTGCTTCCCAGAACTATAGATTGTAAGGAAATATACTTGTGGAATCATGCTTGAGGGATTATACTTAAGAAACCTCTTCCATACTTGGACCTGATTTAGATGTTGAGCTTTTGGGCTTTGAGTGGATATTGAGAATTTTGAGGTCTTTGGGGCAGCAAGTATATTTTGCCTTGAGGGCCGAAGGATGGACTATTGGGAGTCTCTAAGGCAGCCCCCCAAGCATCTTTGACCCCTGGGATGCACACTCTTATTGTAGTCTCTCCCTGCTGAATATTGTTTGGGCTTATTGACTCACTTCTAACAAGCAGAATACAGCAGAAGTGATAGGATGTCAATTCTGAGATGAGTTTATAAAAAGTTGTGGTTTCCATCTGTGAGGCTTTCTCACTGACTTTTGAATGGCTCAATGTGGGAAAAGCCAGCTGTCCTGTCATGAGGCAGCCTGTGGCCAGTTCCATGGGAGTGAACTTGAAAGTGGACCTTTTGAGGCTTCCCAACTGCCATGTGAATAAGCTTGGAAGCAGATCCTCCCAAGTCAATCCTTGAGATGACTGCAGCCCCAGCCAAAACCTTGATGATAGCTCATAAGAGAATTTGAGCTAAAACTAGCCAGAAAGCTGCTCCTAGATTCCTGATCTACACAAACTGTTGGATAACAAATGTTTTGTAATTTTCAGCCTCTAAGTGTCAGGATAATTTGTTATGTAGAAATGGGTAAAAAATACATTTCTATTCTAGAGGATAGCTTACAATCCAATGTTCTAATTGCTATTATGTAACATTTTGTAAAGGGGCAATGCTAATTTGTTTAATAGGATGATCTTGTCAACGAATTCTTTGGTCTCCATTTGAAGAATGCCAACCTCGAGTTTTGTCTTCTACCTCTCCACTGTCTTACTTGATCTTTTGATTAATTAATTCCTTTAATTATAAAATGATGGCTACCCAGGCCATGAGGGTATGATGTTCTCTTGTGTCCTTAGACTTTGCTCAGGTTAGAATACTCAGATATAATAGGCTGGATCAATACATAACAATAGGTAACTTGTTGGCATACTTTATCTGTACCAAGAACTGTGCAAATAGCGTTTTATGTAATCATTTTAGATAATTCTCCTATTAAAGTACTGGTACCGTTATTATGTCTTTAAAGAAACTTAAGGAGACTTTAAAGAGACTTACCCAGTGTCACACATTGATTAGAGGTGGATCTGAAATTTGAGCTCAGGGCCGTCTTTCTGCAAGGCCTGAGCTCTCAATAACCCCAGCAAAGAAGAGCTCCTGTCCCTCTTACAAGCAAGTTAATAAATTGTAATGAGTGGATTCTCTTCAAGGCACAATATTTATGGAACAGAACTAGGGAAAACCCTTTTTATGTCTTCATGAATGTAGCCTGAGAGGGGTTTGGAATCCACACCCAGTCCTTTGTCAAAGCTGAGTCCATGATGTTTTTAAAGAGAGAGGTGAATGATCAAGGTGAAATATATTTTGTCACCAGATTAGAGCGCTTGCTCCTTAGAAAATTTTAGTTGATCCAAAATGTTGTTTAGAATGTGGGAGGTAGTTGAACTGGCCAATCCTCTGATTTCCAGGATCAGAAGTACATGATCCTGAAGGGGCAGTCTCTGGGTCTGCAGAAACATTTCATTGAACAGAACAAGAACTTCCTGGCTGTGCCTGTAACCAGGACTACCACCTCTTCGTTTCTCACTAAGGAAAAAGGGAGTTCATACATAGGGTAAACTGGTATGTGCCAGAACATCTATTAGACGCCTCAGCTTATACATCTGAGGTCATTCTGATAATGCTATCGCCTCTTGTTCATTATTTTAAAAAGACAATTGAAGTATAAAATATAATGTATTTCTTGATATTAACAAGTGTCTTTGTTCTATTTGGAAAAAAAACACATTTTTTAAGGGTTTGGCATTAATGCAATTTTTAAAAATGGAATTTTAGGTAAAGGTTCTTAACTAAATATTTATTTTTATTTGCTTTTTCCTCTCACTAATTTTCCCAAAGACTATTTTTTTTTTCCAAAATAAAATCCCTTCTCTCTCTCACTTTTAAGTTTCAGCATAATTTTAAAACATCGTTGTTGGAAAATGCAGTCTTTTTTTTTTTTTTTGGACAACTTTCTCATACTCAGACTATGCCTTCAGTCACAGGGTGATGGTCAGGCCAAAGTTTATCTTATCACACCAGAGTTTTAGGTCATTTCCAGTGTTCTTGGTTTTTTGTTTTTTTTATTATTCTTTTTAAACTTTCACTTGAAAAGAAAATTAATTGGGAAACAACAGCAAAGCTTTTTTCCTTCCTCTTTCAGCTACTCAACTGCCAACTGCCAATTCTTTCTGAATTCTTTATCTGATGTGCACTGAGACAAGGAAATTGTGGCTGTTCCTGGAGCTGGCAATAGTTAAATGGAATTCTAGAGAGTGACTCAAATCAACATGTATTTTGTAGAGTCTTTTGATTATACACAGCTTTCTCTGAGACATAAAAACCTCTTGAAGGATTAGCTTCTAGAGAGAATTACCATTTCGGAAGATTTGTGTCACATTTCAGTGATAGAATTATTCAGAAAAAAATGCTCTCTGTAAATAATCTCTAAGTTCTCACAAACATCTGAGCTCTTGGGGGCCAGAATCAGGGCACAATTTGCATAGATTAAATACACACACATACACACATGCTCACATCTACTAATCCAAAGGTCTCTTGGTTGTGTTATGATATTCTCCAGAAACTTTTGTCAGAATGACTCTACTAACTCTTCAAAAGAGCCTGTGATACGGACCATGAATACACTGTTGTAGAAACCTTATTTTAACCACTGATGTATTTCAGCTCTATACAGTTTGCAGCTGGATTAACTTGGTTAACATCTAAGTATGTTACATGTATCTTTTCTTCAGTAGACTAGTGTGAAATACAAAGCTTATCTTTTTTTAATTTAATGGCTTCAGGGAACTAAATCATATCTTATAAACACTTAACCATATGATGGCTCTTCCATTAGATTTAAATCTCGTTGTTTTCTTTTTTTATATATAGATTTTATTAATTTATTTATTTGACAGACAGAGATCACAAGGAGGCAGAGAGGCAGGCAGAGAGAGAGGAGGAAGCAGGCTCCCTGCTGAGCAGAGAGCCCCATTCGAGGCTGGATCCCAGGACCCTGGGATCATGACCTGAGCTGAAGGCAGAGGCTTTAACCCACTGAGCCACCCAGGCGCCCCAATCTCGTTGTTTTCAAAATGCAACTTAGAATATTACTATTACACACGTTAGCTACATCAAGTTCCCCAAGATTAATTATTTTTACCAGAGTATTGGATGTATTGGTGGAATATTTTATTGTATTATATTTCTGTCTTAGAGACTTTCAAGACATCATAAAGTATTAAGGCTGGAAAGTAATTTAAAATTTTGTGCAGCTGGTTGATTTCTCATCAGAAATATTCCAGGGAGGCTGAAGAATTTTGAATCTTTAACTGATGACTGACTATTATACCAAGGAACAAAATGCGACCCAACTGCATTTTCTTGGTGACGATGGAGTCCATGTCAAGTGAAAAATCTAACTCACTTTACAAATCAGCCCAGTAGTTGTCTTGGTTTCAGGCTCCAGTCACACATTTCATGGAAGAATGGTAGCAGAGTCAATCTATGCTCTTCCTCCTTACCTAAGCCTTCCTTAGGTCAGGCTCCCACATTCTAACTTTCCCATTCCAAAGTAAATTGCAGTGAGAAGTTTTGGAGAAATTAGCTCTGAGTATCCAACACTTGATGACAGGAAAAATTCAGAGAATGTGCTTGTGTGAATATGAGCAGGTATTTGTATGCCTGGGATGAGGATGGGCAAGATGCGGAAGTAGATGGTGGGGGTCAGGGTGGGGAGTGGGGGAAGAGAGCTGTGATGTTCCTGGAAATAATTTGCTCCCATGTCAACCTGGTAAAAGGCATCTCCCTTAAATCAGGCAGGCATAATGAATGGTGTGATACCCGGTAGCCTGCACAGTTATAAATACATGGCCTTTCATCCTAGAGATGGCCCATTACTACTCACTAAAACAGTCTGTCACAGTGGCGCTCTGGAGCCATTCATTTTTCACAACCCCCTTGGCGACGTGACTGGGATTTCCTGAAACCATGCTCTGGTTCCTGCCCCGTGAGTGCTCCTCATTAATACCCTCTGATTCCTTTCTTCCAAAGGTTATCATGTCTTAGTGTTATTTGTGTGTGTGTGTGTGTGTGTGTGTGTGTGTTCCAAAGACAGACAAATAAACGGAGTGACAACTAAGCTTGGCTTTTCTGTAAACACCGCTTAATCACGCTGTGAAGCTTGACCAAAAGGCAATCTTAAGACATTCAGAATGTTCAGGTTCCAGTGAAATGCATAGGAAGTCAGAAGTTTTAAAAAGCAGTTAAAGCTCATCTCTCCATTCTGAAGGCTCCGATTTCCCGTCATGAAAAGACCACTTTGGCACCGTGGCTGCAGCAAAGCGGGGCCTTCTGATTTGCTGGCTGCTTCAAACAACGGTTGTTTCTTTGATAGTATTGGCACCTATCTCCGTTCACGATCTAGTGCCTCTCCTGCACTTTGTAACATATCCCATCTGGTTTTTAGGGCCCCTGTCATAAGGAGACCTGGAAGAGTGAAAAAAGGCCTGATTGATCACAAGGTCCTATCAAATGTCAAAGCCGGCCCTGGCTGACCTCCCATCTATTCAGAGCTACTTTGATTTAATCTCCAAACTGGCTGCTTCTCCAGGCTGTGAGTTCTATCTGCAACCCATGTGTCAGCATTGAGATATGACCTGCTTCACGCTCCATTCATCTCATTTGAAGGACGGAAATTAAACTGGAGGGTCGAAGAGGGGAACTGCTCAAAATACACACATTAACTGAAGGCTTTTGTGTGGGTGCATTATAGGAGTTTGAACAACCATTAAAAATTATATTAAAATGAAATTGATCTTTACTCCACCAAAATGGTTTAGAACTTTGCCCCCTTCACCACCCCCTTCATCCGTTCTTTCTTGTAGTAATCATACGAATCTGGTCTCATTAAGGTTCGAAGTAAAGGAGAGAAAATTTTTACACTTTTTCGGTTTGCTTTAAAAGGTGTCCTTTAGAAAATTAACTTATTTCCTGCAATTTGCACAGTAAATATTTGGGGAAAAAATAGAGATCCAAAGGGCTGATAACCAAACTAATAGAAAGGTACACTGCTATGTTTAGCATTATTGATTTAAGCTACACCTTTCAAGGTTTAAAAAAAAAAAAATCATTTAAAATTCTGACTTCAGGAATAGTTTTGTAACTGTCCAGGCACATTGCTGTGGTATAAATCTATATATTCCCAGTTCCATTTTTTTTTTCTTTCTGAACTCCCCTTGCTCTTTTTATTGGCCCTTTTATACTATTAAGCAGGACTAGTAACTAGCAAATCTTGATTCCTTATAGATCTGTTTGTTATAATAAGCTCAAAAGCAAACTCTATTTCTTTTACTAGAGGTGTCCCCAAATTATGAGAATAAGATAATTATATTCTAAGTGTGTTTGGAGAGGGAGCTATAATTATTTCTGCATGCATTCATTTGCTTATACATTCATACATTTGTTATTTGAACTCTGTACTATAACAATATCCAGGTAAGTAAAAGTGCATTTTAATTTTATTTATAAAGTATATTACACATTTCCTGTTATACTAGTAATACATGTCCAAACAAAGACAGGAGAGGAGAGAGAATGAGACAGAAACAATTTGTTTATGAACACTTTCTGTCTTCTTTAGTGGAATCACACTATTCCTGCTTGGGAGGAGACTTCATTTTCAGTTGTTTCAGTCATCCCAAATTTTATGTCTTTGTAATATTTTGCATGAAAGTGATTATTTGTTTTGTTAGATTTTGTGTAAGGCCGTTTCGGTTTTTTAAGTTTTTTACCATAATGAATATTGTTATTAAAAATATTTTCATGCTTCCATGATTTTCTCCAAAATTCTCTAATTTGAAATTAGGATGTGCCCAATTTAATATTTGCAGTCAAAAGTAATATCTTTTCTTTTATGGTTCTTCATTTGAACACCTACATAGAAATAGCTTTCCTTCTTAATCACATATGTTTTCTTTAGTATATATTGTTTGTTTCATATTTAATACATATGCAAGAGTATGAATACTATGGTGGATATTAGTGTTTTTTTCTGCATAAACCATTTCATAGGACTTATGGAAAAGATTTGAAACTCTGGTTATATGGAGGAAAAGCTTTTGAACATCTGAGGCATTCAAAGAATGCCATTTAAGCTTTTGTTTTGCAAGCAGGGAAGCAGAAGAACACAATATGACTGTATCTCTCTTATACTGCTTCTCAGTAAAATCTCCTTCTTGCATATCCTTATGTAAATATCTTATTACTCAAAGCAGAATGTGTTAAAGCATGCATTTTGCAAATTAATTCATTCTGTACAGTACCAAATGGGAAGTGGGTTCATTGTTTTCATGTAGTACTTTTCAATAGAACTTTTTGCAGTGATGGAAATGTTCTGTATTTGTGCTGTTCAATATAGTGGCCACTGGCTATGTGTGGTTACTGAACACATGAAGTGGTGACTGAACTGAGGCAATGCATGATTTCATGTAATATAAATTGTGGCCAGTGGCTCTCTTATTACCCAATACAGCTCTAGTGGCTTTACCATTATTCGAACTATTATAATAGTTTAATAAACATTATAGATGCTTACCCAGTTATTCAAGCTCATTTCATTGGAGAATAAATATTAATGGTGAGGAACTTATAATTTTGGAATATAAAAATAAGAAGAAAGATAACCACATGTGCATTGAGAGTCATTTTTCATGTTTTCTTTCAGAGAAGAAGATTGACAATGTCAATAAGGAAAGGTGATGATAGTGTCTTCATGGACCTTTGGATAAGACCAGTTGGCAAATAATAAGATTATCTGGCTTTGAAACTAACCTATTAAGTAAGTCCCTTTTGGTGATCTAGTTACTTCATATGCATGATAAGGAAGCTGGAATGAATAATTTTCTTTCTTCTCACTGTGGATAAATTGTATGAATCTCTACAGTTTTATATTCAGAATCAAATACTACCTTTCCCTTCATACCTCAGTAAGGTATATAAGCACCAGTGCCAGATGCTTTTTAGTGCTAAGTATTTGTGTATTTAGTATTTAGTATTTAGTGCTAAGTATTTGCTGCCTTCACCATCCATTCTGGTAGCTTGCTATTTTCCACACTCAGACGTGGGCAAGGTTTTTAAACACAGAGGGTTTTGAAGTAGGAGACCTCTTTTGCTACAGAGTGGTAAAGGATCATTGGCATAGCCCTCTGCTCTTGAGTTGCTAAAAGGTTCTACTTCCATAGATGGCCAAAGAAATATGAGATTCCAGAATTCGGCTGACCTTCCTAAAGGAAACTCCTCAAGATGCTCCTAAGGGCCTGGATAAAGTGTGCTGAAGTGATGATGGAAAGGCTGGAGAAGAGCCAGAATATAACTAAGACTTAACTTCCTAACACCTATCATATATGACTTTTCTGGAAAGATGTTTCCATACCTCAGCAATATTGACTACTTTGATCACTCAAGCCCAGAATAATTAAACTCTCCTTCTTTTATATTTTGACACATTATATATTTTGCTTGTTATTTAATGTTGCCTTCTTTGGGATATAGTTAGTCTTTAATGTGATGATGTATTTTTAATCCAATGAAACTATTAAGTTCATAAGAACAAAGGCACAAATCTTATTCCTGGCACACTGTTCTTTGTATCTCACAGGCCCTAGTGCAGTGTAATCTATTCTTCCCCACCCAAGATCAAACATATGTGGAAAAACTATCTAAACAGGAAAGCATTGTACAGATATTGCTATTATTATTATGGCAGGAATTGATGTTGTAGATAATTTAATAATTACTCTTATTTCTGTTACGTATTCTCCTCCAGGGACTTAATAGCTAGTTAACATTTTTCTGAGTTCACTATGTAGATGCCCTGAAATCTTCCCAGAATTTCTAGAATTTCATTCCTATAAGAATGTCTAAAGAAAATTCATTATACTCTTCCCTGAGAAGAGATAATATTAAAAATTAATGACCATTTCAGTCCTCTGGGATGTAATATAATTCAGAGGAGGAGAGGAGGTCTGTCACTATCGTTTTCAAGGGCAATTCACAACAACAATTTGAGTGATAAATCCCTGAAGCTTGATGTCCTTCTCCTCATTGTAGAATGTGAGTGTTGACAATGACTTCTTTTAAAAGTAGCAATATCTCATTTGAAATTAATGCATCTGGTTGAGAAAAAAAAAAGGGTCAATGTGTAGTAAGAGTTATATAGATGTTCATATCATTTACTGCCATTAATTCATAACTGTAACTCTATCTCAAAGAAATAGCTCAATAGAAATAAAAATCTCAGGGAATGAGTACCTTACTCATGCCCTATCAAAGATAAAAAGAAGTTGGAAACAATTCAGATACCCATTAATAGGGAATGCTTAAAGAAATTAAAGTATACTAGCAAGAAAATATGTTAGAAAGATGTTAATTCTTTAGCATTTTAGAGCCTATATGCATCAATGTTTATGCCATAATGTCAAATGGAAAAACAGCAGAATGAATATTAGTATTGAAGTACATAAGATATTTATATGTTTATATATGTATGGACACTAACATTTCCTGAATAGACATTGTTTCATTGGGTAGAAGGTTTATAATACGTAAAGAACACAGCCTTAACATTAGAGTTAGATTTAAATTCCAACTTTGCCCCAAATTAACACTGGCAAACTATGAAGCCATCCAAATATTGCTTAAATTTTTGTCCTTATTAGTTAAAATTCTTTTGTGAAATTAAACAAGAAAGTCTGCTTAAAGTGTCCAGGATATAGTAGTAGTTTAATACCATTATTTTCCTTTTCTTTACTAAATATCTGAGACTTCCCTAGGATGAGAAATTTTACTAAAATTGATTGATTCTGATAGGAATTTCAATATACTTGTTTTTGACCCCAAAAAATTTTTTAGAATTCAATTAAAAATTTAGGATTCAGGGACGCCTGGGTGGCTCAGTTGGTTAAGCAGCTGCCTTCGGCTCAGGTCATGATCCCAGCGTCCTGGGATCGAGTCCCGCATCTGGCTCCTTGCTCAGTGGGGAGCCTGCTTCTCCCTCTGCCTCTGCCTGCCATTCTGTCTGCCTGTGCTCGCTCTCTCCCCCTGTCTCTCTCTGATAAATAAATAAAATCTTTAAAAAAAAAAATTTAGGATTCAGGGGGTTCTGGTTGGCTCATTTGGTTAAGTGTCTGTCTCCAGCTCAGGTCATGATCCCAGGATCCTGGGATTGAGCCCTGCATCAGGCTCTCTGATCAGTGGGGAGTCTGCTTCTCCCTCTGCCCTTACCCCTGCTAATTCTCTCTCTCTTATAAATAAATAAAATCTTTTTAAAAATGAAATTAAGGGTTCATGTGATAGCTCTTCTCTGATTGGCAATTTTTATATTTCAATGGATTTCAGAAGGATATTAATTATCCAGGATTGGAGGTCAATTTATATATATAATTGAAAGTATAAAACTCAGAATGGTATATTAATATGTGATAGTTTTATGCATCAACCTGATTGGCTACAGTGTTCCCAGATTAAACACAATTTCTGGTTGTGTTTGTGAGAACATATCCAGATGAGATGACTATGAATCAATGGACTCAGAAGTGAATTGCTCTTCTCAACGTAGGTGAGCATTGTCCTGTCCCATGAGGGCCTGAATAGAGCAAACACTAGAGGAAGGACGAATTCATCCCCTTTCATCCCTTTTTCCTTCCTTACTGTGGGAGCTGAGATATCTCATCTCATCTCATCTCCTCTGGCCCTTGGACTGAGATTTACAGGACAGTCTCTCCTAGTTCTCAGATGTTTGGACTCAGACTGAATTATACTATCGGATTTTTTGGGTTTCCGGCTTGCTGATGGCAGATCATAGAACTTCTCAGCATCCATAATTGCATGACCCAGCTCCTCATAGTAAATCTCTCTTTCTCTTTTGATAGACAGATGATAGATAGATAGAGGTGAGAGATAAAATCTTATAGCTATAGGATAGAGATATTAGATAATTAGATAGATATTAGATAATAGAGATATGTCTATAAGATGGATAGATATCTCTGAGGACTTCCGTTTCTCTGAAGAACATTGACTAATACAAATTTTGGATGGAGAGCATAGAATTGTTTCTCTAATCTAATTAGGTTTAAAAATGCTAAAGAATCTTTTTCCAGAAGCGGAGAGAGTACTGATAGGCCATAGTGTAAACTGTTTATAGAGATATGCAAAATATCTGCATAAATCATTTATTTATAAGAAACAAGGAGCAATGTAACATAATATATGGTACTTTTGAACATTTTTGGAAAATTAATGAATGTAATGACATTGACTAGCTACTCCTACTATGACTGGCAAAGTAGCAACAGAAAAGGATGAGCTCAGGGATTTAAATTCCCAGCTCAAGCACTGCACAAGTGACCTAAGAGCTACTATGTATGCCTGAAAAGACCCTTATCACCTGTAGATACAAGGCTGAAAATTGCTGAAGATCAAATACAGAACCTCATCCTGAGATTTGCTAAATTATAATGCCACTTGAACTCTTAGTCTCACATGGTGTCAACTGTTAAAGTGAGGACATTTAATGTGCAGTAATGGAATCTTAAGGGGCGCCTGGGTGGCTCAGTCATTAAGCATCTGCCTTTGGCTCAGATCATGATCCTAGGGTCCTGGGATCAAGCCCTGCATTGGCCTCCCTGCTCAGTAGGAGGCCTGCTTCCCTCTCTTCCTCTGCCTGCTTGTGTTTCCTCTCTCACTGTGTCTCTCTCTGTCAAATAAATTTAAAAAATAAAAATAAAAAGAATGGATCATAAACTGGGATGAATTCATTAGTGCAGACTGTACTGAATCTAAGGACTTTGTGTCCCTAATTCTGGCGAGTCTTCTTTACCAGTAGAAGTCTCCTTACCTCCCTACCTCAGGCAGAACTGGCCTCCGCACCCCCCACTCCTCCCACCTCCAGTGGTACTAGCTTGACCACCTCCAGTGGTACTGGGTCTTTCCACCTCCACCTGACTGGATTAACCCTATATTGCCTAAGGAAACTGTCATAACCTCCCTTGAGGTAGTTGCTATGCATGACAATGCTGATTCTCCTCAAGATCCATTCTACCACCCCTCTTTACTTCTAGACCTGTAGCTAGATTTGAGTCCCAGCAGGCCCCCAAAATTTATACTGTGTAACGTGAGAAGGTGTATTACGCTACAAAAGAACTACCTGAGTTTTCCAATTTATACAGAGAGAAATCTGGGTAATGTGTGTGGAAATAGATAGTAAAGATAGTACAAATGTAGGATAATGGTGGAAGGAACATAGAGTGGGATCAGAATGTATTTATTGACACAGGTTCTGCATTTAATGTTATAATTCAAGGAGTTAGAAAGGACTCTAATAGTTTCTTTGGTTGGTTGGATGAAACACAGATTGAAAGATAACCCACCATGAATGAGTTGGAAATGCCAGACATGCCTTGTGGAGGAAGGGATCCAAAGGCTTAAGGAGATTAGAACATTAGAGAAGATTTATCATTTAAGACCTACTTAGCCAAACTAAAAGGGTCCAAAATACATAACTTTCCCCAGTACTATTGAGGAATAAATCGAATGGGGAACCCTGGCATCCTTGAAAAGCCCTGTGATCGCTTTTCTCTGTATACCAGACCTCACAGTCGGAACTGCCATCACTGAATTGGGAAAACTAAATGCAATGGCAGTAATTCAGTTTCAGGGTGTAAGAGGCCAAGTGCTGGCATCCAACCATCAAAGGCAAGATAGGTATGGTTACTATAATGGACATCAGAGTCAAAGCCATAATCAGAATACTCTGACTCATGTAGACCTATGGCACTGGCTAATTGATCATGGTGTCTCTAGAAATGAAATAGAAAGCTTGCTAAATTCTTACTTGGTCTGTACAAACAGGAAAGTTCTAGGTCAGGTGCACAAGTCTAACCTGAATCATAAGAACAGAAATCCATATCCCTTCAAACAGTTCCAGGTTTGAGCCGGTTTATATGCCCAGAAGAACCTGAATAAAAGGGAGGCTGGGTCTCCTTGAAGTAGAACCCTGAAAATGTGGTAGGCTTCTGAAAATGTGTACTGCTAATCTTTCTCCTAGTCATCCCCAAAGGGACTTGTGACATTTTACCAGGGTAATCCTATACTAGGGAAAAGGAAATAATCAGAATTTATGGGGATTATTGAACATAGCTCTGAAATGCACTAATTTCAGGAGACTCAAAACATCACTGTGGCCTGTCAGAGTAGAAGATTTGGAAATAAGGTATCAGTGGAGTTTAACCTCAGGTCCATCTTACAGTAGGTCCAGTGGATCCCTGAACCTATCCCGTGATATTTCCCCAGTTCCAGAATGCACATTTGGAACAGATGTACTAAATATCTGACAGAATCCCCACCTTGGTTCTCTGACCTATAGAACAAGGACTGCTATGGTGGGAAAGGCCAAGGGGAAGCCATTAGAACTTCTCTCCCTAGCAGAATAGTAAATCAAAAGCAATACCACATTCCTGGAGGGATTGCAGAGATTAGTACCACCATTAAGGACTTGAAGGATGCCGGGGTGGGATTTCCACCAAATCTCCTTTCAGCTCTCCAATTTGGCCCATGTGGAAGACAGACAGATTATGGAGAATGACCAGTGGGTTATTGAAAATTAACCAGATGGTGACTCCAGTTGCAGCTGCTTTAACCAGATGTGGTTTTATTGCTTGAGCAAATTAACATGTTTCCTGGTGCCTGGTATACAGCAATTGATCTGGCAAATGCTTTTTTCTCCATCTCCGTCCATAAAGTCTGCCAAAAGCTGTTTTCTTTCAGCTGGTAAAGCCAACAGTACACCTTGACTGTCCTACCTCAGAGGTACAACAACTCTTCAGCCTTGTGTCATAATTAATTAATTAATTAATTAATTTTAAGATTTTATGTATTTATTTGACAAAGAGAGAGAGATCACAAGTAGGCAGAGAGGCAAGCAGAGAGAGAGAGAGAGGAAAGTAGGCTCCCTGTGGAGCAGAGAACCTGATGCTGGGCTCAATCCCAGGATCCTGGGATCATGACCCAAGCCGAAAGCAGAGGCTTTAACCCACTGAGCCACCCAGGCACCCCCTTGTGTCATAATTTAATTTGCAGGGATATTAATCTTTCCCTTCCAAAATTCGTCACACTGGTCCACACATGGATGTTAGCATTCTTATTGGGCCTGGTGAGGAAGAAGTAGCAACTACTCAACACTTATTGTGAGACTAAATTCTTATGTCAGAAAGTGTGAAATAAACCTAACTTAAAGTCATGGACCCTTTATCTCAATGAAATTTCTAAGGGTCCAGTGGTATGGGTCATGAAGAAATATCCCTTCCAAGAGAGGTAAGTCGTGTCATCAGACCTTTTTACCACCCCAAAAGAGGCACAGATCCTATTGGAACCCTCTGGATTTTGGAGGGAGTTAACATGTTGACGCAGGTGAGTGATTCTGATGCCCTAAGGGAGATTGGACTACCGCCCCACAGTAGAAGTAAGGAAGAATATGTCTGAGATATAAGATAACCCTTAAGGCATCTCTTAGTAATGCCAACCCCATGACTATGATCAATGGAAAATTACAAGAGCCCAGTCTGGGCAGTTCTGCTAATGACCCAGACTCCAGGAGTAAGGATTAGGGTCACTCTAGCAGGTAAAGAACCATGACCTGTTGAAGTGCTTGGTGAAGCAAAGGGAATAAGAATGAGTAGTGGAAGAAAATAGTTATAAATACCAGCTATGACCATATGACCAGTTATAGAAATGAAGACTGTAATTTTCATTAATATTTCCTCCTTGTTTTGCTATGAATATATTTATGTGATATGTGTATACATATATTTGTGTGTGTATGTTCTTTACATCTATCTGTGTATATATATATATATATATATATATGTATATATTTGTTTTCTTTCCTCTCTTATTATGTAACATAAGATATATTAACTGTATATCATAGCATTTAAGTACTGCTAATTTTTAAATTTTATAAGTATTGTTAATTTTAAATCATAGTATTTAAGGAACAAGGTGTCAAAGAGAATAGTAAACATTAGTCAAGGACTTTCTCTCCCAGGGCAATGGTTATTGAATTTTTGGTTGTGCACAGGATACTTGAATCATGTTAAGTGGAATTATGACCTTGTTATTATCTTTGTTCAAAGATTAAAGATGGTTTAAGAAGGTGCATACGGGTAGGAAGTTGGCAAGGAATGGATTTATGACTGTTAATTTTGTGTGTCAATTCAGCCATGAGGTATATAGATTAAACATTCCTTCTGGGTGTGTCTATAGGAGTCTTTCAGGTGAGGTTAACATTTGAAGGGGCTAACTCCGTAGAGTGCCCTCCCAATGTGGGTGGGTATTATCCACTCTTTCCCTTCTGTTTTTCTGAAGGATCCTGACTAATCCATACTGATCTTGACTAGAAACAAGAGCCCTTTCCATTTGTTTTCCCCATACTGTGGACATTAAATTCTGGAACATGTATGTGTTCTTTTCATTAAGCTTCTGGGAGTTCTTCTCTCCGGATGCAAGGATGGAATGTCCCCCAAATGTAAGGCCATTTCAGGATAGCTAGAAACTCACTATGTAGTATATTTGAGTGTTTAAAAGAAATTGCTCTTATAAATTAAAGAAGAAAGGGTATGCTGCAAAAAGTGACCTTTGCCACTTAGCAGTAGGGGCCAGAGAGGACAAGGGAAAGATGGAAAAAGGGGATTAAACTTCTTTGTCAAGTGAAGCTATTCCTTGTACCCATGCTTAATTACAAAAGGAAATTAGGAACAAGTGCATGTATATTACTGCATGTATTAATGTGGAGTTTAATTGGTTTGGAGTAAATTAATGGCTGCTTGCAATATTTCTGGCAATTTGTTATAAGCTGTGTAATTTTAAATTGGTTTCTTGAAAATGCTGGATAAAACATTTTAATTCACACATTGCTTTAGGAATTGATTTGGGGATAATAAAATATAATGAAATGTTTTACCTCAGATGGATGTAAGTTCTATTTGCTCTGCAATTTTTTTAAAAACCAGAATGCAAATAATGAGTACACTGCTAGGATCTTTAGAAGAGCTCTGTTTGTAAGTTACTCATCTCTCTTTCTCTCCATTGGGCAAACTACAACTATTTCAAAATTCTATTTTCTTGAAGCAGTGGAGAACAAGGAAAATCCTCTAGGGATTTCCTCTTTTATCCAAGAAAAATTATATGTGAAATTGAATAGCAGGGAGGTATAAAAATCTGGCAACTCAGCAAAAAAAATATTATAAAAGACTAAAAATTGGGACACTTGCATTTGGGCCACTAAAGAGAAGTTCCATGATTTCTTAGCTGGTTTGTGGTAGGAACAGGATTCCATATGATCAACTGAAATAGAGATGATGTCAGTGGCTTTTACCTGATGTGAAAATTAACGGCAAGTAAACTGATAAAGATGATAGTTATTCTTTAAAGATAGGCGCCTGAAAATAAAGCAATGATGTTGAAATTAGATAAGTTTTTGATGTTTGAAGATTATTTTCCTGCTCTAACAATATGTGCCTAGGAGAATTTCAAACAAAAGGAGATCTGGGCATTTGAAATCCCTCAAAGAACACAGGGTCCCTGCATGTTAACAGGAAGTAGGCTCTTCTCCCTTCTTTGCTAGCTAGGCATTCACTTCCTGTTGGGTTTCTTTGTTCCACATGAAACTTTCAGCTTTCAGAAATAGTCACCTACAATTTTCCCCCTTTCCTTTTGAAAACTTATCTGGCCATTATTCTCTTTTGTCACTGAGCAGGCAGTAATGGAACCTAGAAAAGAGAACTTATGACCCAAAGAGAGCTTATGACCCAAATATTCCAGAATTTGTCCTCAAGTTACCACAGATATTACTACTGACAAGACAATGTATTTTTTTTTTCCAAATGCTTTGTTTTCCCTTTCTGTGACTGTCCTACATTTTACGGATTTCGTTTTTTCCGGAATTTCTACTTTCCTTATGCCGATTCTTTTCTCTTACCTTCAACTAGAAAGCCCGTTCTTAGAAGAGTTTTCCCCAACTCTGCCTCCCTTCACCATGCTTTCACTGAAGGTTGCTCTTCTATTGTAAAGTTAATCACATTACATATTGCAGAACCTTACATATGAATTTGATTCTCCCATTAGACCTGTAATCTCCTTGAAAGCAAAAACTCTATTGTGCTCTTCTTTGTAGCTCTTCCTAGTTTATATTCATACACACGGTGGGTACTCAGCACATGTAATTTATTTAAACTAAGATGTAAATGACTAATAAAGGTTATTTCTTACATTGGCAATGCATTTTAGTGGGTATAGATTTCATCTTGAAGACTTGGGGAATTATCAAGAAGACAAGGTCTTATCTTGGTTTTAATCAGAGGAGCCATTTGGGCATATCCAAAGTGGTATCACAAAAACTCTTCCTTTTCAGTCTACCTCTAAAGCTACTGTGGATTCCCAGTTTTGTTTGTTTCTGCTTTTACTTTCTAGTAGTTTTAGACCTGGTTTTTAGCTGGAAATGTAGACCTTTGGGTATAGGTGTGGGTCTTCTTTTTTTCCCCCCATTTATTTGTATTTATTTCTCTTTTTTGCAAAAGCTTTCTCCAGTGCTATTTGTCTTCCTTACTGCCACCCTGTTAAGGTGGTAGGGAAGGAATCTAATCTCATTTCTTAATAAAACTGAAGTTCAGAGAGTCTGACTGCTTGAATTCATTAAGACTGAAACACTAGAATTTTTATCCTTACTCTTCATTACCCAAATTCAGTACTCTTTCATCCTAAAATAAACTTACACAGCATATCATCATCTTAAGATATTTTCTCAGTAAACTTAGAGATCAAGCACAAAATATTAACACTGTGGGATGATCTGGTTCATTAACACTTTATCGCACTTATCTTTCAGTACTTAAAATCTAAGAGATGTTCATGTCCATCAACAGGGAAGATCCATTTATTTAAGTTTAAATATTTTGTTAACGTCACTGATTTGTCAATATAACTGATCACCTTAGGTATTCTTAGCACATCAACATAGTGATTAAAATAACAATGATCTGTAGGAATGAAGATTAAATATATGTTCACATTAAACTTTGCCATAATCCACAGAACCATTTTGGTATGCTTAGTACCAAAAAACTTACATGACAAGAGTTAAATTGGACCATCTGTGACATATGCCTTTAGAGACATATGTTACCAATAACTGCCTTGAATTTTCAAGGTCCATCCCTAGAAGGTGGTTAATAACTTCTGTGCTTTCATTATCTTTCTGATTAAGTAAGTAACACCATGTTCAAAGATGAACTCAACTCAGTCTTAGCAAATGGAGATCATTAAGAGATTAATACATATGTACAAGCAAATATCCTTCTCATGGATATAGAAAAACCTCGTAGTATCTAAAAGAGATCAACCAGAGCAAAGATAGCACCCAAACCCCATATGGGAGTTTCTTCTTTCTGTTTTACTGGCATGAAGATCTTCTAAAAAGTGAACATAGCCCTTCTGCCTCTGCATAAGTCAAAAGCTGGAGGCTGATTTTCAGATGTGGATGCTGAACTTTGCCTACCTAAGTCAAGCATATCTATTTTAAGCCTTTACAGTCTGGCCCACCCACTGGTAATGCAACTTCTTAAGTGTTGCCTACCCATACATGGTGTGAGCCTGGTGATTCCTTTTTGCTTTCTGCCAGCAACTTTACTTGCTATTTGATGTCAGTCCTACTCAGCTGACTTTGTTTTGGACTGCAATTCTCTGATATTTCAGTCCTTTCTCATTCCTGGGCATTTGACTTTGATCTCTTGAACCAATCTTATGTCTTTCCTCCTCAACATTGCTTAGAGATCTCTTGATCCAATAATAAAAGCCTGATCCAGACTGGCCTGAAGTAGAACAGCATGTCCCCACCTGAGGAATAATTAGCACAGGGATGTATATTGCCACTGACATTTTTTTGCTGGTCTTTGCTTCTCTTCTTACATTTATTTGTTTTCTTCTCTTATATTGAAGACTTGATTTCTGTTTTCTAGTTGTGATGGCAGGTGGTTTCTGTGTTCATTTCTCAGGAATCCATCACTTATTTTCAAGCAAGTGGCTAAAACAATCAGGAATCTTTGATACATCTTCCAAATTCTCAGAGAAAAAGGATTTATTCCGCTTGAGTCAGATGCCTACCCCAGGATTGATCAAATGTAACCAGGGGACAGGGTAATATACAATCATGGAAAGACTGTAGTAACCATATAGATTTAGATGGGTTTGGCAGGTTGAGGGAGGAGGTGGGTAATTATTGTTTCCAGAAAAATAATTAAGACAGTCTTCTATAACACTTTTCTCTCAACTGCTACCTAATTTTTCCACAAATCACAAGGCTTTTCAGTCTGTGTTCAAAGTAACCAAAAAGGAAGTGGTTTGATACTACTTTGCTTAAAATCTCTGCTAGGTGAACTTTTAACATCTATCTAGCTTTTTCAAAATGAAATATTATTTATTGTGTCCCCAGCTCTTACATGTAGCTCAAGAACATAGCTTTTTCCACCAACATTTATTTCTTTCAGACAGAAAAACAAAAGTCTCCTTCCTGGCTGTGCCTCTCTCCCTCTACTTGACTGTCCCCTTTTAATTGAGGGAAAGTTCCAAAGAATTGCTGGTTTTCATTACTGGTATAGACCTTGCCACTATCTCCTCACTTAAGGGTTGCAGCCTATTGTAATTACACCATGTTACTATGTGCTCATTTCCCCCCTTCTAATGAAGACTTCATTATCCCAAAGGGAACATATTATACAAAGTCTATACTTCGCAATTTGGCCTCTTGCTAAAGATTAGACTTTCAGGGGGCCTTGGGGCTGCCAGGGGCTCTTTCCTTTGACCTTGTATTCTTATAGAATAGACCTTATCCATTCCCTTCTGGAAACTATTGTCTGATGTTAAAATTTTATTCATACTATAGTTGTTTTCTACAGATCATTGGGTGGGACAAAAGCAGCAACACACTCACAAAATACTAATTTAATGATTGTCGATAGACTGTAGTGAAAATAGTTCAATTTGAATTATGACTGAAGTCATGAAAACACTAATAATCTCAACACTCTTAGAAAAGTGAACAGTTGTCTCTAGTAATTAATAAGCATATAATTAATTATTAGAATCTTCAAGCTCTAAACTCTTGATAAAACAAAGATGAATTGAGGCATAGGTCAATTTTCTGATGTTTTGTTACAGTGGTTCCCAACTCGGGGTACATGTAAGAACTAAGTGGGACACTGTTGAAAACACAGATTCTGAACCTCTATCTGAGATTTATTGAAATGAAAATCTTTTGGGGAAGGATCTTAATGCTTCTCAGATCTTGATGGTCAACTAAACTAGAAACAGGAAGTCATTTTACTCACAGATGTGTGACATTGGTAGAGCAGAAGTGAACTTCACTCGTAAATCCAGAGAGCTATCTGGTGTGTCCCCATAATCCCTGTCCCATAATCCCTGCCCTCCACATTCCTCTGGCTTCCACCTGGCATCTTTTCAGAAAATCTTCCTATATCACCTGCCTATCCCACCAAGGTTAAGAGGAGAGACAATGGCTCTCCTCACCTAAATCTGGGCGATTTAAGAGGGGAGAGCCATATTCCACTTGGCTGCAGAGTCTCCAGGAGATGGAAGTGAGAAAAGCACCAAAGGGTAGGAACTGTCTGTCTTCTAGACTCTTGGGCTTTTTCCTGTCTTCAACCTGAACTTTTGCATTCTTGCCTGTAGCTTCAGTCCACCCTACCCCTTAAGACCAATCTGATCTTGGTCCTTCTTCTTTTTTCTTTTTTAAATTCATGTAACAAGAATAAAAATGGAGATTTAACTCAGAATTTAGGACATCACTTCCAGCCAAGCATTGATGTTGTGATCGGATTCTGATAACCAGGTTTAAGTGTCCCTCTGCACATCAGAGTCTCTATATCTTGGCAACCTGCCTGATACTTTCCAGGTCTTTCCAGGTCACATTTTTCAAAGAGTGGTATGGAAAATCCTTCACTTGGTTCTTGTGTGATACCTATCAAAAATATAGGGGAATGGGCCAAGAGGTGATGGGCATTAAGGAGGGCATTTATTGTGATGAGCAATGGGTATTTTTTATGGAAGTGATGGACCACTAAATTCTACTCCTGAAACTAACATTATACTCTCCGTTAACTCACAGATGTGTGAACTTGAAACAAACAAAAATATAGACTAAGGTCCTGTATCCAGGTCTATTGGGTCAGAATTTCTAGGGCTGGAGTCCTATGAGTGCATTTAAAACTAAGTGGGCATCAAGACTTCACTGGGAGGGTCTCTCAGATTCTTTAGTATAGAAATCCTGCAATTCCATATATGTCTCTATAGCTTGTATTTCTGGTTATTTTCATTATCATTCTGACTTTTGGGTGAAAGTGTAGTATAGCACAATTTTTGTACATTTCTCTTTCAGCAGAGACATCCATAAGATATCTCCCATAAATCTGGCTGGGGATACATTGTGCATATGCAATATTTGGTCACAGTACTTTTTAATGTGCTAATCAAAAAGATGTTTGGGGTGCCTGTGTGACTTAGTCAGTTAAGCATCCGAATCTTGATTTTGGCTTGGGTCATGATCTCAGGGTCATGAGATCAAGACTTTTGTCAGGCTTTGTGTCAAGCATAGAGGCTACTTAAGATTCTATCTCTCTCTCCCTCTTTCCCTGTGCCTTCTCCAACCCCTGCCATTCTATCCTTCTTAAAAAAAAAAAAAAGGGTTTTGTACTTTATTTTGGGAAAAAGCAATTGTGTTTCCAACCATACCTACACAGAGACATTACAAAATGCAACCCACTGGATGAAAGAACATTAATGTTTTATTACTGTAATTATTTATTATCCTCATTAAGAGCAATTAATATGATATATTACAAATAATAATTTAAATGACCATAATAATAATAGCAACATCTGGACTTTCCAAAGCACCTGTTCTTTAAAAGTTTCGAATAGTATGAAAAAGAATGAGTTAGGTTTTATAAAACATTACCTAGGCATTCTTCCAGTTACTCATTTATAACAAATATATATTCACCTGTATTCACCTACATGGTGAATACCTATGTGGTGAAGGAATTGTTCTCTC
Organism: Mustela putorius furo; assembly: GCF_011764305.1. Classification (NCBI taxonomy): domain Eukaryota; kingdom Metazoa; phylum Chordata; class Mammalia; order Carnivora; family Mustelidae; genus Mustela; species Mustela putorius. The sequence goes on from NW_025421987.1 coordinate 79,614,624, forward strand.
AAAGCTGAATATAGATTAGAAAATTAAGATAAGGGATTTATTTTATATCAGATCAAATAGTTGTAAAATACCTTGACAAGTACTACTAAGAACAAATGAAATTATATTATTGCATAACAATCAGATCTGACTTCACCAAACCCCACTTGCAGCGATATTTAACTTATACAGCAAAGCTAACATTTCTGCAAAATATCCTTTGCACAAAGGCTGACATGAGTTAGAATTGGTAAATCACAATAGGCATTCAACTATAAGGCACAAATTAGAGGTGATTTATTTAGAGGTTTTAAATCTGAGAAGGAGTTTTAAACTTGACTCTATGTAAAGGATGTTCCTGTTTTTATGAATGCTAATTACCAAAAATTATAACATAACTCATCTGCATTGTCACTGAACTGCCTAGAGAAATTCACATAAATTTTCTCACTTAAATGAGTGTGTTGATGTAGGATGCAACAATACCGAGAGTGAATAAGGCTAATATTTTTTTTCAAATAATGGTATCAAATTATAAAGATAGATAGTGAGATTCTTCCAAATGTATTTTTTTGATAAGTCCTTAATAATAATAGTAATATTTTAAGAATACCATAAAGTAATCACTTTGTGGCTGGGTTGCATCATATCTACATATTATATGGATATAATATATATGACTAGATATAATAGTAGATAGCAGACTTTTTTTTTGATAGAGCAGAAATAGTTCTCCAGCAGAATTGGTAGAATCACATCTAATTTTTGTAATCTTTGATAAGCACCATTTTTCTGTCCTTGAGATAATTTTTTTTTTGGAACACGTAGGATCTTTTGCAATAGGATTTTCTTCAGCCATGTAAGTCAAAGACCCCCACTTGCAAAGACCATATTACTCATGAATATCTATGTTATGATATTTAATGCTGTAATTAAAGAGGGGGATCCCAAAAGCAAGGAGGTTCAGAAAAATCTGATAAATGTTCAAAGGCCAGCAGGTGCACTTTGCAAATGAATCAAGTCTGAAAGAACATGGCCATTGCCCTGGCAATGTCAAACCAGCAGTCCCTGATGCTGGCATTGGTGGAGACCTCCCTATTTGTTTATCTATTCATTCCTCAAGTATTTAATGACATCCACCATGTGTGAGGTACTATGCTGGTTGCAAGTGCTACAAAGACAGTTAAGCAGTTTTTCCTTCAAGGAACCCATAGACTAGAGGGAGAGACATACAAACTGATACTTGAGCACCAGGTGGGACATGTGATATAGCATTGTGATTGAGCATAGACTTCAGAGCCACACCACCAGTGTTCGAATCTCACTCAGTCATTAATTAATTGTATGACCTTAGGGAAATTATGTAATCTTTTTTCTCCATTTCATCATCTGTAAAATGGGAATGTCTCTCCCAATGGTTTATTGTGAAAATGAAATGAATTACTATATGGAGCATATTTATATGGTTGAACCATATTAATTAGGTTGAACCATACAAAATTGTTGTTTTGTGGTCAAATACTGTTGAATAAACAACTAACCATGAAACATGAACAAATTGAGCTTCCTCAAATAAAAACACTTCGACTCATCAAAATATGCCATTCTGAGTGAGAAAGGCAAGCCACAGACTAAGAGACACTGTCAGCTGTAGGGGAGGAGGGACACCACTGATAGCTTTGAAAGAGATTCAAAAGTTTCACGTGGTCTCTCTACCAAAAAGTGGGCAGGGATATTGTCCCATGTAATGTCACCTCCTTCAACCCAAAGCAAATAGGTCAGTTTTGGAAAGAGTCACAAGTCAGGACAGCTTCCGCATTAGAAATGTGGAGTCCTTGGGATGCTTGGGTGGCTCAGTTGGTTAAGTGTCTGCCTTTGGCTCAGGTCATGATCCCAGGGATTGACTCCTGTATTGGGTTCCTTGCTTGATGGGGAGCCTGCTTCTCCCTCTCCCTCTGACCCTTCCCCTGCTTGGGCTCTTGCTCTTTCTCTTGAACAAATAAGTAGACAAAACCCTAAAAAAAAGAAAAAAAGAAACATGGGGTCTTTTAGTTTGCACTGCCTCTCTTTCTATGCCTGGTGTGTTGACCGTCAGGTTGTAGCAACGAGGGTGGTGCAGGCTTGGCCAGCAGCTTGAACCTAGGCAATCTCATCAGAGATCTGACTTTTACTTGGGTCATCTACCTGAAGGACCTGCACATTTGACTAGCAACTGTGAATTGTGTCGCTAGTTCTAGGTCCCAAAAATGGGTATCTTTAACCTGGCAACCTTAGTTGTCCAAGTGGTAGATGAAATATTTCGGTTATGGCAATAAAATGAAAGTCGGTAAAAATATATAAGGCTCATTCAGGAGAAGAGTGTCTAGAATTCTGAGAATGGCTTTGAGTCCTGCCCACAGAGTGGTAAGACCCTTTCCATTTTTAGTGCTGCTCATGCTGAGGTTGAATAGTCAGAGTAGGCTAGTGGTTACCATCACATTTTAGCTTAGCTGAACCACAGTGAAATAGGCCCCGTTTTTAAGGAAAAAAATTTTTCTCCTAGAGATGGCTGCCACTTTTCCATGTAAAGCCAAGATATCATGGATACCATTTCCATTTGGCTGGGAAGCTTTTTGGGCCCTTCCCACTTTTTTGTTACTGACTTTGAGTTCAACTATTGCAGAATGTGAATTTCAGGTGGGGATCCTAAGGCCTTCATTGGTCAGATGTTCAGATGTCAGCTGTCCAGAAAAACTGAGAAGCAAACTAACAGCTGCTTTTCAAAATGAGTATCTGATGGCCATGTCCAAGAGATAGTCCCAAGGGAACCTCCAGATAGAGGCTGTCTCCCTTTGCCTGTGAATCTAATGGGTGAAATCATCAGTCATGAGGACTTTTTGCTCGAAGGAATCATGAGGACTATGTGGCCCCAAGGTGGAAAGAGAGCTATGTCTTGCTGGACAGCTTCCCACATAGGCACTTACATTGGTCCCTTCTCAAGAAATGCTGACTTGCACTTCAGTTGATGTGAAAGACCATATAGAATGTCCAGATGAGGCACATGCTATGTATAATATGCTAATTATAGTTTTTGGGTAAAAAGTATAAGGGCTAGGCTTCTTTTTGAATGGTGGAGGTCTGAAGCAAGAATTTTTCCTTGACTTCCAGAGGGCTTGAGCATTATAAATCTACCCATACAGTCTCAAGAACCTTTAGTTGGCAAGCATGTACCTGAATATTGTGTTGTTAATATCAGCCCTGCTCCCATCTCCCACTACTGGTAGAAGTCAGGGCTGCTGAACTGAGGCTTCTGAATCAAGAGGTCATTATCTGCATAAAAGCTCTTGGTCACTTGTGTTAAATCCTGGCCCACCCACTAGTGACAAAAGATAGGGGCATGTAGATATTTCTCCCGGAGGTGGGTTGGGAAACTAGATATGCCATACCATTACTTCTCTAACTACTGCTCTTCCTGAAATGGAGGATCCCTCTCCCACACTTATGGGATAGCAAAGCACATAGCACCTTAATTCCTCTACATTCAGATGAAGAAGCAAAAAAATATTTATTTAAATGCTTAAAAAGCCTGGCTCACAAGGCTACTGTAGCTTCCCTTGCCTGCTGTGAATCCTACCCATACCCCATTCCTGAATTTGTTATCTTTTACTTCCAAGAGTCTAGTAGGATCATTACTTGGTTGCTGGTCTGCAATTGATTTAGAATAGGTTGAGTCTCTCTCCTCCCCAGTCTTTGGCTCATTCCCTTATCATCTAGTAGGTCACCTTCATCAACATTGTAAATCTAATGTAGGACAGAAGTGCCTAAGTAATTGTTAGGGCTCCGTGTATGTTTTCCCATGGTTATGCCCCCACAAATTCTACGTTGAAATCCTAATCCCTAAGACTTGTGATTGTGAACTTATTTGTAGATAGTGCCTTTCCAGGAATAATCAAAGTTAGAGTGAGATTATTTGGATTGGTTTTAATCTAATATGACTGGTGTCCTTTAAAAAGGGGGAATTTGGACACAGAGACACACATAGAGGGAAAATAATCTGATGAGACATGGCCATCTAAAAGCCAAGGAGAAAGGCCTGAAAGAAATCCGTCCCCCCATAGTTATCTGAAAGCAAAACAAAACAAAACAGAAAACCAAAAAAACAAAAAAACAGCCCTGCCAATACCTTAATTTTGGACTTCTTCCAACCTCCACAATCAAGAGACAATAAATTTCTATTGTTTAAGCCACCCAGTTTGTGGTACTTTGTTACAACAGCCCTCACAGACTAAGAGAATCTGAAAATTTGACTTTCTTCAGAAAATCTCTCCAAGAGGGCCAAACTTCCCATATCTTCCATATTGTAGCTGATACCCATTGCAAAATAAATCTTGAGAACTTTCACTCTTATCTCCGAATGAATCTAAGATTGGCATAATAGACTATAGGAAGGAACTGAGCCTTAGGAGGTAATCTCCCTTAATCAGCATTACACACCCCAGCCCTCTTGTCACCCAAGTGAATGAGCTGAATTTTTTACAGGTCAGCTGCATTTTGCTTCAAAAGGTCACAAATTCCCCCTTCCTTTAATCCTCTGTGTAGGCATACATCTCTAGCTATTTTTGGAAAGGGGGTAGAATCTTCTTACAGCAGTGTGTGTGGAGACTTATGGACCAGATGAACAGAGAAGTACGCCTCCCAGAGGAGGGAGAATAACAACTGGGATAGCTGTCACTGCACTTACCTTCGGGAACTCCGTCTGTTCCCACTTCCCCATTTCCATGTCACTAACGGGCAATAAAGTGGAGGCCATTTATCACCCACCAAAGTGTACATTTTGTCTAATGTCTCTTACTGATTTCCATGGACTTGCCTTATATTCCAGTAATAGAACCCACAAGCCTTCATCCTTCCGGTTTTAGAAAGCCAAGTCATTTCAGCATCCCATCGTTGTCGCCCTCTGTCTACTCCAGGCTCCTGTTTTTCAGGATTGTCTGGTGGCTTTAGCTCCCCTGCTTGCAGTTCTTTCCTGTCGCTCTTCCATATTTTGATCATCTGGTATTCACTGAAACTTGTTTTGATGGATATCCACAAGCATACATTTTGCCTTGAACATTCCTTCAACAAAGTGTTGGAAGTATAAGCACCATCTCCATGTAGACTGTTGATCATTATTTGTAACTCCCTACGTATCATGGGCTTACTTGGTCTCTTGATTATACAGTTATGATGATGATTAATTAATATCTTTGGTTGGATACCTTAATCTCATCTCAGTGATCCCTTTAAGTAAATGTATAACAAATAATCAGTTTGATACTATTAGTCCCTTCTTATTGTTCTTCTTAGTCCCTTATTGTTCTTCTTAAGTTTTCCTCAACATCAGATGCTATGACCTGATTTGTGGATAATTTCCATATTTTTCTCCCTGTCCAATGAAGACCTCTAATGACAAGCAGTATTTTATAATATGTGTGTATATGTGTGTGTGTGTATGTTATAATTGCATAGTCATCATTTGGTCTAGAAATGTGTGTTATAGCAAGGAGCAGAGTTTAGTTGTCAGTGAGTGACTTTGGATAGATGGTCAAGCTTACAAAAGACCCTATGGACTATTTATTGGTATCTTTGAGCACATCTCCTAGCTTCTAAAAACAGTACTATAATTTGATATTAACTAACATTTTAATTTTATGTTAATTTTATGATGATGACATAATCATAGATTCACATACAATTGTGTGCCCATTGCCCAGTTTCTCTCAATGGTAACATTACTCGAAGATATAGGACAAAATCACAGCTAGGATCTTGATACTGATACAGTGAAGATACTCAACAATCTCATCAGCGCAGGTATCTCTCATGTTGCCTTTTCTGTCCACACTCACCTCTTTCTTGCCCTGATCCCTGGCAACTATTAATCTATCTTTTTTATAATTTTGTCATTTCAAGAATATTATATACAGGGAATCATAAAGTATATAACTTTGAGGATCGGATTTTTTCACTCGGCATAAATTCTCTGAACAGGCTTCCAAGTTGTTATATGTATTGATAGCTCATTCCTTTTTATTCCAAAAAAATATTTCACAGCACAGATATAGTGCAGTTTGTTTAACCATTTACTCTTTGAAGGATATCTGGGTTATTTCCAGTTCAGGGTTTTTATGAGTAAAGCTGTTATGAACATTTATATACAGATTTGCATTAAAACATACCTGGGGTTTTGTTTGGTTCAGGTATGATGAGGCCAACATATCAGAAGACATTGCCATTAAAAAGACTCCTTGTTACTCATAGGTCCAGAGAGGAGAGAAGCATACTATGCCTTCAGGGTCATACAAGGGAACCCTAAGGTCTGCCACAGGCAGAGAGAAAGAGCTGGGAAACTACAGAAAGGCCTTTATTGTAGTTTTCATCAAGAAATGGGTAAGATATTTTAGCACTGAACAGGGATAGTAGTGGCTCATTTGAATAATTTCAGTGGGCTCCCAAGTGCAGAGGCTACTTGATGCCTGGCCCTACAGGAGAATAGTGCCTGAAAGTGTTAGAAAGTGTTAAGAACAGCATTTATAGCCAATGGCCAATGAGGGTATTGGGCACTGGACTGGTTTTTGTATATGAAAAGCAAGCTTCTGGGAGAGTGCTTTGCTACCTCTAGGAATCTACAAACCTAACCAACCACAGGAGGGACAGTCCTTCCGTTGGCAGCAAGGTTTCAAATGTCCAAAACATCAGATATGGAAGCTAGAAAATATGGTTAACACAGCAGTCTCCTCTAATCCATGGTATCACTTTCTCTGGTTTCTGTTCCCCGAGATCCAACACAGTCTGGAAGCAGATGATCCTCCCTCTGATGTACAGTCAAAAGGTCAATAGTGCCTGTGCCATTCACCTCATTTCATCTCATCATGTAGGCATTTCATCATCTCACGTCATCATAAGAAGAAGGGTGAGTTCCAGGCAAGAAGACATTTTGAGAAACCACACTCATACAACTTTTGTTACAGCATGCTATTATAATTATCCTATTTAATTATTATTGTTGTTAATCTCACTGTTCCTAATTTATAGATTAAACTTTATCATAGGTATCTATGTATAAGAAACACATCATATATATAGGTTTTGATACTATCCTTGGTTTTAGGCATCCACTGGGGATCCTAGAACAACCCTTGCAGATGAGGCGGGAACAACTATACACGGTTTTTGTGTGAACTTAACTTTTCATTTCTTGGAATTAAATGGATGGGACTGTAGTGCTGGATCATATGGTAGTTGCATGTTTAGGTTTATAAGAAACTGCCCAACTATTTTCCAGAACGGGTGAACAATTTTACATTACCAACTGAAATGTAAGGGTGATTCAATTTCTCCATACCTGAAGATTTTAAGAAGGAAATTGTTATTTGGGTTATTGACATTTCAGGCTTCTATTTAATGTGTTTTTTATTGAGTGAATGTGATATGCAATATACTGAGCTGGAAATGATGAAAGATATAAAGGTGAACAAAAAGATGACTTTGCTCCAGGAGCCGTTATATCCCCTCTACCAGTAGAAGTAAACCTGTGAATGATGAACAAGAGAGAATAAAAATAGGGGACATATGGAGGTTCAACCAATGTGCAGTGTAGGTGTGGAGGAAAGGGCCATTAATTCTGAAGGTGTCAGTGGGAGGCCTGGTGTAGGTGGCAATTTCTGAGCAGCTATTGAAGAGTGAATATAATTGAAAAAGTAAAAAGGTGGGGGGGGGGAGGAGTAGGAAAGGCACCCAGCATTGAAAATATGTGTGTTCTGGGAGTACCAGGGGAGTCTGAGGGGACTGGAGCTCTAGGGGCCTGGCAGAAGGGATCAGTTAAAGCGAGAAACAGTCTTGAAGAAAGATCAGGAGTGAATTCAAATGACGTGATCTGGACCTCGTTTGGTAGCTAAGGAGAAGTCACTGAAGTTGTAGAGGATGAATGTCACTTGATCTGCATGTTAAAATGGTGACAATATTATATTGAAAAGTTATGAGGTCAAAGAAGAGATTTAAGAAGCTGCTGTGGTAGTCAAGGTAAGAGACACAGAGATAATAAGCTCATCCTGTCATTGTTGTCCTTTCTTTCATTGTTTTAAAGTCGGGAAATAATGCAAGTTCCTTCTAAGAGTCAGACAATAGTGGAAAGGAAGGAACAAAAATCCCCCAGTATCCTTAGTCAGAAATGACCATACTAAACATTTTATAGTAATTTGTTAAGATTTGGTTATAATCTGTATCCACTTGTATGTGTATATGTGTAATTTTGAGCAGATATTGGTCATGCTTTATGTAATGTATACTTTTCCATCTCTAGTACCTTATATCATTTTTTTAGATTTATAAATGTACTTATTCAGGATCACTCAAAATTCTTTCTGTTGTATGGAAATACCACAATTTACTCAACCTCTCCCTACTAAAGGATACTTAGGTGATTTTGTTTTGTTTGTTTTTTGTGATTTCTAACAGTGTTCCTTTTATTCAAACACTTTACAGATTTGGAATCAAATATAAAATTCATTATCTGTGGTTTTCCTCTTTCATTGGTGCCTATGGAAAGTGAGACATCCAGATAAGACAGGCTAAGATGCTCAACACCCCTTTGAACTGGCATCACTCATCAGGTGGCCTTGTAGCATCTCTCCAACTCTGAAGATAGCATGGGTTAGGTTGAATTGGAAGCCAGTAAGCTTGTGATTTTCTAGTTGATACAAGGTCTACTCAAGATCTTTTGCATCATATTGAGTTTTTAAAACTGAAATGTGCATTAAATTATCCAAGGATCTTTTCACAAATGAAGGTGGTAAGGACCAACCATAAAAGATTGTGATTCAGTAGGTCTGACATAGAGTCAGAAAACTTTTTTTTTTCTTTTCCCCAGGCAGTTTTGATACACAGCCAAGGTAAAAACCATGGTGTTAGACCTCTCTTTCTATCCTTTTCTGGCACAACTCCCCTAAAGTGGTGATAAAATACTTCATACTAGGATGAGGCTTAGTGATGGTGGTGTGATCTGTTCCTTTACGGGAGGCTTGGTGTCTTCAACTGGAAGGGAGCCAGACTTCCACTGGCCATGAACAGGTTGAGGGCAGAGATACTTTTGGGAAGGCAAGTTTTTTTGGTTTTGGTTTTGTTTTTTCGCATTTTTTATTTTTTTTATTAATTATTTTTATTAACATATAATGTATTCTTTGCCCCAGGTGTACAGGTCTGTGAATCATTTGGCTTACACATTTCATAGCACTCATCATACCACATACCCTCCTCAATGTCCATAACCCAACCACCCTCTTGGAAGGGCAAGTTTTTATAAAAACCTTTAAATCCAGGACTGGGCTTTAAATAAAATCCTACCAGCTGCTGAGCTTCTGTTTTCCAAAATTATTTACTGATCTCTTAATTTGTTGATGAGGCCTTTGACATTCCTACCAGGAAGGAGGTAAAAATGGAGATCTGGGTAGACAAGACTATCTCCTCCCTGAGCCCATGGGTGGGGTTGATACTGTGGTCCTGAAGGAAAGCAAGATAGAAGCAACTCAGAGTAGGGGCAAAAAGGCACAGACAAGAAGGCTCCCGCTGCTGAGGACAGATTTTGACTTACCGGCTTCTTTTCCTTAGGGAAGACTATGCAAAGGACATTGTCCCAAGGACCATATAAGGAAGTCTGTAAATGTATGGTCTCCCTACCATTAACAGAGGCTGTTCCATGACTGGACACTAGACGGAGTTCCAGGGTATATGCCTTCTCCCCATGCCTGCCTTCTTCAGGTCCTTGCTGGCTCTGTAGAGATGCCTGTTCCTCCCTCCTGACTCTCGCCCACACTTCTGTTAGGATGAAGGTATTATATAGGTATCTCTGTCATCAATCTTTGCCCTACTTCCTTGGGTCTCTGGAAAATCTAACCAACATTTGCTCCTTAATAATGGCTTCTCTTGGCCGAAGAAACATTTCCTCCTCTGTGGCCGAGAACCAGCCGCAATCTTTTGCCAGTTGCATCAGAGGGGCCGACCTTCTCTTCTATGTGTGAAGAGAGGAATGGAACTTGCAGCTCCAACCACACACTTCTACAGAAACCTCAAGCAAATTGCCTAGCATAGGTTAATTTTCCCGATCTCCGAAGAAAAGCTCTAGCAGCTTAACAACACTTACCGACACCTTGAAAATATCAGATTTAAATAAAATGGCCAGTTACGCTTTAAAGAATGGAGAGGATCTGCAACATCAATATTCATCTCACAAAATCTGTGTGTCAATAATGTGGCATAAAAAACAAAGTTATTGCAAAAAAGGATGTTGTTACAAGAGAGGATCGATATATCTTGTTTGGGAAATCAACACTGTGACTTCACCTCATCATTTATAATGTATTAGCTAAAAGGTCTAAACTGTCTCAATCAGGAGACACACCTTGAATTCTCTGCATGAGGATTTGATGTAAGTAATGATAGCAGCACTCATTTATTATGTTCTATATACAGGCATTCTGCTTAAGTCACTCTCATTTAATGCCACAAAATCCCTGGGAAGTCCAACATCCATTGGAGATAGGAGGACATCTTAATGAGAACCTCTGGCCAAAATCAACACTAATCAGAAGAGTTTTCCTGGGGCCCCAGCATTTTCCCAGCACCCTCCCTGAGGTTCACTCATATTCAGAGCCCCAGGCTTCGCAAAGCTTACACTCAGTGTGGCTGCAGCTTTGTTGCTTTCCTCTTGTTCTTCCCTTTCTCTCTACCTGGCAATGTCTGAGGCAAATCGATCAGCTCCCATGGGCCCAATCATCATGGCTGTTGTAGTGGTTCTTGGAAAGGTGAATACAGAGTTTAAAATATGAAAAATTTTTAAAAAGAAACAATATGCACACACAACGGAATGGGGTACAAAGGTTGATTTGACAAATCTGAATGCCCAGAAAGAGATGTGTGTTTGCAGACTAATACTGAATAGCAGGATGGTTCCACTCTCATATTCAGCCTAGTATATTTTAGAAGGCCAGACACTCTATTCAACTAAATCAAGCATACAGAGAAGCACTATTACAGGACTTTGTGTCCCCTTAGTGCCTATGGTTCTTGGTCACACTGCTTTGAAGAAAGAAAATGTAGACCAGACAGAGTGGTGGGCAGCAAAGCAGTTTATTGAACAAGAGCACAAAGCTTCTGGAGAGGAAAAGGGACCCAACTGGGTTTCTGAGTTTATGGGTTTTTATGAGATCTTTTGCAGAACTAACATCCTTACATCCCTCCCTCCCTCTCTCTCTTTCTTTAAATTTTATTTATTTATTTGAGAGAGAGAAAGAGTACAAGCAGGGGGAGTGGCACGTGGAGGGAGAGGGAGAAGCACGTTCCAGGTGAGTAAGGAGCCCGATGCAGGGCTTGACCCCAGGACCCAGGAATCATGACCTGAGACAAAGGCAGATGCTTAACCAACTGAGCCACATAGGCACCCCTTTTGGAGAACTTTCTTAAACAGTCAGAATGTGCTGAGTTTTGCCAATCAGGGCTTTGGTCACATACCCATCTACCTATTAGGTTAATGTCCACATGCTGATGGTCTTTTTTTTTTTATTTTTTTTATTTTTTTGGTCTGACATCTGGGGACTTAGGTCTTAACTGCCCCTTGCCTGTGATACTAAGAAATGTTTTTGTGGTTAATCGTCTTATTTTAGGATGTTTTGCAGAAGTCATTTCTGCAAAAGGCTGCAAAGCAGAATGTCCGTACAGTCCTCTCTAAGCTGCAAAATAGGATGTCAGTGCTACTTTATTTTACCTGTCCTTACTCCATATTTTCTTTTTGGGGACACTGGCCCTTACTACCTAACTGTCTGACTAACTTCTAACAGCATCTCAATAGCATTTTAAACATAGGTAAAAACAAAGTATAAAAAAAAATAAATTTACTTTCCATGCCTTCCATCCACTCTTGGTGTTTTGGCATATATTCTAAAAGAGAGATGGAGACAGAGAGGCAGGGAGGGAGGAATGGACAGGGGCAGAAAAACATGGAAACATTTCATAAAATAGAGATCATATATTATATATATTTTGGAGGCTCTATGAACATTTTCCTACGTCATCTTTTGAAAACATGTTTTTAATAACCTAGTAATATTCCATTATATGAGTAAACAATTTAATGACTGCCCAATTTGGGACCATTTTATGTTACTTCGAACCTTCTTAAAACTTTTCTATTATAAATATTACTTCAATGGATATCCTTGAATATGTATTCTCATCCACATTTTGAACTATTTCCTTATAATAGAATTCTAGGCCTATAATTGTAACTTTTGGGTTTTTTCTTTTTTTTACACAGCTCTTGATGTAGGTCACCAAATTGTTTTCCAAGAATTTGGTGCTAACAAATACTTCTATAACCTGTGTTTAAGAGTGACTAACTCACATATTATTATTTTTTAAAAAATGACAAGTGTGATCAATATTATATAATAGTTTTGTATTTTTTAATTGGTGAGATTGAAATTGTCTACAATTTATTAGTACTTATGTTGGTTTTATAAATTATCTTCTCATGTATCAAGTCACTTTCCTAAGAGATTTGCTTCCTATTGGTTCTTTGGATATCAAATTTTTTGCTTTTTTTTTTTTGCCAATTAATAATTTGTTTTTTAATTTCATTTAATAAAAATGTTCAGGTATGTTAAAAAATTCAATGTAAAATAAGTGAAATCAAGAACTCTTTAGGCGAATTTTGAACCATTATTAGATAGTGGAGAACTTTTAAGTATAAAAACAATAAAAAATAATAAAGAGGAAGATCAAATTGAACTGCAACCAAATGTAACCCATTTGCTTTTTAAAACAATTTTAAAAAAAGACAATTTGTGATAAGCAATTATAGAACTGAACATAAAATATAATTACCATTTTTCAAAAACAAATATGTAATATCAAATTATTTTTCAAATTAGTTATATCAGTTTATATTCTCACACCCCAGGAAACAATTGTAATAGCGAATCAGCTACATATTCCCACAGCAGTGTGAGCTGCAACAGTCAAAAATGGAAAAAAAGAATTTCACACATCCATTAAACAGGAGAATGGGGAAATTACACATTTTCCTATGCTGGGGCACTATAAAGTAGTGGAAGTGAATGAGCTAGAGCCGCATACATTACCCTGTGTGAATCCCATAAATATAATGTAAAACAAAAAGCGAGATACCCAGAATATATACAGTGTGATTCCATTTATATAAAGTTCATGCACAACTAAATAGTAAATTGCTGGGGATGCATACATATGTCATAAAACTACAAAGAAAAGCCAAAAAAATGATGAACACAAAACGCTATTGTTTAGATTACTGCTTCTGAGCCCTGGCTGCACATTAGAAGTAACCGGGGAACTTTTAAAAAAACATACTGATGCCCAGGACCCAGCCCGAAACAATTAAATTAGAATCGCTTTATTCAATGGTTTAGCTAAGACTTACAGTAAACAAATACTTAGTGCATCATTGAGGAAATTAGGGTCATCCTTTCTCAGTACCTCAAGGTCTTTGCTTCTGCAACGATTTCCTCTCTCTCCTGCAGCATTAATTTTTCCCTCACTGTTGGGTTTCTCTCTTTGGCACATGCACATGCCTTAATGTTAGCCATCTTAAAAGAAACAAAAGAAAGAAATAAAAAATAACCGTACCTTGACATTATGTCTTCCTCCTTCCATCTACTAACCTTTTTTTTTTCCTCTGCTTTTATAGCCCTGGAAGCAATTGTCTATCCCTCCTCTTTCTACCTCCTCATCTTCCTGTCTTTTCAGCCCATGTCACTAGCTGCACTTCTCCAGAACCAGTTGCAGACAGCTTTCGTTAAGATCAGCAGCCCTGAGCACAGTCCTACCACACCTCCATCGTCCATCCTCATCATGTTCAGAGCTGGTCACATCCTCTTGCTTTTCCTCCTGCCTCACTGTCCCTTCTTGTGCCTGCTTTCTCCTCTTCCTCCTGACCTCAGAACATTAGCTTAGGCCGCAGCTTAGTCCTTGGCTCTGTTCTATAATGATCTTGTTTTTCCTGAAACACTAAGAGATTTTCAACAGATATAATTCTGGGCTCAGTCAAACTTAATTTCCTTCGATGAACTCATCTTGTCCTGTGCCTTTAAATATCATCTACAGGTTGTTGGCTTCTAACTGTTTATCCTCCATGCTGATGTCTTTTCTAAACCTAGACTAAAATATCCAATTGCTATTCTGCGTATATACCTATATGAACTGGTACTTGCTTTCAACCCTAAACTAAGTTCTACCATTCCCTCAGTTTCTCCAGACAACAACAGGGGCATCCAATTTATAAGCAAGTTTTCTTAGATGGGCCTTCAAGTGATAAAATGAGCCAATAACTTTCAGTATACTTACTGTTACTATCTTCACGTAAGTCATGTCTCAGCTAATGTGACAGTCTCAGGAGTGTTCTTTCTGCTTTTTGTCCCCTTCTAGTCTTCCTGAAGCAGCTTGATCCTTTTAAAGTATAAATTAGATTACATGTCTCTCATTTTAAAAACCCTCCGTAGCATCCCATAGCTGAACTCACCATGGCCTAGGAGGAGGATATGCAAGATCTGGTCATTGTCCACACCTTGATGTTCTTACCTTTCACCTTGGTTGTGAGATTTCAGACCCACTCTCCTTCTTCTGTCTCTTGGAAATGGCTGGCCCTTTCAGTCTCACGTTCTGAATGTCAGATCTTCACTCTGTGTGGAATGCTGTCCTCTTAAACTCTGCTTTGGCTGGCTCCTTCCTGTGAGTAATTCAACACTCAGCCCATATGCTCCCTCCTTCTCAAGGGGCCTTCCTTCATCACTCCATCTCAAGTGCCCCAATCCACACCTACACTCACTTGTTATCACGTAAGCTTGTTTTCTATTTTTATTAAACTATCATTATCTAAAGGTATTTATTTGTGTGTCTGTATTATCTCTTCTCTGCTTCATTAGAACATCAGGTCCCCAAAAGTGGAGACTCTGTGTTAGTCATTGCTCTAAACTTAATATTCAGTGTAATGCCTGATGATTGGTTGGGTCACAATTAATATTTTGAATGGATAAATAAATAATAAATCAAATCCAACTTTCTACTTTTTATGTATGAGTACCCATGCTATGCTTATGTTGGGTAAGGTTTTTTTTTTTTTTAATTTTATTTACAAACCTTTCTGATCATCACATAAAATAAGAGCCACCGTTCATTTCGTGAATATTAAATATTTGATTTGTTCCGCTATTACTGCCTTATAGAAAAAAAAACAAACACTGAGGAAGTGTTCTTTAAACTGTTATTCCCATTTCTGAGGCCAAGCCGCTCCCCTGTAACTACACCTGCCCATACATTTCCTGCTTCTGCTTTTTACCACGAACTCCCACCTGTGTGTTTCCTAGCATGCTGGACTCCCCGATGTTTGTCATTTACTTATCACCCTTGCTGCACTTCTCTGCTCACCGCAAATGCTTTTTCTTCATTATCCTTCAGGACTTGTGTATGCTTTGTATAAACACGCATTCTGTCAGCATCAGTCTAAGAATTGAAAATAATGGCATATCATCAGAAACATTTTTCTTTCTATCCTGGCTTCCCCAGCCTTTGACAGCATGGACACATTGTTTTGAAAGAAAGCTGAGGGGGCACCTGGATGACTCAGTGGGTTAAACCTCTGCCTTTGGCTCAGGTCATGATCTCAGGGTCCTGGGATCAAGCCCTGCATCAGGCTCTCTGCTCAGTGGGGAGCCTGCTTCCTCCTCTCTCTCTCTCTCTGCCTGCCTCTCCACCTACTTGAGATTGAAATAAATAATATCTTAAAAAAAAAAAAAAGAAAGAAAGGAAGCTGAAGCTGAGGAGGTTAATATTGACAATTTGAGCTAGATGCTCGGGAGACACCATGAGATACTTCACTAGATGTAATTCTGGGCTCAATCAAGATCTTAATTAGCAGCATTGTTCTTATATATTATACAATTGTCATTATGTGGCATTATGCTGATTATGCGTTATAGACGTGCAGTTCTTTGGGTGAACAGTTCACTTGAGTATGACTTGTGCAAAATACAAGATGTTATTTTAAAATATAAGTATACGTAATTTAAATGTTCCTGAAGTGAATTAAATGGCAATTTTGTGCTGTTCTTAAGAGAAAGGATTTACACCTACACTGTAAATTATAAAGCAAGCTGCAGTGTTCTTAGCACCCACTTCATGCTGTTTCTGTTAAGAATTCCCAGAAGAGCCGCTTAGAATATACTAGCGATTAAGTGAGTTACAGTACATTCTAAAGGATTTTATAATACCACAGAGAAATAAAAATAAAACATAAAATATATATTTAAATTGTAAAAAATGTTATTTCAAAAATAAAAATTAAGATTTATCCGATAGTTCATCCTTCATATTAGCATAGGATATCTACCCCACTCCCTACTGAGTGTTTCAAAAGGCAACATTTCAAGGTACAAAGTGTCTTTTTCTAGGTGGCTGAATACAAAATGTCAAAAGACCAAATGTCACCTTCCACTAAAGTATTTGTGGTATTTGCAAGAAAAAAAAAAAAGACTGTCATTAAGCTAAAATAGTATTATATTACCATGAAACTAAAAATATTACTGTAATAAATCACAAAAGAAGAGAGATGTTATTCTTGCTCTTTTGTATTTTAAATAAAGTAGACGTGAGATAGAGTAATGTTTCATGGTTTATTATAGAACCGTAGGAAAAGAGTCATTCCTCTGAAATCATTCTCCACCTCTCCTGGCCTGCAGGCCTTTGTCCCAATATTGAAGTCCTGCTCTGATTTCAAGGCCATGAGCGATGAGACTTCAGGCACTTTGACCACTGCAACTGATGACTCTTGGATTTACTCTTTGGAAATCTTTTCCCTCTTTTTCTCTCCCTCCTCCTTACCCCTGTTTTCAAACAATAATTTTCTCCCCCTCTCTTGGCATTTACCACAGTGTGTCCATATTATTCATCATCTGCTGGGACCCTTCAGGGCAGGGACTTTCTCTCCCTCCTGCTGATTTTAAAGCCATATATGTTTCATGAATATATATATATATATATATGTATATTTTTTCACAATATGTATCTATTATCCCACCCAGCTTAAAGAATTATCAATCATGACCAATATCATCTTACTTACATCCCAACTAACTTCACTCCTTTGAATACTAGACTTATTTTGAACCAGATTCCAGCTATCATATTATTTCAATAATAAAACTTTATGTATTCTTTAAAAATGTTATTAGAACATCTAGAAATACTAAAAATAATTCATTATAATATTCTAAATTCTCCACGTGACTTGTTCACTTATTTTTTACATTTGATTTATTGACTCAAGATCTACATTAGTTCACATATTAAATATCTCTTTTATTCTCTCTCTTTGTTTAATATCACATTTACACAAGAGATGGCAAAAAGGAACAATAGAATGTTTGGAGTGATCAGTATTTGAAGGAAGTGGTCATGACAGGAAACAAAGAAGAAAACAGCTAGAGCAGGGCTATAGGACTTAAGCCTGTGTGTCATATTGACTCATTCTTGGGAGACCTTCCAGTTCCTACTAGGGAAGGGTTTTGGGGGTCTTACTGTCCTTTAGGTTTCTTCAGGGCCTATTCCTTTGGCTTGCTGACTCCTGGAACTTGGGACTGGATTATCTCTAGGCCAGTATTCTGTTTGTTCCCAGTGACTTCTAAGGAAGGACCACAGTACATTTTTTACCTCTCCCCCAGGCTAGTTCTTGGTGCTTTATCTAGCTACCTCATATGTTCTTAAGTTTAAACTGGTCAATACTAGCAGACTTATGAAAGCTACACTATTTGAATTCTAAACATCCATGAACTTGATAATAAAGCATCAAAGTATATGAGGCAAAAATTGAAAGACTACTGTACAGAAGATTTTTATCTTGATGAAGTCCCAATAGTTCATTTTTGCTTTTATTTCCCTTGCTTTTGGAGATGCGTCTAGCAAGGATTTGCTGTGGCTGAGGTTACTACTTCTGTTCTCCCCTTCTGCACAGCAAAGGAAACAGTCAACAAAATTAAAAGGCAATTTTTGGAATGGGAAAAGATATTTGCAAATGACATATCAGACAAAGGGCTGGTATCCAAGATCTATAAAGAACTTACTAAACCTGATACCAAAAAATGATTAATCCAGCTAAGAAATGGGCAGAAGATATGAGCAGACATTTCTCCATAGAAGACATGCAAATGGTCAATAAACACATGAAAAAATGTTCCACATGACTCGGCATCAAGGAAATACAAATCAAAACCACAGTGAGATACCACTTCACATCAGTCAGAATGGCCAAAATTAACAACAAATGTTGGCAAGGATTCCCACTGTTGGTGGGAATACAAGCTGGTACACCCTCTCTGGAAAACAAGTAGGGAGGTTCCTCAAGATGTTAAAAATAGACCTACCCTATGACCCAGCAATTGTATTACTTGGCATTTACCCCAAAGATAAAAATACATTGATCTGAAGGGACACCTGCACCCTGATGTTTAGAGCAGTAATGCCCACAATAGCCAAACCATGGAAAGAGCCAAGATGTCCATGGATGACAAATGGATAAAGAAGTGGTATATATATATATACAATGGAATACTACTCAGCCATCAGAGAGGATGATATTTATCATTTACATCAATGTGGATAGAACTGGAGGGTATTAAATCAATCAGAGAAAGACAATTATCATATAGTTCCACTCGTATGTGGAATATATGAAACAGGCCAGAGGAATGTAAGGGAAGGGAGGAAAAACAAAATGGGAAGTCATCAGAGTGGGAGAAAAACCATGAGAGATTTTTAACTATAGGAAACAAACTGAGGTTGCTGGTGGGTGGGGGTAATTGGGTAATGTGCATTAAGAAGGGCACATGATGTGATGAACAGCTAGTGTTATATGCAATTGATAAATTATTGAACACTATACCTGAAACTAATGTTGTACTATATGTTGACTAATTGAATTTAAATTAAACAACTGAAAGAACTCCAAGAAAAATTACACAAATACACAAATATAGCGAGAGATTTAAGTAACCATTAAACAAAAATTGATATAACTAATAGGAAAGCATAACACTATTAACCAACATAGTATAAATGAAGACTTGTGTAAGTGAATGAAGACATAGTATAAATGAACACTATCAGCCACCTTGATGTCATACTATAGAACATTTCACTGAACAATAGCAGAAAATATATATATTCTTTCCAAGTGTACTTAGAATAGTTGCCATGATAGAGCATATTCTAGGTGAGAAAATAAGTTTCAATAAATTAAAAAATAATATCATGCAAAGTGTATTGCCTGACCACACTTAAAATAAAAGAAAAATATCTGGAAAATCCATAAATACTTGCAAACAAAGCAATGCACTTCTGTATACCCCTTGAATAAAAAAAAAAAAAGAAATAGAAAATTTGAAATTATTTTTATCTAAATGAAAATGAATACACATCAACATTTGCAGGATATGGCTAAAATAGTACTTAGATGGAAAATATTTAGGACTGAATACCCATATTATATATGAAAAAAACCTCAAACAAATGATCTCAAATTCCATATTAAGAGTCTAGAAAAAGTAGGGTAAACAAAATATAAAGTAAGCAAAAGGAATGTAAAGATCTGGGTATAAATCAGTGAAATAGAAAAAGAAAGAGAATAGAGAAAAATCAACTCAAAGCCAATTTTTGAGAATAGATGAAATTAAACACTAGCCAGAATGATCAGGAACAAAAAGAGAAAACACAAGATAATATTTTGTATTTCTATTTTATTTATTTATTTATACTAGCAAAAACAAGAAAATAACCAAAATATCAAAAAGAGGGAAAAAATGGTTGGGTAAATTATGGTGCATTGACATGATAGAATATTATTAAGTCATTTAAGCAATTAGAAGAATTAGTAACAATGTGGAAAAATGCTTCTTTATAAACATTATAGTTTCGTGTAAAATCAGGGTTAAAACATACCATTAGTGCTGCTATGAAAGCTGAAAGTAAAGAGATAACACTTTAAAGAACAGCAAAATGTTAACTAGGATGATATTTGGATATTCAGATATAAGTATAATATATATGAACAACAATAAAACATTATTTCTCCATTCCATACCTGGATGGATAGAGTCTTACCTAAGATTGTGACCAGTTCCAGACTTCATAGTTTTAAATAAAGCCAAGATATTTGTATTCAGCAAGAAGATATAAAATTGAAATAATTCAGAAGGTGAACAATGATATTATCAGAAAAGGTTAAAAATATTAATTTAGCTTGCAGAAGCCAGGCAATTTACATTATCTGTACCCAGAGAAATATCTTTGTGCAAATAATATCTACATTTTATATATTTATTAACTATATTTAAATATAAATATATATAAATATACTCAAGTATACTTTTGAAGTAATTATTGAATATGTACACTACAAATGATAGGACAAAATCAAGGGTCTTAGATACCAGACTTTTCATGTGACATTGTTAGAAATCTTGTTGCTATTTGTACTAGTATCTTCTGGAAGCCTTGATTTGTGATCTGTCTAGCCTATCACTTCTTTCTTTCTTCTTAAGAAAGGATATTTTGGCTCTGGAAATGACATCAGAGATTATCTATGTCTAATACTTGATTTTAATGATTAAACTGTGGTTTAGAATGTTAAAAGGACATAAAAGCTCAGAAGAATAATTACTGAGAAGAACAAAATTCATATTTCTTAAATCCTAAGTATAGCTACTCTTCTTCTTAAAAAAAAAAAAAAATCATTACACTCTGTTTTATAAGACACCTTTCCTTCTAAATGGCTCCTGTTATGGTTAGATAATGTTTCTGAAGGCAGAACTTTGTTTCATCCATGAAAATAGGATTGTTGAAGTTCCTCCCCAAATCATTCTGTTGATAATGTTAATAATCAGTTCTTCAGTTCTGGTCCCTGCATTCAAGAATCTCCAACTCAAAGGCCCGCTGGTTCTCCCTTGTTGGGTCTCAGCACTATTGATTTAACTGGAAAAAAAAAAAAAATACTGAGTATCCCGATGTTTAGCACCATCCTGAGTACTGGGTACTGGCAATACTGCAGGAACAAGATAGAGCTAGATCAGACTAACTCACTTTGACTTAAAAGTACAAGAGTGGGGCGCCTGGATGGCTTTGTCAGTTAAGCTCTGCTTTCAGCTCAGGTCATGAACCCAGGGTGCTGGGACTGAGCCCTACATTATCTGACTTCCTGTTCACTGAGGAGTCTGCTTCTTCCTCTCCCTCTGGCCCTCCCTGGGCCCTCCTCCCCCCTCCCCCGCCTTGTGCATGTGCGCTCTCTCTCTTTCTCTCAAATAAATAAAATCTTTAAAAAAAAAAGTATATAAGCATGAAACAACTGGGTGATTAATCCACAGGTGGATGGTAAGTACACTTTCTCATCTTACTAAATCTACAAGGAAAGCTAAGGAGAACCTGGCTAAGAAGCAACGCCCATGTTACCCTAGGGATCTCTCCAGGTTCTGGTGTTTTCTGTGCTTCTGTAGCTGACAAACTCTGTGAGTAAAATATTCTCTCCTTAAATATACATTTATGGTTAATCCGGCCTTGGTCAAATCCTGCAGGACTCAGAGTCATTCTGTCCCTTGGAGGCGACTTTGCATATTTCTGCTCTGCTTAGATCTCCCAGTTTAACTCTCAGATCTGGTCTTGTTCCCTCATTTCCGAGTTCTCAGGGACATCGTTTTTGAGCCCCAGTATTCTCACCCCTCAGAAGGAGTTTGAGCTCTTTCTGTTCTTTAATAAGAGCAGGCCTTGGTGCTCTTCTCTTTAAGAAAACGTCTCTGAAATGTACAATTTAACACATTCCTTCTAATATTACTCTGTGTACCCAGCTATATGACAATGATGGTGTTTCAGTACTCTCAATCCCGTTAAGAGCTATTAGTGATGATTAGTAGAACAGATATTGCTCCTGTAGTAGCTGTTTCCAGCCTATAGAGATAGGTAAGGTTTAAGGCAGTAGTTTTACAGTAATGAAATGAGATATGAATTCTCTTAAATCTTTTATGATTACCGTCGTAGCTTTATTGAGACTCAAAATCTAAATGTGCTTTTGGCAAAGGAGCCAATTAAGTGGGAGAGAGAAAATGAAATTACTTTGTATTTTGGATAACCAAATAGATGCTTTCTGATTTTATCTTTAAGGGAATTCCTTTAAAAACAGACATTAGGATCTGGAAGTCTTGAAAGGGTCATCCAGGTTAGCCTCTTGTCTCTACACATGTCTCTGTTGAAACAACTGTTTTTAAAGATTCTAGAGATCGAGAATTTAGAACATCCCTTGTATATAATTTTCAAATTCAAGTTCCTATATAGTGCTTCTGTCTTTAGGAAATTCATAGTCTTGTGAGAAGACACATATGTATGCTAATAACTAAACATAGGGAGGCACATGTTAATGCAAGGATACACCAATTGCTATGGGAGCACAGGATCAGGCAGAATTTCACAAGGGAATCTTGGAAAAGTATGGGAGCTTTGTGAATTTACAAGGGCTCCATGCACAGGGCTGTGCAAATCTTCCAATTTTAGCACATATGCTGTAGCACCTGCTCTTTCTATGTTAAGATTGATCCTGAGGTAGGAAGAGAAATTAGGAAATTAGAAATTTCCTCTCAATTCCTCTTTCTAACATTCCTTGCGCATATAGATGTACATATAACCATGCATCTTACAGAGAAAGAATAATTATAATAATATTTTAGGTCCGTGCTGGAGATTTCATCTCCAGAAATAAAGGGACCCATTTTCCTCAATAGGCAGTTTGACGTATCTCAAGTTTAACAGCTCAGCAGGTTATCAGTGGAACTAGGCCCAGTTTAGGAAGTGTTGATTAAAGAAACTCTTATCTGAAATTTTTGTTTTTCTTTTCTTTCTCTTTTTATTATCTTTTCTTCTTGTTTCCCCTTCCTTCCTTCCTTTTATTTTTTAGTCAATATTAGAGGCACAAATGTTTGATTCCCAAAGCACTATGATAGTGATTTCTATCTTAAAAAGTCTGGGGTCTACAGTGTTGATTTGTTTACTGATGACTTGTGTATGAATAGGGCCATATGTTACTTCTGAAATCCTCCTAAAAACCAAGAGACCATTTCTCCAGTTGAATCTTTATGCTGTATTTGAGTGTCCTAAGTCGGTGTTTTTCTTGCAGTATAAATGGAACCATCTAGCTACCAGTAGGATATTGCTCTTGGTACTCAAATAATAGGACCAATAGGGAGGTTAACAGAAAATATACTTAAGTGGTTGAGTAAACAGTTCCCTTATGATCCTTTTTATCTAGTTGTGCAATATATTTTCCTATGTGAAATAATGGATCATCTCTTTCTAGGCTTTATAGATTTCTCTATTCATTTTTTACTGACCTCTAGTTCTCATTTTCCCAGGATCAGTTTTTTGTGCCAGATACTGCTGCCAGCCCACCCCAAATATGTCCTTCCCTTTTAATACAACCCCAGTTTTGTTCATGGTGTCAATGTATGCACTTGGCATGCACATCCATCTCCCAGGTTCCCTTACCATAAAGAGTGCTCACGCAGCACTGTTGTGGTAAGTAAGTGAAGCCACCAGGTGACACTGCTGGCACAGCTATTATTTTTTCAATAAAACAGGGTAGATTCAGCTAGTATGAGCCTCTTGCCATCACCTTTCACCCCTTCTTCTTGCTCTCAGTGGGGGATTAATGACCAGTAGAGGATAGCACAGCTGCGATCATGGGAATTGAGTGGATCAGAAGTGATTTGAAACCTCATTCTCGGATGACTTCTTTGAGCCACCATGCTAGTGCTGGCCTGCTCAACTCTGGACCTGGTCTATGGAAACAAGTCACTACTGCTTGGGTCACTGTAGATGTGTTTCTCTTCCCTTTAGCTGAAGGCACTGCTGACTGATTGACTACTTTTCCCTCTTATTTGGTTGGGCTATTTAATATTATAGAATGAGAACTTTTGGAGTTAGACAAGTTGGATTCAATGTCCAATTCTTCCACTTATTCTCTGGATGATCTTGGACAAGTTATTGTACTGATGAGTTAGTTTTCTTATGAGTAAAACAAATAGTAATACCTTGTCCTTAAAAATTATTTTAACCTTAAAAGAGTATATAGCAAGACATTTAAAAATAATGTATGTGTTCAATAACTGTCATTCCTGGTATCTGCTCCCTAAAATGTCTTTACTACCATAATCCACAAATATTTGTTAGTTCTGGTTTTGTTACAAAGGGCTCTTTGCTTGGAAACACATTTATGACAAGTTCCTAGAATTCCACCTCATTGCACAATGTAAAACACAAAAGCTAAACTGTGAATAAATGAGCCATTGCCTTCTCATAAACAAAAGCCATAAAAAAGGGAGTATAGATCTTAAAAAATTCTATTCGTTGAAGTGGAGTAAGTTGATTTATATTCTAGCCTTAATCTCTAGTTCCTTGAAATTGATATCAGGAAAATATCCGTGGGAAAAGAAATGGGTATCAGCTACAACAAACCACCATATAATAGAGCCCTTTAAAATGAAATAATTCCTTTTAGAATAAGGTAAAATG
This sequence comes from Mustela putorius furo, assembly GCF_011764305.1. Lineage (NCBI taxonomy): Eukaryota > Metazoa > Chordata > Mammalia > Carnivora > Mustelidae > Mustela > Mustela putorius. The sequence continues at coordinate 79,639,248 of NW_025421987.1, forward strand.
TCCTTCACTGCGAGAAGCAAGAAGCCAGGATGAGGCATAGGGAGTTTAGATTCCAGTACCTCTGGGTGCTAAACTCGGATCTATCACTTGCTGTGTGATCTTGGCCAGGTTCTAGGTCTGTCAACCTCAGTTTCTCTTCCATGGGGCTGTATGAATATTTTAAAAGTTCACACATATTACGTTTCTGATATTGTTCTTTAGCACAAGTATTTCAAAATCTATTATTTTAAATAAATGCAGTAGGAAGAACAAATTATTTATACCATCACAAGCTGTGAGTCATCTGAAGCAACTGCACTGTTGGCCATAAAACCTCCTGTGACAGTGGACTGTGGAACAAGTAGCTTTCAGAGTTATTTTATTATATTGTGTAAATCCAACAATCCGGAAAACCCACACTTGTCTTGGAGGCCACAGTCAGCTTCTGGTTGATATTCCTTAAACCTCTCAAACTGTTTCTAAATCCTTGGCCATTAGGAAAAATTCAGTTCATGGAAACTTCTTGAAATGTTCTTCCCCTCCCACAGATTGATAAGAAATCCGAAAATGGCCTGTAGAATTTTAAAGATCGATTAATTTTTAATTCCCTAGATACTTCTTTTTTGTTTAAAAAAAAGGAGAGGAGGAGGGAAGAAAGGGAGAGAAGGAAGGGATGGAAAAGAAGGAAGAGCAGGAAGGAAAGAAGGAGGAGGAAGAGAGGAAAGAACACTTCATTATCATGCTGTGTGATGGGGAAAGTGTCTCCAGTGCAAGTGCTCGAAAATACCCTCCTGCTTACTTGACACCTCACAGGGCAATTGTCCTGAGTATTGCTCACCTCTGCTGGTTTCCTAGGACGACCCCCCATCCACCAGCACAGGTGGCAGGAGAAAGAGCACCATATATCTCTGTGTTTGTTCCTCCCACTGCTACAGATGCCATACAACCAAACAGAATGTTTGTCCCTGATTGTTATCAATTACCTGTGAGCGGTGGTTTTATAGAAGAGTTTATTGAGTCTGAACTCTGTCATTAATGCTAGATTATGACATCATGCCACCAAAATGAAAACAAAATAATGGAAACACTGATACATTACCATTACCCAGAAGCTGTGCCTATGAAGGATGCTATTGATAGTCCTCATTTCCTATGGGAAAAGCATCTGTCAGTGGGATATGGCAGGATGTGGCTTTACCAGGCATAGCACTTTTTAAGGATCTAAATAGGATATACAACATTGTCATGCAGATAATATTTGTAGAATGACTATTTATTGATGAACCAGATCCCAGGACACTGGACCTGAAATAGATCTGCAAAAGAAACTGCAGTGAGGAGAATTGATTTTGGAATTCCAGTAAAAATAATAAAAATATTTCAGGCTTGCTCATTATTTTTCTTAGAGGTTTTTATACTCCTGAATTACAACAGAGCTTATTACAGTTCTAGATAGTATTTATATTTGAAATTATTATATTTCTTGCCACTTACAGATTGATAAGAAATAACTCTGATGAAATAAACATCTCCAACAACCGCACACATTGTCCTTATACCTGTAACAGAAAGATGAGCTGAACGCTGTTATAAAGGGAGGTACAAGCTAAAAGGGCTTCAGCAGAGAGGCTGTTTGAGGCAGGTCTCCAAGATGCATTGGAGCTCCAAATGCTACCCAGAGGACGTGGAAAGGGGAAGCACAGGCAGAGATAATGACTCAGGCAGAGGCACAGAGCTAGAGTGTGATTCAGAAAACAAGAGGAGTCTGAGCACAGGTAGGACATGGAGAGACAGGATGGTGAGGGTGCCTGGATGGAAAGGGAGGCCCAAAGAGATAAATTGAAGATTATAGATAATGTTAACAGAATCAATGACAATAGCCACCATTTGCTTAGCATTTACTCTGTGTATGATAAACACTATATATAATTTAGTATTGTCAAGTGCACTATGAGGACATTTTAATGTCTCTATTTTATGACTGAGGAAATTGAGCTGTAGAAAAATGACTTCCTCAAGATCACACAGCTAGTCAGTGATGAAGTAGTAATACAGCCTAGCTCAGAAGGATTTCAAAGCTTATTTCCTTAACGGCTTAGCACATTGCTCCCCAACATGCTACAGAGATCTTTCCAGTCTGGACTAAGTTATTTACATCTAATCCTGAAGGTATGGAGAACTCAATGGAGGGTTTCAAGCAGAGGAGTAATGTCATATAGAAGACAGTATGGCAGGCGAAGGGGTGATGCTGGGGACTGTTGTCCCTAAATATGTTATATATGTACATATAAATGTACATATAAATATATTGTACTAACTGCTTAGTCATAATAGAGTTGCTTTTCTTAAATTTTTTAAATTAACATATAATGTATTATTTGTTTCAGGGGTACAGGTCTGTGATTCATCAGTCTTATACATTTCACAGCACTCACCATAGCACATATTTCTCCCCAATATCCATAACCTAGACACCCTATCCCTAACACCCTCAGCAGCCCTCTTTTGTTTCCAGAGATTAAGAGTCTCTTATGGTTTGTCTCCCTACCCGGTCTCATCTTGTTTCATTTTTCCCTCCCTTCCCCCCATAAACCCCTGCCCTGCCTCTCAAATTCCTCAAATAAAAGAGATCATATGATAATTGTCTTTCTCTGATTGACTTATTTCACTCAGCGTGATACCCTCTAGTTCCATCCACGTCATTAAAATGCAAGATTTTGATGGCTTTTTGATGGCTGCATAGTATTCCATTTTATATATATAAAAAACCATCTTCTTTATCCATTCATCTGTTGATGGACATGATGATAGAGTTCTGATGGAAAGCAACCACAATAAGCCATTGCAGATTTATAAGAAGTGCTGCTGCCCTGTATGCATCTTTACCAACATATTCTATAGGACACATTTGTTCAAATCTTGCTAGGAACTGGACACCATGCTAAATGCTTGGGCTACAAGAGTAGAGTCACACATGGTCTGTCTTCCCTGCAGGAATTAGACAAGTCTCACTTCTCAATGGCTTTCATTCTCTTCCATAATTTTGTATCCTAAAGGAGTCTTTTTCTTGTGTGTCTCTCATGTGACAACCTTGCCAGGGAAAGGTATGAGTTGTTTTAACAAAATTAATTCCTCAATAACTCTCCCTATCTATGATTTCTGTGAGCAAACAAGAAGCAGTAATATTATGTGAGGCAAAACTAGGAAATCAAGATCAGTGAGGCATAGCAAACCAGACACACAAGTGAAGGAGACAGGCCCTGTAATAACCTAATGGAGCCTGAGGATAGAGTCTGTGGACAGGGAAGACTAAAAAGGCCCTGGTGCTTTCTCTCTGTAGTTTTATGCAAATGTTCAGCTTTGATAAGATAGAGCAATTGGTGAGAAAAGCTAGAATGCCAGATTAGAAAGAGAGGATCCCCTGAAAAATATCCTGCAAAACTGGATATTTCAAATAAAAATGACCAAATGACAGAGAGCCTAAATTGCTTCTCAATGCAAGGCAATTTTTGGCTAAGTTATTTACCCTTAATTAATTCTCTGGAGAGATAAATTGTTTTGAAAGTTTTGTGATAAGAAATAATTAAGCTTTTTTTATTATGGAAATAGGGATAGAATAGGAGAGTGCCTCAGAAAAATAGATTTTATCTCCATATAGTTATAATAATAATCTTAATATAATAGCTACATTTATTAATTAAAAATATTGATTAAGTGCCTACTATAGTGCAGACTTTATTCTAAGTGTGACAGTTATAGCAATTAATATGATGAGCAAACCTGTCTGTTTCATAGAGTTTATATTCTAGTGAGACAAGGCAGAAAATAAACATAATAGATAAGAAATTGCTAGAATGTTTTGAAGGCTGAATAAGTAAGGTGGCAAAAGTAAAGCAGCCTAAAGAGGTTGGGGAGTGATGAGGGCAAAAAGCGGTTGCAATTAGAATAGTCACAGGAGAGAGATCCTTTCCTAAAAACTTTCCAAATAGGGCTCCAGGCAGAAGTATGCCTGGTGAGCTTGATATGATTTAGGGGATCAGGATGGCCAGCAGAGAGGGGTGGGGTAGTAAGAGAGTAAATTAGGAAACAGGGGATGGCGGGGGCGGGGAGAGAAGGCAGACCATGGGGCTGTCTGTTTCCAAGAAATCCGAGAGGAGATGGGGGAACATTGGAGAGTTTCAAGCAGAGGAACACTGTGGTCCAGCTTCTCTTTTAACATACTGGCTGTGGAAATTGATTGTGGGGAGGCAAGGGTGGCAGAGGAAGACCAGATGATCATCCCTGAGTGACTTTTGTTAATCACCTGCCCAGTGAATCTAGCATAAGATTTCATCATAAGACTTTAAGGAACATGATTCCATTTTACTGATGAGGAACCTGAGGCTCATAGAAGTAACAGCCCCAGGTCCACAGCTAGTAACAACTATAGAACTCTAAACACTATGCATTTAGATGTTTTCCACACACTGAATTCATAGATACATTTTTAAAATAAGTACACTCCTGAATCCATAAAGATATAGCAGTGGGGAGCCTAGGTGGCTCAGTGGGTTAAGCTGCTACCTTCGGCTCAGGTCATGATCTCAGGGTCCTGGGATCGAGTCCCACATCGGGCTCTCTGCTCAGCAAAGGGCCTGCTTCCCTTCCTCTCTATCTGCCTGCCTCTGTCTACTTGTGTTCTCTGTCTGTCAAAAAAAAAAAAAAAAAAAAAGATATAACAGTAAGCAAGATGGCCACAGTCCATGCAGAATCTACTGGAGGAGATCAATATTTAGAACTCAGTCAAACCAGAACTATGTAATTATAAATTATGAGTAATCTTCCAGAGTGAATACAAGGTGTTATGAAAATTCATAAAATGTCATTTAGGTGGAGAGGTCAGGAAAGGAAAGGCCTTGCAACAAAATTGACCATCAAGCTGAAACCCAGTGGAGACAAATGAGTTAGGGAAAGAGGTAATGGATGATAATTTCAGGCAGATGCCCTGAAGTAGTAAAGAGATTAAACTTCACAGAAACTGAGAAGGGCCAGTGATGTGCAGAGGAGGAGGGAGTGGTAAGTGATGAGTGGGAACAGGGGGCAGAGGACAGACTATGCAGGGTCGAGGTGGCCATAGTGTAAAGTTTGGATACTATTCTAAATATGAGATGCTATGGGAATGCTTTAAAAAGGAGTTGGAAGGATTTGATTTGGATTTTTCAAGATCATTTGTGATTTTTCAAAAGAGGGTTTTTTGATATCGTAGTATCATTATTTTCTTTGCACCATTTTTTGAAGCCTGGCAGGCACTAAAACTAGGACAACAAAATCATGGTAAGAAAGAGACAGAGATACTTCTAGGAACAGTAAGGGAAAGCCCTACTTGAAAGTTGAAGAAATCTAATTGATGATGTTCATCTGCCCTCTACACTCCCACCTCCCCGCCCTGTGTGGGAAGAGAATGGAATCCAGATGGGGACCCAATGGAACCAAATGACCATTTTCCATATCAGGAAATGAGGAGAAAAGATGGGAAAGGTTGGAAGGACAGAGGCTAAAGGGAAGAGAATTTATTCATAGAGTATTGTTTTGTAATGGGGAAAAGTGTGTCCCCAGAACTGAATAAAAAACAGAGACAAAAAGACTCAAACTCACTAAGGAGCCAAGGAGGAGGATGAGTTCAAAAAGTGGAGGAACCACTCTGGCCTCCACCCCCGAGGAGACCTCACTTGTGCTGGAACTTGTTAAAGATGATTAAACTAATTAAATCAAAGGCATCTCAGGGAAATCACAACCACCACAACAAAAATAGCACCTACTGATGGTTACCATCTGGCCGAAGCAATTTTCCTGTATTAACACATTAATCCACACAGCAACGCTCTGAGGTAGTATTATTATCATTCCCACTTTGCAGAAGAGTTAATGAAAGTACAAAAAGATTAAGTAGGGAATTTGGCCAAGGTTATTAATTAGCAGGTGGTGTTTATGTAAATGTCATCTTTTCTATGCTCTTTGTACCACATCCACTGTATTTCTCCCCTTCATTTTACATTGGGGATTAATATCCATTAATGGGCTGATTTTTCCAAGTGCCACAGCTTTATTCACAACAGAATCTGGATATAGTCAAACAATGTAAAACTGCAGAAACTCTGTCCTTCACAGTCCTCCTTCTGATTCTTCCTCCCCTGCACTTCAATCAGCTGTGAGAGCACTCTGGTAGAATTTCTCAGGGCTAATGACAAATCACTAATGTAATTGATCCTTCCTTGTTCTAGTGCCAGGCACATGACTCAACTCTTACAGATGATTGTTTTAGTTTTGATTAATGTTTCACCCCACTTTTCAAAGTTTTCAGGAAATGTATGTTAGTTTTTACATTTCCAAGGAACGGTAGAACTCTTTAAGATCAGCTGATGAAATCGTAGAAAACAGCTGCCATGAAGACAGTCATTACTGCTGCCGGAAAATGTAGGGCATGGTTCTGAAATGAAGATTAAGTTCTTCTCTCTCCTTTGAAGCATGATTTTCTGCATTAGTTGAATGCCTCCCTGAGTCACTGCAAAACTGAGCCACTTAATCAGTGATCTAGAAATATTGAGAACATTAAAAAAAGACACATATTATAAGAGGCATTGGCCCTTAGAAAAATGCATATCTTTAATTCTCCAATTATTATTTTTATAATTATAGTTTCTTTGTAATGATTTCTAATATATTTGAACTCACAGCCAACCGAATTTTCCTTGTTAGGAATCTGCATACTTACCTAGGTATTAAAGTGTTTACCATGGATCTCTATTCAATATAATTCTACCAACAAATACAGACTCTACTGTTTCCAAAACAAACTATGCTTGGCATGAGGATAATGGAGTTACAGTACAGCACATCTTTAAAGATGGGGTCGGGGGGGGGCAGGTATACCAAGAAGTAATTAGAATTCAAAAACAAATGAAGTAATTCTTATAAAATAGGTTGAAGGAAAGATCTGAGGGGCTGTCAGTGAGGTAGGATTAAGAGACAGGATGTCTTGGAGGGGATGTTATTGTATAAAATCTTTAATAATCATCTGGCTTCAAATATCTAATATCTGGCAAATACTAAGTCCTTAAGAAGTATTGGGTCTATGAGCAAGGTTAAAAATCTAATAGGTGGCACAGTCACTTTGGAAGATAGTTTGCCGGTTTCTTACAAAACTAAATATACTCCTGCCATATGTTCCTACAGTTGTGCTCCTTGGTTACCCCAATTTGACACTTTATGTCCACAAAAAAACCTGAACATGGATATCTGTAGCAGCCAAATCTTGGAAGGAACCAAGATTTCCCATAGTAAGTGAATGAATAAAAAAACATGGTGGTACATCCAGAAAATGGAATCTTCCTCAGTACTAAAAAGAAAAGAGCTATCAAGCCATAAAAAGAAATGGAAGAGCCTCAAATTCATATTATTAAGTGAAAGAAGCCAATCTAAAAATGCTACATACCGTATGATTCCCAACTCTACAGCTTTCTGGAAAAAGCAAAAACCAGGAAGATGGTAAAAATAACTAGTGGTTGCCAAAAGTGAGGGGAAGGATGAATAGGTGGAGACCAGAGAGTTTTTAGGATGGTGATAATTCTTTGTATGATACTATAATAATGGATACCCATCATCACATACTTGTCCAAAACCATAGAGTATACAACACTAAGAGTTAATCCTAATGCAAACTATGGACCTTGGGCAATAATGGTTTATCAACGTAGGTTCATCACTTGTACAGATATACCAATCTGGTGGAGAATGGTGATCATGGGGGAAGTTGTGCATATGAGGAGCCAAGACATATATGGGAAATCTCTATACTTTCAACTTTAGTGTGCATCAAAAACTACTCTAAAAGAATAAAGGTTTTTTTTTTTGTTGTTGTTTTTGTTTTTGTTTTTTAATAAGAAAAACTTAATGGGGAAGTTTCAGGGTTTAGGAAGGGACAAATGAGAACAGTATTTCAGATTGAGAGAGATCATTCTCTGCATCCTTCCAGTAAAAATACAGGCCTACAGTGAGACGGACAATAAAGAAGGCTTACAGGAAATACTCACCAGAAAATGAGGGGAAAATTGGCTACGATTTGATGCTCTGTAGTATTAGGGAGGGTGCCTGGGTGGCTCAGTTGGTGGGCTATGCACTCAGTGGGGTCTGCTTAAGGACTCTCTCCCTCTCCTCCCATCCCCTTTCCACTCCTGCACTCTCTTTCTCTAAAATAAATAAATAAATCGTTTAAAAAAAAGTGTAGTATTAAGAAGAGTTTTAAGGCATACTTTAGAAGATGGTACTGTCTCAGGGAATGGCTTTACCATCCATTCAGCTGGGAAAGTCAGATTCTTACAATTTGTCCTTGGCATATTCCTCTCTTGACCCTCCATGGGTTCCGTTAATAGTATATCCTAAGTTGCTAAACGGTCTCCCTTTCCTATCTCCACTACCACTGCAGGATTCTTTCACCTGGTTTCTTAAAATTCCTTTTGGGGGCACCTGGGTGGTTCAGAGGGTTAAAGCCTCTGCCTTCAGCTCAGCTCATGGTCCCAGGGTCCTGGGATGGAGCCCCGCATAGGGCTCTCTGCTTAGGGGGGAGCCGGCTTCCTCCTCTCTCTCTGCCTGCTTCTCTGCCTGCCTGTGATCTCTGTCAAGTAAATAAATAAAATCTCTTAAAAAAAAAATTCCTTCTGAATGGTCTCTCTACATCCACCCCTGCTCTTTTTGATTCTCTTCTCCGTGTCACAACCAAATGATCTTTTAAAAGAGCCCACATCTTTTTTGTTTAAACTCCTTAAGTGGCTCCCACCTAACATGGTACAAAAAAAGTCTTCATGATTAGTTCCCTGTCTACTTATCTGGTCTCATTTCACACCTTTCTCAAATATCATTACACATTTTCTTTTATAGAACAAATTATCATTTATGCTTACATATTTTTTGTGTAATTCTTTTGTCTTTTTCTTACCAGAGGAGTCCATATGCTTTATGGACTCTGCCTCTGATTTTGCATTCCAGTTGTGTGATTGTGAGACATCATTTAACCTATGCCATCTCAGTTTTCTCATTACTAAAGCAAAATATAAGAATAAATATATCTCATTGAGTAGTTATGCAGATTAAATGGAATGATAGTCATAAGAGTTTTTAGAACAGTACCTGGCACATTGTTCATGCAGAGTGAAGAAGAACTATTCATTACAGAATGTGCATTCCATCACATCACACCAAAATCTATTTGGCATATCAGTGCTTTTGCATGATACCTGATATAATTGTCTAATTTCTCAATAAATATTTCTTGGGTAAACAAAGAATAAATAATATAAAAACAAAAGTGAATACTTACCAGGGAATACCATTTCATATTTATAAAATTAAAGGGATAATATAAATATCTATTGAGAAGTACAACTGATTTCTGTATTTGGGTTTTTTTTTAAAGATTGTATTTATTTTTTTTGACAGAGAGAGAGACCGCGAGAGAGGGAACGCAAGTAGGGAGAGAGAGAGAGAGAGGGAAAAGCAGGCTTCCCACCCAGCAAGAAATCCATTACAGGCTTGATCCCAGGATCCTGGGATCATGACCTGAGCCAAAGGCAGACACTTAACAACTGAACCACCCAGGTACCCTATGTATTTGAGTTTTACAAGATGATAATGTAGGTACAAATCCTAAGACTTACAGCCCAAGAAACACAAATTTTGTTAGTGTTTTGATTCAGCTCATTTGGTGATCTTGGTTTTCCATAACTAGATTCAAAAGATATGGCTATAAAAACAAAACTACCAATTTATTGATTTAGAATGAGATATTTAATTACACAATGTACAAGAAGATTACTGCTTTGGCTATCACATCCCTTATATTCTAGGAAAGCAAACAAAAAGCCAAATTATTATAGGAAATGTCTTTGTTAGTCATAGAATCAGAGTAAAGGGAGTGGTTGGATGATATTCAAGCTCTGAAACTGAAACATAGCCATCTTCCCGCTGGCTACAATGACCTATTGAGAGACCACCTCCCCCTGAGTTGTTCTGACCCAGTTTTCCTCTTGGTGAATGTATAGCTTTTGCTAGACATTATGCAGGCTACTTGTTCGTGATAATATTTTTCTTCTTTTTCAGATCATTGAATTGCTATGGCTATATTCTAAGGGAACAATTTGATCTCCCTTTCATTACACTTAGGCATTTCTTGAAACTTCTTGGTAATATTTCTATAGTTCTACAGATTCATTTTAGGGTTTGTTTGTTTGTTTGTTCGTTTTTGTTTTTTGTCTTTTAACCAAGAGTTAGTCTCATTTTTGGTGTCAAGATTTCATTGCTTTCATTCTGGAGCCAACTACTGATGTCTACAATATGCCAAATAACTGATATTTTTAATATAACTTATTTTCAAGTTTGCACTATTTTTTTTGTTTTGTTTTGTTTTTAAGATTTTATTTATTTATTTATTTGACAGACAGATCACAGTAGGCAGAGAGGCAGGCAGGAAGAGAGAGGAGGAAGCAGGCTCTCCGAGAAGCAGAGAGCCCGATGCGGGGGGCTTGATCCCAGGACCCTGGGATCATGACCTGAGCCGAAGGCAGAGGCTTTAACCCACTGAGTCACCCAGGCACCCTGCACTATTTTCTATATAAGAAGAACAACTGGGTTATTTTTAAAGGTTTTTAAAAGATTTTTATTTATTTATTTGAGAATGAGAGAGACAGAGAGAGCATGAGAAGGAGATGGTCAGAGGGAAAAGCAAACTCCCTGCCAAGCAAGTGGGACTTGATCCTCTGACTCCAGGATCACCACCTGAACTGAAGGCAGTTGCTTAACCAACTGAGCCACCCAGGTGCCCTATAGTTGTTTAATGTTTTTAATGTTTACTTATTATGATAATCAAAGCAACCTGCCAAAATTCAATTTAGGGAGACTTGTAGAATGCAAAAAGAAAGGAACAATGTGTAGACTTGGTGGCAACATTTTGGACGTACCTAAACCTGAGACTTATACGGAAAATAGAAGGTAAGTAAGGATGCTGCTTTCTTCAGTTTAAGAAAAGTCATAGAACAGATTTTTATTTAAAATGATGTCAACATAGACACCTGGGTGGCTTAATCCTTTAAATGCCTGACTCCATTTTGACTCAGGTCATGATTTCAGGGTCCGGGGATCCAGCCCTGTCCAGCTCAGAACTCTGCAAGCTATCTGCTTTAGGATTCCCTCTGCCACTGCCACTGCCCCGTCCTCCACCCCCCGCCAAGCTCACATGCTCTCTCTCTCTCTCAAAAAAATAGATAAATATTTTTTTAAATAGATAAATATTTAAAAAATAAAATGTCTTAAAAATTTCCTCCTGATGAATAAATCTTCACAAATTGTTGAAACTGAAACTTTAAATTTTTCTTCTTGTTGGATTACAGAAAGAAATGTCATTTTATAGTTTCAATAAGTGTTTCTGTGAGAGATGACTTTAAAACTATTGTTAGGTAGAGTAAAATTTCCATTTACTTGGACTAACCAGTGAGGAGAAGCTAGTTAGAATGTAATGAAACGTCTGAAGTGGTTGTTATTATTTTCAAAGCTAGGGATAAATAAAACAGGCTAACTCCAGCCTCTATTAATGAGACATGGCAAAGAATTCATAGTGAGCATATAGGTTGCTTTAAAATACAATTAATATCCAAACAAGATCTCAGAAGAAATGTTACGAATACTTAAGTGAACCAACAACTCTACTATTAATTTTTTTAAACTTATTTTTCAAAATTATATAAAATTGTATTCTAAGAACCATTTCAAATCATTACAAGGTTGAGGTCTGTAAGGCACAACTAAGGACTTTACATTACAAATTTTGAAGATGGAAAGTTGAAGCAGTTATTTTTTTAAATAGTAGCTTCATGTGTTTTATGATCTTCGGAGTTTTTAATGCCTGCACATTCCTAATTATGATTACAATTACTGGCTCAGTTACAATTGAATGCGTGATTACATGGGAGCATTTCAGGTAATAAGTTAGATATTTTAACTCAGTAATTGCCAGTGATTAATTTTATTTTTCCAGATTGTTTTTTGGTTGAATTTGAAAAGTTGGCTTATTATTTCCTTGAACCGTAATTGCCTCTAAATTATGCACAAGGCTCTAAGTTCTGAGTTAATTATATCCTAGTGAGCTCTTTTAAATCAAACTCAGAAATTTCAAGGTGCACACATCATAAGAACCTGTTAAATCCTTTAACATGTGTCTAGGTAAAGAACCACCATGCATGATTGATGACAGAGGTTTTTTGAAGTCCTTTCAATTCTGTGATGCCAATCACTAGAGGCATTAAAATTTATCTCTATTGAAGAATTTATAGAGATTCACAATATTAAGATTATGCTGGTGAAACTTTGACCAATGCCTTTTATCCCAGCTTCTTTAGGAAGCAAAAGCTCCTGGTCTGAATTAGGGAAAAAATGTAGGCAAAGAAAGTGTTAGGTTACAACCATTTGATTTAACCTATATTCATTATAAATCCAAACATGAGAAACAAAATGGCATAATAAATAACAGAATGAAAAATACTGAAGGCAAAGTATGGAGATGTCTCAATGATGTTACAATTGATTCTTAAAATAAATAAGTAGCTGTAATGAAATATTCCTTCACTTACCTGTTCATTTATTTCAAAGGTGTCATGAGTTCTGACTCGAGAGTACTGCAGCAAACTCATTCGCTTTTCATTCCTCTGATAGTGTATAGAAATAAGACATTTTTAGAAGTATAAACCCTAAGCAATGAAGTCTACCATAAGGTAGGGTTAAAAAGTGAAAAAGAAGAAAGATAAATGTATTTCTGGAAGACTGGAAGCAGTTGGAAACACACTGATGTGTTGAAAGGTATCATAAAGCAAAGAAAGAAACATTTCATAATATGTACAACAAAACTTCGGTGGAGTCAGAACTCAAACTTCCTAGGTAAAGGAGAGAGAGCCTAAGGGCTTTAAAACATGACATTAGTTAATTATATCTTTTTAGACAGCTACTCCAGGTAGCTGCCCCCACTACACATATCCTTACTTTATCTACAAATGAAAAAGAACAAAGAAACAAACTGGTATCAAACTTACTATTAGCAACATTGGATGTAAAAAATTAAAACCATTCATGTGGGAAACATTTTTTAAGGCTCTTTTTGAGGTTCAACTGAATTATTGATCAAGAGTGAAAGTAAGAGTTATTTTTAGACATATAAGAATTCATAAAGTTTGCTTTTCATTCACTCTTCCTGAGAAAGGCATTTGAGGACGTGCATCAGAAAAACTAGGGATAAAACCAAGAAAGAGATAAAAGAACTAGCCTCAGAATGAAATGATCATGATGCTAGGAGAGCTTTGAAGAAGACCCAGAAAATAAAAACTGAATATAAAAAAATAAGTAAATAAGTGTGATGAAAAGAAATTAAGAGATGGAGGACTTGGGCAGATAAAGAGAAATTATTTTTAAAAATCAAGGGGAAATCCTAAATTGGGAAACATCACTGAAATTAAGAATCAAATGGATGTGTTTAGCAGCAGGTTGGAAATGACAAAAGAGAGAATTAGTGATAGAGTTAGTAATCGTGCCTATATCAGAAGAAAGTATCCAGACTAGGACATAGAGAAATCAAAGCATGGGGTGTAAGACACAGTGCATATGAAGTTTTTTAAAAGCCTAACATATGTATAGTGTCCAGAAAGTAGAAGAGCAAGAAAAAAAGTATAAAAACAGTATTTGAAAAGATAATGGCTGAGAATCTTCTAAAACCTTGCAAAAACAATTAAATCACAGATACAACAAATTCTGTAAACCTATATAATTAAAAAAAAACAATAAAACACTTAACCTGGTGAAGTCATAGTAGTGAAAAACAAACACGTAAAGGAAAGGAAATGGCATATTATATTCAAAGAAACAATAAGAATGAGAGCTGACCTTGAGTACAAAAAATGAAGTCAAAAAACAATGGAATTGTATCCTCAAAAATATTGGGAGGAGAAGGAGCTTAAACATCCCTCTGGCTTGGCATTCTGTATTCATTGACAATATTCAAAAAAAATAAGAGAAAATGAAGAACATTTAGATAATAGAATAAAAGGTAATACTGATATAATTCAGCAGCAGCAGAATCATATTAAAGAAACTACTAAGGAGAATTCTTCATACAGAGAAATTGTGGCGATTCTGGAAGAAAACAAGAGCAATAGGAAAAGTATATATGTGGGTAAATGTGAATGTTGATTTATAAAATCAACAATAAAATCTATGGTGATGTAAATTATATATAATAATATTATATAGCATATATAATATATAAAATCATTCAATTTATGTATTATTTATTAATATATTATTTTATTATGTATAATTTATTATATATTATATTTATGATTTATATAGTACATGCTGTGTTACTTAATATATTATGCATTATTTGTTAATTATATTATATCATTATAATATTTATTAATTATATGTTATATACTATATATACTCTATAATAATATTTGGTATATATACTCTCCAAGATTAAAGCATAAAAGAGAGGAGGATATAAAAGCAGTTATAATATTCTAAGGTCTTTGAAAATTGTAACAGTACTAATTTTCATATACTTCAAGTCATGAATATATGAGACGTTTGCAGGAACACAACCAGCAGAACACAAAAAAAACCACATAATTAACAAGCTAATGTGTACAAAGAGATATGAGCAGAAAGAGCTTAAAGTTGATTGTTATGTAGAATGACATAGAGGAGAGATGCGGTGGAATACTGTTGCTTTCATTATGTAAGTTCTTTTGGCCTATTTGATTTTTTAATATATTAATGTGTTTATTAAAACTATTTTAAAATTACCATACTGTGTAGCTGAAAGTTGCATGTTTGAATCAGGAAGCTCTGAGTTTAATCCTATTTTGCCACTAATTAATTGGTGACATTTACTATGTTACTTAAACTTCTGAACAGAATACTGTGTTTAGAAAGTTTATTTACAATAAATATTCAGAGTCTGTTAGTATTTTCACATAGGTTTTATAATTTTTTCGCTTACCAGTATTTTATATATGATATATTTGTCAAAAAAACCCAACTTTACAATATTGTTTTTAAATGTTAGAAGAATATCCCATTGCAATATATGCCCTCCTTAATACTATATATTGCAATATAGGCAAACAATGAATCATGGAACACTACATCAAAAACTAATAAAGTACTGCATGGGGACTAACATAACACAATAAGAATAAAAAAAGAGTATCCCATTATATGCAAGTCACAATTTGTTCTTTCGATGCCCTAATTTTAACAACTTAGTTTCTGTATTTTTTTTGTAATTATAGACAATGCCATGACAAGCATTCTGAAAACCAAATTTTGGTATATATCATAGGAATATTACTTTAGGATTAAGAACTAGAAGTGGAATTCCTAGGGCACATAACATATGCATTTTTTTATTCTTTTACCTTTTTGTTTGTTTTGTTTTGTATGCATTATTAAGGAGTTTATTTCGTATTGCCAAATTGCCCTCAAAAAATTTTGTAAAGCTTTTCCCTTAATTTTTATTTATAAAATAGAAGTGGCTATATTTCTATAATCTTAACATACCGAATATTGTATTTCTTTATATGCTTTGCCAATATCATGTGATTAATATATTATTGTTCATATATAATATTATATATAATATAATATATTATTAATATAATATTGCTCAATATATCTGTTTGTATATTTAGGTGTTTCTGTACTTTGTTACTTTTTAACTTTTGTATTATACTTTAATACATAGTCTTTGTTTATCAGTCTACTTTTTCAAGACATTCGTGACTATTCTCAATAATACAGACAAAAATAATATTAAATGTGGCAGGCACATTTAATTAATTAATTTAGTCACTTACTCCCTCAGCCATGTGTGGTTTGACAAGACGATGTAGTGATGGTGTGGGTGGCTGTTGTGTTTTCTTTTCTTTCTTTTTTTTTTCCTGAAAATTAATTACATTTCTCTAATTATTATATGAGTGCATAGGGGGAAGGTTGAATATACTAAACAATAGAAATCTAGTACAAAAATGTATATGGGGATTATATTTTTCTAGCTCTTGTCCACTATAAAATGTGTTTCTGTCTCTTTTACAGACTTCAGATTTATTGTGCATGAAATTCTTGGGTCACTAACATTTTCACTCAGTCCTCATGGTGATGATCCTTTGTCTTCGAGCATTTAGTACAGTGTTAGTCTATATTCTCTAAATATGGTAAGACAGAGGGAAGAGAACAACGGCTTTATTGGTGGATCAGACTCTGAAGGTAAAGGGAAAGAAGCAGGAGGGGGCAGAGAACATATAGCCTGGGAAATGGATCTGAACTTGTGTAAGGGAAGAAGGAAGGCAAGCTAGCTGGGCAGCGAACGTTCTCCTATGGATCTATCCATCCTGAGGCATCTGATGGATGCTGAGTTTTGGTCAACTCAGCAGGAAGCCCCAGAGTGAACAACTCCTCTTAAGGAGTCCCAAGCTGGGTAGAAAGTCTTTGTAGAAAGTCTTTTTTTTTTTTTTTTTTTTTTCTTCCCTTCCTCTTCTGTGACTTGTCTTCTCATTTTCTTAACAGAGTCTTTCATACAGTAGTACTTTTTATTTTGATAAAGATTTCTACAGACCATGCTTTGGTGTTATATCCAAGAATTCTTTGCTTAGTCTAAAGGCTTCAGTGATTTTCTGCTGTTTTCTTATAGAAATTTTTTTTTCTTTCACATTTAGGTCTATGATCCATTTAAAAATTAACTTTTATATAAGGTATGAAATACGGGTTGAAGTTCATTTTTTTGTTTCTTTTTGGCATGCGGATGTTCAGTCATTCTAGCAATCAGCCAACATTTCCCCAATTGAATTTGTCTGTCTTATATCAATTGTGGATATGTGTAGGTCTATTTCTAGGTAACTCTATTTCATCAAGCTGTTTGTCTATCTTTATGCCAGTAAAACACTTTTAATTATCACAACTTTAAAGTGCTTTGATTTTGTAGGGGGTGACACCTACCTCATATTTTTTCTTTAAAACTTTTTAAAAAATTCTTTTAGAATCTTTATTTTTCTCTGAATTTTAGAACGATTTTGTCACATTCCACAAAAATGTCCTATAGAAATTTTTGTTAGTCTTGACCCAAAGATCTCACCATTTCTAATTATTTGTCACCACATAATTGGTGTTAATTGGAAACTTTTCCTGATATGGAAAAGAACTGCTTGGATGTCTTTTCCATGTGGCTTAAGCATATGAATAAAATAAAGCAATAGTTGGAAAAAATAATAGAATTATAATTTAATTAGTAGAATTGAATTAACAGATAATGTGGAGAATTTGATGTCACTCTGATAGGGAATTTGCCCATTCAGTAATTTTATATATTTTCTGTTTATTCAGCCTTCAAAAGTTTAGGAATACTTTCCTATAGGGTGCCTGGGTGGCTCAGTGGGTTAAAGCTTCTGCCTTCGGCTCAGGTCATGATCCCAGGGTCCTGGGATCGAGCCCCGAGTTGGGCTCTCTGCTCCTCAGGGAGCTTGCCTCCTCCCCTCTCTCTCTGCCTGCCTCTCTGCCTACTTGTGATCTCTGTCTGTCAAATAAATAAATAAAATCTAAAAAAAAAAAAAAAAAGGAATACTTTCCCAAAAGATCTTACACATTTTGGTGGATTTATTTCTAGATACTTTATAGTTCCATTTGCTTTTATAAGTCAAATCCTTTTTAAAATCTCACTTCCTAAATGATCATTGCTAATGTATATAAATACTAATTTATCTTTTTTTTTTAATTTTTTATTTTTGATAAACATATATTTTTATCCCCAGGGGTACAGGTCTGTGAATCACCAGGTTTACACACTTCACAGCACTCACCAAATCACATACCCTCCCCAATGTCCATAATCCCACCCCCTTCTCCCAAACCCCCTGCCCCCGGCAACCCTCAGTTTGTTTTGTGAGATTAAGAGTCACTTATGGTTTGTCTCCCTCCCAATCCCATCTTGTTTCATTTATTCTTCTTCTACCCACTTAAGCCTCCATGTTGTATCACCACTTCCTCATATTAGGGAGATCATATGATAGTTGTCTTTCTCTGTTTGACTTATTTCGCTAAGCATGATACGCTCTAGTTCCATCCACGTTGTTGCAAATGGCAAGATTTCATTTCTTTTGATGGCTGCATAGTATTCCATTGTGTATATATACCACATCTTCTTGATCCATTCATCTGTTGATGGACATCTAGGTTCTTTCCATAGTTTGGCTATTGTGGACATTGCTGCTATAAACATTCGGGTGCATGTGCCCCTTTGGATCACTACATTTGTATCTTTAGGGTAAATACCCAATAGTGCAATTGCTGGGTCATAGGGCAGTTCTATTTTCAACATTTTGAGGAACCTCCATGCTGTTTTCCAGAGTGGCTGCACCAGCTTGCATTCCCACCAACAGTGTAGGAGGGTTCCCCTTTCTCCGCATCCTCGCCAGCATCTGTCATTTCCTGACTTGTTGATTTTAGCCATTCTGACTGGTGTGAGGTGATATCTCATTGTGGTTTTGATTTGTATTTCCCTGATGCCGAGTGATATGGAGCACTTTTTCATGTGTCTGTTCGCCATCTGGATGTCTTCTTTGCAGAAATGTCTGTTCATGTCTTCTGCCCATTTCTTGATTGGATTATTTATTCTTTGGGTGTTGAGTTTGCTAAGTTCTTTATAGATTCTGGACACTAGTCCTTTATCTGATATGTCATTTGCAAATATCTTCTCCCATTCTGTCAGTTGTCTTTTGATTTTGTTAACTGTTTCCTTTGCTGTGCAAAAGCTTTTGATCTTGATGAAATCCCAGTAGTTCATTTTTTCCCTTGCTTCCCTTGCCTTTTGCGTTGTTCCTAGGAAGATGTTGCTGCGGCAGAGGTCGAAGAGGTTGCTGCCCGTGTTCTCCTCAAGGATTTTGATGGATTCCTTTCGTACATTGAGCTCCTTCATCCATTTTGAGTCTATTTTTGTGTGTGGTGTAAGGGAATGGTCCAGTTTCATTTTTCTGCATGTGGCTGTCCAATTTTCCCAGCACCATTTATTGAAAAGGCTGTCTTTTTTCCATTGGACATTCTTTCCTGCTTTGTCGAAGATTAGTTGACCATAGATTTGAGGGTCTATTTCTGGGCTCTCTATTCTGTTCCATTGATCTATGTGTCTGTTTTTGTGCCAGTACCATGCTGTCTTGATGATGACAGCTTTGTAATAGAGCCTGAAGTCCGGAATTGTGATGCCACCAACGTTGGCTTTCTTTTTCAATATCCCTTTGGCTATTCGAGGTCTTTTCTGGTTCCATATAAATTTTAGAATTATTTGTTCCATTTCTTTGAAAAAGATGGATGGTACTTTGATAGGAATTGCATTAAATGTGTAGATTGCTTTAGGTAGCATAGACATTTTCACAATATTTATTCTTCCAATCCAGGAGCATGGAACATTTTTCCATTTCTTTGTGTCTTCCTCAATTTCTTTCATGAGTACTTTATAGTTTTCTGAGTATAGATTCTGTGTCTCTTTGGTTAGGTTTATTCCTAGGTATCTTATGGTTATGATAAATACTAATTTATCTTTTTATCTTGTATTCAACAATACTGCAAAATATTTTAACTGAGTCTAATTATTTACTCTAGATTTCTTTTGATTTTCTTAGCTGATAATCTTATTTTTAGGAACATCTGTATTTTCTGTTTCTCTCCTTTTATCTCTTCTCCTGTCTTTCTCCTGCTTCTCTTCCTCCTGTTTTTCCTCCTCCTGCTGTCAAGTATTCCAGTGAGATGTTACATAATAGTGACAGTGAGTGCCCTAGTTTTTTTCTTGATATTAGAGGAAAAGTTTCTAAAGTTTCAAAATAAGACATTTTCTTTACAATAGATTTGAGAGATGCCCTTTACTAACTTAAGAAAATTCTTATCTATTACTTGTTAAGAGTTTGTTGGTTTATTGTAAAAAGTATTAAATATCAAAAATGGAATCACTGTATGAGAACAAAATTTAATTACATGTCTTGTGATTACTGATAGACTTACTTTTCTATAATACGTTTTTCCATTTGCTTTTCATTGGGCAATTTTTTCTTTGTCAGTGATATATTCCTGACCCCATCCTGAGTCTACTGAGTATAACTGTTTAAAGGGTAATGGGTAGAGTTGGAGTCTGTATTAAGAAAGAGAACCTTTCCAGGTCAAGTGCCTGATAAGATAGTTTTTGAAATTATATCCACAGAATGAAGTGCACACTCCTTGCTCCTTAACAAAGAAAATAGTCCCATTATAAAGACTTTTCCTTATGTCTCCAAGCCATGTCTCTTGTCTTCCCCTCTCATGTTTGGTGTCACTATGATGCTGAACTTCCTTATGTTATGGTGTACTCTTAATCTAAATTCTTTTCCTTTTTCAGTGTTGCCCAGATACAGCTGATATCTACTCACCATTTAACAGTTACTTGGTTGTGTTAGCTTGGGTTAGGCTGAAGATGCTCGTCACCTGGTTCTCTGTCGCATCACAGGGCATTAGAAATCTCTGTTCAGAGCCTCTGTGAGTTCTTTGAGATTGAGACTTGTGTCTTATTCACCAGCAAGTTCCCAGTGCCTAGAGTAGTGCCTACACATGGTCACTGCACAGCACAAGCTACTGAAATGGAACGAATTTGTTCATGTAGAAAGCTCAAAATTGAACTTATTTTTGTGGTTTTGTTTTGTCTGTTTTATATTTTTGTTTTGTTTTGTTTGTTTGTTTGTTTGTTTGTTTTTTCCCTGAGCCCTCATCTGTATAACTTGGGGCAGATTTCAGACTCTGACAATGACGTTCAGTCTTTTCCAGTGCTCTTCAATAATGCCAAATGCTTTTTTGATGGACCAGCACCGTTCTTTCCTCAGAGGGAGTTTAAAGCTCATTTCTCAAGTCAGTTAACTCTTTCATGACAACAAAGTCTTTCAGTGAGAACACATTACAAGTCAACACCTAACTTCTCCAAGGAGGAGAAATGACAGAATATATCTCTGTGTTTCTACAGAGATATGAAAAACTGTGGGGTTTTATTTTTTCCTGTTATATCCTAGTGACATCCATTGACAAGCATTTTAAAAAACAGCCATATATGAAAGACATGACTTTGGAAAAGTAGAAAAAGGAAAAGTTTGAGGGAAGAATTTTAAACTCTATTTAAAATTAATCAATATTTGGGGACAGATATACAATTTCTATTAGGGAAAAAAAAATACAGTGGAATCCTTATAATTTCCTGGCTTTTAGTCTTAGTTACTGAGCCTTCCTTCTCCATTACTATCATGGACTGAGGTTCCCATAAGTGAGACATACAGTTATCTTGTCCAGGGAATAAGCTTTATTTATATCCTTACCTACAACATCATATGAACATGGTAAGGATTAGTTTTATTTGGTTATTATAGTTTATTAAGTCCCAGCAAGTCATTAATATAGCAAACCTGCTCTTTAAAAGGATTCATAGCACTTTTAAGAATCACACAGGACTAAAGCAGTTAAATAAATAGCGTCTTTTTTTTTTAACATATCTTTTTTTTTTTTTTAAGATTTTATTTGTTTGACAGAGAGAGACACAGTGAGAGAAGGAACACAAGCAGGAGGAGTGGGAGAGGGAGAAACAGGCTTCCAGCTGAGCAGGGAGCCCGATGTGGGGCTCGGTCCCAGGACCCGGGGATCATGAGCTGAGCCAAAGGCAGCCACTTAATGATTGAGCCACCGAGGCGCCCAAATTAATAGCTGTCTTGACTGATAAAAAGATTTCCCAAAATAGAGCCAAGAAAGATTCTCTTATACTCACCACTGACCCTGCTCTCTGGAGCAGATTTCACCTCTATCTGCTCTTTCCCAGTGATAAAAAAATCCTTAAAGTTATATCTATCTTCACAATTTTCAGATTGTTCTCACATATGCTTTCTTGGATAATTCATTGAACAACTCTTTGTAAAATGCTTTATAGCATTTCCATTTTGTGTAAATATAGCCAAGACCCCAAGAAGGTAACTTGGCTGACTTCACTCAAAAGCTATCATGCTAACATGCAGACTCACACCGAGTGACCCCAGCACCACTGAACTCCAAGCAAGTCATGCTGTGGCAGTGACAGTATACTCTAAAGGACTATTTACATTTTAGATACTGTAATATAATATAATATATTCAAAACCATTGGCGAGAGGGTGGCATCAAGACTCTTCCAAATCTTTCTTGCCTTGTCATTTTTCATAGAATTTTCACAGGCTGTCAGTGGTAGGAGACAAACAACATAATTCTTTTTTTTATTTTTATGTTTGTGTGTGTGTTTTTTTTTTAATTTTTTATCGGCATATAATGTATTATTTGCTTCAGGGGTACACAGATGCTGAGGTCTGTGAATCATCAGTCTTACATAATTCACAGCACTCACCATAGCATATACCCACCCCAATGTCCAAACTCTAGCCATCCTATCGCTCTCTCTTCAGCCCCCAGCAACCTTCAGTTTATTTCCTGAGATTAAGAGTCTCTTATGGTTTGTCTCCCTTCCCAGTCCATCTTGTTTCATTTATTCCCTTTTTACCCCTCACCACCCCCCGCCCTGCCTCTCAATTCCTCATATCAGAGAGATCAAATGATAATTGTCTTTCTCTGATTGACTTATTTCACTTAGCAAGATTTTAGGGATTTTGATGGCTGCATAGTATTCCATCATATATATATATATATATATATCACATCTTCTTTAACCATTCATCTGTTGATATACATCTAGGTTCTTTACATAGTTTGGCTATTGTGAACATTGCTGTTATAAACGTTTGGGTGCACATGCCCCTTCTGATCACTACGTTTGTATCTTTAGGGTAAATACCCTGTAGTGTGATTGCTGGGTTGTAGGGTAACTCTATTTTCAACTTTTTGAAGAAGCTCTGTACTGTTTTCCAGGGTGGCTGCACCAGCTTGTATTCCCACCAACAGTGTAGGAGGGCTCCCCTTTCTCTGCATTCTCACCAACATAGCCATTCTGACTGGTGTGAGGTAGTATCTCACTGTGGTTTTGATTTGTATTTCCCTGATGCTGAGTTATGTGGATCAGTTTTACATATATCTGTTGGCCATTTAGATTTCTTCTTTGCAGAAATGTCTGTTCATGTCTTCTGCCCATTTTTTGATTGGATTATTTGTTCTTTGGGTGCTGAGTTTGATAAGTTCTTCATAGATTTTGGATACTAGCCCTTTACCTGATATGTCATTCGCAAATATCTTCTCCCTTTCTGTCAGCTGTCTTTTGCTTTTGTTAACTTTTTCCTTTGTTGTGCAAAAGCATTTGATCTTAGGGAAATCCCAATAGTTCATTTTTACCCTTGTTTCCCTTGTCTTTGGCGATGTTTCCAGGAAGAAGTTGCTGCAGCTGAGGTCAAGAGATTGCTACCAGTGTTCTTAAGAATTTTGGTGGATTCCTATCTCACATTGAGGTCTGTCATCCATTTTGAGTCTATTTTCATGTGTGGTATAAAGAAATGGTCCAGTTTCATTCTTCTGCATGTGGCTGTCCAGTTTTCCCAATACCATTTGTTGAAGAGACTGTTTTTTCCATTGGACATTCTTTCCTGTTTTGTTGATGATTAGTTGACCACATCATTGAGGGTCCATTTCTGGGTTCTCTGTTCTGTTCCATTGATCTATGAAACAACATGTTGCTATACAAGAAGGAGAAACAGATGACACTGAGGGCCATTCCCCTTAATGGAGACTCTATATCCAGGATGAGAACTTTATACTTACTCTGCACCCTAACAGGAAAAATAGATTTACTTTTATGATCTCACCTAAACAAACAGGGGTACCTAGGTGACTCAGTTGGTTAAGCATCTGCCTTCAGCTCAGGTCATGATCCCAGGGCCCTGGGATTGAACCTCACATTGGCCTTCCTGTTCAGCAGGAAGCCTGCTTGTCCAGCTCCTTCTGCCTGCTGCTCACCTTTCTTGTGCTCTCTCTCTGTGTCAAATAAATAGATAAACTCTGTTAAAAATAGTAAAAATAAAACAAACAAACGAACAAAAAGAAATTGTACCTTGCCTAAAGACAACATTTTCCTCTGTGTACCGGCTTTATCTTACATTTACTTTATTGGCAATGCATGCAACTTCTGATGGGAACATTTATTTCTAGAATTAGTTTGACCAAATTTCAAATGCCTCCAATGGAACAGCTTGTACTAATAAATAGATCTCCCTCTCACTTCAAAACCTACTACTACATGATTTTTAAAGCACATTTATCAGAAACCCCTAGACAATCCTCCAACTTCAATTGAACCAATTAATTTTATGCAATGAAAAATCTAAAGGAAGTCTCTTGACTGCCTCCCTGACACTTTATATCCTGTGATATTTCATTTTTAGCAAGAAGTGATTGAGAGCAATAGACATGACTATTTTTTAAAATGGTATTTGGGACTCCAATCTACTTTTTTTTTTGTTGTTAGCAGTACTCTCCGCCTGACACCCACTCATGCTTTGAAGTCTTACCTCATTGTGTCATAACAATGATGTGTCATTTCTTAATTTGGAAGATCTGAGAGAGAAATTAGGTTATCTGAAGAAAGCAATTAGAAATATATATTACATAGTAGAGTTCATGGAGGTTTTTATTGACATGCCTTATCATGACCATCTTATTTAAATGGGTGGACAGCTTTTAACACCTAGGATAAAATGTAGATTCCTTTTTTTGTTTGTTTGTTTTTAGATCATGATGTTGAGCCACAAAGTACCCAAGACTTCTTTTTATTCAAGTTTTTTTTTTTTTTTTTTGACTACAAAAATGCATTTCTTCAAGTGAAACATTATATTCCTAGTTATGGTAACAGTCAGATGATATAAAGGATACTTACTCATCTCCTTAGATTTTTGCCATCTGAATATAGAATGCCTGCTATTTCTATTATTATGTTATTATAAAATTGTTACTCTACAAGTTTTCCATTTTGCTTCTAGCTCTTTAGAACTTATATTATAAATTCTATTTAACATTTAAAACCAAAACCTTGAGAGACATCAGGATACTATCTAAATATTTAGCCTTATAAAACTATTTAGCCAGACTTACTAACACAGAAAAGGCAAAAGTGAAAGAAGAAAGAGAAAAGAATCAATATCTAGAATAAAGAATGGGACATCATTACATATCTTATAGGAATTAAAAGGCTAGTCAAGGAATATGAACAAAATTATGACAGTGAATCTCATAGCTAAGATAAAATAGACAAATTCCTTGAAAAATATAAATTACCAAAAATTTCTCAAGAAGGTGTAACCAGGGCACCTAGGTGGTGCAGTTGATTGGGCATCCAATGTTGGTTTCTGCTCGGGTAGTGATCTCAGGGTTGTGAGAGGGAGCCTTGTCAGGCTCTGTGCTTAGCACAGTATCTGCTTGGGATTCTTCTGCCTCTCCTTCTGCTCCTTCCCCGACCACGTCCACCCACCACATGCCCTCTTTTTTTCTCTCTCTCACTCAAATCAATAAATAAAATCTTAAAAAAAAGAAGGAACTGTAGCCAGATAGCTGGATTATTATTATTAATGAAAAATTCAGAGTTAAACCCTTTTTACCAGAAGACTTTAGGCCTAGATAGTTTCTTTCTTCTTCTTCTTCTTCTTCTTCTTTTTTTTTTTTT
This sequence comes from Mustela putorius furo, assembly GCF_011764305.1. Lineage (NCBI taxonomy): Eukaryota > Metazoa > Chordata > Mammalia > Carnivora > Mustelidae > Mustela > Mustela putorius. The sequence goes on from NW_025421987.1 coordinate 79,664,974, forward strand.
TTTTTAAGATTTATTTGTTTATTTGAGAGAGAGAGAAGGAGCAAATAGGGGAAGGGGCAAAGGGAGAGAGAGAATCCTGAAGCAGATTTCCTGTTGAGCAGGGAGTCTGACATGGCTCAACCCCAGGACCCTGAGATCATGACCTGAGTTGAAATCAGGAGTTGGGTGCTTAAGCAACTGAGCCACCCAGGTGCCCAGGCCTAGATAGTTTCAATGAAAAATTCTACCAAACATTTAAGGTAGCAATATTACAAAGATAACATATAATTTATGTTAAATATGTAATATAATATTATAATATATGTAATATTATAATAAATAATGCATAATATAGAATTATATTAGACAATTTCTCTTTTTTGACATATAGTTGGAAAGAAATATTTTTTGTATTCAATTTGGTACTATCTGCTTTTTCATTGTAGTTTTCAGAATTGTCTTTAAGTCTTCAATTCCAGTTACAGTGTAATAATTAGTTATATAATAATTACAGTGTAATATTAGCTTCAGGTGTACAATATAGTGATTCAGTCCTTCCATACATTACCTGGTGCTCATCACAAGTGCTCTCCTTCATCTCGCTCCTCTATTTAACTTATCCCCCCACCTCCCTCCTCTAGTAACCATCAGTTTGTTCTCTATAACTAAATCTGTTTCCTTATCTCTCTCTCTCTGTTTTTCCCAATTGCTTGTTCGGTTCATTTCTTAGATTCCACGTGTGAGAGAAATTGTATGGTATTTGTCCTTCTCTGACTGACTTATTTTGCTTAGCATAATACTCTCTAGCGCCATCCACATCATTGTAAATAGCAAGCTTTTTTTTAATGACTGAATAATATTCCATTGTGTATATACATACATCCTCTTTATCCATTCATCAGTCAATGGACACTTGGTCTGCTTCCGTGTCTTGACTATTGTAAATAATGGTGCAATAAACATAGGGGTGCATGTATATCCCTTTGAATTAGTATTTTTATATTCTTTGGGTAAATACCCAGTAGTGCAATTGCTGGATCATAAGGTAATTTTATTTTAACTTTTTGAGGAACCTCCATACTGTTTTCCGCAGTGACTGCACAAGTTTCCTTTCCTACCAACAGTGCACAAGGGTTCCTTTTTCTCCACATCCTTGCCAACACCTGTTATTTCTTGTGTTGTTGATTTTATCCACTCTGACAGGTGTGAGGTGATATCTCATTATAATTTTGATTTGCATTTCCCTGATCATGAGTGATGTTGAGCACCTTCTCATGTGTCTCTTAGACATTTAGAAGTCTTCTTTGGAGAAATGTCTTTTCATAGCTTCTGCCCATTTTATTACTCAATTATTTAGTTTGTGGATCTTGAGTTTTATAAATTCTTTATATATTTTGGATACTAACCAGAAATTTTATTTAGACTGTAATTATTGGTGTGATTGGATTTAAATCTACCACTTTGATACTGTTTTGTTTTATTTGTTCTTTGTTTTTCCTTTTTTTTCTATCTCCTTTTGGCTTGAGTTTTATTATTCCATTTGCCTTCACTTACAACATGACTTACAAATTATATGTATGTGTGTGTATGTGAGTATGTGTGTGTGTATATATATATGTGTATGTGTGTATTTATATATAATGATTGCTCCAGGATTTATAATAAGCATCTTTATCTTACTCTTTACATTTAAATAATATTGTTCTATTCCATGTAAGTATAAGAACCTTACAACAGTATAATTCTGTTTCCTTTTTTCATCTTATGTGCTATAATTGATATGATTTTACTTCTTTTTTTTTAAGATTTTATTTATTTATTTGACAGGCAGAGATAACAGGTAGGCAGGGAGGCAGGCAGAGAGAGGGGAGGAAACAGGCTCTCCTCCAAGCAGAGAGCCTGATGTAAGGGCTCGATGAGGGGCTTGATCACAGCACCCTGAGACCATGACCTGAGCTGAAGGCAGAGGCTTAACCCACTGAGCCACCCAGGTGCCCCAGCATGGCTCTTGGATATATGTTCTCTGTCTTCCTTCCTGCCTCCTTTCCTCTCTTCCTTCTTTTCTTCCTTCTCTTCCTTCCTTCTTTCCTTCCTTCCTTCCTTCCTCCCTTCCTCCCTCCTTCTCTTTCTTTTCTATTTATGTTTTATTTTGGATAATTTTTATTTATCTATCTTCTAAATCACTGGTTATTCCTTCAGTAGTATCCCATCTGCCAATAAGCTCAGTGAAGGAAATCTTCATCTTTGATATTATTTTCTTTTTTACTAACACATATTCTGGTTTCTTTCTCTCTACTATAATTCTCATCTTTTCCTATATATAATTCACCTTTTCCACTAGAAACTTTAACACATTCATCATTGCTATTTAAAAAACCCATCTGATTATTCTAATATCTGGGGCATTTCTTTAGTTTTGTTACTCAACTATAGACAGTGGACCTCCTCTTCTTCTCCACCTCCTCCTCCTCCTCCTCCTCTTCCTCCTCTTCCTTCTTCTTCTTCTTCCCTTGCTTCATTGTGTGTCTTGTAGTGTTTGACTGAATAACACCGTGTGGAAAAGAACTATAGAATATGATGTATGTGGCATTTATATCAGTAAATGGCAACCCCTCCAGCTCTTTACTTGCGTCATCAGTGAGCTCTTAGTGTAAGGAGTGGATTCCATTATATCAACAGTTGATGTGGGCTTTGGCTTTTTCTTGGAACAGCTGTTTTTGGTGTAGCATAAGCTTTAGATCTACCAGTGTTTGGCTTCTATCTGCTGGGGCTTGCCTGAGGAGCTGGGGACTTTTCTCAGGGTTCAAATTCTCCCCTCAGATTTTGGTAGTACCTGCAGAGCTATGCCACAGAGTGTTTCTCTCCTGGCTCTTGTCCAATGGGACATTGTTTGTGCTTGTCATTTAGTGCTAGATTTGTCATGCAACTTGGGCAGATCTTGTTTTTTTTTTGGCCAGTTTTCAGCAGAACTTTTTTCCTGGGCTTCAGGGATGGGGCTTTCTTTCCATTCCTGGAAAGATTTTCTTTCCATTCTTTTTTCTGTGGCAGCCAAACTCTATGTGGTTGTAGGGAAAGATTTCCTGTCTTTTCTCTGGTAATAGCAGATCTCTTTTCACCAAGAGGGTAGGACACCAGGTTCAAGTAGAAGAAGTTTTGCTTCTATCTCTAACTCAGCAAGAATGGATCTCTGGCTGTGTCCTCAGGATGAGAGGCTTCCTTTCCCCTTACAGAGTCACACAGGTTCTACTTCTACTCCTACACCAGAAGCAATGCATCTTTACCCATGCTTTGGGGATGAGAGGGCTTATTTCCCCTTTTTAGCATATTAAGGCTTTGGTTTTGTAAAAAGGAACCATACAGAAAAGTAGCACAGATTTAGCTTGCTTACTAGCAGCTGCCAAGTCTCCTCCTTCACTTGAGCCACTGAACAGAACTCTACCTTGTCACTTGCCCTGTCTCCGATTTTCTAGGCACCTGATGGAGGTCTGCGGGAAAGATGTGAGAGAGTGTGAACTTCTCTTGTGTCTGGCTCTACCAGCTATTCTAAACCAGGATACCACATTGGTCTTTAAAAATTTGTTAGGCTTCAGCTCATTTCTTTTTGCCATCTTTGTCATATGTCCTGCGCTCTGACAAAGGTGAATGTGTTTGTGTACGCTGGCTCTCTTTAGATGAGGCGCATCCTTGTTTGGAATTCCGTTTACTTGAATGCCTTGTGACTTCAGCTCTCTGCTGGGTTAAGAAAATGATCATTTTGTAGATTATATAGCTTTTCTCCAGATTAAGGAGGGACCTCTGCTTTGCATCTTTCAACATTTTGAAAAGAAAAGTTAACTTGGGGCTAAAGCCTTTACAGTGTAAGTTATATAACAAGCCTTTGAAAGCATGTTTTTACCATTACCCTAGTCTCCTGAAGCTTATCTCCTCAAGCCTCTGCTCCCCTTCTATTTTTAATGTTTTACCAGAAGCTATGGAACAACTTCTGGGTGGTGTTCAGTAAGGGTAGAGGCAACCTCTATGCCCTTACACAGGCAATCAGTTGAAAAGATACAAAAGAGCTCTGGTCAGGTGTGCCCTTCTATTGTCTTTGGGCTTCCCACAGTGAATATTCATTGCTGCCATGGAACTAGTCATTTTCCTTGCCATATTGCCCTGGGCTTCTGCTGTGATCAGGATTCCCCTTGCTGTCTTGCAAGTTCAATTAAAGTTATATCAACATCATTAACAGCCTACAGCATAAACTCCTTAGTATCTTGAAGTCATTAGGTTATTAAATTTCAACTTATTCTCTCAGAAATGTCTTTAATATATTAGGTTTGTTCCATTTGAAATTTTGTTGTAATATCTCTTAAATTTCTTCCAATCTGTAATAATCTCACCTCCTTTTATGGTATTTATTTGTTGAAGAAATAGGGTCATTTGTCCCATAGAATATATCATATTCTGGATTTTGAAAAAAAAAAGTTTTATATTACTTAAATCTATTTTATTAAAAATTTAAAAATATAATGTTTTCCTTCTCTTTTTAACAATATGGTTACTAGCCAGAGTATCAATCAAATTATAAATTAGGCAAGTGTGGAAAAAGAACAGATGGAAGAAAGCAGAAAAGAAAGATGCTGACCCAGACTAATTTAGATGAGGTAGAAAAACTGGGGTAGTGAAATTTCATCAGGTTAGGCAACTTTCTCTCTTTGTCATCACCTTGACAAGTGTTAGAGAATGGAGTGGTTAGTAGAATATGTCTCCAACCACAAAATATGACAGTTTTGAAGAATTGGATATCTGATATCCAACTCCACAAATGTGGTGATAAATATAAGTGACATTTAGCCCTCTTAATAACATAAATAACAGTCACAAACATGGAGCCAGATTTCCTGCCACAAAATATAATTTTGGGTTTTACATGGACTTGCTAACTCTTTCCAACTAGACACAAAAGGCACTTATTTGGCTTTTCCAAGTGATATGTTGAAAATGAGAATCTTATGTCTACCAAGCCTGTTTGAATTAGGGACCTGGTTATGGATCTCCTTGCTAGATCATTTGGTATCTTCCCCACAATTTTTTAATGTTATAATGAGAGATTCAGGTCAATGTTAAGCTCAGCCTGCAGTTGGAAGTTCTGAAGTGCAGCAGTAAGCCTAAGGGGACCATGGAGAGGGAAAAAGAGAACTGTCCTAAGATTGTATGCATCCAACCTTCAAGTCACTTTTCACGCTGGCTGGGGCAACTTCTCAGCTTCTCTTTCTGTTGCCATGCTCTGTTACTGCCTCACCAGATGATCTGTCCACATATAGCCTCTTCCATTTGAAATACTGGGCTTTTGTTCTTATCACAATTTCTGTATTCTCACTTAAGTTATGCCTATTACAGCAAAATGACTTCCATAGAAGAATCATCAATCCAAGAATATAGGTACGAGCAAATTTTTTCTTGGCAAAGTAAATTCTAATCATCAAAATGTTCCTTTTTAGGAATGTTCTGAATATAAACTTATATGACGAGTTCTGTGTTTCTAAAGTAGGAGAGGTTTTATTGAACATCTAGTTAATCAACTGGTTGAGTGTCCTTAGGAATGCTTATTCAGGGGTGCCTGGGTGGCTCAGTGGGTTAAGCCTCTGCCTTCAGCTCAGGTCATGATCTCAGGGTCCTGGGATCAAGCCCCACATTGGGCTCTCTGCTCAGGGAGGAGCCTGCTTCCCCCGCTCTCTGCTTGTCTCTCTGCCTACTTGTAATCTCTCTCTCTGTGTCAAATAAATAAATAAAATCTTAAAAAAAAAAAAGGAATGCTTATTCAAGCTTTATTTTGATATCTTTTATTATAAACTGACCTAAACTAAATTGGATATACAAATATTTTGGCTCATTCGAATAGAAATCAATAATCAATGGTTATACACAGGAGAGGACTAGATACTGCTGTTATAACATCTTCCTAAGTAAGGAAAGCAAACTTCCTAAGTAATAAAAAATTAAATTCTTCTGGGGGTACCTGTCTGACTCAGTCAGAAGAGCATGTGACTCTTGATCTCAGGGTCATGAATTCAAGATGTAGAGATTACTAAAAAAAAGGAAATAAGTAAGCTTTAAAAAAATAAAATTCTTCTGCAAATACTGATATTTTTAAGCAAGCATACACAATATAGTATTATATACACTCTACCAATTCTTGGCTTTATTTATTTACCTTTTTAGGGTGCTAAGAATATACCTGAGATGAAAGATTCACTCAAGACAAATGCAACAAATGCAGTATTATAGAAGTAGGACTCAGATGACTCCTAGTCAGACTTTAATAGCCAACATTCCACCAATCTAGCATTTTGAGAAAGGCCCCAATAAGAATCAAATCTAGGGTGCCATTCTGAAAGGTAAATAAATGGTTATATACTTAAACTATAGTCTTGTGACAGAATAAATGTTTCTAAGATATTTTAAGGTTCTATTTTAAAAATCATTAATTTTAGCAGTAATAATTTCCAATATTATTTTGCTAAAATGTAAATGCTATGATTTTGACCAGCCAACAAAGTCACCCAAAGAACTCCTAGTAGCCACTTCTGGTATATATCCTTTTTATTATGCCTTTAACTTGTTCCCATTTCAAATTATTCATCCCTCTCTTCCAAAAAATATTTGTCCATGAGAATAGGGAAGGTGGTAGATGGTACATAAATGGAAGGTTGATGGGTGGCAGTCTGGGCAAAGAGTGATTAAGGTCAACTGTTCAGTGTGGGCATTTCACTGGTTTTTCTGTGGGAAACTTGAACCGTTAATATTCTTTCTAATGGTTAGTGAGTTTACAGATTTTATTTTCTCCAAACAATCCATAAAGTAATAAATACATATTTTCCTGGATATAAGGTGATACTTTACATAAGCAAAAGAAAAAAAAAGGTACTAGTACCTAAAATTCCATTTAGAGGGAAGGACATAAGGTACTGTTCAATTATGTAGTGTTCTACAGACAAAGCTCCTTGAATCAGTCTCAAAGAAACAAAACCACCAGACCAGGATGTTTTTGTTTTGTTTTAAAGAAAGAGGTCATGTAAAATCCTACTATAGACTTGATCAAAAGAGCCACATTTAATTTTCTTCCTGTTCTCCATAAAAATGTAAATCAGTTTCCTGTATGATCTTAATCTGTAAGGATATACAAAAATTGAAAAAAAAAAAAAAGCCACTCAGAGCAAGGTTTAATTGTGTTCATTACACTAAACTTATATGAACCAGAATGTGGCTCCATCTATTTTGAAAGGATTTTTAGCATTAAAGGTTAAAGCAAAAAGAAGCCTCTAGTTAACCTTCAATTAGCCATAGCGGCCTGGCACTTTCTTATTAATCAAGATTTTACTCCTTCTCACATTATATTTATGACATTCAATTTTATTTGGTTTCTTCAATATATTTCTCAGAGGTGAAATAGCTCTATTTTATGGATGAAAATCAAATCAAAACGTGGAAGGCTTTCTATGTGACCTTCATAAAGTCATCTCCCTGAGGTTCTTTTCTTATTTTTAAAAGGACAATAATGAGGTCAACTCTACTGTGCTATTGAAGAATAGAAGGAAATTGTGCAGAGAAACAGAGTAGTGTTGGTTTTGAAGCCAAATGGACATCGTTTCCACCAATTACAAGCTGTGTGACATTGGACAAGGTATTAGTATCTCTGAGCCTTTATTTCTTTATTAATAAAACAAAACTGTCAGATCCTAATCAGGACATTGTTAAGGACTCGGTGCATAAAGGGGAAAAAAAAAAAGGTAAGTAAGTTCATATGTTCAGTCCTAATCTCCAATGTGATAGTATTTAAAGGTTGGGCTTCTAGAAAACCATTAGGTCATGAAGGCAAAGCCCTCATGAATTGGGATTAGGGCTTTTATAAACAACTCTGAGGAGCTCTGTTACGCCCTCCATCATGTGAGGTTAAGGTGAAAAGATTTGGTTTAGAACCTTGATGCTCACCAGATGCCAAATCCTCCATCACCATGATTTTGGACTCCCAACCTCCAGAACTATGGGAAGTAAATTTCTGTTATTTATAAGCCACCTGACATTTCATTATAACCCCAAAAAGACTAACACAGTAGCTTTTTTTTTTTTTTCCAAATAAGAGAAGACCTAAACAAAGAAGTAGGAGAACCATCATTAGACCTTGTACGTTTTACTTCTAATTTTGTCTCTTCTGGAAAAGTGCCTTTCTCTGCTCTCAATGTCCATGTCTATAAACACGTACTCTAAGATTCATTTTCCATTTGAAAAATTCTTGATCATTTTAATTTTATCAAGAGTGAAGTTAGGCTTCTGCAAGATCTCACCCCACGTGTGTGTGTGTGTGTGTGTGTATGTGTGTGTGTTGCTGTGGAGGATGGTCTGTGTACTATGTCAGGACATAAAATATCTTTCTTGTAGTTCTCAATCAAAAAGTGTGAAAGCCACCTTTCCAAAAACCAGAATTCAGAATATGATTGCTTGATAAGTAAGTTAACATGATGTTCCCAACTTGAAATGTGCTTCAGAATTGTAATAATCATGATTTTACTTTGAAGATATTTTAAAAAGAAAATGAAAAGAAAAATAAAAGATCGAGAACTGCCTTCTGTGAATTGATCTGGACTCCACACTTCATCTGGAGGCCTGAATATTGCTTATTAATAAATCACTTTCATAACACAGCATCAAGAATTACATATGATTTTGGCATCTCCCTGATACACTAAGGTTTTATAGACTCCAGAAGCAGATTAGGAATTGCTAATAGCAGTAATGAAGAGGTGTGAATTGCACCAGCAAATCAGGATTCTGTTCCAGCTCAGGAAACATACTATCAGAATCAAAATTAATTTCTCCCCTTTGGCATTTTTCTCAACCATATGTGGTTTTTAAATTATTATGGTGACTTCTATCACTTTATTGAAAATATGCAGGATGTATTTATCTAAGATAAATATGATTTTACTTGTATGTTTTCTGAAATAATAGCACACAATATGCATCAGAAAAATAAGGCAATTATATAATAATATAACTGTTTGTGAATTGTATTCGATTCTGCCAGGATTTATGAAAGATATATGTTTAACAGATGTAAATGTTTATATTAGATCATATGGAACATAATTATTCATCTGCCTTTCAAAGAAGCGTGGAGCTCCTGTTCATCCTCAGTAGAGTTATTTCCATATTGCCTTAGGTGGTTAGTCTATGACTCCACTTCAAATTTTCTGTGAGTCACCTGATGCAGACACTGACATTAATAAAAGCAAACAGTATTCCCAAGTAACCTACGTTCATGCTTTGTTTTAATTTATAGGGAATATTAAGGGAGTGATGGATGAATGGTAAAGATGATAGGTAAGTAGATAAATAGATACATACATACATATGTACATACATACAAATATATAAAAGTGTAATCTAAATATAGAATTAAACTTTTAAAAACTATAATGAACAGAGACACAATTTGGCTTTAAATATAGAAGGTTTAATATTCTATATTAATTTAATATAAGTAATATTTAATATAAATATTTATATATAATATTATATATTATAATATGTGTACTATAATATATATTTTGTATATAATATAAATAATATTTAATGTAAATATTATTTATAGAATATTTAAATGTTCAGAACTAGAATACTTACTAGATTCTACAAATATTTTATCTGTGTATCTTCACTGATTCCCAGTGCTATGTGAAAAATACCAAACTGTACACATTTTACAGAAGAGAAACCAGACACTGACATTAGCAACCTTGCGGACTCACAAGCCATGGATGCATTAGGATCAGGTATCCATCTCTGTGGACTGGCTTCAAGTACAGGCATCACCACACTAAACTTCTGCATGAGACAAGCAGAATTCTTCACTGCTGTGAGTTTTCCTTTAAAATCTTCCAATTTCAGGATGTGACACTTTGGCCAAATAGTTAAACCCTGATTATGATATGACTGATAATTCCACAAGCTTCTAAACAAAAACCACAGAAAAAGAATTTATTCTTTTCCTATTTTGCATACATACTCTCAGCAGAGTTTCCTAAACTTGGGTGATACTCAGAATCAGCCACAGGGCTTTGGGAAAGAGATTTCTGGACAGCACCCAGACTTATGGGTGGCCAAGAAATCTCTATTTCTCTTTTCTTTTCTTTCTTCTTCTTTTTTTTAAAATCTCTATTTTCTTAAAGGTCTGTGGCTGATGTGATACTCAGCCAACTCGGGAACTGCTGCTGCTTTAGAAAAATGTTTTAGAGTAGTTTTGGTGGAAAGCCTATCAGAAAAATCAAATAAAAGCCAATACATGTTTTATTATTCTGTCATAAAGGCAAAATAAGTTTTAAAAAAGAATGTTTACCAAGCCTGTGAAAAGTAACACAACAAATTATACATTTTTAAAAAGCTTTAACCTACCACAAACATTATTAATTAAATGCCTAATGCTGTGCTTACCAATATCCTGAAAATCAATCCACATTATCTCATAAATATCTTCCTCACCCTTTTTAAATAAGAATGTTTACTAGGAGAATGTACCATAGTCTGTTCAACAACTCTTATGGATGGGATTCAGGTTGTTTGCAACATTTTTCAATGACAACTGATGATCTTGTGTATATGCATTTTCATATTATTGGAGGTGTATCTTTAGCAAAAATTCCAGGAAGCAGGATCACTGGGTCAAAATGTAAATACATGTATTGTTACTTTAGATATTGCTAACTTTTATCCTATAATTGTTGTGCCAGGTTTCTTTCCCACAAGCAATATATAAAAGTGCCTATGTCTCTGTAGCCTTGCAAAAGAATATTTTTTTTTTTAAGATTTTATTTATTTATTTGACAGACAGAGATCACAAGTAGGCAGAGAAGCAGGCAGAGAGAGATGAGGAAGCAGGCTACCCGCTGAGCAGAGAGCCCGATGCGGGGCTCGATCCCATGACCCTGGGATCATGACCTGAGCCGAAGGCAGAGGCTTTAACCCACTGAGCCACCCAGGCGCCCCCTTGCAAAAGAATATTGTTCTCTTTTCAGTTTTTACCAATTTGACAGGTGAGGGATGGCATCTTAGTATAGTTTTAATTTGCATTCTTCATTTCTCAGGAATGAAGCTGAATATTTTCTTTTATACTCAAAGGTTATTTTTACAGATTTACTGTGAATTGACAAGGTAACTTTTTAAATAGAGAACTAGATATTCTGGATTTCACCCCCCCCGCCCCAGGTATGATAAATATACTATAAAGTCCTATATACTGATTTCTAACTCCAGAAATACATTTTATTGTTATAATTGTGTAATTATATAATTAAACTATGAATAATGGCTTGTTATTTCCCTTTTTATTTTAAGATTTTATTTATTTATTTGTCAGAGAGTGAGAGCACAAACAGGGTGAGTGGCAGGCAGAGGGAGAAACAGCTTCCTATTGAGCAAAGAGCTCAGTGAGGGATTCAATCCCGGGACCCTGGGATCGTGACCTGAGCTGAAGGCAGGCGCTTAACAGACTGAGCCACCCAGGTGTCAAGACTAGTTATTTTGTTATTGTATGATATATCTTAAAGGTATATATCTTGGGGCGCCTGGGTGGCTCAGTGGGTTAATGCTTCTGGCTCAGGTCATGATCTCAGAGTCCTGCGATCAAGCCCTGAATCTGGCTTTCTACTCAGCAGGGAGCCTGCTCCCCCCCACCGCCTGCCTCCTTTGCCTACTTGTGATTTCTGTCAAATAAATAAATAAAATATTTTAAAAAGAGGCATATATCTTAACTTTCATAATTAATAAAGCCAGTCCTAGGAAAGAAAGAAAACAGCCAATTCCATTAATAGGCATTATCAATTCTTAATTAAGAGTATTTAAGTAGTCAATCCCAAGTAGTAACTTTTATTACAATATTTTAAAAAGTGTTTTATCTGTTGACCGTTCTAGTAACAGCATTTAAAATACCTTCTACAGGGGTGTCTGGGTGGCTCAGACATTAAGCATCTGCCTTTGGCTTAGGTCATGATCCCAGAGTCATGGGATCCAGACCAGAGTCAGGGTCCCTGCTCAGCAGGAAGCCTGCTTTTCCCTCTGTCTGCCACTCCCTCTGTTTGTGTTCTCTCTCTCTGAAAAATAAATTAAATCTTAAATTAAAAACAAAAACAAAACAAAACAAAACAAAAAACCCTCTACAAATTCTAGAAACGTTCCACTATTTTTTACCATATTGTGATAATAGGGTCATAAAATAAATGTGCCACACAACATCATTCCAGTGTTCTATATTAGTATCTACTTGTTTTTATTTAAAACTACCCATCATTCATTATTTATTCAAAAAGTTTCATTTCTAGTAATTGCGTATTTATTTTTGTGAGACCAAATGTTTTATGTTTTAGGGGTGTGTGTGTGTGAGTATGCAGACACACACACGTGTGTTAAGTGAATGTTTCAGTCACAAACACTGTATTGATCCAAACTGATCTGGAAGATTGGTTGGGAAACACATAAGAATAATAGCAAAATACTCTGTCTTTAAACTTAGAATAGAAAGGTCCATTTTTATAGTCTCTTTGTCCATTTGTATAATTCTTTTTTTCTTTTTTTAAGATTTTATTTATTTATTTGTCAGAGTGAGCACAGGCAGACAGAGTGGCAGGCAGAGGCAGACGGAGAAGCAAGGAGCCCGATGTGGGACCCTGGGATCATGACCTGAGCCAAAGGCAGTGGCTTAACCAACTGAGCCACCCAGGCGTCCCTGAATAATTCTTGATGTCCAAAAATATTTTGCGCCATACTCCTTCAACAGAAAATCATAATTTGAATCAAATTGTGTTTTTCTAGAAAATGTTCCACTATCAGAAGGACATAATGATAATTTTCCAGGATAATTTTCTAATAAACATAGTAAAGTTTCTAAGTTTTGTATTTTTATTTAATTTTCTGACTTAATGAATGTAAATTATCTTATTGGGCAAGCCAGAATTGCATTTGTTGTTTCTGAGTTGGGAATTTTATATGAATAATCTTTCTTTTTTTATTCTCATTGTTTGGATCATCAATTAAAAGCTTCATTTATAGAAGAAATCAATCCTTTCAAATTTTGTATTTGATGAGAACAATTTCCTTGCTCATTGTCATTGTTTTGATCCATAATTTTTTAGTTAAAAAAATGAAAATTTCATTTTATTTTTTAATTTTTATTTATTTTTTATTACATTATGTTAGTCATCATTATTTTACAGTACATCATTATTTTATAATGTCCTCTTGAAATATGTTATGTGGTTCATGTTTTCAAGAGATCCTTTTATTTTTATTGTTTCTGTTCTTAAAAAGCTAAGCAGATCATTTCTTTAGGAGTCTAAATTTTCCCTTTACACGATTTTTATTTTCTCACTTCCAAGGTATTTTCTATTTCAACCATGATTTGATGTATTATTCACATTGGTCTGAAGGCTTAGAAAGGAATAATACAGTTTCATTCGAAGTATATAGAATATGAATACATTTTCTTCAAAGTGTAAATGAAAGCAAATGCAAGAAATTGAAAATTTTAAAAGATTTTTAATGCTCTCATAATAATTCTTTTCAATAAAACATTTAAAATCACCATTTAAATTAAAGCTAAAATATAAATCATATTTAATATATATTAGAATTTTAAGTCAAAACTGTTAAACACCTGAATTGTAAAATTTAACAAATAACAAAATAACTTCTAATCTTTTAAAAACTTTCATAAAAATAAAACTATTAAGAATCTTACTTGCTGGGGCGCCTGGGTGGCTCAGTGGGTTAAGCCGCTGCCTTCGGCTCAGGTCATGATCTCAGGGTCCTGGGATTGAGTCCCACATCGGGCTCTCTGCTCAGCAGGGAGCCTGCTTCCTCCTCTCTCTCTGCCTGCCTCTCTGCCTACTTGTGATCTCTGTCTGTCAAATAAATAAATAAAATCTTAAAAAAAAAAAAAAGAATCTTACTTGCCATTTTAAAGAATCAGTATTTCCATCTATATGTGCATATATATACAAATTTAGAAGAGCATAAATTGTCTAATACTGCAGGATTAGTGGCTTTTCAACCACTAGGTACCTGTTGCAAATATGATGGTGATTCATCAGTAATTTCAGAAACATGATTTGGACCACAAAGAGGGGCTAAAAAATTGACATTTGTCACTAACTGAAACTGATTCTTCATCACAGGAGAGCCTCTGGCATGCATGCCCTGCAAGGGGAGGGATGGATTTGTCTTCCCTTCTACCTGAGTCCTGCCACTAGGGACTCTGCCTGGTGCTCTGAAGCCACGTCTGTCCCCTGCCTCTGCAGCACAGTAATTCTTCCTGGAATGCAGGCCTGGTAGCTTTCTGTCTTGAGACCACTGAGAAGAGATGGAGAGAAGCACTTCCCTGGGGCCAGAGCAGTGTTAGTGCCAGGAGGGGGTTAAAAGTTGGTGTGAGACAAACCATAAGTGACTGTTAATCTCACAAAACAAACTGAGGGTTGCTGGGGGGAGGGGGTTTGAGAAGGGGGTGGGATTATGGACATTGGGGAGGGTATGTGCTTTGGTGAGTGCTGTGAAGTGTATAAACCTGGTGATTCACAGACCTGTACCCCTGGGGATAAAAATATATGTTTATAAAAAATAAAAAATTAAAAAAAAAAAGAATCAATTCTCTGAGAAGAAAAAAAAAAATAAAAGTTGGTGTGCATGTGTTGTACTTTGCAGAGCTCCCTAAGGTGGTGGCCTCAGAGCAGAGCCTCTCATTCACTTGGACCTAAGTCCAGTCACAGAGAACAAAAGGAAAAGAACATTAACAAAATTATTTTGACTCTGCATACTTGTCAATTGCATATACTCAGGAACATATACACAGGAAGCCCGGAATAATCCCTCTCCTTTTCAGTGGAAGCTTGCCTTTAATAAAAAAGCAGTATCATTCTATCTGTCCACATATTCCTACCAGACCATATTCTTTTGGCAGTTATGTGTACATGTACTTTGAATATATCAGAGGAAGATAGTCAATGTTTCTTTTTACAGATAATTAACATTGTAGTTTACAAGCACATATTTTATAGTATGTTTTATTATTTCCACCATACTTATAAGTAGCTTATAAATAGGTCATATAAATTGACCTTGATCTAGAAGGTTTATTAATTAGGCAGTTTGTTTTATTAAGGAATTAAAAACAAAGAATATAATGATATCTCTTTCAAAAGGTTCTCTGGCCCTTTAAATAAAAGCTGACTATTATTTTAAAGAGTTCTAGAAGAGGAAACAAAAAAAAAAACTTTAAAAAACTTCTCTCTTTAAGGTACATTAAGGTATCAACAACCTGAAAAGAAAGATTACAGCAGTTAATTACTCTCCCAGGTGCTTGGCACGGTGAGTTCACTGGTTAGGTTCAAAATCTTGGCTGGAGCTCATCTCTTTCAAGTTTTTCTCTCTTTTCTATGACTTCAAACTCCTAATTAAACAGTTTTCACTTCTGTTATATTTACAAATGAGTCAGTGCTGAAGAGAATTGACTGATCTTAATTGGGAATCAGATCTCCAAGAGATCTGTCATTTCCGTGTTCTTAAATACTGCCGACTTACTGGGTGGCTCAGTCACCAATACATAGAATTATTTAAAATTTCTAATAACGTTCCTAATTTGAAAAAAGTTAATCCCTCAGAATCCCAAAGCGTTCTGAACATCAGTCTTCACATGACCAGGCTCTTGTTCACACGTTGAGGACAGGACCCTGAGACAGGAACGGAACCTGAATTTAATATTGCTGTCACGCTAGCAGTCGAGGGACTAGGCGGAGCTAGTCTTCCCAGCTTTCGAAGCAGAGGCAGGTCATAACTATTTGCTCTGCCACTCCAGAGGCTAGCCGGCTGATCCTCAGCTGGCCCGAATCTCCATGGGATCGCTTGTGGTCCCCAAAGTTCACGGCAATGCTCTTTATTCTAAGAGATTGAAGGAATTATTTCATGGCCTTGTGCCTGCCGTTGACTTGAGCTGTCACAAAGCTAAGAGTCTGTGACCTATTACTGCTATAGTAATAGTCTGCAGCAGACCCACCGAATTCTCACCAAATGTCAATTCCCAGGAATGCAAGCCAAGGAGGAACTAAGCAGGCAACCAGTGTAACAGACTGACTTTTTAAGAGGCAACATGAAAGTGAAGGGTAGCAGAATGTGCCCAAATATGCCCCCAAAGAGGGCAGCCTGGCATAAGGATATTAATGAGGCAAAAGTAATTGAGAAGAAGCAAATAAAGGAAAAGCTCTCTGCCCTCCTTCTGTTTGCCTTAAAAGCAGGACATACATTCATTCGCAAAGGTGCCTCCATTTCCCTCGGAAAGGACAGAAGTTAATCACCAAAGACAATGCTAAGGTCCTCATTAGCCCAAAGATACGGGGAGGAATCTCTGTAATGAACCTTACTAAAACTAGCCTTTGTCTGCCATTCTTTTTCCAGTATATTTTTTCTCCCTCAATTTGCCACCCTAGAAGCTCAAAGTCCTTTTCCTTAGTTTCCTCACTTCTCCAAATATATATTCTTTTGTTCAGATGCTACATAAGCCCATATTCTTTTTTTAAAAGATTTTATTTATTTATTTGACAGACAGAGATCACAAGTAGGCAGAGAGGCAGGCAGAGAGAGAGGAAGGGAAGCAGGCTCCCTGCTGAGCAGAGAGCCAGATGCGGGACTCAACCCTAGGACCCTGGGATCATGACCTGAGCCAAAGGCAGAGGCTTTACCCTACTGAGCCACCCAGGCGTCCCTACATAAGTCCATATTGTAACCACCCCCATAAGTTGCTTATCACTAAGTGTTCCCATGTATGTGTAAGGTGCACATGTTAATAAACTTCTGATTGTTTTTCTCTTACTAATCTGTCTTTGGTCAGTCTGATCTACAGAGTCATCGATGGAAAACCCAAGATAGTAGAAAATAAATTTTGTTTGTTTATTTGTTCTTTCAAAAGAATAAAAAGAGTGCTGCATTTGAATTCAGAAGACCTGGGTCTAGTTCCCAATTCTGCCTTAGTTGTGATTGGAAGTCAGCCATCATGAGCCTCCAGTTTTCTTCATCTGTAAGATAGGAACAGCAATAGCTTTTGACCTACCTGACTGAACGATTATGAAAGTGTAAGAGCCTATTCAGCCAGAGCAATTCCATCCGGTTAAACAGTGATTTTGTTGTTTATGCAGCAAAACTTAAACTGACCCCCCCCCCGCCCCGCCCCAGGGAACTTACTTAAAAGCAAGTCCCAGAAACCAGTCCCAGGTAACAAAGCCCAAATACTAGGGCGGGCCAGGCCAGGTGGAGACATCCAATCAGTGGGGCGCACATACTGTCTCCCTAGCTACGAAGGAGTGTGGGTCCCACCTTTTGGGTGCCTTTTGGGCACCAATTCTGACCAAGGTGATAGGCTAGTTCAAATATCTAGTATAGGGTAAATTGTAATTCAATTGGTCACTCGTATGGGACCTAGCCTGACTGTGCAGCTTTCTCTGTGTGTTACAATCTCATTGGCCACCTGTTGTGGCCAGGCTCAACCACATTGCCTTTGCCCTTTAAAAGTTAGTCAGCAAGGCAGGGAGGGGTCACCCTCTCTGTAAGAGGTGGCTCCGACCAGTGGGTTTGATTCTCGATGCTTGGCGCGGAACAAAGCTTTGTTTGACCTTCGCTTTGTATCAGTCTTGCTCCTTTGATTATGGACTCAACAAAAGGTGAGATCATGCACACACAAGAATACTTTATAAACTTTAAGTGATAAGGTTAAGTGTTTTTGCTCCCTTTCTGGAAGTTGCTTGAGGGCAGGGGTTGTGGTTTATTCGATGTGAAGTAAGTTTATTGTTATAAACGTATCTTTCGCAATTCTAGTGTCATTTGAATCCTACTTTCTGGGACCATGGCACCTCTTGACACTTTACACCTCTTTACACCCTTGTGCTGGCTCTTCCTATCTTTCAAAATCTGCTTTTGGTAATTTTACAACTCCAGCCTCTTGTATCTTGACCAGAGTAGAAGTAGACTCAGACCTGAGGTATACTGGAAGTTCAGTGCATGGGCCATGAGGGAAAAAAAGGCCTAGTTGACCCTTGTCCCCCAAGCAGAGCTATGGAAATAGCTATATAATACCATAGCTATAAATGGTAGGCCAAAACTAGAATGAGTGTCCAGTGTTTAAAAGGGGAGTATCACATTAGCCTTGCCTTCAGTTAATATGGTAGAATATAGAATAGAATGTCAAAGCCTCATATGACAGTAGTAACATGTTTCCAGGCAATCCATCAGCCAGAAGTGGGAGGTTCGCTGAAGGAACCAGGTAACAAGGAATATTTTTCCTTGTTATAGGAATATATTATATATTATAAGTATATTTTTCATGGACCATGAAACTGGGCCAGAACTAATTTGTATTGTATAAAGTTAACTGAAATTTATCTTACTTTATTTTTAATTTAATGTGTGGTACAGTTGATTCTTGTCAACATATTCTTGAGTTTCTAAATTATAAAATTTGCTATTTTATTTGCTTCTAAAATATTTATGGTTACTTCTTTTTATCAGTAACAGTTTTCAAATTTAATGATAGTTTTTGCCTTGGGCTGTATGTTTTATGAATTAATATCTCCCTTCCATTTTCTTTCTTTTTTTTTTTTTTAAAGGTTTTATTTATTTGACACACAGAGAGAGACAGCGAGAGAGGGAATACAAACAGAGGGAGTGGGAGAAGGAGAAGCAGACTCCCCACTGAGAGGGAGCCTGATGCAGGGCTCAGTCCCAAGACCCTGGGATCATGACCTGAGCCAAAGGCAGATGCTTAACCAACTGAGCCACCCACCCACCCCTTCTTGTCTGTTTTGTTGATAAATATCTTATCCTTTCCTGTCTCTTCTGACATTAATTCTTAAGTGTTGCTTAGTTTAGTTAAGAGGTAGATGGTTTGCTTTTACTTTTGTCCAGGATGAAGAGCTCTGTTTTTTCTGGGTGGGGGGGGGGCTCAACTTAATCACAATTATTATTATATCTAATATGCCAATCTCAATTTGTTCATCTTTTCTTGTTTTTTTTTTTTTAAGATTTTATTTATTTATTTATTTTTGACAGACAGAGATCACAAGTGGGCAAAGAGGCAGGTAGAGAGAGAGGTGAGAGCAGGCTCCTCACTGAGCAGAGAGCCAGATGTGGGGCTCAATCAGGACACTGGGATCATGACCTGAGTCGAAGGCAGAGGCTTAACCCACTGAGCCACCCAGACACCCCTGTTCTTCTTTTCAAATGCTATCAGTTTTCTCTATTGTTTTCTTTTTACTTATATTTTGTTTGCTTTTTACTTTTTTTTGTGATTTTTGACTACAATGTTTTATGATTCTGAGAGAAGTCACCTTTGGGTATTATAAAATATTCTATATTTTTATTTATTAATATTTATGTTTAAAATTTAATTTAATTTTTTTCCAGTGTTCCAAGATTAATTGTTTATGCACCACATACAGTTCTCCATGCAATACATGTCCTCCTTAATATCTACCACCAGGCTTACCAACCCCTCCAACTACCTCCCCTCCAAAACCCTGTTTATTTCTCAGAGTCCACAGTCTCTTATGGTTTGTCTCCTCTTCTAATTTTCCCCAGCTCACTTCTCCTCTCTATCTCCCAGTGTCCTCTGTGTTATTCCTTATGCTCCACAAGTAAGTGAAACCATATGACAATTGACTGTCTGTGTTTGATTTATTTCACTCAGCATAATCTCCTCCAGTCCCATCCATGTTGATACAAAAGTTGGAGTCAGAATACTCCATTTCTGGTGGAGGCAGAATACTCCATTTTATATATATGGACTGTATCTTCTTTATGCATTCATCTGTTGAAGGCCATCTTGGTTCTTTCCACAGTTTGGCAACTGTGGCCATTGCCGCTATGAACATTGGGGTAAAGATGGCCCTTCTTTTTATTACATTAGTATCTTTGGGGTAAATACCCAGTTGTGCAATTGAAGGGTCATAGGGAAGTTCTATTTTTAATTTCTTAAGGAATCTCCACACTGTTTTCCAAAGTGGCTGCACCAGCTTGCATTCCACCAACAGTGTAAGAGGGTTCCCCTTTCTCCACATCCTCTCCAATACATGTTGTTTACTGTCTTGTTAATTTTGGTCATTCTAACTGATGTAAGGTGGTATCTCAATGTGGTTTTGATTTGAATCTCCCTGATTGCTAATGATGATGAACATTTTTTCCTGTGCCTGTTAGCCATTTGTATGCCTTCTTTGGAGAAGTGTCTGTTCATGTCTTCTGCCCATTTTTTGACGGGATTATCTGTTTGGTGTGTGTTGAGTTTGAGGAGTTCTTTATAGATCTTGGATATCAGCCAAGTAGTGTCATTTGCGAATACCTTCTCCCATTCCATGGGTTGCCTCTTTTTTGTTGCTGTTGTTGACTGTTTCCTTTGCTGTGTGGAAGCTTTTGATCTTGATGAAGTTCCAAAAGTTCATTTTCGTTTTTGCTTCCTTTGCCTTTGGAGATATGTCCTGAAAGAAGTTCCTGTGGCTGATGTCAAAAAAGGTTACTGCCTATGCTCTCCCCTAGGATTTTGATAGATTCCTGTCTCATGTTGAGGTCTTTTTGTAACAACTAAACTCAAGGATAAAATGACACATTCAAAATATTACATACTTAAAATAGGGAGTTTATTCTACTTTAATTTTCTTACTCTCTCTCATTTCTCTACCATGATTCCCTTCTTTTACTTTTTAGTGTCTTTTTGTATAACTGAACTCGGGTAATTATTGGCAAAACATGACTCTCACATTAAGTATCTTTTATTTTAAGCAATTCCTTGATATTTATTATGTCACTATACACTAAAGTTTTCATTAGATCAAGTTCTATGTTTAACATGCTTGAGTACTCATCACTGCCTTTTTTAAACATACCCATAATCTTAGATCCTTCTGTTGATCATCTTTCAGTAAGTTGGAATACACAAAGAATTTTTCTTTTTTTTTTTTAAAGATTCTATTTATTTATTTATGAGAGACAGAGAGCGTGAGGCAGAGGCAGAAGGAGAAGCAGGTTCCCCACTGAGCAGGAAGCCTGATGTCGGACTCGATCCCAGGATCCCGGGATCATGACTGGAGCTGAAGGTAGACCCCTAACCATCTGAGCCACCCAGGCACCCCAAAGAATTTTTCTTTAAACAGTGATTGGTAAGTGATCTATTTCTGAGTCTTTTTATATCTGAATGTGTCTCTATTGTCTTGATCTATGAAGGTAAATTTGACTACATATGAAATTCTTTGTTTTTCCCCCCAAATATGAATACATATCATTTTATTTTCTTCTGTGTTTATTTTGCTGAAGACAAATTTGAAGTTTTCTTCCATCTTTATGATTAACTGTTTGGAAAATATATTTTTCTCTTTTTTGATCTGTTTATTCAATGAAGATTCATTGAGCAACTAGTAAGGGCCAGGTTTTTATCTTGTCACTGGGAACACGGTGGGGAAGTAAACAGACAAACATTTCTGTCCCAGGGGATTATATTATTTTCTCTTAAATGCTTACATGATTTTAAATTTTATGATTGTATTTAAGTTTTTTTCTTATATGTATCTTGTTTGACTGATCTTTTCATAAAGTCCACATGAACTTAAACTAAGGTAGGTTCCTTAAAACAGCAAAAGCAAATGTATTTTCAGCTCTAGACTGTCCTTTCTACTTATGCCTCAGTTTTTCAATACTTTTTTCCTCTGGGGGAACCTATGATTCTCAGTTGTGTCTTTATTTTCTATTATAAATCGTTATCTTTCCTCTGAAAATTATTATAAACTTTTCATTTGCTTTTGCATTCTGAGAGCTATGCAAATTACTCTACAGAACTTAGCTTTCTGAGTGTCATTTTTACTATTCAGTGTTACATTTCTGGCCATATTTCTGCTTTTGCAGTTTTAGTTCTTTTTTCCCACCCCGAGCCTTCTTTCATGTGTTCTATTACCTTTCTTCCCTGCTGATTCATTAGTCATTTCTGTCCCTTCAAATTCTGTTAGTGTACTCAAATATATGTACAGAACAGTATGTGTATCCAAAAATGCACCCTACTGGATTTTTATGTTGTACAAACAATGGTGTAACTAGCTCCAAGTTAAGATTCAGAACATTACCAGCCTCCAGAAGCATCCTATGTGTTCCACTATTGACCTCAAAAGTTACTCTACTGTCTTTCCCTTCATATTTTTTTCCTTATTTTTTTCTATTCCTTTTTAAATACATGCCATGTCTACTTATATCTCAGGAAGAATGCAAAATATTATTCTTAAAATTTTTCCAGGTTCCTTGAGTAGGTTATCTTCAGAGATATATTCTTTTACGCAATTTTCATGATGCTTCCTTTTCCCCTTTTGTTAGTGTATTGTCATACCCCCACCACATTTTTCTTTTTCAGAAAATGATGAAACATGTATTCAAACTTACAGTTTGCTATCATAAGTTATCTAGATTTCCTGTTGACTCTTCATATTTGTAAACTGCCTACCGGTTGAATCCATTCTCGGGTCTTCAGCAGGTTATCAATAGAACCTAGTTGGTCATCAATTGTTGCCCTGTGAGTGTGAGATTCTCTACTATTCCCACTGTCCCTTTCTGTGGTGTTATGAACCAAGTAAGGACTGAAGCATTAGAATCTCTACTTGTACCTGCTGAAGTTCAGTTTTTAAAAATTCTCCCTGTTGTGCTTTCCTTGTTGGATGTAGATCCATCAAGGTGTACTATGCCCCCTCTGCCTTCACCTTCTGTATAACCACCTCCAAGCCACCAAATTTCAGTCTTGACATTATGCAGAACAGTGGGGTTACTGAAATAATAGTACATACTGTGGGCACTTATAAATGTGATACCCACAAAGTATAGAGAAGAATATAGAATCATGAATGTAGAGTCATCCAGAGCCTTTCTTCTCCCAGTGTGGTCTCCTGACCAGGAACATTATCATTCACCTGGGGTTCTTTGTGGGTTTTTTGTTTGTTTGTTTGTTTTGTTTTGTTTGTTTTCTGGTTTGTTTGTTTTAAGATTTTATTTGAGAGAGAGGTGAGAGAGCACAAGCAGGGAAGGGGGGGCAGAGATAGAGGGAGAAGCAGAGTCCCCTGTGGAGCAGGGGTCAATCCCAGGACTCTGGGATTATGACCTGAGCCAAAGATAGATGCTTAACTGACTGAGTGACCCATGTGCCCCACACTTGGGAAATCTCTGAACTCAGGTCTCACCCAGATCTACTAATCAGAATCTGTACTTTTACAAGATGCATTAAATTCCTATGTACATTAAAGTTTGAGTAGCACTGACTTAGAAGATTTGAAAAATCCTAGTGCCTCACCTTATCCCCCAGATATTGATTGATTTGGGAGTGAAGCCATGTACTGGTGTTATATTGCTGCTGGAGTAGGTTACCACAAACTTAATGACTTATAGCAACACTCATTTATTATTTCACAGTTTTGTAGGTTGGAAGTCTAGTGAACTCAACCAGTTTCTCGACTGCAAATTCTCAAGGCTCATATGAAGTTGCAGGCAGGGTAGTGCTCTTTTCTGGAGGCTCTAGGGGTCATGTCTTTTGGACTCACTTGTTGGCAGAATTCCTTTCTGTGCTGCAGTGGAACTGAGGTCTCTGTTTCTTTGTCGGGTGTGGCTGGTGTTCATACACAACTTCTAGGGGCCTCCTACATTCCCTGACTCCTTGCTTCTTTGTCTTCAAAATGAGTAATGGTGGGTTGAGTCCTTTCAATGCTTCGTATCTCTGTGATCTCCACTTTAGCTGCATCTCTCCTGCCTTCTCTTCTGTAGTGTGTCTATCAGGCTACTCATTTTCTTCTCCCTATAATAGACAGTGGCCTTATTTTTGGAAGGAACATTTCTAGTGGTTATCTATTGGTGTCTGCATTTGGACGCCATCACAAAAAGTGTCTGGGTGTGGGTGTGTGCCTCGAGGGAACTGGAGAGAGGCAGTTACCAGGCTAGCCTAAAACCAATTTAAGCCAGGAACCTCTACTGACTGCAGCTGTGACTTTACTACTTCAATCTTGATTTTCCATCTTTCAACCAGGAAAATTAGGACTTGAAGAGATTAAAAACTTTTGCAGAGTAGTAATGTGGGCTGCTGAGACATTGGCCTTTACTATTTTCCTTCTGGGGAACTGAGCTATATTTTGTGCAATCTAATTTTATTTCTTTTGAATCTCTGATACATGATTGTACCCTGAGAAGGGGAAATATGTAATTGAGTCTAAAAGATGCATTTTTGACAGAGTTGTTTAAATTTCTATGAAGATAAGGGGTATTTGAGGGTGGTAAAGCCCTGTGTGCATTCTGGGAAGTAGTTATTAGCAAAGAGGGAAAGGTCAGGTTTGAATCTAGTGCAAAAGTTCAGGGTATATCAAGATTTGAGATTTCATAACCCAGGGTCAAAACTGAGTTCTTCTAGTCTCTGAATCCTAGAGACATACCTTAAGAGAGCTCTGTGTATTTCTACTTCCTAAGACTCTTGATAGAAAAATGAAGCCATCTTTTACGGTTCCCTTCTCCATTGGTGAGGCTCTGTTTAAATAATGGATGCCATTGTTTTCATTCAACTATAAAGTGGCATATTTTAATTAGCCCTAATTCTTAATTATTAGTGGTAAGAGGGAAAGGGGGACGTTAAGACAGATGGAATCCCTTGATAATCATTTTAGCCACAAGAAAAAAAATCAAACTCTTCCCTCCATTCCTGGTTTTTTGTGCTTATTCACATGCACAGCCTGCCTATAAGTCACACTTGCTAGGTCCTGACTTGGAATAACTCAGAAACTTCTGATTCTTTAATTTCTGACTTTTTTCTTTTACTCTTGTCCCTGTGATCCTGAAGTTTGACATCATTATTTACTCTTAGATTTCAACCTTTGGCCTCACAAAATTACATGATCTTTCTAACCCTCTCTCTTGCCTCAACCTTGGATCTCTGCACAATTGCACAGTTTTTTACTTATTTCTTTCTAAGGCTTTGTTTTATCATTTTATTATTTATATTTTATTTTATCTTAGTTAATTTATCTATTATTTATTATTTCTAAAGATCATTTATTTCTAAGCCTGTAATTCTCTTGGTGAGGACTTCAGACTCCACTTCCGATTACAGCAAATAATGGTGGCTTGGCGTGGCCAGTTTTAGCTACCCTTTAAAAGGTAAAAGTAAGAACATAGTCAATCATTACTCTCTGATCACTAGAATTGAAAACAGAGATCTAATTTTTATCCCTTTTCTCTATTATTGTATACTCCTTCATTATTACACTCAACACAAGCAAAATGAGTTTAGTTTAGAAAACAACAGTATGAATAATGGCCACATTGTGTAATTGGCTATATTTCATCACATATTTATGGAGATATATCTTAGGTTAACATTAGGACCAAAGCCTAAAATCACAATTTTAGAACTGAAATATTTTAGTGATCAGCAACATAGGCTAATATTTGGTGCATGAGAGTTTCTTGAACTTTCCCCACCCCCAGAGATGTTAATGAAGAAAGTTAGGTAGATGAAAGACAGATGAGTAAATGAAGGTGTTACCAGCTGGGGAGGGGAACCCTCACCCAATTTCAAGAGCAGCATTTTATTTTGCCTATGTAAGTTCTAAGAAAGATTTTTGTTTGAACAAAGCTATTGTGAGTTAAAAATACTAACAACTATTGATAGTATTCTCTACTTGAGGAAATAAAGGTCCTGAAAGGGCCTATTTAGCCAGAGCGATTCCATCCAGTTAAACAGTGATTTTGTTGTTTATGCAGTAGAACTTAATCTGACCCTGCCCCCACTCAGGGAACTTACTTAAAAGCAAGTCCCAGGGAGCCAGTCCCAGGTAACAAAGCCCAAATACAAGGGTGAGTCAGGCCAGGTGGAGGTAACCAATCAGTGGGGGCGCATACTGTCTCCCTAGCTACCAAGGAGTATGGGCCCCACCTTCTGGGTGCCTTCGGGTGCCAATTCTGACCAAGGTGATAGGCTAGTTCAAATATCTACTAAATTGTAATTCAGTTGGTTACTTAGGCATGACCTAGCCTGATTGTACAGCTTTCTCTGTGTGTTACAATCTCATTGGCCACCTGTGTGTGGCCAGGCCCAACCACTTGGCCTTTGCCCTTAAAAGCTAGTCTGTAAAGCAGAGAGAGGTCGCCTCTTTGTAAGGGGCAGCCCTGGCCGGTCAGTTTGACTCTCGATGCTTGGCGCGAAATTAAGCTTTGCTTGACCTTCGCTTTGTATCAGTCTCACTCCTTTAATTACGGACCCAACGGTCCAAAGAAGTCAAGTGTATAAGATCATAAGAAGCCCAAAGACTTCACTCCTAGACCAGCACTCTTCCCATTCTCTATTAATTCCTCAAGCAATTATTCCTCAGCCATAGTCCTCATGCTTCCTTCGATAACCTAGTAAATGAGGATTTCACATTTATAAACTATTAAACAAGTTTTCTAATTTTATGTTTAGATAGGAAGCCTAGAGCTTTTGTTGTTGATTCTCAGAAATCATTGAACATTTTGTTGTTTTTTATTCCATAAAAATTTACATACAAGAGAATAGCTAGATAAATAAAATGCATCCCTAGACCTTAAGAAGTTCATTGTTTAATGATAGAACCTATTCTGGGGGGTAAAAATTATGAAACCCCAGAATCAATGATAGACACTCAAGATTAAAGGCAGTTTAATATAACTTGCTTCAGTATAGTTTAATCAATTTAATAAAATTTAAACAAGCATTTTTTCATAAATGAATGATGTCAACATACAATATTTCCATTTAATTATCTTAGAATTGATGATAATTTTTATGCTTGCCTACAACAGCCACAGACATGAAATTATAAAAATGATATTATAAATATATCAGGAGGTAAATGCCAGGATTTTATCCATTTCCATTTTTGGAAACTATGTCATATTTTCTTTTCTCAACTTTTTCTCTATTTCCTTGCAATATTTATGAAAAATACCCCATGGTTTCCTCTAAATTACATCTGATATAAATATATGAAGGCCATATCTTGAGTCAGTTGTTATCAAGAGCTAATTAATGTACTTAATTCTTAAGCATAGTGAACTCACTTTGTAAAATTTTGTATATATTCACTTATATTCTTATAAATATTGCTATTTTACTAATTAATTCACTAATAAATAATTTTTGCTATTCCCCAGGGACTGTGTAAGGAATTATTTTCACTCCTTTCAAGGAAAGTTTATTTTATCTTATGTTTTTTTTCTCCCAATAAAAATAATGAATTGTGCATTGGAAAAAAAAAGATGGTGTCAACAAATTATAAGTGTATAAATACAGAATAAAATAAAACACTTTCATTATAAAGCAAACATGTCATTCTAGAATAGAATACACCACGGATGTCTTTTGGATTAGAAAAGAAAATATATTCTTTTGCAGTACAAGCATATAGGGATAAACCCTACCAATGAATATAAGAGCTATAAAGATCTATTAAAAAAGTAACTCTTATATAAACTGAAATCATATGTTGGAAGATTTACCAGCCACCAAGCTAAAGGTAGGAGCAACAGAATCTCTATAACTCAAAATAAAATTGATACATTTCCCTTCTAAGTGAAGGTGGCAAAGGGAACATTCTTTTTTTTTTTTTTCTTTTAAGATTTTATTTATTTATTTGTCAGAGAGAGAGCGAGCGAGAGCGAGCACAGGCAGACAGAGTGGAAGGCAGAGTCAGAGGGAGAAGCAGGCTCCCTGCGGAGCAAGGAGCCCGATGTGGGACTCGATCCCAGGACGCTGGGATCATGACCTGAGCCGAAGGCAGCTGCTTAACCAACTGAGCCACCCAGGCGTCCGGCAAAGGGAACATTCTTGACTCATTTGCAAATTTATACATAGTAATTTCTGGCTTGATATTTGCTCTTTCTCACCTTCCTAATGTAGCATCATCTAGATTGCCTCAAGGTAATAGTGCACAGGAGACCACTTTGGTGGGAGTTATTGGGCCTCCAGTGAACAGAATCAAACTGATCCAGGGAAAGGAAGTGATGCTTTGAATTGTTTTGTAATGACATTCATTTCTCAGTGACTTTCTACCACATCATCCAATTAAAAAAAGAAAAAAAAAATCAGCACAATGGGCAACTCTCTCAGTGAATCCGGGGGTGGGGGGGTTGTGGAAAAGAAATTAAGCACTATCGAGGAGACTTTCAACATTTTGCTGCCCAACCAGAGATTTAGGACATGACAATTGAAATAACTGAGCCTCGGTGCCCTACACTGCTATTAAACACCAGTTAGTGTGTAGATGTATCCTCAGCTGGCAGATGAAAAGATCTAAAGTTCAGATTGTTTCAAGAAGTCATAATGGAGCCACAAGAGCCATGTTCTTTGTGAGAGAAATGTCAGCTCCTGGAAAGTCTCTTAAACTGTAAAGGACACTTCATTACATAAAAGAACTGACTTAATATACTTTGCAAATGACTTCATAACATTCAATTTTGAGAATCATTTCCATTCTTTTATTCACAGTACATAGGGAAATTAGCTGAAATGTTTATCTTTGCTTCTCTCTAAGTTTTATAGCACTAGTCAGAAACTAATTAGACTCTGGCAATTAAATCCTGCATGTATGCTACTTTTCCCCTCCCCACCCCCCAGAGGAGTTTTCCCCGTTATGCAACTTCCTCTGTTGCTGAGAGTGGCCTATTTAACTTAAAGAAATTTAGTTTAGGTTTTGTTTTGTTCTGTTTTGTTTTAATGTCAAGCTTATTCATTCTTTTCATGTATATCTGATAGGTAGTTAGGAAAAGAGGAAACGAAGGGAGCCAGTCACCAAAATCAGTAAGCAGTTAATGAAACACAATCCATAAAGGAGAAGGAAAGACTTTTCATCATTTCAGGTCCCTAGGCATGTAGGAGACCTCCCAGAATTGTCCCCCAAACCTTCTCTCTATCTGAGAAAGCAAAGACTGCTATGTGCAAGTTTGAGTGTAGTATTAATCCTTAAATTCTGGGTAAGTAGGTTCCCCCTCCCGCAACAGTTTTGAAATATGTGTATTTGCATGACTTGCTTTCCTAGGAGTTCACCATATTGGAATGACTTGATCTGGTGGTTGGCTTCCTCTTTTGTATAGCAGATGGGTCCTGGGTGACTTCTGAAGGAGGAGAGTGCTCTGGAATAGGAAGGCTTAATAGTGTGTGAGTTAGTTTAATGCTGCTCTCAGCCCAAGAGAAGGATACTTTCTTTCCTTCAATGCTTCCCCCGCACCACACCTCCAGGGATTCATTCTAACTGTCTGAGTGGCAAGATCATGAGGGTCAATATTAGGATGTAAATCTGTAATAAATCGGAAAAGACTTTGTGTTTTTTGTTCATTTGGTTTTGGTTTTCTCTCAGTTTTAGACTAAAGGCCAAATATTTTCACTGTAGCTTGCAAGCGATTTTGTCCATCTCACCAGAGATGGGGGTTCCACAGAAGAGTTTGTGGTCACCACCACATAAGGGTGATATTTTGCAGTAGTAGGTCTTCTATACAAATTTTCCTAAAGAATCTGGTGGTAGGAAGATAATTGCTAAACATGAGAAACCTGGATTCCCCAACATCTCTCACTTTTTCCTCAGAAACATTAACAGTACTAATTTTCCCCACCAACAAAAATAGATGGAAACAATAAAAAATATAGTACCATAAACCACACCAGGCACATGCTTGATTACTATTAGTCGGCCTATGTCACTATGGTAAGGGCACTCAGTTTTTTCTTTTTTTTAAGGCAAAAATTTACATTTTCTTTTTTGTTTTTAATTCAAATTCAATTAATTAACATATAATGTGTTATTTGTTTCAGGAGTGCAAGTCTGTGGTTCATCAGTCTTATATAATACCCAGTGCTCATCACAACACCATCACCCAGTCACTCCATCCCTCTACCCTCTTCCCCTCCAGCAACCCTTGGTTTGCTTCCTAAGATTAAGAGTCTCTTATGGTTTGTCTCCCTCTCTGGCTTTGTCTTGCTCCATTTTTTCCTCTCTTAAGGGTACTCAGTTTCAGACACATGTAAACACATGTACGATTTAGATCTATGATTTTTGTTGAAATGTATTAAGAAAGACAGAAAAGTCATTGGCCCTGTTCTTTACAAATTTACAACCTAGTGATGGACATAGCTGAATATAAGAATGGAGGAAGACTGAGAAGTCAGAGCTAGAAACATCCTCAAGTTTAGACATTAGCAAATTTTAATTTATCCATTTAATTGTTAATTAAATATTTCAGTGCCTTCTATGTCAAGGCATTGCATTGGTCCTATGGATGATGTAAGGATAGATCATACATGATTCGAGGAGTTATTGATCTATGAGGGGAATAAAATATTTACATAAATAACAAGACTACCATAGGAGAAATATAGAGAGAGGGCTGTGGAAAGGAGTTGGAAGTAAACCTGGAATGCAGGGTCAGATAGAAACAGAGCATTTAGCTAAAGAGAATATGTATAGAACTTATTTGTAAATGAATAGCATTAGAATGTGTCAGCAAATTCTGATATTCTGAAAGTTCTGTTTCATTCTGTGTGGTAGAATTCTAAGATAACCACCAAGATTCCTGCTCCCTGACTTCATGCCCCTTTTTATCCTCTGCCTTAAGTGTGAATGGAGTCTGTAAATATTTATGTTACATTCTGTGCTTGGGTTAAATTAGGTCATTAGGTCATATGAAAAAGATGAAGGGATTTTTGCAGATAAAGTCCCTAATTAGTTGACTTTGAGTTAAAAGTCAAAAGGGAGCCTCTGCTAGGTGGGTCTGACCTAATCAGATGAGCCATTTGAAGAGGGTTTAGTAGTCAAAAACTCAAAGCAGTATAGAAACTTTCCTGTTGACCTTGAAGAAGCAAGCCATCATGACCTCTACAACTGCAGGAAAATAAATTCTACCAACAGCCATGTGAGCTTGGAGGAGGACCCTGAGTCTCAGTTGAGCTTCCTCTCTGGCTGACACCTCAGTTGCTATATGCAAGACTCTGAGCAGAGGGCCCGTTTAAGTCTTTCCCAGACTCCTGATCCACAGAAACTATGAGATAATAAATGGATGTTATTGCAATCTGCTAATTTTATTAAGTTGTAACACAGCATATAAATACCCCAATTCACTCAAATACTGATTGCATCAGGACCTTCAAACTGAGGTACATGTGCTCCTGGGGTTAACAATGGCTTTCTAAGTGTTCAGGGGCACACAATTTCAGTAGAATCATTCCAGACACCCAACCGCTACATGTCTTTCCCTGCACTGACCTGCCTGAAAATGGGCTGTTTCCTTTCTTTCTTCACCTTTACCAATCACCTTTCCTCTATTTTAATAAAGGAAGTTCAGCTCTCACCCACCCTGAATCTTACTCTGGTAAGATTACCCTGGCTGAAACGCTATGAGGTGACAAACAGAAAACAAAACAAATGTTTAACATAGTAGGGTCTGCAAAGACTCCTGCCATCCAGTCATTGTCTGTGGCAGGGCTCCATATCTTTCTCTTTCTTCTACTTATTAAGTTTAAGACAAAGTGTGTCATTGGAAACAGGATATTATGGCCTGGGTCAAGATGAGAGGGATTCATAAATATTGTAGAATTGGCTAGCAGAATTTATGATGGTACATTTTGTTGAACAAGCTAGCTTCTTCCATCTCCTAAGTGTTGTCAAGTACTGCATTTCTTCTGAGGATAAGTCCTGGTGGTAAGAAGTAGTAAAGGATGTGGCATCTTTTTTTCATCCAGGCA
Organism: Mustela putorius furo; assembly: GCF_011764305.1. Classification (NCBI taxonomy): domain Eukaryota; kingdom Metazoa; phylum Chordata; class Mammalia; order Carnivora; family Mustelidae; genus Mustela; species Mustela putorius. The sequence goes on from NW_025421987.1 coordinate 79,696,766, forward strand.
ACAAACTCATGACAATGCTTAATATATCTGTCTAGCTTGGTATTAGAGTAATCAAGATTTGTAAAAGGCATGCTGGTAAAAACCAATGTTTTCTGAATGCCCTCAGCATGTTTGCCATCTCCGTCTTGAGAGTTTGGTGACTGATTACAGGTCTCTCTGTTTCTGTAGATATCTCTGGGGCATATTTTTGGATAGTTTCAAGGAAAGGGAGCAAATGAAGCATCACTTCCAAAAGACTGTTACATATATGAAGAAGAGGAATGCATATGAATGGAAATTAGTATTTTGTGTTTTATTGAAAACTTAGATTCAGAAAAGAGTGTTGCCATCTATTTTGGCCCCCAACATATTAGATTATTGTAACTTTAGTATTTAATGCTTAGTGCCTTATGGTCACAGAAAAACTATGTATCTAGATAGATGAATATTTGTTGCAAGGACACAGAATGAAATGACCAATAAAAGCCTTTCAAGTATAAAACTACATTAGGATAAAATTCTGAGGTAGAAGTATGGAAATATGAGTTCAAACACAAAAGTGAATGATATAAAAATTCTGACTGTTAAAGAAGATCATGTTTAAGTGCCTTTTAAATAGGTTTTGGTGCTTATCAAGTTACTACATTATTTAGATTTCACTGGATACATATAATATAATATAATAATTATATTGTATAATATAAACATTATTACAATGTTTATTAAAGACATAAATACTTAGAATTACATTTTTATAACTATTTAATCTTATAATAATATTTTTTCAATACCAACTTAAAAGTCTATGAGAAGATCCATGGTTTCACAACATTCTTTTAGATAAGTGAACAAAAAGTTTCAAGATCAAAGGTGAGAGAGACTGTTGCAAGGTAATTTAGTGGTTAATGAAATCTACTGGGATAAAGTAAATGAATTTTATTTAGTAAGGAATAGGGAACCAGTGACATGGGAAACAGTGATTCTTTTGGTAGAATATCCTGAGTCTCTCTCTCATAGGTGCCAAAGCACTCTTCAAAGCTCTCTAATCACAGTTCTGCTTCAAAAAAGTCTGGGTGATATGCAAACCAAACCTCATAATCTAAGCAGAGATTTCACTAATGAATTTGGAGGGAGGAGAGAATAAACTCCTAAATTGTTTTCTATTGACTCTATGTTTGATCAACCCTGGTGGATCCAGCCCTTCTGAGCAACACTGAAGACTGTTGAAAGGCTAGTACTATTCCAGGCCAACTTACCCAGAGAGCCAGAGGAAGTAATGAGCTTTCATTTACCTTAGCCATGAATTCCTGGACACCTAAGCCAAAAAGTAAAATAGGCAAGATATTGCATAATTCTTCTCCTATACTGACTAGAGCACAGTGAAAAACACAAGAGGTAAGTAGCTCTCAGAACTGAATACTTATATTAACTTTTTCATACAAACATCAAATTCATAGCCTTCATGCTGCCATTCTCTGTGGTACAAACTTCTACTACACATTTCCCAGATCTTTCATTAAGTTTTTGGGCCAAGTGCTTTGCTGCCTTGTATTACTTGTTTGTTCTATTTGCCAATTTTTTTCTCATTATAATATCACAAATATGCTGTCATCATATTGGATAAGGATCCCCATGTAATATCTCGGGAGGATAACATGAGCAGCTTATTCTCAGTTGGGCTTTCTGCATCGTTAGATAAAAGTCTGCACTTTACTTACCCCACTTTGGTAATTACAACCATTCTGTGGTATAGCTGTCCTTATTCTGACTCTCTCTCTGATAGGTCTTACTGACTTGACATATAACCTCGTGTTTGCTCTTTTGAAACATCTGTAGTGGCTATACCCCTCTCTCCTTTATCCCTTAATGAATTCATTTTTTAATGAAAAATTCCTCTGTCTGATAAATGATTTATTATAAAATGATCTACTCACACTATGATTTTAAGGAGAGCTGTATTGCTCAGGGCAGGGAGGGGATTTGGAAAGGCCTGTAAAGTGAAAGCAAGTAGAGGAATTTGAGTTTTTCCATCAAAATGAGATGAGTACAGTTCCCCCAGGTGATTTCAAGGGTATGTTGTCACTACCACTGCCACCTAAGACGGAAGCATGCAACAAGAGGTTGCAAAAATATCCTAAGATCTTTTAAGAGAAAAAAATATATATACTGTTTTAATACACAGCACTTTCCTCCTCCCCAAATTCTATTTATGTTTTCATATTATAAAAGGGTAAAATATGACTTTGAATTTTGGCAAAATAGCTTCTCTTACTTATGTAGGTCAGGGTTATTTCCTACACTGGATACTTTATCATCTGACAGACTGGTTGTTTTCTGGAAGGCTCTCATTTGTTGCCCAATTTAACATGAGTCTAATCAAATATTGGTGTGTATCTATAAAAAGATCACATCAAAGGTTTGTAACTTGGTCACATTCAGCTTAGTAAAACAGAATTCTGTTAGCATAATTGGTTTGTTTCCTCACAATTCGATATTCTTCCAAAAATTTTCAATGTGATTTGTTGCTCATCTTTCTATTTAAAGATGCATTGATTGTTTGTTTGGAGCTGTTTGCCTAGATCTCTAGAACACAAAGTGAAAGAATCAGGTTACTATCATTACAATTCATGGATCACCATTTGTTGGTGTTAATACAGTTTTCTGGCATCAGGATCCTAAAAGGGCCACCAGACATAATATAGTTATGGGTTCTTTAAAAGAGGTGTGCTGTTTTTCACACAAAGGCAGTTGAAAATAACAAAAAGAAAGTGCAACTTTTAGCAGTGTTTTATACATAGCCCTGTATTTATATAGCCTTGTTTTTCCTTGATGATACTAAATAATAGATTGTATGATGTATTTTGATACCTCTGTTAAGGAGATAAATTTGAATTATTCTCTTACTAGTTCACTAAAGTCTTACAGCATAATCTTCATTAGCAAAGCTAGTTACACTTGATGTATTTGTCACACCAAATTCTGTTTGCTTTCATAAAATGGATTTGTATTCTTGTTGCATATTTAATTTTGTGCATATGGTAAACCAAAGTTGTGCACTTTAATTGCCTATTCATAATAGCTGATTGACTAAGTAAATTTGCCCCCAAAATCCATCGCACTAATTAGCTACTTTCCTGCTTGTATAACAAGTGTACACATTTATACTGCTGTACAATGAATATAAAAAGATTTATTTATTTTCTACTCACCTGACATAAATTTGCTGCAAATATGATTGAGTAGAGATTACAATAAATAATGTTTTATTTTCTAAATCCTAAAACTTAATTTGTCATCTGAAAAAACTTTTGAGTGTAAATGCTTGGAGTGGATTTACTTATAAACTTTATTAGGGGAAATAGAGCAGAACTTTTTCTGAAATGTTGACTAATAAATCTTTAAAATTGATCAGTAACAATTAATTAATTGATAATGACTTAAAACTTTAGATTCTAGAAGAAATTTTATGAATGGAAAAATTGTCAAACTTCAATATAATGTATTATAGGGCAACAAAATATATTAGAAAGAAATGTTATTATAATGCATGTAATATTGAAATTATCCATAATTTTGGATATATGAGTCAAAATTGGGTTTACCAATGAAAAGAAAATCTCAAACTCAAAGACAGTATGATAGGAAACATAATGGTACTCCTGTTATCATTCTTTCACTATGTCTTAGAATTTTCTTGAAGGCTTTGTGAGGATGGAAGAAGAAAGGAGCAATTGTTCTTGTCACAGGAACAAGACTACTTAACCATTTCTTAAAAAAGAAAAAAAAGAAAAAAAAAGAATAGCACATTGCTCTTAATCATCTTTCTAATAAGATGTAAAGCAACATTTTCCTTTTGAGATCAGAAATGTATTTTGTGTATGCATATTAACTATATATTTATTCTCCCAAATTAGTAAATTATAAGAACACTCAGACTACATAAGATAAATTTAGAAGTAGATATGATTTTTATTTTATCTACTTCTATACTATTTGCAGATTTAACAAGAACCAATAAAAATATAGTAGCATTTCTTAGAAAAAAACAAAAAGAGAGTAATTGCTGCTTTATGGAAAAATAGAAGACCTTTAAGCACAAATTAGCTGAAATTTCCTCCTCTTTCTGTGATGCAGTGAAATAGCATAGCCTTTGGGATTTTTCCCTAGAGCAAGCAAGTGGCTCCTGGACAGAGACAAGCATCCCTTTTGCAGCAGTGTTTACTGTAAAGGAATGCAAAAAACATTTATTACAAACCACACACAGGTAATGTTTTGTTTCATGAAACCATGTAAAGGAATTGATCTTTATTCATTTTTTTAATTAAGCAGAAAATACCACTGATGAATTCTCTGTTCATAGTGATTAGTACTACTGTACAGATAAGCACAAACCTAAGTATGTTATTTTGAACCTTTTATTTAGATAGAAAAAGATCACCAATGAATATATGTTCTAAATTACAAAAGAGCTATCTCATTCTTTCTCTGTGTACTGGCATCTAGGAGTTATCATTGTTAACTAAAGATATAACAATGATCTTGATATTTTCCTCTGCAATTATTTGAATGTATGGCATTTGCCACTGGGTTAGCTTGTGGAAAGATGAAACCTGAATGTTCTAAAATAGCTGCTTTTTTAATGTATGGATTATTTTAACATTTCTTGGTCTGTTTCTGTCACGTGGCCTGTGTGAATTGTCAACAATTGTGGTGTGTAAATGACTGATTTTAAGGACTCATGTTCTGGATAAAGAGTCTAATATTTTGGAAATAAGCAGATGATTAAGTATGCTAAGTCATTTTTATATTTAATGGAAATACTAAAACTTCATTATTTAAAAGCACAACTTCCTTTTAAGCAAGATGGATCCTCAAATAAAATCTGAAGGTCATTGCTGACTGAGCTACTAATAGAGCTCCTTCATGTGAACAGCTGGATCATTTGTAGATATTCAGAAGTGTTCCTGGGACTGAGTTGGAAAAATAGGGCCAAAGAAAGATGAATATTAGAATGAGGAGAATTTGGCATTAGAAGCAGTTGTAAGTGATGAAATGGGACACAGAGACAAAATGAGGGTGAAGGGTTGGGGGGGAACAACAACTCTACAGAAGCCTATGTGCTCCTTGGGGTCATGTAGCTAATAAAAAATTTCCACTTATAATAGACCAAATGAAAGGGGCCCAGAGCAGGAAAATGTGCACTTAATTTTCAATTTTGGGGCCTTGTTTACACTTTTAAGTAATGACCAACACCAAGCACTGTTGGTATTGATACAGCGAAGAAAAGCATGACCAACACCAAGCACTGTTGGTATTGATACAGTGAAGAAAAGCATAACACACAAGAGGCAGTCAGACTCCTTTTAAAATAATTCTATAGAAGCAGGAGCTAACTAAGGTCAGAGGTATCCATGGAAAATGTGCTCCCTAGAAACATGCAGACATCTTTGGAGGAACACTCATCTTCCATTAAGGCATCAATAGGAAAAGGGCTTCAGGCAATCATCCTTCCTTCTAAAAAGTCTGGGTAACTGTAGCTGACACTTGTGTTTCATAAATATTTAAAATCATAAGGAATCACGACATGGGCAGGTTTATGAAGTTTGAATTTCACTCTCTGTAGTTCTAAAAACTCTAAAAAATCCAAAAAAATCACTCATATAAGACTTCCAAGACCATTATCTTGGCATACCATGCTAGCACTTTTATTAGACTATACTCTCCTTCTTCTGTTTGCGAAATAACCTTTAAGTTCTCAGTCTATGTTGCATTAGGTCCTGGAAATGGAAACATGAATAAGATTGTTACTATCCTCATAAATTTCATCATCAATTTAGGAGGAAAAACAAGTGCATAATTACAATTCAATGTGATAGAATAAGAATAGAGTCATTTAAAAATTGTGGTACCATTCCAAGGGGAATAGAAAGTACCTTTTGCTGGGATCATTGGCAAAATCCTCAGAATACAGATAAATGTAATGGAGACTTCAAGTTCATGGTGAGGGACTAGGTACATACCTTTAACTCTGTTAAAGGTGTTCTCAAGTCTCATTGAAGTGACTTAAAGAAATCCATAGTAATCCTGAAGAACTGGGAAGGATGCCATCAATAGATCAGAAACAGAAAATGAAAAATGAAGAATAGACCTGTCAGGATTGAGATGGGGAGGGGTGGTGCTAAAGTGGTTGAAAGACCACTAAAAAATGAGTGTTGCTTTCCCTAAAAGAACACTGAGAAATTCTAAGAATAAAGTAAGCACCGCCTGATGTTAAGCACAGGAGGAACATTGGCACTCATATTTTCTGGAATGCTTAGATTAGTTTCTGCTTTCAGATGATATCTAACAAGTATAGACCTCTAAATGAAATAGAGAGTTTGCAATAGTGGATTTCCAGCCAGGTCTTTAGGGCTGGAGAAATAAGCAGGACTAGTAACTCTTGGCTTCTAGAATTCATGTCAAGAAAGCATCAGGGACATGAAAGGAAGCTCATCTGTCTGCATGTTCCATTTCCCTCCTACCATATGTCTCATGCAATTTTGAATCATATTCACTGTAAGGGGAAGAGTGGTTTTTCACAAGTGCTGAGAAAATATAAGCTATCAAACCCATTAATTCGAGACCTTCGTAGGTAAAATGAAGAGATAACCAAAAATCACTTGAAGGAAAAGAAGGCAGTAATGTGAACAAACAAAAGATCTAATCTCTGAAGAAACTGTTACTGCCGGAAACAAAATAATTCTTCAAATAAATCCATTTAATATTCTTAGAGTGTTATTTTTATGGAAATACCACATCCATAGAGCAATAGTAAGTTGTTCAAAAAAGAAAAAAGAGAATTGAAGAATAAACAAACTTTGGGGAAATTAAAAGCATATTAGCATTTAAAGAAGTCACTAAAAATTTGAATTGCAAAAAGGACATGACTGACAGCTAAACCGTTAATCTGGAAACTAATGTATAAGTGCCATAATAAAAAAATGACTAAATCATGAGAAAAGAGACAGAGGACAGATCTAAAACATCTGATTTCAGCTTAACAGAAGTTCAAGAAGAAAATGAATTAAAAAATAGTTTATTAGGAGAAAATCTTCCTAAACTGAAGAAATTCAGGTCTTTCTTCACTCTAAAGAACCCTTCAAACATTTTAAGATAATATTGTGAATGAGGAGAAAAACACAATTTTGATAAATATTGGTAAAATTTTTGGATTCCAAAATGCAAAGAAAATCTAGGAGAAAAGAAGATCCTTACAAATGAATTATTAGATGTTCAGCTGGGTGTTAAAGGATTGTGGAGCATTGTTTACAACTTAATAAAAGGATTTCAGTATATAATTCTATACCAAACTATGACAACAAAATAAAATCAGTATGCCAATTAGGAAGTACTAGAAAAAAATTTATTTAATGTAATGCTTCAGTAAAACAAACAAACAAACAAAATAATTCAAAGGGTAAGATCTTGAATATAGAAAGCGCTGACTAGAAAAGTATTCAGTAAAACTTCAAATTGAATGTAGGCAGTTGCTGACACTGTGCTTATGAAATTTAAAATGATTGTTAAGAAAGAGCTCCTGAAATATGGAAAAAAGAATAGACAGTAAAATTATAACCAATAGGGAGTTAGAATTCTATATGAATTTAGCAAATGTGGGTGAATTGGGAAAATGAGCTTGTTGGAGCTCCTGCCATATAAGATAAGAAGCTATGCATATGATTGGTTTGCAACTAAGATAAAATATTTTAAATATATTTTTATAAATTTAATATGCAATACATAATGCTATAAAAATAAGAGGGAACTGCCCCATCACTCAAGGTAAGCAAAAAGGTAAAAGAAAACTTGATCATAATCAGAAAAGTTTGGATACTAAAGTTTGATACTAAAACAAGGCAGAAAAATGTCAGAGGAACCTCACCTATGAATGTAGAGGTAAAATTTTAAATAAAATGTTAAAAACACACGTTAGAAATGAATTATAATTGATAATACAATATAATAAACTATGATTTTTATTTCAGGATTGCAGTCAACTACATAGTAAGAAATGTATTACCAGAATTTCTCCCCTAAAAGATTAAAGGAGTATAGGATCATTTATGTTACTGTCTTGGATCACAAAAACTTTTAAGTGTGTACTTCTGCAAAGAAACCACTAGAAAGTTACATTAAAAATATCTTTCTTGGGGCACATGGGTGGCTCAGTGGGTTAAAGCCTCTGTGTTCGGCTCAGGTCATGATCCCAGGGTCCTGGGATCTAGCCCCGCATCAGGCTTTCTGCTCAGCGGGGAGCCTGCTTCCTGCACTCTCTCTACCTGCCTCTCTGCCTGATTGTGATCTCTGTCTGTCAAATAAATAAACAAAATCTTTAAAAAAAAATCTTTCTCAATAACATCAGAACTATAATTATAAGCTTAAGAAATATTTATGACCTATATGAACAAAATTGTAAAACTGTGCAAAGAGACATTAAAGAAAGATCTTAATTAAAGCCAAATATCTTGTTCCTTAATAGATTCAATATTGTAAAAGTATTATCTATCCCAAATCTCCATATAAATTCAATGCAATTTCAGTCAAAATTACAATGGGACCTTTTCTGAGCTTTACAAATTGATCCTAAAGTCCTCCCCCCTCAGAAGTGTAAGCACTTATAAGAACCAAGAAAAGCTTAGAATTCATAAAGCTGTTTATTTTAATATTATATATAATAGCAACCTCCCCAAGATTAATCAGCAGATTATGAAATATGTGGAAAGAGGATATTCATCAGTTATTGAAACATATTATGAATCCTATAAGATAATGGAAAATGGTAATGATTTTAATGTTAGACATGAAAGCAAAATGTCTGAACCTGATAATGACAAACATAAAAATAGGAATACATGAGGACAAAAATAGTTAGATGGCATGAAAAACAGTGTGCAGAGATAAAAAGAACACTTCTTACTCTTAAAAATGTCTAGTAGGGTTGATGTATCATTTTTCAATAAAACAAAAATGGAAAAACAAGTGGGATCCTAAATAATTTATAAACTCAGAAAACACTAATCAAGTGTTTACTTTTATTCTAAAGTCATATACTTTAGAATGCTTTATTTTCAGTTAGAAGAAATAAAGTGATAAAAACAACCATAAGTCTATTCTCTCTTGCAGCCATCCCACACCCTTAGTCAAGAATCATGGAGGCCTCCCATGCTCCCTTGGGGGTGACCTGCTACAGAGCTAAGATCCTTTTGCTTTTTTATTGCATATGGAATTACAGAGGCTTAAGTTCTAAAAAAAAATGCTGAATGCATTTATGATTTAATCTTTAACCTAATGCCTCTGCTTGAAGATTTACTTTTAAGTCTGATTTGTGAGGCTGACCAATTTTTTCAGGATGGTTCTAATTACAATTTTCTTTCATGTAATGAACCAAATCTTTGCCTCTATAATTTCTGCCTACTGGACCTGGCTTTATTCCTTTAAAACATAGAGAAGAATTACTTCATATGGCAGGCCTTTAGATGTTTGGAGACTTTGATATAGTCCTTTGTCTTCTTATCTACAGTTCCAACATCCTCAACCCCTCCAACCCTTTCCCATGTTACACAGCTGAACTCAGCATTTTCTTTACCTTCCATGACAAAAATTTAGTTGACCCAAACCAAATCAAATATGCTTTCCAGATATTGACCAGCCACTATAGAGGCCAGTGAGAATGTTGTAAGTTCTACACAAAATATAGTTAAATTACGTTTTGTTTTGTTTTGTTTTTAAGAATAGTTTTTGGCTCATGTTGAGTTTGGTGCTCATAAATGTATGTCAATCTTTTTCACATGAACTACATAAGTTATACTTCATCTATTCTCCAATTGAGTGAATTATTTTTTAAGGCTCAAGGGTGGATCTGTAATATATCTCTAATTTAATCTTACTACTTTCAGTCTTTGAAAAAATTTAAATGTTGATTGTCACTCAACCTGTTACCTGGTTAATTCAGTTTTTAATTATCTGCTAATTTAAATAGCATGTGATTTATATCTGTGTTCAGTTTAGTAACCAAAATACTGAACTGGTCAAGATCTCATTGCCATTTCCCTAGAGTTTAAAATGGTGGTTGTTTCTGTCTAGCTAGCTATGACCTGGCTGACTGTGCTCTTATCCAATTCACTCTTTTTTTTTTTTTTAGTTTTTTATTTTTTATAAACATATATTTGTATCCCCAGGGGTACAGGTCTGTGAATCGCCAGGTTTACACACTTCACAGCACTCACCAAAGCACATACCGTCCCCAATGTCCATAACCCCACCCCTCTTCTCTCAATCCCCCTCCCCCCAGCAGCCCTTAGTTTGTTTTGTGAGATTAAGAGTCACTTATGGTTTGTCTCCCTCCCAATCCCATCTTGTTTCATTTATTCTTCTCCTACCCACTTAAGCCCCCATGTTGCATCACCACTTCCTCATATCAGGGAGATCATATGACAGTTGTCTTTCTTCACTTGACTTATTTCACTAAGCATGATACGCTCTAGTTCCATCCATGTTGTCACAAATGGCAAGATTTAATTTCTTTTGATAGCTGCATAGTATTTTCTTAGTCTCAGAAATATCATGAGAGACTTTACTAAATTTCTTCCTGCAGGAAAAATACTTCATTAATAAGAAGGTTTTCTGATTGCTGTTTTTTTTTAAAAGAAACATAATTATATTTTTAAAATTTTTAATCTTGTGTGGAATAATAATTTATAGAACATAAAAAAGTGGAGCTGCTATAGTTGAAAAGTGCATGTAAAGATGGGACTTATAATTAATCATCTCTATTCCTCTCATGCTTTTCCTAAGCCATGGCTGCCCACACACCTCAGGTCTCCAAGGAAGACATCTGAGGACATAAATGATATCCTGTCATAACTATCAATAGTGTCAGCCTGACCATGAAGGACATGAGACTAACTCAGTATGGCATAAGCAAGAATAATACATGCTCATGCTTTGGGTCCATTCTTCTATTTGAAGTTACTCCCTAGAATCTATTTAATATTTTTATGGAATAATATAGTGTCTAAGAGAAATACTTTCAAGGTTACTGATCTATGTGTTCACCTTTTATAGTATAAGAATTACAGTTAATGCAGAGGTCAGATCCTGGTGTCTGGTATATGCTCTTACAACTCTCACCTAAATACTTATGTGAGAGATCTTGATAGAGATCAATTAAGGGACCATAACTGCAATGCCTCAGGAAACTAAAAATAAGAAAAGGCCATATGGTGGTGTATGAAGGGAATTTTCAATTGCTTGGAATACACATTCTAGTGTAGATATAGTCCATTTACTGTACCAGCCTTGCATAAACAGCTGCATCCCTAGGGTCTGCTCCTAACCTTGAGACTTAAGGATTATGTTGATCAGAAAATCTGGCAGCCCGCTAAACCCTGATGCCCAAAACGTCAATAAAAATTCTCTCTCTCTCTCTCTTTCTCTCTCTCCATCCATCCACAATATTCCTACTGAACACACTGCTACAGATCTAGATCTAAAAGCAAAAATTCACCAGTATGCAATAGGCTGAGTATATAGGTAGAAATAGTATATGTACTCTGTATTCTGGAAAATAAAGCATCAGCATAGAAATATCAAAAATGAGCAAACCAGGTAGTATAAACATAATGGGTTTATGGAAAAGTGTTTCCAACAAAAAGTCAAAGAACTATCCTGAACATTCAGAGAAAGAACAAACTTCTGAAGTAATTTTTTATAAGAGTAAGTGGGAAGTATTTGAGGATATTCACCTTACTCTCCTAGTAAAAGTCTAATAACATGACCACTACAAAGTAGAAATAGAAGCTGGTATTAGTTAGTATGTTTCTGGCTGCAAGTAACAATTCTGATGTGGGATGGCTTAAACAATAAACACATTCTTTCCTTTGCTTTTTTTGTCTCAAGTTTTTATTTAAATTCTAGTTAGTTAACATATAGTACATATAGTGTAATATTAGTTTTATGAGTAGAATTTAGTGATTCATCACTTACAGATAACACCCAGTGTCCATCACAAGTGCCCTCCTTAATAACCGTCACCCATTTAATCCACCTCCTTCCCCTGTCTCTCTCCCCTCTAGCAACTCTCAGTTCTCTATAGTTAAGAGTCTCTTTTAAGGTTTGCTGCTTCTCTCTTTTTTTTCTTCCCCTATGTTCATCTGTTTTGTTTCTTAAATATAAGTGAAATCATATGGTATTTGTCTTTCTCTGACCAACTTATTTCACTCAGCATAATATTCTCTAGCTCCAGCTACATTTTTGCAAATGACAAGATTTCATACTTTTTGATGGCTCAGTAATATTCCATTATGTGTGTGTGTGTGTGTGTGTGTGTGTGTGTGTGTGTGTGTGTGTGTATACCACTTCTTCTTCATCCACTCATCTATCAGTGGGCATTTGGCTCTTAAAGTAATTTGGGGGGCACCTGGGTGGCTCAGTTAAGTGTCTGCCTTTGGCTCAGATAATGTTCCTGGGGTCCTGGGATCCAGCTCTGTGTCAGGCTCCATGCTCAGCAGGGAGTCTGCTTCTCCCTCTTCCTCAGTCCTTTCTCCCTGCTCATGCGTGCTCTCTCACACTCTCTCTCACTCGCTCACTCTCCAAAATAAATAAATACAAATCTTTAAAAAAAAAGTAATTTAGTATTGTTGATAATGCTGCTATAAGCATTAGGGTTCATGTACCCCTTTGAATCAGTATTTTTGTATTCTTGGGGCAAACACCTCGTAGTGCAATTGCTGGATTTTAGGGTAGTTCTATTTTTAAATTTTTGAGGAACCTCCATACTGTCTTCCAGGGTAGCTTCACCAGTTTGCATTCCCACCAATGGTGGAAGAGAGTTCCCCTTTCTCTGCATCCTCAACATCAATTGATATTTCCTATGTTGTTAAATTCAGCCATTCTGATAGAGGTGAGGTGATCTCTTTGTATTTTTGGTTTGTATTTGTCTGATGATGAGTGATGTTGAGCATCTTTTCATGTGTGTGTTAGTCATCCAGTTGTCTTCTTTGGAAAAATGTCTGTTCATATTTTCTGCCCATTTCTTAGCTGGGTTATTTATAAATACATTATTTCTTACATAACCAGAATATGAAGGCAGAGTGGATTGCCATGTAAGGTCATTACAATGGTCAAGTTGTCATCAGGGCCTTTGTGTTCTTTCAATCTAATTGTGTTGGTTTTTTGTTTGCCTGATTGTTTTCAGTCCGGCTTACCTCAAGTCACAAGATGGCTGCAGTTCCCTGGGTCACATCTATGCATACCAGCATGCACATGATAATAAGAGAAGAATCTTCCTAAGCCTCTTTCTTAGGAGAGAAAAGTATTGTGCAGAAGCTCCCGGTCAGCTTCTCTTCACATTGATCTGAAATAAATTACATGAATTTTCCTTAGGCAATGACTGAAATGTGAAATAAAACAATTATAACTGGCTTAAACAAATTACTTGGGGTATTATCACATCCATTACATGGCTATACAGAGAGAAAAAGATGGAATAAAGTAGTAAGGTATAGAAGGGAACTACCTGAGGAGAAAAATCAGAATGCACACTGCTAAGAGTAAAGAGCAGGAATGAAATTGGGAACATTGGACTGACAATAATAAACTAAAAAAGCTCTCCTTGTGTGTTAAAAAAAGGACCTAGACATGTTAGAAAGTTAAAAAAGATGTGGAAGGAAGAGAATAGAGACTGAAAAGTATGCTTATTATGACAGATAAAGGAAAAAAAATAGATGAAAAACTATCCAAGGCTTCAGAAGGAACATTTTCATAAGTGAAAATTGACTTGAGCCTATCAATTAAATGTGATCACATATGTTCCAGGTAAAATGAATAGTAAGAGACCCATAATTTTACACTGGTAAATCCTACAAGTATATTGTCAAGGGAATTAAAAACTACATAAAAAGGGACAAAAATTATACTAGTCTTAGACCTTTATTTTACAGTACTAAATTGTAAATAACAATGCCTGTGAAATTTTTCAAAGAAAAAATGTAATTTAAGAATTCTATGTGCAGCACTATAGTTAATCTAGTTTAAAAACAAAAGATAGTTGTGTTTAAGAACTCTGAAAATATATTCTTTATTTTCCTTTCCTTGCAACTGAAGATATACATAGGTGGATAACTCAAGCTAGAGAAAAATGTGGTATTGAATTTTTTGAAGTTAAGTGGTAGGGATACAAGATTCACATTCTCATCTAAGATGTCATTCAAACATAAAGACAACAGAAATACTTTCTCAGGTATTAAAAGCCTCATTAAATACAAGACTTACGTATTCCTTCAGAAAGAGAAATTCCTGTCACTTTAAGACCTTAAGAATAGTAATGTAATAATATAAAAAGACTGGTTTTTGGATTATAAGCAACCTAATTGGATGAGTATAAATAGCTATGGTAGTACGATTATTCAACAGAATGCAAAATACAAAACTATTGAAAGTGGTGTTTTATATAGTAGAACAACATATACTAATAAGTGGTTTCATAACTTTTATTCAGAAAAATAAAAATAAACAAAATTAAGAAGTGGGTAGGAAAGGAATAACAAGGAATGATAAGTTCTTTTGGCAAAGAAATGACTCAAAGTCATCATTTCTTTTTGCCCTGGAGAAATAGAAAAATACAATTTTAAAAATATATGAGAAGTGTTATCACTAGTAAAATTAAGAACAAAAAATAACTTCCTGCACTACTATGAAAATAAAACAAAAAATACACTTTTGCAAAAATACAAACAAACTGAAGTGTATGCAAGCATATCAAACTAGAAGGTCTAAAACAAATTAAGAAGTATAATTCAATCATTTTATAATAGTTAAAAATAGATTAAGAAATGTTCTCTATCTTGCTTAGAACAGGATGTCTATAGGAAGACAGACCAAGGATAGACCAGAAAATCAGAAATTAAAAAAAGATATTCAGTTATTGATATCAGACAAAATATCCAAATAAAAATAATTAATAAAGATTAGATTTTTTTTGCATTGATAACCTTTTTTTCAAATCTTAAAACAGGATAAAAATTTCTAGCCTCATATAGAGACATTTAGCAAAAAATGGTGATTAAGATGAAGAGATAATTAATGTCAGGGGGAATAAAAATGGTTAAAAAAGTATCAAAACTCTTCACTGAGATTCCAAGAATGCAAACCAAAATTACACGATATTGTTTTAACCTTTAAATTACAAAATCTTTTGCAGTTGTGATAGTCAATTGTTTGAAGATACCATGGGAAGATATTCTCACATGAGTTTCTCAAACTCTGGAAAGCAGTTAAATAATTCACACAGAGACACTTTACATAGTCATTTTACTCCCAGTTATAGTAAAGGAATGAACACTAAGGCAAAAATCTAAATAAGTGACATATTTATAGTAAAGATGTTCATCACACTTTACAACAGTCTAAAATTAGAAACAAATATCACTGAAGAAGAGCACTAATTTATTATAGTTTAGTAACCACAGATTATTAATATAATTTAATAATTATGTATTACATCATATGCATGATATGTATATATCATGATATATATATTATACAGTAATTAAGAGGTGTTTTTGAAGAATTATCATTGCACTGAAGAATATTTTTTATTTAATTCTGAAGTCAAGAAAGCCTGATGAACAATTGTGCCCTCTATGTTATCACAACTATGTAAAAATGCGTATGAATTTTCAGAAAGAAAATATGACAAGAATATAATTATAAGTGAAATTATAGGTGATTTCTGCTTCCTATGACTGTTCTGTACATTCTAAATTTCCAATTTCCAACATGGATTATCTTAACAAAGAGAAAATAAATGTCAGTAATTGGAAGAAAAAAATTGCTTTTCTTCCACTTCTAATTTCTTCCATTTCTGGGTGTTCTCAAATGTTGTGGTGATTTTATAATCAAAACTCTAGCTCTTTCACTCCCTGAGATGTAATTTTTCTGAGACTGGAGAATTAAAACAGCTCTCTATTTTCACACTACCTCCTTGCCTATCTTGGTTTTCATTTTCTTCCTAACCATGTTTGCTCTCCTTTTGCTACTCGGGAGATCACTTGCCTGGTTGGAGAAGATGAAAACTATACAGGAGTTAGTTGATTAGTCTTGTTTGCTTTTTCCGTCTGTTAGCATTGTGTATGCCATCTGTTACCAGCAGATTACCTTCATTCATTTCCTTCTTTCTCAGAACTTAGCGAAAAGGAAAACAGTCCACCATTTTGTCTTCAGAAAGTTTTCGCAAAGTTGAATTCGCTTTGAGTATTCAACCTCCTTAGAGATGCTCACTGATCTGATTTATTGTTTAGTTTTATGTCCTTTCCTTCTCATTGAAAACCTTTCTGATGTTCTTTTATAATGTGACCTCATCAAATGTGTCCTTTGGAACTACAAAGGGTTTTGTATTTGTGGCCCTTGAAGCCAGGTCAGCACACTAATCCATCACACATGCAGACTACAGTTGCTAACTGTTTTTCTCTTTTTGGTACCTTTTCCTTCTTTGCCAACTGCTTTGGGTGTCATGCTCTTTTCCTTGGCTCTCAGTGTTTGACCATGCCTCACAAAATCAAAACCTGTAGTGCCACACCTAGTGAAAGATAAAGAATTGGAGAGCCCAGAGCCCATCTACCAAGAGGGCAGGTGTTCTTCATCTACCTCTAACTGATTGCCTCACAGGACTGATGGCCCATTCTGGTAAAAATCCTCTGATTTTTGAAAGATGCTGAAAATATAAGTATGTGTGTATTAAGGAGAAAAAGAACTAGAGTGACCGAGATATCTCTCCAGAATTTTAATGTAAATAGTTAACAATTATTTTTTTATTCAGGTCAATACCCCATGTTAAATCACAAATAACAAATTTAGTGAGATGAATTCAGTCAGAGACCTCCAGTTTTCATTCTTTATCCTATATCCACTTTCATTTCTCAAGGTTCTCCCAAGAAGCAGAAGAAGTAGCATATATAGAAAAAAATAAAGAATTGGCCCACACGATTATGGAGGCTGAGAGGTCCCTCAATCTGCCATCTGCAAGCAGGTGACCCAGAAAGGCGACTGGCAGTAATTCAGTGCAACCACAAATGCCCAAGAACCAGAGGATCCAATGGTGAAGGTCCCAGTATGAGGAGGGAGGGAAGAGATGAGATGAGATGTCCCAGCTAAGCAGTGAGGCAAGAAAAAGACAGAATTCCTCCTTCCTCTGCCTTTCCTTTTGTTTTACTCAAGCCCTGAGTTGATTGGATGGTACCCACCCACACTGAGGAGGATGATCTACTTTGCTGAATCAACCAGTTCAAAGGATAAACTCATCTAGACCATCTAGACGCACTCTCCTTAGACACACCCAGAAACAGTGTTTAATCTGGGTGCTTCATAGCCAGTCAAACTGACACATAAAGGTCACCACCATACCTATAATAAGTTTGTTTTTCCACTTCATTCCCTCTCAGGTTTGGCATTCAGATATCAACTTTTTAAAAAAAAAGATTTATTTATTTACTGGAGAGAGAGAGAATGCACAGCGGGGAGGTGTGGAGGGAGGCAGGGTGTAGGGGAGAGAGAAACTTGAGCAGATTCCATGCTGAGCACCCCACCAGGGCTTGATCTCACAACTCTGAGACCACAACGTGAGCCAAAACCAAGAGCCGGATGTTCAGTTAACTGCACCACCCAGATGCCCCAATTTTACCTTTGTTAACAAGTATCTTCCACAGCTCTAAACCCTGTTGTCACCAATTTATAAGGTAGATATATGTGTGTCTGTGTGTGTGTGTGTTGGGGAGAGGAGTGGTTACAAATGTATGTGAAGTAGAAGACAAATTATTTTGTATTTTTCTTGTTTCCCAACAGTGTTCTCCACTCTGTCTTGGAATCTTTGTGATCACATAGTAAGAATTTAATTTATTGAATTTCAAAACCTACATGATCCTTAGTCACACCATATGGCTAAGGACATAAAACAGGCTCTAGAAACAGGAGGTCCCAGTGTTAGCTGTCAGGGGCCCTTCAGCTTCCTCTACCCATGTTGTCACTTCTTTTTCTGCTCCAGAGTCCACTCGTTTCTTCATCTTTAAGCTTTGTCCCATGTCTCTACCCAACCTTGCACCTGAGACTCACTGACTGAATTTGGTTCCCTCATGTTGGTATTTGGTCCTTTGAAAATACAGGACTTTAAATCAGCTGCTGGTGCTTCCTCCTTTTGACTGCTGCAGGTTACCATGCTAGCCCTGGTTCCAGTGCTGGATGACCTAGATGGTGTCATAAGGGAATATCCTCTAACACCTAGTGAAGTGGAATCATCCCTGAAGACGTCATCACCCATCCTCTGCGTGTTAGAAAATCCACTTTCTCTACAAATTTTTCAAAAATAACTTCCCTGAAATTGAAGGTACACATCAGTTGATATCATTATTGATATTAGGAATATTTGCTTGCATTTCCTGAATATTTTTATTGTGTGCTGTCCTAAATACTTAATAAGTAGTAATTCATTCGATGATCACAGCAATCCCATGAATTAAGTACTTTGATCATTTCCTGTTTGCAGAAGAGGAAATTAAGGCATAGAGTGATTACACACACGCTTCAGTCCATCCAGCTGGTGTCAGAGGTAGAATTGAAGCCCAGCAATTTGCACTTTAGAGGTAGACCTTTAATAACTGCACAGTATTATTTTTCTCTTACGTTGTTACAAACTTAAGGATGACATAATCATTTTCTCCCCAGGTTCCCATCAGTTCTCATTGTTGATCAGAATTAGGTGCCAATAGCAAGCGCTATCATTCTGCCTTCATCGCTCTGCCTTTTGAGCCATGAAACTATCAGCAGGGTATGTCGAGAACGTTTTGATGCTCTACCTTTAGCAAAATAAGGCTTCCAGCAGCTATATTGATAGCTGAAGCTACTTTATCTTGCCTCAGCACCAGTTTTGTGATTTATTGATCATTCACTTTTTATCTCAGAGCTCTGAAGTGTGCTTCTAAAACCGCGTCAATACCTTTTTCTCCCCTCATTTTCAGGCAGATCATATACGTCCACTTTATAAATTCTAAATTTCCATGCAGGCTAATTCTTTGTTTATACATAAAGCTACTTCCCTTTCCCTTTATTTCTAAGTCTCTCTGATTGACTTCATATGCTCACTTGAAGCTTAAATGCACTTTTCTCTCTCTGGGATCCGGAAGGCTTTATCTCTTGATCTCTACGTCCACCGTGATCCCCAAGCTGCAAACAGACATGTGCAAGTGAATCCTGGACATCTTCACCCTCGGGCACCTCAAATACAATGTGTTCACACCTGAACTCATAGTTTCTCCCCATCACTATTCTTCTTTTCTCCCAAGGTTGCTATCTATCCAGTGGTCCCAGCTAGAAATAGAGGCCCCAGTGCTCTGCTCATCTTCACAAGAAAACACATTAAAATAGTTGTGGATAATCATCACACACAGTTCACTTCTCACACACCATTCTTTGCTCAAGTAGGTTTCTGTCTCCACCAGTGGAACTGAAACTACATCAGCAAGTAGTACCCACCTCCACGCAGGTGAATCCAATGGCCACTGTCCTGCCCTCCCTGTACTTTGCCACTCTTGGGCACATTTGTTAACAGTCATTCCTTCTTTCTCCTCTTGGTTTTCATGATGCCACTCTCTCCTGGATTTCTTATTCTCTTATTGGTTCCATGTCCGCAGGCTTTTTTGCTGACCGTATTGGGTCAACCTCTAAAATATTAAAAGTTCCCAAAACTGAATCCTTCCCTATATTTCACTTTTCATTGTTATCGTACAAAATTACCACCAATTTAG
Source organism: Mustela putorius furo (assembly GCF_011764305.1). NCBI lineage: Eukaryota > Metazoa > Chordata > Mammalia > Carnivora > Mustelidae > Mustela > Mustela putorius. The sequence continues at coordinate 79,716,577 of NW_025421987.1, forward strand.
TGACTGAAGATGGCAAACTTATTATGTTCCTGTTCAGAAGTCTGACACAGTTCTTCTCAGACTAAAACAAAGGTATCATCAGGGTTATGTTCCTTTTTGAAGACTCTTGGAGGCGAACATTTTCCTGTATTTTCCACCTTCTAGAGCGGCCTGCATTCTGGCTTGCTGATGTCTTCCCCTATCTTCCCAGCAGGCAATGTCAAATCTGCCCAGAAACTTGCTTTTGTAGTCACATGCCCCCCCTCCCCGACCAGATTATACCCAAGAAAATTTCTCTACCTGGAAAGCCTCTTGTGGTTATGTTGGGCTTACCTAGGTAATCAAGGAAAGTCTTTCCATGAGGTCTTTAATTTACTCACATTTGCCAAGTCCCCTCTTATCATGTAAGGTTACATATTCTCAGAGTCTGTGGATTAAAACCTGGAAATCTTTGAAGATCTGTTATTCTTCCTATGGCATTAATGTTCTTCACTTACCTCTAGAGAAGAGATCTTTGAATCCCATTTTCAAATGCCATCTGTGTGAGGATAACACCTACACAAATCTCAAGCCCTAATGTTTCCAAGTAGTCAACATATATGTTGAAATACTTAATTTACACTCTCTACAACCTTTCTTCCCCAAATCTTCATTATTTCCACAAATGGCACCATCACACTCCCAGCAGATCTAGAGCTGAATTTGGTGGCCATATCTGGCTCCTTTCTTTCCTTTAGCCTCAATCATAAGCATCAGAAGGTCCTCTAAATATATACCCTAATTTCTCTAAGTCACTGTCTCTGCTGCCACCTTAGACCAAGCCCCAGTGTCTGTAGCTTCCTACCTCCACTTGCTATTTCTCTCTTGATTCCCTTACATTCACCTAGCATAAATAATAATAATAATAATGATAAATCCCACAAAAGAATCACAGTAAAATTTAAAAATAGTCAATTGGTTATGTTATTTCCCTGTTTAACATCCTCCAGTGACTTCTCATTACATTTGAAATATGCAGGTAGGTCAAGTTCCTCATGACCTATAGCTCTGATTTCTATCTTCTACTATTCTCTTCCGTTTCAACTGAGTTTCAGCCAGACCACCAGCCTTCAGTCCATTCCTGGAGCATGCCAAGACTGTTGCTGCCTCAGGACCCCTGCACCTTGTCTGGAACCCTCATGCTCATATCCTTGCATTCTTGGCTGGTTGTCATGGTCAGGATTTGAGTCCAGGCCTTCCCTGGCCACGGCATGCAAAGTCAGTTTCTCCAATTCCATGCCCCTTCTTTATCCTCTGACTCTTTTCGGATTCTTTCCCAGCTCTAATCACTATCTGAAATTGTCTAGTTTGTTTATTTATGTCAACTTTACAGAAGTGGAATTTACATTAAAAATCACACATATTCTTTGTACACAGTTTGCTGAGTTTGAAGAAATACATGCACTTGAGTAGCAACAATCTCAATTAAGAAGTAGGGCACTTTTATCACCACAGAAAGATCACAAATGTTCCTTGACAGTCAGACCTTCATGCACCCCACAGGTAGCCTCTGATCTAATCAGTTTTGTTGTTCCAGAACATCTCTGTCAAATATAAATATAATAAGAACCACATAAGTAATTTAGAAACTTGCATACTTTGTCCTAGAACTCCATACAACTTTATATAATTCTGTAGTGTCTGTTTGCTTTGGCTCAGCATAATGTTTTTGAGTTTCATCCTGGTTGTATCAGAAGTTCATATATTAACATTGGTGAGTAGTATTTGATTTCATGAAAATACTGTTTGTTTATCCATTCTTCTATAGTTGTTTCCAACTGTAATGTTGCAATAATGTTTCCATTATTTCCAGATTTTAGCTGTTTGAGAAAAGCTACTATGAACCTTCATGCACAAGTGTTTTTGGACATATGTTTTTATTTCTTTTAGGTAATATAGAAAGTTATTATTTAACTTTACAAGAAGCTTCCCAATTACTCTCCAAAGTGTTTGTACCAATTTGTCCTACCTATAGCTTTGTGTAAGAGTTCTAGTTGCTCCATGTCCTCACTAATATTTGGTATTTTGTTCTTTTTATTTTAGCCATTCTAGTTGTATCCTGTGGGGGGCTTCTATTTGAATTTTACTAATGACTAATGATATTGAATATCTCTTTTCAAGTGGCATTGGTCACCTGTGTGTGTGTGTGTATGTGTGTGTGTGTAGTCTGTAGCAGAATCTTCCTTTTTAAAAAAAAGATTGTTTTCTAATTATTGAATTGGAAGACCTTCTTATGTATTCTGCAAATGAATCCTTGTCATACAGACATGCTACAAATACTTTCTCCATTAATGTTGCTTAATTTTATCAATAATGTCTTTTGAAGAACAGAAGGGTTTAATTTTGATGAAGTGTAGTTTAAATTTTTCCCTTCTATGGTTATTGCTTTTTGTGGCCTCTTTACAAAATTTGTGCCTACTCATGGTATCAAAGTGTTTGTCCAGGGTTTTCTTCCAGATATTTTATAATTGTAGGTTTTATGTTTATAGCAGCTTCTATAACCACTCTGGTGATCTCTTTTTCTTTATATTTTTCCCTTCTTTTCTTCTCCTCATTTCTTTGCTCTCCTTTCTCTCTCACCTGTTCACATGAAAGAGCACTCTGTCTGATCTCAGTTTCTGACCTTATTTCTCTTCCTTTCTAATGCCAGTGAGCAAAATAAAGGTTAGTAGTGGCAAACCTGAAAATGATGTTTCCCCTTTTGAAAGACAGTAAGGTGGAGTGGCGGGAGGGGAGGGTGATACAGACTTCTGCTTTTTTTTTTTTTTTTCCTTTTGGGCCTTTCACTCAAGAAATTACAAATCCATTTCATAAAGGGTAGTGCTTATAAGATGTGGTCCATATACACTATGGAGTATTATGCCTCCATCAGAAAGGATGAATACCCAACTTTTGTAGCAACATGGACAGGACTGGAAGAGATTATGCTGAGTGAAATAAGTCAAGCAGAGAGAGTCAATTATCATATGGTTTCACTTATTTGTGGAGCATAACAAATAGCATGGAGGACATGGGGAGTTAGAGAGGAGAAGGGAGTTGGGGGAAATTGGAAGGGGAGGTGAATCATGAGAGACTATGGACTCTGAAAAACAATCTGAGGGGTTTTAAGTGGTGAGGGGGTGGGAGGTTGGGGGAACCAGGTGGTGGGTATTAGAGCGGGCACGGATTGCATGGAGCACTGGGTGTGCTGCAAAAACAATGAATACTGTTATGCTGAAAATAAATAAAAAATAAATTTAAATAATAAAGGGTAGTGCTTAGACAGTGGGGGGCACAGAAGGGTGTGAGCAGATGCTGAAAATCTGGTTGGTGAAAGAAAGTGGTGTAGACCAGAGCTGGGAGACATTTATCCCAGGCTCTGTCCAATAACCCCAAGAGAGAAGGAGAGAAGTTCTCTGAAATGCTCTCTATATTATTTGTAGCTTGTTTTGTTTTTTTTTTAAAGATTTTATTTATTTATTTGAGAGAGAGGAGGTGAGAGAGAGCATGAGCGAGGAAAAGGTCAGAGGGAGAAACAGACTCCCCGTGAAGCTGGGAGCCCGATGCCGGACTCTATCCTGGGACTCCAGGATCATGACCTGAGCTGAAAGCAGTCGTCCAACCAACTGAGCCACCCAGGCATCCCTGTAGCTCGTTTTTATATAAGATTCATTTTGCCAATGGCCAAGACAGACCAACCTAATGAGTTTAAAAAAATAAATAAATAACATCACCATGAGAGTATAGGAGTATAGGTACTTAGGTATTTTTTCTTCTACCTTCTTTTGTGACATGATCTCCAGCTACAGTCCACGTCTCCCCATTTTTTTTATAGAACTCCCAGAGTTACTTTATTCATTGGGTTCACAGGCCCAGTTCCCGGGAATATACTGTTTTCCTCTTCTGCAATGCTCGTTCTGCCTTTGTTAGGTGATGTCTGTTGCATTTGGATCCCTTTGAAAGTGCTACCACTATTATTCACACCATTTTCCATTGTGGCTTGCCAAAACAGTGCTATGCCCACACCATGTTGTTCTGAAGCTCTTCCGCACTGCCAAAAATATTGCTGTGCCACTGATGCATCAGTCCTGATGCAGCAAGATCAGCCAGCATTTTCTGCTAGACAAGAAAGAATTCCTCTTCCTAGTATGGGTGCAAACTCCTATGTATGGACTCTGAAACATCTCATCCTGTACTCCCTGTGAAGATCAGTTCTTTCCATCTAACCTGCAGCTTTTTCTCCCCAGAATAGACTCCTTCACTCAGAATCTGTAGACCATCATTTTTTGTTGTTGTTTGTTTTGTTATGCTTCATTTTTATTTCTGAAGCTCCAGGCTAGGAGAATAAGCTGAGGAACAGATAATAACCTGTATTCACAATTATCCTTCCGGAAGATGGTGCTGTGAATGAGCCACATGAATATGTCTGTTTCTGTCTCTCCTTACAAAGAATTCTTTGCCAGAAAGTACCTCAGCATCAAGAACTCATACTCCCACCCCTTTCCATTCATGCTCAGCTATTCTAGCTCATATCTAAATCATTTAAAACGTGCATGTAGGGGCGCCTGGGTGGTTCAGTGGGTTAAGCCGCTGCCTTCGGCTCAGGTCATGATCTCAGGGTCCTGGGATCGAGTCCTGCATCGGGCTCTCTGCTCAGCAGGGAGCCTGCTTCCTCCTCTCTCTCTGCCTGCCTCTCTGCCTACTTGTGATCTCTCTCTGTCAAATAAATAAATAAAAATCTTTAAAAAATAACTAACTAACTAACTAAATAAATAAATAAATAAAACGTGCATGTAATTCTCATTGTATCATGTGGGATCAGTTGGTATCAATTAATTAATCCCTTTTGTTTCCTTGTAAAGTACTAAGTTAGCAGATGATATATGGTACTCTTGGGTAGATAGTTGGCTCGGATGAACTCTCATGACTGTAGACAATATTCTGGTTTTACTGGGTAAATGGTGCTTACTAAAAGAATAGCGCTATCAGATTTTTCCTTCCTTACCGCTTACATTTTTTTTTTCTTTTCTGAGTAAGTCGTCTGTGGAATGCAGCAGAATTCCACATTAGCCTTGTCAGCCATATGAATGGTTAACATGGTTGCCTCAATATGGAGTCATCTACCACCCTGCGAGTTGCATTTTCCTTGGTTGGTGATGAATAATTCCCATATGCTAGAATCTGTGGGTCATCACTATTGTCTGAGGCAATGTTGAAAGAAGTCCGTGTTTCTTTTGAGGTTGAACTTCACCCTGTATGATATGTTTCTCATTTTTTTTTTTTTAAATCACTCTCCTCTTCCTGCCCTCCCCTTACCCCACCAAAAGCCCTTTTAGGGCTTTGTCCTAAACACTTCCTTTATCCCCTATGATATTTTAATACCACAGATATACTTTTCATCTGTTCATGCTCCATAGCCCTCAACCATTGTAACAACTAAGGTTTTTTTTTTGTTTTTTTTTGTTTTTTTTTTTATCTGCTCCTAGGAATCAGTTTTTACCCTTGCAGCTATCCATATCAATCCCCATGTAAAATGCATACTCTTTGAAAGGCATGGGGCTAATGGAAAACTCTAGTAGTACTTAGTATCATTGTCTTTCTTCTTTCTTTTTTTCTTTCAAGATTTATTTATTTACTTACTTATTTGAGAGACACAGAGAGAGAACGAGATAGTTTAAGTGAAGGGAGGATAGAGGGCGAAGAGAGAGGGACTCTCAAGACGACTCCCCACTAAACTGGGAACCTGATGTGGAGCTTGATCTCATGACCCTGAGATCATGGCCTGAGTCAAAATTAAGAGTCAGATGCTCAACTGCCTGAGCCACCCAGGTGCACTCTTTTCTTTTCTTTTTTCTTCTTTTCCTTTGCTTTCGTTTTCTTTCCTTTTTCTTTCTCTTTCTTTTTTTTGGAGGGAGGCAGTTTGATAGAATAAAAGGATTGAAGACTTGGGAGTCAGAGAGGTATGTCCTGATTCTTCCCTGACTAGCTGTGTGATCTTAGGAAAATAGCTCTGAGCCCTATTTCATGAACAATAAAATATAGGAAAGTATACTTTGTTCATAAGACTGGGGATTAAATTTTAAAATTACTGCAATTCTTAGCACAACTCCTCTCTTGTAAGTTTAATTCTTTGATTATTATTTTAGTTTATATTGGTCAACACATCAATTTATTGATACTAATTACCTCCCATCTTCAAGTCATCAATTTATTGATGCCAATTACCTTCCATCCTCTTAGGGTCATATTCTTCCTAGAGTATTTCATGCACTCTCTTATATTCACCTTCATAAAATGCTGTGATTTCTGCAGACATTCTTGAAATGGGTTTATTTTCTCTTCTAGAAGAAGAAATGGTGTATATTATGGTTCCCTGTGGGGTGGCTTAGTGGGTTAAGCCTCTGCCTTCGGCTCAGTTCATGATCTCAGGGTCCTGGGATTGAGCCTCTGCTCTGAAAGGACCCAGCTTCCCCACCCGCCCTTGCCTGCCTCTCTACGTACTTGTGTGCACGCTCTCTCTCTTTCTCTCTCTCTGTCAAATAAATAAATAAATAAATAAATCTTTATATTTATGGCTCCCCCAACTTGAAATCATATCTGGTAGGAAGTCACACAGAACACAGGTAGGTAGGAAACAGTTGCAAAGGTGTTTATATTTGATCTCAAATTGAACAATAGCTTTTGGGGTTTCCACTTGAAATTATTGAGTCTGTTCAGTAAAATGCACTTTTTTATACTTCAGATAATTACAGTATTTTTTTAATGCTTCAAATAACTATTTGAAGTAACTATTCACCAGAGGATCTTGGGAACTTTCTTTTAAACCTTTTTAAACCTCCTTAATCTTTGCTACTCAAACTGTGATTCAGAGACTGACAGCTTGAGTATCCCCTTTGGAACTTGTTAGAAATGTAGAGCCCCAAGAACTACTGAATCAGGATCTTCATTTCAATAAGATCCCCAGCTGATCTGTATGCACAGTAAAGTTTGAGAAATGTTTTGCATAATCACTTCTCTTCCTCTAACTGTATCCAATGACTGTTAATTTTTTAATAGCACATAACTAACACTATTTACAAATATTGTTATTACCTATTCATACCTATTAACACTATTAACTATGTGCTATGGCTAGCCTTCTTCAGCAAACATGGTATTACTCAATGACCACACCCATAGAGTATTTCTAAACTTCAGTATGTTTATAAGTCACCTAGGAAGGCTGCCAAAAACATAAGAGACAGCCCATGGAGACTAAGATTCATTAGTTCTGACATACAAGACATCTGACATACAAGAATCGGAATTTTCTGCAATCATTTGTTTTCCTTATGTATATTGTCCATGGACCATACTTCATGAAAAATAGTATTATACTCTTACATTAAGTCACTTACCACTTCTTACCCCTTTAATCTTGTCACTTGATAGGAATTTCTGGTCACTACAGACATACAGTAGGCATTATTAGGTATGCAGATAGCCCAACCAATATGCAAAAAAAAAAAAAAAAAAAAGCTTTGTGGAACATTTATTGGTCTCTGATGTTCTTCTCATTCTGTCTGATATTTTAACTCTTCTCTGGAAAAGAACACGTGAGAATGGTCGTGGCAGAAGATGTATTGCAGTGTAATGCCGTAAGGAGGGAGGACAATTTCTCTTTTAGCCAATGAGCACTGCAAAGATCACTAACGTTTATTATGTATGTGTAACTCTTTTTACCAGTGTGAGGAAAAGGTTTAAAAAAATCAGGTGCCTCACAATGCTTTGAGGATAATTTTAAAATGATTATTAACCTAGCAGTGTATACTATTTTGAATATGCTGGGCAGTAAATAGTTAATTCATAGACATAACATCTGGCTTATTCTTTCCACTAGAATTAAGGGAATAGGTGAGATGCATCAGAATTCTTTCAGAAGTTGAGGCACAGAGAAAACACATTAATGGATGTACAATACATGCTTTAAAAGATAGCAGATAGTCTTTCCCATCTTGCTTGAGAAATAGATGCTGAATAATCAGTCATTACCTTACACAAGTCTCCTTCAGAAAGACTAAATGTAGTTCGCAGTGACTGTTACTTGGAGACTGAAATAGAAATATAGCAGCAAAGGTTGGTAGCATGTATTATATGGAAGGATTAAATGAGCGTATATATATTCAATACTACATAAAAGACTTTTATGTTCTATAGGTGAGCTCATCAGGTAAGAGATCTAGGTCAGTGTGGATATTTGACATTGAACTATATTGCAATTACCTCTTGGAGTCAGATGTTGCAAGTTTGACTTAAGATATTGGAGCTTTGGGGATTCTTAGGTAATAGCATCTTCTTTAGTACTGGATTTAATCCAAACTAATGGAAAGATAGACTTTTGAGTATCTATATAAGTATCTATCTATCTGGAGGAAATGAATGTAACTTAAAGGTCCTTCCCTATTTATTTTATTTTATTTTATTTTATTTATTTATTTGAGAGAGAGAGAAAGCCTGAGCAGGGGGAGGGGCAGAAGGAGAAGAAGGCTCCCTGCTGAGCAGGGAGATTGATGCTGGGCTAGATCCCAGGACCTCAGGATCAGGACCCCAACCAAAGGAAGATGCTCAAATGACTGAGCCACCCAGGTGCCCCTCCCTTCCCCATTTAATCTTTTTTTTTTAATCTTTTTTTTTTTAATATTTTATTTATTTGAGAGAGAGAGAGAAATCACAAGTAGGCAAAGAGGCAGACAGAGAGAGAGGAGGAAGCAGGCTTCCTGCAGAGCAGAGAGCCCGATGTGGGGCTCTATTGATCCCAGGACCCTGGGATCATGACCTGAGCAGAAGGCAGAGGCTTTAACCCACTGAGCCACCCAGGTGCCCCTCCCTTCCCCATTTAAATCCAAATTGATTCACAAGATTCTATGCAGTCATTTCTGGAAGCTATTTTGCAGGTAATGTGGTAGCAAATAATGAAGGTATGATGACACCACAGGAAGTAGATTAGGGCAGAGTAAAAAAGGCTGGGGTTCACAAGGAAGCAGATGGACTAGTTGAGGACAAATCCAGGAAGAAGACTGTAAGCCCTGAGTAGGTATTTGTTCCATCATTGTTAATTGAAGCCATGTTAAAAATATTTTCTTCATCATCCCTGTTCCTATGATCTATTTTCCTCAGGAAAACTTGCTTACCTTTTCTATAAAGGAATGGCTATAAAAAGTAAGATTATTGGCAGTACACCCAAGTGACTACAGCTGGTTTTCCTCAATCCTTGAACTGCAATTGGTAAAAATCAAGTAGAGTTGGAGAAATGATTCGATTGACCATTTCCTTAGGTGCAACTTTATTATAACTTTTAGATCAGTTTTAAAGGGATTATCGTTACTTTGGCTAAGCAGAGAGGCAGTGTTTTTTGTTTTTTGTTTTTTTTCACCAGTGTTTTTCCTTGTCTACATCTGGTACTACACAGAACAATAACTCATATCAGCCTTTTGGAATCTCAAGACATTATGATTTATACCTTCCAAGAAACTCTTTATGGCACTAGTTATGTTTACAGTTAGACTAACAGGGGGAAGTTTAACACTGAATTTTTCACGATCTCCCAGCTGCCTTCATACCTCAGTTATCAGAAATACCTAATGGACCCCCAGTAGACTGTACAGATCCAGATTCATTCAAACTATGGGAATGAGAAATCTCCATAAGTACACCATGATTATAGCAAGTTACAGATATGAATGTCTGTTGGATCAATGCGGATGATAAAGCAATCTCTTTCTCTCTTTTTTTTTTTTTTTTTTTTTTGGAAACATATGGGTAAGATGTGGATTTAAGGAAGCCTGGGCATGAGAATTTAAACTTGGGTTTTTAGTTAGGTTGGGTTTGTTTGGAAGGTTCTTAGAATTAGAGTGATCTACTGAATGAATTTAAAAATAAAAGTAAGATAAGATTGGATACTATACAAAAAGAAACAGCAGTGAGATTGTGATTCAGAGAAATTAGAACATTTTGCTGTTACACAGGAAGTAGCTTTGCAAAAATAGTTTCTCCTACAGTTACTGGCAGTTTTCCAAAATCAAACACAAACAGTTCTTTGAATTTCAAGATAAAGGATCATGTACGGTTATGGTTGCAGTGAGTCCTTTGGGAAATAGACAAACTTACTTTTCTGAGGACAGGGTAAAATGGCTCTGGGATATCCATCTGTAATTAGGTATCAGTTTGTTATAGGGAATACTTTCACATAGAGCCATGTTGAAATGAGTAGTGGTTCAACCTTAAGTATGGGACCTATGGTGAAGGTGATTAAACAATTGGGAGAGATGAAAGAGAAGGCAAACTAAGACCAACTGAGGCTGTAGAAGGGCCCATGCTTATACAAAAATTAAGAATGCAAAAGCCATTACAAAATAAGTGCATTGTAAGGCGGCTCTGTTAGGTATGCAAATGCTATTAAATGTATGGGAGCATTTTATGTAATATAGAAATATTGCAAACTATTATTTAAATCTAATATCATCCCCCTCATTTAAGTGGTAGTTTTCTGTAGAGATGATCAGCAGTAAATGTTTAAATCTTAGTCCTCAGCAAGCCAGACCCACTGAAAAAAACAGTTGGGTCCCTTCCATTACAATTAAGGAACTAGGTAAAACCCCAGAATGCTTTCACAAGAAGGAGCTGGCAAACATAAACCTCATCGATAAGGACTACCTTATTAATACAAGAAGCATATTGTATTCATCTTTACTACGTTTGGTGCCATGCATAACGTGTAGTTTTTGTTTTGTTCTGTTTGGCAATGATTTTTTTTTTTTGGTAATGCTAAACTGAAATCTCAGCATAATATTCTTTAAAACATTCTTTATGTTGCTCCTCTCCTCCCTAAAAAATGTCTAAAATGGGAAAAAAACATTAAATGAAAGAAAATAAATTAGAGTAATAAATGAAAAGAGGAAAAAACCCCAAATAAGAATAACTGTGTGGATGGGGGGAAAAGCCATATGAATAGTAGCAGGGACATTACATACCTAATTAAACATAGTTAAAATTGGGGCAATGGGTTAAATTGGAACATTGATTGTTCGGCAAAAAGCATTCATCTGGTTGTAGAAATCAGGTTGTCATCAACTGCTCTTACAGTTTTAGTAAGTCTTTACATTTCCATCTTTTCCCTTTATACTTTTCCATTACACACAGCACATTATAACCAGATCAGTGGGACAGCCAAAAGAGCAGAATTTATTTTTCAAAATGAAAGTTGATAGTTAATAGTCTAGCAGCATAATGAGCCACATTTCTGGTGAAGAGTCCAAGCTTATACAGATTGCTTAAGTCTCAACAGGGACCCTCCCAAGCCTAATGATTTCCACAGTATCCCAGATGGTCTATGTGAGGCCCTGCAAAGCAATCCTAGCTCTCACTGCTGCTGAGAACAAGGTGAAGAAGCCATTTAGAGTTTCCTCAGTGGTAGTGAGGGAGGCACTGTAACCCAATTTAACTTTCAACATGATTCCATTCATGGAGGAGTTGGGTATATTCAAATCACCTTTTCCTCTTATTAACATTGGTAAGCCAAATTCATGTTTTAAAATTAAACATTTTGCCTTAGCAAGATGTAGGGAAGAGGAATATAGTAGTTGAGAGTAGAATTCCTTGTAATGACCATAGCTTATGTTTATTAGGTGCTTTCTGTGAGCAAGGCATTAGATTAATCCTCTTTTGTGTATTATACCATTTAATCCTAATAAAATACTAATGGGTTAAATGCCACTACGTTAATAAATATATTACATTAATAAATACATTAATAAATATATATTAATACATTTAATATACTTATTATTAATGTTAATATATTAATAAAAAATAACTAAGGTTTATAAAGATTAAATAACTTGCTCAAGTGGCACAGCTGAGATTTGAACCCCAATCTTGCCTGATACCAAATCCCATGCTTTTTATCGTAGTACACAGGCTTTTCTCTAAAATGTAAAGGAGCAAGAGAAATCTAAAATTTGTCACTAGGCTCTCTCTGGGTAATGCTTTTAATACCTTGGGTTGGTGCAGCATGCTTCTTAGAGAATTCAGTGAAGCTAGGACTCTTTTTGTAGAATCCCTTCCCACATGGAAAGGAAAAGGTAGAGAATGAGTGTTCTTCAACAGTAATGATTGTCTTGTCTTCTCAGCACTTCACCCTCATTGTCAGGCTCAAGCCAGATGTCATCTTCCCTGAGGAAAGTTCCAGAAACACCCTCCACCTGCAGTCAGTAGTAAGCACCCTTTCTTTCTTACACAGCCCCACCATGCTTTGTGCATATCATCTTCTCTTTCCTGTGCTCTTCTCTGCAGATTTCTAGAGGGCAACATCTCTATCCCACTTGCAGCTTCATTTCCAAAGCACAGTGCCAGGCTGAGAGTTTGTCCAATTGAGCTAAATCTCAGTTAAGGCACCCTGTTTCTACTTCCTATATTTAGACATTTTTATTTTCAGTTTTAAAATGCCTAAAAAATGAGAAAAAAGAATAAAGGCCAAGTTAATGGATCCATTTGTATAAAATAACTTGAGCCCTGATCAGATGCTTTACCCAAGTGAGACATTTGTCACGTGGTTCCCAGGTGAAGGTACTCTGAAGATTATGATCAAATTCACAACAGGGTGGAGAAACATCACAGGCACAAGGATTGCTGCGACTGATAAGCCAGCACCTCATCTATCAATTAATTGATTAAATTAATTAATTAAATTAACTCAAGCAGTCATTTAAGAAACATCGCTTGTATGTTCAGCACCAGGTTGAGTAGAGATCTGAAGACTGAGGTGGTTTTCAGACAGGGAAATTACAAAGATAAATATAATGGCAAATATGTCTGTTTTCAAAGGCCTCACTTTCTATTAAAGAAAACAGGCAGAATTCTGCTTTTGCCTATATTTAGTGTTTATTTTGTTCTATCACAAAACAAGTTTTATTTGTATACACTTACTTGACAGTTACAAAGCACTGTCACATTCATTTATTGTTTCATTTTTTAAAGATTTTATTTATTTATTTGACAGAGAGAGAGAGAGAGAGAGAATAAGTGGGGGGTGGGGCGGTGGGTGAGCCGCAGAGGGAGAGGGAGAAGCAGGCTCCCTAGAGAGCAGAGAGCCCAACATAGGGCTAGATCCTGGGAGCCCAGGATCATGACCAGAGCCAAAGGCAGATGTTTAACTGACTGAATCACCCAGGCACCCCTGTTTAATTTTGTTTTAAAAATAGTTCCCCAACCAGCATCCCTCTGATGGTGAAAACCAAACACACTTTGTTCTTTCTTGCATCTAGTTCATGGGAATTAGAAGCAACCAATGAAAAGTCGTGGTAATTTAAGATCATGATGACAGCATAGAAAAGAGGCTGATCTTTTGTTATAGACATGAAGAGTGTATGTTCTAGACTAGACTTCTATCTTGTATTAAATCAGTCCCTGGGTCCATTTTTAGCTCTTAGCCTAAGGGAAAAAATAAAAATAAGTCCTACCTTAAAAAATACTGGCATTGAAATCACACCAACTCTTTCATGCTAGATCACAGCTTCTCATCATGATGCTATCTTCCCACTGAGCTGCTGCACTTCAGCCCATGCCTGCACTACTGGAGCCAGCTGTCACCAATAAAGTCAAGAAAACAGGGCAGAAGCTTTGTACTGTGTCTATTGTTTTGTTTTTAAGAAAGAAAAGCAGAAGGCAAATAACTTTGACAACCAGAAAAAAGCTTTTACAGATAAATGTCATGTTTACATGCATTATTATTATTATTTTTTTTAATCATGAAAGGCCCCAGGTCACTTGTGCTTTAATTGATAAAAGTTGATTATATTTGAGAGAATGACACATGACTTCAAGGATCAGTTGGATAAATTTTATTAAGGTCAAAGGGGGGTAATAGGAGATTAATGTTTGCTTTCTTGGGACTAGCGGCACCAGCCTCCTCCCAAGAAGAAAGCATGATGTAATTCATTGAGCAAACACAGTAAAAATTAATTCCTCAACCATTTGGACCCTGACGATCTCACACCCCAGTGATAGCCCTGTCAGTGCAACCACATCCCACCTAATAATAATGCAGCCTTATATTTAAGGATGGCTCCAGGCCCAGTCACTTCTCTTTTGAAATGGCAACTGACTCACCAACCCTGGAAAAAAAGAAAGGTTTTGGAAGAAAACCCAGAAAGTTAAGGTATATTTTTCTGAAGGATGAGTAAAGGATCAAGGAAGAGAATTCTTTCACAGTAGAAATGTCCCATCAATACAATTAGCATCAGAAGTCTGAGTAAAGAAGGAGAAATATTGACAAAAGAAAAGTGGTTCTTCACCTTTCACTGAAACAGGAAAAACTTGAAGTGAGGACCCAAGCTTTTGGTTGGTTTGCTTTCTCAGACTAAGGAAATGAAAGAAACCAAAATGTTATTATTTGAATAGATGGATAGGTCTATGTTTTCATCCTCTTAACATGGTCTTTTGGAGTTCAGTGTTTTAAAATTTTGTTCAGATTCAAATTATCAATTTTTCTATGGTTCAAACTTTTGAACTCTTTATCTAGCCCTAGATTCTGAAGATTTTCTGTTGTTTATTTTTTCTAAAAATGTTACAGTTTAAGGCTTTACATTTAAGTCCATAATTCATTTTAAGTTAATTTTTGTGTAAGATGTGAGGCTTTGGGGGGGCTTCATTTTGTGTGTGTGTGTGTGTGTGTGTGTGTGTGTTTTCAGTTTTCAGTTGTTCTAGTGCCATTTGTCAAAAAAGACTTTATTTCCTCCATTGAATTACTTTTGTGACCTTGTAAGGCTATAACTTTTAACATAAAAGAAGACATGAATTTAGCTAAATTTCCTTATACCTAAATAAAGCAATAGTTCATGCTTAGAGAGTGCTAATTTTGTACCTAAGCATTGTTCTTGGCTCTTTACGTATCTTTACAATTAATTATCTCAGTAACTCACAACTCATTTAATTGCCTTAATAATTCTTTGAGGTATCTATTACTATTTTTCCTATGTTACAGATAAGGGAACTAAAACTTTGCCAGATTAAATTATTTGCTCAAAATCATAAAGCTAGTAAGTTGGGAAGCCAGGATTTGAACCCAGGTAATGTACCCCTAGAGATTGTGCTATTAACATTTGAGAGAACTGTGTTTTTTACAGGGTATCAGATGTTTAGCAAAATATTGAACATCTTACCATTTTTCTCACTATTATCCCAAGATATTTCAACTAGTATAGGAATAAAAGACTCTTCAGAGATCATTCTTTTTAGGTTTCATGTGTTTGATGTTTTATTCATATCAAAACCCACATATCCATGAAAACACATCTTAAGAGTCAAAAAGCATCACATTATTTTCTAAATTTGGAGGCCGGTTCACAAGTAGAAGCTCTTAATGTTGACACCTTGACCTTTCTATCACCTGCTAATCACCGTTTCCCCACAGGGGTCTTAAAAACAAAAAACAAACAAACAAAAAACCAACCGTGAATCCCCTGGGGAATCCCAATGCTATTATCTTTATCCAGTGACAGAGCTTGGGGTTGTTGACTAGAATCAACTCTTTTTTTTTTTTTTTAAACATTTGTCCTCTCAAGTTTATTTCTTGGCTTCTTAAGATAAACACAGAAAGTATTCATGAAAAATAAAGTCAATGCTGGCAATGCTGTCAGAGAAAAATGAAAGAAAAATGGCAATGTAAAATTCCCAAATGGTAAATATTTTGTTTCAAATGCAGGAAGGAAAATGGAATTTTAAAATATAAACAACAGTGGATTATTCAAAACTTATATTCTCAGTAAAAAACAAGGTATTTTTTTAACCATATTTTGTTTTTTACTGTAAGGGCATTTTGGAATCTTTATTTCAAAAAGCATTTCTGAAGTTGCATAATCTGACACAGATGAAAGAACCAGTAGTTCTGTCTAATGTGAAATCAAACTGACTTGGGTTATAGGAAAGCTGTTAAACTGAGTTTGAAGAATTCCTCATTATTCTGTTTACCTATTCATGAAATAACTTGTCATGTTTTCCCTTAAGTGAGAGAGAGGCACTGTCCTAAGAATGGTGCTTGTGGCATTTTGCCTTATTGAGAACAAGAAATGGGATAAAATCTGGGAAGAATGTTTTTGAAATCCCAATATGAAAACTAGTTGGTGTGATCTTAAAGTCACAAGATGTTTTAAAGTTGTCATCCTGATTTTCAAATGTGTTTCAAACTAGATCTCCAAAGCTTCTGAGTTGTTTGTGTCACTAAAATTGGATAGATTCTGCATGTTATGTATCAAGAGATTGTTTAGAAATTGTGGGGTACTCTGTCTAAGATTGATAAAGCTGTTACCAGGTAGCAGTGAAGGGGTTTATGGAATATAAACCACACAGTTATGTTCTTCTGATGTTGTAAAAAAAGTGACATAAAATATAGCACTTGGGGATTTTGAGCTTACTTCCTGCCCCTCCTTTTCCTATTTCTACTCTCCTCAGCTCTGTTAGTCTTTCTTCTCTTATTTGTTCCTTGTCTTAAAGTCCGTATGTGTAGAATGTGTACCCTGTATTAAAATAATGCTAATATTTAAAAAAAATAAAATAATGCCTATATTTAATTTAATTCTAATTATATTTACATGTAAGGAAAAATCTGAATTACAAGTCCATTTAATGTAAAGGTTCTTGGTGAAGCAGAAAGGTGGAACATTGCCTTTTATGTATTTTTAAAGGACTCCCAGAACTATAAAGAAAGCAAATTTAACATTGTTCTTATTGGCTTAGGCTTAAGAAATCTGGGGCATTAGGAAAAGACTAGCCTTTTAAAAAATTAGTTTTCTTTTGTTTTTTCTTCTCTTCGGATAGAGAGGCTTAGTATTGCAGCAAGACATTTAAATGTGTAAGTCATTTGTGTTTTGAATTTCATTAAGAAAATCAAAAAGGGCAAAAGTAAAGTACAGTGTAATACATGGAATCATCAGTGTCTCTGAGACAGTGGTGAGAAAACTTCAAGATAAAGAGTAAACCAGAAAATTTGCCTTTTTTCTGTAACCACATACAATTATGACCTTCCAAATGGCCTACTTACTTTGGTCAAGTCTTTACAAGATCCCCTGAGTTGTCCTTTTGAAATGTAAACTAGATCATGTCAAGCCAAAATCCTCCAATGAGTTTTCATCTCAGAATAAAAGCCAGAGTTCTGTCAATGACCTTACAAGGTCCTATCCAGTTTGTATCCCCTGTTCCACTGACCTCCTTTCTCTTCTTAGCATCTTCAGATTTGCTCATCCAGGTACTTAAATTGTTTTTTCCCCAAGATGTCCCAATCGTTTATTCTCTCATCTTCTTTGGGTCTTCGGTTGGCTATTCGTCTTTCAGGGATATCTTCCCTGGCCACTTTACACAGCCATCCTCCACCCTGAATCCTACAGTTTCTTATTTCCCTTGGCTTTATTTTTCTCCTTAGCGCTTTTCAAAAACTAACACTAAATATATTACATATTGGTTTTCATTTGTTTTGTCTATTTCCTACTATAATGCAAGTCTAAGTGTAGAAATCTCTTACTGATTACTGAAGTAATGCATTTAGAACACATGACAAGTTCTGGCACATAGTATGGTAGATATTTATTGATAAATGCTTAATAGATGAATAAGTCATCTGTCAATAGAAGCTGAAAGAAACCTGCCATTTCTCCATAGATATTTATAAAGAACTATAGTCCAAAGGAAGCAGAACAGGCAAAGTCACTGGTTGGATACCTAAAAGTAATTTTTTTGAAAAAGATTATTTATGTAGTTTCCTTCTTTGGGATATAATTGTGAGAAAGGCCTGGGGAGACTTCCGCAGATGGTGGTGTAGGAAATCCTGAATCACCTTCTCCCACAGACATACCAAATATATAACTATATATGGATCATTTCTCCCTGGAAAAGATCTGAAATCTAGATGAACTGCGTCTCCACAACAAAGGATAAAAACTACATGGAGATGGCAAGGAGAGGCAGAGACAGTCTCACCAAAAACCCTACCAGCAGTGCAGAAATACATTACAGGGAAGGATCTCACCAGTCCATACTTCTCCCAAAGAAGCAAGGGGTGCCCAAAGCAGACACCCCAACTCAGGGATCTGCACTGGAGTGGCAAGTCCCCAAAAGTCTAGATTAGAAAATCAGTGGGGCTGACATCTAAAAGACCCAAAGTGCTATAAGAAACTAAGATTCTCTTTTTAAAGGACCCATGTGGAGTCTCACTCACTCTGAGACTTAGTGAAAAAACAGTAGTTTTAAAAAATCTCCTAGACTGTTTGTGAAGACGATTCATTTGTTAATCTAAAAGCAACTTCTGGAGGGGTACAGAACCTGGAGACTGAGGTGCTGGCAGAAGCCAATTTTGCACTCTCCACCTACCCTGCTAGTGCCCATAGGTGAACTTGGATGCAGAATCCCTTCCCCCGGATGCCTTACTAAGACAGAAGGGGCAAGCAGTTGCAGCTCTGCTTGGCTGCCTTGCTGAATCTGGGAAGCATAGTGGTTGTAGCATTCCACACTCCTTGGCTGGGGCAGGCAAGGTCATTCTCTTGCTCCTAGCCTAAAGCTAGCATGTGTCCACAGACAAGGAATTCTCCTACTGCATCCCTGACGCTCATGGGCATGTGCAGTCAAGATGTTTTCCTGTTGCCTTTCTGATGCTGGTGAATATGCCTTGCCCTCTACACTCTCCACCTGCCTAGCTAAAGCTAGCAGGCATGCACAATCCACCAAGGGGGTGCTGCTTGATTGGTTCTGGTGGCCAAAGTGGCGGTGTTCCTGAGCTCCACAGAAATGCAACAATCTGAAAGACAGTTCTTGGCAGGCCACCACATCCAGAATACTGCACAGACAGCAGACTGAAATATACACCCAGTATTCCTGTGAAAAAGGCCTGTTATCCTGAAGCTTTGGCCTGAGAGACAGGCTTTAGGCTTCCACATATCTAGAGGCCAAGGAGGCACTTCCAGGGAATGTTAAGCGTGAGACATCATCCTTGTGCACCCCCTGAACTTCAACGAAACCTCCCAGAAAGGAGCTTATGCACTCATGTGGAGCCCCAATACTTGCAACTATCACTCAGAGGGCATCTCTAAATCCCCTGATCTGGGAGGCTAGGCGGGAATATAATTGTAGCCCCATAGGACTACATATATATTGCAAACTTTAAAAGTTGCTTCCTTAGGATATGGCTTACAATCAGCCCAAAACTAGGTGCTAAGTGAGATTCCTCTCCTTGGAGCACTGATAGGTTTTGGTACACCCTTAACAATTGGGATGTATCAAGAATTAAACAAGCAGTTATATAATCATAAAGGTTCAAAAGATAACTAAGAGTTAGAACTAGATTGAACAAGAAGGATATTTATCTACACAAGGCCATGCCTACAAGGCTAAATGAGGTAGCTGTTTGGCATAACACACACACACACACAAAACAAACACAGAGAGTCAAGCAAAATGAAAAACAAAAAACAAAAAACCAAAAACAAAAACAGAGAAATATGTTCCAAATGAAATAATATGATATACCTCAGAAAAGACAAAGATAATTAATCTACCTGACAAAGATGGTAAAGATGTTCACCAAACTTGGGAGAAGAATGGATGAGAACTTCAACAAAGAGAGAGAGATATTATAAAAAGTACAAAACAAAACTCACATAGATGAAGAACAATAACTGAACTGAAAAATACACTATAAGGTTTTAACAGTAAACTGGGTGAAACAGAAGAATGGGTCACAAAGCTGAAACACAAAGCAATGGAATTCATCCAGAGAAACAAAAAGAAAAAAAAATATGAAAAAGATTTAGGAATCTCTGGGGCAAACATTTGCAGTATGGGGTCCCAGAAGGAGAAGAAAGAGAAAGGGGCAGAAAACTTGTTTGAAGAAATAATGGCTGAAAACTTTCTTAATCTGTGGAATGAAACAGAGATATGAAGATCCAGGAAGCCCAGAGAATTCCAAGATGAACCCAAAGATATCCACACAAGGACACATAATTAAAATGTAAAATGTTAAAGATAAAAAGAGACTTTTAAAGGCAGTAAGAGAAAACAAATTTCTGCATACAAGGGAAACTCCAGAAAACTATCAGCAGATTTTTCAATAGAAACTTTGCTGTCTGGGACAGAGTAGCATGACATATTCAGAGGCCTGAAAGAAAACCATTCAGCCAAGAATACATGATCAGGTAAGATAATCATTCAGAATTGAAGGAAATATAAAGAGTCTTCCAGACAAATAAATGCTAATGGAGTTCATCACTATTAAATTAGCCTTAAAAGAAATGATAGATTTCTTTAAGCTGAAAAGAAATAGCACTAATTAATAACAAAGAAACATGCAAACATAAAAGTCTCATTAGAAAGGTGAACATACAGTAAAGGTAGTGGATTAATTGCTTATAAAGTTATTATGAAGTTTAAAAGAAAAAAATGGTAAAATTAGCTAAGACTACAATAATTAGTTAAGGGATACATAAAATAAAAAGTTGTAAAATGTGACTTCAGAAACATAAAATGTAGTGGGAGGGTAGTAAAAATGTACAGTTTTAGAAAATGTTTAAATTTAAATTACTATCAACTTAAAATAGAGTACTATATACATAGAATGTTATATGTAAACCTCACAGTAACCACAAAGAGAAAACTTATAGTAAATAGTCAAAAGAAAGTGAGAAAAGAATCTAAACAGAACAGTTAAAAAAAGGAATCAAATCATGAGGAAAGAGGCAAAGAGAAGTAGAAAAGATGAAGGAACTACACAACTGGCTAGGAAACAAGTAACAAATGACAGCAAGTGCATAGCTATTGATAATTACTTTAAATGTAAATGGACTAAATTCTTCAATCAAAGGAGAAAAAATAGCTGAAGGGATTTTTAAAAAAAGATGCATCTATATATTGCTTACAAGAAACTCACTTCATAAGTAAGAACACACACGAAATGAAAATAAAAGAATGAAATGAGTTATTCCATGCAAATGCTAGTGAAGAGAAAGCTGGTAAAGCTATACTCATATCAGATAAAATAGACTTTAAACAAACTGTAATAAAAGACAATGAGGGAGGGGCACCTGGGTGGCTCAGTGGGTTAAGCCGCTGCCTTCAGCTCAGGTCATGATCTCAGGGTCCTGGGATCGAGTCCCGCATCCGGCTCTCTGCTCCGTGGGGAGCCTGCTTCCCTCTCTCTCTCTGCCTGCCTCTCTGCCTACTTGTGATCTCTGTCTGTCAAATAAATAAATAAAATCTTTAAAAAAAAAAAGACAATGAGGGATACTACATGATGATAAAGGGGTCAATCTAGCAAAAAGATACAACATTTATAAATACATATGCACCCAACATAGAAGGATCAAAATATATAAAGCAATTATTAACAGACCTAAGGGGAGAAATTGAGAAGAGTACAGTAATAATGAGACTTAAACACCCCACTTCCATCAATGGGTGTTGATGTAGATCATCCAGACAGAAAATCAATAAGGAAGTATTGACCTTGAATAACACATTAGACCAGATGAACTTAATAGATACACAGAACATTCCATCCAAAAGCAGAATAAACATTCTTCTCAAGTACACTTGGAACATTTTCTAAGACAGATCACATGCTAGGCCACAAAATAAATCTCAGCAAATTCAAGAAGACTGAAATCATAACAACCATCTTTTCTGACTACAGTGGTATGAAACTAGAAATTAATTATAAGAATAAAACAAAAACTACAGATACATGGAAATTTAACAACATGTTACTGAATAACTACTGGGTCATAGAAGAAATCAAAGGAGAAATTAAAAAATGCCTAGAGATGAATGAAAACAGAAATGCAACATATCACAATCTATGGAATGCCACAAAAGTGGTTCTAAAAGGGAAGTTGATAGCAATATAGGCAAACTTTTATGTAGAAACAAGACAAATATCAAGTAAATAATTTAACATAAAGAAACAGAAAAAAAGAACAAGTGAAGTCGAAAGTTAGTAAACACATAGGGCTACATCAAACAAAAAAGATTCTGCACATCAACGAAATGAAACCTAGTGAATAGGAGAGGATATGTGCAAATAATATATCCAATAAGGGGCTAATATCCAAAATATATAAAGAACACAAACAACTCAGTAACAAAAAAATAAACATTCTGATTATAAAATGGCCAGATGATCTGAATAGACATTTTTCCAAAGGAGACATACAGATGGGCAACAGACACATGAAAAACTGATCAATATTATTGATCACCACTATCATCAGGAAAATGCAAATCAAAACTATAATGAGATATCACTCCACACCTGTCAGAATGGTTATTACCAAAAAGACAAGAAATAGCAAGAGGGTGTGGAGAAAAGGAGACTCTTGTGCTTTGCTGGTAGGAATGTAAACCAGCATAGCCATTATGGAAAACAGTATGGGGAGTCCTCAAAAAACTAAAAATAGAACTATCATGTGATCCAGCAATTCCACTACTGAATAACTATCCAAAGAAAATGAAAACACTAATGTATCTATGTGTTCATTGCAGCATTATTTACAATAGTCAAGATATGGAAACAACCTCAGTGTCCATGGATGGATGAATGGATAAAAAGGTGAGACATATATATTAGAATTATTCAGCCATTAAAAAGAAGGAAATTTTGCTATATATGGCAACATGGATGGATCCTGAGTGTATTATGTTAAGTGAAGTAAGTCAGACAGAAAAAAAGACAAATGCCACATGATTTCAATTATATGTGAATTCTAAAAAACAAAACAAGCAAGCAAACAGATAAAAAACTTGTATCTCTTAGATATGTTACTAGAGAGAAAGAGATTGGGAGGGTGAAATGGGTGAAGAGGATCAAGAAGTACAGACTCCAGTTATAAAATAAGTCATGGGAATGTAGAACATGGGAAATATAATCAGTAATATTGTATAAATTTCTTATGGTGACAGATGGTAACTAGACTTTTTTGGTAACCATCTTGCACTCTATACAAATGTCAAATCACTATGTTCTGCATCTGAAACTATTCTAATATTGTATGTGAATTCAACCTCAATAAAAACAAAATTATGTCAGAAGCCTACAGGTTTACCTAAATTAGTTAAATAATTTAAATCTCTATTTCCATTTTGCTTCCAGAAACAATCCACATGTAATGTCTCAGCCCAAGGAACAGTGCCCTATTGATTTAATAAAACTGTTTGGCTTGGAGGGAGTTTTGCCCTGCACATGAACACATGAAAAAAAGTATCTAAGCAACTTTCAGGTTGGTCAGACTTGGATTTGAGTCCCAACTCTACCCATGATTTTTAATATACACTTGAGTAAATGGCTGACCCTTTCTTAAATTTAATTTTTTTCCCTTCATAAATGGGGATTTTATGGGATTTTATATTAGTTTCCTTTGGCTGCTGTAGCAATTAGTATAAATTCTATGCTTAGAAAATCCAGAAAGTTATTTTCTCAGAATTCTGGAAGCCAGAAGTACAAAGTCAGAATTACTGGACTGAAACTAAGGTGTGGGCAGGACCACATATTCTCTGGAGTCTCTATGGTAGACTTTTGTTTATTTGTTTTATTATATTTTTGCCTCTTCCAATTTCTTTCAACTAGAATATGACAATGGGATGCCAACTCTAATCCGCCTAATCTCTGCCTCTATCTTCATATAGCATTCTCTTTTTTTTGTCAGCATGATTGCCCTTGGCTTCTTATTTTATTTTATTTTATCTTGTTTTATTTTATTAACATACGATGTATTATTTGCTTCAGGGGTTCAGGTCTGTGAATCATCAGTCTTACACAATTCACAGCACTCACCATAGCATATACCCTCCTCAATGTCCATCACCCAGCCACCGTATCTGTCCCCTCCCACCCCCCAGCAACCCTCAGTTTGTTGCCTGAGATTAAGATTCTCTTATGGTTTGTCTCTCTCCCAATCCCGTATTGTTTCATTTTTTCCTTCCTACCCACCATGACCCCTGCCCCGCCTCTCAAACTCCTCATATCAGAGAGATCATATGATAATTGTCTTTCTCTGATTCACTTATTTTGCTTAGCATGATATCCTCTAGTTCCAACCACATCATTGCAAATGGCAAGATTTTATTTCTTTTGATGGCTGCATAGTATTCCATTACATATATATATGTAATGTATATATATATGTATGTATATATATATGACATTGTGATAATATATATCACATCTTCTTTATAATGTAAATATAATGTAAATAAAATGTAATATACATTACATTGTGATATATATATATATATATATATATATATAAAATATCACATCTTCTTTAATTATTCATTTGTTGATGGACATCTAGGTTCTAGCCATGGTTTGGCTTTTGTGGACATTCCTGCTATAAACATTCAGGTGCACTTGCACCTTCAGATCACTACATTTGTATCTTTAGAGTAAATACCCAGTAGTGTGATTGCTAGGTCAAAGATAGCTCTATTTTCAACTTTTGGAGGAACCTCCATACTGTTTTCCAGAGTGACTGCACCAGCTTGCATTCCCAACAGTGTAGAAGGGTCTCCCTTTCTCCACATCCTAGCCAATACCTGTCATTTCCTGACTTGTTAATCTTAGCCATTCTGACTGGTGTGAGTTGGTATCAAACTGTGGTTTTGATTTGAATTACCCTGAAGCCAAGTCATGTTGCTCACTTTTTCCTGTGTGTTGGCCATCTGTATATCTTCTTTGCAGAAATGTCTGTTCATGTCTTCTGCCCATTTCTCAACTGGATTACTTGTTTTTGGGGTGCTGTATTTGATAAGTTTATAGATTTTGGATACTAGCCCTTTATCTGATATCTTATTTGCAAATGTATCCTCCCATTCTGTTCATTGTCTTTTGGCTTTGTTGACTTTTTCCTTTGCTGTGCAAAAGCTTTTGATCTTAATAAAATCTGAACTGTTGATTTTTGCCCTTTCTTCCCTTGCCTTTGGTGATGTTTCTAGGAAGAAGCTGCTGTGGCTGAGGTCGAAGAGGTTGCTGCCTGTGTTCTCCTCAAGGATTTTGAGGGGTTCCTGTCTCACACTGAGGTCTTTCATTTTGAGTTATTTTGTGTGTGTGGTGTAAGGAAATGGTCCAGTTTCATTATTCTGCAAGTGGCTGTCCAATTTTCCCAACACCATTTGTTGAAGAGACTGTCTTTTTTCCCATTGGACATTCTTTCCTGCTTTGTTGAAGATTAATTGACCATATAGTTGAGGGTCCATTTCTGGGCTCTCTATTCTGTTCCATTGGCCTATGTAAAAGTTTTTGTGCCATTACCATACTGTCTTGATGATTATAGCTTTGTAACAGAGCTTGAAGTCTGGAACTGTGATGCTGCCAATTTTAGTTTTCTTTTTCAATATTCCTCTGGCTATTCAGGGTCTTTTCTGGTTGAATATAAATTTTAGGATTATTTGTTCTATGTCTTTGAAAAAAATTGATGGTATTTTGATAGGGATTGCATTAAATATGTCGATTAATTTATATAGCATAGACATTTTACAATATTTGTTCTTCCAATCCATGAGCATGGCAGGTTTTCTTATTTCTTTGTGTCTTCCTCAATTTCTTTCATGAGTACTTTGTAGTTTTTCTGAGTACAAAGTTTTCGCCTCTTTGGTTAGGATTATTCCTACATATCTTGTGATTTTGGGTGCAATTGCAAATGAGATTGACTCCTTAATTTCTCTTTCTTCTGTCTTGCTGTTGGTGTATAGAAATGTAACCGATTTCTGTGCCTTCATTTTATATCCTGTTGTTGCTGTATGAGTTCTAGCAGTTTTGGAGTGGAGTCTTTTGGGTTGTCCACATAAAGTTTCATATCATCTGCAAAGAGTGAGAGTTTGCCTTCTTCTTTGACATTTTGGATGCCTTTTATTTCTTATTTTTTCTGATTGCCAAGGCTAGGACTTTTTGTACTATGTTGAATAGCAGTGGTGATAATGGACAGCCCTGTTGTGTTCCTGACCTTAGGGGAAAAGCTCTCAGTTTTTCCCCATTGAGAATGATATTTGTTTGGGTTTTTCATAGATGGCTTTTATGATACTGAGGTCTGTACCTTCTATCCTTACACTGTGAAGAGTTTTGATCAAGAAAGGATAATGTATTTTGTTAAATGCTTTTTCAGCATTTATTTAGAGTATCATATGGTTCTAGTTCTTCACATTGATTCACAAATCAATCACATTGACTGATTGGTGGGTGTTGAACCAACCTTGCAGCCCAGAAATAAATCCCACTTGGTTGTGGTGAATAATCCTTTTAATATACTGTTGGATCCTATTGGCTAGTAATTTGGTGAAATTTTTTGCATCTGTGTAGATCAAGGATATTGATCTGTAATTCTCCTTCTTGATGGATCTTTTTATGGTTTGGGGATCAAGTAATGCTGGCCTTATAAAATGATTTTGAAAGTTTTCCTTACATTTCTATTTTTTGGAATGCTTTCAAGAGAATAAGTATTAATTCTTCTTTAAATGTTTTGTAGAATTCCCCTGCTGGTCTTTTGTTTGTTGGGAGAATTTTGATGGCTGCTTCAATCTTCTTACTGGTTATGGGTCTGTTCAGGTTTTCTATTTCTTCCTGGCTCAGTTTTGGTAGTTCATATGTCTCTAGGAATGCATCATTTCTTCCAGATTCTCAAATTTGCTGGTGTATATTTGCTCATAATATAGTCTTATAATTCTTTGTATTTCTTTGATGTTGGTTGTAATCTCTCCTCTTTCATTCATGATTTTATTAATTTGGGTCCTTTCTCTTTTCTTTTTGATAAGTGCGGCCAGGAGTTTATCAATCTTATTAATTCTTCCAAAGAACCAGCTCCTAGTTTCTTGATTTGTTCTACTATTCTTTTGGTTTCTGTTTCATTGATTTCTGCTCTGATGTTTATTATTTCTATTCTTCTGCTGGGATTAGACTTTCTTTGCTGTTCTTTCTCCAGCTCCTTAAGGTGTAGGGTTAGGTTGTGTACTTGAGACATTTCTTGTTTCTTGAGAAAGGCTTGTATCGCTATATATTTTCCTCTAAGGACTGCCTTTTCTGTATTCCAAAGATTTGACCAGTTATGTTTTCATTTTCATCTTTTTCCATGATTTTTTTTTTCAATTATTCTTTAGTTTCCTGGTGGACCCACTCATTCTTCAGTAGGCTGTTCATTAGCCTCCATGTATTTGAGTTCTTTCCAACTTTCCTCTTGTGATTGAGTTCTAGCTTCAGAGCATTGTGGTCTGAAAATATGCAGGGAATGATCCCTATCTTTTGCTACTGGTTGAGACCTGATTTGTGATCCAGGATATGATCTATTCTGGAGAATGTTCCATGTGCACTAGAGAAGAATGTGTATTCTGTTGCTTTGGGATGGAATGTTCTGAATATATCTGTGATGTCCTTCTGGTCCAGTGTGTCATTTAAGGCCTTTATTTCCTTGTTGATCTTCTGCTTAGATGATCTGTCCATTTAAGTGAAGGGGGTACTAAAGTCCCCTACTATTGTTGTATTATGTGCATAGGTCTGCTGCCAGTCTAATAGTTCTACTATTGTAGGTTGCAGACCTGAGCTCCTTTCAGGATTTTCTCTTTGTCTCTGAGACTTTTAAGTTTTACTATTAGATGATGGGGTGTTGACCTATTTTTTTTAATTTTGAGAGAGATTCTCTGTGCCTCCTGGATTTTGATGCTTGTTCCCTTCACCAAGTTAGGGAAATGGAAATTCTCTGCTATAATTTGCCCTAATGTACCTTCTGCCCCCCTCTTTCTTTCTTCTCCTGGGATCTCAATTATTCTAATTTTTTTTTTTTTTTGCCTTATGTTAATACTTACCTCTCAAATTCTCCCCTTATGGTCCCTTAATTTTTTATCTCTCTTTCTCTCAGCTTCTTTATTCTCCATCATTTGGTCTTCTATATCACTAATTCTCTCTTCTGCCTCATTTATCCTAGCAGTAAAAGCCTCATTTTTTTATTGCACCTCATTAATAGCTTTTTTGACTTCAACTTGGTTAGATTTTAGTTCTTTTACTTCTCCAGAAAGGAATTCTCTAGTATCTTCTATGCTTTTTTTTGAGCCCACTAGCACCTTGATAATCATCATTCTGAACTCTAGTTCTGAGATCTTACTAGTGTTTGTATTGATTAGGTCCCTAGCTATTGGTACTGCCCCTTGTTCTCTCTCTCTCTCTCTCTCTCTTTTTTTGGTGGGGAGTTTTTCTGCCTTGTCATTTTATCCAGATAAGAATAGATGAATGAGAGAACAAAATACTGAAAGGTTCATAACAACCCCAGTAAAATGTACACTAACCAAATTGGAAGAAACCCAAAAGTGGGAGGAAACCCCCCCCAAAATAAAATATATATATATATATATATATATATATATATATATATTTAACTAGTGAATAGAAGAGAACCACACACTTGATTTTGGGTGTATTTTGGTCTGTTAGAAGAAACTACATCTCAAAAATTTAAAGAAAGAACTATATATATATATATATATATATATATATATATATATACACACACACACAAAAAGGGTAAACATGATGAAGGGATAATATATGACTGTAAAGATGAAAATTAAAAATGGTTCTAAAAAAGGAATTGACAAGATAAGAAGTTGGTTGAAAAAGAAAAAAAGAAGAGGAAAAATATGATCACGCTGGAGACTAGAACAAAGCCATGAGCTAGATTTAGCATATATTTTGATCTGTTAGAAGAAACTGAATCCCAAAATTGAAAGAAAAACCTACATGTATACAAAAAATAAAACTAAATACAATGAAGGGGTAGAATATGACTATAACACTGAAAATTTTTAAAGATTTTTTTACAAATGTATTGATAAGAAAATAAAAGTTGAAAACCTCAAAAAGATGTATTGATAAGAGAAAATAGTTAACAGAGGCTAACATAGGAAAGAGAAAATTAAAAAAAATAGAATAAGCAAAAAACAAAATTAAAAAAAAAATTTAACTTTGAAAGACTAAATAATCATAGGAAAAGAGCCATGAATTCTATATGTTGCATTCCCCTAACTCTGTAGTTTCACAATTCTCATTCGTGGGTGAACTTGGTCTTGGCTGGATATTCTTGCTAATCTTTTAGGGAAGGGACCTGTTGCAGTGATTCTCAAATGTTTTTGCCTGAGGTGGAATTGCACCACCCTTGCCAGGGGACAGGCTAAGTAATCTGCTCGGTTTTTCTCTCCATAGCTTTTATTCCCGAAAGGCTTTCCATAGAGCTTTGGAGGCTAAGAATCAAAATGGCAGCCTCTCAATCTCTGGCCCTATAAGAGTTGAGAGCTTGGGGCCCCACTCCTCAGTGTACCCTCAGAGAAAATCAGCCAATCACGCCTTTCTCCCTGGTCTCCGGCTGTATTCTGAGTTCACCCAGCCCATGATTGAGCCTTTCTATCTCTGGTGAACGGCCCTGTTTGGAGTCTCTAAACCCAACAGATTCCTGCCATGTGCTTTCATGCCGCTCTTCTCAGAGGAGGAAGGATGGGATCTCCCCAGATCTGCCACTTGTGGGGTCCCTGCTCGAGGAGCAGTGGCCCAACTGTGCCCCAGATCATGGTTTAAGATAATCCCAAACTGAGAGCCCACTCCTTGCCTCCATCTCTGGAGCTAGCTTCCCTGCTCCGGTACCTGGGAGCTCTGCCATACTCAGGCACCCCTGGTGTTTTTGTGACCCAGCAGGTCCTGAGACCACACTGTCCCTGTGCGTGCTCTACCTCCTGGTTAGCCTCTGGAGCAATGTCCCTCAGTGGAGCGGACTTGTAAAAGTTTCGATTTTGTGCTCCATTGCTCTACCACTTGCTGGGAGCTGGCCCCTCCCTCCCTCAGTCTATCTTCCCATATATTTCCTCAGATTCACTTCTCCACACATCCTCCTATCTGGAAAATTGTCAATTTTCTGTTCCTAGAACTGCTGCTCTTCTTCTCTTTAATCTCCTGTTGATTTTGTAGGTGTTCAGAATTTGATAACTATCTAGCTGATCTCCTGGGACCTGGCATTTTTAGGTCTCTTACTCCTCTGCCATCTTGCTCCTCCTCCCTTGGCTTCTCTCTTATGAAGATACTTGTTATTGCTTTTAGGGCTTACCCAGATTTTCTTTCTTTCTTTTTTTTTTCTCTTTCAAATTTTTATTTAAATTCTAGTTAGCTAACATACTGTGAAATTTTGGCCCAGATATTCAAACTAATCTTACCATCTCAGGGCACCTGGTTGGCTCAGTCCAAAGAGTATGCAACTCTTGTTCTCAGGTTTGTAAGTTTGAGCCTCACATTGGTTGTAGAGGTTACTTAAAAAAATAAAATCTTAAAAAAAAAAATCTCAATATCCTTCATTTAGTCACATCTGCAAAAACTCTATATCCTAATCAGGCAACATTTACGGGTTCCATAGATTAGGAGGTAGATATGTTTTGGAGGAGGGACATTTTTCAACCCACTACAGGTATCTTCTTTGGGTTTATAGTATAATATCTAACATGTTTTATGAATTCAATAACCTTCTTTTCCTATTCCTTTTCCCTCTCTTCCTTCAAAGCCCCAACCTGTCCTCCATATCACCTCCTTCTACCTATAAGCTAGATAAAACTTTAAAAAAGTTTATGCCTGCTTTTGGTATCCCTGTGCCTTCCAGTCTTTCCTTAATAATTAGTCAAAACCACTGGGGCACTTGGGTGGCTCAGTTGGTTAAGCATCTGCCCTTTACTCAGGTCATAAGTTTGGGGTCCTCGAATCAAGTCTTGCTACTTCTCCCTGCTAGATAGGGAGTCTGCTTTTCCCTCTCCCTCTGCCCCTTCTGCATCTTGCACTCTCTCACTTGCTCTTTCTCAAATATATTAATAAAATCTTTATTTTCCTACCCCCCAATCCCTCCCATGTTGCATATCCACTTCCTCATATCAGGGAGATCATATGATAGTTGCCTTTCTCCAACTGACTCACTTCGCTAAGCATAAAGAAGATGGGATCAGGAGGGAGACAAACCATAAAAGACTCAATCTCAAAAAACAGACTGAGGGTTGCTAGGGGGAGTGGGGACAGGATAGGGTGGTGGGGATATGGACATTGGGGTGGGTATGTGCTATGATGAGTACTGTGAAATGTATAACCCTGGCAAGTCACAGACCTGTACCCCTGGGGATAAAAACACATTATATGTTTATTTAAAAATTTAAAAGTTAAAATAAAAAAAATCTTTAAAAATTCTTAAAAATAAATAAATAAAATAAATGTTTAAGTTCACTTACAAAAACATTTATTTAGGAATCACTAAGTGCACTGCCTTAGACTTTGGGGGATTAAAAAAGAAAAAAGAAGAAGAAGAAGAAAAAGAAGCATTCTCTAGCCACAGTAGGTGACTCTCTGAAGTTGGATATGGATAGTTAAACAACTTTTTGTAATGTAAGGGAGAAGAGTTTATGACTTACACAGAAGGATCTGCAGTGCACAATAAGGTAATAAAGGAATTAGTGATGGTTATTGAGAGATAGAGTTTAGTGAAAGTATCTTGGAGCCAATGAAATTTGAACTGTGCCATGAAGATAAGAAGGATGTCAATGGTTAATAATGTTGGAGGAATTTTACAGACAGGAGAGAGGTGCAGAGGAAATAGAGCTCTTTCTTATTTCTCTACAAAAATCACTTCCCTCTGGCTGCCTTAAACATTCCCCTTGGGCCAACCTATCCAAAACTGTTTTCTCCTCAGTGCACTATATGGGAAAATATCCTCTTCTCTAAATCTCCCTCCAATTAGCTGCTTCAGTCTAGGTGTTGAAAGGAAATTAATATGATTAATCTCATTCACTATATGGTTTATGTGGCTGATAGCTCCTAAAATCCCTTAGAACAATAAGAGGAGTTTCTTAACACCAATAAATTTCTGTTGGGACTTTATGTCATGTGTAAAATTATATTCAGGAAGACTGTGTTCCTAAATCACTTCTATTAAAGAAGATTACTCTAAATGAAGAAAATGATAAGCATAGGAAATATTCCAAATGATAAAAGTGCCTAATTAAGCAGCAAAGATTTTAAGCTGTAGAAGACCACTCCATTATTTTTTATTCTCCATCATGCCAATGTTGTCAGAAGAATTCTCCCTCCCAATCTCCTCCCTGCCCTTCTCTCTAAAAAGAAGAAAGAAAAAAAAAACCCTTATTTTTAATTTTCTCTTTGCATCTTCTAAGAGGCAACTTGGGAAGCAATGGACAGAAACAAATCAGGCAACCCTCCCCCCCTCCTTTTTTTCAGTTAATTCAGAATGAATTGGATTTACACAAGCAACAGTGCTTAAGCAAAACCGTTCCTATGGTTACACAGAAGGCTTTCTAAATGTGGCACAAGATGCAGGCAGCCAAAATGACTTGACTGTTTATGTTAAATATGAAGTCTATTCCCTATTGAAATTTAATGATCTACTAGCTGCATTTTAGCAGCTTGCACCCTGATAAAATTAACATTTTGAATACATTTGGAGAGATAAATTGCTTTAGCAATTGGCGAGTATTCACTCATTTTTATTTGATCACATCAGTGATTCAGATGAAAGCATTTCCCCCTGTACTATTAGAAATTGGGTCTACAAATTATCCTCATCTCTGGGCCTGCAAGTCCCCAAACACACTTTATTATCTTTTTTCA
Source organism: Mustela putorius furo (assembly GCF_011764305.1). Lineage (NCBI taxonomy): Eukaryota > Metazoa > Chordata > Mammalia > Carnivora > Mustelidae > Mustela > Mustela putorius. The sequence continues at coordinate 79,749,263 of NW_025421987.1, forward strand.
GGTTTGCTGGTGCCAGATGTTAAACCTAACACTTGGTAAGAGAACTCAGGAAAAAAAATATGTATTTTCTTTCTTTTATAACAACCAGGCAGAATAGAATCAACACTGTTTCTTGTGGCATCTCTTGAGTCATCCAGCAGTTCTCAAATATCCAACAAGGTGAGTGGTTCAGACAGGGTGAAGTCTGTTCCCCACCTCCCCTAGCTTCTCCTGAATGAAAAAGACAATCTGGAAATTGGAGTCGGAAAAGATATATTCACTGCATATTTTAGCTGACACCATCCAAATTTGCTACATAAGGGCGTTCCTTGACGTCTGTTAGTGGGAACCTCCCATTCAGCAAAAACAGAAAATGAAAGCAGCCTACAGGATGCCAACCTCCTGTAGACATTTACATATTTAGTTCAATTCAGTTAATATTTATTAAGCATCTTATATAGACTAGGCATGTTGTAAAAGACTATGGTCATAGAAATACAATACATAGTCCCTAAATACAAATAGCCCTCAGTCAAGTAGATAAATGGCCAATAAATTTTGTTATGCCAGGTCTTTCTTCTCGATAGCTGATTATGTGTATCTCCATATCATCTTTACCAAACATGAACATTTCACTAAAGATTTGAGTTGTTAGGGAAGGCTTTCTGTACACATATCACCTGGAGTATTTCCCTAACTCGTTTCCCCTAAATTATTCCTCAGGAAGGTCACCCACTGGAGAATTTTCTCTACCTTCCCTCTTCCTCTACATATTCCCCAATTCACTAGTGTCTTGTCTCTTTCCCCCAGGATCCCATTGCCAAAACACAATCAGGCTCAGAAAAGGTGTCAGCTTTTCTATCCAGCATGCAAGTCTTCATTTTCAATAACTGAGAACTATGAATGTTGGGATCTTAATAGATGAATTGTATGAGATTCAGCTACAACATTTTTAAATCCTTGAAACACAAGTTTATCAACACTTCCCTGGCCTTTGCTTGTTAGAGGAAAAATATTTCATTCTAAATCATGTACCAGACAAGCTGGCCATTTAATAGTAGGTTTAATTATAATTTATCTCTTGAGATGAATATACTTAACAAATTTGATACTTGAGAATTTTAATCTGTTTGGGGAAATTTATTTTGAATTGGCAAGTAGAAATACATTCATCATATATTGATTCCCTTGTCATGGTAATTCCCAAATTTAAGTTGCCTCTTAGCGCTCTAATTGGTCATTCTAGAAGTGATTCATTGTGGTCATTATTAACATTTTTGTTGAACTTTTTAGTGAATTTCTCCCTGTAGAACATTCATTGGATGAATGTAAGATATAAATTTTTCCTTTTATTTTTGGAAAAATGGCTTTAAGATCTATTCTTTCAGGAAAAAAGTTGCAAGAAGCTGGTATCCAAATATGAGAGACTTACTGAAATAGGTGTGTTTATAGACTTTACAGATGATATCCTGAGGTCCAACAGTGATTTGAGTTTCCAAGGTGATCTATACATTTTGAGAGAGGAAGTCCTAACAACTTGAGTATAGTTCAGAGGAATTCCACTTTTCATTTTATAGCTTCGGGCGTATTTTCAAGGAAAACTGCTTTCTTCAAACCTCGTATCTTTAAGAATATGGGGGTTCCTGGAAATGACTTGATAGTTGGTTAGGTAAACTATTAAATAGTCTCTGAATAGTCTTCAGCTTCCATATCATCAATTATTCACCAAAATTGTACTTTTTTTTCTGTTTATAAGAAGTCCACAACTAGAATATTGTTCTAATGAAGAAGAGAGTTGAGCTAAATGCAAATGTCTTTTTCCTGAGAGACTAAGTCTTCATGGAGAGCTCCATAATGGTAGAATTTGGGTATAAAACTACAGAATTCGATTTTTATTCTGTAGGAATAGCTTATGTGGAATATAAACACTTAGAATTTTTTAGTAGAGGAGTGAAATTATCAAACTTGATTTTGGACAGATGAGGAGAATATTACAGAGGACATCACAAACTTGACAACATGGGGTCATGCACATGAATGTTATGCCAAGCCAGGTACATGGTTTTAACTGCAGGACACAAATCACTTCTATGTAACCAAATCTCAGGAAAAGCATAGGTCTGCAAAAAACTCTTTTTTCCAAGAAATGATGAATCATTTTCCTTTTCAAAATTCACTATTTCAAATTCAAAGAGGAATGTTTATTATGTGGTATCTTAGAAGATATATCTGTTCTTTCCATATTTGTTCTCTTTGCCCTTTTTATTAAAGAAAAAAGTGGGGTGGGGAAGACAAATAGCTCTGAGTGCCAAATGGATTTTAAAATAATGACTCTAAAATACTGATGTCTCAAGTACAAATATAAGGAACTTGATTTAATAATTTTTTTCAATATGCAATTAAGGAGATTTAGATAATATTTCTATGGAGTTGAAACAGTTAATTTTCCAGGGCTGATTTCCAGGGTTCACATCAACAGTCCATGCATAACATAATGTAAGACATATTTAAATACCCAAAAGTAATTTCATCGGGCAATGAACCACAGTGTTTTCCCGTTTGTTCTTACTTGGAACGCACTCACCAGTTCACTCGGCATCCATCACTTTTATTTTGTATCAGATACTCATTGTCTGAAGTAATAATGGATAAGTGATCCAAAGAATAGAGTATTGCTTTGAACTGCTGACACATTGAATAATGCAGCATTATGCAGGATTGTATTGCTAGCCAGAATACCCACATTCAGTTCATAGCTCTTTCCAGAAAGCATGCCATTGCTCCCCGATTTCTGTATAATAGGTATTCTACAGTGGGTGATTAAAAATGGAAGTTTTTCTCTTTCTGTTCAATAGAATGGAAAATGGTATATGATGTATTTAATTTTAATCATATCACTCCATGGACACATTTTTCATGAGCTATGTTGAAAGACTGCTTTTCATTTCTTTAGTGTAAAATATCCTGAAATAGTAACCAGTGTGGTACAAAAATGAGAGAGTCAATTTATATATTTATGTGAATTGTTTTGGATGCAAACCTACATTACATAAAGTTAAAGTCAGGGAGTGGGAAATCTCTCTCTCCAAAACACCAGTGACTAATCAATGAAAAACAGAATTAAAGAAGCACCTTCTATTTGGCCATTTAAGAAAGATGCTGGATTTGTGATTAATTTCTAATGGCCCACATTCAACACAATGACACAAACCCAGGAGATGTCTATCTATAACACGAGACCATTTGCATGAATGTTGTGGCAAAGTGGACACTTTTTTTTTTTTACTGCAGAAAGCAGAGAAGACATTTTTTTTCTTGGTACCACAGGGTGAAAATATGTGTGTGTTTTGGAATGTTAGAAATGCATGTGTGTGTCTGAATCTGTATCTCTCTGGGTGTTTGTAGATACGGATATGTGTGGGTATCATTTTTAAGAGATGTAGATGTTAAATAGAGTCTTGAATTTAGGGAAGAGGTAGTGTGTTTTTGTTCATGGAATTTGAAAGTCACCAGATTGTTGGTGAGAATTTTCCTGGCCTTTTTGTGAGCACCAAAGACCATGACCAGCATGGAGTTATGTGAGCTCTTCCTTTGTGCATGGTGAGATACACATTTTGGTTTTCTTTTACCACTTTACTGCATATAATATTGAAACTATGTCTTTAACTTTGATGATTTGGGGATTTGAATTGCTGCATGGTAATATGGTGCCCCATAGCCTAGAATCAAGTTTCACTTTCTAAACTACACAGAAGATCCCGGAAATGTGAGGAATAGGGAAAAGACTGAGCTACAACCATTGTGCTGAGTGGATGGAATGGAAAAGGGTGTGCAGCATTATAAAATTGTCTGGGTAGCTGAAAAATATTAGTCTCCAGACTTGAAGTTCTGGGAAATACATAAAATGCATGATAAACTTACGGCATTATGCTTGACTTACAAAATATTAGTATTATAATTTGCCTTTCCAATTCTAAAAATTGAATGTGTCCATTATCCCATTGTGGTTTCTTGAAAGTTCTTTCTGGTTGAGTTATAGACAATTGGTAGACAATTGGTGCTTTTCTATATTTATACTTATGGTTTCTGAAATGTTGATCAAGGTAGAAGGAGCTGTGTAGATAGCTGAGTACTGCCGCAGTCTCTGCTGGAAAGTGATTTGAATTTGACGTTATCCAGTTATTCGGGTGGGACACCTAATCAGTCAGGCCTCAGATTTCTCTTCTCAGCTGAGTTACTTGGAGTAGATTATTCTATGTACATATAGAATTTTTTAAAAAATGTGTAAGTTGTGACAACTTACAGTGCCATAGATTGCATGGGCTTTCACATGATGGCTGTTTTTCATTCAGTACTGGTTGACTGAGAAACTATATAAATAGCAAAAATAAATAAATGAGTGAACAAGGATATCTAGTACATAGTAGGTGTTTAACACTTTCTTGCTGAATATATGAATTTGGTAATGTCTTTAGATGTCATTGCATTTTACTAAGCACAACTGCAACTGAATATATTTGCAAAACAATAAGATATTTCTGTGTGAGAGGCATTTTTAAATTCAGTCCATGGAATTAATAATTGCTAATGTGATTTTGATCACTGACTATGCACCTGGTGTGGAGCCAACCACTGAGTATTAGATCATTTAATCTTCAAAACAAGCCCATGGGGGACCATTTTACAGATGGAGAGACTGGGCATATTAACTATTTTGCTAAAGATTTCACAGTTAGTAAGATAAATGATCTATATCAATCTGAGCTTGAGACCTTTTCACAAATACTATAGTACTTTGCAAGACAACACTTGCTGCATGAGGGGAGTTCATCTGCCCTCTCACAATTCTTCCTCAGCCCCATCTAGCAAATGGCTTGGTATCTGTCTGTCTACTCAACTGTCCCAGCAAAAGCACAGGCAAACACTTAGCTTAGTTATTGCTGTGGCTTTAAGGGAACTCATATCTCTGCAAGGAAGCCCTTTGAAATACAAAGGATCAGTGCACAGCTTTTTGTTCAGAGAAATCTTTGAGCAAGGTCATGTCTGTTTCCTGAATGAACAGGGTTAGGATAGGAAAACTGGAGAGTTTCCCAGCTCCAAGAGAGCCAAGTTTTCACTGTGTCATTTCATTCTTCTCTTTGAAGTAAATTCCCAGAAAATCAGACACACCCATATCCAAACTTAAGTACAAAACACATCCTACAGCCAACTGGGCATGGTTCAGGGAGTTTGCCGCCATTTTGGATTGCCTGTACTTTTGTTCCCTTTCATTAGCAAAGATAATCGCATATTTCCTGTAACTTCAAAAAAGTGCTGATTAATCCAGCACAGGCATATCACTGTAAAGAATTCTAAAGTATAAAGAGGATAAATCAGAAATAGGAAGAGATCAACTTTACTAAACATGTGTTTCCATCACAGCTGCAGATTTAGTTTGGTCTGTTCTTTCAAACTACCAGTATAGACTCTCCCCTATTTTTGTGATTTCATTTCCCATGAAGTGAATTTTTATTATCAATCTGTAATTAGTGGTCTGTTAACTTTAAATAGGTATATTCCTACTTTTTTTTTTTTTTAAGATTTTATTTACTTATTTGACAGAGGTCACAAGCAGGCAGAGAGGCAAGCAGAGACAGAGAGGGTAGCAGACTCCCTGCCAAGCAGAGAGCCCAATGCGGGGCTCAATCCCAGGACCCTGGGATCATGACCTGAACCGAAGGCAGAGGCTTAACCCACTGAGCCACCTAGGTGCCCTGGTATATTCTTCCTCTTAAGGAGAGAATTCTTCCTAAAAATCTGAGTTGATTATTAAAAAAAATAAATAAATAATCCCAGAAAAATGTCTGGCCTGCAGTTGGCCTCCTTTGTGGGATTAACTTCAAATCTGCTAGCATGTTTTTTTGTTTTTTTTTAAAGACGAATGAACTAAATTCAATGTCAACAAAAGTTAGAATTAATCATAAAAGTAATCAATACTATGTGTGAGAAAGACTTGTTCATCTGGATATAAAAACACTGTCTGTGAGACACATATTTTTAGATGCCTTATAAACTAAACTTATGGAGAAGAAATCATGCAAAGTTTGACCACAGACGAAATGTGGATCAGTCCCACAAATTTCTAGTCACCTAATTTGTAAGGGCCCTGTATGCCTCTCATTCTGGGCACTCAATAAATAGTAAACAGGGCAGCAATTTCCTTTCCTGTCTAGTCAGGCCATCATTATTTCTGTACAGTCTCTGAGCTAGTGAGCACATAGAAAAACACAGTTCTCCACAACTTGAATTATGTCTTTTGCCCTCCCACCTCCTCTTTTCTGTGTGCTTCCGCTGCTATAAAACCTACTGGAAATCTAAGAATGTTAGCTCTCAGTTACCACTTATTAAACCTTAACCTTTCCTCTCCTAAATGCCAAGTTCTAGCAGGTCTAATCAGCATATTTTATTCTGCCCTTTTCAATCAGCCATTTGGTGATGTTGATTTGCTGCTAAAGGAAGTTTATAAAAAAAGAAATCCACTAGCTTTTGAACATGTCTCAGTTCCTTAAGGAAAATGGTATTTTATGTAACCGCTTGTCAGGATGTTTTCAATAGTTGCTTTCTCCATTTTGGAGGTCCTTGGGGAGAGTTCACTTATACCTTTCACATCTCTTTCATTTATTAAAGTACAAAAAAAAAAATGCAAGTCATTAACATCCAAATATATTTAATACCCTTGGCACTGAGCCTCCTTTCATGCTGCTGAGCAGCCATCTCTACACCACATACCATGATACAAGTCCTATGCCCCAAATATTTCCTTGGCTTCCAGGATGCCACACTCATTTTCTTCCTACCTCACTGACTTTTCCTTTTCAGCCTCTTTAACTGGCTCTCCTCTCTCTGTCCTTCAAATGTCAGAGAGGTCTACTGTTCAGTTCTCTAGCTCCTCCTCAATAGGAACATTCCCTCCTTGGGAGAGTGCCTCATCTCTCTAGCATTACATACATAAAACTTTTCAAGTTTTCCTCTGCATTTTGGAGCTCTGAGTTCCAGATTATTATACTCCTTATTCAATGTCTTAACTGAGTATCTGTAAGGTTTTATAGGTTTATCACAACAAAAAGATATTTTCTCCAAAGTACACTTCCTTTAGACTTCCCATTTTAATAAAATGTGCTACCATTCAGCTGGTTGCTCAAGCCAATAACATATGGGGCATCCTTGGTTCCTTTACTTCTGTCCTTTACCATATACAGTAAAGTGCAATATCACTTTCTTTCTCTGAAATGTATCCTGAAGTTGTTCCCTTCCATCTCCACTGACAGGACCCTTACCCAAGGTACCATCATTTCTTCCCATAAGCTATTGAAGTAACCCCTACGATGGTTTCTAGCTTCACCTCTCCCCTCAATATTCATACAACTGTGTGATTTAAAACATAAATGTACATAAGATGATGTAACTTGCTGGTCAAAACTATAAAATCGCTCTGCCTTAGAAGTCAAGGAAAATACAATGTCCTGAAGATAGCCTACAAAGCCCGAAGCCTGGCATGACCTCCAACCCCTTATCTGGTGCCACTTTCCCTTCACTCATGCTGCTATAGCCACCCTTGGTCTGCTTGATTTCCTCTGAACACACAAAGGCCAACTCTTCCTTGTGACTTGGTACTTGCTTCTTTCTTGGCCTGGGACACTCTTCCCTCTGATCTCCATAAGTCACCTTCTTTATATGTCATCCAGGTCCTTTCTGAAATACCATCTCAGAGAAGTTTCCCCTGTTCCCTCCGCCTTTAAAACTGCTCTCCCCTATGTCTCCATTCTCCAGTTAAACTCAAACTCCGCATGCTGCTTTACTTTTCTTCATGGAATCCTTATTGTTTGGAAATATTTAATTTATTTTTATAAGCAGTTCATCTCCTGCCCCCTCTACAAGAATGGAAGCTCAGTGATTTTGCCTGTCTCATTTAGACAAATGTCCTGGGTCTCCAACATTTGGTGTGGTGCCTAACATATAATAGTCACTTAATACTATCTGATGAATAAATGAGTAACCAGTTGGAAGTCTTGAGTAAATAAGATAGTCTAAGTCATCACATGACTTGTTTTATTGTTCTTTATGAATTATGTTATTTGTTCACTTGGTTTTATGTCAGTAGTCCGCAAATTTAAAAAATGGAGATAACTATGCTCTTATAGAGAGATCCATCCTAAAAATCTGGGTAAATATGATTAAAACATCAGCAAAAAAAAAAAAAAAAAAAAACAGAACAAAACAAAAAAAACCTGTTGTTGTTGCTGAAAATATAAATTTCTATTGTCACTTAGTCACCCGAAAGGTAGCTAGCTGTTAAATCTGTTTTTTTGTTCTAAATTTTGATTTATTAATAAGGTTCCAGGTGATGTTGATGTAGCTGCTCCTTGAACGGCTTTGAAAATACTGGGCCGTGGGTTTTGTAATTCCTTTCATAAGTTTGAGAAAAATAGACACATACCTATCTGATTTACCTCTAATGGAAAACCAAATCTTGTCACTTAGGTGCTGGTGCTGGGTCCTAAAGAGCACAGCTCAGTCATGTGAGATATCATCTCATATGAGATATAGCCAACCATTAATAAGTCCAGGTGATAAGTGAGTTGAAAATGGAAACTGTATGTTCTATTGCAAGACCACATGGAGATTATAGGTAAGGAAGCAGAGACAGTCAAAGAAACCAGAAGACCAGGAAGACAATGACGGGAGGATAAAAGAAGCCTAGGATGAGGGCAGAGATTTTCCTAAATGGGACTGAAGCTCTTCAGAAACTGCCTGGGGCAGGTTAAACTTGCCTAGGCCATAACAGTGTGGACAGACAGTTTTGCCCCCCAAAATAGTGCACCACAAACATGCTGTGACGATATATAATAGTCAGAAAGCCCTCCACTAACTTCAATTCCCAGGTAGCACAGAGTGGGAGGGAACTGAACTAAAAGCTTTAGCCAGTAAGACAAGGTCATGGATAGTTTTCGTACCATGCACACATGCCATGATGTGCTAGGCAAACTGGAAGTTAGGAAGTTTTTGACATACATTCTCTAATTTCAGTTCTTGCCAGTATGCCATCCTAATGTTATGAATACCACACATCATCATTTTCCAACCCCATACATTCAGACAGATCAATTCTATTGCTTCTTAGTTTTCTTTCATTTTAGAGCAAAAATTTCCTGAGTACCTGTTTTTGGTCCTTTGAAGTATAGTAGCAATCTTAATGAAATGGTTATCACTGACAGTCATTGGAAGCTCACAACTGAAGAAACGAAGGCTCAGGAAACTTGAGAACTGTTCCATTGTCAGAACTGTGAATTCAAAACTAGATCTGTCTAAATGAAGCTTGTGCCTTGAACAATCTGTCTGGACTCAGTGCCAGCAGCCCAGCCTTGCTTCCCCTCTCCCCAGTGCTTCCACTCTTCCCTACCCCATAAGCTGTGGTATGAGAAGCCCCACCCTCCAGGAGAAGTGCCATCCGGCTGCCAATCTTGAATTCTAGCAGTGAGGAGGGAGCTATGAATCATCAGAGGTGCTGAGACTATTTACATTGGTCCTGGTGTTGAATATTCTGGTCTGGTTGGTAGTATGGGCCTCAGGCTGAGGCCTCCCATATTCCCCATCAGTGTTTGGCCAATCTGCCTGCTTGGACGTCTGACTGCTTATTCCTTCTCTATCCTACACCTACTCACTGAAAAGTGAGCCTAATCCAGAACTCCAGCCGTCAGATTCTGGTTACTTGAAACTTCTGCCCAGTTCTTGTTAGCAATTTTCCTTGGTAATGGTTACTGACTCCAGTATCATACTGATGATTCTACACTGACCTTTCTTACCTATATCTTGGACACCTACCAGTTACCAGTGAGTGGCCCTTCTAGAAATCCTGACACCACCCCTGTCCTACCCCAGCAGCATAGGATATTGCCCCACTGTGCCTAGGGTTTCTTGCACTCTCTCAAGTTCTGTAGTTTGCACTGGGTAGACCCATGCCTTTAAGACTGATTTGTGGGCAAGAGGAGCAAAAGAAGGATGAGGTCTTGGTTATGATTTACAGTGAACTTGTCCCAGCAAATAGGCCAGTCACTCCCTGTTTTCAGGCCAGTGGGGATAGGGACCTCAAACATGAAAGGATTTAACAATCCAGTTAAAGGTGAGTTCAGATTTCTAGATAAGATACAGTTCAAATGGTGTTTATGCTATTTGGATGTCATGCTCAGGAAACCAAGTGAGGAAAAAACCTGTTTCCTTCCATTGCTGGGCTAAATCAATAGGACACAGAAGGAAATCCTGATATAGAGCTATTCCTGTCACAGGGAGGCAAAGGATCCTGAGTGGAAAATGGAGCAGACTTTTCCATTTTGTATCTCCTCTCACTCTTATCCTTTAGCAGATTTTATTGCAGTGATTTGCCTAATGGTCAGCCCTCCCTGGGATGGCGTGATCCCTGGGAGGGCCACTGGGGTCCTTCTGCTCACCAGCGTGTCCAGCGTTGGATACAAAGAATGTGCTCGATCACTGGCAGTTGCTGGAAGCAACGAAACAGTGAATGTTTAAAAAAAATGAAAGACCCTCGTATTAGCAAATAAACTATATTGAAGAAAAGACGGTTCCCAACTCACTTCACAGATACTAGACAAGATACCCTTAAGTCTTGTTAGAGCCACCTACGCCATCATTTTAGAAGTCAAGATTATAATGATAAGCAACAGAACTGTGCTCTTCAAATGCACATTGCACTTTTCAAATGACAACTGCAAAATATCTTGCTCCAGTCCTTAAAGCCCAGAAATAGTGAGATTGGAGGTCTATGCCAACAGAATGGATATATTTAATACATTGCTGGCTAAAAGCCATCGAAAGACTCTCTTTTTATTTCCCCCTCACCCTTCTCTTTCCCCACGTTAAGGGTAGACCTAGGCACCAGGGTGTGAAATTCTACAATAATATCACTCCTAGAATTACCTGGCTTTGGTACATTTGTACATAACTGTTCTAATGTAACAGCAAGAATCTTACCCCTCCTGTTTATTTCTCTGAAGCTGTAATAAGCAATCCTGTGTGACACTGCCTGTGGAGCGGTTGCCAGGCAGCAGAAAGAGATCTACAGCAGGAGGCGGGAGAGCTGGGGGAAGAAGGGAGAGCAGCAGAGAGAGGAGGAGGGGAGGAAGGCTGAGCCAGTGGGGGCTGGGCGCTCAAACCGCTGAGCCAGAATTCCATGTCCTCATCATCCCTCATGTTCCTCGAGCATAATGAGCCAATAAGCTGAACCTTAGAGGAGAAATAGAGATGGAAAAGAAACCTTTGAATGTTGTCATTAAATACGGTGTCACAAATGTTTCTTATTTTGTGAAGAAAGGGTTTCAGATTGTTTTTTTTTTTTCCTCTGTTGAACTTTGCTTCTTGAGAAATGCAGCTCTACAAATATCATAAAAGAGCCACTTCTCAGTGGGCCTGCTTTGCTCTAAAGCAACAAACAATTAGCACATAATATCTCCCAGCACTGTGCACGGGGAACATACACATTATAACTTGAAAGGTTTCAACTTCTCTTGCAGTGTGGAAAAGGAAAACACAGAGAAATGGGATTCAGCTCTTTACAGAATATGCAGTATTGGGAGGCATTGGTGTGCCTATGAGCTAGGAGGTTACCCAAGGTGTTTCAAGAAGCTGGCTTTCTCGGTGTGAGGCTTTGTGTAGTTTGCAAAATGGGGAGCTACAGCTGAATCCCATCTCTTGGCTTTATAAGAATCTGACTCTAATGACATTAAAATGATTGGACTGGGATCTGAGCAGAAGGGGAGGGGGCAGATGGCACACAGGTCCCTCCATACTGGCCTGGATATCCCCCAGCACAATGCATCTTGCCTTTTGCCAGCCTTCCAAGCTGTCTGTGACTAGTTGGACACTCTCCAGTGGTAACAGACAATGATTTTTATTTAGATGTTTGATTATTCTTGTTAATCAAATAGAACCAGAACAGAAGGTTTGTTCAAAACAAACAATGTATTTACAGATAGCTGTATTTGGTTGATGCACACTTTAAGGCTCTGAAGTTGCTAGTCATTCTTCTCAGAGGACACAAACCTACCATCTGGGAGAGAAAATAGGACAGAACGTGTTAAAATGGCAAGATGATCCGAATGAACTTGGAATTAATGTAATGATGACCAAGTTTGTATTTCACCTTAGCAATGGGAACTAAGGGTGAGAATGGGAATGTAAAATGAGGATATCAACTCTGAACATTGTGAGGAGCAATAGATGGGCTCTTTCCCCCTTCTCCCTGTTGCATAGTCAGCCTTATTTCTCCCATCCAGTGGCCTGACTTTTTAGTCCCAACTGAGGTCATGAAGGAATCAATTGAGAATAATCAGTTTATCCTGCACATTTTAGGAAAAATACAAAGTGTCAGAAGAAAAAATATTCTTTAGCATAAACCACACAAAGAGATAAGAGGGAAGTGCAGATATGGGATGCATGAAATAGATAACAGGACCGAAAACAAGCCCGCAAACCAAATCCACCAAGAACCAGGGCTAGATGCAAGCACAGTCTCACTCTGCTGGTTTTCGGAAGGCTAACACCTTTTCCTATGGAACTGCAAAATATTTACAGACACTTGACAGTTCTCTAGGTAGCACAGTTGGAGAATGGATACTCAAGCTCTCTGGAATGTCCTTTGATTGAGGTTTTGTCTATACGGCACAGCAGGGGAAACTAATCAGGGAAGCTGCTGGTTTGCCTGAACACACTGGTTAATGACCATCTCCAGAGAGCCTCCCTGGAAACGGGAGATGAAATATCACACTAGTTCATGTGAAACTGCACTTTTAATCAAAGTAAAAGGGAAAAATACTCTGGAGTCAGTCTCATAGTTGTGCCACAATGGAAATTTCTACCAAAGTCTACCATCATTGTTTTTTATTCATTATAGATTTTGTCTCTTAAAGTTTAGTTTTTATTCTATCAGAGTTATGCATGACATACAGAATATTAATGGGAGTGCCTGGGTGGCTTAGTGGGTTAAGCCACTGCCTTCGGCTCAGGTCATGATCTCAGGGTCCTGGGATCGAGTACCACATCGGGCTCTCTGCTCAGCCTGCTTCCTTCTCTCTCTCTCTGCCTGCCTCTCTGTCTACTTGTGATCTCTCTGTGTCAAATAAATAAATAAAATCTTAAAAAAAAAAAAAAAAGAAAATGTTAATGGAATTTTTCCCAAACTCTCAAAGTCAATAGCAATGGATGACAAAACCCTCACATTCTAATGAGAGAAAATAGACCCGCTAGGCAGCACCCGCCAAGTAGTAGTCAAAATTTGGTATTGTGACCTTGAAACCATATCTGCCTCCAGCCTAGCCAGAAGATAATAAAAGATAATGAAAGGCCCTTTTTGTAATAGAACTGACTGTCGAAATCTAACGTGAATGCTCTAGCATTGAGCCTTCATTTCCTTATTCTTCCCTCTCCTCAACCATGTAGGAGAATTTCACAGGACTTAAGTCGCCACAGGAATGGAGCAGGAGGGGGGTCTTAGGGGAAATGGTCTTGTGTCTCCTGATATTTGGGCAGCCATGAGTTTGAAAGAACAGATGCATTTGGCGTTGAACTTGTCCAAAATGAAACAAAGGCATCATCCTGGATCATAAAGGGAGTCACACAAGAGGATAGAAAGCATAAGTGTCTTTTTATTACTAAGACAAAAGTTCTGGTCCAATTGAAATTCAAAGTGAAATATAGTGATGGATTTAACTCAGTTGGAACAGATTAGACAGATTCCATTTTCTACATGACAATAATAATGTTCAGGGAAGGACTAAGGAATGGAAGAGATCAAACATACAGCCTCCTTATAAACACACCTGTGCACAGCTCTTACAGTGTACACATAAGAGTCGGCATATCTTTCCTCTTGAGGTTTAGATTGTTGAAAAGGTGTTAACGCAATTTACAATGGGGTTGTGTTTTTTATTTGCAGTGCAAATAGGAAAGGACTTTTGATCCAAAACCAAGGCATAATTTTCAGGGTAGAAAAGATAAAGAAAAATAGAATCTGCATCTTCTTTTGAAGATTCCAGCTCTAGCTGCCAAGAACAACAGAACAAATAGATTCCAGTGAGAAGATAAGCACCTTTTCAATCCTGAGAGCTTTGTCATTTTTCAAAACTAGCACATTTTTTATAGTTTGCCATAGTGATCTTCAAATGGAAAAATGGATTGGTCAGAAGCAAGTTAATTCCCATCTAGCTTCTTTTTTAAGGATAAGGGACATCCTCAAAGGGAAGTGGCAACAGGCAATGGTAGGTGAAGAAAATAAAGGCACAGTCGGAAGATGAGTGGATTCAGAAACCAATTAAAATAAAATAGCCTTGAAAGATTCCTTAGACTATTCACATGTTGCACTACAGGAAAAGCAACAGTTTCCCTCAGTCATTCCTTCCTAAATGTTTTGTTTTTGTTTCCAGAAATAACAAGTTTAATTAAATGTGCAAGATATACTCAAGTGATCCAGACTAATGCACACAGGGATTTTGAAGTCACTTAGAAGATTTTAGAAAAGATTTTGATTTGCTGGGCTCAGATACTAATGAAGAAAACTGATCATCAGGGAAAGAGAGAGAACGCTGTGTATGGCTCTGTTACTGCTGTCAAAGCCAGTTATTACATTACTGGGAAGGAGTGGTTTTGAAAGTAACAAACATTATGTAAACTGGAAAGGAAATTAGCTTTATTAAACTCCTTATATGTGACAAGGTGCTTTCACATGCATTATTTCAATTAAATCTTAAAACAACCCCAAGGAAATGGATATTATTGCCCCATTTTTAAGATACATAAGCCAAGAATTTAAGAAAGCCAAGAATAGTCGGGCATGTGAGCCCAGGGCATCTTATGGCAAGTCCAGTTCCCTTTCCATTATATTGACTTGTCCTCCATGCTAAGGAAGATGCATGGTCAGTAAATGGTGCCCCTGAGCAAGAGATAAAGGTGTCTGGAATGCACTAAAAACATTCTACCCTTTTAATTCAAAACAACAATATCCTTGAACAGCCCAGTTAGAACACATTTGTATGTTAAGGATTATAATGCAACATCAAGCATTCAACAGAATTCTACAGAAACAGTCACAAAATGTTGATAGTAAGATTTACTCAACTTGAATACAAATGGTAGTTTCAGGAAGATATAATGTGACCTTAAGAACGATTTTTGTATGAGAAGGGAAAAAAGAGAGAGAGAACTTAAGCTGCAAATCAATCGAGGCCACTGGAACTATCTCAAAATGTTGCTATTTATCTGGGATTAGAAATTTGAAAACTAACTGTATAAAAATATTAAACTTTAAAAGGTGTAAATGCATTAAACATGTCACTACTAGTACCATCTTTTTCTATAAGCCACAAGGATAATGAATGAAGCTTAACACATACTATAGGTAGGTCGGACTAGCTTCTAATTTATTACTATACAGAATAGCACCCTGGCAAGTTACATGGGTGTTTAACACTGGACTTTAAGTCAGGAGACTTGGGTCTTACGAACTACTAAGACTGGGGTCTTACTAACTACTAACATGAGATTTTTTTCAAGTGAACTGGTCTTTCTTGGCTCCAGTCTCCCAGAGGTCAAATGCAAATAGACTTTAACACACATCAGCACTTATGAGGATGTATAGTAAGTACATTCACAATATGTGTTTTTAAATGAATTTATAAAATAAGGAGTTGGGTTATATTTTTTTCTAAAGTTCCCATAATATTCTAACTTTTTATTAACTGGGATTTATTGATGCTGCATTCTGCCAGAAGTTATTCAAAATAAAATCAAGGATAAACGAGCTTTTCTCCGAGTTCTCTGCCAAGGACACAAAGCCTGTCAGACTTTTTCAGCTAAACAAATGTGACTGGAAATAGGATATGAAGTGTGAAGAGAAAAGAGGATAGATTTACAAAGAAGCTAGAACATCTACGTAAGACTTCCCATGAATAACCTGTTATGTCATAGGAAAGGTACTGAGATGAGAGCCAGAACTTAGATGGGATTCATTTCTGGTTCCGGCACTAAACAGCTCCATGCCTTCGGCTGTCTTTTTTACTCTCTGGCTCTTGGTTTCCTCAGCAGTACAATGAACTGCAGCATCAGTGGAGAGGTAAAATGAGGGAAAGTCCAAAATGTCAAAGAGCCAGAAAAGCAGACCTTTGAGGAAAATGCACATTGTGAAAAAAAAAGTACCATATTCAACCAAGTAAAAAACTGATGCCATGTAATCATACCAATGTAATGATTAGAAGGAAATTTCCTTATTATGATGATGACTTCCCAGTAATTTTATGTTTATCCATTAAACAAAGATAAACTAGTATGAAAAATATCAGAGTTCTTTGCAATGAGAAATACCATCCTCCAATACTCTTTTTAGTATGTTTACTTATATAAGAAGTAGGGGTCTGGAATAACTAAGTTGCAGAGAGCTGGGTAAAAAGAAAACAGAATGAGATAGCACAAATACAAACTTAATTATTATTCAACTACTACAAAAAGGAGTGGGTCTGAATGTACTGGTGTTAAAAGATGATTTTTATATTGCATTAAAAAACAACTTATAGAAAACACGGATTTTTAAAAATATGTATATGGAATATATATGTATATTCTGTATATATGTATATATGTGTGTATATATGTATATATGCATGGAATATATTTGTACATTATATTCCATATGCATATGGAATATAATATATATATAATATTATATATATAATGAAAATGTATTCAAAAATTTATTTAAAAATTCTGAAAACTGGTCTCCACTGAGGAAATTACCAAGACTGGATACTGGGTGAAAGTAGTGATATAAAAGCAATTTCCACATTTACTGCATAGACTTCTTCATATTTTACTCAGTGAGAATACATGTATGCACTACACTGTTATTTAAAAAATAATTTACAGACACTAATAAAAAAAAAAAGCCCAGGTGGCTCAGTGGGTTAAGGCCTCTGCCTTTGGCTCAGGTCATGATCCCAGGGTCTTGGGATGGAGCCCCGCATTGGGCTCTCTGCTCAGCGGGGAGCCTGCTTCCTCCTCTCTCTCTCTGCCTGCCTCTCTGCCTACTTGTGATCGCTGTCTGTCAAATAAATAAATAAATAATCTTAAGGGGGGGGGAGAAACAAAAAGAACATGGGCTACAGAGTCAGACAATGCTGGGATTTACCCTAACCCTATTCCTTATTAGCTCTGTATATTTGAATAAGTTAATTAACTTTTCTCACTGACGTTCTTCTCATAGAACAAAGATAAAAATAACTGCCTTACTGTGTTTTGATAGGGATTAAAGATAATGTATGTAAAGCACCTGGAACATATTCAAAGTTTAATAAATTGTAATTGTTATTATATGAAGAAGATAGATGAGATCATCTTAGTTTTATTTTATGGATCAGTGAAATAGATTCTCATTAGAACTCTTTATTGCCTGATAGAAACCCTTCTCCTTCTGCCCACTTGGTTAAGGAAAACATTGGAGGACAGTAAAGAAGAGACTAGAAGGGGAATGACAGAATGGAGGCAGCTGCACAGCCTTCTGGGGTAGCTCTCCGTAGCATGCACAGATCGCAGAGGAGAGGTGAGGGTGCACTGATGGGTCTTTGTCTTTTAGGGCCTCGTTCAATATCCTGTTGCACAATTCTCTCTACTCAAGGCTTTTTTTCCTCCTTTCCTCACTAGCCCTTGGAGATGTCCTCAGCAGGAAAGGAGAGAGGCTATGATTTGAGGCAACTGGTCATCTGATCAACCAGTCTCAGCTAAACCATCAAGATCAAAGCAAGGAAAATGACATTCAGTCTGTGAGGCTTTTCCTAGGAGGAAAAGTGAAGCAACCCAACTGACACAAAGTAGAGTCGGGAGTACCCGGCCTCCTGCAAGCTGATGTAATGATGGCTTAGAAGAGAGGTTGGAACTTGGCAAAAGGAAGGAAAAATGGTTGAAATAGCATGGCCTGTTTAATATATCTGGGGACAAATAGGTATTTTTGCTTTCAGTTTTTAGAACCAACAAATGAAAATGGCTCAGAAGCCCTAAGCTTAAGGAAAGGAGATGAGCCAGGAAATAATGATGAATGCCCTCTGGAACTCTGTTCCTCCCTGTTTAGGATTAGGGCCACAGACACACATTTGTCAAATTTCTTACAATTTCTACCTATTCAGGGTCACCCATAGCTCACATATCATGTAAAGAAAAATGCACTCCTTCCTCTGGGCAGAGGAGTCTATGCCACAGAGGATGGTTATGCAAGCAGAATATGGGTTGGACTTCAGCCCCATTTACCCCCTTTGGGCTGGCACCCTTGTGCAGTGAACAACCTGCACAACACATGCAGCAGCCCTACACTTATTTACTCAAAGTGCCAATCAACCTGGAACACATGCTGTGTTTTGTCATCTTCTTACCTTTGTTTATGTGTTTTCCTTCCTCTGAGCTTGAAACTGGCCAGAACTATAGCAACTGCTTTGAAATTAATCCCCCCAACAATCCTGGTTGTTAGGCATTTTTATCATCCATTTCTTCCAGATGAGAAAACCCAAGCTTCGAGGATGACTCAAGTTACTCACCCAAGGTGGCTGCATGGTTCATTAGTAACAGAACTAGGTGTGAACCCAACTTTGAATGACTCAGGAGCCCATTTTTAACACTGCACCTCAGTCCCTTTCTAACCACAAGGTTGAATTAACATTTAAGCTTCTTTTAAATAAAAATAATTAAAATTTCAGACATATATTTAAGTATGAGGGAGCACCCTCCCTATAAATATTATAAAGAATTCCTTTGAATTGCCCCAATAAAGTTCGTTTATCTGAAGTAATCATATACATAGGCACCTTAGCTATTAAAAGGAATTCCTATAACCTACCTCAGTGATAGTGATGGCAATGTGCACCAGTCTCCAGTTCAGAATTCAAATAACTTTCTCTGCCATCATCTGAGACTCTCAGCTGAATTGAACTCTCATCCCGAGTTGCATATTTCTGTGTGTTAACGCATTAGCTGTGTGTTGGTGCAGATAGAAATAACCCATCATGTGAGCTGCTTTTTAACTCTAGGTCAAAGAAGGACAAAAGATTGTAAAGCCTGCTGCTATGGAAGAATCTCCTCCATACCTTAACTCTTTGTCAAAACTTACTCCTGACACTGAATTATTAAATCAATTATTGGAATATGAAAAGTCTTAGGTGTTCAGGGGAAGCCTAATTTCCAACTCAAGATCAAAGAGGCACACTCAGCCAGAAAACAGTCAGATTGCTAGGACGACGCTTTAAAGCAATTCCCCATCTGGTCTGCTTTTGAAAGATTAGCAAATTAATCACATGGAAGTATGAGCAAACAGAAAGTGTAAAGCCATCCACAACAAAAACAAACAAACAAACAAACATATAAGACATTTGGAACAAAAAATAAAAAACAAAAAGAATGAAGATAACTTAGGCCAAACTCTATACCCTAAAATACCTTTTCTTACTTAAAATGGAAACTTTTTAAAAAATAAACATATAATGTATTTTTATCCCCAGGGTTGCAGGTCTGTGAGTCACCAGGTTTACAAACTTCACAGCACTCACCATAGCACATACCCTCCCCAATGTCCATAACCCCACCCCCCTCTCCCAAACCCCCTCCCCCGAGCAACCCTCAGTTTGTTTTGTGAGATTAAGAGTCACTTATGGTTTGTTTCCCTCCCAATCCCATCTTATTTCATTCCTTCTTCTCCTACCCCCTTTACCCCCCATGTTGCATCTCCACTTCCTCATATCAGGGAGATCATATGATAGTTGTCTTTCTCCGCTTGACTTATTTCGCTAAGCATGATACCCTTCTAGTTCCATCCATGTTGTCACAAATGGCAAGATTTCATTTCTTTTGATGGCTGCATAGTATTCCATTGTGTATATATACCACATCTTCTTGATCCATTCATCTGTTGATGGACATCTAGGTTCTTTCCATAGTTTGGCTATTGTAGACATTGCTGCTATAAACATTCCGGTGAACGTGTCCCTTTGGATCACTACGTTTGTATCTTCAGGGTAAATACCCAGTAGTGCAATTGCTGGGTCGTAGGGTAGCTCTATTTTCAACATTTTGAGGAATCTCCAAGCTGTTTTCCAGAGTGGTTGCACCAGCTTGTGTTCCCACCAACAGTGTAGGAGGGTTCTCCTTTCTCCACATCCTTGCCAGCATCTGTCATTACCTGACTTGTTAATTTTAGCCGTTCTGACTGGTGTAAGGTGATATCTCATTGTGGTTTTGATTTTTATTTCCCTGATGCCGAGTGGTGTGGAGCACTTTTTCAAGTGCCTGTTGGCCATCTGGTTGTCTTCTTTGCAGAAATGTCTGTTCATGTCCTCTGCCCATTTCTTGATTGGATTATTTGTTCTTTGGGTGTTGAGTTTGCTAAGTTCTTTATAGATTTTGGACCCTAGCCCTTTATCTCATATGTTGTTTGCAAATATCTTCTCCCATTCTGTCAGTTGTCTTTTGGTTTTGTTAACTGTTTCCTTTGCTGTGCAAAAGTTTTTGATCTTGATGAAATCCCAATAGTTCATCTTTGTCCTTGCTTCCCTTGCCTTTGGCTATGTTCCTAGGAAGATGTTGCTGTGGCTGAGGTCGAAGAGGTTGCTACCTGTGTTCTCCTCAAAGATTTTGATGGATTCCTTTCTCACATTGAGGTCCTTTATCCATTTTGAGTCTATTTTCGTGTATGGTATAAGGAAATGGTCCAATTTCATTTTTCTGCATGTGGCTGTCCAATTTTCCCAACACCATTTATTGAAGAGGCTGTCTTTTTTCCATTGGACATTTTATCCTGCTTTGTTGAAGATTTGTTGACCATAGAGTTGAGGGTCTATCTCTGGGCTCTCTATTCTGTTCCATTGATCTATTTGTTTTTGTGCCAGTACCATGCTATCTTGATGATGATAGCTTTGTAATAGAGCTTGAAGTCTGAAATTGTAATGCCACCAACTTTGGCTTTCTTTTTCAATATTCCTTTGGCTATTCAAGGTCTTTTCTGGTTCCATATAAATTTTAGGGTTATTTGTTCCATTTCTTTGAAAAAAAATGGATGGTATTTTGATAGGAATTGCATTAAATATGTAAATTGCTTTAGGTAGTATAAACATTTTCACAATATTTGTTCTTCCTATTTAGGGGCATGGAACGTTTTTCCATTTCGTTGTGTCTTCCTCAATTTCTTTCATGGGTACTTTATAGTTTTCTGAGTAAAGATTCTTAACCTCTTTGGTTAGGTTTATTCCTAGGTATCTTATAGTTTTGGGTGCAATTGTAAATAAGATTGACTCCTTAATTTCTCTTTCGTCTTGTTGTTGGTGTAGAGAAATGCAACTGATTTCTGTGCATTGACTTTATATCCTGACACTTTACTGAATTCCTGTACAAGTTCTAGCAGTTTTGGAGTGGAGTCTTTTGGGTTTTCCACATATAGTATTATATCATCTGCGAAGAGTGATAGTTTGACTTCTTCTATGCCGATTTGGATGCCTTTAATTTTCTTTTGTTGTCTGATTGCTGAGGCTAGGACTTCTAGTACTATGTTGAATAGCAGTGATGATAATGGACATCCCTGCCGTGTTCCTGACCTTAGCGGAAAAGCTTTCAGTTTTTCTCCATTGAGAATGATATTTGCGGTGGGTTTTTCATAGATGGCTTTGATAATATTGAGGTATGTGCCCTCTATCCCTATACTTTGAAAAGTTTTGATCAGGAAGGGATGCTGCACTTTGTCAAATGCTTTTTCTAGCATCTATTGAGAGTATTATATGGTTCTTGTTCTTTCTTTTATTAATGTGTTGTATCACACTGATTGATTTGCAGATGTTGAACCAACATTGCAGCCCTGGAATAAATCCCACTCTGTCGTGGTGAATAATCCTTTTAATGTACTGTTGAATTCTATTGGCTAGTATTTTGGTGAGAATTTTCACATCTGTATTCATCAAGGATATTGGTCTGCAGTTCTCTTTTTTGATGGGATCCTTGTCTGGTTTTGGGATGAAAATGATGCTGGCCTCATAAAATGAGTTTGGAAGTTTTCCTTCCATTTCTATTTTTTTGGAACAGTTTCAGGAGAATAAGAATTAGTTCTTCTTTAAATGTTTGGTAGAATTCCCCCAGGAAGCCATCTGGCCCTGGGCTTTTGTTTGTTTGGAGATTTTTGATGACTGTTTCAATCTCCTTATTGGTTACAGGTCTGTTCAGGTTTTCTATTTCTTCCTGGTTCAGTTGTGGTAGTTTATATGTCTTGAGGAATGCATCCATTTCTTCCAGATTGTCAAGTTTGTTGGCGTAGAGTTGCTCATAGTATGTTCTTATAATTGTCTTATAATTTCTTATAATTTCTTTGGTGTTAGTTGTGATATCTCCTCTTTAGTTCATGATTTTATTTATTTGGGTCCTTTCTCTTTTCTTTTTGATAAATCTGGCCAGGGGTTTATCAATCTTATTAATTCTTTCAAAGAACCACTGCTCGTTTCGTTGATTTGTTCTATTGTATTTTTGGTTTCTATTTCATTGATTTCTGCTCTGATCTTTATGATTTCTCTTCTCCTGCTGGGTTTAGGCTTTCTTTCTTGACCTTTCTCCAGCTCCTTTAGGTGTAGGGTTAGGTTGTGTACCTGAGACCTTTCTTGTTTTTTGGGAAAGGCTTGTACCACTATATATTTTCCTCTCAGGACTGCCTTTGCTGTGTCCCAAAGATTTGAACCGTTGTGTTTTCATTATCATTTGTTTCCATGAATTTATTAAATTCTTCTTTAATTTCCTGGTTGACCCATTCATTCTTTAGAAGGATGCTGTTTAGTCTCCATGTATTTGGGTTCTTTCCAAATTTCCTCTTGTGATTGAGTTCTAGCTTCAGAGCACTGTGGTCTGAAAATATGCAAGGAATGATCCCAATCTTTTGATACCGGTTGAGACCTGATTTAGGACCCAGGGCATGATCTATTCTGGAGAATGTTCATGTGCACCAGAGAAGAATGTGTACTCTATTGCTTTGTGATGAAATGTTCTGAATATATCTGTGATGTCCTTCTGGTCCAGTGTGTCATTTAAGGCCTTTATTTCCTTCTTGATCTTTTGCTTGGATGATATGTCCATTTCAGTGAGGGGAGTGTTAAAGTCCTCTACTATTATTGTGTTTTTCAATAGTGTCTGTCAATGTGTTTCTTTGATTTTGTTATTAATTGGTTTATATAGTTGGCTGCTCCCACATTGGGGGCATAGATATTTAAAATTGTTAGATATTCTTATTGGACAGATCCTTTGAGTATGATATAGTGTCCTTCTTCATCTCTTATTATAGTCTTTGGCTTAAAATCTAATTGATCTGATATAAGGATTGCCACCCCAGCTTTCTTCTGATGTCCATTATCATGGTAAATTGTTTTCCACCCCCTCACTTTAAATCTGGAGGTGTCTTCGGTTCTGAAATGAGTTTCTTGTAGGCAACATATAGATGGGTTTTGTTTTTTTTTATCCATTCTGATACCCTGTGTCTTTTGATTGGGGCATTTAGCCCATTAACATTCAGGGTAACTATTGAGAGATATGAATTTAGTGCCACTGTATTGCCTGTAAGGTGACTGTTACTGTATATCGTCTCTGTTCCTTTCTGATCTACTACTTTTAGGCTCTCTCTTTGCTTAAAGGACCCCTTTCAATATTTTCTGTAGAACTGGTTTGGTGTTTGCAAATTCTTTCAATTTTTGTTTGTCCTGGAAGCTTTATATCTCTCCTTCTCTTTTCAGTGATAGTGTAGATGGATATAGTATTCTTGGATGCATGTTTTTCTCGTTTAGTGCTCTGAATATATCACGCCATTTCTTTCTGGCTTGCCAGGTCTCTGTGGATAAGTCTGCTGCCAGTCTAATATTTTTACCATTGTATGTTACAGACTTCTTTTCCTGGGCTGCTTTCAGGATTTTATCTTTGTCACTAAGACTTGTAAATTTTACTTTTAGGTGACAGGGTGTGGACCTATTCTTGTTGATTTTGAGGGGGGTTCTCTGTGCCTCCTGGATTTTGATGCTTGTTCCCTTTGTCATATTAGGGAAATTCTCTCCAATAATTCTCTCCAATATACCTTCTGCTCCCCTCTCTCTTTCTTCTTCTGGAATCCCAATTATTATAATGTTGTTTCGTCTTCTGGTGTCACTTATCTCTCGAATTCTCCCCTTGTGGTCCAGTAGCTGTTTGTCCTTCTTTTGCTCAGCTTCTTTATTCTCTGTCATTTGGTCTTCTCTATCGCTAATTCTTTCTTCTGCCTCATTTATCCTAGCAGTGAGAGCCTCCATTTTTTATTGCATCTCATTAATAGCTTTTTTAATTTCAGCTTGTTTAGATTTTAGTTCTTTTATTTCTCCAGAAAGGGCTTTTATATCTCCCAAGAGGTTTTCTCTAATATCTTCCATGTTTTTTTCAAGCATGGCTAGAACCTTGAGAATCATCATTCTGAACTCTGTATCTGACATATTACCAATGTTTGTATTGATTAGGTCCCTAGCCTTCGGTACTGCCTCTTGTTCTTTTTTTTGTGATGAATTTTTCCGCCTTGTCATTTTGTGTAGATAAGAGTATATGAGGGAGCAAGTAAAATACTAAAAGGGTGCCAAATACCGCAGGAAAATATGCTTTAACCTAATCAGAAGAGACCCCAAATCATGGGGGGAGGGGATAAAGGGGATAAAAAGAGGTTCAGGAAAAAAAAGAAACAATTAAAAAAAGAAAATGAATAAAGAAAAAATATAAAAAGAAAAATATATATACATATTAGATAAACTAGTTAAAAAACATTAAAAAAGAAAAGGGTAAAAGTTAAAAAAATTAGCAGAAGAAGAAAAAAAATTAAAAAAAAATTAAATAACTGCAAGACTAATGAATCATGGGGAGAAAGCCATGAGTTCAGTGCTTTGCTTTCTCCTCCTCTGGAATTCCGCTGCTCTCCTTGGTATTAAACCTGCACTCCTTGGTAGGTAAACTTGGTCCTGGCTGGATTTCTTGTTGATCTTCTGGGGGAGGGGCCTGTTGTAGTGATTCTCAAGTGTCTTTGCCCCAGGCAGAATTGCACCGCCCTTACCATAAGCCGGGCTGAGTAATCCGCTCGGGTTCGCTTTTGGGAGCTTTTGTTCCCTGAGCGCTTTCCGTAGAGTTCCAGAGGATGGAAATGAAAATGGCGGCCTCCCAGTCTACGGCCCAGAGGAGCCGAGAGCTCGGGGCCCCACTCCTCAGTGCATCCTCAGAGAATAGCACCCAATAACTCCCGTCTCCCTGGCCTCCGGCCTTGCTCTGAGCTCTCCCAGGCTGAAACCAGTTCAATGTAACCCCGAGCTGAGAGCTTACTTCTTGGCTCTGTGTCTGTAGCCAGCTTCCCCATTCTAATACCTGCAAGCTCTGCGACACTCAGACACCCCCATCCTTCTGTGACCCTGTGGGACCTGGGGCCATGCTGACCCCGCATGGACTTCACCTGGGTTTAGCCTCTGGAGTGATGTCCCTTGCGAAACAGACTTTTAAAAGTCCCGAATTTGTGCTCCAGTTGCTCCTCCGCTTCCCGGGAGCCAGCCCCTTCCCCTGAGGTCTATCTTCTGTCGCTTTGGATTCATTTCTCTGCCAGTCCCACCTTTCAGAAAGTGGTTGTTTTTCTGTTTCTAGAATTGCTATTCTTCTTCTCTTCAGTCTCCCATTGGATTTGTAGGTGTTTGCAATGTTTAGATAAGCTATCTAGCTGATCTCCTGCTATGTAGCCTCAGCCTGCTACTTCTCCTCCATCTTGACTCCTCCCTCCCAAAATGGAAATTTTTAGAAAATACAGGTTAACTTATGGCAATAAAGATAGTGTGAAGAAAGATGACAGTCACTAGTACTACATGCCAAACATTTTCAGTCCTCCACCTTTCTATGTAAGTGAGAACTGTGCAGTCTCTTGTAGTTAGGTGGAGTTATATAACTAGTGTGAACCAATGACTTCTGCTCAGAGATAATACACATTATTTCAGGGCTAGAGCATTTAATTGACATACCTTGCAAAGGTCATATTTGTCTTTAGCACAAGACTGGCAATATTTGCTGATTCATCGCTCTGAGTCTCCGTGTGGCTACTATGAACAGGACCCCAGTGCCAACTCAAGATAGTCATGCATGGTAGACAAAGAATAATTTTGTCATTTTAAGCAACTGGCATTTTGCTATTTGCTACTGTGGCATAAACTAGTCTAACTAATCAAACATTGAGCAAGATCAAACAGAAATGAGAATAGCAATTGAACCACTGAGATCATTGTTGAATATAGAGTTATTAGAAATATGATATAAAAAATCAATAAGCATAAGAGAACACACTAAAATGCAAGACTAAAGAACAAATATGGAAGATGGAACCTGGAAACATAATTTGTGAAAAATAGGAATTACTAGTAAAGACAAAAATAATTAAACTAATTTAAGTACAGGAAATTAAGACTTTGGGGAGAGAAAAATCTCTTCACATATCAAGAGAAATTTTAAATGTAAAAAATAAGAATATAGCTTACTAGAGTCACATATTAACCAGCAAAATAAAAAAAAAATGGGGGTAAAGCTAAAAATCTGAGATTGGCAAAAGTTTATCAATAAAACATAGTCCAATTTAAACATTTAAAATAATCTAAGTATTTCAAAAATGGGAAATGATTGATTATGGTGCTTGTATTTTATATAGTATTATGTATCCCTTAAAATTATTATTTTAAAGATTAGGTAAAAACAGAGTAAAATATATACCATATAATGTAAAACTTAAGACAACAGAATCCCTAGATTTTAGTTTCCCTATAAACACAGTTTTATAAATTTTGGATTTTAAATTGGTAGGAAAGTGAAATTTTAAAAATTGCTGTGCTAGAGCAGTAGAATTAAAGATTATTTTAATATTTATTCTTTCAAAAAAAATTACAGTAAGCCTTTAAGTTAATGTACCAAGACTCAAGAGGATGAAGAAAGGCCTCTTTATTTCTTGAAAAGTTGATTAAATAAGACAGATTTTATACTTGAGCAATATTATAAGGCCTAAAATTTTATAAGAAATTACCTCCAACTTTTCTCCCCATAAGAGATACAGATTTTGACCATTATCATTTATTCTGAATTAAAGTAACATGAAAGTATAAAGATTTATTATTTATTATAATTATTGCAATTTTTTAGAAAAATACTTAATTCAGATAGACATTATTTTAATCATTTTTGTAGTATTTCTATAACCATAATTAGTCTAGTACATTATATATTTTTCTTTACAGGGTGCCTTAATTCTTTTTTAGTAAGGCTATTAGTTTCTGTTGGAGGTGCTGGGGCCATATTCCACTGTTGTGTTTGACTTATGTCAAAATTCTTTCTTACTGAGGAGTAAAGCTTATTGTTGATTGACAGAAGCTGATAAAAAGACATCAGAAGCTAGATGAACACAGTACTTTTCAGACTTTTAGGTACTGAGGTGTACAATTTCTACATTTGCTTTAGGAATTTTGGTACAGTTAGATACTTAAGGACATAAAATATATGCTTTGATCACTCTTACTGATATACTGTTAATGAGTACTGAGCACACAAATCCAGTGCTGGCCAGATAGAAAGATAAATGTGCCCTGGTCTAGTAGCTATAATAGATTGCAAAGGCTGCTGGATATACTTCAAGATAGATCACTGATTTCCAAAGCAAGGCTAAGTGGCTCCTATGTTCCCAACATAATGTGATGTACATTCAACATCCTTTCAGTTTTATTGAAAAAATTATTTTATGAATAAATACATTACATGATGGAAGGAAATACACTTAAATTTAAATATTGGTATTACTGGGGAGTGACTTTTATTTCTTCATTTATTTTACTAGTTTCCTGTAACATCTACAAAGCATGAGTTATTTTGTGATAAAAATTAAATTTAGGCTACACAGAAAGTCACCTTAAAAAAAGAAAGCTAGCAGTCCTATTTTTTAAAATTTATTATAATTTTATTTAAGTATATATGTCATATAATTCTCATTCCAGAATGTGGAACTAGTCTTTGTAAATAAATCATTTCATACATTAAATGCCTTTTTAGCATCAACATTCCCCGCTGCATCCCCACCCCACACCCCACTTAGTCTAGTTGCATGGAGTTTTTGGTATTTCATTGTATCAGAGGAATCCAGGTGAACAAAACAGCATAGGTAGAATCCTTTACCATGTTCTGTCTTAGCTAGGCTTTTTTTTTTTTTTTTTCAGGTGCGCTGCACAGATACACTCTTACTGGCCCTCTACCTCCTGCAGTCATCTTCAAGGACTTAATATTAACTGTGACCTCTTCCCCCTGTGAATATGGAAAATTCATTTCAGATCACACTCTGTCATTTCCAGTGATTTTAATGAATTATGAAAGTCTGATCTTCTAAGACTCCTCCACCCACATCCTCCCCCAGTTCCCCACACTTTGCATTTCCCATTGCCTCTAGGCCTGAAGCTTCATTCATTTGAAAACTATTCTTGGAAAGATTTCCCCTCCTCCAGCTGTTAATCTGTCATTAATGGACCATAAGTCATTCAGATATACTGCACTATTATGCAACCTCAACAGAGTGGAAAAAATCATTTGCTTTACTGTCAATGTAAAAACTTTTATCTTTTTTGACAGTTTTATTCAGAAAACCTCAGCTTTATTTTAATTTGATTCTAATGATGGTTTTCAGAAAATGACTTGAGTAAGTAAAAGTTCAGTGCAATGACAGCTGTCATGATTTCTGGGGTATTTATTGAAAAGATGCATTCCAAATACAGTGCATCATTTGTTGGCACAGTGGATGGGAGTTAATTATTCAGAGCTGATAATGTGGTGGTATTTACTCAGTCAGGAATTTAAATGAGGAAGGCCCATTCCTTTGAATCTCCTTTTTCTTTTCTAGCTAGAATTTCTTTGAGTAAAACTTAGATTCACAGATATTCCCATAGTTTTGAACTTATTGCAATTGTTGTTAATTGTAAGGATGAGGTAAAATGACCTTCACATTTTCTAGTGCTAAAAAGAATGACCTGAAGTGCAGTGGAAATGAAAGGTTTTTTTGCTCTTTCTTTCTTTCTTTCTTTCTTTCTTTCTTTCTTTCTTTCTTTCTCTTTCTACTGTAAACAGCTGTATTGAAATAAAGGGTAGAGGCAGATGTAAAAATCTGAGGTCGCTTTATTTTGGACATTCATGACCTGAATTAAACATAGCTATGGTTCTACCTGTCTTTCAAACTCACTTTCGTTTAGTGAGGAAATATTAACTATGTCTGAGTTTACATGTCTATGATGAAATTATGCTTGGTTGAGAGTAGTTAAAAGACAGAGACTAAAGCCTATATTCTAGGAAGAATTTTATTTGGAAATATTTACATCAGCTTTTCACAAAGTAATATGACCAGCTGAAATCTGCACTTGCCCAAATAATGGAGTATCTAATGCCAGTTCATTTGGTTATCAGTAATTGTGCCATAGAATATCATCCTTCATGGAAATTATGACAGTGATAGCTAAGGAAGCAAAGCTATGCACATTTTCAGTCAAGAAATCTATGTATGAGCAATCTGAAAAATCCATCACTGTACAACTACTAAATTAGTAACACTTTAAATGATTTTAACACTTCATTGTGGTTTCAAAGAACAGCTAGCTAAAGTTAGCTCAGGAATGAACATTTAATATAAAATCGAAGGTGGACTTTTTCTCTCAAAACTCATTTTATTCAGAATTGCAATGATGTAAAACAGATAGATAGCAAATAAAATACAAGGCAAAGAGGAATAGTTCTGTTGCTTGTTTTATTTACCTGGATAGAGGCAACGGAGGGTGATAGCTGCCAATGAACAGGTATAGAAAAAGCCTGGAAGAAGAATATCTTCAAATATCACACACATCACAAATATCTTCAAATATCTTCACATAGTTACTTGCAGCAATGCATTATCCCTGGGGAAATTGACATAGCCCAATATAAGGTATCAGTAACATCATGTTCTATATTTTGCACTTTTGTTATCCAGTATTAAGTGAAAAGGAACAAAGTTCTTTTCATTTTTCTTTATTATTTTTTTCTTCCAGATTGCATCTTTATGCTAAATTCCTCAGACTTCACTGAAGAAAATAAAACATGTTAGTGAGAGGATTATGTTCCCATTCTACCCTAATTATTTTAAACCCAAAAGCTGAAATCAAACAATGAAGCTTTTCTAAATCTGAAAATGTTTCCAATCTGAAGATCTAGAGGCCTTAATAGTTTATAAGCTCTGACTGCATAATTTAGGCAGGATGGTAAACACAGCTTCGAGAAATCTTAAGCCACGCTTTCTAGACAGCATTAGCTTTTATCTTCACTAGATGAAATCTCATAATACCTTACTGAATTGTTCCATTGTATTTGAACACACACACAAAAATACAGATTTAGCAAATGTTAAAAACTACATTAATTTCACTGTAGTTAAGAAAAGGCAATTCACTAATTAAGAGAAAGTTATACATGGGACAACCATTTAATTCTTGTACACATATATTCTGTTAATTAACACAAGTGAAAGTTTGCTTTGCAAACATCTAATGGGTAGGGTGGTAATTCTATCAGAGTGATCCTGGGAAGGAGGTACTCTGATGCCTGCTATAATTTGTATGCTTTTTTGTTCAACAGCTTACATTTAATCACTTTTTGTCTATTTAGCTTGGTTGTGGGCCATTCATCATTATACCAAATGTCCTTCCTCTATAGGAGGGATGAGCCGGCTCTGCAAAGTCAGTCCTCTGGAGTTCATTAGCAGATGTCAGAAGAATTGAGAGGGAGGAGGGGGAATCATTCCTTCTCATGCACAGGCATGGTGATGTTGCCCAGCTGTAGTCCACCCAGACATCAGAGCAGACACACCAGTTCCCAGCTGAGTGTTTCCAGGGTCAGAGCCAGCAGACATATAAAAGAGAAATACTTATTACCCATCCAGTCCTTTGGGACTGATTCCATATTTACATGCACAGTAATCGCAAGCAATTATATTGTTTTGATTCATTCTCAGGGTACTTTTTAACG
Organism: Mustela putorius furo; assembly: GCF_011764305.1. Classification (NCBI taxonomy): domain Eukaryota; kingdom Metazoa; phylum Chordata; class Mammalia; order Carnivora; family Mustelidae; genus Mustela; species Mustela putorius. The sequence goes on from NW_025421987.1 coordinate 79,780,388, forward strand.
TTACTTAGGGGTCCTGAGAGTCTGTTTAAATACTTACAGATTTTTCAGTTCCATTTGTTTTCCATGATTTTTCAGAATTTGTTTTCAATTCGTTTGGAGAGTGAAAATCTGGTTTGAAATTTATGCAAGTTTGAAAAGATTACTCAGCTATTTACTGCCAATGTGTATATTGTTTAAAACCACAAGATAAAAGTGCTTATTGGAAGAGGTACGTTTAAATAAATAGGTTATTTTCAATATATGAATAAAACAACTTGGATTAATGTCTTTGAGGTACTGCAGCTTTTATTCTAGTCTTGATAATTCTCTACTCTACCCTGAAGAACACTTCCTTTTTTTTGCAGTTAGACCAAATGAAGATATAATAAAAATTATTACTATTTATTTAATAGGTGCTGTATATACATTACTTAATTTAATTCTAATAACAAGTGGCTTACATTGCTTTTTATCCCATTACACAGGTCAAGAAACTGAGTCTCAAAGAAATATCTGATGGAAGTCTATCTGAGTCTAAAGTGTGGGCTTCTAATCAATCTGTACCATAATGTTTGAATACAAAGAAATATGCTGCCATTGGTTGGAACCACTCTGTCTTTTCCTCTGTGAACTCCCTTCATGCCTGATGACAGGTAAGACACTTTGGGTTTCTTTTTTTTTTTCTTTCTTTCTTTTCTTTCTTTTTTTTTTTTTTCCAGTTTGCTCCTTAAATTGGTGGCAATACCACATAGCAAATAGGGCAATAATGCTTGGAGTATGGCTGAACTTGGGTTTGAATTTTAGCAATGATTTCATGAATATGAAACCAAAAGTACAGGGGATAGAAACAAAAATAGACACATGGTACCACATTAAGCTACAAAGTGTCTGCACAGCAAAGAAAACAATCAACAGAATGAAAATGCAACTTACAGAATGGGAGAAAATATTTGCAAACCATATACCTAACAAAGGATTAATCTTTAAATTAATGTATGAAATTAATGTAAGAAATTCCTACAATTCAACAGAAGAAAACAAATGACCTCATTTAAAAATAAGCTAAGAACTTGAATTAGACATTTCTCCAAAGAAAACATACATATAGTCAACAACTATAGGAAAAATTGCTCAATGTCACTAATTATCAGGGAAATGCAAATCAAAACCATAATGAGATAGCTCTTCATACCGAAAAACAAAAGACAGCAAGTGTTGGAAAGGATGTGGAGAAATTGGAATCTTTATAAACTTCTGGTGAATGGAAAATGGTGCAGCAGCTATGGAAAACAGTACAGAGGTTCCTCAAAAAATTAAAGGTAAAAGGTATATGCTGCAATCCTAGAGAAAACACACACACACACACACACACACACACACCAAGCAAAGCAAAACAGAGAGGTATAGTGAAATACCAATTGAGAAGTGAATGTGAATATTACAATATACTTGACTAATGCAGAATAAAGCTATAAAAGAAGGAAAATAGCAAATAACTGATGCACAAATAGAACACAAATAACAAAAGAGCAGGCTTAAACCAATCATAACAGAAATTATATTAAAGGAAAATAGATTAGGTGCTTCTGGAATGGCTGAGTAGCTCCTATAAGATGGTACCCAATCACAGATAACCACTATAAAATCTATACAAAATTCTATACAAACAAACAAACAAACAAAAACAGCGCTTGAAGCCAGTGAACAACTAATAACAAAAGCAGTCAGACTCTGGAAGCAAGCAGACACCTGAGACAGACAACAACACAGGATGACTTACTGGGCTTTACATCTTTTATCTTGAAGGTTGGTGAAATTTGGCACACACTAAATTTTTATTTAAAAATGCATAGATTTACTGAACTGAAGAACTAAACAATAGAGTCCGGGGAAATCCCAGCTGTTTAAATGAAAGTATGCATTCTTAGGCACCTCAATGGCACAGTCCATTAGGCATCCAAATCTTGATTTCAGTTCAGGTTATGATCTCAGGGTTGTGAGATGGAGCCCTATGCCAGGCTCCATGCTGTGTGGGGAGTCTGCTTGAGATTTTCTCCTTCCTCTTTCTCTGCCCCTCCCCCTCATGCATGCACTGTCTTTCTCTCTAAAACAAAAAACAAATCTTATAATAAGTGTGCATTCTGATAAGGAGAGTCAGACACTGGGAGTGCTAAACTTTGTGTAAACTCTGCTCAGATCTCTGATTTATCTCTGAAATATGCATGTGTGGGACAGACTCCAATTAAGGGGGGAAGGGAAGAAAAGCAAAAAAACAAAACAATAAAAAACAACAAAAAATGAACTAAGCTTTGAGATGCTATCAAGAAAGTTTGGAGTGTAGGACCAACTTGAAATTTCCAGAATCCATATTTTCTAAAATATTATATTCAAAATGTCCAAGACATAATTCAAAATTTTTCCTCTTTTTTTCACTTTTCTTTCTCCCTCTCAAAAAGCTTTCTTGTTTCCATTTGATTTGGGCTCCAGGGTGGTTAAAAAGTTGCGATGGGGCTGCAGGGAAAGGTGAGGCAGATGTCCTGATGCCAAGGGGACAGCAGGGGGCCCCTCAAAGGCGTCTGGGCATTGGAGGCTTCTAGCCTTGCTCCAGGGTGAGCCTTCCCAGGAGACACCTGCCCAGCCCAGCCTAGCCTCCCCGCCTGCAAGCCTGCTGCAGTTAGTCACGTGGTCGCGCATCTTCTTGATGAGTTTCACCTCCTCATCCAAGAAGTGGTTGTCGGGGAAATCATTGAGTCTGTGCAGGCAGAGTCCAGGGCGTGCAGGTATAAACGGTCCTGGTTCTGCTTTTGCAGAAAGGGCGCCGCTGCTGCTCTGGTTTTACATCTTCAGTTGCTTGGGGACTCTCCTGCTTCTCTTCGGCCGACTCCTACAAGAAGCTGCACAGCCCTCCGGATCCCGGTGGTCAAGGGAACTAGATGCCTGGAAAGAGGTAGGTGTAAGAGCCCGGCAGATGTCTGTTGACCAGGTGGATGATGGCGGCCTCTCTCTGGAGGGAATAATTCTAACAAATCTGGAAGTTCGCGGTTGATGGGCTTACATAAAGAACTAAACTCAGAAAAATGGTTTTAGCTGGTCATGGAGGTGGAGGATGGCTGAGAAGATGACTCTGGCTGTGACTGGAAAAGAGGTTGGTGGGTGGTTGGTGGTGGGAGGCTGGAAGAAGTGGCATCTCCGGTTCTGTTCCATCTGAACGTTGTTGAAGCAAAAGGCAAATCCAGGGGACCACTAGGCATACTGCTTACATGTAGATTTTCTACAGTATTGTAAATGTATTTCCCTTATGATTTTCTTAATATTTTCTGTAGTTTATTATAAGGATATAGTGTATTAATACATATACAAAATATGGGTATATAAACAAATTATGTGTTAATGGGCTGTTTATGTTACAAATGACTTCTAATCAATAGTAGACTGTTCAAAATTATACATTCAAAACTTATACATGATTTTCCACTGCTCCAGGGGTGTTGGTGCCCCTAATTCTTGTGTTGTTCAAGGGTCAACTGTAATACCAAATGAAAACTCAGATCTTCAGGAAAGAATTGAGATTGTCAAAACTGATAAATATCTGGGCAAGGTTAGAAGCTTACTTCTTTCTATCTTAATTTCTGAAAATACTTAGGACTAATTAAATCCAAATTATAACATGTGGGGTATATAATGGTGTAGCAGTAATGCTTATGACAACTATAGTTTAAGGGAATGTGGAGAGGAAAACGGATCTATAACATTGCAAGGTTTATATATTTTTCAAGAACTATTACAAAACTTATTTTAAGTAAACTGAAAAGTTAAGTATTATAATTCCTAGAACATGCACTCAAATTAATGTAAAAAGATATAACTAAACAGTCAATAGATAAAATTACTTTCTAAACATGTGAATAAGCTGAAGACTCCAATTATAACACAATGATTATCATATAGAATACAGAAGCTTTTTTTTTTTTCTTAAGGAACATACACATACTAATTTTAAGAAAGGTAGAGTAGCTGTAGTAATATATTAGAGAAAATAGATTGCAGGGAAAAGAGTATTACTAGAGGTAGGGAGGAACATTTCATAATGATAAAAAGAACAATTTTTCAAGGAGACTAGTAAGGGTGTATGTAGCTAGTAGCAGAATTTCAAAATGATTAGGGCAAGTGTTAACAGAAAATAAAGGAAAAACAGAGGTATCTACAGTTATAGTACGATATTTCAAAACTCCTCTCTCAGCAAATGATAGGACTAATTGAGAGAAAATCAGTTAAGTACATAAACAACTTGAAAAACTTTTTTAACCAACTTGATGGAATTGACATTTATAGAGCACTACATCTAACCTGAAGAATACTAATCCTTTTCAAACAAATGTACACAGAACATTTTCCAACATAGGACATATCCTGAGCCATCTAAAAAGTCTCATTTTCAAAGATTTAAGTTATATCTAGTATATTTTCTTACCACCGTGAAATTAAAGTAGAAATCAATAAAAAATGACATCAAGAGAAGCCTCAAATATATGGAAACTAAGCAGTCCCAAAGAAATCTGTGTATTAAAGAAATACAAAATACAAAAATACAAAATACAAAATATTCAAAAGTAAATGTTAATGAAAAAAATTAGGATTTGTGGAAGGTAGTTAAAACAGTGCTTAGAGGGGAAATTTATAGCTCTATGTGTTTAGCTTTTAAAAAAAAAACCAAAAACAAGGTTTAAAAATCAATCATCTATCCTTTCAACATGAGGAGTCAAAAAAAGAAGCCAGTTTAAATCAAAGTAAATAGAATAAGAAAAATAATGAGAGGAGCATTAAATAGATAAAATTAATGAAATAGATAAAAAATAAAGCAATTAACACAGTTAACTGTGGTTCTTCCAAAGGATTGTTAAAATTGATAATCTCCTTATCTATGTTCAACAAGAAAAAAGGTACACAATGGCCAATGGCACCAAATATTTGTGTATCCCAAGGCACATGCCAGTGAACACAGCAGTAAGGTTTATCCCATTTCTGTGGTTCAGCATTCAAAAGTCAATGTAATTCACAACTTTAACAGAAGAGTTTAGAATGATCTGGAAGATACATAAACATCAGAATAAATGCACAGAAAACACTTGACAAAACGACAAAACCCAGAACTCATTTGGATCAAAACTCTCTCTAAACTAAGAAAAGAAAAAGACTTTATTTTGACAAGAGCATCTAAGAAAAACTTATTGCTAGAATCATACCTAAAGATGAATGACTGAACACTTTTCCCTGGAGCTTAAGGCCAGCATATCTGCTTTACCACTTCTTCTCCACTTTGTAATTTAAATTGTAACCAGTGATATAAACTAAGATTTAAAAAAAAAAAAAGTTATGTAGTTTGGAAGGAGAAGTAAGGCTGTCTTTATTTACAGACAATATGATAGTACGTAGAGAAATTTTAATAAGTATCTACTTGAATAAGTGAATTAAACAAACTCACATGATACAAGGTCAGTTTTTTTCTGTATGGTAGCACTCAATGAATGGATATGATTAACAAATACAATTTACATTAGCATTAGAAAACATGAACTACTTAAGAGAAATTTAGCATTAAAGTAAGTACAAAGCTTATATACTGAAAACAGCAAAACATTACTGAGAGAAATTAAAAGACTTAAATAGCCATATATTATGCTTATGTGTTTTGGAAAATTCAGAACTATTAAGATGTCAATTCTCAAATTGAACTATGGTTTCAATGCAGTCTTAACCTAATTTTCATCCATTTTTTTAAAAGATATCAACAAATTACTTCTAAAATTTATGTGGAAATGTGAGGGTTTAGAATTTTTAAAAATCTTGACAATGGAAACAGCAATAAAATTTGAGTACTTATAAGGGATTTGAAGACTTATAAAAAAGCTACAAAGGTTGGGACGCCTGGGTGGCTCAGTTGGTTAAGCAGCTGCCTTCGGCTCAGGTCATGATCCCAGGGTCCTGGGATCGAGTCCCACATCGGGCTCCTTGCCCTCCGCAGGGAGCCTGCTTCTCCCTCTGACTCTGCCTGCCATTCTGTCTGCCTGTGCTCGCTCTCGCTCACTCTCTCTCTGACAAATAAATAAATAAAATCTTTAAAAAAAAAAAAAAAAGCTACAAAGGTAGTATGCTTTTGACCTAAGAATATATCAATGTAGTAGGTTAGAATCCAATAATAAACTCATACTTTAATTGTGAAGTTTCAGCTAAGACTCCAAATTATTCCAACGGGGAAGGAAGTGTCTTTTGAATAAATGGTGCTGGGCCAACAGGATCGTGATTTGGAGGAAAAACCTTGTCATATGCCTCACTTCATATATAAAATTTAACTTGAGATGATCTAAGAACCAGACATGAAAGCTAATAGTATAAAGTTTCCAGCAGAAAACATTGAATAGTATTTTCAGTACCTTGAGATACACAAATATTTCTCAGTACATAAAAAGTCAGGGCATAATTATAAAAAAATATTAAAATGTACTTAATCAAAATTGAACACTTCTTATCAAAATAAGTATTCAGTGAGTATATAGATAAGTCACAGACTGGCATAAAATATTTGTGGTGCATATAACTGACAAAGAACTTATATCCAGAATATACCCCAAATTCCTACAATTCAATAAAAATAAAGACAACTGGTCTGATCAAAATATAAACAAAATATATGTGGTTGCCTCCATAAGAGGATGGTCAATTTATTGTCTGGAAGGATGCTGGGATTTTTCTAGGGTATTAAAATATTCTATACCTTGAGCTAGGTGTGGGTTACATGGATATATGCTATTGTCAGTACTCATCAAATGATGTATTTAAGATCTAGGATCCTCTCTTTTTGTAAATTATACATGGAAAAAAAATAAGGTGTTACTTTAATTTCCAGATCTGCTGCAGCACCAGTCTGTTAATGATTTCCTCTTTTGTATCATGTAAGTTAATAATCATAGGTCAAATAATTTATTTTAATAAAAATTCAGTACCTTTAAAAAAGATCATCACTGTTATAATATGTGCTTAAATCTGGAAAGCCTATTTGCTGAAGGTTGTATGGGAAACAAAGCTATCAGCTGAACTCAGGTTATGGTAAATACTGTTTTGCTGTGTTAATAGAAGTGTTTATTTTTCATTTAAAAAGTAAAAAAATATATACTCATTAATCTTTCACTTGCTAATGCAATAATAAGATGATTTTTAAGAATGAAAAATGATTCTTCAGGCACAATGATAGAGCAAAAAGAACAATGGACCAAAGTCAAGAAGTCTAAACTGTATTCTTGGCACTGTCACTTTGTACTTGTGCGGTGAACCCTAGAGAAGTCTCTAGCTCTCCAGGCCTTCCCTTCTCTCATTTACAAAATGAAGTGATGGAACTGAAAGACCTCCAAGTTCCTTCTTCCCTCCAACATTCTGTGATCTATGATCCATTTCTTGAACTATGATCATAGGTGTCCTCTGTTTTGACATTTTAATATGTCATGGCACTTATGCTTATTTTCATTCATTATATAGCTATTCAAAGTTCAAATTCAGGAAGCTATTTTAAGAATATCAGAAATATAAATTAATTTTAGTTGATATTTATGATCCTGTTAGCATATTATTTGTTGTTAAGGTCATATAAAGAACTAATCATTCCCACTTTGATTCCAGAGGCATATTGTATATTACAATAACATAAATCACATTAATGTGAATGTGTGATTAATTTTAAAAAGAGACAGATTATATGCTTTGCTTACTATTTACATATTGCATGTTATGAATTTATTTCTTATTCATGGTAATAATATTAATTATAATAAATTTGTTTTATATTCATATAGATGTCACACACTTCTGGAATTTAACATTTATAGTACATGAATACATGGCCACTAGCCTTTATGCTCCTATTTCAGATGTAGTTACTCAAATGGATAGTCACAAAATTAACAAGCTATGAAACCAGGAAAAAACAATCTGGTAATTGGATTTTGTTGATTTTGTCATAATATCAAAATATGTAATTGCTTTCCTCTGGCATTTTTTTAGTAATTTCATGTTAACTATTTATCAATAGCCAATGGCCTAATTGGAAGCTACTTTAATTTGGGTTCAGCAGTTTAAGAAGCTGGTTTGAGAGGGCTGGATATTCAGTGAAATTCAGATTCCCAGCATTCTTACTGAAACATTCTGGCTTCATGTTTATGCTTCTTCACATCTAATTTTGATGAGAGAGGATGTGATATAATGCAAAGGATTAAAATCAAGGCACTGGAAAATGGGTTGAAATTTCATTTGTACCACTTAAAATAGACTTATTTTGGGCAAATTTCTTAACTTCTTCAGATGCACAGTATGCAGGCAAGGTAACACTGTGATTCCAGTTGTGAATATACCTGGAACTCTCTACGTAGTCAACATAAATTGGGTATAGATTTGCATCCCATGTCTGCAGTGTAACTCCTACCTTCTGTTTTCTTAATCCTTTCACTTTTTATAATTTTTATTTTTTTTAATTTTTCTTAATTTCATTCTATTTTTTCAGTGTTCCAAGATTCATTGTTTATCCACCACACCCAGTGCACCATACAATACATGCCCTCCCTAATATCCACCACCAGGCTCACCCATCCTCCCACCCCCCTCCCTTTTAAAACCCTCAATTTGTTTCTCAGAGTCCACAATCTCTCATGCTCGTCACCCCCTCCAATTCCCCCAATTCACTTTTCCTTTCCTTCTAATGTTCTCCATGTTATTCCTTATGCTCCGCATGTAAGTGAAGCCATATGATAATTGACTCTCTCTGCTTGACTTGTTTCACTCTGCATAATCTCCTCCATCCATGTTGATACAAAAGTTGTGTATTCATACTTTCTGATGAAGGTGTAATATTCTATTGTGTATATGGACCATATCTTCTTTATCCATTCATCTGTTGAAGGGCATCTTGGCTCCCTCCACAGTTTAGCGATTGTGGCCATCGCTGCTATAAACATTGGGATACATATGGCCCTTCTTTTCATTACATCTGTATCTTTAGGGTAAATACCCAGTAGTGCAATTGCAGGGTCCATAGGGTAGCTCTGTTTTTAATTTCTTAAGGAATCTCCAACAAGATAAAAAGCTTCTGCACAGCAAAGGAAATAGTCAACAAAACAAAGAGGCAACTCATGGAATGGGAGAAGACAATCCTTCCACTTTGCAATTAACTCTTTTAGATGAAAAACTCTTCCTCTATTTCATCCCTCTGTGTTCTCATTAATCTTTATCCAGATGACTGTATACATCCCTGCCCTGTCATTGAGGCTCCCAGCTCCTAACAGAACTTGTCGACTCCCACCAATAGGGACAAACCATCCTGTCTCTCAGCCTCTTCCTGAAGCACTACCGATGCCTTCTTTGGTTAATACCCTCAAAATGTCACTCTCCCTTAGTGATACTAGAACTCCAAAAAATCCTGCCAAATTCTTAATATCCTTCTCCAATTCTTAATATCACTTCACTGGACACCAGGCTAGCTTTCTCACTGGCATCCTATATTTTTCTGGAGCCCCTCATTTGTACACTCACCTGATTCTTTCCTGAGTCACTCCTTATATCATTCTCTGGCTCAGAGATCTTTATAGGTTTCTTATGGCAGACAGGGTAAAGTCTAAGTTTATTACATGAGTTTGAAGGTCCTCTGTTAATCTGCCTTTCAGAAATCCTGGTCTCTATATCTTCTTGCAAGACTTTAATTTTAGTCAAACTGAACTGTTGCTTGTATACCTTTCTTCTTTCTATCTTCATAGTTGTGTTCACATTTTCTCTGCCAAAAGGGTATGTTTCCCTCCTAATCCCCACGTGCCTAGATGATGCTCATTTGTCACCTATAGACTCTAATTCCATCATTCATTGAAATTTTCTTGGGTCACTGTAGGAAATAATCTCTTTCCAAGAACACGTTGGTTTTATCCCTCAAACTTTCCACATGTGCCCATCTACTGAGATACATGGCTTGTCATCCCACATGTTCCTTGGTTACAGAACCCATATGTGATTTAGCTCTGTCTAAAAAGATAGCTTATGGTTTACAGAAAACAACTTCAATCAATGAATGGAAGAAAATAGCTGTGTTATTGAAACAAAACAATTTCCCATAAACTTTGCTGAAATGGCTATTTGCTGCAGAAAACAGGCATTTATCATATCTATAAAAGAACACCAATAGAACTAGATTTGGCATAAAGGGTGAATTTATTATGATGGTAGAAGAAACTACTACAAGGGCTGTGAATTAGCAGGGCTACTGCTAATTTATTATGATGGTAGAAGAAACTACTACAAGGGCTGTGAATTAGCAGGACTTAAGGATGTTACAACCAAACACTGGTCCATTGCGGGAAGACTGGGAAGTCATATCTCTCCATTTCTAATCTGTGATTCTTTCTGAAAATCTGACATTGTTTGATCTCTGTCTTCAAACACTGACATTTTGCTTTTCATCCCATATTACAGACTTGGCTGCAACAACTTTGAATTTTCACTTCTTCTATTAAAGAATATTTATACTATAACTTCAGCCTTTTAGTTATAATTCCCATTCCCAAGGAGGGATTCTAATGTATACCTGGCATTATCAGTGCCCATCTTTAATCCTGTGTCATTGATTAGAGAGCAGAGTCACATTATCAGATTTTTCTGGAGAAACTGCCCTGTTCCCAAAATACCTATGATTATAATATACACTATGGCTCCCTTTTGCATCCAAGGATGTCTGTAATCATTTGCATCTTCAGGAAAGAAAAACTTATTATGAAAAGTGTGTGGGTGACACAAGAAACCCTTTAGGTGGCCATGCCATTGGCCAAACTGCTAAAGCAGTCTGTAAATTATAGAAATTAATAACCCACTATTCTGCAATTTTACCTGGCTGTTCTTCAAAATTATTTTCTGAAATACTGCTCCTTTACATTGTATTCCAGATGCATTAATTCCATCATTGGAGCTATTACTATTGAAACGTTCAAGTCAGAGTTAAAGCTTTTGATGAAAACTTATGAAATCATTTTGACTGCTGGAGACTGTTTATCTTTGAAATTGGCAAAAGATCACTTTTGTCACCAAACAAGTTCCTGAAATAGCCCCTCATCTTAAAATGAAGATAGAGTCATCCAGTAAGGTGTAAAGGATCATTATTCTTCCATAGGGTAGAGGACAACTGACCTCCAACATAGGATTTCATGAGTTTGAAAAAGGTGATAAATCAGTCTACTTGAAATATAAGTTATTTTGGCCATTAAATGTTCATTGGTTTAGCAGGTAGCTTTGGGCATGATTGGAAAGATTTTTTTTTTAAACCCTTAATCTGTCTGTTCCCCTTCTCTGGTCAGAAGTTCAAGTGAGGCAAAGTGATCCAAGGATCCATGTGTCAGAGGAAGGTAGGGGCAGAGGTTGAGGCATGAGGTAAGCAACTGAGGGCAAGTTCTGGGAAGCTGTTTCCTGGACCTGGGAGAAGTCCAAGGAAAAAGAGTCAGTCTCAGCTGGGATTGATTAAGTGAAGGACTGGAGCCTAGGTGGGGATTGAATATTAACAACTGAATGGGCTGGAGATGAGGAGGAGGTCGATAATGAGGAATCTGAGAATGAGGGTCATGCAGCAAACAAATGGGTATTGGTCTATAGAAAAATCAAAATACTCATAACAGTGATCTACTTGGTTCATGCAGTCCTGCTTTGCTTAGTTAGGTTTTGCTTTGTTTTGTTTTTAACGGTCTGGAATGGTATATACAAAAGCTTATCCCCACATGGCGCTTCTGATGTGGGTCACTGCTATTTGAGTGGTGCTGGGACATAAGGAATAAGAAAAGAGTTAAGCACATGGGGAATTGGACATTAAACCACCGACCTCTCCCCTCTGTTTCCCTAGGAGTGAAGTCAGACATATATTTGAAACCTTACTTTTAGTCCTTCCTATTAATATAGGCCACAGATGATAGCTATCAATTAATTCATCTGGTGGGAAAGTTGTTAACTTAATAAAATTATGATATTCAAATTTCTATTTATCCCCTTATGTCAGTAAGTAATGTATTCAATTGCAACAACTGAAACTCTCAAATAGGAGTTGACTTCTATAAACAAAAATTACAGTGTGGACAAATCAGGGCAAGTGACAGTTCTGTGACACCATCTTTTCTCTCCACCATCTTTAAAGGATAGGCCTTTGACTTGTGATAGTTACATCTTGGTTGAAGAATAGGTGCTGTACCTTCAGAACCTTTTTGTCTGCATTCCAAGATGAAAAAATGAGACTGAAAGTCTGGCTTTCTGATTGTCTTAAGTAGTATTGAGAAGCTGTTAATTAGCAAGAAGAGAATAAAATTTGAGGAGGCAAGCTAGTGATATTTGCCTTGCCCTTTCCCGGATCAGTTAAATCCATACCTTTTTCATTTTTTCTTCTTGTGTGTTTTTCTTCATTAAAAGATCAAACTGAACTCTGAAAAGGTTTGGTGTGTGGTTTATAACTAGTCCTGGGAACTGGGAGTCGACGTTGCCTGGGTTGAGCAGACCTAGTCTCTACTTAATTTTTCAAAGGCAGGTCAAGTCTGTTGCATTACTGATGGTTCATACAGTGCCCGCAAGTCCTTTAACTTGACCCTCTGCACATTAGTCACGAAAGAGGAAGAGGGCAGAGGTGGATAGGAAGCACGGCTCTTAGGGAAAAAAATGGCCCTGTTGTGCAGTGTGACTATGTATAAAGCTGTGGCTCAGTGAGGAAACAGGAAGCTGTGATGCTGGGGAAAGGTGAATTCAGAAAGGACTGTGTCTGGTGTGTGAAGTGGTTGGAGTTTTTCTTATAACATTAGAGAACTTAAGAGGGATTTAAGCAGTAGAATACATGAAAAGCCAGAGGAATCCCCAAGAGGTGAGTGGGATGACAACAAAGAACGCTCACTTTTTTTTTTTTTTTTTTTTTTTTTTGCATCTGTGCACTAACCACTAACTCTGAATATTTGAACTCAGAAAACTTAAAAACCTGTAATGCCCTTATTCTTTATGTTACCACGTTAGACTTCACAGGAAGTCACATATCAAAGTTGTTTTTTTAATATCCTAACCTGAATTTAAAGTACTCTTTATCTTCTCTGTTTAAAGAATGACAGATTGATACATATTCATATTTAACATAAAGTAATTCAGTTTGGTTCAAAGTTGGAGGACAAGTTGGGAGAAAAATCGGGATCAGAAAGATATCTGCTCCACCAGCAGCTTGAATTTACAGGAGCACTATAACTATATGGGATGTGGGGCCCGCTCTTCATATTAAGGAATTTGTTGCTTTCTGTTCCAGACAACCAAATAAACTACAAACTGTGCTGGGACCAAATTACCCCCTGTGTTTGAAATAGCCCAACAACAGGTGTAGACAAAACAAAGGCACAGTGCCTCTACCCCAAAGGAAGCAAAGACCCAGAGCTTTATACTAAGCAAAAATCCATAAAAAGGATCAAATAAAGGCTTTACTCAATTTAAGTTCCTTTTCCAAAGAGAGAAGTTGAGCACATTACTGTTTCCTGAATTTAAAATTTAAGAAAACGTTACATAAAATTTTATTTAGTTTATTTTGTTTAACTTCGGCATTTGAGAAAACGTCTATTTCTCTGGGTGGCTGTGACAGTTACCTAGAAAAATGTTATGTTGAAAATAAAAAGATCAGTATAATTCAACAGACCTAGATATCTAATCTGGCATTTTACAGTCAAAGCTGTGTTAAATCAGGAAATCAAAAATTCTCTGGAACTCTGAGATTTACCTATAAAATGGGATTTTTTTTCCTCCATTCAAGAATACTCCATTCTTTGTTTCTTTCAAGGAAGATTCAACTTAATCTTTAAAGCTGCTCAGCCAAAGTATGAACAGAGAAAGCAATTCCCTATATAATGTGATCTAAAAAGTAGATTAGTTTCCTTCAGATATGAGTATATAGTTAATTGAAATATATAACTTCAATAATGGTAAATCAATCCATTTTTTTTTTCCTTGAGAGAGAGAAACAGAGCATGAGCAAGAGGAGGGGGAGAGGGAAAGAGAATCTTAGGGTCCACGCTCAACACAGAGTCAGTTTTGGGGCTCGATCTCTTGACTCTGAGATCATAATCTGAGCTGAAATTAAGAGTTGTTTACTTAACTGACTGAACCACCCAGAGGCTCTATAGGTGCAAATTTAAGTTTTATGTGACCTGGAGGGTGGTGCTGAAAGGAAACAGGCTTTATGTTCAAAAAGAATTTTAATGTCTTTGGTTATAATTTAATTCTTTTAGATCAGTTAATCACCAATTAACACTTTAATCCAGATTTACTGACAACCAGATAAATATAATAAACTTGAGAAGGCAAGAAACCAGAAAATTGGAATGGTTTTGATAGGGTTAGTGAGTGAATTGGAAATAAGCCTCCTTTTTTTACCTTTTGACTCTAAGGCTTATCTCTACGCTTTAAATTTTCTCTGATCCAAAGTAATAATGACATTTCTCTAAATGTTATGCTGTGTTTGAAAACCTTTCACTATAATGCTGTTCTCACCAAGGTGGTAGTTCTCAATGGCTGATGGAAATGTCTGTGAAATTTGTCTAAAAGATGAGAAACTAATAGCAAGAAAGGATTTTATCAGAATTGGTAGAAGCATTCATGTTTGTTTGTCCTAGCAATTTTTCTCCTAAAAAAGGGATAGAAAGCCAAATGATGAATCCTTAATCTCTCATGGGGAAACAAAGAAGAAAAGATGTTTGAAATTGCCTTCTTAAGTGTAGTAGCTTTGCAATAAAACAAGACAGCTCTTTTTAAAGTTTTATTTATTTATTTATTTTCTGATTCCTTCAAAACCTGAGAGAGTCGTTTTGAAAACAACATGGCAAAATGAGCTGGCTCCCAGTGTCCTTTACCTTTCACTCTGGTGAAGCCTCAAGAAGAAATCATTAAGAAAGGATCCACAGTTCTATGTATGGAGATAATTACTACAGGATTAGCAGGAAGGGAAAGTAGCTAAAAGAAACTTTGGAAGTAACCTAAATGTCAAAATGTTTTAGAATGCTTAGTTTTAGATTTGAGAATTATATTACTTCTATTCTATATAATATTTATTTAAAAGATAGTATTATTTAAACAGGCTTTTATATCAGCTATAGGACTTCTTAACCATTCTTCTATTGTGCTGGTACTGTTTTGTGAATATCAGGATGCTAAGAAAACATGGCCGAAGGGTGTGTGTGTGTGTGTGTGTGTGTGTGTGTGTGTGTGTTAGAGAGAAAGAGAGAGATTGAGAGAGGGAGGAAGGGAGAGACAGGGGCCCGGGGAGAGCTGTTATGTTTAATCTTATCAAATAACAGCAAAATGATATATATGAAGTAGTAGTGGGCAGATACTGCACCATTATGCATAATGGTGTGGTATTTTGTTTTGTTTTTCTAAATATGATTTGAGGGAATCCAGGAAGCCAACTATAGAGTTAGGGAAGATTCTTTTTCAACTCAAAAGGTGTGTGAGTATAGGAGAGACACGATACGTTTCTATATGTTTGGCCATCTGTCTTGCCCTGTACTATGCTTCTGAACAGAGAACTTCTAAGGTTAAGATGTCAGTGAATGGAGACATGGAAGATTCTCACCACCTTATCTATTGGCAAACATATTTTTGCACTAACTTTTTTTAGAACATGAACAGAAAAATAAAACACATGAAATTTATGAGAAAATCATGCAGATGAAGTGAGAAATATTCTGAGGCAACAGAGAGAATACCAGATCTCTGCAATTGATCACCTAAAAGAACCAGAAGAGTACCTTCTGGGTATTTCTAATAGGATGAGCAGAGATGGGGACAGAGTGGCATCATTAGGTAGTTACTGGAAGAAATGAGATTGAGAAAAAAAAACAGCAAAAGTGCGAAGCAAATAAACAAATTAAAATAACAATAAAAAGTAGGGGGGAATGGTAAACTGGAGATATTAGCACCAAAATTCAGTAGAAGAATTAAGTTCTACATAGGAAATATTAGTATAACATAAAAATGGAAGGGAGGAAGGAGTGATGTTAAAATCTAACTTATATAGTCTCCCAAAATAATAAAGACAAGAGGAAAGAAATCAAAATAAAAGAAGACTAAAGAGAAAAAGGGGATTTAATATACAGACATTGTAGATGTTCCCCAGGTGTAAGCCAAATAAAATAAGGCAACAGCCAAGAATAAAATTATAAATTAAAAAAAATTGGCAACTATAATTAATAGTTTTGAGAAAGAATCTGGTAGCGCAGATGAAGTAAATTGTGTTCTTTCAAACAGTTTTGATGACAGGAGAGACACATATGGTTACTTTTTGCATAATTATGGTAAAGATAAAATTCTACAGATAACTAGACAGAACAAACACAAAAATAAAAAAAAGTTTACTTAATTGATGTTTTTTCCCTATGCCACTAGATGTCTAAATACTGCTGTTGAGAAACTATTCTGGAAAGTCAGAATTTGAAAGATAAAGGTCACAACTCAAGCCTTTTATTTTAAACTGACTTG
Source organism: Mustela putorius furo (assembly GCF_011764305.1). Classification (NCBI taxonomy): domain Eukaryota; kingdom Metazoa; phylum Chordata; class Mammalia; order Carnivora; family Mustelidae; genus Mustela; species Mustela putorius. Next base: position 79,796,921 of record NW_025421987.1, read on the forward strand.
ATCTTTGTGGTCAAGGCAACAGAAAAATCATCAGCTTAATATGTAAAGACTCAGAAAAAAAGCAACATGCCTGACTTTCTTGAACATCTTAGAGGAGGCAAATAAATACATATTAAATTCCTCATCTGCAGAAAGGGGAAAGGATATTTGTTTAATTCTAAACTTAAAAAATAAGTAATGTTATTTACATATGCTTTTTTAAAACTTAGAGTTATGAACAAATGGATTAATAATGGAATATTCTAATTATTTTATGGGTTTTTATTGAAGTATCATTAACATACAGTATTACAGTACTTCCAGCTATACATCATAGTGATTCAGCAATTCTATACATTACTTAGTGCTCATCAGGGCGTGTACTCAGTCCTCATCACCTATTTCACTCATCCCGCACCATCTCCCTTTTGGCAATCACCAGTTTGTTCTCTGCATTTAAGGAAGAGTCTGGTTTTTTTGTTTGTCTATTGTTTTTCTCTTTAAATTTGTTTTGTTTCTTAAATTCTACATGTGAGTAATTTATCTTTCTCTGACTGACTTATTTCACTTAGCATACTACCTTGTAGGTCCATCCATGTTGTTGAAAATGACAAAAATCTCATTCTTTTTATGGCTAATAATCCTCTGTGTGTGTGTGTGTGTGTGTACACACACATATACCACTGTCTTTATCCACTCATCTATCAGTGAACACTTGGGGTGCTCCCGTAATTTGGCTATGTAAATAATGTTGCAGTAAACACAGGGTACATGTATCTTTTTGAATTCATGTTTTTGTTTTCTTTGGGTAAATACCTAGTAGTGAAATTACTCAATCAGTCTTCATACTGCTTTCCATAATGGCTGCACCAATTTGCATCCACACCAACAGTGCACAAGGGTTCTGTTTTCTCCACATCTTTATCCACACTTATTATTTCTTGTGGTTTTGAGTCTAGCCATTGTGACATGTGTTAGCTGATATCTCATTGTGATTTTGATGTGCATTCCCTAATGATAATTAATGTTAAACATCTTTTCATGTGTCTGTTAGCTATTTGTGTAGCTTTTGAAAAATATCTATTCAGGTCATCTGCACATTTTTAATTGGATTATTTGGGTTTGTTTGTTTTGTTTTGTTTTGTTTTGGTGTTGAGTTGTATAAATTCTTTGTATATTTTAGATATTAACTCCTAATCAGATATATGATTTGTAACTGTCTTCTTGTAACTGTCTTCCTTTCAGTAGTCTATCTTGTTTCCTGGGTGGTTTCTTATGCTATACAAAAGTGTTTTATTTTGACATAGTACCGGTATTTTAATATTGCTTTTTTTTCTCTTGCCTCAGGAGTTCTACCTAGAAAAAGGCTCCTATGGCTGGTGCCAAAGACATTACTGACTATATTTTCCTAGGAGTTCTATGGTTTCAGTTCTCACACTTAGGTCCTTAATTCATTTTGAGTTTATTTTAGTGTATGATGTAAGAAAAATAGTCCAGTTTCATTCTTTTGCATGTAGCTGTCCAGTTTGCCCAGCACCATATGTTAAAGAGACTGTCTTTTCCCCATCCTAGGTTCTTGTGACCTTTGTCATAGAATAATTGACCATAAAATAGTGCGTTTATTTCCAGGGTCTCTGTTCTGTTCCACTGATGTATGTGTCTATTTTTGTGTCCATACCATACTATTTGATTACTGTAGCTTTGTAGTATATCTTGAATTTGGGACTGTGATACATCCAGCTTTGTTCTTCTTTCTTAAGATTGCTGTTATGCTGTTTTAAACAAACATGCCTGGGGAGCCTGAGTGGCTCAGTTGGCTTAGTGTCTGCCTTTGGATCAGGGCATGATCTCAGCACCCTGGAATGAAGCCCAGTATCAGGCTCCCTGCTAAGCAGGGAGTCTGCTTTTCCTCTACCCTCTCTGTCTGTCCCTCCCCCCCACAATTTGTGATCTCTCTCTCAAATAAATCAATAAAATCTTTTAAAAAAATTCCTCTACTATTTTGATGATTTTTTTTTCTATTATAACTTAGGCTAATGTGAACTAGTAAAATAGAAGTCTTATAATTATAAAAATTGAACAGAAATTAAAGCTTAAATTCTGTAGAATATTCAAGGATATAAAGAATTTTACGATGTGATATTAAGAACAGAACCAGAGGGGTGCCTGGGCTCAGTGGGTTAAAGCCTCTGCCTTTGGCTGAGGTCATTATCCCAGGGTCCTGGGATCTAGCCCCACTTCATGCTCTCTGCTCTGTGGGGAGCCTGCTTCCTCCCCTCTCTGCCTGCCTCTCTGCCTGCTTGTGACCTCTTTCTCTCTGTCAAATAAATAAAATCTTAAAAAAAAAAAAAAAAAAGAACAGAACCAGAAAACAAGGGAGGCCCCGTAAATCACATCCTATAAAACTGTGCTCATAAACACACATACACACAAGGAGGGGCATCACTAAAAACCTAAAAAGTGGTTATTTGCTGATCATGAGATTGGAAGTTATTTTTATTACATTTGACTTTTTGACACTTTCAAATTTCCTTCAATTATTACATGGTTTTATTATAAGAGAAATGAATTATCAAATTGATGAAATGTCAGTTTGATTACAAATGACTATGTTTATGGAATTTTAAATCAAGAAAATTGATTCCTGCTGTTTTGTTAATCTATTTTGTAAAGATAACTGGGTTGATATTCTTCAATTTTGGAGTATACTGTTGGGGTGGAAATTTATTAAACATGGTAAATAATATGTTATATAGGTCATATCATTATCATTAGAGACTTTTGTTCAAATAGTCCCAGGACCCTGATATCATGACCTGAGCTGAAGGCAGATGCTTAAAAGACTGAACCACCCAGGCGCCCCTTAGCCACTCATATATTTTAAATAAATATAAATGTTTTGCCACAAGTAGTTTGTTGCAAGAAACATAATTTCCAGTGTTCTGGAAATATTGACATTTTTAAACTTTATTTTTCTTCCAACTTTTTATTTAAATTCAAATTAGTTAGTATGTAGTATAGTATTGGTTTCAAGAATAGAATTTAGTGATTCCTCACTTACATATAATACTCAGTGCTCCTCACAAGTGCCTTCCTTAATGCCTATCACCCATTTAGCCCATCTCCCTGCCCACTTCCCCTATAGCAATCCTTAGTTTGTTCTTTATAGTTAATCTCTTATGGTTCGCCTCCCTCTCTTTCTTATTTTATTTTTCTGTTCCTTCCCCATGTTCATCTGTTTTGTTTCTTAAATTCTACAAATGAGTGAAATCATACAGTATTTGTCTTTCTCTGACTGACTTATTTTGCTTAGCATAATACATTTTAGCTCCATCCTTGTCCTTGCAATTGGCAAGATTTCTTTTTTTTTTTTTTTGGATGGCTAAGTAATATACCTGTGTGTGCGTGTGTGTGCGCGCGTGTGTGTGTATTGCATTTTCTTTATCCATTTATCACTTGATGGACATTGGGGCTCTTTCCATAATTTGGCTATTGTTGATAGTACTACTATAAACATTGAGGTTCATGTGCCCCTTCAAATCAATATTTTTGTATACTTTGAATAAATACCTAGTAGTACAATTGTTGGGTCACAGGGTAGTTCTGTTTTTAACGTTTTGAGGAACCTCTATACTGTTTTCCAGAGTGGCTGCACCAGTTTACATTCCCACCAAAAGTGTAAGAGGATTCCCCTTTCTCTGCATCTTCTTCCATACCTGTTGTTTCTTGTGTTCTTGATTTTAGCCATTCTGACAGGTGTGAGGTGGTATTTCATTGTGGGTTTGATTTGTATTTCCCTGATGATGAGTGATGAGCATCTTTTCATGTGTCTGTTAGCCATGCATGTGTCTTCTTTGGATAAGTGTATATTCATGTCTTCTGCCCATTTCTTAACCAGATTATTTGGGGTTTTTTTTGGGGGGGTATTTAACTTCTTTAGAGATTTTGAATACTAACCTATTATCAGATATGTCATTTGCAAATGATATATCTTCTCCCATTCTGAAGGTTGCCTTTTTGTTTTCTTGACTTTTTTCCTCTACTGTGCAGAAGATTTTATCTGGTGAAGAAGTCTCAGTAGTTCATTTTTGCTTTTGTTTCTCTTGCCTCTGGAGATCTGTCTGGTAAGAAGTTGCTATAGCAGAGATCAAAAAGGTTGCTACCTGTGCTCTCCTGTAGGATTTTGATGGTTTCCTGATTCATATTTGGGTTTTTCTTCCATTTTAAATTTATTTTTGTGTATGGTATAAGAAAGTAGTTTCATTCTTCTACATATTGCTGTCCAGTTTCATTCTTCTGCATGTTGCTGTCCAATTTTTCCCAACACCATCTGTTGAAGAAACTGTCTTTTTCCCATTGGATATTCTTTCCTGCTTTGTTGAAGAATAGTTGACCATATAATTGTGGGTCCATTTCTGGGTTCTCTATTCTGTTCCATTGATCTATGTGCCAGTACTATACTGTTTTTGTGCCAGTTCTATACTGTCTTGATGATCACAGCTTTATAATACAGCTTGATGTCTGCAATTGTGATGCCTCCTACTTTGCTTTTCTTTTTCAACATTGCTTTCACTCTTTGGGGTCTATTCTGGTTCCATACAAATTTCAGAATTATTTCTCCTATCTCTCTGAAAAATGCTGGTGTTATTTAATAGGGATTGCATTGAGTGTGTCGATTGCTTTGGGTAGTATAGACAGTTTAATAATGTTTGTTCTAATCTGTGAGCATGGAATGTTTTTCCATTTCTTTGTGTCATCTTCAGTTCCTTTAATAAGTGTTCTATAGTTTTCAGAGTACATATCTTTTACCTCTTTGGTTAGGTCTATCCCCACGTATCATATTGTTTTTGGTGCAATTATAAATGGGATAGGTTCCTTTATTTCTCTTTCTGCTGCTTCATTATTGGTATACAGAAATGCAACAGATTTCTGTATGTTGACTTTATATCCTGTGACTGCTGAATTCATGTATCAGGTCTAACAATTTTTTGGTGGAGTCTTCTGAGTTTTCTATCATGTCATCTGAGAAGAGTGGAAGTTTGACTTCTTCCTTATCAATCTGATGTCGCTTATTTATTTTTATTGTCTGCTGCAGCTTGGAATTCCGGTACTATGTTGAATAACAGTGGTAAGAGTGGATATCCCTGTCACATTTCTGACCTTAGAGGAAAAGCACACTGTTTTTCCTCATTGAAGATGTTAACTGTGGGTCTTTTGTATATGGGCTTTATGATGTTGAGGTATATTCCTTCTATCCCTGCTTGAGGGTTGTTGTTTGTTTTGGCTTTTGTTTATTTGTTTTCTATAAAGAAAGGATTTTTTTTCTGCATTTATTGAGAGAATATTTTGTCTGTATATTGTTATATTGTCTGTATATTTTGTCTGTATATTGTTAGGATCATATGGTTATTCTTTCTTTTATTAATGTGGTATATCACATTGATTTGCAAATATTGAACCACCCCTGCAGCACAGAAATAAATCCCACGGATTTATTTATTGCCATGAATAATTCTTTTAATGTACTGCTGGATTTGATTTACTAGTATCTTGTTGAGAATTTTGCATTTATCTTCATCAATTCTCCTTTTTAGTGGGGTCTTTGGTTTTGGAATTAAGGTAACACTGTCCTCGTAGAATGAGTTTGGAAGTTTTCCTTACATTTTTGTTTTTTGGAACAGGCATTAGCTCTTAGATATTACCTGTTCTTTAAATGTTTGGTGGAATTACCCTGCGAAGCCATCTGGCTCTGGACTCATATTTTGGGAGATTTTTGATTATTGATTCAATTTCTTTGCTGGCTATAGATCTATTCAAATTTTCTATTTCGTCCTGTTTCATTTTTGGTAGTTTATATGTTCTAGGAATTTATCCATTTTTTCTAGATTGCCCAGTTTATTCACATATAAATACTCAGAATATTCTCTTATAATTGCTTTTATTTCTGTGCTGTTGGTTGTGATCTCTCTTCTTTCATTTGTGATTTTATTTATTTGGGTTGGTTCTCTTTTCTTTTTGATAAGTTTGCTAGGAGTTTATCAGTTTTGTTAATTCTTTCAAATAATCAGCTCCTAGTTTCATTGATCTGTTCTACTGTTTTTATGATTTTTTTTTGATCATTTATTTTTGCTCTAATTTTTATTATTTCCCTTCCTCTGCTGGCTTTAGGTTTTATTTACTGTTCTTTTTCTAGCCCCTCTAGGTGCAAGGTTAAGTTGTGTATTTGAGACTTGCCTTGGTTCTTGAGAAAGGCTGATATTGCTATATATTTCCTTTTTAAGACTGCCTTTGCTGCATCCCAAAGGTTTTAGACTGTTATGTTTTCATTTTCAGTTGCTTCCATGTATTTTTGTTATTATTATTTCTTCTTTAATTTCCTGGTTAACCCATTCATTCTTTAGTGGATGTTCTTTAACCTCCATGTATTTGAGATCTTTCCAAAATTTTTTCTTATGGTAGGGTTCAAGTTTCGTAGTGTTGTGGTCTAAAAATATACATGGTATGATAAACTTTGTATACTGGTTGAGGCCCAATTTGTGACCCAGTATGTGATTTATTCTGGAGAAGGTTCCATGTACACTTGAAAAGAATGTGTGTTCTGCTGTTTTAGGATGAAATGCTCTAAATATATCTGTTAAGTCAATCTGGTCCAGTGTATCATTCAAAGCCATTGTTTCCTTATGGGTCTTCTGCTTAGATAGTCTGTCCATTGCTGTGAGCGTGGTGTTTAAGTCCCCTACTATTATCATATTGTTATCAATGTGTTTCTTTAAGTTTGTTATTAATTGATTTATTGGCACTGCCATGCCTGCTCAGCTTAACTCCAGTGAATGGCATGGACTTCCAAAACCTCAGAATTTGAGCTCTGCTGTTTGCAAAAACTTGCAATAGTCAGCTCTTCCCAACTTCCCAGTCAGTGGTTTTGGGCAAGGGTTTTTCTTGTGTGAACCCACTGTGCTGCTCTCTCACTTCTCTGCTGAAAGGGTTCTCTCCCCTCTGTGGCACAGGGGATCTTTTCTCCCCTAATTGTCTCCATGTCTCTTACCTGCCACATTTTCTCCCTCTAATTGTGCAGCTTGTTCTCTTAACCCTCAGATCAATTTCCTAGGTGTTCAAAATGATTTGATGCTAATCTAGCTGTTTTTGAGGAATGAGGTAAATGCAGAATTCCCCTACTACTCTGCATCTTAACTCCCTCCTAAGAAATACTGACATTTTAAACTAAAACTTAAATCCCCTTTCAAATTGTACCCAATAGAATCTAAATAGAGTAAATAGAATCAAAATGCCTTAGTAACAACATCCATGTTTAAAAAGAGAAAAAGCTCTTCAGAGACAGAAATTTTACATAATTTTTCTCTTTGAACTGATGTTTTTATCCTACTTTTCCATGTAATTTTATTATCTTTTAATTTTCCAAAATTTTTATCAATTTCTCATGTAACAAAAAAATAAAAATGAGTATGGATTTTTTCTTTTTTTTTTTTTTAAAGAGTTGCAACCTGTAGCCCCAGGCAATCACAGAGCTGCTGTGAGTACCTCAGAGGGCTTGCAACAGTGTCTTTTTCACAATTTATTAATTTAAGAGGCATGTTAGGTGAGACGTGCTCTCGCTTTTGCTTTTTTTTAAAAATATTTTATTTATTTATTTGACAGAGAGAGCTCACAAGTAGACAGAGAGGCAGGCAGAGAGAGAGAGAAATAGAGAGGGAAGCAGGCTCCCCGCTGAGCAGAGAGCCTGATGTGGGCTCGATCCCAGGACCCTGAGATCATGACCTGAGCCTAAGGCAGTGGCTTAACCCACTGAGCCACCCAATGAGTTTGGATTTTTATGTAGAAGTGTTTTAATTTGCTTCTGAACATAGGGTCTATAATACTAAAATTGTTCTTCTTGATTGATTTATCATAGTAATTATTAGTACACAATTGACAAAAAGATCCATATACAAAATTTGCTGAATAATAAGCATATAAAATTATTAGAAATATTAATACACATTATGTATTTTAGTTGAATGTGTTATCAGTGAATGAGCTTATTGTTCAAGTAAGATTGCTTTAACCTTCAATTCAAATCCTATGTTGTTTTCTTTTTTTTATAAACGCAAATCCTGTTCATCTTAATAAATAGGTAAATAGAGGAGATGGAAAGGGTTTTGGTTTTTTTTGCAATATTATTCAATTATTTGAACTTATTTCCAATTATGTCAAAGAATCAGAGTGCTCTATCACTAAAATTTAATGAGCTGTAAGTGGATAAGTATTGTTTTAAATTTTGTTGGGAATAAAATGTGAAAACCACCTGCCTTTTAAGGAAATTTGTTACCCAATCAGTAGAGTTCACTTTCCTAGGATGTGGGAATTAAACCAAATATATTTTATAGACTTACCGATTTCTCACTAATTGTAGTGCTACTGTTTCACTTAGAGATCCCTTATTTAGCTTAACATACAAAAAAAAAAGCATTTGGAGGAAATCAAATGTTGACAATGTCAGCATCTTTACTGATCTATTACTTTAAAAAATAAAATCAGTAACCAGAATTATTATAGGGAGTATTTCTGATAACCCCATGAAATTCCCATGGTCCACTTTAAGTAGAATAATATAATATTAGTCTTTGGTGTCTGAGTTTTTTCACTTAAAAAATGTTTTGAAATCCATTCCTGTGTTTTTTGGGTCATTGGTAATTATTTTATGTTAAAGAATAATGTTATGGGTGTACCACAATGTGCCTCTCCATTCACCAGCTGATGGGTATTTGGGTTGTTTCTAGTGAAAAGCCTTCACAAGCTAAGGTTTTATAAACATTTGAGTCTAAAGTTTATTTCTCTTGTGTAAATACCTGGTAGTAGTATTGCTGTGTTTGGGGATTTTGGATGGGTTTGGGATGCATTTTTTTCCCCTTCCATTTAAATGTAGAATATAAGCTTTTGCTTTCCTAATATTTGCTATTCAACACATTAAAAAAAAAAAAGATTGGATTCAAATTAAAAGGGATGCCTATACCAGAACCAAAAAATAAGTCTCAAGAACTAATGCTTTCATGTCAGTTATTGATAGACTGCTACTCTCCTGGACAGCCGTATGCAGCAGCTAATCATTATGTACTAGAAAAAAATATTTATTTAAAGAGAATTTATAGTAATCCTGAGAAACATCAGAGAGTATAGTTAATAAAATAGAAAGGGTATATATTCTATTTAAAAAACCCTCCTTATTTTCAAGCTTTCATTACTATGTTGAGAGAAAATGCTTACAACATATTAAAGGTTATAGAATTATATAGTAGTTATTATTTAAATTTTCTATTAAAATTTTTGATATATGTATACATAAAGCACATTTACTATATCTTAGAGCAGGTATTTCACTTTATTTTTATTTCCCATTTTGTATATTTTCCCATTTGTATCTTTTTACCTTATCATTTTTTTCTGTATTGAGAGTCTATATTTTTAAAATGATAAAAACAAAAATTTTAACATTTTATTTCATCTTCATGTGAGCAAGGTTTTCAAAGGAATATATTAACTTATAAAGAAAAAAATTGATAAATATACTTCTGAAAAAATTAGCCCTTTATAAGGTATATAATACCATAAATAATTTCAAAGGCAAATTACACACATACTGACAAAATATTTGTAATATGTTTAATTTGTAGGGGATTTATAATAATATATAAGATGTGGTACCCCAAAAGTAAAATATTCCTATAGAAAAATAGGGAAAGATCAGACAGTTCACTAAAGAAACACAAATAGACAATAATAGAAAAAAATGACTGCCTGTATTAAGATAAATTAAAATTAAATCAAGACCTCACATTTAAGCTATTTTAGTGGCAAAAATTGAATAAAGTAATAATAGCTCGAAAGACCCATCCCCATTGAGATGATCTGGGGCAGAGAAAGGGAACCAGACTGGAAGGTGAAGCCTGAGTGAGTCAGAGCCAGTAGAGGCAGGAGACCAGAACAAGAGATCAGCAGGGAGCTTTGGATACAGCAGAGGTGAAAACTACTATCCCACATGGCTTTTCAATGCATAGGGGATGGAATACAAACCATTTTTATTAAACTTTTAAATAATGACCTCATATATTCCTGGGAAAACCCAGAACCTAACACTTAGTTTGACATCATTTATATATATGTAAATTTGCTCTACCATTTTTCATTGTTTATTTATTTGCATTGGCTTTATTTTTAGCCATACTTTCATATGTTGTACTTTTTACCCAACTCAAAATTTCTACCAGTCAAGAACTATACAATTTATTTCTTTTTTATGCACTCCTCTAACCAAGGCATAATAAAACACTACCGTTTTTTATATGCAATAAAACATGAAAATCACTACAATTTAGTTGTGGTCCCAGTCTTGCATACTCCGTTCACCAAATATGACTCTTGCAGTCACACAGCACTCTTCTGTCTTTTAGAAGACCACTCTGTAACCTTTTTTCTTTTGACTATTGTAACATTATAATATATGTCCCTTGATGGAATATTCTTACCACAGGGGTGTCCTCTTAACAAGTGCACTATTCAGGTGGTACAAATTACTGTAGCCAAAGTTCTTATTTATCATCAGTGTCCATAATGATTGTTCAGCCTAGTTCAGATTGGTGGATAGTTTTGATATATGTGTTGTTAAATATTTGACTATTGCTTCTTTATTAAGGTGCTCCTTCAAAACATAGTTCCTGAAACAATATCCTCTATATTTTCCTCCATGTCATTTTATCTCTCCCAGTGTTTTGGAGGGCTTGCTAAGCTGGCAGGCACCCTGAACCACTTCCTGTTTGATCCTTCTTTTAAACCAGGCTGATGATTTCTTTGCTCAATAGGTCATGCTGGGGCTCCTTCAAAAATGGCATAAAAGTAGAGACTGGCTACAATGATTTAGGACATTTTCTTGAGTATGTATCTAGAGTTAATTCCTAGCAGTGGCATCCCTATAGGGTACTGAAACTAACACTATGATAGACAGAAACAGGCAATCTATAGACAGGTTTCCGGGTCCAAGTGGAACAAGATAAAAATTAATGAATAAAAATGAAAACACAAAATAATGCCTGGTTAGGTGTTATACAGAAGGATAAGTGGGGCAATTTCAGTCCTGAGGTCCAAGCTGCTGCAACTTACCTGGCTTCTGTGGCAGTCCTTGAAATTTCAGATTAGTTGTGGTTGATGGGAAATAAATGCGTGGCAGGAGATAAGAACTTAAAATGTCTGTTTTTTTAAGTAGATATGGGACAAACTAAGAGTATGCATATGCTATTTTATCTCTTTTATATCAAGGAATAAACTCTGACTGGATATTGTGATGATTTAGCTGTGATAGAGCAAAAACTAATAGTGACATAATTATTTGTTGACTCTTTATTAAATAAGAGATATTGTATAAAGTACGTTACCTAAAAATAATACTTAGTAGTTACTGACTTACCGTTTGCCAGACAATATTCTAAATATTTTTATATTAAGTCATTTTATACTCTAAAATATTATGACATAGTTGTAATCTTACTCCTGTTTTACATTTGAGAACACTGAATTCAAAAGAGGTTAAGACATAGCTAAGAGCTAGCAAACATTCAGTTGTTTATACATATTTACATAAATAAGTTTTAATTTAAACATGTATTATTATCCTAAGGATATGAAACTAATATCCTTATTTTCTATTCTTCTGCTATATGAATTGTTTACTATACCATCTAACAGCAAATTCATGACAGGCCTATAATCTGTAGGAAAGAAGTGGGACTCTTATGAGTTACTCTGAAAGTCATTATAAAATGGAATCTAGGTAAGGTGCCTGATACTCATCTATTGTAGAATATAATAGTAACAGTAACAATAAGTCTACTATAATCATATCCTTTATTTGCTTACCTTACATTTATTTTCTAGTCTTTTTTTTTTAAATTTATTTATTTATTTGACAGACAGAAATCACAAGTAGGCAGAAAGACAGGCAGAGAGAGAGGAGGAAGCAGGCTCCCCACTGAGTGGAGAGCCCGATGCGGGGCTCAATCCTAGGACCCTGGGACCATGACCCGAGCCGTAGACAGCGGCTTTAACCCACTGAGCCACCCAGGCACCCCTATTTTCTATTCTTGACAACCCTGTGAAATAGACTCTGGTACTTGTATTATCCATCTTGCAGAGATGAAGGGACTTGCTTAGAGATAGAAATACTTTACCTAGGGGTCACCAGGCTAACTAAGTGGTGGAGAAAGGTTCCTGGCTCTGAGCCCAGGGTTCCAGTTATACCATAACAACCAAGTATGGCTTCTTGTAATTATGTCTGTTTCAGATTTATTTTCTATATCCCCATTCCTCTATCTATTGACCTGGAACGAAAATCCAACCCATTCCACTTCTAGGAGCTTTACTTCTGAAGCCCTTCAGTTTGCCTCCCGGAGAGGTCTCCGTAAGAGCCATACATATTATTGCTGTGGCCTGCTCTCTAAAATGTTCCAATTCTGTTCTAAATAACTAGAACAAATTCTAAGTGGAAGAAAAATATAGTAGAGATACAAATAATTGGGAAAGATAAAGAAGTAGACATAGGAAATAGCTGGGAACCACTGAAGGCCTCCAAATTAAGATCCAAACCAAAGTCCTGCCTCAGGTACTATGTGGTTAGAAAGCATAGCTGATGGCACTGCCAAGGGACATCTTCTGGCTCCACCATTGTTCTCTACTCATTATAGCACTATGAACAATCACTAAGTCTCTCCAAATTCTTGCGGCTCTCCTTCAGGGTTCTAAATCCGTGGTGGAAGGAACCCCTGGTCTGACTCTAAGTCATGTGTTCTTCTAGCTTCCAAGACAAGCAGAGATGGAAATTTATCCTCTTTGGTTGCTATTGCATAATGAGGCTTAATTAAGAACCAAACAATAGATTTTTTGAAACCAAAAGAAAAAAGACAAATTGTCATTACAGAGAGAAAGAGCAAATTTATACATCTGCAAAAATCTTTTAATGGTGTTAAGCTCCTAGAGCTCAAAATTCAAGGAACTTAATCTCTCCTGTCTTCCAACATAGGTACACATGCATATACTTAATTCTTTTAAACGATATCATGTGGCCTTGAGCAAATGACCACACTGTAGCTTATGAGCATCCTCAGTTAGAAAACAGGTGCTTCATTATTAATCTTTACCTGCCTGGAAGGCTAAGTGGATTTATGACAGCACTGACTCTAAGAACCTAAAAATTCTCAATAGAAAAGTGATCTAGGACAAATAAAAAATGTTCTTATCTTATGGTTCTTAGACACAGAAGCTATTCTGCAATTTCTTTAGATTTTCTAACTAAAACATATTTTTCTATCAAGGCAGATTAGAACTTGCTCACTATAGTGAAAGAGGGTGCTATAAAATCTGGAGGCTTGGAGCCCCATGACAATCTTCATTCTAAACTAAAGGAAAGCCTTGGAGAAATCAGTACTGATGTGTTGTTGGGCTCATGTGTACATGGTAAGATCACCCATGGGTGCAACTACCTCAGGGCTACTTGGCAATACTGCTCTAGCCAAACATTAATTCTTTATGTTCATTCCAGTTCAAATAATATTACCTCCCATTATACAAATGTGGTGTTCTCTTAATTCATGCAAATGTTATTAATGAATGAAAAGAATGGAAATATATTTTTCAAGTTAAAAATGCCATGATTTTTCTAAATAAAATAAAACTAATAAATTTCTCATATATCTCTTGGAAGAAATGGAGGAAATGAGGAAAGAAAAAGGTTACAATGTATTATAAAACAGTAACTTGACTATGGAACAGATTTATGGTCACATAAAATTTTTAAATAGTGTAGGAGCGTAGTCTCCTGTACATGACAGTCTGAGGACATTTACAATTTTATTTTAAAAAATAAAAAGCTCTTCTTGAGCTACTGTGGCACCAAGGATGCCCTGAAACCTCAATAAAAATCTATTTTTACACTTTTACATGGGAAAGAAAAGATTGAAAAGAATATATAAAGCATGTAATTCCGGAACCAACCTGCGTATCTGAGTTGTAAATATCTTAAATAGGTGTTCCTGAAAAGGGCACAAATGGAATTGCCTGTTGCTGAAGCTGGTTCAGGGAGCACACTATTGATCCACTAGTCGGCATAACTCCTTAAAATGTGTGGTCGTATTCTCCATGCCACATTACCAAATGTTGCCTGTTGATGTTTCTTATCCCAGAAAGGAGATGAAAGATTCTTACTCAGAAAGCCCTCTTCCTTTTTCTAAAAGTGACTTCTGAGCCAGATGAACCATTTGTGTAGGGGACATCATTATGATAAAAATCTCCCTTCCTATAGAAAGTGTGTTGATTCGAAGTAAACTTTGTCTTAACAGGACCAAAATAATTTGAACATAGTTTGCTTGACGATATGTTAATGCTTGTTAGTGAAGACACTATACCTGGAGCCAGAACTGGAGCCATTCCCTGGCCTGTCCCGATTGTAGACATAGAGAGATCTAGACACATAGGGTTGTAGAGAAACCACATACAAAAACAAACCCTGGGAAGATGTTTTAGAGCCAGTACCACTTAGGAGTTGAGACAGGTGCTCTATTAAAAAAAAAATTTCAGTGAGGCCCTGAGTTGAGTTATATGTAATTAAATGGCAGACACTTGGTCTGGAGATCCAAAGTTTTAACTGTTATACATAAAGAATTTTTTGAAATAATTTAGTAAAATATTAACCATTATTGTACCTATGAAATAAAGTAATAAAGAACTAGCAATCAGTGTGAAACCTGATTTATGTAGAAATCTTTATTTAATACCATTGATAACTTAAGACTTTTTACATCAGTTTAATCCACCAAAAAATATTAAAGCAAAGGTGACCTATGCCATATCTTTTCCCTCAAGAACCAAGACAAAATTATACAAATACCTATAATGTAATAAGGTGGTTCTATACTAATGGAACAGGAAACAGATGACACTAATTCTCACAATGGAATCAGGGACAACTTCCTTGAGTGGACATTTGCTCTGGACTTTGAAATAGGGCAGTATTTTCATTTGAGAATCATGTGGGAGAAATCCAAGGAAGGAGAATCAATGTGATCAAAGACCTATGGACAATAAATATTAATCATTTGCATATTTGAACAAAACCCATTAGTAGTTGCATAGTACTGTGTAGCTGAAGCAGAATAGAAGGTGAAATGTGTAGTAAGAGATGATGTTATACTAAGATAGGCTAAGGTTTGCTAGTAGAGATCTTTCCATCCTATGTTAATGAGCTTATCTAGGGAGAATAAACTCATTAACATGGCTTTGAAATAGGAAGCCACTGTAGCATTTAGAGTTGATGAACACATGCAGTTTCTGTAATTTGTATCGAATATGTAAGTTGAACGACTAAGCATATTGTGCTAAATTAAAATGGAAAATTAGCTATATACTAGGTACAGTGCTTAAAGCAAAGTGGTTATTTCTAATCACCACAACAACCCCACTAGGACAAGTATTGTTAATTATACTGTACAGTGGGAGACCGAGAGGGTCAGAGAAGTCTGTTAGCTGGCAAGTAGCAGAGCCAGAACTCAAATCAGATTTTGTCTCACTACAAAGACCAAGCTGTACATCATGGAGCAGGTCAGCCTCTAGAAAAGCTGAGAGAAAGCATGACAACAACAATGCCATGAGCAAGATCCTCCTTAGCACGGTAGACAGTGTGTCAGTCTCCTAACAGTGCCGTGAGCATCATTTGGGGGACAGGATAATAATGCCTTTGTTGGTGGCACCAGAACATGATCTCTAGTAGTACACAAACTAGAAATATAACTAAGGGAATAGGCTTCTCATAGCACTTGCACAGCTTCACATAACAAAAGAAGTTCAGAATCACTTTCTTGTGGGAAGTAGGAAACTACTCTCTTCTTTCCACAGGAAAACACAATTATGCACTCAGATTAATAGTGGAAATTCTAACAGATCTTGCCACATGCTGCATGAAGCTCACTGGAATGACTAGGCCTTATGAATGTACCATTTTTTTCTGCAAGGGAAACAAAAAAATCTTTCTTCATAACATTTTGGAATCACTACAATAAAATAAGAAAACATAGAAAACTGTATGTCTGCATTGTTATATATATATATAACACTACAATAAAATAAGAAAACATAGAAAACTGTATATCTGCATTGTTATATATATATATATATATATACATACACACACATATACACATATACATACATATATATGTTAATATATGTTAGATAAGCAGCAAGCTATTTCCTAAGTGCTTTAAAAAGGCATGAATTGCAACTAATATATTCTTGTAAATCTTAGCCTTAATTGTCTACATATTTTATCTTGAGAATAAATAGCTCTTGCTTTTCTCTTTCCAATAGATAAAACTAGTTAGAGTATCAGAACAGGAAAAGGACATACACTGAGTTAGAAAAGCTAGGAAGTTGAAAAATATATCAAGTAATAATTTTTAGTAGTAATTAGCTAATGGCATTTTTTGGTGTTTTAGCAACAATGAATTTTAAAATTGGTTCCAGATACATATACACATACTCTACACATTCTCATCATAATGGGTGTGTGTGTGTGTGTGTGTGTGTGTGTATGTGTATGATGTTTGTGTGTGTGACAGTACCCAGTGGTACAATTACTCTACTTCTCTTTCTTTCCAGGGTGATGTTGACTCATCTTCATCAATAGACTAATACTCGATTTCTCTCTGATTCGGTTGTTGGGAGCCAATCAGTCATTCATCAGAAGTTGGATAATTAACATGACCCGGTGATTAAAACATAGAGAGTGTGAAGGGGAAACCTTTTCTGTTTCTGTCCTCTTTCCCCCATTTTATCACATGATCCAATTAACATAATGGCTGCTTAGTATACTTAAAATATAAACTTGTTACCATGACCTAAAGGGCCCTACATAATCTAGTACTACTTATCTTTCTGACCTCATCTCCTTACTTTCTTCTCTTTGCTGTTCATTGAACATACCAGAAATGTTTTCTTGAACCAGTCCACCAGTTGATGTATTTTTATATACTGGCATTTTTATGTTCTGTGCTTCTTTTTTCGCTTTCAGCTCATTATTGGTATCCTAGGACTTAAGAACCTCTCTGAGGATATCCTTACTGAGTGCCACTACTGCTCCTGCACATCCTTAGAATGACAATTATCCTGGTCAAGTTTCCCTCTCCTGATTCTTTCAGAGCAGCCAGTCCTATAAGGGCCAGAGAAGTCTGTTTTTTGCAGAGATGGGGAAAATGAATTTCCTCTCCCTTGGTTAAATCTAGACATCTGGAAGATCTTACCTTTTCTGTGTTGTGATGTCATACAGAGTCTCAAGTCTCAGTCTGCTTATATACCCCTTTCAATCTATGGGATTTAAAAATTAAAATGTGTGGTTGGCAGTGGTCACATAGCCTTTTATCTTCTAGGTCCCTATCTCTGTATCTCTTCCAGTCCCACAATAGTCCCTTCTCTGTGCACCAGGCAGTAAAGTCTCTGAGGTGAGGGCATGCTGAGATACAGTGTACATGCTGATTAACAAACGTGATTCAATAATATA
The DNA here is from genome assembly GCF_011764305.1 of Mustela putorius furo. Taxonomy (NCBI): domain Eukaryota; kingdom Metazoa; phylum Chordata; class Mammalia; order Carnivora; family Mustelidae; genus Mustela; species Mustela putorius. The sequence goes on from NW_025421987.1 coordinate 79,814,490, forward strand.
CAATCTAACACATATTAATATAAGTCTGCTGTAGGTTTGGGTTATACAGGCACATAAACATACTGATATATACATATAAAATATATATATATATAGATAGATAGATACACTGAAATGTATTTGTGTATGAGTCTTTGTGTTACAGTAAGTATAAATTCAGTGATACATTCAAGAACTGGATCTGCCTTTTACCAGCTGTATAAATCTGAGCAATTCACTTAGCTTGTCCAAATATCAGTTTCTTCATCTGTAAATGGGGAATTTCAGTAGATTCACATTATTTACAAATTTAATGTTCATGGTGTCAACATTGTGCAAGTGACCATGACGGACCGTGACATGTGATGATTTGTAATTTTACTGAGGCATGAAATTGAGGCTTGTGTACCAAGGGCTATTGTGCAGAAATGAGCCGGTTAGCTCGGGTATGAGCCTTGTTAACTGCTCAGCAGGCAACTAGTCACATGGTTGGTTGTTTTCTGCTTGACCCTGCTTTAGCTCGGGTATGAGCCTTGTTAACTGCTCAGCAGGCAACTAGTCACATGGTTGGTTGTTTTCTGCTTGACCCTGCTTACACAGTAAGTCCCTTGTAGCAATTTTTAAAATGTGTGGCTTTGGGGGTTTTGGGGAAGAAAAAAACCAACTGCTGGTGCTGGTGAAAAGAGATGAGAAAAAAATAAATGAAGATATTCAACTGAATGGTGTTTTACAGTGAAAACCAGAAGTCTTCAATAATTTTTTTCTTGTTTATGTCCTGAAAGAACTTTGAAAAATTATGTGGCCCCTCACACACTTTAAATTTTCTTTCATAAGTTTAATTACTTGAAAGTGATGTAATTTCTATAATGCTATTATAGAAATTTAGCAATTTTAAATAAAATTATGTCTTTCTTAAATCAGTTCCAAAGAATACTATATCAGAATGACTTGATAACTACCATTATACATTACAAAAGCACATGAACAAGCTCTTAAGTTATTTCAGTTTTATCTCCTTAAACTTATATTTCCATTCAATGTACACCACAGAATTTTATTTATCAAAAAATAAGTTAAATTTTATGTGTGAAAGTCTGTTACAGATCACTGTATCATATTTCTTTGCAACAGAAACACATGCATTTACTTTTTTGTAACTCTCCTGGGACCATAAAGTTCTATTTAAAAAATATTTTGAGATGTATTATCACTATAATTTATAGTAGTATGCAATAGATAGAAACAACATAACAATATAATAAATTTTGATAAGTCATCAACATAAAAGATTATTGAAAATGCATCTCCTAAGATATATGAATCTTATATCTATGGATAAATATGACTTGCTATTAGACTGAGCCAAGATTCAGCATTGATTCTGTTACTATTTTTGTTTGTATAGATGGAAGTATGAAACAAGTGTCCATATAAAAATATAGATAGAAGTGTAAGGAATTTTATTATATTGACACAGTTCTTTGAACACTTTCCAAGTATGCCCTAGTAATTTATCATTAAAAATTATTCTAATGCTGTATCAGCCAACAACTCAATCAGGATCTCCTTTAATTCTGTTGAATGACAATAATCAGAAAATACTGGATTTGAGATTCAATTTAGATCATCCACTTTCCCAACACTTGCAGCAGTATTTCAAATTGTCTTAACATTAGGTACTTAGATATAGCTCTTTTTAAAACATTTTTTTAATTTATTAATTAATCTATTTATTTGAGAGAGAAAGCATGAGCAGGGCGAGGAGCAAATGGGAAAGAGAGAGGAAGGGGGAGAGAGTCTTAAACAGACTGTGCATTGAGTGCAAAGCCTGATGTGGGGCTTAATATCACAACTCTGAGATCAGGACAGTTTGTCAAAAGCAGGACGTTTTTGTAAAAAGAAAGTTGGAAGGAAGACTTGAGATGTAAGTTCTCTGTTATATCAGTTTAGGGAACAATATGTATGGAAGTTTACAGTCTAGAAATTGTTTTCCTATAACTATTCAAGTACCCAAATACCTCTTGGGAAGTCTCCATACCTTAGTTTGAAGGCCTCCAGCATAAATTAAATATTAATCATAGAGTATATTTTAATAACTTTATATGTGGTATCACTCTGCACTTGCAGAATGGTTTAAAAATTAGTACTTCTAAAAAATACATAAAAATTAGTACTTCTTTGCATTTTACGGTTAAGATGTTATGCTATTTAAGATTCTCATCTTTAAAATTCCTACAGAGCTTAGGAGGTATCCCTGGTGAATGTTCTACCTATTGTCCTACTGTATAGGGTTAGACTGAAATTAAATGAGATGAAGTAGGTAAAAGTGTTGTCAATTTCAGAGCACCCTGAAAGTGCTATGGCCTGAAAGAACAGGCCTCCTTGTGAAAGAGAAGAAATGAATAGCTCAGGGGGTTGTGTGCAAAGTGGTGAGTTCTAAGAAGCCAAAGAGCAGAAATGAATAGCTCAGGGGGTTGTGTGCCAAGTGGTGAGTTCTAAGAAGCCATTTAGCAGAGGAAGGATTTGAACAAAGGTATCACTTCGGAACAATAGGTATAGAAGCAGAAAGTAAACATGCATTTGGCAAACCAAATAAGAAAGAAGATTTTAAAAACAAAAGTATGTTTGTTTTTTCTTGAACCCAGTCTGAGCATCTGAGCCTATCTGTGGCTAAAGGTTAGTTCTGAGGTTAGAGAGAGAATTTATGCTCTGGAAGCACATTTAGTTTCAATGTTTTTTTTTTTTTTTTTTTTTTTTTTTTCTTCCATTTCCTTTGTTGTTTTGTGTTTCTCTTAGGGTTTTCTTGTAACTGTCTAAATGTGCTTTCACTGAAGTCAGAACAAAATGGCTTTATATCTTCTGAAACTCATACTACATCAGAGATCAGACTGCCTCTTGAGAGCAGACACCAATAATCTTCTCACTGGCTCTGCATTTCCTCTACCATCTCCTTCCAACCCGTTCTCCTCACAGCTACATGAATGAGCTTTTAAAAATGAAAAATATAATACATTCTCTCCCTTTCTTGAAGTCTCCTAATGGCTTTCCACACTGCACTTAGGATAAAGCTTAAGACATTATGTAGCCTATCAGTGGGTTAAGCCTCTGCCTTTGGCTCACATCATGTTCTCAAGGGTCCTGGGATCAAGCCCCGCATTGGGCTCGTTGCTCAGCAGTGAGCCTGCTTCTTTCTCTCTCTGCGTGCCTCTCTGCTTACTTGTGATCTCTCTCTCTGTCGAGTGAATAAATAAAATCTAAAAAAAAAAAAAAAGACATTATATAGCCTAAAATAGTGGTATGTTGTAATTGGTTTGTATAGACCCAGAAAATTATTATTAAATTATTTTTAAGTTTTGTGAACTGATTGTTGAAAGCAGTCATCATTAAAAATTAAATTATTTAACCCTACAATAAAATAAGCAATATAAAAAGAAAGGTAATAGTCAAAACATCACTTTCTAATTATTTTGCACTTTACCCTTATCTATGGTCTTAGGTTATTTATGTTTATTGTATTTGTGTGGTGAAATATGACATATTAATGTGCAACTGCACATCTCCAATTTTGCATTCAGTGACATCAGCTGGTGGCTTAGTATCAGTCATGTGGGTATATTTATACCAAGGAAATCTGCAGTGCTATAAATCAGGTTAAATATTTACTAGCACAGCACTGCGGAAACATGATTTGAACCTGGATTAAAGATAGAAAGGCCAAGCTGATTTCTCCTTGAAGACTTTTGGTATTTCTCTCTCTTTTGGTATATCTCTCTTTTTGGTATTTCCTTTTTACAACCACTCCCCAGAAAACAAATCATTTTGAATTGATGAATTTTGGGCACCTGGGTGACTCAGTTGGTTAAGTGTCTGCCTTTGGCTCTGGTCATGATCCCTTGATCAAGTCCCACATCAGCCTTCCTGCTCAACAGGGAATCTCCTTCTCCCTCTACCCTTACCTCCTGCTCATGATCTTGCTTTCTCAAATAAATCAGTGGGTGGCTCAGTGGGTTAAGCCTCCGCCTTCAGCCCAGGTCATGATCTCAGGGTCCTGGTATCGAGCCCCGGGGAGCCTGCTTCCCCCTCTTTCTCTGCCTGACTCTCTGCCTACTTGTGATCTCTCTCTGTCAAATAAATAAATAAAATCTTTTAAAAAAATTGATAAAATTTGTTTATTTGTACTCATTCATTTAACTTTTGAAATTACATTCTTTGGACAGTCTTTGTCCATCATGCTCCATAAGAACTAACATGAAGTTCATATGCTTTAAAAACTTTACTTTTCTGCCCCAGGTACCATGAAACTTTTGCTTCTCCAATATTTAAGTGTATAGCATGTCTAATGGTATTATCTATTCATAGTTATACTTATTGTTCTTATTGATTAAAATCTCTTCAACACAGTACATTATTTGAGGGCTGTATTTTGTTTAGTTACTCAGTGGCACTTGGGAAGTGAACTAATAGGTATTTTAAAGTTAATTATATCTGAGTCCAATTGCTGTAATATCTATAGAAGTTTTCCTGAACTGCATCAAAGGATCTGAGAATTAAATTATGTTCTATTCAGCACTGCCAGTAATAAGAATTTGACAATCATAATTTGTCAATTTGCTTGATAGGACATAAGGCAGAATAGCATCTGGTTTAGCTTTTCCATTTCAGTATTGCCTCTAAGATCTTTGAGAAGAGACTATGTTTCACAAGCCCATCAGGAGTATAAATATGTACCATTTTATAGCCATTTTCTCCAGACATGACTTATACCTTTAGGAATAAAATGTGAAAGACAAAGATTTGGGGGCCCTTGTGAAGTATTAAGTAAGGAACAAGACTTAGGCTAGCTTTAAAATCAAAATTATTTTAAAATATTCTTCCAAACAACAACCCCAAGCCAACCCAGGTAAAACAAAACAAAACAAAACATAAGCAAGGCACATGTTAAATACACCTCACTCTCTAAACTCTAAGGGAATTTTAAATATTGTTAATATAGCCATTTTAATTTTTTTGGTCACGATAATTGTAACTAATTTGAACATGTGAAATTCATGTAAGAGCTAAAGGAAGTCTGTAAATGTTAAATAGACCCAAAGATCCAAGGGGTTATCTATACAAGTCAGTGTTAAGGAGATGGAAAGTTAAAGGATTGTCTTTTGATCTACATGACAATTTCCTTTTAGCAGAATCAGGCAGATATTTGTTTAACAGATCCAAATATTTGTGGTTCTCAGAAAGAAATAATGCCTTTGAATTTCATCAATATTATATCTGGCTTCAAACAGAAGCATGAGTTGATGTAGGTTTTGTGAAACCTAAAGTTTAATATATTGGGGGAACAATTTTTTAAAACTAATACAGTTAAACAAAATTACATTCAATAAATATTTAGAATGAAAAAAGAAATCATAACAATTGTAACTTTAGCTACATTTTGTGACTGTACACTCTTCGATGGCCTCTTAATATGACAGTGGTTTTGTATTTTCTGTTTAGACAACATAAACCCAGTCTCTCCTCTGACAGAGTTGATCAAATTTTGTTGTTGAATTTTTTTTTTTTTTTAGTTAATTCAAATTTATAAAGCATGTGACTTCACGCACAGATGTCCTCCCTGTTTGTGGTACAGTTACAGATTTGTGCCTCCCAAACTGGGATTCTGATAAATTCTATTATGCTTCATTCTTGTAAAAAAGAAAAAGCAATTGTCTGTTGCATTTAGATTGTGTATACTGCATTGACTATATAGTCCTGCTGGGAGGAAACTTTTATTTTACCTAGAGCATTGTTAGGAATCCATCTAACTCATGTAAAGATTGGGGGAATTTTCTACAGATTAACCTCTGTTTCCACACTTTTTTTTTTTTTTTTGCCTTGTTTTTCTCCTTGCATAGCATCCTCTGCCAGGTGTTGGTAAAACTCATATTAAAATGCACTCACTGACCCTACAATTTTATGGCATGGTAGAGTGAACAGCAATATTCACAGAAGGTGTCTGTATGCCAGAACTTTTCATGGAAGTTATCACAAGCCATTAAATCCCACTAAACCTAAATTAGATATGTCCCAAACTCAACTTCCCCATCACTAAATGCCTGGGCACACTAAGACCACCTGAAGAGAAACATGAAGGAGTTAGGAAACAGTCTTAACCAATATGGTTGAATTAAATTATTTTTTCTTTCTTTTTTTTTTTTTAAAGATTTTATTTATTTATTTGACAGAGAGAGGTCACAAGTAGGCAGAGAGGCAGGCAGAGAGAGAGGAAGGGAAGCAGGCCCCCCGCTGAGCAGAGAGCCTGATGCGGGACTGGATCCCAGGACCCCAAGATCATGACGGGAGCCGAAGGCAGCGGCTTAATCCACTGAGCCACCCAGGTGCCCTGAATTAAATTATTTTTGCAAATGTTACAGAAATAGGAACATTTGAATATATTTCTAGGACTTATTTTTGGACCTTAGGAGGAGCCAGTGCATGTGAGCAGCTCTATAGAATAAATTTCTTTAAACTTCTTGGGGACTCTGTCTCTGGATACTTTAGGATGCACTATAAAGAATTCTAGAAGTGTATAAGCGGGATTGGAATTAGCTCCACACTAACAAAATGGAAGCCAGGTATCAAATGTGAGATCAGAGATAAATGTGGGTAATTCAAACCATGTTACTCCCTCAGAACTTCCATCTCAGGAAATGAATCCTCTTCATTTTTCTTTTCTTCACTGTTACCTTCTTTCTATCAGTGAGTCCTGTGCATTATACCACCAAACACTATCATGTCTACCCATTTTCCTTGATCACATTACCATCTTCTGTTACCTAGCATCAGGCAGGTTACCTGTAACCAGCATCCTAAGAGACTTCACGATTGCTCCAATACCAGACCTACAGTTCACTCCTCACATAGAAATCAGGGGTATTGTCTAAAAACATTTATCAGGTGTGTTACTTTTCTGGCTAAAATCATCTAATATCTGCATTGCTCTTAGAATAAAAGAGCATCTCTGGTATGGTCTGCAAGGACCTATAAATTTGGTTCCCCCTTGCCTTTCTACCTCAAACTATCCACTTTTTTTCCCCATTTCTCTAATTTCTTCTCTCAATCTCCTTTTTTTGCTTTTCTAGTTTGTCAAGTTCCTTCCTTCCTTCAAGCCTTTGTACTAGTTTCCATTTCCTAGATGCTATAGCTCCTCATCTTTCCTTGAGTATCTCTCCCTAGCTGAAATATGAGGTCTTCTAACAGGCAGCCTTAAATCATCCTATAAAAGTGTTCTCCCTTTGTATCAAATTACCTTACTTAATTTTTTGGTACTTATTATATAAAACTATCTTATTTATTTAGTTAATTCTTTAGTTGCCCCTTCATGTAGAATGAGTACCTCACAAGAACAAGAAATCTGTAGGTCTTAATCATTTCAGTCAGCATATAGTGTCTAGAATAACTCTTCGCAAATGCTAAGAATTCAAATCTGTTTGATGAGTGCTATTTTCAAAGAAAAAGAAAAAGAAAAGGTTAAATCTGATTTGTGGAATATTAGAAGCCAGGGAAGTACAGTACAACCATGGCGAGGATGTCAGTTACAGAATTATAACATTTCTAAGAACTAAATTGGGACTAGGCCTCAGTACATCGATCAGGATTACACAGGCCTTTCTGGGTCTTGCATCAGTGTCTTTTAGGATCCTGAGAAATGCCAGGTACCAATAGACTAAGCAGAAGGAAACAGAGAGGTGACCTGTCATCCCAGCGGCATTTGGGAGGAAATTTAAAAACATTCCATGGACCACAAAAGTACCCAATTTTGCCATTCTTGGGCACAATGTTAGCACCTGTTGTTTCAAAGCACAGACTTTATCTAGTGCCCTGTTGCCCATCATTGCTCCTAGCAGAGCAAAAGAGGCCTCTAGCTTTATGCTTATTCTGAATATCTGTGATGAGGCAGAAACTGGTAACCTCACAACCCTGTGGCTCAAAATTGAGGTTATAGTACTAGGTTCTACAGCTGAAATACGGCTATTGAAATACTGGATTTAGCTATGTGATTTTACTGAATCTCCTAATGCTTGTCATGTTTTGTAGAATATTAGGTCTTTTGTTAGTCATGAACAATTTAAAATGTGTAGTCAATTAATTGATTTTAAAATTTTTACTCCAATATCTTGACCAGCCAAAAGAATGTTTTTCTCCAATCAGTTCTCCAATGCTTTTATCGTGCTATTTGTAATGTACAATTCTGACTATCCACTAAAACCAGATAATACTTCTTATTCCCTCTTTATTTCTCAGAACCCACCAAGCTGTTGCCTTAGGAGTGTGGTAGAATCTTTTCCTAAATGTGTGAGACTGAATTTTTAAAGCCATGCATTGATTATTTCTATTTTTTCAACACTGGTGGGTTTTATTATAACAAGAAGATCACATAAGTATTTTCAGCTCATCTAAGTAATGTCAGAATTTCATCTTTTTTCCAAAGCAACTGTTCGAGTTGGGTAGTAGTCACATTAAAATATGTACAGCGCCATCTTTTGATGGCAATCACTGCAAAGAAAAAAAAATTACAGTCACTGACATCCATCATTTTAGCTTTTGCTAGCTTTTAAAAAATGATGACAATCTGTAACCCCCTCAAATATGGACTAGCTTTTTTCCTCAGTCACATAGTCACTTCCTTTTTGTTGTTTTTGTTGTTTTTAGATGAGCCCAGCTGCCTTGTGAGCACTGAAATGTCAGAAAAAAAATCATTTTCCATAAGAGAGAAAAAGAAGTAAATGTTCTAGGAGGCAAGGCAACCACAGAAATCATTAAAAATCTAAAGAAGTGATTCTCTGCTTATTGTACATGGGTGACTCCCGTTAGTGTTAATGACAGTTTTGAATGCACTGACAAGGCTGCTCACATAGTGTTCCATCTGTACTTCAGTTTGTATTTATAGAACAAAGGCACAGACAATGGCCATTGGTTTTCAGAGGGAAAATAAGGTGCAAAGAACTATTTTATCTAATACAAATATTTTGCCTATGTATGATCCTAGATAAAATGACAGAACCTATCTGGACATTATTCCTTTCAATTCTAAAGTTGATTTCACTTAGAAATTTCTATGGTCTAGCTTATTGTTATTAACTTACAACAATGTTTAGCACCTTAACTATCAAACAGAAAAACATACATAAATGGATGTCAATTTATTGTCATATCACCAGTTTGATAAAAATTTTCCACTCCCACGGGAAGGAGCCAGAGAGCAGTGGAAAGAAGGATACATACTTTTTCCTTAGTCAGGAAGTCAAGGATTTCTCTTTATGGGCCTGTAGGAAGTGTTTGGGAAGTTGAAGGGAAGGGATAAATTTCTTGGGAGATAAAGTGAAAACCATTAAAATGTAGAACAATTTAAATGTCTCTTTCTAGTTCATTCAGAAATATCTCAGTTGTTTAATCATTTTTTGTTTTAAGAACGAGTAGTGTTCTTACATTTTTATAAAAATACATGGTTATATTTTTATTCTAAGAATCTTTAAAAAAGTAACAAAGAATTTATTTTTTTTAAGATTTTATTTATTTATTTGACAGACAGAGATCACAAGTAGACAAAGAGTCAGGCAAAGAGAGAGAGGGAAGCAGGCTTCCTGCCGAGCAGAGAGCCCTAAGCGGGGCTCGATTCCCGGACCCTGAGATCATGACCTGAGCTGAAGGCAGAGGCTTAACCCAGTGAGCCACCCAGGCGCCCCACAAGAATTTTAAATATAAATTTCCAGCTGAAAAATGGTATAGTTAAAGGTACATGAAGATGAAATATATGTATGTATATTTGTGCTTATTTATATATATGTCATAACTGTATGTGTGTGTGTATCTATATACACATACATGCATATACATATATAAGAATACACACACATATATATATGAGATATATATATCATTATATATATCACTAATCTTTTCTCATATATATCATTATATATATCACTAATCTTTTCTCAATTGGGAAATTATCATAAACTTCAAGAAAATGATAGTTTTTAAAAGAGGGGAAAATGTGGATTCTTTAGATAAAGAGAAGAAAAATACAATATCCTAAGAGAATAAGAATAATTATTCCTACACTAAATTGTAAAATATCAAGTAATGGTACTATTAACATCAGACATTTAATAAATATTTCCTTAGAAATACTTACTAAGCATTTTTTTTCTGCATTATATCTGAGTTAAGTTTGGAATAAAATTTTAGTATCGTCTACGGACTCTGGGCGAAGGGCTATATGGTAGAAGTCATGATGACACAACAATGACACTGAAAGAGGGAAGCAAAGGAGAAAGAAATACTTCAGTCATTCTATCTATCCTCTCTATAGTTTGCAGGTGCCTCCTATTGGCCAGACTAGAAGCCAGAAGTCAGTACAATCCTGATTAGGCTAGCAGATCTGTACTCCTAGGCCACAGAACAGGGTCCTGACGTGGAGAATAGATAGGAGCTGGCAGTCAGGGCAACAAAAAAGTATATAGGATCCTAAGATTCAACTTTTTCCATTTTTAATTGATTAAGTAATTCCTTTATTTGTTTTAAAAGTTAATCTAATAGTTTTCCTCTACCAGGCACTGTTGGGAATAATAAAGAGAATTAAGAAGTAAGGATATAGAACATCCTAAGGACTCTACAAAAAATTGTTAAAACGAATGAATGAAGTCAGTAACATTTACAGGATATATAATCAATATGCAAAAATCTTGTTTCTTTTTTTTAAAATTATATTTTATCTTTTCAGTGTTCCAAGATTCATTATTTGTGCACCACACCCATTGCTCCATGCAATACATGCCCTGCTTAATACCCACCACCAGGCTCACCAAACCCCCACCCCTCTTCCCCTCCAAAAGCCTCAGTTTGTTTCGTAGAATCCACAGTCTCTCATGGTTCGTCTTCCCCTCCAATTTCCCCCAATTCACTTTTCCTTTCCTTCTTCTAATGTCCTCCATGTTATTCCTTATGTTCCACAAGTAAGTGAAACCATATGATAATTGATTCTCTCTGCCTGACTTATTTCACTCAGCAAATCTTCTCCAGTCCCATCCATGTCGATACAAAAGTTGGGTATTCATTTTTTGATGAAGGTGTGATATCCCATTGTATATATGGACCATATCTTCTTTATCTATTCGTCTATTGAAAGGTATCTTGGCTCTTTCCATAGTTTGGTGATTGTGGTCATTGCTGCTATGAACATTGGGGTACATATGGCCCTTCTTTTCACTATATCTGTATCTTTAGGGTAAATACCCAGTAGTGCAATTGCAGGGTCATAGGGTAGCTCTATTTTTAATTTCTTAAGGAATCTCCACACTGTTTTCAAAGTGGCTGCACTAGCTTTCATTCCCAGCAACAGTGTAAGAGGGTTCTCCTTTCTCCATATCCTCTCCAACATTTGTTGTTTACTCTCTTATGATTTTGGCCATTCTAACTTGTGTAAGGTGGTATCTCAATGTGGTTTTGATTTGAATCTTTCTGATAGCTAATGATGATAAACATTTTTTCATGTGTCTGTTAGCCATTTGTATGTCCTCTTTGGAGAAGTGTCTATTCATGTCTTCTGCCCATTTTTTGATATGATTATCTGTTTTTTGAGCGTTTGAGGAGAGCTTTATATATCTTGGATATTAGCCCTTTGTAATGTTATTTGTGCTTCTATACACTAATAGTAAACTACCAGACAGAGAAATTAAGGACAATCCCATTTACAATTATCAAGAAGAGTAACATATCTATAAACAAATTTAGCCAAGTAAGTGAAAAGTCTGTGCACTGGAAACCATAAGACACTCATGGAAAATTTGAAGACACAGATAAATGGAAAAATATTCCATGCTCATGGATTAGAAATTTAATACTGTTAACATGTTCATACCACCCAAAGCAGTCTACAGATTCAGGGCAAACCCTATCAATATACCAATAGCATTTTTCACAGTAATAGAACAGGTAACCCTAAATTTTGTATGGAACCACAAAATACCCCAAATAGGCAAAGCATGCTTGAGAAAGAAGATCAAAGGTAGGGGTGTCATGCTCCTTGCTTCTGAACTTTATTAAAAACCATAGTAATCAAAACAGTATAGTATCTGCATAAAAACAGACACATAGATCAGGTGGAACAGAGAGCCCAGAAATAAACCCAAGAACATGATATGGTCAATTTATGACAAAGGAGTCAAATACATAAAACAGGGTAAGCACAGTCTCTTCAATAAATGGTGTTGGGAAATTGGACAGTCACATGCAAAATAATGAAACTATAACACTATCTTATACCATATGCCAAAGTTAAGTTAAAATGGATGAAAGACTTGAATATAAGACCTGAAACCATAAAACTTGTAGAAGAAAACATTGGTGGTAAGCACCTTGACATTGGTCTTAGAGATAATTTTTTTGGATCTAACTCTAAAAACAGAGGCAACAAAAACAAAAATAAAGAAGTGGGACTACATTAAACTAAAAAAGCTTCTGCACAGAAAAGGAACTCTTCAATAAAATGAAAAGGCAACCTGTCAAATGGAAAACATATTTGCAAATTATATCTAATAAGGGGTTAATATCCAAAATATTAAAAGGAGTCATACAAATCGATAGAGAAAAAAACCCACAAAAGCAAAAACAAACACTCCCTCCCCCCAAAATAAACCCCTAACAATCTTATTCTTAAAATGGACAGTGGAGGGCGCCTGGGTGGCTCAGTGGGTTAAGCCGCTGCCTTCGGCTCAGGTCATGATCTCAGGGTCTGGGATCGAGTCCCGCATTGGGCTCTCTGCTCAGCAGGGAGCCTACTTCCCTCTCTCTCTCTCTCTCTGCCTGCCTCTCTGTATACTTATAATCTCTCTCTGTCAAATAAATAAATAAAATCTTAAAAAATAAAATAAAATAAAATAAAATGGACAGTGGATCTGAACAGACATTTTTCAAAAGATCCTTAACATCACTAATCATCCGGAAAGTGTAAGTCAAAACCACAGTGAGATATCACTCATATCTATTCGGATGACTATTATCAAAAAGACAAGAAATAACTAATGTTGGCAAAGATGCAAATAAAAGGACCCTTGTGCTCTCTTGGTGATTGATGCAGTTACTGTGGAAAACAGTATGGATGTTCCTCAAAAAATTAAAAATGGAAAGTCTGTATAATTCAGTAATTCTACTTCTGTGTATTTATCCCCAAAACACTAATTTGAAAAGAAATATGCACCCCCCCATTCATTGCAGCATTATTTACAATAGTCAGTATAAGGAAAAAACCTGAGTGTCCATCAGTGGATGAATGGACAAAGATGTCACACCCACAGCGGAATACTATTCATCCGTAAAAAAAAAAAAAAAAAAAAAAAAAAAAAATTATCCCATTTGCAACAACATGGATGGACCTTGAGTGGATTATCTTAAGAGAAATAAGTCCGGCAGAGAAAGAACAAGTATCATATGATCTCCCTTATATGTAAAATCTAATTTAGAAAAGTTCATGGATACAGAAAACAGGTTGATGGTTATCAGATATCAAGAGAGGAGGATGAGTAAAGGTCAAAAGGTACAAACTTTGAGTAATAAAATAAGTCATGAGGGTATAATGTACAGCACAGTGACTGTAGTTAATACTGTATTTATTACATATTTGAAGCTTACTCAGAGAGTAGATCTTTAAAAAATTAAATCTAGTCTTATGCCCAAAGAGCTTAGAGTGATAGACATTTGCACAAATAATTATGACATAGAATAGAATGGGTCACAGGAAGACTAGCATAGTGTGACTAGCATATCCTAGGTGTAATCATCCTTGTTAATAACTTACATCTTGTTTTCCATGGCCTCAATGTGTTTAGTGGGAAATATAGTCTGTTCCTCCAAATTCTTATTCTCTAAATATTACCCTAAAGCCCTAGTATTATTGATATGTATAAACCCAATTCCAATTCAGATACTCTTCTGACTGATTTTAGGTAATGCTGTTTTTAGTTTTTTGTTCTCTCGAGAGGGGAGAGAGAGTCATTTTACATATGATAAGAGCTGCTGCCTATTGCCTGCCAGCCTTTAGGCTTCAGTGCTTACCTTTCTGCTGAGTTCTCTACTCTGTTGATGGCTGAGTTCTCTACTCTGTCATTTCTCTGGTACTCATGGAATGAAATATTTACTCTTGTTCATTGACTCTGTACAGTTAATGTCAGTGCCCTCTACATACTTATTTTTGTGATTTTGCTGAACTTCTGGATTTACAGCCACCACACAGTCCATGATCCACTTCCTGGATGATAAAAAAAAAAAAATCTTAAACTGGTTATCTAATGTTATTCCTTTGACACAAGGAAAGGAAATTTCCTTTCTCATGAGCATCTCAGTAGGGAGTTCCTACAGTAGACATGTTGGGTCCCTAGTGACAGCATTCTCTTCAGATATCTTTAAAAGACATCTAAACTTTCTTTCATAAATTTATATTGTTGCAAACAATACAGTCACTGATATATGGCAAATATTGACATTTTATATGAACAACTATGTGCTGTTATGAGAGATAAAATTCAAGTGTAACACATAGTTTGAAAGTACAATGATAGGAAAAAATATATCTTGTTAGTACTAATTAAAGGTAGTTGGGTGACTGTATGATTAGACAAACATATTTTGATACAAAGATAGTAGAGATAAAGATATCATTCATGACAATGATAAAGTAGATTCAATAGAAATATTCCTGTATGCATATACCCTAATAGTTTCAAAACACATATAACAATAAGTGACAGAACCAAAAGGAGAAATGTAGATTTCTACAGTCATATGGGAGATTTTAACACACTCTTCTCTGTAACTGATAAAAAAGACAGGCAAAAAATAATCAGAAAAATATGGAATATAAGAACACAAAATAGAAAAATGAATAGAATATTCAAGAACTCTGGGACAATTATAAAAGATCTAGACTAGGCAAAATGGGAATATTGGAAGTAGAGGAAAGAGAAAATGGAGCAGAAGAGTTATTTGAATTAAAAATGATGGGGAGTTTTCTAAATTCTTCAATAATGGACCCAAACTGCAGATCCAGGAAGTCAAGAGAACTCTAAGCAGGATAAACAATAAGTAAACAAAAACAATAATAAATAGTAAGCAAAGTAAGTAAACAAAAATAAAAACCTACATCTAGGTATATCATATTTAATCTGGAGCAAACCGAAAACCAAAAGAAAACCTTTAAAAAAAAGCAGAGGAACAGGATGTCCCTTACCTAAAGAAGAACAAGGATGGAATTGTGTTGGACTTCTAGTCGGAAATCATGCACACAGGTACCTGGGTGTCTCAGTGGGTTAAGCATCTGCCTCTGCTCAGGTCATAATCCCAGGGTCCTGAGGTCAAGCCCTTCATCGGGCTCCCTCCTTGAAGTCTGCTTCTCCCTCTACCCTCTCTATTATGCTCTCTCTCTCAAATAAATAAATAAAATTAAAAAAAAAATAAAAAGGAAAACCATGTACACAAGAAGAGAGTAGACTGAAATATTTAAGGATTTGAAAGAGAAAAAACCCCGCTAACCTAGAATTCTGTGTCTAGCAATATATAATTCAAAAGTGAAGGGAAAATAAATATTTCATCAAACAAACTAATACTGAGGGCATTTTTTGCCAATGGAACTACTTCACAAGAAATGGTAAAAGTTCTACAGAGGGATGCCTGGGTGGCTCAGTCAGTTAAGCATCTGCCTTCAGCTCAGGTCATGATCCCAGGGTCCTGGGATTGGGTCCCTCATCAGTCTCCTGCTCAGCAAGAAGCCTGGTTCTCCTCTGCCTGCTCTGCCTGCTGCTCCCCTTGCTTCTGCTCTCTCTCTTACAAATAAATGAATAAAATCTTAAAAAAAAAAAGTTCTCAGAGAGAAGGAAAATGATATGTCAGAAACTTGGATCTATGTAAAGAAAAGAGAAGTATTAGAGAATAAATGATGATAAATACAATATTTTATTTTTATTCTTAAACATATAGATACCAGTGTTTATAGTAATAGCAAAAATAATAGATTGGGTGATTCCAATATATGAATAAGTGACAGAAATGACAATCCTATAAGAGATGGGAGGAAGGAATCTGGAATACTCTGTTGTAATCCCTGTACTATCTATGAGCAGTATAGTGTTATATGAAAGTTAACATAGATTAGTTGTAATGTATATTGCAGACTCTAATGCAACCCCTTAAAAACTTAAAAATGAATTGTAATTGACATGCTGAAATAGAGAAAGTGGAATCCTATAACCTCTACTAAAAATCAGAGAAGTTAGGGGCACCTGACTGGCTCAGTCAGTTAAACATTGATTCTTGGTTTCAGCTCAGGTCATGATCTCTTTGGTTATGGAATCAAGTATTCGTTGGGCTTCTTGCTCAGCAGGGAGTGCACTTGAAAGAGTCTCTCTCTCTGCCCCTTCTCCCGCTTATGCATGCTATTACTCTTTCTTGATCTAAAAATCTTTAAAAAATGCAGAGAAGTTAGAGCAAGTTTTAAAAAGAGAAACAAATAGCAAGTGCAATGAATAGAAAACAGCTAAAACATAGTAGATATTAATCCAACTACATCAATAATCACTTTACATGTAAATGGTCTTAATATACCAATTTAAAAACAGAGATTGCCAGAGTGGGTCAAAAAACAAGACCCAATTATAGGTTGCCTTTAAGAAACTCACTTTAAGTTTAAAGATGATTTAAGAATAAAGGGATGAAGAAAAATTTACCAGAGTAACACTAATCAAAAGAAAGCTCGAGTGGATATATTAATCTAGAACAATGCAGAATTCAGAATGAGAAAAATAAAATCAGGGATAAATAGGGGGCATTGCATAATTGGTAAAGGAGTCAATTTTCCAGAAGGCACAATGATTTTTAATGTGTATGTGCCTAATAACAACATCAAAGTTAGTGTGGCAAAAATTAACAACCGCAAAGAAAAGACAAATCCACTCATAGTTGGAGACCTGAATACTCACTTATTAGTAATTGACTGATTCATGAGGCAGAAAATCAGTAATAATAGTGTTGAACTGAACAGCACCATTAATCAACTGATAAAATTATCATTTATAGAGTACTACATTTAACCACAACAAAATGTATGTTTAATCTCAAAATCATGGGAGTATCACCAAGATAAGCCACACATGGGGCCATAAAACTATAGACCAGTATCTCATGAACATAGATGCAGTCCTCTTTGCAACAAAATATTATCAATCAAGTCCAATAATATATATATATGAATATATATACATACATATATAAAATTACCAAGTGAGATTTATTCCAGGTATGCAAGGTTAATTCAACAGCCAAAGATCAATGCAATCTGTCTCTTTGATAGGTTTACTAAGAAAAATCATATGATCATCCAATGAAGAAGAAAAAATATAAATAAGTAATAAATACCAATAGATTTAGAAAAAGCATTTGACAAAATCCAACATCTGTTCAGGATAAAATCTCTAAGCAAATTAAGGATAGAGACCTCCTCAACTTGATAAAGAGCATCTTTAAAAAGTCTACAACTACAGGGCGCCTGGGTGGCTCAGTGGGTTAAGCCACTGCCTTCGGCTCAGGTCATGATCTCAGGGTCCTGGGATCAAGTCCTGCATCGGGCTCTCTGCTCAGCAGGGAGCCTGCTTCCTCCTCTCTCTCTCTGCCTGCCTCTCTGCCTACTTGTGATCTCTCTCTGTCAAATAAATAAATAAAAAAAAAAATCTAAAAAAAAAAGTCTACAACTACATCATATTAGTGATGAGAAAACAGATAGTTCCCTTCTGTAATTGAAGACAAGGAAAGAATATCCCTTCTCATCAGTTTCATTTAACATTGAAGGAGAAGGCTAGTAAATTTAATAAAGCAAGGAAAGGAAATAAAAAGTATACAGAATAGGAATGAAGAAATGAAAATGATTTTGTTTGCAGATGACGTGATTGTAGAAAACAACAATCAGCAACAACAACAAAAATCCTGCCAACTAATAACAAGGCTGTAGGATATAAGATCAAAACACAAAAAATCAGTTACTTTCCTATATAGCAGCAATAAATCATTGGGAAGTTAAAAATATAATATCATTTAAATTAGCACCAAAGAAGGAAAAGGAGAAAGAAATGAAATGCCTAGGTATGAATCTAACAAAATATATACAGAATTTAAATGAGGAAATTGTAAAACTCTGTATTTAAACTCTAATGAATCAAAGAGCTAAATAGAGATATATTCCATGCTTATGGATTAAGTATGAATTCTCCAGATGTTCATATTATACATGTTGTTAAGATGTTATTTCATCTCAACTTTATGGATTCCGTACAAACCCCACCGAAATCTCAGAAAGTTGTTTTATAGATGTGGAAAAATGGTTCTGAAGTTTATGTGGAAAGATGAAAGACCCAGAATATACAGCATAAATACTGATGAAGATTAGAATGGAAGACTGATACCACCTGACTTGTAGACTTCCTGCCATGCCACAGTAATCAAGACAGCATGTTATTGGCAAAACAAAAACAAACAAAAACAAAAAAAACAATAAGTCACAAGTTAGTGGAACAGAATAGGGAGCCGAGAATAGACCCACACAAATATAAATCAAATGATCTTTAACAGAAGTAAAGGCAATTTGATGGGAAAGGATGATCTTTTGAAAAAATGGTGCTGAAACAATTGGAGATTCATATGCCCACAATAACAACAATAAAATCTGAACAGAGAACTACACTTTTCATAAAAATTAACTCAAAATGGGGCACCTGGGTGGCTCAGAGGGTTAAGCCTCTGTCTTCGGCTCAGGTCATGAACTCAGGGTCCTGGGATCAAGCCCCACGTCGGGCTCTCTGCTCGGCGGGGAGCCTGCTTCCCTTCCTCTCTCTCTCTGCCTGCCTCTCTGCCTACTTGTGATCTCTCTCTCTGTCCAATAAATAAATAAAATCTTTAAACAAAAAAAAAAATTAACTCAAAATGGACCATGGACCTAAATGTAAATTGAAAAAACTATAAAATGCCTAGAAGTAATGTAAAACTATTTGTTGATAAAGTTTTAGATAGAACATCAGAAGTATGATCTATGCAAGAAAATTATGATAATTTGGACTTTATCACATTTAAAACTTTGTTGGTTTTATTCTGCTAAAAGAATAAAAAGACAAACCACACTGGGAGAAAATATTTACAAACCACTTATCTGATAAAAGGCTGTAATACAGAATATTCAAAGAACACTTGAAACTCAACAATAAGACAAGGAACAACACAATTAAAAAATGGGCAAAAGACCTAAACAGACATCTCACTAAAGAAGATAAACAGATGCCAAAGAAGCATATAAAAATATCTGTACATCATACATCATTAAAGAATTGCAATTTAAAACAAAAAGGAAATACCATTACACAACTGTCATTATAGCCTAAATCTAGAGCACTGATAATACCAAATACTGGTGAAGATGTGAAGTTACGGGATCTCTCATTTATGACTGATGGGAGTGCAAAATGGTATAGCCACTTTTAAAGATAGTTTGGCAGTTTCTCACAATGCTAAACAAAGGTTTAGCATATGACCAGTGATCATGCTCCATGGCATTTACCCAAATGAGTTGAATAATATGTATATACAAAAACCTACACCTGAATGTTTACAGGAGCTTTATTCATAATTATCAAAACTTGGAAACAACCAAGATGTCCTTCAAAGGCAAAAGGATAAACAAACTATGGTACATCATACAATAGAATATTGTTCAGGGATAAAAAGGTATGAGCTATGGAGCAACAAAAAGATACAGAGAAATCTTAAATACTTCTTGCTAAGTGAAGGCAATGTGAAAAGGATATGTACTGTATGTTCTCAAATAGACAACATTCTAGAAAGGGTGAAACTAAGAAATAATTTAAAAAAAATCAGTAGTTTCTAAAGTCCAGGGAGGAGGCAAAAGGAAAAAGAAATAAGTGAAGTTTAGGGGATTTTTAGGGTGGTAAAACTATTCGGTAAAGTTGTAATGATGGGTAAATTACATTATGTACTAATCAAAATCCATAGAACTGTACAACAAAGAGTGAAATTAATGTAAAATATGAACTTTAATTCACAATAATATATCAATATTGGTTCATTAATTGTAATTAATTTTAACATACTAATCTAAGATGTTAATAATAGGGGATACTGCGTGTTGGGGGGAATATTGGGGTTTCTCTGTACTATACACTTAATTTTTCTGTCAATCTACAACTTCAATAAAGTGACTAGAAAATTAAGGAAATATCATTCTGCAAATGGAAAGAATTACAGCAGAAGTAACATAAACATTAAAATTTTGATTTGACAGATAACTTGAAAGGGGAAATTTATCCCTGGAAAAAAAAAGCTATATATTTTTTCAATGTGGAAAGAAGAACACAACAGTCACTATAAACATTTATCCAAATAGAATTTAAATTAAACGTGGTATATATTTATTTTACAGAATGGTTTATTTTCAGATCTCATTTAACACAGAAATAATAGTTGTTATGTTACTATCATTGTTCATTTCCACTACTGAGCTAAAATATAAATGCAGTGAGAATGAACATCATATAAGATACAGTACTCTCTCAAAGTAAATGGTATTTGCTTTTACTCAGTATTAGCTAATAGTCCAATTCAGTGTGGTTCATGAAAGAGCATAATGTGGTTAGCAGAGTTTTCTACCTACTTCAAGAGCCAGACAAATTTCCCAGTGGAATTGAATTTGGGTATTAGACAACAGGAAATGTGGCTGCTGATAACTGAGTTACTTGAAACCCTGAAGCAGTCACTGGGACATTTTGTCCATTAAGTATACAGATGGCAAAGTAGATATGCCATTCACAGCTGCATGCATGAGGCTATGACATTTTTGTCTGTATTAATCTCATGGATCACTTGACATGACTCATTCACCCTCTCTTTCTAGCACATGAAAAGAAAGCTAACTAGCAAAACTTAGAATTTTTAATAGATCCACACTCTGTCACTATCTACTCTTAAAAGTTTTAGGGGGAAATAAAAATACTCATTTCATTTACAGGTAATTGGGCCAACACAGTGTACATTTTGTGGCTTCATTTCCCCTCATTATCATGTTAATGCAGTCAAAAATCAACTCTAAAATAGTACAAATAGACCCCAAAAGAGTATACTTAATGCATATGTTCCTGACAAGAGTTTCTGTCCTCAGGGGCAGTGGGGTCAAGTTACTAAAACTTAAAAAGGAAATTGAATTTCAGGAAAATGCATCGACTACAATTATTCAAAATTCCCAGCAAAAAAATTTATAAGAGTTTAATTGTTTATTTTGTCTGAACCCTATAATCATGAGCTAAACATAAACGAGGAAATCTGCTCAACCATCTGTATCTTACCTTTAAGTTTCAGTTTTCACAAATCTGTGTGCTGTGATGAACATCCAAAGTTATAGGACAAAGTCATGATGGACATATTCAGTGAAGCAATGTGACCTGCAGTCTCCCAACCCTGGCCAGAATAAAAGACATGTAACAGGATGACTATCACTAGATAAAGTAAAACACAACAGTAATGACTGGTATATATGAAAGAGCAGAAGCACACAACTCAGGCCTTAAAGCTCAAAGAAGACCTTAATCGACCCTGGAGCAAAATTTGAAAACTCCTGGTCTAAAAATTGGGAGTTGAGTTCTCTATTTAAAGAGCCATGCATGAAAAGGAAAATTAATCCTCAACTGTGTGTAAATTTTTTGTGTCTGTGTGTATAGATTTGAGCTGAGAGAACAGGTCTGAAATTCTGTGTCACGCTAAAAGGCCCCTTCTCTGTCTGTGCAAATTAAGTTGCACTTTGAAGATGTTTAAGCCTCTTTAACAGGGAGCTCTTGATCCTTAAATATACTTTTAGATGAAAAAAAGGATACTTTGGTATGCTGAGCAATTCAGTATAGCCTACAAGCTCTCTCTCTCAAATTATATTCATCTATTTACATTGTCTTTTTCTGAGGTCTGTTGCCACCAACCACCCCCCCAAAATCTTTGTTTTACAATCTTCAAAATTTGACATATTGGAAGAGCAATCCAGGACAATATTTAAATATGAAATAGGAAGAGAGCTCATACTGTAATACACAGAGGGAAATAAGTGGTGAAATAACATTTATAGGCTTCTAAATGGCCAATGTGTCTGAAGTGGGTAGAGCATGCTGCTTTCCTATCCTGGGAAAGAAAGAAAAATGTGCCAACAAAAATAGCACTGAGAATGCCTGAAGGGTGGAAGCGCTGTATCAATAAAAGCATTCTGCTGCCCATTAAGCCAGTACCAATTAGATTCATGGATTCTAAGAGTTGAAAGGGGGGTGTAGAGACAATCTCACTAGGCATTCTCAACCTCAGCCATTTCAGAAATGCTCTCTGTAAACACGCCTCCTGGAATTCATAGCCTTGTTAGTTGCCTCCCACAAACTGGATGTGGAGTCTCTAGCCCCAGGTGCTTCTGCTGATGCCACATGGATCAGACAGTTGAGCATTTCTTGGAATACCTGATCCACAAAATCACGAGCAAATTAAGATGGTGTTTTAAGCTAGTAGGTTTCGAGAAGGTTTGTTTTGTAGCAGTAAGTAACCAGATCGATGACTTTTTTAAGTTCAAAATATACCCTGCAGGCCTACCTGATTATTTTATTTTTTCACATGTCCATCTAGAATCATTTTCCTTTAGCCTGATATATCTTCCATTGCTTATTACTGGTGATGAATTCTCTCAGGTTTTGTTTGAACACATTTTCATTTTTGAAGAATATTGCTACTAGGTCTAAAATTCTAGGTTGTTGGCAGCTACCATTTATTTTTTACTGAAGTATAATTAATATACAATGTTATATTAGTTTCAGGTGTACAATATAATGGTTCAGCAATTCATAGGGTACTCAGTGCTCATCATGATAAGTGTGCTCTTAATCTCCCTTATCTGTTTCACTCATCCCCCTCCCACCTCCCCTCTGAGAACCAGCAGTTTGTTCTCTGTATTTAAGAGTTTTTTTTTTTTCTGTCTGCTTTTTTCTTTGTTCATATGTTTTGTTTTTTAAATTTCACTTACGAATGATTTACTATGGTATTTGTCTTTCTGTGACTGACTTATTTCACTTAGCATTATGCCATCTGGGTCCATCCATGTTATTCCAAATGGCAAGGTCTCAAGTCTTTTTTTGTTGTTTGTTTTATAAAAGGTCTGATTTTTTTTTTAATTTCTTTTCAACGTAACAGTATTCACTGTTTTTGCACCATACCCAGTGCTCCATGCAATCCGTGCCTACCCGAATACCCACCACCTGGCTCCCCCAACCTCCCACTCCTGCCCCTTCAAGACCCTAGGGTTGTTTTTCAGAGCCCATAGTCTCTCATGGTTCACTTCCCCTTCCAATTTCCCTCAACTCCCTTCTCCTCTCCATCTCCCCTTGTCCTCCATGTTATGCTCCATTTGTTATGCTCCACAAATAAGTGAAACCATATGATAATTGACTCTCTGCTTGACTTATTTCACTCAGCATAATCTCTTCCAGTCCCATCCATGTTGCTACAAAAGTTGTTGGGTATTCAAGACTTTTTTTATGGCTGAGTAATAATCCCAGTGTGTGTGTGTGTGTGTGTGTGTGTGTGTGTGTGTGTGTGTTTGTGTGATCTTCTTTATCTATTGATGAACACTTGGGTTGCTTCTATATTGTGGCTATGTAAATAACACTGTAGTAAACACTGGGGGTGCATGTATCTTTTTAATTCATGTTTTCATTTTCTTTGAGTAAATGACCAGTAATGGAATTACTGGATCATAGGGTAATTCTATTCAAGATTTTCAGGAACCTCCATATTGTTTTTCACAGTGGCTAAACCAATTTGCATTCTCACCAACAGTGGATGATGGTTTCATTTTCTCTACATCCTTGTCAACATTTGTTATTTCTTGTCTTTATTATTTCAGCCATTTTGACAGTTATGAGGTAATATCTCATTGTGGTTTTGATTTGTATCTCCCTGAATTAGGGATATTGAACATCTTTTCAAGTACCTGTTGGCCATCTGTATGTTATCTTTGGAAAAATTTCTATTCAGGCCATCTGCCCATTTTTTAATAAGATTATTTGTATTGTTTTGTTTTTGGTGTTGAGTTGTATAGGTTCTTTATGTATTTCAGATATACTCCTAATTGGATATATTATTTGCAAATACCTTCTCCATTCAGTATATTGCCTTGTTGTTGGTAGTTTCCTTTGCTGTGCAAAAGCTTTTTATTTTGGTGTATTCCCAATAGTTTAATTGTGCTTTTGTTTCCCATTTCTGAGGAGACCTATCTAAAAAAATGTTTCCATGGCCAATATCAAAGAATTTATTGTCTGTGATTTCTTCTAAGAGTTTTATTGGTTCTCTTCTCACACTTAGGTCATTAATCCATTTTGATTTTATTTTTCTGTATGATATAAGAAAATGGACCAGTTTCATTCTTTTCCATGTAGCTGTCCAGTTTGCCCAGCACCATTTGTTGAAGAGATTTCTTTCCCCATTTTATATTTTTGCCTTCTTTGTCAGAGAATAATTGACCATTTAATAGGTAGTTTATTTTTGGGCTCTCTGTTCTTTTCTATTGACCTCTGTGTCTATTTTTGTATCAGTGATATACTGTTTTGATTACTATAGTTTTATTATATATCTTGAAATCTGGGATTGTGGTACACCTAGGTTGTACCTACGTGAAGGCTGCTTTGGCTATTCAAAGTCCTTTATGGTTCTGTTGAATTTTAGTATTATTTGTTTTAGTGGTATGAAAAAATGTTGGTATTCTGATAGGGATTACATAAATCTGCATATTCTTTGGTTAGTGTAGACATTTAAACGGCATTGGCTCCTGCAATCCATGAACATAGAATATTTTTCAGTTTGTGTCATTTTCAATTTTTTCACCAGTATTTTATAGTTTTCAAAGTACAGATCTTTCACCAATTTGGTTAGGTTTATTTCTAGGTGTTTTATTATTTTGGTGCAATTTTAAATGGGATTGTTTTCTCTTCTACTTAATTATTGGTATAAAAATGCAACAGATTTCAGTATATTAGTTTTATATCCAGTAATTGTATTTTTAATACTTATTCACTGAAAAAATACATAATGTTAAGAAGCTTCTATTAAGGGGTGCCTGGGTGCTCAGTCGGTTGAGCGTCTGCCTTTGGCGCAGGTCATGATCCCAGGGACCTGGGATCGAGTCCCACATCAGGCTTCCTGCTCAGTGGGAAGTCTGCTTCTCCCTCTGCCTCTGCTCTCACTCTCTTCCTTGTATACTCTTTCTCTCTAATAAATAAACAAATTTTTTTAAAAAGAAGCTACTGTTAATTAATGCTTTTTAAAAATTCTGGTAATAACAATCATGACTATTATAATAGCTAGCTTTAATTTATTTGCAAAATGTTCTACTAAGAGCTTTCCTTGATTATGCTATTTAATAGTCCTAATGTATCTATGAAGAAGGTATTGTTCTTAGCATCCTCATTTTGTAGATGAGAAAACTGAGTCACAGGAAGATTAAATAATTTTCCAACTGTCCCCTAACTAGTAAGGAATTATAGCATGTTTTATTCATTGTGATACTAAATATACTTGATACATTGTAGTTCATAAGGCATACAAACATACTATTTATTTACAATTCTCAGTACATTGAGATAAATTTACAGTTACTGTATAGCTTTAGGGTCTCCAGTAAATTCATGGACTACTATTTGAGAACATTGATCTAGATGAATTACCTAGGCTTTTTTTTTTTTTTAGAAGGAAACATTGTGAGGGGCAGGTGGAATAGTTACATGAATATCCTAAGTTGTATAGTTTGTGGCCTTGTCAAAAATACCAGCCCTTGTTAGTGATTTCCAATTCAATGTCTATATTAGTCCTAGGTCATCTTTAATTATGTTTGGATCTTTGATTCTTTATGTCTTCCTGTCAGAAATATACTCTGACTTTAGGTCCTGTTGAAGTTAAAGTCTTCAAAATCTTCTCTCATTGCGAATTTATAATTTTTGGAAATTTTACTTTTGTCATTGTGAATTATATTTTCTTGTTATTCTAGGTAGTGTAAACATTTGGAGAAATAAGATTACACCTTTTAAAAAAATCTGATATGCACTTTTATTCAGATTGGCTTCATCACATCAGCTTTTACTCTCCTGTGCAAAACAACCTAAAATGTTTTAAGTAGGTAACTATTCCTATTTTGATATCTTGCCTACTTAATACTGTCTACTATATTATGCTGCATCAGGCTTGTTCTGTATGCTGTGGGAATTATCAGTTGCCAGGTAATCCAGTTATTTTCTATTCTTTCATTGTTTTAACAAGGGTTTTTTGTTTTTTGTTTTGTTTTGTTTTGTTTTGTTATGTTTGAAGGGTGATCAATGTAAATATCTTGGCAAAGTTCATTTCTTGTTCATGTTACTTCTAAACGTCATTCAGTCTTTGAGGGGTTAGCTTTATAGGAGTTCATCTTAGGTGAACTTGAATATGCCCATTTTTCTTTGAGAGTGGAATGAAGAGTTCTAAACAAGTCATAAAAACTGTAAAAGCAATTTTAAGAGTCCATCCTGATTGTTCCCACTGTGAAGTAGAAAGAAGCATCGGGTTTTCAAAAACATTCCTGTACTCAAGGATATATCAGTAACTATTTATTGAACATTCCTGCAGGAAACATTATGTAGACTGGGGAGAACTCTGCAGTGGTTCGATGAGTTATTTACAGAGTTCTCAAGGCAAGGTATTGTAATTTATGCTGAATATGAGTTGCCTAACAGTAAATCCAATAGTACCAAAAAGGATTTAGTGACAGAACTCTCCTGTTAATTTATTGTTAGCAATATAATCATTGTGTCAATATAATCTAATTCCCACTAATAAGTTATAATCAAACTATACAGTTCTGAAAAGACTTTAGAAATATACGTAAGCCCCCTCATTTTATCCATAAGAGAATGTAAACCCAGACACAAAGCAAGTCAGTTTCTGTGACTTTGAATGATTGGCAAAGTTAAGTTTCAACATCAGACCCCTTAACCCACACATGGGCTTATGTGTTTATGTCTAATACACCATTAAAAAGAACAATAGTAGGTAGTTAGTAAGAGAAAATAATAAAAGCAAAACCTATTCTTGGATATTTTGGGTTATGCAAAGGATTGAAAAGTAGAAATAAAATTTGAGCAATAAGTAGTTTTCTAAGCAATGTTGTAACATCAGAAAATGTGTGTTCTCGTTATACTAGCTCCTCCAGTCCTTTGGTAAAGGACAATGCTTTTAAAGAATTCTAGCAACACAGACCATGACCATTGTAATGCCTAAACTTTATTCAAATGTCTCTGGATCTTAGTTTCTTCTATAAAATAATGAAACATTCTACTTTGTCTATTCGTCAGACTTCTGTGAGAACAACGTAAAACAACTTTCCTGACAAAATTATTTACTGAATTCATTTCTCATCACAAATGATGTTGAGAGGTAAGTCCAAGAGCAGTTTACTTATAATTCTAAAGATAGCTGTTGTTCTTCTGCACCTTCTATGTGGCAATTCTTATGTTAGTTGTTTTCCATAAACTATATCTAATTCTCACATCATCCTTGGGGTTTAGCTATTTATTTTTTCCTCACTGATGTGAGGTAATTGAGTATCAGAGAGATGAGAAACTTAGCTAATGTAAAATGACTAAAAAGTATTTAAGGCAAGGGTGAATTCAAGTCTGAATTTAAAGTCCAGGTTTTTTCCCATGATGCCAGGCAGCTTCATCTGATCTCAAACTAAATAGTTAGCCTTATTAACTACTTGGCAGGTAGTTCTTATATTTATCTGTCTTCAAGATAAAGGTACCAAATTCGTTGAAATTAATTGTTTGCTTGTGAATTCCTTGTCTTTCTAATGAGAAAAGTAAAATATATTGAGATTTAAAAATATGATTACTAAATATGGTTGAATTACTCTTAATTAATCTTTGTATTCTATATATCAAAATATGTTGTACATCTTAAATATATACAATTTTTGTCAGAGTTAATACAGTATTTTAAAAATTTGTATTCTGCATATTTGAGAATTAATGTAAGAACTTTAAAAGTTTGAATGGAAAAGAATGGGAAAAGCTATACATTGCAAACACTAATCAAAAGAGTTTGTTGTTTATATATATATATATATATATAAAGCACACCTTAAATAAGAAATGATATTAGAAATAAAAAGGGATGTTTGTAATTCTAAAAAGTCAGTGAGGAAGATGTCAACATTCTAAATGTGTGTATGGCTAATAGCCTTGCCTCAAAACATATGAGATAATAATAATTGATAGAAATAAATGTATAAAGAAACAAATTCATATCTATAAATTAAAAAGTCACTAAGATTATTTACTTCCAAAACATTCCAAGTGAAAGAAAAAAAATTAAAATACTTTTAAGTGAATGAAAATAGAAATTAGACATATGAAAATTTACTCTTTTTTTTCTTTACTTTAGCCATTCTTGGGATTTGTTGAGATTTGTTTCACTTAGGGTTAGTTTTGGTAACTATTCTGTGTTCTCAAGAAACAAAGAAACAAACAAAAAATTAAATTAAACCCAAAGAAATAAGGAAAAACTAATGAAGACAAGACCAGAAGCTTATGAGAGAGAAAACAATGCCACACTAGAGAAATTGAACAAAGGCAAAAGCATTACTTAAAGGAAAATCTAATAAAAGTCATAAATTCATGTCGAAACTGATCAAGAAGAAGAGAACACAAAGTATACCAATATCAACATGAAAAATTATCTCCATACATCCTATAAATACTAAAAATACAGTGGATATTATTATAAACAACTATAGAAAATTTAAAATTTTTTAAAATTTCTATAATGTGTGCTTCTTTCATAAACAGAGATGCAAAAATATTTTAGAATTTGTTAATGCAATTGGTATTAGGTATAATACATACATATATATAATATATGTATTTGTTATGCATACATTAATATACCCATAATACATATCACACATGTGTTTCATCCATAAAATGTACGTATGTAAAATATATGGCTATATGCATATATGTATTGCATGTGTATATATGTCTGTATATGTATATCAAATGTAAGTTAGGAAGTATATGAGATATATATCACCTTCAGTGATATACATGAAATACCTACATGCACGCAGATAGATATGATGTAACTACCATATCACAAACACTGAGATTTATATCAGAAGTAGAAATTTGGTCTAGTAGGAAAACAAATATCATTAATATAATTTTCCAATATCAATATAATAATAGAGGAAAATTATATGATCATGTGAATAGTTACAAGAAAATCATTTGCTATAATTCAATACCCATTCACCATAAAATTTGTAGGAAAGAAAGATTATAAATATCCCTAAAATGGTTAAGTGTATCCACATACACAAAAAAAATCACACTTAACCATGAAATATACTAAATGTTTTTCCAGAGATCAGAATGGAGTAAGGCTGTCCACTTACATTCTACATTGTACTAGAGTTTGTAACTAGTTCAGTTGGACAGAAGAAGAAGTAAAAATTATAAGTATTCAAAAGGAAGAAATGAAACATTCACAGATGACATGACTCTGTACCTAGAAAAACACAATAATCTGCAAGTAAATTATTAACATCAATAAACAAGTTTAGTAAGTTTGTATATATAAAGTAAATACATAGAAATTAGTTGTAACTCTGAATACTGGTAATGAAAAATAAAAGTAAAATTTCAAAAGCTATTTATAGTAGCATTAGAAATTCAAATATTCAGTAATAAATTTAATAAAACATAAGGCCTTTACATCAAAAACCTTAGAACATTTTTAAGAGATGAGGTGCTTGGGTGGCTCAGTCAGTTAAGTGTCTCACTGTCAATTTTGGCTCAGGTCCTGATCTCAGTGTTGTGAGATTCAAGACCTGCATTGGACTCTGCACTGGGCATGGAGCCTGCTTAAGATTCTTTCCCCTCTCCTCCCACCCTCCCTCTCTCTCTCTTAAAAAAGAAAGAGAGAGAGAGAGAGAGAGAGAAAGAAAGAAAGAAAGAAAGAAAGAAAAGAAAAAAATTAAAACATTTATAAGAGATGTTAAAGAAAACCTAAAAAAGGAGGACTATCATGCTTTGGGATTAGAACATCTGATATGTTACAGTGCTTCATAAACTGAGAAATCTTGATAAAAATCTTGATAAAAAACAAAATTTTTAATGGAATTTAATGAGCTTATTCTAACATTTATATGAAAATGCAAAACACTTACAATGTCAAAACAATCTGAAAGAATGATGTTGTAGAATTTACAAAACACATAAAGCCAGATGTTAAGGCACACTAAATCCCAGTAATTAAGAATAACTTAGCATTGACACCTATAAAAAGAACATAGTACAGAAAAGAGGTCCACACATATGTGAATATTTCTGACAAAAGTGACTCTGATAAACAGTACCAAACAATTTTTTTATCAATAAATAACACTGGGTCATTTGAATGTCCATATAAAAATGATCTGTAGTTCACATTAAATACAAAAATGCATTTTGGAAGAATTGTTTACTAAATATTAAAGCTAAAAAGTGAAATGTCCAGTTGATATCATGGAAAAATGATAGTTATCATGGAAGAATGACACTGAAGTAAACAGAGATTTTTTAAAGAAGACATAAAAGCAGTAATCCTGAAATAAAATTTCTGTAAGTTAGATACATTGAAATGTAAATCTTTTTATTAAAAGACAAAGTGAAGAAAATAAATAGGCCAGCCACAGAGTTGGAGAAGATATTTGCAATGTATTTATGTAACAAAGCCCTCCTACTCAGAATATATAAGATCCATAAAAATTTATAAAAATACATAAGCCCACCATATGGAATTATGGGCAATAGTCTTGGACATCTGCTTTATGATTGAGGATATCCAAATGATCAATAAGCCTATGAAAAGTGCTCAAAAGCATTAGTCATCAGGGAAATGAAATTAAAGCTAAAGATGACACCACTATACCCCACCCCCAATCAAAACAAAATTTTTTTTTGTTTTAAATTTTAAAAAAGTGAGAATGGATGTGACATAACTGGAATTCCCTTCCACTGCTGTGGAAATTGTAATTTGGAAACTGTTCAGCTATATCTACTAAAGGGAAGTATACACATAACTTATCACTCTGTAATTCCATACACACACACACACACACACACACACACACACATATATAATTCCATATGTAATTTCATATATATACATACACATGCACACATACATACACACACACACACATACACAAGAAATATGTACATTTCTACGCAAAACACAGGAATGAAAATGTTCATACTATCACCAATCATAATTGCCCCAAATAGGAAGCAATACAAATGTAAATCAACAGTAGAATGGAAAAACAAATTATGGTCTAATCAAACAATGGAATTCTGAACAGAAGTGAAAATAGATAATATGTGTTATATGCAATTGCATGAATAAATTTCACATTAACAATGTGAAACAAAAGAAGCCCAGCATAAAGAATATACAGTGACATTTATAAAAAGCTTCAAAAACAGACAAATCTAATTGATGTTGTTAGAAATCAGGATAATGGTTACCTTGAGGGACAAAGTATGAACCCATCATAGTGGGAAGGACACAGAGGGACTTCTGTGGTGCAGCTAGAACTGTATCTCTTGATTGGGATGGTCATTATGCAGACATATTTATTTTGAAAAAATTCATTGAGCTGTATACTTGTGTGTGCACACACACCATACACTAATAAAAAAAAATTATTAAAAGTGGAAAATTCAGGGAAATGTCCCCATGTGACTTCAGTGTTAAAATAGATCCCAGTTCAGTTTGCTTATTTATTTATTTATTTTTTTAGTAGGCTCCATGCCCAGCATGTAGTCTGGTGGGGGCCTTGAACTCAGGAACCTGAGATCAAGACCTGAACTGAGATCAAAAGTCAGATGCTTAACCAGCTGAGCCAACTCAGGTGCACCCCTCAGTTTGCCTGTTTATGTATGAAACTAGATCATAAAGAATTGGAGCTTTCAACACACATACTGAAAGTTTTTGTTTATTTTTAAAGTTGGAAATTGAGTTTTATATTCTTTTTGGTAAAACTTTCCATTTGTTTTCAGGGAGAGCAGACTAACCAGACTTAGAACTTTAGACTTAAATTTATGTTAATAGAGATTGAAATATACAGTCTTAATACATCACTGAATTGGTAAATACATTTAGTGAACATTAAGTGTTTGCAGAGTTTGTTTTCCCATTGTGTATCTTAGGAATGATTTGAGTTACATATAAATTCTGAATCAGGATTATGGCTCCCCCCTCCCCCATGTCAGAGAATCCTATCTACAGTGGCTAAAATAGGCATTGTTTTTCTCACATAACCAGATATTCAGACAAAGACTGCCCAGGGCTGCTGCAGAACGTCACTGGGAGTTATCACTATCTTTTTTCCACTTCTAGCTTTCCATTTCCCCATCCTTAGCATGATTTTGTTCTCATGTGCAAGTCCTTAGTGTCTGGTCATAATTATGTCCATGCTCTAAGCAGAATGAACAGAGAATGAAGGAGGATGGAGAAACTGCTGAATTAGGAAAGTACACATTTTCTCAATACCATCTTCTGCTGGTGCCTGCCTTACCCCTTAAAGGAAAGGCAATGAAAGAAGGTATTTTGTTGGGCTCAGTGCTGTTGCAAACAAAACTAGGGTTCTTTTGGTAAACAGGAAGAAGTGAGTAGACGTGGTGTCTGTGATACCCATGTTTTCTTACTCCTCGGAACCATTAGGAATTGCTGACAGTGCCTCTCAATTTCTGACATCAGGGTGCAAATATATTTTTTATTAGGTTCAAAGAGCAATTTGAATATAGAATAATTTGATTGTACTTTCTACAGAAAACCTGACTCAGACCCTTTTTGAGATGTAATTTTTTGGAGAGTGGTATATTTTAAATGCTAATGATAGCATTATAGCAATTCTTTTTGCATGTGACATTTCAAAGGGAACACTTTTTCCAAGTAAACATTAATGGATCATTTACATACACAGCAATGAAATTACTGCACTGTTCCATTTAAAGCAGCTTTCCACAACCTATCAGAAATTGCTATTTTGAATTAAGGTTTAAATTTAATAAAATCTAAGGGCATTTTTATAAAAATATGCTGAGTTGGTAGAACATTAGTTAATAATTCAAAAGTATATTAAAATTTTTCTATCTATGCTAAAATAGTTTTAGTTTGTAATCTAAAAAGAAGAGGTATTTGTGTTTTATATGTTTTCAGGAAATAAGCTAGGATCACCATTTGTATGTAATTTGCATACCCATATCATACCCTAGGGAGCCTATTTAAATGTTTTTGAAGATTTATGAAGATGATTAAAGAAATCGTTGATAAAGCTTGGGTTATGTAACAGGGAAGAGAAGTCAAGGAGTTCTGTTGAGACCAAATGGTCCTCTCAGAACTAAATCGTAGAAATGTCTAGGGTTTGGAAAAGATGTAATACCAAGCTTCACAAGTACATTTTCAAATAAAATAACTCCCCTTAGACTAGCCAGAGAATTTTTTAAATAATTATTTATTCAATGATTAAAAAATAGATCTGCAAGTAGTACCTTGAGGCACTGTAACAAAGACCTCAATTCATTTGAGTTAGAAAAGTTTCCAAAAGATGTAAAGATCCCCACAGTTTGTTCCCAACTCTCATGTCTGTGTATCTGGTCCAAATTCCTCATTTGTATTCATGTTCCTCAGGCTGAAAGCTTGTCCTGAAGCTCACCTAATTGGATAGGGTTCTAACAACCTCACTTGCCCTTCTTCTTTTCCACAGACCGGATCCACTAACTAAGATCCTACTTAAAATCTGGCAGATTTCCTAGCAGTCCTTCCTAATGCTGCCAACCACCCAATTTAGAGAGGTAGGAGTGTTCTTTCTAAACAAGTGTTAGTGCTGCTTGGCAAAGTGGGCTGTAGCTCAATGAGCTTGCAGGAGGCTAGCCCACAACATACTTCAGAACAAGATTATTGCCAAACCTAACTGAATGGCAAACCCTGATTTCATGTTCTCTCATAGCATCCTCTTCTTTCCTTCACACAATTAACCAGAATTTGGATTCTGTATTTAGTGTGTGTCTCTCTCACAGACTTATGTCCCTGTGTTATGCATGGAGAGTTCCCTGTCTCCCTTTGTACTTGTTCAGCTTCATGGCCTGTGACCTGTGCAGTGACACAGGGGCCTTCTCTCAAGAACACTCCACATTTGGTTTACTGTTCCACTGCCAGCCCTTGGAATTTTTGAAAAACCATTTTGCCTTTGACCCTGGGTTTTGTAAAGAAGGTCTGATGGGACTGTGGGACATGGACATGAGCAGGGGAGGTGCACCAAGCAGCAGTGTGGACATGTGCAGCCTCAGGCCTGGGGGCATTGCAGGTAAGGGCAGGCACTGCGTGATTGGCATGGCAGCCCAGCACATACTCACAGTCTGGGACAGTATGGGGGAACTGGGGAGCACAGACTCATGGCAGTGACAGTGGCTACAGCAGCAGAGACAGCACAACCATGTTTAAGAGAAGGGGCTCTTCGAGGAAGCCCCACTGACTCATGGTGGGAGGCTGGCCGGGAAGTTTAGCCCCACACCGCAACTGTGCCAGTACTAACTCCCCAGACTGTACAGTGACTGCAGCTTCTGATACTTAGGCAGTAAACTTTGTTAGTAAACCATTACAAAATAAAAGCATGGACATGGATTTTGCATGTGTCAGTCACACAGGAAGTAAATATCTCGGAGAGTCAGTAGAATTTTTCAGTTTAGAATCTCCAGCTTTGAAAACAGACACAATATTGAAAAGCAAATAGCTACCAGCATAGAAGTAGAAATTCAGTGTTATTGTTGCATTTTAAAGAAAAGTACATTGTTGTTATAGGAAGCTTTGAATGAACTTATTTTAACATGGAAGATAATTTTATAATTAAATTTTCCTTTTAAGTGAAGATAACAATAGATTGCAGAAACAGGGTTTTAAATACAAATCATGAAGCTGCTTCTGGTCTCTTGTATAGTAGTTACAAGAAATGTCAGAGGAAACTTTATAATACCATTGTATAAATTTATATTTAAAATTAAATTCAGATGACAAAAGTGATTTGTATGTGGAAAAGAAGAAGGGCAAGTGAGGTTGTTAGAACCCTATCTCTCTAAAGAGTTAAATCTCTGTAGAAATATTGTTGCCAAAGAATCATTGGCTCTATAATGTAGTAAAATGTAAATGTAATACTTTAATGTAGTACTTCAAAATAATTTATCAGACATTTAGCCTAACCTATAAAATATGTCACAACCTATAAAATAAGATGCATCAGAAACAAATTTAACTTGAGTTAAAAATTATCAAAATTATATGACCTTGCATTTGACAAGAGCACTGATACAGTATTCAGTTATATCATTTGAAAATGAAATTGTTAAAAATATATATTTTGATGGCTTAACAAAAAATTGGCAGAAAAGGTGAATAATCATATATAAATTTAGATACTGTGTTTAAAAATCCTATTTATTATGCTATATAAAATTATAGTTAAATATTATTTTTTGCTAATTTTCTATTTGTGTTGGTATTCGTGCATCACTGTTTACCCCATTACATTATATTAATAAAATATTTTTAAAAGTAAAAGCTCTCTATTTTAGTATCTTTAATGGCACTTCCCCCCTGCTTTTTGAACAAGAGGTCTGCATTTTCATTTTGCTTTGAGCCCTACAAACTACGCAGCAACCCAGCTGTGCACTTTATGATTTCAGGTCTGTACCCTCTCTCTCCTTCCTCGCTTCCCCTCTCAGATCTCTGCTAGCCAGTCTTACTCTTCTTCCCCCCTAATTCATGATTCATTCTGCCAGCCCTTTGAGTCACAGCATGATATTCATTAACATCATATTTGCAATCATTTTTAACACTTATTTTTACTAAATCCTTCACATATAATACCTAATTAATTGTCACCATCACTCTGTCGGATAGGAATTTTAGCTAAATTTTATAGACAGGGAAATAGAGGCTTATAGAGATTAAATTTTTTTTAATGTCACACAACTCACTAGAGTTTGAAATCTGGTAAAATGGTGGGAATATTAGATTCCAAGTTCTTTGTTTCTTGTATAAGACATGACTGCAGTGGCTTATATGTGGTGATCTTCTGTTGCTTCCAGGGTCCTTCTTCTCTGCTTCAGGGAGTCCCTCTTCTGAGACATTCACTGTCCTTTCAGTGTCTTGTCCCATGCCTCCAGAAATGCTCTTGTCCCATGCACTGAGATCCTGCCAGTTCCATCTGAAATATTTTCCCCACCATTTTTATTTTATTTATGTTATTTATTTTTCCCCACCATTTTATTTTATTATTTTCCATGACACAGCTCAAATACGCACCTCATTTTCTCAGTCTTTTCTGATTCCCTCTCCTTCACTAGATAGAATGACCATGTCCTTCCCAGGGACACACAGTCTTCTCTCAGTAGGGGACGATTGGGCCGTCACAGATAACAAGTGTATCTTAATTTGCCTTCATCTTCCCAGCACTTAGCCCCTCATTCACTCAATGAGTAAATGAGGAACAAATGAACCAATAATAAAGGGAGAAATATTCCACCTTATACTGGTGAATTATTACTACTACCATATCGTTTAGTGGTTATCATTTTTTAGTCCTAAGTGCTGTTTATGTAAGTCAATTTATACCTTGCAACAATGCCCTGTTCATGAAATTGTTATTTCTTTCAACACAGCTGACGAGGTTAAGTTCATTGTCCACTTTCACACAGCTACTAAAATACAGAGCTGTAATTTGAACTTAGTCTTCAACTCTCAAGCCTGTAATATAAAGAAAATGTGTTTCCTCACACTCTGCATTTATTAAAGCACTGTCTCATATAATACAGCCTTTCATTTAAGTCAGCCCTCTGTCCTAGGAAATTGACTAGTGTTCCCTGGAACTAGAAATCTTTATCGGTGTTTCCTTCCTGTGCAGGTTACAAGTCATCTCTCCCATCCAGCGCCTAATGATTTTGCCTGGATCCAAGCTTGCCCATTTTTTCCCTTTGATCCTGTCCATATTGTTGTGGAGTCTTAGCACATAAGGAAAGGAGTGGGAGGCCAGCATCTTTCTCAGTAGGTCCATTCAGGTTCTTTGCAGCAGACATCTTGGCAAATAGAAGTCTGGCCTGGCACACTCGGAGGTCTGGGAACTCAGTAGTTCCGCAGCATCCATGCTTTCCCTGGTTCCTTCCTGACAGTTAGTATGCCCTCTTTTGGGGACATGTACAGCAGAGAGAAAATAGCTGAAAGTTGGTCTGCTTAATTTAAACTTTAGATATATAATTGCTAAGTTGCAGAAAATCTTAAATTTATATTGGGTTGGGGTACCTGGGTGGGTCAGTCATTTAAGCATCTACCTTTGGCTCAGGTCATGATCCCAGGGTTGGATTGAGCCCAGTGTCAGGCTCCCTGCTGAGCAAGGAGCCTGCTTCTCCCTCTGCCTCTCCCCCTGCTTGTGTTCATATTCTCTCTCAATCTTTCTTTCTCTCAAATAAATAGAATCTTTAAAATATATATATATTGGGCTGAATAAGAGATGTGGAAGGAACAGAGAAAAAAAGAAAGTCTATTCTCTCTACCATGAGAATTCAGATTTTTATTTGAAATGACCACGGTAGCTACTTTCTTATAAAATCTTTTTCTATGACATTTTATTTGAATTTGATATTTGGTAATAAATCTCTTTTTTTAATGCTGAATTGCTTAAGTATTGTATTTAAAGAAGCTTCTCAAAGGACAAATAATCTACAGTTCTCTTAATGTTTTTGTAATACTAAAAAAGGGTAAATTTTCAATTAGGGCTGTATTTTATATGTATTTAAATACAAGAATAATATTTATGTGTAGTGAGAGCAATTCTTCCTTTGGAATGGTAATTTTTTTTTCCCCCACAAAACAGCTTATCCTCTGTAGTACCCTTCATCATTTGTCAGATTTAACAACCCAGAGTAAATGGCTCTCTGAAAAGTAACTACAGGTCCTTCTTGATCCCAATTTGTCAAGCATTTCAATGAAGAAAGTGCTAAGCCTTTAGGAAGGGTGTGAAGAGATTTGCAATTTATCCAAAACTAAACCAAGGCTCAGAAATAGATTTTCTATCTTGCATCTATATAGTTCCTATTGACCTAAGATTGGGATATCTTATGTCATATTCTGTGATACAATTGAATTTTTCAAGTCTTCTTTCTGATACTATTTTTTATTGAAGATACATTGAGGAATTTTTTTAAATGTTCATGTCACCTTTTTGAGGCATCAAAGGTACAGAAAGGGTAAAATATACTATACCATACATTTAGTTTATAGCAAAGGCAAGATTAGTGTTCAGAAATGTTTGGCAACCAAATTACTTCATAGCAGATAATGAAAGCAAGAATGATTGAGGATCCAGTGGACCATAGAAAATGTCTACATATTGCCGAATGATGGCTAAGTAACAACATATAAATTCAGTCAAGATGTGGATGCTTTTGTATGTTCTGAAATAAGAAACAACTCTTTAGTAAGCTGATTTGATGGACAATATTTTCTAATTTCAGTTATGATTATTTGATAATTTAAGACCTTTCTTAGTTAGGCAGTTATTCCTTCCTGTTAAAAGGAAAAACACGTGCCTAAGTATATGTGAATATATCTGTCATGCAAAGTTTCCTAATAGATGACCAGGTATCATCGTTCTGATACCTTCATTTATTTGCTTAGCAAAGCCAAAGCAACTAAGGTTCAGTAGATGATTTTTCACAACAACTATAAACTCTAAACTGTAGCATTGGTAAGCTTCTGTAGATACTAAACCAGGCTCACCCCTAGGATAATCACTGGCTACTATGTATGTGCTAAGGGGATAAGGATTGAAAGTAGGGCAGTATCGAGCAGAGAAATCAATGTTATGTGGATCTGGGTATAATACTATTTACAAAATACAGAAAACTGCAGCTGAAAGTATAAAAAGCAAAGATGCTCTTTAGAGATCTCCTTCATACATAAATCATGGGTCCAGTTAGATTCTGTGTCACTACTCAACTTTTTCTCAGTATTGTCTGGAAAACCTCAGGGGATCAGGGAGTGTTTCCTTCATTCAACCTCTTTTCAGAAATTAAAAATCATTCTATAGACCCGGTGCATAAGGAAATGGAGAGCACAAAAATGGAGACTGCAAATTCTGCATACAAAACAGACTTCTAGCAGAAGGTAGGACTACAAAGAGGGGGAAATTGGAAAGAAAAATTATGGTGCTGTGGTTTTTTAGGTGAGAGAGAGATCATCTGCTAGGTGACAGTGATAGATTGAAAATAGGATGTGAAGACAATAAAATTTTAGAACTGATGTGATGAGTATGGGAAAGAGTAATTGGATTAAATTCTTGTTACAAAATTATGAGAGCACATTTAAAATAAGATAGCTTGAAATTATAATCAGTAAATATATAATTATCTCAAAAGCCTAGGACTATAGATAATAATGCTGTATTGTATACTTAAAGCTCATTTCCCATTCTCACCCCCAGCTTTCCTCGAGTAAGAATCAGTTTGTCCTCTATAGTTAAGAGTCTGTTTCTTGGTTTGTCTCTTATTTTTTTTTCCTCCTTTGCTCATTTGTTTTGTTTCTTAAATTCCACCTTGAGTGAGGTCATATGGTATTTGTCTGCCTCTGATTTATTTTACTTAGCATTATACTCTCTAGTTCTATCCATGTTGTTGAAAATGACAGATTTCACTCTTTTTATGGTGGAGTAATACTCCATTGTATAAATACCACCTCTTCTTAATCCAGTCATCTATGGATAAACATTAGCTATTGTAAATAATGCTGCAGTAAATATCAGAGTGCATGTATCCCTTTGAATTAGTGTTTTTGTATTTTGCGGGTAAATACCCAATTATGTCAATTACTGGATTATAGGGTAGTTCTATTTTAAATTCTTTGAGGAATCTCCATACTGTTTTCCATAGTGGCTGCACCAGTTTGCCTTCCCATCAACAATGCATAGCGGTTCCTTTTCCTTCACATCCTTGCCAACATTTGTGTTTCTTGGGTTGTTGATTTTAGCCATTCTGACGGGTGGGAGGTGATAACTCTTTGTAGTTTTGATTTGCATTTCCCCCATGATGAGTGAGGTTGAGTATCTTTTCATGTGT
Source organism: Mustela putorius furo (assembly GCF_011764305.1). Lineage (NCBI taxonomy): Eukaryota > Metazoa > Chordata > Mammalia > Carnivora > Mustelidae > Mustela > Mustela putorius. The sequence continues at coordinate 79,854,803 of NW_025421987.1, forward strand.
CTCTTGGCCTTCTGTATGTCTTCTTTGGAGAGATGTCTATTCGTGTCTTCTGTCCATTTTTAATTGGATTGTTTTTTGGTATTGAGTTGTATAAGTTTTTTATATATTTTGGATACTAACTCCTTGATGGATAAGTTGTTTGCAAATATCTTCTCCCATTCTGTAGGCCACCTTTCAGTTTTGTTTATTTTTTCCTTCACTATTCAGAAACCAGAAACTTTTTATTTTTATATAGTCCCCTATAGTTTATTTTTGCTTTTATTTCCTTTGCCTTAGGAGACCTATTTAGGAAAATGTTGCTATGGCCAACGTTAGAGATGTTACTGCTTGTGTTCTTTTCTAGGATTTTTATGATTTTAGGTCTCACATTTAGGTCTTTAATCCATTTTGGGTTCATTTTTGTATAGGATGAAAAAAGTGGTCCAGTTTCAGTCTTTTGTATGTAGCGTTCAGTTTTCCTAATGCTATTTGTTGTATATTCATTCCTTTTTTGTTGAAGAATAACTGTCTTTAAAATTTTGGGGTTTATTTCTGAGTTTTCTGTCCTATTCCATTGATACATGCCTGTTTTTATGCCAGTATCATATTCTTTCAATTACTACCACTTTGTAATATAACTTGAAATCTGGAATTGTGATACTTCCAGTTTTGTTTTTCCTTTGCTTTGGCTATTCCAGGTCTTCTGTGGCTCCAAACAAATTTTAGGGTTGGTTATTGTAGTTCTGTGCAAAATGCTCTGGGCATTTTGATAGGGATCACATTAAATCTGTAGGTTGCTTTGAGTAATATGGACATTTTAACAATATTTGTTCTTCAAACTCATGAGCATGGAATGTCTTTCCATTTCTTTGTGTTTCTTGAATTTCTTTCATCAATGTTTTATAGTTTTCAGAGTACTGGTCTTCCACATTTTGATTAAGTTTATTCCCACGTATTTTGGTATTTTCATTGTTTTTGGTACAGTTGGAATTGGTGGTGGTGTCTTAATTTCACTTTTAGCTCTTGGTGTATATTTCATCACTGGTGTTTAGGAATGCAACAGATTTTTGTAATTGATTTTATAACTTCTGACTTTGCTGAATTCATTTATAGGTTCTAGTAGTTTTTTGGTTTGTCTTTAGGATTTTCTATATATGTTATCATGTCATAATGAAGGTTTTACTTCTTCTTACCAATTTGGATGCCATTTTTTCTTCATGCTGTCTCATTACTGTGGCTACAACTTCCAGTACTCTGTTGAACAAAAGTGGTAAGAGTGGACATCCCTGTCTTATTCCCAACTGTAGAGAAAAATCTCTGTTTCTCACCATTGAGTATGATGTTGGCTATAGGTGTTTCATATGAGGCCTTTATTATGTTGAGGTATGCTCCCTCTAGACCTCTTTGGCAATATTTTTTTAATCATGAATGAATGTTGTACTTTGTATACTTGAAAATTTTAAAGGAGTAAATCTTGAGTGTTCTCACCACATACACACACACGGCAACTATATGAGGGGATGGAAAGGTTAATTAACTTCATTGTGATAATCATTTCACCACATGTACACATATCAAAATATCACATTGTATACCTTAAAGATAATATAATATATTAAATATAAAAATAATTTTATGTGCCAATTATACCTCAACAAAACTGGGAGAAGAAATAAACCCAGATGTGGGAATGGGAAACAAGCAAAAATTGAGGGTGATTCAGATGGGGACAGACAAAGCATGAGTAGACATAAGTCAAGGAACAAAAATTCTTGGGTGATATCAGGTGGTATCAGTTGAACTACTCAGTTGAACTGAGTAGATGTGAGGTACAGTCTGGGTAGGAGAATGAATTTGCCTAGAAGAAATGTGACGCTTGTGGGAAAAATGGAATAGACAAAATATTGTGATCACATGCAGATGAAGAACAGGTTCTGTGTTGATGTGGAGTGGTGAAGTAGTAGGTAATAAAGTTTTTGTTAGAAGGGCTTAGCCCTTCACTTCTCTTAGCTTAGCCCTCACACTTCTCAGAAATAGAGGTAACTCATTTTGCAGAAGGAAAAATTGCAGTAGGAGCACTTTTCATGCCTTTTTCAAAAGAGGGGCAGCAGCTTTTTTGGTGGTAAGGTCAGGAAAGAAGGCTTTGCGGCTCAGCCCCATCCAGGTGACTCTGCTTCAGTCATTTATCAGGAAGCAGAAGTTTTTGTTTTCTCTATAAGGGAGTCTTCATGTCTGGATAGGTAAGCTTTAATTCTTGAGCAAAGGCAATAGGAACCTCATTACATCCAAGTGTAAGCTACATTCCCCAATTCAGCACCAACGATAATAAAGCATCATCTCTCTGATACCTTCCTAAATTTCCCAGTTGATTCTGAACCTGGGTGGAAGCTGGATTTAATTGTTACCACCCCAAATTCTAAGAGCCATGATGAAAAAATTTTGAAGTGGAGAAATTGTGAACAGTTGATGATATTCAAGGTGTGGCCAGCAGATGGGTGATCTGATAGAGAAAGAGGTCGCTGAGTATGAGGAAGTCAAGAATCTATATACTGAACTAGTAATATTTTAAGGAGTTGAGGGTATGAAACAGTGATAGATACCATTCACTTCTATTGAGAATTTTAATTGATATTATATGGTTTAGTGTTATCTGTAAAAATTTAGATGTGCATATCCTATGCTTTTATAGTTCTGTTCCTAGGTATCTACCTTCAGGAAACAACTACATATTAAGACAAAATACATGTTCAAATATGTTCATAGAAGTTTTATTAGCAGTAATAAAAACCGGTTGTCAAAAACTGCTCCCATAGATTGCAGTGGAATATTATATAGCAACAAAAGTGACCAATCCTCAACTATACTTAACAGCACAGTTCTGAACCAAGGAAGCAAGACAAGACAATATTTGAAGTATAATTCATTAAAAAATTAAAAACAGGCAATATAATCTATATGATTTATCAAATCATTTTTTACTTTTGTTTTTCCTCATCCCTTTCTCATGGGCTTCTCAAGAGTTTTTGAGAAAGTTATAAATTTACATATTATAATTCAAGTTATCTACTTTTAAATGTGCTGTCATTATTTAATCTAGTATCACAAAAAAATTCATACCAACCCCCCCCACATTGCTGAGATAGAGAATCACTTTGTAATGATAGAGAAACAATGAAGGGAAACAAAGAAGATGAGAATAACATTGTTCAAAAAATTTTGTCGTTTATCTCTAAAATTATTAACTGACCTGACCAGGATTACACAGCTGAAATGGAGAGAACTAAAGCTTGAATGCAGGCATTTCACTCTAGATCAAATTTTAGTAAGCCATCTGATTATTTGGAGGTCTCATTCAAACTCAGAATGCTGGGCTCATCCTCAGAGTTTCTGCTTCAGTAGGTCTGGCATAAGGTCTGAGATCTAAGCTCCTAACATGTTCCCAGGTAATGCTGATTCTGAGGAGGACTAACTGGTTTAGATAATGAGAGTAATAAGACTTATCTTACGGTATATACAAACACACATTTAAAGGATTAATAATTTCAAATATGTAAAACAGTTAACATAGTGCTAGGCAGTAATAGTCACAGCATAAATGTCACTTTTTATTATTATACTATTCCTCTAGAAGAAATTCTCAGTGAACAGTTGGTTCACCTTGAATAGTCATGTGAAAGTCCCACATGGCATGCCACCTTCTTCCCTTTTTCCACTGCCTACTTCCTGGCTCTTCATCTTGTTACATGTAGATGGGCTTTTTTTCCTCCTCAATCTTCTCATTCTTCAGAGAGGAGCCCCTGAGAGATCTGTAGACTGCTCTTTGCTACTAGAGATTGCCTTCAATGAAATATCTTCGACATGTTGCTGTTAAACACCACGCTCCCAGCAGGGCTGATGAAGAGACCAAAAGGATTGAAAGGGTCAGAGCCCCATTCTGTTGCATTAAAATGAAAATCCAATGAAGTCACAGCCAAGCTAAAAATCCTTCACTGGCTCCTTCCCAGGAGGAAGACTCAATCTTCCCTGTGACCTGCCCTTACTGACCTGTTCTATGTCCTCACAAACCCCTCTCCTGCTTTCCAGCCCTTCTTAGACCCACTGATGCTTCTGAACCTGGGAGTCCCTCCTACGTCAGGCTCTTTCTCACCTTGTTCCCTCTGGCATGATCACTCTGTCTTTTATCTACATGGCTCTTTTTTTCCTACTCATCCTTCCACATCAGTTCAACCATTATTTCCTCAGGAAAGCCTTTTCTGATATTCCAAATTAGTTCAAAACCATTATTTTATGCTCTGGAGTACCTTCATCTTTGATTTCAGAGTATTTATCACAGTTTGTAATAGTATATGTATGTGATGATTTGATTACTATTTGATTCCCTCACTACAGCATTATTTAATGGAACTTTCTGTGATAATGGAAATCTTTTATAATATTAAACACTTAAACTATGAGTAATGTGACTGAAGAACTGAAGTTTTAGTTTTATTTAATTTTAATATCCATAAGTGACTAATAGCTTCCATGTTAGACAGCAGAGGGCTAGACCATAAGCTCGTAAGGAAAGGAGCCCTAACTGCATTGCTCATTTCTGTGTTCCCAGCTTCTATCATAGTGTCCTGATAAATGATGTAATCTCAGTAATATTTGTGAAGTGAGTGATCTTTCTAATGTCTAATGTCCGTATATTTTAATACTATAAAAGAGTTGGGAGTTTTTTTTTTTCTTTTTCCATTAGAATAATTCCCTCTGTTTTGTTTTGTTTTTTCTTTTAAGAAATTAAAAAAAACATTGGTGACACTAAGACATGCTTTTTGTGTGAAATTCTGAATTGTCTAAACCTTGTAGGAGAGAAGTATGGCATATATAGGTAATATCTATTGCTTCAGTACACCGAGAACACATTTTAAGATTCTTAGTAATTTAAAAAAGTTAATTTATTTGCAACTGTTTTTTTCTCTTGGTTAGAATTTTCTTCTAAGTAGTTTTTAATTTCTCATTTACTCAGAGCATTTCATAAGTTTGAGGTATCATTGGACAATTTAAAGTAATTTCTTCTTTATGAATAAAGAAGTAGATACACAAGGGATATTAAAATAAAAAAGTAACCATATGATTATTATTTATAAGTAAGAAATATTTTATTTTTAAAATATTATGCCATTTGCCTACATTTCCAAAAATTACCTAAAAGCATTCAATGATAAGGACCTTTCTTGAATTAAAAATGCCCAGTCTCAACTTTTGAAATCTTACTATAATGATAGCTAAACTTTAGGTAACTACCCAAAGGTATCTGAACTAGCCCCTGCTGCACACTCAGAGGTTCTAATAACATGGGTTTTGCCTATTCAAGGTATTTGTCCATTAGAATAGTTGCCTATCAGGAATATATAGTAAAACCTAATGCCTTCATCCCTGTAGGGAGGATTATCTAATAATCCTACTGTTCCTAAGTTCCTTGAAGACTTTAAGGTTCAGAAGGCCAATATTTATTTCGCTTTGATGGCAGAGGTTTGTTTTGGCAGGACTTCTAAAGAAACTCTTACTTATCTTCTTGCTTATGACTATAACTGTTTCCTGAGTTTGAGATTGGGGTCATAGGGACTCTGCTACAGACTATTTATTAAAGGGGGGTAGGATTGTGTGCAACTGCTTATTATTTTTCTGGGTCTGTACAGTCTGTTTAAAGGTCATCTTCCTTTACTTCCTATAGTAAGTCAGCCAGGAAAAAAAAAATCTTAGATTCTCAAAAATATCCTTTATTTTTTCTTTGAACTTCTGAAAAAGTGCCCTTCTGTGATGGTATGTCTTTTATCCATATATTTGGCATCTGTTTTCAGTATATGGACCATAGAAAAGGTACTACCGTGAAAATTTAAATATTGCAAAATAAGAAAATTTCCACCTTAACATCAAGATGTAAGAGATCAGGCAAAGATGTGCAGAAACAAATTTAAGAGAAAGATTTGTTCTGAGTTAAGCAAGAATGGGTTATACTCAATTAAATGATCATTTTCAATATTAAATATATCTCAGTCAGAAGTGGGAAGGGGGATAATATCTATGGGAACCGAGAAGAAGGAGAACTGAGAAGCAAATGTTAGCAGTGCCCCAGTCCAGGGAATTGAACCCTGATATTTCGTTGGCTTGGTATCCCTGTAGGAAGGGAGAACTTGCTCACCAAGAAACAACCGGTATGTTTAAAATGGCTTCATATTTAGTTTGTCTCCATGGGAAAATACGTGTAGAGAGGGTGGTATGGGTATCTGGCTCTCTTGACATCTATATTCCTAAAAAGTGATAAATGACTTGACCTACTGTCTGTGCCAACAACATTAGGTTTTTGAGCAGTAATCTTGACAGTTCTGAACCAAACACGTTTCTCTGGTCAGGAGGTTTGCTAGCCTCAGGAAATAAAATACAAAGTTCCAGTTAAATTTGATTTCAGATAAATAAGAAATAAGGTAATGATCTAAAAATCATTTAAAAATCATTGTTCATCTAAATTTAAAACTGAACTGAGAGTCCCGTATTCTATCTGATAGCCCAACTTGGTGAAAATTGGTGGGTATCGCCAACTTGCCTAACTTACAAGTCCCCTCTGGCATTACACTGGTAGAAACTAATATTTGAGGGTGAAGCAATGTCCTGCATTTGATAAGGTTTATGATTCTTTTCCATCCATTATCTGATTGGAGCCTCACAATAAATATTTTCCTGTCCTGGTATCATGTATTTATCATCATGAGATTAAAGAGACCCTCTAACTTCTGGTCTACTCTCTTTTTCCATCTGCCTGCTATCTTAGTGGATGACTCTCCTTTGAACACTTTTTCCAACAGCAGTTTCAAAGAGCCATTCATTTCATTTGCTTCCTAATTAATAAGGAAGTTCATTGATACATAACACTTTTCACTGGAATATAACATAGAGAAATAGAGGTTCAGAATATGCCCCAAGCAAACTTCTGGTTTGGTAGACATTTGGCAGACATTCAACCACTTTGAGTATGGTTATTTTCTAATTCAGAAGTCTTTTCATTGTTATCTTTCCCAAAGTACTGAAGATCTTAACTGTTGTTCCAACTTTCTTTCGAAACCTTTTTTCAAGAAATGACCTTTTTTGCTCAACTAATCTAAGGTAAAAAGCACCCAATAATGGGATTAAGTTAAATGAATGTGTGTGGGCAGCCTGTAGAAAAGAATGATATGGTACTTTCCTATTTAGAGCGGGATCCTTTCAATTACTTTGAAAAGACTGGCATTTGGTCTTTATGTAAGATGGAAGATTCTAGGACTGTTTATAAACTTCCTTTAAAAATTATTGAGATCAATAGATAAACTATCAAAAGTGGTGAATCCTGTCCTAATAGAGAGCAGGGCACAAAAGTGGACAGTATGATTCAGCTTTTTTTTTTTCTTTTTTTTTGCTCGGAAGTTAAATTAATATGCAGCCAGCAGATCTATTGAGAAGCAGGACTTGTGACTTCAGTGTCTGAAATCTGTCCCTGATTCTAATGACTCATTTTGTGACTCTGTGCAATTTATTAACTTCTCTTTATTCTAATCTCATCTGCTGGAAAAGAGATTTAATAATACACGATTCACAGGAGGTTATAATCCTGAGTCATTAGTGCAAAAATCTGTAGAGAGAGGATATTGTTAGCTGTTAGAGAGGGGGTGATAAAAGTAATTCTGAAAGGCAACATCTGAAAATCTGGAGACAGTAACAAACTTGTAATGCCACAATTATGGTAAAAAAAAAAAAAGCCAATTTAGAATCAAGAAGTTGAGTCATTGGAGACATAAGGAAATGGGGAGGCACTGTGGAGAGCAGGGACAAATCAAAGCTATATTATTCCATGTGGCATGCTTGTTTCCAGTGCCACTGCACCCTCTTTCCTTGACCATACCCTTTACCTCACATACACTGCATTCTACTGAGGGCTTGCTTTCTCTCTGCCACCCTCAACTTAGAACTTGTTCTGGAATGCTTTTTGTACTAAGACAGATATAAAGTAGTAACTCAAAGGGGTATTATTTTACTGACTGGTGGCAGAATTCCTTATGAGAAAATAATATTTTTGGTTTATAATTGAGAAAGAAAGGTGAAGCCTATGATAATAGATATGAAGGAGGTGACTAAACTACTTGTCCGAGAGATGATGTTGTGAGGTGAAGGAAGCCTGGAGGAGGCTGAGAAGAGGAAAACAAAAGGCAGTGGACAATGAGTGTCAGAATTGGTAGCAATGACAGAGATAATCTGTGTGTGTGACTTTTTTTTTTAAGATTTTATTTATTTGTTTGACAGAGCAAGAGAGCATAAGCAGGGGGAGCAATAGAGGAAGAAGGAAAAGCAGGCTCTCTGCCAAGCAGGGAGCCCAATGCAGGGCTCAATCCCAGGACTCTGGTATCATGACCTGAGCCTAAGGCAGGTGCTTGACCATCTGAGCCACTCAGGTGCCCCTGATTTTTTTTTAATTAAGTTCAGTTAGCCAGCATACAGAGATAATTAGTAAAATCTTAGCTAATATTCTTAAGCTGTTCACATTTTTCTCTTCTAGAACTACCTCCACCCGTGGGGTTGATGCTTTTATCTGTGTGTGGAAGTGGAGGAAATGGGTTGAAAATGCAAGCCCAGATCATAAATAGCAAAAGCTGGACAGATGATGAACAAAAGTGAAATGATAGATGAATTAAATGAACTCAGAGGAAATGGCCTTTTGAGGCTAGAAGTGGCTGAGGAAAAAACATACTTCACCTCCTCCAGAGTTTCCAGAATTTTCTGTTTCTACCACAAACAGAAAAAGGTTTCAGCATATTTTTGCTTTAATCTCCATAGTCTGGTGTCTTAACAACTCTAGGATTTAACTTGGGCTCTCAAGTCCCTGACTCAGACTGTGTGACATGGAGCAGAAATCTAGCAACCCTCACCTCCCTCTTGCACCTCCCCAGTCGGCCCTCACCTAGCCTGCTTCTAGTGGCAATTCCAGCAAATCTTCCTTTGAACTATGAATTGCATAGCTGAAAAAAGAAATGTTTTAAGCAGTTGGAAAGTCATTTATCTCAAGTCTCACTCTTGGAAAGACATTTCTATTTTAACACAGATTAAATATAATGATAGGAACTATGTGGACTAATTTCATGTGCAAGGCATTCCAAGGATGTGGGGGCATGTGGAAAAGTGTGCACAGGGCAGGGCTGTTAGATGGTAGGCTAGGTGAGGAATCTGCAGGTTCAAGCCTGGAATTTGAAGTCCTTCCAATGGCCCCACACATTCCCTGGAGGAACATTTTCTAAATTCTGTTTTGGCAGGAAAAGAATAGGTTTTTAAAAGAAAAACTGTAATTTGAATCCAATTGCTGACCTTTAACATTATATTCTGCCATCAGAATATTTCAAAGGTCTTGAAGCTTAATAAAAATATTCAAATATAAGTATACTGTCCACTGAAGATAGAGCAGCTACAGCTTACACTGTTTTGTTTTTGAAAGAAGTATTATATTTTGCTGTGGGATGCTAATAATTTCTTAAATAAGAGTAAGTCAGAGATACCAAGAAACTCTTCAAATAAGAAAATATAATTTTTCACTTAAAAATTAAGATTTCAGGGGCAGCTGGCTGGCTTAGTTGGTGGAGTGTGCAACTTTTGATCTCAGGGTTGTGGATTTGAGCCCTGTGTTGGGTATAGATAATATTTAAAATCTTTACCAAATAATTAAGATTATTGTTCCATCCCCTCCTTCAGACTGCTTTTAAAAAGGCTACTTAACATTCTAAAGCTTCTTTTTCAAAGGTGATACTTTTGAGAACTGAGTTCAGAATTCTCACTTTTTTTTTTTTTTTCCTATCATTTGGTGCTGGTAGAGATCTCCTCACTTTAAAAAATGATTTTTAAATGACAATCTCACAGCTCATTTTTAAATAGTCTCTTTCCATTTCTGCAGAATTGCCTTGGAGTTCAAACAAAATGAGTCACCCAAAGAGAAAAAAAAATCACAAGCCATTTTTATACATTATCCAGAGCAGAAATTTAATTTAATGGCACTGATATAGAAGAACTCCTTCTGCAGCAATTTTAAAAGTCAGTTCCTTTACTTTTATGACAGTTAACAAGTTCAGTTATCTATGCAGATGAAATAATAATGAGTGGTAAATGAATGGTGCTCATGTAGGTATGGGAAGGGGGTGCTGGTGGCAAGTGAAGGGGGTAGGTGTGATGTCATAGGGAGAAATAATTCTTCCTCCCTCCATCGTGGGATTAGAGCAGTTTTAGTTACCCCACAGCTTTTTCCTCATCCTCTGCCTTTTGATTGGAAGGATTTTCCTATGGGAAAATGGGGGGGGGGTGGCAAAAAGGGAACTTGAAATGGTTTGTGATTTCTTTCAAAGCTCAAACTGGTTATCCCCACCTTACATCTCTTTTTCTAATGGCACAGAGAACTTAATCAAGGTACCCTGTTCTAATGCATGTCCTATGACCCCTTTCTGCCACAGGGTCCTTTTTTTGACTCCTACACATAAGAATACATCCATTACAGAAGTAGGTACATGTGTCCATGTATGCATATGCCTCAAGAAGAAAATTTACACTTTTACAATAAGTGACGATACTGGTTGAAGAGCTCTCTGTTACAATTTGATATGACCTCCTCTGTGGTGTAAGGAGCAGAGGATAATTTTTCAGCAGAACACCTTTTTTAATTTGTTTTATTCAATACAATTAGCTTACAGTGTTATGAGTTTCAGGTATGCAATGTAATGATTCAACAATGATTCAGGTATGCAATGTAATGATTCAATGCAATGTAATGATTCTATATATTACTAGAGCTCGTCACAATAAGTAATCCCCTTATCTATTTTACTCATCCCCATTCACCCATCCACCCACCCATAGCTTCCCCTCTGACAAGTACCAATTTGTGCTCTGCATTTAAGTCTCTGGTTTGGTTTGTCTCTTTTTCCTTTATATGTTTGTTGTGTTTCTTGAATCCTATGTAGAGTGAAATCATAGGTATTGTCTTTCTCTGACTGACTTATTTCACTAAGCATTATTCTCTCAAGGTCCATCTGTGTCATCACAAATGGGGAGTCTCAAGTCTTTTTATGGCTGAGTTATACTACTGTGTGTGTGTGTGTGTGTGTGTGTGTATGTGCGTGTGTGTGTGTGTGTACACACCACCCTTTTTTATCCATTGATCTATTGATGAACACTTGGGTTCCTTCCATATCTCTCCCATTATAAATACTGCTGCAAAAACATTAGGGGTGCATAAATCATTTCAAATTTATGGTTTTGTTTTCTTTGGGTAAATACCTAGTAGTGGAATTATTGGGTTATATACTAGTTCTGTTTAATTTTTTGAGGAACCTGCATACTGTTTTTTCACAGTGGCTGGATCAATTTGCTTTTCTAACAGTGTGAAATGTTCCTTTTTCTTTACACCCTTGCCAACACTTGCTATTTCTTGTTTTGATTCTAGCCATTATGACATGTATGAGGTGATATCTCATTGTGGTTTTGATTTGCATTTCCCTAATGATTAGTGGGGTTGAACATCTTTTCATGTGTCTGTTTGCCATCTATATATCTTCTTTAAAGAAATGTCTACTTGGGTTCTCTTCCCGTTTTTAATAGAATTATTTAGTTTTTTGGGGGTTGAGTTGTAGAACTTTCTTGTATATTTTGGATATTAACTCCTAATTAGAGATATCATTTGCAAATATCTTCTCCCATTCAATAGGTTGCTTTGCTGTTTTCTGGATGGTTTCTTTTGCTGTGCAAAAGCATTTTATTTTGATGTCCCAATAGTTTAATTTTACTTTTGTTTCCTTTGTTTAAGGAAACAGGTCTAGAAAAATGTTTCCATGGAAGATATCAAAGAATTTACTGCTTATGTTTTCTTCTAGTTTTATGGGTTCAGGTCTCACATATAAGTCTTTAATCTATTTTGATTGTATTTTGATGTATAATGTAAAAAATGGTCCAATTTCATTCTCCAAGTTGCTTTCAATTTTCCATACCATTTGTTTGTTAAGGAGAGTGTTTTTTCCCATTGTATATTGTCACCTTTGTCATAGAATAATTTACCATAAAATAGTAGGTTTATTTCTGGGCTCTCTATTCTGTTCTGTTATTTATGTGTCTATTTTTGTGTCCACACCATACTGTATTGATTACTATGGCTTTGTAGTATATTTTGTAGCCTGTGATTATGATTTATTTTTTCTCAAGATTGCCTTGTGTATTGGGGTTCTTTTTATAGTTCCATACAAATTTTAGTAGTATTTTTTAGTTCTGTGAAAAGTGTTGTTGATATTATGAGAGGGATTGTATTAAATCTGTACATTGGTATGGGTGGTATGAACATTTTAACAATATTTGTTCTTCCAATCTAAGGGCTTGGAATATCTTTCTATTTGTTTGAGTTATCTTCAACTTCTTTCATCTGTGTTTTATAGTTTTGGAAGTACAATTCTTTTACCTTTTTGGTTAAATTTATTCCTACATGTTTTTATTATTTTTGGTGCAATTTAAATTTTTTTAAAAGATCTTATTTATTTATTTGACAGAAAGAGAATGAGCAAAAGCAAAGAGTGTAGGAGAGGGAGAAGCAGGCTGGGAACCCAATGCAGGGCTCGATCCCAGGACCATCATGACCTGAGCCAAAGGCAGACCCTTTAACAACTGAGACATCCAGCCTCCGTTGGTTTTTTTTGCTAGTTTCTCTTTCTGCTACATCATTATTGGTGTAAAGAAATGTAACAGATTTATGTATATTAATTTTGTGACCTGTGACTTTACTGAATTCATTTATGAGTTCTAATAGTTTTTGGTGGAGTCTTTAGAGATTTCTGCATATAGGACCATGTTCTCTTCAAAGAGTGAAAGTTTACTTCTTCATTACAAATTTGGATACCTTTTATTTACTTTCCTATTTGATTGCTGTGGCTAGGATTTCTAGTACTATGTTGATTAAAAGTGGTGTGAGTAGACATACACTTCTTGTTTCTGATCTTAGGAGAAATGCTCCAAGTTTTGTACAATTAAGTATGCTGTTAGCTGTGGGTTTTTTTTTTTTTTTCATATATTATCTGAGATACAGTCTATCTAAATCTTTGTTGAAAGTTTTTTTTTCCTTTTTTCCATCACTTTTAAAAATTATTTTTATTAACATATAATGTATTATTTGCCCGAGGGATACAAGTCTGTGAATCATCAGGCTTACACAATTCACAGACTCACCATAGCACATACCTTCCCCAATGTCCATTACCAACCACCCTCTCCCCATTTCCCACCATCCCAGCAACCCTCAGTTTTTGTGAGATTAAGAGTCTCTTATGGTTTGTCTCCTCCCAATCCCATCTTGTTCCAGTTTTTCCTTCCCTACTCCCCACGACCTCCCGCCCTGCCCCTCAAATTCCTCATATCAGAGAGATCATATGATAATCATCTTTCTCTGATTGACTTATTTTGCTCAGCATAATACCCTCTAGTTCTATCCATGTTGTTGCAAATGGCAAGATTTCATTTATTTTGATGGCCACATAGTATTCCATTGTATATCAATACCACATCTTCTTTATTCAGTTTTTTATTATGAGTATGTATTGTACTTTGTCAAACTGCTTTTATTGCGTGTATTGAGAAGATCATCCAATTTTTATCCCTTCTTTTTTTAATGTATTGTATCCTACTGGTTGATTTATGACTATTGAACCACCCTTGCTTCCCTGGAATAAATCCCACTTGATCGTGGTAGATGATTTTTAAAAATATATTGTTGGATTCTACTGGCTAATATTTTGTTGAGGATTTTTGCATGTTTGTTTATCCAAATAAATTGGTCTGTAGTTTTCTTTTTTTGTAGTGTCTTTATGTGATTTTGGTTTCACAGTCATTCTGGCCTCAGAATAAATTTGAAAGTTTTTCTTCCTCTTCTATTCACTGGAATAGTCTGAGGAGAATAGATAAAAATTCTTCTTTAAATGTTTTATAGTTTTTATCTGGAAATCTGTCTGGTCCTGGACTTTTGTTTGTTGGTATTTTGTTGGCTACTGATTGAATTTCCTTGCTTAGGAATTTCTCTGTTTAAATTTTCTATTTCTTCCTGATCAATTTTGGAAGGTTATGTTTCTAGAATTTATGTATTTCTTCTATATTGTTCAGTTTGTTGGCATATAATTTTTTATAGTATTCTCATAATGCTTTGAACAATCTTCTGGTTTCATCTGTTGTATTGGGGTTTGGGTGTTTTGTTTTGTTTTGTTTTGGTTTGGTTTCTTTCTTTCTTTCTCTCTTTCTTGTATCTATCATTTATTTCTTCCCTAATCTTATAATTTCCTTCCTTCAACTGACTTTGGCCTTTGTTTTTGTTTGTTTGTTTTTATAGCTCCTTTAGTTGTAAGGTTAGGTTGAGATTTTTTTCTTGTTTCTTGAGGTATTGTTCTAATCTTTCCACATAGAACAGCTTTTGCTGGATCCAGAAGATTTGGGACTGTTATGTTTTCATTTTAATTTATCTCCTTTTTTTAAAATTTTGTGGTTTTTTCTTGGTTAACTCATTCATTGTTTAATAGCATGTTATTTAGTTTCCCTTTATTAACGTTCTTTCCAGATTTTTTCTTTTGATTGATTCCTAGTTTCATACCATCATGGTAGGAAAAGATGCATGATATGATTTCACCTTTTTAGAATTTATTAAGACTTCTTTTCTGGCCTATAATGTGCTCTATTCAGGAGAATGTTCCATGTGCACTTGAAAAGAATGTGTCTTCTGTTTGGGGATAGGATGTTCTGAATGTATCTGTTAGATTCATCTGGTCCACTATGTCATTCAAAGCCATTGTTTCCTTGTCAGTTTTCTGTGTGGATGACCTACATTGATGTAAGTAGGGTATTAAAGTCACTTACTATGGTTATATTATTGTCAATTTCTTCCTTTATATCTGTTAATATTTGCTTTATATATTTAGGTGTTCCCATGTTGGGTGCAAAAATACTTATAGTTGCTATATCTCTTGTGGGTTGTTCCATTTATCATTAAGTAATGTCCTTCTTTGTCTCTTGTTAGTCTTTTTTGGAAAGTTTATTTTGTCTGATATAAATATTGTTAGTCCAGCTTTTTTGTCACTTCCATTTGCATAGTAAATATTTTTCCATCCCTTCATTTTAATTCTGCAAGTGTCTTCAGGTCTAAAGTGAGTATTATAGGCACCGTATAAATGGATCTTGCTGTTTTATTCATTCAGTCACTCTGTCTTCTGATTGGAGCTTTAGTACATTCACATTTAAAGTAATTATTGATAGGTATATATGATTCCCATTTTGTTATTAATTTATGGTTGTTTTTATAGATCTCCTTTGTTCTTTTCTCCTGTTGTCTTTTCTTGTGGCTTGATGGGTTCCTTTAGTAATATGCTTAGATTCCTTCCTCTATTTTTGCCTATCACAAATTTTTGATTTGTGGTCACCATTAGATTCATATATAGGATCCTATGCATATTGCAATCTATATTAAGTTGATGGTTACTTAAGTATAAACCCATTTTAAAACACTAAATTTTTACTATACCCCTCCACATATTTTATGTATAATATCATACTTTACATCCTTTAATTTTATGAATTCTTGACTGATTTTTGTATATATAATTGGTTTTACTCCTTCTGTGCTTTAACCTCTGGACTGATTTTTAAGTAACTGATCTACTACTTTAATAATGTTTGTATTTACCTGTGAAGGCTTTTTCTTCATACTTTTCTTACTCTTGATTATGGCCTTCTCTTTCCACCCCCCCTTTTTTTTAATAAGTCACTGATTTCAGTCTTTCTTTTTAAATTACTTTTATTAACATACAATATATTATTTGCCCCAGGGGTTCAGGTCTGTGAATCATCAGGCTTATACATTTCCCAGCATTCACCATAGCACATACCCTCCCTAATGTCCTTAACCCAACCACCCTATCCCTACCCTTTACCCCCTAGCAACCTTCAGTTTATTTTGTGAGATTAAGAGTCTCTTATGGTTTGTCTCCCTCCCAGTCTCATCTTGTTTCAGTTTTCCTTCCCCCAACACCCAGACTCCTCACCCTGACTCTCAAATTCCTCATATCAGAGAGATCATATGATAATTTTCTTTCTGATTGACTTATTTCACACAGCATAATATCCTCTTATTCCATTCACATCGTTGCAAATGGCAAGATTTCATTTCTTTTGATGGCTGCATAGTATTCCATTGTATATGTATGTGTATGTATGTGTATATGTGTGTGTATATATCCCATATCTTCTTTATCCAATCATCTGTTGATGGACATCTAGGCTCTTTCCATAGTTTGGCTATTGTAGACATTGCTGCTATAAACATTCGGGAGCACATGCCCCTTTGGATCACTACATTTGTATCTTTGTGGTAAATATCCAGTAGTGCAATTGCTGGGTTGCAGCTCTAGTTTCAACTTTTTGAGGAAACGCCACGCTGTTTTCCAAAGTGGCTGGACCAGCTTGCATTCCCACCAACAGTGTAGGAGGCCTTTCTCCACATCCTCGCCAACATCTGTTGTTTCCTAACTTGTTAATTTTAGCCATTCTGACTGTGGTTCTGATTTGTATTTCCCTGTAGCCAAGTGATGTGGATACTTTTTCATGTATCTGTTGACCATCTGGATGTCTTCTTTGAAGAAATGTCTGTTCATGTCTTCTGCCCATTTCTTGACTGGGTTATTTGTTCTTTGGGTGTTGAGTCTGAGAACTTCTTTATAGATTTGGATACTAGCCCTTTATCTGATATGTCATTTGAGAATATCTTCTCCCATTCTGTCAGTTATCTTTTGGTTTTGTTGACTATTTCCTTTGCTGTGCAAAAGCTTTTGATCTTAATGAAGTCCCATTAGTTCATTTTTGTCCTTGGTTCCCTTGCCTTTGACAATGTTTCTAGGAAGAAGTTGCTGTGGCTGAGGTCGAAGAGGTTGCTGCCTGTGTTCTCCTCAAGGATTTTGATGGATTCCTATCTTACATTTAGGTATTTCATCCATTTTGAGTGTATTTTTGTGTGTGGTATAAGGAAATGTCCAGTTTCATTCTTCTGCATGTGGCTGTCTAGTTTTCCCAACACCATTTCTTAAAGAGACTGTCTTTTTTCTATTGGACATTCTTTCCTGCTTTGTCGAAGATTAGTTGACCATAGGGTTGAGGGTCTATTTCTGGGCTCTCTATTCTGTTCCATTGATCTATGTGTCTGTTTTTGTGCCAGTACCATGCTGTCTTGATGATGACAGCTTTGTAATAGAGCTTGAAGTCCAGAATTGTGATGCCACCAACTTTGGCTTTCTTTTTCAACATTCTTTTGGCTGCTCAGTGTCTTTTCTGGTTGCATATAGATTTTAGAATTATTTGTCCCATTTCATTGAAAAAAAAAAGATGGTATTTTGATAGGGATTACATTAAATGTGTAGATTGCTTTAGGTAGCATAGACATTTTCACTATATTTGTTCTTCGAATCCATGAGTATGGAACATTTGTCCATTTCTTTGTGTCTTCCTCAATTTCTTTCATGAGTACTTTATAGTTTTCTGAGTACAGATTCTTTGCCTCTTTGGTTAGGTTTATTCTTAGGTATCTTATAATTTTGGGTGCATTTGTAAATGGGATCAAATCCTTAATTTCTCTTTCTTCTGTCTTGCTGTTGGTGTACAGAAATGCAACTGATTTCTGTGCCTTGATTTTATATCCTGCCAATTTATTGAATTCTTGTATGAGTTCTAGCAGTTCTAGAGTAGACTCTTTTTGGTTTTTCACATAAAGTGTCATCTACAAAGAGTGAGAGTTTGACTTCTTCTTTGCCAATTCGGATGCTTTTTCTTTCTTTTTGTTGTCTGATTGCCAAGGCTAGGACTTCTAGTACTATGTTGAATAGCAGTGGTGATTGTGGACATCCCTGCCATGTTTCTGACCTTAGGGGAAAAGTTCTTAGTTTTTCCCCATTGAGAATGATACTCGTTGTGGATTTTTCATAGATGGCTTTGACGGTATTGAGGTATGTACCCTCTCTCTCTACACTTTGAAGAGTTTTGGTCAAGAAAGGATGCTGTACTTTGCCAAATGCTTTTTCAGCATCTGTTGAGATTATTATATGGTTCTTGTTCTTTATTTTATTAATGTATTGTATCACATTGATTTGCAGATTAACCATCCTTATAGCCCAGGAAGAAATTCCCACTTCAATGTGGTGAATAGTCCTTTTAATGTGCTATTGGATTCTGTTGGCTAGTATTTTGGTGAGATTTTTTTGCATTTGCGTTCATCAAGGATATTGGTCTGTAATATTCCTTTGTGATGAGGTCTTTTTCTGGTTTGGGGATCAAGGTAATGCTGGTCTCATAAAATAAGTTTGGAAGTTTTCCTTACATTTCTATTTTTTGGAACAGTTTCAGGAGAATAAGTATTAATTCTTCTTTAAATGTTTGGTATAATTTCCCTGAGAAGCTGTCTGGCCCTGGGCTCTTGTTTGTTGGGAGATTTTTGATGACTTCTTCAATCTCCTTGGTGGTTATGGGTCTGTTCAGGTTTTCTATTTCTTCTTGGTTCAGTCCACTCTTAAGATTTTTCTTTAATATTTCTTAGAAGCGTGGTATAGTGGTGATGAACTCCTCTACCTTTTGTTTGGGAAACTCTTTATCTCTTCTTTTCTGAAAGTTATCCTCGCTGTGTAGAGTATTTTTAGTTAAATGTTTATTTGTTTGTTTGTTTGTTTTAGCACTTTGAGTGTATCATGCCATTGTCTTCTGGCCTGCAAAATTTCTTCTGAAAAATCAGTTGAGAGCCTTATGTGGTGTCGCTTATATGTAACAGTTTTCTTCTGCTGCTTTTAAATTTCTCCTTATTAATAATTTTTACCATTTTAATTATTATGTGTCTTGGCATGAACTTCATTGAGTTGTTTTTGTTGGAGGCTTTCTATACCTCCTAGATCTGGATATCTGTTTTCTTCAAATTAGGGATCTTTCAGCTCTTACTTCTTCAAATAAATTTCTGCCCCTTTTTCTCTCTTCTCCATCTGGGATCCCTGTAATGCAAATATTATGCTTGGTGATGACACTGAGTTCCCCTAACCCCCTTTCATTTTTTAATTTATTTTTTTCTTTTTTGTTCCTCAGTTTGGTTGCTTTCCATTTTTCTGTTCTCAAGCTTCTGATCCATTCTGCTTCTTCTAGTCTACTATTTAGTCTCTCAGACATATTAATTTCAGTTATCGTGCTCTTCATCTCTGATTGGTTCTTTTTTATATTTTCTGTATCCTTGTTGAAGGTCTCACTGAGATCCTCCAGTCTTTTCTCAAGTCCATTAAATATCTTTATGACCATTGCTTTGAATTCTTTATCAGGCATATTGTTTATCTCTATTTCATTTAGCTCTTTTGATATGTTTTTTGTCCTGTTCTTTTACAGCTTTTTCAGCTGCTGCTTCTATGCTGTATCTCTTCAGGGTTGTTTATTGTGCTATCTCTTTTGGGTAAAGGACTCAGTTTCCTATTGCCCTTCAGCTATCTCAGAGTTAAGTTTGCTGACTTTTAATGTATCTGAACTTAAGCCTTATTGGTTTTCAAAGCCTAATGTATTGGTGACTCATCTTCCTAGTCTGGGTCCCCTGTTTCTGAAGTGCCTGGAATGGGACCTGTGTTCTTTTCTCCATTGTATGTAGCATCCCTCCCATCTGTGGTTAGTCTCATGGGGCATTTGGTACCCAACCATGTTGTCACCCCTCCTACCTTTTTCAAAGTGGCCTCCTCTCTATGATTAATTATGGAAAGTCTATTCTGCCAGTCTTCAGGTCATTTTCTGGGTTGGTTGCACTGATGAGGCTGTTATTTAGGTGTATCAGTGGGATGAGATGGACTCACAATCCTCCTATTCCACTAACAGGACACATTAAAAATATATGTATAAAATATTTTTGGAAATACGTATTCCATATATATACCTATATATGGAAAACATATACTAGAAAAATAAAACTATGAATACAAATATTTGACTTCTGAAGCTCTAAGGAGGGGATGGTGACTCTGGAGTCAAACTGGCCACCCAGTTCACCTCCCATCTAGGCCCTGTTCTAGGGGTGTGCTCTGGCAAAGTATCTGAGAAAAAGAAATGATATAATACCATAATGAGAGTTAAACAAGTAAATACATTTAAAGTGCTATTTGACAATAATGTTAGCACTAATAATTACTATTACCCTAGAATTAAACATGAAATAAACTTTTGGTTGTGATTAATAGACATAGATACTTACAGTTTGCAAGTCATTTCAATATACATTGGTCCATTAGATAGTCACAAATACTGAGGGAAGGTATTTAGAACTTAGGTTTTCATTCTCATTTTATGAAAACCTAAGGTAACCCCCATCCCCCAAAAAACCCACATCACATTTAAAATTTAAAATAAAATTAAATTCTTTATAGGATGATTTATACAAAGCAATAGAGATAAGCCAAATATAATCAAGAAAAAGTAATATAAAAAAACTTCCCTATGGACATCTTTAAGATGACTAGTAAATAGTACTTTTTCAAATGTCTTTGCTAATAATTTTGTGAAAAAGCATAAAGAATTAAAAAATAAAAATATGAAAAATTGTAAATGAATTTTAGGTAAGGATGTCAAATGTGTGTATGAACACATATTCACACATATATTCATATATATGTGTGTATGTATATATATATATACACTTGAATTAAACATTGCCCACATTGAAACCACAATATAAAGATGCCATACATAGCTACCTACCACCCCCCACACCACAGCACTACCCCCTCATCTGAATTAAAACTACTTACACAATTTTAGATAAAACACTAAATTGATATTTTTGTAAAAATGCCTAAGATTAACTGAAATAAAATCAGAATGCTATGCTATTTTTTTTTAGCAAAACATTATCACTTGAGGAAAATTTCCCAGCTTTTCCATACATTTCCATAACAGGAAGGATTATAAGAAAGCTTTAGTAAAACTGCTGATAACCTCTCCCTTTAATGTAAGCAATACACAACCTTGGGACAGAAGCTGTTTCCCTAGGGCTCTTCTTAATTAGTAGACCCATTTTGGTCCCAGCACCCACTGCTCTCAGGTGTGGGTCCTGAGATCTACTGAAAATAGGTCCTAGAAGGAAATGACATAAAAGGCTGAAACATTCTGAAATGTCTGTGGGTTTACCTATCTTCCTAACTTTTACCCATGCTAGATGTCTGGCCTTAATTCTATGTCACATATTCTTCATTGCTCCATTTGAACTTTCATCTGCTTGTTTGTCCCAGGAATTTTTGGCCCTCCAGAGCAGACAGTTAGTCCCCACCCACCCCCCAAAAAAAGAAAAGGAAAGAAAAAAAGGATGCTTATAACTAATTATTGAGGACATACATACCTGCTATTCTTTCTACCCATGTAATATTCTCCTGAGGGACACTCTTCCTGTTTTACTTCTCCTAACCTCACGTCCTCTATCCTGTCCACCAGATCCACTATCTCACCACCATTTGGTAATATGAGAAGGAATAACAGGAGAGGTAGACCCTATGACAATATCTGATACGACAGAACCAGATAGGTTTCTGAGGAAAGGACCACACCAGGAAACCATATCACAATAGTACATCACATACGATACCACAGTAAATTCTTCATGAAGGTCATTTAATCTGCACAATGAGTTCCTGGGGTCACTCTCAGCTCCCTACAGCCTGGGCCTGGACACTTTCATTGACCAGTAAGATTGACAAGTAAATGGAAAACTCATCTCTCTTTGAGTACTAGAGGGTTTGATACCTTCTCTGATCCTTTAAAAAAAGAGAGAGAGAGAGAGAGATGGAATAAGTAGCTTAGCTGCCATCAATATTTTTTTTTTCTGTTCCTTGCTATTGCACCTAATTATCTTGTCTTGGGACTGTTTTAGAAATGAAGGATTATAAGGCTTTTGAAAGTCCATGATGTTAGCCATTAAAATAATAAAAATGACAGTATAACAATGGTGACTAATATCAACTTAGTCTCAAAGATGTGAGGTCTTCTGTGCTTTGAATACATTATTTCATTTATTCTTCACAATACCACCATGGGAATGTTTTTTTCCCATTTTATAGATAAGAACACTGAGGATTAAGAAGTAAAGTAACTTAAAAGGCCAATTTTATGTTGCTGTGTAACAAACCAACCTAATCTTAGTGTTTTAAAACACAACATCATTTAATTTGCTCAAAAATCTGCCACTTGGGCACTGTGTGGTGGGGATAGCCCATCTCTGTTTCAAGCTGGTTTGACCAAATGGGAGGTGGTGGTTACATGATAGCTGGGGACTAGAATCATCCAGAGGCCTGTGCACTCACTTATCTGGTGGCTGATACTATAAGTCCCTTGGGTCTCTTGAGTGGAATGCCTGCATGTGATTTCTCCATGTTTGACTTTCTCAGATCATGGCAGCTGGATCCTCATAGTGAACACCCCAAGAGATAAGTAGAAGTTGCTGGTTTTAAAAGCCTGGGCCCAAAAGCTGGCCCAGTGACATTTGCAACAGTATTTTCTTGGTCACAGAGCCTAGATTCGAGGTAAATGAGCCAAAGAACTACCACTTAATGAGAGAAATGTCAATAAATTTGGGGGTCATGGTTTAGAACTGAGCACTTACTGGTATTATAGAGCTGTAAGTAGATGCTAGAACTCAACCTTTCAGTATTATTACTTCAAAGTACTGGTTCTTAATCATTTTAGAATAAGGAAGGGGAACACTTAGAACAGAGTTGTATATTGCTGTCCTGCCTGAGTCCACCGAACTTCCCCAAACAGAAATGATGACCTGCTTTTTCTCTTCCAGAACAATTGACCCCACCTGGCCAGCAGGGACATGACCACAAATGTCACTATGCCCTGCCCCTCCAGCCCAGCCCCACTTGCAACCAGTAGCTCCCTCCTGTCCCTCCCCACATACATCTGGAGCAAGGGCCTGCCCCAGCCACCTGGTGTCTGAAGCTAGAGGTAGCTCTACTGGGTGGAAGGAGACCCTGAGCATTTTGCCCCTGCCCAGCTTGCTGCTGCAGAATGGTTTTTGATGAGATACTCAGCCAGCAACACCTCCTGACCCCCAATCCAGCCAAGTTTTGCCCACTCCCTGACCTGCCCAGCCCACACACCCTTGCCATCCTTGACCTCACCTCTCCCCCCTAGTCCTTCCAAGCTTACCTACTCCCACTGGTTGCATCTTGTCCAGTGATGACCTTCCTGTTTTGATGACTCTTCACCTTACAGAGCCAGCAGGGAGTAGGGCTGCTATGTCTTAGGTCTGAGTTTGCTGTGGGGGTTGGTTTCCCTCTTCCCACCTGAAGCTTCAGGCTGAGGCTGCAGTGGGGGGAGTTCTAAAGCACAACGGTATGCATAGTGTAGAAACACTAATAGCTATAGAGTGGCCAGTCCCTCATGTGTAGCCAGGGACTCCACAGGATCATGCCATAACTGGATGCACATAGCTCAGGGAGGGAGGGAAAGTCCAGTGGAGGTGGTGGCAAGCTTAAGCCCACTGGGAGTAGGTTCTCAGACTGTTCCATGTATAAGTTCTCTAGAGGGTTGCTCCCCTGAGTTCCCCATTTTGATGAAAGTGAAGACTTAGTCTTACTGTGCTTTTTTTTTTTTTTTAACCCATCTCCCCCATGTCCACCCTTGTCAGGGCCATGCGAAGTTGGGGAGGAAGAGCCACCACATCCATTAGCTCAGGGCCAAGCCACGACCCTGTCTGCCTATCTCTATTAAAGGAATCCCTTGTGAAGGAAGACATTATGTATATATGTGTGTTTGTGTGTGTATGCGTGGATTAAAGTTCTATGAATGCTCTTATAAAGTATTCCTCCAAAAAATGCAGCTTAAGCAGATATTGGAGGTATTTGAGTGAGAGGAGATCTTGATGTGCTCCTTTCAGCCTCCCCAGTATTTTATAGACCTGGATGTTTAGGTACCAATTAGTTACATGACATGGCCATATTAGGCAGTGGCAGTGGTGGGATCAGAATCCAAGCCCATGCTTTCTCTACTGTGTCTCCACATGGGTGTACATTATTTCCTTTATCCACTTTGGATATGAGTAACTTTTTATCCAAATAACTAACATCTATGTAGTACTTTACAATATGATTGGTGCTTTTGTCTTTACCATCTTGTTTAGGATGTCTGTCCTAACCCATTGGGACAAAGCAGGAAGGTAGATGCAGAGACTCTAAGGGCCAATTCAGAAAAATCAAACCACATATTTTTAGGCTATGCAATATTATGCTAGAAAATAAAGTTATAAATCAAGTGTCAGTGAATATTATAGTGATTAGAAGCGGGTAGAAGAAAACTGGCAGTGAGAGGATTGACATATGGTGAACAAGGCAGACAGAGGTCCTAATGTGGTATGGTTGCTTCAAAATGAGTATCCTAGAAGTTGGATTCTAGGGGATGCACACCTGTTAACTATAACCCCACCAGGTCAGACCCTCACCAGACTACTCTAAGGTAGGTAAGTTCTGTTATTATCCCCATGTCAATTTCCTAGGGCTGCCAGAATAAATTGGCCCAGACTGAGTGTCTTAAAACAACAGAAATATAAGTTCTAACTGTTCTGGAGGTTAGAAATCTGAAATGAAGATGTCATCAGGGTCACACTTCCTCCATAGCCTTAAGAGGAGAATTCTTCCTTGCCTCTTCTAGCTTCTCTTGGTTGCTGGTGCTCCTCGGCATTCCTGTATATCTGAATCCAAATATCCTTCATCTTATGAGGACCTCAGTTCTTGGATGAAGGTCTACTCTAATCCAGTATGGCCTTATTTTAACTTGATTGCATCTGTAAACACCCCAGTTCTAACTAAGGTCACATCCACAGGTGCTGGATAGAACAGCACAGACCCTTTCAAAGAAGTGGAGACTGAGGTCCAGACAGATTAAGGGGTTTTCCCAGATCATTCAGAGGAAAAAATCGGAATTTAAAACCAAATCTTCTGATTCCAATTCTGTGTTTCTGATGTCCCAAAGAGTACGGACGTTTTCTGATTAAAGCCTATAAAAAATAATAATGCTGCAGCATGAGTATTATCTACATTTTCACCAAGAAAAAAGATGACTTCCTTGAACTTTCTGCCCCTTCTGTTTGTTCCCATAGCAACCTGTTATAAGTCTTTCATAAGTGTTATCACTTTATTGTATTTGCCCAATTATTTATCTGTTTCTACTAAAAGCAGAGAAAAAACAGTGTTGGTGGTGGCACTGGCAAATAAGAGGGAGACAAAGCATCCTGCCTTTGTCGCATAGGTTAGATACAAAGCTTGGACTTGAACTCATTCTCAGCAACCTTGACTTCATCTTAGATATCTCCTAAAAGAGTCCAACCCTCCCCCACTATGCACAGGGCCACTCATCGATAAGTATCATCAGGCACAGTGCCTATGAATTTTATAAAGGCCAACAAATGTTTGACACCTGGAAAAATATTATCAGCTACAAAATAAAAGAATATTATAAAACTAAACGCAACATGTATTTTAATTAAATTGTGATAAAATATATGAACACTATAAGTGCAATAATTATTACAGAAATAAATATGCAAATCAGAATTGATCTAACACCTTGGTGCATTCTAATTTACTTATTATAACACGAGATAGGTGGGGGGGGGGTGCCTCGGGCCTATAAAGATCCTAAAAAGGTCCTGATGACCACATTAAAATCAACCCTATTTATGAGGATCAAAACAACTCCAGATTGTCTGGCATATGAGATGGGAGAGTGTGAACAGCTCTTCATTTTTTTTTTTCCATCACAAGTAAAGCAGTTTCTTCTTCTTATATAACCATCTTACTCAGGCTCAGTAATGCGGCATTTGGTGAGGTCGTCATGTACTATTTGTGGCTCACTTAATCCTAGTGTTCCTCCCGGGGATAGGCCTAACAGAGAGATGTTTCATCTTGGTGTGTTTTTCCTGTGAAATTTTTGATCCAATTATCTTTTAATCTTTTGCTGCACAGTGTGTTGGGCAAGCAACTTAGCAGCGAGAGCCCTTGTCTATAATGACAATTAACCCAAGAGACAAGAGAATTGAAAATATTTGAGATCAAAGACAGTAGTTCTAAACAGGAGAAAGCGTTATCATTTTCTTATCTCTCTGTTCCAGATGACACCCAGATAGCTAAAAGAACAGCTAGATTTTAAGGATGTTATTAATTTTCTTAGAACTAATTTTAATTCCAGTTCCCCCCATCCTCCTATCTATGGAATAAAAGTCTTGTTAATCCCTTCAACATAAACGTTTTCATAACATTCAAAGGAGATCTCGGACATCGCTGTGCACACCGCAGTTCCATATTGGGGAATCTTACAACCCAAGTTGGCAAGGAGAGTTTATTTTGTTTAACCACAATAAAAGCCAAGAATGTAAAGTGACTCTACACTTCTGTCACAATTTCTCAGCCTTCTATTGACTTTCCATCCTTTCTTCCCTGGGCTAACCTCTTACACCATGATTTCAGTTATTCTCTTGCCAATCTCTTCAACTCCTTCAGCCTTTTGGCCTTCCTCTGTGCATGTTTCACAAATCCCTGTCCTATTTCTGTCCCAGGATCTGCCGCTTGCTTCTACCTGAAGCCAACTGAGTATTATTCACTGATACCCCCTGCTGCCCCACAGAGTTACCACTTGCAATCGGGGGAGTCCCCCTTCTCTTACCCTTTTATTTATCTTTGGTCAGCAGCCTATCCCAACTTTAGTGTATCCTCCAAACTTTCTCTTTAGGTCCTCATCCTAAGACTCATGCTCATCAAAAAGCTCAGCCACCTCCGTATAAGCATTAGGCTGGAGCAACCTCAAGTTTCCTTCCCAATTCCCAGAAGTCTCTTTATAGCCACACCTCTCCCTTCAGTCTGAGGAAAAGGTCCCATACTCCTTTGACATAAATCCCCATCTGTGATCTTCACTGCATCCATCTTCATTTTCTGTATCCCAAAACTGAAGCTGCAACAAAGTAGGAGAATGCTTGCTTAAAGGATAGTAAGAGAAACAGACAAGAGAACCCACATGGATAACACAGTATGTGTCGTTTTGCTTTTCTTGCTACAAAAATATCTACTATAGAATACTGGAGCCAGAAAAAAATTTCCAGAGAAGGTGATACCTGAACCAAACCAAACAGGATTATAAAAAGGTCTAACCGGGATAAAAAGGAGGGAAAAAACCATCCCGCGGAGAGCAAGCTGCAATTACAATGGCACAGAATCATGAAAACAAGGGAGGGCTAAGCTAAAACTGAGTTATCTAGGTTGAGTGGGAAACAGTGAAATAGGGCAAGTACTTAATGTTCAGACTCTGAATATGCCATATAGATTAAGAAGCTTGGGTTTTTATGCTGATAGCCCTAGGGAGCCATTGAAAGTTCTAATCATGAGATGAGCACAATCACATTTGCATTTTAGGAAAAAAAAAAAAAAACACTTGAATGCAATGTAGAAGATAGATTGCAGTGGGATAGACATAAGGGTTTAAACTAGCAGGAGACCAGTGAATAAACTCACAGTAACCGAGGCCAAGAAAGACAATAGGGTGAACTAGTGCATTGCTGCCTTGGAGTGACAGTGGGAGGGGTGCCTTCGTATGACACCAGTACCCTCAAGAGCATCAGGCAGCCCTAACTACAAAATCTCTGCTATGGATGTAGATGCTGGTCCCCTGGCCTTGTGAAGGCTCAGCAGCAGATTTCACTGCTGAAAGCCAGGACAAAAGTAAAGAAAAGTTGTAGACCCCACAGAAGAACCAAAACTAGGTTCCTAAGCCTATGTGAAGACCTGACAAGATCAGGTGTGAGTGTGAGAATGTGTGTGTGTGTGTTGGGGGGTGGGGAGTTTGGATGAGGTATAAAGATTAATATATGGAAATATTAATATATGGATCTGAAGTCCTTGCAAAAATGGGCGAAGGCATGGGGAGAAAGGAGTTATAGCAACTGGTCTTATATTCATTTACACTTTTTACTTGAGTACACCCAGAGGAAGCAATGAAGGCATCTCACACAGTCTGATCTCCTTGTCTACTGAACGTCCAAGTAGATATAATATATGTTGTAAAGGGGAGAACTTGAATATAGAATGCCCATGGAAAGATTTCCCTGACTAAAGATTTATCTATGACTATAAAACAGAATCTCTGTATTTGTAAAACATAACTCCCTAAGATTTTCACCAAAGTCTTACCATCTTGAGGTATAAAATGGAGATTTTTCACTATTTAAACATCCCCTGCTATATGAGATAACCTCAGGAATCTCACTTAGAGACCTTACTTCTTGTCTGAAGCACAAGTACATGTTTGCTGCAGGGAGAAAGGACATGGCTGACTGCCCTCCAAGTTCCACGCTCTTCCCTGCTCCCTTCTGTGCCTCCTGATTGCCTATTCCCTTAAAGTTAATAGCAAAGCTTGATGCTAGGTGAGATTTGTGAGTCTCATTTCACAATCCAGTCCTGTGTATTATATCTGAGAAGCACTAGTTAAATAATGATTAATCTTACTATATGCCCACTTTTACCTAAGGAATGTTTTGTTCATTCCTTAGGTAAGACAGGTTATACTTAAATATTTTAGCTTTAAGTTTAGCCTGTTTGACCAAATCAAATGCTTCCTTATCCATTTAGATATTTCTGACTGATCCATCCAATTGAATGTGAATTTTTATCCACAGCATCTCTCACGCTATCTCCACTAACCTGGACCAGTGAGAGTAGTTTCTGCCCTCTTCCCCTAACAAGATAATCTTTGACCTCTTTTCAGTGGTTTATCAGTACAAACAAAATGTATATTAGTGCATGCCTTTATCATCTTGTTTCTCATGTCCCAACTGGAAGGAATCATGGATTAGAGAAAAATATCTGAAAGAGAACTTGTATGCAAAGCAAGTATAGACACTCCTTGAAACCCACAAGATAAAACAAGCAAAGCTATGCTTTCTTCTCTAGGGCAATTTAGGCTAGCACTAAGGCAATTACTGCCTGTAGCAGAAGAAAGCTGTCCCCACAAGTAGGCAGCCAGGGAGCTGTGAATTAGCTTTTCAACACCTGAAGCATAAGTTAGAGAAAGTTAATGGCCCTGCTTTGAGAATAATAAGAAAAGCCTGGAGTTAGATGAGGTCCCTCTCATCACAGTAATTTTGCACATTTTAATAATTAGTATTACATCAATATTTATGGTATCACAATAAAGAGGCTTATTTGGGGGGAAATGTTTGATCATGTGCATATTCTGTTCACAGTTGTCCATGACTATAGAATGTTCCATGTCAGGGCAGGGACAGTTTCTTTGCCAAGGCATTCTAAATCAATGCATATTGCCTGGAAGAAATTGGGTCACTTCAAAAGTACTAGCCTTACAACCCTAGACCTAAAATGTGATGCTCATCTTAAACTACAGGTTATTGCATGGAGTGATGCTAAGGCAGCCTATCACGTACATTTTTAAAGACCAGAGGGTATCCCTGATACTGTATCCTTCGGTGGTTTTCAAACATTAGTGCATATTCAGTGTTTATGGTATTTACTCCCTAATACATGATGAATATACTTTTTTTTCTATGGTTTTCTTTACAAAAACCATAAACTCTAGACAGAGATTCTTCAAAATATCTGACCAATACTCATCAAAAGTTTCAAGATGATGAAAAACAGGGAAAGACTGAGAAACTGTCACAGACCTGATAAAAGGAAGGAGACATGACAACAAAATTCAGTGTATCTTGAATGGGTTTCTGGAGCCAAAAAATGACATGAGTGGAAAAGATAAATTGAATAAAGTGTGGAGTTTAGTTAATAGTAATGTACAAGTGCTGGTTTCTTAGTTGTGACAAATGCACTATGGTAATGCACGATATTAACAAGAGGGGACACTGAATGAGGTGCACATGGGATCTGTTTGTACTGTCTTTGCAGTTTGTTTTTTTTTTGTAAATCTGGAAGTATTGAAAAAATAAGTTTATTTAATGATGCCCATGGAATATCACAGGCATTAAATCAGAGTCTCTGGTGGTGGGACCTGGGTATTGGTATTATTTTGATCTCCCGGGTGACTATCCTCTACAGCCAAATTTGGGAGTTACTGATTTAGATAATAGAAGTCAATAAATGACTTTCCTACTAAATCTAACTTTCACTTGGTCAACAGAGTAGTTCATACTGAAAAAATTTGCCTTTTTTTTGTATTTTTAGAGAAAATATCTTAGTTTAATAAACTGTAAAATATTAGTACCAGTCACTTAAAAAGGAAAGTAGAAACAGAATAAATTCAGATCTGCAAAGATTACATTCTAGGATATATCCTGAGGTCCATATGCATCTCATCTATTCTATTGGAGAGAGCTTTGGGACTTGGGGAGAATTTTGTGACAAACAGAATTCAGGCAATTTAGATAATTACAAGAACCCTCTGTACCCAGAAGGTCACTTGCAAGTGGGAAATATGTTCCTATGATACACCTATAAAGTCTTCATTCCAAAGCATAAAATTTTCTTCTACTTCCTTTTAGTATTGTAAGGAATTAAGGCTCACTTGTAGCATCTGTCTCCTTTTCCATCTCCATATTGTGTGGATGAATCTTCCCAACATGGATGCACTGAAAGTAAAAAATAATTCTAACTATGGGTCACTCAAATAAGAGAAATATTTTTATTTCTAGTGAAGAAAAAAAAAAAAAAGACTTGTTACATTAGGAGAGCTGATATTGGAAAGGCTAGCTATTCAGTTGGTGGCTAGAGCATGTCCCAATATTCCCTTTAGTAGTGGCTACATGGTTTTTCAGATTCAGCATTTGACGTATGGAGAGTCAAGGGAAAGGAAATTAGTAGCTGGAATTCCGCCAGTGAAGTGTCAAATTATTCTGGTCCCTGGCCAGCTAGTGCCAACCAGTTCACTTGGATAGCCCTGTTTTCTGATTTCTGCAGGTCTGCAGGATACTTTTGGAAATGGTTCCATTTCACCTCTTCCACACCCTTTGGCTAATCTTTGTAGACTGTATGCCTACTAGCAACTTTGAAGGAGGTATCAAGTCTGCAATTGACGAGACTACAGCTAGTATCAGAAAGTCTGGCATTTGTTGTCTCCACTGTAATTTTTAGTGGCATCACAGGAAAACATAGGAAAATAGAAAGATATCAGGTATTATGGAATTGTAATATACAAGGCCTGAAGGTTAGGTATACAAGCTACCTTTTTCACATTTAATGTATTTTTTCTCTTGTAAGTGAGTTTCCCATAATCTTTGAAGGCAGTTAAAAGTGTTACTACCTGGTTCAGAGAGAGAGGGAAGGAAAGAGAAAAAGTCACCATGTTTTGTACAAAGCAAACTTGTTATTCAGTTTCCATGCCTTATTTAAGACCCAATCTTAGGGATTCTGTTCCCTTAGCAGGTCATGTGAACATACCCCAACCCTGATGCCAGGCATTATTCACTGGGCTCAGAAGAGGACATCTGGCTCAAGATGACTTATTGGTTTTATCTCCTGGGAATCTGCAATTTGGACCAAAAGTTCTAGTAAATGTAATAGGAGTTTTCAGTGTGCAGCTTTCCATGTTCAAAACAGAAAGAGACTACTCTACAAATGCTCAGAAAGATGCCAGCAAGGTACTGAGCGACAAATATGCATGTGAAGGGGATGAGGGAGAAGGAGCAAGAGAACCTGGAGACTAGAAGAGAATGAGAATGACTTAGCCCATAACTGCTTGCTTCTTGCAATTCTTGCCCTTAAATTCTGTAGATTATCCTTGTATGCTAGTAAAACTTCTTTTGTTTGTTTGCTTCTGTGTTTTAATCCAATTTACACAAGTGTGTTACTCTTAGCAAAAAGATCCCTAGGAGAGTATGCATACATCTGGTAAGTAATTGAAGCATTCCCTCCAAACTACAATATCTTCCATAAAATTTCTGATACATAAGTTTTCTACTTATCTTTCAACATTTATTGTGTACTTGATAATATGTATAGTATGTATATGAAATATGTCTATTCATATATATGTATATATGTATATCCAATTGTTTTTTAGGAAACACCCTCAAGATACTCAGCTAGTAATGCCACTTATATTCTGCCCATGTTAAAGAACCAACAAAAACTCTCTAGTAATATGTTCTTTGCATAGTGATAAAAAAAAAAATGGACTCTGGTGCCAGACTGACTAAAATATTGGGAGGATTACATGGGCTAATTTATATGTAGAACTTGGAACCATTTCTCACATACAGCCATTCAAAATTAGTATATCTTATTATTATAATGTTCATTATCATTATCATTGTAATTATTATAATATAAGCATTCAAAGTTATTGTTTTATCATTATTATTATCACTATTAAAAACTTGGTTTAGTCTCTGGAGAACTTGTTAGAAGAGGGAACTACAAGCCTAAAAGAGCAAATCCCTTTTTTTTCAAGGACTGAAAATCTATTTTTATTCAAAAGCAAATCAACCAAAATCAAATATAAAAGTACTAAGCTTAGAGTGAAGGTTTCTTCCACTTGGGCGCCAAATTAATTGTAGAACATGAAGCTGAAGGAGGTTGGACAAAGCTTGAGTTCAAGTGCTGCTTAGAAGTTGGTTGGCAACATGGCAAAGAGACATCTATGAAGATCCTGTGATCTTCAAACACCTCGCACTGTCTCATAATAAGTATGAAAGGACTATTGACATCCCTTTTGAAAGACATATGTGAACTACATGGGATCAAGAGTAACTGGTGTGTGAGGTGCCTGGGTGGCTCAGTGAGTTAAGCCTCTGCCTTTGGCTCGGGTCATGATCCTGCATTGGGCTCTCTGCTCCTCAGGGAGCCTGCTTCCTCCTCTCTCTCTCTGCCTGCCTCTCTGCTTACTTGTCATCTTGTCATATCTGTCAAATAAATAAATAAACCTTTAAAAAAAAAAAAGTAACTGATGTGGCCAGAGACTTGAGAAATATGAATACGAGCTAAAGCCAGATGCCTTCTTAAATATGTGTTGCCAAAGAAACAAAGACTATAAGAGTGTATCCTTTTCCTATACATCTATCTTAAATTTACTCTCTTAACCATTAGAGTACTTAAGATAATCATGCATTATTTAATATGTTCCATAAAGAGTTTAAGAATATCTTAGAATAGGGGCACATGGGTGGCTCAGTGGGTTAAGCCTCTGCCTTCAGCTCGGGGCATGGTCTTAAGGTCCTGGGATCGAGCCCCACATCAGGCTTTCTGCTCTGTGAGAAGCCTGCTTCCTCCCTCTCACTTTGCCTGCCCCTCTGCCTATTTGTGGTCTCCCTCTATCAAATAAATAAATAAAATATTTAAAAAAAAGAATATCTTAGAATAATGGGGTGTTTGGGTGGCTCAGTGGGTTAAGACTCTGCCTTTGGCTCTGGTCGTGATCTCAGGTCCTGTGATGGAGCCCCACATTGGGCTCTCTGCTGAGCAGGGAGCCTGTTTCCCACTCTCTCTCTGTCTGCCACTCTGCCTACTTGTGATCTGTCTCTCTGTCAAATAAATAAATAAAATCTTTAAAAAAAAAAAAAAGAATGTCTTAGAATAAGTATGGGTAAACTGTTCCATAAACTATCAGACTGTAAATACTGTAAGCTTTGTGAGCCATTGTTTTCCTTTTGCAGCTACTCATCTTTTCTTGCTGTTATAGCACAGAAATAACCATAGACAACACTTAAATGAATGAGTTTGGCTGTGTCCCAATAAAGTTTTATTTACAAAAATTGTGATAGACCAGATTCGTCCAATGCAATATCGTTTGCCAGTGCTTGTCTTAGATGATTTCAACCACTTTTCCCCTACAACTTTCACTCCCAGTAAGTACTTACTTAGAGACTTGGTTGGCACTTCAAAATTGTTTAATCTCTAATGATTGATAAAGCAAGAAAGTCCATACCACTAGAGCATGTATCTAAAGAGCCTGAAGATTGTGGTGCCTGGGTGACTCAGTCAGTTAAGCAGCTGCCTTTGGCTCAAGTCATGATTCCAGGATCCTGGGATCAAGCCCCATATCCAGCTCCCTGCTCAGTGGAGAGCCTGCTTCTCCCTCTCATCTACCTGCCGCTCTGCCTACTTGTGCTCTCTCTCTGACAAATAAAATCTTTATATAAAAAAATAAAGAGCATGAAGATAAAGAGCCTGCACTCAGAAACTGTTTAAGTGTATCAAGACAACAGGGAATACAATCTAACAATATCAATAGGGGATCCGGGTGGTAGTCATTAAACACTGCTTATATGTGGAAGATGTCTGGCTCAAAAGATGACAACTTGAGAACAGAAAATAGTCCTAGAAAATAGACATATAAAAGTCAAGCAGAACTTCATGAAGTAGGAAAGAGAGGAGGAAAAATCCAGGCACACACTGGAAGAGGAAGAGTCATTGAAATTAAGGATTCTTGGGAAAATATGAGCACTTTATGTCCACAGAACTGGATTCCCAATCTGATTGATAAAAAGGAGACTTAAATGGTATCCAAAGGAAGTCAAACAAAGAACCCATCAGATGTTACTGGAACAATGACGTCTAAACCTAGAAGAAATTCTTAGCTTCAGAACTCAATGAGGTTGATGATATAGCATCATAAGTCAGAGAAGATTGTTAGGGAAGAATGGAACTTATGGGTGTTTTATGGATGTACCAATAATTGAAGAGGATAGGTTGAGAGTTTTTTTTTTTAAGATATTGCTTTAATTTTTGAACACATGAATATATTACTTATCTAAAACTTTAACATAAGAAAGGATTATAGGGTCTTCAGAGGTTTATTAGAGGTTTATTAGATAAACTTCAGAAGTTTATCAGAGTTATTAAAATACAGTGTAATCCACTAAGATCATGAACCTCAGAGTCAGATATCTTGAATTTAAATGTCTGACACTTATTACTCTACCACATTTAGCCATTACTCTTAAGCAGGTTATTTAAATATATTTATCTTCAGTTAACTGTCCTAAAAATAAAAATATAAATATAAAAATAGCACCTACCTCATAATATTGCTATAAAAACTTAATGAGGGAAATATGCAGTGTACTTTATGTATGGTTACATAGGAAAAAAAAAACTAGTAGGGATATAGGTGTAGCATTTCCTATATTAGCATTTGTTAAAATATATTTAGATTTCTCAAGGTATAAATGTAAGAGGACCAAGTCCATTTTTACATTTTCTTTTCTATTTTGGCAAGAGCCAGAAGTCTGGGACTTTGCAAATTTTGCTAAAAACAATTTTCAGGATAGATTGGGATCCTCCGGCAAATCTGAACCCAGTCTGTGGGTTCAGGTTGAAGTTTAGAGACTACTCTACTATGAGGTAGACTGGCAAGTTTTCAGCTTGAAGAAAAATACATGGGCTCCACAATTACAAGGAAAAACTTCAATTATTTTTCCTAAAACTTTCTCAGAACCAGCAATTCCCCTGTCCTTAGATTTTTCCTGAAACCAAAAAATGAGCCAAACATTAGATAGTTATCCTTAGGAGGCTGTCAGAACCAGTCTCACAGGCCTGTTATGATTTTAATCTGAATTTCTGGAGGAGCCAAGAGAACACAAGTGTGGCCTGGTATTCGATGTGTCAATAGATGTGTCAAACAAGAGCTTTTATTCTTTTTTTTTTAAATATATTTAAGATTTATTTATTTGAGAGAATGCATGTGTGTGAAAGCAGAGAAGAGAGGCAGAAAGAGAGAAAAATCTCCTGCAGACTCCCCATTAAGCATGGAGCCTGACACAGGTCATGGGGCTTAATTCCACAGCTCTGAGATCATTATCTGAGCCAAAGTCAAGAGCTGGCCACTTAACTGAATTGAACCACCCAGGCTGCCCCAGGAACTTTTATTCTTTAGGGTTTTCTGGGGCACAGTGACCTCTCCTCCCAAACCCTGCAAAAGACTTGATTTAGATAGAAGATAGAAGAAAACTCAGTATAGGCAGAATGTCCTCAGTTTTGCATACCTCCCCAGACACAGTGGGCTTCAAGAGACTTAGTTCAGAGAGTAAGTGATATTAGCAGATGGCATATTGTCTGATGTCCACTGCCTTTTGGAGAAAATTAAAACCAGAACCCAAGTGCTATGAAAACTTGTCATAAATGATATGTTCCTTTTTCCACAATTTTCTAGATGCAAGGTGGCTTGAGCTTCCAACTGAGCTCTGTTAAACATTTCAAATATGTCTTCATTGTGATTATAAGGCACTTAAAACATCTTCCAAGCTACCTGTGTGATAATATTTAATTCATGCCAGATTTAAATATCATCTTTAGTTTCCTGAATTGAGAGGCAAAAAGTTCAAATAAGAATGAAAACAAAATTTTTAGATCCCGTGTTCTCTTAAAATGATTGAACATAAGACCCAGAGAGCCTCCAGGCATTGAAACACTTAAATTATGCTTTCACCTTGCAGAATCAATATGGTCATTTGTCATTAAACAGTTACTCAGAAGGAAAATATCAACAGCACAAGGACATTTCATTTGAATTTTCTCTTGGAACACCTCCATCAGAATCAATAGATGTATTACTAAAAAATAGTGATAACTTGGCTCCCCCAAAACTTAGTAAACTGGAGATTTCGGACTCAGGAATCTGTTCCTTGGCAAAGATTCCTGCAGATATTTCTGTCACTTCACTGATTGTTTTATTATATTAAAATATTGTATTGCTAATTTCTTAAGCCAAATAAAAATTTGAACCAAATATGCAAAATTTCAGTTTTTTCTATTGGTACCATATATGGTATTATTAACTGGACAAAAAATAATTACCTTATCTTTCACAAGAAAAAAAAGGAAAATTTAATAAAAAATACATGAAACTATTATCAAGCATTGGAAAATAGGAGCCAACAGACTTTTATCTCTCATAAAAGGTGCACAAATGAGGTAAGCGTTATAATTTCCCTGGCTTCACTTCAGTAAACTCTTCTAAGAATGCAGTTCTGGGAAGAGGGACTGAAACAGATCAAGGTCGTTTTGTTGAGTTGAGGAAATAGAGATTCAACTGTGAGAAAGTTGAGGCAGGAAGAATTTTTTGGCCAGGGACTTAGAAGGATTGAGTTTATATAGAGAGGGAGTACCTCAGGAATCTATATAGAAGTCTACTTGGGTGTGTTGCTGAAGACCAAGTTGTATATGTATTAAGTGAAGCTCAATGATACCAAGCAACAAACAAAATTATTAACTACACAATTCCTGAGCTCACATGGGGCTAGACGTTATTCATATTCCAACCAGCCAGAGAATAGAATGCTCATTAAAAATTCAAGGTATTTATCAGAGACCCAGGAGTCAGAATTTAGTAGTAATGCTACACTGGATAAAAGGCTATTTTAAAACTTTTCTAACAAGGATTAAAATTAATCTAAAAAGATCAAATTGATTGGCAAGTGGTTTACTTGCCTACCAAAATAAACTTCAATAATTTTTAAATGAAGACAACAAATTTCACTATATTATCTGTGAAAGGGAGGTGTATGCAAAATGGAGGCCAAAGGGTCTATAAGACCAAAGAATGACAAGTCCAGCTTGATGAGAAATGGCTTATTCAGTGGACTTACTGTACAGAATCCTGTCTTAGGCAGTTGGAAGGTGAGTAGATCACTGTAACTACCTCCTTTAAGCTCTGCTTTTATAGCCCTAGAAGCTGAAAGTACATGCTAAGGAACCACCCAAGAAGAGAATGTTTAAGAGCTTGCGTGTGCTCTCTCTCATATACATACATACATACATACATTTAAAAATTTAGAAAAAAAGTGTAGGTATATGTCAGAACCATATCTCTGGGAAGATCAAGGGTGTTATGCCCTGAGGGTATACTTAAGGGTACTAGTTAAACAAAAGGAAACCATGTGAGAAGGGGGAGGGAGTCTGTACTCAGGAAGCTTTCAAATCACAGAATGGTCATCTTGGTATATTTGTTCAAGACAGTCTCGTTCACACCATAGCTGTGATATATACCATCCTATCAAAAAACCAACAGGATCTGATCCAAAATTAGTAAAATGTAAAGACTTGGAAAAATGTCATCTATAACCGTCTATGTAAAAACAAGCATAGAAGTGATAGAAATTAAAGACTAGACAAAGACCTTAAAGGTGTGTGTGTGTGTGTATGGGATATATATATTGAAAATTATATATATATGAAATATGCATATTTTATATATATATATATATAATGTATGGATGTTGAAAAAATAACTGAACAGACTTAAACTTGTACTTGACACTGAAGAATGTATCAGTGAATTTCAAGTTCTAACAATAGAAAGCATCTAAACTGAGGCACACAGGCAGAAAGAAATAAAACAAGCAAAATGTAAAAAGCCTCAGTGATTTGTAGAGCAACATCAAGTGGTCAAACATACATATCATTTGAGTATAAGGGGAAAAAAATAGTGGGTCAAAACAGTGTGTAATAAAATAACAGCTAATTTTTTTTCAAAGTGATGAAAGTCCAAGAAGCTGATGAACATTAAGCAAGATAAACAGAGAAATCATACCACTGGAAAACAGTGATAAAGGGAAAACTTCACAGCAGCCAGAGAAATAAGTCACAATACATATAACAGAACAAAGATAAGAATGATCTCTGACTTTTCATGAGGAAAAAGAAAAAAAAAGGTATATCAGTAGACAGAGTTTTCACTGACAAAGTTTCTGAAAACAATTATAATTTTACATGTAGTAAAATATCCTTCAAACATAAAAGGAAAATGAAACCATTTTCATACAAACAGTACCTAGGAAAATTTGATGTCTGCAGACCTACACTATAAGATGTATTAAAGTTCTTTAGATGAAAACCCGAATCTTCAAAAATGAATAAAGAATGTAAAACATGTTTAAAATGTGTAAAAAATACAATTTTTTTCACTTTACAATTATTTAGATTTGAGACTAGAGCATATGACTTATAACAATGAATTGTAACATACGTGGCGGTGAAACATATGGCAGCCATAGCACAAAGAAAAGGAAGGGGAAATGAAGGTATATTGTTGTAAGATTCATACACCATACATGAGGCACTGTAATAATATCTGAATATAGACAATGATACATTAAAATTGTATACTGTAAATCTTAGAACAACCACTAAAGAGCAAAACAGAGATATAGCTTATAAGTCAAAAAAACACATAAAACTAAATAATAAAAAAAAATCAAAAAAAGAAAAGGAGAAAAATGAAGAACAGAAGCAAGTATAAAACAAGTAGAATAATTCAGGACTTAAACACATCCAGATCAAAAAGTAAATATAAATATTCTGTGTAACACCAAATAAAAGATAATGATTGTTAGACTGATAAAAAGGCAACATCCAACTATGTTCTATTTATAAGAAACACATTTAAAACATGGAGCACATATATTTTTAAGTAAAAGGATGAAAAATTATAAAATAAGAAAGTGGCAGTGGCTATTGAATATCACAAAAGTAGATTTCAGGATAAGGAATTTGACCTTTGATAAAGAATAATGCTTAATAACAAGGGTCAATTCAACAAGTGACACTACAGACAAAGGGCTGATATCCAAAATCTATAAAGAACTTCTCAAACTCAACACCCAAAAAACAAGTAAGTCAAAAATGTGCATTTCAGTATTTAGAAAAGTACTTGCGTCACAGTAAATAGATACTGATTAAATGAATACATAAGTATGTCATTGTAACATGTATAGAATCATGGTTTGCATTTTTGTATTTTAAGTTAGTAATTCACCAGATTCTCCACTTCTAATTATTGAGTTTGAGTTACTTATACCCTACCATGTCTAATTCTAGCTTGCAGCTTCTATCATACTCTATGCTCACAAACCAGATAATCAAGCTTTTAAGGACTGTGTATTAAATAAATGTAATTAGGCACTCAGAAAGGGTGTAATGACTTTTCATACATTTAGGCATGGCTTTAAATCTAGAGTTTGGGCTTTAAATCTAATAGCTCAGGAGAACTATTTTGTCAAAATTCACATTTGGGACCATATTTTTAAGACTAGACAGTGGTTTCCAAAAGTCTGACCTCCATAAAAATAGGGTATTGCATTGCTAGAAGAATCATTCCTTTTGTAGAAAATGGCCATTCTAACATTGGATATGTGTCCTCTCTGACAAATGAATTCTAGTGTTCAGGACTCTGAACCAGACAGCTGTCACAGCACCACTGAGGATTCCTCTAAATTGCAGCAGATGGTGCTACTTATTTGGCCATCTAATGCTATTCTGAAGTATCAGTTGGCCAACTGCTGTGGTGGAGGTATGAAAATAAGAGATTTATTTACAGCCAGAGGATGCAAGCACAAATGTTTTGGGATGCAGAATTTAAACTGATATGGAAAAATTGTGTACAACAAACTACCAAACCAGATCTATTAGAGGGTGTGGTTACCAAGCCCCTGCCCTCAAATGAAAGCAGTCTTGGAAAATACAACTTCCTTGGCCAGCTGTACTATAATCTCTTCCATGCCTTTTTCTCCTGAGACACACACATGCTCACAGGCATATGCACACATGCACACAAATAGAGCACATGTATTTCTACACATACAGTTGCTAATCAGTCTGACATTTAAATTTAATACTTCTTAGGAACCAGCTGGGTCACCTGTGGCTGGTCTGTGGAAATATGCACAGCATGTGTCAGTGGCCTCCATCAGAAGTGAGAGCCTTTCTCAGCTCCAGCTTTAAGGTAGCAGCTGCAGTCCTATGTAGCTTTTTATCAGCACACAACAATCTGGGCTTTCTGCATTACAGAGATATCAAATATTCTGGTCATGCCTTTGGTCAACTCCATAGCTGCTATGGCTCACTTCTTATCAGAATTACATCTAGTCAAACAACACTCTGCTTACCACTGCTTGAATATAGTTTTTTAAACTCTAATTTATATCATTAACTATATATAAAACCTAAAGGTAGCTTACAATAGCTATTAAATAGAATACTAGTGCACTGCAAACTCTCTTTGTAAGGTCAGTAAATTTCTACTATGTGTATAGTGAATTTCTTACTTGAGAAATATTAACTAATTAAATTATCCAACCAAACATCAATTTAAATTGGTATACTATGTTACCCCCTTTTAAGGGGGTAACTTATACACAGAAAACTTAGAGATTATTTCTAGGCATATATACTGGAGACCCAACATATAGGTGGGATATGAACTGGAAATACCAAAATACAGATCAAAATGACAGATTAAAATAAACCTAAGTAATCAATGGATCAGCTTTGCATGGTTTGTCGAGAAAAGTGAGATTGTCATGGATGAAAAAGCCTTTAAAACACAAAGAGTACCTAACCATGGAGAAGAGGAAGGCCCCCAAATTGATCAAGATCAAAGGGAACTAGGAACTCCCAAGGAAGATGGCAGAGTAGGAGGATCCTGAGCTCACCTTATCCCATGGACACACTGAGATAACAGTCACATCACTGCAACTAACCCAGAAAGCTACTTGAAGACTGACAGAAAACCTTCCATAGTTAACTGTAGAGAGGAGGCCACATCAAAAAGGGTAGGAGGGACAGAGACACAGTTGGGAACCAAACCCTTATCAAGACTAACCACAAATGGGAGGGATACCACAAGGACAGAGAAGCAGGAGGATCAGACCCTACACCAGGTCCTCTAGGCATGGGGGACCTGCAGTAGAAACATTTGGCTTTGAAAACCAGTGAATCTTAACAAGTATTTATAATTATCAGGGCTTAGCTTGGGTACTTTAAAAATCAGAGGGCTGAGCTCTGAGACAGCCATAGAAAACTGAATTCCTGTCCTTAAAGAGCCAGCATAACAAAAAACCTGGCTGAGATATAGCATGGAAATAGCAATTTGAGAAGCGTGTAGGGTGTACAGAAGGTGGGTTATTTACTAATCTCAGAATGTGCACTGGAAGAGCAGGAAACTTTAGAAACAAAAGTGTCTGTAGGTACCATTTCTCTCCAACCCCTTTTCTAGATAGCTGGACACTTGAAGGAACCAGCAAGAATACTCATTAACTATTTTCCTAGCATTGCGTATCCTACCACCATGCTCTTCTATTGATATGCCCCATCCAACCTGAACTCACTTGGCTTTCATCCTTCAAAAGCAACTCCTGCCCCCACACATCCTGAAACAGCTCCAGGAGGGACCTGAGCTACTTCAAAGTGACTCCTGCCCCTGGGAGAGGGGAAGATAAGCACATTTACCAATGTGCCTATAGTCCCAGGAGTAGAACCTTTAGTTGTCAGCACAATGAGTACCCTGCTGATCTGTCCCAGACTGGGTCAGGCATCTGGTATGGCTGTCCACATAGCCTACCAAGGAAAGTTTCTCAGAAGACAAGGCAAGCAAAGTGCCCTGAAAATTGGTGTGACACAGTCCAAGCAGATGGGTTAAGGGCAAGGCAAATGTAGCTCAGCTATAATAGCAGGACACACATGGCCTACATGGGGGACACCCATGAAGTACTTGGTTCTGGTGAACAGAGGATAATAAATAGTAGACTGGAGGAAGCTGAACAGAGTAATGGAATGCAACCAAGCTGAACAGAACAAAGAATAATAAAACATAAAAATGGGTAAATATATAGGTAAAAATAGGTGAAGGGATCTCAGTGACATCATCAAACACAGTAACATTTGCATTCTAAGGAATCTAGAAGGGGAATAGAGAGATAAGGAGGCAGAAAAACTTATTTTAAGAAATAGTAGCTGAAAACTGAGCTATTCTGGGAATGAAAACAAATACACAGATCCAGGAGGCACAGAGAGCCTGCAACAAATTAGCCTAATGAGGTTCACACCAAGACACATAATAATTATAATGGCAAAAATTAGTGATAAAGAGAGAATGTTAAGATCAGTAAAACAAAACAGTAGCATACACATAAGGCTCTCAGCTAATTTTTCAGCAGAAACTTTGCAGGCCAGAAGAAAGTGGCATGATATATTCAAAGTGCTAAAACAAAACAAAACAATCAAAAACATGCAACCAGGAATAGTCTTCTCAGCAAAGCTATCATTCAGAGTAGAAGAGATAAAAAGTTTCCCAGACCAAAAAAAGTTAAAGAAGTTTATCACCACTAAACCAGGCTTATAAGAAATGTTAAAGGGAAATCTTAGAGTGAAAGAAAAAGCTACAATCAGGAGTAAGAAAATTATGAAGGGAAAGGAAATTCACTAATAAATACAAACATATTCAAAGTAGTAGAATAGCCATTTATAAAACTAATACAGATGTTAAAGCACAAAATTAGTAAAATCACTTATATCTACAAAAACCAGTCAAGGATTCACAAAATAAAAGGATGTGAAGTATGACATCATATACATAAAATGAAGTGGATGAGTGAAAGGGGTTTTAGAAGGGGTTCAAATTTAAGTGACCATCAACTTAATGTAGACCGCTATATGCATAAAATGTTGCATATGAACCTAATGTTAACCACAAATCAAAACCACATAATAGACACAAAAAATAGAAATCCAAGCATGTCATTAAATAAAACTATCAAACTACAAGGGAAGACAGCAAGAGAAGAACTATAAAAGCAACCATAAAACAAGTAACAGAGAACATTGCACTAGTAGGGCACTATAGGACTTCTTCATAAGGACACTGCTTTTAAGATCAGAAGACATAACTGACTTTCCCAATACATAGAAACAAGCACAGTTATACAAAATGAGGAGACAGAGGAATATTTCCTAAATGAAAGATCAGGATAAAACCATAACAAGAGAGCTAAACAAAACAAAGATGAGCAATGTGCTTGATACAGAATTCAAATTAATATCATAAAGATACTCAGTAGCCTTGAGAAAAGAGCAGAGGCAATAAATACACGACTTTCAATAATTACTTTAAATGGGAATGGACTGAAGCACTAATCAAAGGCATAAGATGACTAAATGGATAACAAAGCAGGATCCATCTATATGCTGCCTACAAGAAATTCACTTCATACCTAAAGACACATGCAGGATGAAAGTGAAGGGATAGAAGAATGTTTGCCATGAAGAAGGAAGCAAAAAGAAAGCTGTGATAGTAAAGCTTATATCAAACAAAATGGACTTTCAAAGACTGTAACAAGAGACAGATACCACATAATGATGAAAGAAACAACCCAACAAGAGGATATAGCAATTGAAAAATCTATGTACCCAAGATAGAAGCACCTAAATAAATAAAACAACTATTGACAGACATAAAGGAAGAAATTGGCAGTAATATAATAATAGTAA
Source organism: Mustela putorius furo (assembly GCF_011764305.1). Taxonomy (NCBI): domain Eukaryota; kingdom Metazoa; phylum Chordata; class Mammalia; order Carnivora; family Mustelidae; genus Mustela; species Mustela putorius. The sequence goes on from NW_025421987.1 coordinate 79,899,103, forward strand.
GGGATTTTAACGCCCTGCCTTCATCAATGGGCAGGTCATCCACACAGAAAATTGACATGGCAACAGTGGCTTTGACACATTGGACCAGATGAATCTAACAGATATATTCAGAACATTCCATCCCAGCAGAAGACACATTCTTTTCAAGTGTGCATGGAATATGCTTTAGAATAAAGCACATGTTAGGCTACAAAAGAAGTCTCAGTAAATGCAAAAGGACTGAAATCATATCGTGCATCTTTTCCTACTGCAACACTATGAAACTAAAAACGAATCATAAGAAAAAACCCTGGAGATAATGTGCTACTAAACAATAAATGGGTCAGCCAAGAAATTAAAGAAGAAATAAAGAAAAATACATGGAGACAAGTGAAAATGAAAACACAGCAGTCCAAAATCTTTGGGATGAAGGCAAAGCTGTTCTAAGAGAAAAGATTATTGCAATATATGCCTACCTTTAGAAGCAAGAATAATCTTAAATAAACAACCTAACAAACTAAAGGAGATAGAAAAAGAACAAACAAAGCCCAAAGCCAGTAGAAGAAAGGATATTATAAAGATTAGAGCAGAAGTAAATGAGACTAAAAAACCTACAGAACAGATTCATGAAATCTATAACTGATTCTTTGAAAATAAAATTTATAATTCTTTATCCAGATTCCTCAAAAAAAGAGGACTCAAATAAGTAAAATAAAATATGAAGTAGAAGAAAGAACAACTGATACCACAGAAATACAAAGGATTATAAGAGAATATTATAAAATACTATATGCCAAAAAACTGGACAACCTGGAAGAAATGAATAAATTCCTTCTAAAATAACCCTCCAAAACTGAATTGGGAATAAATGGAAAATTTGAACAGACTTATTACCAGCAATGAAATTCAATCAATAACTAAAACACTTCCAACAAATAAAATTCCAGGAGTAGATGGCTTCAGAAGTACATTCTACCAAACATAAAAAGAAGAGTTAATATCTATTCTTATCAAACTATTCCAAAAATAGAAGAGGAAGGATAGCTTCCAAAGTATAAGGCCAGCATGAACCTGATAACAAAACCAGATAAAGATTATCATATCATATTGATTGAATGTGAATAATGAACCACCCTTACACCTCTGGAATAAATACCACTTGATTGTGGTGAATGTTTTTTTAAATATATTGTTGGATTCAATTTCCTAGTATTTTGTTGAGGATTTTTACATCTATGTTTATCAGAGATATTGGCCTGTAGTATTCTTTTTTTTTTTTATAATAAGATATTATAAAAGATATTATAAAAAAAAGAATTCTTTTTTTTTATAATAAGATATTATAAAAGATATTATAAAAAAAAGAATTCTTTTTTTTTATAATAAGATATTATAAAAGATATTATAAAAAAAAGAATACTACAGGCCAATATCTCTGATAAACATAGATGTAAAAATCCTCAACAAAATACTAGGAAATTGAATCCAACAATATATTTAAAAAAACATTCACCACAATCAAGTGGTATTTATTCCAGAGGTGTAAGGGTGGTTCATTATTCACATTCAATCAATATGATATGATAATCAATATGATCCACATTCACAAGTGAAAAGATAAAAACCATATGATTATCTCCATAGATGTAAAAGAAAAAAAAAAGACATTTGACAAAGTTCAATATCTATTCGTGATAAAAACTTTCAACAAAATAGGTTTATAAGGAATATATCTGAACATAACAAAGACCATACATGAAAAACCCATAGCTGACATCATACTCAGTGAAAAACTGAGAGGTTTCATGTTAGATCAGGAATAAACCGTGGATGTCCATTTTCACCACTTTGATTCAATGTAGTACTGAGTGTCCTAGCATAGCAATCAGACAAGAAAAAGAAATAAAAGGTATCCAAATTGGCAAGAAAGAAGTAAACTTTTCTTATTTGCAGATGACACAATGCTATATAGGAAAATTCTTAAGAGTCTACCAAAAAGCAGTTAGAACTGATAAATGAATTTAGTAATGTTGCAGGATACAAAATTAATGTACAGAAAACTGTTCCATTTCTATACATTAATAATAAGGTAGCAGAAAAAGAAATTAAAAATACAGTCACATCTACAAATTGCAACAAAAATAGTAAAATACCTAGGAATAATCTTAAAAGAGGTAAAAGACCTATATTCCAAGAACTACAAAACTACAAAAGCCATGATATGGAAGCAACTTGAATATCTATCCATAGATGAATGGATAAAGAAGATTTACACACACACACACACACACACACACACACACAATGGAATATTACTCAGCTATCAAAAAATAGTGAGATCTTGCCATTTGTAAAAACACAGTCGCATTTACAGGGTATAATGCTAAGTGAAATACGTTAGAGCAAGACAAATACTTTATGATGTCATTCACATGTGGAATTTTAGAAACAAAGAAAGACAACAACATTCTTAATTAAATACAGAGAACAGACTGGTGTTTGTTAGAGAAGTGGGCAGGGGATGAATGAATTAGATAAAGGGGACTACTGATCTTGATGAGTACTGAGTATTGTATAAGAATTGCTGAATCCTATTTACACCTGAAACTAATATAACACTGTATGTTAATTGTACTTCAAATAAGCAGATCAAAAGGAGCTAAAAATTGAAATTGCCTTAAGTGTGTACATACATATAAACATACAAAAACTCTTACATTGAAGTTGAGAATTGTCCCAGAATGACATTGTAGCATTAAATAGGTAAAACTTTTTAAATAAAAAGAGCCAGGGGTGAATATCAACTACAGAATAGATGGAGAGAAAACATCCATCATCACAGCATGCAAAGTGCCCTGGGGACTAGTGAGCTGGAAGCAGAAAGGCCTGTGAATGCTTTTCTCCTTTAGAAAATATTATCAAGGATCTCTCTACCAATAATCTTTCCAGGAGGTTCTAAATCCTTGAAATGCCTGTAAGAAAATTTAGGGGCAAAAGTGTCTTTCATACCATTAGGAAAGTAAAAGCCAGCAGAAATTGCAGACTTCAAGCTCTTGGCATTTATCAAGTTTTTTTGTCTGATAGCTCTGGTCATAACTGATTTCCTTTTGCCCCAGGTTAACTCTTTGCCCTGACTTGAGATTTATGGCTCAACTTGTTTAATTCCTATTAATTTCTTTTCATGAAAAATATGTTTGCTTACTTACTTGCTTACTGCCTTACTTCCTGACTATTCAACCTTCACTCCATCTCTTATCCTTTGCTTCCATCTCTTCTTCCAACTCTCATAAGGTGAATTAGGACTGATACTCAGTTTGCCATTTACATTTCAAGCTTGTGAACTATACCTGTGTTGCAGTCCATTTCACACTATCTGGAAGAAGCACTATAGACACAGTTTTAAAATGGGAAAATTGCAACTACTCAGGTCAAAACTGATAAATCTGACTTAGAAAATCTGTATTATAATGGTTAATATTTATGCAGTATTAAGGGATAAGGTCTGTTTTGACTTCACATGCTCACATCATTTAATTCTCTACCAACTCTTTGATATAAGTAGTAATTAACTTCATTTTACTAATGAGGAAGCTGAGGAACAAAGAGATTAAGTAATATACCTACTAATATACCTACTACTTCTAGAAAACGGCAGGACTAGTGTTTGAACCTAGGCAGTCTAGAGTCAGTGCCTCCTACTATTGTGTTGTATGTGATCTTCTTGAGTAATGAAAGACATTAAGGAAAAAAATCATAGTTCTATTAGGACAGTATATAAATTATCATTGAAAATTATAATTTTCAAGAATATCTTTGGATTACTGACATAATAAACCTCTATGTACTCATCAAGAAATCAGATTCTAGAGAGCCTGAGAAAGTTAGATTGAAGAGTCTGTAGTCACCCATATCTAGATTGAATACAATGAGAAAATCTCTCATGGCAGGTGGAATCTTAGAAAGTTTCCAAAGCTCTTAGGAAATTGAAGTGGTTGTTTATTTTTAGTTGTCAGGTATATCTTTAGTTCCATTCAATCCTAAGCTTCAAATAGAGGTAGATGTTCATAGAAGTTATATGCCTATAAGATAGTTTAGATATATAATTGGGATTCCTGTTCTTACCAAGGTGGGGAGATAGTGTTATTGTACCACATAAAATGGAAATTCATGTTTGACTGATGAAGGCAATGTCAATAAAACACTATATTGAGCTCAAAATAATAAGATATTATGATGGGCTTGGTGTGACCTTAATTAATCATCAATTGGCACTACTGTTCATTATATAAAGACTATGCAGCAATTCTAATATCTTGGGGAAAAGGACTAGGGATGGTCCACAAGTGGATAAGTATAATTAGATATGTCAACATTTCGCATGATGATTGGTGCTATTATTTGAATGTTTGTGTTTCCCAGATTTTGTATGTTGAAAACTTAGTGCCCAATGTGATGGTATTATGAGGTGGGTGATTAGGTCCCAAATTAGTACATTTATAAAGGAGGCCCAAGTAAACTTGCTCCTTCTGTCATGTAAGGATACAACCGATAAGACCTAGGAAGACTCTTCCTAGTACCCTGTTCTTAGATGTCCAGCCTCCTGAGAAATAAAATTCTGCTGTTTATAAGGCACTCAATCAATAATATTTTGTTAAAGTAGCCTGCATGGACTGAGACAATTGACAATCTGTTTTTAGTTATGTTTTTCATGCAACTGGGTGCTTTGTAAGTCTGTCTGTCTCTATGTCCTGAAGTTAATCTGGGTAGTCATCTCATGAAGGATGCATTTTGCCAGGATTACTACTAAAAAATACTGTTGAACCAGAAACATATTCGGAATGAGTGAGGATGCTCTGAGGTGATAGTAGATGGCATTGTGAAGAAAATGTTAATATTTCCATGTTTTTGCCTGCTCAGTGCTTTCTGAGCAAAGATTGCTGGCAGCATGGGTTAAAGGATGATTGAATAGCAATACTAATATAGAAACTCCTGGAAAAATTTAAAGATTTATTTTTCTGAATGCCTGTGTTTACATTTCATAGAGTAATAAAATTTGGAGCCATCTGTTTACATTTAAAAGGGTAGTTGTCATAAATACCTAGTGATCTTCTCCATCTTTTCCCAGAAAGAATTTGTTTTTGTTAGAGAGAAAAAATTTTATCTCCCTGTCTCTGGGAGAGAAGTTCCTATATAAGCTCTAAAATGTATATCTTTGGAGTTCCTCATCCATAGTGTAAAGCCCCCTTTTGTGCATGCAGGTGACATCTGCCCTCATTACCTTATCCTAGAGTGGAGAAGAATACTAATGCTGAGGTTGTTATATAAGTGAATAATTTGCTCTTCTCTGATGCAGAAGCCTCCAGGTTTAAAAAAAGTACAGGTAATAAAAAAACTTACCATTCATCTTATAAATAATATTATTCTAAGGTCTGATTAACCAGTATGTTTGTTCTACATGAATGCCTCCCAGAAAAACTGCTTCTCAGTTTTGGTTGTGCAAGATGTTCATGTGTTGCAGAAGTAAACAGGATCACATAATTAAGTAAGTTTGAGAAAAGTGATGTACCATATCCCTCTCTAGGATATTTACAATTTGAGGTCTGCAGAGCCCTATAATAAAGAAATATGTTCAGTGTTTATTTAGGATTTACAAATTAGAAAATAGAATGTCCTCAAAGCATTGTCTTATCCCCTCTAAATTTGTCAAAAGAGTATCTGGAAGTTACTGCTGTATTCATGGTTTATTTTCTGTCTAAATGCCCTGGAAGAGTTACAAGTTCATGTCCTCTTTTATCCCATTGTCCTCAAAGTCATAGAAGAAATCATTCTACTGAGCATCTAAAAGCAATGACTATTCACAAAGAGCAGTGCTTTTCAATACTGACAGCACATTAGAATCATGCAGACAGCTTTAAAAAATACCAATGCCTGTGTCCAAATCGCACCAATTAAAGAGAGCCTCTGAGGATGAGTCTTGGAATCTGTAAGATTTAAAAGCTTCCCAGGTGACTCTTATGTGCAGCCAGGCTTAAGAACCACGACACAGAGCAGTGGCTCTCAAACTTTAATGAATGTGGGTATCACTGGCATATGAATGTAAATATCTGCAGAGCTTATTATTCAGCAGGTCTGAGGTAGGCTAGAAATCTCCTTTTTAAAAAAATATTCCAGATGATTCTGATAAAGTTCCTCAGTGACCACACCTTAGAGATACATTGTTATAGGCTGAACCTACCATTCTGCCTGCTTCTTGACCATTAATCAAGAATTCCATCTTTGGGAAAACAGAGGGTGATTTTCTAACTCTCCCTATTGTACCTCTCAATCCATGTCCTTTTGCAGACACAAGAAGTTTGAAATTACTTTAAAATTCTAATAACAATGTCCTGTCCCACTTTTAATGCCCCCAGCAGAATTCTAGATGAGGATGGACAATCTAACCCCCAGCATCTAGACTCAGTTGTAAGAAGAAAAGCCCAGGCACTCTAAGAATAGTCTTCCTTGATAATTCTTAAGTCTAGCTTCTCAAGGTAGTCACTCCACCTTTAGACCTCAATTGCAAATGAGGGAGAATGAGACATGTACAAACATGAACTTCTTTCAGAAAATATGAAAAAAATAAAAGCTTCTTATTTTGATAATGCTCAAATAGTTCCCATCAAAACAATATTCTGTAAATAGCAACTATGAACTCTAGACAGAATACTGAAAATATCTACTCAAGTGACTAGAGAGAAAACAAAAATGCCCAAACATCAGAGGGCAATCAACACCTAAAAGAAATTATATCAGGTTAGCTTACCATTTTTCATCTTTGTTAGCCCAAGAGCAGACCATCGTTGGTGTGCAAAGTGGATAAAGCCCAGAGAAGACAAACCAGAATATGGAGAAAGCAGAATACAGAATATGGGAAATCCACAGGACCTGGAAGGTGAAGCAGAGAATCCTAGAAAGAAGAGAACAACAGGGAAGTCCCAAACTTTTCAAATAACTCTGCTCAAATCTCTTCAACTACAAACTTCAAAACCCTTCAAATACACATTCAAGAGGCAGCTCCCAAGTAGCCCAGTTAAGGCTTTAAAAAAAAAAAAAAAAAGACTATAAATTCAGAGTTCATAGTTTCTCTTTATTAGACTGTATCAGAATCCAAAACTACAACAAGTGATTCATAATATCTGTTTACATTCCAAAATTAACTGATATATTAAAGCTGTAAGAATATGACATATATTCAAGAGAAAAAAATAAAGTCCAAACTCAACGTAATGCAGATGTTGGAATTACCAGTGGTTTTAAAGCAGCTTTTAAAAGAATGCTCAGTGAAGTAAATAAAAATGTGTTAAAAAAATTAGAAATAATCTCAGTTGAGAAATAGAAATATAAAAAGTAACTAAGGGTTCTGATATATAATTCCAGTGTGTGGAGAAGAGGGGTTTCCCCACACATACAAGCAATTTCCAGAGACCAGCTGTATATCCTATAATTCAGTTCGATTCTGATTCTGTTGACCTGAAGATAGTATTAGATTCCACAGGTTAAGGGCTCAGGCCCACAAAACTGCCCCACCTCAACTTCAGAGGCCAGTTACAAGTCCAGATTGTCACCTGGGCTTCTGACCAATGGCCTATAAACTGAAGATATCAATGATTCCCCCACCCCCACCACCAACTTCCTGTTCCTTGGATTCCATTAATTTCCTAGAGTCGTTCACAGAACTCAAAGAACATTTTACTTACTAGATCTCTAGCTTATTATAAAAAGATCTATTCAGGAACAGTGAAAGGAAAGCTATGCATAGGGCAAGATACCGGAAAGAGGAAGGAGCATTCATGAACTCCAAGCACATCACTCTCCAAACTTCCATGTGTTCACCAACCTGAAAGCACATGCTTTTGGAGTTTTCTTTACCTAGGCATGATTGATTAAATCATTGTCTATTGATGATGATTCAACCTCCAGGCCTTCTTTTCTCCTAGGAGAATAAGGGTATGGGACTAAAAATTCTAACCTTCTAATCATGGGCTTGGTTCCCCTGACAGCCTGCCCCAGTGATTAGGTTAAGTCTAAAACTCATCTCACTAATTTAAACTCAGGTGTGGTTGAAAGGGTTTTGTTAGGAATATTAGGACACCTTTATCACTCCTATAACTTTGGAAATTACAAAGGTTTCAGGAGTTGTGGGCCAGAAATGGGGACAAAGACTATATGTGTGTGTGTGTGTGTGTGTGTGTGTGTGTGTGACTATATATATACACACACACCCCTATATACATAATGCTTTAATTTGATTTAATCACAGTATCATGAAATACAAATAGAATTCTAGAAATTAAAAAAAGTATCTGATATAAAACATTCTGTGGATGTGCTTAATAGCAAAATGAAAATTTCTAAAGAAAGAGTCAATGAATTCAAAGATACACCAATAGAAATTACCCAATCTGAAGAAGAGAAAAAAAAATAGTAATGCCTCAGAAGTCTGTAGGGCAATACTAGAAGATACAGAATACATGTTAGTGGAGTCCTATAGGGCTTTCTGAAAAAACATTTGAAGACATATAAGATCCAAAACTTCCCTAAATTTGATGAAAGATAAATTTATAAAGATTTCAGCAAACCCCAGGCAGAGCAAGTACCAACAAATTCCCTCAAGTATGCCAGTAAAACTGCCAAAGGTCAAATATAAAATCTTTAAAGCAACCAGAGAAAAATAATATTGAATACACAAAAAAAATCAGTCAACACTGGCTTCTCATTAGAAATAATTGAGATCCAAAGACAACTGACCTGTGTAGAAGATGGTCCAGGAATAAATACAGGGATGGGAATTGGGGAAACACAATAATTTAACAGAGCCATCGAGGTGAGAATGAAGAAAATATTGAAAACTCAAGATGGTATGCTATGACTAAATATTACAGATAAAAATGAACATAGAGAAAATTCCACCATTAATCATAGAATAAAGGAGAAATGGAACATTAATGTGGCACATATCACCATAGGGCAGTATGCATATAATATCCCAAGGTTATGACTTGTACAGTGCTTCTCCCATGCTATGGTATCATATAAAGAAGCCCATGTTCTTCACCTACCCACCCTTCCCCGACTACACAAACACTTCCATTTACCTTATAAGAATAGCTCTCCAATGCTAGTTCTGCTCCATTTGTACTATATAATATAGCTATATATTTCAAAAGCCTCTAACATTTGTATACTTTAACATGATAATTTTAATTTGATTAATTTAGCGCAAGGAGAGTATGTGAAATGCAGACAAATATTTATATAAAAGAGTATTCAACAGAGTTTTATTTATAAACCTTGTTTAGAAATAGCATTAACAGAATAATACTGTTAAAGTAACAGAATTACTTTATGGGTAATTTGCAAATATTTCACAAGTACCATGTATATTTGATACTTTAAAAAAAGAAATAAAAGTAGAAAAATAAATATGGTTCCTAAAGAAACCAAGACTGTCCAGCTGTGAGCTGTAGCTAAAGTAATGAGGCATGGTAGCGAGAAGTTGGAGTCTAGGTGAGACGGTGCATCACAAACTGGATAAGGAATCAAAAGCCCAGGCATATATGGCAAGTAATACGAGTCAGGACACTCATGATTTAGGGAAATTAGAAAACTGGCAGGCACGGGACACAGATACATAAGCAAAAGAAGATCAGATGGATAAAACAGAATAGGTAGCAAGTGCTCAAATAGAAAGTCAGAAACCAGGAAAGAATGAAAATCACGTTACTGAAGGCAAATGGGAAGCTTCCTCTGTGCTCTGAGCTAGAATAGATAGCTGAGGCTTTGGCCAGTTCAGAGTCCATATAGGAAAGGAGATCAATCAGTAAACCTAACGAGAAGGTAAAGGTGGAGCATGGATTTCTGAAATCTTTTATGCAGCTGACACCAGAAAAGAAAGAGGCAGGAAGAAGGGAGAGGGAGAGAGAAAAAGAATATGAATGAGGCTAAGGGTATCCAAAACGTGCTGGATAGAAGAGCAAACCAAGGCAGAAATCAGGGCACTGGGACTATACAGATCTACAGTGTGGCTTATTCGCAAGTGTATGATCTAAAATGTTACAAATGAAAGAAGAATTATATTAAACTGTAGATTGCATATATTTAATATATTTAATATATGCAATCTACAGTTTAATATAAATGCAGTAAATGCAATGCTTATTATCTACAAATATTCCTTTCATTTTTCAGAAGAACATATCCTATTTCTGTTACAGGAATGTATAAGCATTTATTGTATTCTGCAGACTGTATTTCACTAAAATACTGCCATTTGTTTCCTTGCTAACATTCTACAGTAGAAATACCAAGTATTAGAATTTGCTGACTTCATATTTTTGATCTGTTAACAAAGTTCTGCTACAGGTGCATCCTTTGAAAGCTTACAATCACATAAATGAAAATTTACAATCTATTCTTCACTTTAATTAATAGAGTGAATAGAGAATCTATAGATATTTTCTGACATCTTAACAGCTTTTCACTAATTTAAAAGAGACACTCTGGCCCCAGCACTGTGCCTGTAAAATGCCAACTGCCCTCTTGTCTATGTTAATAACAAAATAAATTTCCTATGACAATTTCTTTCAATTTAGAGTTTATCTCAATCAAACATATTAATAGTTATATTCACTTCATTTAAAATTAACCACATCTTCTGTTCAAATGTTTCTGGAATTGATCTAGAATGTCTGCAGAGATAATAAGATTAAGGTGAATGAAGCAGTGAATAGTATAACATAGCCTAATTATATACCATACTCCCATTCACCTTAATTTGAGAAAGAGCAGAAGCTGGATGGAATTCAAAAGGCAGCAGATTGAAAATGGATAAAAAGACTTTTTATGTGGTGCATAATCAGCTTTCGGAATTCACTGCTGCAGGATATTTCTCAGGCTAAAATTTAGTAAAGTTTCAAGATAAGAATAAGAATGGCATCTGTGGGTACACTAGCTGGATGTGAATTTATGAAAGCCATCAATCCTCATGCTGGTAGCCATAAAATCATCACCAGCTGGTGCTGGGATGGAAACCCTCCCTGTGGTATCCCACTGCACAATTGGCCAGATGCATGATGTGCTGCTGTTGTTGTACAAAGACAAAAGAACCCAGAAAGCCTGAGGCATTAGCCTTTGCAAAGGAAAGACTGTGCATGTGATGGAAACTTTCAAGCAAACCATAAGCTGTGTTCCTGAGTCTCACAGTAACCTCCTCTATCTGTTTTTTGATTAAATGTCATTTCCCCCATCATGGTAAAACAATAATTCCTCCTTTCCACGGAATTTATTCAATGTTATCACTCAATCAGTGTACACATTATTGGTTAGAAATTCACGTAATTTCTGCCGTGAACAACAGACCACCTTTCATTTAAAACTGGCAGGTCCCAAATGTCCCCTTTTTAAAGTGGTCACAATGGTGACAGCAGTCATCTGGGGCTTTGTTAATGGACAGCATGGCAGGTCTATTTGTTGGCATCCTCCCTGACACCCTGAGCCATTTAATTCTGTCTAACAGATTCAGGCCATGCTCCAGATCTCACAAAAGAGGCAAGAGAGAGTATTGATCCTCCTGTTATTGTTGGTGATTTACCATCCCGTTCCTTTAACAAATTTAAACACACACACACACATACAAACACTCATCACTGGGGTCACAGCTGCTAGATGGAAGAGTAATGAGTGATTATTTTCTTATCTCTGCTAAGCTCTGTAAGTAACTTCTCCTGTGGATTCATGACAGTTCTGCAGACTTAAACCAAATAAATAATATCTTTTCAACCTGGGGTCAGTGGGCTCCTAAACATGGTAATAAAAATCTGCTTAAAATAAAAACTCATACATGTTGAAAGCATGCTGAGAACTGAAATTGGCGAGCTACAGATCACATTTGTTGACCTATCTACAGTCTAAAACAAATTTGAAATGTGCCATTTTAGAGTAGACTAACAAAATGTTACTAAAAGGATAAATAATGTACAAGTGCACATTTAGGTGAGTTTTTTAAAAATCATGACATGAAACTAGTTCCTCCCCCAAAGCCCAGATGTTCATCTTAGAGATTGTTCCACTTAAACTTTGCAGCATTAGGACATTCTGCTGACTTTAAGCATGTTGCTATTATATAAACTGCTTTTGAAATTTTTTTTTCCTTTCCCAAGTTTCTTTTTTACATTGCTGTATATACTACAGTATTTTTTTCTTTTCTGATATGGGCACTAGTTCTATCAAATTAGGACTCCGCTTTTTATGACTTCATTTATCTCCTTAGATGTCCTATCTCCAAATATATGAATATCGGGAGATAGGACTACAACATGAATTTTAGGGGGACACAATTCAGTCAATAGCAATCATATTATTTTTTTAATTTAGTCCTCAAATAATTTTTTGCCTATGTAAGAGATATCAAATTTTCTCTTGAGGTGTATGACACCTAGTATTTAGGTAAATGCCAATTCTTAGTAAATAGAAAAATATATCTCAGACTCCTAAGGCAATTCCAAAGAAGTTCTGAACATGTGTTGAAAAATTCAGCATTTGCCAGAGTAAATGCCAGATGACTACATCTGGAAAGAATAACACATAAAAATTAATAATTTCTATTTCTTCATAAAAAAAATCCATTCTCTATGAGTGCTTCATTATTCTACAGGAAAAAAGTTGTTGCAATGGCTGAATAAGCTCCAAACAGCTTCAAACATTCCTTCTGTTAATAACAACTCTCAACTCTGAACAAAATACCACAAGCAACATCTTGAGGGCTTTGGAGAGGAAATAAGGCAGACAGATTCTGCGAAGAGGCTGTCATTAGGAAAAAGGGAATAGCACTATATATTTTCTGTTGCTATGGACTTGGCTCGGTGAAGAGTGGCTAACATTCTAAAGCTCTGACCATCTTTATGTGGAATGATGGAATCGAGAAACCCAAGGGAGTGATGCCAGCAACCAGGGATGATGGGAGAGTAGGATGGGGTCATGGGGAAGAGAGATCCAGCAAAGGGGAATCCCTAAATTGTGTCTAGAAACTGTGCCTGTCTTTGACTAATCCCTAAACTATGCATGAATAGGAAAGCTTCTAGCAGACCATTCAAATATAAAAGAATTGAACTTTGATTTGAGATACCACCTACTCCAGAGGAGTCAGAGTTTGCAGTTTGAATCTACCAAGTTAATTGCCTTCAAAACCAAAACCATAAATACTCTTCTGAAGACTATAGGAGAATCTAGAGCTACCTAGAATTAAAATTAGAATGTTTAAATGGCAATCCAAATTATGTCACATACAGAAAACCAAGAAAATTTGAAAACCAAGAAAATTGGAGTCATTGTCAAGGGAAAAGATAGTCAACAGAGCCCAACCCTGAGATAAAAAGAAGTTGGAATTCTCAGACAATGACTTTAAAGGAGATGATATAAATGTATATTTAATGATATGAAATAAAATATGCCTTAGTAAATAAGACAATAGGAAATATTAGCAGAGCAATAGAATGTATAAAAAACAACGAAATGGAAATTTTAGAAGCCAAAAATACAATATTAGAAATTCAAATGTCACTAGTTGCATTTAATAAAAGAATGGAGATGACAGAGAAAAAATTCAGTGAACTTGAAGAGAGGGCAACAGAAATCATCCAATTTGAAAAATTAAATAAATAAAATAGATTAAAAATAAAAATTAACAGATACAAGGACACCTGCAATAGATCAAACTATCTAACATATGTGTAATTATAGTCCAGTAAAAAATGGAGGGTGAGGGAGACAGAAACAAATCCAAAGAAATATTGGCTGAAAGTTTACAAATTTGATGAAAGAAATTCAAGAGTTTCAAGAATTAGATCCAAGAAGCTCAGCAAATCCCCAGCAGAAAAAATAGAAAAACTTCCCAATCCAAACCCTGGCAGGTTTATTATACTGGTGGGAAACAAAAGATAAGGAAAAAATTCTTGAGGGAAGGAAAACATACATGCATATATACATATAAGAAATAATGGATAACATACCAGAGAATTTGCATCAGAAACTAGAGGACAAAGGTAGTGAACAATATTACTTACCAAAGCAAAAAGAAACAAAGGAAAAATAATCAATCTGGAATTCTCTATCTAGCAAAAATTCTATCAAGAATAAAAGAGAGGGGCACCTGTGTAGCTCAGTCCTTAAGCATCTGCCTTCATAGCTCATGATCCCAGGGTTCTGGGATTGAGCCCCACATCAGGCTCCCTGCTCAGCAGGAAGCCTGCTTCCCCCACTCCCATTCCCCCCTGCCTCTCTCACTGTGTCTCTCTCTGTCAAATAAATAAAATCTTAAAAAAAAAAGAATAAAAGACAAACACATTTTACATAAAGGAAAATGAAGAGTATGAGTCACTTGTAAATCTACACTAAAAGAAAATGTGAAGTTCTTCAGACTGATAGCCTATGAAACTGAAGAGAAATTCAGCTTTCAGGGACAAATGAGGAGCATAAGAAATGGTAAATATCTTAGTAAATGACAGGCTATTTCTTGATCTTAATTTCTTTAAAATGAATGTGGCTACGCAAATTTATAAAAAACATCAGAAGAGTAGGGAGAAAATGGTCTAAATTACAAGGCTTCCACGTTTCATATTAAGTTATATTAATTCTGATTAGAGAAAATATTTTGGGTGAAAGTAGATTTTTTCTAATTTAAATAGTTTTCATGCATCTACCAACATGATTTTAGAAATTGTCACCCACACCAAATACATTTGGGTTTTACTCCATTTCTAAATTTATTTGCTGCATCAGCAGAAATACTAAAATTGTAGTAAAATAAGAGTTATTTTCCTACCAGTAGGGCCAGGATGACACATTTACAAATAATTTAATAATTTACAAATAATTTAACAAGAATAATGATAAAAATCACTCTTTCTAAAAATCCTTATGGAATGCCATAATGGAAAACATATATATATTTGAACTCCTCTGTCACACACACACGTACACACATGTTAATAATAGCTAGACTAAAAGCATATGAAAAGGATTGGAAATATTTTAGCTGTCAAATAAAAACATGCCTTGTTTTAAAACAAGACTAAACACTAAAAATGAAATAAATTATGAAAAAATGCAGAAAAAGTATTTATATAAGAATGGTCTTGTATCAAGAAATATTATAAAATACATAAAAGACAACTCAGAAGCTAAGAAAATAATTTAAAACTATTCCTAAAAGTCAGTAAAAGAAAAACAGTTAAAAGAAAAAGATATGAATAGATACAAAAGAGATAACCAAAATGGTCAATAAACAGGTGAATATATATTATCTACTAATAATCAGTGAGATTCCTGTTAGACAACAGTGAGATAACATCTTACCCCATCACATTAACAGAAATTAAAATACTTGTCAATACCACATTTTAGTAAGGATGAAGAGTAATGGAACTCCTTTATTGCTATGATAGGTAAATTGGTAAATGTACCACTTTAGACAGCAATTTTGCAATATCAGATAAATTAGATACACATATGCTACTCAGCAATTTCACTTATAGATATACTTCCAGAAAAATTATGGGATGAAGGCATATGCATAAGAATTATTATTGTAGTACTATTGATAATAGAAAAACATCACTGAAGGGAATGACTCTATTATATTAACGTCATTTAAAAAGAACATTACATGGCAGTGAAAAATGAAAATTAAGACAGGTAAACTTCTACAGCTCAATATAGATATATCTTACAAGCATAATGTTAAGTAAAAACACAAGCTGTATTTATATCGAATTTTAAAACATAAAGCAAGACTATATATTGTATGTGTGTGCATATAGCTATAGTAAAATCATTAAGAAATTCATAAAATTGTAATCATGAACACTAAATTCAGTACAGTGATTTTTCTTGGAAGTTATGATAAGGGAGAGGTATATACCACAGCAGAGAGGATAGTCAGAAAACTATTAAGCTGGAGCTCACAAGAAATGGTCACTTGAACTAGAAAATTATGGAACTGAGATATGAATTCTTTTTTTTTTAACTTGCCATTTGAGCCTCTCATTTTTAATGAATAGATGTTTCTTTTTTCATTATGTGAGAATCCTCACACTGAGCCCAAGCTTCCCTCATCATCAGAAAGAAGCACTTATCTCCTCATGTTGTCACATGACTATACAACACAGAGCTATCATCAGCATGTATAATTAACAGACTGCACAGCTATTTATACAATATTCACACAACGCAGCAATGTAAAAACATATTAGTATAATAGATTTGGTGAAAACTTAACTTGTGCTAAATATTTGAGTCACAGTTTTGGCAATAAAACTTTTCTGCATGTCCTTCCTTCTCTAATATGTAGTGCTGAGAAATGAAGCTTCATTAATATTTTCTGTAAACACAGTATCTGGCCACATTTCAGATCCTTTCAACATTTCATATTAAATAGCACACTTTACATCTGAAAAATTGCTTGTCTTGATATAATTCCCTAAAAATTCTCTGCACATATTTCAATGTGATGACTGTCATCCAGGTATCTCTTTATGTTTCAGTCATGTGGACACATTAAATACATATATATATTTAGTAAACTTCTTTTTTTTTTTCAAACAAGGTACTCAAAATTCTTCAGACAGTGGTTCATAACTTTTCTTTCTTAGAATTGTGGTACTTGAGAGCAAGTGCTTCTGAATTTGCTATGGATAATCTGAAAAGGCCAAGAGGGGAAAAAGTTTTTTTAGTCTCATCATTTTCTCTTCATAAAGAAAAGTTCTGATATGTGATTATTGGAATTTCTCATATGCCCTTGACTAATTTCATCTTCTAATGGGGGAAAAAAAAATGAAGGCCACTTTTCTGCACATGCAGTTTGAGCACCAAACCAAATTTTAAGCATAAGAGCTTTTTCAGATCATGGCATCCTGTGGGTCAAGATTGAAGCCAATAGGTAATTACCCTAAAGGAAGATTCACTCCTAGGGGGAAAAAATTTCCTTTGAAACTCAGCCTTAAAAGAAAAATTATAAAGCTCACAGGAGAGACAAATATTATAAAAAACACCCTACAGCAATAATTTGAAGAACTTATATCAAAAAAACATAGTAAATAGTACATATATTTTAATCCCTAATTAGTGAAGACATTTGAGATTACACAAGTAGATGTATAAACCAAGGTAAGTGGTGAACCGATGTGAAGGCCAGTGAGAAAGAGCCATAAAATCTCAGTAGATTATATATAGTATAATAGCACATATGAAGAGAAAATTTGTCCTTGGAACAAAGCACTGAGAAAATCTTTCAAAATGCATCACAAAGATACAAAAGAAACCTTAAAAATGAAGGAAAACTTAAAAGACAGTGAAGATAGGCAAGTTTAAAATCCTTCTACTGGCAGTCCTAGAAGAAATGAATTAAAAAGTGGTATTGAAGTGAAAGGATATCTATTATTTTTTTTGAGATAAATAAAAACATGTATTCTCAAATTGAATTGTCTTATCATATACCAAACGAGATTGAGCAATTAAAAAAAAAAAAAAAAAGGAAGGAAGAAAGGACAGCTAGCCAAAAGGAAGAAAGAGCCTAGATATATTAAAACTATAGGATTTTAAGAAAAATCTTAAAACTTAACAAAGAAATAGACAATGTAAACTAATTAAAATCTAATTGTGCCAGCTATATGTTTATAATGTCTTTGCTCCAAATTCATACTTTATTACCTGCTATGCAGAAACAGATTTGAATATTTTCTTTTGCTAGCTGACATCATGCTAAACTGCCAGTAAAGGACATTGGAGAGCCATGGCAGAAAATAGACGTTTTGCTTCTTTGGTTCAATGTGCTTTCCTGTTAGATTCCTACAGTCTATGTCTAGCTTCTGCAACATAGATGGCTTTTTCAGAACCCGGCTCCTGCAATAGCTGCAGCTTCCCCAAATCCCAGCTTCTGCAACACAGTGCAGGGAGCTTTTCCAGTGCTGCACTCCTGCTCTACAGATGGCCTCATCAACACACACCTTCTGCAGTGCTCAGTTGCCAAAGGCACCCAGCACCCAGCAGCTTCCCTTGACAACTCTCTTGGATGGTGTAAAATTAAAGAATGATTCACAAAACCATCCTCACTTCTGAAACGAATTGCAAGTGTGGGGATCTCCAAGACCACATTTAGGTTTGATAATTCACGAAAAGTATTTGTAGACTCACTGAGACCTGTTATATTCACCTTTATAGTTTATTGCAATAAAAGGATATAGATTAAAATCAGTCAAGAGAAGAGATGCAAGGGGCAGAGTCCAGGAGAGTTCCAAATACAGAGCTTTCAGTTTTCCTTTTCCAGTCAAGTCATGGTCAGTGTTAACTCCTCCCAACATTGAACGTGTGACAATATGCCATGAATATCACCAACCAGGGAAATTCACCCAGCCTGTGGTGTGGAGATTGTCTTGGGTCACCTAAACATAGTTACATAGTTGGCCACCTGTATGGTTAACCTTGGTTTCTATCCCCTCTTGGGATGGAGCTGATATGACATGGTCCAAAGCCCCTACCACGAATCACAATGTTAGACTACCCATTGTGTTAAACAAAGATACTACTGGAGTACCTGAATGGTTCAGTCCTTAAGCATCTGCTTTTAGCTTAGGTCATGATCCCAGAATCCTAGGATTTAACCCCATATCTGGCTCCCTGCTCAGCAGGAAGCCTGCTTCTCCCTCTCTCACTCCCCCTGCTTGTGTTCCCTCTCTCACTGTCTCTCTTTCTCTGTCAAATAAATAAATAAAATCTTTTTTAAAAATAAAGATACTCTTCTCAGGCTGAATATCCAGAACAAAGGCCAGACTTCTCTTTGGTAAGATTTGGTCTTTACTACACAGAATAACTTCAGCAGAGTGCCTCTAATGACATGACTTCCCACAAATAGCTTTCCTTGATACCCTAGAAAGCAAATTTCCAGAAATTTCAATTCATTGTGGCACCATCAGAACTGTGGTTCAGTGAGTCATGAATGTATACATTCAGTGAGTCTGAATCTCAATCAGACATTACAAATAATTTCTTATATTTTTATTCCTATATTGTTTATATTATGCTTGCCTTTCCACTATCAAATTCCTTATATTCCAATCCCCTGTCACAATTGATGATTCTTTATATTAAACTTTCCCTATTCAAATTTCTGTGTTGGTTCTGGCCCTGAAGTTTTATGATTATACTGATTAAGTGTAAACTTTATTCCTGTCATTGGAGTCTCCAGAAGACAGTGGAAAATATCTTCATAATGCTAATTAAAATTAGCCACCAACATCAAATTCTATGCCAAACAAAATTATGTTTTGAGAATATATAAAAACATTTCTGACATTCAAAACCAGGAGATTTTATTGAAGAGACTATCATTAAAAGAACTAAAGGACTTATATCTATAAAGAGGAAGATAAACCTGGAAGTGAAGGATGATGCAAGTTATAATAATAAACAGAAAAATGATTTTACACTACCTGTATTTATAAATTAAATTTTCACCTCTATTCTCTGTCGTCTCCTTTCCACCCCTCTCTTATTCTGAGTGTATGTATGTGTCTGTGTGTGTTTAAAACCAAACTGGAACTAAAATTATAAACAATCTCATTCTAAAGTTTTTGTGGAAATATAAAGAATAAGGAATAGTCAAAACAATTTCAAAACATGAGAACAAAGGCACCTGGGTGTCTCAGTGGGTTAAACCTCTGCCTTCAGCTCAGGTCATGATCTCAGGGTCCTGGGACCAGCCCCAGCATCAGGCTCTCTGCTCAGCAGGGAGCCTGCTTCTGCCTCTCTCTCTGCCTGCCTCTCTGTCTACTTGTGATCTCTCTCTCTCTCTCTCTCTGTCAACTAAATAAATAAAATCTTTTAAAAAAAGAACAATGTTGAATGACTGACAACTGATTTCAAAATTTATTATAAAGTTACAGAAATAAAAGTACTGTGGTATTGGGAAAAAAATTAAATAATAAGTGGAACAGAGAGTTCATACATATACGTTTTTGGGCAAATGATTTTTGACAAAAGTGAAAAGTCATATCAGTACATAAAAAATCATGTTCTACATATATAGTGATGGAATATTTATGTAGCAATATTTTTTTAATATTAAGTTAATTTTTATTAACTTCAAGTTATACTTCATACCATATCCAAAAATTAACTCAAAAAGGGCAATAGACCTAAATATAAAACTCAAAACTACAAAACTTCTAGAAGAAAGCAGGACAAAATCATCCTGATGTGGAATTAGACAAAGATTTCACTACAATACCAAAATCATGATACTTAAAAAACAAACTGACAATTGAACTCAATTGAAATACAAAATTTCTGCTCTTCAAAGGTACTCTTCAGAGAATGAAGATAAGCCACAGAAGAAGATAAAATATTGCTAGCATATATAAAACAAGGGACTTGTATCCAGAATATAAAGAACTCTCAAGAAACAAACAATAGAAAACAACCAAATCAAAAAATGGCAAAAGATTTGAATAAACACTTCATCAAAGAAGGTATATAAATTGCAAATACACACATGAGAAATTGGAACTTTTGCTTCTGGGAAATGGAATAGATGGACTTTTCCCTTTTTCTCCTGCTAAGTATAACTGGAAATACTAGACATTATTTATAAAAGAAACTTAAGGAGATTCTGAGAGGTAAAGAGAAGAGAGAAGACCAGCAGCACCCTCAGGACCTGAGGAACAATAATGTGACGAATTTCTGGATTTACTTTATAACTCCCATGTCCCAGTCTTGAGAAGCCAGCAACCTGGAAATACCTACAGGCACAAAAATAAAAGCTGTTTTGAAAGCCTGTTCTCTCTAGCTAGAGGACAGGAAAGGGACAACCTAGCAAGAAAATTTCAAGATAATCGTCTCTCCACTTTAACCAAACACTAGTGAAAAAGCTGTGGCCCCATGTGTACCTTCACCAGGAAAGGCTGAGTTGGGAGGCTAAACCTTCATGTTCAAGAGGCAGTAACGAGGCACCCAACATCCTTGCCAGATTGATAGAAGAGAAGGCTATGGAGGAAGGCAGGATTTCATCCTTTCAGCCAGTAGTAAGGCAGGTCCTCCTCCCTCCAGTGTCAGTGGGACCATATAGGGAGTCTGGAATTCTACCACCATTCAGTGACAATGAGGTCAAACTGACCACACCAGTCAGTAGAAATCACAAAAGAAGCTAGAATTCCCACTCCTCCCCTCTCTCAGATGTTAATGGAAGCTGAGTGGGGAATCTGCACTTCTATCTCCATCGGGCATTAATGCAATAGTATCTCCACTAAAAAAAGAAGAGACAAACTCAAAAAACAACATACATAAATGAAAATGGAAATGTAAAAAAAACTCGGGGTATTCAGAGTAAAGCAACAAAGAGAAAACAGAAATGAGAAATTTAAAAAAAAAAAAAACAGGAAAAAAAAGCAGACTTAAGCCCTAATGTATCAATAATTACCAATATACTTATCACTCATCTAGGCTTACAAATTAAAAGACAGATGGGAAAAGAGTAACATGGCCCAACTGTATGTTGTCTATAAGACACTCACTTGAAATACAACAATATAGGTAGGTTTATAAATAAAGAATGTAAGAAGGTATTTCACACAAACATTAATCAAAGGAAAGCAGGAATGGCCATATTGATACCAGAGAAAGTCGATGTAAGAGTAAAGATAATCACCAGATACAGAGAGAGACAGAATATATGATAAAAGTGTCAATCCACTGAGAAGACATAGCAATCTTAAATGTTTATTCACCAAAAATAGAGCTGCAAAATATATGAAGTAAAAACTGACAGAACTGAAAGGAGAAATATAAAAATTCAGAATTACTGTTAGATATTTCAACACACTTTACTCAAGAATAGAAATTAAAAAATAACCAGCAAGGAGTAGAACACCTCAAAAACACTATCAAACAAAAGGATCTAATCGACATTGATAGAAAGAACACTACTCAACAACAGTGAAATACACATTCCTTACAAATCCCCATGGAATATATACCAGGATCATATGCTGGATCATAAAACAACCTCAAGAAAGTATGTTTTCCAACTACAATGGAATCAAACTAGAAATCAATAGCATAAAGAAAACAGGAAATGAACACTTGGAAACAAAACAACATACTCTCAATAATCCATGGTTCAAAGAAGAAATCTTAAGGGAAATAAAAAATATTTTGAAAAATTTAAATAAAAATACCGCTTATCACAATGTATAGGACACACTAAAGCAGTACTGAGAGGGAAATGTAATGGCACTAACTGGACACATTAGACAAGAAGGAGGGGCTCAAATCAATAATCTTAATTCCCACCTCAAGACCATAGAAAAAGAAGAGCAAAATTGAAAACAAGGAAAAGGAAGGAATAATAAAGATAAAAACAAAAAGTAAAATTTATGTAAAAGAAAAATACCAGAGCAAATCAATCAAATAAATAACTGGTTCTTCAAAACAGATCAATAAATTGACAAGCCTCTACTAAGGCTGACCAATAATAATAATAATAATAATAATAATAATACAAAAGTTACTAATTTCAGGACTAGAACAGAGAGTACTCCTATAGAGCCTTCAGACCTCAAAAGGGCAATAAAGAAATACTACAAACAAATCTATATAAATCTACACATCAATTGAAAACTTAGACCAATGCATCAATTACTCAAAAAAAACTAACTTCCACAATTCACCCAATTTGAAAGACATAACTTAAACAGCTCTCCTAAGACATTTTAATTTTTGATTTAAACATTCTGCCAAAATGGGCACTGGGTGGCTCAGTTGGTTGGGGTGTTGACTCTTAGCTCTAGGGGTAATCTCAGGACTGCGATCTCACGGTTCTGGGGTTGAGTGCTGCCTCTGGCTCTACGCTGAGCTGTGGAGCCGGCTTGGTTCTCTCCCTCCCTCTCCCTTTGCCCCTCCCCAAGCTCTTGTGCACACACACTCTCTCTCTCTCTCTCACAAAATAAAAAAATAAGTAAATACTCCAGCAAAAGAAACACTCAGACCAGATGTTTTTACAGGTAAATTCTATTATACTTTTCAAGAAGAATTAGTCTGAATTATACACAATATCTTTTTGGGGGGATGGAGGGAAGAGGTAACACTTCCCAATTTATTTTATGAAGCTAGTGTTATCTTGATACCAAAATCAGACTAAGAGAAATCCAAGAAAGAAAAAAGAAAACTACAGACTAACATTTCTTGAGAGTATAGATGAAAAAAAAAAAACCTTAACAAAATACTCAATAGAATTCGGATACCATGCCAAAAAGAAATTGTATACCATGATTAGGTGGGGTTTATTCCAAGGCTGCAAAGCTGGTTCAGTATTCAAATTCACACAATGCAATCCACTATATTCACAAACTAAAGAAGAATAAACCCACACAATTATATCAGTCAGTGCAGAAAACGCATTTGAGGGCATCTGCATGGCTCAATCGACTAAGATTCTAACTCTTGATTTTGTATCAGTTCATGACTCAGGATCATGAGACTGAGCACTGGGGAGGGAGCCTGCTTAATATTTTAAGATTCTCTTTCTCCCTCTTTGCCTTCCCCCAAAACCCAAAAATAAATCCATCCTTTTCTCTCGCTCAAAAAAAAATTTTTTTTTTTCAAAAAATTTAACATTCATGATAAGAATTCTCAGAAAAATAAGAATAGAGAGAACTTCCTCAACTTGGTAAAGAGCATCTAAGAACAACCTATAGCTGACATAATACTCAAGGAAGAAAGAGTGAATGCTTTCTCCCTAAGAATGGAAATAAGATACAGATGACTGAGCTTACTCTCTTACCCAGCATATTACTGGAGGTTGTAGCCAGTTTAGCAAGGCATGAAAATGAAATAAAATGCATACAAATAAGAAAGGAAGAACAAAAACTGTTACTTGCAGTGCCATTATTTTCTATATAGAAAATCTCAAGAAATCTACAAATAAAACAAAAAACTTCTAGAACTAAGCACATGCAGCAGGATCACAGGCTACAAGATAAATATACACAGATTTATGATATCTACATATACTAACAATGAACACATGGACACGAATTAAAAATACAGGGGCACCTGGGTGGCTCAGTGGGTTAAAGCCTCTGCCTTCAGCTCGGGTCATGATCCCAGGGTCCTGGGAACAAGCCCAACATCAGGATGTCTGCTCAGCTGGGAGCCTGCTTCCCCTTCTCTCTCTGCCTACTTGTGATCTCTCTCTCTCTCTGTCAAATAAATAAATAAAATCTTTAAAAAAAAATACAAACAACTTGTAAACACTCAAAAATGAAATATTTAGGTTTAATATTTGAAATTTCTTTTGAATTTTTTTCAAAAAAACTCATAAGCCTAAATGCTGAAATGTTTCTGAAAGAAATCAAAGAAGATTTAAATAAATGGAGTGATGTAATGTATTCAGGGAACAAAAGACTCAACTTAATAAGTAAGATATCAATTCTCCCTAAACTGGTATATACATTTAACTCAATTTCAGACATGGTCTTAGTAAAATTTTGTTCTAAAACCAAATGGAAATGCAAAAAATATACAGAAGAACCAAAATAAATTTAAAAAAATAATAAATTGGTTGGAATCAGTGTATCTGATTTTAAGATTTACTATATAGCTACAGTAATCAAGACTGTGGTAATGGCAGAGATACAGACAAATAGACCAATGGAACAGAATATATAGAAAACCCAAAAATAAATCCACATAAATATGCCCAGTGGATTTCTGACATAGGTGCAAAAATAATTCAGTGGAGCAAACAGTAGTTTTAGAAAATAGTGCGAGAGCAGTTGAACAGCCATAAGTTTAAAAAGGAAATAAAAGGGGGAGAGAACCTTCCTTGACTTTGAAGAGATTTACATAAAATTCTCATACCTTATTAAAAAATTTCAAAATAAATTACATTCTTAAGTGCAAACATAAAATCCAAAACTTTTAGAAAAAAATTGGGGAAAATCTTCTGGATTCTGCTAGTTCTTCAACTGATCCATAAAAGGTAAACAGCATGATTTATGTAAATTCATGTAAATTAGACCTCAAGAAAATTAAAAATTGTGCTCTATGAAAGATCTTTTTCAAAATATGAAAAGACAGCTACTGAATGGGAGAAATTCTTTACATACCACATACACAGAGGATTAGTATCTGAAATATATAAAGAACTGTCAAAATTCAATAGTTTAAAAAAATTCAATTAAAAGATGGGCAAAAGATGGGGCATTTGGGTGGCTCAGTTGGTTAAGCGTTTGCCTTCAGCTCAGGTCATGATTCCAGGGTCTTAGGATCGAGCCCTGCATCAGGCTCCCTGCTCAGCAGAGAGCCTGGTTCTCTCTCTCCTTCTGCCTCCCGCTCTGCTTACTCATGCGCTCTCTTTCTCTCTCTCTCTCTCTGTCAAATAAATAAATAAAATCTTTAAAAAAAAAAAAAAGAAGAAGATGGGTGAAAGAAGAAAAAGACATTTCACTGAAGATATACAAATGGTAAATAAGAATATGAAAAGATGTTCAACATCATTAGCCATTAGGAAAATGTAAATTAATACCCTGATGCAATGAGAGCACTATACACCTGTCAGAATGGCTAAAATACAGTGACAACATAGAATGCTGGAAAATATACCAAATAATGAGCACTTATCCATGGACAGGAGAAATGTAAAATGATACAGCAGCTTTGGAAAATGTTTTGTCAGTTTCTTAAATGAAATCTGCAACTACAATACAACCCAGAAATTGTGCTCGTAGGCATTTATCCCACAGAAATGAAGACTTATGGTCACACAAATACATGTACATAGATGTTTATAAGCAGCTTTAGTCATAATAGACAAAAACTGGAACCTCATATTTCCTTCAGCCAATGAACAAAAAACTGTACATATCCACTCTGCGCTTTAAAAGGAATGGTCTGCTGATATATATGACAACCTGGATGAATCTCCAGAAAATTACACTCAATAAAATAAACTAATCCCCCAAATTATATATTGTATGATTCCATATATATAATATTCTTGAAATGAAAAAATTATAGAGGGCAGATTAGCATTTGCTATGGATTAAGAAGGGGGTGGAGATGGGAAGGAAGTGGGTGTGGCTATAAAAGAGCAACATAAGACATCCTTGTGATGATGGAAATGTTCTTTATCTTAACTTTATTAACATCAATATCCTGGTTGTGCTATAGTACTATGGTTTTACAAGATGCTCCCATTGGCGGAACCTGAGTAATGAATTCATGAGATTTCTTCATATTGTTTCTTATAATTGCATGTGAATTTACAATGATCTATCTTTATATAGTCTGTTACAAAGAAACTGAACACATCTTGTATTGGTGAGAATATGGAGGAACTAGGAAAGAATATGGAAGGATCTGGACTCTCATACACTTCTGGTGAGCATGTAAAATGGTACAACTGCTTTGAAAAACAATTGTCTACACAAAAGGGCCATGTTATTCACCATTTAATTCCCAGATATTTACCTAAGAGAAAAGAAAACTTAAAAGCAGAAGATACTATATCATAGCCATTAGACTGGCAAATAGAGTTCACAGTGTAAGAGTTTTCTTGAAGAACATTTTACTGATGTCTACAAAATTTCAAAATATGCTTGTATTATGACAACAATTCTGCCTCTAAGTTATGTGCATTAAAGTAACATTCATAAATATATACAAGGAGATGCATACACAGGCATTTATTTCAACTGTTTATGAAAAGTAAAAAAAGGACTACTGATAAGGAAATGAAAAAGTTAATGGAGTTATTTACTCTGTGGAGAACTAATTAGAAAGCAGTTAAAACTTTTGAACTCACTATTTCTCGAAACTGTATGGATACAACGCAGAAACATAAGATGAAATAAAAATTTGAAAAGAAAATTTCAAAACAAAACATAAGGTATGTATGTGAATATTTCAAATGCACACACAAAATATACTATAATTGGTTATGGATATATGTATATGGATTTAAAATATGACAATGGACTGGAACAATATATACTCTGCATCCTCTCTGTAAAAGGAGGAATAACAATGGGACTGAGGATCGTATTTCAAAGGAATGAATTTTCTGTGTATTTTTCTAAGCCATAAGTATGTATGTATTTATATATACATATGTCTATCAGTGTAATTTTTTTTCGAGAGAGAGTATGGTCAGATAGAGAGTCATAGTGAGAGAGAATCTTAAGCAGACCCCATGCCCAGTGTGGAGCCCAGTGCAGAGATCAATTTCATGACCCTGAGATCATGACCTTAGCTAAAATCAAGAGTCAGATGCTTAATGGACTGAGATACCCAGGCACCCCCTATCAATATGAATTTTAAAATTTTAACTAATGTTAACAATTTGAAAGCCTTGACATTTGTCTATATAATTTACTAGTCAAAAAAATTAATGCTATGTATTAAAATGCTAGCAATTTTTATATGCTTTGTAAGTATATATTTAGATATACTTAGGTATATACTTTATAAGTCCATAAAAATGGGAGTGTTGTTCTGGGATTTCATCTTTGTTGTCAGTGAGACCCAGGTTCAAATTCCTTATCCACTATGGGAAGGTGCATGACTCTAGACAACTTCCCTTCCATCCTGAGCTTCAAGGTCCTCATCCTGTGCTAACACATAAGTATGTTTTTAGGACTCAATATAGTAACCCATAAATGAAAACCAATGTATTAAACAGCCAACACTTACTGAACATCTACTAAGGTGAAGTTATTCTAGTAAAGCTTAGTACATGCATGAGTAAGTTTACTTTTTATAATAGAAAAGTGGTAGATTCACAAGTTAACTTATTTTTTAAATGACCATTGTTCTTTATTTTTTTGCCTATGTATTTATTTTTGCCAATGATTTTCACAACTTGGGACACTAAGAAACAGTAGTAGTTTGCACAAACATTACCTGGGATACAGGGAGTTAAATGATCTGTTTTAAATAATATACTTCTCTATCTGTAGAGAAATGATGTTCACATGGAACAAAAAGGCCCCCTGGATAAAAGCAGAGTCCCACCAAAAAGGATAAAGTCCATTCTGTGAATCCACTCCTTTAATCCTGCTTTTAAGAAACATTAACTACAGTTTGTTTCTTATGGTTGCTTACTTTCAAATAAACTAGCAGATGCCCTTTCAGCCCCTGTTTGTGGTGAGACTGTGTTTTTGAAGGAGTCTATTATCTGGAAACCTCCTTATCAGTGCCATGGTAAACACCTCGAATTTATTATCATTGTCTCCAGGCTAAGGAAAAAATGGTCAACAATCACAACTAAGAAGTGTGAAGTTTTAAAGACTTTTAAAGTGCCAGGCGACCACGTTCTGACTGGTTCCTAAACAAAATGTAACAACAACCTGTTCATATATCCAGGCCAGCAGAAACAAAATGTCATGCACTTAACTGGTATGGGGAAGCTCAGAATGTAAGTATGAAAAGCGTGAGAGGGGCGCCTGGGTGGCTCAGTGGGTTAAGCCGCTGCCTTCGGCTCAGGTCATGATCTCAGGCTCCTGGGATCGAGTCCCACATCGGGCTCTCTGCTCAAAGCAGGGAGCCTGCTTCCTCCTCTCTCTCTGCCTGCCTCTCTGCCTACTTGTGATCTCTCTCTGTCAAATAAATAAATAAAATCTTTAAAAAAAAAAAAAAAAAGAAAAGCGTGAGAATTTTTAGGGCTGTGAAACCATAGGAGATAAGTCGTATCTTTGTGAAATAAAGAGAGCAGTTTTCATTACCACAGGGCCCTGACAAGTAGCTTCCCGTGAGCTTAGCAAGCTGAATGCCACTAATACTGCCAGCATACTGATTTCGCTCCAGCCTTTGTGATGTCTGAAGGAGAATTTTATGCAGTTGGTTGAATGAACACACTGACAAACCCAGAGGTCTCCGGAGTGGCTACCGATAAAAAAACAAGTTTGATAAACAAATTCTCTGCCTTCTGCTTCCACGCTGCTTTGTGAACCCTTGTTTTTCACCATGATAGGAATTTCTGTCCTCTGCATGTCCTTCCTCACAAAGCTGTACCCTTTGTGCTCTTTCCAAAATGTGACTTCCCGTTTCAGTTTGCCCTACGAAGCATAACTCTTTCCCCATATTCTAGGCCGGCTCAGCATTGGTCCTTCTCATCTCTGCCCATTTCAAAGATGGAACAGGAACAGATATGACAACCTATACTGAGTGATACTTGATCATTTACAAACTGCTTTCATGTGTGGTATCCTGTTTTATCACCACTGCAGTTGTGAACTTGGAAGTTATTACCCAATTTAACAGATAAGGAGACAGAGGGATTAGAGAAGTCGAGCCCCTTACCCAAGATCGCACAACATCTCGTTGTCTGTTTTGTCCTTTGTTCTTTGTTTTGTTCTCCATAGGGAGTGTCAAGGCAGCAGTGGGAACCTAGACTCTCCATAGGTATATGTAGGCCACACTGTTATCGCACTGACTCTTCCTTGAATTGGTCCGTTTTCAATATATTACCTTTGAATCCTCATGGCCCATTTCTCCCTCCATTACAGATTTGGTCTACAAAACAATTCCTGGCATGCTAGAAGTTGTGGATACATATTTACTGAAAAAAAAACCCAAAATGGATGAGTGAACACAGCTATATAAGAAGTAGTTTATGTGTTTATTCGATTGCTTAAAGATCAGATGCTCTTACTCTGATTCGTCAATTACTTTTTGTCCTTAAGAAGTTATTGTGGAGGTCTTGGGATGCCTGGGTGGCTCAGTTGGTTAAGCCACTGTCTTCAGCTCAGATCATGATCCCAGCGTCCTGGTATCGAGTCCTGCACCATGCTCCTTGCTCGGCAGGGAGCCTGCTTCTCTTTCTGCCTCTGCCTGCCACTCTGCCTGCTTGTGCATACTCTCTTTCTCTCTCTCCCTCTCTGACAAATAAATAAATAAAAATCTTAAAAAAAAAAAAGAAGTTATTGTAGAGGTCTATACAATTACATGGTGAATGGTTACATGATAACATAAAATGTTACCCAAAAAAGTTACCTCTTTATGTGGTAAAATCTTTTTTCTCCACCTTGCCAAAATCATACTTCCAAAATAACAGGAGGCTTGAATTTTTATTTATTTTGCACTATGGAAGTCAAACAGATTATAAATCATGGGAATGCATAGACACGCAAGGGGCTCCAACTATCCTATGTATTTTTCCATTTTCCCTTCTGAAATTGTTTCTGTCAATATTTTGATTTAGATCCTACCAAAAGGGGAGAAAGAGATAGATTTAATCAGAATATTGTCAAATGCCTACATATGCCTAAGAATTAGTGGATATTATAGTATTTGAAGTTTGATACATGTAATTCTTGGGATATGTATCTCTTATGAGCATTACCTTTTTTCTAAAAATTTATTTATTTATAGGAATTCCAGATACAATTTCATATTTTCAACAATTGTCTATTCATGTCGTGTGTGTGTGTGTGTGTGTGTGATTTATATATTTATAGTCCTTCCCAAATACCAGTCTAGGGCTGAACATCAAATAATAGCTTTTTTTAAAAAATTAAACATTGAATTTTAGATATGTGATTATAGGTATTACAGACATGGAAATAGAATCTTTAAATAATGAAAAATGTAAGATTCTTTCAGGTTACAAGTAGACATGTTTGAAAGTTTGAAGCTTGCATGAGTTAACATGTGACTTAAACATTCAATTTTTCAGAATCCTGAGGCTTAGCTGGTGATGGTATCTCCAGGAAGGAGGATCTGGTTCTTTCTGTGCTTAGTGATGCTTATGGTAACTTCTTCTGACTGCTAATTATTAAAGCCTATCCACGAAGGCTATGCCTTAAAGCGTGAGTCTTTTCGTAGTCTGGTTTCAGATTTCCTCACCATCCTTATCTTCCTCTGTTTTACTTATGAACTCTGAGCTACAGCTAGGCCAAGCCACAAACCACTCCTTTGTTTTCCAATGGTCATTAAATTGAACTGTTTATCTGTGATATGTGTCATTCTCCTCTATATGTCTTTATCCAAGGTCTCTACCATGACACTCCACGAGGGTAAAGATTAGATCTTATATTTTTAGCTCCTTCCTTCCAAAACCCAAACACTTCACTCCAGCTTAGATGATTTTTGTTATCGTAAAAGCTCAACAGTTAAGTAAAACTCCACACATTTTGTGATATGCATATGAGTAAACAAATAGGATGAATAAATTATTATACCTTTGACCAGAAATAAATAAAACATGTAAACAGTTTTTTTTTTTTTTTAATTTCTCTCTGGCACAGAATGAATCAGAACAAGGTATTTGATATCATGTTTCCTATCAAGCAGGTGATTGTTTCATTTTTCAACCAGTTTATTCTGGGTATTTTTATAGTGACTGGATTCTAGAAATCTCTTTTCCTACCTGTACCCTCCATACTGTCTCATAATGGAGGTGGGAGAGAGCAATATGATTCTTATCCTACAAAAAGGAATTAATTGATGATTTCGGTGGAAAGGAGATGAGTTGGAAAAAAGAAAAAGAAAAAAAGATTCTGCTTCTCATCCATGAACTGAGAGTAAGAAAGTAATTCAGGAAAGGTGCTAAGGGGCAAGCTCATTGCACGGAGGCATTTTCAGTATGTACAGATTTAGGTATGGAAATTAGAATTAGTGGTAAAAATAGTTCACTGGCACATTTAAAGGGGGAAAAGAAAGAAGTATTAGATATTTAGTTATGTTTTACTTTGTGAAATACTATTATCTGAAAATCCAAACTGCAAAACAGAAAAAATATAGAGACCTTTATTGGCATTATGAAATACTATGATGGTGTTATAAATACAAGGATTTTTAGAAGTCAATTTGAATAAATCAATAAATATTTCTTGAGCTTTACTGTACTTAATAATAAATTGAATGAATCATATACACATATATGTATGCACCCTAAAATTGTATTTTAAGCATCATGAATCAGTTTAACAACATTTTTGTTTAGTTTAGATTTTGCATAATTATTATCAGAATAATAGTCTCATATTTTTGTCTGCTATATATAATATGTATTCTATATATGCTTTACTTAATCCACAACTGTCTGTTTTATAAGGCAGGGGACAACATCCCTAATTTATGGATGATAAGAATGAGCCTTCAGAAATTTAAGGATCTCATCTAAGTTCATTTAACTGGTAAATATCAGAACTGGGCTTGAATCTATGTTGTTCTGATCTGATTTGAAAACCAGAGTCTCCATCTAATGTCATATTGCCTCTTCTTGGAGAACGTATTGGTACTACCAGATTTTGATGATAAAGTCATACAAATAGTAGTTTTAAATGGCATTAAACAGGTATGTTTGGATTAATATCTAGGTGGATAAAATTATTTTAAAGTAAATCTGAGGAGATGCATCTAATTACCATAATTCCATGTTAAAAGATGATTTACATGTACATATTTTCTAGTTTAAGCAATATAATGTAATAATTACTTGGACGACAAACTTCATTAAGAATATCTTAAATAACTGGATGACATTTGGCTAGCACATTATGTAATAAATGTCTTATTGAATTTAAATTAAATTCTTATTTGAGCAACCAAATTGAAATTACAATCTGGCTAATGAAATAAGAAAACCTAAATTGTAATGGGCAAGCATGCAGAATTACTTGACAATGCGAAATTCTATGAAAAGTTCAAAGACTTACAGACCATGTCCACTCTCTTTAGCTTACAAATAAGTATGTATTTGTGATGATTATGGTTAATTAGTATTTTAGAAAAAAAATTAGCCATCATATTGCAATATCTTCCTTTTGAGGAAAAGAAACCAAAGTCACATAGTTAGGGAGAGAGAGTATTCAGTTTATAATAGTCTCCTATATTCTCAATAAAAGTTATTTCCATTGTTCTAGATAGTCATTTATATATTAAAAAGGGCATATAAAAATGACATTATTGCCTGGTCCATAACAGTATTAGTACCCATTGAATATCACTAGCCTCCTTCTAAAGGTTTGCTTAGCCTGGCTTCCATTTTTTAGTGTTATCTTCTACACAAGCACAGGCATCGCGTGGGATCTGAGATTTTGCCTTTCCAACAAGAACCAGAAGCGGATACTGCAGATGTGAGGACAACCTATGAACAGAAAAGCCTTACAATTTACCTATATTTTCCTATATGCCAGACACGCAAGACTTTGTACCTCCCCAAGGGTTTTACTGCTTCCATAGACCTCCAACTTAAATGCCCTCTTCCTTGATCTCTACTTATTGAAATTCTATCCAGTCATCCATCCATCCACTCACCTATCTATCCATCTAATTACCGTTTGTTCATGAATGCATTTCTTGGTCATTGCTTCTTGGAAATGTTTTTTGTTTCTTTTTTTTTTTTTTTTTTTTTTTTTTTTTAATCTGGCCATACCAGCTTCCCATACATCTGTATGTGGTCTACCTGAAAAATCAGCCCAGTTTAGTTCCCTAGTTAATCTCTAGATTGCTCTACAAACACAAGGTTCAGGTGATGAGTGGTTCTTGGCCCTGGCTTGTGTATTAGAACTCTTTAAAGTACTAAATCCTGGTCCCCTCATTCAGATTCTGATTGAATCGTCAGTTCTGGGGTGAGACACAGACACCGGTATTGAAACAAAACAAAACAAAACAAAACCCTCTCAGTGATTCAAATATGAAGCCAAGATTAAGATAAATTGGTTTGTCTATGTGGCCATACCGATCCTGGTTTAGATTCCAGTCTAGTGTTTGGAAAGAAGTTATTTTAACAGGTGGTACATTCAGATACATGTGTGGACAAACGTCAGGAGTTTACAATTTGCTGGGTTTCGTGAGAAATCAAGACTTTTGTATAAGTTGTTAATAAAATTTAATTTGAAAGAAAGGGGTGAGGAAAGAGTGAAATGATACCAATCCTAATGATAGAGTATAAAACAACACTGTTCACCCTCCTACATTTTGTTATTCTTTGGCCCAGCCATGCCTGCCAGACTCTGGGATAGCTTCCAGATTCCCTTCTAGAATACAGTATCTCATGGGGTTAGTCACGAAAAGTGGAACATGGATGTTGGCTAGAAGTAGTCTTCAAGATTTCTGCAGTTAGTCCTGAAATAGATCACTAAATCCAAATGCTACAACAAATAATGGGAAATAAGATGTGAAAGCAAGAAGGTCCAAAATGTCAACTAGTAGATGGGGAGAAGGAAGCAGTGTAGGAGCTAGGAAGGAATTCTTGTGCTTGGGAGAGCCCATGAATACAATGATGTGTATGTCTGTGTGTCTGTGTATGTGTAAAGTAGTCCCGAAGGTTATATGGGGTACTCCAAAGGATCAACGGTCTAAACTTGAGCAAATACTGACCTCTACTCCTAATGCACCAGTAGCATTCTAACCCAGTTGTCCCTGATCAATTTCCTGGTTACAATAGACAGCCTAGTTCCAACTGCAATTTGTATTTCTGATTATCGTAACACTATGTTATTCTCTCTAACATATTTAAGTAATCATTTTCATGTCTCTTATATTAAAGTGCAAGAGTCTGTGTCTCACTCATCTTTGGATATGACAAGGTACTTGATACAGTTTGTTTCAATTGGAATCCTCAGTAAACATTGTTCTCTATAAACATTGCATCATTATAACTTTTGTTTTGGATATCTGTATCTCTCTTTCCTTATCCTTTCTCCCCCATTTTTCTTTCAAGATGTAAAGGCAGTCTTCCCAAAACACAATAAAATTATCTTCTCATCCTTGCCTGGAAAGTTCTTATAGATTCTTCAAAATAGAACCACATCTGTCTCCCTCTGTGAAATCCTCTCTTAACATCTAAGTTAATATCTCATCTCTTCTCTGGGTACTATAACTAGATCTTAGATAGACTCTTGGTGGAAATACCACATTGTATTGTGACTTTTTGTATTGTGATAATATTTTGTATTGTGATTGTATTGTATTAAATTGATTATTTAATTATATGTTAATGTCTCACATTAAGCTGTCAGTTTCTAGAGAAAAGGGACCACGTCATTCATCGAGGCATTTTCAGCACCTGGCAAAATTCCTAGAACATGGTAGGTACTCACAAGTATCTACTGAATTGAAATGAGTATCTTTGAATAAAACATACAGCCAGTTCTGTGTATTTTATGTAATTGATGCCTCACTAAAAGTTATTAAATAAACCAGGTAGGAAACTTTAAAAAAAACCAGTAATCATTAGAAAACAACTTACCCATAATTAAGACAATGCTTTCTGCTGTTGATGTTTATTTTTGCTACATAAATAATAGAGTTATGGCTTTGTTCTTTTATCTCTGGACTATCTGAACTATCTGAACATGGGACAACCTTCCCATACTGTAGTAGCTATACTGATAAAATACAAGTGAAAAAAAATTCTTCTCAATCAGCCGGGATATAAGTTAAGATGGATTTGCATTTATTAACTTTGAGTTAAGTTGTCTTTGCATTACTAGACAGGTGGCAACTGCTTTTGTGCTCTTCTGAATATGAACAGCTTCTAAAATTTAAATCTCAATTGATATTTCAAAAGGTCTTGTGACACAGGCAGTTAACAGAAAGGAGAGTTTACTTGACAAAGGGTGATGGATACTATGAAGCTATGAAGTATCTTTAAGAAGACATGGCTATTTTCCTTGTCATTAGATAACTCCCTACTCCCAGCAAGCATCATTTCTATCTTGCTTAGAGTGGGTTGCTGACCGTTTTCTTTCATCAAGATCATTCTTCAAATAGAGATAGTAATGCAAATCTATATACAAAGGAGAAATATTGAGTGAAATACAGATGAAGCTGTAACTAACAATAACTACAAATATCTACTTATTCTCTTAAATGCTGATTTTCAGGGCTTTCAAGACTATAAAAGAATATGATTTGATTATCTAAGTAGAGTGAATTTTGCATAGAAGGAAGACCCTTTTCCTCTCTAGCCTCTGTATCACATTCATAATCCACACTCAATTCTCTTTTCAAAAGTGAATGGCTCTGGAAAAGGAGACAAGTTAAGCCTTATCAGTATTTTATATTTTTTATGCATTAGTCTATTATACCATTTATAGGAACTATTTATAGGAACTATTCTTGGAACATTTATAGGAACTATTCTTGATGATAAAAGTATGAAGAGCATACAATCTCATCAAATTCTCAGCACCATGAGATGAGATGAGCATATTCTGAAGAGGGGACTACAGGTGGAGGTGGATATATAGAAGTAAACCTCTACTATTTTGCAGCCCTATCAGGGCCAATCTTCTTGTAAACAAATAGTAAAGTAACATACTACTGTGTACTTTAAAATTCATTTCTTTGAAATGTATTGCTTTTTCTATAAACTAAGTCTCACATAATTCTCAGAGGATAAAAGCCCCTCCCCCCAAAAAAAATTCCCGTGTATAAAAGCTAAGTAATAAATGGCTTTCACTGAGCATTTGCTTAATGCCAGGGAAAGTACTCTATATGAATTATTTTATAAATGATAGTCATTCATTTATATAGTTCACCTGTTCTAGCTACCTGAGCTACATCAGTAAGCAGCAATGACAATCAAAAGTCCCTGCTCTTGTGGATCTTAGGCAATAAATCATAAACTTAACACACAAGTATATTATGTAATATATTAAAGGTAATCATGCTATGGAAATAGTATCACTGTAGAATAGGGTAAGGACAAGCAAAAGTGAAAAGGCAAAACTTGACAAGAAAGTTAAGGAAGATGAAGGACAAAGTCAAGAGGACATCCAGGGGAAGAGTGTAGCCCACAGGGAAAAGGTAGAGCAAAGGCCCTAAGACAGGAACACGCAAGATATGTTGGAGGTTAACACAGCTAGTGTTTTGGGAGGCTAGAACTGCTAGTGGAAGGTGATCTATGAACAAGGAGAGTAGTAGGAGATGAGGACAGAGAACTAACTCAGGACTGGAAAGGGGGCAGGTGATGTAGGGATGTGCAGGCCTTTGCAGGCCTTTGTAAGGACCCTGGTTTTACTCTGAGATGAATGGATATCTTGCAGAGTTTTAAGCAGACATGCAATATGATCTAACATTTTATAAGTCCTTCAAGGAGGTGAGGAAACAATGACTTCTTGGGCCAGGGTAATAGCAAAAGGTGCTTAGATTCTAGTTATATTTGAAAGTAGAACCAATAGGATTTCCTCATGGGTCATAGAGAAACTATAAGACTATAAGAGGGTTACTTCAAGCCTGGAGAGCCAAAGGGAGAAGTTTCCACTGATGAGATGGTAAAGGCTACATGATTTGGGTGATAATCAGAGTCTGTCTTGGACTTGTTAAGTTTGAACTGTCTACTATATACCCAAGTGGAGATGTCAAACAGATAGGTGTATACTCAAATCCAAAGTTCAGGAAAGAAGCCCGAGTTGGAAACAGAAATGTGTACCTGTTTCATATGTGAATGGTATGTACACACACACGTAGCAGGGAAGAACAAAAGAGGGGTGAGCATTGAGTTCTGGACACTCCATGATCAGGAAGAAGAGGAGGGATCTGTCTGGGGGACTGAGAGGAACTAACCAGTGAGGCAAGGGGAAACCCAGGAATGTGTAGTGTCCTCAATGCCCAGTGAAGGAAGTACATTAAGAAGAATGGAAAAATAAACTATGTTTAAGGCTGCTTTTGAATTAAAAGAAGAAAAAAAAAAGCTAAGGAAAGACATTTGTCTTTATCGACATAGAGGTAACTGATGTCATTATTGAGAACAGACTTGATGAGTCAGAAGAGGAAAGCCTCATTGGAAGGCTTTAAAGGAATTTTTTCTACACTCATGGCCCATAGAGTATGCATTAAATAAAGATATTCTTGACATTAAAGTAGGGGGAAAATTCAGAGAGCATTTTATTTATCCTAATGTAGAGAGCTGATATACATATTGCATGGGAAACATGATAGCCCTTGAGAGCTTGTTTGGAGGGTCTAGCAGTGGAGCGCAGCTACTCGTATACCCTTGACCAAAGAACGGTCCTCTCCTCTATCGGCGAAGGTCTTCCTCTTCGACCGAGCACACAGCTTCGGGAGGGACGCAGCGGTGAGGGAGGAAGGGGACACCCGCCTAGCCAGCCAGATCAGCCGAATCAACCCTGGCGATCAATGGGGTGACAGATGTCGCAGCCAGATCGCCCTCACATCCGGAAACATGATAGTCCTAGTGGTCAAAGGCATGACCTCCAGGGAGACCCACTGCAAGCCAGGTGACCCTGGAAATGGTTCACCCTTTTCTGGTTATCAAACAGTAGTCATAGTCCTTAAACTTGGTGCCTATATATTAACAGCAACTTTCCCATAAACATTAGCTATGAGCAGTAGTCTTTGTGTAATGTTCCTCTTCTCCATGAATTAAGATCTCTATGACAACAATTTGTTTACATGATAAAACTAACACAATGGTGCCCATGCCTATGGATATTTAATATGAAACAAAAGGTGATCCAGGATAGAGCTTTTATGAAAGTAGTTGAACATAGATGACTGACCAACGTTGGTGCCTAAAACAGTTTAAATGTACATGCATGTTTAGACAGCAACTACATGTAGAAATCACCAAGTGTGTGCCATCTTAGAAATCTATACCATAGCAGTCTGCATACTAATTATCTGTGAGTGTGGGGGAAGCATTCCTTACATGCATGCCCAGGTCTGTGTCCAGTAACACAATGAGAATGATGCCACTGAGACATCATCTAGTCAGAATGGAAATAGGAGAGTTTATTAAGTTAGGTACCCAAACAAAATATTCATATTCATCTCATTCCTTTTAAATTCCAGTCTCAATTATGCTTTCAAACATATATTTTATTACAACCACCTCCTCAAAAGGAATATGGGGCCTCTGACTTGGTCAATACCAGGGTCTTTCTGAATGAACATGGTTCTTGAAAAGTTGCATTTTTTTTTTTTTTAAATAAAAGTATCTTCCTCTTCAGAGCAGGGCTTTGAAAGGAGGGTCAATAGATCAACCCCAGCCATGTGCAATTTTCATTTATCCTTGCCAGTAACCCTAGGTTCAAGGCTATCCAAAGACTGCCAGACTGATTTGGTGAATCTCCGTCAAGGGAAAGATTATGATTTTTACAGTTCAGCTGGAAAAGGAGCCAAGTTTATTATCTTTCTGCCCTGCTAGGTAACAAACTGTCTATAATATTCATCTTTCTCCTTCAATCCCTTTGGGCTATTTTGAGTGAAACTGGTAACAAATTTCTTCCATCTGACTGTTCCTTGAGGTTTTCTAAGGTAATTAAACCTGCTTTAAGCAAAATTCGTCACCACATTACAGGGTTGGAAATTTACAAAACCATGGCATAGAAGAGGCCAAAGTCGGGTCTTCTGAACTTCAGCATTGCCTCTGCTATAATAGGGAGGGAAAATTAATAGTAATTACTGTCTAAATTAGTTGCATAGTACCATGCATCTCTCATCAGTCTGAGCAGACGAAGAGAATAAAGTAACTTAGAAATCAGGATAGTTTCTAAAGAAGGTATGTTAATCCTGATTCATTTGACCTGGGGAAAGCAAGTGGGACAAGAGCATCTTCCAGGAGTTAAAAATATAAATAAATAATCTAAAAAATAAAAAAATATATTAAAAATTTGCTTAATTGACAGTCTGGCAGTCTGTCCTCATCTCTAGGCTTTATGCACAATTGGAACAGGATGCTCTGTCCAGTAAGCTGGGAAAATGTGTGAGACACCTGAACTTCATACATTATAGACATCTTAAGGTTAGGGGAACATGAGGACCTTTTAGTCTAAACTTCTCCTCTTGGAGAATACCAAGGCCGGATATATTTGCCTATCAATTTCTAGAAGTATTCTATTTTTTAGTGTTACTCTGACAATAACAGGGTCCTGACAAATCCATTACTTCTTAGAGGAAAAATCAGGAAAGGTTTCCCTTAACATCTAATCTAAAACACTTGGTATTATTTTGAATCCTCAGTCCTCAAAGAAATTTTTACATCAGTCTCCAGCTTACGCACTTCTCCTCCAGGAAGGCACCTAAGAGATCTTCATCCTCTCCTCTCT
This sequence comes from Mustela putorius furo, assembly GCF_011764305.1. Classification (NCBI taxonomy): domain Eukaryota; kingdom Metazoa; phylum Chordata; class Mammalia; order Carnivora; family Mustelidae; genus Mustela; species Mustela putorius. Next base: position 79,939,188 of record NW_025421987.1, read on the forward strand.
GGACCAAAGAAGCAATGTGACATACAGGGGTACGTAGGTATGAATCCTGCTTCCCTAGAATTAGCCATCTGTCCCAAGATATATCACTGGAGCCGTGTGACTCTCAGATTCCTTAGCAGCAAAACTGAGATAAGAATACCTTCCTGCAGAGTTGTTGTGAGGATTAAAGTGAGGTGCTTTATACAACAGAAGTACACAACACATACAGAATATAAAAGGGATGACACAGAGCATGTTGTGCTCATGGACATAGGTGCTTTGGGACAAAACAGACTTGTGTCCAATTCCCAGTTTTGTTTTGTTTTTTTAAATTTATTTATTTTCAGCATAACAGTATTCATTATTTTTGCACCACACCCAGTGCTCCATGCAATCTGTGCCCTCTATAATACCCACCACCTGGTACCCCAACCTCCCTCCCCCCCACCACTTCATTCCCCTCAGATTATTTTTCAGAGTCCATAGTCTCTCATGATTCACCTCCCCTTCCAATTTCCCCCAACTCCCTTCTCCTCTCCAATTCCCCATGTCCTCCATGATATTTGTTATGCTCCACAAGTAAGTGAAACCATATGATAATTGACTCTCTCTGCTTGACTTATTTCACTCAGCATAATCTTTTCCAGTCCCATCCATGTTGCTACAAAAGTTGGATATTCATCCTTTCTGATGGAGGCATAATACTCCATAGTGTATATGGACCACATTTTCCTTATCCATTCGTCTGTTGAAGTGCAGAAAGACTCTTAATCTCACAAAACAAACTGAGGGTTGCTGGGGGGAGGGGGTTTGGGAGAAGGGGGTGGGATTATGGACATTGGGGAGGGTATGTGCTTTGGTGAGTGCTGTGAAGTGTGTAAACCTGGTGATTCACAGACCTGTACCCCTGGGGATAAAAATATATGTTTATCAATTCCCAGTTTTGGTACTTCCTAGCAGTGTGGCCTTGGACTAGTGACTTTATGATTTGGGGACCTCACTTGCTAATTCAGAAAATGGAAATGATGGCTCTTCCTCATAAAACTGCACTGAGTAAGGATGATGAATGTAGGTGAGGCGCCTGGCCCAGTGCTTCGCAAAGCACTGGACATGTGAACTGCCGTCCGTGTTTAAACCTAAGGATGCTTTTAACTTCAAGACTTTGTCCTGAACTTCTGTGTCTTGCTTTGCATTCATTTTGCTGGCTTTGAGACCCTATTTGCCAAGGACTTGAAAATGTCTACCTCTGGCCCAGATAGTGCCTTTGGGCTCTCATTTTAACTTGGCATTGCTGCTTAGAAATCCCTCAAGCTTCTCAAATTTCTCTTGTCCCAAACTGAACTCCCTTTACCCCACCCAGCTCTGCACCAATCCCAATATCTCTTATTTTGGGATGATGGCATCTCCATTTACCCAGATGATCAAACCAAAACTTTTAGAGAATGGCCTTTCCCTTTTGAAGTTGAGAATATATAGACATCTTTGGCTAATGGCTCCCAGAAAATCATAAATCATTACATCCAATTTCTACATTTAAAAAAAATGGCTAATAGGTTATATCTAAGCAAAATTATATAATAAAATATGGTCTTGATATTTGATATTTTCCTTTCATAAATATTTTCTCTATAATCTAAAATATTAATACCTAATATCTCTCCCATATATGTTTATTGGTACCTCTTTTCTAGTTACAGACCCTTTGTTCCCGAGCCCTCTTTTCTCTCAAAATGTATCAACATGGGTGAGTGTTTGTTCAATGATTAGATATTACCTTCCAGGTAGCGTTCAATGAGCTATTTATTCACAGGCTGTTAGGTACTTTGTAGGCCAGAGTGATAATACTTTTATGTAATATGTAGATGGCTTATTACACATTTGCCTAATTCACTTAATGGAAACATCAGCCTAAATATAAGGATAAAAGTGAAACTTGATGAAAGCTGCAAAGCCACAAATTTTTTTTTAAAGCAACCAGTATACTCAAAGCATTAATCACTTTTGGGCACTAAATCAGAGATGGGATTTATTTCCCCCCTTGGCAATTCATATGATTCTATGTACCAAGAGATAAGTCTTAAAGGAAATAAGCCTTTTATGTACCCCCACTTAAAATCTTCTGCTAAACTTTTAAATGATTTTTGTATTATACAACCATGCCCATATTCATCCAAGAATTGCAAGAAGTCATTTAACATGCAGAGACTGAGGAAGTAAATACCAAGTCTCGGCTTTAGGAAAAACAGTATTTCAGCAGAGATAAACGTTTTTGTGGTGGAGAAAAACAAGGCATTAAAAACTGTGGAGGTGATTAGTGTTTCTGCTTTGAGCTTGATGTGGTAAGACTCTCTCTAAACTCCAGATGGGTGGGAAAAAGCTGAGGTTCAGGCTGACACAAGATGTGCAATCCTGCGCAAGAGCTTCTTGTTTTTCATTTCAGAATCTGGTACAAAAGTTTTCCCCTGTGTTATATGGACAGGGTGGCAGCACCTGGCCAGAGTCTTGCTGCAGCTGTTTGACAGCATGGACCTTCACAAGCACACACATACACTCTCTCAGAAACAAAGATTCCCATAATACTTAGAATCATATCCTGCTTCTTAGTTCAATCCTCTGGCCTTTTGAAAGAGATGGGTGACTTACCATGTTTACCTCAGAGAGAAACAGAAAAAGGTGAAGAGGAAATGAAGCCGTATCTTAGCTTTGAAACTGTCACCTAAGAAATTGGGCTAAGTCAGTTAAGAGGCTTTCTTTGGCTCAGGTTGTGATCCCAGGGTCCTGGGATCCAGTCTGCATCAGACTCCTTGCTCAGCAGAGAGCCTGCTTCTCCTTCTTTTTCTGTCTGCTGCTTTCCCTGCTCATGTTCTCTATCCCTCTATCAAAATAATTAAATACATCTTAAAAAAAAAAAAAGAAGAAGGAAAGAAATTGTTCCCTAGAATCCAACTAAGTACCTGGAAGTTTTTTTTTATGTTGTTCACAATAATCAGTTGAAAATGAAATCGTTGGGCAACATACTAGTTTTGATTTTATTTTGCCAGATAACATGTTTGATCAAAAATAAGGAGCAACAAATTAGCAACTATATGCTGAATGATGTAGCTTGTCAAGCAACACCGTTGGTATCTTAAGTACATTTCTCAAATTTATAATAACTTTATGACATGTATAATATTGATGTTTCATAATTTAAGGCAATAAGGATATGATGTTCTTTTCTGAAAATTCACTGAACTTTATTTATTTTTTGAGAGAGAGAGAGAGAGCGAGAGCAGAAGAGCAAGCATGAGGGTGGGGGATGTTGTATGTGGGAGGGGCAGAGGGAGAAGGAGAGAGAATGAATCCCAAGCAGTCTCCCTTCCCAGTGCAGAGCCTGATGCAGGGCTTGATCTCACAACCCAGAGATCATGACCTGAGCTGAAATCAAAGACAAAATCAGAGAGGGAGAAAACCCATAAGAGACTCTCAACTATAAGAAACAAACTGAGGGTTGCTGGGGGGGGTGGCAGGGGAATGGGGTACCTGGGTGATGGGCAGTAAGGAGGACACGTGATGTCACGAGCACTGGGTTTTATACATTGTGGATGAATAATTGAACTCTACATCTGAAACGAATGATACACTGCATGTGAACTAATCAAATGTAAATAGGTTTAAAAAAAAAAAAAAGACACTTAACAGACTGAGCCCAATCAGGCATCCTAAAAATTTGCTGAACTTATAAGGAGGCCCTTTATACTTAAACTTAGAATAAATCTTTTATAGAGAAGTTCCTATGAAACTAAATACCGAACATTATTTTATCACAAAAGAATATCAGAGCAGTTGAGATGAGGAAATCATACCAGGGTGCCTAACTTTATCTCAAAAAAATTGTTGAAAACTCAGAATGTCAAGAAAAATCTAATAATTATTTCATGATTCTGATTCATGAGATAAAAAGTGGAAAAAATGGGGCACGTGGGTGGCCCAGGGTTAAGCCTCTGCCTTCGGCTCAGGTCATGATCTCAGGGTCCTGGGATCGAGCCCCACATCAGGCTCTCTGCTTGGCAGGGAGCCTTCTTCCCCCGCCCCACCTCTCTGCCTACTTGTGATCTTTGTCAAATAAATAAAATCTTTTATTTAAAAAGTAGAAAAAATGGAAAATCTTCACCCAAAACTACCCTCTTTTTCCCTTATATATTTTTTTAAAGATTTTATTTATTTATTTGACAGGGAGAGAGATCACAAGTAGGCAGAGAGGCAGGCAGAGAGAGAGGAGGAAGCAGGCTCCCCGCTGAGCAGAGAGCCCGATGCGGGGCTCGATGCCAGGACCCTGAGATCATGACCTGAGCCGAAGGCAGAGACCCAACTCTCTGAGCCACCCAGGTGCCCCTCCCTTATATTTTTTATCTTTGGTTATGTCTCTTTTATATAGAAATGAAGTAATTACTTATGAGATTTATCTCATTCAATAGTGGAAAGTAATTAATAACTCATATTAGTTTGCAAAGTATGGAAATAGGGAATCTGGCTTTACTCAGGACTATTTATAGACAAGAATATAAATAAATCATATTCAGTATTTTTTCTAGTTGGATAGCATGTATACACATAGGAAAGAGATCCAAGGAATTCATAGGTCAGAACTTCAGTGAAGGGAGGAACAAGAAAACAGGAAGTGGTATTGCCTCCTATTTATGTGTGTGTGTGTGTGTGTGTGTTTCAAGATGCATATATTTGAAGTGTAAACCCCAGGAGGTAGGGAAATTGGTACAAACTCCAGAGTACCTTCTCTAGACATGGTCTCCCCTCAAGAATATTTATTATATTTATGGAAAAAATGTAGTATATATGTGTGTATTGGGAGTGGTGTATTTTCTATTATTTTTCAAGTGTACATATTAATTATGGGAATACACAACATAAAAAGAAAAACTAACTCATTCCTAATTTTTCCATCTACTGATAACATCTACTAGTATTTTGTTCTATCCTTCTAGTTTTATATATTTGCTAATAGCAAATGGCAAGTTAAAAATCTTTTCATGTTTGTAAATAGTTTAAAATCTTTTAATGCATACATTGCATATCAATTTTAGTATATAAGTAAACCTTAATTTACTGATCAAATCCTCTATTGTTGGATACTTAGATTATTTCAAATCTTTTATAACATACACAAATGTTCTAATTGCTAAATCTCCTTGCATATTCATATTTCTTTCAAGATAAGTATGTAGATTTAACTTTCTGTACATAGGTCTAAGTATATATACTTATTAAGGCTTTTTTTCTATTGCAAATTACTGCCTCAAAATTCCCAAGATATGAATTCTCCTTATACTGATACATAAAAATCCCCTCTACTGTTCTTCATTTTATCTAAATTCGTATAATAATAAAATGAAACATCATAGTATTTGTTTTTGGTAGCAGCTTGCATGTAACAAAATTTTCATGAACTAATGTATAGTTGTCCACAATCTGAAAGACAAAAACACATCAGATGGTACATGGACTGCAACTCGAGTTTTGATTTATCACTTTCATTGGGTTTGTGGCTTTCCTGTCTACATTGTTACAGAAAGGAGAAATGTGTGAGATTAGAACAGGGGACAGCAAACTTATCTGCAAGGAGCCTGACAGATGCTTTAGGCTTTACCAGCCATAAGATCCCTCTCTGTCCTACTCAGCTCTAATGTGGTCAGTCCTGTGAAAACAGAGATAGACAAGATGCAAATGAATGGATATGTCTGTGTTCTCATGGAATGTAACTTACAGAAAGGCTTGTAAGTCAGAGCAGCCAAACTCTGCAATGGAATGCTGGCTTTTTGTCTCCTTCATGTTTATCTCAGATGGATGAATGGTCCACAAAAATGAAATTCAAGAGATTTATATTATTTATTATTGAGCAGTGTTGCTCTAGAGGTCTAGTCTCCACAGCCTAGAAAGAAACATAATATTCTCTGATGTTCTCTTCTTCATTCAGCTTTCCTCTGGATTTCATCTAGACACCCTCTCTGGGACTCATCTCTCAAGAGCAAACACCAAAGAAGCTTTCCCCCCAAAAAAGGCAAAAACAAACAAACAAAAAAATCCCAGCCTATACCCACAAAGACAATTCAAAATGCCTTCTGATACAACTGGATCTTTTAGCCTCACTGCCCACACACCCAATTCACAGATCTCTGTTTCTCTGAATACCTTAGTTATAGAATTCTTCCAGCTTTGTTATTTTCTCTCAGTTATTTCATCTGCATTTTCCTCCACTGTATTTTGCTGCTTAAATTCCAATCTTAAATTTTGCCATTCCGTTTGTCTTGGCTCTTCCTAACATTGTAACCTGCCATTGTGGTTTTGTTTTTTGTTGTTGTTGTTGTCTCCTTTAGAATTTAGTCAAATGTAAAATACTACTACTACTAATAGTGATGATGTTTCAAGTCTTTCCATGTAGCTTTTTGCATGAGGAGTGAAGTTTTATTTGCCTTCTACAGGCATGATTATGGATTATGGACCTCCATGTGTAGACCTACTGCTTAGCATGTGGGAGGCAGAGAAAGGTAAGACTCAGGACTATTCTTTAAAGGTAATAGTGCAGTGTCATCCAGTAAACCTAAGATTATAGTAGACTCTAAGCCATGATTTAACAAAAAATTTACACAAAAGCAAAAGCAAGGTGCAATTAACTCAAATTTGGAATTGGGAAATATTTCCTGGAATAAGAGAAGCTTAATGTAACTCTTGAAGAATAAATGGGATTTAGGGGGAAGGGCTTCAAGCGAAGGGAACAAGACCAAAGATCTGGGAATAGTAGAGAGAATGACCCCATTTATGGGAATGGATCTTGCTGGTAAAGCTGAAGCAAAGATCTGTGGAGTGGGCATGGTGGGTGGGGGTTAGGCAACCAAGGGGGCCAGTTATCCATCTGTGAATTGCTTTGGGTTCCAGCCTAAGGAATTTGTATGAAATCTTTTTCTATTAACCTAATTGGGAAAATAAAAAAGAATTTAAGACCCTGTGTTTAATTGACAGAACTGGGCAGAGAACCAAAAGTAAATTAACTCTACACAAGTCTCAGGGATATTATTGGTTCTGCTGAGCCTGTTTTATAAAAGCTTTTATATCAGGTAAATAGAAATGATTTCTCAGAGTACTGAGTTCCCCTACCAAACTACTACTAGCTCAAATATTTATCTTCTATCTCTGCATTAAGCTGTGAGTTCCTTAAGGGCTAGGACAAAGGCTCACTCAGAGAAGGCATTCCATAAACATTTATTAATTGGATGTTTTACTTCTTTCACTATTGTTTTAAGATTCTCAACCACACCTCCCTCTACTAAACAGTGTTCTTGATTTTTTCCACATTTTCTTCTTAAATATAAAAGATGACATGGATGGAACTAGACGGTATTATGCTAAGTGAAATAAGTCAGTCAGAGAAAGACAAGAGGAATTTGAGAAACAAGACAGAGGATCATTGGGGAATGGAGGGGAAAAATGAAACAAGATGAAATGAGAGAGGGAGACAAACCATAAGAGACTCTTAATCTCAGGAAATAAACTGAGGGTTGCTGGGGGGAGGGAAGTGGAAGGGATGGAGTGGTTGGGTGATGGACACTGGGGAGCGTATATGCTATGGTGAGGAAATTTCTTTAAAAAGATGACTGTATTATACAAGGGAGATGGATACTAGAAGAGGATTTAGTGATGAAGTGCCATCTAACTTTACGGATAAGAAACCTCATCCATTGGTGTGGAGTACTTGTCAGTGTTCTATGCAAGATATGACAGTAGTGATACGTCACATATTGCACACCAAACACTATGCCATACATCATCTCTGTTTACCCTACAACAGTCCTGGCATGGTAGATATTATTGCTCCTATTTTACAAATAATAAAAGAAAGAGTAATGGAGAAGTTAAATAATTGACCTAGCTTCACAGAGCTACCAAATAGCAAAGCCAGGACTCAAACCCAGTCCTTTGCCCATTCATATATCCCTTCTCTGAAAGAGTGTTACTCATAGTGTGGTTCATGAACTGGCAACACTAGCTTGACCAGGAAACTTGTTAGAGATTCAGTGTCTTGGGCCCAATCTCTGATGTGATAAATCAGAGTCTGTAGTTTAATAAGGTCCCTAGGTGATTCTTTGCTCATTAAAATTTTTAGAAACACTGTTCTAAACTACCATACTACACAGCTGAGGCTCATAACTGAAATTTCCAAGTTAAGGAATGAACGTTATAATAACAATTATAATGTTTTACATGTTGACATGGGTATTGGTAAACAGATATATACATATATTTAAAAATCAAGCTATATCCTTAATATTAGTCACTCTATGTACTTTACTATATGTATGTCATATCTAAATAAAAAAATAATAGCTCTGTCAGCATATTTATTAATTCAACAGTTATTTTCAGAGAGTAATGCTGGCAAAGTCCTGTACTACACACTGAGAATTAAGCACTGGAGAGGGAGACATAGATTTCTACGTGGAATATATTGTGGATTATACATGGATTATGGATATACAGGATTTCTACATGGAATATACTGTGAAGAAAGGGAGATAGGACACAAAGTATTATAAAACAGACTTATAATTATGATTAGAATAAATTCTATGGAAGGAAAGACCAGGTATATAGTGTGTAACAAGAAGTTCTAATTTAAATGGAAAGTCAGAAAAGGTCTCACTGAAGAAATGATGTTTAAGTTGAGATCTAAAATATAAGCAGGAATTGTCTTAACTAATATTCTAAGAAAGAATTTTAAAGGTGAAAAGTGTTTCATATTTGCAGGTGTTAAACTGGGAGAAGGTGTGGGGCATTTGAGCACATGAAGGAGGGCTGGGACAGCTAAAATGCAGAGTGAGGAGAACAGCCAGCGCTTATCCTGAAGAGACAGGTGAGGGGGTGAGGGAGCATCACATACAAATATTTGAAGATCATCTTAGGGAGTTTGAGGACCTTTTCTGAACTATATAGCAAGCACTACTGGAGATTTTTAAAGCTGTAAAGCAATATTATATTCTTTACAGTTTAAAAAAATTAACTCTGGCCTCTGTGTGAAGAACATTTTAGAGAGACAAGAATGGAGTGCAGAGAGCAGTGAAGAAGCCATGCAGTGTCCTAGACAGTAACAGTGGCTTGGATTTGGGTGTTTGATACAGAGATGGAGAGATCTAGATGAATTCATAATACATTTTGGAGGTACACTCAACAGGTCTTGGCGATTAAATGTGGGTGGTATGGAAAACATAAGTGTTAAGGGCTCCCAGGTTTCTAGAGTATGTTGGGGGTGGGTGGGGAGTGGAGAGTACAATTTTACTTTGAGATATGTTCAATTTGAGATACACTTAAGAAATCTAAGTGGAGATGCCAAGTAGACAGTTGGATATATTAGTTTGAAGCTCAGAAGAGAAATCTGAATTGGAATATGAATTTCCAAGTCTTTCTCCTAGGGATGGGATGCAGAATAAAAAGGGAAGAGGGCTTGTAATCAATCCGTAGGTAAAAATATTAAACATACTGTCTACCTGGTGGATATTGTCCAAGACCTATGCATTAAATGAGTTAACAAAACTTTAAAGCCAACAATTTGGTAGAGCACTAAAAAAAAAAAAAAAAAAAAAAAAAAAAAAAACTGAGTCTAGGGAGAGTCTGTGCATAGAATTTCTAGACTGTAGACTTCTTGAGGACAGGCAGTCATACATTTCCTTGCACATGGTAACTTTCAGTAAATGTAAATCAATATGCAAACAAAGAAACCTACCAACACATAACACAATGTACCAGCAAAGTAAAAACTATGCGACATGGCTATTTTTCTGGCATTGCTGTAATTTTAAGCAAGCCACTTTAATGCATCTGTGTCTCAGTTTCTACATTTGGAGTATATTTGAAATAAAACAGATGAACTTTGAGATCCTGTCCATTTATAAGATTTATGGTTCAACAGGATCCTGTATGAATAGTGCTACCCTATATTTGCTCCCTTCCATTTGCCCTTAGGATAGAGTGCCTTGGTTAGAGCTGTCTCATCTAATCAGGAAATATAAGGCAGGGGAACAGAACTCAGGCACCTTGGTGCCAAGTGCTGGTGCCTTTCAAAGATCCATTACATAGCAATTGGGAAATTATTGTCTGAGCAATCAGGTTCTAGAAGCTGTGAAGTACAACCAATCTTCATGATTCACACATTCTGTATTTTCAAATTCATTTACTTCCTAAAATTTATTTGTAATCTCAAAATCACTACATGTAAGACTTTTGAAGTCATTCACAGGTTTATATAGAGAGGTGAAAAACTTGAGTCACCTGCCGTGCACATTACCAGCTGATGTAGAATGAGATGACACTCTGCCTCCTCATTTCAGCCCTTACATTGTGAATTTAGTGCCATGTTCTTCAAACCTTTGTGCTTTCTGTTGGTTATTTTGCTGTTTAAAATGGACCCCAAGGGTTGTGCTGAAGTGTAAAAAAAGCGATGCTGTGCCTTATGGAAAAAATATATATATATATGAAATACCTGTGCTAAATAATTAGCTTCTCTCAGGCATTTGTTGCAGTGCTGTGGGTCCTGAGTTCACTGTTAATTAATCAAGAGTATATATTAAATAAAGCATATGGAAACAGAAGTACATATAAAACCAGGTTATGTATTGATCAATTGACAAAAATACCATGACCAAAGTGTTTCAGGAAATTAACTCTGTATTTTTTCCATGCACAGTTGTTCAGTATCTACCAATTCAGTGTTTGCAGTGATTTTACAGAACACAACTACCGTAAATAATAAGAATTGACATTCCTATGTGCATACCCTCCTTTATGGCATTTAACAAGCACAGGGACATTAGCTCTCTAATTGTATTAGCTCACAGTTCCCTAAGCAGACTGAAGTTTGGTTTCTTCAAACATATATTGAATGTATACTACATGATATGCTTGCACAAGTCTGTGGGGACACAGTGTGCCTGCCCCAAGACACTGACTGTGTGGTGGATGATAGACAATTAAGTAGGAAACTCCAACAGGGGGGGATTACTGGTGAGGTCTTCAGATGGTTAGATATCAGGTGTGGCTCCACCAAAGGGACTTGCTGTCAGCAGCCTTGGATGAAAAGGAGAGATCTGTTTTTAAAAGGAGGGGATAGGAGAAGAAAAGGAGAAAGCAACTGACATTCCAGTATTTAACATAGATATACTTATTTCTGAAAACTGTTTGAAGCTCTTTATACCTCTAGGTTTCTAAACTACTAAAATTGTAGCTATGGAAAGAAAAACTGATCTGAGCTTTAATCAAGAAATTATTTTATGAAAATAACAAAAATTGCTTCGGAGAATTATTACAAAAATAAGTAAAATGACAAATGCAAAAACACTTTGTGACTTTCAAAGGTTTCAGTGCATCAAATTAGTATTTTAAAAAACAGGTTTATGTTTTAGAAGTTTTAGATTTACAGAAAAATCAAGAGCATAGTATAGAGTTCCCATATATTCCACAATCAGTTTACCCTATGACTAACAGATTAGGATGGTGCATTGATTACAATTATAAGCCAATATTGATACATTATTGGAAACTGAAGTCTACATTTTATCCATATATCCTTAGTTTTTGCCTAACATCCTTTTTCTGTTCCAGGATCCTCGCTAGGGTGTTATATTATATTTAGTTTTCATATCTCTTTAGCTCTTCTTGGCCATAGAAGTTTCTCATACTTTTCTTGTTGATGATGTTCTTATCAATTTTGAGGAGTTCTGTAGGATGTCCCCATAACTGGGATTTGTTTGATGTTTTTTATTATGACAAGACTGGACCTATGGGTTATTTCAAGGAAGACAGTGGTTGTTTTACATATTTGTAATACGGTTAGATTTTCTTGTCATACTCTGCATTCTTTCCTGGGATCCCATAACTTCTTCCTAAATTTTTTCCCCTAAATTGAATACATTAAGGTTTGTGCTGTAAATGTCTATGGGTCTCGATAAATGCATAATCTCATGTATGCACCCTGAAATTATCATAGCTTCACTGCCCTAGGAATCCCCTGTGCTCACCTATCCATCTCTCCTCTGGCTCCCCTTCAACCATGGGAACTACTTACCATTTTATTGTCTCTATAGTTTTGCCTTTCCAGAATGTCATATAGAACAGATCATTGAAAGATGTTTTTTTCTTTTTTCTTATTTGAGAGTGAGGCAGAGGGGGTGGGAGAGAAACCCAAGCCAACTCTGCATTGAGCATGAATCCCAACGTGAGGCTCCATCTCAGGACCCTGAGATCATGACCTGAGCAGAAACCAAGAATTGGATGCTTAACCAAAGATGTGATATATTTTTGAACATAATTATTTAAGAAAGTCTTTACAGTTGCCTATCGCTTGACCCAACTATATCTTACTTCTTAGGTTTTTAATAAAAAATGTATTTCCTAAATAATTTTCCTTCTTCTGTGAAATTGTTTACTATATATGAATTTTCAGGAAAATGCTCATTTCTCCTATAAGTCTATCCTATTATGAACTTTCCTATGATAACTATTAGTTTTACCCAGGCCTCTTTAAATAGTCTGTGAATAAAATGATGACTGATCTTGTTACTAGATCATGTGACTGGTATGGGTGCAAAGTAATGAAGAGACCAAATGTGTATAGGCACTTAGCTAGGAAACTAAGGTACAGATTCCAAACTTTCATTTTCCTACCAAAAAAGTGGGTTGGTCCCCCATTAAATGGAATAGTAAGCTATATAGAAACAGAATTCTACAGTCATTTTGCAAGTTATGGACTACATTCTTCATTTATGAGATAGTATCAGTTTATTGATTGTAAATTTTAATCAAAACCAAAGTTTTTAACATTCAACCTCCATTATCTTAAGAAATGAACATCAATAAAAATCTAGTTCTATATGAGTTGGAAGAGCATCCTGACATGATGGTTCCCTCCTGTTAGTCTGTTGATTTATATATAAAAAAAAAAGGAAATAGCAGTTGCCATGGCAAACTTCTGGTTTTGTTGAATACTGGAACCTGGAATATAAGCCTAGGATTTGATGAAACCATGCAATTTTGAAATGAACAGGCATATTTCACATTGTCATTCACCTTATGCTGGTTTAGATTCTGGAAAGTACAGCTGTTTCACTTAACACAAAAGAACAGACATTTGAGTTTAAGAAACACTAAATATTCTTGAAATCATGGACTGAATTTTTAATATCATGAATCTAGAATTCTAATATTTTAGAACATATAAATTATTGAGCAAGAAGTTAAAGAAATTATCTATGCCTTTTTTTTTCCCAGAGGCTGATTTCATAAGAAAAGCTGCCATTACGTTAATAAAAATATAGTGCTTTCTCTGCATTTAGATCATAGGTTATAAAATGTAGTTTCAAATCTCTTTCAGTAACATGAGGCACATTTCATATATATCCATAGCTATCCAACTGGGGTAACTTTTTAAGTTTTTTGGTCATTGAAATTCATTTGTATTCATCCCAATATTCAGGAGTATAATAAATGCATGGTATTCATGTTGATGACATATACTCCATAAAAGTTTAATTGTCATTCTGCATTAATTAAGCCTGAATTAATGAACACTTTCAAAGTTTTGCAACAGTTGAATCACCAGTTCTCATCAAGCGTGACTGAAGCAGAATTAGCTCATTCTGAATGCTAAAGTGATCCAAAAAAAAAAAAAAAAAAAGAAAGAAAGAAAAGCAAGATAGATACATAGAACCTCAGTCAATTATAATATTGAGTAAGCTGAGTGCATTGGCAGAAATGACAAATTCCAGGTAGAATTTAAATCTAAGATCAATAGCTTTGTTTTAATTCTGTTCTAAGTAGACTATGATTTTTTTTTCAGCATTATGTGGAAAGTTTTAAACACATAACGAGAAACATGCCTGCATTGCCCCATGCTGGGAAAGGTGTCTACATTCAGGGCTGATTTTCTGACAACTCTACAGGTGGTGGGTGGTTGGGATTGACAGGGTTCAGGACATACTACCCAAAATACAGCACCTTGGCATACTGAATATTTCAAGCTGAAAGAATTTGAGAAATGGGAGGTACAAGAAGGACTTTCTGAACTTCTCCTGAAGCAGGTCACAAAACCCTCTTGTGAGGTGTTTTCCTTATACTTGGAGTAAGCGAACATGCTTCTCTAAGACCCCAAGAGGAATCTGGCCTTGCTGTTTTCCCTGGTTTACTACACTTAGAACAACAACAAAAAAGATCATCAATTATCACATTTCCTTCACACATTTCCATTCTTCCTCAAACCTAGCATAAAACCACTCAGGTTTCAACCACATCTTCAGGTCTTCATTTCTTTATGAAGGCTCTTGTGTCATGTAAAATTTATATTTAAAATTTGTATGCTTTTCTCTTGTTAATCCATCTTTTGTTATAAGACCCTCCATTAAGAACTTAGAAGAGTAGAAGAGAAAGATATTCTCCTCCCCTATAAGATTTAGGGTGAGCTAATACTGTAATACTACTACACTTTCTTCATTTAAATCTATCACCCATTTTTAAAGGGAAACATAGTCCCGCTTTCTAAAGGTATCAAAAGCGAGATTTAAAGATGTGCCATGACTCATCATTGTCAGTGGCAGGACCAGGAAGAAGAGGCAATATTTCTAAATTTAATCACCTTCTCCTCACTGGATAACTAATGCTGCCATTGAATGACATAGAAAGGATTAGTGAAAATTGAATCTATCAATATAGCCTACTGTCTGCATTAACATGACTTTACTATTCAACTGTCCTCACCAAGAAAGTTTTAGTATTCCAAGAAACTCTTAGGAAGATAAAAGTTGCAAATTACTTTATTAAACAAGTTCATTACTCTGATGAAAAATTATGAATTATTCATTCCAAGAATTTCAATTCTTCAATAGAAAGCATCACACAACAGTATGCGTTCCCGGACTAAACCTTTACATCAAAATCTTCCTTTTCCTGTGTCCACCAATTCTACACTATCAATTATGACCTTTACTCAGTTCTATTCAAGCACACCTTCCCCACACGTCTATCCTACACTGATTTCAACATAATTTCAGAATCATCCTTTAGACTTAAGTATCTTTTTTTTTGCATTTCTTTTTTTTAATTTTAATTTTTTAAATTTCTTTTCAGCGTAACAGTATTCATTGTTTTTGCACCACACCCAGTGCTCCATGCAATACTTGCCCTCTCTAATACCCACCACCTTGTTCCCCCAACCTCCCACACCCCGCCCCTTCAAGACCCTCAGGTTGTTTTTCAGAGTCCATAGTCTCTCATGGTTCACCTCCCCTTCCAATTTACCCCAAGTCTCTTCTCCTCTCCATCTCCCCATGTCCTCCATGTTATTTGTTATACTCCACAAATAAGTGAAACCGTATGATAATTGACTCTCTCTGCTTGACTTATTTCACTCAGCATAATCTCTTCCAGTCCTGTCCACGTTGCTACAAAAGTTGGGTATTCATCCTTTCTGATAGATGCATAATACTCCATAGTGTCTATGGACCACATCTTCCTTATCCATTCGTCTGTTGAAGGGCATCTTGGTTCTTTCCACAGTTTGGTGACCGTGGCCATTGCTGCTATAAACATTGGGGTACAGATGGCCCTTCTTTTCACTACATCTGCATTTTTGGGGTAAACACGCAGTAGTGCAATTGCAGGGTCATAGGGAAGCTCTATTTTTAATTTCTTGAGGAATCTCCACACTGTTCTCCAAAGTGGCTGCACCAACTTGCATTCCCACCAACAGTGTAAGTGGGTTCCCCTTTCTCTACATCTTCTCAACACACGTTGTTTCCTGTCTTGCTAATTTTGGCCATTCTAACTGGTGTAAGGTGGTATCTCAATGTGGTTTTAATTTGAATCTGCCTTATGGCTTGTGATGAAGAAAAAATGGGCAGAAGATATGAACAGACACTTCTCCAATGAAGACATACAAACGGCTATCAGACACATGAAAAAATGTTCATCATCACTAGACTTAAGTATCTTAATAACTCTCCCAATGTTGTCCTTCTCCCTCTGCAATGTTACTGAAATTGTTGGAGTACTATTCTCCCTTAGCATGGTAAGCAATATAAAAATTTGTCTTATCAGCAGGTTATTTTGTAATATTTTGGAGAGCTAGCTTTTGACAGATAGGAGAAGTTGGCTTAGATTAAACTAAAGGAAGACGTGAGTTTATTTCAGGCATACTGAATTTGAATTGCAAGTGGAACTTACAGATAGAAATAGCTATTTGCCTTTCAATATTATCTCAAAAATCATACTCTCTGGGAGCTTCCTCTAATCCCCTGCTCTGAATATGAGTTTAATATCTGTGGAACCAGAGAACCCTGGGCATACTTCATCATCATATCACTTTGCAAAAAATCTATGTAGCACTTACAAAGCATAAAAATGAAATAAAACTTCATTGCTCCTACCCAAGTTCTGAACTGGAACATTAAAGCTACCTGCAGCCTCCTGTCCATCTCTTCCTACTGCCTTTCCCAGCCCCTAGAGATAGCATTATCCTGTTTGGAAATGAGGAGCTATCTTTCAAAAATAAACTTTAAAATAATTCTGTCATATATGTATGTCTGCCTATACATTTTTACATTCATTTTTAATCTTTAGAAAATGGAATCACATGCTTTTCTGTAACTTCCCTTTTACACCAAATATGATATTTCTGAGACTTGCTTCTGTTGTAGGTAGCTATAGTATGCTCATTTTTACTGTTGTTTTGTGGCATTTCTCACATACTAAAGAGAAAAAAAGTTATAATTAAGTTAAAGATGATTTCCCTAGAAAGATTGGAATTCTTTTTAGGGAGAAAAAGAATACTTTCTTTTCTTTAGGATGACACCATAATTGACCTGCATTGATTATGAAAAGAGAAGCCTCTGTGCAAGATCAGGAAAGGAAAGCCTGCACAAAGGGGCTATATGGCATTGCTTATAGGTGATGGGGATTGTAGGGGCTGTGGGGCCACTGTTGGAGGGGGAAGAGTTCCATGGGAAAGAGGAGATACTCACAACTAAGGTAGGAGGTTGAGACTTGTAGAGAAGGATACCAATGAGAAAATGCCCACCAAGCATCTATATTTCATTGTTTCCCCTTCTAACTTTCTGTAGTTCTCCTCTGTTATGTCCAGTACTTATATAAAAGTCTAGTACTGGCAAATAGAAGAGGCAGCTATGATACCTGTGTGGAAACAGGATAACAGTTCCAGGAAGGAGCATGTCCTTAACACTAGACTGGAATTTTAAGCAAGTGTGATCCAGGTATATGAAAGAGCCCTGAGACTGCTTGAAAATGGTGGGAGGGGGGGTGGAGAGGTGGGTCACCAAGCATCCCACAATATGTGGGATGAGGGCTAAAGTTATATTGTCTGATGATTAAAAGAATATGTGAGACCCTAAGTGCTAGGGGAATTTGGGACTGATAGTTACACAGTGAATTGAAATTATTGGGCTTTCTACCTTCCCCACAGAACTCTAAGGACTAGTTTATGCTTTCTATCTCCTTATGTCTCTATATTGATATATCATGAATGAATAAATTAATGAATGAACGAACGAATGAATGAATGCAGAGAAATGAATGAACCTTTAGAACAGAAGTAAAGACTCAAGAAAGATCAAAGTTGATGATTAAGAACTATGGAAAGAACCAAGATGCCCTTCAACGGACGAATGGATAAGGAAGATGTGGTCCATATACACTATGGAGTATTATGCCTCCATCAGAAAGGACGAATACCCAACTTTTGTAGCAACATGGACGGGACTGGAAGAGATTATGCTGAATGAAATCAGTCAAGCAGAGAGAGTCAATTATCATATGGTTTCACTTATTTGTGGAGCATAACAAATAGCATGGAGGACATGGGGAGTTAGAGAGGAGAAGGGAGTTGGGGTAAATTGGAAGGGGAGGTGAACCATGAGAGACTATGGACTCTGAAAAACAATCTGAGGGTTTTGAAGGGGCAGGGGTGGGAGGTTGGGGTACCAGGTGGTAGGTATTATAGAGGGCACGGATTGCATGGAGCACTGGGTGTGGTGCAAAAAATAATGAATACTGTTATGTAGAAAATAAAAAATAAATTAAAAAAAAAGATATGGAGGTCATCAATTAGAATTTAAAATGAGTTGCAGATGAAAGAGAAAAGGCCATCTAGAGAGGAGAAGAAGGAGGTCTTCAGTCTGAGGAATAGCCCTTTTAAGTTAGAAAATGAAAGACAGTGCTCTGCAGTCTGCATACAGAATCCACCATTTCTGCTGATTGCACCATCAGGCTGACATTTGCTCTAACCCCCCGACTCATGGAAACTATTTGCATCAGACATTATTCCCTATTGAACAGAGTTTTTTGGTTGCCATGGTAAGAGACGGACAAAACAGGTGAATGCAAGCAGAACTATTAACCATCCTGACAATCTTGATTCCTCTATTGAGTCCTCCTGTGACTAAACTTGCTGGTTACCAGTCCCAAGTACGGGTTGAGTTTCCTTAAAGAGTTTTGATTTTGTTTCTGTTCTTAAACCTGTTGTCTTTATGTCTTCCTCCCCTATTTACTTTTATTCTTTTTTTTTAAAAATTTTGTTTATTTATTTGTCAGAGAGAGAGAGAGTGCACAGGCAGACAGAGGGGCAGAGGGAGAAGCAGGCTCCCCGCTGAGCAAGGAGCCCGATGTGGGACTCGATCCCAAGATGCTGGGATCATGACCCAAGCTGAAGGCAGCCACCTAACCAACTGAGCCACCAAGGCGTCCCTATTTACTTTAATTCTTAAAAGAAGGTTTATGATATAGTCTCCTTGATCATTCCACTAGGCCAATGTCCAATTCCAAATAGAATATTCAAAATTCAATACATATGAGAGGAATAATTATACATAAAATATATATCATTATATAATATATTTTATATATGGGGGGCCACTGGTGGAGGGGGAAGAGTTCCATGGGAACTCTAATTATATGAATAATTATATAAATAATTCTAATTATATGAATAATTATACAATAAAATATGTATTGTCTTAATCCTTGAAGAAACAAATATCCATCTCCTAAAGGACAAAAAAGCCAGAGTGTTCTCTGGACTATATAATAAGCTTACACACTGCATTCAGACATGGCACCAAGGAAATCTAGAGTTTTGTTCTGCACCCTAAGTGTGGTCTGTGGGCCAGAAGCACGAGTATCACCCAAGAACTTGTTAGAACTATAGACTCGCAGATGCCATCCCAGACCTGCTGAATCAGAATCTTCATCCTTGTAACATTCCCAGGTGATTAGTAAGCATACAAATTTTAGGGAACATTATTTTGGAGTATTGAGGATAAACTTCAGGGCCTACCTTGAGGTGAGTAATGACCTCTGGAAGACTGTCTCCAACCTCCTCACCACCAGAACAGTGTAGTTTTGGTCTGATTTTTTAAAGTGCTGAAGTTCCATGTTAAATTTTAAAAATGTAATCTCTTGCTTAGGGAAAGTTTGAAAGTCATCAAACAAGTGAGTCTAAAAATGCCCTAGAGTGGTGGTTCCCAACCTGTAGGCTGGGGATCCTAAGCAGACAGACAGACACAGACACATACACACATACACACGCACGCACTCTTATCTGCTTTGTCTGGGACCTGAATTCTCAGTATTTTACACTATTTTAAAAATAGACATAGGTGCCATTAATATTAATGAAACATACTCATGTCAAAGTAGAAATTTACAAAAGAAGAAAAGGGGGAGCTAACAGAAGCTTGATAATGGTCAGCAAATGGCGAAACAGAGGAAGAAAAACAGTCGCTCAAATCTAAATCATAGAAACTGGATGAAGAAAGATTTTCTACTTGTGGATGGTCAGCAGCAGTAAATATACAGAGAAGCAGGAAAAAATGTGTCCTAGGAGATGTTGCAATGTGACGTCCATGCACTTCTTCAGCTGTCAGTTTATTTGTCTGTCACAGGAAGCAGTTTGGTGGGTTCTGTCATTTTATAGCCATAATAATGTTCTGAGCCAAACCAGCTGTCTCGGCCTGTTGCTATGACCTCAGAGGCAACAGATGAGAACTGAGAAAGGAACATTGGATTTGGCAATTAGGTGGTTCTTGGTAACCGTGGAGAGAGCAGCTTTATTTGAATAATAAGGATGAACACCAAGCTGTGAGGGGGTGAGAAAGGGAAGTTATTAAGATGGCAAATTTAGATACTCTTTCGCTCTGAAAAAATATACTGAGAGAGGAAGGAGAGTAATTCAAAGAGAGACCACGTTTAAGGATGAGTATTTTTTGAGGCAGTGGAAAACTAAGCAAATTTGTAAATTGAAAAAGCAAAACAATAGGTTGAAGAAGAAAAAAATAAAGGAGTAGATGATAAGACTCATTCACACGGGAGCTTCAATGACATAGGTATAAAATCAGAATGATTTCTGCTCTATTCTCTTTACTTAAACTATTTTATTATGAAATTTTTAATAGATAGTGAAATTTAAAGAATTTTTTCAGTGAATATCTATATACGCCCACCACTATGTTCTGCATTAACATTTTGCTCTATATTAGTATATGTCTATCCATTTACCTACCTCTTAATCTTTCCATTTATTTTTGGTACATTTTGAAATAAATTGCTTTTTACTAGAATCTGTATCATGAATTTCATTAATTAGAGTTCTGTACTTATTTACAATATTTTTTCTTTTCACGTAAAATTTATACACAATGAAATGCAAAATTTCACATGTACATTCGCTGACTTTTGACGTTTGTATAACCCAAACCCCTATCAAGATAGAGACCCTTCCCATCACTCCATGAAGTTCCCTCATGTCTGTTTCCAGGCAATCCTCACCCATGCCCCCAGAGTCTACCACTACTGTAATATTCTGATGTTTCTTCATGTAGATTTTCTAGTTCTAAAACCTCATGAAAATGAGATAGTCAGTCTATTGATTGATTTGTATAAGGCTTCTTTGACTCAGCATAAAGTTTTTGAGGGTCATTCTTTTGCCTGGTGGATCAATAGCATATTCCCCTTTATTGTTAAGTGGCTTTCGGTTTTGTGACCGTTCTCTCATATTAGATACCAATATGACTGAAGCTGCTATCAAAGTTTTTGTACAAGTTTTTTTTGAGACATATATTTTCATGTACCTTGGGTAAATATTTAAGAGCAGAATTATTGGGTTTTACAGTTGCTATATATTCAAAGAAACTTGGATACATTTTTCCAAAGTAACTGTACCATTCTGCACTCGCACCAATAATGTGGGAGAGTTCCACTTTATCCAAACCCTCTCCAATATTTGATATTTTAAGTCATGCCATTCTGCCGGGTATATAGTAGTATCTCATTGTGCTGATAAGGTTGGAGTTTCGTTTTATTTTGGGGTACCAGAAGGTAATCTCCCATAGCTCTGATGTAAAAGTTACTAATACGGCACTTTTAACAGAAGATTGAAATTGCTAGTCTGTAAATTTATCCTCCCACCTAGAGTAAACTTATTACAGACAGGGGCCATGTTGTATTATTCTTTTATTTTTGCTCTAGCATTAGCCTGGTGACTGTGTTTAATAAACACTTGTTTAATTGAATCAAACGTGTTCCCACTGGCAATTCTATCAATGAAGAAGTCAGCATGGAAGCTTCTTCCTCCCCTTGTCTTCATTTTTTAGGGGATCAGTTGGCCAGTGACAGCATGAGTACAGAGAATAATGACAGCCACAGGAGAGGAAAACAGCATGGTATGTTCCCACTGAAGACAGATACAGGCTGGCAGTCTACTCTGCCTAATATTTAGACATATTCTGCAGAGCAAAAAAATTGCATATGAGATGAAAGTTGTTTTTATCAATTATATGTCAGCCATCTGGACTTTTACCAACAGATACTACAGACAACTACAATGTGGACAATAATCAGAAACTAAAACACAACTTCCAGGGAATAACAAAGGGTATTTTATTTCCTTAAAAACAGCATGAAGCTGAATGCTAGAGGCTGTTTTTATTTATGTGCAGTAATTCCCAAGAAATGTAATGAATTTATTGAGGCATATCATTGCTCTAGTGACATACCAAACACACACACACACACACACACACACACACACACACTGCAACATAGCTTTGGCTCAGAAACATCCAAAAATAATCACAAACCATGCTTTTGAATTCATTCATATAGAACTAAAGCATTACTTGTCAATTCACTCTTAAGAGCACTTGGATGAGTAGCAAACTTTACAAACACATGTGAAGATGATATATGCAGAATGATTTAGGAAATTATAATAAATCAATAATTATTTTGCTATAATAGGAAATGTATGGTATGTCACAAACATTTTCAAGGAAAAGGGTTATTATTGGTATTATTGCTAAACACTTCTAGTCCAGTTTGTACTAGAATAGTAATTTTCAAGTACATACCAGATATTAGCATATAGCCATGTACCAAGAGATTGTGCACATGGCATTCAGAATATGATGTCTGAAAAAGCAGCAATTCTGCCTATTAGAATTAACTTCGTGTTGCTTCTCATTCCTCTGCTAAGGAATGAGATCATTCCTCATAACTACATGAGTGATGGGAAGGGTCTCTATCCTTAAAGAGGGAAGTCAGATCAGGAGAGGGAGAAAGTGGGTAATGAAAAAATGTTGAATGCCTACTGTGGCAGGGTGTACTAGTTGTCCACAAAAAGTTTTTTGTTTTTTTGTTTTCTTTCTGGAATGGCCTCTGGAACTGTTGAGACGAGAGCTATATTTTGTAGCTCTCCTTGCATCCATGAATAACCATATATTAATTCTCAACAGAGGAATATAAATAAAGGTGATGTGTACCACCTCTAGGCGAAGATTTTTATAAAAAGAAAATAAGTCTTCCACATCACCTTCCTTTCCCTGTAAAGGTCCTGCATGACACACAGAGGAAAGTGACCTCATTACCAGGAATACTTGCATTGTGCTGTTACATCAATGAGAGTGCTTATTTAGTTAAGCTACTGAAGTTTGACCAAATAGAAAACTGAGACCCAGTGACCTCAGTGGCCCTAATGGCTTGACCAAGTTTACACAGTTAGGAAAAAAAAAAAAAACTAAACAGGCTAGCATATTAACCTAGGTTTGCCTAGCTTCAAAATTATACTCTACAAATTCACCCATATATCCCTGTCATCATAATATAACTTCTACAGAAGTATAAAAAGTTCTAGAGATAGACTAAGTCCAAACTTGTGATTTAGCCAAGGTCACGTAGGTTTTTAAGTAGCAAACTAAGGAAAGTAAACCCAATATTCTTTTCACTAGACTATAAAATAGAAATGAGCAATATTTGCTAAAAGAATGCTCAACTCACAACATGTATCAATTTATGCAAGTAACCAATCCTTATTACATTTAGAATTTATCCCTTACTACATTTAGAATAACTTGACTAAAGAAAATTTTGTCAGTATTTACTCATCTAGAACAGGAGCTATACACATCACTTTAAATGACTGCTCATCTGGTGGGTCTTCGGTTTCATGTATTTACAAGCCTTTTACTCATTTGAATCAGTCAATTTTTGCCAGTATGTTTTCATAATGTCATGTATAAAAGACTGTAGGGTAAAAATGAAACTTTTCAACATAACATCATAAGTTACACTGGGAAAAATTTTAGAGTCCTTATACTACAATCTTATTTTACAGATAAGGAAATTGGGACTTAGGGAGTTGAACTGATTCTTCCAAATGTATGAAACTAATTACAGTAGTCCACCCCCCTTATCCATAGGTGTTATATTTCAAGAACCCCAATGGATGTCTGCCCATAGGTAGTACCAAACACTATATACCCTATGTTTTTCTTCTACATGCATAATTGTGATAAAGTTTAATTTATAAATTAGGCTTAACAACAACAAATAATAAAATAAAATAATTATAACAATATTCTGTAATAAAAGTTATGTGAAGGAGGTCTCTCTCTCAAAATATCTTATTGTACTTAACTCACCCTTCTTCTTCTTGTAGATGTGAGATGCTATAATGCCTATAAGATGAGATGAATTGAGGTGACTGACATAGACATTGTGACACAGCATTAGGGTATTACTAACCTTCTGACTACACATCAGAAGGAGGATCATCCACTCCCAGACCACAGCTGACTTCAGGTAACCGAAACCTTGGAAAGCAAAACCATGGATACAGAAGGATTATCATACTGACAAAACCGAAACTATATCATGAATAATATCTACCTTGTTTCTCACTTTACATCCTAATTTTAGAATTTTTTGGATAACACAAATACACTAAAGTAAAAAATCAAGAAATCACACCTTATTATAAAAAATAATAAGGCGGCAGTGTTTGTCAATTGAGATATTCTTCGTGATAAGAGGAAGTCATGGTAAGCAAGAAAATTGTGAGGATAAAAACCATGTAAAATTGGCATTAATATTCACTAATAAATATTTAGTATAAAGCATTATATTACTAAAACTTCAACTATCTCTATTAATTCATGATTTTTTTTGTGGTTATAATCTTTTACAGCTAAAAGGAGGCTTTATTCTAGCAAAAGGAAGTATAAGCCTTTTTTTCTTTTTCCTAACACGATTTCCATGCAGTATCTTCAAAACCCACCATGTCAGAATGAAACCTCCCACAAGAATCTTGCTCTTGCTCACTGCACAATTACCAAAAAGTGGTAGAATCTATGCACAACACTTATTTCCAATCTCAGTTTAAGGAACCAGGATGTAAAGTCATAAATCATTAATGTCTGTAACCATCTTCTGGATAGCACCAGCATGGCAAGTTCTGGAGAGCTCAATAAGCCCAAAGTGTTAGCTCTTCAGGATTTCTGTTAGTTACCCAACAATGGGTGTTTTATGGGGAAAATCTTCCTGGGTGTTTCTGAAAACTCCATTGTTAAACTGCCAGTGATAGAATAAATGTATGCTGGGTATTGGTCTTCCAGACTGGAAATGAGTAGTTATGCTCACAATGTTATTAAAGCCTGACAGATACAACAGAACAGAGGCAACCATGAGAGTTCTGTGATTGGGCACGGAAACTGAAATAGGAGTGATGAGTAAAATCTCAAGGCCAAAAAAAAAAAGAAAGAGTAAACTATTAAATTGACTATCACAATGAGGTATATCTTTCTTTTCAGCTTACTGAATTTGGCAGGCCTAACAGAGTGTGTTCAAAGACACTGTTTCATGGTGTTTTAAGAAAAATAGGTAGATTAAGTACAGAAAGGTATAATAGTGGATATAATTAAGACATCAGAGTCCAGTTGAGCTGGGAAGGAGAATTCTTAATGAAACCAAACTCTAACTTTATAAAGCAATAATTTAATAATTTAATGGGGGACAACATACTCAAAATATCAGGATCAAGTGATTTGTTTGTGATTTATGCTGCAAAAGTTGAGAATCTATAACTTAGTTTTACTTTATATTGTATTTATGGGCAAGAAAGTTATTTTTTAGTTATAGCTGAAGCCAGAAATTTTCAGCTTAGACCTCAGAGAATACTTAGCTTCCTCACCTTCCAAAAGAACCTGCAGAATGTTGAGTAGTTACTGGTCTAAAAGAGTCACTTAGGAAAACTTGTTTAATTTTTTTAATTAATTAATTTATTTATTTTAAGTAAACTATGTTTAAACTGGGGCTCAAACTCAAGACCCAAGATCAAGAATCATTAGCTCTACCAACTGAGACATCCAGGTGCCCTGAAATTTGTCTTACTTAATTATCTCCTTTTTAGTTACCCAAATTCAGTTACTTTCCTATGATAGGCCTTACACTTACTCTATTGCTTTATATCTTTATAATGCAGCACTCTTAATATCTCTTTAATATAGCTATTGATCCTCAGTAGCTATAAATTCTACTCATAGGTCCCAATCTCTTTTTTCATCTCTCCCGTAATATTCAAGTTATTAGTTACTTTGCTCTAGCTTACCTAAAGAAGCTGTTATTTGTTTTTTGTTTTGTCATGTTTTATTTTAAGGGGGAGAGGACATTTGAAGTCGTACAGGGAAGTTATCTGAAGCTGCCAGACCATGAGGCCTTTAGAAATTTGCGTGCACTATCGATAATTATAAAAGGGGCAGATGTCATGGTTCCAAAACTTTAGATGCACTGTCTTGCCTCTAAAGGTAGCAACATAAAGTGATCAACCCAGATGTTTGGTTCCCAAAGGCCATTTCAACCCCTGAGGTTAAGTCATTGTTAGCTAACTACACAGCCACAGAACAGGCCCAACCAAGCACCTGGATTCTGACGGTGAGGAGGAGTGGCAAAGGATAGCACCTGCAAGTTATCAGGAAGCTCTTGCCTCCATAAATTAGATATCTAGTCTTTTCCAATAAAGACTAAACAAAAACAAAACAAAAAACCCTCTGCTCTCCTCAGCTGTGCTACACACAACACCCATTGGAAGAAAAAATGAAAACAAAATGATAGAAACCATATCCAATATATCAGTGTGATCATGGAATAATGTAATTGGAGTTGGATACTTTACAAGTATAATTGTCCTTGTGGGATGTGATTCTATGGATGCAAGAATAGAAAGTGACTGCCATTAGCTTGTTAAATGCTTCAGTTAATACAACAGGATGCTTACTTTCCTCTGAGCATCACAGATTGTTTTGATGCAACATGACGCTGGCACACAGATGTCAGGCAAATTATGCCTTTTAGATCTGGCCCAGGCCTTGCTAAGTTCCATGGAAATGTGGGCTGATTTTCCATTCCAAACTGGCGAGGGCAAAGCAGAGAGAATTCTGAAGGAGGTATCTTGCAAAGAAGAGTGTGTCTCTCGATTTAATTTCCATAGCAATTTAAGGAAATGATGTGGGGGCGGGGACAGGCAGCGAGTTGGTAGAATAATTGCTCAGATTTGACAGGGTGTTGGAAAGCTGAAAGCACAGTTTCATGTGCATAATATTAACCTCCACACGTTTCCAAAATGGCCTCTTTATTCAACAAAAATATTCTTAACGTCTATGAATAGTTATTCTGAAACTGAGTGGCATCATGACAGGTCAGAAAATGCCACAGGGCATAACAATATATATTTTTCAAGCCCAGTCTGAAGCTTCTCGTAACAACCAGTAAGGTGGTTTTAAAATATATACTGACATCTTTCAAAGATTATAAATTGTGTTTCCTTCTGCCTTCTGTTTTATTAGAAACTCAAGGTGGCAATAGTCAAAATAAAAATCAGACTATGGCTATACACTAAGGTGAATTTTTTTTTGCACTGAAACATGGAATTCAAACACTTTTAGGATGCTGAGAATTTGGTTGTTAGACAGAATTCAACCTTCTAAAAGATCGGCTGTGGCTATCAAGATGGCTGTATGTGTTACACAGAAAATAGAA
The DNA here is from genome assembly GCF_011764305.1 of Mustela putorius furo. Taxonomy (NCBI): domain Eukaryota; kingdom Metazoa; phylum Chordata; class Mammalia; order Carnivora; family Mustelidae; genus Mustela; species Mustela putorius. The sequence goes on from NW_025421987.1 coordinate 79,966,575, forward strand.
AACAGAAAATGTTTTAGGTAATAACCATGAGGCTGAGTGAAGTGACTAAAGCATTATCTCTGAAATCATATACAAAGGGGTGCTGATCCCTCTTCTGCCACTCATCAACAATGAGAATTAAGTAAATCACTTAATCTCCTGAGATTCCTTTTCTTCATCTGTAACAGCAATCCTAATACCACCTTATAGGGTTACCATGAAAATCAGTAAAAGAGGTGAGGCTTCTCTCACAGGACTAGATTATGGAATACATTCCATAAATGCTTCTTACTATAATCCATAAAGAATCATATATCCTCTCTTATTCTCCCTACCCTGTACGACTTGAAAGTTTTATAACTTAATAAGTGCATCATCAATTTGTGATTCTTATATTTTTATCATGAAAAAAGTGAGTCAACTTTCAGGAAAACAATGTTGACCAACTTAATATTCTTAACTTGATAACGTAACATATTTGCTATATCACTAGCTCTTTATGCTATAAATACAAATTGATCCTTCTGAGAATAATAGCTCAAAACATAAATTTAAAAGTAGACAGAAAATAAAAGGTATTATCCACATTATTAAATTCATATAGATCGAATGAATCAAAAGACTTAAAAAGCAAATTCTAAGAATAGGCTTTAAAGAAAATGAAATTTTTTTAGGGAAGAAAATAAAGCTCAACACAGATTACTCTGTTTCTCTGTATTACATGGTTGGAGAACTCTCACCATCATATAGTAAGATGTCCAAATTCTTATCTGGACATTTGCGTCTGCTCATAGCTTTGTCCCATTGAGGCTTCTACCTCTGTTGCCAAATGTCTTTTGTATATACCAGTGTCACTCAAGATGAACTTCCCACTTTATACACATCTTAAGACTTCTGTAGATACGATAATTATATTTAATTTTTTCCAGAATCTACTTCCCCATTATCATGCCATATCTACATCCCTGAATCATATAAATTCCTAAAATACTTGTGTAAATATCACCTTTCCCAGAAAGTCCTCCTAAATTCATAACCTTTCTCTGAACTCTTATAGAAATTCCCCATCTTTCTTTTGATGGATCATGATAAGAGCTATTTCTTTTCCTTTAGTTTTGTTTACGTATGTGTCTTTCTACTAATTTGTGTTTTTCTACAAATTTATTCCTTCAGAGCAGGAACCATGTGACTGACCTTGATGTGAAGAGGCAGCAAGATTAAGTTGAAAGGTACAGATCTTAGAGAAAGACCTTCCCGGCTTGGAACCATGTTGTTTCAATGACACTTTGTAACCTTCAACAAATTACATCTTCTTAGCCTCAACTTCTTTGCATAAAAATATGAATAATAAAAAAGTGAATGAAAAAGTGTATTCTCCCTCAGTGTGAAAGTGACAATGGTAAGAAAACGAAATAGGACAATCCTGCTACAAAGTTTGAAATTGCCGTTTCCTAACTAGTAAAACCATCAAAGAGCTATGTCTTATTTCCTAATAGTTTACCAAATCTTCTTTTCAGAAAATCAAAGGAAAAAATTGAAAACAGCTTGCAAGGAGGTTTAGAACTGTAGACAGGAAATCTTAGCTACAGTGGTCCCAGATCTATCACCTGATGGTTGAGTGACCTCAGGCAAATCCTTCACCAAAGTGAAGGAGGAGAAATATTATGTTCTTACAGTTTTTCTCCTCAAGCCCTTCCCTATGGAACTAGCAATAGTCCAATTCAAACTGTAGACAAGAAACAAAAACCAAGAAGCAAACAAAAGTACCAGACTCCCACTTCAGGGTCAGAAGACTTCAATGAAGACCATACCATGCAACAAGGCATCAAAATTTAGACGTCACTTCCACGATGAAACCTTCCTTAAAACCATCATCTGGCCCACTGGAACGTCCTCTAAAGAGGCAACTTCTTTTTTTTTTTTTTTTTTTTTTTTTTTTTTTTTTTTTTCTTTTAAAGATTTATTTATTTGACAGAGAGAAATCACAAGTAGACAGAGAGGCAGCCAGAGAGAGAGAGAGAGAGGGAAGCAGGCTCCCTGCTGAGCAGAGAGCCCGATGCGGGACTCGATCCCAGGATCCTGAGATCATGACCTGAGCCGAAGGCAGCGGCTTAATCCACTGAGCCACCCAGGCGCCCCGAGAGGCAACTTCTTTATGAGCTCCTCTTGCTCACTCATCACCTTGTGTTCTCATTATCTATCTAATATGTCTGTCTCTTCACAGTCTATAAACTCCTTCAGGGTATGGCCAGTGGTATTGTATTTTCATTACCTCAGAGAGCTCCTGGCTAAAATGTTTCCTTACAAATGAACGAATGAGGGACGCCTGGGTGGCTCAGTTGGTTAAGCAGCTGCCTTCGGCTCAGGTCATGATCCCAGCGTCCTGGGATCGAGTCCCACATCGGGCTCTTTGCTCAGCAGGGAGCCTGCTTCTCCCTCTGCCTCTGCCTGCCATTCTGTCTGCCTGTGCTTGCTCTCTCCCCCTCTCTCTCTCTGATAAATAAATAGAATCTTTAAAAAACAAACAAACAAACAAATGAACGAATGAGTAAACAAATGAACAAGTAAATGAAAAATGAGTAGATGAATAAAAAAAAATCAGAAGAAACAAAGTAGTTACAAAAAATGGAATTTAAAATATATATGTAATACCAAAAACATTAAACCTGTTGTTTGATCCTTAGTATGTACCATTTTGTTCTATGTGAATGATGGAAATTACTGTATTCAAAATAGTTTAGTTTTGAATTTTCCGGTTTTGCCATTAGAGAGCTAAGAGATAAAGGATGAAATAGACACCAGCTTCTGCTGCACGTCCATCTGCTTGATCTTTCCAAGTGATGAGTATCTAACTACAGACTAATTTTGCCGTCTTGCTTTCTGATAATTTAATTTTAGTCTTTTACAATAATGAACGTTGGTCTTTCCATTTAAGAAAGTGTTTTGCACATCACACCACTGTAAAAACCTTATTAATGATGTCTCATCAGTATAAATTACAAAATAGTCTTTAGTAACAACAACAAAAGGAATTCTTTTAGTATGTGTGGATAAGATGGTGACAGCTGCTTAACTGTCAGTGACTCATCAAATACCAAAATAAATTCACTTTCAAAATACCAAAGTGTACATAGCTAGCTGAATTCTGGTAACTACATTATATCTGACAAAGATCAGCAAATTAGTAGACAGTGTCTGGTAAAAGTTTTAGCTCCAAAATGTCACACATTTTAATGAATTGATGAAGACGATCATCAACAAATGTGTAAAATTACTAAAATAGTTATAAAAATAATTAGCCTTGGGGACTAAAATTAAATATCAGCAAAACTACCTATTTATCCAACAATTTTGGTGTGAAACAATTCTTAATGAAGATACTTTGAGGACCTAACAGTTGAGAAAACTAAACTTTCTTTAAAAAATCTTTGTGTTACTTTAAAAATGTATAGTTGCTAAGTACATAATTACTAAGTACTGAGCATTATTCTAATTATCTTACACTTATTAACTCATTTAATTCTTTTTTTTTAGGATTTTATTTGTTTATTTGACAGAGAGAGATCACAGGTAGGCATAGAGGCAGGCAGAGAAAGAGGGGGAAGCAGGCTTCCCACTGAGCAGAGAGCCCAATGTGGAGCTCGATCCGAGGACCCTGAGATCATGACCTGAGCTGAAGGCAGACACCTCACTGAGCCACCCAGGCGCCCCTAACTCATTTAATTCTTACAATCATCTATGAAATAGGAATTATTATCCCCATCCTACAGATGAAGAAACTGACAAAGTTAACTCCTTGCAAGAAGTCATATAATTAAGAAGTTGTCGAACTATTAATAATAGATATAATGTGATATTTGTCAAAAAGATAAGTTGTCATTGTCAGTCTAGGTTCTAGTCTAGCCATATACTAGTCTAGTCTAGCTGCACACTAGTTCTCACTTAGGCAAGATGGCCTCTTTCTACCATATGCCTATAACATTCAGCCTTTCTTCCCAACCTCCTAACATAACCTGCTCAAAGATTATTTATCTATACTGATAAATTTCTACAGGGACTCATCTCAGGGTATTTGCATAATCAAGGAAAAGAAAAAGTGCTCCAGTGAATCTGTTTAGTTTTAAATATTAACAGCTGAGATAGTCGTTGGCAAAGTGACATTTTCAGGGTTTCTGAAATCACATACACAACCTCGTCTTTTTGGCATTCAGTTGGCTTATCACTTGTGTCCTACTCCGCAAAAGGGCAACAATATTATCAAAGACACAATCTATTCTGAAGAGATAGTTATGACAATTATCAGTGGCATTGATCATGTGTTTATCTCTAAGGTAGATAGATGCCTATGTCTAGTCCACAAGTGGATGTACAAAATCAGGTCACGGGGGAATAAGATGAACCAGATAACTCCTGACCCAGAGGACACACAATAAACAAAAGCCCTGGTGGTGGGGTGAACACTTTGCAGATCCCATGCTTGGTATTTTCCTTAAAACAACTCTAAACCAAAGGGTTTAATTAATTAACCTAAGAGCCCACAGCTAGTTTTAAGAGGCATTTAAACACAAGTCTATCTGACTCTAATACCAATGGGAATCAAGGCTTCTGGATGTCTTTTTCCAAAGTCCCTGACTTTTGAGACATATCAACATAAAATCATCCTGGTGAATGAAAATAGCATAATTAGTGCAGCCCCGATGTAGTAAGTTGCATAACACTGTGCTATATTTGGGCCGGGAAAAAAAATAATGAAAAATTTCCTATGCTAGCACTAAATACTTCATTTGTCTCATTTCACTTTGGTAGTGCTTTCAAAGTCCTCTTGAAATTTGGGGCACTCGCTTGAAACTGATTTGATTATAGGATATATGGTTAATTGGTTTTTGCATTTGAATTAATTGCATAAATGTTCAAAGAATTTTTAGAAAGAAATGTGCTCAGTTAAAATTGATGCCATGGGAGACATCACAATTTTTAATATGAACAGTATTATTGTATTTCTAAGGAGATTTTCCTTCCTTCGGAAGATTTGGATATGCAAGCCTGTGACAAATTCTGCTTCTTACTGTGGCTCTCAGCCAGGTGAAGCTGTATCACATGTTCTGAGGCAAATGTCTCTTTGTAGATTCATTGATTGCAATCATCAGTAGTTTGCTGAAAACTGGAATGAAATAGCTATGAAATAACACATGCTTGTTTTATCTTTCCTCTAGCAGACAACGTCGTAGCTACAACTCTCTTTGAAATAACTATGGCACCATGCCCTAATCACAGTTTATGCAAACACCATACAGTTGTAGAGTGCTCCTCAAGAAATTTTCATACAAATTAATTCACTCAATTCTCAAGAACAACACGTGTGACTTAAACATGAAAGGCATTATAATAGCCATGCTACAGATGAAGAAACTGAGGTTGATAAAAGCTAAAACTTTCTCATGAGCATAAAACAAAACAGATGTGCTTACTGTATAATAGGTTGTGGATACTGTCATATAACAATCGCACTTGTAACTACGCATGTGTCCTCAAGAAAATATTTGTACAAATTTATAAAATTTGTGGTTAAAATGTTGAAAACAGTGCATGATAAGGCATGTTTACATCTGAGTCCATTAGTTGAAAATAGACCTAGCTACTGCCTAGCATCTGCATTTCAACTTACTATTTTATTTTTTGCTATTTATTGCTAATTTCACAAGGATCCGGATAAATCGAAAAATACTTTGGGTCATTCATGCATCCAAAAAAAAAAAAAGAAAGAAAAGAAAAGAAACCAAAGCTTCTCAGTGACTCTATGACAAGTACTATACTGGATATGGGAGAGACAGTGGTACACCATGCTGACTCGGTCTCTGAATTCAAGGAGCATGTAGCTGTGGAAAAGGCATTAGGCAAAAAATCAGTAATAAGGCAGGATGAGAATTATAAAATATGATTTTCAGGGAGCTCTGAAATCTAGGTACTGGACAGGAAATCTCTCCCTGGAAAAGCTAAGATATGAAGAATAAATAGGAGTTGGACAGTTTAAAGAGAGGAGAGAAAAATATTTTGTTTTATTTTTCGTTCTACTTTGCTGGTTTTTATGAAAGAAAACATATCTGTAATAATAGTGTTTATAAATTTAGGAATTTGTGATAGTCTCAGGATGTGCTATTATGAGTGTCAAGGGGAGATTCTATCCTGAACTTTCTTCCACTTGCTTCACTAGATTGGTTGGAACATGATGCACTTATGAAGTTAAAGGATTTGACTGGATTCTTAAATGATTATTTTTTTCCCCTGTCCTAAGCATGCAATCTGTGATCATAACTCTTTCATAAGAAAGAGTGCCTAGGAAAGATTGTGGATGAAAGAGGGAAATTTCATTGCCAGTACTGGAAAAAAATTTTTTTGGAGTACAGATGCTACTGATATCATATGTTTTTCTGTTTACCTTAAAGACATCAGCTTATTATACAGTTTATGTACATATTATAAAAACACAATCAGAGTCTTACATTTCTCTGTAGTATTTGGAACAAAGAATTCATTTTAATTTGTATTGCTTCTTATAAACATCATAATTTTTTTCAAAGTGCCACCAAGAATTTTTGTAAGATTTGAACTATATGTGTCTGAATATTCAGTAGTTATAGTCTAATATTTTATACAACATCTGTTGGGAATATTATGTAGCATAGTGAAATTCTAATTGAAAGCATATTTTTAAAAGTCAAATCTAAGTTTATAATTTCTTTTTTTAAATAATGGACAATACCAACTCAACACCAAGGATTACATTCATGGAAAGTAGGGTACATTTAGCACACAAAAAAAAGAAAGTACAAAATCTCAATTTTGTACCCCAAATTCTTGATATTGCTCAACATATTTTACTTATGAAATCCTGGAATTGTGCTTTAGAATGTTAACAAATTTGTGAAGATTACAGAATGTCAAGATTGGACTTAACATTTTTCAGGTCAATGCTCTCATTTTATAAATGAAAAACTCAGGTTCAAAGGCAAATGATCTCAAGTCACAATGCTACTTAGCAGTGATATTGGGACAATGCAAGTATCTTGACTCAAAGTCTAGTTCTTCTTGGGAATCACCATGCTACCAGCTCTTATTTCATAGAAAATTAAAAGTATTTCCAAGTAGACTTTCAGATGTCTTCTACCATTTTTAATGCATGTCTGCATTTGCATAGATTGTGTATAAAGGTGGAATAGATAACTCACAACTAAAGAAAACTGAAGTCATGTTGACCAGTACTTCTGATCTTTGTTAGTACTTGGATGGTTACTAAACAGTTTAGGAGTCATCACAAAGATACCTTATGATCCATCACTGAAGAACAGGAAATGGACAAAACCAATAATAAGTAGAGATATCAATATTCTTAATTACTCTGTATCTATCTGCCCATTTATCTGTCTGCCTCTCTGTTATAATGAGCAATTTTCAAGGAAGTTGAAATTATTGTATTACCATGTAGAGAGAAACAGTTACTATAATTTTCTAAATTGAGTAGTTAAATCATTTCTTTTGATGGCTGTCTTTAGGCCAGAGAATCTCAACTTTTGAGGGTAGTTTGTTGTAGGGGGTAGTGGGGGGCACATACCACATTTTAGCCAGCTACTTGGTGTATCTTTACTGCTGAATGGAGTAAATAAACACAGCTCTAAACCAGGCCTCTTCAGTCCAGGAAAAGGAAGACCCTGGATCTGTCCAAAGTATTGACATGTAAATTGTAAGACAATGGTCATCCTGAAAATTGACCTGCAAAAGAGAACAACAAAGAACTCAAGATAAAGTAGTAGAATAACTTGCATGTGGATAGGAAGCTTCAATGGAAACTTTAGCTGGCAATACTCTTCTTAGAAGACCTTTCAGATAGGAGGGCAGAGCACTGAATTTGTAGCAAGCATGCAGGCTAGTCATCAGGTTGAGGTAGGGCAACATGAATCTCTGGGACAAAGACTTTCCTGCATATCTTATAGGCCCTGGGCTAGAAAGGTATAGAACAAAACTTCAGATGGTGAGTTATGAGACAGAAGTCTGGTTACTCGAACTACAACACAAGAATAATAATTAAGGGGAGGTGAGCTGAGGTTTAATAAAATAGAAGGGTTCCCAACAATAGAACTGCTTGAAACAAGCCCCACAGCAAAGTATAAACTTGGATAGGAGGGATTTAGCTTGTTCTGTCTTTACGACTTGGAGTCTAAATCACAGTGCCCAAATAATATTGACTGGTCAATTTTATATGCAAGTAAGTCATGTGGATATGAATTTAAGAGTGTATTTGCACCTAGGATGGTCTTTTACATAATCTCAATTTATTTAGATTTTTCTCTAGATTTTTATAAGTCCCCTTTCTGTTTTATATGTGACCATGAACACGATCTAAGAATATCAATATGAAAATGGATTCATTTTCTATCCTCCAATTCATTTTGCGAATGGACTTTCTTTATGCCCACTAGTTATTTAGCAAATTAAATTTGGTAACTGTACTGATATAAAAAAATGGATTCAGGATGACTACATTTAAAAGTACTCTCTGCTGTGTAATGTTGACTGACCACAGTCTAACAAATGCCTCAATGACATATGTCTTTAAGTAGATATCTTAATTGTAGTATTTTTTTTAGATTAAAACTAGAAACAAAACACATAGGACATAGAAAAAACATGTTTTTGAGTTCTGAGTCATCCCTTAATATGACTCTGTTATATTTGTAAATTTGTATGCGAGGTCAAGTCTACCAAATTGTAGAAGTAATTCCTACAGCAAGTTGGTCAAAGTAATAACACATTTCGGCAAAGAATGCAAAGCAATTTTTTTTTCACTGAACCTAACTAAGCCCTTTTGTGAAATGTGGGAAGTGAATATAAGCATTTCCATTACATGAATAAAAAGATGAAACAAAGTGTTTATAGAGTAAGATTTCCAAATCTAGATAAATGCATGCCTAAACCAATTTAAAATGTGACACTCATACTGCATTTTAAAATTTTTATATTCTAACTGATTTATAAACCACTGTATCACACTGCAATTGGAGGGAAAATGTTACATTTCTTTTCATGCTATACTTCAGACTCAATTGGAAGGACAAAAAGAAAGTGTCTATTTGGAGTGAAGGAAATATACAAAATCAAGTGAAAGTATATCCTCTTTTCCCTATTGAGTTAGCAAGGGAGTTGTAAGTCATAATAATGTAAGAACATGAGAAATATATTCAAATATAGTCTTGGTTAAAATGTACTTAATGTTTTTTTTAAGAACAAGATTCTTAACAAGCCCATGATGTTCAATCCAGCAATTTTACCTCAGGTTGTAACCTTAGAAAATAATTAGACATATGGACATGGATCTATACACAAAGATATTCCCTGATGGGTTATTTAATATCTAACACTAGAGTTTAGTTAAAAAAATTTCTGAAACACCCATGTGATGGAAAATCTTAAGGCATTGAACATTTTCAGTACTACAAAATTAAATTATATAATAACAACAAAAACAGGATACAAAACAGCATATGCATGAGTTGTGGTTTTTTGGTTCCAACCAACAGAAGCAAAGGTTAGTTACTTGAACCCAAATGACATGGTGGACAAGGAGAAGGAAGACATGGAGAAGTAGAAGGAGGAAGAAGAGGAAGATGAAGGGGAGAAGAAAGGGAGCTAAAGGAATCAGACTCAGGAGAAGCACTGTGGGGATCCAGGCAGTGGAAGATAATTGTCAGCCTCATCTGCTTAACATTACATGACTCAATTTCTTTTTCTGTCCTTGATAACACTGAATTCAAAGAATCCAAAGGAAGTTGGATTATTGTAGTTTGAGTCAAGTAATTCCTACTTGGCTAAAAAAAATTCACTTGTGGTTCTATCATCCCAGTATATTACAAACAAAATGACTAAAAAAAAAAATTAATAAGAGAATTAATGTTAATAGATAATAGTTAATGTTATAGATAATAGTTGTTGTCTTCCTTTTTTCTGTTCCCTAATTTTATACATTAAGAATTATTCTGATTTTGGAAAAGTAACCATCAATTTATTTAAAAAGAATGGTTCAACATTGGGGAGGGTATGAACTATGGCGAGTGCTGTGAAGTGTGTAAACCTGGTGATTCACAGACCTGTACCCCTGGGGATAAAAATACATTTAAAAAAATTTTAAAAAAAAGAATGATTCATGGAACAGAGCAAGATAGGCTTAGATAGGAACTTTGTTTTCCTTAAAACTCACCAATTTGAGCATATTCCTAGATGTGTATACCAGTATTATATTCTTCAGTGATGGAGTTTATTCTTTTGTCTGAAGTTAGTACCATATAAAATGCCTCACTTATAAATGTTTTGCCCTTTCTTTTGTATGTTCCCAGACCATCCTTTTTTCTTTAAACATACAAATGAAATATGATGTTTTATTTTATAATCTTTCATTTAACACTTTTACTACTAATCTGAGATACACTAAAGTACCGCTTTTCTTTTTTTCCACCTTTAAAATGTATCTTTTGTCAAATGCCAATTATTACTAGAGTATTTTATGGAAAATAAATTTTATCTTTATATATTTTTAAGGTTTTATTTATTTATTTGTCAAAGAGAGAGAGAGAAAGAGAAGCAGGGGGAGCAGCAGTCAAAAGGAGAAGCAGGCTGCTGGCTGAGCAAGGAGCCTGATGTGCTATTCAGTCCCAGGACCCTGGGATTATGACCTGAGCCAAAGGCAAATGCTAAACAGACTGAGCCACCCAGATGTCCCTTAAATTTGTTTTTAATTAACTGTAGATAATCTTTTAAATAATGCTACAATATTTTTTTCAAATTTAAATTTTGGGTTAATTTTTAAGTTTGATTTTTGAGTTCATCTTGATACATTTTGACTATGATGCATTTACTTTTTTCCATTAAGTAAATAACAGAGCAATTGACTTGAAAACAAATTCCAAAGGAATTGGACAGGATTTGAAAATTGTTTTTGAAGTTTACTGGAAAGGGATCTCTTCATCCATGATCATAGCCTCAGGTGATTGTGAAAAAAATAACTAGAGCATGAGGAATCTAGCTGGGGAAATAATAAAGGAGTTGCTTTTCTATCTTTTAAAGGACTGGAAGAAAGAAAAATATTTACCAGGCAACTGAAACTGATCTACACATAACATTTTTAGTATCTATATCTTATCTTTTAGACTTACAGAATTTGCCCAAAGGCAGGAAAATGATCATCAGCTAAGATGTTTTAAAGTTATTTTTAATCACTTTGTATTTTTAATTATTTTAATTCTATAACAACATTTTTTAAACATTAAAATTCTTCATTGTATTAGGCAAGTATTAACATTGGTATAGGAGAAGAATCACAGACCAGAAGTCCAAATAATTATATTTTCATCCTTGTTCTTTTATTCTCTGGCTTGATCACCTTAAATTATTTACTTAATCTTGGTAAGTATAGTTTCCTTTAGTGAAGAAATAAACTTAGTATCAGCTGTGCCATTCACAACTCATAGGGTAACTATGTGAAAGAGATAAAATGTAAATATGAGGGCGCATGAAAAACTATAAATTTTCATAGACGTGTAAGGTGATAATACTATTATTGTCATCATTATTATTACAATAAGGGTAAAATGAGAAACTGAAGTTTTTGCATTATTTACAGTTTCTGAACTATTGATATTTTCATTGTGGACTCTAGCACATCAAAACTAAAGTAATTAAGCATCAATAATAGTGTTCTTGAGATCAATAAAGGAAGAAATGTAAATCATATAAGTTTTGATTTGAAAACATTATTTTTTAAAATTGATTAAAAAGCTTTCTTTCAAAAATGTATGACATTTACAGCAGCTTCCCATGAATTCTTCATGATTTTAGTGCTCCTGAAAAGAGACAGATTGACAGTGCCAGCCACTGTTTATCTCTAGGAAAAGGCATCAGCAATTAAAACTTCTAAAGGCCTTGGCGGGGTGCCACCTCACAACATGAAAGAATGAGGGTCTGGTCTCCATGGGTTAATTCCCTAGGGACTCCTGGAAAGAGGCTTATCTGCCCACATGGTTTTCATGTCACAATACATTAACGGTCAAAATGGAGTCTGCTGACTTGCTTTACAGGTGTGGACCAAGACCAGAGAGCAATACTGAGAGCACAACAAGCCTGACAAGCCTGAGAAGGGAGAGACCTCTATCTAGTCAGGCTGTGTGAAGCTGAGGAACAAACCACAAAATCCATACGGGGGTCTGTCTTCCAGACCAGGGCACAGCAGACTTCTTCTGTAAAGGCCAGATAGTAAGTATTTTAGATTTTATAGGCAACTACAGCCTCTGTCTTAGAGTTGTGCGTGTGGTATGTGTGTGTGTGTGTGTATGTGTTTGTATGTGTCTTAGAACCCTTTAAAAATATAAAAATCATTCTTAACTAGGAGATCTTTCACACAGGCCTTTACCCATGTGTTGGATTTGGCCCATAGGCCTAGTTTGTGGACCCCTGTGGTAGACAAACAAGATTTACTCATGTAAGGTACGGTTTACGGACTGCTAAAATATGCTATATCTGCCTCCAAACTTCTCAAGCTTCTGCTCACAGATCCATATAATTAATTACTAGAGCTTTATACCTCAGGCTTCAATTTCCCCTTCTAAAATGAAAATTGTGAATCAGTTAAAATTTAAAAACCATTAGCTTTACGTATGATTTAAATATATCCATTCCATTCTTTTATTTTTTTTTTCCATTCTTTTAAATTAAACCTACCTACACCTTATGCTATCTCACACAATGCCCCAGTTGGGACCTAAAAGCAAAGCCACTAGAAACAATACACTTGTGAATATTCAAGATGGATACCAAGAACTCTCTTCTTTTGCACTCCCCTGGAGCCAGAACTGCCCCCTTTCTACAGGTCTTAAAATCCTGAAACTTTTCTTTCCATATCTGAAACTCCTTTGAGTCAGTTATTCTTTGTCTCCTACATTTTGAGTTCTGGTCCTTGGCTTCTGAGCTATGTCCCTGTGATCTGTTTTGTTTTCTCTGGAATTGCCATCTTTTAAAGTCCTAAGGGAGATTCAAACAATAGAATCCACTTTACAGAATGAGGGTTAAATGAGGTAATCCAAGTCAAAGGCCTACCATATAGCTGCTCAATAATAAGTATTTATCTGGGGCGCCTGGGTGGTTCAGTGGGTTAAGCCGCAGCTTTCGGCTCAGGTCATGATCTCAGGGTCCTGGGATCAAGCCCTGCATCGGGCTTTCTGCTCGGCAGGGAGCCTGCTTCTCTCTCTCTCTCTCTGCCTGCCTCTCCATCTACTTGTGATTTCTCTCTGTCAAATAAATAAATAAAATCTTTAAAAAAAAATCAGTATTTATCAATAAATTTATCAAAAGGTAGAGGGGAAGAACTTCACAGTCCCCCGTGTCTGATGAGGTGGTGCTGGAGAGGTTTGAACTCTTCTGCATTCACTCTTCCTTTGTGGGGAGTAAGAGCAGAGGAACATAGAAAAGCAATTATTTCTACAGTTTTCTCAGAGAGTCATCCCATCCTCTAGTTCTGTTAGCCAAATTAGCCCAATAAGTTCTATAGCAAGAGCAGAAAATTTTTACCTAATTGTCTGATATGTATATAAATACATATTTATTTACATTTATTTATTTAGGAGCACGAGTGACCATGCTTTAGTGAAAAGGGTCTTTGTTATCTCCGCAAGATTCTGATTTCAGTTATTTTGGATGTTTAGGCAGAAGTGGGATTGCTGGATTATATGGTAGTTCTATTTTAAATTTTTTGAGGAGCCTCTGTACTGTTTTATGTAATAGCTGCACCAGTTTACATTTCCACCAATGATGTACTAAGGTTCCAATTTCTACACATCCCGGCCAACACTTGTTACCTTTTGTTGTTTTTTTGGGGGGGGTGGGTTGTTTGTTTGTTTGTTTGATAAGAGCTATCCTAGCAGGTGGGAGGTGATATCTCATTATGGTTTTGATTTGCATCTCCCCAGTAACCAGTGATGCTGAATTTCATATTCCTCTTGAGCATTTGTATGTCTTCCCTGGAAGAATGTTCAAATCTTTTGCCCATTCAGAAATTCAGGTCATTTATTTTTATTGCTATTGAGTCACAGGAGTTTCTTATATTTTTTGGATAATAACCTCTTATCAAATATATGACTTGGCAATATTTTCCTCCTGTATTGCAGGAGGAAAATATTCATTCAGCATTATTATTCTGATAATCATTGCAGCCTTATTCACAATAGCCAATATTAAGACAATGACCTGAATGTCCATAAGTGGATGAATGGATAAAGAAAATATGGTATCTACATACAATAGAATATTACTCAGCCTTTAAAAAGAAGGAAATCCTGCCATATGCAACTCAAGGAACTTAGAGGGCATTGCTCAGTGAAATAAACTAATCAGAGAAAGACAAATAGAGCATAATCCCATTTATATGAAGGAGCTAAAATAGTCAAACTCATAGAAACAAAGGGCAGAATCATGGTTGTCAGCGGTGGGAGGAAAAGGAAATGGGGAGGTATTGTTCAATGGCTAATAGTTCTGGTTGTGCAAGATGAGTAAGTCCTACAGATCTGCTATACAACAGTATCTATAGTTAACAATACTGTATAGTTCAGTTCAAACATTTTTTATGGGGTGCCTGGGTGGCTCAGTCATTAAATGTTTGCCTTCTGCTCAGGTCATGATCCCAGGGTCCTGGAACTGAGCCCCACATTGGGCTCCCTGCTCCATTGGAAGCCTGCTTCTCCCTCTCCCATTCCCCCTGCTTGTGTTCCCTCTCTTGCTATGTCTCTTTCAAATAAATAAATAAATAATAAAATCTTTTAAAAAAATTTGTTAAGAGGATAGATCTCATATTAGCTGTTCTTAATCACAAAACAAAATCCAAATAAAAATCAAAACGGGTTGTGGAAACTTAGAGATGATGAATGGCTTTATTATCTTGATTTTAATAGTTTCATAGGTATAGGCATATATCCAAATTCATCAAATTATATGCATTATATATGTGCATGTTTTTCTGCAATAATTTTACTTTAGTAACTTATTAATTTAAAAATATCTTTGTTGTTTCCCAGACTGCCATCGCTTCTTTCTTCCCTACCCTGACCCACATGCCTTAGAATGGCACAAAACCCACCTCACAATGCTGACCCGTCCTCAACACCCCCATCTTCTATATGGACCCTATGGTCTCCTAAGTAATATATTAGTTCTTATTTTCAAGTACCCCATGATCTTTTGTACCTCTATTCTCTTTCATGTTGTCTTCACATGAACTGCTCTTCCTCCCTTTTTACAAATTATGTGATATTTATCAGCAACTCTATAAAGTCCTAACTAGTTGTTTCTTCCTCTGTATTCAAATAACAGTACAAATCTATATTAGTATTTTACTCACTGCTTTGGAATTTTCAGCTTGCATATTTGCTTCTCCTTCTGGACTGGGAGCACATCCTGGACAGGGATATTGTCCTGTGAATCTTAGACCACTGGATCCAATAAAGTATGGGGTATATGCTGAATAGATTAATGAGTTCTTCATTAATTTTTAAAAATTTTTTACAAATTTTTTAGAGATTTTTGTTAAACTCATGTTTAACTCTAGGTGCAAATGCCAACTGTGTTTCTAGGCTTTTATGTCACTAACCATGTATATGACGTGCTTTGTGATCAGAGTTCAAATGTCTCTTTATTATGTATTCTAGTAGGAGCATCATGACTTCAAATAGCTGGCTTTACATAATTCTGATGTGCTGATCATATCTATTTAGAAAATATTTAATGCTCATTAAATATATGGCAAGTTCTAGCACTAGAGATAAAATGAGATGATTCTTGCCTTCAAGGAGCTCTCAGGAGAGAGAAACATGTAGATGAGTCAACAAGCCAGTGTGATAAGCCATTAAAGATGGAAGTACAGGTGCTATGGGGGCATACTGAAAAGATATATAACCTAGGTTAAATAAATAAAACATAGGAAGACACTGTGCTTTATTTTAGCACATGAATAAAGTTAGCTACTGTCCTGTGGTTCCAGTAAATCATGGAAAAGTCCCTCCAGGAGAAACTACCAAATAGAAAATCCTCTAGTAGGTTTTCTCCCATTCCCACTAGACTGATGACCAGTGAACACTCCTTTAAAACCACTGGACAGAACCCTGTTCCTCATTCCTCAGTGACCATTTCTGAAAAAATGTGTTCTTTAACATGAGCAGGCTATACTGTTACAATTTAGAAAAAAAAAATTGTCGGACAAACTGTACACAAATTATGAGTATTATGGTACTTGAGTACCCACAAGTCTAACTTTTATAATCACTGTTAAGTCTTATTTCTCTTCTAATTTCTCTATTATGCATCTAAGGGCTCTTTTTCTCTGCTAATCTGGGCCCTGATAAAGAAAGATCCACTCTCCATTTCTTATTTAGAGATACTTTTCTAAAAGGTAATAATCCAAGCACCATTGTACCTTTGTAGATTCTATGCATAAAACCATCCTCCACCTGGCAACACTTTCCCTGAGTCAGTGTTCGCTCTCTGAAGTGCTTTTTGGCAATGACTTGATCTTGAAGTCTCTCTGCCACTCAACCATATTCTCTGTGCTTTTGGGTCTATATTTCTTTTTCTTCTAGCAGGTTCTTCATTTTCTTTTGTTCTTTCATTGAGAGATCCAAGCTTCATTCACATGCTTTTATAGCATTACCCTTCAAGTCCTTCCATTCTCATGAAATCAAAAAAACCTTGAAGTTAAAAAGTACACCTTCCTTCCAATGCGAGTAAGTTCTCTTTCACCAGGCTCCAACAACTTCTCTGAACATGCCTGGAAGAATACTCACACCTAAAAGGTAGTCTACCTGATTGGTCTCCACTAGTCCTACCCCAAATAAACCATCCTCTTTTTTCCATGACAGCTTTCAGATATTTTAAATCATCTGTAATTTCCACACAATATAACCTATCTTAGGTGTTTTTCACAAAGTTCTTATGTCAATTTCCATTATATCTCCAATGGTAGAAGCTTGGTTTATTCCTCATGAAATGTGATGTCTTGGCACTGTTCCCTGTAGAGGATTCCAGATGGAGTATGATCAGAACAGGTATTAGAGGGATTCTTATCACCATTTATCTGGTCATTATAATTCTACTTATCAGATGCCATATAATGCTATTCATATATTTGGTACCACTTTGTTCATCCAAAGATTAATCTCTTTTTTATTAATACTCTTTCACAGGGGCTGGAATTGGGGTTAATGACAAGAATCAGGGTACATGTAAAACATATATACATGGATTTTCATTTATTTCTATTAATTTTTATCTTACTGGTTTTATTTATAATCAAGCAATAAGATCTTTTTACTTTTTAAAAAAAAATTTATTTATTTATTTGACAGAGAGAGAAAGAGAGAGGCAGGCAGAGGGAGAAGGAGAAGCAGACACCCTGCCAAGCAGAGAAACTGATATGGGTTCAACCCAGGACCCTGGGACGCTTAACCAACTGAGCCACCCATACATCCCAAGATCTTTTATTTTTTTAATATGTGATTCTGACCTGTAATGTAATAGATACCTTGAAAAATAAATGTTATTTTCAGATTTGAGAGTGATGTTTCTATATGTTCATCAATAAGGACTTAACCCCAGTTTAATCACTCCGAAGCCTGTGTCCAGACCCAATACACACACATTTTGACTCATCTACCTAAGCATGGGTATCCTTTTTATTTCTTCTGTCACCTACATCTTCATAAGTATTAGCAGAACTATTATCCTATTAATTATTAATCAAGCTCAGGTAATTGAGAGTGAGAGACATCTTCTTGCTAATTGGATATAAGCATCACTCTGGATCTCACCCTCAGTGTGGCAGGCAATCTTCAGTGTACACACTCTTGTATAATTTATTTCCCTTCAATGTGGGAGAAACCTGTGACCTCATATGTGGCATTCCACAGTTAAGAGTGATCCTAAAGGTATGGGACTTTTCCCTTAGGAGTAAAAGATGTGAGTCCTGCATCAAGCACCCCAACCCTTAGATTCTACACAGTAGAGACAAGCTCCCCAAATGCCTGGTTTTGGAAACCAACAGGGAATATGACCAGGAAAACTATACAACTGTAGGAAAAGGAAAACTTACTCTGAAAGAGCTTACATGCATAATAATCTCTTGACCTGGAAAGCAATGTAAAACACCATATCAAAACTGCATAGACCATAGGCAAAGGAGTCCCACTTATTAATCTTCGAGCACCCACCAGAGAGACCTGAAGTAACTGGGTCCTCTCCCTGGGGACTGAGACACTGGTGGAAGGCATTTGTGCTACCTCTGTCTGCATGCTGATCCCAGTGATGGCAGGCACCATTTTGGAATCCTCCTTCTAGACTACTAAGGTCAAGGGGCATGCCCTGTTGAGAGCTCCACACAACTTTGTGCCTTGTCTGGGTATCCCAATAGACAAGACAATAAACCCACTCGCCACCATGCCCACAACAGTCATAGCCAGACCTCATAGCCAGCCAAGCCAGGGACCAGTTCTCTGCACACCTGCAGCAAGCAGTGGCAGCCAGGCCTTGTAGCCAGCTGCATCAGGAGTCAACCTGACCCACTGTGTACCTGCAGTAGTCATAGCCCTGCTACAACAGGAGGACACAAACAGCCCACACAGGGGACGCCTTTGGAGTACCTGGCTTTAGTGGCAAGGAAGGATTTTGTTTCTGGGCCCCACATGACATCTCCTACATAAGAATATTTCTTTAAAACAGAGAGATAAAGCTGAACTTCTTAATGCAAAGAAATAAACATAAAGAGTTAGGCAAAATGAGGAGACAGAGGAATATATCACAAATCAAAGGACAAGAGAAAACCTCAGAAAAATTCATATCTCTCAATAGTTACCCTGAATGTGAATGGGCTAAATGCCCCTGTCAAAAGACACAGGGTATCAGAATGGATAAAAAAACAAAACCCATCTATATGTTGCCTCCAAGAAACACATTTTAAGCCCGAAGACACCTCCAGATTTAAAGTGAGGGGGTGGAAAAGAATTTACCATGCTAATGGACATCAGAAGAAAGCAGGAGTGGCAATCCTTATATCAGATCAATTAGATTTTAAGCCAAAGACTATAATAAGAGATGAGGAAGGACACTATATCATACTCAAAGGGTCTGTCCAACAAGAAGATTTAACAATTTTAAATATCTATGCCCCCAATGTGGGAGCAGCCAACTATATAAACCAATTAATAACAAAATCAAAGAAACACATCAACAATAATACAATGATAGTAGGGGACTTTAACACTCCCCTCACTGAAATGGACAGGTCATCCAAGCAAAAGATCAGCAAGGAAATAAAGGCCTTAAATGACACACTGGACCAGATGGACATCACAGATATATTCAGAATATTTCATCCCAAAGCAACAGAATACACATTCTTCTCTAGTGCACATGGAACATTCTCCAGAATAGATCACATCCTCGGTCCTAAATCAGGACTCAACTGGTATCAAAAGATTGGGATCATTCCCTGCATATTTTCAGACCACAATGCTCTAAAGCTAGAACTCAACCACAAAAGGAAGTTTGGAACGAACCCAAATACATGGAGACTAAACAGTATCCTTCTAAAGAATGAATGGGTCAACCGGGAAATTAAAGAAGAATTGAAAAAAATCATGGAAACAAATGATAATGAAAATACAACGGTTCAAAATCTGTGGGACACAACAAAGGCAGTCCTGAGAGAAAAAGTTAAATGAAAGGGAGACAAGCAATCTACCTGAAAGAGAGTTCAAAGCAACGGTCATAAAGATGCTTACCAAACTCTGGAGAAGAACAAATAGACACAGTGAGGACCTTAACAAAGAGACAGGAAATATAAAAAAGTACCAATCAGAGCTTAAGAATACAATAACAAAAATGAAAACTATACTGGGGGGGAATCAATAACATTTTAGAGAATGCAGAAGAATGGATCAGCAATTGGAAAGACAGCATAGTGGAAATCACTCAAACTGAAGAGCAAAAAGAAAAAAGAATTTAAAATAATGAGGATATTTTAAGATAGCTCTGGATAATATCAACCATACTAACATCTACATTATAGAAGTCCCAGAAAGAGTAGGGAGAAAATAAGAGAAAATTTATTTGAAAAAATAATAGCTAAAAATTTCCCTAACCTGAAGAAAGAAAAAGATATCTATATCTATAGTCCAGAGAGTACAGAGAATCCCAAAAAAGATGATTTAAAAGAGGTCAATGCCAAGACATATGACAATTAGAATTTCAGAAAATAAAGATAGAGACTCATAAGAGCA
Organism: Mustela putorius furo; assembly: GCF_011764305.1. Classification (NCBI taxonomy): domain Eukaryota; kingdom Metazoa; phylum Chordata; class Mammalia; order Carnivora; family Mustelidae; genus Mustela; species Mustela putorius. Next base: position 79,986,911 of record NW_025421987.1, read on the forward strand.
GTAAGAGAAAAGGAATTAATTGCATATAAGGGAACACCCATACAACATTAATTAAGTTTTCAGCAGAAACTTTCCAGTCCAGGAGGCAATGCTGAAAGGACAAATTTACAATCAAGAATACTCCACCTGGCAAGGTTATCATTCTGAAATGAAGGGATAATAGTTTCCCAGACAAGCAGAAGCAAAAGGAATTCATTACCACTAAACTTCTCTTATAAAAGACATTTATTAAAGAAATTTCTTTAAAGGAAAAGAAAAGGCTATAACTAGAAGTCAAAAAAATACATGAAAGAAAAAAATCTCACTGGTAAAGGCAAACATAATAAAGGTAGTGGATCAATCACTTACAAAGCTAGTATGAAGGTTAAAAGATAATAGTAAAATCAACTATATCTACAATAATTAGCCAAAAGTTACACAAAATAAAAAGATAAAATATGACCTCAAAAACATAAAACTTGGGGGTATAGGGAAGTAAAAATGTAGTACTTTTAGAATGCATTCAAACTTAAGTGACTGCCAACTTAAAATAAATTGCTATATACATGGGTTGTTATATATGAACCTGATGGTAACCACAAATCATAAACCTGTATTAGATACACAAAAAAACAAAGAGAAAGAAATCCAAACATAACACAACAGAAACTTATCAATCACAAAGAAAGAAAGCAAGAGAAGAACTACAAAAACAATCAGAAAACAACTAACAAAATGACAATAAATACACACCAATCAGTAATGACTTTAAATGTAAATGGATTAACTGTTCCAATCAAAGATGTAGGGTAGATGAATGGATTAAAAAAACTTATTTATATACTACCTACAAGAGACTTGCTTTATATCTGAAGACACAGACTGAAAATGAAAGGATGGAAAGATATTCTATGCTAAAAGAAATAAAAACGAAGCCGGAATAACATTATTTACATCAAACAAAATAGACTTTTTTAAAAAAGGCTGTAAAATGGAGAAAGAAGGGTGTTACAGAATGATAAGGGGATCAATTCAACCAGAAGATGTAACACTTGCAAATATTTATGCACCCAATATAGGAACACTTAAGTATATCAAGCAAATATTAACAGGCACAAAGGAAAAAATGGACAGTAATACAACAGTAGGGAACTTCAGCATCTCAGTTAACTCAGAGGATAGAGGATTCAAACAGAAAATTAATAAAGAAATATTGGTCTTTTTAAAAATTTAATTATTTATTTATTTGAAAGAGAGAGAGAGAACACAAGCAGGTGGAGCAGCAGAGGGAGAGGGAGAAGCAGGCTTCCAATGAGCAGAGAGCCCAACATGGAACTTGATCCCAGGACCCTGGAGTCACGGCTTGATCTGAAAGCAGATACTTAACCAACTGAGCCACCCAGGTATCCCAAAACATTGGTCTTAAAATGATACATTAGGGCGCCTGGGTGGCTCAGTGGGTTAGGCCGCTGCCTTCGGCTCAGGTCATGATCTCAGAGTCCTGGGATCGAGTCCCGCATCGGGCTCTCTGCTCAGCAGAGAGTCTGCTTCCCTCTCTCTCTCTCTGCCTGCCTCTCCATCTACTTGTGATTTCTCTCTGTCAAATAAATAAATAAAAAATAAAAAATCTTATAAAAAAAATTTTAAATGATACATTAGAACTTATGGACTAAATAGATATATACAGAACATTCCATCCAAAATCAACTGAATATACATTCTTCTCAAGTATACATGGAAAATTCTCCAAGACAGATCATGTGTTAGGCCACAGAAATTCTCAATAAATTTAAGGAAATTAAAATTATATCAAGCACCTCTTCTTATCACAATGGTATGAAACTAGAATCACAAGAAGTAAACTAGAAACAATACAAACACATTGAAACTAAAAAGCATGCTATTAAACAGCCACTGGGTCAATCAAATTAAAAGGTAAATTAAAAAATACCCGAGACAAATTAAAATGAAAACATAACTTTCCAAAATCTATGGGATGCAGCAAAAGTAGTTCTCAGAGGGAAGTTTATAACAGACCAAGCTTAAGAAACAAAAATAAAATCTCAAAAAAAAAAAATCTATCCTTCTACTTATAAGAAGTAGAAAAAGAAGAAAATACAAAACCCAAAGCTAGGGGAAGAAAGACAGTAATAAAGATCAGAGGATTTTTCTCATACCCACTTAAGCCCCCATGATGCATCACAACTTCCTCATATCAGGGAGATCATATGATAGTTGTCTTTCTCTGCTTGACTTATTTCGCTAAGCATGATACGCTCTAGTTCCATCCATGTTGTCGCAAATGGCGAGATTTCATTTCTTTTGATGGCTGCATAGTATTCCATTGTGTATATATACCACATCTTCTTGATCCATTCATCAAAATCAATGAAACAAGATGGGATTGGGAGGGAGACAAACCATAAGTGACTCTTAATCCCACAAAAGAAACTGAGGGTTGCGGGGGGGAGGGGGTTTGGGAGAAGGGGGTGGGATTATGGACATTGGGGAGGGTATGTGCTTTGGTGAGTGCTGTGAAGTGTGTAAACCTGGTGATTCACAGACCTGTACCCCTGGGGATAAAAATATATGTTTATAAAAAATAAAAAATTAAATTTAAAAAAATAGATCAGAGGAAATAAATAAAATAGAGTAGAAAAAATAGAAAATATCAATGAATCTAAGAACTGGTTCTTGAAAAGATAAACAAAATTGATAACTTTAGCCAGACTTATCAAGAAAACAAAGAAAGAGGAGTCAAATAAATAAAATCAGAAATGAAAAAGAAGTTACAGCAGAAACCACAGAAATACAAAGGATTTTAAGAGACTACCATGAGGAAATTTATGCCAACAAATTGGAAAACCTAGAAGAAATACAGAAATTATTAGAAACATAGAAGCTTCCAAAACCAAATTAGAAATAAATAAAAATCTGAACAGACCAATTAATAGTAATTAAATTGAACTGGTAACCAAAAATTTCCAATAAATAAAAGTCTAGGTCCAGATGGCTTCACAGGTGAATTGAGAAGGACATTGGGAAAAAAAAAATTGAAGATGATGCCAAAAATTGGAAAGATATGACATGTTCATAGATTGGAAAAACTGAAATGTTAAAATGTCCATACTACTCAAAGCAATCTACAGATTCAATGAAATATTTATCAATATACCATTTTCACAGAACTAAAAGAAATAATACTAATTTTCATGGAAGCATTCTAAAAAGCCAAAGCAATCTTGAGAAAGATCTGGATGGAGGTATCACACTCTCAGATTTCATACTATGCCACAAAGCTACGGTAACCATTGGTATGGCACAAAAACAGATACAGATCAATAGAACAGACGAGAAGCCAAAATATAAACCACACTTATATGGTCCATTAATCTATGCCAAGGAAAGCAAGAATATACAATGAAGAAAAGACAGTCTCTTCAATAAATGGTATTTATTGGACAGCTATATGTAAAAGAATAAAACTGGACCACTTTCTTACCCCATGTACAAAAATAAACTCAGGATAGATTAAATAACTAAATGTAAGATCTGAAACCATAAAACTCAGAGAAGAAAACATAGGCAGTAAGCTCTTTGACATGAGTCTTAGTGGTATTTTGGGGATCTATCTCCTCAGGCAAGAGCAACAAAAGCAAAAATAAATAGACTATGTCAAACTAAGAAGCCTTTGCAGGAAAATGAAAATCATCAACAAAATAACAAGGCAAACTACTGAATGGAAGAAGGTATTCACAAATGATATACCCAATAAGGGGTTAACATCCAAAATACGTAAAGAACTCACACAACTCAAACAAAAAATAATCTGATTAAAAATGGGCAGAAGGACCTGAATAATCATTTTTTTTCCGATGAAGACATACAGATGGTTAATGGGCATGTAAATGCTCAACATCACTAATCATCAGGGAAATGCAAATCAAAACCCCAATGAGGTATCAGCTAGACACCTGTCAGAATGGCTATTATCAAAAGGACCAGAAATAACAATTATTGGAGAGGAAGTAAAAAAAAAAGAAACCCTTCTACACTGTTAGTGGGAAAGTACATTATTGCAGCCACTATGGAAAACAGTATAAAGGTCCCACAAAAACGTTAAAAATAGAACTACCATGTGATCCAGCAATTTCACTTCCAGATATTTATTTGAAGAAAATGAAAACATGAATTTTTTTAAAGTTTTATTTATTTATGACAGAGAGATTACATGGAGGCACAGAGGCAGGCAGTGGGTGGGAGAAGCAGGGTTCCCCCTGAGCAGAGAGCCCGATGTGGGGCTATCCCAGGACCCCGAGATCATGACCTGAACCGAAGGCAGAGGCTTTAACCCACTGAGCCACCCAGGCGTCCCTGAATTCTTTAAGATTTTTTTTTTCTACTTGAAAGAGAATGAGGAGTGAGAGAACACAAGCAGGGGGGCAGCAGGAGAGGAGAAGCAGGCTCCCTGCTGAGCAGAGAGCCCAATGCCCTTGACCCCAGGATCCTGACCTGAGCTGAAGACAGACACTTACTGACTGAGCCAACTAGGCACCAGAAAACATGAATTTTAAAAAAATATATGCACCTCCATGTTCATTGCAACATTATTAACAATAGCCAAGATAGGGAAAAAAGTTGTGTTCATAAATAAGTTAATGGATAAAGAAGATACTTCTCTCTCTCCTTTTTTCTCTCTCTCTCCTTCCCTTCCTCTCTCACACACACACATTACACACATACAGGAATATACATTACTCAACCATAAAAAGATTGAGATCTTGCCATTCACAACATGGATAGGAAATAGAGGGTATTCTGTTAAGTGAAGCAATTCAGAAAGAGAAGGACACAGTATGGTTTCAATTATATGTAGAATCTGAAAAACAAAACAAATAAAACAGAAACAGATTCATGGATATAGATAACAAACTGATGGTTGCCAGAAGAGAGGGCAGATGAGGATGGGCAAAACAGGTGAAGGGGATTAAGAGGTACAGTCTTCCAGTAATAAAATAAGATATAGAGATACAATGTACAGCATAAGGAATAGGGCCAATACTATTGTAATAACTTTGTATGGTCACAGATTGTAACTAGACTTATTATAGTGACCATTTCATGATATATATACATAACAAATTATTATATTTAACCATAAACTGATATAATACATGTCAATAATTCTTCAATTAAAAAAATTTCATGTTGAAAACTTTTAAGTCGGTAGACTTGCTATGTGCCTGATTAGACATTATGAGTAATAGAAGATGAAGTGTTTGCCCTCAAGTAGCTACAGTACTACTGTAAAGTCAAGAAGTACCCAACAACAAATTGATTCTATTCTATTAAACATATAAAGTATAGTTCTTAATAAATCATGAAGGTATAAGATCAACATAATACCTAAATATACTGGGTTGGTACAAATAGTGCATGGAAATCAGATAATATATGAAAATATCTATGGCACTACTTGACATAGTAAGTATAATAAAAATTAACCAAATGTAATAAAATGTTAATTTCCATTTATAATGTCATTGCCCTCTATAAGCTGGGAAGACTGCCCCAAAAGCCTCTGCAATATCCTATCCTAGGAGACTAATGATGTCTGCAGAGAATCACATAATGTTACAGTACATTGGCAGCTCTTCCATGTGTTCCAACCCATGGGGTTCATTACAGGTGTTAGCCAAGATCTCTATGGCCCCCTGCAACAAGGGTCTTTAAGCTGGAGGAAGGTAGACTTGAGCCACTCACCATGAAGAGGTTTTCTTGTGATTCTAGCCATTGTTGGGAGGCACAAGGGTCAAGGAAGAGCAGTTCTGGACCATGGTGAGGAATGTGACTTTCAACAGACTTTTTCTCCCTCCTAACCCATATGAGCTATATGAGAAATTGAGTAAACTTTGTGCTGCAGAGTGTTTACAAAAGAGGAGCTCTTTCTTGCAAGAGATGTTAATTTGTGATCAACAAAGGTAAAAAGGTGTTTTCCAGAATGCCTCAGTGAAACTCAGTAGGTAAATCTTTGTACCTTTTTCTCATTACCTGTCACAAAATGGTGAACCTAAAACACTCAATATACTTACTACACCCTTTGCAAAGAACGCTCTTTTATTTTTACTTCTTATCCTTTTTTTCTTTATCCCTCTTTCAAAATCCCAATATAAATGTCTTCAACATCTGAGAAATCTTTTCTGAACTCCCAAGGCAATAGTTACCTTCATTTGTGTTCGTACAGTATCCTGTTTATATCTCACTTTTCATTTTAGTTGTCACTCACTGTCTACACGTCTTCAACATTATAAAGTCCTCTATGATAGAGTCAGTATGTGTGACAGAGACATTTACATTTGTGAGCTGACTGAGAGAAATTCAATGTATATTTGACCAGCAAGTGAAATAATCTATATAAACGGTATCCAAATTGAGGAGGAATTCCCCCAAATCTCAGAGATTTGCTCTGCATCACAGAGATGGTAAACCTCAAAGATAATTATAGTTTGTTTTCAAAAGTTTGCATTGGCCGGGGATTATCTTACTCTAACCACCAACTATGACCTTAAGATAAAATAGCACAGTTCATGATACAATAGCCCTCTTTAAGCATGCTTACTCTATAATGGAATCTCTACTGGTATGATGGTTTAAAATTATGTTCTCATAATATAAAATAGGACAAGAAATAAAGAACTGCACTATTTCTACAATCCAAGTTAATGACCCAGATTCCTTTTATTACTAGACATGCAGACCTTCATCACTCAGTGAGTGCTATGGAAAGAGAAACCTTGGCAGATCTGATGCCAAAACAGGTCAGCTGGTCCATGATGTTTCAGCTTCAACTTTTCTCAGTATCCTTAACCAGTTCAGAGAGAGTCTGTTAATACTAGTTATTAAAGACCCAGTGTCTCCAAATCTCTTTAAAACACTAAGTAATGGGGCACCTGGGTGGCTCACTGGGTTAAATCCTCTGTCTTTGGCTCAGGTCATGATCCCAGCGTCCTGGGATCTAGCCCCACATTGGGCTCTCTGCTCAGCAGGGAGCCTGCTTCTCCCTCTCTCTCTGCCTGCCTCTCTGCCTACTTGTGATCTCTCTCTGTCAAATAAATAAATAAAATAAAATAAAAAAACACTAATTAATGGATCATCTCCTAACTTATTGTGAGATGGGGAAGAAATATCATTTTGCCTTTACAGATGGAATATTTGAAATGTAAAATAGTGTATCCAAGGCCAGACAGGAACTCATCACCATGATTAAATAAAAACTCTGAGTTCCCAACATCTAAGCCTTGGCAAAGGAATTTGACACATTGCCTTTTTATAGAGAGAGCATGGAAACCCAGGGGGGGGGATGCATAAGAAAGAACTATGAATTTTAAAGCAGTATGGAAATCTATTTAATTTAGGCTGAAGTTAATAGGTAATCAGCTCAATTCCTCCCCCTCCTGCCCATATATAGCTGGCTGTCAGGCCAGCAATTTAGGTAACTCAAAAGGACCAGGACAGGCTGACTAGTGACAGAATTGAGCAAGAGAAAAAACTTCCATGCTGTATCTGTAACTTTCACAGAACTTAAAAGAAGTATTAGCACTAGCAAGACATTTACCTACTTTGGGTTATTCTATACACTGAGAATAGAGTTTTATAACCCATGGTAGGATTTTATAACCGATTTAAAGAAGTTGTTCATCCAGGGAGGTCTTTTTTTGCTCTGGGCTCCCTGATTCACATTCCTGGTAGCCCGTGCTTATATTACACTGACTCTATTTAATGACTAATCAATGAAAAAGTAGGTGCATCCCACAAATCAGCATGGGACAAGAATTTGCATCATGCTTGCCTCACAGAAGGCAAAGTTCATTTTATAAATTCATCACTGAGGGATCTGATTTCTGATACCAAGGACAGCCTCTATCCCCAGAAAGTAATTTGCCTTCGCACAGGTATGTTCTGGCTTTAATAGCTGAGAATGGGGTAGTGGGATAAGGAGAGCACTGGCCATAAATGAAATGTTCCCTTCTTAGAGTTCCTCATTTGGACACTATTTGACCTTCAGTGGTTTCTGATTCTGTGAAATGAGGTGGAATCATTGCCTGCTGAGGGGCAGAGTGGAGAGTCTGAGAATGAGTCACAGTGGCTCTCTATTCAGGTGATTTGCAGTATCAGAAGCCAGGAAGCTGACTCTCCCAGAATCTCTCTCTCTTTCACCTACCTGCCCCCTTGATATACAATTATAGTCACTAAAGGGAAAAATGTCAAAGCTGTTGCCTCCAGGTGGCTAGGGATAGTATGTTCAGGTGACTGACCCTTGCTGGCAGAATAAGGCTGGTAAAAATAGGACTATGGTACTCACGTCTAAAAGCAGTATCATTTGCATAGCATTTTCCCATCCCCCTCACAACCCTGTGGGGGTGGGGCAGCAGGGCAGAGCTTATCATCTCCATGTGTTAGATGAAGAAACTGAGACCCATTAGAATTCCATGACTTCTCCAGAGTAGTACAGTCAGTAAGTGGTCAAGCCAGGGTGGAACTTCAGAACTTCCCCTGCCAAGTCCATCTTGTTCCTGTGCCCAGGCACCTGTCCTCCTCTCTTAATCAAAGCAAACTATATTCAACCCAGTGAGAGAGAGAAAGAGGATAACTTCCCAGAATCTTTCCAGACCAGTTATCAATCACCTTATTGGTAATCCTAGCCCTCTGAGAATCAACCGCAAAACTTAGGAAATGGATTTTCACAGCTTTTGCCGATCACATTGGAAGGAGCAATAACTATAGCCTTTTGATGGGAACCAGAACATCATACTCCATGAAGGATGATGAATTGCCATAATGCTAAATATTTATGTACTTATTCAAGTATTATGTGTCAGGAGCGAGCAGCTTACAATTCAGCAGAGAAAACAGGCATTAAATGAGTTAGTGCACAATGACTTAGCAACCGCAGTGATATTTACTAAATGACAGTGCCCTGGACACTGGCTAATATGGGATGAACTTCTTACCAATAAACAAACCACAAGTTGTAAGAGAAAATCACAGAAAATAAATAAAGCCACTTTTGTAGACAATATATTTGTGGAATTGACAAAAAAAAAAAAAAAATTCGGAGAGACTGTAAGCTCTAGGGAACAAACAAATTAAAAAAAAAAAAATGCTGAATAAAAGACTCTGTAGCCTCCATGCCACTTGCCCCTTAAGAAAGTAAAGATTTTTCCAGACCCTTCTGTCACTCTGGGCAGTTGACTGCCTTACAGCTCAGGTGTGCCTTTGCCTGCTTAAATCTGCCTCTGTTCCAAACAGCTTGCTATGCTCTCTATATAGAGATGACTTCACCCTCTGTTGGAATGCAGCAGCTGTTCGGCAGTGCAGACATGCTACAAAGACTCGGGCCATATCTAATGGAGCACTTCAGTGCTGCAGAGATAGGCGCCTTGGAAATATTTAGATAAAATGCCTGTGGCCAGATGGACGCTGGCCAGCACACCAGGATAAAAATCTTCATCTCACAGGACTTGCCAGGGAGTCTTGGTGGGAGGCTTCATGAAGGGAGGTGGCGTGGGGAGGGATGCTGCTTTGTCCCATTCATCCCCTTGCTGCAAGCATGACACAAAGAATAACAGGGAAGAGGAGAAATCACATTTTGCTGCTTCTTCCCTCTCCCATGGCAGACCAAACAGAGCCTTCCCTCTGTGAAAACAATCTGAATGGTAATGATGCCTACATGTCAGAAAGGCTCTGTTTTAAAATTCCTCCACAAAACTGTTTTTTCCTCTAGCTCCCAGACTTGCAGCCCTGGAAATTGGTTGCTAGATGGGTTGGTTGCTCAAAAAACTTTTATAAACATATTATTAAAGCTTAACAATATCAGAAAACATTTCAAAAAGCAATAGATTACAATTACTTTTTAAAATGTGAAGGAAAGCCCTTCAAAGTCGACAAAAAATTATTGTTGGTCATTTTACTATCCTAAGCCAAAAATAAAGTTGTAAAATTTCCCAGACACTTCTTCCTCACAGCTCCTAAATTGTCTGATAAATTGTTGTACAAAGAAACAAGGAAACACTGCACAATGAAGAACAGGGACAGAGATAAATGTCATCTATGAGTAAATGCTGAAAGTCATGCAGAAGAGCAAAACCCCATGAATGTTAATAAAAACACAGTGAACTTAATTATATTAAAAAGGTGAAAAGTGTTATTGACACTAGTTAAAGTGGACATTTATTCTATCAGGAATTACCCTGATTTTAGGTAAGACAAAAATAACTAAGATTGGATTTTTCAGCTTTAGGAGCAGATTTTTTGTTCATATAGCGTCATGTATTATTTTTCAGTTCTCACCAAAACACTGTGTGTGCTATCAGCTCCATTTTAAAGGCAAGGAAAAAAAAAATCCTTAGAAAGTTTAACTTGCTTATTCAATGTCTTAACATTTATTATAGAGTCCAGTTTTGATTCCAGGTTACCCAATCCTAATATCCATCTGACCACTGCCTATTTTTGTATGGCCTATTACACTAGGTATTTTTTTTTCCATAATTGAAAAAAACTCACAACAGGAATAATAGTCCGTGACACAAGAGAGTCATATGAAAGTCAAAGTTCAACATTTGTAAATGGTTTTATTGAAACACAACCACATTGTCAATGATTGCTTTTACATCACGGCAGAATTAAGCACTTGTGATAGATATTGAAAAATACGTGAAAAAATAAAGTAAAGCAAATAACCATATTCAAGGCTGAAATAAATATAACATTCAAAAAATGCATTATTAGGTCTTTTAAGGAAGGAACAGTAAATGAAATCCAGAATACTCTGAGTATGATAACAAAAATGAATTCCATGCTCAAAAGTTGGCCATTGGTTGTTATAAGAGGTAAATTTCCTAAAGAAGATGCATATACCAAAATACAACATTCCCTATTTTAAGTAGGTAGACTGGTGTGTTTCACTACACCCATATTATCTTATATCAGCCAAAGATTTAGAAACTTAATTTGTCCAAACAAAAATTCATGGTTCAAGTTTGAATATGACATGAAAACATCAAGATTAGTACAAACTCTAAAAATTTAAGAACTATACTCATTTATTATTACCTATTTTCATTTTGCAAATATTTATAATGTTAGGCTCAAGGTACTGTGTTAGACAAGGCATCAGATTACAGAATGTGTGCTGTCCCATGCTAAGAGGTTTGGTTTTATCTGATGGTGATGGAGAGCCACCAAAGACTTTCAGATATGGGAGGGACTTGGGGATTCTAATAGCTGTAAAGAGCAGTCCACAAAATGAGAGGTATATAGGTAGAAGAGGAGAATAAAAATGTCACCAAAGATAAAGGACTAGAAAGTTCAAGAGGAAGGATATAATTTGTAGTGTCAAATGCAAAGAAAAGTGTATAAGGCAGGATTTAACAATATCCACTGAACTGGTCAATTAGAAAATCACTGGTAGTTCCAGTTTCAGAGGAATGGTAAAGCCAAACATACTGCAGTGGATTAAAGAGTGAATTTAGAAGAAATTATAGATTATTTTTACCAGAGATTTGGAGGACCAAAGAAGAGAGATTGGACAGTCAGTAAGGAAAATCAAAAGACAAGGTTGTTTTGTTGTCGTCGTTGTTGTTCATTTTCCTTTCTTCTTCCTATTTCAGATAAGAAATGCTCAAACATGTTTATTGACTGAGAAGAATGAGCCAGGAAAAAAAAATTAACAAAATAGGGTTAAAGATATCCACTGACAAAGTTGAATGTCTACTGGAGCAAGTCTTAGCAGAGGGGGAGGAGATGGGGCCATAAACACTGACAGAATTTAAACAAAAAGTGGGGTATCCTTCCTTCTGGTACTAGAAGGATGAGATTGATGATAAATATAAACCAGCCTGCAAGGCTGAATGTTGAGAGGGACTCAGAGTCTATCATAGCTATGGCCTTGGATTTCTAGATGAAGGAGGAGACAGGTTCATGGACTGAAAATGAGAAGCAGGCAGTGAATGGGGGTTTGAGAAGACCAGGGATGTTTTTGTAAAACATACATACTCAATGAGCACCTGCAGGCATTTCCTTCCTCTGTTCTCTTGTCACTATTATTTATACATCAGCTCGGCACCCTAGAATCTGCAAAGGGACTTTCTCCAAATGATCTTAAATACCTGGCCCCACTCTATCTGATGCCTCTTCATGACTTCCTTTTGTTTAGTCTTCTCTTACATTATTTTCCACCTTCTGTTCATCATATGTTGTTGTTACCAACATTATATAACTTTGAGGAAGTATTTTGTGCATGTAATTCAGTCACCAACCTCAATCATTGTGTAATTCCCTTTGGACATTCTGTTTGGGATTATCATCATTTTACAAGTGTCTTTTTGTGGTTAGAGTTTTTTTTTTTTTTTTTTTTTTTTTTCAGTTTTATGTGAAGTTCAGATTTAAGGACCTTGTTTTTAAGATCTTATCTTGGAAAAGTCTTTCATTTTTAACATTATACTGACCTCTAGAGTAGAAAACTTGAACATCACCAACAACAAAAAAAATGAGATAGCTGTCATAAAAAGGCTTATTTTTAAAACTCCAGTAATCCTCATTAAGGGAGTATGCATTTAGAGAAATATATTTTTACTTAAATACGAAATTAAAATAAATAATTGAATTTTCATACCTGGTCATCAAAAGAATCTCTACCACAATATAATATTTTTGGAATAAGATTGCCTTAGAATCAAGTAGTCATAGCATTCTATTTCTTATTTACACAGTGTTTTTTTCTCCAAAGGAAGACAAAATCTTAAATAACAAAACAAGAAAAAAAAGTGTCCAATTTTTAGAAAGATATAAAGAAGGGAAGAAAAATGAGATAGGGCAGTCAAGTAAAATCAAGACTGAACAAAATGGAGTCAGAGCTAAAGAATAGCATGGAGAACATTCTTTGTCTCCATTTCCCTGAATCCCTAATTTTATAACTAAGAAATTAGAGGTGCCAAGAAGCTCTCTGAGCTTTGTAAACTCAGATCTCCCACCTTCTAGTTCAGTGTCTTCACTGCCTAATGCAGCTTCTCTTGCTGCAGAGAACTGGTGGAAAAGCCATTGAGCTTTCCACCAACAGCAAGAGGTTGTCTCAGTGACAGTGAGATGGTGTACAAGATGACTATCATAAGTTTCATGGTGCTCCATGAAAATTCCACCCAAAGACAGAAGTAGGGCCAATCTTATGCTTCCTGAACTCACTTGCCTGGCAAAGCCCTTTTTCCAGGGAGCCCTCAGGTCCTGAGGAGACCACAGAACTGACTAAATACACTTCTATACCAGATGACCCTGGGATTGGTCAGAACACTTCCAAGTGCCATTTAGCCAAAAGGGCAAGAACATATTACCTTAGTAACATATTTACATACTCACCTAATTTAGTCTTTTCAACAATCAGAAAAGTTAAGTATTAATATTCCTGTTTAACAAACACAAGTTTAAAGTAGTTAAACAATATAGGCTTCACACCAATATGAAATGGAAAAAAAAACTGGCATCTGAACCCATGTTGTCTCATTTTAAGACTCATGCACACACTTTCCTTTAGCAGTGAACACCTCTCAGTGAGATGACTCCAACCATCAGGCAAGGCTTATGACTAGTGATGATTTGTTTAGAGGTGGATTTTGTTTCTTTTCTTAACTATCCTTCATTTACTAGATTTGAAATGCACCAGTAGAAGGATTTCTAAGCCACTGGGGTCATTTATTAGTCTTGGTGGAATACAGGGATAACTATTAATATGAAGCCATTTCCCATGGGTATACACCAAGGCTGTTCCAGAAGTTTGGCAATAGGAGGCCAGTATTTCAAAATGATGTCAGGCTCAAAGTGAGGCCTATGTCAGTAAAGTAACTGACTAATTCTCCTTTTCTTTCTCTACAGCCACCAGATACTACACAATTCATATTCTTGCACACAGAATGTCGCTTCCTCCCTCCCACATGTGTACCTTGAAATCGCTTATGACATAGTCGCTTTTGGTGATGAGGGATGCAGAACAAACCTCAGGCATGACCATGCTTGTTTCAACTCTCTACCACCTACATTTTCTCTCCTTTCCCCCATATGGGTATTGTGCAAGTTCTTGTAAACCAATGCATTCTGACCCTGACCCCTATAAAGCCATCTCACAGAAGTTTCAATTAGTGCTAAAATGTAAATGGCTGACAACAATATCAACTACTGCTCAACTCAAAAGAATCTATATTTTATAGATTTCTTTCAGTCAAAAGAAAAACAATCCATCATGGTGATTGTGGCTTTTCTATGGAGATGAAATATCTTACTGATATCTCTATAGGCAGACTCTCTCCCATCATTTCACTGGGGCACAAGGGCACAACACCAAAAATGTTCAGAAGGGTAAAAGATCTTATTTTCTAAGCTTAAAGAAGACAGAGAAAAGGTAAGTATCCCCTACTCTTCCCCTATATACTTCAGGAAAGAGAGCTATCCAATATTATTGAGTGTAAGTCATTCACTATAATAAGTCTCTCATATATGCTGATTTATCTCATTTTAATCTTCCCTAAGATCTTATGATAGAGGCATTTTATCTTTATTGTAATTTTTCAGAACCAAGCAGGTTTTGCATGTCAGAGCTGGAAGTGGAACTCAAAATTGTAAAGCCAACCACATTTTCACTAATGAACCTGTATCTTTATAAGGGAACCAGTGGTTTTTTTCTGTTAATATTCTTGCTTCTGATAATCTTTCTTAGCACTACCTCCCTGGGTCCTGGTTCTCGATTCAAACTGCCTGGGTTCAATACCCAGCTATATTGGCGTGACTGTGGTCAAGCTACTCAACCTCTCTAAGCCCCGGGCTTCTCATTTGTTAGAACGAAACAATAATCATACCTACCTTATAGGGTGTTGTGAAGATTAATTGAGATACACCATGTGAAATGCTTAGCACAGTGACTCAGTAGCTAAATATGGCCTTTATCCTCTAGGTCAGACAGTCACAGAGTTTGTGGTTTTGCTTGCTTGCTTGTTTGTTTGTTATTTTTCCTCACATGTCCACTCTAATTTGAATTGCTATAGGAACACTATGGCAAAAATTTAGAAGAGGCCTCTGGAGAAAGAATGCTGTGCCTGATTCTGCCCTAGGACCATGATTAGGGAGAAAGACACCAAGTGTGCAGCAAGTAGGCCATTCTAAACCTAGGTGATACCAACTCACCCTAGCATTTTGTGCAAAATGGTTCTTTAAAAGATGAATGATTGAAGTAAATAGATAAATGAATTAAGGAGTCAATATTAAGCCTACCCAGGGGGCATCTAGGTGGCTCAGTGAGTTAAGCATCTGCCTTTGGCTCTGGTCATGATTTTAGGGTTCTGGGATTAAGCCCCATATTGGGTTCCCTGCTCAGTGGTGAGCCTGCTTCTCTCTCTCCCTCTGTAGCTCCCCCTTCCTTGTTCCCTCTGTCAAACAAACAAAAATCTTAAAAAAAAAATAATGCCTACTTAGTAGGCATTAACTGAACCAAGTCTCAAATTTCCTGACTTCTCTTTCTCAGCCTCCTAATCACAGCTCACAATAGATGCTTTCTCTAAAACTTCAGTAGACTTCAGAAGAAAGCTATTAAAAATATGTAACACCTTACTTGATATATAGTGTAATAGGCCAAGTGGATTTGCAGGTCTAAAATCCTTTGACTCTAAGATTGGAACATGTTCTACTTCAATCAGATGCCACAAGTGGAGCCTGTTTGTGGAATGTTAGAAGTGGTATCGTGCATAGAAGCAGAACTATGTAGTTCACCCTTAGAACATCAAACACATGGATTATCCACAGCAAGTTTAAGCCAGAGTTTTTGATACCAAAAAATGAAAAACATCTTTTCCAGCCTTCAAGCTTTGTTCTCAACCTCTGGGAGGTTGCTACATTAATTTTAGAAGCAGGCATATATTTCTCAAAAGAGACAAAAGATTTTTACCCAAAAGATATATAACTTTAAGGCTCATGATGTAAAGACCTTAGATTGAAGGGACTTGGGAAAATAAAGGAAGTTAGAAAAGTCTCTTATGCGCTACTTTACAGAAGATGACTGAAAAGTTATATATAAAAAAGAATCCAGCAATAAATTGGGTTGTTTGGATAAAAAACAAATTAATAGATTACAGCTTTAGTTGCTCTTTTTACTTATTTTTCCAAGACTAGGAAAAACCAAAGTGTATAATTATCACCCCTTGCACCATGTGCATGTACTTAGAGGAGGAAGCAGCCATGAGAGGAGGCTGAGGTTCAAGAGAGAAGAATGCAAAAGAATAAACAGGGATGCAAGGGACCCATCCGGGAAAGACATATACTTTTGAAATCAGAGCTGAGTACAAAGAGATCAGAGTAAGACATATTGTGTGAGCATGAGTCTTATAAAACAGAAAATTAGGAGCCATGTTTTGGTATTAACAGAAAGGACCATCTACTAAGACTCAGTGACTATTTTGAAATAAATAAATGTGCCCCAAAATACCTAAAACCCACTTTTCAGAGAAAAGTTATAGCCTTAGATTTCCAAGAAACACACTTTGAGAACCGCTGGTGAATTGCTATATGAATATGATATTGAATTTCTAGTCATATGTGAGTATAACTACTATTTATATACTTGTTATGGTTTGCCATTCATTTTCATGTGTTTTTGCTCATTTAATTCTCAAAATTACCTTATTCAATATTAAAATATTCATTTCAAAGATGGAGAAACAAAGAATAAGAAAGATTAAATAACTTGCCCAAAGTCTCACAAGTAATTATAGACAGATCCAGGACTCAGGTCGAGAGCTTTAGGCTTAAATCCCATACTGTTCCCAGCAGTGATGACAGTAGCTAAGCAGGAAAAGGTTTAGGGCATATACAGCAGCTTTCGTCCAAGGAGTCTAACGATGTTACAGGCACAGTCTCATTAAACTCTGAGCATTTTAGAAGGGAGGCAAGAAATCATTGAATTTCCATTTTCAACAATCGTTATTCCACAACCCCAAACAATTTTTCCCATCCCTTTAAGAATGTACAATCTACAGAACCAAGTAAACTGAATGATCCTTTTGTCTACCACTTATAGATAGAAATCCTGAATAGCTGAAATCCTCTAGAAGGCTGAAGCATGCAGTGGACAAATTGGAGCCTCGTGCTGATGTTATTGACAGCATTCCCCTACTGAAGGGATGGAGCCCTGACCTGCTTTAATTAAGGGAGTAAGATCCTGCCTCTGTTGTCAAGGTTCTCCAGGAGGAGAAAAAGATCAGTGAGCTAACTTTTAAATGATTTTAATAAGAACATTTAATAAGAACAACAACTGTAATCCTTTAAAGATCAGCAATGAAGTAAATATCCTTAGGAAAATATAACCAGAACAGAACTGGTTCACAAACATTTGAGGATTCAGCCTCAGATAGCCACATGTGCAGCAAAAGGCAGTGAGCTTGATCTGTGTATTTGGGCAAGCTGCTTCTCATCCCTGGACCTAGTCTCCCTCTCTTTAAAATAAGGACTCTGATCATTATTTCCCTTGCAGAGCTGTGAAGATTGAGAATATATGTAGTACCAAGCAAATGTCAGGACCCCCTTTATTTCATGTTTCTCCATACTTAGGCTCAACATTTGAGATATTGTCACTGAATTTCAGCTAAATGCCTGATATGATGATGCATTTTGATTTCAATAGCAGCTGAATGAACTAAAACTCTTCACATTGGGGGTAGTAGAGGCCATAGTGATGATGATACTTTTTCATTCTCATTTTTGGAATTGAGACTGTGGCCTCTGAAAAGATTTTATAATCCCTCAGGGCTTTCTGTCCAAGATTTTTTAGGTCTCTGAAAGCCATGAGTGTTTATATCTAAATAAGAATCTGAAGCTAGCCCAGAGAGTCTGAAGCTTAAGAAATCAGTTTTCTTCTGTTTAGTCTCCAGTGGGAACAGAGGAGCCCAGCAAACTTTTGCAGAATATTCTCTTTCCCTGATAGTGCAAAAAGAGCCAGAAAAATCAGCAACATGATCCTGAAACCTGAACGATGACCTTCAGAAAATGTCAAGGTGAAAGTGGCATAGTCATTGAGGAAAGAGGGGTACTATTTTGAAAAGTATACTTTGAAACATGAGTTAAAGCAACGACTTTGTGATCATAAAAATTTTATGCCAAGAGCATAGCATTCAAGGCTAAATGTGCTGAGAATGAAAGAAAGTTTAAAATAGAATTATGTGTTTGTTAGGTGTCAAGATACATAAGCCTCCATCTGATCACATAGATGGTACAATTTCAAAATGTCTATGAGATGGATTCTATACCGTTTATTTCCAAACTTCAGAATTTTATATTTTTATTAAGCAGTGAGGTTGTATATGAAAAGAAGAAACAAGTATGATTGTGGGTCTTGCTGTGACATGTCATATATATTTATCTCACCTTTTCTAAACAGCAAGTGTCTCAATTCAAAGGAATTGGGTCCAAAACAGATCCTATAGCATAGTATACTCTATTCCTTTGCTAATACTGGGAATTGGTTTATACTTAGAACTAATGTCTAAAGATTTCTTTTTATTTATATATTAAGTTTTCAAAGATCAAGCAAACTTCTTTATCCCCTATGAATGATATTTAAAATGTTAGAAAATATTTCAAAATATATATAAATACAGGTGGTGTCCATTTGTAGGGTGATTGCTTCAGTGGGAACAAACTTCACTTAAACCTCAAGAGGCAGGATATCTCATTCCTGACTGAAGTCCCTGGCAATTAAATAGTGTGACTCCCTGAAGGGGAAAAGCAAGTATAAAGGGCCTTCAAACTCAGGAGGGAAGGGGGGAGAGTGTAATACCCATATATCCCTGTTTCATTTTAAATTCCATTCCTGTTTGATCAAAAGTCAGAGACATTTTTCTTACATATTTACTGTTTCTAAAATGAAGGAGATAAATTATCCTTCCTTTAATTATAATAGCATAAAACTGCACATTCACTGTGATCTTTATATGGTCAGAAGTCAGAGAAAGCACTTTGGATGCAGGAGTATTTACTGGAAGCAAATTTTAAAAGTCTTATTTCTGTGGACACTGTGGGTTAAAAGAATTTCAAACCAGTAAATGCACCTATCCCTAATTAAAAATTAAAATTGGGGTACCTGGGGGGCTCAGTGGGTTAAAGCCTCTGCCTTTGGCTCAGGCCATGATCTCAGGGTCTTGGGATTGAGTCCCGCATTGGGCTCTCTGCTCAGCAGGAAGCCTGCTTCCCCCTCTCTCTCTGCCTGTCTCTCTGCCTACTTGTGATCTCTCTGTCAAATAAATAAATAAAATCTTTTTTAAAAAAATTAAAATTAATCAGAATAATGAGCTGGCTGTCCTTAAGCACATCACAGAACTTCTCTAATTCTTAGTTTCTCTATCTATAAAAAGTTTTCTCACTGGGTTGTTGTAAGTGCTCAAGTGACTGCCCCGTTTCAGGCTACCACCAGTAAAGTAGGAGCTGAAGTCACTCTGTCCTCACAGCACTTGGTAATGTCAAATGTGGTGGTTGTTAGCCATTTTAATAAGTGTGGATTGGTTTCATAGTGTGATTTTAATTGGTGCTTCCCTAATGAATTATAATGATGAGTATCTTTAGGTGCTTATTTGCCTTACTTCCATCTTCCTTGTTGAAGTACCTGTTTAAGTCTTTCATCCATTTTTAGATTGAAGTGCTTGTTTTCCTATTATTGAATTTTAAGCTTCCTGATATCTACTTCCTCATAACTTCTGCTCAGTGTTCTGTAATGTGATTTTTTTTTAATTGAGTACAAGGAACTCATTAGATATTCTAAGTACTAAAATCTTTAAATATCTTTTTTTATGTGATTTTTTTTTCATGTTTATAAGATATATTTTGATGTAGTTGAAAAAATAAGTGAATTTATCAGTTTTTTCCTTTGTGGTTTATAGTTTTTTGTGTAACATTTAAGAACTATTTTTTCTATCCCAAATCAAAATTTTTTTCTTATAAAAGTTTGAGCTGTTTTTTTTTTCTTATCATTTAAATCAGCTAGTTTTTTGTTGTTGGTTTTTTTTTTTTTTTTTTGAAGGTAGAAAAAGAATTATATCTTTTTTTTTTCCATATGCATAACCAGTTTTCACAAACTCTATTCATTTAACTCTATTCACAACAACTGACCTCCTATCCTATCTTTGTCCTATGTCCTATGTCATTTCTTTTGTCCTTTGTCCTTTGTCCTATGTCATTTCCAGGTTCTCTCTTCTGATCTACTGTTTACATTTTCTATGACTATTTCAAAATTACTTAGTCTTAATTGCTTGGATAATGTCTTTCAATATCCCTCCTATCCTTAAAATTATACTGATTTCAGTGATCTTAAAAAAGAATGTTTCCTTGAAATTTTTATTATAGATAAAATTGCCTAAGGTTAAATTGTTTATCTTGGATATTAGTGTTTAAACTTTTAATTGTGAGACATTTTTATATTCACAGAAATTTGCAAAATTAGTACAAAGAATTCCCAGAAGTTCACTCCTATTCTCCAAAGGCTAACATTTGCCATGTTATCTCTCTTCTGCTTGCTCTTCATGTGTATATATAATCTCCACAAATACACACACTAATTTCTCAACTATTTAAGTCATAATGCATATTTATACCTAAATATTTCAGTGTTTCCTTCTAAAAGCAACAATACATGCTATTATATAGCCATAGGACACATCAAAATTAAAAATTAATAAATATACAGTACAATTATTTCATACTTTGTTTTCCATACTTTGTTCAAATTTTGCCAAATGTTTCATTAGTACATTTTATGGAACAATGTATTAATGTGTGAAATACACTCCACTTTTTTGGTAAAGATTTTATTTATTTATTTGACAGAGAGAGAGATCACAAGTAGGCAGAGCAGCAGCAGAGAGAGGGGGAAAACAGGCTCCCCACTGACCAGAGAGCCCAATGAAGGGCTCAATCCCAGGACCCTGTGATCATGACCTGAGCTGAAGGCAGAGACTTAAACCACAGAGCCACCCAGGCACCTCACATTTGACTTTTTTTTGGATATGGTATCTAATGCATTTAGTTATTGTATCTCTTTATTCTTTCATAAGTACAATATGTATATATTTTTGGTCTTCTATAATTTCTCTCAGAAGTACCCTATAATTATCAGTGAAAAGGTTGTGCATGTTTTTTATTAAAATTATTCCTAAGAATTTCATGGGTTTTTTAATGGTATTTTAAATATATATATATATTTTTATTATTATGTTCAGTTAGCCACTGTATCATTAGTTTTTGATGTAAAGTTTCATGATTCATTAGTTAAACATATTATAATAACTTATTTTTGCATATTCCCTTGTATCCTATGACCTTGTTAAGTTCTTTTATTAGTTCTAGTAGCTGTTTTGCAGATTCTTGAGAACTTTCTACCTAAACATCCTGTCATCTTCAGGAAGATAGTTTTACTCATTCTTTCCTCTCCTTTATGACCTTAACTGTTTTGGTTATCTTATTGGAATGACTAGCATCTCAAGCTCCATCCAAATGAGAGAAATGAAAACAGAAATCTTTGCCCTGTTTTCAAACTCAGGAAGAAAGCATTTATCATTTCCAGGTAAGTTTAATCTTAGCTCTGGGTTTTTGCTGATATCCTTTATCAGAATAAGGAATTTCACTTCTATCCTTAATTTTCTAAGTGTTTTTATCACAAATTTTGAATTTTAGCAAATATTCTTTCCTGCATCAATTGAAATACTCATATGCATTTTCTCCTTTATTCTGTTAATATCTTGAATTACATTTATTGATTTTCACCATGACAAACTATTTTTTGCATTCATGTGATAAAAGTCACATGATGTATTAAAATTAGTACCCTATTGCTGCTCATTAAATTTTGTTAAGAATGTTAAGAATTTTTGTAGCTAAAGTCAGGAGAGATATTGTTCTGTAGTTTTCATTTCTTATAATGTCTTTGCTTGGTTTTGGTTGATACCATCTTACTGCCCCTTATGTATAATTGGAATTATTTGTTCATTAATGTTTATTTGAATTCACCAGAATCACCTAGGCTATACTTTACTTTGTCAGAAAGTTTATAGCTATTAATTTGATTTATTTAATATTTATAGAGCTATACTATCTACTATTCAATTTATTTCTTCCTGAGTGAGCTAAGGCAATCTGTGTCCTTCAAGGAATCTTCCCATTTCATCTAAGGTCTCAAATTTGATGTTATAAAGCTGCTCACAATATTCACATATTACCCTTGTAATAGCTAGAGGTTCTATTATCATTTTTATTTGAAATATTTTCTATATCCCCTTGAGATTTATTTCTTGACTCATGGATTATTATGTTGCATTATTTCCAAATATTTAATGCTTTGTAAATATTATATTATTGATTTCTAATATAATTCCTTGAATTAGAAAATATATGCTTTATGATCTCAATCCATTTCAATTTATTGAGACTTATTTTATAGCCCAACTTGTGGTTTTTCTTGGTGAATGTACCATGGATTTTTCTAGAATTATTGAGTACTGTATTGTATAAATATCAATAAAGTCAAGACGGTTGATAGTGTTGCTCAAGTCCTCCAAAATTTTACTAATTTTTTGTCTAGTTTTTCTGCAAGTTTCTGAAACAAAGGGTTTCGGTTTCTTTAATTCTGTCATTTTTTTCCTTGTTAGGTTTTAAGACTCTGTTATCAGGGCCATACACATTTATGACTCCTAGAATTCCTAATAAATTGACCCATTCACATTATGAAATATTCTTTATATTAGAAATACTTTTGTGTTAGTATTATTCTGTATTCAAGTCTATTTCATTTCATGTTAATAAAGCTACACCAGTCCTCTATATTCTTGGTTTTATGTTTTGTTTTATTCTTTTCACTTTTGTGCAATTTTTGTGCATTACTGTTAACCTATTTATTTATATCAAAGTGATTCTCTGGTAGAAATAACTGGATGTTGCCTTTTTTTTTCCTTTGATAATTTCTGCCTTTAACTGGAGCATTTATTCTATCTATATTGAAATCAGTTAGTTAGATTTAGTTCTACCATTTTATTTGTTTGCTGTGTGCCCTTTTTCTTTCTCTGATTCCTCATTCTTGCCTCCCTTTGGTTTATTTATGTGTGTTTTAGAATTCAGTTTGTCAGTTTTTCCTCCTTTGCATTATTTTGAAAGGTTACTCTAGGAATTATAATGTGCAGTCAAGTTTCCTCAGTTTACTTAGAGTTAATAGTGTAAAAACTTTGCAAAAGTATAGATCCAGTTATCCATGCACACACCCTCTACTATCTTTTATGTAATTTCAACATCTGGGTCATCTCTAATGTGTCATCCATTGTTTGTTTGGTTTTTTTTTAGATGTGGTCACACTTTCCACCATGTGTACGTGTGATGTAATTTTGGTTGTTATTCTGGAAATTGTGAATGTTATGTTGTACACTCTGGATTCTGTTATATATTGTTTTAAAGAACATTGATTTTGTTTCAGAAAGCAGTTAACTTGGTTAGAATCATATTGTAAATTCTGATGGGTAGGGTAAATGTTAGCTTAGGTCTCAGATCAATTCTCTAGCTTTAAGATGCAAGCTGCTTTCAGTTTGCTCTGTGCATAACTGGCTCCGGAATTAATGGGAGTCAGGCTGAGTTCCAACATAAGATTTAGGGTTTCCTGGGGGCACCTGGGTGGCTCATTGGGTTAAAGCCTCTGCCTTCAGCTCAGGTCATGATCCCAGGGTCCTGGAATCGAGCCCCATATCGGGCTCTCTGCTGAGCCGGGAGCCTGTTTCCTTCTCTCTCTCTCTCTCTCTGCCTACCTCTCTGCCTACCTGTGATCTGTCAAATAAATAAATAAAATCTTAAAAAAAAAAAAAAAGATTTAGGGTTTCCTTTCTCTAGAACTTTCCTTTCCCATGCCTCCCCTTTTTCTGGTCTCCCTGATTGTATTGTCTTCATTTGCAAGCACCTCTGGCCAGAAGAATGGCAGCCTCTTAATCACAGCTTTGCTGTTTTTGCACTGCCAAGACATCAGCTGTGACCATCCTCAGAGCAAAGCAACAAAATCCAGGGAGTTCACTCCATGCCAGTCACTTCCTACTAGTTTCTACTCCAATCCAAAATCTATCTGCCATTATTCAGTCTCCAGAGCCCTCAGTTAATTAGTTTTATTGTGTTCAAATGTTAAAAGTGTTATTTGTAAGAGGTTTTAAACTTGTTAGGGACTTACTCCTCTAAAGCAGAAACCCAAATCTCATTAATTGCTCCAATTTTCTCTCTTCTTGAAGGAAGGGCCTTAGAACACTTGACTCTGCTTTTCTACTTCCAGAAGTATATGTCAATAAATCATGCATTTTAATTATCTATATGTTTTAGACTTCACAATGAATTGTTCTTATTGCTTTATACACTTAATATTAATTCACAATTACCTTCTTATTTATTCCTTTTAATGCATTACATTCCTTACTACATTTCTGAATTTCTATTTAGGATTATTTTCTTTCTACCTAAAGAAAATTTCTTAGTTTTCTATAAAATTTCTTTAGTAATTTCTTCAGTGTTTGGTATACTGACAAATTTTCTCATATTTTTTTTAAATTTCTTCCTTTTACTCTCACTCTTAAAGAATATCATCAATAAAGTATAACTTTAGGTTAGCAATTGATAGAATTCCCTCGTTTCTAGTCTTCATTAGTTCTGTTGAAAATTCAGCTATCATACTGATTATTGCTTCTTGAAAATAATATATATTTATTCTTCTGGTTTATATTAAAACTATCACTTTGAGTTTGTTTTTGAAAAGTATTACTGTCATGACCCTCCATTTTTTGTTATTGTTATTTGCTATTGTTGTTGTTTTTAAGTTTCCTACTTGGGATTTATAGGATTTCTAAACTCTATAACTCAACAACTTTCTTCAATTTTAGAAAATTCTCAATTATTATCTTCTTACATGATCTTAAATATTGTTTCTGCTCTATTCTCTCTCTTTTCATTGTGGGACTAAATTATACATAAATAGACCTATGTATTATCTTTTCTATTTTTTTCTCTTATTGATGTTTCCTTTGTTTTTTAGCTAAACCAGCTAAACATTCTTTTTGGCTGTTCTGCTGTTAATTCCACATATTGTTCCTAATTTTGGTTATGTATGTTTTTTAGTTATAGAATTACTATGTGCTTCTTCCCCAATTACCCACATAGCCTACTTTTACAACAAATATCCTTATCCATATATTGTTATGATTTGCTAACAGTTTGCTCTGAGATTTTTCTGTTAGAAAAAAATGGCTTTTGTAATTACTTGAAAAAGTCAGCAAATCTCCATTGCTTTATTCTATTTCATTAATTTCTATTTTAATCTTTATTTTCATCCTCTATTTTTCTGTAAATTTGACTTATTTTTTCTAACTTTCAGTTTTAAACACTTGGTTCACATATTTTTGCTGTTTTTTATTTTAAATAGAAGTTTAAGGCCACAAATTTGTCATGATTATATTATACCCATGTTGTTAATCCTAAAATAATCACATTATATATCTTTTTTTATGCTAATTTCCAAATACTCTACAATTACCATTTTGTTTTGCTTACTCTTTAACCTGAGTTTAGGTTACATTTTGAGTGTATTTTTCAGACTCAACCAAAACATACAAATTAGTTGCAATTTTTGATGAGCTATTAAAAATAATGTTCTTCATATTCTGACACTCCTGACCAAGGACTACACACAATAGGAATGAGATTTGGGATTATTATCTAGAAATAAAATGTATCATTTTGGCTAGAGGGTAAAATGTTTCATTCAACCTTTAACCGGCAAGAGCTGTTTTTAATTTTTTCTTTTATACTGCTTGCTCTTGGGAAAGCCAGTTGCCATGCCAGTGAATGAGCTTAGAAGTGGATCTGAGATCTGCCAATAGCTATATGAGTGAGCTCAGAAGTAGATCTTTCTACAGCAGAACCTTGAGATGACTGCAGACCCGGCCAGCACTTTGACTATAACCTTGTCCAGTACCCTGAACAAGAACCACCCAGCTAAGCCATTCCAGGATTACTGACCCACACAATCTATGAGATAATAAATGTTGCTTTAAGCCACTAAACTTTAAAATAATTTGTTAGCACAGAAATAGATAACTGGTATGCCTCCCATTTCTTTTTAACCAACATCAAATAATAAAGCAAAATCCCAATGGAAAAGGTAGTAGAACTGAAAAAGACAATCTGACTAAACCAAGTTAAAACAAAATTATGGTCAAGACTCAATTGTCTATAAGTAGAGAAATGGAAGTAGGAATAGGAGATCCAAAGATGGGGACCAGAGGAGATGAATGGCATTTAGTTTCTAGGCTATGAGCACCTCCAAATACTGCTCTACACATAAACCAAATTCATGGTCATGGCTTCATCTTCACAGTCCAGCACGTCAGTGAGCTGTGTCACAGAAGTATCTCTGACTTAATTGCAGACTGCTGATTGACATCTGCTCTACAATTGAGCTTTAGGGTCATGGTCCTGCTGTGTATCCCAATCTGTTCTGTCCTTACATGTATTTAGCACAAGGAATTATGGTTTTAATTGGATCCAAAAGCTAAAATTTCTGTGTAGGATATTTATTTAAAACCACATAAAAATTCTATGCTCTATCAAATCCTTTGGGAAGAATTCTCAAGAGAATTACATTTCCTGCTGTGTGCTTTATCTCTTTCACCATATAAAAAATGGGACTTTTCCTTCTGGAGTGTTTTAAGATCTCTGACATCTAGTTTAGAAAGTGATGAACGTGCAACTTCAGTAATATCTTGCTTTAGTCGCAGGAAACATCAATTGACGGAGCTATGCCTGTGATGTTCATACAAGTGCACTCTATCATAGCCACATTTTTCTGTTAAAATTTGGATTTGGTCCTGTCACTTGACTTGTGGAGAATGGGCTATCTTGTTTCAAAAATATCTTTTCCAACTATCAGTCATCATTAGTGGAAACGTCTTTTTTTCTTCCTGCCTCATCCTGTCTAATAATTCAATAAGCATACTTTCTCAATCACATCTTTGTTGTCTTTTCTCCACTTATTCTGCTTCGCTCCAATTTTTCATTTTAGTCTAGCTGCTCCCAATTCTGCTGCCTTTTGAAAAACTGACATAAAGCTTCCTTCTCTCTATGCTTTCATTCTCTTCACTTGGCAAGCCAAGGATCCTGAAACCTAGAACAGACACTTTCTATTCCATTTGGGAAAGGCCACCTATGAATATCTATGTAAGTGTCATTATAAATAAGAGAGGCATTTGGGGACATACCCATTAGCCAAGTTGCTCTTGTAAAGCAGTACACCATGCTACAAAAGGACTCAGGCTTTGACACAGGTGGACCTGGTTCCCACCCCAATTTGGCTATTTAAATAAGTTAAGTTAAGTTTTATATGCTTTTTTGGTATCAGGTTCCTTACATATGAAGCAGTATTTATCTAAGCTAATGCTTTGAGTTTGAAATATTATAATGTATGCCAAGTGCTTTTAAAAGAGCATAGAATATAATAAATGCTAAGTATTAGCCCCACCTCCTCCAAAAAAATGATTTATTGACTATGTTGTAATATTATAGACTTTCCTATAATATTGCAGTAGACATTTTCCCATCATTAAATATATGAGGAATTTTAGCCTGCAAGACAACCATAGGGAATTATCCAGCCTTCTTAACAGAGTTTACTTCAGATATTTGTGGACACAGAGTTGACCGATAAATAATGTAATAACCATATATAGCTAAATGTGTGCTCTATATCAAGAAATGTATAATGGCCATTAGATGGCAAGTCAATAGATACATAGGTAGATGACTGGTAGGTAGATAGATAAATGATAGAATCATAATATCACAGAATTTGATAAATGAAAAAAGACCTTAAATAATTTTTATGTAACCCTTAACTTGACAGATGAGAGAGGGGAGAAATGAAGCTGATTTTATAAGAAGACAGTTCTCCCAGATTTCACTCTTCTGCTATTTCCACTATACTAGGAGCTACACAGTCAAATTACACCAAAGAATCTAGCATCCTTTGCAACTATGCATACAACACTAAACACTTAAAGAATTTGAATTAGTAAATCTTTGTATATAAGATCATTGCAGACTTGTGGCTTTTTTGATACAGCAAAGCATTTTGCTTTAACTATGTACACACCTGCATTTGACTCCCTTTTTATCATTGCGAGTTGGACAATAAATTACCTTTAGAGGTAAAAATGGATTTCCTACTTAAAACTATTCAAGCACACACAATGAACACGTGTTGAAAGTAATAAATACACTTATTGGGTAAAATTCCTGAAGTATATATCCTTCTGTAGGCCAGTATGTTAGATCTTCTGGCAAAGTTTATGAACATTCTTAAAGCACTAGAAGGAAAAAAAAAACCTCCCTGATTTCAGATTCATCTAAAATGTACTGAATATCAACTGTTTCAGGGACTGTACTTTCACATATAAACTTAATTAATTTCATAACTCTGAAGGGCTTGTGGAATTTACATTTAACTGATGGTGAAATTACTGTTCACAAATTAGACCACTTATTTATAAGCATATATCTATATCTGTATCTATATATCTATATATGAGAGCACTAGATTTCTAGCCTGAGTCTCAATTTCGAGTGAAATACATTATACTGTAATTGCCTCAGAAAGCCTCTTGGGCTCTTTGTTTATGAGTTTGTTTTTTACCAAGAAAAAAGCAATATTAAAGAAGGTTCAGCAAAATGGATATAAACCAAATATAATCCTATTACTTTGGCATCAGATTTTTTGTTTTTGTGTGTGTGTGTGTGTGCATTTCCCAGTGATATTTATCTAAAAGCATCCATAATTTTATACAGGTCTAATCCTAGTGTCTACTATCCTTTATTATCATTTTGATTTGTTAAACATGTTACCATGTTTTTACAAATGTTTTTTACTATTCTTGTGAATGCATGATATTTAATCACTTTGTTAGACAATGATTTATTCTATATTTCATTAATATTATAAATATAATACAATAATAAATAATTTTAATGGCTTCTCTTGTTTTGTTTAAATATTTTTTATGACACATTTCCACTAATTAGACTCCTGAGTTAAGACAGTGGATTTTTTTTTTCTCCTTATATGTACTGACATACTGCTTTCAAAAAGGATTATGTAAATTTGCACTATATGATTGATCTTGCTCTAACGTTTACAACACCAGAATATTTTTAAACATACCCTAATACAACAGTATTGTAGTTTAATTTGAATTATTTGACTTGTGATAAGTTTATATGTTGCTCCTTGTGTAGATGTCTTCATCTACTCTAGTTTTAATTCAAATAGACAAAACAACAGCAGAGAGCAACAGAATGATATCCAAAGTATAGAAGGTATTTGTGAGCAAATTGTGGACATTCTTCTTTTTTACAATTAAATAGAGCAATGGTCCTTCCCTAACTTTGATTCAAGGAAGAGCTGAACTCAATATATTCAGTATATTTCATTTAATTATTAATATTTGCATGGGTAAACTGTGATGTAAGTGCTGAAAAAACTTTTCATTCTGGGAAAAATCTGTTAAACCAGTAGAGTACTTTATCAAAGGTCCTTAAGCATTAATTTTATTCATCAAATATGAACTTATTTGATGGCACAGGACACTTTCTTCATTTTTTAATAGGCTTGTGACATAATGCTATTATCATAGTTATTTATATGCATTATATTTCCTTTATATTATTCTATCATTTCTTAGACCAGAGACTCTACAATGTTCATTATTACCATAATTAAAATTTTCACAAATAGTAGTGGAAAATTTGTTAATAAATTATTATTTATGGGTCATGACCAATCACACAGTGGAAAAGTCCATTCATGAATGTGCTTAATATTCATAAATCCTATGGGATGAATAATAAGAGTTTATCCCCAATCACTCATTTTGGGTCAAAATTCGTTTATAAACTAGAAACCATCTGAACATCATATATAACTTAAAATACATAATATTTAAAAGTAGATCTTATATAATACCATAGAAAATTTTTTTATAAAACATAATTTGAGACATCATGCTAAAAATATATCTATCATATCAGATTTTGACATACATTATAACAATTATAATTATAATATTATTATGTGTATTAGAGGATAAAAAGACATTGGAAGAAATGCATTTAAAGTATGAGAGTTCAGAGGATTTATGGTATTCTACACCTGTACATTTAAAATTCTTTTAATAAACTATTTTCTGATTAGGAAACTAGAAATGCAAATTTAGAAAAGTAAAATGAATAAAAACTAGCATGTATCTTGAGAATTATAATAAAAAATATTATTAAGTCAATATATTTATATTTATGTTTGGTGATACTGTCTTTCTACCTTCCCAAATTTTTAAACCCCATTATAACACCTTATTATTTCTATTTTAATTTTAAGAAGCAGTACACTTACTAGGAAGTGCAAACTATCTTGATTTTTTTATTAAAATGAGTTTCAATTTTGTTTTAAGAATTCCCCTGGGGCTAAAAATATATTATATGTATATTAAAAAATTTTAAATTATAAAAATGTCACCCTCTTTGATCTTCTAGATAAGGGAGGTTCTCAAACTTTTTGTTTTTAAGACCTTGTGACACTCTTAAAAACTGAGTACTCCAAAGAGCATTTTCTTTTTATTTTTTTTTTAAATCTTATTTATTTATTTTAGAGCTAGAGTGAGCAAGAGAGACAGAACACATGAGCAGGGGCAGAGAGTTAGGGAGAAGCAGGTCCCTTGCTAAGCAAGGAGCATGATGCGGGACTTCATCCCAGGACCCTGGGATCATGGCCTGAGACTAATGCAGATGCTTAACCAACTGAGCCATCCAGACATCCTCCAAAGAACATTTTCTTATATGAGTCATGTCCATTGGATTATTGCTATTTCAAATTAAAACAGAAATTATTAAATTTTTAATTTATGAATAATTAAAAAATAAGACTCCAAGTCCATTTATATTAGCATAAATAGTATAATTTTAAAATAAATATTTTTCAAAAATATTCAACACAGTGAAATTATTTTGTATTTTTGTAATTCTTTTAAATTAAGTTTGGCATAATAGGAAATACCTGGATTCTCATATCTGCTTCTGCAATCAATGTACTGTGATATGATGTTTTTGTTAAAGTTTATGTAGAGAGTCCAGCTTCACACAGGTATGTAAGTTGAAGAAAGGAAAAATATTTCCACAGTCTCTTCTGGTTACTGTGAATATTTTTCTTTTGTCCTGCACCAAAATCAGTGAGTGATAGTTTATTAAAAACTAGTTGCTATATGGACTCTGAAACCATAGCAACAAACTTTTTGTTTTCTGTTGACATTAAATACATTGGTCTATTTGCCACTTTGACTGGGTATTTTACTCATTCATAGTTATGCATTGATCATTTGAAAAATATCAGTTCACAGCTTGAGCAAATCTCCCAAATGTTGACACATTTCATTATGCAATATAAACAGTTCACATTCATTAGTATCATAACTAATCACATAAAAGTCTTCAAGCAGGCTTGGCTTTATGGGAGATCCCACACTCCAAAAGTTCCCTGGTTTGGTTTAATAGTGTCCTGCTGTAACTGCCTTGAAATTTTTAGTAATTTTTGAACTTGTGTTTTCTAAGTGAAACCCAATGGGATAATGAGGCAAAAGAGACATGTGCAGGATGCAGCATGCCAGCCATTCCTTGGTGCCTCATTTACCTACAGTGTGCACAGCACTCCACAGCCACAAAGTTCCTGTGTACCCACAGCATGGGAATTCAGTGAAATTCAAAGTGCAATGTAAGCTTGTTAAACCTATGATGAAGGTGGGGTGCTAACGGCCCTGAAGAACCATACTCTGTAATCAAACCAGAATTTGCTTTGAATGCAGAAAGAAAGCAGCATTTTCTAAGAAAGATGAAGCACCTAGGAACTCTATCATATCCTTTGTCATTGGTGTTTCTTTCCTGTAATGGCCAATCATTTTCCCTGAAACTGATGACAGTAAGAAAATGAAAGATCAAGCAGCCCCTATAATCCCTTTTCTTTTCAGTCCTTCCTTATTCATAAATAAGCTGAAGATGGTAATCACAGAATGTACAATTGCCCAGAAATAAAATAAAAACTGTTGCTTATAGTTGAACATTATGTCTGCTCTTCTGGTAAGAACAAATAATATGCCCACATCAACTACGACATTCGAATTGTGCAATTGTTGTGATTTTGCATATGAATCAAATGTTCTCATATTGGTATATAAAACTGCATAATATAAACAGTAAAACTCATGTTAATAACTTAAAATTTCCATTTCCTTGCTTAGAAAAATATTAGAAAAAGTAGCAAATAAAAAAAACACCATCACAAACCAAAAAAGAGAAACTATGAAAGAAGGAAAAAGGCTTTTTATTTTAGAAAACTTAACAGCACTTTTTTTTTCTTTTTTTGGCTTTTTGAACAAGGAGCCCCACATTTTCATTTCGCACTGAGGTCTGTATTGAAAAGCTGTCAAGTTTGTGGTGGCAGATACATGTTTTTAAAATTCTGATTTTTAGCTTGAAAACTCAAATTTTATCATTGGCCACCAAATACTGGCAGTTGTTTTCCTTGAAGTGATAGGCTCACTTCATTCCTTCTTGAGAAAATTTCTGCCAAATACTCGTCTGAATAACCATAATTTCTTTCAAATGAAAATGGTATTTCATCTTGAAAAAGAGGCAAGTTTGGCTCCCAATCACCGTACAATGAAACAGCACTGCCCTTTGCTATGTAGCAGAAGTACTTTATGCATACTTTGTCACATAAATATTTTTAAAAATTTATTCAGGAATTGAGATTAAATAAAATTAATTATTGTTACTGCTCCATCCAATGCATTTGTGAGAAATTTTCCCCCATTCCTGTACATGCATAGCAATGAACAATACAATCTCCACCATAAGTTTATTGCCACTGCTTCGATTCATGGCAGAGCTCTGGTGGTTTGTCTCCATGGTATATCCATCATCTGCAAAGGTAGACATAGATTAAAAAAAAAAAGAATAATTTCTTAGTATTGTTAAAAAATATTTTCATCTTATGGACCTCTAGAAAGGGTCTCTGGGACCCCAGGAGTTCACTGACTACACTTTGAGAATCACTGCACTAGCTGATTCATTGTGATGAGCAAAATAGCATACATTCTCCGAAATGTAATTTCTATTTAAAACAAATCAAGAATTTAAGCTTTACCAAATATTTTATATACAAATGAACACCAGTATCCTCATTGTGGCACGTCAAATGATTATGTATTATACATTACACAATATCTCCTAAGGGAATAATGAGAATTCCTCAACCCAAAGAGATTGACTATGGTGACCTTACTCCTTTGTTCATTTATATTTTTATTTTTTTTATGTCAAGTGGATTTGCCAATTATATTATGCATTTTAACTAGGTTAATCCCCACAAAAAGGCTCAAATGACTTTTAAATATTTCTGCCAAGAAACAAGAGGCTAAAAATAATACAGAAAACATAAGTAAACTTTAAAAGACAGAGCTGGCACTTCTACTCCCAAAGTGAGTTCATCGTCAGTCATACTATTAAATTAAAATCAGTGATGAACTAATCAGATATGACAAGAAATCAGTCACAAATGTTCAAAAGTATCAAAAAGACTTGATAATAAATGATGAATCTAACCCTAAAAATGTATATTATATTTGACACTTTACAGATAGCAACACCTGATATACGTGCATTAATGAGTGTTATTAATTATTAAAAATTAAACTATGTAAATGAATATAAAAAGACTATCGATGATGATAGTTCATTTGGAACTATGGTTTTTATTAATCCAATTCTACACACATGAGGTTCATAAAGAAGAAAGAAGGGTACTCCTAGAAAATAATAACCAAAAGAAAATGAAAAGCTGGTGTAGCATAATATTAGGCAAAACAGAATTTAAGGAAGTTAGTAGGAATAAAGAGGAAGATAAAATCATGATAAAAAAAAAAGCAACCCACCAAGAAGATATAATATCATAAATGTATGTCACTGAAAACTTACTCTGGAAAATTTTTTCCATGCCTTTTTTTTTCTTGAAACTGATAGATAAAACAAGCTAAAAATAATTAGGGGCATGGGCAAAGTGAACAATTCTATTAATAAGCAAATGTTAGTAAATTTTGTAATATGTAATAAAACTAGACATATTCATATCTTTCTACTCAGTACTCTCAATTATAGGTATTCTTTTAAATATAATCAACAAAAATAGAAACAACCTGAATTTTCACTAAAAAAAGTAACAAAAAAGCATACATGCAGTTCTCAAAAAGGACATTTATACTCTTACTATATTTTTAAGAAAAAATAGAGAAAGCAATTCATATAGTTTAATTTGTGTATGCTAAAAGAATCACACACATACGTATCAATGAAATGTGTTTAAAAGTGGGTTTATAAAAGGTGTTCTAACTAGGGGCACCTGGGTGGCTCAGTGGGTTAAGCCGCTGCCTTCGGCTCAGGTCATGATCTCAGGGTCCTGGGATCGAGTCCCGCATCGGCCTCTCTGCTCAGCAGAGAGCCTGCTTCCTCCTCTCTCTCTCTGCCCTCCTCTCTGCCTACTTGTGATCTCTGTCTGTCAAATAAATAAATAAAATCTTAAAAAAAAAAATGTTCTAACTAAACAGTTTAGTTACCTTGAAAAAAAATAAGGAAAAAGATTTATGTTTCAGTCACATACATAGAAACTGTTCAAAAAATTTTTAAGACAAGATATTTAAATATTGCTTATATAATAGAGATACAGAGAGGAGAACATAAACCAGTCCCAAGGTAGTGGCAGGCTGCTACAGCAGTAACAGGTAGGAAGCTCTGTATTGGCAAGAGTGTGGAGAAAGGTATTTTTATCAACTGTGGAAGTGTGACAATGTAATATAAAGAAATGTGCTAGGACTGAGGATACCTGACTTTTGATCTAAAAATTCTCTGGGGAATGTTGCAAGAGGAGCTATGTTAGGTCAAACACATTTGTTATACACACAAAAGTAAAAATCAATTCATGAAAGACCAAAATTGATGAGAGTAAAACAAAAATAATTTGTACAATTACTAAGCATATGTAAGTATAACATAAATGAGTTTTGAGGGAGTAGGGTAGGGAAGTGTTCTGAGAAATAAAATGCCTCAGATACCATAATATACAAATATGATGAAATTTGGAACTGATTCTGCTTTTCTTCGCAATACATCTTCTTTTAGCAGGAATTACTCATTGTTCTGAAGATGCCCAAATAAATTACAAAAAAATAGTGTTTTACTTTCAGTTGATTAAATGTACAAGAATAATTTTGGAAGTTTGAATGGTTAATATAAGAAGAGACAATTATTAATGGCAACATCTTCAACAAGTATTTACTAGGAAAAGGAGAAATGTTTCTCATTCAAGTGGCATAGGGTATTTGGTATTAAATTCAAAATATTCTTATAAAGAAACACACTTTTCCCTGTAATATACAACATGAAAACAATCATCGGAAAAGCTGCCACAAAGAGTGATCCAGAGAAAATTATATTATCATTTACAATATTTACTTCAATTCAGTATTATCTAATTTAAAAATCTAACAAACCAGCAGCAAAGCCTAGGTAATTAATCAGTCATTATTACACCAAAATAACTACTGTAATTGTTTATATCTGTGTTTGAGGACTAAGAAGATATAATCTTGAAGAAAACATCAAAGGTATTTTACAGAAAGGATTGAAGAGTATGATAAAGTGAAATGATTGTTTGTTTCTATATACAGACCAGTAACAAACATTAATGAAACCTCCAGAAGGAAAAGAAAATAGTAAGTTTTAGTACACCAGTATAAGCAAAAGTCATTCTTCAAAGGACATTCCTAGACCAATTATCAGTGTTAGTAAAACAATAAAACATAATGATAATTGGCATATGAAAAAAGAAACACTATTTTCTAAACAGAAAAAAAATGTCAGTGTTATCCCAATAGATCTGTTTAGGAAACAAAATTTGAGAGTTTTTACAATAAAAATATGAAAAAGAAAATCTCAAATAATTGTTAGAAAAATCTATTTTATATTATTGATGGGATATGCTAACATAAAAACTCCATTTCTAGGAAACAGATTTTGATTTCATGCATGGATGCTTTGAAAAATATTGATAGTTCACAAATGGTTACTTGACTAAATTAGTCCTTTCTTTAATTGAACTAAGTGAATCAACTCATTAAAGTATCCCAACTAGGTTTTGCCTACTGAAAAAGAGGATTCTCGATATATAAATGGAAGAATGTAAAAATGGGTGATGGATGGGGGGTGATATATCTTAAGGTTCAATTGGAAATATAGATGTAGTCACTAAAATTTGTGAAATTCTTAAAAATAAAATGGAAAATAATAATGAGTAATAATTAAAAACAAAAACATTTCTCTAAAATAATCCCCATACAAGAACTAAAATATAATTTGAAACAGAAAGATGATGCAGGGCACTGAGGAAGGAAGTAAATAATAAAGGAAAATGAAAGAATTGATTTAAATATAAGGGGACCAAAAACCATAAGATACCTAGGAATAAACCTAACCAAAGAGGGAAAGATTCTGTACTCAGAAAACTACAGAATATTCATGAAAGAAATTGAGGAAGACACAAAGAAATTGAATGTTCCATGTTCATGGATTTGAAGAATGAATATTGCGAAATGTCTATGCTACCTATAACAATATATAAATTCAATGTAATCCCTATCATAATACCATCAACTTTTTT
Source organism: Mustela putorius furo (assembly GCF_011764305.1). Classification (NCBI taxonomy): domain Eukaryota; kingdom Metazoa; phylum Chordata; class Mammalia; order Carnivora; family Mustelidae; genus Mustela; species Mustela putorius. The sequence goes on from NW_025421987.1 coordinate 80,023,782, forward strand.
CACAGAGCTGGAACAAATAATACTAAAATTTGTATGGAACCAGAAAAGACCCCAAAGAGCCAAAGGAATGTTGAAAGAGAAAACCAAAGCTGGTGGCATCACAATTCCAGACTTCAAGCTCCATTACAAAGCTGTCATCATTAAGACAGTATGGTACTGGCACAAAAACAGTCACATAGGTCAATGGAACAGAATAGAGAACCCAGAAATGGACCCTCAACAATACAGTCAACTAATCTTTGACAAAGGAGGAAAGAATATCCAATAGAAAAAAGACAATCTGAACAAATGGTGTTGGGAAAATTGGACAGCCACATGCAGAATAATGAAACTGGACCATCTCCTTACACCATACCAAAAAAAAAAAAAAAAAATAGACTCAAATGGATGAAAGACCTCAATGTGAAGTAGGAATCCATCAAAATCCTAGAGGAGAAATAGGCAGCAACCTCTGGGACCTCGGCTGCAGCAACTTCTTGCTAGATATGTCTCCAAAGGCAAGGGAAACAAAGGCAAAAATAAACTATTGGGACTTCATCAAGATAAAAAGCTTTTGTACAGCAAAGGAAACAGTTGACAAAACCAAAAGACAACCAACCGAATGGGAGAAGATAATAGCAAAAGTCTTATCAGATAAAGGACCAGTATCCAAAAACCTATAAAAAACTTAACAAACTTAACACCCAAAGAATAAATAATCCAAACAAGAAATTGGCAGAAGACATGAACAGACATTTCTCCAAAGAAGACATACAAATGGCAAACAAACACATGAAAAATTGGTCAATATCACTCAGCATTAGGGAAGTATAAATCAAAACCAGAATGAGATCCCACCTCACACTGGTAAGAATAATTAAAATTAACAAGTTGGGAAATGACAGATGTTGGCGAGGATGTGAAGAAATGGGAGCTCTCTTACACTCTTGGTGGAAATGCAAGCTGGTGCAGCCACTCTAGAAAACAATATGGAGGTTACTCAAAAAGTTGAAAATAGAGCTGCCCTATGACCCAGCAATAGCACAACTGGATATTTACCCCAAAGAGACAAATGTAATGATCTGAAGGGACACCAGCACCCCAATGTTTATAACACCAATGTCCACAATAACCAAACTGTGGAACGAGTCCAGATGTCTGTTGACAGATGAATGGACAAAGAAGATGTGGTATTTACATACAATGAAATATTACTCAGCCATAAAAAGTGAAATATTGCCAATTGCAATGACATGGATAGAACTAAAGTATATTATGCTGAGAGAAATAAGTCAATCAGAAAAAGAAAATTATCATATTATTTCACTCATATGTGGAATTTAAGAAACAAAACAGAGGAACACAGGGGAAGGGAGGGAAAAATAAAACAAGATGAAACCGGAGAAAGAGATAAACCATAAGAGACTCAATTAATCATAGGAAACAAACTGAGGGCTGTTGGGGTTGGGATGGGGCAACTGGGTGATAGACATTAAAGAGGGCATGTGACATAATGAGCACTGAGTGTTACATAAGACTGATGAATAACTGAACTCTACCTCTGAAACTAATAATATGCTATTTGTTAATTAATTGAATTTACATGTAAAGTATTTCTTAAAAATATACTAAATATAAATAAATAAGTAAATAAATAAGGAAAGTAATAGGTATTACACAAATAAAGGGAGCCAAGTTTTTAGTCAACTCAGACATATTTCTTCTTGATTTGAACTTATTTGAATTAATGGAGAGTTAGGGCTTCTGATGCAATAACTGATGAGCACAGATCAAGCAAGATATATAAGTAATGGGGCAGGAGCTGAGAGCCCAAGATGGCAGCTGAATAGCACAGAAATGTCAAAAGGGCAAAGATCAAATTTCTTGAAATTGCTGAATGTTTCCTTCTCAGCATGAGCATGTTTAGACTGTCTGATAATTTATTTCACAGATAGAAACTTTACCCTCTTTATTCAGTCAGCATTACACTAGAGAGAGTCCTTTATGTAGGACCAATTTTATTTTATTTTTTAATCTCGAGGCAATGAGTCTTAATTATTTCCTGTAAATTAGTTAATTTTTTTAAGTATCATGTAACAGTGTGGCACAGTAAGCTAGAAGCTGAGAAGAGTGAATGGGTCGCTGGCATGTTACCAATGAAAGAAGAAAACCTGTGGCTCCAAGTCCTTAGACTTCATTTAGCTCAAGCCTGAGATACTGTTTTTAAAAAACATCATGGAAGCATAGAAGCTATGGAGCATATTCAGGGAGGATAGTCATGATACATACGATACTGGTTGGTTTTATTTTTATATTAGTTTTAGAAGAAAGAATAACATATACACTATGATTACAAAAGTGCAGAGCACGTAAATCTAAAGAAAAAGAGTAGAAGGAAATATAGAAAATTGTTAATAAATGAGTGTGATTAGTGAGATCATGTTATTTTTTTCAGGACTTATCAAACTTTTTTGATGGTATAATTTAATTATTTTTTTAGTTATATGAAACAGACATCTTAAATCTAAGATCACTTAAACTGAAGGAGACTATTTATTTAGATGCACACACATACACACACAAACACCAGTGTGCAACTTGAATTCTAAAAGACATCACGTTTAAAAAAATATATTTATTTGTTTATTTGAGAGAGAGAGAGCGAGCATGGCAGGGGAGGGTGAGAGGGAGAAGCAGACTCCCTGCTGATCAGAGAGGCCCATGTGGGACTCCATCCTGGGACTCCAAGATCATGACCTGAGCTGTAAGCAGTCACTTCACCAACTGAGCCACGCAGGCACCCCTAAAAGACTTCACACTTAAAGATAGACAAAAGTAACATGTATGTGTTTCCAATTATTTAATGATGGAATCTTTAATTTCTAACTTTTGTTTATGTTGTCTGTATTACAATATAGTCAATAGAGTTATAGCTGTTTGCTTTGGTTTGGTTTTTCTCTTATTATGAAGCTAGATATGTTAGATAAACTGGTAAACACTATAATTTCTATCCATATGGGGATATTAGGGAGAATAAAATTTGTAAAATAATAGCAAACAATATGCTGACTCTTGTAGTACCAAGAGAGATTGCACAGTAGCCCTGTGTCTTTCACAAACCTTCTCCCTATATACTTCCATAGGCAGGAAGAGATCTGAATGCCAGGGCAACTGTGTCCATCACATACAGATTCCTATCTCATTGGACCTAATCGTTTTCATCTGCCTATTTATTTTACCTCCCCTTGCTTGCTGTGCTTGAGCTTATTTTGAAGGACGTGTCACAAGCATTATTAATTTTCTTATATATCATGAGTTTTTTAGAGGCAGTAAAATATTGTTATAGACTGAAGTTATAGACTGCAGTAGAAGATTACTGAGACTACTGTTAAGATTTCATAAAAGGAGTTCTGAATACAGTCTTTCAGACAACTACCTACCTACAATAGGAGGACCTGATTCTATAGCACAGTTATTCATACAAAAGACAGAGAAAAGTAAGATATAGTCTGGGGAGTGTGGAAGATACAAAAAGTAGAAAATAAAGCTAGAAAGAAGTTAAAGTCACATATGAGTTAAATTCACATTTACCCTCACAAGGGTAATGGCAGAGGAGGACAATCAAGCAGTGGGAAATCTATTTGAGAGCACATGGGGCTTTGTCTTTAGAAGTCTTAGTGACATGACTTGAAATGTGGATGAAATAAAATGGAACCATCTTAAGGATAAAAATGAAAAGT